>NC_090936.1:315586296-318086296 GCF_040938575.1 Ambystoma mexicanum
CAGTCCGAGTGACTAACTATGTGATAGGTCTCCGGAGGAGAATGTCACACATGATGGCAGAAGCAAGTGACAACTTGAAAGCTGGTCAAGCTCTGGTCAAACATTGGCACGACCAGAAGGCTAACATGGTTGAGTTTACTCAAGACCAGCTAGTTCTAGTTATGCTCCCAACAAGGCAGAGGGCCTTGCAAGACAAATGGATGGGACCCTTCAAGATTGTGGGAAAACTTGGAGAGGTCAACTATCTGGTGGATCTGGGCAGACCCAGGGAAGCTCCTAGAGTCTTCCACACCAACCGACTAAAAGCATACATCTCCAGACCTGATGTAGGAGCCTTGCTTCTAGCTTCAGCTGCAGAGGAAGAAGAGAGTGAATCTCTCCCTGATCTCCTCAGAGGTGTGCCTTTAGATGAAAAAGTTGAAGGAGTCAATCTCTCTTCAGACCTGACACCTGAGCAACAAGAGGAGTGCAAATCTATGTTAAATCAGTTTGCCTCCCTGTTCTCACTGTCACCAGGCTTGACCCCTTGGGGCCAGCATGAGATACTCACTGGTGACTGTCTGCCAGTCAAAAGCAGAGGATACAGAATGTCAGAACATATCAGAACCCACATCAAAGGAGAGGTCAAGAAGATGCTTGATCTCGGGGTAATAGAGCCCTCTACTAGTCCATGGTCTAGCCCAGTTGTGTTAGTACCAAAGGCAGGATCCAAAGACTTGAGATTCTGTGTGGACTATAGAGCTCTAAATGCAGTCACCAAGACTGATGCCCACCCTTTGCCCAGGACAGATGAGTTGGTGGATAAACTTGGTGCAGCCAAGTACCTCAGCACATTTGACCTGACGTCAGGCTATTGGCAAATAGCCCTGACAGACCATGCCAAGGAGAAAACTGCATTTTCAACCCCAGTTGGCTTGTACCAGTTTAAGGTCATGCCTTTTGGACTAAAAAATGCACCTGCCACATTCCAAAGGATGGTGAACCAAGTTCTAGCTGGGATGGAAGATTTCTGCATGGCATACTTGGATGACATTGCAGTCTTCAGCCACTCCTGGGAGGAGCATGTGAACCACCTAGGACATGTGTTGCAGGCCCTTGAACAGGCCCATTTGACAATCAAAGCCAGTAAGTGCCAGATTGGTCAAAGTAAGGTGGTCTACCTTGGACATGAGGTAGGAGGTGGAGAAATAAGGCCTTTGCTCAGCAAGATTGAAGCTGTGCAAAATTGGACAACACCAACTACTCAAACCCAAGTGAGAGCTTTCCTAGGCCTCACTGGGTATTACAGGAATTTCATTGAGAACTATGGGACCATAGCTTCTCCACTGAATGTAATCTCCTCTCCCAAATTACCTAAAAAGGTAAAATGGAATGAGGAGTGCAATCAGGCCTTTGAAAAACTGAAGAGAGCTCTTTGCCAAGCTCCAGTGTTAAGAGCTCCTGACTACCACCAAACTTTCATTGTACACACTGATGCTTCCAATGTAGGTATAGGTGCAGTTCTAAGCCAACTGGATGAGAAGGGTAGGGAGCACCCCATTTGCTTCATCAGTAGGAAACTGAAGGATCCTGAGACAAGGTGGGCAACTATCGAAAGAGAATGCTTTGCTATTGTGTAGGCACTGAAGAAGTTTAGGCCATACTTGTATGGTTCTACTTTTGTTATTCAGACTGACCACCAACCCTTGAGATGGTTAATGCAAATGAAAGGGGAAAATCCAAAACTATTGAGATGGTCAATCTGCCTGCAAGGGTTTGATTTCACCATTGAGCACAGGTCAGGGTGTCGCCATCAAAATGCTGATGGACTCTCTAGGATGTATATCATCGACTAGAGGTATGAGGTTCATCCAGGAGTGGATTAAATCCTCCTGTCCCTTAGTCTGGGGGGGGGCGAGTGTTAGGGAGAATTCTCTGTTTAGGCTGAATTACCCTACCTAGTGAGTCCCCCAGCAGCTTTGCTGGATTTCTGGGGTTTATTTTTTTTCTCCTGCCAAGAGTGAGACTCTTTTACCCTCACTCTTGGGCATGTTGAAGTGTGTTTTCTTGGTTAAACCTTGTGTTGAATGGGCTATGGGGTCTTTTACTCCATAGGGCCTCATGTAATTTTTGGATGTGGGTTACACAGCACCCTCTGTGCCGTAACCCAGGGGTGTCCTAGGGACTCCCCAACATAGACTCCATACCCTGGGACTGACTACTGTCTCCCAGGGCATGTAAAGTCACCAAAGACTTTACTAGTCTTAAATCCTGAACAGAACCAGTACAAACCATCATATTGTGGACATACTGGCTGGGGCAATTCGATTGCCCCAGGGTCTGTTAGTCGCGGGGGCACGTCTCCGTCCCCCCTGATCAAGTTTTGGCTGGTGGCAGTGGAAACTACTTTTTATATTCGACCGCGAATATTTTCCTATGGGATTTCCCATTGTTTTAGGCTAACACATTTAATTATTTATTTACGGTAGCCTTAAACATACCGCCGGTTTATATATTTATTATTATAACTCCGGTTGGGATTTTTTGCCAAAACTTGATATTAAAATGGCGTTGGCGTTCGCCTCTGTAACTCTGACCCAAAGTGGAGCCCTTTGTCCCACTTTTGGCGGGCTTCTTCACAGAAGCCCTCCAAAGTGGTGCCACTCTGTCTGGGGTACTTAGGAGGGGTGGAGGGGGATTTAGGCACCCTGGACTGAGTTACCTAGGTAACTCAAGTCGCACTCCGTCCTGATTGGCCCAAGTGGTGAGCCGGCCGGCTCACCACTTAGCATGGTTGAGTGACAGCTAGGCTGGGTGAATGGGGGTTTGCTGCATAAAAGCAGGGCTTTGGGGACTGGAACTTCAGAAGTCGCCACAGGACCTAAGAATCCAACGAGGGACGAGCTGAGCTAATCTGCTACGACGACACCGCCGGTGGAGCCCTGCTGAACCATCTCACCACTTTTCCCGACGACCGAGGAGAACTCTTAACGGAGTGGCTCCTTCCCTTGACTGGTGGGGACAACCAGTTTTCACCTTCTTTCCGTTCTTCGAGGTATCCCGTGGCCGCCTTGCCAGTGCCAAGCACCCCGGCAACCGGAACCCCACCACTTTTACCCCAACCGTGAAAGTCGGTACAACCCTTTAACCGGAGGACTCCGCGGCTGGTTTCTTCCCGGGCAGTGCAACGACCTTCTTCTTCTGCTCTTCAGCGAGATCTTCTTCTCCCCTGACCGACGTCGAGCCTTGCTGCCACTGCCTGGAACAACTGCCCCCCGCTGGAGGATCCTTTCCGTTAAGGTACCGTGTTCCGCCTGGCTTCCCTTGCCACCGACTGTACGAGGTAGTTTTAGCCCTCGGCTTTCGATCCTGGGATTGCCTGGGACACTTTGGGCTAAACTTTCTGAGCCTCTCTAATTCTTTTCCGAACTCTTTTGCAAGACTCTGAATCCCTACCAACTGTGTGATCTTGGGCACGTTTTCGCTCTGTCTGCTCTAAGAGTGGGCCCTGCTTAGTGACTTTTGCTCACCTGTGACTTTGTGCTTCTTTGAGCTTACCAAAAGTGTTCTTGACCTTAGAGTGGTGTGTTTATCCTAATTCTGCTCTTTTTCCCTCCCTTCTTTAACCTACTAGAGTGTCATCTAACGTTAAGCGCTCACCTCTGTTTTAATTATGTGGTGTTAACCTAGAGTTGTCTAGATAGGAATAAGGATTGGGACTGCTTTCCATATAACTGTGTTTGGAGTGTTTTATTATATTTTGCTAGAGTGTTTTCAATTTGTGTGTTCTTAAAAATAAATAACTATATACTTTTGAAACCAAGCTCTGGTCAGTGTTTGCTTGTGCTATTGTGCCTGAGTACATATTGTGTATACTTTGCATACTGCCTAACTCTTCTTGAGGGAAGTCTGACTGCTCAGCCACATCTACCAGGTAAATCTGGGTGGTGCAGACTGCTACCAAGTGGGTTTACTGCTATACCTGTAGTTTTAAATCTTTTGCAGTGTTCCCCAAGGGAACTGCACAGGTTTCTGCCTAACAACAAGTAAAGCCAATTTAACTTTACAGGCTCTGGGAGACAGTAGTCAGTACCAGAGAAGGTATTTAAACCTTGGGGAGTCAGAAAGACACCCCTGTGCCACTGCACTGAAGGTGCTGTTGACACACAGAAGAAGATGATGCCTATGGAGTTGTTTTAAAACTCCATAACCAAAGAACACAAAAGTAAAACACACACAAAATACATAGAATAGTGGGAAAAAAGGCTCACGCTCATCCCAGGTAAAAAAATCAAATCCTAGAAATCCAGCAAAGTTGCTGGGGGTCTCAAAAGGTAAGGGAAATTAGCACATTTTGAGAATTCTCCCTAACACTTGTCCTCCCCAGACTAAGGGACAGGAGGATTTAAACCACTCCTGGATGAATCTCTATTACTCCAGTCGGTCAAACATCCTGGAGAGACCATCAGCATTTTGCTGGTGACACTCTAACCTGTCTTCAATGGTAAAATCAAACCCTTGCAGGCTGATTGACCATCTCAGTAGTTTTGGGTTTTCCCCTTTCATTTGCATCAACCATCTCAAGGGTTGGTGGTCAGTCTGAATCACAAAAGTTGATCCATACAAGTATGGTCTAAACTTCTTCAGTGACAACACAATAGCAAAGCACTCACGCCCCATGGGTTGCCCACCTTGTTTCTGGTTCCTTCAGCTTCCTGCTGATGAAGCTAATGGGGTGCTGCCTACCTTTCTGATCCAGTTGACTAAGGACTGCACCTATACTTGTATTTGAGCAGGAGCTCCTAGGACTGGAGCTTGACAAAGGGCTTTCTTTAGGCATTCAAATGCTTGAGTGTACTCCTCATTCCACCTGATCTTGTTAGGGAATTTGGGAGAGGAGACCACATTCAAGGGAGAAGCCATGGTACCATAGTTCTCTATGAAGTTACTATAGTATCCAGTGAGACCTAGGAAGGCTCTCACCTGGGTTTGAGTAGAAGGGGTAGCCCAGTTTTGTACAGCTTGTACTTTGCTAGGCAATGGCCTGATTAAACCTCCTCCTACCTCATGTCCAAGGTAGACCACTTTGCTCTGATCAATTTGACATTTACTAGCCTTTATGGTCAGATTGGCCTGCTCAAGAGCCTGCACAACATATCCTAAGTGGTCAATATGTTCTTTCCAAGTAGGGCTGAACACTGCAATGTCATCCAAGTATGCCATGCAGAAGTCATCCATCTCATTCAGAACATTTGGAATCTAGCAGGTGCATTTTTCTGTTCAAAGGGAATTACCTTAAACTGGTAGAGGCCTGCTGGGGTCGAAAATGCAGTTTTCTCCTTGGCATGGTCTGTCAGTGCTACTTGCCAATAGCCTGATGTGAGATGAAATGTACTGAGGTACTTGGCTGAACCAAGTTTATCCACCAGTTCATCTGTCCTTGGTAAAGGGTGGTCCACACAGAATATCAACTCCTTGGATCCTGCCTTTGGTACTAGAACAACTGGACTAGAACATGGACTGGTAGAGGGCTCTATTACCCCGTGATCAAGCATCTTGTTGACCTCCTCCTTTATGTGGGTTCTTACATGATCTGACATCCTGTAACATCTGCTTTTAACAGGTAAACAGTCACCAGTGAGAATATCATGCTGGTCCCAAGGGGTCAAGCCCGGCGATAGTGAAAACAGGGAGGCAAACTGATTTAACAGTAACTTGCACTCCTCCTGTTGTTCAGGTGTCACATTAGAAGAGAGATTAACTCCTTCTATTTTCTCATCTAAAGGCTGGCCTCTGAGTAGGTCAAGTAGAGGTTCACTCTCCTCCTCCTCTTGGGCTGAAGCTAGAAGCAAAGCTCCTACTTCTAGTCTTGAGGCATAAGCTTTTAGGCGGTTGGTGTGAAAGACTCTGGGAGCCTCCTTAGATTGCATAAGTCCACCAGATAGTTGACCTCTCCAAGTTTACCCACAACTTTGAAAGGTCCTATACATTTGTACTGTAAGGCCCTCTGCCTTGTAGGTAGCATACCTAGAGCTAGCTGGTCTTGGGTAAACTCAACCATGTTGGCCTTCTGGTCATGCCAATGCTTTACCAGAGCCTGACTTGTTTTCAAGTTATCTGATGCTTCTGCCAACATGTGTGACATTCTCCTCCGGAGACCTATCACATAGTCAGTGACTCTCACTGGCTTGGGGGAAGGAGCACTCTCCAACCCCTCCTTAATCAGTGCCAAGGGGCCTCTAACTGGATGGACATAGAGAAGTTTAAAGGGACTAAATCCTACTCCTTCCTGAGGGACTTCTATATATGCAAATAGAAGGCATAGCAGTAGAAGGTCCCACTTTCTTCTAAGGGGTTCTTCTAAAGCACCTATCATGCTCTTCATTGTATGGTTGAACCTCTCTACCAATCGATTTGTCTGAGGATAGTAGGCAATTGAGAACTTGTAAATTACTCCACAGTTTTTCCACATGGCCTGCATGTAGTGGGACATAGCATTGGATCCCCTGTCAGAGATAACTTCCTTAGGAAAACCTACCCTGGTAAAAATACCAAGTAAGGCCTTAGCAACAGCCTGAGCTGTAACAGTCCTCATAGGTATTGCTTCAGGATACCTAGTAGCATGGTCTACTACAAACAGGATAAACCTGTTTTCTGAAGATGTTGGAGGGTCTAAGGGACCAACAATGTTGATTCCTACTTTCTCAAAAGGGACTCCCACCACTGGGAGGGGCACCAAGGGTGCCACATTCTTGGCTCCCTCTTGTCAGAGGTTTGGCAAGTGTGACAGCTCCTACAGAATTTATCTACAGCATACCCCAATTTAGGCCAGTAGAAATATAAATATAGCCTTTCCATGGTCTTTTTAAAGCTTAAGTGACCAGCCAAAGGTATCTCATGGGCTAACTGTAGGAACTGGAGTCTGCTTTCAAGAGGCACTAAACGTTTTTTTGTAGTCCCCTGGGATAGACTCAGTCGGTTCACTGTAGAAGAGGCCATCTTCCCAGTACAACTTATGCTTCCTTGGGTCTTACCCATCCAGCTGCGAAGCTGCCTGTTGGCGATGACCTTGAAGAGTAGAACACTCTCTTTGACCTCTGCTGAAGTCTGCCCTACAGGGTCCACCTTCTGTCAGTAAAGACTGCAGCCCAGGATGGTCTGCATGATCCAGATCATCAAAAGGAGCAAGGTCATCTTCCAGCTCTGATTCCTCAGCAGCTGATTCAACCACACAAGGTTGTTCCACACACTCAGCCTCAGCTGGTGTAGGAGTCACAGGTGTGACTTTGGACAGTCCTCTCAGGGATGTCCTTGTTGGTAGCACAGGAGTGTTGGCTGGTTTCTTCCTGGAGGTTTTAGGTTTGCCCTTTTCATCCTTCTTCCTTGAAATTGCAGTCAGTAAATCCTGTGGACTGGGAATTATACTTTCTTCTATAATCTCCTCTTGAGAGCCCTTTAAGGTACTCTCTCTGGCCTTCCTAGTCTGCTCCTGTTTCCTTTTGCTGGGAGGCCTGGGGATGCTTGATACAACTCCAAGAGTTTTTAAGTCATTCCCCAACAGGACTCTCCAAGGTACTTCCCTCTGCACACTTGCAGGTATCTTGACAGTCATGTCATTGCATTGGATGAGAGCTGGTAACTGTGGAAGTATTTGGATAGGGCCTCCAGCAAGCTTAGTTAGGTATTTTTGTGCCTTAGCAACATCCTCTGCCTTGAAAAATGATTCATCAACTACAGTTATGCTGGCCCCAGTGTCTCTAATGGCAAGGGTCTCCTGACCATTCACAAGAACACTGTCTTTGTAATACTCTTTAGTATTGTCTGTAATAGAATTATAGAAATCTAAGTTCTGTTGTTCCCACAGACCCAGGGATACTACAGAAACACAGGCTGAGACTGTCATGGGTTCCTCCGCCAGTAAGTGAAAGTTTCCACTTGCCATTGGTATTTCATCCTCGGGAGACAAGGCTAAGGAGAAAGTGTGGACCCCTGAAAGTTTACCCTTACATCTGGGATCCCCTTTCACATGGTCAGTTGACCCCCAAGCATAGCATTTTCCAAATGCCTTTATGAATGGGGGTTTGTTCTGACCTCCTTCTGGTTTGGCACCAGGAGGTACACTAGCCAGATTCTGTTTACCTGGGGGCTTGCCCTTGTTATGTTTGTGGCCCTCTTTTGGAGTGGAGGTATTAGAATTCTCTTTGGTATCTTTCTTGTGCTGCTTTCCCTCATCCTTATTCTGAGTTGCCCCAGCATCCTTGTGAGTAGCCCTGTTGGCAACCCACAAGTCAGCAGCCCTTGCTAAATTCTTTGGATCAATTTCCTTAAAGTCAACCAAGTGCTGTCTCAGCTCAGTAGAGCAGGCATCATAAATAGATTCCAACATAAACACATTTCTCATACTTTCATTAGTGTTCACTCTGTAGCCCTTAACCCATTCATCTAAGTTGTTCAAACATTCAGTCACCCAGGTAGCCCAGGTGGTACCATCATGCTTTTTGAGGGTCCTAAACCTCTTAAGATACTGAGAAGGGGTCTTCCTAAATCTAGCTATCAAGGCTAGCTTCACAGTTTCAGACTCCTTTCGGTCTATATCCTACAACTCCATTACCACATCAGTTGCAACAGAGGGTAGCCTAGAAAAAAGCCAAGGAAAAAGCTGATTCCCTGTAATGTCTTGAATCCCATGGTTATATTCAAAAGCAGCCAACCAATACAAAATATCAAGATTAACCTCATACATACTAACTGCATCTTTGGCCATGCAAGGCCTCTTAGGACTGGAAGACCTAGAAGACTCTGGGAGTGAACCAGTTTCAAGAGACAACTTTTTCATTTCAAGTGCATGATTCAACTCCATTTCTCTGAATTTAAGTTCTTGGCGTTTACTTTCAGATTGAGCTTGAATTATTTTAAATTCTAACTCCAGTCTCATTCTTTCTAAAGAGACAAATTCAGGACTAAGTGTTGGACCTGGTGGGGTCCCTGTGGTGAAAGGTTGAGGCCTATGAGCAGGTAGAGGTAAAACAGGGCCTACATTGTGGGACTCTTTTGCCTCATCTAACTTATCCATAACATTGGAGCTGGGCTCAGAAACATCATCATCCTCCTCAACATTTTCCACATTTGCTGCAGGGGTGGGGGTTTCAGACCCACTCCTCAGACGTTGGTATTCTAAAACCTTTTCTATCAATTCAACCTTTTTGCCTTTTACAGTGAGATTCCTAGCTTTACACATATCTCTCAATTGAGCAACTGTTAAAGTGACTAGGGTCTCCTGTCTGTAGCTCTCCATATCAGTCATGATAAAACAATTGCTTCTCTAGTGTTGTTTAGCCTTGTGAGGATTATTTGAACAAAGATAAAAGTAGCACTCTAAATGTAACAAGTATACTTTATCCTCACCGCTGTACACCAGTGTTAGGCAGAATCACATGGAGTACCCTTTGGGAACACTACATGCAATTAAGACTACATGTGTAAGCACCATTTCACCTTTGGTACAAGCCTGTACTACACAGTAAAGTGGTAGTGATGGCTGATCAGCCAGACTTATCTCAAGTGTTTAAGTGAGCAGTAGAACAAGTTACACAAAGAACCATTTAATACAGTGATTCAAACAAACACTCAAGGTTTCTTGGTAAAAGTATATACAAGTATTTACACAGTCAGTTTGAAAATATTATACTACCAAGAGCAGCTCAATATCACACACTGATAAACCACAAATACACAACCGGTAAGTAAATTAACAACTTAACCTCTCCTGAAGTGGGGGCAAAATGGCACTTCATATACTTTAAAAAGGGGTACAAATGCAAGGTTATACGAATCAACAGCACAAAAGCATTTATAGGCAGGGCAAAAGGTTTCAGTAACCTACAACCAGCAATTCATCTCATAGGCCTGGGCCAAATTCAATGGTTCAGAGTCTTTGTATTGGATAGCACAGTTCTGGTAGTAATGGCAAAGTCTTTGCCACGGTTTTAGAAGAATTTGGCTAGGCGAAAAGTTTGACAAATGTTTAGGGAAGGACAAGCCTTCAAAGTCGGGAAAGTTTAACAAACTTTCTCTGTTGCCAAAAAGATTTCCAGACCGCTTTTTCACAGTACCTTTTTAGTGAAGAAGAGCTGTAGCTGAGGCAGTTGTTCCTGGCAGTTCGAGCAGACCTCGCTGTTCCTGGGCTACAGTCGTGGGGACAAAAAGGAGGACGTCGGGAGGTTCCTGCACTGCCCAGGGATGAGGCCAAAAGCTTAGCAAGATGTCGGTTTAAGGTGTGAGTGCCTTAAAGTTCACAAGCTGGTTTCCTTCCCTTTGGCTATCCGGTTTTAAACAGCACTCTGATGAAAATTCGACCAGATGGGGACGGTGACCAGGTGGCTTATGAGTTGTTTGTCCCCACCAAACTCAAGGGAAGAAGTTAACCTTGAAGGGCTTCTCTGTCGATGGAGTTTCAGGCAATTCAGACCTGCAGCAGGGCTTCACTGGTCGTCCAGGAGTTGCAGCAGTCCTCTTCCTTCAGCTCGTCTTCGGTTCTTTTTTGCCAGTGGCGACTCTGCTTTCCAAGTCCCAGAGACCTGCTTTTAAACAGTTTTCCCCCATTCATTCCAGCCTGGCTGTCACTCACACATCAGGGTGGCTGTCCTTGCCGGACAGTCAGCCGGCCAATCACGCCAGAGTGCACTCAGGTCTCCTAGGAGACTAAGCACAAGGAGTTTCGGGCACCTCCCTCACATCCTTTCCATCCCAGACACTCAAGCGCCAGAGGAGGGCTTCAGCACTAAAGCCAGCCAAAGGCCAACGAACAAAGGGACCAAAACTGGTTTGGCGTGCAGAGACAAACACAAGAAGGACATTTCCTAAAAGAAATGGCCAAAAAAGATGCCCGGTGTCTGTTTTTACAGATATGTTTGGGCCCCATATTGAAAAACATGGCTGACTCGATTTTTAGCTACAGTTGTTAGTAGTTGGAAAAAATCACGATAGGTGATCTAAACCACTGCCACCAGCCATTTAAAGTAGAAAAGGTAAAATTTGACTGTTACATGAGTGTTTTGACTAAGAGGAAGCTAGGCAATCCCTCCAGCACTCTATAGGAATATAGTGTGTGCTGGGTCAGTAAATTTAAAAAGATAAGTAAAGCAAATTTAACTTTACAGGCTCTGGGAGACATTAGTCAGTCACAGAGAAGGTATTTAAACCTTGGGGAGTCAGAAAGACACCCCTGTGCCACTGCACTGAAGGTGGTGTGTGACACACAGAAGAAGATGATGCCTATGGAGTTGTTTTAAAACTCCATAACCAAAGAACACAAAAGTAAAACACACACAAAATACATCGAAGAGTGGGAAAAAAAGGCTCACACTCTTCCCAGATAAAAAAATGAAATCCTAGAAATCCAGCAAAGTGGCTGGGGGTCTCAGAAGGAAAGGGAAATTAGCACATTTCGAGAATTCTCCCTAACAGTGCTCAAAGTGTTACACTTTTGGAACCCCCTATTCTTTTAAGAAGCCTAAGCAAGAAAGCCAGCCACTCTAGAAACAAAGAGCCCATGGCATTGCTCACAGCTCAGGAGCTTCAATTAGTAAAAATAAAAATAAAAAAGCACCCATTTTTTAGGGGTAGAAACTGATACCACAGGGGTAGCAAGGTGTTAGGGAGAATTCTCTGTTTAGGCTGAATTTCCTAACCTAGTGAGTCCCCCAGCAGCTTTGCTGGATTTCTGGAGTTTGTTTTTTTCCATCCTGCCAAGAGTGAGACTCTTTTTCTCCCACTCTTGGACATGAATGTGTGTAATTCCTTTGAATGTCAATGTGTTCCATGGGCTATAGGGTCTTTTACTCCATACGGTCTCATATGTTTTGCTATGTGTGTTACAACGCACCCTCCGTGCCATAGCACTGGAGCGTCCTAGCGGACCTCCATCATAGACTCCATACCCGGGGACTGACTACTGTCTCCCCGGGCATGTAAAGTCACCATTCGCTTTACTAGACCTAAATTTACTAACAGAACTAGTACAAACCATCCTATTGTGGACGTGCTAGTAGGGGTAATTCGATTACTCCTAGGTCTGTTATTCGAGGGGGCACTGTCCCGTCCCCCCTCGTCGAGTTTTGGCTGGTGGCAGTGGAAACTACTTGTTATATTCAACCCCGAATATAACTCTATAGGATTCTTCCCATTGTTGGAGGTTAATACTTTTCCTCGTTAATCTCTAACATACCACCGGTTTACTTATCTTAAATAAGTCTATCGGATGGTATTTTCTGCCAGAACTCGGTTTTTAAAATGGCGTCTGTGTTCGCCTCTGTGACTCCTAAACCAAAGGTTGAGCCCTTTGTTCCACTTTTGGCGGGCTTCTGTACAGAGACCCTCCAAAGTGGTGCCATTCTTTCTGGGTTACCACAGGGGGTGTGGGAGGGGGTTTAGGCACCCTGGACTGAGTTGCCTTGCCAACTCCGATCGCACTCTGGTGTGATTGGCCCAAGTGGTGAGCCACCGCACTCACCACTTAGCGTGTTTTGATTGACAGCTAGACTGAATGAATGGGGGTTTTCTGCATAAAAGCAGGGCCTTTGGGACTGGATCTTCAGAAGTCGCCACAGGACCTAAGAATCCGACGAGGGTAAAGCTGAGCTGACCTGCAACGACGACACCTCCGGTGGAGCCCTGCGGAACCGACTCACCACTTCCTGACGACAGAGGAGATCTCCCTGCGGAGAGTCTCTTCCCCTGACTGGTGGGAACAACCAGTCCCCTTTGGTTTTTCTTCGCTCCAGGACGCAGTGGTCGAATTGCCCGTGCAGAGCACCTTGGCAACCGGATAGCCACTACCCCTGTACCACGACCAAAAGGTGGTGCCTTGTGACGGAGCACTCCACGGCTGGTCTCTTCCCTGGTGGTGCACCGGACTTCACTTTTCTTCGACGACAAGATCATCTCTACTCTTGGCAAAGACCCGACGTGCATCCACCACCAGGAACAACTGCCCCCGCCGGAGCTGTCTCTCCACAAACAAGGTACCATGTCCGCCTGGCTTCCCTTTCTGCCGGATAGAGTGAGGTGTCTTAATCCTCGCCTTTCCATTGGGTCGCCTCCAAGCTTTCTTTAACTTGTTCTGAACTGGTCCAATCTTTCCATAACAATTTGCGATAAAGACTCGAAGCGCATTTCCACTAAGATACTTTTTGGGACACATCGCCTTGCCTCTCTCCGAGTGGGCCTGGCCTCTGAACTTTGGAATCTACAGTGGTCCCTGTATTCTTGCCTTGCATTTGTTCTTAAAAATATTGGTATCGAGTTGATTTCTTAACCCGCCTTTTCTCTCCCGTCCTAACGAATACTAGAGTGCCATCTAGGTTAAAGCATACACCTCTGTCTGCAAATAAGTGATGCCGTTGAACCTAGACTTGTCGAACTATTGTTAGGGGGATTGATATTTTCTTCGTATAGTAATTGTGATTGAAATCGTTTGCCATATTGAGTGCCAGAGTGTTTTCTATAGATGTGTTCTTATAAATAAATAACTATATATCGTTACACCGAAGCCTTGTTGCGTGTTTGCTTGTCTTACGGTGTAGATTGCCCTATTTTGTATACTCCACATACTGCCTAACTCTTCTTGAGGGAAGTCTGACTGCTCAGCCACAGCTACCAAGTGAATCTGTGTGGTACAGACTGCTACCAAGTGGGTTTACGGCGAAACACCTGTAGTCCTAAATCTTTTGCAGTGGTCCCAGAGGGAACTGCACAGGTTTCCGCCTAACACAAGGGAGAACTCAGGGGTCGCAACTGCGACCCCTGCCGACCCCTAAATGACGTCGATGGGAACGATTATGGGAAATGCAAGGATACAACATGTGGTAACTCTAAAAGCAGTCACAGAGAAAGGTATGCGTAGGCTCAGACAAACTAGGAGCACAACATGCAAAAATCACATTTGCATTAAACTACTAACTAGCCAAGGATGTGGACGTATTTTCCTTTTGAAAGCTGCCACTGTGCAAATGTCCCACTTAACACAGTAACAGCCCATTATCCCCAACACGTTTGGACCAATGATTGCCAAAGATTTTCATGTAATGAACATAATGCATTGTAAGTGATTTCAATCTGGCATATACCCAAGTCACGCCCAACATGTAGTGCACAATTGAGACCCTTATTTATTTTAATCTATAAGTTCAATATTCTGAACGATATACCACTCGTATCACACCCTTCTACTGAGACCCCCCCGGTCATACTGAACTAGGGATCAGGCTAGTTTGCAAAGGTAAATATTTATTTATGTATTTAAAATTTGAATCACAATATCTTTTAATAGGTAAACAACAATCACCAATGGGGTGACAGAACACTGAATGATATCTTTAATGCACTATGAATCAAGTAATGAGCACAAAAATAAATGCAGCACAGAACAGAATACTTTTATGTTGGTTTGGAATAGATAGCACTTTTGTTAGAGGTTCTCCCTGCACCACCCTCAACCACCCATTAGGCAATGTAAAGAGATGGGAGGAGAGAGCAGGTATTCAGGAATAGCACAAATCAAACAGAATATCAGTCCCACCTTCCCCCTTCAAACATAAGAGAAAAACGGAATTGACTTTTCAGCTGTCAGAATTGCTTTGAAATTGTCTTTAGAATTGACTGAGAAAAAGCACCAAATGTGGTCAAAAATACTTAATTTGTAATAAATTCCTATGGGAGCCACTTTGAACAGTTGCAAACAATCACAAGCAATGATTTAGTCAGAAGAAAATGTTTGAAATCTTAAAGTCCAAGTCAGAAACAAATGAAAGCTATTTCACATGTGTAAAATGTCTCAGAATGTAAAATTGTGGCAAACTTTTCCTTATGCAATTTTCACAATGTGGTTTTGGGTTCTATGGATAGCTAAGGATGTTAGGTACAAGTAGGAGTTGAAATTCTGTTTCTATCATAAAAACTGAGTGAGTTATAGAGGTCTTAGTCACGGTTGTTTTTGTAAAATAGGCGCGAGAATGGAAAACAGAAATGCACTTTGAAAATGAAAGCTGGGTTGAGTACAATAGATTATGATTACAAAAAGGAGAATGCCACAACAGGAAGGTCATTCACGGCCACTCATAACAATTCATGGGTGATACTCGACTTTCCGTTTGGTTTGGGAATTACTTTTCTTAATCGATCAATAAGAAGTTAGGGTTTAATAACACAGATGAGAAAAGAGTCAGCAAAAAGATAGTTCTAACAGTACTATGGTTCTGAATTAAAAATGGGATGGGTTTGAGATTGGGATAAGACAATGCAAATATACTACGGGTCACAGTTCTTCCTATTAATACTCACAGAATAAGTTATTAAATTGGACCGTCGGTTCTGGTGATTGATTGGACCTGGTCTAATAAGAACAGCACAACAGGCACGGTACTGGATCAGCTGTGCCAGTCACCGGATTTTGCACAGGATCGGTCCTTCTTATTTGTGGATATTTCAATCAGCTGGATAGCGAGTTCCTCAGGCAAGCCTAATGGTGGCAAGCCAGAGAATTTCAGGATACTAATTCAAAAGGCCTTCTCACACCACAATGCTTCCCTGGGTGGTGAGAATAGATTTGAGGATTTGGGCCTTGCTGAAAATCAGTAGTTCTCTAATGCTGCAAGAGTCTTGGTATCTGGATCTGGAAGGAAGTTAAAGGCTGGATATAGAATGCTGGATCAGAGTGCTTCGCTGGAATCAGGAAAGTGAGTGAATCAGTGAGTCCCTATGTGTTGTCAGCTGTCTCTATTTATGCTTTAAAATGACATCACAAAGTGGGTGTATGGGCCGGCTTAGCTAAGCTTGCCCCTGTGAGCTGGGATTGGATCAAAACTTCATCTCTGCCCTGCATTTAAATGATTGGATCCAGGCCGGATGATGTTACAGTTTATGGTTATCTTTACAGTCCCTAGAGACCTCCCTTTAGGCACTGGTCTCAAAATCAGATTTACACTAAATACACATTTCTACATTGGTCACCTTTACACAAATCACACACAAGGATTCCACATTTTATGTATCATCTGTTCCTCAAAATCCTGCAGCTGTGGAATCTTGATTCAGCTTTCTACTGAATTTAGTCCTTTTTTTATGAACACAATTTCCAAACTTTATGCAAATTTCCACAAATGTGTGTGTTTACCATAGGAATGTGTGTGTCACTTTTCACAATTCTAGGATTAATACATTTCACATAAAACCACATATATTGCCATTTCTGTCCAGAACATGTCACACAGTTCTGCCACCTCTTAAAATGTGCAGCCAAAAATTAGACTAACAGATATGTCCTTGGTATATTTTTCACCACTTTGAATAACAAGTTATGAGTCTTTAAAACATGTTCTTTCTTCATGCTTAACAGCAAATGATGGCTTGGCTCCAACCCTTGTGTCTCTCCTTGCAGTCACAGAGCATCGCCATCCCATGGTGAGTTCCTTGCAGGAGCAGTTTACAACCCTTTCACACCTCAGTTTCCTGGGCTGAAGGGCCTGCTATTGTTCCTTCTCTTTCTGTAGACAAAGGTTTGGGGTTAACCCACAATTCGCATCTCCATGTGAGTTTCAGCTGAGAGAATTTCCCTCCCCCTGGGAGAACCTGTTTGTCCACTTCAAAGGGTTGCAGCTCAGCCAAGCTAATTTATTATTAATTAAAGATTTAGGAAAAACCAAACATGTTGCATCAAACATAAATAGATTACTTTCTTAGTTTTAACTCTGTGGGATAAAAAGCAACTGAGATCTGTATTCTTTTTGGCCACAATACTTTTTATGATTGCTGATCCGGCAGACTTTCTAGTTTAGATCACTTTAAAGTTTCATCAGTAATCAGCTGACAGCTGTCATTCAGGTAGCTCAGGGTACTGCACTCATATTCTGACAGGGCTGTCAGTTTGCAGACAATCCAGTTTGTCTGATGAAATGTTTTGCTCTTCACATTAGGTTTTGTATGTTTGCAATGCTTCCTAAGATTACATGAATTTTAGTGCCGAGCAAGATTTTGGATGTTGAGAAGTGTTGTATTATATGCATTTTGGAGTTTTTAGCAACCTTGCAAATATCATGTATTGGCACATTTTGGGAGTTTCATTTGTGAAGTGCTGCTTCTCTCTCTGCACTCTTTGCTGGTCATGGAGCCCACTGGTACATTTTCTGCAGGGTGTGCGCTATTCCACCACACATGCACCATGGGTGGCAGGTTGTGCATCCCTCTCTTTGTGTGCTGAAGCACATGGTTTTTGTAGGTTTTTGGCGTGCACAGGAGTTTTGCTGCCATTGTTGCAGTTTCGTGTGCCATAAGTATTAGAGTGATACTGCATAGCTCAGCAAAGTGGGTCAATACACCCCACAGCATGAATAAGACATGTTTAGATTTCATTGGATACAGCTTATTTATTGAGAAACAAAGTGATGGCCGATTAATAAATGTTCAGATGTGAAGAATACATTCACTCAGGCGAAATTCAGGGGAGGTAGAACAGGCAGAGAAAGTGAGAGGTTTTGAAAGAGAAAGATTGGCTATCATGCCGATTTTAGAAGCTCTTCCACCAGCAGTATAATTATTTGTGATGCTCTCTGAATGAAAAGCTGAGGAGGGGGTGTATGAGAAAATTGCTAGATCTAACTGGACTGCTGAAGACGAGGGAGACGGAGGACCTGGAGGGCTGATGCCACCTACTAATTTGACTCATGACCCCGCACCGTATGTGGCCTACCACGGGACATTTCCTGCAGGTGCAGGTCCCTGTGAGCAGCACGACCCCCTGGGATTTCCTCACAGGGTGATCGTTAACAGTGACTCGAACATTATCCATGGACTACTGGCGAATTGCAAACATGACAGCCCGAATGCACTCCTTCAGTTTGTTCCACCACATCTTGAACTCTTTGATAGGCCAGAGTTGGTGGAGACGGCCACAGCCTTGTCATTGATAGCTGACCAGAGCTGGATACACTTCAGGGTTGAGAGTTGAGACACGAGGTGGCCAATCAGCCATAATGACTCTTTGACAACTTCCTATGCAATGACCCCCAGGTCCCAGAATTTCAAAGGCAGCCGTCTCCACCAGTGCCTCGCCCTTCAACGCTGCTTCATCTTGGCTTTCATCTTGGCTGGGTGGCCGTGGGATGTGGGACATTTTGAAATGGTCTGTAAATGTCAAAATGACCACCGGAACAGTCCCAGTTTAGTGTGCAAGTGGTAACATAATTCCACATGCATACACTAGTTTGCCATTATCGCATGTCTATGTTAATCATTTTCTTCATATTGCAAATACAGCATCTGAACCCCCTGTGGTAACCCCGTAATTGTGTAGAGACCCTTACATCTCTTCAGGTAGAAACAATCATTACCAGAGGCAGAAATGTTAACTGAAAATGCGATGAAGTCTTAATGAGGACTTTAATGGTCAAGGTGAATGTATCTGGTGAACTAGTTCTACTGGCGTGCCTGCTATTACATGAATTGTATGCTATTGGGTTGGTGTGCTGCCATAGCTTTTTTTTTTACCACGTGCCCCCTTCCAATTGAAATCATTACGCTGTCTCGTTAATTGAGCCATCTTTGTATTTTACAGTGTGTCATGTTAAAGTGTGTTCAAGAATTATAATGCGAAATTTCTACAACTGAGCAATTTCTGCACTCAGAAACTTTGAACACAAACGTATTGGCACTGAAGTAAAGTGTTATCAAAATAAGGGTGATGGCATCTTTTGGAGACAATGGAAATATGCGTTTTTTGGGTGATGACACATTTATCCGGAAATAGTTTAATAGTTGCATACTCACCAATAATAGAGAGCTGAAAATCTATGCGTATCACAGCGCTGAGGGTCAGCAAAGACCAGAGCTTTAGCAAAAAGAGAAGTTATGGTATTGACTGTTCCCAAAATACATACATTAAATGCACCATGTATTCACCATCTTGCTGGTGCAGCATTGAATGCGTAATTAATAGGCGCGATGTGCATTGTAGGTTATCTGCATGTACTGCAGTGGTGTGAGACACACGAACTGTATTGCCATTCAAGTTCCAGTTTATTTAATTTGCACTTTGAAACAAGCTTTATATTTCACACGTTTGCTCTTGCTGTCCATTGAATTAATCTTCTCACTGACACGCCCCAGATGGTCCCCTGTAGTCGATCGTAACAGCTCTCAAAAAGCATCCGTAATGGCTTTGTAGGTTGAAGAACTGAACAATGGTGTGGAGGGTTTCCCAGAGCTATGTCAGTGATTAAAATTCATTCTAAACCTTCCATGTATCACCTCTTTTGTTTTACCCAAAAAACATGTGCCAGCTACTGGCTGGAGTAGCAACCACCTAATCATTGATGAAATCGTATATTCACTGGGGAACCACTCATTCTGGCTTCAAATGGGGAAGGGTCAGGGGGGAATGAGCTATTGACAGTAAGCAGTGTCTTTCACACCTCATCAGGGCTGTTGTGTGAACGGATGATGCAGACCTCTATATAAAGCTCTGCTACATTAATATGGATGCCCCCTGCTCTAACTTAAAAATGGAACCCTGCCTACGTGCTAACATGCCCCAGGGCACTCGGGAGATGCTCATCCTATTCTGTTTTTCTGTTCAACTTGCCATTTTTCTTTTCACATGATAAATATAGCACTGTAAATCCCACAATGAAAAGAAACATTGGAACTGGTTGAGCACCTCGCAGATTGCATAGGACATGTTGGCATGCATCGGCCAGTCATCTTTTTCAACCGTTTAAAATACTGTTTTCTTCGATAGGGATAGCATTGTGGAATCAGTTTGGGTGCTTTGACTACATTGTCATGTTTGCCTGAGGGAAATAACCCTTCGCTGTCCACGCATTACCACTAGCACTGTGGTCACTGCCCGCACCAGGGGGTCTGTGTACTTGTGGGAGTATATGAATGCACACAGTGTATTAGATCATTCTCTCAGCATAATGCATTGTTTGGAAATATAGATGTCTGCATATAATATACCATTGATACTTTGAATGTGGGACGGAACGTTGTCGTTTTTAACATCCATGGACACTATGGGCCTCATTACGACCCAGGCGGTAAGTTACCGCCTGGGTCGTACCCTTACCACCATGGTGTAAACTATGTTTACACCATGGTGGATGGCGGATTTACCGCCCCATTCCAAGGTGAGTGGGGCGGTAAATCCCCATTTCCCATTTTACCCTTCCCCATTCCCATTTTTGCCCCATAGGGCATAATGGGATTGGGGAAGGCGCTAATTACGCCACCGTAAATTACGGTGGCATAATTAGCACCATGGTCCCTTAGCGCCATGGATTTTAACGCCTGCAACAAGCAGGCGTTAATATCACCATGGCGCTAACGGAACTTGTAATCAGGCGTTAAGGGTCGGCGCCGTTTACGGCGCCGTTAACCCCTTAACGCCTGATTCGTAATGAGGCCCTATGTTGTGTGCTTGGCAGTACGTAACTTGCACTCGCACTGAGCAGCACGTCCAGCAGAATGGAGGTGCAAGCCCACATTCTCTAGTTCACACTTCCGTGGCCTTTTGGCATGCTTCTGTAGGCCCACTCAAGTTATCGGGCAGACATTCTGCCTGGTGTTCAATCTTCACCTCGCCGCAGCCTTCAGCATCAACATATAACCTTCCTCATGCTCTTGCTACCACTGCACCATCTACTGCTTGCACTACTGCTGCACAACCCCACCCACCATGTTTTCCAGGACAGTCATCTTCACATACCTACTGAAGCAAGCATTGGCAATGTCAAACGTTTGGGCTTTTGTGTAGGCATGGGAAAGGCACAGGCCAGGCACTGCTTTTATGACATTAACTGCTCATTGATGGTAGCAAGTGCAAAATGGTACCTGACAAATGCCTAATACTTATACACAATCCAAAACGGTTGGCTTTGCCAATTCATGTTTTCAACAGGGCTTCAGTGAGGGGCACGCATGGTGCTTAAAAATCGAGTAGCGGTACACCAGTGGCAGGTTTACAGCTACAATTCTGTCATTAACTCTCAGAAGACTGCTTTGAAAAAAACACTGTCGGGTATTTTAGTGCAAAGGATGATGGTAAGGCTTGCTTAAAGAGAGCTGAAAGAGTCCCCATGAGGAGGTGTTTTGGGCAGGGAGGAGCAGGAGCTGGGTGAGAATGGCCAAAGAGATTAGCATTGCCATGGGCAGTCATTGGGTGGGCAAATAACCAAAACAACAAGTACATTCTGTGTGTCCCTCCTATGCTATTTCCCCATATTTGTACTCTAATGCATTCGTAGCCCAGACTGAAAAGGAAGTGAGCTATGTTGTTACAGTACCTTTTTAGTTTTCATTTCCAGACTCATAATGAAAATGGGGGTAATAACGCAGCATCATATGTTTTTCGCCTTGCCACATGTTAAGTTGTACTTTGGGAGGGTGTGCTGAACAAGTACCAACATCAGCAAGGCCTGTTATGCTCGTCTAAGCATGTTGCAGATGCAAATGGTGATAATACCCACCTCGGAGGGCCAGTCTCGGTGGTAGGGATGCTGCAATCCCTCGTAAAACCCCTCGTTAAGCGCTATTCTATTAGCTCAGGCTGCAGGACTGCTACCGGCGTGGGCAACCCTCATTAGCACCGTAGATGGGTTGCTCAGCCAATCCGGCTGCTCTGAACGGAGGCTCTATTCACCAGTGCAAGATCACATTCGCAGCAGCTAATGAGCTGCGCACATCATTCCGCAACCAGCAGCAGCCCTATGCCTTGCCTCGGCCTCTACAGTACCCACGATTGCAAGTGTTTAAGCCTTTTTAACTTTTAAAAAATTGAAAAAGAGACGTATCTATGGCGCTAGCAATACTGCAGCTTTGGCTATCGTCTATTTTCCATTTTGTTTAATGGAAAAGGGACCATTTATTCCACAAATGCTCTGTGCCGAGAACCATACAACGCACGCCTGCACACAGAGGTTTTTGTGAGTGCTCTGCTTATTCATGGATCCAAATGCACGTTACAACCTGATCCGCAAATCAGACATGCCCCCACGGAAACCAAAAAATAAGAAATATCCCAACCTAAGCGCAACCCTCCGCGTCCACCCTTGACCCACGATCCAGCACCCCTACGAAAACGCACAAGCTACTTCATAACTAAAGGCTGTGCCCTTATGAAAACACGAGTACACCCTCATAAATAAAGGAGGCACCCCTGCAAAAATGCACAATCTTCCTCGTAACTCACAGCTGCGCCCCTACGAAAACGTGCAAGCTCTCTCGTAAGTCTAGGCGGCACCCCAGCAAAAACGAGCAACCTACATCATAACTCAAGACGCAGGCGCACCCTGGTAAGTCAAGGATGCACCCCTTGCAAAAATGTGAGATATCCCACGTAAATTAAGTCAAGACACCACCCACCAGCCCCCCTCAACTCAGCCACTACACCAGGCAGCACCCTCAATTCTAGACACCACCCACCTGCCCCCTCACCTCCGACACTACCCCAGGCATCACCCTCAAGTCCAGACACCACCCACAAGCCCCCCTCACCTCTGGCCCTACACCAGGCAGCACCCTGACAGTACTCGCCCCTCCCCACATCACCCTCACCTCTGACACTACGCCAGGCCGGACCCTGATAGTCTCCAACACAACCAGTCCAATGCATGGGTGCAACTCACCTGAACCTCTGTGGTCTGCTCCCAGCATGAAGCACACCTCCAAAATGTCCACTGCCAACACGATCAACAGGAAAGAATGAAGGTCAATCCTGGACTGGAGCATATGCTGTCATTCTGTCGCAGTTTATTATGCGGTCACTCTCAACTCACAGTTTCTTTCCCTCAAGCAAGGTGGCGCACAATAAAGCACTTTTTATTTCAGGTTAACTTTGGTGAGGCCTCCACTCCATCTCACACCCAACACCAACAAATACCCTGTGTCACCAATGGACTTGGAACCAGGTTGGTGAATAGTAAGAATATATATTTTTTTATTTTTATTTAAGGTTTGACAAAAACGCTAACAGCCAACATCAGCCACCAATACTGTGGGAACAGCCAAGATCACAACAATAACTTGGTTATATAAAACAACACAGGTGCACTTTTGAAACATGCAATAACAATGTACAACAAATTTAATTTCGATTTGACCAATGGAAAAGATTCGACAATACAATACAGGGTCCAGAGGAATGACTTAATTTGACAAAATACCTTTCAACCGGCAACCCCCACACTCCAGGGCTCAATTAAATATGACCCCTTTGATTTAAAGGCAATGTTCAGGGAGTGAGCAGAATGGAAAAATCGTTTTCACTACTTATGTAAAGAGGTGCTGTCTGGGAAGGGAATTCATTGGGAAAAATCGTTTTGGCTTGTTACTATAAATGTTACTATAAATGCAATATTAGGGAAAGGAATACAATGGGAAGAATCGCTTATCCACTTTTATTTAAAAAGCAAGGTTGGGAAAAAGGGACTCAAATGGCAATCATTTTTCAACACACATGAAAATAAAGGGCAGGACTTGGTAATTTGGGGTCAGAGAAAAATGGGAACAAAAGGGGAAATTTTGTTTTGTAAAACACATACATATTAGATGCAATATTTAGTAATTCTGATTTAAAATGAATGAGGAATTTCGTTTTGCACCCTACACACTGACTTGAAAGGTGGTGTTTTGTGGATTACTTCTTTTTGGGATTATAGACCCCCCGCCCCCTTTCTATGTGGAAGCCAAAGATTTCAGAAACAGTCAACCAAGTCTTTATGGGCTATACTGGCTCTAACCCACTGGGCATGAGGTTTGTTAGTTTTGAATTCTAATAAAACTCATCCCGTGATTTTCTGTACAGGAATTAATTGATTTACTTTAATCATATGTGCTAATGATCTACACAGGGTCCCCCCCACACACAATTTAATGGAAAGGATTAAGGCAGGCTGTCCCTAACACAATCCAATTTCAACAGAGGGGTGGTTTTCTATGGGGAAATGATTTGAATGAGATTTAATACATTGTGCGAAGGGCCTATCCAGTTCCCCCCTTGACCCACTAATGGAAAGGATAAAGGCAGGTGGCTCCCCACACAATTGGTGGCATTGGGATATCTACTTACATGGGAGCTCTCTACTCTTTTCTCAGGAAGCCTGTCAGATTTTTAGGACCCTCTTTTTGTAGGCAGCTCACACCAGGTGTCTCACACAGCAAGGTCCCTCCAGACATGCCTATCTCAGATGTCTGGGGTTGCATGTGTTTCCTTGCAGAGGGGACCTGGCTTAGCAGATTGGGCTGGGCTGCTACAATTGGTGACAGTACCTGACTGATTTGCATATGGGTGGACCCATTTTGCAATGGCACAGATGGGCTAAACAACGGTGGTGTGGAAGGTTACCCAGAGTAATGCCAGTGGTTCAGATTCATGCAAAACCTTCCACCCATCACTTTTGTGGTTATAGTTTGCCTCACTATGTGAGAGAGGGTATGCCCAGATATGGGCCCCTTGCTCGCTGCGCCATAGGGAACCAAACTACACCTCACTGAGGAGGCCCAATGAGGCCGAAACATGTCTGGGGTTGCTTGTGTTTCCATGCAGAGGGGACCTGGCTTAGCAGGTCGGGCTGATCTGCTACCATTGGTGGCAGTACCTGACTGATTTGCATATGGGTGGACCCATTTTGCAATGGCACAGACGGGCTAAACAATGGTGGTGTGGAAGGTTGCCCAGAGTAATGCCAGTGGTTCAGATTCATGCAAAACCTTCCACCCATCACTTTTGTGGTTATAGTTTGCCTCACTGTGTGAGAGAGGGTATGCCCAGATATCGTCCCTTGCTCGCTGCGCCATAGGGAACCAAGCTGCACTTCACTGAGGAGGTCCAACAAGGCCGAAACATGTCTGGGGTTGCTTGTGTTCCGTGCGTAGGGGGCCTATTTTAGCAGTTCGGGCTGGGCTGCTACCATGGTGGCAGTACATGACTGATCTGCATATGGCTGGATCCCTTTTGCAATCACTCAGATGGGCTAAAAAATGGTGGTGTGGAAGGTTGCCCAGAGCAATGGCAGTGGTTCAGATTTATTCAAAACCTTCCACCCATCACTTTTGTGGTTATGGTTTCTCTCTCAAATAGGGCTCCCAGGTTTCCAGGCAAGGTTTACACTGATGGCCTGGCTAGCTCTCCTTGCTTTTCTGCTAGTTGTTCCTCACTATAGTCTCGCAGCAGGCTATCTCCCGGAATAAAGTCTAAAAAGCCCTGTTCTGATGCAAACCTGCCCTCTTATAGCGTGGATGACACTGCAACATGGTCATAATTTCCACTGTCAGGCTTGGCTAGCCTGCTTCCTTCATCTCCCTCAAGATGCCCACAGGCTGTTGATAAGACCAGAAGTTGGGAGATATGCATAATGTAGGGTGAGGGAGGAGAATAGATTCATCATTTCAAAATGACAGGAGGTTTCTAAATCTTTTGTTTTGCTCTGAAAAATCTCATAATGTAATATCTCCTTTGGTCTTTCAGATAAACCCATGATATATATATATATATATATTCAGTGAAAAAACTTTGTTAAAGGGACGTTATGGTTAAGTTGCGCTACTAAAAACCTATGAAATTCAGTGAAAAAAACTTTGTTAAAGGGACGTTATGGTTCCAAGTAAAACCGAAAAACCCTTGAAATTCGCCAGTTATGGTAAGCTAAGCAACCATAACTCGCGACACCACCGTGCACTGCTAAGACTAACACCCAGGACATCAAAGATGACATCACAAATGTCATTGATGACATCACTGATGACATCACATGTGTATGTACTTTTCATGAAATATGTGTACAAGGGATTCTTATTATAATGTTGCGAAACAAGTGTCAAGGATCATTGCAATAAATATCATACCCTAATTAGTGCATTGAACGATGCATTGATATAAATAGCATTCTATTATGGGGTTCTATCTAGTACACTAAGCTACTGATACAGAAACATAACATGGTGTGCAGTGTACAAAATGAAGGTATAATATTCGTAATGTTAATATGTTAAATAATGAAATGATAATTGTTTTCTTAATAGATTTTTGTGTACTGTGAAATATGTATAAGTAGCTAATAAAACCCATGTATTACATAATTGCATTACTATAGACAAAACACAAAGAGACAAGAACACATACCAATATGGGTATATACAGGGAAAGTGAAGTTAGCAAAAAAGCACAAGTAGTAGCAGAAACAATTCATAACTTAACTGATTAGTTTCATGCAAATAAATGATTGCTCTGTTTCAAAGCTGCTATTTACCCTATGTATATGTATCACTTGATGTGATTGGGCCCTAAGGAAAGTAGTGTGAGTACAATGTATACAAATATGACCATATACAGGGAAAGTACAGCCATAAAAAAAAACAACAGAACTATCAGAAGGTGCTCATAAGTCTAGTGATTATCCTTATGCACAAAAAGGATTGCTGTCTTTCAAGCTTGTGTTTTCCCATATGTATATGTTTCATATGATGTGACTGTACTCTAAGGGAATTACTGTAAGAACCTACTAGAAGGATACATCTACAAATAAAATAAAATTCTTAGTTTCTGACTGTTACTGAAGAAAACCATGTGGCCTAGATATGTCAGCAAAAGAAATAATAGTGAGCCAGACATGTGATGTCATCAGTGATGTCATCAATGACATTTGTGATGTCATCTTTGATGTCCTGGGTGTTAGTCTTAGCAGTGCACGGTGGTGGCGCGAGTTATGGTTGCTTAGCTTACCATAACTGGCGAATTTCAAGGGTTTTTCAGTTTTATTTGGAACCATAACGTCCCTTTAACAAAGTTTTTTCACTGAATTTCATAGGTTTTTAGTAGCACAACTTAACCATAACGTCCCTTTAACAAAGTTTCTTCACTGAATTTCATAGTTTTTTAGTAGCACAACTTAACAATAATGACTTTGACTTTATATACATGTCATATGGAGCTGACTAGATCTCTTCTTATGAACTTGATGTCCGCGAACTTATTTAATGTTCGCGGACATGTTCGGAGAACAGTACCACCACCTAAAAACTCTGGGGAGGTATGTGTAATACTTATATCATAACATAGGAACATTTAACAAATTCACAAAGCAGCACACATACAAAGTATATGTAGTAATACTTAAAAAATGTTACCCATATATGTAACACACTAACCATTCATGTAAATACAATGGCCCTCATTACGACCCTGGCGGGAATCGAAATACGATGGCGGAAATGCAATACCGCCATCGAATAGCGCTCGGTGCGATTATGACCCGTCACCGCAAAGTACGATGCCATTAGCGACACCGCAGTGAACGCCAACGCTAACTGCACCAAGTACGCGCTCGCGCGCCATGCCAAACCGCAATTACCACCATGGCGCAACGGTACGCGAATTCTGACCCCAGCGGACATGCACCTAACGCCATCAAGCACGGCGGAAAGTACCATTCCGCCATGGTGAGAAGTACGGCATCGCGAACCAACCGTAAACGGCCCTACTGAGTGCCTGTACACCGCTCCCTGGCCACATTGTACAACTCCCCGTAGGTGCAATGAAGCCACACAATGCAACCAGTGAAATGTACAAGTCATCCATGCCTGCCAACGAACAAATGAATCTCAAGAGGGGCCAATGGGAGCTGCAGGGCACAGATGGCACGAATACAGAAGCCACACAAATGGACATGACCTCAGTCTCCCTCCAAGAAACGCACGCAAACACAGGCACCTGTGACCAGCCATATTCTGATAATCACATCATACCACCAATCCAACAGGCTGACCGGCATCTGTTACACAAAAGCCATTCCCCCGCCCCTGAGCATCACATCAT
Organism: Ambystoma mexicanum; assembly: GCF_040938575.1. Classification (NCBI taxonomy): domain Eukaryota; kingdom Metazoa; phylum Chordata; class Amphibia; order Caudata; family Ambystomatidae; genus Ambystoma; species Ambystoma mexicanum. Next base: position 315,614,138 of record NC_090936.1, read on the forward strand.
CAAAACAGTCACATTGGCAGCCCTCATCCCTGACCTCACTGGGCTTCGTAGGCAAACGCGCCCAGCACAGTACCACGCAACTATACTCCGAAGCTGGAACCCAATGCAGATCTCCTCACAATACATCGCTCCACAAATAGGAATATGACACATCACCTGCAAAGAAGAACGCTACACGGTTCATATCAGAATAGGAATTTAATGCACAACAAATTCACCAAGCCCATACAGCCATCAGGCCATGAACTCCAAAATACATTTCACCATTGTGGGCTGCATCCGCAATAAATGACCAGCTACTTCTTGTGTGACGCCCTGTACCCTCATGGCACACAGGGGCTACATTCTCGTACGAAAAGGCAACATGGAAGCGCCTCGACCCGCAGGGCCGTCCCAATAGGGAGGCACTAGTCCAGCTGAAAGGCCGAAATGTCGCTCCTAGCCACTAGTACTGCGTAAGGGCATGTGGCCCATTGCCGATCGTCCCATAAGATCGTAATGCTGCTCCACTGATGAACACGAAGCAGCAGGTTTCGGGAGTAAAATCCATCTGCAGGAGTGGCATACAGATGGCAGTGGCAAAAGGGGGGGAGATACCTGTCACCCAAACGAAATGAAAAAGAATAGTATGGCCATCAGAACTACATTTGAATTACTCACTTCAATGATCACACCAAATCCACAGCCATATGCATGCTAGCCCACTCCAAAGGATCATCACCAACCAAAAACCACTAGCGAATCATAACTATCTATATCGAGGTGAAAACACTATCACAAACGCCTGCTTCCATACTCACATGACATGTGAAAATTCCATTGAGTCTGTGCGTAATGCAGCCTGCAAAATCCACTGTGCCCCAGCCCGTAATTCCAGTGTTGTGAAGCAACATGTAATTGGGAACGTCCGGCGTTATCGCCCACTTCGCTATTGCGCATCCCATACTATTCATATCAATCATTGCATCCACGCCATGGCCCCTGTTCCAAGGACATTGAACAATAGAACGTTATATTTGCAGTCAGACCTGTGGGCATCTCCTCGCCGCTAGCTGAAAACCGAAAGCGCCGTCCTTCGAATTCCTCATTTGCAACATCACGTCGAAAAGGCATCTGTGGCCGCTTGAAATCACAAATTAATCCATCTAGTGCGGCTGTGTGTGAAAATGGCAACTGCCTTCACTCACAAATGGGACGCCCCGCCCGTCGGTGAACCTCGGTGCAGTGTTGCATGAGGGTCCACCGTTACTCGAGTACTATGTTCCACTGACCCTTCACAAGTCTGTTCGCGACTGCAAAGATAGTATGTGAAACAATGGGACCAAAGCAGAATGAACATATCAACCAATGTTACACTGCCATCGGGTACAAATACATGATTGTAATGGCAAGATGCCATTCGTCGAATTGCAGCGTTGTGTGCGGGACGTGCTCGCCCAAAGGGGAGAGCAGCTTGCACAGGTGGAATGAATCACCACAGGTGGAGGCCATGCAGCCTGGAAACACATAAATTGCACACCCAACCCCCTCCCACAACCACACCCACTCCGAAATGCTACCGGCAGGACTAGCCATGTTGGCCCTGGGGGACCTGATAGCACTGCAAGTACTCCAACTTCAAGAAGAAGACGAACACCGACTACAACCGGCCGCACGGAGGAGACGCAGGAGGAGGAGGAGGAGGAGGGCAAGGCAGGGCCAGCAAGGGCCGCCAGCACAGCCACTACCACCACGCAGGCAGCCCGCAATCCCACGCCTCCGAGCACATCCGTTCAACCTCACTGATGAGCAGATCCACACCCTCTACCGTTTGGACCGGGACACCATAACCGCCATTGTGGACATGACACAGGCTGACCTTGCCAGCATGATAGATAGCCCAACCGCCATCCCACCCCTACTGAAGGTGGTGTCTGTACTCCACTTCCTGGCCACAGGCACCTACCAGCACACAGTCGGACAGTTGCATGGCATTTCACAGCCACAGTTCTCACGGACACTATTGCAAGTGCTCGATGCCCTCCTGCAGCACGCAGACGACTACATCTCTGTACCGCGCTCGGAGCAGGAAATTACGAACACAAAAGTGGGATTCCATGCACTTGGCGGCATACCGGGTTGCATTGGTGCCATCAACTGCACCCATGTGGAATTGGTCGTCCCACATGCCATGGAGGCCCAGTACCGCAACCGAAAACAATTTCATTCTCTGAATGTACAAATGGTGTGTGACTCCAACAGGATCATTACACATTGTTGTGCCCGATTCCCTGGATCAACCCATGATTCTATGGTCTTGAGGAACTCTACAATACCACGCTACATGGAGCGACACGCAGGGAACAGATCCTGGCTACTCGGTGAGTCTCATTTCAAGCATGATAGTGTGGGGTATGTGATGCGGCAATGACCTGGCAGGAAGGGGGGGGGTGCGTACGTAGCAATGGCATTCCTCAAAATACCTTCATTGTCCACATACAGGTGATGCCGGGTATCCACTGAAGAGATGGCTCCTTACACCAGTCCGCAACCCACGGGACCAGCATGAGGAGGACTACAACCATGCCCACTCACGTACCCGTGTAGTCATTGAACAGGCATTCGGCCTACTGAAGACTCGTTTCCGCTGCCTCAGCAGGTCTGGCGGGGCACTCCTGTACCGCCATGAGAAGGTTGCAAAGATGGTCATGGCATGTGTCATGCTACACAACATGTGCGTACGTAGAAATGTGCCCATGCCCCCTGACGCAGAACTGCAAGCACCTGAAGATGGTCATGATGAGGGTGGGGATGTGGCAGCACCTCAAGGAGTCTGCGAGGCACAGGAGGGCCGTGACATTCGTCAGCATATCATAGATGCATGCTTCTAGCACTCACGCCTGGTGGCTGATACATGGACACGGGACTTGTGGCACTGTGTGTGTCTGGAACATGCACAATATGGACTGTACGCCTATAATGGCCTCGTACACAAAGATCAATGTCCACGCATCTCATTGTATGATCGTTCATTGTTTATGGCATATGTGATATCATGTTAAACACCCTATCGACCCGCCACCCAAGTGAGCCCAACACACCCCCTCCACCCTCCTACCTCCCCCCCGAACACCAGTGTCCAAAGATGCTCATTGTCAGTGGGCAGTCGCTATTGCAAGCCCCCTCTCCGGGTATCAGGGGCACCCCTGCCTGTGGAGCGCAGGTTCCTCCCAGATCTACGTTGGGGGCTGCCCTGGACGGAACTTGCAACGGATGATGTCTCTGCCTGCTCACGTCCATGCATGTACCTAAGGGTTTGTGAGAGCTCAGTGAGCACACGGCGCACAGCGGCAAGTTCAGCACATACGTCTTTGGACGTCGCATGCAGTTCCCCCCTCAGGCTCTCGGTGCTTCTCTCCATTTGTGCCCTTAGTGTCTCTGTGCTTCTCTCCATTTCTGCCCTAAGTGTCTCAGTTGATGTTTCTATGGCTGCCTTAGTACCCCCACATTCATCAGCATGGTCCTTGAGGAGCGTGGCCAGTTGCTGCTGTTGCACGATCACCTGGTCGAGGGACTGTTGCCTCTGCTGTGCCATGGCCATTTGCGGTGGTGTCACAGAGGGGCTGGTCACCTGATGTTGCCTTGCCACAGGGCTTGTGGGGGATGGCCAGTCGTCGTCTTGTGGGTGCCCCTGCGTGGTATCCTCATGGTGTACGGGATGAAACAGACAGGGGGATTGAGACAGGTCATGGATGGATCTAACTTCGACATCCCCGTTTTCTGTGTTGGAGCATGCTGCCATTAATGCAGTGTCACCTATGGTGCTGCTGCCACCAGAAGCAATGCCTACTGTGGCATCCATTGGGGGGACCTGTGGTAGTGCTGTTGTGGGCATGCTGGCTGCTGGGGTGCCTTTTGGAGTTCCCTCCTGTGTGCTGCCACTCGATTTGTGCTGCTGCCGTGTCTTGATGCGTGCAGCTGAGGTGGAGGGTCTTTGGCCGTTGGTCTTGGCCCTCTTTGCAGGTGTGCTGGTAGGGGTGTCCTGGAGCTCGTCGTTTGAATCGGACCCTGTGGTGGAGTAAAGGAGGGCGAGCGTTATAAATGGGTCTGTGGAAATTGGAATGGCAATGTATCACATGCATTGGGGTGGTACCTGAGGGTGATTTGGGTTGGGGCCTTGGAGGTGGTTTCATTGGTGTGTGGAGTGAGGGTGCAGTTGTTTTGCAGCCTGCAGTTAGGGTGTGCCTGCTGCACGTGTAGAGGGTGTTTTTAGGATTTTTAATTATTTATGTATTTAATGTGACTTTTAAAGTGTGCTATCAGGCCTGTGCATGTGGCCGTTCTCCTGGACATGTGTTACTGTTGCACTATGTGGACACGTGGTACTTCACATGATTGGACATTGTGGTTTTGGCATTGTTTTATTTGGGGCACCTACCTGATTCTTCGGTTGTATGCACTCCTTTCTCCATCCCTCCGACTCCCTCTATACTCTCCATTCCAATGGTGGAGGCACAGATTTCTTCCCAGGGGGTCAACTTGATGGGTGATTCCGATCCCCCACCGGTAGCTGTGGCAATGTTGCGGTTGGCAGAAAGTATGCTACGGACGCGGATTCGCAGGTCGTCCCATCGCTTTCTGCATTGCTGTGGGTTGCGGGGTGCGGTCCCCACCGCACTTACACGCTGTGCCACCAGGGCCCATATGGCCTTCTTGTTCGCAAGTGCCGTCCTGGTCATTTGCGTGGAGAAGACGACGGCAGCATTTTCCTGGAGGGTCTCTGTGAGCATGGTGAGTTCCTCACAGGAGAAGTGGACCTGCCGCTTGCGGTCGCACGCTTTCTTCGCTACTTTTCCCATTATTCTTGGTTTCACTAGGGTGGCTAACGGGTTGGGATGTGTCTCAGGGTAGTGTTTTTAATGGTTGTGTGGAAATAGTGTTTTTATAGGTGTACGGCGTGATGTTTCCCGTTCCGGGACCATGTTTTTACTTCCGTTTCCGTATATTTCCAGTCACCGTACTTTCCGGTTGCCGCTCATTACGGTGACCGCTAAGATGGGTGGCGGAATTGCACCTAGGGCGCCGTACGGCGGCGGTGTGGGCCGTTTTGGGGTCATTTCCGCCATCGCAGACTTTGCACTTCCGCCATGGCGTGGTGCTCGTGCCCGATGGGTCGGAATGAGCCGCACTTTGCTCCGTCGTGCAATGGCGGAAACGCTATTTACGCTATGGCGGTCCGGTCGGTCGATTTCCGCCAGGGTCGTAATGAGGGCCAATATGTTTTAAAAAGGAATATACCAAAAGAAGATAAAGTGGCTTCCACCATAATTACCTCACAGACGTTCCACAACCAACAGCAAGACCAGACGTATACACTACTGATTACATATCTCACCAGACATAGTAAGTGCACTTCTTTTTACTCATATATTTATAAACTTTCTATATTAGAAAAAAAAAACATATTACTTTTTTGTTTTCTCACAGAAATATGTACTACTCTCGACTGGCTAGAGGAGCATTTCCCACGAGAGGAAATGTTAGAAAATAGTCCACCTAATGGTACACACTTTACTATATAAACCAATTAATAAATATTATTTTGTATACATTTAACATATACATTTTTTTTTATTACAGACCATACAAAAATTCCAAGCATCTCACAACAACAATCAGAGGATATCACTCTGCAGCAGATTCATCAAAAAATGGACGACCTTATGCAAAGTTTTGTGGATTTGAAAACCTTTGTGGAAAATTATGTGAAAGCCCCAACAGCACACCATTGTCCAACCTGCACTTGTCCCCCCTCACCCTATCCCACGCAGTTAACCCCAAATCCTGTCTATGGACCAAAGCGTTTCGATGACATTTCCTTCCCTTCTTCACCTGATCCCAGTTATCTAGAAATCCCTAATTCTCCTGTTTTTGTTTCCATTTCTGCCCCACCTTCCCAGTCATAATTGTATATATATATGAAATAAAGTTACTTTTCTTATATTGTGTTGTAATTACTTTCAGTTCCTTGTAATAAAACCAATTTAGGTGTCCACGGACACCGCGGTTGTTCGGAAATGTTCGTAAAGAAACGAAAATGTAACTGTCCTGAGGACACTACATCTGTCCGTAATGTTCTCATGCAAGTTGAAAATGTTCTAAGAACACTCGTAGTGTCCTGAAATGTTCGTAAAGAAACAAAAATTAAAGTGTTCTAAAGAACACTATATCTGTCCGTAATGTTCGCTATCAACTTAAAACTGTCCTAAGAACACAATTGCTGTCCTGAAATGTTCCTAAATACACGAAAATGATGTGTCCTGAACAACAGTACAACTGTTCGTAGTGTTCGCTACCCAATTGAAAGTGTTCTAAGAGCACAATTGGTGTCCTGAAATGTTCCTACATAAACTAAATTACACGTGTCCTGAAGAACACTATATCTGTCCTTACTGTTTGCTACCAAGTTTAAACTGTTCTAAGAACACACGCGGGGTCCTGAAATATTAATTTCACGTGTGACGCACTTTTAATTACTTCAGAACCCGAACAGTGTCCGTAGGACATCAATGCGCATGCGCTAACCAATCTCCGTGCACTTGGTGTCCTGCGGACAGGCGCTTCCTTCTCAGACTAGTTCGCAAACAGATCATATGACTGCGCCCACGCTCATCGTGTGTCCTGAAATGCGGACACTGTTCGTGTCCCCGAACAATTTAAAAGTACATTTTCAGTTAATCCATAATATTTTTCAATAAAATCTCACCATGCCACAAGTCCCACATAGCAATCTTGACTTTCTATATACCTTTTGAAACTTTCCGATCCTTTTTTTGTGTTCGATCTGTCCGCGCACAGTGCGCATGTCCGCGGACCGCGCACAAGCACCCCTATAAAAGACCACGCCCTAGAGCTTATTCCCATTGTGTTTCTGGCTATTATTCAGAACACAGTGATTTTTGCTGCCACTTGCAGACTACACCATCATCGACATGGCATCCTTGGCTGCTGAACTGCCACTTGGTGCTGCACCTGCTTCAGCACCACCACCACCCCCTCCACCACCTCCCCAAGGGCCTGAAGAGGGGAACAGGAGCGAGGATGCGGAGGAGGAAGAAGAGGATGATGAGAATGAGGTAGAGGAAATCCCTACTACCCGCACTAGGCGTGAGTCTTGGGTGTGGCCGTTATTTACCATTCATGGGAATGGTCCTAAGGCTCGTGCGAACCATGTTACCTGCAATGAGTGCAAAATGATACTCAGTCGCGGGAAGCATGGTAACAACAGCTTTGGGACCACTACTATGAAGCGACACCTGAGGTCATTTCACTCTGGGGCTATTCGCAGGGTTGTACCTTGCGAAGAACGTAGCAGGTTGATTTCCTCTACTTCATCCTCTGTTTCTGATCCTGTCACCACAAGGACCACCTCTGTGGGACAGCGTCTTTCTCAAGCTGCCTCACAGGCCATACAGAATGCTGATTACCCTTACCTTTCGAGGGTCACAGTTGTATGTATGTACTGTGACACAGTCTTTGCAGGGGGGAGCGACTTCGGAGTGCTTTTGAGACTATCGTCTCAGAGCACGAGAAGACAACCCACTCTACATCTTCCTCTCTCAGCTCGCCCTTTCTTATCCCTGTGGTTGGTGTCCCCCCCTTTACCCTCCTTTACCCTCCTCTCCTACTGTGTCGTGTCTGAAAAACCAAAAAAAATACAAAATTACAAAAATAAAAAAAAAATAAGGCTCTTTTCAGAGCCGCCTTTCCCAGTTAAAAAATAGAAGTGAAAATAAATGAAGCAGGGCTCTTTGTATTTTTTAGAAGTCCGCGAACAGTTTGCGAACATTAAAAAAATTGGGTTACTACTCCATCACAAACATTGTAATTTTCTCTGGAAAGAAGTGGTGGCTCTGAAAAGAGCCTTTGGGTGGTGTTTGTAAGTCAAAAATTGTAAATGCTTAACATCTACTTTGTTGTAATTCCAAAAAAGGTCGCAATGCATTTTGTACATTTCTCAGAAAAATCTGATTGCCAGCATAAGTAAGATGGACTCCATCTCGGCGAAAAATGTATGTACTACAAAACATAATATTTTCATTTTGAAAAGAAGACATGCCAAAATCTCTTAGAAAGCCACAAACAGCCTTATTAACATTGCGCCTTGCTTTTTCCATTTGTGGACCAAATGAAGAAGAACAAAGCCACATTTGTCTCTGCGCAATCCGTGAAAATATCACTTGCGAATTAGGAAACATGTCCATAACCTTCCTCAGTCCTTCTTTCATAGCAAATTGCAAAAAAATTCCAGTCACATGCCCTAAACTGTTCCCTCCACAATGAATTACAATTATGTCTGGATGTTGCTCTGTCTCCAAAGTAGCACAGAGAGGTAGCAAGTCCAACCACTTCATTCCACGTACTCCATGCCAGTGTACTTCCACATGTGGGAATCCAAGATCTACAGCTACTCCACAGCTTTCTGCATGCACCTTCAACCAATGTATCCACGAATCTCCTAAAATCCAAACAACCTGTTTTCTGAAACACACAGCCATAGCTATCTTTTGTTCTCTCAGCAAAAAGAGTATCTCAAAAAATCTCTCCTGGCACAACACACCCACCAGACTTTCCTGACCAATCCCTTTCAGTGCTTATTCTCATTTGCATGACTTCTGAACCCAAAAATCCCCGGATGTAACTCCAGATGTCCTGGAACTACCGCCATGTCCGCGGACATATCGTAACATGAACAGCCCTTCTACCATTTCCACTACACTCTCTCTGCCATTCCCTCATTGGATGTACCTCAAAAATCACATGACCATGCACCAATCACATTCAAGACCTCTACATCTAACTGCATCATCATAGACCAGCACTGCAAATGTACTCTGAATCTCTCTGAGTACAAGTGTCATATCATTGGCAAGCAGCATCTACCACAAATACTGTACAAGTTTTCAAGATTTCTACTTGCAGCTCCACGCATATCCATATGCATGAACACAAACTTCAGGTATGCACATTTTCTGTATAGTACATGACATAGCTCTCAACCATTTTTGTTTTACAGGCGGGTGAAATCACCCGATTTTGTTTTTAGCGGGTGAGACGCCCATTGGAATGAATGGGCGTGCAGGAGGCTTGGCAGGTGAGTCTGCCCTTTACAAGGCGTGTGACACCCGCCAAAAGCGCGTGACTTCAGAGCTGCGGTAGATGAACACATTTTCAAACAAACTTTTACCTTGTAAAATCTGTTAAATGAATTTACTGTACTTTTTTCAATTTCCTAAAATCAACTACCACTTATACACCTTTATACTTTTTACTTTCTTTAAACACACACACTCAAATCATGTTAAACTAACATTTTTTAAATGAAATATATAGACTACATATATTCAAACAAAATTGCATGCAAACACAATCTATGTTTAAACCTTTATAAAAATATTTATACAATTTCATATTTTTTGTTTTTATTTATTTATTTACTTAATTACTTTAAATTAGACATGACATTGAGGCGCTATTACCTAGAACAGTTTACTTACAGAAATAGTGGTATTCACTAATATATTATAAATTTCACAAGACATAGCAAAGATATTTTATTTTTGCTACAGTTAGTCATTCAATACAATTTGTTCATTAAGAACATATCATATACACTGAACTGATGCAATGTATCTTATGTAAATAAATTAGTTTAATAGTTTTACAGAAGGCACTGAGGATTTCAATTAAAAAAATCAATATCTAAATTAAAAACAGTGCTATATACAAACAAAGTTACTAATTTGAAGCTTTCACAGTTGCAGTGAACACCAGTTTCCTGAAAAGAAGCAGCCGAATTCGAATAAGAAAGAAAAACTAAGAAGTTACCTGTTACTTTTAAAAAAAAAGTAAGTAAAATATCACCATATTATTTATATTATTAATCACATATACTATAACATTAATACCAGCTATTTTGGTTTCTTAAAATAGAGATTTTGTACCATTTTGTCCAAAACTTTCCATGTCGTAAACAGCGATTTACAACCAGAATGGCCGACATATTTCTATTTTTGGACACACAAATTAGCCAACTGAACCACTACAATTTTCATATTATAGAACAAACAACTGTTTTAATTGTATACATTACATTTACTATTTGTACTTTTCCACACCACTAGCTTACTTTTTTTTTGTCATCTGAACCCCAGTTTAGTGACACATAAATTCAAGAATACCTACCCCTACTAGTTTTAGTTCCCAATGCACAATCACACACCATTACATACATCTTTATCATCTTACTCAAACACTCATGCACACAGCACACATACATTCCAGAACACCCAAACCCATATCTTCTTTATTTTTTTCAACAGACCCTAAAGAATGCCTACCAAAAGACAACTCCGTAGAAAGCAACGCAAAATTAGAGCAAATGAAAATAAAGGTGTCCAACATAAGCATCCATCTGTAGCAGAATTTGTAAAAAAAGTTGAAACAAAACAGCTAATACAATCATTTAGTGAAACACAAAAAGTTTAAAGTACAACAACTTCGCTTCCTCTATCAAAATGTAAAACAAACCAAAAAACAATTAACAGAAAATCACCTATCAGTACAGATAAAACTACTTCTTCAAATTTTAAAATAGTGCAAAGTAAGCATACCAAGAAAAGTATTTTAGCCAAACTATACCGTCACAAAGTCCTTCAAAATCTTATAAAAACAGGAGAGAAATCAGGTTCAAAGCTTAAAACCTATCGTAGGAAATTAATCTTAGAAGCATTGATGGACAGTGCAATTCTTCTCAAAAGAAATTTATTTATTTTACTGTTAAACAAAATGAAACCACTAACAAAACTAATAACTAAATTACAAAAAAGACTTCTCAATAAGCGAAATGTCAACAGAAAGAACTTCTTAAGTATCTGCGGAGGTGAATGGAATCACACTACGAGCACAGAACCATATTTTAATGAAGAAGCGTACAAACAAAAGCAAACGAATACAATTGCCATAAATAGCAGTGGTCGAGGTTATGAAAAAGTGAATAATACCATAATGGAACAAGAAGTACTCCTTACAAAAATATGCCCTGAAAACTTAGAATTACCCCTCCATTCAACTGAACCAGAACGTCTAGTGTACAAGTGGCCATGCACGTCAATGTGTAACATTCCCAAACAATGTTTCAAATCTTTACACCAATTCCTCAATAAATATGTAAAAAGCAAAGACAAAATCAAAATTAAATTACTGCAAAATATAGATACCTGTCCAGTGCGCAAGTACACAGGACTACAAGGACATTCATTGGCCTGCATTACAGGACCTACTTGTAAAACCACTTTCCAAGATATCAAAAGGATATCAACACATCATTCAACTATAGGAAATCTAGTCTATAAACTGTACTATGCTAAAAGTCCTGCTTTAGCACTAGCAAAGTTAAATAACATCCTTCTACATGGTACAGCAAAAGACCTACTTGAAGAAATTCACTATATCCAGAAAAAATATTTTGGAAGTGAAAGCCATTTACAGAATGAAATAGCTTTAAACCAATTAAGCAACAATTCTACACATGGCAACCTTTTGCTAAACACATACAAAAAAGAAATACTAAAATTTAAAAGTACATCAGCTGAAGTACCAAACCATGTATGTGAATGTTGCCGTAGAATTTTTTTATAAAAGTAACACAAAAACTGTGGACCTATCATACAAAATAGAAGACAATGAAGATTCTAAATGGTTTGAATTAGCTCTCTACCTTCTAGCAGAAAACAAATATGAAATAACTGAGCCCTTAATACTTTGCAGTTATTGCACTACAAAACTTGACAACAACCAAACTCCTTCACGTTCTATCACAAATAATTTGGAATTATACCCAGTACCAAAACCTCTACAACAACTTAATTTATATGAGAGCATCATAATTCAAACAGTACACCCATTTCAAGCAATAATACGCCTTCAACCAAAAACAGCAAAATTACCTCCCTCTGAATTGGTAAAAGGCATTCGTGGAAAAGTAGTTTATTTACCATTAAATCTAAAAGAAAATGTGCATACTCTAGGAGTACAACGTCCAATGCACCAATCTTTAATCATATTAGTAAATGGAGTACCTACAAAAGACAAAAAAATATGGCAACAGCTGGTAGATTTATATAAAGTTAGACAAGCCTTCCAATATCTTAAAGAGAATAATGAATATTACAAAGAAATTAATATTGAAGAAAACTTGAAAGATACAACTGAAATAATTCAAGTAACACAAGAAGCTGGTCAGTTTGAGCTACTAGATCCTGCTACAATATCAAATACTTTAGACCAGTATACAATTCATCCTTTGCACTGTAATGACACCATACAAGATGTACTGGAAACTTACCAAATGCGTCAAACAAAAGGATCGCCAATCAGTATATGGGAAAAAAGTATAGAAGCACGTGTTTTTCCTCTACTCTTTCCAACTGGTAAAGGAGGAAGATATGATGATAGACCTATTCAAATATCAGCTTCTGAATACCGCTCATTACGGATGTATTCTGAAGATCCCAGATTTAGACAAAATGTGGAATACATATTCCACCTACTCTTTGAAAGTGAACTAGCAACTTTATGTTACGGAGTTGCACACATATTAAAATCAGGATCACACTTTCAAAATATGACAGCTACACAATTATTAGAGAAAGTGCAACAAAAGGATGAGATTTTACAATCAAATATTACAAATCTATTAGCAAATATGCGTGGTACTAAAGAGTACTGGTTTCAACGTCATGGAGATGTACGTTGTATGATCAGAAACCTTGGCCCACCCACTTGGTTTGTTACATTAAGTTGTGCAGAATGTGCATGGGAAGATTTACATGATTTCCTACGCATATCAAATAAAAACAAAACAAACATAGATATTCTAACACCTGGAGAACTTTGTTCTTTGGATCCTGTTAATGTTTCAAGATATTTTCACCATCGCTTCATTGCTATGCTACATTTTATTTGTAATAAAACTGTTCCTCCCCTTGGAGATGTGCAACACTTCTTTTGGAGAAAAGAATACCAAGCCAGAGGAGCACCACATATCCACATGCTTTTGTGGATTAAAGATGCTCCTAAATTTGGTCAAGACAGTGATGCCACTGTTTTACAGTTTATTGAAAAATATGTCACTTGTCAAATTCCATCAGAAGCCACAAATAGTGATCTTTGTGCACAAATTTTACAATTTCAAAGACACAAATGTGGAAAATATTGTCGTTGCAAATACAAAAACAAAGGCAAATACTACACCAAATGCCGATTTGGTTTCCCTAGACCAGTTACAAATACAGGTCAAGTAAACAACCTCATGTCTTCAGTTAGACATACTGTTAAAGGAAAGTCACCTAAAAATACATATTACATAAAAAGAAAAGAAGAAGAAAAATATATCAATGATTATAATGCAATCATTGCCCACTTATGGAATGCAAACATAGATGTGCAGTACATTGCAGACAATTCTACTGCAGTTGCACGATATGTCACAGCATACTTAACTAAAGCAGAAAAGACAGAGCTCCAAGACCTCTCGAACGACCTGTCATCAGATAAAACAGTATCTCAGAAATTATACAGTTTGGGCATAAAAATGCTCACCCATAGAGAATGTGGATCTTATGAAGCAGCTGATCGTTTAACTGGTACTTCATTGTATGGTAAATCTGAAAATATAGTATGGCTAAGTCTTGGTCCAGCTAAATCTAGAAAAAGAGTTCTAAAATCATATGAAGATATAGAAACAATAGCCAAACATGATCCCAACAGCCAAGACATTTTAAAAAACAATTTATTGGACACATACTACCCAAACAGAAGTAATACTTTGGAAAACATGTGTCTATACCAAATAGCCCAAAACTACACATACAAAAATAATATGAAACCCGATGAAAAAAAAGGTAAATATAGAGTGACAGACTGTGAAGGCAGCTTAGTTAAACTCACTAAACCAAATTTAATTAATCATATCAAACTGTCATTGAAGACTCCTCAACATAAAGAAGTATATTACATGTCCCTGATACAACTCTTCAAACCATGGAGAAAAGAAGAACAATTACTAGATAACTATGACTCATACGAGGATGCTTTCAAAGCAAATGAAAGCACTATAACTGATGTAAACTTTACACAGTACAAAACAATGTTGCACAATGAACAGCAACATGAAGAAGAACTCCAAGCTCAACTAGATAAGGATACTCCTGACAGTAGTCAACCTTCTGTAACAGGAAGCCAAGAACCACTGGGAGAACCACTAATAACAAATGAGGCAGAATTAGCTATGATAGAAGTAGAAAACACCATGTGTCAGTATGAAGATAAGGAAGACTTAACTATACTACAATCAAAACTAAACAATGAGCAAAGTAGCATTTTTCAAGAAGTAACAAAACAAATTGCACATGGTGTAAAACATGAAAATAAAGAATGTTCCTGCCATAATTATAAACCTATACTACTGTACGTCAGTGGTAAAGCTGGTTCTGGCAAAACATTCCTAATAAAAATCATTAGTAAGTTCCTACAACAATTGACAAACAACAAACTGACAGCTGTTGTCACTGCCCCCACAGGTTTAGCTGCCTACAACATAGGTGGTGTTACATTACACCGATTACTACTATTACCAGTAGAACACCAGAACAAATTAGATTATTACAAACTTTCTGCAGAAGCTGCAATGGAATGACGCAGAGTATTGAAACAAATGAAAATGCTACTAATAGATGAAGTGAGCATGGTCTCCAACCTGATGTTAGCTTTGATTCACCTCAGATTACAAGAAGTACTCAAAACAGACTATGAAGAGCTCTTTGCAGGAAAACACATTATTGTTTTTGGAGATCTGCTTCAATTAACACCAGTAAAAGGTGAACCTATTTTTAAAACATTAGGGCACAAACTCTGCGGTAAAACTGTTGGCAGCATTGGAAATGTCCACCTTTGGCAACATTTCCAATACAGAGAATTAACAGAAAACATGCGCCAATCTGCAGATCTAACTTATGCCAACATTTTAAAAAGTTTGAGAGTTGATATACTTTCTAAAGAAGCAGAAGCAACATTGAAAACCCGGCACATTAATACACTTTATGGCGATAATGCATGTGCTACAGATGTTATGGAACAATTAGCCCACAAAAATGTCAATTGTATGGCCTTAATGCCAACTCTTGCAAGCTGTTTCAAATTCAATTAAATCATGCTAAGTAAAGAAATGCAACCAATAATGGAAATTAGCGCCACAGACAAACTACATGTACATGGTATTACACTACCCATGTGTGACCAAGCCACAACAAGACTAAATAATTTAGAAAAATCAATCTCAAACACAGCAGGCTTAGAAAAGATGTTAAAATTATCCTAAAATTTCAGAGTAATGCTTAAACGTAACCTTGACGTGGACCAAGGACTAGTTAATGGAGCACTGGGTACAGTTGTTGGCTTTCAAACATACCCACGTGACAACAAAATTCAGTTTGTCAATATACTCTTTGACAAACTTTCAGAAGTAAAACAGATAGGACGCTCAACAGCTAGATTCCTTCTCTTCAAAGATATGTATGTACGCAGAGAACAATTTTCTCTAACTCTTGCATACGCAGTCACTATTCATAAATCACAAGGTCTTACCCTAGACAAAGTAATGATAGATATTGGTAACACAGTCTTTAAAGAAGGCATGAGCTACGTAGCACTATCACGCTTACGTACACTTGATGGTCTATTTCTAATCAACTTTGATGCAAGTAAAGTAAACGCTGATATTCCTTGCATTTTAGAATATAATAGACTTCGCTCACTATACACTCCCCATCTAAACACATATTCTGTTCCACAAAAACTAAAACGTTGTAAAAGAAAACTAAATCAAACTGAAATGCAACAGGACGTCACTGGAAATCCTCCAAAGAGAGTAAAAGAAACTAATACTTCATCAAGTACCACAAACAAAAAAGAATCAATTAGAGAAAGTAAACCAGGTACTTCTTTAAAGAAGGAAGACAAACTCCAAAAAAAGCAGTTAGATACAGAACTACCTGGACCATTTAAATTCTCAAATATAAGTTGCTATGCAAATGTAGCAATGAATATTCTATTTCAATTATCACCAATTGTTGACAACATTTACTCACACAGTACAAACCCATTGTGTTTGCAAATGTTAGTACTTCACAGAAATGCAACAAACAATCCTGACAAACACATATAGTGTTTTTGGAATAAGACGACAATTTGACTACTGTGCTGGAATGATGAAATTCACTATAAACTCACAGGAAGATCCACAAGAATTTCTAATGTACTTACTACAAGTACTGGAAAACAAAAACATACCTATAAATGAAATCTTTCAGATTTCATACATATGGAAACATACATGCACTCTCTGCAACAATGTGACACAAGAAGAAATCCCCAATGAACGCTTCATATATACATATCAATACCAAATTGTGAATCCATTCCATTTCAGCAACTTGTACAAAATGCAAACCATGGTAGATTATGCTCTACCTGCAATTCAGATAATCGCTCCACGTTAGTAATACAAACACATAGTAAATACGTAATACTAATGCTTCTACGTTAAAATGCAGATGGTACCAAAAACAACTGCAAGCTGACTGGATTCACACATGGTCAAATATCACTTGGTAAGAAAACCTTCACAACAATAGGTATAATCTACCACGCAGGAGCCACAACCAATTCAGGGCACTACACTGCATACATAAAAAAGAAATGTGGATGGTTTGAATGTAATGATAGTACCATTACTCTAAAGCAGAGATTACCAGCAAATCTTACAAACGCTTATTTGATGTTCTTAAAACCGAAATTTGATAAATAAACTGTATTTAAACCTTTAAGTAAATTTGTGTTACAAAAATATAAACTGTTAGAATACTCCAAAAGCTATCTAACTGCTCAAAGATTCTACAACAACTAATCAGATAAATGAATACCACTAAATTAGACCAAAAAATACACAGTAAGAATATGCCAATTGGTATCTAACTGTCCCAAAATTATAAATGTGTGTTAAAATAATATAAACTGTTAGAATACTCCAAAGGCTATCTATCAGCTCAAGGATTCTACAACAACTAATCAGATAAATGAATACCACTAAATTAGGCCAAAAAATGCACAGTTAGAATACGCCAATTGGTATCTAACTGCTCCAAAATTTTATAATATCAAAACAAATGAAGAATCTGTTACTGTTCCAAAATAAATACAACAAAGCAAAGTATAAAGCATTAGCCAGAAACAACAAG
Organism: Ambystoma mexicanum; assembly: GCF_040938575.1. Taxonomy (NCBI): domain Eukaryota; kingdom Metazoa; phylum Chordata; class Amphibia; order Caudata; family Ambystomatidae; genus Ambystoma; species Ambystoma mexicanum. Next base: position 315,631,474 of record NC_090936.1, read on the forward strand.
TGAACACTGCAAACAAACAAACAAATAAACTGTAGCATAACAGAAAAAGGTTTTTTTTTTTAATCCAACATGGATTTTCTTTTCTCCCACAGACCCAATGATTTTAGCAACAAATACAGAAACTGAGCAAATTGCACAGTACTCTGATTTGTACTCTACTAAATATGAGGGTCGAAAAAAAATAAAAGTATATTGCTTATACAATGTAATAAGTCATTACAAAATGCTAATACTAACATGCTATTTTCTTTTATCACAGAAATGAAGAAGAAAAACATGGACTCCCATTACTAGACCAAACAGTAAGTATACAATAATAAGGACAACCATAGCAGCACATCACATCCATAATATCTAATACCTTTGTTCCTTATACATTTGTTTTTCACCCAAAGTTATAAACAAATATGAATGTGATATGCTGCGGTGGTTGTTGCCAGGGCATAGAGTCTTGGGTGCATGGCCATTTGGCCATGCACCCAAGACTCTATGCCCTGGCAGTAACCACCGCAGCATATCACATCCATAGAGACAAACATTTCAACTATGATCTATGGGAAACTTTTAATGTCCGCGAACAATGTGAGTGTTCTTAGAACACTTTGAACTTGCCAGCGAACAATACGGACACCGTTTTCAGGACACCTCCTACGAACATTTCAGAACTACGCAATAGTTCTTAGAACACTTTCAACTTAACAACGAACAATACGGACAGCGTCCTAAGGACACCCCCTACGAACATTCCAGGACACCGGGAGTGTTCTCAAAAACGTCTTCAGAACAACCCCATCTTGTTTATTTGCGAACAATTCAGGACACCGCGAGTGATCTTAGGACACATTCAACTTGACAGAGAACAATACGGACAGCGTCCTCAGGACACCCCCTACGAACATTCCAGGACACCAGGAGTGTTCTCAAAAACGTCTTCAGAAAACCCCCATCTTGTTTATTTGCGAACATTTCAGGACACCGCGAGTGTTCTTAGGACACATTCAACTTGACAAAGAACAATACGGACAGCGTCCTCAGGACACCCCCTACGAACACTCCCTGGACACCGGGAGTGTTCTTAGAAGCGTCTTCAGAACACCACCATCTTTAACAAAGTTTTTTCACTGAATTTCATAGGTTTGTAGTAGCACAACTTAACCATAATATCCCTGACATGTAACATAGAACATACTAACCCCCTCGTAGTGATTTTCATGTCCGCGGACTACCGCCATGTCCGCGGACACATCGAAAATCTGAGCGTGGTGAATGTAAATTTAAATAGTGTGCCCCATTTCCCCTTTGAAGTTGGCTCTGAAAAGAGTCGTTTTTTTTTTTTTCTTTTTTTTACAGATGCTTCACAGACACCTGTTATTTTATATTTTTTTTCTTGTTTTTTTTTCTTACTTTACTCCTAAAATCTTCACATAACCTTCTCCAAAGCAACCCTTACATTCCAAAATAAAAAGGCATTTCCGGTAAAAGATAAACAAATGCCATCTTCTTTAAAATTAACAGCATTACTGGCATCAATATTCTCATTGTTACAGTAGAACATACCAGCTCTAAGCATGAATGCACACATGCCTCGGTTGATGACACACCTAGCAATGTTTTGCTGAGGACAAAAAACTGAACTATTGTCCCATATTGCCCTAGGTAGTAATCCAGAAAAAATTACTTTCGCATTTGGAAGGATCTTCACTACGGCTTGAACCAAGCGTTCCAAATCAGCCAACAAAGTAGGGGCACTGACGTTGCCCAAATGGAAAGCACCATAGTGCAAAACTACCACATGCGGACTGTTCATCATGGCCATATCCGCACAATCTTGTACAATTCCCTGTACATTGCAATCAGGCACAGCGCTCCACACCACCTCCACTCCTTTGACATCAAAGTTCTTTGCAACATGCCTGCATTCAGCGTACTGCTGTAAACCATGCACAAACATATCTCCGAGCACCAACACCCTGACTTTCTCCACTTCTGCCATCTTCACCACACACAGTCTCTTTCAACACAAATCCACACCCATGACATCTGATTGTCTGATCCGTACAGTCTTCTTTCCATGTTGGATTTCCTGGAAAAACCCGGATTTACCACGCCCTGTCCATGAACAGCCGCGGTGTCCGCGGACGGCGTCCACTTTACTCTCTGTACCATTCCCTCATTGCATACAGCTAAGCAATCACACAATACGAATAACGTCCTCAGAACACCCCCATTTTGTGAATTTTCGAACATTTCAGGACAATTATCATTTCATTATTCTACATATTAACATTACAAATATTATACTTTTATCTTGTACTCTGCACACAATGCTATCTTTCTCCATTATCAGCTCAGTATTCTCCATAGAATCCCATAATACAATGCTATTTATTGATATAAATCCATCGTTCAAAGCACTAATAATGGTATGATATTTATTGCAATATCCTTGACACTTTTTTCGGAACATTATAATGAAAATCCCTAGTACACAAATTCCATGAAAAGTACATACACATGTGATGTCATCAGTGATTTCATCAATGACATTTGCGATGTCATCTTTGATGTCCTGGGTGTTAGTCTTAGCAGTGCATGGTGTTGGCGCGAGTTATTTTTCATAGCTTACCATAACTTGCTATTTTCAGGGGTCTTTCGGCTGTACTTAGAACCATAACGTCCTTTAAACAAACTTTTTTTAATATCACGCAAACAATATACAAACATGGCGTGCAAAAACCAACTTCTACAGATGGCTTTACACAGAATGTTGCAAAGTAAGAATTTATGCTCGTTCACAGTGAAGGTCAGCTGCTTCCATTTTTTTCTCGGGCCCCGGAGAGGCTCACGAAGCGGACTATAAGGTTGTATTGTGTTTTGACCTTGACAGACAGAGATTGTGATGAAAGACTTCTCTTGAAGGAGTGTTGCTAAAACGTAAGAGAAGATAAAGATGACATTTCTGAAACAAAACCACTTTTACATATTATATCACTATGCAAAAGATCGTTGGCACACGCGGAGTCGTATTTTGGGACTGCACCACTCGTAGACAATGGAAATGGCAATTGTACTGTAAGTAACCCTTTACATTACTTTATACCAAATATAATTACAATAGCGTAGCATTAAAGACCGCTGAAGTTGAACTTGTTCGTTGAAAGTGGCATAATGTTTTCTACCGCGCACTATCACCGCCGAATTGATCCCCTGTCGTTTAGAGGGCTCTGAAAAAGGCAGACGACACAGAGTGGGTTAATATAAATAAATAAATAATAAATAAATAGGCGGTCAAGCGCTCTACTCGCTGTGCCACTTCACTGTAGTCTGTCAAGTGGCACAGCGAGTACAGCGCTCGCTTTGACATCCGTGCACAGCTTGCTAACGCAAGTTTGAATCCCGGCAAGGCCAAACTCAGCCTTTCATCCTTCCGTGGTCGATAAATGAGCACCACACACCGTGGTTAATAATAAGCACCGCTTAGATACCTCAGAGTTCTTAGCGCTATATGAATGGGAAAATATTATTATTTTATTATTAACATACTCTGTTGCACTATCTTCGATAGCAAATAGTTTCACGCCCTAATAAATAAAATGATGATTTTTAATGAAGATCGGCTGGTGAGACTAATTTTTGTTTTTTAAAACAGGTACGTGGCCCCGTTTTGTCTATGTCACGATTTACAGACTCCAGCGGATGGGGTCTTCAACTGCCAGGTGCAAGTCCAAATATGCAACTTCATGACCCTCACCATTTTATGGGACAATCGCCAAGGACCAATATGCCCTTACGCAGTACTAGCGGCTACAAACAACATACCAACCAATACGGTGGTCTAATGGCTCGTTGTTGGAGCAACCTTCCGATTATCAGAGAAACCATTTACTGCTTTTATCATAAACCAACAGCCTATCTACCGCAAAGGAACAACACGTGGCTCCAAAGAAACTTTTGCGGATCGACAGCAGAGACAATAGCAAATCGCTGAATATTCACTAAACATTTCATGTGAAATAAATGTACTTTACCAAATGTACAATCCTGCTGTTTACTTTTAAACCACAGTTTCATATTCCGAATTGTGGCGCACTGAGTTGTAACCTGATGTAACACTCTCTGTACCGCAAAGGAAGATTGCGTGTCTCAACATGAACTTTTTTGGATCGACAACAAAGACAAATGCAAATTGCTGAATATTCTCTAAACATTTGATGTCAAATAAATGTACTTTACAACATTTACAATCTTGCTCTTTGCTTTTAAATCACAGTTTCATATTCTGAATTGTGGCGCGCTGTGTTGTGACATAATGTGTGTTGTCTTCCAGATTCTGTGTAAAGGTGCGTAGTACTGGAGACTACTGGGCGCGTTTCATTACGCACCCTGTAACGACACGGAGAAAGGCGGGGAATATGAATGCTTTGATAATATCAGGCTTAGTGGCGGGAGATATGATTTAGTGTCGCAAAAGCAAGTCAGCCAGGTCAATAGCGCCAGTCATAGGATTATCACATAATGTCGACGCACACCAGCCGGATTTATCGTTTCTTTAGTGGACAAAAAGTCGGTTGACGCCCCTAGGAAATTGTACTATTAGCGAACAAAAGGAGTGCTCTTAAAACACTTTCACCCTGACAACGAACAATACAAACAACGTTCTCAGAACACCCCCATTTTGTGTAATTGCAACCATTTCGGGACACTGCGAGTGTTCTTAGAACACATTCAACTAGACAGATTACAATACGGACAGCGTCCAGAGGACACCCCCAGTTTGTGTATTTACGAACAATTAAGTACACCGCGAGTGTTCATAGCTCATTTTTACCTTCCTTGCGAACAAAAATGACACATACTCCGTCCTCTAAACACCCCACCATTTAGTTTATTTACAAAATGTCAGAACAGCCGTGTTCTCCGCGGACAAATCAAACGCAACAAAAAGGTCTAGCACATAAAAAAACAAAGCATTGAACCTATCTCATACTCCCCCACCCTCCCCAAACACTCTTACACACCAACACACGGCACTAAATACAATTTTTTATCCACGTTTCACTGCGCTGTACGCGGTAGACTGCGAATACAAGATGGCGGGCGCCACAGACAATCTGACGTGCTCCACGCCCCTCTCCATCCAATCAGCGAACACGTCGCATGTCCGCAGACATGACGCAAGCCCATGGGCCAATCGGGGTGCTGTCCGCGGAGCGAACAGGGAAGTCCGTCCGCGAAGCGAACGCAGATATCACTAATTTTTTTGCCTTACATTTTGGTAATTTTTAAAAAAACTACTGGACAGATTTACACCAAATTTACAAAAGCACGCTTTTGGGACCAGGCCGCCGCTCCTGCCGCAAATTTGGTGTAAATCCGTCCAGCGGTTCGGGCTGTAGCCGTGCGCAAAGTTTTTTCCCATTCAGTCTATGGGAAAAAAAAAAGTTTTGGGACCCCCTCTATAACTTCTCCCCCCCTGGACGAATCCTCACCAAACTTTGTAAATAAATTTAGAGTGACCCAACTACTTTTTTTGCAAAGTTTGGTGAGGATCTGTCCAGGGAGAGCGAAGTTATAAGCCGCCCAAAAAATGCTCTTCCTATGGAAACAGCAACTTAACCATAACTACATGGCCACTACCGTGGCCATGTAATATATATATATATATATATATTCAGTGAAAAAACTTTGTTAAAGGGACGTTATGGTTAAGCTGTGCTACTAAAAACCTATGAAATTCAGTGAAAAATACGTTTTTAAAGGGACGTTGTGGTTCCAAGTAAAACCAAAAAACCCTTGAAATTTGCCAGTTATGATAAGCAACCATAACTCGCACCGCCACCGTGCACTGCTAAGACTAACACCCACGACATCAAAGATGACATCACAAATGTCATTGATGACATCACTGATGACATCACATGTCTGTCTCCCTCTTTTTTCCTTTACTGACATATCTAGGCCACATGGTTTTCTTCAGTAACAGTCAGGAACTAAACATTGTAAACGTACTATATTTGTAGACTTATCCTTCAAGTATGTTCTTATAGTAATTCCCTTAGTGTCCAGTCATATCATATGAAACATATACATAGGGAAAGACACAAGCTTCAAAGACAGCAATCCTTTCCTGTGCATGAAGATAATCAGTAGAGTTATCAGCACTTTCTGATAGTTCTGTTGTTTTTTTATTACTGTACTTTCCCTGTATATGCTAATATTTGTATACATTGTACTCACACTACTTTCCTTAGGGTCCAGACACATCATGTGATACATATACATAGGGTAAATAGCAGCTTTCAAACCGAGCAATCATTTATTTGCATAAAGATAATCAGTTAGGTTATGAATTGTTTCTGCTACTACTTCAGCTTTTTTGCTTACTTCACTTTCCCTGTATATACCCATATTTGTATTTGTTCTTGTCTCTTTGTGTTTTGTGTGTAGTAATTCAATTATGTAATACATGGGTTTTATTAGGTACTTATTACATATTTCACAGTACACAAAACTCTAATAAGAAAACAATTATCATTTCATTATTCAACATATCAACATTATGAATATTATACCTTCATCATGTATGTTGCACACAATGCTATGTTTCTGCATGAGTAGCTTAGTATACTAGATAGAACCCCATAATAGAATGCTATTTATATCAATGCATCGTTCAATGCACTAATTAGGGTATGATATTTATTGCAATGATCCTTGACACTTTTTTCGCAACATTATAATAAGAATCCAGTGTACACATATTTCATGAAAAGTACATACACATGTGATGTCATCAGTGATGTCATCATGACATTTGTGATGTCATCTTTGATGTTGTGGGTGTTAGTCTTAGCAGTGCACGGTGGTGGCGCGAGTAATGGTTGCTTATCTTACCATAACTGTAACTGGCGAATTTCAAGGGTTTTTCGGTTTTACTTAGAACCATAACGTCCCTTTAACAAAGATTTTTCACTGAATATCAAAGGTTTTGGCCATGTAGTTATGATTAAGTTGCAGTTTCCATAGGAAGAGCACTTTTTGGGCGGCTTATAACTTCGCTCCCCCTGGACGAATCCTCACCAAACTTTGAAAAAAAAGTATATGGCCCACTCTGAATTTTTTTGCAAAGGTTGGTGAGGTTTGGTCCAGGGGGGGCAAAGTTATAGGGGGGGTCCCAAAACTTTTTTTTTCCCATAGACATAATCGGAAAAAACTTTGCTCACGCCTACAGCCCAAACCGCTGGACGGATTTACACCAAATTTGCAGCAGGAGCGGCGGCTTTGTCCCGAAAGTGTGCTTTTTTTATTTGGTGTAAATCTGTTCAGTAGTTTTTTTTAAAAAGACAAAAATGTGAGTGAAAAAGATTTGTGATATCTGTGTCCGCTTCGCGGACACAGTTCCCTGTTCGCTCTGCAGACAGGACAGGGATTGGGCAAGTGACTTGCGTGATGTCCGCCGACATCTGACGTGCTCTCCCATTGGCTGTAGTAAAGCGTGCAGTGCGTCTTATTTTCAGAGACGCCCGCCATCTCAGTTTATTTTTTGTATATTGGCATCTATGACAAGCTCTTGGTGACTTCAGACTTCATAAGTGATTATCACAATGTAACAAGCAAAAATTCCGATGTGATAATATGAGAGGAAAGCGGGGCCTCCAATGGGGCTGTGTGAGACTCATGTGGATTACACTTCCTGAACATCCCAGGCTGCTGCAGACTTGCAGGAGACAAGCCAGCCATCGGTACACAGTGGCCCACGGAGGACTGAGGAGCAGATATCCCGTTCCCCCCAACCCGCTCATTACCCGTGTCTCCCTCCTGTATCCCCCCTCCCCCCGCTCATGCCCGTGTCTCTGTCTCCCTCGTGTTCCCCCCACCCCCTGCTCATTACCCGTGTCTCTCTCTTGTTTCCCCCACCCCCGCTCATGCCCGTGTCTCCCTCCTGTACCCCCGAACCCCTCTCATGCCCCATATCTCCCCTGTTCCGCCCCACCCCCCACTCATGCCTCATGTCTCCATCCTGTACCCCCCCCACCCTCATGCCCCGTGTCTCCCTCGTATTCCACCCACGCCCACTCATGCCCCATGTCTCCCCTGTTCCCCTCCACCCCCGTTCATGCCCCGTGTCTCCATCCTGTTCCGCCCACCCCCCGCTCATGCCCTGTGTCTCCCTACTGTTCCCCCCACCCCTGTTCATGCCCCGTGTCTCCATCCTGTTCCCCCCACCCCCCGCTCATGCCCCGTGTCTCCCTACTGTTCCCCTCACCCCCCGCTCATGCCCGTGTCTCCCTCCTGTTGCCCCTCACCCCCCGCTCATACCCCGTGTCTCTCTCCTGTAACCCCCCACCCCCCGCTCATGCCCCATGTCTCCCTCCTGTTCCCCCACCCCCTGCTCATGCCCCGTGTCTCTCTCCTATTCCCCCCACCCCCCGCTCATGCCCCGTGTCTCTCTCCTGTTGCCCCCACCCCCCACTCATCCCCCGTGTCTCTCTCCTGTTGCCCCCCACCCCCTGCTCATGCCCCGTGTCTCCCTCTTGTTGATCCCACCCACCGCTCAAGCCCAGTGTCTCCCTTATGTTCCCCCCACCCCCGCTCATGCCCTGTGTCTCCCTCCTGTTGACCCCCACCCCCCACTCATGCCCCGTGTGTCTCTCCTGTTACCCCACCCCCTGCTCATGCCCCGTGTCCCACTCTTTTTGCCCCTCATGCCCGTGTCTCCCTCGTGTTCCCTCAACCCCTGCTCATGCCCCGTGTCTCCCTCATGTACCCCCCACCCCCGCTCATGCCCCGTGTCTCCCTGCTGTTGCCCCTCACCACCCGCTCATGACCCGTGTCTCCCTCCTGTTGCCGCTCACCCCCCGCTCATGCCCCGTGTCTGTCTCCTGTTACCCCCACCCCCTGCTCATGCTCCATCTCTCACTCTTTTTGCCCCTCATGCCCGTGTCTCCCTCGTGTTCCTTCAACCCCCTGCTCATGCCCCATGTCTCCCTCGTGTTCCCCCCACCCCCGCTCATGCCCCGTGTCTCCCTGCTGTTGCCCCCCAGCCCCCGCTCATGCCCCGTGTCTCCCTGCTGTTGCCCTCCACCCCCCGGTCATGCCCCATGTCTCCCTGCTGTTGCCCCCCACCCCCTGCTCATGCCCCGTGTCTCTCTCCTGTTACCCCCCAACCCCCTCTCATGCCCCGTTTCTCCCTCGTGTTCCCCCCACCCCCCGCTCATGCCCCATGTCTCCCTGCTGTTGCCCCTCACCACCTGCTCATGCCCCATGTCTCCCTCCTGTTGCCGTTCACCCCCGCTCATGCCCCGTGTCTCTCTCCTGTTACCCCCCAACCCCCGCTCATGCCCCCTGTCTCTCTCCTGTAACCCCCCACCCCCCGCTCATGCCCCATGTCTTCCTCCTGTTCCCCCACCCCCTGCTCATGCCCCGTGTATCTCTCCTATTCCCCCCACCCCCCGCTCATGCCCCGTGTCTCTCTCCTGTTGCCCCCACCCCCCACTCATCCCCCGTGTCTCTCTCCTGTTGCCCCCCACCCCCTGCTCATGCCCCGTGTCTCCCTCTTGTTGATCCCACCCACCGCTCAAGCCCAGTGTCTCCCTTATGTTCCCCCCACCCCCGCTCATGCCCTGTGTCTCCCTCCTGTTGACCCCCACCCCCCACTCATGCCCCGTGTGTCTCTCCTGTTACCCCGCCCCCTGCTCATGCCCCGTGTCCCACTCTTTTTGCCCCTCATGCCTGTGTCTCCCTCGTGTTCCCTCAACCCCTGCTCATGCCCCGTGTCTCCCTCATGTACCCCCCACCCCCGCTCATGCCCCGTGTCTCCCTGCTGTTGCCCCTCACCACCCGCTCATGACCCGTGTCTCCCTCCTGTTGCCGCTCACCCCCCGCTCATGCCCCGTGTCTGTCTCCTGTTACCCCCACCCCCTGCTCATGCTCCATCTCTCACTCTTTTTGCCCCTCATGCCTGTGTCTCCCTCGTGTTCCTTCAACCCCCTGCTCATGCCCCATGTCTCCCTCGTGTTCCCCCCACCCCCGCTCATGCCCCGTGTCTCCCTGCTGTTGCCCTCCACCCCCTGGTCATGCCCCATGTCTCCCTGCTGTTGCCCCCCACCCCCTGCTCATGCCCCGTGTCTCTCTCCTGTTACCCCCCAACCCCCTCTCATGCCCCGTTTCTCCCTCGTGTTCCCCCCACCCCCCGCTCATGCCCCATGTCTCCCTGCTGTTGCCCCTCACCACCTGCTCATGCCCCATGTCTCCCTCCTGTTGCCGCTCACCCCCGCTCATGCCCCGTGTCTCTCTCCTGTTACCCCCCAACCCCCGCTCATGCCCCATGTCTCCCTCATGCTCCCCCATGCCCCGCTCATGCCCCGTGTCACCCTGCTGTTGCCCCGCACCCCCACTCATATCCCGTGTCTCGCTCGTGTTCCCTCCACCCCCAGCTCATGCTCCGTGTCTCCCTCCTGTTGCTCCCCACCCCCTGTTCATGCCCCGTGTCTCTCTCCTGTTACCCCCCACACCCCTCATGCCCCGTTTCTCTCTCCTGTTACCCCCCACCCCCCTCTCATGCCCCGTGTCTCCCTGTTGTTGCCCCCCACCCCCCCGCTCATGCCCCGTGTCTCTCTCCTGTTGCCCCCACCCCCTCTCATGCCCCGTGTCTCTCTCCTGTTACCCTCCACCCCAATCTCATGCCCCGTGTCTCTCTCATGTTGCCCCCACCCCCCGGTCATTCCCCATGTCTCCCTTCTGTTGCCCCCCACCCTCCGGTCATGCACTGTGTCTCCCTGCTGTTACCTCCCAGCCCCCTCTCATGCCCCTTGTCTCCTTCGTGTTCACCCCACCCACCCGCTCATGCCCCGTGTCTCCCTGCTGTTACCCCAATCCCTCCGCTCATGCCCCGTGTCTCCCTGCTGTTGCCCCCTACCCCCCCGCTCATGCCCCGTGTCTCTCTCCTGTTACCCCTCACCCCCCGCTCATGCCCCATGTCTACCTTCTGTTCCCCCACCCCCCACTCATGCCCCGTGTCTCCCTGCTGTTGCCCCCCAACCCCCCGCTCATGCCCCATGTCTCCCTCCTGTTGCCCCCTACCACCAGCTCATGCCCTTGTCTCTCTTCTGTTACCCCCCGCTCATGTCCTGTGTCTCCCTGCTGTTGCCCTCCACCCCCGCGCATGCCCCGTGTCTCCCTGCTGTTGCCCCCACCCCTCGCTCACGCCCCGTGTCTCTCTCCTGTTATCCCCCACCCCCCGCTCATGCCCTGTGTCTCCCTCGTGTTACCCCCCACCCCCCCCTCATGCCCCATGTCTACCTGCTGTTGCCCCGCACCCCCGCTCATGCCCCGTGTCTCCCTGCTGTTGCCCCCCACCCCCCGCTCATGCCCTGTGTCTCTCTCCTGTTCCCCCCACCCCCGGTCATGCCCCGTGTCTCCCTGCTGTTGCCCCCCACCCCCTGCTCATGCCCTGTGTCTCTCTCCTGTAGCCCCACACCCCCCGCTCTTGCCCCGTGTCTCCCTGCTGTAGCCCCCACCCCCTGCTCATGCACCGTGTCTCTCTCCTGTTACCCCCACCCCCTGCTCATGCCCCGTGTCTCCCTCGTGTTCCCCCCACCCCTGTGCTCATGCCCCGTGTCTCCCTCTTGTTCCCCCACCCCCGATCATGCCCTGTTGCCCTGTGTCTCCCTGCTGTTGCCCCCCACCCCCCGCTCATGCCCCGTGTCTCTCTCCTGTTACCCCCCCACCCCCCGCTCATGCCCCATGTCTCTCTCCTGTTACCCCCCAACCCCCTCTCATGCTCCGTGTCTCCCTGCTGTTGCCCCCCAACCCCTGCTCCTGCCCCATGTCTCTCTCCTGTTACCCCCACCCCCTCTCATGCCCCGTGTATCTCTCCTGTTACCCCCCACCCCCATCTCATGCCCCATCTCTCTCTCCTGTTGCCTCCAACCCCTGGTCATGCCCCGTGTCTCCCTTCTGTTGCCCCCCACCCCCAGGTCATGCACTGTGCCTCCCTGCTGTTGCCCCTCACCCCCGGCTCATGCCCCGTGTCTCTCTCCTGTTATCCCCCACCCCCCTCTCATGCCCCGTGTCTCCCTCGTGTTCCCCCCACCCCCCGCTCATGCCCCGTGTCTCCCTGCTGTTGCCCCCCACCCCCGCTCATGCCCTGTGTCTCTCTCCCGTTACCCCCACCCCCGCTCATGCCCCGTGTCTTCCTGCTGTTGCCCCCCACCCCCCTCTCATGCCACGTGTCTCCCTGCTGTTACCCCCCACCCCCCACTCATGCCCTGTGTCTCTCTCCTGTTACCCCCACCCCCGCTCATGCCCCGTGTCTCCCTGATGTTGCCCCCCACCCCCCACTCATGCCCTGTGTTTCCCTGCTGTTATCCCCCACCCCCCGCTCATGCCCCTTTTCTCCCTCGTGTTCCCCCCACCCCCCCGCACTCATGCCCCGTGTCTCCCTGCTGTTACCCCCCACCCTCCGCTCATGCCCCATGTCTCCCTGCTGTTGCCCCCTACCCCCCCGCTCATGCTCCGTGTCTCTCTCCTGTTACCCCTCACCCCCCACTCATGCCCCATGTCTACCTTGTGTTCCCCCACCCCCACTCATGCCCAAGGGTCTCCCTACTGTTGCCCCCAACCCCCCGCTCATGCCCCGTGTCTCCTTCCTGTTGCCCCCCACCACCCACTCATGCCCCGTGTCTCTCTCCTGCTATCCACCACCCCCCGCTCATGCCCCATGTCTCCCTGCTGTTGCCCCCACCCCCGCTCACACCCCGTGTCTCTCTCCTGCTATCCACCACCCCCCGCTCATGCCCCGTGTCTCCCTCGTGTTCCCTACACCCCCCGCTCATGTCCCATGTCTCCCTGCTGTTGCCCCCCACCCCCGGTCATGCCCCGTGTCTACCTGCTGTTGCCCCCCACCCCCTGCTCATGCCCTGTGTCTCTCTCCTGTTGCCCCACACCCCCGCTCATGCCCCGTGTCTCCCTGCTGTAGCCCCCACCCCACGCTCATGCCCCGCGTCTCCCTCCTGTTACCCCCACCCCCTGCTCATGCCCCGTTTCTCCCTCGTGTTCCCCCAACCCCCCTCATGCCCTGTGTCTCCCTGCTGTTGCCACCCACCCCCCGCTCATGCCCCGTGTCTCCCGCCTGTTGCCCCACCCCCCGCTCGTGCCCAGTGTCTCCCTCGTGTTCCCACCACCACCCGCTCATGCCCAGTGTCTCCCTCGTGTTCTCTGCAACCCCCCGCTCATGCCCCGTGTCTCCCTCGTGTTCCCCCCAAACCCCTGCTCATGCCCCGTGTCTCCCTCGTGTTCCCCGCACCCCCCGCTCATGCCCCGTGTCTCCCTCCTGTGGCCCCCCACCCCCTGCTCATGCCCCATGTCTCTCTCCTGTTATCCCCACCCCCCACTCATGCCCCGTGTCTACCTCTTGTTGCCCCCCACCCACTGCTCATGCCCCGTGTCTCCCTCGTGTTCCCCCACCCCTGTGCTCATGCCCCGTGTCTCCCTCTTGTTCCCACACCCCCCGATCATGCCCTGTGTCTCCCTGCTGTTGCCCCCCACCCCCCGCTCATGCTCCGTGTCTCCCTGCTGTTGCCCCCCAACCCCCGCTCATGCCCCATGTCTCTATCCTGTTACCCCCACCCCCCTCTCATGCCCCGTTTATCTCTCCTGTTACCCCCCACCCCATCTCATGCCCCATCTCTCTCTCCTGTTACGCCCAACACCCGGTCATGCCCCGTGTCTACCTTCTGTTGCCCCCCACCCCCAGGTCATGCACTGTGTCTCCCTGCTGTTGCCCCTCACCCCCCGCTCATGCCCCGTGTCTCTCTCCTGTTATCCCCCAACACCCCCTCATGCCCCGTGTCTCCCTTGTGTTCCCCCCACCCCCCGCTCATGCCCCGTGTCTCCCTGCTGTTACCTCGACCCTCTGCTCATGCCCCGTGTCTTCCTGCTGTTGGCCCCCATCCCCCGCTCATACCCCGTGTCTCTCTCCTGTTACCCCCACCCCCACTCATGCCCCGTGTCTCCCTGATGTTGCCCCCCACCCCCCGCTCATGCCCCGTGTCTCCCTGCTGTTATCCCCCACCCCCCGCTCATGCCCCGTGTCTCCCTGCTGTTACCCCCCACCCTCCGCTCATGCCCCGTGTCTCCCTGCTGTTGCCCGCTACCCCCCGCTCATGCCCCGTGTCTCTCTCCTATTACCCCTCACCCCCTGCTCATGCCCCATGTCTACCTTGTGTTCCCCCACCCCCACTCATGCCCCATGTCTCCCTACTTTTGCCCCCTAACCCCCCGCTCATGCCCCGTGTCTCCTTCCTGTTGCCCCCCACCACCCGCTCATGCCCCGTGTCTCTCTACTGTTACCCCCACCCCCCGCTCATGCCCGGTGTCTCCCTGCTGTTGCCCCCCACCCCCTGCTCATGCCCCTTGTCTCCCTGCTGTTGCCCCCCACCCCCGCTCACGCCCCGTGTCTCTCTCCTGCTATCCACCACCCCCCGCTCATGCCCCGTGTCTCCCTCGTGTTCCCCCCACGCCCCGCTCATGCCCCTTGTCTACCTGCTGTTGCCCCCCACCCCCTGCTCATGCCCTGTGTCTCTCTCCTGTTGCCCCCCACCCCCGGTCATGCCCCGTGTCTCCCTGCTGTTGCCCCCCACCCCCTGCTCATGCCCTGTGTCTCTCTCCTGTTGCCCCACAGCCCCGCTCATGCCCCGTGTCTCCCTGATGTAGCCCCCACCCCCCGCTCATGCCCCGTGTCTCCCTGCTGTAGCCCCCACCTCCCGCTCATGCTCCGTGTCTCCCTCCTGTTACCCCCACCCCCTGCTCATGCCACGTTTCTCCCTCGTGTTCCCCCACCCCCCCTCATGCCCTGTGTCTCCCTACTGTTGCCACCCACCCCCCGCTCATGCCCCCCTCCTGTTGCCCCCACCCCCCGCTCATGCCCAGTGTCTCCCTCGTGTTCCCACCACCCCCTGCTCATGCCCAGTGTCTCCCTCGTGTTCTCTGCACCCCCCTCTCATGCTCCGTGTCTCCCTCGTGTTCCCCCCACACCCCTGCTCATGCCCCGTGTCTCCCTCGTGTTCCCCGCACCCCCCGCTCATGCCCCGTGTCTCCCTCCTGTGGCCCCCCACCCCCCGCTCATGCCCCATGTCTCTCTCCTGTTACCCCCACCCCCGGCTCATGCCCCGTGTCTACCTCTTGTTGCCCCCACCCCCTGCTCATGCCCCGTGTCTCCCTTGTGTTCCCCCCACCCCTGTGCTCATGCCCCGTGTCTCCCTCTTGTTCCCCCACCCCCGATCATGCCCTTTGTCTCCCTGCTGTTGCCCTCCACCCCCCGCTCATGCCGCGTGTCTCTCTCCTGTTACCCCCCACCCCCCGCTCATGCCCCATGTCTCTCTCCTGTTACCCCCAGCCCCCTCTCATGCCCCGTGTCTCCCTGCTGTTGCCCCTCACCCCCCGCTCATGCCCAGTGTCTCTCTCCTCTTACCCCCACCCCCCTCTCATGCCCCGTGTATCTCTCCTGTTACCCCCCCACCCCATCTCATGCCTCATCTCTCTCTCCTGTTGCCCCCAACCCCCGGTCATGCCCCATGTCTCCCTTCTGTTGCCCCCCACCCCCAGGTCATGCACTGTGTCTCCCTGCTGTTGCCCCTCTCCCCCGCTCATGCCCCGTGTCTCTCTCCTGTTATCCCCCACCCCCATCTCATGCCCGGTGTCTCCCTCGTGTTCCCCCCACCCCCCGCTCATGCCCCGTGTCTCCCTGCTGTTACCCCCACCCTCTGCTCATGCCCCGTGTCTTCCTGCTGTTGGCCCCCACCCCCCGCTCATGCCCCGTGACTCTCTCCTGTTACCCCCCAGCCCCCGCTCATGTCCTGTGTCTCCCTTGTGTTCTCCCCACCCCCCTCTCATGCCCTGTGTCTCCCTCCTGTTGCCCCCACCCCCGCTCATGCCCCGTGTCTCTCTCCCGTTACCCCCACCCCCGCTCATGCCCCGTGTCTTCCTGCTGTTGCCCCCAGCCCCCTCTCATGCCCGTGTCTCCCTGCTGTTGCTCCCCACCCCCGTTCATGCCCCGTGTCTCTCTCCTGTTACCCCCAACCCCCGCTCATGCCCCGTGTCTCCCTGCTGTTGCCCCCATCCCTCGCTCATGCCCCGTGTCTCCCTGCTGTTATCCCCCATCCCCCGCTCATGCCCCTTTTCTCCCTTGTGTTCCCCCCACCCCACGCTCATGCCCCGTGTCTCCCTGCTGTTACCCCCCACCCTCCGCTCATTCTCCGTGTCTCCCTGCTGTTGCCCCCTACCCCCCGCTCATGCCCCATGTCTCTCTGCACCCCACCACCCGCTCATGCCCGTGTCTCTCTTCTGTTACCCCCCACCCCCCGCTCATGCCCCGTGTCTCTCTGCTGTTGCCCCCGACCCCCACTCATGCCCCGTGTCTCCCTGCTGTTGCCCCCCACCCCCCGCTCATGCCCCGTGTCTCTCTCCTGCTATCCCCCACCCCTCGCTCATGCCCCATATCTCCCTTGTGTTCCCCCCTACCCCCCACTCATGCCCCATGTCTCCCTGCTGTTGCCCCGCAACCCCGCTCATGCCCCGTGTCTCCCTGCTGTTGCCCCCCGCTCATGCCCTATGTCTCTCTCCTGTTGCCCCCCACCCCCGCTCATGCCCCGTGTCTCCCTGCTGTAGCCCCCACCCCCCGCTCATGCCCCGTGTCTCTCTCCTGTTATCCCCACCCCCTGCTCATGCCCCGTTTCTCCCTCGTGTTCCCCCACCCCCCTCATGCCCCGTGTCTCCCTGCTGTTGCCACCCACCACCCGCTCATGCCCCGTGTCTCCCTCCTGTTGCCCCCCACCCCCCGCTCGTGCCCAGTGTCTCTCTCCTGTTACCCCCACCCCCACTCATGCTCCGTGTCTCCCTGATGTTGCCCCCCACACTCCGCTCATGCCCCATGTCTCCCTGCTGTTATCCCCCACCCCCGCTCATGCCCCGTGTCTCTCTCCGGTTACCCCCACCCCCGCTCATGCCCTGTGTTTCCCTGATGTTGCCCCCCACCCCCCGCTCATGCCCCGTGTCTCCCTGCTGTTATCCCCCACCCCCTGCTCATGCCCCTTTTCTCCCTCGTGTTCCCCCCCACCCCCCGCTCATGCCCCGTGTCTCCCTGCTGTTACCCCCACCCTCCGCTCATGCCCCATGTCTCCTTGCTGTTGCCCCCTACCCCCCCGTTCATGCCCCGTGTCTCTCTCCTGTTACCCCTCACCCCCCACTCATGCCCCATGTCTACCTTGTGTTCCCCCACCCCCCACTCATGCCCCGTGTCTCCCTACTGTTGCCCCCCAACCCCCCGCTCAAGCCCCGTGTCTCCTTCCTGTTGCCCCCCACCACCCACTCATGCCCCGTGTCTCTCTTCTGTTACCCCCACCCCCCGCTCATGCCCCGTGTCTCCCTGCTGTTGCCCCCCACCCCCTGCTCATGCCACGTGTCTCCCTGCTGTTGCCCCCCACCCCCGCTCATGCCCCGTGTCTCTCTCCTGCTATCCACCACCCCCCGCTCATGCCCCGTGTCTCCCTTGTGTTCCCCCCACCCCTGTGCTCATGCCCCGTGTCTCCCTCTTGTTCCCCCACCCCCGATCATGCCCTTTGTCTCCCTGCTGTTGCCCCCCACCCCCCGCTCATGCCGCGTGTCTTTCTCCTGTTACCCCCCACCCCCCGCTCATGCCCATGTCTCTCTCCTGTTACCCCCAGCCCCCTCTCATGCCCCGTGTCTCCCTGCTGTTGCCCCCCACCCCCCGCTCATGCCCAGTGTCTCTCTCCTCTTACCCCCACCCCCCTCTCATGCCCCGTGTATCTCTCCTGTTACCCCCCCACCCCATCTCATGCCTCATCTCTCTCTCCTGTTGCCCCCAACCCCCGGTCATGCCCCATGTCTCCCTTCTGTTGCCCCCCACCCCCAGGTCATGCACTGTGTCTCCCTGCTGTTGCCCCTCACCCCCGCTCATGCCCCGTGTCTCTCTCCTGTTATCCCCCACCCCCCTCTCATGCCCGGTGTCTCCCTCGTGTTCCCCCCACCCCCCGCTCATGCCCCGTGTCTCCCTGCTGTTACCCCCACCCTCTGCTCATGCCCCGTGTCTTCCTGCTGTTGGCCCCCACCCCCCGCTCATGCCCCGTGACTCTCTCCTGTTACCCCCCAGCCCCCGCTCATGTCCTGTGTCTCCCTTGTGTTCTCCCCACCCCCCTCTCATGCCCTGTGTCTCCCTGCTGTTACCCCCCACCCTCCGCTCATTCCCCGTGTCTCCCTGCTGTTGCCCCCTACCCCCCGCTCATGCCCCATGTCTCTCTGCCCCCCACCACCCGCTCATGCCCCGTGTCTCTCTTCTGTTACCCCCCACCCCCCGCTCATGCCCCGTGTCTCTCTGCTGTTGCCCCCGACCCCCCACTCATGCCCCGTGTCTCCCTGCTGTTGCCCCCCACCCCCCGCTCACGCCCCGTGTCTCTCTCCTGCTATCCCCCACCCCTCGCTCATGCCCCATATCTCCCTTGTGTTCCCCCCTACCCCCCACTCATGCCCCATGTCTCCCTGCTGTTGCCCCGCAACCCCGCTCATGCCCCGTGTCTCCCTGCTGTTGCCCCCCACCCCCCGCTAATGCCCTATGTCTCTCTCCTGTTGTCCCCACCCCCGCTCATGCCCCGTGTCTCCCTGCTGTAGCCCCCACCCCCCGCTCATGCCCCGTGTCTCTCTCCTGTTACCCCCACCCCCTGCTCATGCCCCGTTTCTCCCTCGTGTTCCCCCACCCCCCCTCATGCCCGTGTCTCCCTGCTGTTGCCACCCACCACCCGCTCATGCCCCGTGTCTCCCTCCTGTGCCCCCCACCCCCCGCTCGTGCCCAGTGTCTCATGCTCCGTGTCTCCCTGATGTTGCCCCCCACACCCCACTCATGCCCCGTGTCTCCCTACTGTTATCCCCCACCCCCCGCTCATGCCCCGTGTCTCTCTCCGGTTACCCCCACCCCCGCTCATGCCCCGTGTTTCCCTGATGTTGCCCCCCGCTCATGCCCCGTGTCTCCCTGCTGTTATCCCCCACCCCCTGCTCATGCCCCTTTTCTCCCTCGTGTTCCCCCCACCCCCGTGTCTCCCTGCTGTTACCCCCCACCCTCCGCTCATGCCCCATGTCTCCCTGCTGTTGCCCCCTACCCCCCCGTTCATGCCCCGTGTCTCTCTCCTGTTACCCCTCACCCCCCACTCATGCCCCATTTCTACCTTGTGTTCCCCCACCCCCACTCATGCCCCATGTCTCCCTACTGTTGCCCCCCAACCCCCCGCTCAAGCCCCGTGTCTCCTTCCTGTTGCCCCCCACCCATGCACTGTGTCTCTCTTCTGTTACCCCCCACCCCCCGCTCATGCCCCGTGTCTCCCTGCTGTTGCCCCACCCCCCGCTCATGCCACGTGTCTCCCTGCTGTTGCCCCCCAGCCCCGCTCATGCCCCGTGTCTCTCTCCTGCTATCCACCACCCCCCGCTCATGCCCCGTGTCTCCCTTGTGTTCCCCCACCCCCCGCTCATGCCCCATGTCTCCCTGCTGTTGCCCCGCAACCCTGCTCATGCCCCGTGTCTCCCTGCTGTTGCCCCCCACCCCCTGCTCATGCCCTGTGTCTCTCTCCTGTTGGCCCCCACCCCCGGTCATGCCCCGTGTCTCCCTGCTGTTGCCCCCCACCCCCTGCTCATGCCTGTGTCTCTCTCCTGTTGCCCCACACCCCCGCTCATGCCCCGTGTCTCCCTGCTGTAGCCCCCACCCCCGCTCATGCCCCGTGTCTCCCTCCTGTTACCCCCACCCCCTGCTCATGCCCAGTTTCTCCCTCGTGTTCCCCCACCCCCCCTCATGCCCCGTGTCTCCCTGCTGTTGCCACACACCCCCCGCTCATGCCCCGTGTCTCCCTCCTGTTGCCCCCACCCCCCGCTCATGCCCAGTGTCTCCCTCATGTTCCCACCACCACCCGCTCATGCCCAGTATCTCCCTCGTGTTCTCTGCACCCCCCGCTCATGCCCCATGTCTCCCTCGTGTTCCCCCCACACCCCTGCTCATGCCCCGTTTCTCCCTCGTGTTCCCCGCACCCCCCGCTCATGCCCCGTGTCTCCCTCCTGTTACCCCCACCCCCCACTCATGCCCCGTGTCTACCTCTTGTTGCCCCCCACCCCCTGCTCATCCCCGTGTCTCCCTCCTGTTGCCCCCCACCCCCGCTCGTGCCCAGTGTCTCTCTCCTGTTACCCCCACCCCCACTCATGCTCCGTGTCTCCCTGATGTTGCCCCCCACACCCCACTCATGCCCCGTGTCTCCCTACTGTTATCCCCCACCCCCCGCTCATGCCCCGTGTCTCTCTCCGGTTACCCCCACCCCCGCTCATGCCCCGTGTTTCCCTGATGTTGCCCCCCGCTCATGCCCCGTGTCTCCCTGCTGTTATCCCCCACCCCCTGCTCATGCCCCTTTTCTCCCTCGTGTTCCCCCCACCCCCGTGTCTCCCTGCTGTTACCCCCCACCCTCCGCTCATGCCCCATGTCTCCCTGCTGTTGCCCCCTACCCCCCCGTTCATGCCCCGTGTCTCTCTCCTGTTACCCCTCACCCCCCACTCATGCCCCATTTCTACCTTGTGTTCCCCACCCCCCACTCATGCCCCATGTCTCCCTACTGTTGCCCCCCAACCCCCCGCTCAAGCCCCGTGTCTCCTTCCTGTTGCCCCCCACCCATGCACTGTGTCTCTCTTCTGTTACCCCCCACCCCCCGCTCATGCCCCGTGTCTCCCTGCTGTTGCCCCCCACCCCCCGCTCATGCCACGTGTCTCCCTGCTGTTGCCCCCCAGCCCCGCTCATGCCCCGTGTCTCTCTCCTGCTATCCACCACCCCCCGCTCATGCCCCGTGTCTCCCTTGTGTTCCCCCACCCCCCGCTCATGCCCCATGTCTCCCTGCTGTTGCCCCGCAACCCTGCTCATGCCCCGTGTCTCCCTGCTGTTGCCCCCCACCCCCTGCTCATGCCCTGTGTCTCTCTCCTGTTGGCCCCCACCCCCGGTCATGCCCCGTGTCTCCCTGCTGTTGCCCCCCACCCCCTGCTCATGCCCTGTGTCTCTCTCCTGTTGCCCCACACCCCCGCTCATGCCCCGTGTCTCCCTGCTGTAGCCCCCACCCCCGCTCATGCCCCGTGTCTCCCTCCTGTTACCCCCACCCCCTGCTCATGCCCAGTTTCTCCCTCGTGTTCCCCCACCCCCCCTCATGCCCCGTGTCTCCCTGCTGTTGCCACACACCCCCCGCTCATGCCCCGTGTCTCCCTCCTGTTGCCCCCACCCCCCGCTCATGCCCAGTGTCTCCCTCATGTTCCCACCACCACCCGCTCATGCCCAGTATCTCCTCGTGTTCTCTGCACCCCCCGCTCATGCCCCATGTCTCCCTCGTGTTCCCCCCACACCCCTGCTCATGCCCCGTTTCTCCCTCGTGTTCCCCGCACCCCCCGCTCATGCCCCGTGTCTCCCTCCTGTTACCCCCACCCCCCACTCATGCCCCGTGTCTACCTCTTGTTGCCCCCCACCCCCTGCTCATCCCCGTGTCTCCCTCGTGTTCCCCCCACCCCTGTGCTCATGCCCCGTGTCTCCCTCTTGTTCCCACACCCCCCGATCATGCCCTGTGTCTCCCTGCTGTTGCCCCCCACCCCCGCTCATGCTCCGTGTCTCCCTGCTGTTGCCCCCCAACCCCTGCTCATGCCCCATGTCTCTCTCCTGTTACCCCCACCCCCCTCTCATGCCCCGTGTATCTCTCCTGTTACCCCCCACCCCCATCTCATGCCCCATCTCTCTCTCCTCTTGCCCCCAACACCCGGTCATGCCCCGTGTCTCCCTTCTGTTGCCCCCCACCCCCAGGTCATGCACTGTGTCTCCCTGCTGTTTCCCCTCACCCCCCGCTCATGCCCCATGTCTCTCTCCTGTTATCCCCCACCCCCCTCTCATGCCCTGTGTCTCCCACGTGTTCCCCCCACCCACCCCCCGCTCATGCCCCGTGTCTCCCTGCTGTTACCTCCACCCTCTGCTCATGCCCCGTGTCTTCCTGCTGTTGGCCCCCAGCCCCCTCTCATGCCCCGGGTCTCCCTTGTGATCTCCCCACCCCCGCTCATGCCCTGGGTCTCCCTCCTGTTGCCCCCCACCCCCGCTCATGCCCTGTGTCTCTCTCCCGTTACCTGCACCCCCGCTCATGCCCCGTGTCTTCCTGCTGTTGCCCCCCACCCCCCTCTCATGCCCCATGTCTCCCTGCTGTTGCCCCCCACCCCCGCTCATGCCCCGTGTCTCTCTCCTGTTACCCCACCCCCCGCTCATGCCCCGTGTCTCCCTGATGTTGCCCCCAACCCCCGCTCATGCCCCGTGTCTCCCTGCTGTTATCCCCCACCCCCCGCTCATGCCCCGTGTCTCCCTGCTGTTACCCCCCACCCTCCGCTCATGCCCCGTGTCTCCCTGCTGTTGCCCCCTACACCCCCGCTCATGCCCCGTGTCTCTCTCATGTTACCCCTCACCCCCTGCTCATGCCCCATGTCTACCTTGTGTTCCCCCACCCCCCACTCATGTCCCGTGTCTCCCTACTTTTGCCCCCCAAACCCCCGCTCATGCCCAGTGTCTCCTTCCTGTTGCCCCCACCACCCGCTCATGCCCCGTGTCTCTCTACTGTTACCCCCCACCCCCCGCTCATGCCCCGTGTCTCCCTGCTGTTGCCCCCCACACCCCGCTCATGCCCTGTGTCTCCCTGCTGTTGCCCCCACCCCCGCTCATGCCCCGTGTCTCTCTCCTGCTATCCACCACCCCCGCTCATTCCCCGTGTCTCCCTCGTGTTCCCCCCACCCCCCGCTCATGCACCATGTCTCCCTGCTGTTGCCCCGCAACCCCACTCATGCCCCGTGTCTCCCTGCTGTTGCCCCCCACCCCCTGCTCATGCCCTGTGTCTCTCTCCTGTTGCCCCCCACCCCCGGTCATGCCCCGTGTCTCCCTGCTGTTGCCCCCACCCCTGCTCATGCCCCGTGTCTCTCTCCTGTTGCCCCACACCCCCGCTCATGCCCCGTGTCTCCCCGCTGTAGCCCCCACCCCCTGCTCATGCCCCGTGTCTCTCTCCTGTTACCCCCACCCCCTGCTCATGCCCCGTTTCTCCCTCGTGTTCCCCCACCCCCCCTCATGCCCCGTGTCTCCCTGCTGTTGCCACCCACCCCCCGCTCATGCCCCGTGTCTCCCTCCTGTTGCCCCCACCCCCCGCTCGTGCCCAGTGTCTCCATCGTGTTCCCACCACCCCCCGCTCATGCCCAGTGTCTCCCTCGTGTTCTCTGCACCCCCCTCTCATGCCCCGTGTCTCCCTCGTGTTCCCCCCACACCCCTGCTCATGCCCTGTGTCTCCCTCGTGTTCCCCGCACCCCCCGCTCATGCCCCGTGTCTCCCTCCTGTGGCCCCCCTGCCCCCGCTCATGCCCCATGTCTCTCTCCTGTTACCCCCACCCCCCGCTCATGCCCCGTGTCTACCTCTTGTTGCCCCCACCCCCTGCTCATGCCCCGTGTCTCCCTCGTGTTCCCCCCACCCCTGTGCTCATGCCCCATGTCTCTCTCTTGTTCCCCCACCCCCGATCATGCCCTTTGTCTCCCTGCTGTTGCCCCCCACCCCCCGCTCATGCCCCGTGTCTCTCTCCTGTTACCCCCCACCCCCCGCTCATGCCCCATGTCTCTCTCCTGTTACCCCCATCCCCCTCTCATGCCCGTGTCTCCCTGCTGTTGCCCCCCACCCCCAGCTCATGCCCCGTGTCTCTCTCCTCTTACCCCCACCCCCTCTCATGCCCCGTGTATCTCTCCTGTTACCCCCCCACCCCATCTCATGCCCCATCTCTCTCTCCTGTTGCCCCCAACCCCCGGTCATGCCCCGTGTCTCCCTTCTGTTGGCCCCCACCCCCAGGTCATGCACTGTGTCTCCCTGCTGTTGCCCCTCACCCCCGCTCATGCCCCGTGTCTCTCTCCTGTTATCCCCCACCCCCCTCTCATGCCCCGTGTCTCCCTCGTGTTCCCTCCACCCCCGCTCATGCCCCGTGTCTCCCTGCTGTTACCCCCACCCTCTGCTCATGCCCCGTGTCTTCCTGCTGTTGGCCCCCACCCCCCGCTCATGCCCCGTGACTCTCTCCTGTTAACCCCCAGCCCACGCTCATGCCCTGTGTCTCCCTTGTGTTCTCCCCACCCCCCGCTCATGCTCTGTGTCTCCCTCCTGTTGCCCCCCACCCCTGCTCATGCCCCGTGTCTCTCTCTCGTTACCCCCACCCCCGCTCATGCCCTGTGTCTTCCTGCTGTTGCCCCCCACCCCCCTCTCATGCCCCGTGTCTCCCTGCTGTTGCTCCCCACCCACCGCTCATGCCCCGTGTCTCTCTCCTGTTACCCCCACCCCCCGCTCATGCCCCGTGTCTCCCTGCTGTTGCCCCCATCCCTCGCTCATGCCCCGTGTCTCCCTGCTGTTATCCCCCACCCCCGCTCATGCCCCTTTTCTCCCTCGTGTTCCCCCCACCCCACGCTCATGCCCCGTGTCTCCCTGCTGTTACTCCCCACCCTCCGCTCATGTTCCGCGTCTCCCTGCTGTTGCCCCCTACCCCCCGCTCATGCCCCGTGTCTCTCTCCTGTTACCAATCACCACCCGCTCATGCCGCATGTCTACCTTGTGTTCCCCCACCCCCCACTCATGCCTCGTGTCTCTCTACTGTTGCCCCCTAACCCCCCACTCATGCCCCGTGTCTCCCTCCTGTTGCCCCCCACCACCCGCTCATGTCCCGTGTCTCTCTTCTGTTACCCCCCACCCCCCGCTCATGCCCCGTGTCTCTCTGCTGTTGCCCCCGACCCCCCACTCATGCCCTGTGTCTCCCTGCTGTTGCCCCCCACCCCCCGCTCACGCCCCGTGTCTCTCTCCTGCTATCCCCCACCCCTCGCTCATGCCCCGTGTCTCCCTCGTGTTCCCCCCTACCTCCCACTCATGCCCCATGTCTCCCTGCTGTTGCCCCGCAACCCCGCTCATGCCCCGTGTCTCCCTGCTGTTGCCCCCCACCCCCCGCTCATGCCCTGTGTCTCTCTCCTGTTGCCCCCACCCCCGGTCATGCCCCGTGTCTCCCTGCTGTTGCCCCCCACCCCCTGCTCATGCCCTGTGTCTCTCTCCTGTTGCCCCACACACCCCCGCTCATGCCCCGTGTCTCCCTGCTGTAGCCCCCACCCCCCGCTCATGCCCCGTGTCTCTCTCCTGTTACCCCCACCCCTGCTCATGCCCCGTTTCTCCCTCGTGTTCCCCCACCCCCCCTCATGCCCGTGTCTCCCTGCTGTTGCCACCCACCACCCGCTCATGCCCCGTGTCTCCCTCCTGTTGCCCCTCACCCCCCGCTCGTGCCCAGTGTCTCCCCCGTGTTCCCACCACCCCCCGCTCATGCCCTGTGTCTCCCTCGTGTTCTCTGCACCCCCCGCTCATGCCCCGTGTCTCCCTCGTGTTCCCCGCACCCCCCGCTCATGCCCCGTGTCTCCCTCCTGTGGCCCCCCACCCCGCGCTCATGCCCCATGTCTCTCTCCTGTTACCCCCACCCGCCGCTCATGCCCCGTGTCTACCTCTTGTTGCCCCCCACCCCCTGCTCATGCCCCATGCTTCCCTCATGTTCCCCCCACCCCTGTGCTCATGCGCTGTGTCTCCCTCTTGTTCCCCCACCCCGATCATGCCCTGTGTCTCCCTGCTGTTGCCCCCCACCCCCCACTTATGCTCCATGTCTCTCTCCTGTTACCCCCCACCCCCTGCTCATGCCCCATGTCTCTCTCCTGTTACCCCCCACAACCCTCTCATGCTCTTTGTCTCCCTGTTGTCCCCCACCCCCGCTCATGCCCCGTGTCTATCTCCTGTTACCCCCACCCCCCTCTCATGCCCCCGTGTATCTCTCCTGTTACCCCTCCGCCCCCATCTCATGCCCCATCTCTCTGTCCTGTTGCCCCCAACCCCCGGTCATGCGCCGTGTCTCCCTTCTGTTGCCCCCCACCCCCAGGTCCTGCACTGTGTCTCCCTGCTGTTACCCCGCCCGCTCGTGTCCCGTGTCTCCCTGCTGTTACCCACTCCCTCTGCTCATGCCCCGTGTCTCCCTGCTGTTGGCCCACACCCCCGCTCATGCCCCGTGACTCTCTCCTGTTACCCCACAGCCCCCGCTCATGCCCCGTGTCTCCCTTGTGTTCTCCCCACCCCCCGCTCATGCCCTGTGTCTCCCTCCTGTTGCCCCATACCCCCGCTCATGCCCCGTGTCTCTCTCCCATTACCCCCAACCCCGCTCATGCCCCGTGTCTTCCTGCTGTTGCCCCCCACCCCCTGCTCATGCCCCGTGTCTCCCTGCTGTTGCTCCCACCCCCCACTCATGCCCGTGTCTCTCTCCTGTTACCCCCCATTGCTCATGCCCCTTGTCTCCCTTGTGTTCCCCCTACCCCCCGCTCATGCCCCATGTCTCCCTGCTGTTGCCCCCACCCCCCGCTCATGACCCGTGTCTCCCTGCTGTTGCCCCCCACCCCCCGCTCATGCCCTGTGTCTCTCTCCTGTTGCCCCCCACCCACCGGTCATACCCTGTGTCTCCCTGCTGTTGCCACCCACCCCCTGCTCATGCCTCGTGTCTCTCTCCTGTTGCCCCCCACCCCCCGCTCATGCCCCGTGTCTCCCTGCTGTAGCCCCCACCTCCTGCTCATGCCCCGTGTCTCTCTCCTGTTGCCCCACACCCCCTGTCATTCCCGGTGTCTCCCTGCTGTTGCCCCCACCCCCTGCTCATGCCCTGTGTCTCTCTCCTGTTGACCCCCACCCCCCGCTCATGCCCCGTGTCTCTCTCCTGTTACCCCCACCCCCCGCTCATGCCCCGTGTCTACCTCTTGTTGCCAACCCACCCCCACTCATGCCCCGTGTCTCCCTCGTGTTCCCCCCACACCCGTGCTCATGCCCCGTGTCTCCCTCTTCCCCCCACCCCTGATCATGCCCTGTGTGTCCCTGCTGTTGTCCCCCACCACACGCTGATGCCCCATGTCTCTCTCGTGTTACCCCCCACTCCCCGCTCATACCCCATGTCTCTCTCCTGTTACCCCCCACCACCCTCTCATGCCCCTTGTCTCCCTGCTGTTGCCCCCCACCCACCGCTCATGCCCCGTGTCTCTGTCCTGTTACCCCCACCCCCTCTCATGCTCCGTGTATCTCTCCTGTTACCCCGCACCCCCATCTCATGCCCCGTGTCTCTCTCCTGTTACCCCCCACTCCCCGCTCATGCCCCATGTCTCTCTCCTGTTAACCCCCACCACCCTCTCATGCCCCGTATCTCCCTGCTGTTGCCCCCCACCCACCGCTCATGCCCCGTGTCTCTCTCCAGTTACCCCCATCCACCTCTCATGCCCCGTGTATCTCTCCTGTTACCCCGCACCCCCATCTCATGCCCCGTGTCTCTCTCCTGTTACCCCCCACTTCCCGCTCATGCCCCATGTCTCTCTCCTGTTACCACCTACCACCCTCTCATGCCCCGTGTCTCCCTGCTTTTGCCCCTCCACCCCCCGCTCATGCCCCGTGTTAGGCAGAAACCTGTGCAGTTCCCTCTGGGACCACTGCAAAAGATTTAGGACTACAGGTGTTTGGCAGTAAAACCACTTGGTAGCAGTCTGTACCACACAGATTCACTTGGTAGCTGTGGCTGAGCAGTTAGACTTCCCTCAAGAAGAGTTAGGCAGTATGTGGAGTATACAATATAGGGCAATCTACACAGTAGAACAAGCAAACACGGAACAAGGCTTCGGTGTAAAGATATAAAGGTATTTATTTATAACAACACATCTATGGAAAACATTCTGGCACTAATACGTCAAACAACTTCTATCACAATTGCTATACGAAGGAAAAGATCAATCCCCCTAACAATAGTTTGACAAGTCTAGGTTCACCGGCCTCACTTATTTGCAGACAGAGGTGTATGCTTTAACCTAGATGGTACTCTAGTAATGGTAAGGACGGGAGAGAAAAATAAGGCAGATTATGAAGTCAACTCGGTACCAATACTTTACGGACAAATGCAAGGCAAGTAAGGCAGGGTCTACTGTAGATCACAAAGTTCAGAGGCCAGGCCCACTCGGAGAGAGGCAAGGCGGTATGTCCCAAAAAGTGTCTCATTGGAAATGCGCTTCGAGTCTTTATCGCAAAATTGTTATGGAAAGATTGGACCAGTTCAGAACAACACGTTAAAGAAAGTTTGGAGGCGACCCAATGGAAAGAAGAGGATTAAGACACCTCACTCTATCCGGCAGAAAGGGAAGGCATGCGGACACGGTACCTTGTTTGTGGAGAGGCAGCTCCGGCGGGGGCAGTTGTTCCTGGTGGTGGATGCACGTCGGGTCTTTGCCAAGAGTAGAGATGATCTCGTTGTCGAAGAAAAGTGAAGTCCGGTGCACCACCAGGGAGGAGACCAGCCGCGGAGTGCTCCGTCACAAGGCACCACCTTTTGGTCGCGGTACAGGGGTAGTGGCTATCCGGTTGCCGAGGTGCTCTGCACGGGCAATTCGACCACTGCGTCCTGGAGCGAAGAAAAAGCAAAGGGGACTGGTTGTTCCCACCAGTCAGGGGAAGAGACTCTCCGGCAGGGAGATCTCCTCTGTCGTCAGGAAGTGGTGAGTCGGTTCCGCAGGGCTCCACCGGAGGTGTCGTCGTTGCAGGTCGGCTCAGCTTTACCCTCGTCGTATTCTTAGGTCCTGTGGCGACTTCTGAAGATCCAGTCCCAAAAGCCCTGCTTTTATGCAGAAAATCCCCATTCATTCAGCCTAGCTGTCAATCAAAACACGCTAAGTGGTGAGCGGGATGGTCACCACTTGGGCCAATCACACCAGAGTGGGACTGGAGTTAGCAAGGCAACTCAGTCCAGGGTGCCTAAACCCCCTCCCACACCCCTGTGGTAACCCAGACAGAATGGCACCACTTTGGAGGGTCTCTGTACAGAAGCCCGCCAAAAGTGGAACAAAGGGCTCAACCTTTGGTTTAGGAGTCACAGAGACGAACACAGACGCCATTTTAAAAACCGAGTTCTGGCAGAAAATACCATCCGATAGACTTATTTAAGATAAGTAAACCGGTGGTATGTTAGAGATTAACGAGAAAAAGTATCAATCTCCAACAATGGGAAGAATCCCATAGGGTTATATTCGGGGTCGAACATAACAAGTAGTTTCCACTCCCACCAGCCAAAACTCGACGAGGGGGGACGGGACAGTGCCCCCTCGAATAACAGACCCAGGAGTAATCGAATTACCCCTACTAGTACGTCCACAATAGGATGGTTTGTACTAGTTCTGTTAGTAAATTTAGGTCTAGTAAAGCCAATGGTGACTTTACATGCCCGGGGAGACAGTAGTCAGTCCCCGGGTATGGAGTCTATGATGGAGGTCCACTAGGACGCCCCAGTTCTACGGCACAGAGGGTGCAGTGTAACACACATAGCAAAACATATGAGACCCTATGGAGTAAAAGACCCCATAGCCCATAGAACACATTGACATTCAAAGGAATTACACACATTCATGTCCAAGAGTGGGAGAAAAAGAGTCTCACTCTTGGCAGGATGGAAAAAACAAACTCCAGAAATCCAGCAAAGCTGCTGGGGGACTCACTAGGTTAGGAAATTCAGCCTAAACAGAGAATTCTCCCTAACACTCGCCCCCCCCCCATACTAAGGGACAGGAGGATTTAATCCACTCCTGGATGAATCTCATACCTCTTGTCGATGACATACATCCTAGAGAGACCATCAGCATTTTGGTGGTGACACCCTGACCTGTGCTCAATGGTGAAATCAAACCCTTGCAGGCAGATCGACCATCTCAATAGTTTTGGGTTTTCCCCTTTCATTTGCATTAACCATCTCAAGGGTTGGTGGTCAGTCTGAATGACAAAAGTAGAACCATACAAGTATGGCCTAAACTTCTTCAGAGCCCACACGATAGCAAAGCACTCTCTTTCGATTGTTGCCCACCTTGTTTCAGGATCCTTCAGCTTGCGGCTGATGAAGCAAACGGGGTGCTCCCTACCTTTCCCATCCAGTTGACTGAGTACGGCACCTATTCCTACATTTGAAGCAGCTGTCTGCACAATCAGGAGCTCTGAGTACTGGGGCTTGGCAAAGAGCCTTTTTCAGGTTTTCAAAAGCCTGATTGCACTCCTCGTTCCATCTAAGCTTTTTAGGAAATTTGGGCGAGGAGATGACATTCAGTGGAGAGGCTATGGTCCCATAGTTCTCGATGAAATTCCTGTAATACCCAGTGAGGCCTAGGAAGGCTCTCACTTGGGTTTGAGTAGTAGGTGTTGTCCAATTTTGCACAGCTTCAATCTTACTGAGCAAAGGCCTTATTTCTCCACCTCCTACCTCATGTCCAAGATAGACTACCTTACTCTGTCCAATTTGGCATTTACTCGTCTTTATGGTCAGATTGGCTCATCCAGGAGCCTGCAAAACATCTCTCAGATGGGTTACATGTTCTTCCCAGGAATTGCTGAACACTGCTATGTCATCCAGGTATGCCATGCAGAAGTCCTCCATCCCATTCAGAACCTGGTTTACCATCCGTTGAAACGTAGCAGGTGCATTCTTCAATACGAAAGGCATTACCTTAAATTGGTATAAGCCGCCGGGGGTAGAAAATGCAGTTTTCTCCTTGGCATGGTCTGTCAGGGCTATTTGCCAATAGCCTGATGTCAAGTCAAATGTGCTGAGGAACTTGGCGGCACCAAGTTTATCCACCAACTCATCTGTTCTTGGCAAAGGGTGGGCATCAGTCTTGGTGACTGCATTAAGAGCTCTATAATCCACACAGAATCTAAGCTCTTTAGATCCGGCCTTTGGTACTAACACAACTGGCTAGACCATGGACTAGTAGAGGGCTCTATTACCCCCAGATCGAGCATCTTGCTGACCTCACCTTTGATGTGGGTTCGTACGTGTTCTGACATTCGGTATCCTCTGCTCTTGACTGGCAGACAGTCACCAGTGAGTATGTCATGCTGGCCCCAAGGGGTCAAGCCTGGTGAAAGCGAGAACAGAGAGGCAAACTGATTCAACATGGATTTGCACTCTTCTTGTTGCTCGGGTGTCAGATTGGAAGAGAGATTTACTCCTTCAATTTTTTCGTTCAAAGGCAAGCCTCTGAGGAGATCCGGAAGAGCTTCACTCTCTTCTTCTTCCTGGGATGATGCTAGAAGTAACGCTCCTACATCAGGTCGTGAGACATACGCTTTGAGTCGGTTGGTGTGGAAGACGGTCGGAGCCTCTTTGGGATTGCCCAGGTCCACCAGATAGTTAACCTCTCCGAGTTTACCCACAACTCTGAAGGGTCCCATCCATTTGTCTTGCAAGGCCCTCTGCCTTGTTGGGATCATAATGAGAATGAGCTGGTCTTGAGCGAACTCAACCATGTTAGCCTTTTGATTGTGCCAGTTCTTGACCAATGCTTGTCTAGCTTTCAAGTTATCGCTTGCTTCTGTCATCATGTGCGACATTCTCCTCCGGAGACCTATCACGTAGTCAGTCACTCTGACTGGCTTGGGGGAAGGAGCACTCTCCAACCCCTCCTTAATCAGGGCCAATGAACCTCTGACTGGATGACCATAGAGAAGTTCGAAGGGAGAATAACCTACTCCGTCCTGAGGGACTTCTCTATAAGCAAAGAGAAGGCATGGCAGTAGAAGGTCCCACTTACGTTTAAGGGGTTCCTCTAAAGCACCTATCATGCTCTTCATGGTTCGGTTGAACCGTTCTACCAACCCATTGGTTTGTGGGTGGTAAGCTGTTGAGAACTTGTAAGTAACTCCACAGGTTTTCCACATGGCTTTCATGTAGTGGGACATAAAGTTTGACCCCCTGTCAGAGATTACTTCCTTAGGAAACCCGACCCTAGTAAAGATACCAAGGAGGGCCTTAGCCACAGCCGGAGCTGTAACAGTCCTCAAAGGAATTTCCTCAGGATACCTAGTCGCATGGTCTACTACAACAAATATAAACCTGTTGCCTGAGGATGTTGGAGGATCAAGGGGACCAACAATGTCAATCCCGACTCTCTCAAATGGATCTCCCACAACTGGGAGAGGCACTAAAGGTGCCACATTCTTGGAGCCAACCTTACCAGAGGTCTGGCAGGTGTGGCAGCTCCTGCAGTGTTTTTCTACTTCGGCCCCCATCTTTGGCCAATAGAAGTAGAGAGAGAGCCTTTCCTTAGTCTTCTTGAAACTCAAGTGACCAGCCAAAGGAATCTCGTGGGCTAACTGCAAGAACTGTGGTCTGTTCTCTTGGGGTACTACAAGCCGCTTGTAGTCTCCAGGTGCAGACTCGGTCGGTTCACTGTAGAAGAGGCCATCTTCCCAGTGCAACCTGTATTTCCCAGGCTCTTGCCCTTCAGCCTGAGCTTCTGCCTGGTGGCGAAGACCTTCCAGAGTTGGACATTCTCTCTGTCCCTTACTGAAGTCTGCCCTGCTGGGTCCACCTTCTGCCAGTAAAGACTGCAGCTCAGGATGGTCAACAGGTTCCAGATCTCCAATGAGTTCCTGGCCTTCCATTAGCTCTTCCTCAGAGTCTAATTCTACCACACAGGGTTGTACCTCCCTCTCAGCCTCAGCTGGAGGGGGAGTTACGGGTGTAACTTTGGACAACCACGGGGAAATCCTTGTTGGCTGCACTGAAATGCGGGCTGCTGGTTTCGGAGTAGAAGTCTTAGGTTTCCCTTTAGCTTCTGGTTTCTTCGAGACAGCTGCCGACAATTCCAGTGGAGCAGGAGTGATTTCTTTCTTCATCATCTCCTGGAGAGTACCGCGCATGATCCTCTCTCTTGCAGGTCTGGTTAGCTCCTGTAACCGTTTACTAGGAGGTCTGGGAGTATGCGATACAACTCCGAGAGTTTTCAAATCGTTACCCAACAGTACGCGTCCTGGTACCTCACTCTGTATGCTGACAGGTATCTTCACAGTCATGTCGTTACACTGGATGAGAACTGGTAATTGGGGAAGCATCTGCACAGGCCCTCCAGCTAACTTGGTGAGGCGTTTGGGTGCCTTAGCAACATCCTCAGCCTGAAAAAATGATTTATCCACCACAGTTATGCTGGCCCCAGTGTCCCTAATGACAGGAGTCTCCTGACCATTCACCTGGACACTGTCCTTATAATACTCTTTAGTATTATCGGGTATAGAATTATAGACATCTAAATTCTGTTGTTCCCACAACCCCAGAGATACTAAAGAAACGCTGGCTGAGACTCCAATGGGTTCATCAGCTAGCAGTAGAAAGTTTCCACTTGCCATTTGGACTTCCTCCTCTGAAGCGAAGGCTAAGGAGACAAGCTGGACCCCTGAAGGTTTACCCTTACATCTGGGATCTCCTTTCACGTGGTCAGTCGAGCCACAAACAAAGCATTTACCGAATGCTTTTTGGAATGGTGGCTTGTTCTGGCCTCCTTCCGGTTTGGCACCAGAAGACACACTATTCTGCTGTGGTTTTCCTTGTGGCTTACCCTTCTGGTTTTGTTTGGGGCCCTCTTTGGAATTTGAGTTATTCGAATTCTCTTTTGAGTCTTTTTTAGGCTGTTTTCCCTCATCCTTTTTCTGAGTTGCCCCATAATCCTTATGAGTAGCCCTGTTGGCAACCCATAAGTCAGCAGCCTTAGCTAGCCTCCAGGAATCCAATTCCTTCGAATCAGCCAAGTGCTGTCTGAGCTCGGGAGAACAGGCATCATAAATCAACTCCAACATAAAAAGATTCTTCATACCCTCATAAGTGTTCACTTTGTAACCCTTAATCCATCCCTCTAAGTTTTTCAACCCTTCACTCACCCAGGTAGCCCAAGGGGTACCGTCATGCTTTTTGAGGGTTCTAAACCTCTTAAGATTCTGGGAAGGGGTCTTCCCGAATCTAGCTATCAGGGCTAGTTTCACACTTTCGTAATCCGTCTTATCCACCTCCCCCAACTCCATTACCACATCATTCGCAACAGGGGGGAGCCTAGAAAACAACCAGGGAAGTAAATCATTCCCGGTGATGTCCTGGAGCCCATGATTGTACTCAAACAGTTTTAACCAATCCAATACATCCAATCTCGGTTCATACATACCCACTAATTCCTTCGGCATCTGGGGTCTTTTGGGACTGGAGCTCCTAGAGGAACCAGAGGAGAGAGACGCATTTTCCACAGACAACTTTTTCATCTCTAACTCGTGATTAAGTTCTATTTCCCTGAGCCTTAACTCAGCTTGCTTCTGCTCAGCCTGGGCATTTATCCGTCTGAACTCGAGCTCTTGGTTTCTTTCAGATTGAGCCAAGAACTGTTTGTATTCTAATTCGAGCTTCATTTTTTCAAGTTCAAAATAAGCAGGGTTCCATGTGGAACCTGGTATGGGCCCCGTAGGTACAGCTGGTAGGACAGGTAGAGGAGCAGAGGAGACAGTTTCGTTAGCCTCTCCTTCCTCTTCAGCCTCTTCATCACTATCGTCAGATTTACGATTTAGATCAACACCATCACTGTTATCTACATCTGCTGGAGAAGTTGGTTCCTCTGAACCAGTACCCAGACTTTGGTTTTCCAGCAATCTCGCTATTAGTTCTAACTTCTTGCCTCTTACAGAAAGGTTCTCTTGCCTACAGAGAGCTCGTAAACTCTCAGTATTTTCACCTGACAAGGATTCTTGACTGTAAGCTTCCATAGTAGATATGTTTTTGAAAGTTGCTTTTTAGTGCTAAGCTTTGTGGTTAGTTATCCTAAAGTGTCGAAAAGCACTCTAAACTGTATACTCGATACAAATCCCACCGCTGTACACCAGTGTTAGGCGGAAACCTGTGCAGTTCCCTCTGGGACCACTGCAAAAGATTTAGGACTACAGGTGTTTGGCAGTAAACCCACTTGGTAGCAGTCTGTACCACACAGATTCACTTGGTAGCTGTGGCTGAGCAGTCAGACTTCCCTCAAGAAGAGTTAGGCAGTATGTGGAGTATACAATATAGGGCAATCTACACAGCAGATCAAGCAAACACGGAACAAGGCTTCGGTGTAAAGATATAAAGGTATTTATTTATAACAACACATCTATGGAAAACACTCTTGCACTAATACGGCAAACAACTTCAATCACAATTACTATACGAAGAAAAAGATCAATCCCCCTAACAATAGTTTGACAAGTCTAGGTTCACAGGCATCACTTATTTGCAGACAGAGGTTTATGCTTTAACCTAGATGGTACTCTAGTAATCGTTAGGACGGGAGAGAAAAATAAGGCAGGTTATGAAGTCAACTCGATACCAATACTTTACGGACAAATGCACGGCAAGTAAGGCAGTGTCTACTGCAGATCACAAAGTTCAGAGGCCAGGCCCACTCGGGCAAGGCGGTATGTCCCAAAAAGTGTCTCAGTGGAAATGCGCTTCGAGTCTTTATCGCAAATTGTTATGGAAAGATTGGACCAGTTCAGAACAACAAGTTAAAGAAAATTTGGAGGCGACCCAATGGAAAGGCGAGGATTAAGACACCTCACTCTATCCGGCAAAAAGGGAAGCCAGGCGGACACGGTACCTTGTTTGTGGAGAGACAGCTCCGGCGGGGGCAGTTGTTCCTGGTGGTGAATGCACGTCGGGTCTTTGCCAAGAGTAGAGATGATCTCGTCGTCGAAGAAAAGTGAAGTCCGGTGCACCACCAGGGAAGAGACCAGCCGCGGAGTGCTCTGTCACAAGGCACCACCTTTTGGTCGTGGTACAGGGGTAGTGGCTATCCGGTTGCTGAGGTGCTCTGCACGGGCAATTCGACCACTGCGTCCTGGAGCGAAGAAAAAGCAAAGGGGACTGGTTGTTCCCACAAGTCAGGGGAAGAGACTCTCTGGCAGGGAGATCTCCTCTGTCATCGGGAAGTGGTGAGTCGGTTCCGCAGGGCTCCACCGGAGGTGTCGTCGTTGCAGGTCGGCTCAGCTTTACCCTTGTCGGATTCTTAGGTCCTGTGGCGACTTCTGAAGATCCAGTCCCAAAAGCCCTGCTTTTATGCAGAAAACCCCTATTCATTCAGCCTAGCTGTCAATCAAAACACGCTAAGTGGTGAGCGGGGTGGCTCACCACTTGGGCCAATCACACCAGAGTGCGACTGGAGTTGGCAAGGCAACTCAGTCCAGGGTGCCTAAACCCCCTCCCACACCCCTGTGGTAACCCAGACAGAATGGCACCACTTTGGAGGGTCTCTGTACAGAAGCCCGCCAAAAGTGGAACAAAGGGCTCAACCTTTGGTTTAGGAGTCACAGAGATGAACACAGACGCCATTTTAAAAACCGAGTTCTGGCAGAAAATACCATCCCATAGACTTATTTAAGATAAGTAAACCGGTGGTATGTTAGAGATTAACGAGAAAAAGTATCAATCTCCAACAATGGGAAGAATCCCATAGGGTTATATTCGGGGTCGAACATAACAAGTAGTTTCAACTGCCACCAGCCAAAACTCGACAAGGGGGGACGGGACAGTGCCCCCTCGAATAACAGACCCAGGAGTAATCGAATTACCCCTACTAGTACGTCCACAATAGGATGGTTTGTACTAGTTCTTTCAGTAAATTTAGGTCTAGTAAAGCCAATGGTGACTTTACATGCCCGGGGAGACAGTAGTCAGTCCCCGGGTATGGAGTCTATGAGGGAGGTCCGCTAGGACGCCCCAGTGCTATGGCACGGAGGGTGTAGTGTAACACACATAGCAAAACATATGAGACCCTATGGAGTAAAAGACCCCATAGCCCATAGAACACATTGACATTCAAAGGAATTACACACATTCATGTCCAAGAGTGGGAGAAAAAGAGTCTCACTCTTGGCAGGATGGAAAAAAACTAATTCCAGAAATCCAGCAAAGCTGCTGGGGGACTCACTAGGTTAGGAAATTCAGCCTAAACAGAGAATTCTCCCTAACACTCGCCCCCCCCCCAGACTAAGGGACAGGAGGATTTAATCCACTCCTAGATGAATCTCATACCTCTAGTCGATGACATACATCCTAGGGAGACCATCAGCATTTTGGTGGTGACACCCTGACCTGTGCTCAATGGTGAAATCAAACCCTTGCAGGCAGATCAACCATCTCAATAGTTTCGGGTTTTCCCCTTTCATTTGCATTAACCATCTCAAGGGTTGGTGGTCAGTCTGAATGACAAAAGTAGAACCATACAAGTACGGCCTAAACTTCTTCAGAGCCCACACGATAGCAAAGCACGCTCTTTCGATTGTTGCCCACCTTGTTTCAGGATCCTTCAGCTTGCGGCTGATGAAGCAAACGGGGTGCTCCCTACCTTTCCCATCCAGTTGACTAAGTACGGCACCTATTCCTACATTTGAAGCATCTGTCTGCACAATGAAATGTTGGCGGTAATCAGGAGCTCTGAGTACGGGGGCTTGGCAAAGAGCCTTTTCCAGGTTTTCAAAAGCCTGATTGCACTCCTCGTTCCATTTAACCTTTTTAGGAAATTTGGGCGAGGAGATGACATTCAGTGGAGAAGCTATGGTCCCATAGTTCTCGATGAAATTCCTGTAATACCCAGTGAGGGCTAGGAAGGCTCTCACTTGGGTTTGAGTAGTAGGTGTTGTCCAATTTTGCACAGCGTCAATCTTACTGAGCAAAGGCCTTATTTCTCCACCTCCTACCTCATGTCCAAGATAGACTACCTTACTCTGTCCAATTTGGCATTTACTCACCTTTATGGTCAGATTGGCTCATCCAAGAGCCTGCAAAACATCTCTCAGGTGGGTTACATGTTCTTCCCAGGAATTGCTGAACACTGCTATGTCATCCAAGTATGCCATGCAGAAGTCCTCCATCCCGTTCAGAACCTGATTTACCATCCGTTGAAACGTAGCAGGTGCATTCTTCAATCCGAAAGGCATTACCTTAAATTGGTATAAGCCGCCGGGGGTAGAAAATGCAGTTTTCTCCTTGGCATGGTCTTTCAGGGCTATTTGCCAATAGCCTGACGTCAAGTCAAATGTGCTGAGGAACTTGGCGGCGCAAAGTTTATCCACCAACTCATCTGTTCTTGGCAAAGGGTGGGCATCAGTCTTGGTGACTGCATTAAGAGCTCTATAATCCATGCAGAATCTAAGCTCTTTAGATCCGGCCTTTGGTACTAACACAACTGGGCTAGACCACGGACTAGTAGAGGGCTCTATTACCACGAGATCAAGCATCTTGCTGACCTCACCTTTGATGTGGGTTTGTACGTTTTCTGACATTCGGTATCCTCTGCTTTTGACTGGCAGACAGTCACCAGTGAGTATGTCATGCTGGCCCCAAGGGGTCAAGCCTGGTGAAAGCGAGAACAGAGAGGCAAACTGATTTAACATAGATTTGCACTGTTCTTGCTGCTCGGGTGTAAGATTGGAAGAGAGATTTACTCCTTCAATTTTTTCGTCCAAAGGTAAGCCTCTGAGGAGATCCGGAAGAGCTTCACTCTCTTCTTCTCCCTCGGATGATGCTAGAAGCAACGCTCCTACATCAGGTCGGGAGACATACGCTTTGAGTCGGTTGGTGTGGAAGACTGTCGGAGCCTCCTTGGGATTGCCCAAGTCCATCAGATAGTTGACCTCTCCGAGTTTACCCACAACTCTGAAGGGTCCCATCCATTTGTCTTGCAAGGCCCTCTGCCTTGTTGGGATCATAACGAGAACGAGCTGGTCTTGAGCAAACTCAACCATGTTAGCCTTTTGATCGTGCCACTGCTTGACCAATGCTTGTCCAGCTTTCAAGTTATCGCTTGCTTCTGTCATCATGTGCGACATTCTCCTCCGGAGACCTATCACGTAGTCAGTCATTCTGACTGGCTTGGGGGAAGGAGCACTCTCCAACCCCTCCTTAATCAGGGCCAATGGACCTCTGACAGGATGACCATATAGAAGTTCGAAGGGAGAATAACCTACTCCGTCCTGAGGGACTTCTCTATAAGCAAAGAGAAGGCATGGCAGTAGAAGGTCCCACTTACGCTTAAGGGGTTCCTCTAAAGCACCTATCATGCTCTTCATGGTTCGGTTGAACTGTTCTACCAACCCATTGGTTTGTGGGTGGTAAGCTGTTGAGAACTTGTAAGTAACTCCACAGGTTTTCCACATGGCCTTCCTGTAGTGGGACATAAAGTTTGACCCCCTGTCAGAGATTACTTCCTTAGGAAACCCGACCCTGGTAAAAATACCAAGGAGGGCGTTAGCCACAGCCGGAGTTGTAACAGTCCTCATAGGAATTGCCTCAGGATACCTAGTAGCATGGTCTACTACAACAAGTATAAATCTGTTGCCTGAGGAGGTTGGAGGATCAAGGGGACCAACAATGTCAATCCCTACTCTCTCAAACGGGACTCCCACAACTGGGAGAGGCACTAAAGGTGCCACATTCTTGGAGCCAACCTTACCAGAGGTCTGGCAGGTGTGGCAGCTCCTGCAGTGTTTTTCTACTTCAGCCCCCATCTTTGGCCAATAGAAGTAGAGAGATAGCCTTTCCTTAGTCTTCTTGAAACTCAAGTGACCAGCTCGTGGGCTAGCTGCAAGAACTGTGGTCTGTTCTCTTGGGGTACTACAAGCCGCTTGTAGTCTCCAGGTGCAGACTCGGTCGGTTCACTGTAGAAGAGGCCATCTTCCCAGTGCAACCTGTATTTCCCAGGCTCTTGCCCTTCAGCCTGAGCTTCTGCCTGGTGGCGAAGACCTTCCAGAGTTGGACATTCTCTCTGTCCCTTACTGAAGTCTGCCCTGCTGGGTCCACCTTCTGCCAGTAAAGACTGCAGCTCAGGATGGTCAACAGGATCCAGATCTCCAATGAGTTCCTGGCCTTCCATTAGCTCTTCGTCAGAGTCTAATTCTACCATACAGGGTTGTACCTCCCTCTCAGCCTCAGCTGGAGGTGGAATTATGGGTGTATTTTTGGACAACCGCGGGGATGTCCTTGTGGGCTGCACTGAAATGCCAGCTGCTGGTTTCGGGGTAGAAGTCTTAGGTTTCCCTTTCGCTTCTGATTTCTTTGAGACTGCAGCGGACAATTCCAGTGGAGCAGGAGTGATTTCTTTCTTCATCATCTCCTGGAGAGTACCGCGCATGGTCCTCTCTCTTGCAGGTCTGGTTAGCTCCTGTAACCGTTTACTAGGAGGTCTGGGAGTATGCGATACAACTCCGAGAGTTTTCAAATCGTTACCCAACAGTACGCGTCCTGGTACCTCACTCTGTATGATGACAGGTATCTTCACAGTCATGTCGTTACACTGGATGAGAACTGGTAATTGGGGAAGCATCTGCACAGGCCCTCCAGCTAACTTGGTGAGGCGTTTGGGTGCCTTAGCAACATCCTCAGCCTGAAAAAACGATTTATCCACCATAGTTATGCTGGCCCCAGTGTCCCTAATGGCAGGAGTCTCCTGACCATTCACCTGGACACTGTCCTTATAATACTCTTTAGTATTATCGGGTATAGAATTATAGACATCTAAATTCTGTTGTTCCCACAACCCCAGAGATACTAAAGAAACGCTGGCTGAGACTCCAGTGGGTTCGTCAGCTAGCAGTAGAAAGTTTCCACTTGCCATTTGGACTTCCTCCTCTGGAGCGAAGGCTAAGGAGACAAGCTGGACCCCTGAAGGTTTACCCTTACATATGGGATCTCCTTTCACGTGGTCAGTCGAGCCACAAATAAAGCATTTACCAAATGCTTTTTGGAATGGTGGCTTGTTCTGGCCTCCTTCCGGTTTGGCACCAGAAGACACACTATTCTGCTGCGGTTTTGCTTGTTGCTTACCCTTCTGGTTTTGTTTGGGGCCCTCTTTGGAACTTGAGTTATTTGAATTCTCTTTTGAGTCTTTTTTAGGCTGTTTTCCCTCATCCTTTTTCTGAGTTGCCCCAGAATACTTATGAGTAGCCCTGTTGGCAACCCATAAGTCAGCAGCCTTAGCTAGGCTCCGGGAATCCAATTCCTTCGAATCAGCCAAGTGCTGTCTGAGCTCGGGAGAACAGGCATCATAAATCGACTCCAACATAAAAAGATTCTTCATACCCTCATAAGTGTTCACTTTGTAACCCTTAATCCATCCCTCTAAGTTTTTCAACCCTTCACTCACCCAGGTAGCCCAAGGGGTACCGTCATGCTTTTTGAGGGTTCTAAACCTCTTAAAATACTGGGAAGGGGTCTTCCCGAATCTAGCTATCAAAGCTAGTTTCACACTTTCATAATCCGTCTTATCCGCCTCCCCCAACTCCATTACCACATCAGTCGCAACAGGGGGGAGCCTAGAGAACAACCAGGGAAGTAGATCATTCCCGGTGATGTCCTGGAGCCCATGATTGTACTCAAACAGTTTTAACCAATCCAATAAATCCAACCTTGGTTCATACATACCCACTAATTCCTTCGGCATCCAGGGTCTTTTGGGACTGGAGCTTCTAGAAGAGCCAGAGACAGAAGCAGTTTCGACATACAACTTTTTCATTTCTAACTCATGCTTGAGCTCCATTTCTCGGAGCCTAAGAATTTGTTGCATTTCTTGGTGTTTCTGTTCAGTTTGAGCAGTAATCCTTCTGAATTCCAAGTCTATTTTCATTTTTTCTAGTTCAAGGACTTCAGGACTTAGTGTGGGCCCTGTTATAGGTCCAGTAGGTACAGCTGGTAAGGCAGGTAGAGGAGCAGGGGAGACAGTTTCGTTAGCCTCTCCTTCCTCTTCAGCCTCTTCATCACTATCGTCAGAATTACGATTTAGATCAACACCATCACTGTTATCTACATCTGCTGGAGAAGTTGGCGCCTCTGAACCAGTACCCAGACTTTGATTTTCCAGCAATCTCGCTATCAGTTCTATCTTCTTGCCTCTTACAGAAAGATTCTCTTGCCTACAGAGAGCTTGTAAATTCTCAATATTTTCACCTGACAAGGATTCTCGATTGTAAGCTTCCATAGTAGACATGTTTTTGAAAGTTGCTTTTTAGTGCTAAGCTTTGTGGTTAGTTATCCTAAAGTGTCGAAAAGCACTGTAAACTGTATACTCGATACAAATCCCACCGCTGTACACCAGTGTTAGGCGGAAACCTGTGCAGTTCCCTCTGGGACCACTGCAAAAGATTTAGGACTACAGGTGTTTGGCAGTAAACCCACTTGGTAGCAGTCTGTACCACACAGATTCACTTGGTAGCTGTGGCTGAGCAGTCAGAATTCCCTCAAGAAGAGTTAGGCAGTATGTGGAGTATACAAAATAGGGCAATCTACACAGTAAGACAAGCAAACACGCAACAAGGCTTCAGTGTAAAGATATATAGTTATTTATTTATAAGAACACATCTATATAAAAAAACTCTGGCACTAATACGGCAAACAATTTCAATCACAATTACTCTACGAAGAAAATATCAATCCCCCTAACAATAGTTCAACAAGTCTAGGTTCAACGGCATCACTTATTTTCAGACAGAGGTGTACGCTTTACCCTAGATGGCACTCTAGTATTCGTTAGGACGGGAGAGAAAAAGGAGGGTTAAGATATCAACTCGATACCAATATTTTTAAGAACAAATGCAGGGCAAGAAGACAAGAACCACTGAAGATTCCAAAGTTCAGAGGCCAGGCCCACTCGGAGAGAGGCAAGGCGTTGTGTCCTAAAAAGTATCTTAGTGGAAATACGCTTCGAGTCTTTATCGCAAATTGTTATGGAAAGATTGGACCAGTTCAGAACAACAAGTTAAAGAAAGCTTGGAGGCGACCCAATGGAAAGGCGAGGATTAAGACACCTCACTCTATCCGGCAGAAAGGGAAGCCAGGCGGACATGGTGCCTTGTTTGTGGAGAGACAGCTCCGGCGGGGGCAGTTGGTCCTGGTGGTGGATGCACGTCGGGTCTTTGCCAAGAGTAGAGATGATCTCGTCGTCGAAGAAAAGTGAAGTCCGATGCACCACCACGGAAGAGACCAGCCGCGGAGTGCTCCGTCACAAGGCACCACCTTTTGGTCGCGGTACAGGGGTAGTGGCTATCCGGTTGCCGAGGTGCTCTGCACGGGCAATTCGACCACTGCGTCCTGGAGCGAAGAAAAAGCAAAGGGGACTAGTTGTTCCCACCAGTCAGGGGAAGA
The DNA here is from genome assembly GCF_040938575.1 of Ambystoma mexicanum. Classification (NCBI taxonomy): domain Eukaryota; kingdom Metazoa; phylum Chordata; class Amphibia; order Caudata; family Ambystomatidae; genus Ambystoma; species Ambystoma mexicanum. Next base: position 315,674,598 of record NC_090936.1, read on the forward strand.
GACTCTCCGGCAGGGAGATCTCCTCTGTCGTCGGAAAGTGGTGAGTCGGTTCTGCAGGGCTCCACCGGAGGTGTCATTGTTGCAGGTTGGCTCAGCTTTACCCTCGTCGGATTCTTAGTTCCTGTGGCGACTTCTGAAGATCCAGTCCCAAAAGCCCTGCTTTTATGCAGAAAACCCCCATTCATTCAGCCTAGCTGTCAATCAAAACACGCTAAGTGGTGAGCGGGGTGGCTCACCACTTGGGCCAATCGCACTAGTGTGCGACCGGAGTTGGCAAGGCAACTCGGCCCAGGGTGCCTAAACCCCCTCCCACACCCCTGTGGTAACCCAGACAGAATGGCACCACTTTGGAGGGTCTCTGTACAGAAGCCCGCCAAAAGTGGAACAAAGGGCTCAACCTTTGGTTTAGGAGTCACAGAGACGAACACAGACGCCATTTTAAAAACCGAGTTCTGGCATAAAATACCATCCGATAGACTTATTTAAGATAAGTAAACCGGTGGTATGTTAGAGATTAACGAGAAAAAGTATCAATCTCCAACAATGGGAAGAATCCCATAGGGTTATATTCGGGGTTGAATATAACAAGTAGTTTCCACTGCCACCAGCCAAAACTCGACGAGGGGGGACGCGACAGTGCCCCCTCGAATAACAGACCCAGGAGTAATCGAATTATCCCTACTAGTACGTCCACAATAGGATGGTTTGTACTTTTTCTGTTAGTAAATTTAGGTCTAGTAAAGCCAATGGTGACTTTACATGCCCGGGGAGACAGTAGTCAGTCCCCGGGTATGGAGTCTATGAGGGAGGTCCGCTAGGACGCCCCAGTGCTACGGCACGGAGGGTGCAGTGTAACACACATAGCAAAACATATGAGACCCTATGGAGTAAAAGACCCCATAGCCCATAGAACACATTGACATTCAAAGGAATTACACACATTCATGTCCAAGAGTGGGAGAAAAAGAGTCTCACTCTTGGCAGGATGGAAAAAAACAAACTCCAGAAATCCAGCAAAGCTGCTGGGGGACTCACTAGGTTAGGAAATTCAGCCTAAACAGAGAATTCTCCCTAACAGAAGCAAGGATGTAGGTAACATGCACCCTAGCTGCGAACTCACGTAGCGTCTGGGGAGAGGAGCTGTTGGAATCGAAATAATATTATACCTCCTATTGCATTGTTTGAATGTGTGTTGGCCTACGCCAAGTTGTCTAAAACATCGTGTAAATAGATTCCGCGACAAGGTCTTGACCTTATTATACTGTGTAAATCGCCATCTTGGATTTAGCCGCCATTTTAGGTTCTCTTGTAAAGTGGAAGTCACCCTGAACATCAAAATGGAGGCCGAATGACATTTCGAGTGAGATTCTGGCCGTTGTGACCTCCGCACACATGAATAAGTAATATGCCTGCAGGCCACTTGTCAGGGTCGCGAACTGAGACCTTGTCCTATCCCTGACCTATGTGTAAATGAACAACTGAATCTGCGAAACTGATCAAAATGCATACATTATGGGATTGACCTGGCAAGGAACCCTAGGCCTGGTCTTAAGAATGGTTAACCCGCGAGGGGGTTGGCCAGAGCAGGATAAAGAGTATAAAAACACGAGTATCCCAATGTACGGTCTCTCACACTAACGCAGAGAACTCTCGTTGAAGTTTGTTCTGTTACTCTGAGAGCCGAATAGCTATCCGTTTGTCAATTGACTTTTTGGTAACTGTTGTAGCTTTTAAATAAAGCACTTTGTATGTTCTTTGTAACCTGTGTAGGTGTGTTTCCTTTGGGCTTCCCGGCCTCATATCAATTTCTTTGTTTTCACAGTTGGCGCCCGAACAGGTACCCTCAAGATTGATGCCGGATCATTGAAGGTTGACGCAGACTATCGAACCGGGATCGGACGGTGTGATTCTGCGGGCCCGACCGATCGAGACACGATACCTCAGCAGCGCTGCACGATCCGATCCTTGGACGATAGTCGTGTAATCTGACACGGCATCTTGACGAGGGTCCATTTTTGAGGCGGACAGATTTGCCGAAACCACCAAACACAAGGTAACATTCGTTAGGTAAGTTCTTTGATAAACCGTACGGTCCTCCTTAGGTTTGGTCAGGTGCAGTCGTGACCCGGCTCTTAATTTAACCCTGACAATTTGAATTTGGCGTATTGTATCTGCAGACACAATTATTGACCAGGTAACACCAATTTTTTGTGAAATGCCTGGGAAATTGTCTAGCTGCTTTATTGCTCTGTTCCGCAGCGATCGACAATCCTTGGAATTTAGCTGCCCGGCACCACAGGAGGGCATTGGAAGCATAGTATTTAATGATATTTGGCACAGACAGACCAGACATGCCTCCGAATTTCAGTGGCCAATCAACGGTAGTTTTGAGATCCCCCGTATTGAATACCTAGAATCAATCTTGTTAAAAAAGAAGGCTAGACCTGCAGCCTTCGATGTTTTACAGAATTGGAAAAAAGAAGTGTTACAGCAGCTTAAAAGTAGGGACAAACATGCACGCCGTCATAAAACAAACTCTGAAAAAGCGTTGTTATATGATAAAGAAAAACGTTCAGAATCAGTTAAAAATATGGATAGGGCTTTTTCACTTGGAATCCAGAAAATGTACCCCTCTAAAGATTTCCATGTTTCTGAGGAATTTATTGAGTAATTGTTAAACGAACGCAGGCCTGATGCCTCAGCGCCACCTCCGTATGTTCCTATTTTGGGCACTCTGCCCATTCCTGCTGTTGTTCCTGCTGTTATTCCTGTTCCCCCTGTACAACCTATTGTTCCTAGTCCCATAGTTGTTGTTCCTCCACCTATCGCACCGCCCCTTCCTTCTACACCAATAGTTGCACCTTTATTAAATTTACCTACACATCCGCTCCCGAGTGGCCCCGTATTGACTGAAGTCGATCCAGGTGCAGGATCAAAGATTGTCACTCGTAGTACTGTTCTGCAGATAAGAAACAGGAATTGTTTGCATGGGCTAAGCATTGCATGGAGAAAGGTGATCAAGTTAATGTTTTTTCCACATTATCTAATTTGAATAGTTTTCCCGAGAAAAATGTTTTTATCGAAGGTTTGGGGACTCATTTGTGTGTGATGTGGGGTAGGTTACAAAATTCGGATCTTCCACAAGGGGTGAGAGATCTGAATGCTTTGGCACTTTCAAGGGACACAGAACAGAAAGTATATGGGCATGTTGAAAAATTGTTTGAGTTTAGGAAAGATTTTGAAAGGTCACGAGATGAGGATGACGAAGACGAGAGAATATATGTACAGAAGCGGTTCCTTCCGTGTCGTAGATCGGCACCTGAGGAAATACGAATTTGTACTAAAGATGCAGTTCGATGGGTCTCGGATTCATCGATTCCGCCAGATGAAGTATATGACAAGTATAGTCAGTATACAGTAGAAATGCAAAGAAAGGTAATTCAGGTAATGGTACAGTACCTGCAAGAAGAATGTGTAAGAAAGAAGGTTAGTTGCCCCATAGAATTATTGGGGATTTGTAAAAGGGCTTTTTCGCCCGACCCTTCTACAGCTGCCTTAGTGCTCGAGCTGGCTCTGTTGCTTAGTAAGCGGCCGGAGGTACCTATATCTCAGTTGCCTATGAGAGAGGTTCCTCCGACCTTTGTCCCAAAGGTTGAGATCCCTGCCAACGCTGGGACTGGTGCCCCCGCTGTGGATATCCCTGCACATTATGTATCGCAATTTGTTCACGTCCCGTTTTCACGACAGGAAGTGAACACAATTAGACAATCAGTTCCCGATATCAGGATAAACCAGACGGGGTTTTACAAAGAAATAGAGTCCGTCTTGCAGTCCTCTGTGTTCACCTTGAGTGACATTGACTTGTTATTCCCTGTACTCCTACCCGTAGATGTATGGAAAGAGGTTCGGACAATAGACGATGTGCCAGGGTTGGGAGATACGTGGGCTAATATGATTAGAATTGATGGGGAAAGACCAGCTGGTGAGAAACCACCACAGGTAATACTTACTTTGCCTGATAGAATTGTCTTAAAATTAAAAACTATAATTCCAGAGAAAAGAATTATTTGGGACAAGCTTACGGCCTGTGTCCAAGGAAAAACTGAAGGCGCCACCGAATTTTTTAATAGATTCGAGCAGGTATTTTCTGACTTCAGTGGACAGGATTTAGGTACAGAGTCTGGGAAAAGGTTGTTCGTGGACAAAGTTGTACGTGGATTGTTGCCTGACATCCAGTCACAGATTATGTCCTCTGAGAGCGCTTGGCAGGCAAAATCTCAATCTGAGGTTTTGCACATGGCTCAGTATTATGAGAACCGTGTTAATAATGAGAAGGAAAAAATTGAAAAGAGGAAAGGAGATTTGAAAACCAAAGTATTATTACAGCAAATTGTTAGAAACCCCAGAGGAGGCACGACACAGACTTGAGGTCAGTATGTCCCAAAAGGAAATGCTCCTTTGGGTCCTGTGAATATTAATCAATGTGCTTATTGCCGCCAGGAAGGTCATCGGCGAGCACAGTGCCCTGTCCTTCGCCAAAGGTCAAACAGTGCATTTGGGAGTATGGGTAGACGACCTAGGGGCCACCCTGGAGCAGGGGGCCCTGATAGAGGTCAGTTTTTACAAGATCCTCGGCAACCTTTTTCACGGGAAAATCAGACCTCGAGTGTGGACTCGAGGAACATATTTGATCACCCTTCTGCTGCCTACCTTTCTGAAGAGCTTCCTTTCGACAATACTCTATTTCATTAGGATTGCCCGAAGCAGGGTTTGGAACCTTCACCTATTCCCGTTAATCAGAAAGGCCCCAACGTTGAATTATTAGTAGGGAATAGGAAACACCAGTTTTTGATAGACACTGGAGCGCAGAAGTGCTCCATTGATCATTCTCGGGTTCCAAACATTCCACTGTCAGGGCAAACAAATGTTTCTGTAGGGTTTTCTGGTATACCAACTGTCTGTCCGGTTTCTGCACCGGTGTCTGTTTCTTTGGGTCCCTTTACGGACCATTGCCCTTTTCTTCTCACTTCAAACTGTGGAGAGAATTTGCTGGGGTTGAATTTGTTAAAGAAATTGAACACAGTAATTCATTGTTCTTCAGATGGAGTATGGCTGACGGTTTCACCACAGCAACTTCCTGATTCTCAGTTCTTGATTCGACCTTTACCTCCTGAGTTTAGCATTGTCCCAGAATGCTTATGGGCGATAGACGACAATGATGTTGGGGTATTACAGATTGAGCCCGTTAAAATAGTTCTGAACAATGGAGTGAAACTACCACGCATTCCGCAGTATAAAATATCAGTTGTGGGCGAACGTGCTTTGAAATGCATTGTCTCCGATTTTGTGCATCGTGGGGTGATCGAAGAGATTACAGGTAGTTTGTGTAATAGTCCGATCTTGCCTGTATATAAGAAAGGCGACAATGCAATTCCATACCGGTTCATAATTGATCTTCGTGCTATTAACAGAGTGGTCGCCCCACAATTTCCAATTGTGCCCGATGTGACGACGATATTGACAATGATCCCTGCTACAGCTACGCACTTCAGCGTTGTGGATTTAAAAAACGCTTTCTTTAGCATTCCTATACATGAGGAAAGTAGATATCTGTTTGCGTTTACCTTGGGGGGACGCTCATTCACATTTACCAGGGCACCTCAAGGGTATACTGAAAGTCCGAGCATTTATAGTAGAGCTTTGAAAGAGCAGCTCGACACCCTTGAATTGCCAACTACTTGTACGCTGCTTTAATATGATGATGATTTGCTTTTGGCTGCAGACTCTGAGAGTGCTTGTAAAGAAGGCACTGTACTGTTGCTTGTTCATTTAGCTGAAAATGGTCACAAAGCTTCGCTTAAAAAATTTCAATATTGTTGTCAGGAGGTCGCCTATTTAGGCTACCTCCTGTCAAAGGAGGGGAGAAGATTGACACCTGAAAGAATAAAACACATTTATGGCATGTCTGTCCCAAATACACAAAAGGAAGTTAGAGCCTTGATAGGTATGGTTTCTTACTGTAGGTTGTGGATCCCGAACTTTTCGCTAGTGATAAAACCGATGTTGGCTTTGACGAAGAAGGGCATTTCTCTGCCACTGCCATGGAAATCGGAACATCAACGATCATTTGAGCTTCTCAAAACCGCGTTATGCTCTGCACCGGTTCTGGGTACTCCAAATTATGACAAGGCCTTTGTGTTGTTTGTGCATGAATGTGATGGATGTGCTTTGGCTGTGTTAACACAGGAACACAGAGGGAAGAATAGGCCGTGCGGCTACTACTCCTCCACCCTTGATCCTGTCGCATGCGCTTTGCAAAGATGTTTGTGCGCTGTCGCTGCTGCTGCAGGTTCTGTAAAACAGAGTGAGGGGATGGTCCTAGGCCATGATTTGATTTTGATGGTACCTCACTCTGTTGATATTCTATTGAACAAAACCCAAACGCAACACCTCACCTCTGCGCGGTTAACAAGGTATGAACTAATTCTGTTTGCCCCTCACATCCAAATTAAGAGGTGTTGTGTTCTTAATCCGGCTGAACTCTTACCTTTCCCGCAAAACACTGTTTGCGGTGACGAAGAATTACATGACTGCCTGTATACCACTGAACAAGAAACGAAGGGCAGGATAGATCTCATAGATACTCCTTTGGATAATCCAGAAGGGGAGCTGTTTTGCGATGGCTCCTGCTTCAAACTTTCGGATGGTACATCTACAGCTGCTTATGCAGTTACTACATTGAGCAAAGTTGTTGAAACTAAGAGAATTTCGCATAACTCCGCGCAGGCCGCAGAGATTATAGCGTTGACCCGAGCTTGTGAACTCTCCCAAGGGCATAGAATAAATAAATATACTGATAGCCAGTACGCATTTGGGGTGGCTCACAACTTTGGAAGGCTCTGGTCGGAAAGAGGGTTCCTGACCTCACATGGGACCAAGATCCAGCATGGCCCCTTGATAGTGCAATTACTCTCGGCACTCTCACTCCCTAAACAGTTAGTGATCATGAAATGTGCAGCACATCGTAAGGTCATAGATGATGTGGGCAAAGGGAACGCTTTTGCGGACCTGATAGCCAGGCAAACGGCCACCGACCTTAGCACAGACATGTATGCCTTGAGGGAAATGAGAGATGCTTACATAATGGATGAAGGTATTGGGTCTGTGCGAGATATTCAAACTGATGCCACAAAAGAAGAATCTAAAAGGTGGGCTGAAGGAATGGGGAAATTGGATGATGAAGGGTGTTGGGTGGATATATCCGAAGGGAAATGGTTGCTCCCTGATTCATATGTATTGGCAATGGTTACGATGGCACACGGTCCTACACATGTGTGTGCCCAGCAGATCACGAAAATGTTAGAACAAGTTTGGGTGAATAACAAGATTCTGGAGACTGCGAAGAGGCATGTCCAGAACTGTATGATCTGCTTACAGCACAATGTGGGTAAGGGGACAGTAACTCCAAGGGGAAGCTTTGGGCCCCCTTCTGTTCCCTTCGAGGTCATTCACTTTGATTTTATTGAGATGGAACGATGTAATAATCTGAAATATGTTCTTGTAATTATTTGTGCCTTCAGTAAATGGGTCGAGGCTTTCCCCGTTAAAGATGCTACCGCCATGACCACTGCAAAGATTATGGTAAAAGAATTCTTTCCTCGATTTGGGCTCCCGAGGGTAATTTGGTCGGATAATGGTCCCCACTTTATTGCAGCAGTAATTTTGCAGATATGCACAGCTTTATGTATTGAAAAACGATTTCACTCAGCTAGACATCCTCAAAGTGCTGGGTTGGTGGAAAGACACAATGGTATTTTCTTGCAAAAACTGGTGCTGAAACCAAACTGAAATGGCCAGATGCCTTACCTATTGTATTATTAGCTATGCGTACCACACCTCAGACTAAGACTGGGCTTTCTCCATTTGAGGTAGTGATGGGGAGACCTGCTAACATTTGGGGTCTCCCAAAACCTAAAGCCCTGAGAGAGGTGGAAAATGTATTGCTTGTAGACTACTGTAACCAGTTAACTAAAAACCTATATTTCATTTATCACCAGGTGCACTCAGCTTTACCTGTACGGTTCACGGGCCCAGGATACGATATACAGCCTGGAAGTTGGGTCCTAGTGAAGGCCTACGAGAGGTCTTCCTGTCTCGCACCTCGCTGGCGGGGACCCCACCAGGTGTTATTGGTCACCAGGACAGCAGTGCGGGTGGCTGGAAAGAAGAACTGGATTCACGCGACGCACGTCAAGAAACTTCCTCACCCGACGCCACACGTTACAGAAGAAGCAGAACCCCTCGCTGATGCTACAGTCTCTGATCCTGGAGTAGCAAACAGCGCTGTGAGTGCGTCGGAGAATTTCTCTGAGCCAGAGGAGCTTGGGGAACAGTCCATTTCGTCTCCGCACTCTCTTGAAAAATCACGACCGGAAAACACTGTTTCAAGCTCTGCGACTTCCGTCGCCTCCGATACGTCGCTTCCCTCAGGAAGTGACGACACCTTATTTCCGGACCAGACAATTTTGGGTACCACCAGGTACAACCTTCGACGAAGGAAATAGAACTACGGCACAGGTTTTTCCGTGCATCTGGAAAAAGGAAGTGATTGGAAATTCTCTTGTTATGAGAAAGTTCTTTTGAAACAAAAGGGATTCTGCTGGCTAGGGTTGGGAAGGACTAAGAAATCGCGCAACCGTAGCGTCGCCAGCAACGAAGATTGGGGTCGTCGATGGAGGAACTACAATGCCTGCCACCTCCACTGTTGCTCCCCGCACTGGACTTGTGAATAAGGGGGTGACCAACTTGGACAATGAACAATGTGCCTGGGCCCCGAAAACATATTGCTGTGTTTTGATAATGATAATTGTTATTTTGCAACTGCTGCTGTAGGACTTTGGTATTTTGAAGAAATCTATCCTCTGAAACCTTTACTACCGACCGAGATTGTAACAACTGTTTTGGCTCCCTCTGTACACCTTCACACTCTGTCCCCTAGAGACTCCCAACATAGACAAAAGTATCATAATAATACTCTGATGATAGTAATGAATGCTACTCATGCCATTTTTAATAAGAGTAATTGTTGGATTTGTACTCATTTACCGCAACATGGGAACAAGGGACTGGGATGGTATATACATCCTCTACCTTTAACGACTGCTTGCTATGCCTCTCTTAGAGCACTATTCTTTGGCCGATGTAATGATAGCATCTCAGGGAACATAGATGGAACTAATCTGAATGATTTCGAGAAACGAGAATTGACTCCCCTGGGATGCTCGCTTTTCACAAATAGAAGTAAACCTAACGTCGCTTCTATTAGGCCGTCTAATAAACTATCCCTTCCTTTTCAAACTCTGATTTCCTTTAAAATGGCTCCGATAGGCAATAAGGACGCTGTACCTCCTTCTTATTCTATAAATCATAGTCCTGACTCGGTTCCCTTCTGTGTACAGAGAAATGGCACTAGGCCAATGGGAGATTTTGAAGGTTGTAAAAACATTGTAAATTTGACTGGGGAAAACAGGCCTCTGTATGTAGGGCGGCCTGTTTATTTTGTTTGTGGTAGTTTAGCATTTCCCTGGTTACCCAAGGATTGGCAGGGAACCTTTTATTTAGGAATATTGTTACCCGGGGTATTTGTAGCTAGTACATTGGAGGTTTCTAAGGCTCGCCCACGGCGAGACAAGAACGGAGATACCACTGGGCAAGTATTGGGAGACATAGCGAAATCAGTTGTGCCCTTTTGGGGACAAATAACAAACTCTGAGAACATTAGGGGATTAGCAAGGGTACTGGAGAGAATGATCAACCGGACCATGGACATACTCTACAATATGACCTTAGAGCAAAAAGCAATAAGATTGGTAGCACTCCAAAATCGGATGGCATTAGATGTCATTTTGGCAGAACGAGGTGGAGTATGCAAATTAGTGGGGTCCGCTTGCTGTGTTTTGTACCAGATTCCTCGCCAACAATTTTTAAAGCAATACAGAACTTGCATACTCTTAGTTCTGAAGTACATATCCCTGTAGGCGATTGGAATCTTAGCACTTGGTTCTGGGATTCTTTACGATCTTGGGGTTGGAAGGTGCTTTCTGTTATTCTGGTTATTCTGGGGATCCTGTTATTCCTTTGTTGCTGTTTTCAATGTCTTCCGAGTATATGTGGAATGCTAGGGGGATGTTGTGCCCAAGCAGTGAGCACAATAGGGCATAAAATATATGCCCCAGATACAGCATCTAAAGAGTTCGTGTTACAAGAGGTTTTGATGAACGACCTAATGGCTATAGATATTACAGACAATGATTCCGAATCTATGGATGACAACACATGGAGTTATTTTCAAAAGTATTAGGAATGATGTTAGCACTTGGCATAGGCCAAAAGGAGGGTCTGTTGGAATCGAAATAATATTATACCTCCTGTTTGAATGTGTGTTGGCCTACGCCAAGTTGTGTAAAACATCGTGTAAATAGATTTCGCGACAAGGTCTTGACCTTATTATACTGTGTAAATCGCCATCTTGGATTTAGCCGCCATTTTAGGTTCTCTTGTAAAGTGGAAGTCACCCTGAACATCAAAATGGAGGTCGAATGACATTTCGAGTGAGATTCTGGCCGTTGTGACCTCCGCACACATGAATAAGTAATATGCCTGCAGGCCACTTGTCAGGGTCGCGAACTGAGACCTTGTCCTATCCCTGACCTATGTGTAAATGAACAACTGTATCAGCGAAACTGATCAAAATGCATACATTATGGGATTGACCTGGCAAGGAACCCTAGGCCTGGTCTTAAAAATGGTTAACCCGCGAGGGGGTTGGCCAGAGCAGGATAAAGAGTATAAAAACACGAGTATCCCAATGAACGGTCTCTCACACTAACGCAGTGAACTCTCGTTGAAGTTCGTTCTGTTACTCTGAGAGCCGAATAGCTATCCGTTTGTCAATTGACTTTTTGGTAACTGTTGTAGCTTTTAAATAAAGCACTTTGTATGTTCTTTGTAACCTGTGTTGGTGTGTTTCCTTTGGGCTTCCCGGCCTCATATCAATTTCTTTGTTTTCACAAAGCGATGCGCTGAGCTTTGGATCTGCTGGGCCATATCCGGATTCCCCGGAACAACGTGATGACGTCAGAGGACGTCTGACGTCTGACTTCCAAACGTGGAAACGCTGCACTGCTACCCCGAGTAAGAGGAGCCATGTTGGAAGAAGGAAAAATAGACAATGCGTGCAATCTCCAGCGTTGCCACAGAGAGCGGCGGCGCCAACGAGCCATGACACTGTGTCTCCCTGCTGTTGCCCCCCATCCCCCACTCATGCCCTTTGACTCTCTTCTGTTACCCCCACCCCCAGCTCATGCCCCTTGTCTCCCTTGTGTTCCCCCCACCCCCCGCTCATGCCCCGTGTCTCCCTCCTGTTGCCCCCCAACCCCCGCTCATGCCTGTGTCTCTCTCCTGTTACCCCCACCCCCTGCTCATGCCCGTGTCTCCCTGCTGTTGCCCCCTCTCACCGCTCATGCCCCATGTCTCCCTGCTGTTGCCCCCACCCCCCGCTCAAGCCCCGCCCCGTGTCTCTCTCCTGTTACCCCCACCCTCCCGCTTATGCCCCTTGTCTCCCTTGTGTTCCCCCCCACCCCCCGCTCATGCCCCATGTCTCCCTGCTGTTGCCCCCAACCCCCCGCTCATGCCCCGTGTCTCCCTGCTGTTGACCCCCATCCCCAGCTCATGCCCCGTGTCTCTATCCTTTTGCCCCCCACCTCCCGGTCATGCCCCGTGTCTCCCTGCTGTTACCCCCCACCCACTGCTCATGCCCTGTGTCTCTCTCCTGTTGCCTCCCAGGCCCCGCTCATGCCCCGTGTCTCCCTGCTGTAGCCCCCACCCCCCGCTCACGCCCTGTGTCTCTCTCCTGTTGCCCCCCACCCCCTGGTCATGCCCCGTGTCTCCCTGCTGTTGCACCCACCCCCTGATCATGCCTCGTGTCTCTCTCCTGTTGCCCCCCACCCCCCGCTCACGCCCTGTGTCTCCCTGCTGTAGCCCCCACCCCCGCTCATGCCCCGTGTCTCTCCTGTTACCCCCACCCCCTGCTCATGCCCTGTTTCTCCCTCGTGTTCCGCCCACCCCTGCTCATGCCCCATGTCTCCCTGCTGTTGCCCCCAACCCCTGATCATGCCCTGTCTCTCCCTCCTGTTGCCCCCACCTCCCTGCTCATGCCCCGTGTCTCTCTCCTGTTAGCCCCACCCCCCGCTCATGCCCTGTGTCTCCCTCGTGTTCCCCCCACCCCCTGCTCATGCCCCATGTCTCCCTGCTGTTGCCCCCACCCCCATCTCATGCCCCATGTCTCTTTCCTGTTACCCCCACCCCCCGCTCATGCCCCATGTCTCCTTCTTGTTGCCCCCCACCCCCCGTTCATGCCCCGTGTCTCCCTCGTGTTCCCCCCACCCACTGCTCATGCCCCGTGTCTCTCTCCTGTTGCCCCCCATGTCCCGCTCATGCCCCATGTCTCCCTGCTGTAGCCCCCACCCCCCACTCATGCCCTGTGTCTCCTTCCAGTTGCCCCCCACCCCCAGGTCATGCCCCGTGTCTCCCTGCTGTTGCACCCACCCCCTGCTCATGCCTCGTGTCTCTCTCCTGTTGCTCCCCACCCCCTGCTCATGCCCCGTGTCTCCCTGCTGTAGCACCCACCCCCCGCTCATGCCCCGTGTCTCTCTCCTGTTACCCCCCACCCCCCGCTCATGCCCCGTTTCTCCCTCGTGTATCGCCCACCCCCGCTCACGCCCCGTGTCTCCCTGCTGTTGCCCCCCACCCCCTGCTCATGCCCTGTGTCTCCATCCTGTTGCCCCCTCACCCCCCCGCTCATGCCCCGTGACTCTCTCCTGTTACCCCCACCCCCCGCTCATGCCCTGTGTCTCTCTCGTGTTCCCCCACCCCCTGCTCATGCCCCGTGTCTCCCTGCTGTTGCCCCCCCACCCCCAACTCATGCCCCGTGTCTCCCTCGTGTTCCCCCCACCCCCTGCCCATGCCCCATGTCTCTCTCCTGTTACCCCGTGTCTCCTTCTTGTTGCCTCCCACCCCCGTTCATGCCCCGTGTCTCCCTCATGGTCCCCCCACCCCCTGCTCATGCCCCGTATCTCCCTCTTGTTCCCCCACCCCCCGATCATGCCCCGTGTCTCCCTGCTGTTGCCCACTACCCCTGCTCATGCCCCTTGTCTCTCTCCTGTTACCCCCCACTCCCCGCTCATGCCCCAAGTCTCTCTCCTATTACCCCCCACCCCCTCTCATGCCCCGTGTCTCCCTGCTGTTGCCCCCCACCCCCTGCTCATGCCCCGTCTCTCTCCTGTTATCCTCCACCCCCCTCTCATACCCTGTGTCTCTCTCCTGTTGACCCCACCCCCTGGTCATGCCCCGTGTCTCCCTGCTGTTGCCCCCCACCCCCAGCTCATGCCCCGTGTCTCTCTCCTGTTGCCCCCACCCTCCAGTCATGCCCCGTGTCTCCCTGCTGTTGCCCCTCACCCCCTGCTCATGCCCCGTGTCTTCCTGCTGTTGCCCCCCACCCCCCGCTCATGCCCCGAGTCTCTCTCCTGTTATGCCCCACCACCCGCTCATGCCCCCTGTCTCTCTCCTGTTGCCCCCACCCCCGCTCATGCCCCTTTTCTCTCTCCTGTTACCCCACCCCCCTCTCATGCCCCGTATGTCCCTGCTGTTGCCCCCCACCCCCCGCTCATGGCCCATGTCTCTCTCCTGGTACCCCCCCACCTCCTCTCATGCCCCGTGTCTCTCTCCTGTTACCCCCAACCCCCGCCCATGCCCCGTGTCTCCCCGCTGTTGCCCCCATCCCCCGGTCATGCCCCATGTCCCCCTGCTGTTTCCCCCACCCCCTGCTCATGCCCCGTGTCTCCCTGCTGTTGCCCCCCACCCCCTGCTCATGCCCCGTGTCTCCCTTGTGTTCCCCCCACCCACTGCTCATGCCCCATGTCTCCCTACTGTTGCCCCCACCCCCTGCTCATGCCCCATGTCTCCCTCCTGTTGGCCCCCACCCCCCGCTCATGCCCCGTGTCTCTCTCTTGTTACCACCCACCCCCCGCTCATGCCCCGTGTCTCCCTGCTGTTGACCGCCACCGCCCGGTCAAGCCCCTGTGTCTCTCTGCTGTTGCCCCCTCCCCCGCTCATACCCCATGTCTCTCTCCTGTTACCCCCCACCCCCGCTCATGCCCTGTGTCTCCCTTGTGTTCCCCCCACCCCCGCTCATGCCCCGTGTCTCCCTGCTGTTGCCCCCCACTCCCCACTCATGCCCCATGTCTCTCTCCTGTTGCCCCCCACCCCCCGGTCATGCCCCATGTCTTCCTGCTGTTGCCGCCCACCCCCTGCTCATGCCCCGTGTCTCTCTCCTGTTGCCCCCTACCCCCTGCTCATGCGCAGTGTCTCCCTGCTGTAGCCCCCACCCCCCGCTCATGCCCCGTGTCTCTCTCCTATTGCCTCCCACCCCCGGTCATCCTCCGTGTTCCCTGCTGTTGCCCCCCACCCCCTGCTCACGTCCCGTGTCTCTCTCCTGCTGCCCCTGCCCCCCACGCATGCCACATGTCTCCCTCTTGTTCCCCCCACCCCCCACTCATGCCCCGTGTCTCCCTCCTGTTACCCCCACCCCCTGCTAATGCCCCGTGTCTCTCTCCTGTTACCCCCACCCCCCTCTCATGCCCTGTGCCTCCCTGTTGTTTCCCCCAACCCCCTGCTCATGCCCCGTGACTCTCTCCTGTTACCCCCACACCCTCTCATGCCACGTGTCTCTCTCCTGTTAACCCAAACCCCCATCTCATGCCCCGTGTCTCTCTCCTGTTGCCCCCACCCCCTGGACATGCCCCGTGTCTCCCTTCTGTTTCCCCCCACCCCCGGTCATGCACTGTCTCCCTGCTGTTGCCCCCACCCCCTCTCTTGCCCTGTGTCTCTCTCCTGTTACCCCCCACCCCCCTCTGATGCCACGTGTCTCCCTCGTGTTCCCCCACCCCCTGCTAATGCCCGTGTGTCCCTTGTGTTCCCCCCACCCCCGCTCATGCCCTATGTCTCCCTGCTGTTGCCCCCCACACCCCGCTCATGCCCCTTGTCTCCCTCCTGTTGCCCCCACCACCCGCTCATGCCCCGTGTCTCTCTCTTGTTACCCACAACGCCCCACTTATGCCCCGTGTCTCCCTGCTGTTGCCCCCCACCCCCCACTCATGCCCCGTGTCTCTCTCCTGTTACCCCCCACCTCCCGCTCATGCCCCGTGTCACCCTCGTGTTCCACCCCACCCCCTGCTCATGCCCTGTGTCTCCCTGCTGTTGCCCCCCACACCCCGCTCATGCCCCGTGTCTCTCTCCTGTTGCCCCCCACCCCCGGTCATGCCCCTTGTCTCCATGCTGTGGCCCTCCACCCCCTGATCATGCCCTGTGTCTCCCTGCTGTGGCCCCCCACCCCCTGCTCATGCCCTGTGTCTCCCTGCCGTAGCCCCCACCCCCCAATCATGCCCCGTGTTTCTCTCCTGTTACCCCCCACCCCCTGCTCATGCCCTGTGTCTCCCTCGTGTTACCCCCACCCCCTGCTCATGCCCGTGTATCCCTGCTGTTGCCCCCCACCCCTGTCCATGCCCCATGTCTCTCACCTGTTACCCCCCACCGCCCTCTCATGCCCTGTGTCTCTCTCTTATTACCCCCACCCCCCTCTCATGCCCTGTGTCTCCCTGCTGTTGCCCCCCACCCCCTCTCATGCCCCGTGTCTCTCTCTTGTTACCCCACCCCCCTCTCATGCGCTGTGTCTCTCTCCTGTTGCCCCCCAACCCCAGCTCATGCCCTGTGTCTCTCTCCTGTTACCCCCCACCCCCCGGTCATTCCCCGTGTCTCCCTGCTGTTCTCCCCACCCCGCTCTCATGCTCGTGTCTCTCTCCTGTTGTCCCCCACCCCCGGTCATGCCCCGTGTCTCCCTGCTGTTGCTAATCACCACCCGCTCATGCCCCGTGTCTCTCTCCTGTTGCCCCCACCCTCAGGTCATGCCCCGTGTCTCCCTGCTGTTTCCCCCCACCCCCCGCTCATGCCCCGTGTCTCTCTCCTGTTCCCCCCACCCCCTGGTCATGCATGCCCCGTGTCTCCCTGCTGTTGCCCCTCACCGCACGCTCAAGCCCCGTGTCTCCCTGCTGTTGCCCCCACCACCCGCTCATGCCCTGTGTCTCTCTCTCCTGTTACCCCCCACCCCCAGCTCATGCCCTGTGTCTCTCTCCTGTTGCCCACCACCCCCGCTCATGGCCCGTGTCTCTATCCTATTACCCCCTACCCCCCTCTCATGCCCCATGTCTCCCTCCTGTTACCCCCCACGACCCTCTCATGCCCCGTGTCTCTCTACTGTTACCCCCCACCCCCCGCTCATGCCCTGTGTTACTCTCCTGTTGCCCCCCACCCCCGGTCATGACCCGTGTCTCCCTGCTGTTGCCCCCCACCCCCCAACCATGCCCTGTGTCACCCTGATGTTTCCCCCCACCCCCTGCTCATACCCCGTGTCTCCCTGCTGTTGCACCCCACCCTCCGCTCATGCCCCATGTCTCTCTCCTGTTACCCCCCACCCCCCTCTCATGCCCCATGTCTCCCTCCTGTTCCCCCCACCCCCTGCTCATGCCGTGTGTCTCCCTGCTGTTGCCCCCCACCCCCCTCTCATGCCCCGTGTCTCTCTCCTGTTACACCCCACCCCCCTCTCATGCCCCATGTCTCTCTCCTGTTGCCCCCACCGCCTGTCATGCCCCATATCTCCCTGCTGTTGCCCCCCACCCGCCACTCATGCCCCGTGTCTCTCTCCTTTTACCCCCACGCCCCGCTCATGCCCTGTGTTACACTCCTGTTGCCCCCCACCCCCCGGTCATGCCCCGTGTCTCCCTGCTGTTGTCCCCCCACCCCCCAATCATGCCCCGTGTCACCCTGCTGTTTCCCCCACCCCCTGCTCATACCCCGTGTCTCCCTGCTGTTGCACCCCACCCCCGCTCATGCCCCATGTCTCTCTCCTGTTACCCTCCACCCCCCTCTCATGCCCCGTGTCTCCCTCCTGTTCCCCCCACCCCCGCTCATGCCGTGTGTCTCCCTGCTGTTGCCCCCCACCCCCCTCTCATGCCCCGTGTCTCTCTCCTGTTACACCCCACCCCCCTCTCATGCCCCATGTCTCTCTCCTGTTGCCCCCACCGCCAGTCATGCCCCGTATCTCCCTGATGTTGCCCCCCACCCCCCACTCATGCCCCGTGTCTCTCTCCTTTTACCCCCCACCCCCCTATCATGCCCATTGTCTCCCTGCTGTTTCCCCCCGCCCCCAGCTCATGCCCGTGGCTCTCTCCTGTTGCCCCCCACCCCCATCTCATGCCCAGTGTCTCTCTCCTGTTACACCCCACCCCCCTCTCATGCCCCATGTCTCTCTCCTGTTGCCCCCACCGCCAGTCATGCCCCGTATCTCCCTGCTGTTGCCCCCCACCCCCACACATGCCCCTTGTCTCTCTCCTGTTACCCCCCACCCCTGGTCATGCCCCTTGTCTCCCTACTGTTGCCCCCCACCACCTGCTCACGCCCCGTGTCTCTCTCCTGTTCCCCCCACCCCCGCTCATGCCTCGTGTCTCCCCTGTTCCCCCCCACCCCCCGCTCATGCGATGTCTCCCTGCTTTTGCCCCCCACCCCCGCTCATGCACCGAGTCTCTCTCCTGTTCCCCCCACCCCCCTCTCATGCCCCGTGTCTCTCTCCTGTTAACCCAAACCCCATCTCATGCCCCGTGTCTCTCTCCTGTTACCCCCCACACCCCTCTGATGCCACGTGTCTCCCTCGTGATCCCCCACCCCCTGCTAATGTCCGTGTCTCCCTTGTGTTCCCCCCACCCCCGCTCATGCCCTCTGTCTCCCTGCTGTTGCCCCCCACCCCCCGCTCATGCCCCGTGTCTCCCTCCTGTTGCCCTCCACCCCCCGCTCATGCCCCTTGTCTCTCTCCTGTTACCCACCACGCCCCACTCATGCCCCGTGTCTCCCTGCTGTTGCCCCCCACCCACCACTCATGCCCCGTGTCTCTCTCCTGTTACCCCCCCACCTCCCGCTCATGCACTGTGTCACCCTCGTGTTCCCCCCACCCCCCGCTCATGCCCCGTGTCTCCCTGCTGTTGCCCCGCACACCCCGCTCATGCCCCGTGTCTCTCTCCTGTTGCCCCCCACCCCCGGTCATGCCCCTTGTCTCCCTGCTGTGGCCCCCCACCCCCTGCTCATGCCCTGTGTCTCCCTGCTGTGGCCCCCCACCCCCTGCTCATGCCCTGTGTCTCCCTGCCGTAGTCCCCACCCCCGATCATGCCCCGTGTCTCTCTCCTGTTACCCCCACCCCCTGCTCATGCCCTGTGTCTCCCTCGTGTTGCCCCCCACGCCCTGCTCATGCCCGTGTCTCCCTGCTGTTGCCCCCCACCCCTGTCCATGCCCCATGTCTCTCACCCGTTACCCCCCCAGCCCCCTCTCATGCCCTGTGTCTCTCTCCTGTTACCCCCACCCCCCTCTCATGCCCTGTGTCTCCCTGCTGTTGCCCCCCACCCCTCATTTATGCCCCGTATCTCTCTCTTGTTACCCCCACCCCCCTCTCATGCGCCGTGTCTCTCTCCTGTTACCCCACACCTCCGGTCATGCACCGTGTCTCCCTGCTGTTGCCCCCCAACCCCAGCTCATGCCCCGTGTCTCTCTCCTGTTACCCCCACCCCCCGGTCATGCCCCATGTCTCCCTGCTGTTCCCCCCACCCCCGCTCATGCCCCGTGTCTCTCTCCTGTTACCCCCCACCCACCTCTCATGCCCCGTGTCTCTCTCCTGTTGTCCCCCACCCCCGGTCATGCCCCATGTCTCCCTGCTGTTGCTAATCACCACCCGCTCATGCCCCATGTCTCTCTCCTGTTGCCCCCACCCTCAGGTCATGCCCCGTGTCTCCCTGCTGTTGCCCCCCACCCCCCGCTCATGCCCCGTGTCTCTTTCCTGTTCCCCCCACCCCCTGGTCATGCATGCCCCGTGTCTCCCTGCTGTTGCCCCTCACCGCACGCTCAAGCCCTGTGTCTCCCTGCTGTTGCCCCCACCACCCGCTCATGCCCTGTGTCTCTCTCCTGTTACCCCCCACCCCCAGCTCATGCAGTGTGTCTCTCTCCTGTTGCCCCCCACCCCCCGCTCATGCCCCGTGTCTCTCTCCTGTTGCCCCCACCCCCTGCTCATGCCCCTTGTCTCTCTCCTGTTACCCCCACCCCATCTCATGCCCTGTGTCTCCCTTCTGTGGCCCCCCACCCCCCGCTCATGGCCCGTGTCTCTCTCTTATTACCCCCCACCCCCTCTCATGCCCCGTGTCTCTCTCCTGTTACCTCCCACCCCCTCTCATGCCCCGTGTCATTCTACTGTTACCCCCCACCCCCCGCTCATGCCCTGTGTTACTCTCCTGTTGCCCCCCACCCCCCGGTCATGCCCCGTGTCTCCCTGCTGTTGCTCACCCACCCCCCAATCATGCCCCGTGTCAACCTGCTGTTTCCCCCAACCCCCTGCTCATACCCTGTGTCTCCCTGCTGTTGCAGCCCACCCCCCGCTCATGCCCCATGTCTCTCTCCTGTTACCCCCACCCCCCTCTCATGCCCCGTGTCTCCCTCCTGTTCCCCCCACCCCCCGCTCATGCCTTGTGTCTCCCTGCTGTTGCCCCCACCCCCCTTTAATGCCCCGTGTCTCTCTCCTGTTACACCCCACCCCCCTCTCATGCCCCATGTCTCCCTCCTGTTGCCCCCACCACCAGTCATGCCCCGTATCTCCCTGCTGTTGCCCCCTACCTCCCGCTCATGCCCCGTGGCTCTCTCCTGTTACCCCCCACCCCTGGTCATGCCCCGTGTCTCCCTACTGTTGCCCCCCACCACCCACTCACGCCACGTGTCTCTCACCTGTTCCCCCCACCCCCCGCTCATGCCTCGTGTCTCTCCTGTTACCCCCAACCCCCCACTCATGCCCCGTGTCTCTCTCCTGTTAACCCCACCCCCCTCTCATGCCCCGTGTCTCTCTCCTGTGGCCACCCACCCCCGGTCATGCCCCGTATCTCCCTGCTGTTGCCCCCCACACCCGCTCATGCCCCGTGTAGCTCCCCTGTTACCCCCCACCCCCCGCTCATGCCCCATGTCTCCCTGCTGTTGCCCCCACCCCAGTCATGCCCCGTGTCTATCTGCTGTTGCCCCCCACCCCCCACTCATGCTCCGTGTGTCCCTGCTGTTGCCTCTTCCCCCTCTCATGCCCTGTGTCTCTCTACTGTTACCCCCCACTCCCCTCTCATGCCCCGTGTCTCTCTCCTGTTCCCCCACCCCCCGTTCATGCCCCGTGTCTCCCTGCTGTTGCCCCCACCCCCCGCTCATGCCCTGTGTCTCTCTCCTGTTACCCCGATTCCCCGCTCATGCCCAGTGTCTCCCTAATGTTGCCCCCCACCCCCCGCTCATGCCCCGTGTCTCTCTCCTGTGACCCCCACCCCCTCCCATGCCTCGTGTCTCTCTCCTGTTGCCCCCCACCCCCCGCTCATGCCCCATGTCTCCCTGCTGTTGCCCCCCACCCCCCACTCCCATGCCCTGTGTCTCTCTTCTGTTACCCCCCACACCCTGGTCATGACCCGTGTCTCCCTGCTGTTGACCCCCACCCCATCTCATGCCCTGTGTCTCCCTTCTGTGGCCCCCCACCCCCCGCTCATGGCCCGTGTCTCTCTCTTATTACCCCCCACCCCCTCTCATGCCCCGTGTCTCTCTCCTGTTACCTCCCACCCCCTCTCATGCCCCGTGTCATTCTACTGTTACCCCCCACCCCCCGCTCATGCCCTGTGTTACTCTCCTGTTGCCCCCCACCCCCCGGTCATGCCCCGTGTCTCCCTGCTGTTGCCCCGCCACCCCCCAATCATGCCCCGTGTCAACCTGCTGTTTCCCCAACCCCCTGCTCATACCCTGTGTCTCCCTGCTGTTGCAGCCCACCCCCCGCTCATGCCCCATGTCTCTCTCCTGTTACCCCCACCCCCCTCTCATGCCCCGTGTCTCCCTCCTGTTCCCCCCACCCCCCGCTCATGCCTTGTGTCTCCCTGCTGTTGCCCCCACCCCCCTTTCATGCCCCGTGTCTCTCTCCTGTTACACCCCACCCCCCTCTCATGCCCCATGTCTCCCTCCTGTTGCCCCCACCACCAGTCATGCCCCGTATCTCCCTGCTGTTGCCCCCTACCTCCCGCTCATGCCCCGTGGCTCTCTCCTGTTACCCCCCACCCCTGGTCATGCCCCGTGTCTCCCTACTGTTGCCCCCCACCACCCACTCACGCCACGTGTCTCTCACCTGTTCCCCCCACCCCCCGCTCATGCCTCGTGTCTCTCCTGTTACCCCCACCCCCCCACTCATGCCCCGTGTCTCTCTCCTGTTAACCCCACCCCCCTCTCATGCCCCGTGTCTCTCTCCTGTGGCCACCCACCCCCGGTCATGCCCCGTATCTCCCTGCTGTTGCCCCCCACCCCCGCTCATGCCCCGTGTAGCTCCCCTGTTACCCCCCACCCCCCGCTCATGCCCCATGTCTCCCTGCTGTTGCCCCCACCCCAGTCATGCCCCGTGTCTATCTGCTGTTGCCCCCCACTCATGCTCCGTGTGTCCCTGCTGTTGCCTCTTCCCCCTCTCATGCCCTGTGTCTCTCTACTGTTACCCCCCACTCCCCTCTCATGCCCCGTGTCTCTCTCCTGTTCCCCCCACCCCCCGGTCATGCCCCGTGTCTCCCTGCTGTTGCCCCCACCCCCCGCTCATGCCCTGTGTCTCTCTCCTGTTACCCCGATTCCCCGCTCATGCCCAGTGTCTCCCTAATGTTGCCCCCCACCCCCGCTCATGCCCCGTGTCTCTCTCCTGTTACCCCCACCCCCTCCCATGCCCCGTGTCTCTCTCCTGTTGCCCCCCACCCCCCGCTCATGCCCCATGTCTCCCTGCTGTTGCCCCCCACCCCCCACTCCCATGCCCTGTGTCTCTATTCTGTTACCCCCCACCCCCTGGTCATGACCCGTGTCTCCCTGCTGTTGACCCCCACCCACTTCTCATGCCCCGTGTCTCT
Organism: Ambystoma mexicanum; assembly: GCF_040938575.1. Lineage (NCBI taxonomy): Eukaryota > Metazoa > Chordata > Amphibia > Caudata > Ambystomatidae > Ambystoma > Ambystoma mexicanum. The sequence continues at coordinate 315,696,689 of NC_090936.1, forward strand.
CTCCTGTTGCCCCCCACCCCCGCTCATGCCCCGTGTGTCCCTGCTATTGCCCCCCACCCCCCAGCCATGACCCATGTCTCTCTTCTGTTACCCCACACCCCCCGGTCATGCCCCATGTCTCCCTTCTGTTGCCCCCAACCCCCCGCTCATGCCCCGCGTCTCCCTGCGGTTGCCCCACCCCCTGCTCATGCCCCGTGTCTCCCTCCTGTTGCCCCCACCCCCTGCTCATGCCCCGTGTCTCTCTCCTGTTACCCCCCACGCCCCGCTCATGGCCCGTGTCTCCCTGCTGTTGCCCCCCGCTTATGCCCCGTGTCCTTCTCCTGTTACCACCCGCTCATGCCCCGAGTCTCCCTCGTGTTCCCCCCACCCCCGCTCATGCCCCGTGTCTCCCTGCTGTTGCCCCCACCCCCCTCTCATGCCCGTGTCTCTCTCCTGTTACCCCCACCCCCTCTTATGCCCCATGTCTCAATGCTGTTGCCCCCCCACCCCCTGCTCATGCCCCATGTCTCTCTCCCGTTACCCCCCACCCCCCTCTCATGCCCCGTGTCTATCTCCTGTTACCCCCCACCCCCGCTCATGCCCCGTGTCTCTCTCCTGTTGCCCCCCACCCCCGGTCATGCCCCGTGTCTCCCTGCTGTTGCCCTCCCACCCCCCAGTCATGCCCTGTGTCTCCCTGCTGTTGCCCCCACCCCGCGCTCATGCCCCATGTCTCCCTGCTGTTCCCCTCAACCCCCCGCTCATGCCCCATGTCTCTCTCCTGTTACCCCTCACCCCCCTCTCATGCCCCGTGTCTCCCTCCTGTTCCCCCCACCCCCCGCTCATGCCACGTGTCTCCCTGCTGTTTCCACCCACCCCCCTCTCATGCCCCGTGTCTCTCTCCTGTTACCCCCCACTCCCCTCTCATGCCCCGTGTTTCTCTCTTTTTGCCCCCCACCACTAGGTCATGCCCTGTGTCTCCCTGCTGTTGCCCCCATCCTCTGCTCATGCCCCGTGTCTCCCTCCTGTTACCCCCCACCCCCCAGTCATGCCCCGTGTCTCCCTGCTGTTGCCCCCCACCCCCAGTCATGCCCCGTGTCTCTCTCTTGTTACCCCCACCCGCCTCTCATGCCCCGTGTCTCTCTCCTGTTGCCCCCCGGTCATGCCCCGAGTCTCCCTGCTATTGCCCCCCACCCCCCGCTCATGCCCCGTGTCTCTCTCCTGTTACCCCTCACCCCCCTCTCATGCCCCGTGTCTCCCTCCTGTTCCCCCCACCCCCCGCTCATGCCACGTGTCTCCCTGCTGTTTCCCCCCACCCCCCTCTCATGCCCCGTGTCTCTCTCCTGTTGCCCCCCGGTCATGCCCCGAGTCTCCCTGCTATTGCCCCCCACCCCCCGCTCATGCCCCATGTCTCTCTCCTGTTACCCCTCACCCCCCTCTCATGCCCCGTGTCTCCCTCCTGTTCCCCCCACCCCCCGCTCATGCCACGTGTCTCCCTGCTGTTTCCCCCCACCCCCCTCTCATGCCCCGTGTCTCTCTCCTGTTACCCTCCACTCCCCTCTCATGCCCCGTGTTTCTCTCCTGTTGCCCACCACCCCCCGGTCATGCCCTGTGTCTCCCTGCTGTTGCCCCCCCTCCTCAGCTCATGCCCTGTGTCTCTCTCCTGTTACTCCCCACCCCCCAGTCATGACCAGTGTCTCCCTGCTGTTGCCCCCACCCCCAGTCATGCCCCGTGTCTCTCTCTTGTTACCCCCACCCCCCTCTCATGCCCTGTGTCTCTCTCTTGTTGCCCCCCAACCCCCAGTCATGCCACGAGTCTCCCTGCTGTTGCCCCCCACCCCCTGCTCATGCCCCATGTCTCTCTCCTGTTAAGCCCCACCCCCCGCTCATGCCTCGTGTCTCCTCTGTTCCCCCCACTCCCCGCTCATGCACTGTCTCCGTGCTGTTGCCCCCACCCCCCGCTCACGCCCCGTGTCTCTCTCCTGTTCCCCCCACACCCCTCTCATGCCCCATGTCTCTCACCTGTTACCCCTCCCCCCACTCATGCCCCGTGTCTCTCTCCTGTTGCCACCCACCCCCGCTCATGCTCCGTGTATCCCTGCTGTTGCCTCTACCCCCCTCTCATGCCCCGTGTCTCTCTACTGTTACCCCCCACTCCCCTCTCATGCCCCGTGTCTCTCTCCTGTTCCCCCCACCCCCCGGTCATGCCCCGTGTCTCCCTGCTGTTTCCCCCACCCCCCGCTCACGCCCCGTGTCTCTCTCCTGTTACCCCCACCCCCCGCTCATGCCCAGTGTCTCCCTAATGTTGCCCCCCACCCTCCGCTCATGCCCCGTGTCTCTCTCCTGTTACCCCCACCCCCTCCCATGCCCCGTGTCTCTCTCCTGTTGCCCCCCACCCCACGCTCATGCCCAATGTCTCCCTGCTGTTGCCCCCCACCCCCCACTCACATGCCCTGTGTCTCTCTCCTGTTACCCCCCACCCCCTGGTCATGCCCCATGTCTCCCTGCTGTTGCCCCCCACCCACTTCTCATGCCCCGTGTCTCTCTCCTGTTGCCCCCCACCCCCGCTCATGCCCCGTGTGTCCACGCTATTGCCCCCCACCCCCCGGCCATGCCCCATGTCTCTCTTCTGTTACCCCACACCCCCGGTCATGCCCCATGTCTCCCTGCTGTTGCCCCCAACCCCCCGCTCATGCCCCGCGTCTCCCTGCTGTTGCCCCCACCCCCTGCTCATGCCCCGTGTCTCCCTCCTGTTGCCCCCATCCCCCGCTCATGCCCCGTGTCTCTCTCCTGTTACCCCTCACGCCCCTTTCATGGCCCGTGTCTCCCTGCTGTTGCCCCCTGCTTATGACCCGTGTCCTTCTCCTGTTACCCCCCGCTCATGCCCCGAGTCTCCCTCGTGTTCCCCCCACCCCTGCTCATGCCCCGTGTCTCCCTGCTGTTGCCCCCACCCCCCTCTCATGCCCCGTGTCTCTCTCCTGTTACCCCCACCCCTGCTCATGCCCCATGTCTCTCTCCCCTTATCCCCCACACCCCTCTCATGCCCCGTGTCTATCTCCTGTTACCCCCCACCCCCGCTCATGCCCCGTGTCTCTCTCCTGTTGCCCCCCACCCCCGGTCATGCCCCGTGTCTCCCTGCTGTTGCCCCCCACCCCCCAGTCATGCCCTGTGTCTCCCTGCTGTTGCCACCACCCCGCGCTCATGCCCCGTGTCTCCCTGCTGTTCCCCTCAACCCCCCGCTCATGCCCCATATCTCTCTCCTGTTACCCCCCTCCCCCTCTCATGCCCCGTGTCTCCCTCCTGTTCCCCCCACCGCCCGCTCATGCCACGTGTCTCCCTGCTGTTTCCACCCACCCCCCTCTCATGCCCCGTGTCTCTCTCCTGTTACCCCCCACTCCCCTCTCATGCCCCGTGTTTCTCTCTTTTTGCCCCCCACCACTAGGTCATGCCCTGTGTCTCCCTGCTGTTGCCCCCATCCTCCGCTCATGCCCCGTGTCTCCCTCCTGTTACCCCCCACCCCCCAGTCATGCCCCGTGTCTCCCTGCTGTTGCCCCCCACCCCCAGTCATGCCCCGTGTCTCTCTCTTGTTACCCCCACCCGCCTCTCATGCCCCGTGTCTCTCTCCTGTTGCCCCCCGGTCATGCCCCGAGTCTCCCTGCTATTGCCCCCCACCCCCCACTCATGCCCCGTGTCTCTCTCCTGTTAAGAACCACCCCCCGCTCATGCCTCGTGTCTCCTCTGTTCCCCCCACCCCCCGCTCATGCACTGTCTCCCTGCTGTTGCCCCCACCCCCCGCTCACGCCCGTGTCTCTCTCCTGTTCCCCCCACCCCCCTCTCATGCCCCATGTCTCTCACCTGTTACCCCTCCAACCCTCTCATGCCCCGTGTCTCTCTCCTGTTACCCTCCACCCCCTCTCATGCCCCGTGTCTCTCTCCTGTTGCCCCCCACCCCCTGGTCATGCCCCGTGTCTCCCTGCTGTTGCCTCCCACCCCCCGCTCATGCACTGTGTCTCCCTGCTGTTGCCCCCAGCTCCTGCTCATTCCCCATGTCTCTCTCCTATTACCCCCACCCCCCTCTCATGCCCCGTGTCTCTCTCCTGTTAACCTCCACCCCATCTCATGCCCTGTGTTTCTCTCCTGTTGCCCCCCACCCCCGGTCATGCCCCATGTCTCTCTCCTGTTGCCCCCCCACCCCCTGCTCATGCCCTGTGTCTCCCTGCTGTAGCCCCCACCCCCCGCTCATGCCCCGTGTCTCTCTCCTGTTACCCCCCACCCCCTGCTCATGACCCATGTCTCCCTTGTGTTCCCCCCAACCCCCGCTCATGCCCCGTGTCTCTCTCCTGTTACCCCCGCCCCCCGGTCATGCCCCATGTCTCCCTGCTGTTGCCCCCTACCACCTGCTCATGCCCCGTGTCTCTCTCCTGTTATCCTCCACCCCCCTCTCATGCCCCGTGTCTCTCTCCTGTTGCTCCCCATCCCCCGGTCATGCCCCGTGTCTCCCTGCTGTTGCCCCCCACCCCCGGCTCATGCCCCGTGTCTCTCTCCTGTTGCCCCCACCCTCCAGTCATGCCCCGTGTCTCCCTGCTTTTGCCCCTCACCCCCTGCTCATGCCCCGTGTCTCCCTGCTGTTGCCCCCCACCCCCCGCTCATGCCCCGAGTCTCACTCCTGTTACGCCCCACCACCCGCTCATGCCCCCTGTCTCTCTCCTGTTGCCCCCACCCCCGCTCATGCCCCGTTTCTCTCTCCTGTTACCCCACCCCCTCTCATGCCCCGTGTCTCCCTGCTGTTGCCCCCACCCCCCTCTCATGCCCCGTGTCTCTCTCCTGTTCCCCCCACCCCCCGCTCATGCCACGTGTCTCCCTGCTGTTTCCCCCAGCCCCCTCTCATGCCCCGTGTCTCTCTCCTGTTACCCCCCACTCCCCTCTCATGCCCCGTGTTTCTCTCTTGTTGCCCCCCACCACTAGGTCATGCCCTGTGTCTCCCTGCTGTTGCCCCATCCTCCGCTCATGCCCCGTGTCTCCCTGCTGTTGCCCCCCCACGCCCCAGTCATGCCCTGTGTCTCCCTGCTGTTGCCCCCACCCCGCGCTCATGCCCCGTATCTCCCTGCTGTTCCCCTCAACCCCCGCTCATGCCCCATATCTCTCTCCTGTTACCCCCCAACCCCCTCTCATGCCCCGTATCTCCCTCCTGTTCCCCCCACCCCCCGCTCATGCCACGTGTCTCCCTGCTGTTTCCCCCAGCCCCCTCTCATGCCCCGTGTCTCTCTCCTGTTACCCCCCACTCCCCTCTCATGCCCCGTGTTTCTCTCTTGTTGCCCCCCACCACTAGGTCATGCCCTGTGTCTCCCTGCTGTTGCCCCCATCCTCCGCTCATGCCCCGTGTCTCCCTCCTGTTACCCCCCACCCCCCAGTCATGCCCCGTGTCTCCCTGCTGTTGCCCCCCACCCCCAGTCATGCCCTGTGTCTCTCTCTTGTTACCCCGACCCCCCTCTCATGCCCCGTGTCTCTCTCCTGTTGCCCCCCACCCCCCGGTCATGCCCCGTGTCTCTCTCCTGTTACCCCCCACCCCCAGCTCATGACCCATGTCTCTCTCCTGTTCCCCCACACCCCTCTCATGCCCCATGTCTCTCACCTGTTACCCCTCACCCCCTCTCATGCCCCGTGTCTCTCTCCTGTTACCCTCCAACCCTCTCATGCCCCGTGTCTCTCTCCTGTTGCCCTCCACACCCTGGTCATGCCCCCTGTCTCCCTGCTGTTGCCCCCCACCCCCCGCTCATGCCCTGTGTCTCCCTGCTGTTGCCCCCCACCCCCTGCTCATGCCCCATGTCTCTCTCCTATTACCCCCACCCCCCTCTCATGCCCCGTGTCTCTCTCTGCTGTTACCCTCCACCCCATCTCATGCCCCGTGTTTCTCTCCTGTTGCCCCCCACCCCTGGTAATGCCCCATGTCTCTCTCCTGTTGCCCCCCCACCCCCTGCTCATGCCCTGTGTCTCCCTGCTGTAGCCCCCACCCCCCGCTCATGCCCCGTGTCTCTCTCCTGTTACCCCCCACCCCCTGCTCATGACCCATGTCTCCCTTGTGTTCCCCCCCACCCCTCGCTCATGCCCCGTGTCTCTCTCCTGTTACCCCTCCACCCCCCTCTCATGCCCCGTGCCTCTCTCCTGTGCCCCACACCCCCAGTCATGCCCCGTGTCTCTCTCCTGTTACCCCCCCAGTCCATCCCCGTGTCTCCCTGCTGTTGCCCCCCACCCCCAGTCATGCCCCGTGTCTCTCTCTTGTTACCCCGACCCACCTCTCATGCCCCGTGTCTCTCTCCTGTTGCCCCCCACCCCCCGGTCATGCCCCAAGTCTCCCTGCTGTTGCCCCCCACCCCCCGCTCATGCCCCGTGTCTCTCTCCTGTTAAGCCCCACCCCCCGCTCATGCCTCGTGTCTCCTATGTTCCCCCACCCCCCGCTCACGCCCCGTGTCTCTCTCCTGTTCCCCCCACCCCCTCTCATGCCCCATGTCTCTCACCTGTTACCCCTCACCCCCTCTCATGCCCCGTGTCTCTCTCCTGTTACCCTCCACCCCCTCTCATGCCCCGTGTCTCTCTCCTGTTGCCCTCCACCCCCTGGTCATGCCCCGTGTCTCCCTGCTGTTGCCCCCCACCCCCCGCTCATGCCCTGTGTCTCCCTGCTGTTGCCCCCCACCCCCTGCTCATGCCCCATGTCTCTCTCCTATTACCCCCACCCCCCTCTCATGCCCCGTGTCTCTCTCTGCTGTTACCCTCCACCTCATCTCATGCCCCGTGTTTCTCTCCTGTTGCCCCCCACCCCCGGTAATGCCCCATGTCTCTCTCCTGTTGCCCCCCCACCCCCTGCTCATGCCCTGTGTCTCCCTGCTGTAGCCCCCACCCCCCGCTCATGCCCCGTGTCTCTCTCCTGTTACCCCCCACCCCCTGCTCATGACCCATGTCTCCCTTGTGTTCCCCCCCACCCCTCGCTCATGCCCCGTGTCTCTCTCCTGTTGCCCCCCCACCCCCGGTCATGCCCCGTGTCTCCCTGCTGTTGCCCCTTCACCCCAGTCATGCCCTGTGTCTCCCTTCTGTTGCCCCCCGCCCCGCGCTCATGCCCCGTGTCTCCCTCCTGTTGCCCTCAACCCACCGCTCATGCCCCATGTCTCTCTCCTGTTACCCCCACCCCCCTCTCATGCCCCGTGTCTCCCTCCTGTTCCCCCCACCCCCAGCTCATGCCACGTGTCTCCCTGCTGTTTCCCTCACCCCCCAGTCAAGCCCTGTGTCTCCCTGCTGTTGCCCACCACCCTCCGCTCATGCACTGTGTCTCTCTCTTGTTACCCCAGCACCCTCTCATGCCCTGTGTCTCTCGCCTATTGCCCCCCACCCCCCGGTCATGCCCCGAGTCTCCCTGCTGTTGCCCCCCACCCCCCGCTCTTGCCCCATGTCTCTCTCCTGTTAATCCCCACCCCCTGCTCATGCCTCGTGTCTCATCTGTTCCCCCCACCCCCACTCATGCACTGTCTCCCTGCTGTTGCCCCCACCCCCCGCTCATGCCCCGTGTCTCTCTCCTGTTCCCCCCACCCCCCTCTCATGCCCCATGTCTCTCTCCTGTTACCACTCACCCACCTCTCATGCCCCGTGTCTCTCTCCTGTTACCCTCCACCCCCCTCTCATGCCCCGTGTCTCTCTCCTGTTGCCCCCCACCCCCTGGTCATGCCCTGTGTCTCCCTGCTGTTGCCCCCCACCCCGCGCTCATGCCCCGTCTACCTCCCCTGTTACCCCCCACCCTCGCTCATGCCCTGTGACTCCCTGCTGTTGCCCCCCACCCCCGGTCATGCCCCATGTCTCCCTGCTGTTGCCCCACACCCCCTGCTCATGTCAAGTGTCTCCCTGCTGTTGACCCCCACCATCCGTTCATGCCCTGTGTCTCTCTCCTGTTACCCCCCACCCCCATCTCATGCCCCATGTCTCTCTCGTGTTCCCCAAACCCCCCGCTCATGCGCCGTGTCTCCCTGCTATTGCCCCCACCCCCCTCCCATGCCCCATGTCTCTCTAGTGTTACCCCCCACCCCCCTCTCATGCCCCGTGTCTCTGTCCTGTTCCCCCCACCCCCCGGTCATGCCACATGTCTCCCTGCTGTTGCCCCCCACCCCCCGCTCATGCCCCATGTCTCTCTCCTGTTACCCCCACCCTTGGTAATGCACCGTGTCTCCCTGCTGTTGCCCCCCACCCCGGCTCATGCCCCGTGTACCTTCCCTGTTACCCCCACCCCCGCTCATGCACTGTGTCTCCCTGCTGTTGCCCCCCATTCCTGGTCATGCCCCGTGTCTCCCTGCTGTTGCCCCCCACCCCCCGCTCATGCCCCGCTCTCTCTCCTGTTACCTCCCACCCCCTCTCATGTCTCGTGTCTCCCTCGTGTTCCCCCATCCCGCTCATGCCCCGTGTCTCCCTGCTGTTGCCTCCACCCCCTCTCATGCCCTGTGTCTCTCTCCTGTTCCCCCCAACCCCGGTCACGCCCCGTGTCTCCCTGCTGTTGCCCCCAACCCCCTGCTCATGCCCCGTGTCTCTCTCCTGTTACCCCCCACCCCCTGCTCATGCCCTGTGTCTCCCTACTGTTGCCCCCCACCCCCCGCTCATGCCCGTGTCTCTCTCCTGTTACCCCCCACCCCCTCTCATGCCCCGTGTCTCTCTCCTGTTGCTCCATTCCCTGGTCATGCCCCGTGTCTCCCTGCTGTTTCTCCCACCACCAGCTCATGCCCCGTATCTCTCTCCTGTTGCCCCCCACCCCCTGCTCATGCCCCGTGTTACCCTGCTGTTGCCCCCCACCCCCTGCTCATGCCCCATGTCTGTCTCCTGTTACCCCCACCCCCAGGTCATGCCCCATGTCTCCCTGCTGTTGCCCCCACCCCCCTGCTCATGCCCCGTGTCTCCCTGCTGTTGCCCCCCACACCCCACTCATGCCCAGTGTCTCCCTTCTGTTGCCCCCCACCCCCTGTTCATGCCCCGTGTCCTTCTCCTGTTACCTCCCAACCCCCGCTCATGCCCTGAGTCTCCCTCATGTTCCTCCCACCCCCCCGCTGATGCCCTGTGTCTCCCTGCTGTTGCCCTCCCCCTCTCATGCCCCGTGTCTCTCTCCTGTTGCCTCCCACCCCCCTTTCATGCCCCGTGTCTCCCTGCTGTTGTCCCCCACCACCTGCTCATGCCCCGTGTCTCTCTCCTTTTTCCCCCCACCCCCCCGGTAATGCCCCGTGTCTCCCTGCTGTTGCCTCCACCCCCTCTCATGCCCCGTGTCTCTCTGTTGTCACCCCCCACACTCCTCTCATGCCCCGTGTCTCTCTCCTGTTCCCCCCACCCCCGGTCATGCCCTGTGTCTCCCTGCTGTTGCCCCCCACCCCCCGCTCATGCCCCGTGTCTCTCTCCTGTTACCCCCCACGCCCTGCTCATGCCCTGTGTCTCCCTGCTGTTGCCCCCCACCCCCTTTCATGCCCCGTGTCTCTCTCCTGTTACCCCCCGCCCCCTTTCATGCCCCGTGTCTCTCTCCTGTTGCCCCCCACCCCCGGTCATGCTACGTGTCTCCCTGCTGTTGCCCCCCACCCCCTACTCCCATGCCCCATGTCTCTCTCCTGTTACCCCCCACCCCCGGGTCATGCCCCATTTCTCCCTGCTGTTGCCTCCCACTCATGCCCCATGTCTCTCTCCTGTTATCCCCCACCCCCCGGTCATGCCCCATGTCTCCCTGCTGTTGCCCCCACTCCCCGCTCATGCCCCGTGTCTCTCTCCTGTTACCCCCCACGCCCTGCTTATGCCCCATGTCTCCCTGCTGTTGCCCCCATCCCCCGCTCATGCCCCATGTCCTTCTCCTGTTACCCCCCACCCCCTGCTCATGCCCCGAGTCTCCCTCATGTTCCCCCCACCAACGCTCATGCCCCGTGTCTCCCTGCTGTTGCCCTCCCTTGCTCATGCCCTGTATCTCTCTCCTGTTGCCTCCCACCCCCCGGTCATGCCCCGTGTCTCCCTGCTGTTGTCCCCCACCCCCTGCTCATGCCCCGTGTCTCTGTCCTGTTGCCCCCCACCCCCTGCTCATGCCCCGTGTGTCTCTGCTGTTGCCCCCCACCCCCTGCTCATGCCCCATGTCTCTCTCCTGTTACCCCCACCCCCAGGTCATGCCCCATGTCTCCCTGCTTTTGCCCCCACCACCCTGCTCATGCCCCGTGTCTCCCTGCTGTTGCCCCCCACACCTCACTCATGCCCAGTGTCTCCCTTCTGTTGACCCCCACCCCCCGCTCATGCCCCGTGTCCTTCTCCTGTTACCTCCCACCCCCCGCTCATGCCCTGAGTCTCCCTCATGTTCCTCCCACCCCCCGCTGATGCCCTGTGTCTCCCTGCTGTTGCCCTCCCCCTCTCATGCCCTGTGTCTCTCTCCTGTTGCCTCCCACCCCCCTTTCATGCCCCGTGTCTCCCTGCTGTTGTCCCCCACCACCTGCTCATGCCCCGTGTCTCTCTCCTTTTTCCCCCCACCCCCCGCTAATGCCCCGTGTCTCCCTGCTGTTGCCTCCACCCCCTCTCATGCCCCGTGTCTCTCTGTTGTCACCCCCCACACTCCTCTCATGCCCCGTGTCTCTCTCCTGTTCCCCCCACCCCCCGGTCATGCCCTGAGTCTCCCTGCTGTTGCCCCCCACCCCCCGCTCATGCCCCGTGTCTCTCTCCTGTTACCCCCCACGCCCTGCTCATGCCCTGTGTCTCCCTACTGTTTCCCCCCACCCCCTTTCATGCCCCGTGTCTCTCTCCTGTTACCCCCCACCCCCTTTCATGCCCTGTGTCTCTCTCCTGTTGCCCCCACCCCCTACTCCCATGCCCCATGTCTCTCTCCTGTTACCCCCCACCCCCGGGTCATGCCCCGTTTCTCCCTGCTGTTGCCTCCCACTCATGCCCCATGTCTCTCTCCTGTTATCCCCCACCCCCTGGTCATGCCCCATGTCTCCCTGCTGTTGCGCCCACTCCCCGCTCATGCCCCGTGTCTCTCTCCTGTTACCCCCCACGCCCCGCTTATGCCCCGTGTCTCCCTGCTGTTGCCCCCCATCCCCCGCTCATGCCCCATGTCCTTCTCCTGTTACCCCCCACCCCCCGCTCATGCCCCGAGTCTCCCTCATGTTCCCCCCACCACCGCTCATGCCCCGTGTCTCCCTGCTGTTGCCCTCCCTTGCTCATGCCCTGTGTCTCTCTCCTGTTGCCTCCCACCCCCCGGTCATGCCCCGTGTCTCCCTGCTGTTGTCCCCCACCCCCCGCTCATGCCCCATGTCTCCCTTCTGTAGCCCCCCGCTCTTGCCCTGTGTCTCTCTCTCCTGTTAACACCCACCACCCACTCATGCCCCGTGTCTACCTTGTGTTGCCCCCCACCCCATCCTCATGCCCCGTGTCTCCCTGCTGTTGCCCCCCCACCCCCCGCTCATGCCCCGTGTCTCCCTGCTGTTGCACCCCCACACCCGCTCATGCCCCGTGTCTCTCTCCCGTTAACCCCCCACCCCCTCTCATGCCCCGTGTCTCTCTCCTGTTACCCCCCACCCCCGCTCATGCCCTGTGTCTTTCTCCTGTTGCCCCGCACCCCCGGTCATGCCCGTGTCTCCCTGCTGTTGCCCCCCCACCCCCCAGTCATGCCCTGTGTCTCCCTGCTGTTGCCCCCCACCCCCCGCTCATGCCCCATGTCTCTCTCCTGTTATCCCCCACCCCCCTCTCATGCCCCGTGTCTCCCTCCTGTTCCCCCCACCCCCCTCTCATGCCCTGTGTCTCCCTGCTGTTGCCCCCCACCCCCCGCTCATGCCACGTGTCTCCCTGCTGTTTCCCCCCCACCCCCCTCTCATGCCCCGTGTCTCTCTCCTGTTACCCCCCACCCCCCTCTCATGCCCCGTGTCTCTCTTGTGTTGCACCCCACCCCCTGGTCGTGCCCCGTGTTTCCCTGCTGTTGCCCCCGACCCCCCGCTCATGCCCCATGTCTCTCTCCTGTTACCCCCCACCCCAGGTCATGCCCCGTGTCTCCCTGTTGTTGCCCCCCACCCCCCGCTCATGCCCCGTGTCTCTCGCCTGTTACCCCCACCCCCGGTCATGCCCCATGTCTCCCTGCTGTTGCCCCCATCCCCGCTCATGCCGTGTCTCTCTCCTGTTCCCCCACCCCCTCTCATGCCCCGTGTCTCCCTGCTGTTGCCCCCGACCCCCGATCATGCACCGTGTCTCCCTGATGTTGCCCCACACCCCCCGCTCATGCCAAGTGTCTCCCTGCTGTTGCCCCCCACCCTCTGCTCATGCCCCGTGTCTCTCTCTTGTTACCCCCACCCCCCTCTCATGCCCCGTGTCTCCCTCATGTTCCCCCTGCCCCCCGCTCATGCCCCGTGTCTCCCTGCTGTTGCCCCCCCCTCTCATGCCCTGTGTCTCTCTCCTGTTACCCCCCCACCCCCCACCGATGCCCAGTGTCTCTCTCCTGTTCCCCCACCCCCCGGTCATGCTCTGTGTCTCACTCTGTTAAACCCCACCCCCCGCTCATGCCCGGTGTCTCTCTCCTGTTACCCCCCACCTCCCACTCATGCCCCGTGTCTCCCTACTGTTGCCCCCACCCCCTGCTCATGCCCCGTGTCTCTCTCCTGTTGCCCCCACCCCCGGTCAGGCCCCGTGTCTCCCTGCTGCTGCCCCCACCCCCCACTCCCATACCCTGTGTCTCTCTCCTGTTACCCCTCACCCCCGGTCATTTCCTGTATCTCCCTGCTGTTGCCCCCCACCCCCGCCATTGCCCCGTGACTCTCTCCTGTTGCCCCCCACCCCCGTTCATGCCACATGTCTCTCTCCTGTTACCCCTCGCCCACAGGTCATGCCTCATGTCTCCCTGCTGTTGCCCCCCAACCCCCGCTCATGCCCCATGTCTCTCTCCTGTTACCCCTCGCCCCCCGGTCATGCCCCATGTCTCCCTACTGTTGCCCCCCACCCCCGCTCATGCCCCGTGTCTCCCTCCTGTTGCCCCCCACCCTTGCTCATGCCCCGTTTCTCTCTCCTGTTACCCCCACCGCACCGCTCATACCCCGTGTCTCCCTGCTGTTGCCCCCCACCCCTGCTCATGCCCCGTGTCCTTATCCTGTTACCCCCCAGCCCCCTCTCATGCCCCGAGTCTCCCTCGTGTTCCCCCCACCCTCCGCTCATGCCCCGTGTCTCCCTGCTGTTGCCCCCAACCCCTCTCATGCCCTGTTTCTCTCTCCTGTTACCCCCACCCCCCTCCCATGCCCCGTGTCTCTCTCCTGTTACCCCCACCCCCGGTCATGCCCCGTGTCTCTCTCCTTTTACCCCCTACCCCCACTCATGCCCCGTGTCTCCCTACTGTTGCCCCCACCTCCTGCTCATGCCCCGTGTCTCTCTCCTGTTACCTCCCACCCCCGCTCATGCCCCGTGTCTCCCTCCTGTTGCCCCCCACCCCCGCTCATGCCCCGTTTCTCTCTCCTGTTACCCCCACCGCACCGCTCATACACCGTGTCTCCCTGCTGTTGCCCCCACCCCTGCTCATGCCCCGTGTCCTTATCCTGTTACCCCCCAGCCCCCTCTCATGCCCCGAGTCTCCCTCGTGTTCCCCCCACCCTCCGCTCATGCCCCGTGTCTCCCTGCTGTTGCCCCCACCCCCTCTCATGCCCTGTTTCTCTCTCCTGTTACCCCCACCCCCCTCCCATGCCCCGTGTCTCTCTCCTGTTACCCCCACCCCCGGTCATGCCCCGTGTCTCTCTCCTTTTACCCCCTACCCCCACTCATGCACCGTGTCTCCCTACTGTTGCCCCCACCTCCTGCTCATGCCCCGTGTCTCTCTCCTGTTACCTCCCACCCCCTCTCATGCCCTGTGTCTCTCTCCTGCTGCCCCCACCCCCGGTCATGCCCCATGTCTCCCTGCTGTTGCCCCCACCCCCCACTCCCATGCCCCATGTCTCTCTCCTGTTACCTCCCACCCCCCGGTCATGCCCTGTGTCTCGCTGCTGTTGCCACCCACCCCTGCTCATGCCCCGTTACTCTCTCCTGTTGTCCCCCACCGTCCATTCATGCCCCGTGTCTCCCTGCTATTGCCCCTCACCCCACGCTCATGCCCCGTGTCTCCCTTCTGTTGCCCCCCCACCCCCGCTCATGCCCCGTTTCTCTCTCCTGTTACCCCCACCGCACCGCTCATGCCCCGTGTCTTCCTGCTGTATCCCCCATCCCTGCTCATGCCCCGTGTCCTTCTCCTGATACACCCCACCCCCCTCTCATGCCCCGAGTCTCCCTCGAGTTCCACCCACCCTCCGCTTATGCCCCGTGTCTCCCTGCTGTTGCCCCCAACCCCTCTCATGCCCTGTGTCTCTCTCCTGTTACCCCCATCCCCCTCCCATGCCCCGTGTCTCTCTCCTGTTCCCCCCATCCCCCTCCCATGCCCGGTGTCTCTCTCCTGTTCCCCCCACCCCCAGTCATGCCCCGTGTCTCTCTCCTGTTACCCCCTACCCCCCACTCATGCCCCGTGTCTCCCTACTGTTGCCCCCCACCCCCTGCTCATGCCCCGTGTCTCTCTCCTGTTACCTCCCACCCCCTCTCATGCCCTGTGTCTCTCTCCTGCTGCCCCCACCCCCCGGTCATGCCCCATGTCTCCCTGCTGTTGCCCCCACCCTCCACTCCCATGCCCCATGTCTCTCTCCTATTACCTCCCACCCCCCGGTCATGCCCTGTGTCTCACTGCTGTTGCCACCCACCCCTGCTCATGCCCCGTTACTCTCTCCTGTTGTCCCCCACCCTCCATTCATGCCCCGTGTCTCCCTGCTGTTGCCCCTCACCCCCCGCTCATGCCCCGTGTCTCTCTCCATTTACCCCCCAACCCCCACTCATGCCCCATGTCTCCCTACTGTTGCCCCCCACCCCCTGCTTATGCCCGGTGTCTCTCTCCTTTTACCCCCACCCCCTCTCATGCCCTGTGTCTCTCTTCTGTTGCCCCCACCCCCTGTCATGCCCCATGTCTCCCTGCTGTTGCCCCCACCCCCCACTCCCATGCCCCATGTCTCTCTCCTATTACCCCCCACCCCCCGGTCATGCCCTGTGTCACCCTGCTGTTGCCACCCATCTCCTGCTCATGCCCCTTGACTCCCTACTGTTGCCCCCCACCCCCTGCTCATGCCCCGTGTCTCTCTCCTGTTACCTCCCACCCCCTCTCATGCCCTGTGTCTCTCTCCTGCTGCCCCCACCCCCGGTCATGCCCCATTTCTCCCTGCTGTTGCCCCCACCCCCCACTCCCATGCCCCATGTCTCTCTCCTGTTACCTCCCACCCCCCGGTCATGCCCTGTGTCTCGCTGCTGTTGCCACCCACCCCGCTCATGCCCCGTTACTCTCTCCTGTTGTCCCCCACCCTCCATTCATGCCCCGTGTCTCCCTGCTGTTGCCCCTCACCCCCGCTCATGCCCCGTGTCTCCCTGCTGTTGCCCCTCACCCCCGCTCACGCCCCGTTTCTCTCTCCTGTTACCCCCACCGCACTGCTCATGCCCCGTGTCTCCCTGCTGTTGCCCCCACCCCTGCCCCGTGTCCTTCTCCTGTTACCCCCCACACCCCTCTCATGCCCCATGTCTCTCACCTGTTACCCCTCCCCCCACTCATGCCCCGTGTCTCTCTCCTGTTGCCACCCACCCCCGCTCATGCTCCGTGTATCCCTGCTGTTGCCTCTACCCCCCTCTCATGCCCCGTGTCTCTCTACTGTTACCCCCCACTCCCCTCTCATGCCCCGTGTCTCTCTCCTGTTCCCCCCACCCCCCGGTCATGCCCCGTGTCTCCCTGCTGTTTCCCCCACCCCCCGCTCACGCCCCGTGTCTCTCTCCTGTTACCCCCACCCCCCGCTCATGCCCAGTGTCTCCCTAATGTTGCCCCCCACCCTCCGCTCATGCCCCGTGTCTCTCTCCTGTTACCCCCACCCCCTCCCATGCCCCGTGTCTCTCTCCTGTTGCCCCCCACCCCGCGCTCATGCCCAATGTCTCCCTGCTGTTGCCCCCCACCCCCCACTCACATGCCCTGTGTCTCTCTCCTGTTACCCCCCACCCCCTGGTCATGCCCCATGTCTCCCTGCTGTTGCCCCCCACCCACTTCTCATGCCCCGTGTCTCTCTCCTGTTGCCCCCCACCCCCGCTCATGCCCCGTGTGTCCACGCTATTGCCCCCCACCCCCCGGCCATGCCCCATGTCTCTCTTCTGTTACCCCACACCCCCCGGTCATGCCCCATGTCTCCCTGCTGTTGCCCCCAACCCCCCGCTCATGCCCCGCGTCTCCCTGCTGTTGCCCCCACCCCCTGCTCATGCCCCGTGTCTCCCTCCTGTTGCCCCCATCCCCCGCTCATGCCCCGTGTCTCTCTCCTGTTACCCCTCACGCCCCTTTCATGGCCCGTGTCTCCCTGCTGTTGCCCCCTGCTTATGACCCGTGTCCTTCTCCTGTTACCCCCCGCTCATGCCCCGAGTCTCCCTCGTGTTCCCGCCACCCCTGCTCATGCCCCGTGTCTCCCTGCTGTTGCCCCCACCCCCCTCTCATGCCCCGTGTCTCTCTCCTGTTACCCCCACCCCTGCTCATGCCCCATGTCTCTCTCCCCTTATCCCCCACACCCCTCTCATGCCCCGTGTCTATCTCCTGTTACCCCCCACCCCCGCTCATGCCCCGTGTCTCTCTCCTGTTGCCCCCCACCCCCGGTCATGCCCCGTGTCTCCCTGCTGTTGCCCCCCACCCCCCAGTCATGCCCTGTGTCTCCCTGCTGTTGCCACCACCCCGCGCTCATGCCCCGTGTCCCCCTGCTGTTCCCCTCAACCCCCCGCTCATGCCCCATATCTCTCTCCTGTTACCCCCCTCCCCCTCTCATGCCCCGTGTCTCCCTCCTGTTCCCCCCACCCCCCGCTCATGCCACGTGTCTCCCTGCTGTTTCCACCCACCCCCCTCTCATGCCCCGTGTCTCTCTCCTGTTACCCCCCACTCCCCTCTCATGCCCCGTGTTTCTCTCTTTTTGCCCCCCACCACTAGGTCATGCCCTGTGTCTCCCTGCTGTTGCCCCCATCCTCCGCTCATGCCCCGTGTCTCCCTCCTGTTACCCCCCACCCCCCAGTCATGCCCCGTGTCTCCCTGCTGTTGCCCCCCACCCCCAGTCATGCCCCGTGTCTCTCTCTTGTTACCCCCACCCGCCTCTCATGCCCCGTGTCTCTCTCCTGTTGCCCCCCGGTCATGCCCCGAGTCTCCCTGCTATTGCCCCCCACCCCCCGCTCATGCCCCGTGTCTCTCTCCTGTTAAGAACCACCCCCCGCTCATGCCTCGTGTCTCCTCTGTTCCCCCCACCCCCCGCTCATGCACTGTCTCCCTGCTGTTGCCCCCACCCCCCGCTCACGCCCGTGTCTCTCTCCTGTTCCCCCCACCCCCCTCTCATGCCCCATGTCTCTCACCTGTTACCCCTCCAACCCTCTCATGCCCCGTGTCTCTCTCCTGTTACCCTCCACCCCCTCTCATGCCCCGTGTCTCTCTCCTGTTGCCCCCCACCCCCTGGTCATGCCCCGTGTCTCCCTGCTGTTGCCTCCCACCCCCCGCTCATGCACTGTGTCTCCCTGCTGTTGCCCCCAGCTCCTGCTCATTCCCCATGTCTCTCTCCTATTACCCCCACCCCCCTCTCATGCCCCGTGTCTCTCTCCTGTTAACCTCCACCCCATCTCATGCCCTGTGTTTCTCTCCTGTTGCCCCCCACCCCCGGTCATGCCCCATGTCTCTCTCCTGTTGCCCCCCCACCCCCTGCTCATGCCCTGTGTCTCCCTGCTGTAGCCCCCACCCCCCGCTCATGCCCCGTGTCTCTCTCCTGTTACCCCCCACCCCCTGCTCATGACCCATGTCTCCCTTGTGTTCCCCCCAACCCCCGCTCATGCCCCGTGTCTCTCTCCTGTTACCCCCGCCCCCGGTCATGCCCCATGTCTCCCTGCTGTTGCCCCCTACCACCTGCTCATGCCCGGTGTCTCTCTCCTGTTATCCTCCACCCCCCTCTCATGCCCCGTGTCTCTCTCCTGTTGCTCCCCATCCCCCGGTCATGCCCCGTGTCTCCCTGCTGTTGCCCCCCACCCCCGGCTCATGCCCCGTGTCTCTCTCCTGTTGCCCCCACCCTCCAGTCATGCCCCGTGTCTCCCTGCTTTTGCCCCTCACCCCCTGCTCATGCCCCGTGTCTCCCTGCTGTTGCCCCCCACCCCCCGCTCATGCCCCGAGTCTCACTCCTGTTACGCCCCACCACCCGCTCATGCCCCCTGTCTCTCTCCTGTTGCCCCCACCCCCGCTCATGCCCCGTTTCTCTCTCCTGTTACCCCACCCCCCTCTCATGCCCCGTGTCTCCCTGCTGTTGCCCCCACCCCCCTCTCATGCCCCGTGTCTCTCTCCTGTTCCCCCACCCCCCGCTCATGCCACGTGTCTCCCTGCTGTTTCCCCCAGCCCCCTCTCATGCCCCGTGTCTCTCTCCTGTTACCCCCCACTCCCCTCTCATGCCCCGTGTTTCTCTCTTGTTGCCCCCCACCACTAGGTCATGCCCTGTGTCTCCCTGCTGTTGCCCCATCCTCCGCTCATGCCCCGTGTCTCCCTGCTGTTGCCCCCCCACGCCCCAGTCATGCCCTGTGTCTCCCTGCTGTTGCCCCCACCCCGCGCTCATGCCCCGTATCTCCCTGCTGTTCCCCTCAACCCCCCGCTCATGCCCCATATCTCTCTCCTGTTACCCCCCACCCCCCTCTCATGCCCCGTATCTCCCTCCTGTTCCCCCCACCCCCCGCTCATGCCACGTGTCTCCCTGCTGTTTCCCCCAGCCCCCTCTCATGCCCCGTGTCTCTCTCCTGTTACCCCCCACTCCCCTCTCATGCCCCGTGTTTCTCTCTTGTTGCCCCCCACCACTAGGTCATGCCCTGTGTCTCCCTGCTGTTGCCCCCATCCTCCGCTCATGCCCCGTGTCTCCCTCCTGTTACCCCCCACCCCCCAGTCATGCCCCGTGTCTCCCTGCTGTTGCCCCCCACCCCCAGTCATGCCCTGTGTCTCTCTCTTGTTACCCCGACCCCCCTCTCATGCCCCGTGTCTCTCTCCTGTTGCCCCCCAGCCCCCGGTCATGCCCCGTGTCTCCCTGCTGTAGCCCCCACCCCCGCTCATGCCCCGTGTCTCTCTCCTGTTACCCCCCACCCCCTGCTCATGACCCATGTCTCTCTCCTGTTCCCCCCACACCCCTCTCATGCCCCATGTCTCTCACCTGTTACCCCTCACCCCCTCTCATGCCCCGTGTCTCTCTCCTGTTACCCTCCAACCCTCTCATGCCCTGTGTCTCTCTCCTGTTGCCCTCCACCCCCTGGTCATGCCCCCTGTCTCCCTGCTGTTGCCCCCCACCCCCCGCTCATGCCCTGTGTCTCCCTGCTGTTGCCCCCCACCCCCTGCTCATGCCCCATGTCTCTCTCCTATTACCCCCACCCCCCTCTCATGCCCCGTGTCTCTCTCTGCTGTTACCCTCCACCCCATCTCATGCCCCGTGTTTCTCTCCTGTTGCCCCCCACCCCTGGTAATGCCCCATGTCTCTCTCCTGTTGCCCCCCCACCCCCTGCTCATGCCCTGTGTCTCCCTGCTGTAGCCCCCACCCCCCGCTCATGCCCCGTGTCTCTCTCCTGTTACCCCCCACCCCCTGCTCATGACCCATGTCTCCCTTGTGTTCCCCCCCACCCCTCGCTCATGCCCCGTGTCTCTCTCCTGTTACCCCTCCACCCCCCTCTCATGCCCCGTGCCTCTCTCCTGTGCCCCACACCCCCAGTCATGCCCCGTGTCTCTCTCCTGTTACCCCCCCAGTCCATCCCCGTGTCTCCCTGCTGTTGCCCCCCACCCCCAGTCATGCCCCGTGTCTCTCTCTTGTTACCCCGACCCACCTCTCATGCCCCGTGTCTCTCTCCTGTTGCCCCCCACCCCCCGGTCATGCCCCAAGTCTCCCTGCTGTTGCCCCCCACCCCCCGCTCATGCCCCGTGTCTCTCTCCTGTTAAGCCCCACCCCCCGCTCATGCCTCGTGTCTCCTAAGTTCCCCCACCCCCCGCTCACGCCCCGTGTCTCTCTCCTGTTCCCCCCACCCCCCTCTCATGCCCCATGTCTCTCACCTGTTACCCCTCACCCCCTCTCATGCCCCGTGTCTCTCTCCTGTTACCCTCCACCCCCTCTCATGCCCCGTGTCTCTCTCCTGTTGCCCTCCACCCCCTGGTCATGCCCCGTGTCTCCCTGCTGTTGCCCCCCACCCCCCGCTCATGCCCTGTGTCTCCCTGCTGTTGCCCCCCACCCCCTGCTCATGCCCCATGTCTCTCTCCTATTACCCCCACCCCCCTCTCATGCCCCGTGTCTCTCTCTGCTGTTACCCTCCACCTCATCTCATGCCCCGTGTTTCTCTCCTGTTGCCCCCCACCCCCGGTAATGCCCCATGTCTCTCTCCTGTTGCCCCCCCACCCCCTGCTCATGCCCTGTGTCTCCCTGCTGTAGCCCCCACCCCCCGCTCATGCCCCGTGTCTCTCTCCTGTTACCCCCCACCCCCTGCTCATGACCCATGTCTCCCTTGTGTTCCCCCCCACCCCTCGCTCATGCCCCGTGTCTCTCTCCTGTTGCCCCCCCACCCCCGGTCATGCCCCGTGTCTCCCTGCTGTTGCCCCTTCACCCCAGTCATGCCCTGTGTCTCCCTTCTGTTGCCCCCCGCCCCGCGCTCATGCCCCGTGTCTCCCTCCTGTTGCCCTCAACCCACCGCTCATGCCCCATGTCTCTCTCCTGTTACCCCCACCCCCCTCTCATGCCCCGTGTCTCCCTCCTGTTCCCCCCACCCCCAGCTCATGCCACGTGTCTCCCTGCTGTTTCCCTCACCCCCCAGTCAAGCCCTGTGTCTCCCTGCTGTTGCCCACCACCCTCCGCTCATGCACTGTGTCTCTCTCTTGTTACCCCAGCACCCTCTCATGCCCTGTGTCTCTCGCCTATTGCCCCCCACCCCCCGGTCATGCCCCGAGTCTCCCTGCTGTTGCCCCCCACCCCCCGCTCTTGCCCCATGTCTCTCTCCTGTTAATCCCCACCCCCACTCATGCACTGTCTCCCTGCTGTTGCCCCCACCCCCCGCTCATGCCCCGTGTCTCTCTCCTGTTCCCCCCACCCCCCTCTCATGCCCCATGTCTCTCTCCTGTTACCACTCACCCACCTCTCATGCCCCGTGTCTCTCTCCTGTTACCCTCCACCCCCCTCTCATGCCCCGTGTCTCTCTCCTGTTGCCCCCCACCCCCTGGTCATGCCCTGTGTCTCCCTGCTGTTGCCCCCCACCCCGCGCTCATGCCCCGTCTACCTCCCCTGTTACCCCCCACCCTCGCTCATGCCCTGTGACTCCCTGCTGTTGCCCCCCACCCCCGGTCATGCCCCATGTCTCCCTGCTGTTGCCCCACACCCCCTGCTCATGTCAAGTGTCTCCCTGCTGTTGACCCCCACCATCCGTTCATGCCCTGTGTCTCTCTCCTGTTACCCCCCACCCCCATCTCATGCCCCATGTCTCTCTCGTGTTCCCCAAACCCCCCGCTCATGCGCCGTGTCTCCCTGCTATTGCCCCCACCCCCCTCCCATGCCCCATGTCTCTCTAGTGTTACCCCCCACCCCCCTCTCATGCCCCGTGTCTCTGTCCTGTTCCCCCCACCCCCCGGTCATGCCACATGTCTCCCTGCTGTTGCCCCCCACCCCCCGCTCATGCCCCATGTCTCTCTCCTGTTACCCCCACCCTTGGTAATGCACCGTGTCTCCCTGCTGTTGCCCCCCACCCCGGCTCATGCCCCGTGTACCTTCCCTGTTACCCCCACCCCCGCTCATGCACCGTGTCTCCCTGCTGTTGCCCCCCATTCCTGGTCATGCCCCGTGTCTCCCTGCTGTTGCCCCCCACCCCCCGCTCATGCCCCGCTCTCTCTCCTGTTACCTCCCACCCCCTCTCATGTCTCGTGTCTCCCTCGTGTTCCCCCATCCCGCTCATGCCCCGTGTCTCCCTGCTGTTGCCTCCACCCCCTCTCATGCCCTGTGTCTCTCTCCTGTTCCCCCCAACCCCGGTCACGCCCCGTGTCTCCCTGCTGTTGCCCCCAACCCCCTGCTCATGCCCCGTGTCTCTCTCCTGTTACCCCCCACCCCCTGCTCATGCCCTGTGTCTCCCTACTGTTGCCCCCCACCCCCGCTCATGCCCCGTGTCTCTCTCCTGTTACCCCCCACCCCCTCTCATGCCCCGTGTCTCTCTCCTGTTGCTCCATTCCCTGGTCATGCCCCGTGTCTCCCTGCTGTTTCTCCCACCACCAGCTCATGCCCCGTATCTCTCTCCTGTTGCCCCCCACCCCCTGCTCATGCCCCGTGTTACCCTGCTGTTGCCCCCCACCCCCTGCTCATGCCCCATGTCTGTCTCCTGTTACCCCCACCCCCAGGTCATGCCCCATGTCTCCCTGCTGTTGCCCCCACCCCCCTGCTCATGCCCCGTGTCTCCCTGCTGTTGCCCCCCACACCCCACTCATGCCCAGTGTCTCCCTTCTGTTGCCCCCCACCCCCTGTTCATGCCCCGTGTCCTTCTCCTGTTACCTCCCAACCCCCGCTCATGCCCTGAGTCTCCCTCATGTTCCTCCCACCCCCCCGCTGATGCCCTGTGTCTCCCTGCTGTTGCCCTCCCCCTCTCATGCCCCGTGTCTCTCTCCTGTTGCCTCCCACCCCCCTTTCATGCCCCGTGTCTCCCTGCTGTTGTCCCCCACCACCTGCTCATGCCCCGTGTCTCTCTCCTTTTTCCCCCCACCCCCCCGGTAATGCCCCGTGTCTCCCTGCTGTTGCCTCCACCCCCTCTCATGCCCCGTGTCTCTCTGTTGTCACCCCCCACACTCCTCTCATGCCCCGTGTCTCTCTCCTGTTCCCCCCACCCCCGGTCATGCCCTGTGTCTCCCTGCTGTTGCCCCCCACCCCCCGCTCATGCCCCGTGTCTCTCTCCTGTTACCCCCCACGCCCTGCTCATGCCCTGTGTCTCCCTGCTGTTGCCCCCCACCCCCTTTCATGCCCCGTGTCTCTCTCCTGTTACCCCCCGCCCCCTTTCATGCCCCGTGTCTCTCTCCTGTTGCCCCCCACCCCCGGTCATGCCACGTGTCTCCCTGCTGTTGCCCCCCACCCCCTACTCCCATGCCCCATGTCTCTCTCCTGTTACCCCCCACCCCCGGGTCATGCCCCATTTCTCCCTGCTGTTGCCTCCCACTCATGCCCCATGTCTCTCTCCTGTTATCCCCCACCCCCCGGTCATGCCCCATGTCTCCCTGCTGTTGCCCCCACTCCCCGCTCATGCCCCGTGTCTCTCTCCTGTTACCCCCCACGCCCTGCTTATGCCCCATGTCTCCCTGCTGTTGCCCCCATCCCCCGCTCATGCCCCATGTCCTTCTCCTGTTACCCCCCACCCCCTGCTCATGCCCCGAGTCTCCCTCATGTTCCCCCCACCAACGCTCATGCCCCGTGTCTCCCTGCTGTTGCCCTCCCTTGCTCATGCCCTGTATCTCTCTCCTGTTGCCTCCCACCCCCCGGTCATGCCCCGTGTCTCCCTGCTGTTGTCCCCCACCCCCTGCTCATGCCCCGTGTCTCTGTCCTGTTGCCCCCCACCCCCTGCTCATGCCCCGTGTGTCTCTGCTGTTGCCCCCCACCCCCTGCTCATGCCCCATGTCTCTCTCCTGTTACCCCCACCCCCAGGTCATGCCCCATGTCTCCCTGCTTTTGCCCCCACCACCCTGCTCATGCCCCGTGTCTCCCTGCTGTTGCCCCCCACACCTCACTCATGCCCAGTGTCTCCCTTCTGTTGACCCCCACCCCCCGCTCATGCCCCGTGTCCTTCTCCTGTTACCTCCCACCCCCCGCTCATGCCCTGAGTCTCCCTCATGTTCCTCCCACCCCCCGCTGATGCCCTGTGTCTCCCTGCTGTTGCCCTCCCCCTCTCATGCCCTGTGTCTCTCTCCTGTTGCCTCCCACCCCCCTTTCATGCCCCGTGTCTCCCTGCTGTTGTCCCCCACCACCTGCTCATGCCCCGTGTCTCTCTGTTGTCACCCCCCACACTCCTCTCATGCCCCGTGTCTCTCTCCTGTTCCCCCCACCCCCCGGTCATGCCCTGAGTCTCCCTGCTGTTGCCCCCCACCCCCCGCTCATGCCCCGAGTCTCTCTCCTGTTACCCCCCACGCCCTGCTCATGCCCTGTGTCTCCCTACTGTTTCCCCCCACCCCCTTTCATGCCCCGTGTCTCTCTCCTGTTACCCCCCACCCCCCTTCATGCCCTGTGTCTCTCTCCTGTTGCCCCCACCCCCTACTCCCATGCCCCATGTCTCTCTCCTGTTACCCCCCACCCCCGGGTCATGCCCCGTTTCTCCCTGCTGTTGCCTCCCACTCATGCCCCATGTCTCTCTCCTGTTATCCCCCACCCCCTGGTCATGCCCCATGTCTCCCTGCTGTTGCGCCCACTCCCCGCTCATGCCCCGTGTCTTTCTCCTGTTACCCCCCACGCCCCGCTTATGCCCCGTGTCTCCCTGCTGTTGCCCCCCATCCCCCGCTCATGCCCCATGTCCTTCTCCTGTTACCCCCCACCCCCCGCTCATGCCCCGAGTCTCCCTCATGTTCCCCCCACCACCGCTCATGCCCCGTGTCTCCCTGCTGTTGCCCTCCCTTGCTCATGCCCTGTGTCTCTCTCCTGTTGCCTCCCACCCCCCGGTCATGCCCCGTGTCTCCCTGCTGTTGTCCCCCACCCCCCGCTCATGCCCCATGTCTCCCTTCTGTAGCCCCCCGCTCTTGCCCTGTGTCTCTCTCTCCTGTTAACACCCACCACCCACTCATGCCCCGTGTCTACCTTGTGTTGCCCCCCACCCCATCCTCATGCCCCGTGTCTCCCTGCTGTTGCCCCCCCACCCCCCGCTCATGCCCCGTGTCTCCCTGCTGTTGCACCCCCACACCCGCTCATGCCCTGTGTCTCTCTCCCGTTAACCCCCTACCCCCTCTCATGCCCCGTGTCTCTCTCCTGTTACCCCCCACCCCCGCTCATGCCCTGTGTCTTTCTCCTGTTGCCCCGCACCCCCGGTCATGCCCGTGTCTCCCTGCTGTTGCCCCCCCACCCCCCAGTCATGCCCTGTGTCTCCCTGCTGTTGCCCCCCACCCCCCGCTCATGCCCCATGTCTCTCTCCTGTTATCCCCCACCCCCCTCTCATGCCCCGTGTCTCCCTCCTGTTCCCCCCACCCCCCTCTCATGCCCTGTGTCTCCCTGCTGTTGCCCCCCACCCCCCGCTCATGCCACGTGTCTCCCTGCTGTTTCCCCCCCACCCCCCTCTCATGCCCCGTGTCTCTCTCCTGTTACCCCCCACCCCCCTCTCATGCCCCGTGTCTCTCTTGTGTTGCACCCCACCCCCTGGTCGTGCCCCGTGTTTCCCTGCTGTTGCCCCCGACCCCCCGCTCATGCCCCATGTCTCTCTCCTGTTACCCCCCACCCCAGGTCATGCCCCGTGTCTCCCTGTTGTTGCCCCCCACCCCCCGCTCATGCCCCGTGTCTCTCGCCTGTTACCCCCACCCCCGGTCATGCCCCATGTCTCCCTGCTGTTGCCCCCATCCCCGCTCATGCCGTGTCTCTCTCCTGTTCCCCCACCCCCTCTCATGCCCCGTGTCACTCTCCTGTTGCACCCCACCCCCAGTCATGACCCGTGTCTCCCTGCTGTTGCCCCCCACCCCCCGATCATGCCCCGTGTACCTCCCCTGTTACCCCCCACCCTCGCTCATGCCCCGTGTCTCCCTGCTGTTGCCCCCGACCCCCGATCATGCACCGTGTCTCCCTGATGTTGCCCCACACCCCCCGCTCATGCCAAGTGTCTCCCTGCTGTTGCCCCCCACCCTCTGCTCATGCCCCGTGTCTCTCTCTTGTTACCCCCACCCCCCTCTCATGCCCCGTGTCTCCCTCATGTTCCCCCTGCCCCCCGCTCATGCCCCGTGTCTCCCTGCTGTTGCCCCCCCCTCTCATGCCCTGTGTCTCTCTCCTGTTACCCCCCCACCCCCCTCCGATGCCCAGTGTCTCTCTCCTGTTCCCCCACCCCCCGGTCATGCTCTGTGTCTCCCTCTGTTAAACCCCACCCCCCGCTCATGCCCGGTGTCTCTCTCCTGTTACCCCCCACCTCCCACTCATGCCCCGTGTCTCCCTACTGTTGCCCCCACCCCCTGCTCATGCCCCGTGTCTCTCTCCTGTTGCCCCCACCCCCGGTCAGGCCCCGTGTCTCCCTGCTGCTGCCCCCACCCCCCACTCCCATACCCTGTGTCTCTCTCCTGTTACCCCTCACCCCCGGTCATTTCCTGTATCTCCCTGCTGTTGCCCCCCACCCCCGCCATTGCCCCGTGACTCTCTCCTGTTGCCCCCCACCCCCGTTCATGCCACATGTCTCTCTCCTGTTACCCCTCGCCCACAGGTCATGCCTCATGTCTCCCTGCTGTTGCCCCCCAACCCCCGCTCATGCCCCATGTCTCTCTCCTGTTACCCCTCGCCCCCCGGTCATGCCCCATGTCTCCCTACTGTTGCCCCCCACCCCCGCTCATGCCCCGTGTCTCCCTCCTGTTGCCCCCCACCCTTGCTCATGCCCCGTTTCTCTCTCCTGTTACCCCCACCGCACCGCTCATACCCCGTGTCTCCCTGCTGTTGCCCCCCACCCCTGCTCATGCCCCGTGTCCTTATCCTGTTACCCCCCAGCCCCCTCTCATGCCCCGAGTCTCCCTCGTGTTCCCCCCACCCTCCGCTCATGCCCCGTGTCTCCCTGCTGTTGCCCCCAACCCCTCTCATGCCCTGTTTCTCTCTCCTGTTACCCCCACCCCCCTCCCATGCCCCGTGTCTCTCTCCTGTTACCCCCACCCCCGGTCATGCCCCGTGTCTCTCTCCTTTTACCCCCTACCCCCACTCATGCCCCGTGTCTCCCTACTGTTGCCCCCACCTCCTGCTCATGCCCCGTGTCTCTCTCCTGTTACCTCCCACCCCCGCTCATGCCCCGTGTCTCCCTCCTGTTGCCCCCCACCCCCGCTCATGCCCCGTTTCTCTCTCCTGTTACCCCCACCGCACCGCTCATACGCCGTGTCTCCCTGCTGTTGCCCCCACCCCTGCTCATGCCCCGTGTCCTTATCCTGTTACCCCCCAGCCCCCTCTCATGCCCCGAGTCTCCCTCGTGTTCCCCCCACCCTCCGCTCATGCCCCGTGTCTCCCTGCTGTTGCCCCCACCCCCTCTCATGCCCTGTTTCTCTCTCCTGTTACCCCCACCCCCCTCCCATGCCCCGTGTCTCTCTCCTGTTCCCCCCACCCCCGGTCATGCCCCGTGTCTCTCTCCTTTTACCCCCTACCCCCACTCATGCCCCGTGTCTCCCTACTGTTGCCCCCACCTCCTGCTCATGCCCCGTGTCTCTCTCCTGTTACCTCCCACCCCCTCTCATGCCCTGTGTCTCTCTCCTGCTGCCCCCACCCCCGGTCATGCCCCATGTCTCCCTGCTGTTGCCCCCACCCCCCACTCCCATGCCCCATGTCTCTCTCCTGTTACCTCCCACCCCCCGGTCATGCCCTGTGTCTCGCTGCTGTTGCCACCCACCCCTGCTCATGCCCCGTTACTCTCTCCTGTTGTCCCCCACCGTCCATTCATGCCCCGTGTCTCCCTGCTATTGCCCCTCACCCCACGCTCATGCCCCGTGTCTCCCTTCTGTTGCCCCCCCACCCCCGCTCATGCCCCGTTTCTCTCTCCTGTTACCCCCACCGCACCGCTCATGCCCCGTGTCTTCCTGCTGTATCCCCCCATCCCTGCTCATGCCCCGTGTCCTTCTCCTGATACACCCCACCCCCCTCTCATGCCCCGAGTCTCCCTCGAGTTCCACCCACCCTCCGCTTATGCCCCGTGTCTCCCTGCTGTTGCCCCCAACCCCTCTCATGCCCTGTGTCTCTCTCCTGTTACCCCCATCCCCCTCCCATGCCCCGTGTCTCTCTCCTGTTCCCCCCATCCCCCTCCCATGCCCGGTGTCTCTCTCCTGTTCCCCCCACCCCCAGTCATGCCCCGTGTCTCTCTCCTGTTACCCCCTACCCCCCACTCATGCCCCGTGTCTCCCTACTGTTGCCCCCCACCCCCTGCTCATGCCCCGTGTCTCTCTCCTGTTACCTCCCACCCCCTCTCATGCCCTGTGTCTCTCTCCTGCTGCCCCCACCCCCCGGTCATGCCCCATGTCTCCCTGCTGTTGCCCCCACCCTCCACTCCCATGCCCCATGTCTCTCTCCTATTACCTCCCACCCCCCGGTCATGCCCTGTGTCTCACTGCTGTTGCCACCCACCCCTGCTCATGCCCCGTTACTCTCTCCTGTTGTCCCCCACCCTCCATTCATGCCCCGTGTCTCCCTGCTGTTGCCCCTCACCCCCCGCTCATGCCCCGTGTCTCTCTCCATTTACCCCCCAACCCCCACTCATGCCCCATGTCTCCCTACTGTTGCCCCCCACCCCCTGCTTATGCCCGGTGTCTCTCTCCTTTTACCCCCCACCCCCTCTCATGCCCTGTGTCTCTCTTCTGTTGCCCCCACCCCCTGTCATGCCCCATGTCTCCCTGCTGTTGCCCCCACCCCCCACTCCCATGCCCCATGTCTCTCTCCTATTACCCCCCACCCCCCGGTCATGCCCTGTGTCACCCTGCTGTTGCCACCCACCTCCTGCTCATGCCCCTTGACTCCCTACTGTTGCCCCCCACCCCCTGCTCATGCCCCGTGTCTCTCTCCTGTTACCTCCCACCCCCTCTCATGCCCTGTGTCTCTCTCCTGCTGCCCCCACCCCCCGGTCATGCCCCATTTCTCCCTGCTGTTGCCCCCACCCCCCACTCCCATGCCCCATGTCTCTCTCCTGTTACCTCCCACCCCCCGGTCATGCCCTGTGTCTCGCTGCTGTTGCCACCCACCCCGCTCATGCCCCGTTACTCTCTCCTGTTGTCCCCCACCCTCCATTCATGCCCCGTGTCTCCCTGCTGTTGCCCCTCACCCCCGCTCATGCCCCGTGTCTCCCTGCTGTTGCCCCTCACCCCCGCTCACGCCCCGTTTCTCTCTCCTGTTACCCCCACCGCACTGCTCATGCCCCGTGTCTCCCTGCTGTTGCCCCCACCCCTGCCCCGTGTCCTTCTCCTGTTACCCCCCACCCCCCTCTCATGCCCCGAGTCTCCCTCATGTTCCCCCCACCCTCCGCTCATGCCCCGTGTCTCCCTGCTGTTGCCCCCAACTCCTCTCATGCCCTGTGTCTCTCTCCTGTTACCCCCACCCCCCTCAGATGCCCCGTGTCTCTCTCCTGTTCCCCCCACCCCCGGTCATGCCCCGTGTCTCTCTCCTGTTACCCCCTACCCCCCACTCATGCCCCGTGTCTCCCTACTGTTGCCCCCCACCCCCTGCTCATGCCCCTTGTCTCTCTCCTGTTACCTCCCCCCCCCTCTCATGCCCTGTGTCTCCCTCCTGCTGCCCCCACCCCCCGGTCATGCCCCATGTCTCCCTGCTGTTGCCCCCACCCCCCACTCCCATGCCCCATGTCTCTCTCCTGTTACCTCCCACCCCCCGGTCATGCCCTGTGTCTCGCTGCTGTTGCCACCCACCCCCGCTCATGCCCCGTTACTCTCTCCTGTTGTCCCCCACCCTCCATTCATGCCCCGTGTCTCGCTCCATTTACCCCCCAACCCCCACTCATGCCCCATGTCTCCCTACTGTTGCCCCCCCACCCCCTGCTTATGCCCCGTGTCTCTCTCCTGTTACCCCCCACCCCCTCTCATGCCCCGTGTCTCTCTCCTGTTGCCCCCACCCCCCTGTCATGCCCCATGTCTCCCTGCTGTTGCCCACACCCCCCACTCCCATGCCCCATGTCTCTCTCCTGTTACCCCCCACCCCCCGGTCATGCCCTGTGTCCCCCTGCTGTTGCCACCCACCCCCCCTCATGCCCCTTGACTCTCTACTGTTGCCCCCCACCCCCCAATCATGCCCCGTGTGTCCCTGCTGTTGCCCCCCACCCCCACTCATGCCCCATGTCTCCCTGCTGTTGCCCACCACCCCTCACTCATGCCCCGTGTCTCCCTCCTGTTGCCCCCCCGCTCATGCCCCGTGTCTCTCTCCTGTTACCCCCCACAACCCGCTCATGCCCCGTGTCTCTCTGCTGTTGCCCCCCACCCCCGCTCATGCCCCGTGTCTTTCTCCTGTTACCCCCCACCCCTGCTCATTCCCTGAGTCTCTCTCGTGTTCCACCCACCCCCGCTCATGCCCCGTGTCTCCCTGCTGTTGCCCCCCCGCTCATGCCCCGTGTCTCTCTCCTGTTGCCTCCCACCCACCGGTCATGCCCTGTGTCTCCCTGCTGTTGTCCCCCACCCCCTGCTCATGCCCCGTGTCTCTCTCCCGTTGCCCCCCACCCCTCGCTCATGCCCCGTGTCTCCCTGCTGTTGCCCCCCACCCCCCGCTCATGCTACGTGTCTCTCTCCCATTACCCCCCCACCCCCCTCTCATGCCCCGTGTCTCTCTCCTGTTACCCCTACCCCCTCTCATGCCCTGTGTCTCCCTGCTGTTGCCCCCCACACCCCACTCATGCCCCGTGTCTCTCTCCTGTTACCCCCACCGCACCGCTCATGCCCCGTGTCTCCCTGCTGTTGCCCCCACCCCCGCTCATGCCCTGTGTCCTTCTCCTGTTACCCCCCACCCCCCTCTCATGCCCCGTGTCTCTCTCCTGCTGCCCCCACCCCCCGGTCATGCCCCGTGTCTCTCTCCTGCTTCCCCCACCCCCCACTCCCATGCCCCATGTCTCTCTCCTGTTACCTCCCACCCCCCGGTCATGCCCTGTGTCTCGCTGATGTTGCCACCCACCCCCGCTCATGCCCCGTTACTCTCTCCTGTTGCCCCCCACCCTCCATTCATGCCCCGTGTCTCCCTGCTGTTGCCCCTCACCCCCCGCTCATGCCCCGTGTCTATCTCCGTTTACCCCCCACCCCCTACTCATGCCCCATGTCTCCCTACTGTTGCCCCCCACCCCCTGCTTATGCCCCGTGTCTCTCTCCTGTTACCCCCCACCCCCTCTCATGCCCCGTGTCTCTCTCCTGTTGCCCCCACCCCCCTGTCATGCCCCATGTCTCCCTGCTGTTGCCCCCACCCCCACTCCCATGCCCCATGTCTCTCTCCTGTTACCCCCACCCCCCGGTCATGCCCTGTGTCCCCCTGCTGTTGCCACCCACCCCCCGCTCATGCCCCTTGACTCTCTACTGTTGCCCCCCACCCCCCAATCATGCCCCGTGTGTCCCTGCTGTTGCCCCCCACCCCCGCTCACGCCCCATGTCTCCCTGCTGTTGCCCACCCCACCACTCATGCCCCGTGTCTCCCTCCTGTTGCCCCCGCTCATGCCCTGTGTCTCTCTCCTGTTACCCCCTACAACCCGCTCATGCCCCGTGTCTCTCTGCTGTTGCCCCCCACCCCCCGCTCATGCCCCGTGTCTCTCTCCTGTTACCCCCCACCCCCCGCTCATTCCCCGTGTCTCCCTCGTGTTGCCCCCCACCCCCTGCTCATGCCCTGTGTCTCCCTGCTGTTGCCCCCCACCCCCGCTCATGCCACGTGTCTCTCTCCCATTACCCCCCCACCCCCCTCTCATGCCCCGTGTCTCTCTCCTGTTACCCCTACCCCCCTCTCATGCCCTGTGTCTCCCTGCTGTTGCCCCCCACCCCCCGCTCATGCCCCGTGTCTCTCTCCTGTTACCCCCAACCCCAGCTCATGACTTGTGTCTCTCTCCTGTTACCCCCCACCCCCGGTCATAACCCGTGACTCCCTGCTGTTCCCCCCACCCCCGCTCATGCCCTGTGTCTCCCTGCTGTTGCCCCCCACCCCTGCTCATGCCCCGTGTCCTTATCCTGTTACCCCCCACCCCCCTCTCATGCCCCGAGTCTCCCTCGTGTTCCCCCCACCCTCCGCTCATGCCCCGTGTCTCCTTGCTGTTGCCATCAACCCCTCTCATGCCCTGTTTCACTCTCCTGTTACCCCCACCCCCTCCCATGCCCCGTATCTCTCTCCTGTTCCCCCCACCCCCGGTCATGCCCCGTATCTCTCTCCTTTTACCCCCTACCCCCAATCATGACCTGTGTCTCCCTACTGTTGCCCCCACCTCCTGCTCATGCCCCGTGTCTCTCTCCTGTTACCTCCCACCCCCTCTCATGCCCTGTGTCTCTCTCCTGCTGCCCCCACCCCCGGTCATGCCCCATGTCTCCCTGCTGTTGCCCCCACACCCCACTCCCATGCCCCATGTCTCTCTCCTGTTACCTCCCACCCCCCGGTCATGCCCTGTGTCTCGCTGCTGTTGCCACCCACCCCCCGCTCATGCCCCGTTACTCTCTCCTGTTGTCCCCCACCCTCCATTCATGACCCGTGTCTCCCTGCTATTGCCCCTCACCCCACGCTCATGCCCCGTGTCTCCCTCCTGTTGCCCCCCACCCCCGCTCATGCCCCGTTTCTCTCTCCTGTTACCCCCACCGCACCGCTCATGCCCTGTGTCTCCCTGCTGTATCCCCCCACCCCTGCTCATGCCCTGTGTCTCTCTCCTGCTGCCCCCACCCCCCGGTCATGCCCCATGTCTCCCTGCTGTTGCCCCCACCCCCACTCCCATGCCCCATGTCTCTCTCCTGTTACCTCCCACCCCCGGTCATGCCCTGTGTCTCGCTGCTGTTGCCACCCACCACCGCTCATGCCCCGTTACTCTCTCCTGTTGTCCCCCACCCTCCATTCATGCCCCGTGTCTCCCTGCTGTTGCCCCTCACCCCCCGCTCATGCCCCGTGTCTCTCTCCATTTACCCCCCAACCCCCACTCATGCCCCATGTCTCCCTACTGTTGCCCCCCACTCCCTGCTTATGCCCGGTGTCTCTCTCCTGTTACCCCCACCCCCTCTCATGCCCCGTGTCTCTATCCTGTTGCCCCCACCCCCTGTCATGCCCCATGTCTCCCTGCTGTTGCCCCCACCCCCCACTCCCATGCCCCATGTCTCTCTCCTGTTACCTCCCAACCCCCGGTCATGCCCTGTGTCTCGCTGCAGTTGCCACCCACCCCCGCTCATGGCCCGTTACTCTCTCCTGTTGTCGCCCACCCTCCATTCATGCCCCGTGTCTCCCTGCTGTTGCCCCTCACCCCCCGCTCATGCCCCGTGTCTCCCTGCTGTTGCCCCTCACCCCCGCTCATGCCCCGTTTCTCTCTCCTGTTACCCCCACCGCACCGCTCATGCCCCGTGTCTCCCTGCTGTTGCCCCCCACCCCTGCTCATGCCCCGTGTCCTTCTCCTGTTACCCCCCACCCCCCTCTCATGCCCCGAGTCTCCCTCGTGTTCCCCCCACCCTCCGCTCATGCCCCGTGTCTCCCTGCTGTTGCCCCCAACCCCTCTCATGCCCTGTGTCTTTCTCCTGTTACCCCCACCCCCCTCCCATGCCCCGTGTCTCACTCCTGTTCCCCCACCCCCTTTCATGCCCCGTGTCTCTCTCCTGTTACCCCCTACCCCCAACTCATGCCCCGTGTCTCCCTACTGTTGCCCCCACCCCCTGCTCATGCCCCGTGTCTCTCTCCTGTTACCTCCCACCCCCTCTCATGCCCCATGTCTCCCTCCTGCTGCCCCCACCCCCCGGTCATGCCCCATGTCTCCCTGCTGTTGCCCCCACCCCCCACTCCCATGCCCCATGTCTCTCTCCTGTTACCTCCCACCCCCCGGTCATGCCCTGTGTCTCGCTGCTGTTGCCACCCACCCCCCACTCCCATGCCCCATGTCTCTCTCCTGTTACCTCCCACCCCCTGGTCATGCCCTGTGTCTCGCTGCTGTTGCCACCCACCCCCGCTCATGCCCCGTGTCTCTCTCCATTTACCCCCCAACCCCCGCTCATGCCCCGTTACTCTCTCATGTTGTCCGCCACCCTCCATTCATGCCCCGTGTCTCCCTGCTGTTGCCCCTCACCCCCCGCTCATGCCCCGTGTCTCTCTCCATTTACCCCCCAACCCCCACTCATGCCCCATGTCTCCCTACTGTTGCCCCCCCACCCCCTGCTTATGCCCCGTGTCTCTCTCCTGTTACCCCCACCCCCTCTCATGCCCCGTGTCTCTCTCCTGTTGCCCCCACCCCCCTGTCATGCCCCATGTCTCCCTGCTGTTGCCCACACCCCCCACTCCCATGCCCCATGTCTCTCTCCTGTTACCCCCCACCCCCCGGTCATGCCCTGTGTCCCCCTGCTGTTGCCACCCACCCCCCCATGCCCCTTGACTCTCTACTGTTGCCCCCCACCCCCCAATCATGCCCCGTGTGTCCCTGCTGTTGCCCCCACCCCCCGCTCATGCCCCATGTCTCCCTGCTGTTGCCCACCACCCCCCACTCATGCCCCGTGTCTCCCTCTTGTTGCCCCTTGCTCATGCCCCGTGTCTCTCTCCTGTTACCTCCGACAACCCGCTCATGCCCCGTGTCTCTCTGCTGTTGCCCCCCACCCCCGCTCATGCCCCGTGTCTTTCTCCTGTTACCCCCACCCCCGCTCATTCCCTGAGTCTCCCTCGTGTTCCACCCACCCCCGCTCATGCCCCGTGTCTCCCTGCTGTTGCCCCCCCGCTCATGCCCCGTGTCTCTCTCCTGTTGTCCCCCACCCCCTGCTCATGCCCCGTGTCTCTCTCCCGCTGCCCCCCAACCCTCGCTCATGCCCCGTGTCTGCCTGCTGTTGCCCCCCACCCCCCGCTCATGCCACGTGTCTCTCTCCCATTACCCCCCCACCCCCCTCTCATGCCCCGTGTCTCTCTCCTGTTACCCCTACCCCCTCTCATGCCCTGTGTCTCCCTGCTGTTGCCCCCCACGCCCCGCTCATGCCCCGTGTCTCTCTCCTGTTACCCCCACCGCACCGCTCATGCCCCGTGTCTCCCTGCTGTTGCCCCCCACCCCCGCTCATGCCCCGTGTCCTTCTCCTGTTACCCCCCACCCCCCTCTCATGCCCCAAGTCTCCTTCGTGTTCCCCCCACCCTCCGCTCATGCCCCGTGTCTCCCTGCTGTTGCCCCCAACCCCTCTCATGCCCTGTGTCTCTCTCCTGTTACCCCCACCCCCCTCCCAAGTCCCGTGTCTCTCTCCTATTCCCCCCACCCCCGGTCATGCCCCGTGTCTCTCTCCTGTTACCCCCTACCCCACACTCATGCCCCGTGTATCCCTACTGCTGCCCCCCACCCCCTGCTCATGCCCCGTGTCTCTCTCCTGTTACCTCCCACCCCCTCTCACGCCCCGTGTCTCTCTCCTGCTGCCCCCACCCACCTGTCATGCCCCATGTCTCCCTGCTGTTGCCCCCACCCCCCACTCCCATGCCCCATGTCTCTCTCCTGTTACCCCCCACGCCCTGTGTCCCCCTGCTGTTGCCACCCACCCCCCGCTCATGCCCCTTGACTCTCTACTGTTGCCCCCCACCCCCAATCATGCCCCGTGTGTCCCTGCTGTTGCCCCCCACCCCCGCTCATGCCCCATGTTTCCCTGCTATTGCCCACCCCACCACTTTTGCCCCGTGTCTCCCTCCTGTTGCCCCCGCTCATGCCCCGTGTCTCTCTCCTGTTACCCCCCACAACCCGCTCATGCCCCGTGTCTCTCTGCTGTTGTCCCCCAACCCCGCTCATGCCCCGTGTCTTTCTCCTGTTACCCCCCACCCCCCTCATTCCCTGAGTCTCCCTCGTGTTCCACCCACCCCCGCTCATGCCCCGTGTCTCCCTGCTGTTGCCCCCCGCTCATGCCCCGTGTCTCTCTCCTGTTGCCTCCCACCCCCGGTCATGCCCCGTGTCTCCCTGCTGTTGTCCCCCACCCCCTGCTCATGCCCCGTGTCTCTCTCCCGTTGCCCCCCACCCCCTGCTCATGCCCCGTGTCTCCCTGCTGTAGGCCCCACCCACCGCTCATGCCCCGTGTCTCTCTCCTGTTACCCCCCACCCCCCGCTCATTCCCTGTGTCTCCCTCGTGTTGCTCCCCACCCCCTGCTCATGCCACGTGTCTCCCTCCCATTACCCCCCCACCCCCCTCTCATGCCCCGTGTCTCCCTGCTGTTGCCCCCCACCCCACAGTCATGCCCTGTGTCTCCCTGCTGTTGCCCCCCACCCCCCGCTCATGCCCTGTGTCTCTCTCCTGTTACCCCCCACGCCCTGCTCATGCCCTGTGTCTCCCTACTGTTGCCCCCCACCCCCTTTCATGGCCCGTGTCTCTCTCCTGTTACCCCCCACCCCCTTTCATGCCCCGTGTCTCTCTCCTGTTGCCCCCCACCCCCGGTCATGCCACGTGTCTCCCTGCTGTTGCCCCCACCCCCTACTCCCATGCCCCATGTCTCTCTCCTGTTACCCCCCACCCCCGGGTCATGCCCCGTTTCTCCCTGCTGTTGCCTCCCACTCATGCCCCATGTCTCTCTCCTGTTACCCCCACCGCACCGCTCATCCCCCGTGTCTCCCTGCTGTTGCCCCCCACCCCCGCTCATGCCCCGTGTCCTTCTCCTGTTACCCCCCACCCCCCTCTCATGCCCCAAGTCTCCCTCGTGTTCCCCCCACCCTCCGCTCATGCCCCGTGTCTCCCTGCTGTTGCCCCCAACCCCTCTCATGCCCTGTGTCTCTCTCCTGTTACCCCCACCCCCCTCCCAAGCCCCGTGTCTCTCTCCTGTTCCCCCCACCCCCGGTCATGCCCCGTGTCTCTCTCCTGTTACCCCCTACCCCACACTCATGCCCCGTGTATCCCTACTGTTGCCCCCCACCCCCTGCTCATGCCCCGTGTCTCTCTCCTGTTACCTCCCACCCCCTCTCACGCCCCGTGTCTCTCTCCTGCTGCCCCCACCCCCCTGTCATGCCCCATGTCTCCCTGCTGTTGCCCCCACCCCCCACTCCCATGCCCCATGTCTCTCTCCTGTTACCCCCCACCCCCCGGTCATGCCCTGTGTCCCCCTGCTGTTGCCACCCACCCCCCGCTCATGCCCCTTGACTCTCTACTGTTGCCCCCCACCCCCCAATCATGCCCCGTGTGTCCCTGCTGTTGCCCCCCACCCTCGCTCATGCCCCATGTTTCCCTGCTGTTGCCCACCCCACCACTTTTGCCCCGTGTCTCCCTCCTGTTGCCCCCGCTCATGCCCCGTGTCTCTCTCCTGTTACCCCCCACAACCCGCTCATGCCCCGTGTCTCTCTGCTGTTGTCCCCCAACCCCGCTCATGCCCCGTGTCCTTCTCCTGTTACCCCCCACCCCCGCTCATTCCCTGAGTCTCCCTCGTGTTCCACCCACCCCCGCTCATGCCCCGTGTCTCCCTGCTGTTGCCCCCCGCTCATGCCCCGTGTCTCTCTCCTGTTGCCTCCCACCCCCCGGTCATGCCCCGTGTCTCCCTGCTGTTGTCCCCCACCCCCTGCTCATGCCCCGTGTCTCTCTCCCGTTGCCCCCCACCCCCTGCTCATGCCCCGTGTCTCCCTGCTGTAGGCCCCACCCCCCGCTCATGCCCCGTGTCTCTCTCCTGTTACCCCCCACCCCCCGCTCATTCCCCGTGTCTCCCTCGTGTTGCCCCCCACCCCCTGCTCATGCCACGTGTCTCCCTCCCATTACCCCCCCACCCCCCTCTCATGCCCCGTGTCTCTCTCCTGTTACCCCCCACCCCACAGTCATGCCCTGTGTCTCCCTGCTGTTGCCCCCCACCCCCCGCTCATGCCCTGTGTCTCTCTCCTCTTACCCCCCACGCCCTGCTCATGCCCTGTGTCTCCCTACTGTTGCCCCCCACCCCCTTTCATGGCCCGTGTCTCTCTCCTGTTACCCCCCACCCCCTTTCATGCCCCGTGTCTCTCTCCTGTTGCCCCCCACCCCCGGTCATGCCACGTGTCTCCCTGCTGTTGCCCCCCACCCCCTACTCCCATGCCCCATGTCTCTCTCCTGTTACCCCCCACCCCCGGGTCATGCCCCGTTTCTCCCTGCTGTTGCCTCCCACTCATGCCCCATGTCTCTCTCCTGTTATCCCCCACCCCCCGGTCATGCCTCATGTCTCCCTGCTGTTGCCCCCACTCCCCGCTCATGCCCCGTGTCTCTCTCCTGTTACCCCCCACGCCCCGCTTATGCCCCGTGTCTCCCTGCTGTTGCCCCCCATCCCCCGCTCATGCCCCATGTCCTTCTCCTGTTACCCCCCACCCCCTGCTCATGCCCCGAGTCTCCCTCATGTTCCCCCCACCACCGCTCATGCCCCGTGTCTCCCTGCTGTTGCCCTCCCTTGCTCATGCCCTGTGTCTCTCTCCTGTTGCCTCCCACCCCCCGGTCATGCCCCGTGTCTCCCTGCTGTTGTCCCCCACCCCTGCTCATGCCCCGTGTCTCTGTCCTGTTGCCCCCCACCCCCTGCTCATGCCCCGTGTGTCCCTGCTGTTGCCCCCCACCCCCTGCTCATGCCCCATGTCTCTCTCCTGTTACCCCCACCCCCAGGTCATGCCCCATGTCTCCCTGCTTTTGCCCCGACCACCCTGCTCATGCCCCGTGTCTCCCTGCTGTTGCCCCCCACACCCCACTCATGCCCAGTGTCTCCCTTCTGTTGACCCCCACCCCCCGCTCATGCCCCGTGTCCTTCTCCTGTTACCTCCCACCCCCCGCTCATGCCCTGAGTCTCCCTCATGTTCCTCCCACCCCCCTGCTGATGCCCTGTGTCTCCCTGCTGTTGCCCTCCCCCTCTCATGCCCCCTGTCTGTCTCCTGTTGCCTCCCACCCCCCTTTCATGCCCCGTGTCTCCCTGCTGTTGTCCCCCACCACCTGCTCATGCCCCGTGTCTCTCTCCTTTTTCCCCCCACCCCCCGCTAATGCCCCGTGTCTCCCTGCTGTTGCCTCCACCCCCTCTCATGCCCCGTGTCTCTCTGTTGTCACCCCCCACACTCCTCTCATGCCCCGTGTCTCTCTCCTGTTCCCCCCACCCCCCGGTCATGCCCTGAGTCTCCCTGCTGTTGCCCCCCACCCCCCGCTCATGCCCCGTGTCTCTCTCCTGTTACCCCCCACGCCCTGCTCATGCCCTGTGTCTCCCTACTGTTTCCCCCCACGCCCTTTCATGCCCCGTGTCTCTCTCCTGTTACCCCCCACCCCCTTTCATGCCCCGTGTCTCTCTCCTGTTGCCCCCCACCCCCGGTCATGCCACGTGTCTCCCTGCTGTTGCCCCCACCCCCTACTCCCATGCCCCATGTCTCTCTCCTGTTACCCCCCACCCCCGGGTCATACCCCGTTTCTCCCTGCTGTTGCCTCCCACTCATGCCCCATGTCTCTCTCCTGTTATCCCCCACCCCCCGGTCATGCCCCATGTCTCCCTGCTGTTGCCCCCACTCCCCGCTCATGCCCCGTGTCTCTCTCCTGTTACCCCCCATGTCCCGCTTATGCCCCGTGTCTCCCTGCTGTTGCCACCCATCCCCCGCTCATGCCCCATGTCCTTCTCCTGTTACCTCCCACCCCCCGCTCATGCCCCGAGTCTCACTCATGTTCCCCCCACCACCGCTCATGCCCCGTGTCTCCCTGCTGTTGCCCTCCCTTGCTCATGCCCTGTGTCTCTCTCCTGTTGCCTCCCACCCCCCGGTCATGCCCCGTGTCTCCCTGCTGTTGTCCCCCACCCCCTGCTCATGCCCCGTGTCTCTGTCCTGTTTCCCCCACCCCCCGCTCATGCCCCATGTCTCCCTTCTGTAGCCCCCCGCTCTTGCCCTGTGTCTCTCTCTCCTGTTAACACCCACCACCCACTCATGCCCCGTGTCTACCTCGTGTTGCCCCCCACCCCATGCTCATGCCCCGTGTCTCCCTGCTGTTGCCCCCCCGCTCATGCCCCGTGTCTCCCTGCTGTTGCACCCCCACACCTGCTCATGCCCCGTGTCTCTCTCCCGTTAACCCCCACCCCCTCTCATGCCCCGTGTCTCTCTCCTGTTACCCCCCACCCCCGCTCATGCCCTGTGTCTCTCTCCTGTTGCCCTGCACCCCCGGTCATGCCCGTGTCTCCCTGCTGTTGCCCCCCCACCCCCCAGTCATGCCCTGTGTCTCCCTGCTGTTGCCCCCCACCCCCCGCTCATGCCCCATGTCTCTCTCCTGTTACCCCCCACCCCCCTCTCATGCCCCGTGTCTCCCTCCTGTTCCCCCCACCCCCCGCTCATGCCACGTGTCTCCCTGCTGTTTCCCCCCACCCCCCTCTCATGCCCCGTGTCTCTCTCCTGTTACCCCCCACCCCCCTCTCATGCCCCGTGTCTCTCTTGTGTTGCACCCCCACCCCCTGGTCGTGCCCCGTGTTTCCCTGCTGTTGCCCCCGACCCCCCGCTCATGCCCCATGTCTCTCTCCTGTTACCCCCCACCC
The DNA here is from genome assembly GCF_040938575.1 of Ambystoma mexicanum. Classification (NCBI taxonomy): domain Eukaryota; kingdom Metazoa; phylum Chordata; class Amphibia; order Caudata; family Ambystomatidae; genus Ambystoma; species Ambystoma mexicanum. The sequence continues at coordinate 315,737,032 of NC_090936.1, forward strand.
CAGGTCATGCCCCGTGTCTCCCTGTTGTTGCCCCCCACCCCCCGCTCATGCCCCGTGTCTCTCGCCTGTTACCCCCACCCCCGGTCATGCCCCATGTCTCCCTGCTGTTGCCCCCATCCCCGCTCATGCCGTGTCTCTCTCCTGTTCCCCCCACCCCCTCTCATGCCCCGTGTCACTCTCCTGTTGCACCCCATCCCCAGTCATGACCCGTGTCTCCCTTCTGTTGCCCCCCACCCCCCGATCATGCCCCGTGTACCTCCCCTGTTACCCCCAACCCTCGCTCATGCCCCGTGTCTCCCTGCTGTTGACCCTGACCCCCGATCATGCACCGTGTCTCCCTGATGTTGCCCCACACCCCCCGCTCATGCCAAGTGTCTCCCTGCTGTTGCCCCCCACCCTCTGCTCATGACCCGTGTCTCTCTCTTGTTACCCCCACCCCCCTCTTATGCCCCGTGTCTCCCTCATGTTCCCCCTGCCCCCCGCTCATGCCCCGTGTCTCCCTGCTGTTGCCCCCCCTCTCATGCCCTGTGTCTCTCTCCTGTTACCCCCCCACCCCCCTCCGATGCCCAGTGTCTCTCTCCTGTTCCCCCACCCCCCGGTCATGCCCTGTGTCTCCCTCTGTTAAACCCCACCCCCCGCTCATGCCCGGTGTCTCTCTCCTGTTACCCCCCACCTCCCACTCATGCCCCGTGTCTCCCTACTGTTGCCCCCACCCCCTGCTCATGCCCCGTGTCTCTCTCCTGTTGCCCCACCCCCCGGTCAGGCCCCGTATCTCCCTGCTGTTGCCCCCACCCCCCACTCCCATACCCTGTGTCTCTCTCCTGTTACCCCTCACCCCCGGTCATTTCCTGTATCTCCCTGCTGTTGCCCTCCACCCCCGCTCATGCCCCGTGACTCTCTCCTGTTGCCCCCCACCCCCGTTCATGCCACATGTCTCTCTCCTGTTACCCCTCGCCCACAGGTCATGCCTCATGTCTCCCTGCTGTTGCCCCCAACCCCCGCTCATGCCCCATGTCTCTCTCCTGATACCCCTCGCCCCCCGGTCATGCACCATGTCTCCCTACTGTTGCCCCCCACCCCCGCTCATGCCCTGTGTCTCCCTCCTGTTGCCCCCCACCCCCGCTCATGCCCCGTTTCTCTCTCCTGTTACCCCCACCGCACCGCTCATACCCTGTGTCTCCCTGCTGTTGCCCCCACCCCTGCTCATGCCCCGTGTCCTTATCCTGTTACCCCCCACCCCCCTCTCATGCCCCGAGTCTCCCTCGTGCTCCCCCCACCCTCCGCTCATGCCCCGTGTCTCCCTGCTGTTGCCCCCAACCCCTCTCATGCCCTGTTTCTCTCTCCTGTTACCCCCACCCCCCTCCCATGCCCTGTGTCTCTCTCCTGTTCCCCCCACCCCCGGTCATGCCCCGTGTCTCTCTCCTTTTACCCCTACCCCAACTCATGCCCCGTGTCTCCCTACTGTGGCCCCCACCTCCTGCTCATTGCCCCGTGTCTCTCTCCTGTTATCTCCCACCCCCTCTCATGCCCTGTATCTCTCTCCTGCTGCCCCCACCCCCGGTCATGCCCCATGTCTCCCTGCTGTTGCCCCCACCCCCCACTCCCATGCCCCATGTCTCTCTCCTGTTACCTCCCACCCCCTGGTCATGCCCTGTGTCTCGCTGCTGTTGCCACCCACCCCTGCTCATGCCCCGTTACTCTCTCCTGTTGTCCCCCACCCTCCATTCATGCCCCGTGTCTCCCTGCTATTGCCCCTCACCCCATGCTCATGCCTCGTGTCTCCCTTCTGTTGCCCCCCACCCCCGCTCATGCCCCGTTTCTCTCTCCTGTTACCCCCACCGCACCGCTCATGCCCCGTGTCTCCCTGCTGTATCCCCCCACCCCTGCTCATGCCCCGTGTCCTTCTCCTGATACACCCCACCCCCCTCTCATGCCCCGAGTCTCCCTCGAGTTCCACCCACCCTCCGCTTATGCCCCTTGTCTCCCTGCTGTTGCCCCCAACCCCTCTCATGCCCTGTGTCTCTCTCCTGTTAGCCCCATCCCCCTCCCATGCCCCGTGTCTCTCTCCTGTTCCCCCATCCCCCTCCCATGCCCGGTGTCTCTCTCCTGTTCCCCCCACCCCCGGTCATGCCCGAGTCTCTCTCCTGTTACCCCCTACCCCCCACTCATGCCCCGTGTCTCCCTACTGTTGCCCCCCACCCCCTGCTCATGCCCCGTGTCTCTCTCCTGTTACCTCCCACCCCCTCTCATGCCCTGTGTCTCTCTCCTGCTGCCCCCACCCCCCGGTCATGCCCCATGTCTCCCTGCTGTTGCCCCCACCCTCCACTCCCATGCCCCATGTCTCTCTCCTGTTACCTCCCACCCCCCGGTCATGCCCTGTGTCTCGCTGCTGTTGCCACCCACCCCCGCTCATGCCCCGTTACTCTCTCCTGTTGTCCCCCACCCTCCATTCATGCCCCGTGTCTCCCTGCTGCTGCCCCTCACCCCCCGCTCATGCCCCGTGTCTCTCTCCATTTACCCCCCAACCCCCACTCATGCCCCATGTCTCCCTACTGTTGCCCCCCACCCCCTGCTTATGCCCGGTGTCTCTCTCCTTTTACCCCCCACCCCCTCTCATGCCCCGTGTCTCTCTCCTGTTGCCCCCACCCCCTGTCATGCCCCATGTCTCACTGCTGTTGCCCCCACCCCCCACCCCCATGCCCCATGTCTCTCTCCTATTACCCCCCACCCCCCGGTCATGCCCTGTGTCACCCTGCTGTTGCCACCCACCCTCCATTCATGCCCCGTGTCTCCCTGCTGTTGCCCCTCACCCCCCGCTCATGCCCCGTGTCTCCCTGCTGTTGCCCCTCACCCCCGCTCATGCCCCGTTTCTCTCTCCTGTTACCCCCACCGCACTGCTCATGCCCCGTGTCTCCCTGCTGTTGCCCCCCACCCCTGCCCCGTGTCCTTCTCCTGTTACCCCCCACCCCCCTCTCATGCCCCGAGTCTCCCTCGTGTTCCCCCCACCCTCCACTCATGCCCCGTGTCTCCCTGCTGTTGCCCCCAACCCCTCTCATGCCCTGTGTCTCTCTCCTGTTACCCCCACCCCCCTCCCATGCCCCGTGGCTCTCTCCTGTTCCCCCCACCCCCGGTCATGCCCTGTGTCTCTCTCCTGTTACCCCCTACCCCCCACTCATGCCCTGTGACTCCCTACTGTTGCCGCCCACCCCCTGCTCATGCCCCATGTCTCTCTCCTGTTACCTCCCACCCCCTCTCATGCCCTGTGTCTCCCTCCTGCTGCCCCCACCCCCCGGTCATGCCCCATGTCTACCTGCTGTTGCCCCCACCCCCCACTCCCATGCCCCATGTCTCTCTCCTGTTACCTCCCACCCCCCGGTCATGCCCTGTGTCTCGCTGCTGTTGCCACCCACCCCCGCTCATGCCCCGTTACTCTCTCCTGTTGTCGCCCACCCTCCATTCATGCCCCGTGTCTCCCTGCTGTTGCCCCTCACCCCCCGCTCATGCCCCGTGTCTCGCTCCATTTACCCCCCAACCCCCACTCATGCCCCATGTCTCCCTACTGTTGCCCCCCCACCCCCTGCTTATGCCCCGTGTCTCTCTCCTGTTACCCCCCACCCCCTCTCATGCCCCATGTCTCTCTCCTGTTACCCCCACCCCCCGGTCATGCCCTGTGTCCCCTTGCTGTTGCCACCCACCCCCCCTCATGCTCCTTGACTCTCTACTGTTGCCCCCCACCCCCCAATCATGCCCCGTGTGTCCCTGCTGTTGCCCCCCACCCCCATTCATGCCCCATGTCTCCCTGCTGTTGCCCACCACCCCCCACTCATGCCCCGTTTCTCCCTCCTGTTGCCCCCCGCTCATGCCCCGTGTCTCTCTCCTGTTACCCCCCACAACCCGCTCATGCCCCGTGTCTCTCTGCTGTTGCCCCCCACCCCCGCTCATGCCCCGTGTCTTTCTCCTGTTACCCCCCACCCCTGCTCATTCCCTGAGTCTCCCTCGTGTTCCACCCACCCCCGCTCATGCCCCGTGTCTCCCTGCTGTTGCCCCCCCGCTCATGCCCCGTGTCTCTCTCCTGTTGCCTCCCACCCACCGGTCATGCCCTGTGTCTCCCTGCTGTTGTCCCCCACCCCCTGCTCATGCCCCGTGTCTCTCTCCCGTTGCCCCCCACCCCTCGCTCATGCCCCGTGTCTCCCTGTTGTTGCCCCCCACCCCCCGCTCATGCCACGTGTCTCTCTCCCATTACCCCCCCACCCCCCTCTCATGCCCCGTGTCTCTCTCCTGTTACCCCTACCCCCTCTCATGCCCTGTGTCTCCCTGCTGTTGCCCCCCACCCCCCGCCCATGCCCCGAGTCTCTCTCCTGTTACCCCCACCGCACCGCTCATGCCCCGTGTCTCCCTGCTGTTGCCCCCCACCCCCGCTCATGCCCTGTGTCCTTCTCCTGTTACCCCCACCCCCCTCTCATGCCCCGTGTCTCTCTCCTGCTGCCCCCACCCCCCGGTCATGCCGCATGTCTCCCTGCTGTTGCCCCCACCCCCCACTCCCATGCCCCATGTCTCTCTCCTGTTACCTCCCACCCCCCGGTCATGCCCTGTGTCTCGCTGCTGTTGCCACCCACCCCCGCTCATGCCCCGTTACTCTCTCCTGTTGCCCCCCACCCTCCATTCATGCCCCGTGTCTCCCTGCTGTTGCCCCTCACCCCCCACTCATGCCCCGTGTCTATCCCCGTTTACCCCCCACCCCCCACTCATGCCCCATGTCTCCCTACTGTTGCCCCCCACCCCCTGCTTATGCCCCGTGTCTCTCTCCTGTTACCCCCCACCCCCTCTCATGCCCCGTGTCTCTCTCCTGTTGCCCCCACCCCCCTGTCATGCCCCATGTCTCCCTGCTGTTGCCCCCACCCCCACTCCCATGCCCCATGTCTCTCTCCTGTTACCCCCCACCCCTCGGTCATGCCCTGTGTCCCCCTGCTGTTGCCACCCACCCCCCGCTCATGCCCCTTGACTCTCTACTGTTGCCCCCCACCCCCCAATCATGCCCCGTGTGTCCCTGCTGTTGCCCCCCACCCCCACTCATGCCCCATGTCTCCCTGCTGTTGCCAACCCCACCACTCATGCCCCGTGTCTCCCTCCTGTTGCCCCCGCTCATGCCCCGTGTCTCTCTCCTGTTACCCCCTACAACCCGCTCATGCCCCGTGTCTCTCTGCTGTTGCCCCCCACCCCCCGCTCATGCCCCGTGTCTCTCTCCTGTTACCCCCCACCCCCGCTCATTCCCCGTGTCTCCCTCGTGTTGCCACCCACCCCCTGCTCATGCCCTGTGTCTCCCTGCTGTTGCCCCCCACCCCCCGCTCATGCCACGTGTCTCTCTCCCATTACCCCCCACCCCCTCTCATGCCCCGTGTCTCTCTCCTGTTACCCCTACCCCCCTCTCATGCCCTGTGTCTCCCTGCTGTTGCCCCCCACCCCCCCGCTCATGCCCCGTGTCTCTCTCCTGTTACCCCCAACCCCAGCTCATGACTTGTGTCTCTCTCCTGTTAACCCCACCCCCCGGTCATAACCCGTGACTCCCTGCTGTTCCCCCCACCCCCGCTCATGCCCTTTGTCTCCCTGCTGTTGCCCCCCACCCCTGCTCATGCCCCGTGTCCTTATCCTGTTACCCCCCACCCCCCTCTCATGCCCCGAGTCTCCCTCGTGTTCCCCCCACCCTCCGCTCATGCCCCGTGTCTCCTTGCTGTTGCCCCCAACCCCTCTCATGCCCTGTTTCTCTCTCCTGTTACCCCCACCCCCCTCCCATGCCCTGTATCTCTCTCCTGTTCCCCCCACCCCCGGTCATGCCCCGTATCTCTCTCCTTTTACCCCCTACCCCCACTCATGCCCTCTGTCTCCCTACTGTTACCCCCACCTCCTGCTCATGCCCCGTGTCTCTCTCCTGTTACCTCCCACCCCCTCTCATGCCCTGTGTCTCTCTCCTGCTGCCCCCACCCCCGGTCATGCCCCATGTCTCCCTGCTGTTGCCCCCACCCCCCACTCCCATGCCCCATGTCTCTCTCCTGTTACCTCCCACCCCCCGGTCATGCCCTGTGTCTCGCTGCTGTTGCCACCCACCCCCCGCTCATGCCCCGTTACTCTCTCCTGTTGTCCCCCACCCTCCATTCATGCCCCGTGTCTCCCTGCTATTGCCCCTCACCCCACGCTCATGCCCCGTGTCTCCCTCCTGTTGCCCCCCACCCCCGCTCATGCCCCGTTTCTCTCTCCTGTTACCCCCACCGCACCGCTCATGCCCCGTGTCTCCCTGCTGTATCCCCCACCCCTGCTCATGCCCTGTGTCTCTCTCCTGCTGCCCCCACCCCCCGGTCATGCCCCATGTCTCCCTGCTGTTGCCCCCACCCCCCACTCCCACGCCCCATGTCTCTCTCCTGTTACCTCCCACCCCCGGTCATGCCCTGTGTCTCGCTGCTGTTGCCACCCACCGCCGCTCATGCCCCGGTACTCTCTCCTGTTGTCCCCCACCCTCCATTCATGCCCCGTGTCTCCCTGCTGTTGCCCCTCACCCCCCGCTCATGCCCCGTGTCTCTCTCCATTTACCCCCCAACCCCCACTCATGCCCCATGTCTCCCTACTGTTGCCCCCCACCCCCTGCTTATGCCCGGTGTCTCTCTCCTGTTACCCCCACCCCCTCTCATGCCCCGTGTCTCTCTCCTGTTGCCCCCACCCCCTGTCATGCCCCATGTCTCCCTGCTGTTGCCCCCACCCCCCACTCCCATGCCCCATGTCTCTTTCCTGTTACCCCCTACCCCCCGGTCATGCCCTGTGTCCCCCTGCTGTTGCCACCCACCCCCCGCTCATGCCCCTTGACTCCCTACTGTTGACCCCCACCCCTGCTCATGCCCCGTGTCTCTCTCCTGTTACCTCCCACCCCCTCTCATGCCCTGTGTCTCTCTCCTGCTGCCCCCACCCCCGGTCATGCCCCATGTCTCCCTGCTGTTGCCCCCACCCCCCACTCCCATGCCCCATGTCTCTCTCCTGTTACCTCCCACCCCCCGGTCTTGCCCTGTGTCTCGCTGCAGTTGCCACCCACCCCCGCTCATGGCCCGTTACTCTCTCCTGTTGTCCCCCACCTTCCATTCATGCCCCGTGTCTCCCTGCTGTTGCCCCTCACCCCCCCGCTCATGCCCCGTGTCTCCCTGCTGTTGCCCCTCACCCCCGCTCATGCCCCGTTTCTCTCTCCTGTTACCCCCACCGCACCGCTCATGCCCCGTGTCTCCCTGCTGTTGCCCCCCACCCCTGCTCATGTCCCGTGTCCTTCTCCTGTTACCCCCCACCCCCCTTTCATGCCCCGAGTCTCCCTCGTGTTCCCCCCACCCTCCGCTCATGCCCCGTGTCTCCCTGCTGTTGCCCCCAACCCCTCTCATGCCCTGTTTCTCTCTCCTGTTATCCCCACCCCCCTCCCATGCCCCGTGTCTCTCTCCTGTTCCCCCCACCCCCGGTCATGCCCCGTGTCTCTCTCCTGTTACCCCCTACCCCCAACTCATGCCCCGTGTCTCCCTACTGTTGCCCCCCACCCCCTGCTCATGCCCCGTGTCTCTCTCCTGTTACCTCCCACCCCCTCTCATGCCCTGTGTCTCCCTCCTGCTGCCCCCACCCCCGGTCATGCCCGATGTCTCCCTGCTGTTGCCCCCACCCCCCACTCCCATGCCCCATGTCTCTCTCCTGTTACCTCCCACCCCCCGGTCATGCCCTGTGTCTCGCTGCTGTTACCACCCACCCCCCACTCCCATGCCCCATGTCTCTCTCCTGTTACCTCCCACCCCCCGGTCATGCCCTGTGTCTCGCTGCTGTTGCCACCCACCCCCGCTCATGCCCCGTGTCTCTCTCCATTTACAACCCCCAATCCCCGCTCATGCCCCGTTACTCTCTCCTGTTGTCCCCCACCCTCCATTCATGCCCCGTGTCTCCCTGCTGTTGCCCCTCACCCCCCGCTCATGCCCCGTGTCTCTCTCCATTTACCCCCCAACCCCCACTCATGCCCCATGTCTCCCTACTGTTGCCCCCCCACCCCCTGCTTATGCCCCGTGTCTCTCTCCTGTTACCCCCACCCCCTCTCATGCCCCGTGTCTCTCTCCTGTTGCCCCCACCCCCCGGTCATGCCCTGTGTCCCCCTGCTGTTGCCACCCACCCCCCCTCATGCCCCTTGACTCTCTACTGTTGCCCCCCACCCCCCAATCATGCCCTGTGTGTCCCTGCTGTTGCCCCCCACCCCCCGCTCATGCCCCATGTCTCCCTGCTGTTGCCCACCACCCCCCACTCATGCCCCGTGTCTCCCTCCTGTTGCCCCCTGCTCATGCCCCGTGTCTCTCTCCTGTTACCTCCGACAACCCGCTCATGCCCCGTGTCTCTCTGCTGTTGCCCCCCACCCCCGCTCATGCCCCGTGTCTTTCTTCTGTTACCCCCCACCCCCGCTCATTCCCTGAGTCTCCCTCGTGTTCCACCCACCCCCGCTCATGCCCCGTGTCTCCCTGCTGTTGCCCCCCCGCTCATGCCCCGTGTCTCTCTCCTGTTGCCTCCCACCCACCGGTCATGCCCCGTGTCTCCCTGCTGTTGTCCCCCACCCCCTGCTCATGCCCCGTGTCTCTCTCCCGCTGCCCCCCACCCCTCGCTCATGCCCTGTGTCTGCCTGCTGTTGCCCCCCACCCCCCGTTCATGCCACGTGTCTCTCTCCCATTACCCCCCCACCCCCCTCTCATGCCCTGTGTCTCTCTCCTGTTACCCCTACCCCCTCTCATGCCCTGTGTCTCCCTGCTGTTGCCCCCCACGCCCCGCTCATTCCCCGTGTCTCCCTCCTGTTGCCCCCTGCTCATGCCCCGTGTCTCTCTCCTGTTACCTCCGACAACCCGCTCATGCCCCGTGTCTCTCTGCTGTTGCCCCCCACCCCCGCTCCTGCCCCGTGTCTTTCTCCTGTTACCCCCCCACCCCCGCTCATTCCCTGAGTCTCCCTCGTGTTCCACCCATCCCCGCTCATGCCCCGTGTCTCCCTGCTGTTGCCCCCCCCGCTCATGCCCCGTGTCTCTCTCCTGTTGCCTCCCACCCACCGGTCATGCCCCGTGTCTCCCTGCTGTTGTCCCCCACCCCCTGCTCATGCCCCGTGTCTCTCTCCCGCTGCCCCCCACCCCTCGCTCATGCCCTGTGTCTGCCTGCTGTTGCCCCCCACCCCCCGTTCATGCCACGTGTCTCTCTCCCATTACCCCCCCACCCCCCTCTCATGCCCTGTGTCTCTCTCCTGTTACCCCTACCCCCTCTCATGCCCTGTGTCTCCCTGCTGTTGCCCCCCACGCCCCGCTCATGCCCCGTGTCTCTCTCCTGTTACCCCCACCGCACCGCTCATGCCCCGTGTCTCCCTGCTGTTGCCCCCCACCCCCGCTCATGCCCCGTGTCCTTCTCCTGTTACCCCACACACCCCCCTCTCATGCCCCGAGTCTCCCTCATGTTCCCCCCACCCTCCGCTCATGCCCCGTGTCTCCCTGCTGTTGCCCCCAACCCCTCTCATGCCCTGTGTCTCTCTCCTGTTACCCCCACCCCCCTCCCATGCCCCGTGTCTCTCTCCTGTTCCCCCCACCCCCGGTCATGCCCCGTGTCTCTCTCCTGTTACCCCCTACCCCACACTCATGCCCGGTGTATCCCTACTGTTGCCCCCCACCCCCTGCTCATGCCCCGTGTCTCTCTCCTGTTACCTCCCACCCCCTCTCACGCCCCATGTCTCTCGCCTGCTGCCCCCACCCCCCTGTCATGCCCCATGTCTCCCTGCTGTTGCCCTCACCCCCCACTCCCATGCCCCATGTCTCTCTCCTGTTACCCCCCACCCCCCGGTCATGCCCTGTGTCCCCCTGCTGTTACCACCCACCCCCCGCTCATGCCCCTTGACTCTCTACTGTTGCCCCCCACCCCCCAATCATGCCCCGTGTGTCCCTGCTGTTGCCCCCCACCCCCGCTCATGCCCCATGTTTCCCTGCTGTTGCCCACCCCACCACTTTTGCCCCGTGTCTCCCTCCTGTTGCCCCCGCTCATGCCCCGTGTCTCTCTCCTGTTACCCCCCACAACCCGCTCATGCCCCGTGTCTCTCTGCTGTTGCCCCCCAACCCCGCTCATGCCCCGTGTCCTTCTCCTGTTACCCCCCACCCCCGCTCATTCCCTGAGTCTCCCTCGTGTTCCACCCACCCCCGCTCATGCCCCGTGTCTCCCTGCTGTTGCCCCCCGCTCATGCCCCGTGTCTCTCTCCTGTTGCCTCCCACCCCCCGGTCATGCCCCGTGTCTCCCTGCTGTTGTCCCCAACCCCCTGCTCATGCCCCCTGTCTCTCTCCCGTTGCCCCCCACCCCCTGCTCATTCCCCGTGTCTCCCTGCTGTAGGCCCCACCCCCCGCTCATGCCCCGTGTCTCTCTCCTGTTACCCCCCACCCCCCGCTCATTCCCTGTGTCTCCCTCGTGTTGCCCCCCACCCCCTGCTCATGCCACGTGTCTCTCTCCCATTACCCCCCCACCCCCCTCTCATGCCCCGTGTCTCTCTCCTGTTACCCCTACCCCCCTCTCATGCCCTGTGTCTCCCTGCTGTTGCCCCCCACCCCCCGCTCATGCCCCGTGTCTCTCTCCTGTTACCCCCAACCCCAGCTCATGTCTTGTGTCTCTCTCCTGTTACCCCCCACCCCCCGGTCATAACCCGTGACTCCCTGCTGTTCCCCCGACCCCCGCTCATGCCCTGTGTCTCTCTCCTGTTACCCCCACCCCCCGCTCATGCCCGTGTCTCTCTCCTGTTACCCCCCACCCCCTCTCATGCCCCGTGTCTCTCCTGTTGCCCCTCACCCCCCAGTCATGCCCCGTGTCTTTCTCCTGTTGCCCCCACCCCCCGGTCATGCCCTGTGTCTCCCTGTTGCCCCCCACCCCCCACTCATGCCCCGTGTGTCTCTCCTGTTACCCCCACCCCCTCTCATGCCCCGTGTCTCTCTCCTGTTAACCCCCATCTCATGTCCCGTGTCTCTCTCCTGTTGCCCCCACCCCCTGGTCATGCCCCGTGTCTCCCTTCTGTTTCCCCCCACCCCCGGTCATGCACTGTGTCTCCCTGCTGTTTCCCCCCACCCCCTCTCCTGCCCTGTGTCTCTCTCCTGTTACCCCCCACCCCCCTCTGATGCCACGTGTCTCACTCGTGTTCCCCCATCCCCTGCTAATGCCTGTGTCTCCCTTGTGTTCCCCCCACCCCCGCTCATGCCCTATCTCTCCCTGCTGTTGCCCCCCACCCCCCGCTCATGCCCCGTGTCTCCCTCCTGTGGCCCCCCACCCCCCACTCATGCCCTGTGTCTCTCTCCTGTTACACACCACGCCCCACTCATGCCCCGTGTCTCCCTGCTGTTGCCCCCCACACCCCACGCATGCCCCGTGTCTCTCTCCTGTTACTCCCACCTCCCGCTCATGCCCCGTGTCACCCTCGTGTTCCCCCCACTCCCCGCTCATGCCCCGTGTCTCCCTGCTGTTGCCCCCTGTTAGGCGGAAACCTGTGCAGTTCCCTCTGGGAACACTGCAAAAGATTTAGGACTACAGGTGACTGGCTTGGGGGAAGGAGCACTCTCCAACCCCTCCTTAATCAGGGCCAATGGACCTCTGACAGGATGACCATAGAGAATAACCTACTCCCTCCTGAGAGACTTCTCTATAAGCAAAGAGAAGGCATGGCAGTAGAAGGTCCCACTTACGTTTAAGGGGTTCCTCTAAAGTACCTATCATGCTCTTCATGGTTCGGTTGAACCGTTCTACCAACCCATTGGTTTGTGGGTGGTAAGCTATTGAGAACTTGTAAGTAACTCCACAGGTTTTCCACATGGCTTTCATGTAGTGGGACAAAAAATTTGACCCCCTGTCAGAGATTACTTCCTTAGGAAACCCGACCCTAGTAAAGATACCAAGGAGGGCCTTAGCCACAGCCGGAGCTATAACAGTCCTCATAGGAATTGCCTCAGGATACCTAGTAGCATGGTCTACTACAACAAGTATAAACCTGTTGCCTGAGGAGGTTGGAGGATCAAGGGGACCAACAATGTCAATCCCTACTCTCACAAACGGGACTCCCACAACTGGGAGAGGCACTAAAGGTGCCACATTCTTGGAGCCAACCTTACCAGAGGTCTGGCAGGTGTGGCAGCTCCTGCAGTGTTTTTCTACTTCGGCCCCCATCTTTGGCCAATAGAAGTAGAGAGAGAGCCTTTCCTTAGTCTTCTTGAAACTCAAGTGACCAGCCAAAGGAATCTCGTGGGCTAACTGCAAGAACTGTGGTCTGTTCTCTTGGGGTACTACAAGCCGCTTGTAGTCTCCAGGTGCAGACTCGGTCGGTTCACTGTAGAAGAGGCCATCTTCCCAGTGCAACCTGTATTTCCCAGGCTCTTGCCCTTCAGCCTGAGCTTCTGCCTGGTGGCGAAGACCTTCCAGAGTTGGATATTCTCTCTGTTGCTTACTGAAGTCTGCCCTGCTGGGTCCACCTTCTGCCAGTAAAGACTGCAGCTCAGGATGGTCGACAGGATCCAGATCTCCAATGAGTTCCTGGCCTTCCATTAGCTCTTCCTCAGAGTCTAATTCTACCACACAGGGTTGTACCTCTCTCTCAGTCTCAGCTGGAGGGGGAGTTACGGGTGTAACTTTGGACAACCGCGGGGAAGTCCTTGTTGGCTGCACTGAAATGCTGGCTGCTGGTTTCGGGGTAGAAGTCTTAGGTTTTCTTCGAGACAGCGGCCGACAATTCCAGTGGAGCAGGAGTGATTTCTTTCTTCATCATCTCCTGGAGAGTACCGCGCATGGTCCTCTCTCTTGCAGGTCTGGTTAGCTCCTGTAACCGTTTACTAGGAGGTCTGGGAGTATGCGATACAACTCAGAGAGTTTTCAAATCGTTACCCAACAGTACGCGTCCTGGTACCTCACTCTGTATGCTGACAGGTATCTTCACAGTCATGTTGTTATACTGGATGAGAACTGGTAATTGGGGAAGCATCTGCACAGGCCCTCCAGCTAACTTAGTGAGGTGTTTGGGTGCCTTAGCAACATCCTCAGCCTGAAAAAACGATTTATCCACCACAGTTATGCTGGCCCCAGTGTCCCTAATGGCAGGAGTCTCCTGACCATTCACCTGGACACTGTCCTTATAATACTCTTTAGTATTATCGGGGATAGAATTATAGACGTCTAAATTCTGTTGTTCCCACAACCCCAGAGATACTAAAGAAACGCTGGGTGAGACTCCAATGGGTTCATCAGCTAGCAGTAGAAAGTTTCCACTTGCCATTTGGACTTCCTCCTCTGGAGCGAAGGCTAAGGAGACAAGCTGGACCCCTGAAGGTTTACCCTTACATCTGGGATCTCCTTTCACGTGGTCAGTCGAGCCACAAACAAAGCATTTACCGAATGCTTTTTGGAATGGTGGCTTGTTCTGGCCTCCTTCCGGTTTGGCACCAGAAGACACACTATTCTGCTGCGGTTTTCCTAGTGGCTTACCCTTCTGGTTTTGTTTGGGGCCCTCTTTGGAATTTGAGTTATTCGAATTCTCTTTTGAGTCTTTTTTAGGCTGTTTTCCCTCATCCTTTTTCTGAGTTGCCCCAGAATCCTTATGAGTAGCCCTGTTGGCAACCCATAAGTCAGCAGCCTTAGCTAGCCTCCGGGAATCCAATTCCTTCGAATCAGCCAAGTGCTGTCTGAGCTCGGGAGAACAGGCATCATAAATCGACTCCAACATAAAAAGATTCTTCATACCCTCATAAGTGTTCACTTTGTAACCCTTAATCCATCCCTCTAAGTTTTTGAACCCTTCACTCACCCAGGTAGCCCAAGGGGTACCGTCATGCTTTTTGAGGGTTCTAAACCTCTTAAGATACTGGGAAGGGGACTTCCATGATCTAGCTATCAAGGCTAGTTTCACACTTTCGTAATCCGTCTTATCCGCCTATCAAGGCTAGTTTCACACTTTCGTAATCCGTCTTATCCGCCTCCCCCAACTCCATTACCACATCAGTCACAATAGGGGGGAGCCTAGAGAACAACCAGGGAAGTAGATCATTCCCGGTGATGTCCTGGAGCCCATGATTATACTCAAACAGTTTTACCCAATCCAACACATCCAATCTCGGTTCATACATACCCACTAATTCCTTCGGCATCCGGGTTCTTTTGGGACTGGAGCTCCTAGAGGAACCAGAGGAGAGAGAAGCATTTTCCACAGACAACCTTTTCATCTCTAACTCGTGATTAAGATCTATTTCCCTGAGCCTTAACTCAGCTTGCTTCTGCTCAGCCTGGGCATTTATCCGTCTGAACTCGAGCTCTTGGTTTCTTTCAGATTGAGCCAAGAACCGTTTGAATTCTAATTGGAGCTTCATTTTTTCAAGTTCAAAATAAGCAGGGTTACATGTGGGACCTGGTATGGGCCCTGTAGGTACAGCTGGTAAGGCAGGTAGAGGAGCAGGGGAGACAGTTTCGTTAGCCTCTCCTTCCTCTTCAGCCTCTTCATCACTATCGTCAGAATTACGATTTAGATCAACACCATCACCGTTATCTACATCTGCTGGAGAAGTTGGTTTCTCTGAACCAGTACCCAGACTTTGGTTTTCCAGCAATCTCGCTATCAGTTCTAACTTCTTTCCTCTTACAGAAACATTTTCTTTTCTACAGAGAGCTCGTAAACTCTCAGTATTTTCACCTGACAAGGATTCTCGATTGTAAGCTTCCATAGTAGACATGTTTTTGAAAGTTGCTTTTTAGTGCTAAGCTTTGTGGTTAGTTATCCTAAAGTGTCGAAAAGCACTCTAAACTGTATACTCGATACAAATCCCACCGCTGTACACCAGTGTTAGGCAGAAACCTGTGCAGTTCCCTCTGGGACCACTGCAAAAGATTTAGGACTACAGGTGTTTGACAGTAAACCCACTTGGTAGCAGTCTGTACCACACAGATTCAGTTGGTAGCTGTGGCTGAGCAGTCAGGCTTCCCTCAAGAAGAGTTAGGCAGTATGTGGAGTATACAAAATAGGGCAATCTACACAGTAAGGCAAGCAAACACGCAACAAGGCTTCGGTGTAAAGATATAAAGGTATTTATTTATAACCACACATCTATAGAAAACACTCTGGCACTAATACGGCAAACGATTTCAATCACAATTACTATACGAAGAAAATATCAATCCCCCTAACAATAGTTCGACAAGTCTAGGTTCAACGGCATCACTTATTTGCAGACAGAGGTGTATGCTTTAACCTAGATGGCACTCTAGTATTCGTTAGGACGGGAGAGAAAAGGCGGGTTAAGAAATCAACTCGATACCAATATTTTTAAGAACAAATGCAAGGCAAGAAGACAGGAACCACTGTAGATTCCAAATTTCAGAGGCCAGGCCCACACTGAGAGAGTCAAGGCGATGTGTCCCAAAATGTATCTTAGTGGAAATGCGCTTTGAGTCTTTATCGCAAATTGTTATGGAAAGATTGGACCAGTTCAGAACAACAAGTTAAAGAAAGCTTGGAGGCGACCCAATGGATCTATCCGGCAGAAAGGGAAGCCAGGCGGACACGGTACCTTGTTTGTGGAGAGACAGCTCCGGCGGGGGCAGTTGTTCCTGGTGGTGGATGCACGTCGGGTCTTTGCCAAGAGTAGATATGATCTCCTCGTCGAAGAAAAGTGAAGTCCGGTGCACCACCAGGGAAGAGACCAGCCGCGGAGTGCTCCGTCACAAGGCACCACCTTTTGGTCGCGGTACAGGGGTAGTGGCTATCCGGTTGCCGAGGTGCTCTGCACGGGCATTTCGACCACTGCGTCCTGGAGCGAAGAAAAAGCAAAGGGGACTGGTTGTTCCCACCAGTCAGGGGAAGAGACTCTCCGGCAGGGAGATCTCCTCTGTCGTCGGGAAGTGGTGAGTCGGTTCCGCAGGGCTCCACCCGAGGTGTCATCGTTGCAGGTCGGCTCAGCTTTACACTCGTCGGATTCTTAGGTCCTGTGGCGACTTATAAAGATCCAGTCCCAAAAGCCCTGCTTTTATGCAGAAAACCCCCTTTCATTCAGCCTAGCTGTCAATCAAAACACGCTAAGTGGTGAGCGGGGTGGCTCACCACTTGGGCCAATCACACTAGAGTGCGACCGTAGTTGGCAAGGCAACTCGGTCCAGGGTGCCTAAACCCCCTCCCACACCCCTGTGGTAACCCAGACAGAATGGCACCACTTTGGAGGGTCTCTGTACAGAAGCCCGCCAAAAGTGGAACAAAGGGCTCAACCTTTGGTTTAGGAGTCACAGAGACGAACACAGACGCCATTTTACAAACCGAGTTCTGGCAGAAAATACCATCCGATAGACCTATTTAAGATAAGTAAATCGGTGGTATGTTAGAGATCAAAGAGAGAAAAAGTATTAATCTCCAACAATGGGAAGAATCCCATAGGGTTATTTTCGGGGTCGAATATAATAAGTAGTTTCCACTGCCACCAGCCAAAACTCGACGAGGGGGGACGGGACAGTGCCCCCTCGAAACACAGACCCAGGAGTAATCGAATTACCCCTACTAGTATGTCCACAATAGGATGGTTTGTACTAGTCCTGTTTGTAAATTTAGGTCTAGTAAAGCCAATGGTAACTTTACATGCTCGGGGAGACAGTAGTCAGTACCCGGGTATGGAGTCTATGATGGAGGTCCGATAGGATGCCCCAGTGCTACGGCACGGAGGGTGCGTTGTAACACACATAGTAAAACATATGAGACCCTATGGAGTAAAAGACCCCATAGCCCATAGAACACATGGACATTCAAAGGAATTACACACATTCATGTCCAAGAGTGGGAGAAAAAGAGTCTCACTCTTAGCAGGATGGAAAAAAACAAACTCCAAAAATGTAACGCTCACCTGATTCCCACGGAGGTGCGGGTCTTGGCAGGAAGGTGTCTGTAACACAAAACGTGATGTGCAATATTCGGTTGGCTTCTGGGGTCGACCCTCTCCGCACTGTGTGTCGAACTCGAAGGGTGAGGTTTCTGCAGGTGAAATAATATGGGATTAAAGGTCTGGGTTGCTGAATGTCCCTATCTCTCTCCTCCCAGCTTGTCTGTTGAACCCCCCTCCCAGGTCAACGTGCTCACCTTAGATAGGTTAATGCTGGGCTCTCCATCTGCGTCTAGTGCAGGGTGCCGTTGCCAGTTCCTTCACTGGTGAAACGTGGGCCTCTTGACTTCAGAGGATGGGTCCCGTCGTTGACTGCACGACCGGTAAGTTTCTGGACACCTTTAGTCTTTATAGTCTTTTATGCGTGGCACTGAAGCGCCTGGAGTTGCGTAAGTATGGCAGCGCTCTTACTGTCTCTTTCTTTGTCTTTGCAGGAGACGATGCAGAATGAAGAAATCCGGAACTCGCCACGTGCCGGTAAGTGTGACACTGCTGTTGTCTTTGCAGGTGAAGATGCGGCGTGAAGAATCCGTAATGCACTGCGTGCCAGTAAGTAGAATAATGCTGTTTATCTTTGCAGGTGCAGATGCAGCGTGAAGAATCTGGAGTGCGCAGCGTGCCAGTAAGTATAATAATGCTGTTTATCTTTGCAGGTGCAGATGCAGCGTGAAGAATCTGGAGTGCACAGCGTGCCGGTAAGTATAATAATGCCGTTTATCTTTGCCGGCGAAGGTGCAGCGTTAGACACGGCCGCTGCCGATGGATCAGGTAAGCAAGCACTGCGTGTGAAAGTTCGTTCTGCTAACCTGTTGTTTCTGGTCTTTTGCAGGTGCTGATGTAGCTCGGGTACAGGAATGGTAAGTATAATTCTTGCAGGTTCAGGATCCCAAGAAGAAATGCTGGAACAGACTCGGTGAGCGTTCTGCTGCAGATGCAGAATAACGCGAAGCACGTTTCAACAATCGGGTGTGGTTTAAATAGCCTTGGAGTGATGAGGCGTCTCCTTCCACGGCCCCGCCTAGGCAAGAAAAGAGTTCCTGCTTCCAGAAGAGTTCCAGTGCTGTATCCAGGGAGTGGAGCTGCCCCACCCAGGTAAGAAAGTAGTCCCAGTTCACCGAGGACTTCTAAGAGTCTGGCAAGTAAGCAGCATGGTCTGCCGCAGGTAAGTCCACCCAAGCACCTTCACACCAATGATGAGCCCGGCGCTTCCAGTGCCGGGACCGATGCTTCTGATGAGCCTGGTGCCACCGGCGCCAGGACAAGGTCCAAAAGGTCCCTGTGGGGACCGGCTGGTGCCTAGGATCAGGGTTAGGGGCCTGCTTCCAAGGACGTTGGGCTGATCCTGGCTCCTTGGAAGCAGTGATCATGACAGTATCCCCCCTCAAGGCCCCTCCTAAGTGTGTCTTCTCCGGGGGCTTTGGCTTGTCGGGGTGATTCAGATGGAATCTCTTGACCAGACGAGGTGCGTGGACGTGTTCTGAGGGTTCCCACGACCTTTCCTGGGGACCGTATCCTTTCCAATCAACCAGATAGTATAATTTAGACCTGGAAATCTTGGAGTCTAGGATGTTCTTCACTTCAAATTCGAGTTCTCCGTCTACCAAAACGGGTTCTGGGAGTTCAGTCAATCGGGTTTCTGGTTGTACTGGTTTTAATAAGGAGACATGGAATACTGGATGTATTTTCATATGCGTAGGTAATTCCAATTTGGCAGCCACCGGATTGATTATGGCAGATATGAGGTAGGGCCCAAGGTATCTCGGAATGAAAGTGCGGGGTCCCTTTAAAGGCAGGTGCTTAGTGGATAACCAGACTTGATCTCCTACAGCGTAGTGAGGGGCCTCTTTACCGTGCCGATCGGCTGCCTTTTTGAATTGAGCTTTAGCTCTTTGCAGATGGGCAGTGGCTTCCTTAAAAGCACAGGTAATCTCCGAATGCAAGTGATCCACAGCAGGTGCTTCAATTTCTTGGGGAGGATCCAGGTTGGAGGTTCTAGGATGGTGTCCATATAATAGGAAAAAAGGAGTCTTCCCGGTTCCAGAATGAGTCGAATTGTTGTACGCGTATTCAGCGATCCAAAGAATGTCCTTCCAGGGGTTTTCTGTTTGTTGGAGCATGCAGCGTAGATATTGTTCCAGTGTCTGGTTTGTCCTTTCGGTTTGTACGTCCGTTTGGGGATGGTGACTGGTGACTGGTCTTACATCAACTTGGGCTAGACGACAGCAACTGCGCCAGAAGTGGGAGATGAATTGACTTCCCCTATCGGAGACTAAAACCGAAGGAAAACCGTGTAAGCGAACGATGTTTGCCAAGAATTCCCGGGCCAATACTGAGGCTGTAGGCAGACCCTTCAAGGGTATGAAGTGAGCCATTTTCGAGAATAGATCCACGACTACTAAGATGGTAGTATATCCCAAGCATGGAGGTAAGTCCGTGATAAAATCCATGGACAGGGTATGCCATGGACAGGGAGGGATGTCAAGTGGCTGTAATAGGCCGGCTGGTTTTTGCTTTTGACTTTTATTCTGGGCACACACACCACAGGAGATTACAAAGTCTCTAATATCCCTTTTCCACGATGGCCACCAGAAATTTCTTTTAATCTTTTCCATGGTTTTGGTAATGCCAGGGTGTCCCTCCATTAGAGAATCATGATAACCGGAGATTACTTGTTTTTGTAGTCTCTCACAGGGCCAGTGCAATCGTCCTCGGAAATATGGTAGGTCTTGATCTACTGAGAACTCTTTTCCCTTTAATTGCCAGTCCTGCAAATCGGTCGGAGTTAGGAGCGATTTCACCGTGTTCTTGATGTCTTCAAAAGATTGAGTGCTGACCAACCCCAAAATCCTTTGTTCTGGGATTATGGGTATTGGATCTGGATTGATCAACTGTTCATCTACTCCCATCCGGGAGAGGGCATCCGCCTTTCTGTTCTTACTACCTGGTCGATAAGTAATTATAAAGTCAAATTCTGCTAGGAACAGAGCCCAGCGAAGTTGTCTGGAAGACTGAGCTTTGGCTGTCTTTAGGTATTGTAGATTGCGGTGGTCAGTCATTACGGTGACTGTGTGTCTGGCTCCTAGAAGATAATGCCGCCAGGCTTTAAAGGCCGATCTGATGGCCAAAAGTTCCTTGTCCGTAATTGAATAGTTGATCTCAGGAGGCGAAAACTTGCGGGACCAAAAGGCAACCGGATGTAGTTGGTTTGTGACCGAATCTCTTTGTGATAACACTGCTCCCATAGCAAGACTAGAAGCATCCGTTTCCATGATGTAAGCAAGTTCTGGGCGAGGATGTTTTAAAACAGGTGCAGAAATGAATTTAGCTTTTAAGTCTTGAAAAGCTTGTTCCGCTTCAGAAGACCACTCAAAACGTTTGTTCTTTTTCAACAGAGCGGTGATGGGCTGGACTATCCGGGAAAATTCAGGAATGAATCTGCGGTAAAAGTTAGCGAATCCTAACATGCTTTGAACTCCTTTTACAGAGGTTGGTGATGGCCACTTGATAATTGCATCAACCTTCTTTGAATCCATATGGACTCCGTTAGGTGACAATATGAATCCCAGGAACTCGACTTCTGTTGCGTTGAAGACGCATTTCTCAAGCTTAGCAAAAAGACTATGTTGACGCAATCTCTCGAGAACCTTTTTAACATGTCTCTGATGTTCTTCTTCTGATGATGAATAGACGAGGATGTCGTCAATGTAGACAACTACACACATGTCAATGAGTTCTCTAAGGACATCGTTCATAAAATATTGGAAAGCAGCAGGAGCATTACACAGTCCAAAGGGCATCACTTGATATTCGAATAGCCCGTACTTGGTGCGAAAGGCCGTTTTCCATTCATCGCCCTCTTTGATTCTTACCAAGTGGTAGGCTCCTCTGAGATCCAGCTTTGTGTATATACGGGCATCTTTGACTTGGTCCAGGAGTTCAGGGATCAAAGGTAACGGGTATCTGTTTTTAACAGTGATCTGATTCAGGGTGCGGTAATCTATGCAAGTTCTAAGGTCTCCTTCCTTTTTCGGAACGAAGAACAAAGCCGATGAAGCTGGAGATGTGGAAGGACGGATAAACCCGTTAGCTAGGTATTGGTCCAGGTACTGTCTGAGGTGAAGGTTCTCTGGCTCGGTGAGGGCATAGATCCTGCTGCAAGGAGGAGTTGTTCCAGGTATCAGATCTATTTGACAGTCGTAAGACCTATGAGGGGGTAGGGTGTTAGCTTGATCCTTCTGGAAGACGTCTTGGAACTCCTGGTATTCGGGAGGTAATTTGAGAATCTCCTCAGAAGAGATCGCCGCCAGTGAAACATCAGGTCGAGGATAACAAGTGGTAGAACACTCTGGAAACTGAACCGTCTTTGCTCGCCAATCAATCTGAGGATTGTGCTTCTCCAACCAAGGGATTCCCAGAATGATCTGGAACTGAGGGGCCTTGATTACATCGAACACTATTCTCTCCCGGTGTCCATTATGACTCAACAGCGTCACTTCTTGGGTGGCATGCGTTACTGGTCCGGAGGCTATCTCCGTGCCATCCACAGTAGTGATGACGTCTTTTACTGCCTTAGGGACAAGGGGTAGATTCATCCTTGACACCATTTCACGGTCCACATAGTTACCGATTGCTCCGCTGTCAATGTAAGCTTCAATTGCGTGCAAACGATCCGGACGTTCAGGACTAATGAGGACCATGGGTATCACGAAATGCGAGGTCACGGGACAGATCTTAACGCTCGGCAAGAGGACCTCTACTCTTGTCGGGCGAGGTCGTTTCCCTGCTCAGAATTTGTGGTACAGGTATCCGCGGCTCCTACAGTATTCTTAGCTGGTTTCACGGGACAGTCCCGAAGAAAGTGTCCTGAATTACCGCAATAAAGGCATAATTGCAGCTGCCTTCTTCTTTCCCGCTCTTTCTGGGTTAAAGGTCCTCTCATGCCCCCTATTTGCATGGGTTCCGCAGTGTCAGCTCCCTTATTCGAGGTCTGTGGTTTGGAAAACACTCGGGTATCAAATCTGGAGCGATCTGCCTTCCTGTTCTGTAGTCTATGGTCTAGTTGGACAACTAAGTCAATATAGTCTGAACATTCTTGTGGAGGATTCACAACCTGCGCTAGCACATCCTTGAGCTCTCCATGCAGACCTCTGTAGAAAAGCGTTATTCTCTTGTCCTCGGGCCATTGTGTTTCCACTATGAGTCTATTGAAAGAGGCTATATAAGTAAAGAGGTCTTGGTTACCCTTTCGTAATGAGAGAAGTTCATTGTCCAAGGCCTGCCCTTGTGCATGTCTTGCGAACAGTTTCTCCATGCTGGCCTGGAAGGCTTGAAAATCGTGTAAAACCGGATCATCCTGGGTGACTAAAGGGATCGACCAATCTGCAGCGCTGCCACTGAGATAAGAAAGCACGAAAGCCACCTTGGCCTGGTCAGTTGGGAATGCAGCTGGTCGACATAAGAAGTGCAGGCGGCACTGGTTGATGAACACTGCGAATTTCTTTGGATCACCAGCAAAGCGTTCGGGCGGAGCCAAGGGCACATTACCGGGCAGATTGATTTGCACTGGATTTGAAGCTGAGGCAGAAGGGTAACTTCCTCCTGGAACGGGCAAAGGTGTCTGTCCTGCCTGCGTTTGTAACAACTGCCTAGCAAGGTCCTCTGTTCGCTCCTTAGAAATTATCAGTTCTCTTCTTAGAGAGCTTGTTTCCTGGCGAGCTGCATGTACTTCTGCTCTTAATTCCCCAAGCAACTGGGCTAGTTGATCAGTATCTGAAGTTTCCATTGCGCCTGGGTAGGAGTTTAGTGGTCGGCTTCGCGTTCTGTAACGCTCACCTGATTCCCACGGAGGCGCGGGTCTTGGCAGGAAGGTGTCTGTAACACAAAACGTGATGTGCAGGATTCGGTTGGCTTCTGGGGTCGACCCTCTCCGCACTGTGTGTCGAACTCGAAGGGTGAGGTTTCTGCAGGTGAAATAATATGGGATTAAAGGTCTGGGTTGCTGAATGTCCCTATCTCTCTCCTCCCAGCTTGTCTGTTGAACCCCCCTCCCTGGTCAACGTGCTCACCTTAGATAGGTGAATGCTGGGCTCTCCATCTGCGTCTAGTGCAGGGTGCCGTTGCCAGTTCCTTCACTGGTGAAACGTGGGCCTCTTGACTTCAGAGGATGGGTACCGTCGTTGACTGCACGACCGGTAAGTTTCTGGACACCTTTAGTCTTTATAGTCTTTTATGCGTGGCACTGAAGCGCCTGGAGTTGCTTAAGTATGGCAGCGCTCTTACTGTCTCTTTCTTTGTCTTTGCAGGAGACGATGCAGAATGAAGAAATCCGGAACTCGCCACGTGCCGGTAAGTGTGACACTGCTGTTGTCTTTGCAGGTGAAGATGCGGCGTGAAGAATCCGGAATGCACTGCGTGCCAGTAAGTAGAATAATGCTGTTTATCTTTGCAGGTGCAGATGCAGCGTGAAGAATCTGGAGTGCGCAGCGTGCCAGTAAGTATAATAATGCTGTTTATCTTTGCAGGTGCAGATGCAGCGTGAAGAATCTGGAGTGCACAGCGTGCCGGTAAGTATAATAATGCCGTTTATCTTTGCCGGCGAAGGTGCAGCGTTAGACACGGCCGCTGCAGATGGATCAGGTAAGCAAGCACTGCGTGTGAAAGTTCGTTCTGCTAACCTGTTGTTTCTGGTCTTTTGCAGGTGCTGATGTAGCTCGGGTACAGGAATGGTAAGTATAATTCTTGCAGGTTCAGGATCCCAAGAAGAAATGCTGGAACAGACTCGGTGAGCGTTCTGCTGCAGATGCAGAATAACGCGAAGCACGTTTCGACAATCGGGTGTGGTTTAAATAGCCTTGGAGTGATGCGGCGTCTCCTTCCACGGCCCCGCCTAGGCAAGAAAAGAGTTCCTGCTTCCAGAAGAGTTCCAGTGCTGTATCCAGGGAGTGGAGCTGCCCCACCCAGGTAAGAAAGTAGTCCCAGTTCACCGAGGACTTCTAAGAGTCTGGCAAGTAAGCAGCATGGTCTGCCGCAGGTAAGTCCACCCAAGCACCTTCACACCAATGATGAGCCCGGCGCTTCCAGTGCCGGGACCGATGCTTCTGATGAGCCTGGTGCCACCGGCGCCAGGACAAGGTCCAAAAGGTCCCTGTGGGGACCGGCTGGTGCCTAGGATCAGGGTTAGGGGCCTGCTTCCAAGGACGTTGGG
Organism: Ambystoma mexicanum; assembly: GCF_040938575.1. Classification (NCBI taxonomy): domain Eukaryota; kingdom Metazoa; phylum Chordata; class Amphibia; order Caudata; family Ambystomatidae; genus Ambystoma; species Ambystoma mexicanum. Next base: position 315,761,179 of record NC_090936.1, read on the forward strand.
CTGATCCTGGCTCCTTGGAAGCAGTGATCATGACAAGAAATCCAGCAAAGCTGCTGGGGGACTCACTAGGTTAGGAAATTCAGCCTAAACAGAGAATTCTCCCTAACACCCCCCCCCCCAGACTAAGGGACAGGAGGATTTAATCCACTCCTGGATGAATCTCATACCTCTAGTCGATGACATACATCCTAGAGAGACCATCAGCATTTTGGTGGTGACATCCTGACCTGTGCTCAATGGTGAAATCAAACCCTTGCAGGCAGATCGACCATCTCAATAGTTTCGGGTTTTCCCCTTTCATTTGCATTAACCATCTCAAGGGTTGGTGGTCAGTCTGAATGACAAAAGTAGAACCATACAAGTACGGCCTAAACTTCTTCAGAGCCCACACGATAGCAAAGCACTCTCTTTCGATTGTTGGCCACTTTGTTTCAGGATCCTTCAGCTTGCGGCTGATGAAGCAAACAGGGTGCTCCCTACCTTTCCCATCCAGTTGACTGAGTACGGCTCCTATTCCTACATTTGAAGCATCTCTCTGAACAATGAAGTGTTGGCGGTAATCAGGAGCTCTGAGTACTGGGGCTTGGCAAAGAGCCTTTTTCAGGTTTTCAAAAGCCTGATTGCACTCCTCGTTCCATCTAACCTTTTTAGGAAATTTGGGCGAGGAGATGACATTCAGTGGAGAAGCTATGGTCCCATAGTTCTCGATGAAATTCCTGTAATACCCAGTGAGGCCTAGGAAGGCTCTCACTTGGGTTTGAGTAGTAGGTGCTGTCCAATTTTGCACAGCGTCAATCTTGCTGAGCAAAGGCCTTATTTCTCCACCTCCTACCTCATGTCCAAGATAGACTACCTTACTCTGTCCAATTTGGCATTTACTCGCCTTTATGGTCAGATTGGCCCGTCCAAGAGCCTGCAAAACATCTCTCAGGTGGGTTACATGTTCTTCCCAGGAATTGCTGAACACTGCTATGTCATCCAAGTATGCCATGCAGAAGTCCTCCATCCCATTCAGAACCTGATTTACCATCCGTTGAAACGTAGCAGGTGCATTCTTCAATCCAAAAGGCATTACCTTAAACTGGTATAAGCCAACGGGGGTAGAAAATTCCGTTTTCTCCTTGGCATGGTCTGTCAGGGCTATTTGCCAATAGCCTGACATCAAGTCAAATGTGCTGAGGAACTTGGTGGCGCCAAGTTTATCCACCAACTCATCTGTTCTTGGCAAAGGGTGGGCATCAGTCTTGGTGACTGCATTAAGAGCTCTATAATCCACGCAGAATCTAAGCTCCTTAGATCCGGCCTTTGGTACTAACACAACTGGGCTAGTAGAGGGCTTTAATACCCCGAGATCAAGCATCTTGCTGACCTCACCTTTGATGTGGGTTCATACGTTTTCTGACATTCGGTATCCTCTGCTTTTGACTGGCAGACAGTCACCAGTGAGTATCTCATGCTGGCCCCAAGGGGTCAAGCCTGGTGAGAGCGAGAACAGAGAGGCAAACTGATTCAACATGGATTTGCACTCTTCTTGTTGCTCGGGTGTTAGAATGGAAGAGAGATTTACTCCTTCAATTTTTTCGTCCAAAGGCGAGCCTCTGACGAGATCCGGAAGAGCTTCACTCTCTTCTTCTTCCTCGGATGATGCTAGAAGCAACGCTCCTACATCAGGTCGTGAGACATAAGCTTTGAGTCGCTTGGTGTGGAAGACAGTCGGAGCCTCCTTGGGATTGCCAAAGTCCACCAGATAGTTAACCTCTCTGAGTTTACCCACAACTCTGAAGGGTCCCATCCATTTGTCTTGCAAGGCCCTCTGCCTTGTTGGGATCATAACGAGAACGAGCTGGTCTTGAGGGAAATGAACCATGTTAGCCTTTTGATCGTGCCAGTGATTGACCAATGCTTGTCTAGCTTTCAAGTTATCACTTGCTTCTGTCATCATGTGCGACATTCTCCTCCGGAGACCTATCACGTAGTCAGTCACTCTGACTGGCTTGGGGGAAGGAGCACTCTCCAACCCCTCCTTAATCAGGGCCAATGGACCTCTGACGGGATGACCATAGAGAAGTTTGAAGGGAGAATAACCTACTCCGTCCTGAGGGACTTCTCTATAAGCAAAGAGAAGGCATGGCAGTAGAAGGTCCCACTTACGTTTAAGGGGTTCCTCTAAAGCACCTATCATGCTCTTCATGGTTCGGTTGAACCGTTCTACCAACCCATTGGTTTGTGGGTGGTAAGCTGTTGAGAACTTGTAAGTAACTCCACAGGTTTTCCACATGGCTTTCATGTAGTGGGACATAAAGTTTGACCCCCTGTCAGAGATTACTTCCTTAGGAAACCCGACCCTAGTAAAGATACCAAGGAGGGCCTTAGCCACAGCCGGAGCTGTAACAGTCCTCATAGGAATTGCCTCAGGATACCTAGTAGCATGGTCTACTACAACAAGTATAAACCTGCTGCCTGAGGAGGTTGGAGGATCAAGGGGACCAACAATGTCAATCCCTACTCTGTCAAACCGGACTCCCACAACTGGGAGAGGCACTAAAGATGCCACATTCTTGGAGCCAACCTTACCAGAGGTCTGGCAGGTGTGGCAGCTCCTGCAGTGTTTTTCTACTTCGGCCCCCATCTTTGGCCAATAGAAGTAGAGAGAGAGCCTTTTCTTAGTCTTCTTGAAACTCAAGTGACCAGCCAAAGGAATCTCGTGGGCTAACTGCAAGAACTGTGGTCTGTTCTCTTGGGGTACTACAAGCCGCTTGTAGTCTCCAGGTGCAGACTCGGTCGGTTCACTGTAGAAGAGGCCATCTTCCCAGTGCAACCTGTATTTCCCAGGCTCTTGCCCTTCAGCCTGAGCTTCTGCCTGGTGGCGAAGAAATTCCAGAGTTGGACATTCTCTCTGTCCCTTACTGAAGTCTGCCCTGCTGGGTCCACCTTCTGCCAGCAAAGACTGCAGCTCGGGATGGTCACCAGGATCCAGATCTCCAATGAGTTCCTGGCCTTCCATTAGCTCTTCCTCAGAGTCTAATTCTACCACACAGGGTTGTACCTCCCTCTCAGCCTCAGCTGGAGGGGGAGTTACGGGTGTAACTTTGGATAACCGCAGGGAAGTCCTTGTTGGCTGCACTGAAATGCGGGCTGCTGGTTTCGGGGTAGAAGTCTTAGGTTTCCCTTTCGCTTCTGGTTTCTTCGAGACAGCGGCCGACAATTCCAGTGGAGCAGGAGTGATTTCTCTCTTCATCATCTCCTGGAGAGTACCGCACATGGTCCTCTCTCTTGCAGGTCTGGTTAGCTCCTGTAACCGTTTACTAGGAGGTCTGGGAGTATGCGATACAACTCCAAGAGTTTTCAAATCGTTACCCAACAGTACGCGTCCTGGTACCTCACTCTGTATGCTGACAGGTATCTTCACAGTCATGTCGTTACACTGGATGAGAACTAGTAATTGAGGAAGCATCTGCACAGGCCCTCCAGCTAACTTGGTGAGGCATTTGGGTGCCTTAGCAACATCCTCAGCCTGAAAAAACGATTTATCCACCACAGTTATGCTGGCCCCAGTGTCCCTAATGGCAGGAGTCTCCTGACCATTCACCTGGACACTGTCCTTATAATACTCTTTAGTATTATCAGGGATAGAATTATAGACGTCTAAATTCTGTTGTTCCCACAACCCCAGAGATACTAAAGAAACGCTGGCTGAGACTCCAATGGGTTCATCAGCTAGCAGTAGAAAGTTTCCACTTGCCTTTTGGACTTCCTCCTCTGGAGCGAAGGCTAAGGAGACAAGTTGGATCCCTGAAGGTTTACCCTTACATCTGGGATCTCCTTTCACGTGGTCAGTCGAGCCACAAACAAAGCATTTACCGAATGCTTTTTGGAATGGTGGCTTGTTCTGGCCTCCTTCCGGTTTGGCACCAGAAGACACACTATTCTGCTGCGGTTTTCCTTGTGGCTTACCCTTCTGGTTTTGTTTGGGGCCCTCTTTGGAATTTGAGTTTTTCGAATTCTCTTTTGAGTCTTTTTTAGGCTGTTTTCCCTCATCCTTTTTCTGAGTTTCCCCAGAATCCTTATGAGTAGCCCTGTTGGCAACCCATAAGTCAGCAGCCTTAGCTAGCCTCCGGGAATCCAATTCCTTCGAATCAGCCAAGTGCTGTCTGAGCTCGGGAGAACAGGCATCATAAATCGACTCCAACATAAAAAGATTCTTCATACCCTCATAAGTCTTCACTTTGTAACCCTTAATCCATCCCTCTAAGTTTTTCAACCCTTCACTCACCCAGGTAGCCCAAGGGGTACCGTCATGCTTTTTGAAGGTTCTAAACCTCTTAAGATACTGGGAAGGGGTCTTCCCGAATCTAGCTATCAAGGCTAGTTTCACACTTTTGTAATCCGTCTTATCCGCCTCCCCCAACTCCATTACCACATCAGTCACAACAGGGGGGAGCATAGAGAACAACCAGGGAAGTAGATCATTCGCGGTGATGTCCTGGAGCCCATGATTGTACTCAAACAGTTTTAACCAATCCAACACATCCAATCTCGGTTCATACATACCCACTAATTCCTTCGGCATCCGGGTTCTTTTGGGACTGGAGATCCTAGAGGAACCAGAGGAGAGAGAAGCATTTTCCACAGACAACTTTTTCATCTCTAACTCGTGATTAAGTTCTATTTCCCTGAGCCTTAACTCAGCTTGCTTCTGCTCAGCCTGGGCATTTATCCCTCTGAACTCGAGCTCTTGGTTTCTTTCAGATTGAGCCAAGAACTGTTTGTATTCTAATTCGAGCTTCATTTTTTCAAGTTCAAAATAAGCAGGGTTACTTGTGGGACCTGGTATGGGCCCCGTAGGTACAGCTGGTAAGGCAGGTAGAGGAGCAGGGGAGACAGTTTCGTAAGCCTCTCCTTCCTCTTCAGCCTCTTCATCACTATCGTCAGAATTACGATTTAGAGCAACACCATCACTGTTATCTACATCTGCTGGAGAAGTTGGTTTCGGTGAACCAGTACCCAGACTTTGGTTTTCCAGCAATCTCGCTATCAGTTCTAACTTCTTGCTTCTTACAGAAAGATTTTCTTGCCTACAGAGAGCTCGTAAACTCTCAGTATTTTCACCTGACAAGGATTCTCGATTGTAAGCTTCCATAGTAGACATGTTTGTGAAAGTTGCTTTTTAGTCCTAGGATTTGTGGTTAGTTATCCTAAAGTGTCGAAAAGCACTCTAAACTGTATACTCGATACAAATCCCACCGCTGTACACCAGTGTTAGGCGGAAACCTGTGCAGTTCCCTCTGGGACCACTGCAAAAGATTTAGGACTACAGGTGTTTGGCACTAAACCCACTTGGTAGCAGTCTGTGCCACACAAATTCACTTGGTAGCTGTGGCTGAGCAGTCAGACTTCCCTCAAGAAGAGTTAGGCAGTATGTGGAGTATACAAAATAGGGCAATCTACACAGTAAGGCAAGCAAACACGCAACAAGGCTTCGGTGTAAAGATATAAAGGTATTTATTTATAACCACACATCTATAGAAAACACTCTGGCACTAATACGGCAAACAATTTCAATCACAATTACTATACGAAGAAAATATCAATCCCCCTAACAATAGTTCGACAAGTCTAGGTTCAACGGCATCACTTATTTGCAGACAGAGGTGTATGCTTTAACCTAGATGGCACTCTAGTATTCGTTAGGACGGGAGAGAAAAGGCGGATTAAGAAATCAACTCGATACCAATATTTTTAAGAACAAATGCAAGGCAAGAAGACAGGAACCACTGTAGATTCCAAAGTTCAGAGGCCAGGCCCACTCGGAGAGAGGCAAGGCGATGTGTCCCAAAAAGTATCTTAGTGGAAATGCGCTTCGAGTCTTTATCGCAAATTGTTATGGAAAGATTGGACCAGTTCAGAACAACAAGTTAAAGAAAGTTTGGAGGCGACCCAATGGAAAGGCGAGGATTAAGACACCTCACTCTTTCCGGCAGAAAGGGAAGCCAGGCGGACACGGTACCTTGTTTGTGGAGAGACAGCTCCAGCGGGGGCAGTTTTTCCTGGTGGTGGATGCACGTCGGGTTTTTGCCAAGAGTAGAGATGATCTCGTCGTCGAAGAAAAGTGAAGTCCGGTGCACCACCAGGGAAGAGACCAGCCGCGGAGTGCTCCGTCACAAGGCACCACCTTTTGGTCGCGGTACATGGGTAGTGTCTATCCGGTTGCCGAGGTGCTCTGCACGGGCAATTCGACCACTGCGTCCTGGAGCGAAGAAAAAGCAAAGGGGACTGGTTGTTCCGGAGGTGTCGTCGTTGCAGGTCGGCTCAGCTTTACCCTCGTCGGATTCTTAGGTCCTGTGGCGACTTCTAAAGATCCAGTCCCAAAAGCCCTGCTTTTATGCAGAAAACCCCTTTTCATTCAGCCTAGCTGTCAATCAAAACACGCTAAGTGGTGAGCGGGGTGGCTCACTACTTGGGCCAATCACACTAGAGTGCTACCGGAGTTGGCAAGGCAACTCGGTCCAGGGTGCCTAAACCCCCTCCCACACCCCTGTGGTAACCCAGACAGAATGGCACCACTTTGGAGGGTCTCTGTACAGAAGCCCGCCAAAAGTGGAACAAAGGGCTCAACCTTTGGTTTAGGAGTCACGGAGACGAACACAGACGCCATTTTACAACCCGAGTTCTGGCAGAAAATACCATCCGGTAGACCTATTTAAGATAAGTAAATCAGTGGTATGTTAGAGATTAACGAGAGAAAAAGTATTAATCTCCAACAATGGGAAGAATCCCATAGAGTTATATTCGGGGTCGAATAGAACAAGTAGTTTCCACTGCCACCAGCCAAAACTCGACGAGGTGGGACAGGACAGTGCCCCCTCGAATCACAGACCCAGGAGTAATCGAATTACCCCTACTAGTACGTCCTCAATAGGATGGTTTGAACTAGTTCTGTTAGTAAATTTAGGTCTAGTAAAGCCAATGGTGACTTTACATGCCCGGCGAGACAGTAGTCAGTCCCCGGGTATGGAGTCTATGATGGAGGTCCGCTAGGACGCCCCAGTGCTATGGCACGGAGGGTGCGTTGTAACACACATAGTAAAACATATGAGACCCTATGGAGTAAAAGACCCCATAGCCCATAGAACACATGGACATTCAAAGGAATTACACATATTCATGTCCAAGAGTGGGAGAAAAAGAGTTTCACTCTTGGCAGGATGGAAAAAAACAAACTCCAGAAATCCAGCAAAGCTGCTGGGGGACTCACTAGGTTAGGAAATTCAGCCTAAACAGAGATTTCTCCCTAACACCCCAACACACCGCTCATGCCCCGTGTCTCTCTCCTGTTGCCCCCCACCCCCCGGTCATGCCCCTTGTCTCCCTGCTGTGGCCCCCCACCCCCTGCTCATGCCCTGTGTCTCCCTGCTGTGGTCCCCACCCCCTGCTCCTGCCCTGTGTCTCCCTGCCGTAGCCCCCACCCCCTGATCATGCCCCGTGTCTCTCTCCTGTTAACCCCCACCCCCTGCTCATGCCCTGTGTCTCCCTCGTGTCCCCCCACCCCCTGCTCATGCCCATGTCTCCCTGCTGTTGCCCCCCACCCCCCATCCATGCCCCGTGTCTCTCTCCCGTTACCCCCAACCCCCTCTCATGCCCTGTGTCTCTCTCCTGTTACCCCCACCCCCCTCTCATGCCCTGTGTCTCCCTGCTGTTGCCCCCCACCCCCCGCTCATGCCCCGTGTCTCTCTCTTGTTACCCCCACTCCCCTCTCATGCGCCGTGTCTCTCTCCTGTTGCCCCACACCCCGGTCATGCTCCGTGTCTCCCTACTGTTGCCCCCCAACCCCAGTTCATGCCCGTGTCTCTCTCCTGTTACCCCCCACCCCCCGGTCATGCCCCGTGTCTCCCTGCTGTTCCCCCCACCCCCACTCATGCCCCGTGTCTCTCTCCTGTTACCCCCCACCCCCCTCTCATGCCCCGTGTCTCTCTCCTGTTGTTTCCCACCCCCGGTCATGCCCCGTGTCTGCCTGCTTTTGCTAATCACCACCCGCTCATGCCCTGTGTCTCTCTCCTGTTGCCCCCACCCTCAGGTCATGTCCCGTGTCTCCCTGCTGTTGCCCCCCACCCCCCGCTCATGCCCCGTGTCTCTCTCCTGTTCCCCCCACCCCCTGGTCATGCATGCCCCGTGTCTCCCTGCTGTTGCCCCTCACCGCACGCTCAAGCCCCGTGTCTCCCTGCTGTTGCCCCCACCACCCGCTCATGCCCCGTGTCTCTCTCCTGTTACCCCCCAACCCCAGCTCATGCCCTGTGTCTCTCTCCTGTTGCCCCCCACCCCCCGCTCATGCCCCGTGTCTCTCTCCTATTACCCACCACCCCCCACTCATGCCCCGTGTCTCTCAACTGTTACCCCCCACCCCCCGCTCATGCCCCGTATTACACTCATGTTGCCCCCCACCCCCCGGTCATGCCCGTGTCTCCCTGCTGTTGCCCCCCCACTCCCCAATCATGCCCCGTGTCACCCTGCTGTTTCCCCCCACCCCCTGCTCATACCCCATGTCTCCCTGCTTTTGCACCCCACCCCTGCTCATGCCCCATGTCTCTCTCCTGTTACCCTCCACCCCCCTCTCATGCCCTCTGTCTCCCTCCTGTTCCCCCCACCCCCCGCTCATGCCGTGTGTCTCCCTGCTTTTGCCCCCTACCCCCTTCTCATGCCCCGTGTCTCTCTCCTGTTACACCCCACCCCCCTCTCATGCCCCATGTCTCTCTCCTGTTTCCCCCCACCGCCAGTCATGCCCCGTATCTCCCTGCTGTTGCCCCCACCCCCCACTCATGCCCCGTGTCTCTCTCCTTTTACCCCCCTATCATGCCCATTGTCTTCCTTCTGTTGCCCCCCGCCCCACGCTCATGCCCCGTGGCTCGCTCCTGTTGCCCCCCGGTCATGCCCGTGTCTCCCTGCTGTTGCCCCCCACCCCCACACATGCCCCTTGTCTCTCTCCTGTTAGCCCCCACCCCTGGTCATGCCCTGTGTCTCCCTACTGTTGCCCCCCACCACCCGCTCACACCCCATGTCTCTCTCCTGTTCCCCCCACCCCCGGCTCATGCCTCGTGTCTCCCCTGTTCCCCCCCACCCCCCGCTCATGCGATGTCTCCCTGCTTTTGCACCCCACCCCCCACTCATGCCCCGAGTCTCTCTCCTGTTCCCCCCCACTCCCCTCTCATGCCCTGTGTCTCTCTCCTGTTACCCCCGACCCCCCACTCATGCCCGTGTCTCTCTCCTGTTAACCCCACCCCCTCTCATGCCCCGTGTCTCTATCCTGTGGCCACCCACCCCCGGTCATGCCCCGTGTTTCCCTGCTGTTGCCCCCCACCCCCGCTCATGCCCCGTGTAGCTCCCCTGTTACCCCCCACCACCCGCTCATGCCCCGTGTCTCCCTGCTGTTGCCCCCCACCCGGTCATGCCCTGTGTCTCCCTGCTGTTGCCCCCACCCCCTCTCATGTCCCGTGTCTCCCTCGTGTTCCCCCCACCCCCCGCTCATGCCCCGTGTCTCCCTGCTGTTGCCCCCCACCCCCCACTCATGCCCCGTGTCTCTCTCCTGTTGCCCCCCACCCCCGCTCATGCTCCGTGTGTCCCTGCTGTTGCCTCTACCCCCTCTCATGCCCCGTGTCTCTCTCCTGTTCCCCCCACCCCCGGTCATGCCCCGTGTCTCCCTGCTGTTGCTCCCACCCCCCGCTCATGCCCCGTGTCTCTCTCCTGTGACCCACCACCCCCGCTCATGCCCCTTGTCTCCCTAATGTTGCCCCCCACCCCCCGCTCATGCCCCGTGTTTCTCTCCTGTTACCCCCACCCCTCTCCTGCCCCGTGTCTCTCTCCTGTTGCCCCCCACCCCCGCTCATACCCCGTGTCTCCCTGCTGTTGCCCCCCACCCCCCACTCCCATGCCCTGTGTCTGTCTCCTGTTACCCCCCTCCCCCGGTCATGCCCCGTGTCTCCCTGCTGTTGCCCCCCACCCCCTGGCCATGCCCCATGTCTCTCTTCTGTTACCCCACACCCCCCGGTCATGCCCCATGTCTCCCTGCTGTTGCCCCCAACACCCCAGTCATGCCCCGTGTCTCTCTGCTGTTGCCCCCCACCCCCTGCTCATGCCCGGTGTCTCCCTCCTTTTGCCCCCACCCCCCGCTCATGCCCCGTGTCTCTCTCCTGTTACCCCCCACGCCCCGCTCATGGCCCGTGTCTCCCTGCTTTTGCCCCCCGCTCATGCACCGTGTCCTTCTCCTGTTACCCCCCACCCCCCGCTCATGCCCGAGTCTCCCTTGTGTTCCCACCACCCCCGCTCATGCCCCGTGTCTCCCTGCTGTTGCCCCCACCCCCCTCTCATGCCCTGTGTCTCTCTCCTGTTACCCCCCACCCCCCTCTCATGCCCCATGTCTCCCTGCTGTTGCCCCCCCACCCCCCACTCATGCCCCATCTCTCTCTCCCGTTACCCCCCACCCCGCTCTCATGCCCCGTGTCTATCTCCTGTTACCCACCACCCCCGCTCATGCCCCATGTCTCTCTCCTGTTGCCCCCCACTCCCGGTCATGCCCCGTGTCTCTCTGCTATTGCCCCCCACCCCGCATTCATGCCCGGTGTTTACCTGCTGTTGCCCTCAACCCCCCGCTCATGCCCCATGTCTCTCTCCTGTTACCCCCACACCCCCCTCATGCCCCGTGTCTCCCTCCTGTTCCCCCCACCCCCCGCTCATGCCACGTGTCTCCCTGCTGTTTCCCCCACCCCCCTCTAATGCCCCGTGTCTCTCTCCTGTTACCCCCATTCCCCTCTCATGCCCCGTGTCTCTCTCCTGTTGCCCCCCACCCCCCGGTCATGACCTGTGTCTCCCTGCTGTTGCCCCCCACCCTCCACTCATGCCCCGTGTCTCTCTCCTGTTACCCCCCACCCCCCAGTCATGCCCCATGTCTCCCTGCTGTTGCCCCCCACCCCCAGTCATGCCCCGTGTCTCTCTCTTGTTGTCCCCACCCCCCTCTCATGCCCCGTGTCTCTCTCCTGTTGCCCCCCACCCCCGGTCATGCCCCGAGTCTCCCTGCTGTTGCCCCCCACCCCCTGCTCATGCCCCATGTCTTTCTCCTGTTAAGCCCCCCGCTCATGCCTTGTGTCTCCTCTGTTCCCCCCACCCCCCGCTCATGCACTGTCTCCATGATGTTGCCCCCACCCCCTGCTCATGCCCCGTGTCTCTCTCCTGTTCCCCTCACCCCCCTCTCATGCCCCGTGTCTCTCTCCTGTTACCCCCCACCCCCCTCTCATGCCCGTGTCCCCCTCCTGTTCCCCCCACCCCCCGCTCATGCCACGTGTCTCCCTGCTGTTTCCCCCCACCCCCCTCTCATGCCCCGTGTCTCTTTCCTGTTACCCCCCACTCCCCTCTCATGCCCCGTGTCTCTCTCCTGTTGCCCCCTACCCCCCGGTCATGCCCTGTGGTTCCCTGCTGTTGCCCCCACCCTCCGCTCATGCCCCGTGTCTCTCTCCTGTTACCCCCCACCCCCCAGTCATGCCCCGTGTCTTCCTGCTGTTGCCCCCCACCCCCAGTCATGCCCGGTGTCTCTCTCTTGTTACCCCCACCCCCTTCTCATGCCCCGTGTCTCTCTCCTGTTGCCCCCCACCCCCGGTGATGCCCCGAGTCTCCCTGCTGTTGCCCCCACCCCCTGCTCATGCCCGTGTCTTTCTCCTGTTAAGCCCCGCCACTCATGCCTTGTGTCTCCTCTGTTCCCCCCACCCCCCGCTCATGCACTGTCTCCCTGATGTTGCCCCCACCCCCTACTCATGCCCCGTGTCTCTCTCCTGTTCCCCTCACCCCCTCTCATGCCCCGTGTCTCTCTCCTGTTACCCTCCACCCCCCTCTCATGCCCCGTGTCTATCTCTTGTCACCCGCACCCCCCTCTCATGCCCCGAATCTCCCTGCTGTTGCCCCCCACCCCCGGCGCATGCCCCGTGTCTCTCTCCTGTTAAGCCCCACCCCTGCTCATGCCTCGTGTCTCCTCTGTTCCCCCCACCCCCGCTCATGCACTGTCTCCCTGCTGTTGCCCCCACCCCCTGCTCATGGCCTGTGTCTCTCTCCTGTTCCCCTCACCCCCCTCTCATGCCCCGTGTCTCTCTCCTGTTACCCTCCACCCCCTCTCATGCCCTGTGTCTCTCTCCTGTTGCCCCCCACCCCCTGGTCATGCCCGTGTCTCCCTGCTGTTGCCCCCCACCCCCTGCTCATGCCCCGTCTACCTCCCCTGTTACCCCCCACCCTTGCTCATGCCCTGTGTCTCCCTGCTGTTGCCCCCCACCCCTGGTCATGCCCCGTGTCTCCCTGCTGTTGCCCCACACCCCCACGCTCATGCCAAGTGTCTCCCTGCTGTTACCCCCACCCCCTGCTCATGCCCTGTGTCTCCCTCATGTTGCCCCCCACCCCCTGCTCATGCCCATGGCTCCCTGCTGTTGCCCCCCACCCCCCGTCCATGTCCCGTGTCTCTCTCCCGTTACCCCCAACCCCCTCTCATGCCCTGTGTCTCTCTCCTGTTACCCCCCACCCCCTCTCATGCCCTGTGTCTCCCTGCTGTTGCCCCCCACCCCGCTCATGCCCCGTGTCTCTCTTGTTACCCCCACCCCCCTCTCATGCGCCGTGTCTCTCTCCTGTTGCCCCACACCCCCGGTCATGCTCCGTGTCTCCCTGCTGTTGCCCCCCAACCCCAGCTCATGCCCCGTGTCTCTCTCCTGTTACCCCCACCCCCGTCATCATGCCCCGTGTCTCCCTGCTGTTCCCCCCTCCCCCACTCATGCCCCGTGTCTCTCTCCTGTTACCCCCAACCCCCTCTCATGCCCTGTGTCTCTCTCCTGTTGTCCCCCACCCCCGGTCATGCCCCGTGTCTCCCTGCTGTTGCTAATCACCACACGCTCATGCCCCGTGTCTCTCTCCTGTTGCCCCCACCCTCAGGTCATGCCCCGTGTCTCCCTGCTGTTGCCCCCCACCCCCCGCTCATGCCCCGTGTCTCTCTCCTGTTCCCCCCACCCCCTGGTCATGCATGCCCCGTGTCTCCCTGCTGTTGCTCCTCACCGCACGCTCAAGCCCCGTGTCTCCCTGCTGTTGCCCCCCACCACCCGCTCATGCCCGTGTCTCTCTCCTGTTACCCCCCAACACCAGCTCATGCCCTGTGTCTCTCTCCTGTTGCCCCCCACCACCCGCTCATGCCCCGTGTCTCTCTCCTATTACCCACCACCCCCCACTCATGCCCCGTGTCTCTCTACTGTTACCCCCCACCCCCCGCTCATGCCCCTTATTACTCTCATGTTGCCCCCCACCCCCCGGTCATGCCCGTGTCTCCCTGCTATTGCCCCCCCACCCCCCAATCATGCCCCGTGTCACCCTGCTGTTTCCCCCCACCCCCTGCTCATACCCCATGTCTCCCTGCTGTTGTACCCCACCCCCCGCTCATGCCCCATGTCTCTCTCCTGTTACCCCCCACCCCCCTCTCATGCCCCGTGTCTCCCTCCTGTTCCCCCACCCCCCGCTCATGCCATGTGTCTCCCTGCTTTTGCCCCCCACCCCCCTCTCATGCCCCGTGTCTCTCTCCTGTTACACCCCATCCCCCTCTCATGCCCCATGTCTCTCTCCTGTTGCCCCCCACCGCCAGTCATGCCCCGTATCTCCCTGCTGTTGCCCCCCACCCCCCACTCATGCCCTGTGTCTCTCTCCTTTTACCCCTCACCCCCCTATCATGCCCATTGTCTCCCTGCTGTTGCCCCCCGCCCCACGCTCATGCCCCGTGGCTCTCTACTGTCTCCCCACGGTCATGCCCTGTGTCTCCCTGCTGTTGCCCCCCACCCCCACACATGCCCCTTGTCTCTCTCCTGTTACCCCCCACCTCTGGTCATGCCCCGTGTCTCCCTACTGTTGCCCCCCACCCCCCGCTCATGCCTCGTGTCTCCCCTGTTCCCCCCCATCCCCCTCTCATGCCCCATGTCTCTCTCCTGTTGCCCCCCACCGCCAGTCATGCCCCGTATCTCCCTGCTTTTGCCCCCCACCCCCCGCTCATGCCCCGTGTCTCCCTGCTGTTGCCCCCCACCCCTGTCATGCCCCGTGTCTCCCTGCTGTTGCCCCCCACCCCCCGCTCATGCCAAGTGTCTCCCTGCTATTGCCCCCACCCCCCGCTCATGCCCCGTGTCTCTCTCCTGTTACCCCCCACCCCCTCTCATGTCCCGTGTCTCCCTCGTGTTCCCCCCACCCCCGCTCATGCCCCGTGTCTCCCTGCTGTTGCCCCCCACCCCCACTCATGCCCCGTGTCTCTCTCCTGTTGCTCCCCACCCCCGCTCATGCTCCGTGTGTCCCTGCTGTTGCCTCTACCCCCCTCTCATGCCCCGTGTCTCTCTCCTGTTACCCCCCAACCCCTCTCATGCCCCGTGTCTCTCTCCTGTTCCCCCCACCCCCCGGTCATGCCCCGTGTCTCCCTGCTGTTACCCCCCACCTCCGCTCATGCCCCATGTTTCTCTCCTGTTGCCTCCCACCCTTGGTCATGCCCCGTGTCTCCCTGCTGTTGCCCTCAACCCCCCGCTCATGCCCCATGTCTCTCTCCTGTTACCCCCCACCCCCCTCTCATGCCCCATGTCTCCCTCCTGTTCCCCCCACCCCTCGCTCATGCCACGTGTCTCCCTGCTGTTTCCCCCATCCCCCTCTCATGCCCCATGTCTCTCTCCTGTTACCCCCCACTCCCCTCTCATGCCCCGTGTCTCTCTCCTGTTGCCCCCCACCCCCCGGTCATGCCCTGTGTCTCCCTGCTGTTGCCCCCCACCCTCCGCTCATGCCCTGTGTCTCTCTCCTGTTACCCCCCACCCCCCAGTCATGCCCCGTGTCTCCCTTCTGTTGCCCCCCACCCCCAGTCATGCCCCGTGTTTCTCTCTTGTTACCCCCACCCCCGTCTCATGCCCCATGTCTTTCTCCTGTTAAGCCCCCCCGCTCATGCCTTGTGTCTCCTCTGTTCCCCCCACCCCCGCTCATGCACTGTCTCCCTGATGTTGCCCCCACCCCCTGCTCATGTCCCGTGTCCCTCTCCTGTTCCCCCCACCCCCCTCTCATGCCCCATGTCTCTCTCCTGTTACCCCTCACCCCCCTCTCATGCCCCGTGTCTCTCTCCTGTTACCCCCCACCCCCCAGTCATGCCCCGTTTCCTCCTGCTGTTGCTCCCCACCCCCAGTCATGCACCGTGTCTCTCTCTTGTTACCACCACCCCCCTCTCATGCCCCGAGTCTCCCTGCTGTTGCCCCCCACCCCCCGCTCATGCCCTGTGTCTCTCTCCTGTTACCCCCACCCCCCAGTCGTGCCCCGTTTCCTCCTGCTGTTGCTCCCCACCCCCAGTCATGCCTCGTGTCTCCTCTGTTCCCCACACCCCCCGCTCATGCACTGTCTCCCTGCTGTTGCCCCCACCCCCTGCTCATGCCCTGTGTCTCTCTCCTGTTCCCCTCACCCACCTCTCATGCCCTGTGTCTCTCTCCTGTTACCCTCCACCCCCCTCTCATGCCCCGTGTCTCTCTCCTGTTGCCCCCCACCCCCTGGTCATGCCCCGTGTCTCCCTGCTGTTGCCCCCCAACCCCCGCTCATGCTCCGTCTACCTCCCCTGTTACCCCCCACCCTTGCTTATGCCCTGTGTCTCCCTGCTGTTGCCCCCCACCCCCGGTCATGCCCTGTGTCTCCCTGCTGTTGCCCCACACCCCCCGGTCATGCCAAGTGTCTCCCTGCTGTTGCCCCCCAACATCCGCTCATGCCCTGTGTCTCTCTCCTGTTACCCCCCACCCCCCTCTCATGCCCCATGTCTCTCTCGTGTTCCCCAGACAGCCCGCTCATGCCCCGTGTCTCCCTGCTATTTCCCCCACCCCCCTCTCATACCCCGTGTCTCTCTACTGTTACCCCCACCCCCCTCTCATGCCCGGTGTCTCTCTCCTGTTCCCCCCACCCCGGTCATGCCACATGTCTCCCTGCTGTTGCCCCCCACCCCCGCTCATGCCCCATGTCTCTCTCCTGTTACCCCCCAGCCCTGGTCATGCCACGTGTCTCCATACTGTTGCCCCCCACCCCCTACTCATGCCCCGTGTGTCCCTGCTGTTGCCCCCCACCCCCCGCTGATGCCCCATGTCTCTCTCCTGTTACCCCCACCATAGGTCATGCCCCATGTCTCCCTGCTGTTGCCCCCACCCCCCCGCTCATGCCCCGTGTCTCCCTGCTGTTGCCCCCCACCCTCCACTCATGCCCCGTGTCTCCCTCCTGTTGCCCCCACCCCGGACTCATGCCCTGTGTCTCCCTGCTTTTGCCCTCCCCCTCTCATGCCCCATGTCTCCCTGCTGTTGCCCCCCACCACCTGCTCATGCCCCGTGTCTCTCTCCTGTTTCCCCCCACCCCCCGCTCATGCCCCGTGTCTCCCTGCTGAAGCCCCCACCATCCGCTCATGCCCTGTGTCTCTCTCAGTTACCTCCCACCCCCCTCTCATGCCCCATGCCTCTCTGGTGTTCCCCAGACAGCCCGCTCATGCCCTGTGTCTCTCTGCTATTTCCCCCACCCCCATCTCATGCCCCGTGTCTCTCTACTGTTACCCCCACCCCCCTATCATGCCCCGTGTCTCTCTCATGTTCTCCCCACCCCCGGTCATGCCCCGTGTCTCCCTGCTGTTGCCCCACACCCCCCGCTCATGCCAAGTATCTCCCTGCTGTTGCCCCCCACCATCCGCTCATGCCCTGTGTCTCTCTCCTGTTACCCCCTACCCACCTCTCATGCCCCATGTCTCTCTCGTGTTCCCCAGACAGCCCGCTCATGCCCCGTGTCTCCCTGCTATTTCCCCCACCCCCCTCTCATGCCACCTGTCTCTCTCCTGTTACCCCCACCCCACTCTCATGCCCGGTGTCTCTCTCCTGTTCCCCCACCCCCGGTCATGCCACATGTCTCCCTGCTGTTGCCCCCCACCCCCCGCTCATGCCCCATGTCTCTCTCCTGTTACCCCCCACCCCTGGTCATCCCCCGTGTCTCCCTACTGTTGCCCCCACCCCCTGCTCATGCCCCGTGTGTCCCTGCTGTTGCCCCAAACCCCCCGCTCATGCCCCATGTCTCTCTACTGTTACCCCCACCCCAGGTCATGCCCCATGTCTCCCTGCTGTTGCCCCCACCCCCCGCTCATGCCCCGTGTCTCCCTGCTGTTGCCCCCAACCCTCCGCTCATGCCCCGTGTCTCCCTCCTGTTGCCCCCACCCCGGGCTCATGCCCTGTGTCTCCCTGCTTTTGCCCTCACCCTCTCATGCCCCGTGTCTCCCTGCTGTTGCCCCCCACCACCTGCTCATGCCCCGTGTCTCTCTCCTGTTTCACCCCACCCCCGCTCATGCCCCGTGTCTCCCTGCTGTAGCCCCCACCATCCGCTCATGCCCTGTGTCTCTCTCAGTTACCCCCCACACCCCTCTCATAACCCATGCCTCTCTGGTTTTCCCCAGACAGCCCGCTCATGCCCCGTGTCACCCTGCTATTTCCCCCACCCCCCTCTCATGCCCCGTGTCTCTCTACTGTTACCCGCGCCCCCTATCATGCCCTGTGTCTCTCTCCTGTTCCCCCAACCCCCCGGTCATGCCACATGTCTCCCTGTTGTTGCCCCCCTCCCCCCGCTCATGCCCCATGTCTCTCTCCTGTTACCCCCCACCCCCTGCTCATGCCCCGTGTGTCCCTGCTGTTGCCCCCCACCACCGTTCATGCCCCATGTCTCTCTCCTGTTACCCCCACCCCAGGTCATGCCCCATGTCTCCCTGCTGTTGCCCCCACCCCCCGCTCATGCCCCGTGTCCCCCTGCTGTTGCCCCCACCCCACGCTCATGCCCCGTGTCTCCCTCCTGTTGCCCCCACCCCGGGCTCATGCCCCGTGTCTCTCTCCTGTTACCCCCCACTCCGCACTCATGCCCCGTGTCTCCCTTCTGTTGCCCCCCACCCCCCGCTCATGCCCGGTGTCCTTCTCCTGTTACCCGCCACCCCCCGCTCATGCCCTGAGTCTCCCTCGTGTTCCTCCCACCCCCCGCTCATGCCCTGTGTCTCCCTGCTTTTGCCCTCCCCCTCTCATGCCCCGTGTCTCTCTCCTGTTGCCTCCCACCCCCCGGTCATGCCCCGTGTCTCCCTGCTGATGCCCCCCACCACCTGCTCATGCCCCGTGTCTCTCTCCTGTTTCCCCCACCCCCCGCTCATGCCCCGAGTGTCCCTGCTGTAGCTCCCACCCCCCGCTCATGCCCTGTGTCTCTCTCCTGTTACCCCCATCCCCGGTCATGCCCCGTGTCTCCCTGCTGTTGCCCCCCATCCCTGCTCATGCCCTGTGTACCTCCCCTGTTACCCCCCAACCCCTGCTCGTGCACGATGTCTCCCTGCTGTTGCCCCCCACCCCCGGTCATGCCACGTGTCTCCCTGCTGTTGCCCACGAGCCCCTACTCCCATGCCCCATGTCTCTCTCCTGTTACCCCCCACCCTCGGGTCATGCCCCGTTTCTCCCTGCTATTGCCTCCAACACCCCGCTCATGCACCATGTCTCTCTCCTGTTATCCCCCACTCCCCGGTCATGCCCCATGTCTCCCTGCTGTTGCCCCCACTCCCCGCTCATGCCCCGTGTCTCTCTCCTGTTACCCCCCACGCCCCACTCATGCCCCGTGTCTCCCTGCTGTTGCCCCCATACCCCGCTCATGCCCATGTCCTTCTCCTGTTACCCCTCACCCCCCGCTCATGCCACGAGTCTCCCTCGTGTTCCCCCCACCACCGCTCATGCCCCGTGTCTCCCTGCTGTTGCCCTCCCTCACTCATGCCCTGTGTCTCTCTCCTGTTGCCTCCCACCCCCCGGTCATGCCCCGTGTCTCCCTGCTGTTGTCCCCCACCCCCTGCTCATGCCCCGTGTCTCTGTCCTGTTTCGCCCATCCCCCGCTTATTCCCCGTGTCTCCCTTCTGAAGACCCCCGCTCATGCCCTGTGTCTCTCTCTCCTGTTACCACCCACCCCCCGCTCATGCCCTGTGTCTCCCTCGTGTTGCCCCCCACCCCCTGCTCATGCCCCGTGTCTCCCTGCTGTTGCCCCCCCACCCCCCGCTCATGCACCGTGTCTCTCTCCCGTTACCCCCCCACCCCCTCTCATGCCGCGTGTCTCTCTAATTTTTACCGCCCACCCCCCGCTCATGCCCTGTGTTTCTCTCCTGTTGCCCCGCACCCCCGGTCATGCCCGTGTCTCCCTGCTGTTGCCCCCCCACCCCCCAGTCATGCCCTGTGTCTCCCTGCTGTTGCCCCGCCACCCCCCGCTCATGCCCCATGTCTCTCTCCTGTTACCCCCCACCCACCTCTCATGCCCCGTGTCTCCCTCCTGTTCCCCCCACCCCCCGCTCATGCCACGTGTCTCCCTGCTGTTTCCCCCCACCCCCTCTCATGCCCCGTGTCTCTCTCCTGTCACCCCTCACCCCCCTCTCATGCCCCGTGTCTCTCTCCTGTTGCCCCCCACCCCCTGTTCGTGCCCCGTGTTTCTCTGTTGTTGCCCCCGACCCCCAGCTCATGCCCCGTGTCTCTCTCCTATTACCCCCACCCCAGGTCATGCCCCGTGTCTCCCTGTTGGTGCCCCCCATCCCCGCTCATTCCCCGTGTCTCTCGCCTGTTACCCCCACCCCCCTCTCATGCCCTATGTCTCTCTCCTGTTACCCCCCACCCCCCGGTCATGCCCCATGTCTCCCTGCTGTTTCCCCCCACCCCCGCTCATGCCGTGTCTCTCTCCTGTTACCCCCCACCCCTCGGTCATGCCCTGTGTCTCTCTGCTGTTGCCCCCCACCCCCCGCTCATGCCCCGTGTCTCTCTCCTGTTCCCCCCACCCCCTCTCATGCCCCGTGTCACTCTCCTGTTCCCCCCCACCCACCAGTCATGCCCGTGTCTCCCTGCTGTTGCCCCCCACCCCCCTATCATGCCCCGTGTACCTCCCCTGTTACCCCCCACCCTCGCTCATGCCCCGTGTCTCCCTGCTGTTGCCCCCCACCCCGATCATGCCCCGTGTCTCCCTGATGTTGCACCACACCCCCCGCTCAAGCCAAGTGTCTCCCTGCTGTTACCCCCCACCCCCCACTCATGCCCCGTGTCTCCCTCATGTTCCCCCTGCCCCCCGCTCATGCCCCGTGTCTCCCTGCTGTTGCCCCCACCCCCCTCTCATGCCCTGTGTCTCTCTCCTGTTACCCCCCACCCCCCTCCAATGCCCAGTGTCTCTCTCCTGTTCCCCCACCCCCCGGTCATGCCCCGTGTCTCCCTGCTGTTACACCCCACCCCCCGCTCATGCCCCGTGTCTCTTTCCTGTTACCCCCCACCCCCCACTCATGAACCGTGTCTCCCTACTGTTGCCCCCACCCCCTGCTCATGCCCCGTGTCTCTCTTCTGTTGCCCGCACCCCCCGGTCATGCCCCGTGTCTCCCTGCTGTTGCCCCCACCCCCCACTCCCATACCCCGTGTCTCTCTCCTGTTACCCCCCACCCCCGGTCATTTCCTGTGTCTCACTGCTGTTGTCCCCCACCCCCCGCTCATGCCCCGTGACTCTCTCCTGTTGCCCCCACCCCCATTCATGCCCCATGTCTCTCTCCTGTTACCCCTTGCCCCCCGGTCATGCCCCATGTCTCCCTGCTGTTGCCCCCAACCCCTGCTCATGCCCCATGTCTCTCTCCTGTTACCCCTTGCCCCCCGGTCATAACCCATGTCTCCCTGCTGTTGCCCCCCACCCCCTGCTCATGCCCCGTGTCTCCGTCCTGTTGCCCCCAACCCCTGCTCATGCCCTGTGTCTCTCTCCTATTACCCCCCACGCACTGCTCATGCTCCGTGTCTCCCTGCTGTTGCCCCCCACCCCCTGCTCATGCCCCGTGTCTCCCTCCTGTTGCCCCCCAACCCCCGCTCATGCCCTGTATCTCTCTCCTATTACCCCCCATGCACTGCTCATGCTCCGTGTCTCCCTGCTGTTGCCCCCCACCCCCCGCTCATGCCCCGTGTCTCCCTCCTGTTGCCCCTCAACCCCCGCTCATGCCCTGTGTCTCTCTCCTATTACCCCCCAGGCACTGCTCATGCCCCGTGTCCTTCTCCTGTTACCCCCCACCTCCCTCTCATGCCGGAGTCTCCCTCGTGTTCCCCCCACCCCCCGCTCATGCCCCGTGTCTCTCTCCTGTTGCCTCCCACCCTCCGCTCATGCCCCGTGTCTCCCTGCTTTAGCCCCCACCCCCCACTCATGCCCCGTGTCTCTCTCCTGTTACCCCCCACCCCCTGCTCATGCCCCTTGTCTCCCTGCTGTTGCCCCCCACCCTCCGCTCATGCCCTATGTCTCTCTCCCGTTACCCCCACCCCCCTCTCATGCCCCGTGTCTCTCTCCTGTTACCCCCCAACCCCCTCTCATGCCCTGTGTCTCCCTGCTGTTGCCCTCACCCCCGCTCATGCCCCGTGTCTCTCTCCTGTTTCCCCCACCCCCCACTCATGCCCCATGTCTCTCTCCTGTTACCCCCCACCCCCTGCTCATGCCCCTTGTCTCCCTGCTGTTGCCCCCCACCCTCCGCTCATGCCCTATGTCTCTCTCCCATTACCCCCACCCCCCTCTCATGCCCCGTGTCTCTCTCCTGTTACCCCCCAACCCCCTCTCATGCCCTGTGTCTCTCTCCTGTTCCCCCCACCCCCGCTCATGTCCTGTGTCTCTCTCCTGTTAACCCCCACCCCCGCTCATGCCCAGTGTCTCTCTCCTGTTGCCCCCCGCTCATGCCCTGTGTCTCCCTCCTGTTGCCCCCACCCCCCACTCATGCCCCATGTCTCTCTCCTGTTACCCCCCACGTCCCGCTCATGCCCCGTGTCTCCCTGCTGTTGCCCCCCACCCCCCGCTCATGCCTCGTGTCCTTCTTCTGTTACCCCCCACCCCCCGCTCATGCCCCATGTCTCCCTCATGTTCCCCCCACCCCCGCTCATGCATTGTGTCTCCCTGCTGTTGCCCTCCACCGCTCATGCCCCGTGTCTCTCTCCTGTTGCCTCCCACACCCCCCGGTCATGCCCCGTGTCTCCCTGCTGTTGCCCCCACCCCCTGCTCATGCCCTGTGTCTCTCTCCTGTTTCCCCCCACCCCAGCTCATGCCCTGTGTCTCCCTGCTGTAGCCCCCACCCCCCGCTCATGCCGTGTGTCTCTCTCCTGTTACCACCCACCCCCCGCTCATGCCCCTTGTCTCCCTCGTATTGCCCCCCACCCCCTGTTCATGCCCATGGCTCCCTGCTGTTGCCCCCCATTCCCCGCTCATGCCCTGTGTCTCTCTCGCGTTACCCTCCCACCCCCCTCTCATGCCCCGTGTCTCCCTGCTGTTGACCCCCCACCCCCCAGTCATGTCCTGTGTCTCCCTGCTGTTGCCCCACACACCCCCGCTCATGCCCCGTTTCTCCCTGCTGTTGCCCTCCACCCCCCGCTCATGCCCCATGTCTCTCTCCTGTTACCCCCCACCCCCTCTCATGCCCCATGTCTCCCTCCTGTTCGCCCCACCCCCCGCTCATGCCACGTGTCTCCCTGCTGTTTCCCCCAACCCCCTCTCATGCCCTGTGTCTCTCTCCTGTTACCCCCCACCTCCCTCTCATGCCCCGTGTCTCTCTCCTGTTGCCCCCACCCCCCGGTCATGCCCCGTGTCACCTTGCTGTTGCCCCCCACCCCCCACTCCCATACCCCGTGTCTCTCTGCTGTTACCCCCCACCCCCGGTCATTTCCTGTGTCTCCCTGCTGTTGCCCCCACCCCCCGCTCATGCCCCGTGACTCTCTCCTGTTGCCCCCCACCCCCATTCATGCCCCATGTCTCTCTCCTGTTACCCCTCGCCCCCCGGTCATGCCCCATGTCTCCCTGCTGTTGCCCCCAACCCCTGCTCATGCCCCATGTCTCTCTCCTGTTACCCCTCGCCCCCCGGTCATGCCCCATGTCTCCCTGCTGTTGCCCCCCACCCCCTGCTCATGCCCCGTGTCTCCCTCCTGTTGCCCACCAACCCCCGGGCTCATGCCCTGTGTCTCTCTCCTGTTACCGCCCACGCACTGCTCATGCCCCGTGTCTCCCTGCTGTTGCCCCCCACCCCGCTCATGCCCCGTGTCCTTCTCCTGTTAAAACCCACCCCCCTCTCATGCCCTGAGTCTCCCTCGTGTTCCCCCTACCCTCCGCTCATGCCCCGTGTATTCCGACTGTTGCCCCCCCGCTCATGCCCCGTTTCTCTCTCCTGTTGCCTCCCACCCCCCGCTCATGCCCCTTGTCTCCCTGCTGTAGCCCCCACTCATGCCCCGTGTCTCTCTCCTGTTACCCCCCACCCCCTGCTCATGCCCTGTGTCTCCCTCGTGTTGCCCCCCACCCCCTGCTCATGTCCCTTGTCTCCCTGCTGTTGCCCCCCACCCTCCGCAAATGCCCTATGTCTCTCTCCCGTTACCCCCATCCCCCTCTCATGCCCTGTGTCTCTCTCCTGTTACCCCCCAACCCCCTCTCATGCCCTGTGTCTCCCTGCTGTTGCCCCCACCCCCGCTCATGCCCTGTGTCTCTCTCCTGTTTCCCCCACCGCCCTGTCATGCCCCGTGTCTCCCTCCTGTTGCCCCCACCCCCCACTCATGCCCGTGTCTCTCTCCTGTTACCCCCATGCCCCGCTCATGCCCCGTGTCTCCCTGCTGTTGCCCCCCGCTCATGCCTCGTGTCCTTCTCCTGTTACCCCCCACCCCCCGCTCATGCCCCATGTCTCCCTCGTGTTCCCCCCCACTCCCGCTCATGCCCCGTGTCTCCCTGCTGTTGCCCTCCACCGCTCATGCCCCGTGTCTCTCTCCTGTTGCTTCCCACCCCCCCGGCCATGCCACGTGTCTCCCTGCTGTTGCCCCCCACCCCCTGCTCATGCCCCGTGTCTCTCTCCTGTTTCCCCCCACCCCCAGCTCATGCCCCGTGTCTCCCTGCTGTAGCCCCCACCCCCCGCTCATGCCATGTGTCTCTCTCCTGTTGCCACCCACCCCCCGCTCATGCCCCATGTCTCCCTCCTGTTCCCCCCCCACCCCCCGCTCATGCCCTGTGTCTCTCTCGCGTTACCCCCCGCCCCCCTATCATGCCCCGTGTCTCTCTCCTGTTACCGTTACCCCCCACCCCCCGCTCATGCCCCGTGTCTCTCTCCTATTGGCCCCCACCCCCGGTCATGCCCCTGTCTCCCTGCTGTTGACCCACCATCCCCAGTCAAGCCCTGTGTCTCCCTGCTGTTGCCCCACACCCCCCGCTCATGCCCCGTGTCTCCCTGCTGTTGCCCTCCACCCCCGCTCATGCCCCATGTCTCTCTCCTGTTACCCCCCACCCCCTCTCATGCCCCATGTCTCCCTCCTGTTCGCCCCACCCCCCGCTCATGCCACGTGTCTCCCTGCTGTTTCCCCAACCCCCTCTCATGCCCTGTGTCTCTCTCCTGTTACCCCCCACCCTCCTCTCATGCCCCGTGTCTCTCTCCTGTTGCCCCCCACCCCCCGGTCATGCCCCGTGTCACCTTGCTGTTGCCCCCCACGCCCTGCTCATACCCCGTGTCTCTCTCCTGTTACCCCCACCCCAGGTCATGCCCTGTGTCTCCCTGTTGTTGCCCCCCTCACTCATGCCCCATGTCTCTCTCCTGTTACCCCCACCCCCTCTCATGCCCCATGTCTCTCTCCTGTTGCCCCCCACCCCCCACTCATGCCCCGTGTCTCCCTGCTGTTGCCCCCCACCCCCCGTTCATGCCCCGTGTCTCTCTCCTGTTACCCCCCACACCCTGGTCATGCCCCGTGTCTCCCTGCTGTTTCCCCCCACCCTCCGCTCATGACCCGTGTCTCTCTCCTGTTCCCCCCACCCCCTGCTCATGCCTCGTGTCTCCCCTGTTCCCCCCACCCCCGCTCATGCACTGTCTCCCTGCTGTTGCCCCCCACCCCCCGCTAATGCCCCGTGTCTCTCTCCTGTTCCCCCACCCCCTCTCATGCCCCGTGTCACCCTCCTGTTGACCCCACCCTCAGTCATGCCCCGTGTCTCCCTGCTGTTGCCCCCTACCCCCGATCATGCCCCGTGTACCTCCCCTGTTACCCCCCACCCTCGCTCATGCCCCATGTCTCCCTGCTGTTGCCCCCCACCCCCGGTCATGCCCCGTGTCTCCCTGCTGTTGCCCCACACACCCTGCTCATGCCAAGTGTCTCCCTGGTGTTGCTCCCCACCCCCGCTCATGCCCTGTGTCTCTCTCCTGTTACCCCCCACCCCCCTCTCATGCCCCGTGTCTCCCTCATGTTCCCCCTTCCACCCGCTCATGCCCCGTGTCTCCCTGCTGTTGCCCCCAACCCCTCTCATGCACTTTGTCTCTCTCCTGTTACCCCCACCCCATCCCATGCCCCGTGTCTCTCTCCTGTTCCCCCCACCCCCCGGTCATGCCCCGTGTCTCTCTCCTGTTACCCCCTACCCCCCACTCATGCCCCGTGTCTCCCTACTGTTGCCCCCCACCCCCTGCTCATGCCCCATGTCTCTCTCCTGTTACCCCCACCCCCTCTCATGCACCATGTCTCTCTCCTGCTGCCCCCACCCCCGGTCATGCCCCATGTCTCCCTGCTGTTGCCCCCACCCCCCACTCTCATGCCCCATGTCTCTCTCCTGTTACCCCCCACCCCCCGGTCATGCCCTGTGTCTCCCTGCTGTTGTCACCCACCCCCACTCATGCCCCGTTACTCTCTCCTGTTGCCCCCCATCCCCCATTCATGCCCCGTGTCTCCCTGCTGTTGCCCCTCACCCCCCGCTCATGCCCCGTGTCTCTCTCCTGTTACCCCCCACTCATGCCCAATGTCTCCCTACTGTTGCCCCCCACACCCTGCTCATGCCCCCTGTCTCTCTCCTGTTACCCCCCACCCCCTCTCATGCCCCGTGTCTCTCTCCTGTTGCCCCCACCCACCTGTCATGCCCCATGTCTCCCTGCTGTTGCCCCCGCCCCCCACTCCCATGCCCCATGTCTCTCTCCTGTTACCCCCACCCCCCGGTCATGCCCCGTGTGTCCCTGCTGTTGCACCCCACCCCCGCTCATTCCCCATGTCTCCCTGCTGTTGCCCACCACCCCCCGCTCATGCCCTGTGTCTCCCTTCTGTTGCCCCCCGCTCATGCCCCGTGTCTCTCTCCTGTTACCCCCCACACCCCGCTCTTGCCCCGTGTCTCCCTGCTGTTGCCCCCCACCCCCGTTCATGCCCCGTGTCCTTCTCCTGTTACCCCCCACCCCCCGCTCATTCCCCGAGTCTCCCTCGTGTGCCACCCACCCCCGCTCATGCCCCGTGTCTCCCTGCTGTTGCCCCCCCGCTCATGCGCCATGTCTCTCTCCTGCTGCCCCCACCCCCCGGTCATGCCCCATGTCTCCCTGCTGTTGCCCCCACCCCCCACTCCCATGCCCCATGTCTCTCTCCTGTTACCCCCCACCCCCGCTCATGCCACATGTCCTTCTCCTGTTACCCCCCACCCCCGCTCATTCCCCGAGTCTCCCTCGTGTTCCACCCACCCCCGCTCATGCCCCGTGTCTCCCTGCTGTTGCCCCCCCGCTCATGCCCCGTGTCTCTCTCCTGTTGTCTCCCACCCCCCGGTCATGCCCCGTGTCTCCCTGCTGTTGTCCCCCACCCCCTGCTCATGCCCCGTGTCTCTCTCCCGTTGCCCCCCATCCCCCGCTCATGCCCCGTGTCTCCCTGCTGTAGGCCCCACCCCCCGCTCATGTCCCGTGTCTCTCTCCTGTTATCCCCCACCCCCCGCTCATCCCCCGTGTCTCCCTCGTGTTGCCCCCAACCCCCTGCTCATGCCCCGTGTCTCCCTGCTGTTGCCCCCCACCCCCCACTCATGCCCCGTGTCTCTCTCCCATTACCTCCCCACCCCCCTCTCATGCCCCGTGTCTCTCTCCTGTTACCCCTACCCCCCTCTCATGCCCTGTGTCTCCCTGCTATTGCCCCCCACCCCCCGCTCATGCCCCGTGTCTCTCTCCTGTTACCCCCACCCCCCTCTCATGCCCCGTGTCTCTCTCCTGTTGCCCCACACCCCCCGGTCATGCCCCGCATGCCCGTGTCTCCCTGCTGTTGCCCCCCAACCCCAGCTCATGCCTTGTGTCTCTCCCCTGTTACCCCCCACCCCCCGGTCATAACCCGTGTCTCCCTGCTGTTCCCCCCACCCCCGCTCATGCCCTGTGTCTCTCTCCTGTTACCCCCCACCCCCTGCTCATGCCCCGTGTCTCTCTCCTGTTACCCCCCACCCCCTCTCATGCCCCGTGCCTCTCCTGTTGCCCCCCACCCCCCGGTCATGCCCCGTGTCTCTCTCCTGTTGACCCCACCCTCAGTCATGCCCCGTGTCTCCCTGCTGTTGCCCCCTACCCCCGATCATGCCCCGTGTACCTCCCCTGTTACCCCCACCCTCGCTCATGCCCCATGTCTCCCTGCTGTTGCCCCCCACCCCCGGTCATGCCCCGTGTCTCCCTGCTGTTGCCCCACACACCCTGCTCATGCCAAGTGTCTCCCTGGTGTTGCTCCCCAACCCCGCTCATGCCCTGTGTCTCTCTCCTGTTACCCCCACCCCCCTCTCATGCCCCGTGTCGCCCTCATGTTCCCCCTTCCACCCGCTCATGCCCCGTGTCTCCCCGCTGTTGCCCTCAACCCCTCTCATGCACTTTGTCTCTCTCCTATTACCCCCACCCCCTCCCATGCCCCGTGTCTCTCTCCTGTTCCCCCCACCCCCGGTCATGCCCCGTGTCTCTCTCCTGTTACCCCCTACCCCCCACTCATGCCCCGTGTCTCCCTACTGTTGCCCCCCACCCCCTGCTCATGCCCCATGTCTCTCTCCTGTTACCCCCACCCCCTCTCATGTACCATGTCTCTCTCCTGCTGCCCCCACCCCCGGTCATGCCCCATGTCTCCCTGCTGTTGCCCCACCCCCCACTCCCATGCCCCATGTCTCTCTCCTGTTACCCCCCACCCCCCGGTCATGCCCTGTGTCTCCCTGCTGTTGTCACCCACCCCGACTCATGCCCCGTTACTCTCTCCTGTTGCCCCCATCCCCCATTCATGCCCTGTGTCTCCCTGCTGTTGCCCCTCACCCCCCGCTCATGCCCCGTGTCTCTCTCCTGTTACCCCCACCCCCCACTCATGCCCAATGTCTCCCTACTGTTGCCCCCCACACCCTGCTCATGCCCCGTGTCTCTCTCCTGTTACCCCCACCCCCTCTCATGCCCGTGTCTCTCTCCTGTTGCCCCCACCCCTCTGTCATGCCCCATGTCTCCCTGCTGTTGCCCCCACCCCCCACTCCCATGCCCCATGTCTCTCTCCTGTTACCCCCATCCCCGGTCATGCCCCGTGTGTCCCTGCTGTTGCGCCCCACCCCCGCTCATTCCCCATGTCTCCCTGCTGTTGCCCACCACCCCCCGCTCATGCCCTGTGTCTCCCTTTTGTTGCCCCCCGCTCATGCCCCGTGTCTCTCTCCTGTTACTCCCCACACCCCGCTCTTGCCCCGTGTCTCCCTGCTGTTGCCCCCCACCCCGCTCATGCCCCGTGTCCTTCTCCTGTTACCCCCCACCCCCGCTCATTCCCCTAGTCTCCCTTGTGTTCCACCCACCTCGCTCATGCCCCGTGTCTCCCTGCTGTTGCCCCCCTGCTCATGCGCCATGTCTCTCTCCTGCTGCCCCCACCCCCCGGTCATGCCCCATGTCTCCCTGCAGTTGCCCCCACCCCCGACTCCCATGCCCCATGTCTCTCTCCTGTTACCCCCCACCCCCGCTCATGCCCCATGTCCTTCTCCTGTTACCCCCCACCCCCGCTCATTCCCCGAGTCTCCCTCGTGTTAAACCCACCCCCGCTCATGCCCCGTGTCTCCCTCCTGTTACCCCTACCCCCCTCTCATGCCCTGTGTCTCCCTGCTATTGCCCCCCACCCCCCGCTCATGCCCCGTGTCTCTCTCCTGTTACCCCCCACCCCCCGGTCATAACCCGTGTCTCCCTGCTGTTCCCCCCACCCCCGCTCATGCCTTGTGTCTCTCCCCTGTTACCCCCCACCCCCCGGTCATAACCCGTGTCTCCCTGATGTTCCCCCCACCCCTGCTCATGCCCTGTGTCTCTCTCCTGTTACCCCCCACCCCCTGCTCATGCCCCGTGTCTCTCTCCTGTTACCCCCACCCCCTCTCATGCCCCGTGTCTCTCCTGTTGCCCCCCACCCCCCAGTCATGCCCCATGTCTCTCTCCTGTTGCCCCCACCCCCGGTCATGCCCCTTGTCTCCCTGTTGCCCCCCACTCCCCGCTCATGCCCCGTGTCTCTCTCCTGTTACCCCTACCCCCCTCTCATGCCCCGTGTCTCTCTCCAGTTAACCCAAACCCCCATCTCATGCCCCGTGTCTCTCTCCTGTTGCCCCCACCCCCTAGTCATGCCCCGTGTCTCCCTTCTGTTTCCCCCCACCCCCGGTCATGTACTGTGTCTCCCTGCGGTTGCCCCCCACCCCCTCTCCTGCCCTGTGTCTCTCTCCTGTTACCCCCCACCCCGTCTGATGCCACGTGTCTCCCTCGTGTTCTCCCACCCCCTGCTAATGCCCTTGTCTCCCTTGTGTTCCCCCCACCCCCGCTCATGCCCTATGACTCCCTGTTGTTGCCCCCCACCCCCCACTCATGCCCCGTGTCTCCCTCCTGTTGCCCCCCACCCCCCGCTCCTGCCCTGTGTCTCTCTCCTGTTACCCATCACGCCCCGCTCATGCCTCGTGTCTCCCTGCTGTTGCCCCCCACCCCCCACTCATGCCCTGTGTCTCTCTCCTGTTACCCCCCACCTCCCGCTCATGCCCTGTGTCACCCTCGTGTTCCCCCCCACCCCCGCTCATGCCCCGTGTCTCCCTGCTGTTGCCCCCCACACCCCGCTCATGCCCCTTGTCTCTCTCCTGTTACCCCCACCCCACTCTCATGCCCCGTGTCTCTCTCCTGTTTCCCCACACCCCCCGGTCATGCCCCTTGTCTCCCTGCTGTTCCCCC
Organism: Ambystoma mexicanum; assembly: GCF_040938575.1. NCBI lineage: Eukaryota > Metazoa > Chordata > Amphibia > Caudata > Ambystomatidae > Ambystoma > Ambystoma mexicanum. Next base: position 315,791,180 of record NC_090936.1, read on the forward strand.
CAACCCCATCTCATGCCTTGTGTCTCTCTCCTGTTACCCCCCACCCCCCGGTCATAACCCGTGTCTCCCTGCTGTTCCCCCCACCCCCGCTCATGCCCTGTGTCTCTCTCCTGTTACCCCCCACCCCCCGCTCATGCCCCGTGTCTCTCTCCTGTTACCCCCCACCCCCTCTCATGCCCTGTGTCTCTCCTGTTGCCCCCCACCCCCCGGTCATGCCCCGTGTCTCTCTCCTGTTGCCCCCACCCCCCGGTCATGCCCCGTGTCTCCCTGTTGCCTCCCACCCCCTGCTCATGCCCCGTGTCTCTCTCCTGTTACCCCCACCCCCCTCTCATGCCCGTGTCTCTCCCCTGTTAACCCAAACCCCCATCTCATGCCCTGTGGCTCTCTCCTGTTGCCCCCACCCCCTGGTCATGCCCCGTGTCTCCCTTCTGTTTCCCCCCACTCCCCGTCATGCACTGTGTCTCCCTGCTGTTGCCCCCCACCCCCTCTCCTGCCCTGTGTCTCTCTCCTGTTACCCCCCACCCCCACTGATGCCACGTGTCTCCCTCATGTTCCCCCACCCCCTGCTAATGCCCGTGTCTCCCTTGTGTTCCCCCCACCCCCGCTCATGCCATATGTCTCCCTGCTGTTGCCCCCCACCCCCAGCTCATGCCTTGTGTCTCTCTCCTGTTGCCCCCCACCGCCCGCTCATGCCCTGTGTCTCTCTCCTGTTACCCACCACGCCCCGCTCATGCCCCGTGTCTCCCTCGTGTTCCCCCCCACCCCCCGCTCATGCCCCGTGTCTCCCTGCTGTTGCCCCCCACACCCTGCTGTTAGGCGGAAACCTGTGCAGTTCCCTCTGGGACCACTGCTAAAGATTTAAGACTACAGGTGTTTGGCAGTAAACCCACTTGGTAGCAGTCTGTACCACACAGATTCACTTGGTAGCTGTGGCTGAGCAGCCAGACTTCCCTCAAGAAGAGTTAAGCAGTATGTGGAGTATACAATATAGGGCAATTCTTCACAGTAAGACAAGCAAACACGCAACGAGGCTTCAGTGTAAAGATATTAAGGTTTTTATTTATAACAGAACATCTATAGAAAACACTTTGGCACTATCACGGCAAACACTTCAATTACAATTACTCTACGAAGAAGAAACGATCAATCCCCCTAACAATAGTTCGACAAGTCTAGGTTCTACCAGTATCACTTATTTGCAGACAGAGGTGTATGCGTCACCCTAGATGGCACTCTAATATTCGTTAGGACGGGAGAGAAAAATAGTAGGTTACGAAATCAACACAGTTCAATACTTCACGGGTAAAAATGCAAGGCAAGAAGACAAGAACCACAATAGATCATAAAGTTCAGAGGCCAGGGTCACTCGGAGTGAGGCAAGGCGGTATGTCCCAAAAAGTCTCTTAGTGGAAATGCGTTCGAGTCTTTGTAGCAAATTGTTATCGGCAGATTGAACCAGTTCAGAACAACACGCTAGAGAAAGCTTGGAGGCGACCCAACGGAAAGGCGAGGATTAAGACACCTCACTCGATCCGGCAGAAAGGGAAGCCAGGCGGACACGGTACCTTGTTTGTGGAGAGACAGCTCCGGCGGGGGCAGTTGTTCCTGGTGGTGGATGCACGTCGGGTCTTTGCTAAGAGTAGAGATGATCTCGTCGTCGAAGAAAAGTGAAGTCCGGTGCACCACCAGGGAAGAGACCAGCCGCAGAGTGCTCCGTCACAAGGCACCACCTTTTGGTCGCGGCACAGGGGTAGTGGCTACCCGGTTGCCGAGGTGCTCTGCATGGGCAATTCGACCACTGCGTCCTGAGGCGAAGAAAAAGCAAAGGGGACTGGTTGTTCCCACCAGTCAGTGGAAGAGACTCTCCGGCAGGGAGATCTCCTCTGTCGTCGGGAAGTGGTGAGTCGGTTCTGCAGGGCTCCACCGGAGGTGTCGTCGTGCAGGTCGGCTCAGCGTTACCCTCGTCGGATTCTTAGGTGGCGACTTCTGAAGATCCAGTCCCAAAAGCCCTGCTTTTATGCAGAAAACCCCCATTCATTCAGCCTAGCTGTCAATCAACACTCGCTAAGTGGTGAGCGGGGAGGCTCACCACTTGGGCCAATCACTCCAGAGTGTGACTGGAGTTGGCAAGGCAACTCGGTCCAGGGTGCCTAAACCCCCTCCCACACCCCTGTGGAAACCCAGACAGAATGGCACCACTTTGGATGGTCTCTGTACAGAGGCCCGCCAAAAGTGGAACAAAGGGCTCAACCTTTGGTTTAGGAGTCACAGAGACGAACACAGACGCCATTTTAAAAACCGAGTTCTGGCAGAAAATACCATCCGATAACTTATTTAAGATAAGTAGACTGGTGGTACGTTAGAAATTAACGAGAAAAAGTATCAATCTCTAACAATGGGATGAATCCCATAGGGTTATGTTCGGGGTCGAACATAACAAGTAGTTTCCACTGCCACCAGCCAAAACTCGACGAGGGGGGACGGGACAGTGCCCCCTCGAATAACAGATCCAGGAGTAATCGAATTACCCCTATTAGTACGTCCACAATAAGATGGTTTGTACTAGTTCTGTAAGTAAATTTAGGTCTAGTAAAGCCAATGGTGACTTTACATGCCCGGGGAGACAGTAGTCAGTCCCCAGGTATGGAGTCTATGGTGGAGGTCCGCTAGGGCGCCCCAGTGTTACGGCACGTAGGGTGCGGTGTAACACACATAGAAAAGATATGAGACCCTATGGAGGGAAAGACCCCATAGCCCATAGAACACATTGACATTCAAAGGAATTACACACATTCATGTCCAAGAGTGGGAGGAAAAGAGTCTCACTCTTGGCAGGATGGAAAAAAACAAACACCAGAAATCCAGCAAAGCTGCTGGGGGACTCACTAGGTTAGAAAATTCAGCCTAAACAGAGAATTCTCACTAACACCCGCTCATGCCCCGTGTCTCTCTCTTGTTGCCCCCCACCCCCGTTCATGCCCCATGTCTCTCTCCTGTTACCCCTCGCCCCCCCGGTCATGCCCCATGTCTCCCTGTGTGGAAATCGAAATAATATTGTACCTCCTATCGCATTGTTTGAATGTATGTTGGCCTACGCCAAGTTGTCTAAAAACATTGTGTACATAGATTCCGCGGCAAGGTCTTGACCTTAATGTTTTGTGTAAATCGCCATCTTTGATTTAGCCGCCATTTTAGGTTCTCTTGCAGTGTGGAAGTCACCCTGAACAACAAAATGGAGGCCGAATGACATTTCGAGTGGGATTCTGGCCGTTGTGACCTCCGCACACATGAATAAGTAATATGCCCGCAGGCCACTTGTTAGGGTCGCGAACTGAGACCTTGTCCTCTCCCTGACCTATGTGTAAATGAACAACTGTATCAGCGGAACTGATCAAAATGCATACACTATGGGATTGACCTGGCTACGAACCCTAGGTTTGGTTCTGAGAATGGTTAACTTGCGAGGGGGTTGGCCAAGGCTGGATAAAAAGTATAAAATCCCAAGTATCCCGATGTTCGGTCTCTCACACTAACACGGCAAACTACCGTTGATGGTTCGTTCTGTTACTCTGAGGGCCGAATAGCTATCCGTATGTCAATTGACTTTGGTAATTGTTGTAACTTTGAATAAAGCGCTTTGTATGTCCTTTGTAACCTGTGTTGGTGTGTTTCCTTTGGGCTTCCCGGCCTCATATCAATTTTTTCTGTTTCCACAGTTGGCGCCCGAATAGGGACCCTCAAGATTGATGCCGGATCATTGAAGGTTGACGCAGACTATCGAACCGGGATCCGACGGTGTGATTCTGCGGGCCCGACCGATCGAGACGCGATACCTCGGCAGCGCTGCACGATCCGATCCTTGGACGATAGTCGTGTGGTCTGACACGGCATCTTGACGAGGGTCCAATTTTTGAGGCGGGCAGATTTGCCGAAACCACCAAACGCAAGGTAAAATTCGTTAGGTAAGTCCTTTGTAAACCGTACGGTCCTCCTTAGGTTTGGTCAGGTGCAGTCGTGACCCGGCTCTTAATTTAACCCTGACAATTTGAATTTGGCGTATTGTATCTGCAGACACAATAATTGGACCAGGTAACACCAATTTTTTGAGAAATGCCTGGGAAATTGTTTAGCTGTTTTAGGGCTCTGTTCCGCAGCGATCGACAATCTTTGGAATTTAGCCCTCCGGCACCACAGGAGGGGTCGCCGGCGTGTACTATGTACTGTAAGTATGGCATTGGTAGTATCGTATTTAATGACATTTGGCACAGACAGACCAGACATGCCTCCGAATTTCAGTGGCCAATCAATGGTAGTTTTGAGATCCCCCGAATTGAATATTTAGAATCGATCTTGTTAAAGAAAAAGGCTAGACCAGCAGCCTTTGATGCGTTACAAAATTGGAAGAAAGAAGCATTGCAGCAGCTTAAAAGTAGGGATAAACATGCACGTCGTCATAAAACAAACGCTAAAAAAGCATTATTGTATGATAAAGAAAAGCGGTCAGAATTAGTTAAAAATATGGATAGAGCCTTTTCACTCGGGGTCCATATAATTTACCCCTCTAAAGATTTCCATGTTTCTGAGGAATTTATTGAGAAGTTATTAAATGAACGCAGGCCCGATGCCTCAGCGCCACCTCCGTATGCTCCTGTCTTGGGCACTCTGCCCATTCCTGCTGTTATTCCTGTTGCTATTCCTGTTACCCCTGTACAGCCTATTGTTTCTAGTCCTTTGGTTGTCGTTCCTCCGCCTATCGCACCGCCCCTTCCCCCTGCACCTGCACCTTTGTTAAGTTTACCTATACCTCCGCTCCCGAGTGGCCCCGTATTGATCGGAGTCGATCCAGGTGCAGGGTCAAAGATTGTGACTCGTAGTACTGTTTCTGCAGATAGGAAACAGGAATTGTTTGCATGGGCTAAGCATTGCATGGAGAAAGGTGATCAAGCTAATGTTTTTTCTACATTATCTAATTTGAATAGTTTTCCCGAGAAAAATGTTTTTATCGAAGGTTTGGGGACTCATTTGTGTGTGATGTGGGGTAGATTACAAAATTCGGATCTTCCACAAGGAGTGAGAGATCTGAATACTTTGGCACTTTCGAGGGACACAGAGCAGAAAGTATATGGACATGTTGAAAGATTGTTTGAGTTTAGGAAAGACTTTGAAAAATCACGAGATGAGGATGATGAAGACGATAGAATATATGTACAGAAACGGTTCCTTCCATGCCGTAGAGCGGCACCTGAGGAAGTACGAATTTGTACCAAAGATGCGGTTCGATGGATCTCAGATTCATCGATACCGCCAGTCGAAGTGTATGACACATATAGTCAGTATACAGTAGAGATGCAAAGAAAAGTAATTCAGGTGATGGTACAGCACCTACAAGAGGAATGTGTAAGGAAGATGGTTAGCTGCCCCATAGAATTATTGGGGATTTGTAAAAGGGCTTTTTCGCCCGACACTTCTACAGCTGCCTTAGCGCTCTACCTGGCTCTATTGCTTAGTAAGCGGCCGGAGGTACCTATATCTCAGTTGCCTATGAGAGAGGTTCCTCCGACCTTTGTCCCAAAAGTTGAGATCCCCGCCAATGCGGCGACTGGTGCCCCCGCGGTGGATATCCCTGCACAATATGTATTGCAATTTGTTCACCTCCCGTTTTCACGACAGGAAGTGAACACAATTAGACAATCAGTTCCTGATATTAGGAAAAACCCGACGGGGTTTTACAAAGAAATAGAGTCTGTTCTACAGTCCTCTGTGTTCACCTTGAGTGACATTGACTTGTTATTTCCTGTGCTCCTACCCGTAGATGTATGGAAACAGGTTCGGACAATAGACGATGTGCCAGGGCTGGGAGATACGTGGGCAAATCTGATTAGAATTGATGGAGAAAGACCAGCTGGTGAGAAACCGCCACAGGTAATACTTACTTTACCTGATAGGATTGTCGCTAAACTAAAGACTATAATTCCAGAAAAAAGGATTATTTGGGACAAGCTTACGGCCTGTGTCCAAGGGAAATCTGAAGGCGCCACCAAATTTTTCAATAGATTCGAGCAGGTATTTTCTGACTTCAGTGGACAGGATTTAGGTACAGAGTCGGGGAAGAGGTTGTTCGTGGACAAATTTGTACGTGGATTGTTACCTGACATCCAGTCACAAATTATGTCCTCTGAGAGCGCTTGGCAGGCAAAATCTCAATCTGAGGTTTTGCACATGGCTCAGTATTATGAGAACCGTGTTAATAATGAAAAGGAGAAAATCGAAAAGAGAAAGGGTGATTTGAAAACCAAAGTATTATTGCAGCAAATTGTTAGAAACCCCAGAGGAGGTACGACACAGACTAGAGGTCAGTACGTTCCAAAAGGAAATGCTCCTCTGAGTACTGTGAATATTAATCAATGTGCTTATTGCCGCCAGGAAGGTAATTGGCGAGCACAGTGCCATGTCCTTCGCCAGAGGTCAAGCAGTGCGTTTGGGGGTATGGGTAGACGACCTAGGGGCCGCCCTTGAGCAGGGGGCCCTGACAGAGGTCAGCTTTTGCAAGATTCTCAGCAACCTTTTTCACGGGAAAATCAGACCTCGAGTATGGACTCGAGAAACATATTTGATCACCCTTCTGCTGCCTACCTTTCTGAAGAGCTTCCTTCTGATGAGGCTCTATTTTATTAGGATTGCCCGAAGCAGGGTTTGGAACCTTTGCCTATTCCCATTAATCAAAAAGGCCCCTACGTTGAATTATTAGTGGGGAATAGGAAACACCAGTTTTTGATTGACACTGGAGCACAGAAGTGATCCATTGATCATTCCAGGCTTCCAAACATCCCACTGTCAGGGCAAACAAATGTTTCCATAGGGTTTTCTGGTATACCAACTGTCTGTCCGGTCTCTGCGCCGGTATCCGTTTCTTTGGGTCCCTTCACAGACCATTGCCCTTTTCTTCTCACTTCAAACTGTGGAGAGAATTTGCTGGGGTTGAATTTGTTAAAGAAATTGAACGCAGTAATTCATTGTTCTTCGGATGGAATACAGCTAACGGTTTCACCACAGCAACTTCCTAATTCTCAGTTCTTGATTCGACCTTTACCTCCCAAGTTTAGCGTTGTTCCGGAATGTTTATGGGCGGTGGACGACAATGATGTTGGAGTATTACATATTGAGCCCGTTAAAATAGTCCTGAAACATGGGGTGAAACTGCCAGGCATTCCGCAGTATAAAATATCAGCTGAAGGCGAACGTGCTCTGAAATGCATTGTCTCCAATTTTGTACATCGTGGGGTGATCGAAGAAATTACAGGTAGTTTGTGTAACAGTCCGATCTTACCCGTATATAAGAAAGGCGACAATGCAATTCCATATCGGTTTATAATCGATCTTCGTGCTATTAACCGAGTGGTCGCCCCACAATTTCCAATTGTGCCTGATGTGACGACGATATTAACAATGATCCCTGCTACGGCTACGCACTTTAGTGTTGTGGATCTGAAAAACGCCTTCTTTAGTATCCCTATACATAAAGAAAGCGTTCACCTTTGGGGGACGCTCATTTACATTTACAAGGGCACCTCAAGGGTATACTGAAAGTCCTAATATTTATAGTAGAGATTTAAAGGAGCAGCTCGACACCCTTGAATTGCCACCTACTTGCACGCTGCTTCAATATGTTGACGATTTACTTTTGGCTGCAGATTCTGAGAAAGCCTGTAAAGAAGGAACTATACTGTTGCTTGTTCATCTAGCTAAAAATGGTCACAAAGCTTCGCTTAAAAAAATTCAATATTGTTGTCAGGAGGTTGCCTATCTAGGCTACCTCCTGTCAAAGGAGGGGAGAAGATTGACACCTGAAAGAATAAAACACATTTCTGACATGTCTGTTCCAAAAACGTAGAAGGAAGTCAGAGCCCTGATAGGGATGGCGTCCTACTGTAGGTTGTGGATCCCGAATTTTGCACTAGTGGTAAAATCGATGTTGGCTTTGACGAAGAAGGGCATTTCTCTGCCACTGCCATGGGAACCAGAACATCAACGATCATTTGAGCTTCTCAAAACCGCGCTATGTTCGGCACCGGTTCTGGGTACTCCAAATTATGACAAGGCCTTTGTGTTGTTTGTGCATGAATGTAATGGATGTGCTTTGGCTGTGTTAACACAGGAACACGGAGGGAAGAATAGGCCGTGCGGCTACTACTCCTCCGCCCTTGATCCTGTCGCATGCGCTTTGCCAAGATGTTTGCGCGCTGTTGCTGCTGCTGCCGCGTCTGTAAAACAAAGTGAGGGAATGGTCCTAGGCCATGATTTGATTTTGATGGTACCTCACTCTGTTGATATCCTATTGAACAAAACCCAAACGCAACACCTCACCTCTGCACGGTTAACAAGGTATGAACTGATTCTGTTTGCCCCTCATATCCAAATTAAGAGGTGTTGTGTTCTCAATCCGGCTGAACTCTTACCTTTCCCGCAAAACACTGTTTGCAGTGACGAAGAATCACATGACTGCCTGTATACCACCGAACAAGAAACGAAGGGCAGGATAGATCTCATAGATACTCCTTTGGATAATGCGGAAGGGGAGCTGTTTTGTGATGGCTCCTGCTTCAAACTTTCGGATGGTACATCTACAGCTGCTTATGCAGTTACTACATTGAACAAGATTGTTGAAACTAAGAGAATTTCGCATAACTCTGCGCAGGCCGCAGAGATTATAGCGTTGACCCGAGCTTGTGAACTTTCCCAAGGGCGAAGAGTAAATATATATACCGATAGCCAGTACGCATTTGGGGTGGCTCACAACTTCGGAAAGCTTTGGTCGGAAAGAGGGTTCCTGACCTCACATGGGACCAAGATTCAGCATGGCCCTTTGATAGTGCAATTACTTTCGGCCCTCTCACTCCCTAAACGGTTAGCGATCATGAAATGTGCAGCACATCGCAAGGTCGTAGATGATGTGGGCAAAGGGAACGCTTTTGCAGATTTGATAGCCAGACAAACGGCCACAGACCTTAGCACGGACATGTATACCTCGAGGGAAATGAGAGATGTTTGCATAATGGATAAAGGTATTGGGTCTGTGCGAGATATTCAGACTGATGCCACGATGGAAGAATCTAGAAAGTGGGCTGAAGGAATGGGGAAATTGGATGACGAAGGGTGTTGGGTGGATACATCCAAAGGGAAATGGTTGCTTCCTGATTCATATGTATTGGCGATGGTTACGATGGCACACGGTCCTACGCATGTGTGTGTCCAGCAGATCACGAAAATGTTAGAACAGGTTTGGGTAAATGACAAAATTCTGGAAACTGCAAGGAGGCACGTCCAGAACTGCATGATCTGCCTACAGCACAATGTGGGTAAAGGGACAGTGACTCCAAGGGGAAGTTTCGGGCCCCCCTCTGTCCCTTTTGAGGTCATTCACTTCGATTTTATTGAAATGGAGCGATGTAATAATCTGAAATATGTTCTTCTCATTATTTGTGCCTTTAGTAAATGGGTCGAGGTTTCCCCGTCAAAGATGCTACCGCCATGACCACTGCAAAGATTATGGTAAAAGAATTATTTCCTCGATTTGGGCTCCCGAGGATAATCTGGTCGGACAATGGTCCTCACTTTATCGCAGCAGTAATTTTGCAAATTTGTACAGCCCTGGTATTGAGAAACGATTTCATTCAGCTAGACATCCTCAAAGTGCTGGGTTGGTAGAAAGACACAACGGTATTTTAAAGAATAAACTTGCAAAAACATGTGCTGATACCAAACTGAAATGGCCAGATGCTTTGCCTATTGTGTTATTAGCTATGCGTACCACACCTCAGACTAGAACTGGGCTTTCTCCATTTGAGGTAGTGATGGGGAGGGCTGCTAACATTTGGGGTCTCCCAAAACCTAAAGCCCTGAGGGAGGTGGAGAATGTATTGCTTGTAGACTACTGTAACCAGTTAACTAAAAATCTGTATTTCATCTACCACCAGGTGTATGCTACTTTACCTGTAAGGTTCACGGGCCCAGGACACGATATACAGCCCGGAAGTTGGGTCCTCGTGAAGGCCTACGAGACATCTTCCTGTCTCGCACCTCGCTGGCGGGGACCCCACCAGGTATTATTGGTCACCAGGACAGCAGTGCGGGTGGCTGGAAAGAAGAATTGGATTCACGCGACGCACGTCAAGAAACTTCCTCACCCGACGCCACACGCTACAGAAGAAGCAGAACCCCTCGCTGATGCTACAGTCTCTGATCTTGGAGTAGCAAACAGCGCTGCGAGTGCGTCGGAGAAGGTCTCTGAGCCTGAGGAGCTTGGGGAACAGTCCATTTCGTCTCTGCACTCTCTTGATAAATCACTTCCGGAAAACGCTGTTTCGAGCTCTGCGACTTCCGTCGCCACTGACACGTCGCTTCCCTCAGGAAGTGACGATACTTTGCTTCTGGACCACACAAATTTGGGTACCATCAGGTACAACCTTCGACCACGGAAATAGAACTACGGCACGAGTGTCGTGCATCTGGAAAAGGAAGTGATCGGAAAATTGTTTTGTTTTGTTGAACAAAAATGGATTCTGCTGGCTAGGGTTGGGAAGGACTAAGAAATCACGCGACCGTAGTGTCGCCAGCAACGAACATTGGGGCCGTCGATCAAGGAACTACGATGCCTGCCACCTTCACCGCTCATCCCCGCACTGGACTTTTAGATAAAGGGGTGACCAAATCGAACAATGAACAATGTGCCTGGGCCCCGAAAACGTACTGTTGTGTTTTGATTTTGATTATTGTTATTTTTGCAACTGCTGCTGTAGGACTTTGGTATTTCGAAGAAGTCTATCCTTTGAAACCTTTATTACCGACCAAGATCGTACCAACTGTTTTGACTCCCTCTGTACACCTTCACACCCTGTCCCCTAGAGACTCCCGACATAGACAAAAGTATTATAATAACACCCTGATGATAGTGATGAATGCTACTCATGCCATTTTTAATAAGAGTAATTGTTGGATTTGTACTCACTTACCGCAACATGGGAACAAGGGACTGGGATGGTATATACATCCTCTACCTTTAACGACTTCTTGCTATGCCTCTCTTAGAGCACTATTCTTTGGCCGATGGAATGATAGCATCTCAGGGAACTTTGATGGAACTAATTTGAATGATTTCGAGAAACGTGAATTGACTCCCCTGGGATGCTCGCTTTTCGCAAATAGAAGTAAACCTAACGTTGCTTCTATTAGGCCGTCTGACAAACTATCTCTTCCTTTTCAAACTCTGATTTCCTTTAAAATGGCTCTGATAGGCAATAAGGACGCTGTACCTCCTTCTTATTCTGTAAATCATAGTCCTGACTCGGTTCCCTTCTGTGTACAGAGAAATGGCACTAGGCCAATGGGAGATTTTGAAACTTGTAAAAATATTGTACATTTAACTGGGGAAACCAGGCCTCTGTATGTAGGAGGACCTGTTTATTTTGTTTGTGGTAGTTTAGCATTTCCCTGGTTGCCCAAGGATTGGCAGGGGACCTGTTATTTAGGAATATTGTTACCCGGGGTATTTGTAGCTAGTACCTTGGAGGTTTCTAAGGCTCGCCCACGGCGAGACAACAATGGAGATACCCCTGAGCAAGTATTTGGGGACATAGCCAAATCAGTTGTGCCCTTTTGGGGACAAATAGCAAACTGAGAGAATATTAGGGGATTAGCAAGGGTATTGGAGAGAACAATCAACCGGACCACGGACATACTCTACAATATGACCTTAGAGCAAAAGGTGATAAGATTGGTAGCACTTCAAAATCGGATGGCATTAGATGTCATCTTGGCAGAACGAGGTGGAGTATGCAAATTAGTGGGGTCTGCTTGTTGTGTTTTCGCACCAGACTCCTCACCAATAATTTTTAAAGCAATTCAGAACTTGCATACTCTCAGTTCTGAAGTCCATATCCCTGTAGGAGACTGGAACCTTAGTACTTGGTTTTGGGATTCACTGCGATCTTGGGGTTGGAAGGTGCTTTCCGTCATTTTGGTTATTTTAGGGATTCTGTTATTTCTTTGTTGTTGTTTTCAATGCCTCCCAAGTATGTGTGGAATGTTAGGGGGGTGTTGTGCTCAAGCAGTGAGCGCAATAGGGCATAAAATATATACCCCAGGTGCAGCATCTAAAGAATTCATGTTGCAAGAGGTTCTTATGAACGACCTTATGGCTATAGACATTACAGACAATGATGCGGAACCTATGGATGATAATACATGGAGTAATTTTCGAAAGTATTAGGGATGATGTTTAGCACTTGGCATAGGCCAAAAGGAGGGTCTGTGGAAATTGAAATAATATTGTACCTCCTATCGCATTGTTTGAATGTATGTTGGCCTACGCCAAGTTGTCTAAACACATCGTGTACATAGATTCCGCGGCAAGGTCTTGACCTTGATATTTTGTGTAAATCGCCATCTTGGATTTAGCCGCCATTTTAGGTTCTCTTGCAGTGTGGAAGTCACCCTGAACAACAAAATGGAGGCCGAATGACATTTCGAGTGGGATTCTGGCCGTTGTGACCTCCGCACACATGAATAAGTAATATGCCCGCAGGCCACTTGTTAGGGTCGCGAACTGAGACCTTGTCCTCTCCCTGACCTATGTGTAAATGAACAACTGTATCAGCGGAACTGATCAAAATGCATACATTATGGGATTGACCTGGCTACGAACCCTAGGTTTGGTTCTGAGAATGGTTAACTTGCGAGGGGGTTGGCCAAGGCTGGATAAAAAGTATAAAAACCCAAGTATCCCGATGTTCGGTCTCTCACACTAACACGGCGAACTACCGTTGATGGTTCGTTCTGTTGCTCTGAGGGCCGAATAGCTATCCGTATGTCAATTGACTTTGATAATTGTTGTAACTTTGAATCAAGCGCTTTGTATGTCCTTTGTAACCTGTGTTGGTGTGTTTCCTTTGGGCTTCCCGGCCTCATATCAATTTTTTCTGTTTCCACACCTGCTGTAGCCCCCCAACCCCCGCTCATGCCCCATGTCTCTCTCCTGTTACCCCTCGCCCCCGGTCATGCCCCATGTCTCCCTGCTGTTGCCCCTCACCCCCCGCTCATGCCCGTGTCTCCCTCCTGTTGCCCCCCCACCCCCCGCTCATGCCCGTGTCTCTCTCCTGTTACCCCCCATGCACCGCTCATGCCCCGTGTCTCCCTGCTGTTGCTCCCCACCCCCACTAATGCCCCGTGTCCTTCTCCTGTTACCCCCCACTCCCCTCTCATGCCCCAAGTCTCCCTCGTGTTCCCCCACCCTCCGCTCATGCCCCGTGTATTCCGGCTGTTGCCCCCCCGCTCATGCCCCGTGTCTCTCCCCTGTTGCCTCCCACCCCCCGCTCATGCCCCGTGTCTCCCTGCTGTAGCCCCCACCCCCCACTCATGCCCCTGTCTCTCTCCTGTTACCCCCCAGCCCCTGCTCATGCCCCGTGTCTCCCTGCTGTTGACCCACACCCTCCGCTCATGCCCTGTGTCTCTCTCCCGTTACCCCCACCCCCTCTCATGCCCTGTGTCTCTCTCCTGTTACCCCTACCCCCCTCTCATGCCCTGTGTCTCCCTTCTGTTGCCCCCCACCCCCGCTCATGCTCCATGTCTCTCTCCTGTTACCCCCACCCCCCTATCATTCCCTGTGTCTCTCTCCTGTTGCCCCACACCCCCGGTCATGCCCCGTGTCTCCCTGCTGTTGCCCCCCAACCCCAGCTCATGCCTTTTGTCTCTCTCCTGTTACCCCCAACCCCCCAGTCATAACCTGTGTCTCCCTGCTGTTCCCCCCACCCCCGCCCTGTGTCTCTCTCCTGTTACCCCCATCCCCCGCTCATGCCCCGTGTCTCTCTCCTGTTACCCCCCACCCCCGCTCATGCCCCGTGTCCTTCTCCTGTTACCCCCTACCCCCCGCTCATTCCTCGAGTCTCCCTTGTGTTCCACCCACCCCCGCTCATGCCCCGTGTCTCCCTGCTGTTGCCCCCCTGCTCATGCCCCGTGTCTCTCTCCTGTTGCCTCCCACCCCCCGGTCATGCCCCGTGTCTCCCTGCTGTTGTCCCCCACCCCCTGCTCATGCCCCGTGTCTCTCTCCCGTTGCCCCCCACCCCCCGCTCATGCCCCGTGTCTCCCTGCTGTAGGCCCCACCACCCGCTCATGCCCCGTGTCTCTCTCCTGTTACCCCCCACCCCCCGCTCATGCCCTGTGTCTCACTCGTGTTGCCCCCACCCCCTGGTCATGCCCCGTGTCTCCCTGCTGTTGTCCCCCACCCCCTGCTCATGCCCCGTGTATCTCTCCCGTTGCCCCCCACCCCCCGCTCATGCCCCGTGTCCGCCTGCTGTAGGCCCCACCCCCCGCTCATGCCCGGTGTCTCTCTCCTGTTACCCCCCAGCCCCCGCTCATGCCCTGTGTCTCCCTCGTGTTGCCCCCACCCCCTGCTCATGCCCTGTGTCTCCCTGCTGTTGCCACCCACCCCCCGCTCATGCCCTGTGTCTTTCTCCCGTTTCCCCCATCACCCCCCTCTCATGCCCTGTGTCTCTCTCCTGTTAGCTCTACCCGCCTCTCATGTCCTGTGTCTCCCTGCTGTTGCCCCCCACCCCCTGCTCATGCCCCGTGTCTCTCTCCTGTTACCCCCACCCCCCTCTCATTCCCCGTGTCTCTCTCCTGTTGCCCCACACCCCCGGTCATGCCCCGTGTCTCCCTGCTGTTTCCCCCCAACCCCAGCTCATGCCTTTTGTCTCTCTTCTGTTATCCCCCACCCCCCGGTCATAACCTGTGTCTCCCTGCTGTTCCCCCCACCCCCGCCCTGTGTCTCTCTCCTGTTACCCCCATCCCCCGCTCATGCCCCGTGTCTCTCTCCTGTTACCCCCCACCCCCTCTCATGCCCCGTGTCTCTCCTGTTGCCCCCCGGTCATGCCCCGTGTCTCTCTCCTGTTGCCCCCACCCCCCGGTCATGCCCCGTGTCTCCCTGTTGCCCCCCACCCCCCGCTCATGCCCCGTGTCTCTCTCCTGTTACCCCCACCCCCCTCTCATGCCCCGTGTCTCTCTCCTGTTAACCCAAACCCCCATCTCATGCCCAGTGTCTCTCTCCTGTTGCCCTGTTAGGGAGAATTCTCTGTTTAGGCTGAATTTCCTAACCTAGTGAGTCCCCCAGCACCTTTGCTGGATTTCTGGAGTTTGTTTTTTTCCATCCTGCCAAGAGTGAGACTCTTTTTCTCCCACTCTTGGACATGAATGTGTGTAATTCCTTTGAATGTCCATGTGTTCTATGGGCTATGGGGTCTTTTACTCCATAGGGTCTCATATGTTTTACTATGTGTGTTACAATGCACCCTCCGTGCCGTAGCACGGGGGCATCCTAGCGGACCTCCATCATAGACTCCATACCCGGGGACTGACTACTGTCTCCCCGGGTTTGTAAAGTCACCATTGGCTTTACTAGACCTAAATTTACTAACAGGACCAGTACAAACCATCCCATTGTGGACGTACTAGTAGGGGTAATTCGATTACTCCTGGGTCTGTTATTCGAGGGGGCACTGTCCCGTCCCCCTCGTCGAGTTTTGGCTGGTGGCAGTGGAAACTGCTTGTTATATTCGACCCCGAATATAACCCTATGGGATTCTTCCCAGTGTTGGAGATTAATACTTTTTCTCTCGTTAATTTCAAACCTACCACCGGTCTACTTATCTTAAATAAGTTTATCGGATGGTATTTTCTGCCAGAGCTCGGTTTGTAAAATGGCATCTGTGTTCGTCTCTGTGACTCCTAACCCAAAGGTTGAGCCCTTTGTTCCACTTTTGGCGAGCTTCTGTACAGAGACCCTCCAAAGTGGTGCCATTCTGTCTGGGGTACCACAGGGGTGTGGGAGGGGGTTTAGGCACCCTGGACCGAGTTGCCTTGCCAACTCCGGTCGCACTATAGTGTGATTGGCCAAAGTGGTGAGCCACCCGGCTCACCACTTAGCGTGTTTTGATTGACAGCTAGGCTGAATGAAAGGGGGTTTTCTGCATAAAAGCAGGGCTTTTGGGACTGGATCTTGAGAAGTCGCCACAGGACCTAAGAATCCGACGAGGGTAAAGCTGAGCCGACCGGCAACGACGACACCTCCGGTGGAGCCCTGCGGAACCGACTCACCACTTCCCGTCGACAGTGGAGATCTCCCTGCCGGAGAGTCTCTTCCCCTGACTGGTGGGAACAACCAGTCCCCTTTGCTTTTTCTTTGCTCCAGGACGCAGTGGTCGTATTGCCCGTGCAAAGCACCTCGGCAACCGGATAGCCACTACCCCTGTACCGCAAGCAAAAGGTGGTGCCTTGTGACGGAGCACTCCGCGGCTGGTCTCTTCCCTGGTGGTGCACCGGACTTCACTTTTCTTCGACGACGAGATCATCTCTACTCTTGGCAAAGACCCGACGTGCATCCACCACCAGGAACAACTGCCCCCGCCGGAGCTGTCTCTCCACAAACAAGGTACCATGTCCGCCTGGCTTCCCTTTCGGCCGGATAGAGTGAGGTGTCTTAGTCCTCGCCTTTCCATTGGGTCGCCTCCAAGCTTTCTTTAACGTGTTGTTCTGAACTGGTCCAATCTTCCAAAACAATTTTGCGATAAAGACTCGAAGCGCATTTCCACTGAGACACCTTTTGGGACATATCGCCTTGCCTCTCTCCGAGTGGGCTTGGCCTCTGAACTTTGTGATCTACAGTAGACCCTGCCTTACTTGCCTTGCATTTGTCCGTAAAGTATTGGTACCGAGTTGACTTCATAACCTGCCTTATTTTTCTCTCCCGTCCTACCATATACTAGAGTGAAATCTAGGTTAAAGCATACACCTCTGTCTGCAAATAAGTGATGCCGATGAACCTAGACTTGTCGAACTATTGTTAGGGGGATTGATCTTTTTCTTAGTATAGTAATTGTGATTGAAGTTGTTTGCCGTATTAGTGCCAGAGTGTTTTTATATAGATGTGTCGTTAGATGTGTCGTTAGAAATAAATACCTTTATATCTTTACACCGAAGCCTTGTTGCGTGTTTGCTTGTCTTACTGTGTAGAATTGCCCTATTTTGTATACTCCACATACTGCCTAACTCTTCTTGAGGGAAGTCTGACTGCTCAGCCAGAGCTACCAAGTGAATCTGTGTGGTACAGACTGCTACCAAGTGGGTTTACTGCCAAACACCTGTAGTCCTAAATCTTTTGCAGTGGTCCCAGAGGGAACTGCACAGGTTTCCGCCTAACACTGGTGTACAGCGGTGGGATTTGTATCGAGTATACAGTTTAGAGTGTTTTTCGACACTTTAGGATAACTAACCACAAAGCTTAGCACTAAAAAGCAACTTTCAAAAACATGTCTACTATGGAAGCTTACAGTCAAGAATCCTTGTCAGGTGAAAATACTGAGAGTTTACGAGCTCTCTGTAGACAAGAGAATCTTCCTGTAAGGGGCAAGAAGTTAGAACTGATAGAGAGATTGCTGGCGAACCAAAGTCTGGGTACTGGTTCAGAGGAACCAATTTCTCCAGCGAATGTAGATAACAGTGATGGTGTTGATCTAAATCATAATTCTGATGATAGTGATGAAGAGGCTGAAAAGGAAGGAGAGGCTAACGAAACTGTCTCCCCTGCTCCTCTACCTGCCTTACCAGCTGTACCTACGGGGCCCATACCAGGTCCCACATGTAACCCTGCTTATTTCGAACTTGAAAAAATGAAGCTCGAATTAGAATACAAACGGTTCTTGGCTCAATCTGAAAGAAACCAAGAGCTCGAGTTCAGACGGATAAATGC
This sequence comes from Ambystoma mexicanum, assembly GCF_040938575.1. Taxonomy (NCBI): domain Eukaryota; kingdom Metazoa; phylum Chordata; class Amphibia; order Caudata; family Ambystomatidae; genus Ambystoma; species Ambystoma mexicanum. The sequence continues at coordinate 315,808,974 of NC_090936.1, forward strand.
CCAGGCTGAGCAGAAGCAAGCTGAGTTAAGGCTCATGGAAATAGAACTTAAAAACGAGTTAGAGATGAAAAAGTTGTCTGTGGAAAATGCTTCTCTCTCCTCTGGTTCCTCTAGGAGCTCCAGTCCCAAAAGACCCCGGATGCCGAAGGAATTAGTGGGTATGTATGAACCGAGATTGGATGTTTTGGATTGGTTAAAACTGTTTGAGTACAATCATGGGCTCCAGGACATCCCCGGGAATGATCTACTTCCCTGGTTGTTCTCTCGGCTCCTCCCTGTTGCGACTGATGTGGTAATGGAGTTGGGGGAGGCGGATAAGACGGATTACGAAAGTGTGAAACTAGCTTTGATAGCTAGATTCGGGAAGACCCCTTCCCAGTATCTTAAGAGGTTTAGAACCCTCAAAAAGCATGATGGTACCCCTTGGGCTACCTGGGTGAGTGAAGGGTTGAAAAACTTTGAGGGATGGATTAAGGGTTACAAAGTGAACACTTATGAGGGTATGAAGAATCTTTTTATGTTGGAGTCGATTTATGATGCCTGTTCTCCTGAGCTCAGACAGCACTTGGCTGATTCGAAGGAATTGGACTCCCGGAAGCTAGCTAAGGCTGCTGACTTATGGGTTGCCAACAGGGCTACTCATAAGGATTCTGGGGCAACTCAGAAAAAGGATGAGGGAAAACAGCCTAAAAAAGACTCAAAAGAGAATTTGAATAACTCAAATTCCAAAGAGGGCCCCAAACAAAACCAGAAGGGTAAGCCACCGGGAAAACCGTAGCAGAATAGTGTGTCTTCTGGTGCCAAACCGGAAGGAGGCCAGAACAAGCCACCATTCCAAAAAGCATTCGGTAAATGCTTTGTTTGTGGCTCGACTGGCCATGTGAAAGGAGATCCCAGATGTAAGGGTAAACCTTCAGGGGTCCAGCTTGTCTCCTTAGCCTTCGCTCCAGAGGAGGAAGTCCAAATGGCAAGTGGAAACTTTCTACTGCTAGCTGATGAACCCATTGGAGTCTCAGCCAGCGTTTCTTTAGTATCTCTGGGGTTGTGGGAACAACAGAATTTAGATGTCTATAATTCTATCCCCGATAATACTAAAGAGTATTATAAGGACAGTGTCCAGGTGAATGGTCAGGAGACTCCTGCCATTAGGGACACTGGGGCCAGCATAACTATGGTGGATAAATCGTTTTTTCAGGCTGAGGATGTTGCTAAGGCACCCAAACGCATCACCAAGGTAGCTGGAGGGCCGGTGCATATGCTTCCCCAATTACCAGTTCTCATCCAGTGTAACGACATGACTGTGAAGATACCTGTCAGCATACAGAGTGAGGTACCAGGACGCGTACTGTTGGGTAACGATTTGAAAACTCTCGGAGTTGTATTGCATACTCCCAGACCTCCTAGTAAACGGTTACAGGAGCTAACCAGACCCGCAAGAGAGAGGACCATGCGCGGCACTCTCCAGGAGATGATGAAGAAAGAAATCACTCCTGCTCCACTAGAATTGTCGGCAGCTGTCTCGAAGAAATTAGAAGCGAAAGGGAAACCTAAAACTTCTACCCCGAAACCAGCAGCCTGCATTTCAGTCCAGCCAACCAGGACTTCCCCGCGGTTGTCCAAAAATACACCTGTAACTCCACCTCCAGCTGAGGCTGAGAGGGAGGTACAACCCTGTGTGGTAGAATTAGACTCTGACGAAGAGCTAATGAAAGGCCAGGAACTCATTGGAGATCTGGATCCTGTTGACCATCCTGAGCTGCAGTCTTTACTGGCAGAAGGTGGACCCAGCAGGGCAGACTTCAGTAAGGGACAGAGAGAATGTCCAACTCTGGAAGGTCTTCGCCACCAGGCAGAAGCTCAGGCTGAAGGGCAAGAGCCTGGGAAATACAGGTTGCACTGGGAAGATGGCCTCTTCTACAGTGAACCGACCGAGTCTGCACCTGGAGACTACAAGCGGCTTGTAGTACCCCAAGAGAACAGACCACAGTTCCTGCAGTTAGCCCACGAGATTCTTTTGGCTGGTCACTTGAGTTTCAAGAAGACTAATGAAAGGCTCTCTCTCTACTTCTATTGGCCAAAGATGGGGGCCAAAGTAGAAAAACACTACAGGAGCTGCCACACCTGCCAGACCTCTGGTAAGGTTGGCTCCAAGAATGTGGCACCTTTAGTGCCTCTCCCAGTTGTGGGAGTCCCATTTGAGAGAGTAGGGATTGACATTGTTGGTCCCCTTGATCCTCCAACCACCTCAGGCAACAGGTCTATCCTTGTTGTAGTAGACCATGCTACTAGGTATCCTGAGGCAATTCCTATGAGGACTGTTACGGCTCCGGCTGTGGCTAAGGCCCTCCTTGGTATTTTTACTAGGTTCGGGTTTCCTAAGGAAGTAATCTCTGACAGGGGGTCAAACTTTATGTCCCACTACATGAAAGCCATGTGGAAAACCTGTGGAGTTACTTACAAGTTCTTAACAGCTTACCACCCACAAACCAATGGGTTGGTAGAACGGTTCAACCGAACCATGAAGAGCATGATAGGTGCTTTAGAGGAACCCCTTAAGCGTAAGTGGGACCTTCTACTGCCATGCCTTCTCTTTGCTTATAGAGAAGTCCCTCAGGAGGGAGTAGGTTATTCTCCCTTCGATCTTCTCTATGGTCATCCCGTCAGAGGTCCATTGGCCCTGATTAAGGAGGGGCTGGAGAGTGCTCCTTCCCCCAAGCCAGTCAGAGTGACTGACTACGTGATAGGTCTCCGGAGGAGAATGTCGCACATGATGACGGAAGCAAGCGATAACTTGAAAGCTGGACAAGCATTGGTCAAGCACTGGCACGACCAAAAGGCTAACATGGTTGAGTTTGCTCAAGACCAGCTCATTCTCGTTATGATCCCAACAAGGCAGAGGGCCTTCAAAGACAAATGGATGGGACCCTTCAGAGTCGTGGGTAAACTCGGAGTGGTCAACTATCTGGTGGACTTGGGCTATCCCAAGGAGGCTCCAACAGTCTTCCACACCAACCGACTCAAAGCGTATGTCTCAAGACCTGATGTAGGAGCATTGCTTCTAGCATCATCTGAGGTAGAAGAAGAGAGTGAAGCTCTTCCGGATCTCCTCAGAGGCTTACCTTTAGACGAAAAAGTTGAAGGAGTAAATCTCTCTTCAAATCTGACACCCGAGCAACAAGAAGAGTGCAAATCTATGTTGAATCAGTTTGCGTCTCTGTTCTCGCTCTCACCAGGCTTGACCCCTTGGGGCCAGCATGACATAGTCACTGGTGACTGTCTGCCAGTCAAAAGCAGAGGATACCGAATGTCAGAGAACATACGAACCCACATCAAAGGTGAGGTCAGCAAGATGCTCGATCTCGGGGTAATAGAGCCCTCTACTAGTCCATGGTCTATCCCAGTTGTGTTAGTACCAAAGGCCGGATCTAAAGAGCTTAGATTCTGCGTGGATTATAGAGCTCTTAATGCAGTCACCAAGACTGATGCCCACCCTTTGCCAAGAACAGATGAGTTGGTGGATAAACTTGGCGCCGCCAAGTTCCTCAGCACATTTGACTTGATGTCAGGCTATTGGCAAATAGCCCTGACAGACCATGCCAAGGAGAAAACTGCATTTTCTACCCCCATTGGCTTATACCAGTTTAAGGTAATGCCTTTCGGATTGAAGAATGCACCTGCTACATTTCAACGGATGGTAAACCAGGTTCTGAATGGGATGGAGGACTTCTGCATGGCATACTTGGATGACATAGGAGTGTTCAGCAATTCCTGGGAAGAACATGTAACCCACCTGAGAGATGTTTTGCAGGCTCTTGGACGAGCCAATCTGACCATAAAGGCGAGTAAATGCCAAATTGGACAGAGTAAGGTAGTCTATCTTGGACATGAGGTAGGAGGTGGAGAAATAAGGCCTTTGCTCAGTAAGATTAAAGCTGTGCAAAATTGGACAACACCTACTACTCAAACCCAAGTGAGAGCCTTCCTAGGCATCACTGGGTATTACAGGAATTTCATAGAGAACTATGTGACCATAGCTTCTCCACTGAATGTCATCTCCTCGCCCAAATTTCCTAAAAAGGTTAGATGGAACGAGGAGTGCAATCAGGCTTTTGAAAACCTGAAAAAGGCTCTTTGCAAAGCCCCAGTACTCAGAGCTCCTGATTACCGCCAACACTTCATTGTGCAGACAGATGCTTCAAATGTAGGAATAGGTGCCGTACTCAGTCAACTGGGTGGGAAAGGTAGGGAGCACCCCGTTTGCTTCATCAGCCGCAAGCTGGAGGATCCTGAAACAAGGTGGGCAACAATCGAAAGAGAGTGCTTTGCTATCGTGTGGGCTCTGAAGAAGTTTAGGCCGTACTTGTATGGTTCTACTTTTGTCATTCAGACTGACCACCAACCCTTGAGATGGTTAATGCAAATGAAAGGGGAAAACCCAAAACTATTGAGATGGTCGATCTGCCTGCAAGGGTTTGATTTCACCATTGAGCACAGGTCAGGGTGTCACCACCAAAATGCTGATGGTCTCTCTAGGATGTATGTCATCGACTAGAGGTATGGGATTCATCCAGGAGTGGATTAAATCCTCCTGTCCCTTAGTCTGGGGGGGCGAGTGTTAGGGAGAATTCTCTGTTTAGGCTGAATTTCCTAACCTAGTGAGTCCCCCAGCAGCTTTGCTGGATTTCTGGAGTTTGTTTTTTTCCATCCTGCCAAGAGTGAGACTATTTTTCTCCCACTCTTGGACATGAATGTGTGTAATTCATTTGAATGTCCATGTGTTCTATGGGATATGGGGTCTTTTACTCCATAGGGTCTCATCTGTTTTACTATGTGTGTTACAACGCACCCTCCGTGCCGTAGCACTGGGGCGTCCTAGCGGACCTCCATCATAGACCCCATACCCGGGGACTGACTACTGTCTCCCCGGGCATGTAAAGTCACCATTGGCTTTACTAGACCTAAATTTACTAACAGAACTAGTACAAACCATCCTATTGTGGACGTACTAGTAGGGGGAATTCGATTACACCTGGGTCTGTTATTCGAGGGGGCACTGTCCCGTCCCCCCTCGGCGAGTTTTGGCTGGTGGCAGTGGAAACTACTTGTCATATTCGACCCCGAATATAACCCTATGGGATTCTTCCCATTGTTGGAGATTGATACTTTTCCTCGTTAATCTCTAACATACCACCTATTTACTTATCTTAAATAAGTCTATCGGATGGTATTTTCTGCCAGAACTCGGTTTTTAAAATGGCGTCTGTGTTCGTCTCTGTGACTCCTAAACCAAAGGTTGAGCCCTTTGTTCCACTTTTGGTGGGCTTCTGTACAGAGACCCTCCAAAGTGGTGCCATTCTGTCTGGGTTACCACAGGGGTGTGGGAGGGGGTTTGGGCACCCTGGACCGAGTTGCCTTGCCAACTCCGGTCGCACTCTGGTGTGATTGGCCCAGGTGGTGAGTCTCCCCGCTCACCACTTAGCATGTTAGGAGTGACAGCTAGGCTGAATGAATGGGGGTTTTCTGAATAAAAGCAGGCTTTTGGGACTGGATCTTCAGAAGTCGCCACAGGACCTAAGAATCCGACGAGGGTAAAGCTGAGCCGACCTGCAACGACGACACCTCCGGTGGAGCCCTGCTGAACCGACCCACCACTTCCCGACGACAGAGGAGATCTCCCTGATGGAGAGTCTCTTCCCCTGACTGGTGGGAATAACCATTCCCCTTTGGTTTTTCTTCGCTCCAGGACGCAGTGGTCGAATTGCCCGTGCAGAGCACCTCGGCAAGCGGATAGCCACTACCCCTGTACCGTGACCAAAAGGTGGTGCCTTGTGAAGGAGCACTCCGCGGCTGGTCTCTTCCCTGGTGGTACACCGGACTTCACTTTTCTTCAACGACGAGATCATCTCTACTCTTGGCAAAGACCTGACGTACATCCACCACCAGGAACAACTGCCCCTGCCGGAGCTGTCTCTCCACAAACAAGGTACCGTGTCCGCCTGGCTTCCCTTTTGGCCGGATAGAGTGAGGTGTCTTAATCCTGGCCTTTCCATTGGGTCGCCTCCAAGCTTTCTTTAACGTGTTGTTCTGAACTGGTCCAATCTTCCATAACAATTTTGCGATAAAGACTCAAAGCGCATTTCCACTGAGACACTTTTTGGGACATATCACCTTGCCTCTCTCCGAGTGGGCCTGGCCTCTGAACTTTGTAATCTACAGTAGACCCTGCCTTACTTGCCTTGCATTTGTCCGTAAAGTAGTGTCCGTAAAGTATTGGTACCGAGCTGCATTATTTTTCTCTCCCGTCCTAACGTATACTAGAGTGCCATCTAGGTTAAAGCATACACCTCTGTCTGCAAATAAGTGATGCCGATGAACCTAGACTTGTCGAACTATTGTTAGGGGGATTGATCTTTTTCTTCGTATAGTAATTGTGATAGAAGTTGTTTGCCGTATTAGTGCCAGAGTGTTTTCTATAGATGTGTTGTTATAAATACATACCTTTATATCTTTACACCGAAGCCTTGTTACGTGTTTGCTTGTTCTACTGTGTAGATTGCCCTATTTTGTATACTCCACATACTGCCTAACTCTTCTTGAGGGAAGTCTGACTGCTCAGCCACAGCTACCAAGTGAATCTGTGTGGTACAGACTGCTAACAAGTGGGTTTACTGCCAAACACCTGTAGTCCTAAATCTTTTGCAGTGGTCCCAGAGGGAACTGCACAGGTTTCCGCCTAACACTCTTTCCTGTTACCCCCCTACCCCAGCTCATGCCCTGTGTCTCTATCCTGTTGCCCCCCACCCTCCACTCATGCCCCGTGTCTCTCTCCTGTTGCCCCCACCCCCCGCTCATGCCCCGTGTCTCTCTCCTGTGACCCCCACCCCATCTCATGCCCCGTGTCTCCCTGCTGTTGCCCCCCACCCCCCGCTCATGGCCTGTGTCTCTCTCCTATTACCCCCCACCCCCACTCATGCCCCGTGTCTCTCTACTGTTACCCCCCCGCTCATGCCCCGTGCTACTCTCATGTTGCCCCCCACCCCCAGTCATGCCCCGTGTCTCCCTGCTGTTGCCCCCATCCCCCAATCATGCCCGTGTCACCCTGCTGTTTCCCCCCACCCCCTGCTTATACCCCATGTCTCCCTGCTCTTGCACCCCACCCCCGCTCATGCCCCATGTCTCTCTCCTGTTACCCCCCACCCCCCTCTCATGCCCCGTGTCTCCCTCCTGTTTCCCCCCACCCTCTGCTCATGCCGTGTGTCTCCCTGCTTTTGCCCCCCACCCCCTCTCATGCCCCGTGTCTCTCTCCTGTTACACCCCACCCCCCTCTCATGCCCCATGTCTCTCTCCTGTTGCCCCCCACTGCCAGTCATGCCCCGTATCTCCCTGCTGTTGCCCCCCACCCCCCACTCATGCCCCATGTCTCTCTACTGTTACCCTCCACCCCCCGCTCATGCCCCGTGTTACTCTCATGTTGCCCCCCACCCCCCGGTCATGCCCCGTGTCTCCCTGCTGTTGCCCCCCTACCCCCCAATCATGCCCCATGTCACCCTGCTGTTTCCCCCCACACCCTGCTCATACCCCATGTCTCCCTTCTGTTGCACCCCACCCCCCGCTCATGCCCCATGTCTCTCTCCTGTTACCCCCCACCCCCCTCTCATGCCCCGTGTCTCCCTCCTAATCCCCCCAACTCCGCTCATGCCGTGTGTCTCTCTGCTTTTGCCCCCCACCCCCCTCTCATGCCCTGTGTCTCTCTCCTGTTGCCCCCCACCGCCAGTCATGCCCCGTATCTCCCTGCTGTTGCCCCTCACTCATGCCCTGTGTCTCTCTCCTTTTACCCCCCACCCCCCTATCATGCCCATTGTCTCCCTGCTGTTGCCCCCCCGCCCCACGCTCATGCCCTGTGGATCTCTCCTGTTGCCCCCCACCGCCAGTCATGCCCCGTATCTCCCTGCTGTTGCCCCCCACTCATGCCCTGTGTCTCTCTCCTTTTACCCCCCACCCCCCTATCATGCCCATTGTCTCCCTGCTGTTGCCCCCCCGCCCCACGCTCATGACCTGTGGATCTCTCCTGTTGCCCCCCGGTCATGCCCCATGTCTCCCTGCTGTTGCCCCCCACACATGCCCCTTGTCTCTCTCCTGTTACCCCCCACCCCTGGTCATGCCCCGTGTCTCCCTACTGTTGCCCCCACCACCCGCTCACGCCCCGTGTCTCTCTCCTGTTCCCCCCACCCCCCGCTCATGCCTCGTGTCTCCCCTGTTCCCCCCGCCCCCTGCTCATGCGATGTCTCCCTGCTTTTGCCCCCCACCCCCCACTCATGCCCCGAGTCTCTCTCCTGTTCCCCCCACCCCCCTCTCATGCCCCGTGTCTCTCTCCTGTTACCCCTGACCCCCCACTCATGCCCAGTGTCTCTCTCCTGTTAACCCCACCCCCCTCTCATGCCCCGTGTCTCTATCCTGTGGCCACCCACCCCGGTCATGCCCCGTGTTTCCCTGCTGTTGCCCCCCACCCCCGCTCATGCCCTGTGTAGCTCCCATGTTACCCCCCACCCCCAGCTCATGCCCCGTGTCTCCCTGCTGTTGCCCCCCACCCCGGTCATGCCCCGTGTCTCCCTGCTGTTGCCCCCCACCCCCCGCTCATGCCAAGTGTCTCCCTGCTGTTGCCTCCCACCCACCGATCATGCCCGTGTCTCTCTCCTGTTACCCCCACCCCCTCTCATGTCCCGTGTCTCCCTCGTGTTCCCCCCACCCCCCGCTCATGCACCGTGTCTCCCTGCTGTTGCCTCTACCCCCTCTCATGCCCCGTGTCTCTCTCCTGTTACCCCACCCCCTCTCATGCCCTGTGTCTCTCTCCTGTTACCCCTGACCCCCCACTCATGCCCTGTGTCTCTCTCCTGTTAACCCCACCCCCCTCTCATGCCCCGTGTCTCTATCCTGTGGCCACCCACACCCGGTCATGCCCCGTGCTTCTCTGCTGTTGCCCCCCACCCCGGTCATGCCCCGTGTCTCCCTGCTGTTGCCCCCCACCCCCTGCTCATGCCAAGTGTCTCCCTGCTGTTGCCCCCCACCCCCCGCTCATGCCCGTGTCTCTCTCCTGTTACCCCCCACCCCCTCTCATGTCCCGTGTCTCCCTCGTGTTCCCCCCACCCCCCGCTCATGCACCGTGTCTCCCTGCTGTTGCCTCTACCCCCTCTCATGCCCCGTGCCTCTCTCCTGTTACCCCACCCCCTCTCATGCCCTGTGTCTCGCTCCTGTTACCCCTGACCCCCCACTCATGCCCTGTGTCTCTCTCCTGTTAACCCCACCCCCCTCTCATGCCCCGTGTCTCTATCCTGTGGCCACCCACACCCGGTCATGCCCCGTGCTTCTCTGCTGTTGCCCCCCACCCCCCGCTCATGCCCTGTGTCTCCCTGCTGTTGCCCCCCACCCCAGTCATGCCCCGTGTCTCCCTGCTGTTGCCCCCCACCCCCGCTCATGCCAAGTGTCTCCCTGCTGTTGCCCCCCACCCCCCGCTCATGCCCGTGTCTCTCTCCTGTTACCCCCCACCCCCTCTCATGTCCCGTGTCTCCCTCGTGTTCCCCCCACCCCCCGCTCATGCACCGTGTCTCCCTGCTGTTGCCTCTACCCCCTCTCATGCCCCGTGTCTCTCTCCTGTTACCCCACCCCCTCTCATGCCCTGTGTCTCTCTCCTGTTACCCCTGACCCCCCACTCATGCCCTGTGTCTCTCTCCTGTTAACCCCACCCCCCTCTCATGCCCCGTGTCTCTATCCTGTGGCCACCCACACCCGGTCATGCCCCGTGCTTCTCTGCTGTTGCCCCCCACCCCCGCTCATGCCCCGTGTAGCTCCCATGTTACCCCCCCCGCTCATGCCCCGTGTCTCCCTGCTGTTGCCCCCACCCCCGCTCATGCCAAGTGTCTCCCTGCTGTTGCCCCCACCCCCCTGCTCATGCCGCGTGTCTCTCTCCTGTTACCCCCCACCCCCTCTCATGTCCCGTGTCTCCCTCGTGTTCCCCCCACCCCCCGCTCATGCCCCATGTCTCCCTGCTGTTGCCCCCCACCCCCCACTCATGCCCCGTGTCTCTCTCATGTTGCCCCCCACCCCCGCTCATACTCCGTGTGTCCCTGCTGTTGCCTCTACCCCCCTCTCATGCCCCGTGTCTCTCTCCTGTTACCCCCACCCCCTCTCATGCCCCGTGTCTCTCTCCTGTTCCCCCCACACCCGGTCATGCCCCATGTCTCCCTGCTGTTGCCCCCACCCCCCGCTCATGCCCCGTGTCTCTCTCCTGTTATCCCCCAACCCCGCTCATGCCCCGTGTCTCCCTAATGTTGCCCCCCACCCCCCGCTCATGCCCCGTGTCTCTCTCCTGTTACCCCCACCCCCTCTCATGCATCGTGTCTCTCTCCTGTTGCCCCTCACCCCCGCTCATGCCCTGTGTCTCCCTGCTGTTGCCCCCCACGCCCCATTCACATGCCCTGTGTCTCTCTCCTGTTACCCCCCACCCCCCGGTCATGCCCCGTGTCTCCCTGCTGTAGCCCCCCACCCACTGCTCATGCCCCGTGTCTCTCTCCTGTTGCCCCCCACCCCTGCTCATGCCCCGTGTGTCCCTGCTGTTGCCCCCCACCCCCCTGCCATGCCCCATGTCTCTCTTCTGTTACCCCACACCCCCCGGTCATGCCCCATGTCTCCCTGCTGTTGCCCCCAACCCCCTCTCATACCCCGTGTCTCTCTCCTGTTGCCCCTCACCCCCCGCTCATGCCCCGTGTCTCCCTGCTGTTGCCCCTCCACCCCCCACTCACATGCCCTGTGTCTCTCTCCTGTTACCCCCCAGCCCCCGGTCATGCCCCGTGTGTCCCTGCTGTTGCCCCCCACCCCCGGCCATGCCCCATGTCTCTCTTCTGTTACCCCACACCCTCCAGTCATGCCCCATGTCTCCCTGCTGTTGCCCCCAACCCCTGCTCATGCTCCGTGTCTCCCTGCTGTTGCCCCCCACCCCCTGCTCATGCCCCGTGTCTCCCTCCTGTTGCCCCCACCCCCCGCTCATGCCCCGTGTCTCTCTCCTGTTATCGCCCATGCCCCGCTCATGGCCCGTGTCTCCCTGCTGTTGCCCCTCCCCTCATGCCCCGTGTCCTTCTCCTGTTACCCCCCACCCCCCGCTCATGCCCCGAGTCTCCCTCGTGTTCCCCCCACCCCCGCTCATGCCCCGTGTCTCCCTGCTGTTGCCCCCACCACCCTCTCATGCCCTGTGTCTCTCTCCTGTCATCCCCACTCCCCTCTCATGCCTCATGTCTCCCTACTGTTGCCCCACCACCCCCCGCTCATACCCCATCTCTCTCTCCCATTACCACCCACCCCGCTCTCATGCCCCGTGTCTATCTCCTTTTACCCCCCACCCCCGCTCATGCCCCATGTCTCTCTTCTGTTACCCCACACCCTCCAGTCATGCCCCATGTCCACCTGCTGTTGCCCCATCCCCTGCTCATGCTCTGTGTCTCCCTGCTGTTGCCCCCCCACCCCCTGCTCATGCCCCGTGTCTCCCTCCTGTTGCCCCCACCCCCCGCTCATGCCCCGTGTCTCTCTCCTGTTATCGCCCATGCCCCGCTCATGGCCCGTGTCTCCCTGCTGTTGCCCCTCCCCTCATGCCCCGTGTCCTTCTCCTGTTACCCCCCACACCCCGCTCATGCCCCGAGTCTCCCTCGTGTTCCCCCCACCCCCGCTCATGCCCCGTGTCTCCCTGCTGTTGCCCCCACCACCCTCTCATGCCCTGTGTCTCTCTCCTGTCATCCCCACTCCCCTCTCATGCCTCATGTCTCCCTACTGTTGCCCCACCACCCCCCGCTCATACCCCATCTCTCTCTCCCGTTACCACCCACCCCGCTCTCATGCCCTGTGTCTATCTCCCTTTACCCCCCACCCCCGCTCATGCCCCATGTCTCTCTCCTGTTGCCCCCCACCCCCGGTCATGCCCCGTGTCTCCCTGCTGTTGCCCCCCCACCCCCCAGTTGTGCCCTGTGTCTCCCTGCTGTTGCCCCCAACACCGCGCCCATGCCCCGTGTCTCCCTGCTGTTGCCCTCAACCCCCTGCTCATGCCCCATGTCTCTCTCCTGTTACCCCCCACCCCCCTCTCATGCCCTGTGTCTTCCTCCCGTTCCGCCACCCCTGCTCATGCCACGTGTCTCCCTGCTGTTTCCCCCCACCCCCTCTCATGCCCCGTGTCTCTCTCCTGTTACCCCCCACTCCCCTCTCATGCCCCGTGTCTCTCTCCTGTTGCCCCCCACCCCCAGGTCATGCCCTGTGTCTCCCTGCTGTTGCCCCCCACCCTCCGCTCATGCCCCGTGTCTCTCTCCTGTTACACCCCACACCCCAGTCATGCCCTGTGTCTCCCTGCTGTTGCCCCCCACCCCCAGTCATGCCCCGTGTCTCTCTCTTGTTACCCCCACCCCCTCTCATGCCCCGTGTCTCTCTCCTGTTGCCCCCCACTCCCCTCTCATGCCCCGTGTCTCTCTCCTGTTAAGCCACACCCCCCGCTCATGCATCGTGTCTCCTCTGTTCCCCCCACCCCCTACTCATGCACAGTCTCCCTGCTGTTGCCCCCACCCCCTGCTCATGCCCCGTGTCTCTCTCCTGTTCCCCCCACCACCTCTCATGCCCCATATCTCTCTCCCGTTACCCCTCACCCCCCTCTCATGCCCCGTGTCTCTCTCCTGTTACCCTCCACCCCCCTCTCATGCCCTGTGTCTCTCTCCTGTTGCCCCCCACCCCCTGGTCATGCCCCGTGTCTCCCTGCTGTTTCCCCCACCCCCCGCTCATGCCCCGTCTACCTCCCCTGTTACCCCCACCCTCGCTCATGCCCTGTGTCTCCCTGCTGTTGCCCCCCACCCATGGTCATACCCCGTGTCTCCCTGCTGTTGGCCCACACCCCCCGCTGATGCCAAGTGTCTCCCTGCTGTTGGCCCCCACCATCCGCTCATGCCCTGTGTCTCTCTCCTGTTACCCCCCACCACCCTCTCATGCCCCGTGTCTCTCTCCTGTTACCCTCACCCCCTCTCATGCCCCATGTCTCTCTCCTGTTCCCCTCACACCCCGGTCATGCCACATGTCTCCCTGCTGTTGCCCCCCACACCCCGCTCATGCCCTGTGTCTCTCTCCTGTTACCTCCACCCCCTCTCATGCCCCATGTCTCTCTCCTGTTACCCCCCACCCCCCGCTCATGCCCTGTGTCTCCCTACTGTTGCCCCCACCCCTGCTCATGCACTGTCTCCCTGCTGTTGCCCCCACCCCCTGCTCATGCCCCGTGTCTCTCTCCTGTTCCCCCCACCCCCCTCTCATGCCCCATGTCTCTCTCCTGTTACCCCTCACCCCACTCTCATGCCCCGTGTCTCTCTCCTGTTGCCCCCCACCCCCTGGTCATGCCCCGTGTCTCCCTGCTGTAGCCCCCCAACCCCCCGCTCATGCCCCATCTACCTCCCTGTTACCCCCCACCCTCGCTCATGCCCTGTGTCTCCCTGCTGTTGCCCCCCGCCCCCAGTCATGCCCAATGTCTCCCTGCTGTTGTCCCACACCCCCCGCTCATGCCAAGTGTCTCCCTGCTTTTGCCCCCCACCATCCGCTCATGCCCTGTGTCTCTCTCCTGTTACCACCCACCCCCCTCTCATGCCCCATGTCTCTCTCGTGTTCCCCACACCCCCCGCTCATGCCCCGTGTCTCCCTGCTATTGCCCCCACCCCCCTCCCATGCCCGGTGTCTCTCTCCTGTTACCCCCCACCCCCCTCTCTTGCCCCGTGTCTCTTTCCTGTTCCCCCCACCCCCCGCTCATGCCACATGTCTCCCTGTTATTGCCCCCCACCCCCCGCTCATGCCCCATCTCTCTCTCCTGTTACCCCCACCCCTGGTCATGCCCCGTGTCTCCCTGCTGTTGCCCCCCACCCCTGCTCATGCCCCGTGTACCTCCCCTGTTACCCCCACCCCCGCTCATGCACCGTGTCTCCCTGCTGTTGCCCCCCACCCCCCGGTCATGCCCCGTGTCTCTCTCCTGTTACCCTCCACCCCCCTCTCATGTCTCATGGGTCCCTCGTGTTCCCCCCACCCCCGCTAAGGCCCCGTGTCTCCCTGCTGTTGCCTCAACCCCCCTCTCATGCCCTGTGCCTCTCTCCTGTTCCCCACACCCCCGGTCATGCCCTGTGTCTCTCTCCTGTTACCCCCACCCCCTCGCATGCCCCGTATCTCTCTCCTGTTGCTCCATTCCCTGGTCATGCCCCGTGTCTCCCTGCTGTTGCACTCACCCCCAGCTCATGCCCCGTATCTCTCTCCTGTTGCCCCCCAGCCCCTGCTCATGCCCCGTGTGTCCCTGCTGTTGCCCCTCACCCACCGTTCATGCCCCATGTCTCTCTCCTGTTACCCCCATCCCCAGGTCATGCCCCATGTCTCCCTGCTGTTGCCCCCACCCCCACGCTCATGCCCCGTGTCTCCCTGCTGTTGCCCCCCATCCCCCACTCATGCCCCGTGTCTCTCTCCTGTTACCCCCCACGCCCCACTCATGCCCTGTGTCTCCCTTCTGTTGCCCCCCACCCCCCGCTCATGCCCCGTGTCCTTCTCCTGTTCCCCCCAGCCCCCGGTCATGCCCCATGTCTCCCTGCTGTTGCCCCCCACCCCCTGCTCATTCCCCTTGTCTCTCTCCTGTTACCACCCACCCCCCGCTCATGCCCCATGTCTCCCTCGTGTTGCCCCCTACCCCCTGCTCATGGCCCGTGTCTCCCTGCTGTTGCCCCCCCACCTCCCGCTCATGCCCCGTGTCTCCCTGCTGTTGCACCCCCACCCCCCGCTCATGCCACGTGTCTCTCTCCCGTTACCCCCCCACCCCCTCTCATGCCCCGTGTCTCTCTCCTGTTACCCCCACCCCCCGCTCATGCCCTGTGCCTCTCTCCTGTTGCCCCGCACCCCCCGGTCATGCCCGTGTCTCCCTGCTGTTGCCCCCCCACCCCCCAGTCATGCCCTGTGTCTCCCTGTAGTTGCCCCCCAACCCCCGATCATGCCCCATGTCTCTCTCCTGTTACCCCCCACCCCCCTCTCATGCCCCATGTCTCCCTCCTGTTACCCCCCACCCCCCTCTCATGCCCCATGTCTCCCTGCTGTTTCCCCCACCCCCCTCTCATGCCCCGTGTCTCTCTCCTGTTACCCCCCACCCCCTGGTCGTGCCCCGTGTTTCCCTGCTGTTGCCCCCGATGCCCCGCTCATGCCCCGTGTCTCTTTCCTGTTACCCCCCACCCCAGGTCATGCCCCGTGTCTCCCTGTTGTTGCCCCCACCCCCCGCTCATGCCCCGTGTCTCTCGCCTGTTACCCCCACCCCCTCTCATGCCCTATGTCTCTCTACTGTTGCCCCCATCCCCCGCTCATGCCCCATGTCCTTCTCCTGTTACCCCCCACCACCCCTGCTCATGCCACGAGTCTCCCACCACCGCTCATGCCCCGTGTCTCCCTGCTGTTGCCCTCCCTCTCTCATGCCCTGTGTCTCTCTCCTGTTGATTCCCACCCCCCGGTCATGCCCCGTGTCTCCCTGCTGTTGTCCCCCACCCCTGCTCATGCCCCGTGTCTCTGTCCTGTTTCCCCCACCCCCCGCTCATGCCCCGTGTCTCCCTTCTGTAGCCCCCCACTCATGCCCTGTGTCTCTCTCTCCTGTTACCACCCACCCCCCGCTCATGCCCCGTGTCTCCCTCGTGTTACCCCTCAACCCCTGCTCATGCCCCGTGTCTCCCTGCTGTTGCCCCCCCACCTCCCGCTCATGCCCCGTGTCTCCCTGCTGTTGCACCCCACCCCCCGCTCATGCCACGTGTCTCTCTCCCGTTACCCCCCCACCCCCTCTCATGCCCCGTGTCTCTCTCCTGTTACCCCCCACCCCCCGCTCATGCCCTGTGCCTCTCTCCTGTTGCCCCGCACCCCCCGGTCATGCCCGTGTCTCCCTGCTGTTGCCCCCCACCCCCCAGTCATGCCCTGTGTCTCCCTGTAGTTGCCCCAACCCCCGATCATGCCCCATGTCTCTCTCCTGTTACCCCCCACCCCCCTCTCATGCCCCATGTCTCCCTCCTGTTACCCCCCACCCCCCTCTCATGCCCCATGTCTCTCTCCTGTTACCCCCCACCCCCTGGTCGTGCCCCGTGTTTCCCTGCTGTTGCCCCTCCACCCCCCACTCACATGCCCTGTGTCTCTCTCCTGTTACCCCCAGCCCCCGGTCATGCCCCGTGTCTCCCTGCTGTAGCCCCCCACCCACCGCTCATGCCCCGTGTCCCTCTCCTGTTGCCCCCCACCCCCGCTCATGCCCCGTGTGTCCCTGCTGTTGCCCCCCACCCCCGGCCATGCCCCATGTCTCTCTTCTGTTACCCCACACCCTCCAGTCATGCCCCATGTCTCCCTGCTGTTGCCCCCAACCCCTGCTCATGCTCCGTGTCTCCCTGCTGTTGCCCCCCACCCCCTGCTCATGCCCCGTGTCTCCCTCCTGTTGCCCCCACCCCCCGCTCATGCCCCGTGTCTCTCTCCTGTTATCGCCCATGCCCCGCTCATGGCCCGTGTCTCCCTGCTGTTGCCCCTCCCCTCATGCCCCGTGTCCTTCTCCTGTTACCCCCCACCCCCCGCTCATGCCCCGAGTCTCCCTCGTGTTCCCCCC
Organism: Ambystoma mexicanum; assembly: GCF_040938575.1. NCBI lineage: Eukaryota > Metazoa > Chordata > Amphibia > Caudata > Ambystomatidae > Ambystoma > Ambystoma mexicanum. The sequence goes on from NC_090936.1 coordinate 315,825,628, forward strand.
ACCCCCGCTCATGCCCCGTGTCTCCCTGCTGTTGCCCCCACCACCCTCTCATGCCCTGTGTCTCTCTCCTGTCATCCCCACTCCCCTCTCATGCCTCATGTCTCCCTACTGTTGCCCCACCACCCCCCGCTCATACCCCATCTCTCTCTCCCATTACCACCCACCCCGCTCTCATGCCCCGTGTCTATCTCCTTTTACCCCCCACCCCCGCTCATGCCCCATGTCTCTCTTCTGTTACCCCACACCCTCCAGTCATGCCCCATGTCCACCTGCTGTTGCCCCCATCCCCTGCTCATGCTCTGTGTCTCCCTGCTGTTGCCCCCCCACCCCCTGCTCATGCCCCGTGTCTCCCTCCTGTTGCCCCCACCCCCCGCTCATGCCCCGTGTCTCTCTCCTGTTATCGCCCATGCCCCGCTCATGGCCCGTGTCTCCCTGCTGTTGCCCCTCCCCTCATGCCCCGTGTCCTTCTCCTGTTACCCCCCACCCCCCGCTCATGCCCCGAGTCTCCCTCGTGTTCCCCCCACCCCCGCTCATGCCCCGTGTCTCCCTGCTGTTGCCCCCACCACCCTCTCATGCCCTGTGTCTCTCTCCTGTCATCCCCACTCCCCTCTCATGCCTCATGTCTCCCTACTGTTGCCCCACCACCCCCCGCTCATACCCCATCTCTCTCTCCCGTTACCACCCACCCCGCTCTCATGCCCTGTGTCTATCTCCCTTTACCCCCCACCCCCGCTCATGCCCCATGTCTCTCTCCTGTTGCCCCCCACCCCCGGTCATGCCCCGTGTCTCCCTGCTGTTGCCCCCCCACCCCCCAGTTGTGCCCTGTGTCTCCCTGCTGTTGCCCCCAACACCGCGCCCATGCCCCGTGTCTCCCTGCTGTTGCCCTCAACCCCCTGCTCATGCCCCATGTCTCTCTCCTGTTACCCCCCACCCCCTCTCATGCCCTGTGTCTTCCTCCCGTTCCGCCACCCCTGCTCATGCCACGTGTCTCCCTGCTGTTTCCCCCCACCCCCTCTCATGCCCCGTGTCTCTCTCCTGTTACCCCCCACTCCCCTCTCATGCCCCGTGTCTCTCTCCTGTTGCCCCCCACCCCCAGGTCATGCCCTGTGTCTCCCTGCTGTTGCCCCCCACCCTCCGCTCATGCCCCGTGTCTCTCTCCTGTTACACCCCACACCCCAGTCATGCCCTGTGTCTCCCTGCTGTTGCCCCCCACCCCCAGTCATGCCCCGTGTCTCTCTCTTGTTACCCCCACCCCCTCTCATGCCCCGTGTCTCTCTCCTGTTGCCCCCCACTCCCCTCTCATGCCCCGTGTCTCTCTCCTGTTAAGCCACACCCCCCGCTCATGCATCGTGTCTCCTCTGTTCCCCCCACCCCCTACTCATGCACAGTCTCCCTGCTGTTGCCCCCACCCCCTGCTCATGCCCCGTGTCTCTCTCCTGTTCCCCCCACCACCTCTCATGCCCCATATCTCTCTCCCGTTACCCCTCACCCCCCTCTCATGCCCCGTGTCTCTCTCCTGTTACCCTCCACCCCCCTCTCATGCCCTGTGTCTCTCTCCTGTTGCCCCCCACCCCCTGGTCATGCCCCGTGTCTCCCTGCTGTTTCCCCCACCCCCCGCTCATGCCCCGTCTACCTCCCCTGTTACCCCCACCCTCGCTCATGCCCTGTGTCTCCCTGCTGTTGCCCCCCACCCATGGTCATACCCCGTGTCTCCCTGCTGTTGGCCCACACCCCCCGCTGATGCCAAGTGTCTCCCTGCTGTTGGCCCCCACCATCCGCTCATGCCCTGTGTCTCTCTCCTGTTACCCCCCACCACCCTCTCATGCCCTGTGTCTCTCTCCTGTTACCCTCACCCCCTCTCATGCCCCATGTCTCTCTCCTGTTCCCCTCACACCCCGGTCATGCCACATGTCTCCCTGCTGTTGCCCCCCACACCCCGCTCATGCCCTGTGTCTCTCTCCTGTTACCTCCACCCCCTCTCATGCCCCATGTCTCTCTCCTGTTACCCCCCACCCCCCGCTCATGCCCTGTGTCTCCCTACTGTTGCCCCCACCCCTGCTCATGCACTGTCTCCCTGCTGTTGCCCCCACCCCCTGCTCATGCCCCGTGTCTCTCTCCTGTTCCCCCCACCCCCCTCTCATGCCCCATGTCTCTCTCCTGTTACCCCTCACCCCACTCTCATGCCCCGTGTCTCTCTCCTGTTGCCCCCCACCCCCTGGTCATGCCCCGTGTCTCCCTGCTGTAGCCCCCCAACCCCCCGCTCATGCCCCATCTACCTCCCTGTTACCCCCCACCCTCGCTCATGCCCTGTGTCTCCCTGCTGTTGCCCCCCGCCCCCAGTCATGCCCAATGTCTCCCTGCTGTTGTCCCACACCCCCCGCTCATGCCAAGTGTCTCCCTGCTTTTGCCCCCCACCATCCGCTCATGCCCTGTGTCTCTCTCCTGTTACCACCCACCCCCCTCTCATGCCCCATGTCTCTCTCGTGTTCCCCACACCCCCCGCTCATGCCCCGTGTCTCCCTGCTATTGCCCCCACCCCCCTCCCATGCCCGGTGTCTCTCTCCTGTTACCCCCCACCCCCCTCTCTTGCCCCGTGTCTCTTTCCTGTTCCCCCCACCCCCCGCTCATGCCACATGTCTCCCTGTTATTGCCCCCCACCCCCCGCTCATGCCCCATCTCTCTCTCCTGTTACCCCCACCCCTGGTCATGCCCCGTGTCTCCCTGCTGTTGCCCCCCACCCCTGCTCATGCCCCGTGTACCTCCCCTGTTACCCCCACCCCCGCTCATGCACCGTGTCTCCCTGCTGTTGCCCCCCACCCCCCGGTCATGCCCCGTGTCTCTCTCCTGTTACCCTCCACCCCCCTCTCATGTCTCATGGGTCCCTCGTGTTCCCCCCACCCCCGCTAAGGCCCCGTGTCTCCCTGCTGTTGCCTCAAACCCCCTCTCATGCCCTGTGCCTCTCTCCTGTTCCCCACACCCCCGGTCATGCCCTGTGTCTCTCTCCTGTTACCCCCACCCCCTCGCATGCCCCGTATCTCTCTCCTGTTGCTCCATTCCCTGGTCATGCCCCGTGTCTCCCTGCTGTTGCACTCACCCCCAGCTCATGCCCCGTATCTCTCTCCTGTTGCCCCCCAGCCCCTGCTCATGCCCCGTGTGTCCCTGCTGTTGCCCCTCACCCACCGTTCATGCCCCATGTCTCTCTCCTGTTACCCCCATCCCCAGGTCATGCCCCATGTCTCCCTGCTGTTGCCCCCACCCGCACGCTCATGCCCCGTGTCTCCCTGCTGTTGCCCCCCATCCCCCACTCATGCCCCGTGTCTCTCTCCTGTTACCCCCCACGCCCCACTCATGCCCTGTGTCTCCCTTCTGTTGCCCCCCACCCCCCGCTCATGCCCCGTGTCCTTCTCCTGTTCCCCCCAGCCCCCGGTCATGCCCCATGTCTCCCTGCTGTTGCCCCCCACCCCCTGCTCATTCCCCTTGTCTCTCTCCTGTTACCACCCACCCCCCGCTCATGCCCCATGTCTCCCTCGTGTTGCCCCCTACCCCCTGCTCATGGCCCGTGTCTCCCTGCTGTTGCCCCCCCACCTCCCGCTCATGCCCCGTGTCTCCCTGCTGTTGCACCCCCACCCCCCGCTCATGCCACGTGTCTCTCTCCCGTTACCCCCCCACCCCCTCTCATGCCCCGTGTCTCTCTCCTGTTACCCCCACCCCCCGCTCATGCCCTGTGCCTCTCTCCTGTTGCCCCGCACCCCCCGGTCATGCCCGTGTCTCCCTGCTGTTGCCCCCCCACCCCCCAGTCATGCCCTGTGTCTCCCTGTAGTTGCCCCCAACCCCCGATCATGCCCCATGTCTCTCTCCTGTTACCCCCCACCCCCCTCTCATGCCCCATGTCTCCCTCCTGTTACCCCCCACCCCCCTCTCATGCCCCATGTCTCCCTGCTGTTTCCCCCACCCCCCTCTCATGCCCCGTGTCTCTCTCCTGTTACCCCCCACCCCCTGGTCGTGCCCCGTGTTTCCCTGCTGTTGCCCCCGATGCCCCGCTCATGCCCCGTGTCTCTTTCCTGTTACCCCCCACCCCAGGTCATGCCCCGTGTCTCCCTGTTGTTGCCCCCACCCCCCGCTCATGCCCCGTGTCTCTCGCCTGTTACCCCCACCCCCTCTCATGCCCTATGTCTCTCTACTGTTGCCCCCATCCCCCGCTCATGCCCCATGTCCTTCTCCTGTTACCCCCCACCACCCCTGCTCATGCCACGAGTCTCCCACCACCGCTCATGCCCCGTGTCTCCCTGCTGTTGCCCTCCCTCTCTCATGCCCTGTGTCTCTCTCCTGTTGATTCCCACCCCCCGGTCATGCCCCGTGTCTCCCTGCTGTTGTCCCCCACCCCTGCTCATGCCCCGTGTCTCTGTCCTGTTTCCCCCACCCCCCGCTCATGCCCCGTGTCTCCCTTCTGTAGCCCCCCACTCATGCCCTGTGTCTCTCTCTCCTGTTACCACCCACCCCCCGCTCATGCCCCGTGTCTCCCTCGTGTTACCCCTCAACCCCTGCTCATGCCCCGTGTCTCCCTGCTGTTGCCCCCCCACCTCCCGCTCATGCCCCGTGTCTCCCTGCTGTTGCACCCCCACCCCCCGCTCATGCCACGTGTCTCTCTCCCGTTACCCCCCCACCCCCTCTCATGCCCCGTGTCTCTCTCCTGTTACCCCCCACCCCCCGCTCATGCCCTGTGCCTCTCTCCTGTTGACCCGCACCCCCCGGTCATGCCCGTGTCTCCCTGCTGTTGCCCCCCACCCCCCAGTCATGCCCTGTGTCTCCCTGTAGTTGCCCCAACCCCCGATCATGCCCCATGTCTCTCTCCTGTTACCCCCCACCCCCCTCTCATGCCCCATGTCTCCCTCCTGTTACCCCCCACCCCCCTCTCATGCCCCATGTCTCTCTCCTGTTACCCCCCACCCCCTGGTCGTGCCCCGTGTTTCCCTGCTGTTGCCCCCGACGCCCCGCTCATGCCCCGTGTCTCTTTCCTGTTACCCCCCACCCCAGGTCATGCCCCGTGTCTCCCTGTTGTTGCCCCCCACCCCCCGCTCATGCCCCGTGTCTCTCGCCTGTTACCCCCACCCCCTCTCATGCCCTATGTCTCTCTACTGTTGCCCCCATCCCCGCTCATGCCCCATGTCCTTCTCCTGTTACCCCCCACCACCCCCGCTCATGCCACGAGTCTCCCACCACCGCTCATGCCCCGTGTCTCCCTGCTCTTGCCCTCCCTCTCTCATGCCCTGTGTCTCTCTCCTGTTGATTCCCAACCCCCGGTCATGCCCCGTGTCTCCCTGCTGTTGTCCCCCACCCCCTGCTCATGCCCCGTGTCTCTGTCCTGTTTCCCCCACCCCCCGCTCATGCCCCGTGTCTCCCTTCTGTAGCCCCCCACTAATGCCCTGTGTCTCTCTCTCCTGTTACCACCCACCCCCCGCTCATGCCCCGTGTCTCCCTCGTGTTACCCCCCGACCCCTGCTCATGCCCCGTGTCTCCCTGCTGTTGCCCCCCTGCTCATGCCCCGTGTCGCCCTGCTGTTGCCCCCCACCCCCCGCTCATACCCCGTGTCTCTCTCCCGTTACCCCCCCACCCCCTCCAATGCCCCATGTCTCTCTCCTGTTACCCCCCACCCCCCGCTCATGCCCTGTGTCTCTCTCCTGTTACCCCCCATCCCCGGTCATGCCCCGTGTCTCCCTGCTGTTGCCCCCCACCCCTGCTCATGCCCCGTGTACCTCCCCTGTTACCCCCACCCGCGCTCGTGCACCGTGTCTCCCTGCTGTTGCCCCCCACCCCTGGTCATGCCGATTGTGTCTCCCTGCTGTTGCCCCCACCCCCTCTCATGTCCCGTGTCTCCCTCGTGTTCCCCCCACCCCCGCTCATGCCCCGTGTCTCCCTGCTGTTGCCTCCACCCCCTCTCATGCCCTGTGTCTCTCTCCTGTTACCCCCCACACTCCTCTCATGCCCCATGTCTTCCTCGTGTTGCCCCCCACCCCCTGCTCATGGCCCGTGTCTCCCTGCTGTTGCCCCCCCACCTCCCGCTCATGCCACGTGTCTCCCTGCTGTTGCCCCCCCACCCCCTGCTCATGCCCCGTGTCTCTCTCCCGTTATCCCCCCACCCCCTCTCATGCCCCGTGTCTCTCTCCTGTTACCCCCCACCCCCCGCTCATGCCCTGTGCCTCTCTCCTGTTGCCCCGCACCCCCGGTCATGCCTGTGTCTCGCTGCTGTTGCCCCCCCACCCCCCAGTCATGCCTTGTGTCTCCCTGCTGTTGCCCCCCGCTCATGCCCCATGTCTCTCTCCTGTTACCCCCCAGCCCCCTCTCATGCCCTGTATCTCCCTCCTGTTCCCCCCATCCCCCGCTCATGCCACGTTTCTCCCTGCTGTTTCCCCCCACTCCCCTCCCATGCCCCGTGTCTCTCTCCTGTTACCCACCACCCCCTGGTCATACCCCGTGTTTCCCTGCTGTTGCCCCCGACGCCCCGCTCATGCCCCGTGTCTCTTTCCTGTTGCCCCCATCCCCCGCTCATGCCCCATGTCCTTCTCCTGTTACACCCACCCCCCCGCTCATGCCACGAGTCTCCCACGTGTTCCCCCCACCACCGCTCATGCCATGTGTCTCCCTGCTGTTGCCCTCCCTCGCTCATGCCCTGTGTCTCTCTCCCGTTGATTCCCACCCCCCGGTCATGCCCCGTGTCTCCCTGCTGTTGTCCCCCACCCCCTGCTCATGCCCTGTGTCTCTGTCCTGTTTCCCCCACCCCCCGCTCATGCTCGTGTCTCCCTTCTGTAGCCCCCCGCTCATGCTCTATGTCTCTCTCTCCTGTTACCACCCACCCCCGCTCATGCCTCGTGTCTCCCTAGTGTTGCCCCCCAAACCCTGCTCATGCCCCGTGTCTCCCTGCTGTTGCCCCCCCACCCCCCGCTCATGCCCCGTGTCTCCCTGCTGTTGCCCCCCCACCCCCCGCTCATGCCCCGTGTCTCTCTCCTGTTACCCCCAACCCCCTCCGATGCCCCGTGTCTCTCTCCTGTTACCCCCCACCCCCTGCTCATGCCCTGTGTCTCTCTCCTGTTGCCCCGCACCCCCGGTCATGCCCGTGTCTCCCAGCTGTTGCGCCCCCACCCCCCAGTCATGCCCTGTGTCTCCCTGCTGTTGTCCCCCCATCCCCCGCTCATGCCCCATGTCTCTCTCCTGTTACCCCCCACCCCCTCACATGCCCCGTGTCTCCCTCCTGTTCCCCCCACCCCCCGCTCATGTCACGTGTCTCCCTGCTGTTTCCCCCCACCCCCCTCTCATGCCCCGTGTCTCTCTCCTGTTGCCCCCCCACCCCCTGGTCATGCCCCATGTTTCCCTACTGTTGCCCCCGACCCCCCACTCATGCCCCGTGTCTCTCTCCTGTTACCCTCCACCCCAGGTCAAGCCCCGTGTTACCCTGCTGTTGCCCCTGACGCCCCACTCATGCCCCGTGTCTCTTTCCTGTTGCCCCCATCCCCCGCTCATGCCCCATGTCCTTCTCCTGTTACCCCCACCCCCCGCTCATGCCACGAGTCTCCCACGTGTTCCCCCCACCACCGCTCATGCCCTGTGTCTCCCTGCTGTTGCCCTCCCTCGCTCATGCCCTGTGTCTCTCTCCTATTGATTCCCACCCCCCGGTCATGCCCCGGGTCTCCCTGCTGTTGTCCCCGACCCCCTGCTCATGCCCCGTGTCTCTGTCCTGTTTCCCCCACCCCCCGCTCATGCCCCGTGTCTCCTTTCTGTAGCCCCCCGCTCATGCCCTGTGTCTCTCTCTCCTGTTACCCCCCACCCCCTCACATGCCCCGTGTCTCCCTCCTGTTCCCCCCACCCCCCGCTCATGTCACGTGTCTCCCTGCTGTTTCCCCCCACCCCCCTCTCATGCCCCGTGTCTCTCTCCTGTTGCCCCCCCACCCCCTGGTCATGCCCCATGTTTCCCTACTGTTGCCCCTGACCCCCCACTCATACCCCGTGTCTCTCTCCTGTTACCCTCCACCCCAGGTCAAGCCCCGTGTTACCCTGCTGTTGCCCCCGACGCCCCACTCATGCCCCGTGTCTCTTTCCTGTTGCCCCCATCCCCCGCTCATGCCCCATGTCCTTCTCCTGTTACCCCCACCCCCCGCTCATGCCACGAGTCTCCCACGTGTTCCCCCCACCACCGCTCATGCCCTGTGTCTCCCTGCTGTTGCCCTCCCTCGCTCATGCCCTGTGTCTCTCTCCTATTGATTCCCACCCCCCGGTCATGCCCCGTGTCTCCCTGCTGTTGTCCCCGACCCCCTGCTCATGCCCCGTGTCTCTGTCCTGTTTCCCCCACCCCCCGCTCATGCCCCGTGTCTCCTTTCTGTAGCCCCCCGCTCATGCCCTGTGTCTCTCTCTCCTGTTACCACCCACCCCCCGCTCATGCCTCGTGTCTCCTTCGTGTTGCCCCCCAAACCCTGCTCATGCCCCGTGTCTCCCTGCTGTTGCCCCCCCGCACCCCCGGTCATGCCCTTGTCTCCCTGCTGTTGCCCCCCCACCCCCCGCTCATGCCCCGTGTCTCTCTCCCGTTACCCCCCAACCCCCTCCAATGCCCCGTGTCTCTCTCCTGTTACCCACCACCCCCCGCTTATGCCCTGTGTCTCTCTCCTGTTGCCCCACACCCCCGGTCATGCACGTGTCTCCCAGCTGTTGCGCCCCCACCCCCCAGTCATGCCCTGTGTCTCCCTGCTGTTGCCCCCCCACCCCCCGCTCATGCCCCATGTCTCTCTCCTGTTACCCCCCACCCCCCTCACATGCCCCGTGTCTCCCTCCTGTTCCCCCCACCCCCCGCTCATGCCACGTGTCTCCCTGCTGTTTCACCCATCCCCTCTCATGCCCCGTGTCTCTCTCCTGTTGCCCCCCACCCCCTGGTCATGCCCCATGTTTCCCTGCTGTTGCCCCCGACCCCCCACTCATGCCCTGTGTCTCTCTCCTGTTACCCCCCACCCCAGGTCATGCCCCGTTTCTCCCTGTTGTTGCCCCCCACCCCGGCTCATGCCCCGTGTCTCTCGCCTGTTACCCCCACCCCCCTCTCATGTCCTATGTCTCTTTCCTGTTGCCCCCACCCCCTGGTCATGCCCCATGTCTCCCTGCTGTTGCCCCCCGCTCATGCCGTGTCCCTCTCCTGTTACCCGACACCCCCTGGTCATGCCCCGTGTCTCCCTGCTGTTGCGCCCCACCCCCCGCTCATGCCCCATGTCTCTCTCCTATTCCCCCCACCCCCTCTCATGCCCCGTGTCACTCTCCTGTTGCCCCCCACACCCCAGTCATGCCCCGTGTCTCCCTGCTGTTGCCCCCCACACCCCGATCATGCCCCGTGTACCTCCCCTGTTACCCCCCACCCTCGCTCAAGCCCCGTGTCTCCCTGCTGTTGCCCCCCACCCCTGATCATGCCCCGTGTCTCCCTGATGTTGCCCCACACCCCCCGCTCATGCCAAGTGTCTCCCTGCTGTTGCCCCCCACCCCCTGCTCATGCCCCGTGTCTCTCTCCTGTTACCCCCCTCCCCTCTCTCATGCCCCGTGTCTCCCTCATGTCCCCCCTGCCCTCCGCTCATGTCCCGTGTCTCCCTGCTGTTGCCCCCACCCCCCTCTCATGCCCTGTGTCTCTCTCCTGTTGCCCCGCACCCCCGGTCATGCCCGTGTCTCCCTGCTGTTGCGCCCCCACCCCCCAGTCATGCCCTGTGTCTCCCTGCTGTTGCCCCCACCCCCCTCTCATGCCCTGTGTCTCTCTCCTGTTGCCCCGCACCCCCGGTCATGCCCGTGTCTCCCTGCTGTTGCCCCCACCCCCCTCTCATGCCCTGTGTCTCTCTCCTGTTGCCCCGCACCCCCGGTCATGCCCGTGTATCCCTGCTGTTGCGCCCCACCCCCCGCTCATGCCCGATGTCTCTCTCCTATTCCCCCCACCCCCTCTCATGCCCCGTGTCACTCTCCTGTTGCCCCCCACACCCCAGTCATGCCCCGTGTCTCCCTGCTGTTGCCCCCCACACCCCGATCATGCCCTGTGTACCTCCCCTGTTACCCCCCACCCTCGCTCAAGCCCCGTGTCTCCCTGCTGTTGCCCCCCACCCCTGATCATGCCCCGTGTCTCCCTGATGTTGCCCCACACCCCCCGCTCATGCCAAGTGTCTCCCTGCTGTTGCCCCCCACCCCCTGCTCATGCCCCGTGTCTCTCTCCTGTTACCCCCCTCCCCTCTCTCATGCCCCGTGTCTCCCTCATGTCCCCCCTGCCCTCCGCTCATGTCCCGTGTCTCCCTGCTGTTGCCCCCACCCCCCTCTCATGCCCTGTGTCTCTCTCCTGTTGCCCCGCACCCCCGGTCATGCCCGTGTCTCCATGCTGTTGCGCCCCCACCCCCCAGTCATGCCCTGTGTCTCCCTGCTGTTGCCCCCCACCCCTGCACATGCCCCGTGTACCTCCCCTGTTACCCCCACCCCGCTCATGCACCGTGTCTCCCTGCTGTTGCCCCACACCCCTGGTCATGCCGATTGTTGTCTCCCTGCTGTTGCCCCCCACCCCCTCTCATGTCCCGTGTCTCCCTCGTGTTCCCCCCACCCCCGCTCATGCCGGTGTCTCCCTGCTGTTGCCTCCAACCCCTCTCATGCCCTGTGTCTCTCTCCTGTTACCCCCCACACTCCTCTCATGCCCCGTGTCTCTCTCCTATTCCCCCCACCCCCCGATCATGCCCCGTGTCTCCCTGCTGTTGCCTCCCACCCCCCGCTCATGCCCCGTGTCTCTCTCCTGTTACTGCCCACCCCCCGCTCATGCCCCATGTCTCCCTCGTGTTGCCCCCACCCCCTGCTCATGGCCAGTGTCTCCCTGCTGTTGCCCCCCCACCTCCCGCTCATGCCCCGTGTCTCCCTGCTGTTGCCCCCCCCACCCCCTGCTCATGCCCCGTGTCTCTCTCCCGTTACCCCCCACCACCTCTCATGCCCCGTGTCTCTCTCCTGTTACCCCCCACCCCCCGAACATGCCCTGTGCCTCTCTCCTGTTGCCCCGCACCCCCGGTCATGCCTGTGTCTCGCTGCTGTTGCCCCCCCACCCCCCAGTCATGCCATGTGTCTCCCTGCTGTTGCCCCCACCCCCCGCTTATGCCCTGTGTCTCTCTCCTGTTACCCCCCATCCCCGGTCATGCCCCGTGTCTCCCTGCTGTTGCCCCCACCCCTGCTCATGCCCCGTGTACCTCCCCTGTTACCCCCACCCCCCGCTCATGCACCGTGTCTCCCTTCTGTTGCCCCCCACCCCCTGCTCATGGCCAGTGTCTCCCTGCTGTTGCCCCCCCACCTCCCACTCATGCCCCGTGTCTCCCTGCTGTTGCCCCCCCCACCCCCTGCTCATGCCCCGTGTCTCTCTCCCGTAGCCCCGGTCATGCCCGTGTCTCCCTGCTGTTGCCCCCCCACCCCCCAGTCATGACCTGTGTCTCCCTGCTGTTGCCCCCCACCCCCGACCATGCCCCATGTCTCTCTCCTGTTACCCCCACCCCCCTCTCATGCCCCGTGTCTCCCTCCTGTTCCCCCCACCCCCGCTCATGCCACGTGTCTCCCTGATGTTGCCCCACACCCCCCGCTCATGCCAAGTGTCTCCCTGCTGTTGCCCCCCACCCCCTGCTCATGCCCCGTGTCTCTCTCCTGTTACCCCCTCCCCCTCTCATGCCCCATGTCTCCCTCATGTCCCCCCCACCCCCTGGTCATGCCCCATGTCTCCCTGCTGTTGCCCCCCACCCCCCGCTCATGCCGTGTCTCTCTCCTGTTACCCGACACCCCTGGTCATGCCCCGTGTCTCCCTGCTGTTGCCCCCCACCCCCCGCTCATGCCCCGTGTCTCTCTCCTATTCCCCCCACCCCCTCTCATGCCCCGTGTCACTCTCCTGTTGCCCCCCACACCCCAGTCATGCCCCATGTCTCCCTGCTGTTGCCCCCCACACCCCGATCATGCCCTGTGTACCTCCCCTGTTACCCCCCACCCTCGCTCAAGCCCCGTGTCTCCCTGCTGTTGCCCCCACCCCTGATCATGCCCCGTGTCTCCCTGATGTTGCCCCACACCCCCCGCTCATGCCAAGTGTCTCCCTGCTGTTGCCCCCCACCCCCTGCTCATGCCCCGTGTCTCTCTCCTGTTACCCCCCTCCCCCCTCTCATGCCCCGTGTCTCCCTAATGTCCCCCCTGCCCCCCGCTCAGGCCCCGTGTCTCCCTGCTGTTGCCCCCACCCCCCTCTCATACCCTGTGTCTCTCTCCTGTTGCCCCCCACCCCCGGTCATGCCCGTGTCTCCCTGCTGTTGCGCCCCCACCCCCCAGTCATGCCCTGTGTCTCCCTGCTGTTGCCCCCCACCCCTGCTCATGCCCCGTGTACCTCCCCTGTTACCCCCACCCCCGCTCGTGCACCGTGTCTCCCTGCTGTTGCCCCATACCCCTGGTCATGCCGATTGTGTCTCCCTGCTGTTGCCCCCATCCCCTCTCATGTCCGGTGTCTCCCTCGTGCTCCCCCCACCCCCGCTCATGCCCCGTGTCTCCCTGCTGTTGCCTCCACCCCCTCTCATGCCCTGTGTCTCTCTCCTGTTACCCCCCACACTCCTCTCATGCCCCGTGTCTCTCTCCTATTCCCCCCACCCCGATCATGCCCCGTGTCTCCCTGCTGTTGCCTCCCACCCCCCGCTCATGCCCCGTGTCTCTCTCCTGTTACCGCCCCCCCCGCTCATGCCCCATGTCTCCCTCGTGTTGCCCCCCACCCCCTGCTCATGGCCAGTGTCTCCCTGCTGTTGCCCCCCCACCTCCCGCTCATGCCCCGTGTCTCCCTGCTGTTGCCCCCCCACCCCCTGCTCATGCCCCGTGTCTCTCTCCCGTTACCCCCCCACCACCTCTCATGCCCCGTGTCTCTCTCCTGTTACCCCCCACCCCCCGCTCATGCCCTGTGCCTCTCTCCTGTTGCCCCGCACCCCCGGTCATGCCTGTGTCTCGCTGCTGTTGCCCACCCACCCCCCAGTCATGCCCTGTGTCTCCCTGCTGTTGCCCCCACCCCCCGCTTATGCCCTGTGTCTCTCTCCTGTTACCCCCATCCCCGGTCATGCCCCGTGTCTCCCTGCTGTTGCCCCCCACCCCTGCTCATGCCCCGTGTACCTCCCCTGTTACCCCCACCCCCCGCTCATGCACCGTGTCTCCCTTCTGTTGCCCCCCACCCCCTGCTCATGGCCAGTGTCTCCCTGCTGTTGCCCACCCACCTCCCACTCATGCCCCGTGTCTCCCTGCTGTTGCCCCCCCACCCCCTGCTCATGCCCCGTGTCTCTCTCCCGTACCCCCGGTCATGCCCGTGTCTCCCTGCTGTTGCCCCCCCACCCCCCAGTCATGCCCTGTGTCTCCCTGCTGTTGCCCCCCACCCCCGACCATGCCCCATGTCTCTCTCCTGTTACCCCCACCCCCCTCTCATGCCCCGTGTCTCCCTCCTGTTCCCCCCACCCCCGCTCATGCCACGTGTCTCCCTGCTGTTTCCCCCACCCCCCTCTCATGCCCCGTGTCTCTCTCCTGTTACCCCCCACCCCCTGGTCGTGCCCCGTGTTTCCCTGCTGTTGCCCCCGACGCCCCGCTCATGCCCGTGCCTCTTTCCTGTTACCCCCCACCCCAGGTCATGCCCCGTGTCTCCCTGTTGTTGCCCCCCTCCCCCCGCTCATGCCCCGTGTCTCTCACCTGTTACCCCCACCCCCCTCTCATGCCCTATGTCTCTCTCCTGTTGCCCCCATCCCCGCTCATGCCCCATGTCCTTCTCCTGTTACCCCCCACTACCCCCGCTCATGCCACGAGTCTCCCATGTGTTCCCCCCACCACCGCTCATGCCCCATGTCTCCCTGCTGTTACCCTCCCTCGCTCATGCCCTGTGTCTCTCTCCTGTTGATTCCCACCCCCGGTCATGCCCCGCGTCTCCCTGCTGTTGTCCCCCACCCCCTGCCCCGTGTCTCTGTCCTGTTTCCCCCACCCCCCGCTCATGCCCCGTGTCTCCCTTCTGTAGCCCCTCGCTCATGCCCTGTGTCTCTCTCTCCTGTTACCACCCACCCCCCGCTCATGCCCCGTGTCTCCCTCGTGTTGCCCCCCACCCCCTGCTCATGCCCTGTGTCTCCCTGCTGGTGCCCCCCCAACCCCCGCTCATGCCCCGTGTCTCCCTGCTGTTGCCCCCCCGCCCCCCGCACATGCCCCGTGTCTCTCTCCCATTACCCCCCACCCCCTCCAATGCCCCGTGTCTCCCTCCTGTTACCCCCCACCCCCCGCTCATGCCCTGTGTCTCTCTCCTGTTACCCCCATCCCCGGTCATGCCCCGTGTCTCCCTCTGTTGCCCACCACCCCTGCTCATGCCCCATGTACCTCCCCTGTTACCCCCACCCCCCACTCGTGCACCGTGTCTCCCTCGTGTTCCCCCCACCCTCCGCTCATGCCCCGTGTATTCCGGCTGTTGCCCCCCCGCTCATTCCCCGTGTCTCTCTCCTGTTGCCTCCCACCCCCCGCTCATGCCCTGTGTCTCTCTCCTGTTACCCCCCATTCCCGGTCATGCCCCGTGTCTCCCTGCTGTTGCCCCCCACCCCCGCTCATGCCCTGTGTCCTTCACTTGTTACCCCCCACCCCCCTCTCATGCCCCAAGTCTCCCTCGTGTTCCCCCCACCCTCCGCTCATGCCCCGTGTATTCCAGCTGTTGCCCCCCCGCTCATGCCCCGTGTCTCTCTCCTGTTGCCTCCCACCCCCCCGCTCATGCCCCGTGTCTCCCTGCTGTAGCCCCCACTCATGCCCCGTGTCTCTCTCCTGTTACCCCCCAACCCCCGCTCATGCCCTGTGTCTCTCTACTGTTATCCCCCATCCCCGGTCATGCCCCGTGTCTCCCTGCTGTTGCCCCCCACCCCCGCTCATGCCCCGTGTCCTTCTCCTGTTACCCCCACCCCCCTCTCATGCCCTGAGTCTCCCTCGTGTTCCCCCCACCCTCCGCTCATGCCCCGTGTATTCCGGCTGTTGCCGCCCCGCTCATGCCCTGTGTCTCTCTCCTGTTGCCTCCCACCCCCCCGCTCATGACCCGTGTCTCCCTGCTGTAGCCCCCACTCATGCCCCGTGTCTCTCTCCTGTTACCCCCTAGCCCCCGCTCATGCCCTGTGTCTCCCTCGTGTTGCCCCCCACCCCCTGCTCATGCCCCTTGTCTCCCTGCTGTTGCCCCCCACCCTCCGCTCATGCCCTGTGTCTCTCTCCCATTACCCCCACCACCCTCTCATGCCCCGTGTCTCTCTACTGTTACCCCCCAACCCCCTCTAATGCCCTGTGTCTCCCTGCTGTTGCCCCCACCCCCGCTCATGCCCCGTGTCTCTCTCCTGTTTCCCCCACCCCCCTCTCATGCCCCATGTCTCTGTCCTGTTGCCCCACACCCCCCGATCATGCCCCGTGTCTCCCTGCTGTTGCCCCCCAACCCCAGCTCATGCCCCGTGTCTCTCTCCTGTTACCCTCCACCCCCCTCTCATGCCCCGTGTCTCTCTCCTGTTGCCCCCCCACCCCCCTGTCATGCCCCATGTCTCCCTGCTGTTGCTCCCCACCCTCCCGCTCATGCCCCGTGTTTCTCTCCTGTTACCCCCATCCTCCGGTCATGCCCCGTGTCTCCCTGCTGTTGCCCCTCACCACCTGCTCATGCCCTGTGTCTCTCTCCTGTTTCCCCCACCCCCCGCTCATGCCCTGTGCCTCTCTCCTGTTAACCCCCACCCCCCGCTCATGACTCGTGTGTCCCTGCTGTTGCCCCCCACCCCCCGCTCATGCCCCATGTCTCTTTCCTGTTACCCCCCACCCCCCTCTCATGCCCCGTGTCTCTCTCCTGTTGCCCCCCACCCCCTGTCATGCCCCGTGTCTCCCTGCTGTTGCTCCCCATCCCCCCGCTCATGCCCCATGTCTATCTCCTGGTACCCCCACACTCCGGTCATGCCCCGTGTCTCCCTGCTGTTGCCCCCCACCATCTGCTCATGCCCGGTGTCTCTCTCCTGTTTCCCCCACCCCCCGCTCATGCCCTGTGCCTCTCTCCTGTTAACCCCCACTCCCCGCTCATGACTCGTGTGTCCCTGCTGTTGCCCCCCACCCCCCGCTCATGCCCCATGTCTCTCTCCTGTTACCCCCTACCCCCCAGTCATGCCCCATGTCTCCCTGCTGTTGCCCCCACCCCAGGCTCATGCCCCGTGTCTCCCTGCTGTTGCCCGCCACCCCCCGCTCATGCCCCGTGTCTCCCTCCTGTTGCCCCCACCCCCCGCTCATGCCTCGTGTCCTTCTCCTGTTACCCCCACCCCCCGCTCATGCCCCACATCTCCCTCGTGTTCCCCCCCACCCCCCGCTCATGCCCCGTGTCTCTCTCCTGTTACCCCCCACCCCCTCTAATGCCCCGTGTCTCTCTCCTGTTGCTCCATTCCCTGGTCATTCCCCGTGTCTCCCTGCTGTTGCGCCCACCCCCAGTTCATGCCCCGTATCTCTCTCCTGTTGCCCCCCAGCCCCTGCTCATGCCCCGTGTTTCCCTGCTGTTGCCCCCACCCACCGTTCATGCCCAATGTCTCTCTCCTGTTATCCCCACCCCCAGGTCATGCCCCATGTCTCCCTGCTGTTGCCCCCACCCCCCCGCTCATGCCCCGTGTCTCCCTGCTGTTGCCCCCCCCTCTCATGCCCCGTGTCTCCCTGCTGTTGCTCCCCACCACCTGCTCATGCCCCGTGTCTCTCTCCTGTTTCCCTCCACACCCCGCTCATGCCCTGTGTCTCCCTGCTGTAGCCCCCACCCCCCGCTTATGCCCTGTGTCTCTCTCCTGTTACCCCCCATCCCCGGTCATGCCCCGTGTCTCCCTGCTGTTGCCCCCCACCCCTGCTCATGCCCCGTGTACCTCCCCTGTTACCCCCACCCCCCGCTCGTGCACCGTGTCTCCCTGCTGTTGCCCCCCACCCCTGGTCATGCCAATTGTGTCTCCCTGCTGTTGCCCCCACCCCCTCTCATGTCCCCTTCTCCCTCGTGTTCCCCCCACCCCCGCTCATGCCCCGTGTCTCCCTGCTGTTGCCTCCACCCCCTCTCATGCCCTGTGTCTCTCTCCTGTTACCCCCCACACTCCTCTCATGCCCCGTGTCTCTCTCCTGTTCCCCCCACCCCCCGGTCATGCCCGTGTCTCCCTGCTGTTGCCCCCCACCCCCCGCTCATGCCCCGTGTCTCTCTCCTGTTACCGCCCACCCCCCGCTCATGCCCCATGTCTCCCTCGTGTTGCCCCCCACCCCCTGCTCATGGCCTGTGTCTCCCTGCTGTTGCCCCCCACCTCCCGCTCATGCCCCGTGTCTCCCTGCTGTTGCCCCCCACCCCCAATCATGCCCCATGTCTCTCTCCTGTTACCCCCCACCCCCCTCTCATGCCCCATGTCTCTCTCCTGTTCCCTCCACCCCCCGCTCATGCCACGTGTCTCCCTGCTGTTTCCCCCCACCCCCCTCTCATGCCCCGTGTCTCTCTCCTGTTACCCCCCACCCCCTGGTCGTGCCCCGTGTTTCCCTGCTGTTGCCCCCGACGCCCCGCTCATGCCCGTGTCTCTTTCCTGTTACCCAACACCCCAGGTCATGCCCCATGTCTCCCTGTTGTTGCCCCCCACCCTCCGCTCATGCCCCGTGTCTCTCACCTGTTACCCCCAACCCCCTCTCATGCCCTATGTCTCTCTCCTGTTACCCCCCACTACCCCCGCTCATGCCACGAGTCTCCCACGTGTTCCCCCCACCACCGCTCATGCCCCGTGTCTCCATGCTGTTGCCCTCCCTCGCTCATGCCCTGTGTCTCTCTCCTGTTGATTCCCACCCCCCGGTCATGCCCCGTGTCTCCCTGCTGTTGTCCCCCACCCCCTGCTCATGCCCCGTGTCTCTGTCCTGTTTCCCCCACCCCCGCTCATGCCCCGTGTCTACCTTCTGTAGCCCCCCGCTCATGCCCTGTCTCTCTCTCCTGTTACCACGCACCCCCCGCTCATGCCCCGTGTCTCCCTCGTGTTGCCCCCCACCCCCTGCTCATGTCCTGTGTCTCCCAGCTGTTGCCCCCCCACCCCCCGCTCATGCCCTGTGTCTCCCTGCTGTTGCCCCCCACCCCCCCGCTCATGCCCCCGTGTCTCTCTCCCATTACCCCCCCACCCGCTCCAATGCCCTGTGTCTCTCTCCTGTTACCCCCCACCCCCCGCTCATGCTCTGTGTCTCTCTCCTGTTGCCCCCCCACCCCCTGGTCATGCCCCATGTTTCCCTACTGTTGCCCCCGACCCCCCACTCATGCCCCGTGTCTCTCTCCTGTTACCCTCCACCCCAGGTCAAGCCCCGTGTTACCCTGCTGTTGCCCCTGACGCCCCACTCATGCCCCGTGTCTCTTTCCTGTTGCCACCATCCCCTGCTCATGCCCCATGTCCTTCTCCTGTTACCCCCACCCCCCGCTCATGCCACGAGTCTCCCACGTGTTCCCCCCACCACCGCTCATGCCCTGTGTCTCCCTGCTGTTGCCCTCCCTCGCTCATGCCCCGTGTCTCCCTGCTGTTGTCCCCGACCCCCTGCTCATGCCCCGTGTCTCTGTCCTGTTTCCCCCACCCCCCGCTCATGCCCCGTGTCTCCTTTCTGTAGCCCCCCGCTCATGCCCTGTGTCTCTCTCTCCTGTTACCCCCACCCCCTCACATGCCCCGTGTCTCCCTCCTGTTCCCCCCACCCCCCGCTCATGTCACGTGTCTCCCTGCTGTTTCCCCCCACCCCCCTCTCATGCCCCGTGTCTCTCTCCTGTTGCCCCCCCACCCCCTGGTCATGCCCCATGTTTCCCTACTGTTGCCCCCGACCCCCCACTCATGCCCCGTGTCTCTCTCCTGTTACCCTCCACCCCAGGTCAAGCCCCGTGTTACCCTGCTGTTGCCCCCGACGCCCCACTCATGCCCCGTGTCTCTTTCCTGTTGCCCCCATCCCCCGCTCATGCCCCATGTCCTTCTCCTGTTACCCCCACCCCCCGCTCATGCCACGAGTCTCCCACGTGTTCCCCCCACCACCGCTCATGCCCTGTGTCTCCCTGCTGTCGCCCTCCCTCGCTCATGCCCTGTGTCTCTCTCCTATTGATTCCCACCCCCCGGTCATGCCCCGTGTCTCCCTGCTGTTGTCCCCGACCCCCTGCTCATGCCCCGTGTCTCTGTCCTGTTTCCCCCACCCCCCGCTCATGCCCCGTGTCTCCTTTCTGTAGCCCCCCGCTCATGCCCTGTGTCTCTCTCTCCTGTTACCACCCACCCCCCGCTCATGCCTCGTGTCTCCCTCGTGTTGCCCCCCAAACCCTGCTCATGCCCCGTGTCTCCCTGCTGTTGCCCCCCCGCACCCCCGGTCATGCCCTTGTCTCCCTGCTGTTGCCCCCCCACCCCCCGCTCATGCCCCGTGTCTCTCTCCCGTTACCCCCCAACCCCCTCCATTGCCCCGTGTCTCTCTCCTGTTACCCACCACCCCCCGCTTATGCCCTGTGTCTCTCTCCTGTTGCCCCACACCCCCGGTCATGCACGTGTCTCCCAGCTGTTGCGCCCCCACCCCCCAGTCATGCCCTGTGTCTCCCTGCTGTTGCCCCCCCACCCCCCGCTCATGCCCCATGTCTCTCTCCTGTTACCCCCCACCCCCCTCACATGCCCCGTGTCTCCCTCCTGTTCCCCCCACCCCCCGCTCATGCCACGTGTCTCCCTGCTGTTTCACCCATCCCCTCTCATGCCCCGTGTCTCTCTCCTGTTGCCCCCCACCCCCTGGTCATGCCCCATGTTTCCCTGCTGTTGCCCCCGACCCCCCACTCATGCCCTGTGTCTCTCTCCTGTTACCCCCCACCCCAGGTCATGCCCCGTTTCTCCCTGTTGTTGCCCCCCACCCCGGCTCATGCCCCGTGTCTCTCGCCTGTTACCCCCACCCCCCTCTCATGTCCTATGTCTCTTTCCTGTTGCCCCCCACCCCCTGGTCATGCCCCATGTCTCCCTGCTGTTGCCCCCGCTCATGCCTTGTCTCTCTCCTGTTACCCGACACCCCCTGGTCATGCCCCGTGTCTCCCTGCTGTTGCGCCCCACCCCCCGCTCATGCCCCATGTCTCTCTCCTATTCCCCCCACCCCCTCTCATGCCCCGTGTCACTCTCCTGTTGCCCCCCACACCCCAGTCATGCCCCGTGTCTCCCTGCTGTTGCCCCCCACACCCCGATCATGCCCCGTGTACCTCCCCTGTTACCCCCCACCCTCGCTCAAGCCCCGTGTCTCCCTGCTGTTGCCCCCCACCCCTGATCATGCCCCGTGTCTCCCTGATGTTGCCCCACACCCCGCGCTCATGCCAAGTGTCTCCCTGCTGTTGCCCCCCACCCCCTGCTCATGCCCCGTGTCTCTCTCCTGTTACCCCCCTCCCCCCTCTCATGCCCCGTGTCTCCCTCATGTCCCCCCTGCCCCCCGCTCATGCCCCGTGTCTCCCTGCTGTTGCCCCCACCCCCCTCTCATGCCCTGTGTCTCTCTCCTGTTGCCCCGCACCCCCGGTCATGCCCGTGTCTCCCTGCTGTTGCGCCCCCACCCCCCAGTCATGCCCTGTGTCTCCCTGCTGTTGCCCCCCACCCCTGCTCATGCCCCGTGTACCTCCCCTGTTACCCCCACCCCGCTCGTGCACCGTGTCTCCCTGCTGTTGCCCCACACCCCTGGTCATGCCGATTGTGTCTCCCTGCTGTTGCCCCCCACCCCCTCTCATGTCCCGTGTCTCCCTCGTGTTCCCCCCACCCCCGCTCATGCCGGTGTCTCCCTGCTGTTGCCTCCAACCCCTCTCATGCCCTGTGTCTCTCTCCTGTTACCCCCCACACTCCTCTCATGCCCCGTGTCTCTCTCCTATTCCCCCCACCCCCCGATCATGCCCCGTGTCTCCCTGCTGTTGCCTCCCACCCCCCGCTCATGCCCCGTGTCTCTCTCCTGTTACTGCCCACCCCCCGCTCATGCCCCATGTCTCCCTCATGTTGCCCCCACCCCCTGCTCATGGCCAGTGTCTCCCTGCTGTTGCCCCCCCACCTCCCGCTCATGCCCCGTATCTCCCTGCTGTTGCCCCCCACCCCCTGCTCATGCCCCGTGTCTCTCTCCCGTTACCCCCCACCACCTCTCATGCCCCGTGTCTCTCTCCTGTTACCCCCCACCCCCCGCTCATGCCCTGTGCCTCTCTCCTGTTGCCCCGCACCCCCGGTCATGCCTGTGTCTCGCTGCTGTTGCCCCCCCACCCCCCAGTCATGCCATGTGTCTCCCTGCTGTTGCCCCCACCCCCCGCTTATGCCCTGTGTCTCTCTCCTGTTACCCCCCATCCCCGGTCATGCCCCGTGTCTCCCTGCTGTTGCCCCCACCCCTGCTCATGCCCCGTGTACCTCCCCTGTTACCCCCACCCCCCGCTCATGCACCGTGTCTCCCTTCTGTTGCCCCCCACCCCCTGCTCATGGCCAGTGTCTCCCTGCTGTTGCCCCCCCACCTCCCACTCATGCCCCGTGTCTCCCTGCTGTTGCCCCCCCACCCCCTGCTCATGCCCCGTGTCTCTCTCCCGTAGCCCCGGTCATGCCCGTGTCTCCCTGCTGTTGCCCCCCCACCCCCCAGTCATGCCCTGTGTCTCCCTGCTGTTGCCCCCCACCCCCGACCATGCCCCATGTCTCTCTCCTGTTACCCCCACCCCCCTCTCATGCCCCGTGTCTCCCTCCTGTTCCCCCCACCCCCGCTCATGCCACGTGTCTCCCTGATGTTGCCCCACACCCCCCGCTCATGCCAAGGTTCTCCCTGCTGTTGCCCCCCACCCCCTGCTCATGCCCCGTGTCTCTCTCCTGTTACCCCCTCCCCCTCTCATGCCCCGTGTCTCCCTCATGTCCCCCCCACCCCCTGGTCATGCCCCATGTCTCCCTGCTGTTGCCCCCCACCCCCCGCTCATGCCGTGTCTCTCTCCTGTTACCCGACACCCCTGGTCATGCCCCGTGTCTCCCTGCTGTTGCCCCCCACCCCCGCTCATGCCCCGTGTCTCTCTCCTATTCCCCCCACCCCCTCTCATGCCCCGTGTCACTCTCCTGTTGCCCCCCACACCCCAGTCATGCCCCGTGTCTCCCTGCTGTTGCCCCCCACACCCCGATCATGCCCTGTGTACCTCCCCTGTTACCCCCCACCCTCGCTCAAGCCCCGTGTCTCCCTGCTGTTGCCCCCCACCCCTGATCATGCCCCGTGTCTCCCTGATGTTGCCCCACACCCCCCGCTCATGCCAAGTGTCTCCCTGCTGTTGCCCCCCACCCCCTGCTCATGCCCCGTGTCTCTCTCCTGTTACCCCCCTCCCCCCTCTCATGCCCCGTGTCTCCCTAATGTCCCCCCTGCCCCCCGCTCAGGCCCCGTGTCTCCCTGCTGTTGCCCCCACCCCCCTCTCATACCCTGTGTCTCTCTCCTGTTGCCCCCCACCCCCGGTCATGCCCGTGTCTCCCTGCTGTTGCGCCCCCACCCCCCAGTCATGCCCTGTGTCTCCCTGCTGTTGCCCCCCACCCCTGCTCATGCCCCGTGTACCTCCCCTGTTACCCCCACCCCCGCTCGTGCACCGTGTCTCCCTGCTGTTGCCCCATACCCCTGGTCATGCCGATTGTGTCTCCCTGCTGTTGCCCCCATCCCCTCTCATGTCCGGTGTCTCCCTCGTGCTCCCCCCACCCCCGCTCATGCCCCGTGTCTCCCTGCTGTTGCCTCCACCCCCTCTCATGCCCTGTGTCTCTCTCCTGTTACCCCCCACACTCCTTCCATGCCCCGTGTCTCTCTCCTATTCCCCCCACCCCCGATCATGCCCCGTGTCTCCCTGCTGTTGCCTCCCACCCCCCGCTCATGCCCCGTGTCTCTCTCCTGTTACCGCCCCCCCGCTCATGCCCCATGTCTCCCTCGTGTTGCCCCCCACCCCCTGCTCATGGCCAGTGTCTCCCTGCTGTTGCCCCCCCACCTCCCGCTCATGCCCCGTGTCTCCCTGCTGTTGCCCCCCCACCCCCTGCTCATGCCCCGTGTCTCTCTCCCGTTACCCCCCCACCACCTCTCATGCCCCGTGTCTCTCTCCTGTTACCCCCCACCCCCCGCTCATGCCCTGTGCCTCTCTCCTGTTGCCCCGCACCCCCGGTCATGCCTGTGTCTCGCTGCTGTTGCCCACCCACCCCCCAGTCATGCCCTGTGTCTCCCTGCTGTTGCCCCCACCCCCCGCTTATGCCCTGTGTCTCTCTCCTGTTACCCCCATCCCCGGTCATGCCCCGTGTCTCCCTGCTGTTGCCCCCCACCCCTGCTCATGCCCCGTGTACCTCCCCTGTTACCCCCACCCCCCGCTCATGCACCGTGTCTCCCTTCTGTTGCCCCCCACCCCCTGCTCATGGCCAGTGTCTCCCTGCTGTTGCCCACCCACCTCCCACTCATGCCCCGTGTCTCCCTGCTGTTGCCCCCCCACCCCCTGCTCATGCCCCGTGTCTCTCTCCCGTACCCCCGGTCATGCCCGTGTCTCCCTGCTGTTGCACCCCCACCCCCCAGTCATGCCCTGTGTCTGCCTGCTGTTGCCCCCCACCCCCGACCATGCCCCATGTCTCTCTCCTGTTACCCCCACCCCCCTCTCATGCCCCGTGTCTCCCTCCTGTTCCCCCCACCCCCGCTCATGCCACGTGTCTCCCTGCTGTTTCCCCCACCCCCCTCTCATGCCCCGTGTCTCTCTCCTGTTACCCCCCACCCCCTGGTCGTGCCCCGTGTTTCCCTGCTGTTGCCCCCGACGCCCCGCTCATGCCCGTGCCTCTTTCCTGTTACCCCCCACCCCAGGTCATGCCCCGTGTCTCCCTGTTGTTGCCCCCCTCCCCCCGCTCATGCCCCTTGTCTCTCACCTGTTACCCCCACCCCCCTCTCATGCCCTATGTCTCTCTCCTGTTGCCCCCATCCCCGCTCATGCCCCATGTCCTTCTCCTGTTACCCCCCACTACCCCCGCTCATGCCACGAGTCTCCCACGTGTTCCCCCCACCACCGCTCATGCCCCGTGTCTCCCTGCTGTTACCCTCCCTCGCTCATGCCCTGTGTCTCTCTCCTGTTGATTCCCACCCCCGGTCATGCCCCGCGTCTCCCTGCTGTTGTCCCCCACCCCCTGCCCCGTGTCTCTGTCCTGTTTCCCCCACCCCCCGCTCATGCCCCGTGTCTCCCTTCTGTAGCCCCTCGCTCATGCCCTGTGTCTCTCTCTCCTGTTACCACCCACCCCCCGCTCATGCCCCGTGTCTCCCTCGTGTTGCCCCCCACCCCCTGCTCATGCCCTGTGTCTCCCTGCTGGTGCCCCCCCAACCCCCGCTCATGCCCCGTGTCTCCCTGCTGTTGCCCCCCCACCCCCCGCACATGCCCCGTGTCTCTCTCCCATTACCCCCCCCCCCTCCAATGCCCCGTGTCTCCCTCCTGTTACCCCCCACCCCCCGCTCATGCCCTGTGTCTCTCTCCTGTTACCCCCATCCCCGGTCATGCCCCGTGTCTCCCTCTGTTGCCCACCACCCCTGCTCATGCCCCATGTACCTCCCCTGTTACCCCCACCCCCCACTCGTGCACCGTGTCTCCCTCGTGTTCCCCCCACCCTCCGCTCATGCCCCGTGTATTCCGGCTGTTGCCCCCCCGCTCATGCCCCGTGTCTCTCTCCTGTTGCCTCCCACCCCCCGCTCATGCCCTGTGTCTCTCTCCTGTTACCCCCCATTCCCGGTCATGCCCCGTGTCTCCCTGCTGTTGCCCCCACCCCCGCTCATGCCCTGTGTCCTTCACTTGTTACCCCCCACCCCCCTCTCATGCCCCAAGTCTCCCTCGTGTTCCCCCCACCCTCCGCTCATGCCCCGTGTATTCCAGCTGTTGCCCCCCCGCTCATGCCCCGTGTCTCTCTCCTGTTGCCTCCCACCCCCCCGCTCATGCCCCGTGTCTCCCTGCTGTAGCCCCCACTCATGCCCCGTGTCTCTCTCCTGTTACCCCCCAACCCCCGCTCATGCCCTGTGTCTCTCTACTGTTACCCTCTCATCCCCGGTCATGCCCCGTGTCTCCCTGTTGTTGCCCCCCACCCCCGCTCATGCCCCGTGTCCTTCTCCTGTTACCCCCACCCCCTCTCATGCCCTGAGTCTCCCCTCGTGTTCCCCCCACCCTCCGCTCATGCCCCGTGTATTCCGGCTGTTGCCGCCCCGCTCATGCCCTGTGTCTCTCTCCTGTTGCCTCCCACCCCCCCGCTCATGACCCGTGTCTCCCTGCTGTAGCCCCCACTCATGCCCCGTGTCTCTCTCCTGTTACCCCCTAGCCCCCGCTCATGCCCTGTGTCTCCCTCGTGTTGCCCCCCACCCCCTGCTCATGCCCCTTGTCTCCCTGCTGTTTCCCCCCACCCTCCGCTCATGCCCTGTGTCTCTCTCCCATTACCCCCACCACCCTCTCATGCCCCGTGTCTCTCTACTGTTACCCCCAACCCCTTCTAATGCCCTGTGTCTCCCTGCTGTTGCCCCCACCCCCGCTCATGCCCCGTGTCTCTCTCCTGTTTCCCCCACCCCCCTCTCATGCCCCATGTCTCTGTCCTGTTGCCCCACACCCCCCGATCATGCCCCGTGTCTCCCTGCTGTTGCCCCCCAACCCCAGCTCATGCCCCGTGTCTCTCTCCTGTTACCCTCCACCCCCCTCTCATGCCCCGTGTCTCTCTCCTGTTGCCCCCTCACCCCCCTGTCATGCCCCATGTCTCCCTGCTGTTGCTCCCCACCCTCCCGCTCATGCCCCGTGTTTCTCTCCTGTTACCCCCATCCTCCGGTCATGCCCCGTGTCTCCCTGCTGTTGCCCCCCACCACCTGCTCATGCCCTGTGTCTCTCTCCTGTTTCCCCCACCCCCCGCTCATGCCCTGTGCCTCTCTCCTGTTAACCCCCACCCCCCGCTCATGACTCCTGTGTCCCTGCTGTTGCCCCCCACCCCCCGCTCATGCCCCATGTCTCTTTCCTGTTACCCCCCACCCCCCTCTCATGCCCCGTGTCTCTCTCCTGTTGCCCCCCACCCCCTGTCATGCCCCGTGTCTCCCTGCTGTTGCTCCCCATCCCCCCGCTCATGCCCCATGTCTATCTCCTGGTACCCCCACACTCCGGTCATGCCCCGTGTCTCCCTGCTGTTGCCCCCCACCATCTGCTCATGCCCGGTGTCTCTCTCCTGTTTCCCCCACCCCCCGCTCATGCCCTGTGCCTCTCTCCTGTTAACCCCCACCCCCCGCTCATGACTCGTGTGTCCCTGCTGTTGCCCCCCACCCCCCGCTCATGCCCCATGTCTCTCTCCTGTTACCCCCTACCCCCCAGTCATGCCCCATGTCTCCCTGCTGTTGCCCCCACCCCCCGCTCATGCCCCGTGTCTCCCTGCTGTTGCCCGCCACCCCCCGCTCATGCCCCGTGTCTCCCTCCTGTTGCCCCCACCCCCCGCTCATGCCTCGTGTCCTTCTCCTGTTACCCCCACCCCCCGCTCATGCCCCACATCTCCCTCGTGTTCCCCCCCACCCCTCGCTCATGCCCCGTGTCTCTCTCCTGTTACCCCCCACCCCCTCTAATGCCCCGTGTCTCTCTCCTGTTGCTCCATTCCCTGGTCATTCCCCGTGTCTCCCTGCTGTTGCGCCCACCCCCAGTTCATGCCCCGTATCTCTCTCCTGTTGCCCCCCAGCCCCCTGCTCATGCCCCGTGTTTCCCTGCTGTTGCCCCCACCCACCGTTCATGCCCAATGTCTCTCTCCTGTTACCCCCACCCCGAGGTCATGCCCCATGTCTCCCTGCTGTTGCCCCCACCCCCCCGCTCATGCCCCGTGTCTCCCTGCTGTTGCCCCCCCTCTCATGCCCCGTGTCTCCCTGCTGTTGCTCCCCACCACCTGCTCATGCCCCGTGTCTCTCTCCTGTTTCCCTCCACACCCCGCTCATGCCCTGTGTCTCCCTGCTGTAGCCCCCACCCCCCGCTTATGCCCTGTGTCTCTCTCCTGTTACCCCCAATCCCCGGTCATGGCCCGTGTCTCCCTGCTGTTGCCCCCCACCCCTGCTCATGCCCCGTGTACCTCCCCTGTTACCCCCACCCCCCGCTCGTGCACCGTGTCTCCCTGCTGTTGCCCCCCACCCCTGGTCATGCCAATTGTGTCTCCCTGCTGTTGCCCCCACCCCCTCTCATGTCCCCTTCTCCCTTGTGTTCCCCCCACCCCCGCTCATGCCCCGTGTCTCCCTGCTGTTGCCTCCACCCCCTCTCATGCCCTGTGTCTCTCTCCTGTTACCCCCCACACTCCTCTCATGCCCCGTGTCTCTCTCCTGTTCCCCCCACCCCCCGGTCATGCCCGTGTCTCCCTGCTGTTGCCCCCCACCCCCCGCTCATGCCCCGTGTCTCTCTCCTGTTACCGCCCACCCCCCGCTCATGCCCCATGTCTCCCTCGTGTTGCCCCCCACCCCCTGCTCATGGCCTGTGTCTCCCTGCTGTTGCCCCCCACCTCCCGCTCATGCCCCGTGTCTCCCTGCTGTTGCCCCCCACCCCCAATCATGCCCCATGTCTCTCTCCTGTTACCCCCCACCCCCCTCTCATGCCCCATGTCTCTCTCCTGTTCCCTCCACCCCCCGCTCATGACACGTGTCTCCCTGCTGTTTCCCCCCACCCCCCTCTCATGCCCCGTGTCTCTCTCCTGTTACCCCCCACCCCCTGGTCGTGCCCCGTGTTTCCCTGCTGTTGCCCCCGACGCCCCGCTCATGCCCGTGTCTCTTTCCTGTTACCCCCCACCCCAGGTCATGCCCCATGTCTCCCTGTTGTTGCCCCCCACCCTCCGCTCATGCCCCGTGTCTCTCACCTGTTACCCCCAACCCCCTCTCATGCCCTATGTCTCTCTCCTGTTACCCCCCACTACCCCCGCTCATGCCACGAGTCTCCCACGTGTTCCCCCCACCACCGCTCATGCCCCGTGTCTCCATGCTGTTGCCCTCCCTCGCTCATGCCCTGTGTCTCTCTCCTGTTGATTCCCACCCCCCGGTCATGCCCCGTGTCTCCCTGCTGTTGTCCCCCACCCCCTGCTCATGCCCCGTGTCTCTGTCCTGTTTCCCCCACCCCCGCTCATGCCCCGTGTCTACCTTCTGTAGCCCCCCGCTCATGCCCTGTCTCTCTCTCCTGTTACCACGCACCCCCCGCTCATGCCCCGTGTCTCCCTCGTGTTGCCCCCCACCCCCTGCTCATGTCCTGTGTCTCCCAGCTGTTGCCCCCCCACCCCCGCTCATGCCCCGTGTCTCCCTGCTGTTGCCGCCCACCCCCCCGCTCATGCCCCCGTGTCTCTCTCCCATTACCCCCCCACCCGCTCCAATGCCCCGTGTCTCTCTCCTGTTACCCCCCACCCCCCGCTCATGCTCTGTGTCTCTCTCCAGTTACCCCCCATCCCCGGTCATGCCCTGTGTCTCCCTGCTGTTGCCCCCCACCCCTGCTCATGCCCCATGTACCTCCCCTGTTACCCCCACTCCCCGCTCGTGCACCGTGTCTCCCTCGTGTTCCCCCCACCCTCCGCTCATGCCCCGTGTATTCCGGCTGTTGCCCCCCGCTAATGCCCCGTGTCTCTCTCCTGTTGCCTCCCACCCCCCGCTCATGCCATGTGTCTCTCTCCTGTTACCCCCCATCCCCGGTCATGCCCCGTGTCTCCCTGCTGTTGCCCCCACCCCCGCTCATGCCCCGTGTCCTTCTCCTGTTACCCCCCACCCCCCTCTCATGCCCCGAGTCTCCCTCGTGTTCCCCCCACCCTCCGCTCATGCCCCGTGTATTCTGGCTGTTGCCCCCCGCTAATGCCCCGTGTCTCTCTCCTGTTGCCTCCCACCCCCCGCTCATGCCCTGTGTCTCTCTCCTGTTACCCCCCATCCCCGGTCATGCCCCGTGTCTCCCTGCTGTTGCCCCCCACCCCCGCTCATGCCCCGTGTCCTTCTCCTGTTACCCCCCACCCCCCTCTCATGCCCCGAGTCTCCCTCGTGTTCCCCCCACCCTCCGCTCATGCCTCGTGTATTCCGGCTGTTGCCCCCCCGCTCATGCCCCGTGTCTCTCTCCTGTTGCCTCCCACCCCCCGCTCATGCCCCGTGTCTCCCTGCTGTAGCCCCCACTCATGCCCCGTGTCTCTCTCCTGTTACCCCCCACCCCCGCTCATGCACTGTGTCTCTCTCCAGTTACCCCCATCCCCGGTCATGCCCCGTGTCTCCCTGCTGTTGCCCCCCACCCCCGCTCATGACCCGTGTCCTTCTCCTGTTACCCCCCACCCCCTCTCATGCCCCGAGTCTCCCTCGTGTTCCCCCCACCCTCCGCTCATGCCCCGTGTATTCCGGCTGTTGCCCCCCGCTCATGCCCCGTGTCTCTCTCCTGTTGCCACCCACCCCCCGCTCATGCCCCGTGTCTCCCTCATGTTGCCCCCCACCCCCTGCTCATGCCCTGTGTCTCCCTGCTGTTGCCCCCCCACCCCCAGCTCATGCCCCGTGTCTCCCTGCTGTTGCCCCCCCACCCCCCGCTCATGCCCCGTGTCTCTCTCCCATTACCCTCCCACCCCCTCCAATGCCCCGTGTCTCTCTCCTGTTACCCCCCACCCCCCGGTCATGCCCTGTGTCTCTCTCCTGTTACCCCCATCCCTGCTCATGCCCCGTGTCTCCCTGCTGTTGCCCCCCACCCCTGCTCATGCCCCATGTACCTCCCCTGTTACCCCCACCCCCCGCTCATGCACCGTGTCTCCCTCGTGTTCCCCCCACCCTCCGCTCATGCCCCGTGTATTCCGGCTGTTGCCGCCCCGCTAATGCCCCGTGTCTCTCTCCTGTTGCCTCCCACCCCCCGCTCATGCCCTGTGTCTCTCTCCTGTTACCCCCCATCCCCGGTCATGCCCCGTGTCTCCCTGCTGTTGCCCCCCACCCCCGCTCATGCCCCGTGTCCTTCTCCTGTTACCCCCCACCCCCCTCTCATGCCCCGAGTCTCCCTTGTGTTCCCCCCACCTTCCGCTCATGCCCCGTGTATTCTGGCTGTTGCCCCCCCGCTCATGCCCCGTGTCTCTCTCCTGTTGCCTCCCACCCCCCCGCTCATGCCCCGTGTCTCCCTGCTATAGCCCCCACTCATGCCCCGTGTCTCTCTCCTGTTACCCCCCACCCCCCGCTCATGCCCTGCGTCTCCCTCGTGTTGCCCCCCAGCCCCTTGTCTCCCTGCTATTGCCCCCCACCCTCCGCTCATGCCCTGTGTCTCTCTCCCATTACCCCCACCCCCTCTCATGCCCCGTGTCTCTCTACTGTTACCCCCCAACCCCCTCTAATGCCCTGTGTCTCCCTGCTGTTGCCCCCACCCCCGCTCATGCCCCGTGTCTCATGCTGTTGCCCTCCCTCGCTCATGCCCTGTGTCTCTCTCCTGTTGATTCCCACCCCCCGGTCATGCCCCGTGTCTCCCTGCTGTGTCCTCCACCCCCTGCTCATGCCCCGTGTCTCTGTCCTGTATTCCCCACCCCCGCTCATGCCCCGTGTCCACCTTCTGTAGCCCCCCGCTCATGCCCTGTCTCTCTCTCCTGTTACCATGCAACCCCCGCTCATGCCCCGTGTCTCCCTCGTGTTGCCCCCCACTACCCCCGCTCATGCCACGAGTCTCCCATGTGTTCCCCCCACCACCGCTCATGCCCCGTGTCTCCATGCTGTTGCCCTCCCTCGCTCATGCCCTGTGTCTCTCTCCTGTTGATTCCCACCCCCCGGTCATGCCCCGTGTCTCCCTGCTGTTGTCCCCCACCCCCTGCTCATGCCCCGTGTCTACCTTCTGTAGCCCCCCGCTCATGCCCTGTCTCTCTCTCCTGTTACCACGCACCCCCCGCTCATGCCCCGTGTCCCCCTCGTGTTGCCCCCCACCCCCTGCTCATGCCCTGTGTCTCCCAGCTGTTGCCCCCCCACCCCCCGCTCATGCCCCGTGCATCCCTGCTGTTGCCCCCCACCCCCGCTCATGCCCCCGTGTCTCTCTCCCATTACCCCCCCACCCGCTCCAATGCCCCGTATCTCTCTCCTGTTACCCCCCACCCCCCGCTCATGCTCTGTGTCTCTCTCCTGTTGCCTCCCACCCCCCGCTCATGCCCTGTGTCTCTCTCCTGTTACCCCCCATCCCCGGTCATGCCCCGTGTCTCCCTGCTGTTGCCCCCCACCCCCGCTCATGCCCCGTGTCCTTCTCCTGTTACCCCCCTCTCATGCCCCGAGTCTCCCTCGTGTTCCCCCCACCCTCCGCTCATGCCCCGTGTATTCCGGCTGTTGCCCCCCCGCTCATGCCCCGAGTCTCCCTCGTGTTCCCCCCACCCTCCGCTCATGCCCCGTGTATTCCGGCTGTTGCCCCCCGCTCATGCCCCGTGTCTCTCTCCTGTTGCCTCCCACCCCCCGCTCATGCCCCGTGTCTCCCTGCTGTAGCCCCCACTCATGCCCCGTGTCTCTCTCCCTGTTACCCCCCACCCCCGCTCATGCACTGTGTCTCTCTCCTGTTACCCCCATCCCCGGTCATGCCCCGTGTCTCCCTGCTGTTGCCCCCCACCCCCGCTCATGACCCGTGTCCTTCTCCTGTTACCCCCCACCCCCCTCTCATGCCCCCAGTCTCCCTCGTGTTCCCCCCACCCTCCGCTCATGCCCCGTGTATTCCGGCTGTTGCCCCCCGCTCATGCCCCGTGTCTTTCTCCTGTTGCCACCCACCCCCCGCTCATGCCCCGTGTCTCCCTCATGTTGCCCCCCCACCCCCTGCTCATGCCCTGTCTCCCTGCTGTTGCCCCCCCACCCCCCGCTCATGCCCCGTGTATCCCTGCTGTTGCCCCCCCACCCCCCGCTCATGCCCTGTGTCTCTCTCCCATTAACCCCCACCCCCTCCAATGCCCCGTGTCTCTCTCCTGTTACCCCCCACCCCCCGCTCATGCCCTGTGTCTCTCTCCTGTTACCCCCATCCCTGGTCATGCCCCGTGTCTCCCTGCTGTTGCCCCCACCCCTGCTCATGCCCCATGTACCTCCCCTGTTACCCCCACCCCCCGCTCATGCACCGTGTCTCCCTCGTTTTCCCCCACCCTCCGCTCATGCCCCGTGTATTCCGGCTGTTGCCCCCCGCTCATGCCCCGTGTCTCTCTCCTGTTGCCTCCCACCCCCCGCTCATGCCTGTGTCTCTCTCCTGTTACCCCCCATCCCCGGTCATGCCCCGTGTTTCCCTGCTGTTGCCCCCCACCCCCGCTCATGCCCCGTGTCCTTCTCCTGTTACCCCCCACCCCCCTCTCATGCCCCGAGTCTCCCTTGTGTTCCCCCCACCCTCCGCTCATGCCCGTGTATTCCGGCTGTTGCCCCCCCGCTCATGCCCCGTGTCTCTCTCCTGTTGCCTCCCACCCCCCCGCTCATGCCCCGTGTCTCCCTGCTATAGCCCCCACTCATGCCCTGTGTCTCTCTCCTGTTACCCCCCACCCCCCGCTCATGCCCTGTGTCTCCCTCGTGTTGCCCCCCACCCCCTGCTCATGCCCCTTGTCTCCCTGCTATTGTCCCCCACCCTCCGCTCATGCCCTGTGTCTCTCTCCCATTACCCCCACCCCCCTCTCATGCCACTTGTCTCTCTACTGTTACCCCCCAACCCCCTCTAATGCCCTGTGTCTCCCTGCTGTTGCCCCCACCTACGCTCATGCCCCGTGTCTCTCTCCTGTTCCCCCACCCCCCTCTCATGCCCCGTGTCTCTGTCCTGTTGCCCCACACCCCCCGATCATGCCCCGTGTCTCCCTGCTGTTGCCCCCCAACCCCAGCTCATGCCCCGTGTCTCTCTCCTGT
Source organism: Ambystoma mexicanum (assembly GCF_040938575.1). Classification (NCBI taxonomy): domain Eukaryota; kingdom Metazoa; phylum Chordata; class Amphibia; order Caudata; family Ambystomatidae; genus Ambystoma; species Ambystoma mexicanum. The sequence goes on from NC_090936.1 coordinate 315,858,436, forward strand.
TACCCTCCACCCCCCTCTCATGCCCCGTGTCTCTCTCCTGTTGCCCCCCCACCTCCCTGTCATGCCCCATGTGTCCCTGCTGTTGCTCCCCACCCTCCCGCTCATGCCCCGTGTTTCTCTCCTGTTACCCCCATCCTCCGGTCATGCCCCGTGTCTCCCTGCTGTTGCCCCCACCACCTGCTCATGCCCTGTGTCTCACTCCTGTTTCCCCCACCCCCCGCTCATGCCCTGTGCCTCTCTCCTGTTAACCCCCACCCCCACTCCTGCCCCGTGTCTCTCTCCTGTTGCCCCCCACCCCCCGCTCATGACTTGTGTTTCCCTGCTGTTGCCCCCCACCCCCCGCTCATGCCCCGAGTCTCCCTCGTGTTCCCCCCACCCTCCGCTCATGCCCCGTGTATTCCGGCTGTTGCCCCCCCGCTCATGCCCCATGTCTCTCTCCTGTTGCCTCCCACCCCCCACTCATGCCCCGTGTCTCTCTCCTGTTACCCCCCACCCCCGCTCATGCACTGTGTCTCTCTCCAGTTACCCCCATCCCCGGTCATGCCCCGTGTCTCCCTGCTGTTGCCCCCCACCCCCGCTCATGACCCGTGTCCTTCTCCTGTTACCCCCCACCCCCGCTCATGCCCCGAGTCTCCCTCGTGTTCCCCCCATCCTCCGCTCATGCCCCGTGTATTCCGGCTGTTTGCCCCCCGCTCATGCCCCGTGTCTCTCTCCTGTTGCCACCCACCCCCCGCTCATGCCCCGTGTCTCCCTCATGTTGCCCCCCACCCCCTGCTCATGCCCTGTGTCTCCCTGCTGTTGCCCCCCCACCCCCCGCTCATGCCCCCGTGTCTCCCTGCTGTTGCCCCCCACCCCCCGCTCATGCCCCGTGTCTCTCTCCCATTACCCTCCCACCCCCTCCAATGCCCCGTGTCTCTCTCCTGTTACCCCCCACCCCCCGGTCATGCCCTGTGTCTCTCTCCTGTTACCCCCATCCCTGCTCATGCCCCGTGTCTCCCTGCTGTTGCCCCCCACCCCTGCTCATGCCCCATGTACCTCCCCTGTTACCCCCACCCCCCGCTCGTGCACCGTGTCTCCCTCGTGTTCCCCCCACCCTCCGCTCATGCCCCGTGTATTCCGGCTGTTGCCGCCCCGCTAATGCCCCGTGTCTCTCTCCTGTTGCCTCCCACCCCCCGCTCATGCCCTGTGTCTCTCTCCTGTTACCCCCCATCCCCGGTCATGCCCCGTGTCTCCCTGCTGTTGCCCCCCACCCCCGCTCATGCCCCGTGTCCTTCTCCTGTTACCCCCCACCCCCCTCTCATGCCCCGAGTCTCCCTTGTGTTCCCCCCACCTTCCGCTCATGCCCCGTGTATTCTGGCTGTTGCCCCCCGCTCATGCCCCGGTCTCTCTCCTGTTGCCTCCCACCCCCCGCTCATGCCCCGTGTCTCCCTGCTATAGCCCCCACTCATGCCCCGTGTCTCTCTCCTGTTACCCCCCACCCCCCGCTCATGCCCTGTGTCTCCCTCGTGTTGCCCCCCACCCCCTGCTCATGCCCCTTGTCTCCCTGCTATTGCCCCCCACCCTCCGCTCATGCCCTGTGTCTCTCTCCCATTACCCCCACCCCCTCTCATGCCCCGTGTCTCTCTACTGTTACCCCCCAACCCCCTCTAATGCCCTGTGTCTCCCTGCTGTTGCCCCCACCCCCGCTCATGCCCCGTGTCTCCATGCTGTTGCCCTCCCTCGCTCATGCCCTGTGTCTCTCTCCTGTTGATTCCCACCCCCGGTCATGCCCCGTGTCTCCCTGCTGTTGTCCTCCACCCCCTGCTCATGCCCCGTGTCTCTGTCCTGTATTCCCCCCACCCCCGCTCATGCCCCGTGTCCACCTTCTGTAGCCCCCCGCTCATGCCCTGTCTCTCTCTCCTGTTACCATGCACCCCCCGCTCATGCCCCGTGTCTCCCTCGTGTTGCCCCCCACTACCCCCGCTCATGCCACGAGTCTCCCACGTGTTCCCCCCACCACCGCTCATGCCCCGTGTCTCCATGCTGTTGCCCTCCCTCGCTCATGCCCTGTGTCTCTCTCCTGTTGATTCCCACCCCCCGGTCATGCCCCGTGTGTCCCTGCTGTTGTCCCCCACCCCCTGCTCATGCCCCGTGTCTCTGTCCTGTTTCCCCCACCCCCGCTCATGCCCCGTGTCTACCTTCTGTAGCCCCCCGCTCATGCCCTGTCTCTCTCTCCTGTTACCACGCACCCCCCGCTCATGCCCCGTGTCCCCCTCGTGTTGCCCCCCACCCCCTGCTCATGCCCTGTGTCTCCCAGCTGTTGCCCCCCCACCCCCCGCTCATGCCCCGTGCATCCCTGCTGTTGCCCCCCACCCCCTCTCATGCCCCCGTGTCTCTCTCCCATTACCCCCCCACCCGCTCCAATGCCCCGTATCTCTCTGCTGTTACCCCCCACCCCCCGCTCATGCTCTGTGTCTCTCTCCTGTTACCCCCCATCTCCGGTCATGCCCCGTGTCTCCCTGCTGTTGCCCCCCACCCCTGCTCATGCCCCATGTACCTCCCCTGTTACCCCCACCCCCCGCTCGTGCACCGTGTCTCCCTCGTGTTCCCCCCACCCTCCGCTCATGCCCCGTGTATTCCGGCTGTTGCCCCCCCGCTAATGCCCTGTGTCTCTCTCCTGTTGCCTCCCACCCCCCGCTCATGCCCTGTGTCTCTCTCCTGTTACCCCCCATCCCCGGTCATGCCCCGTGTCTCCCTGCTGTTGCCCCCCACCCCCGCTCATGCCCCGTGTCCTTCTCCTGTTACCCCCCTCTCATGCCCCGAGTCTCCCTCGTGTTCCCCCCACCCTCCGCTCATGCCCCGTGTATTCCGGCTGTTGCCCCCCCGCTCATGCCCCGTGTCTCTCTCCTGTTGCCTCCCACCCCCCGCTCATGCCCCGTGTCTCCCTGCTGTAGCCCCCACTCATGCCCCGTGTCTCTTTCCTGTTACCCCCCACCCCCGCTCATGCACTGTGTCTCTCTCCTGTTACCCCCATCCCCGGTCATGCCCCGTGTCTCCCTGCTGTTGCCCCCCACCCCCGCTCATGACCCGTGTCCTTCTCCTGTTACCCCCCACCCCCCTCTCATGCCCCCAGTGTCCCTCGTGTTCCCCCCACCCTCCGCTCATGCCCCGTGTATTCCGGCTGTTGCCCCCCGCTCATGCCCCGTGTCTCTCTCCTGTTGCCACCCACCCCCCGCTCATGCCCCGTGTCTCCCTCATGTTGCCCCCCCACCCCCTGCTCATGCCCTGTGTCTCCCTGCTGTTGCCCCCCCACCCCCGCTCATGCCCCGTGTATCCCTGCTGTTGCCCCCCCACCCCCCGCTCATGCCCTGTGTCTCTCTCCCATTACCCCCCACCCCCTCCAATGCCCCGTGTCTCTCTCCTGTTACCCCCCACCCCCCGCTCATGCCCTGTGTCTCTCTCCTGTTACCCCCCATCCCTGGTCATGCCCCGTGTCTCCCTGCTGTTGCCCCCACCCCTGCTCATGCCCCATGTACCTCCCCTGTTACCCCCACCCCCCGCTCATGCACCGTGTCTCCCTCGTTTTCCCCCCACCCTCCACTCATGCCCCGTGTATTCCGGCTGTTGCCCCCCCGCTCATGCCCCGTGTCTCTCTCCTGTTGCCTCCCACCCCCCGCTCATGCCCTGTGTCTCTCTCCTGTTACCCCCCATCCCCGGTCATGCCCCGTGTTTCCCTGCTGTTGCCCCCCACCCCCGCTCATGCCCCGTGTCCTTCTCCTGTTACCCCCCACCCCCCTCTCATGCCCCGAGTCTCCCTTGTGTTCCCCCCACCCTCCGCTCATGCCCCGTGTATTCCGGCTGTTGCCCCCCGCTCATGCCCCGTGTCTCTCTCCTGTTGCCTCCCACCCCCCCGCTCATGCCCCGTGTCTCCCTGCTATAGCCCCCACTCATGCCCTGTGTCTCTCTCCTGTTACCCCCCACCCCCCGCTCATGCCCTGTGTCTCCCTCGTGTTGCCCCCCACCCCCTGCTCATGCCCCTTGTCTCCCTGCTATTGTCCCCCACCCTCCGCTCATGCCCTGTGTCTCTCTCCCATTACCCCCACCCCCCTCTCATGCCACTTGTCTCTCTACTGTTACCCCCCAACCCCCTCTAATGCCCTGTGTCTCCCTGCTGTTGCCCCCACCTACGCTCATGCCCCGTGTCTCTCTCCTGTTCCCCCACCCCCCTCTCATGCCCCGTGTCTCTGTCCTGTTGCCCCACACCCCCCGATCATGCCCCGTGTCTCCCTGCTGTTGCCCCCCAACCCCAGCTCATGCCCCGTGTCTCTCTCCTGTTACCCTCCACCCCCCTCTCATGCCCCGTGTCTCTCTCCTGTTGCCCCCCCACCTCCCTGTCATGCCCCATGTCTCCCTGCTGTTGCTCCCCACCCTCCCGCTCATGCCCCGTGTTTCTCTCCTGTTACCCCCATCCTCCGGTCATGCCCCGTGTCTCCCTGCTGTTGCCCCCCACCACCTGCTCATGCCCTGTGTCTCTCTCCTGTTTCCCCCACCCCCCGCTCATGCCCTGTGCCTCTCTCCTGTTAACCCCCACCCCCCACTCCTGCCCCGTGTCTCTCTCCTGTTGCCCCCCACCCCCCGCTCATGACTTGTGTTTCCCTGCTGTTGCCCCCCACCCCCCGCTCATGCCCCATGTCTCTCTCCTGTTACCCCCTACTTCCAGTCATGACCCATGTCTCCCTGCTGTTGCCCCCACCCCCCGCTCATGCCCCGTGTCTCCCTGCTGTTGCCCGCCACCCCCCGCTCATGCCCCGTGTCTCTCTCCTGTTACCCCCCACGCCCTGCTCATGCCACGTGTCTCCCTGCTGTTGCCCCCCACCCCCGCTCATGCCTCGTGTCCTTCTCCTGTTACCCCCACCCCCCGCTCATGCCCCACATCTCCCTCGTGTTCCCCCCCACCCCCCGCTCATGCCCCGTGTCTCTCTCCTGTTACCCCGCATCCCCTCTCATGCCCCGTGTCTCTCTCCTGTTGCTCCATTCCCTGGTCATGCCCCGTGTCTCCCTGCTGTTGCCCCCACCCCCAGCTCATGCCCCGTATCTCTCTCCTGTTGCCCCCCAGCCCCTGCTCATGCCCTGTGTGTCCCTGCTGTTGCCCCCCACCCACCGTTCATGCCCCATGTCTCTCTCCTGTTACCCCCACCCCCAGGTCATGCCCCATGTCTCCCTGCTGTTGCCCCCACCCCCCCGCTCATGCCCCATGTCTCCCTGCTGTTGCCCCCCACCCCCCGCTCATGCCCCGTGTCTCTCTCCTGTTACCCCCCATGCCCCACTCATGCCTTGTGTCTCCCTTCTGTTGCCCCCCACCCCCCGCTCATGCCCCATGTCCTTCTCCTGTTACCCCCAACCCCCGCTCATGCTCCGTGACTCCCTCGTGTTACCCCCACCCCCTGTCATGCCATATGTCTCCTTTGTGTACCCCCCCACCTCCCGCTCATGCCCTGTGTCTCTTTCGTGTTCCCCGCACCCCCCGCTCATGCCCCGTGTCTCCCTTGTGTACCCCCCACCCCGCTCACGTCCCGTGTCAACCCTGTTCCCCCCCACCCCCCCTCGTGCCCCGTGTCTCCCTCGTGTTCCCTCCACCCCTGCTCATGCCCCGTGTCTATCTCGTGTTCCCCCACCCCCTGCTCATGCCTCGTGTCTCCCCTGTTAAACCCCGCCCCCCAGGCTCATGCCCTGTGTCTCCCTCCTGTTCCCCCACCCCCACTCATGCCCCGTGTCTCCCTTCTGTTACCCCCATCCCCCGCTCATGCCCCATGTCTCCCTCCTGTTACCCTCCACCCCCCTCTCATGCCCCGTGTCTCTCTCCTGTTGCCCCCCCACCCCCCTGTCATGCCCCGTGTCTCTGTCCTGTTGCCCCCCCACCCCCCTGTCATGCCCTGTGTCTCTCTCCTGTTACCCTCCACCCCCCTCTCATGCCCCGTGTCTCTCTCCTGTTGCCCCCCCACCCCCCTGTCATGCCCCGTGTCTCTCTCCTGTTGCCCCCCCACCCCCCTGTCATGCCCTGTGTCTCTCTCCTGTTACCCCCCACCCCCCGCTCATGCCCTGTGTCTCCCTCGTGTTGCCCCCCACCCCCTGCTCATGCCCCTTGTCTCCCTGCTATTGTCCCCCACCCTCCGCTCATGCCCTGTGTCTCTCTCCCATTACCCCCACCCCCCTCTCATGCCACTTGTCTCTCTACTGTTACCCCCCAACCCCCTCTAATGCCCTGTGTCTCCCTGCTGTTGCCCCCACCTACGCTCATGCCCCGTGTCTCTCTCCTGTTCCCCCACCCCCCTCTCATGCCCCGTGTCTCTGTCCTGTTGCCCCACACCCCCCGATCATGCCCCGTGTCTCCCTGCTGTTGCCCCCCAACCCCAGCTCATGCCCCGTGTCTCTCTCCTGTTACCAACCCCAGCTCATGCCCCGTGTCTCTCTCCTGTTACCCTCCACCCCCCTCTCATGCCCCGTGTCTCTCTCCTGTTGCCCCCCACCCCCCTGTCATGCCCCATGTCTCCCTGCTGTTGCTCCCCACCCTCCCGCTCATGCCCCGTGTTTCTCTCCTGTTACCCCCATCCTCCGGTCATGCCCCGTGTCTCCCTGCTGTTGCCCCCCACCACTTGCTCATGCCCTGTGTCTCTCTCTGTTTCCCCCACCCCCCGCTCATGCCCTGTGCCTCTCTCCTGTTAACCCCCACCCCCACTCCTGCCCCGTGTCTCTCTCCTGTTGCCCCCCACCCCCCGCTCATGACTTGTGTTTCCCTGCTGTTGCCCCCCACCCCCCGCTCATGCCCCATGTCTCTCTCCTGTTACCCCCTACTTCCAGTCATGACCCATGTCTCCCTGCTGTTGCCCCCACCCCCCGCTCATGCCCCGTGTCTCCCTGCTGTTGCCCGCCACCCCCCGCTCATGCCCCGTGTCTCTCTCCTGTTACCCCCCACGCCCTGCTCATGCCACGTGTCTCCCTGCTGTTGCCCCCCACCCCCGCTCATGCCTCGTGTCCTTCTCCTGTTACCACCACCCCCCGCTCATGCCCCACATCTCCCTCGTGTTCCCCCCCACCCCCCGCTCATGCCCCGTGTCTCTCTCCTGTTACCCCGCATCCCCTCTCATGCCCCGTGTCTCTCTCCTGTTGCTCCATTCCCTGGTCATGCCCCGTGTCTCCCTGCTGTTGCCCCCACCCCCAGCTCATGCCCCGTATCTCTCTCCTGTTGCCCCCCAGCCCCTGCTCATGCCCTGTGTGTCCCTGCTGTTGCCCCCCACCCACCGTTCATGCCCCATGTCTCTCTCCTGTTACCCCCACCCCCAGGTCATGCCCCATGTCTCCCTGCTGTTGCCCCCACCCCCCGCTCATGCCCCATGTCTCCCTGCTGTTGCCCCCCACCCCCCGCTCATGCCCCGTGTCTCTCTCCTGTTACCCCCCATGCCCCACTCATGCCTTGTGTCTCCCTTCTGTTGCCCCGCACCCCCCGCTCATGCCCCATGTCCTTCTCCTGTTACCCCCAACCCCCGCTCATGCTCCGTGACTCTCTCGTGTTACCCCCACCCCCTGTCATGCCATATGTCTCCTTTGTGTACCCCCCCACCTCCCGCTCATGCCCTGTGTCTCTTTCGTGTTCCCCGCACCCCCCGCTCATGCCCCGTGTCTCCCTTGTGTACCCCCACCCCGCTCACGTCCTGTGTCAACCCTGTTCCCCCCACCCCCTCTCGTGCCCCGTGTCTCCCTCGTGTTCCCTCCACCCCTGCTCATGCCCCGTGTCTATCTCGTGTTCCCCCACCCCCTGCTCATGCCTCGTGTCTCCCCTGTTAAACCCCGCCCCCCAGGCTCATGCCCTGTGTCTCCCTCCTGTTCCCCCCACCCCCACTCATGCCCCGTGTCTCCCTTCTGTTACCCCCATCCCCCGCTCATGCCCCATGTCTCCCTCCTGTTGCCTCCACCCCCCGCTCATGCCTCGTGTCTCCCTCCTGTTCCCCCCACCCCTGCTCATGCCCCGTGTCTCCCTCATGTTACCCCCCACCCATTCCCCGTGTCTCCTTCCTGTACCCCCCACCCCCCGCTCATGCCCTGTGTCTCCCTCCTGTTAGCCCACCCCCCGCTCATGCCCCCTGTCTGTCCTGTTCCCCCCTACCCCCCACTCATGCCCTTTGTCTCCCTCGTGTTACACCCTGCGTCTCCCTTGTGTTACCCCCCACCCCCGCTCATGTCCCGTGTCTCCCTCCTGTTCCCCCCACTCCCCACTCATGCCCTGTGTCTCCCTCCTGTTGCCCCCAACCCCGCTCATGCCCCGTATCTCCCCTGTTCCCCCCACCCCCTGCTCATGCCCTGTGTCTCTCCCCTGTTCACCCCACTCCCCGCTCATGCTCTGTGTCTCCCTCCTTTTCCCCCCCACCCCCCTCTCATGCCCCGTGTCTCCCTCCTTTTCCCTCGCACCCCCCGCTCATGCCCCGTGTCTCCCCTGTTCCCCCCACCCCTGCTCATGCCCCATTTTTCCCTCCTTTTCCCCATCCCCTGCTCATGCCCTGTGTCTCCCTCCCATTCCCCCACACCTACCGCTCATGCCCCGTGTCTCCCATGTTCCCCCCACCCCCTGCTCATGCCCCGTGTCTCCCTCCCATTCCCCCCAGCCCCCGCTCATGCCCCGTGTCTCCCATGTTCCCCCCACCCCCGCTCATGCCCCGTGCCTCCCATGTTCACCCCACCCCCTGCTCATGCGCCGTGTCTCCCTCCCGTTCCCCCCCACCCCCTGCTCATGCCCCGTGTCTCCCTCCTGTTCCCCCCACCCCCTGCTCAAGCCCCGTGTCTCCCCTGTTACCCCCCACCCCCCACTCATGCCCCATGTCTCCCTCCTGTTCCCCCACCCCGCTCATGCCCCATGCCTCCCTCGCGTCCCCTCCACCCCTGCTCATGCCCGTGTTCCCCTCACCCCCGCTCATGCCCTGTGTCTCCCTCCATTTCTCCCCACCCCCCGCTCATGCCCCGTGTCTCCCTCCTGTTCCCCCCACCCCCCACTCATGCCCCGTGTCTCCCCTGTTACCCCCCACTCCACGCTCATGCCCCATGTCTCCCTCCTGTTCCTCCCACCCCCGCTCATGCCCCGTGTCTCCCCTGTTGCACCCCATCCCTTGCTCATGCCCCGTGTGTCTCCTGTTCCCTCACCCCCGCTCATGCCCCGTGTCTACTTCCTTTTTTCCCCCACCTCCTGCTCATGCCCTGTGCCTCCCCTGTTCCCCCCACCCGCCGCTCATGCCCCATGTCTCCCCTCACCCCCCGCTCATGCCCCATGTCTCCCCTTTTCCCCCCCACCCATACCCCGTGTATCTCTCCTTTTCCCTCCACCCCCCGCTCATGCCTCGTGTCTCCTCTGTTCCCCACACCCCCTGCTCATACCCTGTGTCTCCCTCCCATTCCCCCCACCGCCCGCTCATGCCCCGTGTCTCCCCTGTTCCCCCCATCCCCCGTTCATGCCCCGTGTCTCCCCTGTTCCCCCAACCCCCCGCTCATGCCCCATGTCTCCCCTCACCCCCGCTCATGCCCCGTGTCTCCCCTGTTCCCCCATCCCGCTCCTGCCCCGTGTCTCCCCTGTTCCCCCCATCCCCCGCCCATGCCCTGTGTCTCCCTTGTGTTACCCCCCACTCATGCCCGTGTCTCCCTCCTGTTCCCCCACCCCCACTCATGCCCCGTGTCTCTCCTGTTCCCCCACCCCCCGCTCATGCCCCATGTCTCCCCTGTTCCCCACATCCCCCCGCTCATGCCCCATGTCACCCCTGTTCCGCCCACCACCCGCTCATGCCCCGTGTCTTCCTCTTCTCCCCCCTCCTATGATGCCCCTTGTTGACCTCTTGTTCCCCACATCCCCCGTTGTTGCCCTGTTGGTTCTCTTTATACACTACGCCTTCCCTTTCCATGGTGGCCATCTTGGTAAAATATTTTCCTTCCTACACCGGGATGCCGCAAAAAAAAATCTTTTTTTTACCGCCCAGGGTTCCCACTTGGACCTAGGATGCTAGTGGTCTTCATCTATTGAAAAGGACGTTATGGTTAAGTTGCACTAATAAAAACCTATGAAATTCAATGAAAAACTTTGTTAAAGGGACGTTATGGTTAAGATGCACTAATAAAAACCTATGAAATTCAATCAAAAAACTTTGTTAAAGGGACGTTATGGTTAAGTTGCACTAATAAAAACCTATGAAATTCAGTGAAAAAACTTTGTTAAAGGGACGTTATGGTTAAGTTGTGCTACTAAAAACCTATGAAATTCAGTGAAAAAACTTTGTTAAAGGGACGTTATGGTTCCAAGTAAAACCGAAAAACCCTTGAAATTCGCCAGTTATGATAAGCTAAGCAACCATAACTCGCGCCACCACCGTGCACTACTAAGACTAACACCCAGGACATCAAAGATGACATCACAAATATCATTGATGACATCACTGATGACCTCACATGTGCATTTACTTTTCATACAAGGGGTTGTGAATGTAATGTTCGCAAAAAAGTATCAGGGATTATCGGGAGATGTGTAATAAATTACATACTTCATCACGCAATGTAGTGTTCTAAAGAACATTCCATTGCAGTGTTCTTTCTAGTACAGTAACCTACTCATAAAGAAATGTAGGTATTGGCTGCAGCATACACCATAGAGGTGCTATATTTGTAATTTTCCAAAGTTATATAATAAAACGGTGAATGCTTCTGTATCAGACTTTTCCGTACTGTGAAACATGTACTAACTAATAATGCATCACTTACTACATATTTCTACTAATACATGCAAAACATAAATAGACTACAATGCATACAAATATGGGGCTTATATATGGAGTAAAGTAAGGAAACAAGAGGCAGTACCATTAGCAAATGTGTATAATCTACATGATTGTATTCACGCACAAAAATGATTGCTGTGTTTCAGGCCTGCTTCTACCCCTATATATGTATATCACAATATGCGATTAAATTCTAAGGAAAGTAGTGTAAGAACATGTGAGAATAGCAATATCTATATATGTAATACCTTCAGAAATATAAGTTTCTGACTGTCAGTAAATAAACCCACCTGGCCTAGATATGGCAGTGAACAAAAAAGAAGGGGCTAGACATGTGATGTCATCAGTGATGTCATCAATGATATTTGTGATGTCATCTTTGATGTCCTGGGTGTTAGTCTTAGCAGTGCACGGTGGTGGCGCGAGTTATGGTTGCTTAGCTTACCATAACTGGCGAATTTCAAGGGTTTTTCGGTTTTACTTGGAACCATAACGTCCCGTCAGCGGCTTGGTCCCGAAAGCGTGCTTTTGCAAATTTGGTGAAAATCCGTCCAGTAGTTTTTTTTATAATGACCAAAAAGTAGGTACAAAAAAATTAGTGATATATGTGTTCGGTCCGCGGACGGACTTCCCTGTTCGCTCCGCGGACAGTGTCCTGATTGGCCAATCGGCTTGCGTGATGTTCGCGGACATGCAACGTGTTCGCTGATTGGACGGCGTGGAGCGTGAAGCGCGTCAGATTTTCGGTAGTGCCCACCAAAATTTGTATTTAGTAGAGTGTGTTGGTGTGTAGGAGTGTTTGGGGAGGGTGGGAGTGTATGAGATAGGATGAAAGTTGTGTTTTTTATGTGTTAGACGTTCTTTTTGTGTTCGATTTGTCTGCGGATGTCACGGGTGTTCTGAAATGTTCTAAATAAACTGAATGGGGGGTGTTCTGAGGACTCAATATGTGTCCGTTTTGTTCGCAAGCAAACTGAAACTGTTCTAAGAGCACTCGCAGTGTCCTGAAATGTTCGCAAATAAACAAAATGGGGGTGTCCTGAGGACGCTGTCCGTATTGTTCGTTGTCAAGTTGAATATGTTCTAAGAACACTCGCGGTGTCCTGAATTGTTCGCAAATACACAAAATGGGGGTGTTCTGAAGACGTTGTCGAACACTCGCTGTGTCCTGAAATGTTCGCAAATATGAATGGGGTTGTGGCTGACAAGTTGAATGTGTTCTAAGAACACTTGTGGTCTCCTGAAATGTTCGCAAATAAACAAAATGGGGGTGTCCTGAGGACGCTGTCCGTATTGTTCTCTGTCAAGTTGAATGTGTTTTAAGAGCACTCGCAGTGTCCTGAAATGTTCACAAATAAACAAAATGGGGGTGTCATGAGGACGCTGTCCGTATTGTTCGTTGTCAAGTTGAATATGTTCTAAGAACACTCGCAGTGTCCTGAATTGTTCGCAAATACACAAAATGGGGGTGTTCTGAAGATGTTGTCGAACACTCGCTGTGTCCTGAAATGTTCGCAAATAAGAATGGGGTTGTGGCTGACAAGTTGAATGTGTTCTAAGAACGCTTGCGGTGTCCTGAAATGTTCGCAAATAAACAAAATGGGGGTGTCCTGAGGACGCTGTCCGTATTGCTCTCTGTCAAGTTGAATGTGTTCTTAGAACACTCATGGTGTCCTGAAATGTTCGCAAATAAACGAAATGGGGGTGTTCTGAAGACGTTTCTAAGAAAACTCCCAGTGTGTGGAATGTTTGTAGGGGGTGTCTTGAAGGAGTAGTCCGTATTGTTCGCTGCCAAGTTGAATGTGTTCTAAGAACACTCGCGGTGTCCTGAAATGTTCGCAAATAAACAAGATGGTGGTGTTCTGAAGACGCTTCTAAGAACACTCGCGGTGTCCGGGGAATGTTCGTAGGGGCTGTCCTGAGGACACTGTCGGTATTGTTCTCTGTCAAGTTGAATGTGTTCTAAGAACACTCGCGGTGTCTTGAAATGTTCACAAATAAACAAAATGGGGGTGTTCTGAAGACGTTTCTAAGAACACTCCCGGTGTGTGGAATGTTTGTAGGTGGTGTCTTGAAGGCGTAGTCCGTATTGTTCGCTGCCAAGTTGAATGTGTTCTAAGAACACTCGCTGTGTCTTGAAATGTTTGCAAATAAACAAGATGGTGGTGTTCTGAAGACGCTTCTAAGAACACTCGCGGTGTCCGGGGAATGTTCGTAGGGGGTGTCCTGAGGACACTGTCGGTATTGTTCTCTGTCAAGTTGAATGTGTTCTAAGAACACTCGCGGTGTCCTGAAATGTTCGCAAATAAACAAAATGGGGGTGTTCCGAAGATGTTTCTAAGAACACTCCCGGTGTGTGGAATGTTTGTAGGGGGTGTCCTGAAGGCGTAGTCCGTATTGTTCGCTGGCAAGTTGAATGTGTTCTAAGAACACTCGCAGTGTCCTGAAATGTTTGCAAATAAACAAAATGGGGGTGTCCTGAGGACGCTGTGCTTATTTTTCTCTATCAAGTTGAATGTGTTCTTAGAACACTCATGGTGTCCTGAAATGTTCGGAAATGAACGAAATGGGGGTGTTCTGAGGACACTGGCCGTATTGTTCGCTGTCAAGTTGAATGTGTTCTAAGAACACTCGCAGTGTCCTGAAATGTTTGCAAATAAACAAAATGGGGGTGTTCTGAAGACGTTTCTAAGAATACTCGCGGTGTCCTGGAATGTTCGTAGGGGGTGTCCTGAAGGCGTAGTCTGTATTGTTCGCTGGCATGTTGAATGTGTTCTAAGAACACTCGCAGTGTCCTGAAATGTTCGCAAACAAACAAAATGGGGGTGTCCTGAGGACACTGTCAGTATTGTTTGTTGTCAAGTTGAAAGTGTTCTAAGAACTATCGCGTTGTTCTGAAATGTTCGTAGGGGGTGTCCTGAAAACGCTGTCCGTATTGTTCGCTGCCAAGTTGAAAGTGTTCAAAGAACACTCAAAATTTCCGCGGACATTAAAAGTTTCCATAGACCATAGTTGAAATGTTTGACTCTATGGATATGATATGCTGCAGTGGTTGTTGCCAGGGCATAGAGTCTTGGGTGCATGGCCATTTGGCCATGCACCCAAGACTGTTTGCCCTGGCAACAACCACCGCAGCATATCACATTCATATTTGCTTATAACTTTGGGTGAAAAACAAATGTATAAGGAACAAAGGTATTAGTTACTATGGATGTGATATGCTGCTATGGTTCTCCTTATTATTGTATACTTACTGTTTGGTCTAGTAACGGGAGTCCATGTTTTTCTTGTTAATTTCTGTGATAAAAGAAAATAGCATGTTAGTATTAGTATTTTGTAATGACTTATTACATTGCATAATCAATATACTTTTTTGGACCCTCATATTTAGTAGATGACAAATCAGAGTACTGTGCAATTTGCTCAGTTTCTGTATTTGTTGCTAAAATCATTGGGTCTGTGGGCGAAAAAAAAATCCATGTTGGATTAAAAAAAAACCTTTTTCTGTTATGCTACAGTTTGTTTGTTTGTTTTCAGTGTTCACTTGTTGTTTCTGGCTAATGCTTAATACTTTGGCTTGTTGTATTTTTTTGGAGCAGAAACATATTATTTATTTGTTTTGATATTGTAAAATTTTGGAGCAGTTAGATACCAATTGGCGTATTCTAACTGTCTTTTTTTTTATATATTTTAGTGGTATTGATTTATCTATTTGGATATTGTTAAATTTTGGGACAGTTAGATACCAATTGACGTATTCTAACTGTGTATTTTTTGGTCTAATTTAGTGGTATTCATTTATCTGATTAGTTGTTGTAGAATCTTTGAGCATTTAGATAGCTTTTGGAGTATTCTAACAGTTTATATTTTTTTAACACAAGTTTACTTAGGGTTTAAATACAGTTTAGTTATCAAATGTTGGTTTTAAGAACATCAAATAAGTGTTTGTAAGATTTCCTGGTAATCTCTGCTTTAGAGTAATGGTACTATCATTACATTCAAACCATCCACATTTCTTTTTTATATATGCAGTGTAGTTCCCTGAATTGGTTGTGGTTCCTGCATGGTAGATTATACCTATTGTTGTGAAGGTTTTCTTACCAAATGATATTTGACCATGTGTGAATCCAGTCTGCTTGCAGTTGTTTTTGGTACCATCTGCATTGTAACGTAGAAGCATTAGTATTATGTATTTACTATGTGTTTGTATTACTAACATGGACCGATTATCTGAATTGCAGGTAGAGCATAATCTACCATGGTTTGCATTTTGTACAAGTCGCTGAAATGGAATGGATTCACAATTTGGTATTGATATATATATATGAAGCGTTCATTGGGGATTTCTTCTTGTGTCACATTGTTGCAGAGAGTGCATGTATGTTTCCACATGTATGAAATCTGAAAGATTTCATTTATAGGTATGTTTTTGTTTTCCAGTACTTGTAGTAAGTACATTAGAAATTCTTGTGGATCTTCCTGTGAATTTATAGTGAATTTCACCATTCCAGCACAGTAGTCCAATTGTTGTCTTATTCCAAAACACTATACGTGTTGTCAGGATTGTTTGCTGCATTTCTGTGAAGTACTAACATTTGCAAACACAATGGGTCTGTACTGTGTAAGTAAATGTTGTCAACAATTGGTGGTCATTGAAATAGAATATTCATTGCTACATTTGCGTAGCAACTTACACCAACTATATTTGAGAATTTAAATGGTCCAGGTAGTTCTGTATCTAACTGCTTTTTTGGAGTTTGTCTTCCTTCTTTAAAGAAGTACTTGGTTTACTTTCCCTAATTGATTCTTTTTTGCTTGTGGTACTTGATGAAGTATTAGTTTCTTTTACTCTCTTTGAATGATTTGCAGTGACATCCTGTTGCATTTCTGTTTGATTTATTTTTCTTTTATAACGTTTTACTTTTTGTGGAACAGAATATGTGTTTAGATGGGGGGTGTATAGTGAGCGAAGTCTATTGTATTCTAAAATGCAAGGAATATCAGCGTTTATTTTACTTGCATCAAAGTTGATTAGAAATAGACTGTCAAGTGTACGTAAGCGTGATAGTGCTACATAGCTCATGCCTTCTTTAAAGACTGTGTTACCAATATCTATCATTGCTTTGTCTAGGGTAAGACCTTGTGATTTATGAATCGTGACTGTGTATGCAAGAGTTAGAGAAAATTGTTCTCTGCGTACATACATATCTTTGAAGAGAAGGAATCTAGCTGTTGAACGTCCTATCCTTTTTACTTCTGAAAGTTTGTCAAAGAGTATATTGACAAACTGAATTTTGTTGTCACGTGGGTATGTTTGAAAGCCAACAACTGTACCCAGTGCTCCATTAACTAGTCCTTGGTCCACGTCAAGGTTACGTTAACGCATTACTCTGCAATTTAAGGATAATTTTAATATCTTTTCTAAGCCTGCTGTGTTTGAGATTGATTTTTCTAAACTATTTAGTCTTGTTGTGGCTTGGTCACACATGGGTAGTGTCATACCATGTACATCTATTTTGTCTGTGGCGCTAATTTCCATGATTGGTTGCATTTCTTTACTTAGCATGATTTCATTGAATTTGAAACAGCTTGCAAGAGTTGGCATTAAGGCCATACAATTGACATTTTTGTGGGCTAATTGTTCCATAATATGCATTATCTGTAACGCTCACCTGATTCCCACGGAGGCGCTGGTCTTGGCAGGGTGGTAACTGTATCTTGAAAAGTGAAGTGCAGGACTCGATTGGCTTCCGGGGCTGGGCCTCTTCGCACGGTGTGTCTAACTCGAAGAGTAAGATGTCTGCAGGTGAAAGAACATGGGGTTAATGACCTGGGATTGTCGGGTGTCTCTCTCTCCCCCTCTCACTTTTCCGTGGAGCCCCAAGGTCAACGTGCTCACCTTAGATAGGTGAATGCTGGACTCTCCATCTGCGTCTGGTGCAGGGTGCCGTTACCAGTTCCTTCACTGGGTTGAAACGTAGGCCTCTTGACTTCAGAGGATTGCTAACCGTCGTTAACTGCACGAACGGTGAGTTTCCGGGCACCTTGAATGTCCTTACAGTCTTTAGGTGCGTGGGCACGTTAGTATGGAATAGGGCTCTGTATAATGTTCTTTTCAAATGGTGCCTTTTGTCTTGCAGGGCTCTTGAGGCGGAAGATGGTGGTTTGAAGAGAGCCGGAGTTCGAGCCAGCGCATAGGAATGAAGCGCTTGGGAGTGCGTAAGTAAGTGCCTGTTGCCTGCTTTCGAAATGCACTCCAACTGTCTCTTTTCTTTTGCAGGTATGAGTTCGGATGCTGAAGAGACTCTGGAAAACGCCGGGGTATTTGCAGGCGCCTAATTGTGGAGGGCGCGATGGCGCGTGAGTAAATAGCCTGCCTAATGTCTCTCCTTTTCTCTTTCAGGTGCAGGATTGCAGGGTTGAAGAAAACCGGAAATCGAGGGGTGCCGGTAAGTAAATTCCCCACAGGAATAATTATGCTCTTGTCTTCACAGGCTTTTATTATGGCGGAGGAGCAGCGCGAAGAGTTGGTAACTGCCGATGGATCAGGTGAGGAAAGCGCTGCAAGTGAGGGTTGCTGTGCTAACCTGTTGTTTCTTTGTCTTTGCAGGTGCTTCTGAAGGCTGGATACAAGAAGGGTAAGCTTTTGTTCTCACAGGTTCAGGATCGGAAGAATGAAGACTGGAACCGACACGGTGAGCGTTCTGCTGCAGATGCAGAATAAGGCGAAGCACGTTGCATCAATCGCCTGGTTGGTTTAAATAGCCTTGGAGTGATGAGGCGTCTTCCTCCACTGCCTCGCCCAGGAAAGAAAAGAGTTCCTGTTCTAGAAGAGTTCCCGTGTTGTATCCAGGGAGTGGAGCCTGCCCCACCCAGGTAAGAAACTAGTCCTGGCTCGTAGAGGATTCCCATATGGCTGGTAAGTAAGCAGCATGGTCTGCTGCAGGTAAGTCCACCCAAGCATCTTTATACATGTTATGAGCCCGGCGCTTCCAGTGCTGGGACCAGTGATTTTGATGAGCCTGGTGCCACCGGCGCCAGGACAGGGTCCAAAAGGTCCCAATGGGGACCGGCTGGTGCCTAGGATGAAGGTTAGAGGCCTGCTTCCAAGGACGTTGGGCTGGTCCTAGCCCCTTGGAAGCAGTGATCATGACATTATCGCCATAAAGTGCATTAATGTGCCAGGTTTTCAATATTGCTTCTGCTTCTTTAGAAATTATACCAACTCTGATACTTTTTAAAATGTTGGCGTAGTGAGGTCTGCAGATTGAGGCATGTTTTCTGTTAATTCTCTGTATTGGAAATGTTGCCAAAGGTTGACATTTCCAATGCTGCCAACAGTTTTACGGCAGAGTTTGTGTCCTAATGTTTTAAAAATAGGCTCACCTTTTACTGGTGTTAATTGAAGCAGATCTCCAAAAACAATAATGTGTTTTCCTGCAAAGAGCTCTTCATAGTCTGTTTTGAGTACTTCTTGTAATCTGAGGTGAATCAAAGCTAACATCAGGTTGGAGACCATGCTCACTTCATCTATTAGTAGCATTTTCATTTGTTTCAATACTCTGCGTATATCCATTGCAGCTTCTGCAGAAAGTTTGTAATAGTCTAATTTGTTCTGGTGTTCTACTGGTAATAGTAGTAATCGGTGTAATGTAACACCACCTATGTTGTAGGCAGCTAAACCTGTGGGGGCAGTGACAACAGCTGACAGTTTGTTGTTTGTCAATTGTTGAAGGAACTTACTAATGATTTTGATTAGGAATGTTTTGCCAGAACCAGCTTCACCACTGACGTACAGTAGTATAGGTTTACAATTATGACAGGAACATTCTTTATTTCCATGTTTTACACCATGTGCAATTTGTTTTGTTACTTCTTGAAAAATGCTACGTTGCTCATTGTTTAGTTTTGATTGTAGTATAGTTAAGTCTTCCTTATCTTCATACTGACACATGGTGTTTTCTACTTCTATCATAGCTAATTCTGCTCCATTTATTATTAGTGATTCTCCCAGTGGTTCTTGGCTTCCTGTTACAGAAGGTTGACTACTGTCAGGAGTGTCCTTATCTAGTTGGGCTTGGAGTTCTTCTTCGTGTTGCTGTTCATTGTGCAACATTGCTTTGTATTGTGTAAAGTTTACATCAGTTATAGTGCATTCATTTGCTTTGAAAGCATCTTCTTATGAGTCATAGTTATCTAGTATTTCTTCTTCTTTTCTCCATGGTTTAAAGAGTTGTAGCAGGGACATGTAATATACTTCTTTATGTTAAGGAGTCTTCAATGACAATTTGATATGATTTATTAAATTTGGTTTAGTGAGTTTAATTAAGCTGCCTTCACAGTTTGTCACTCTGTATTTACCTTTTTTTAAATCAGGTTTTATATTATTTTTGTATGTGTAGTTTTGGGCTATGTGGTATAGACACATGGTTTCCAAAGTATTACTTCTGTTTGGGTAGAATATGTCCAATAAATAGTTTTTTAAAATGTCTTGGCTGTTGGGATCATGTTTGGCTATTGTTTCTATATCTTCGTATGATTTAAGAACTCTTTTTCTAGATTTAGCTGGACCAAGACTTAGCCATACTATATTTCCAGATTTACCATACAATGCAGTACCAGTTAAACGATCAGCTGCTTCATGTGATCCACATTCTCTATGGGAAAGCATTTTATGCCCCTGCTGTATAATTTCTGAGACACTGTTTGATCTGATGACAGGTCATTCCAGAGGTCTTGGAGCTCTGTCTTTTCTGCTTTGGTTAAGTATGCTGTGACATATCGTGCAACTGCAGTAGAATTGTCTGCAATGTACTGCACATCTATGTTTGCATTCCATAAGTGGGCAATGATTGCATTATAATCATTGATATATTTTTCTTCTTCTTTTCATTTTATGTAATATGTATTTTTAGGTGACTTACATTTAACACTATGTGTAACTGAAGACATGAGGTTGTTCACTTGACCTGTATTTGTAACTGGTCTAGGGAAACCAAATCAGCATTTGGTGTAGTATTTCCCTTTGTTTTTGTATTTGCGACGACAATATTTGCACATTTGTGTCTTTGAAATTGTAAAATTTGTGCATGAAGATCACTATTTGTGGATTCTGATGGAATTTCACAAGTGACATATTTTTCAATAAACTGTAAAAGAGTGGCATCATTGTCTTGACCAAATTTAGGAGCATCTTTAATCCATAAAAGCATGTGGAATGTGGTGCTCCTCTGGCTTGGTATTCTTTTCTCCAAAAGAAGTGTTGCACTTCTCCAACGGGAGGAATAGTTTTATTACAAATAAAATGTAGCATTGCAATGAAGCAATGGTGAAAATATCTTGAAACATTAACAGAATCCAAAGAACAAAGTTCTCTTGGTGTTAGTATATCTATGTTTGTTTTGTTTTTCGTTTGATATGCGCAGGAAAGCATGTAAATCTTCCCATGCATATTCTGCACAACTTAATGTAACAAACCAAGTGGGTGGGCCAAGGTTTCTGATCATACAACGTACATCTCCATGACGTTGAAACCAGTACTCTTTAGTACCATGCATATTTGCTAATAGATTTGTAATATTTGATTGTAAAACCTCATCCTTTTGTTGCACTTTTTGTTATAATTGTGTAGCTGTCATATTTTGAAAGTGTGATCCTGATTTTAATATGTGTGCAACTCCGTAACATAAAGTTGCTAGTTCACTTTCAAAGAGTAGGTGGAATATGTATTCCACATTTTGTCTAAATCTGGGATCTTCAGAATACATCCGTAATGAGTGTATTTTGATGCTGCTATTTGAATAGGTCTATCATTGTACCTTCCTCCTTTGCCAGTAGGAAAGAGTAGAGGAAAAGCGTGTGCTTCTATACTTTTTTCCCATATGCTGATTGGTGATCCTTTTGTTTGACGCATTTGGTATGTTTCCAGTGCATCTTCTAAGGTGTCATTAGAATGCAAAGGATGAATTGTATAATGGTCTAAATTGTTTAATATTGTAGCACGATCCAGGAGCTCAAATTGACCAGTTTCTTGTGTTTCTTGAATTATTTCAGTTGTATCCTTCACGTTTTCTTCAATATTAATTTCTTTATAATATTCATTATTCTATTTAAGATAATGCAAGGCTTGTCTAACTTTATGTTAATCTACCAGCTTTTGCCATATTTTTTTGTCTTTTGTAGGTACTCCATTAATTAAGATAATTAAAGATTGCTGCCTTGGACGTTGCACTCCTAGAGTATGCACATTTTCTTTTAGATCTAATGGTAAATAAACTATTTTTCCACAAATGCCTTTTACCAATTCAGAGGGAGATAATTTTGCTGTTTTTGGTTGAAGGAGTATTATTGCTTGAAATGGGTGCACTGTGTGAATTATGATGCTCTCATATAAATTAAGTTGTTGTAGGGGTTTTGGTAGTGGGTATAATTCCAAATTATTTGTGATAGCACGTGAAGGAGTTTGGTTGTTGTCAAGTTTTGTAGTGCAGTAACTGCAAAGTATTAAGGGGTCAGTTATTTCATATTTGTTTTCTGCTATTAAGGTAGAGAGCTAATTCAAACCATTTAGAATCTTCATTGTCTTCAATTATATATGATAGGTCTACAGTTTTTGTGTTACTTTTATAAAAAGTTCTGCGGCAACATACACATACATTGTTTGGTACTTCAGCTGATGTACTTTTAAATTTTAGTATTTCTTTTTTGTATGTGTTTTGCAAAAGGTTTCCATGTGTAGAATTGTTGCTAATTTGGTTTAAAGCTATTTCATTCTGTAAATGGCTTTCACTTCCAAAATATTTTTTCTGGATATAGTCAATTTCTTGAAGTAGGTCTTTCGCTGTTCCATGTAGAAGAATGTTATTTAAAGTTGCTAGTGCTAAAGCAGGACTTTTAGCATAGTACAGTTTATAGACTAGATTTTTTATAGTTGAATGATGTGTTGATATTCTTTTGATATCATGGAAGGTGGTTTTACAAGTAGGTCCTGTAATGCAGGCCAATGAATGTCCTTGTAGTCCTGTGTATTTGTGCACTGGACAAGTATCCATATTTTGCAGCAGTTTAATTTTGATTTTGTCTTTGCTTTTTACTTATTGATTTTGGAATCGGCGTAAAACTTTTTAGGGAATATTTTGTACTTCTTGTTCCATTATGGTATTATTAACCTTTTCATAACCTCGACCACTGCTATGTATGGCTATTGTATTTGTTTGGTTTTGTTTGTACGCTTCTTCATTAAAGTATGGTTCTGTGCTCGTAGTGTGATTCCTTTCACCTCCGCAGATACTTAAGAAGTTCTTTCTGTTGACATTTAATTTATTGCAAAGTCTTTTTTGTAATTTAGTTATTAGTTTTGTTAGTGGTTTCATTTTGTTTAACACTAAAATAAATAACTTTCTTTTGAGAATAATTGCACTGTCTGTCAACGCTTCTAAGATTAATTTCCTACGATAGGTTTTAAGCATTGAAACTGATTTCTCTCCTGTTTTTATAAGATTTTGAAGGACTTTGTGACAGAACATTTTGGCTAAAATACTTTTCTTGCTATGCTTACTTTGCACTATATCAAAATTTAAAGAAGCAGTTTTATCTGTAGTGATAGCTCATTTTCTGTCAATTGTTTTTTGGTTTGTTTTACATTTTGATAGAGGAGGCAAAGTTTTTATACTTGAAACTTCTTGTGTTCCAGTAAATGACTGTATTAGCTGTTTTGTTTCAACTTTTTTTTACAAATTCTGCTAGAGATGGATGCTTATGTTGCACACTTTTATTTTCATTTGCTCTACTTATGCGTTGCTTTCTATGGACTTGACTTTTGGTAGGCATTCTTTAGGGTCTGTTGAAAAAAATAAAGATGGTATGGGTTGGGGTGTTCTACAATCTATGTGTGATGTGTGCATGAGTGTGTGAGTAAGATGATGTATGTAATGGTGTGTGATTGTGCATTGGGAACTACAACTAGTAGGGATGGGTATTCTTCAATTAATATGTTCCTAAACTCAGGTTCAGATGACAGAAAAAAATAAGCTAGTGGTGTGCAGAAGTATAAATAGTAAATCTAATGTATACAATTAAAACAGTTGTTTGTTCTATAATATGAAAATTCTAGTGGTTGAGTTGGGTAATTTGTGTGTCCAAAAATAGGAATTTGTGCGCCTTTCTGGCTGTAAATCGCTGTTTAAGACATGGGGATTTTTGGACAGAATGGTGCACAATCTCTATTTTTAGGCACAGAAATAGCATGAATTAACTTTACAGTATGTTTGAGTAATAATACAAATATTATGGTGATATTCTACTTACTTTCTTCTGAAATGAACAGGTTAATTCTTAGTTCTTCTTTGTTGTTCACATTCAGCTGCTTCTTTTCAGGAGAATGGTCTTCACTGCAATTGTAAAAGAAACAAATTAGTAATTTCGTTTGTAAATAGCACTGTTTTTAATTTAGATATTGATTTTTTTTATTGAAATCCTCAGTGCCTTCCTAAAAAGCATTAAAACTATCTTATTTACATAAGATACGTCGCACCAGTTCAATACATATGATATGTTCTTAATGAACAAATTGTATTGCAATGACTAACTGTAACAAACAGAATATCTTTACTATGTCTTGTGAAATTCATAATGTACCACTGAATACCACTATTTCTGTAACTAAGCTGTTCTAGGTAAGAGTGCCTCAATTTCATGCTTAAATAAAAGTAATTACAAAAATAAAAAATAAAATATGTAATTGTATAAGTATTATTTATTGAGATTTGAACATAGAGTGTGCATGCATGCAATTTTGATTGAATATATGTAGTCTATACATTTCATTTAAAAAATGTTAGTTTACCATGATTTGAATGTGTGTGTATAAAGAAAGTAAATAGTATAAAGGTTTATAAGTGACAGTTGATTTTAGGAAATTGGAAAAAATACAGTATATTCATTTTACAGATTACACAAGCTAAAAGTCAGTTTCAAAATGTGTTATTGTACTGTACAGAAAATATGCATACCTGTAGTTTGTGTTCATGCATATGGATGTGCATGGAGTTGCAAGTAGAAATCTTGGAGACTTGGACAGTATTTCTTGTAGATGGTGCTTGCCAATGATATGACACTTGTACTCAGAGAAATTCACAGTACATTTGCAGTGCTGATCTATGATGATGCAGTTAGATGTAGAGGTCTTGAATGTGATTGATGCATGGTCATGTGATTTCTTAGCTACATCCAATGAGGGATATGCACATTTGTGATGTCATCTTGGATGTTGTGGGTGTTAGTCTTAGCAGTGCACAGTGGTGGCGCAGATTTTTCGGTTTTACTTGGAACCATAACGTTCCTTTAACAACGTTTTTTCACTGAATTTCAAGGTTTTTAGTAGTGCAACTTAACCATAACGTCCCTTTAACAAAGATTTTTCACTGAATTTCATAGGTTTTTAGTAGCACAAATTAACCATAACATCCCTTTAACAAAGTTTTGTCACTGAATTTCATAGGTTTTTAGTAGCGCAACTTAACCATAACGTCCCTTTAACAAAGTAGTTTCACTGAATATATATATATACATAATTACCTCACAGACACAACAGAACTGAGAACAAGACCCGACCCACTGAATACATAGGACTTATCTTAGCAGAAATAGTAAGTGTACTTCATTTTACTCATATATTTATAAACTTTCTGTATTAGATTAAAAAATATATTATCTTTTTTTTTTTTTCTCACAGAAATGTCTAGTACTCTGGAATGGCTAGAGGACAATTTCCCACATGAAGAAATGGCACAAGATAGTGAAACTAATGGTAAACACTTTATAATATAAACCATTTAAATAACATTATTTTGTATACATTTAACATATATATATTTTTTTGTACAGAGCATAACAAAATAGAAACTACCTCTGAAGAAGCTGTTATGGAAAACACGCTTGAAAACATAAAAGAAAAAATTGATTTACTGTTGACCAATTTTAATAATTTGAAAACTTTTGTTGAAGATCATTTTAAAACAAAAACGTCATACCATTGCCCCACATGTACTTGTCCCTCCTCACCATATCCCAGTCAATCATCCCCAAACCCTCTCCATAATCCAAAACGTTTTGATGAGATTTCCATCCCTTCTTCACCTAATACCAATCATGTTGAAACCCCAAATTCTCCTGTTTTTGTTTCTGTTTCTGCCTCACCTTCTCTGTCATAAATTATTAATATACGTTAAATAAAGTTTAATTTTTATATTGTATTGTGAATAGTTTCCGTTTTTTTAAAAAAAAAACAATAAAAGTGTCCGCGGACAGTGTGAGTGTTCTGAAATGTTCGTACGTAAACGAAAATGGAGATGTCCTGAAGAACACTATACCTGTGTGTAGTGTTCGCTACCCAATGGAAACTGTTCTAAGAACACAATTGGTGTCCTGAAATGTTCGTACATAAACAAAATTACACGTGTCCTGAAGAACACTATGGGGGTAATTCATAGAATTCAGCGCACAAGTAGCGCACGCGGCTGGCGCACAGTGTGCGCGTGCGAATCCCTGCGCCAGCCGCGTGCGCCAAAACCCATTTCCGCGCACAGCGTATTCATGGATTCCAGCCACCAAAACCAGCCGTGGCGCACAGTGGCGCAGCGACCTTGCAGCAGCGCCAGTTACGCCCCCAAGAACGCCTTCCGCGCAGGGAAAAGCCATCAAAATCCCCAATCCGGCGCAAAGGGCTGCGCTAACCCTGTATCAGCACGGCAAGCGCGATCGGGCCTGGGGGAGCGTGCTACGTGTATTTCAGGGGTTCGCGTGAAGTTTCTCACGCGATCGGGCCTGGGGGAGCGAGCTATGTGTATTTCAGGGGTTCGCGTGAAGTTTCTCACGCGAATAGCCTGGGCGCGTGTATTTCAGGGGTGCGCGGGAAGTTCCACACGCGAATAGCCTGGGCGCGTGTATTTCAGGGGTGCTCGGGAAGTTCCACACGCGAATAGCCTGGGCGCGTGTATTTCAGGGGTGCGCGTGAAGTTCCACACGCGAATAGCCTGGGCGCGTGTATTTTAGGGGTGCGCGGGAAGTTCCACACGCGAATAGCCTGGGCGCGTGTATTTCAGGGGTGCGCGTGAAGTTCCACACGCGAATAGCCTGGGCGCGTGTATTTCAGGGGTGCGCGGGAAGTTCCACACGCGAATAGCCTGGGCGCGTGTATTTCAGGGGTGCGCGGGAAGTTCCACACGCGAATAGCCTGGGCGCGTGTATTTCAGGGGTGCGCGTGAAGTTCGAAACGCGAATAGCCTGGGCGCGTGTATTTCAGGGGTGCGCGGGAAGTTCCACACGCGAATAGCCTGGGCGCGTGTATTTCAGGGGTGCGCGTGAAGTTCCACACGCGAATAGCCTGGGCGCGTGTATTTCAGGGGTGCGCGGGAAGTTCCACACGCGAATAGCCTGGGCGCGTGTATTTCAGGGGTGCGCGGGAAGTTTTACACGCGATTTCAGCAGGGTACGTGTATTTCAGGGGTGCCGGGGAGTCCTACATGTGATTTGACAGTGTGGGTCCTCCCAGGTGTTCCCTGTACACCCTCCACGGCCCCTGCAGGCAGCCCACACCACAGGGGACTACCCTGCATCCCTGGTCATGTCCCGCAGGCAGCCCACCCAACATGGGCATGCCCCCCAGCAAAGGCACATGTCTCCTTGAACTAATGAACACCAACTCATGTCCCCCACCACCCCCACCCCCCAGCACTGTGGGGCACCTGCCAGCAGGCCCCCACCCATGTCCAACTCATGTCCCCCACCACCCGCACCCCCCAGCACTGTGGGGCACCTGCCAGCAGGCCCCCACCCATGTCCAACTCATGTCCCCCACCACCCCCACCCCCCAGCACTGTGGGGCACCTGCCAGCAGGCCCCCACCCATGTCCAACTCATGTCCCCCACCACCCCCACCCCCCAGCACTGTGGGGCACCTGCCAGCAGGCCCCCACCCATGTCCAACTCATGTCCCCAACCACCTCCACCCCCAAGCACTGTGGGGCACCTGCCAGCAGGCCCCCACCCATGTCCAACTCATGTCCCCCACCACCCCCACCCCCCAGCATTGCGGGGCACCCTCCACCAGGCCCTCGCCCATGTCCCATCCATGCCCCCCTGCACCTGGGTCCCAACAATCCCCAATCATGTCCGTAATGGCCATCCTCCCCTGCCAAAAGGCCCAACCAACTATCACATCCACCCACATATCAAAGGCAATTACATGTTACACACCCAATGTAAATAATGCAAATGAACACATGTATGTCACACACAATGGCTGCAAGTGCATGTTAAAACACCCAACATGACATGCGTGAAAGTAATGAGTTGATACGACACATTGAAGGATGAAAATAAAAATGTATTGAAAATCAACTAGAATGGAAATGAAATTAGAAAAACCACAAAGCAAAACAACAAAAAGAAGATGAATGTCCATGAAAAAAATCCTAAAAATCAAAAAATCCATAGAAGAACTATATACAAGACAATCGTGGGTCCATGAGCCCAACCAAATGAAACCTAACTATGTCAACTAACTAAAAACTGAACTATATACAAAAAAGTGGCGCATTGTCCAATCGCAACCAAATAAAAAAAAAATAATTTAAAGGAAACCTACCACTAACTATATAACTATATACAATGGCAGCGGGCAAGTCCTGCGGCTCACTCTGTGATGTTGCCGGCCAGGGCATCATCGAACTCCATGTCGATGTCCTGGAGGCGGGACTCTGTCCTGGCCCCGAGGTCTCGCAGGGATAACCCCATGTTCACCTCAAACTCCCTGCGAGCTTCCTCGAGGCACTTAGCCTGCCTCAACGCCCGACGCATGGAGAACTCCGCCCTGACCATGGTGAGCCGCTCCTCTTCCGCCCGCTGCCGCTCCGCACCTATCCGCTGGACCAACTGCTCCCACACGGAAGACACTACCATCCCAGGGTTCTCCTGCCCTCCGGCTGATGCCTGCCCCTCTGATGTTGATGGCCCCGAGCCATGATGCCTCCCACGTCGAGCCTGCTGCTGCCTCCGACGCCACTGCCTCTGCCAGCACGATGGCATCCAGGATGATGGAAACCACCGACGCCGTCGTGCACGTGCCCTGCCCGATGATACCGTCACATCCTCCATCTGCTGGGGTCCAGTTGCTGTGTTGTCCACCCCTGCTGGACCTCTGACTCCCGACTGTGGCAGGGATGGGATCCCCACCGAGCTGGCTGCATTGGTCAGGGCAGGTCCACAGGGGGCCCTGGTGGCATCTGGGCCGGAAGACGGCAAGGAAAATGACTGGCGTATAGTCTCCACAGAGGAGGAGAGGGCCGCCAGATTGGCCGACACATGCAGGAAACCCCCGAACATGGCCGATCCCAATTGGGCCACGTCGGCACGGTGCTCTTCGTGATGACGTGCCTGCTCCTCCTGGGAAGCACGCACGGCATCACGAATCACAGCCGTGCGCATCGCGACCCCAATCAGGACCTTCTCCACACGGCCAGGGGTCCCCTCGTCCGCAGGTGGAGGGGAGTCAGTTGACATGGACATCCCCTCTACCTGCGGACGGGCCTGGGACGGGGCATCCCTGCTGGTGCAAGGTGGTGCACCCACAGGTTCAGGGACAGCGACATGCACAGGCCCCTCCACGGTGACCTGTGCTGTCTCCTGCCCCTGCCCCTGGACTGCACCACTTGCACCAGCAGGGATGCCCCCACCAGGCCCTATGTGCGCCTCAGTGGCGGCCTCCTCCTCCTCTGTGGAAACCACCAACCTGGATGGCTCCTCGCCGTCTACCGCCGTAGCAGGCCCCTGTGGGGGCTCACCCACCCCTTCCGCTGCAGCCGTGGGGGCATCCCCGCCGCCTTGCTCCACAGCGCCGTCTCCGCCCTCTCCTTCACTAGCCGCTGCGTAGAGGGAGACATAGAACACAAGCATCAGGGTACTGTACAATGGTCCCCTAAACAGGAAGCAATAGCAGATGAGTGCCACTGTCAAAGTACACTTCCATCATGTCACACCACAACACATGTGTCAGTCCAGGCAAAACACACACAGTGACAGTCATGGTGCGTGCCATGGACATTTCGATGCATGTCCAATGGACTCTCGAATCATACAATGTAATGGGACTCACATGCATCATGGGTCATGCCTATCACATGCACACACTTCACCTCAGTCACATCCATCTGGCCCCGTACACCCCAATCACAGTGCATACAAGGATGACTAGGCTGCATCAGTGAATCTGTACATTGTCACAGACATGTGTCATGCATCCATGGCACTCACAAGTCACAGACACGCAGGTCAGGCACACAGACATGGATACCACATATGTATCTGGCATCAGCACCCATCCCTCGCCCCCACCCATGTCCAGGAACAGAGACTGCCATGCTCTCATGTGTGCAATCTGCACAGGGCTCCCCATGTCGCATTCAAACACATGCAACAACCGTGCGGTTCACACATTACATGTCGCACATGCATTCCCATGATGTCCCTGCACACATACATGCGTACATGGCCTATGTCACACATGCAGGCAAGTATCAGACAACCAGCACACTGCAACATGCCCTGTCTCACACAGCAATGCTTGGTCACTTACCGCTCAACTCCAGACGGGTCTCCCTCTCAAGGACCTGGGCGTGGAGCGCTGGGTGTGCGCGTTCCAGGACCCTCAACTGGATGGAACTCATGCGGCCCCGGCCCCCCTCCACGAGGCGCCGGGCCTTCATGAGGGTCCTGGACCTCAAGTCCTCCCATCGCTTCTTGACCTTCTGGATGGTGCGGGTTGCCACCCCCTCCGCGTTGATGGCAACCACACAGTCGGCCCAGATCCTATCCCGTCCTTCCCTGTTGGCGCGGGACGATCCGAAGAGGGCATCATACTGCCCCAGGACTTGCTCCACCAGGACACCTACTTCGGTGGCAGTGAAGCTGGTGCCCCTCTGCCCCTCTGGCCGGGGGTTGCCACTGGGGTCAGATGTGGATGTGCCCGACATGGCAACCCCAGGGGCAGGAGTGGGTGGGCAACTGGGTCCTGGGGCTGGGCTGTGGAGCGATGTTATTCGAGTCGGGAGTCTTCTGTACCAGCAGGGGTGGACACAGCAACTGGACCCCTGCAGATGGCTGATGTGCAGGCACCAAATGGCAGGGCACGGTGGCAGCAGACAGGCAGGCAGGCAAGCAGCAGCAGATGGCACGTGGGAGGCTGCTC
This sequence comes from Ambystoma mexicanum, assembly GCF_040938575.1. Lineage (NCBI taxonomy): Eukaryota > Metazoa > Chordata > Amphibia > Caudata > Ambystomatidae > Ambystoma > Ambystoma mexicanum. The sequence continues at coordinate 315,888,463 of NC_090936.1, forward strand.
GGGGCACTGGGGGGCAGTGATTCGGCCTTCTGGGCAGGAGCGTGGTCTTCCGTGTGTTTTCGCGTGGCCAGCTTGATACGGAGTGATTTGGCACGTGAAAAATCTGCACGTCAGCGTGTAATTCGAGGAAAGGCCGTTAGCGCGTAAGCGCGTCAGCACGCGTACGCGATTTCATTGGACCAAAGGCCCTTACAGCGTAAGCGCGTCTGTGACGTTTTGCGCACGGGCGTTGCCCTGGCAGGGCTTGGAGATCCCACGTGCCTTTATGTTCTGTACGTGCTTTTCGTGCGGTGCGTGTGTTTTCCATCCGTTGGGGTTCACACGCTATTACTTCACAGCGGGTGTTGGCTACGCGTTCTACTACACGCAAGGCAGACGGTGAGTGGTACCCTGCTCCCCCAGGCCCGATCGCGTGAGAAACTTCACGCGAACCCCTGAAATACACGTAGCCCGCTCCCCCAGGCCCGATCGCGTGAGAAACTTCACGCGAACCCCTGAAATACACGTAGCCCGCTCCCCCAGGCCCGATCGCGTGAGAAACTTCCCGCGCACCCCTGAAATACACACGCCCAGGCTATTCGCGTGTAAAACTTCCCGCGCACCCCTGAAATACACGCGCCCAGGCTATTCGCGTGTAAAACTTCCCGCGCACCCCTGAAATACACGCGCCCAGGCTATTCGCGTGTAAAACTTCACGCGAACCCCTGAAATACACGTACCCTGCTGAAATCGCGTGTAAAACTTCCCGCGCACCCCTGAAATACACGCGCCCAGGCTATTCGCGTGTAAAACTTCCCGCGCACCCCTGAAATACACGCGCCCAGGCTATTCGCGTGTAAAACTTCCCGCGCACCCCTGAAATACACGTACCCTGCTGAAATCGCATGTAAAACTTCCCGCGCACCCCTGAAATACACGCGCCCAGGCTATTCGCGTGTAAAACTTCACGCGAATCCCTGAAATACACGTAGCCCGCTCCCCCAGGCCCGATCGCGTGAGAAACTTCACGCGAACCCCTGAAATACACGTAGCCCGCTCCCCCAGGCCCGATCGCGTGAGAAACTTCACGCGAACCCCTGAAATACACGTAGCCCGCTCCCCCAGGCCCGATCGCGTGACAAACTTCACGCGAACCCCTGAAATACACGTAGCCCGCTCCCCCAGGCCCGATCGCGTGGGAAACTTCACGCGAACCCCTGAAATACACGTAGCCCGCTCCCCCAGGCCCGATCGCATGAGAACGCGAACCCCTGAAATACACGTACCCCGCTCAATCGCGTGTGTAACTGTTAGGCGGAAACCTGTGCAGTTCCCTCTGGGACCACTGCAAAAGATTTAGGACTACAGGTGTTGCGATGAACCCACTTGGTAGCAGTCTGTACCACACAGATTCAATTGGTAGCTGTGGCTGAGCAGTCAGACTTCTCTCAAGAAAAGTTGGTCAGTATAGGGAGTACACAAGATAGGGTAATTCTTCGCAGCAAAACGAGTAAACACGCAACCAGGCTTTAGTATAAAGATAGTAAGTTATTTATTAATAACAGAACGTCTACGAAAAATACTAAAGTGAACCACGGCAAACAAATCAAAATACAATTACTCTGCAGAATGGAATAAAGCTCAACCCCCCGAAACACAATATCGACAACTCTAGGTTCTACGGCACCACTTATTTTCAGACAGAGGTGTATACCTCAACCCAGATGACACTCGAATATTTCGTGAGGAAGGGAGAGAAGAGAAAGGCAGGTAATGAAGTCAACACGGTTCGTACTGAAACGGGTAACAATGCAAGGCAAGAAGGCATTAATCACACTAGATCATACAGTTCGGCGGCCAGGCCCACTCGGTGAGAGGCAAGGCACGATGTCCTGGAAAGTCTCTACGGATGATGCACTCAAGTCTTGTTTAGCAAATTGGTTAGCGACAGGTTGAACCAGTTCAGAACAAAGAGTGAATAAAGCTTGGAGGCAACCCAACGGAACGGAGAGGAATCAGATACCTCACACGAACCGATCGAAAAGGGAAGCCAGGCGGTTACGGTACCTTGTTGTGGAAGACAGCTCCGACGGGGGCAGTTGTTCCTGGTGGTGGATGCACGACGGGTCTTGGCCAAGAGAAGAGATGCTCTCGTCGTCGAAGAGAAGATGTCCGGTGCACCACCAGGGAAGAAATCAGCCGCGGAGTGCTTCGTCACAAGGCACCACCTTTCGATCACGGTGCAGGAGTAGTGGCTATCCGGTTGCCGGGTGCTCTGCACGGGCAATTCGACCACTGCGTCCTGGGCGACCAAAAAGCACAGAGAAGAAGAAGACTGGTTGTCCCCACCAGCCAGGGAAAGAGACTCTCCGGCAGGGAGATCTCTTCTGTCGTCGGGAGATTGTGAGACGATTCCGCAGGGCTTCACCGGAGGTGTTGTCGTGCAGGTCGGCTCAGCGTTACCCTCGTCGGATTCTTTAGGTCCAGTGGCGACTTCCTGAAGATCCAGTCCCAAAGCCCTGCTTTTATGCAGACGTCCCCCATTCATTCAGCCTAGCTTGTCAATCAACACATGCTAAGTGGGGAGCGGGAAGGCTCACCACCTGGGCCAATCACTTCAGAGTGCGACCTGAGTTGGCAAGGCAACTCGGTCCAGGGTGTCTAAACCCCCTCCCACACCCCTGAGGTAACCCAGACAGAATGGCACCACTTTGGAGGGTCTCTGTCCAGAGGCCCGCCAAAAGTGGAACAAAGGGCTCAACCTTTGGTTTAGGAGTCACAGAGAAAAACACAGACGCCATTTTACAACCCGAGTTCTGGCAGAAAATACCACTCGATAAACCTATTTAAGATAAGTAGATCGGTGGTACGTTGGAGATTAACGGAAAACAGTATTAATCTTCAACAATGGGACGGATCCCATAGGGTTATGCCCGGGGTCGAACATAACAAGTAGTTTCCACTGCCACCAGCCAAAACTCGACGAGGAGGGACGGGACAGTGCCCCCTCGGGTAACAGATCTAGGAGTAATCGAATTACCCCTACTAGCACGTCCACAATAAGATGGTTGGTACTAGTTCTGTTAGCAAATTTAGGTCTAGTAAAGCCAATGGTGACTTTACATGCCCGAGGAGACGGTAGTCAGTCCCCGGGTATGGAGTCTATGGTGGGGGGACCAGCTAGGGTGCCCCCGTGTCACGACACGTAGGGTGCGGAGTGACACACATAGAAAAACTTATGAGACCCTATGGAGTAAAAGACCCCATAGCCCATCGAACACATTGCCAATTCAAAGGAATTCCACACATACATGTCCAAGAGTGAGAGGAAAAGGGTCACACTCTTGGCAGGATGGAAAAAACAAACTCCAGAAATCCAGCAAAGCTGCTGGGGGACTCACTAGGTTAGGAAATTCAGCCTAAACAGAGAATTCTCCCTAACACTCGCCCCCCCAGACTAAGGGACAGGAGGATTTAATCCACTCCTGGATGAATCTCATACCTCTAGTCGATGATATACATCCTAGAGAGACCATCAGCATTTTGGTGGTGACACCCTGACCTGTGCTCAATGGTGAAATCGAACCCTTGCAGGCAGATCGACCATCTCAGTAGTTTTGGGTTTTCCCCTTTCATTTGCATTAACCATCTCAAGGGTTGGTGGTCAGTCTGAATAACAAAAGTAGAACCATACAAGTACGGCCTAAACTTCTTCAGAGCCCACACGATAGCAAAGCATTCTCTTTCGATGGTTGCCCACCTTGTTTCAGGATCCTTCAGCTTGCGGCTGATGTAGCAAACGGGGTGCTCCCTACCTTTCCCATCCAGTTGACTGAGTACGGCACCTATCCCTACATTGGAAGCGTCTGTCTGCACAATGAAGTGTTGGCGGTAATCAGGAGCTCTGAGTACTGGGGCTTGGCAAAGAGCCTTTTTCAGGTTTTCAAAAGCCTGATTGCACTCCTCGTTCCACTTAACCTTTTTAGGGAATTTGGGCGAGGAGATGACATTCAGTGGAGAAGCTATGGTCCCATAGTTCTCTATGAAATTCCTGTAATACCCGGTGAGGCCTAGGAAGGCTCTCACCTGAGTCTGAGTAGTCGGTGTTGTCCAATTTTGCACAGCTTCAATCTTACTGAGCAAAGGCCTTATTTCTCCACCGTCTACCTCATGCCCAAGGTAGACTACCTTACTCTGTCCAATTTGGCATTTACTCGCCTTTATGGTCAGATTGGCTCGTCCAAGAGCCTGCAAAACATCTCTCAGGTGGGTTACATGTTCGTCCCAGGAATTGCTGAACACTGCTATGTCATCCAAGTATGCCATGCAGAAGTCCTCCATCCCGGTTAGAACCTGGTTTACCATCCGTTGAAACGTAGCAGGTGCATTTTTTAGTCCGAAAGGCATTACCGTAAACTGGTATAAACCAACGGGGGTAGAAAATGCAGTTTTCTCCTTGGCATGGTTGGTCAGGGCTATTTGCCAATAGCCTGACGTCAAGTCAAATGTGCTGAGGAACTTGGCGGCGCCAAGTTTATCCACCAACTCATCTGTTCTTGGCAAAGGATGGGCATCAGTCGTGGTGACTGCGTTAAGAGCTCTATAATCCACGCAGAATCTAAGTTCTTTAGATCCGGCCTTTGGTACTAACACAACTGGGCTAGACCATGGACTAGTAGAGGGCTCTATTACCCCGAGATCAAGCATCTTGCTGACCTCACCTTTGATGTGGGTTCTTACGTTTTCTGACATGCGATATCCTCTGCTTTTGACAGGCAGACAGTCACCAGTGAGTATCTCGTGCTGGCCCCAAGGGGTCAAGCCTGGTGAGAGCGAGAACAGAGAGGCAAACTGATTCAACATAGACTTGCACTCTTCTTGTTGCTCGGGTGTCAGATTGGAGGAGAGATTTACTCCTTCAATGTTTTCATCTAAAGGTAAGCCTCTGAGGAGATCCGGAAGAGTTTCACTCTCTTCTTCTTCCTCGGCTGATGCTAGAAGCAACGCTCCTACGTCAGGTCGGGAGACATACGCTTTAAGTCGGTTGGTGTGAAAGACTGTTGGAGCCTCCTTGGGGTTGCCCAAGTCCACCAGATAGTTAACCTCACCGAGCTTACCCACTACTCGGTAGGGTCCCATCCATTTATCTTGCAAGGCCCTCTGCCTTGTGGGGATCATAACAAGAACAAGCTGGTTTTGAGCGAACTCAACCATGTTAGCCTTTTGATCGTGCCAGTGCTTGACCAATGCTTGTCCAGCTTTCAAGTTATCGCTTGCTTCTGTCATCAGGTGCGACATTCTCCTCCGGAGACCTATCACGTAGTCAGTCACTCTGACTGGCTTGGGGGAAGGAGCACTCTCCAACCCCTCCTTAATCAGGGCCAATGGACCTCTGACGGGATGACCATAGAGCAGTTCGAAGGGAGAGTAGCCTACTCCCTCCTGAGGGACTTCTCTATAAGCAAAAAGAAGGCATGGCAATAGTAGGTCCCACTTACGCTTAAGGGCTTCTTCTAGAGCACCTATCATACTCTTCATGGTTCGGTTGAACCGTTCTACCAACCCATTGGTTTGTGGGTGGTAAGCCGTTGAGAACTTGTAAGTTACCCCGCAGGTTTTCCACATGGCTTTCATGTAGTGGGACATAAAATTTGACCCCCTGTCAGAGATAACTTCCTTAGGAAATCCGACCCTAGTAAAAATACCAAGGAGGGCCTTAGCCACAGCCGGAGCTGTAACAGTCCTCATAGGAATTGCCTCAGGATACCTAGTAGCATGGTCTACTACAACAAGTATAAACCTGTTGCCTGAGGAGGTTGGAGGATCAAGGGGACCAACGATATCAATCCCTACTCTCTCAAATGGGACTCCCACAACGGGAAGAGGCACTAACGGTGCCACATTCTTGGACCCAACCTTACCAGAGATCTGGCAGGTATGGCAGCTTCTGCAGTGTTTTTCTACTTCGGCCCCCATTTTTGGCCAATAGAAGTAGAGTGAGAGCCTTTCCTTAGTCTTCTTGAAACTCAAGTGACCAGCCAAAGGAATCTCGTGGGCTAACTGCAAGAACTGTGGTCTGTTCTCTTGAGGTACTACAAGGCGTTTGTAGTCTCCAGGTGTAGACTCGGTCGGTTCACTATAGAAGAGGCCATCTTCCCAGTGCAACCTATGTTTCCCAGGCTCTTGCCCTTCAGCCTGAGTTACTGCCTGACAGCGAAGACCTTCCAGAGTTGGACATTCTCTCTGTCCCTTACTGAAGTCTGCCCTGCTGGGTCCACCTTCTGCCAGTAACGACTGCAGCTCAGGATGGTCAACAGGATCCAGATCTCCAATGAGTTCCTGGCCTTCCATTAGCTCTTCTTCAGAGTCTAATTCTACCATACAGGGTTGTACTTCCCCCTCAGCCTCAGCTGGAGGTGGAGTTACGGGTGTGACGTTGGACAACCGCGGGGAAGTCCGTGTCGGCTGCATCGGAATGTGGGCTGTTGGTTTCGGTTTAGAAGTTTTAGGTTTCCCTTTGACTTCGGTGTTCCTAGAGACAGCGGCCGCCATTTCCAATGGAGCAGGAGTGATTTCTTTCTTCATCATCTCCCCGAGAGTACCGCGCAGGGTCCTCTCTCTTGCAGGTCTGGTTAGCTCCTGTAACCGTTTACTAGGAGGTCTGGGAGTATGCGATACAACTCCGAGAGTTTTCAAATCGTTACCCAACAGTACGCGTCCTGGTACCTCACTCTGTATGCTGACAGGTATCTTTACAGTCATGTCGTTACACTGGATGAGAACTGGTAATTGGGGAAGCATCTGCACAGGCCCTCCAGCTAACTTGGTGAGGCGTTTGGGTGCCTTAGCAACATCCTCAGCCTGAAAAAACGATTTATCCACCACAGTTATGCTGGCCCCAGTGTCCCTAATGGCAGGCGTCTCCTGACCATTCACCTGGACACTGTCCTTATAATACTCTTTAGTATTATCGGGGATAGAATTATAGACATCTAAATTCTGTTGTTCCCACAACCCCAGAGATACTAAAGAAACGCTGGCTGAGACTCCAATGGGTTCGTCAGCTAGCAGTAGAAAGTTTCCACTTGCCATCTGCACTTCCTCCTCTGGAGCGAAGGCTAAGGAGACAAGCTGGACCCCTGAAGGTTTACCCTTACATCTGGGATCTCCTTTCACGTGATCAGTCGAGCCACAAACAAAGCATTTCCCGAATGCTTTCTGGAATGGTGGCTTGTTCTGACCTCCTTCTGGTTTGGCACCAGAAGACACACTATTCTGCTGTGGTTTTCCCGGTGGCTTACCCTTCTGGTTTTGTTTGGGGCCCTCTTTGGAATGTGAGTTATTCGAATTCTCCTTTGAGTCTTTTTTAGGCTGTTTTCCCTCGTCCTTTTTCTGAGTTACCCCAGAATCCTTGTGAGTAGCCCTGTTGGCAACCCACAAGTCAGCAGCCCTAGCTAGAGCCCTGGAATCTAATTCCTTCGAATCAGCCAAGTGCTGTCTGAGCTCAGGAGAACAGGCATCATAAATCGACTCCAACATAAAAAGATTTTGCATACCCTCGTAAGTGTCAACTTTGTAACCCTTAATCCATCCATCTAAGTTTTTCAACCCTTCACTCACCCAGGTAGCCCAAGGGGTACCATCATGCTTTTTGAGGGTTCTAAACCTCTTAAGATACTGGGAAGGGGTCTTCCTGAATCTAGCTATCAAAGCTAGTTTCACACTTTCGTAATCCGTCTTATCCACCTCCCCCAATTCCATTACCACATCAGTCGCAACAGGAGGAAGCCTAGAGAACAACCAGGGAAGCAAAGCATTCCCGGTGATGTCCTGGAGCCCATGATTGTATTCAAACAGTTTCAACCAATCCAACACATCCAATCTCGGTTCGTACATACCCACTAATTCCTTCGGCATCCGGGGTCTTTTGGGACTGGAGCTCCTAGAGGAACCAGAGGAGAGAGAAGCATTTTCCATAGACAACTTTTTCATTTGTAACTCATGATTAAGCTCTATTTCTCTGAGTCTCAACTCAGCCTGTTTCTGCTCAGCCTGGGCATTCATTCGTCTGAACTCGAGCTCTTGGTTTCGTTCAGATTGAGCCAAAAACCGTTTATATTCTAATTCGAGCTTCATTTTTTCAAGTTCAAAATAAGCAGGGTTACTTGTGGGACCTGGTATTGGCCCCGTAGGCACAGTTGGTAAGGCAGGTAGAGGAACAGGTGAGACAGTTTCGTTAGCCTCGCCGTCCTCGTCAGCCTCTTCATCGCTATCATCTGAATTATGATTTAGATCAACACCATCACTGCTATCTACAGTTGCTGGAGAGTTTGGTTCCTCTGAACCAGTACCCAGACTTTGGTTCGCCAGCAATCTCTCTATCAATTCTAACTTCTTGCCTTTTACAGGAAGATTCTCTTGTCTACAGAGAGCTAGCAGACTCTCAGTATTTTTATCCGACAAAGACTCTTGGCTGTAAATTTCCATCGTAGACATGTTTTTTGAAAGTTGCTTTCGTAAAGTTTTGTGGTTAGTCGTCCTACAGCGTCGAAAAACACTCTAAACTGTATACTCGATACTAATCCCACCGCTGTACACCAGTGTTAGGCGGAAACCTGTGCAGTTCCCTCTGGGACCACTGCAAAAGATTTAGGACTACAGGTGTTGCGATGAACCCACTTGGTAGCAGTCTGTACCACACAGATTCAATTGGTAGCTGTGGCTGAGCAGTCAGACTTCTCTCAAGAAAAGTTGGTCAGTATAGGGAGTACACAAGATAGGGTAATTCTTCGCAGCAAAACGAGTAAACACGCAACCAGGCTTTAGTATAAAGATAGTAAGTTATTTATTAATAACAGAACGTCTACGAAAAATACTAAAGTGAACCACGGCAAACAAATCAAAATACAATTACTCTGCAGAATGGAATAAAGCTCAACCCCCCGAAACACAATATCGACAACTCTAGGTTCTACGGCACCACTTATTTTCAGACAGAGGTGTATACCTCAACCCAGATGACACTTGAATATTTCGTGAGGAAGGGAGAGAAGAGAAAGGCAGGTAATGAAGTCAACACGGTTCGTACTGAAGCGGGTAACAATGCAAGGCAAGAAGGCATTAATCACACTAGATCATACAGTTCGGCAGCCAGGCCCACTCGGTGAGAGGCAAGGCACGATGTCCTGGAAAGTCTCTACGGATGATGCACTCAAGTCTTGTTTAGCAAATTGGTTAGCGACAGGTTGAACCAGTTCAGAACAAAGAGTGAATAAAGCTTGGAGGCAACCCAACGGAACGGAGAGGAATCAGATACCTCACACGAACCGATCGAAAAGGGAAGCCAGGCGGTTACGGTACCTTGTTGTGGAAGACAGCTCCGACGGGGGCAGTTGTTCCTGGTGGTGGATGCACGACGGGTCTTGGCCAAGAGAAGAGATGCTCTCGTCGTCGAAGAGAAGATGTCCGGTGCACCACCAGGGAAGAAACCAGCCGCGGAGTGCTTCGTCACAAGGCACCACCTTTCGATCACGGTGCAGGAGTAGTGGCTATCCGGTTGCCGGGTGCTCTGCACGGGCAATTCGACCACTGCGTCCTGGGCGACCAAAAAGCACAGAGAAGAAGAAGACTGGTTGTCCCCACCAGCCAGGGAAAGAGACTCTCCGGCAGGGAGATCTCTTCTGTCGTCGGGAGATTGTGAGACGATTCCGCAGGGCTTCACCGGAGGTGTTGTCGTGCAGGTCGGCTCAGCGTTACCCTCGTCGGATTCTTTAGGTCCAGTGGCGACTTCCTGAAGATCCAGTCCCAAAGCCCTGCTTTTATGCAAACGTCCCCCATTCATTCAGCCTAGCTTGTCAATCAACACATGCTAAGTGGTGAGCGGGAAGGCTCACCACCTGGGCCAATCACTTCAGAGTGCGACCTGAGTTGGCAAGGCAACTCGGTCCAGGGTGTCTAAACCCCCTCCCACACCCCTGAGGTAACCCAGACAGAATGGCACCACTTTGGAGGGTCTCTGTCCAGAGGCCCACCAAAAGTGGAACAAAGGGCTCAACCTTTGGTTTAGGAGTCACAGAGAAAAACACAGACGCCATTTTACAACCCGAGTTCTGGCAGAAAATACCACTCGATAAACCTATTTAAGATAAGTAGATCGGTGGTACGTTGGAGATTAACGGAAAACAGTATTAATCTTCAACAATGGGACGGATCCCATAGGGTTATGCCCGGGGTCGAACATAACAAGTAGTTTCCACTGCCACCAGCCAAAACTCGACGAGGAGGGACGGGACAGTGCCCCCTCGGGTAACAGATCTAGGAGTAATCGAATTACCCCTACTAGCACGTCCACAATAAGATGGTTGGTACTAGTTCTGTTAGCAAATTTAGGTCTAGTAAAGCCAATGGTGACTTTACATGCCCGGGGAGACGGTAGTCAGTCCCCGGGTATGGAGTCTATGGTGGGGGGACCAGCTAGGGTGCCCCCGTGTCACGACACGTAGGGTGCGGAGTGACACACATAGAAAAACTTATGAGACCCTATGGAGTAAAAGACCCCATAGCCCATCGAACACATTGCCAATTCAAAGGAATTCCACACATACATGTCCAAGAGTGAGAGGAAAAGGGTCACACTCTTGGCAGGATGGAAAAAACAAACTCCAGAAATCCAGCAAAGCTGCTGGGGGACTCACTAGGTTAGGAAATTCAGCCTAAACAGAGAATTCTCCCTAACAGTAACTTCCCGCGCAACCCCGAAATACACGTGCCCCGCTCGCACAGGCACTATTGCTGTATGTTGCCACTTTTGTAATGCGCAGGGACGCTACCGCCTGCCTTCGTATGGCAGACGTGTATCGGCTTGTGCGTGTCTTTCGCTGTGCGTGGCTTTGCCCTATTCGGTTCCATGAATACGTGTGGTTCGGGTGCGTGTGGGCATTCCCTCTGCTTCCCTGCAGTACATCCCCAGTTACGCCCTTTTTTTCGCAAGTTGTTCCCCATTCCGCGCGTTACTCCCCATGTTCCGCCCACTTTCTAGTGTATGCGCAGAGGTTGTGTGCTTTCACTGTGCGCGTCGCGCACGTCTTTCGGGATGTTGCAGTGACGTGTGCGCCATGCACGGGTTTGGCGCACATCCCGAGGAAGACACGCGCAGGGACTTCCATGAATCGCTTGCTCCTGCTTGCGCCTGCTTGCGCCTGCTTGCGCGTAGATTTTCGGCGCACGTTTGTTCCATGAATCGGCCCCAAAATCTGTCCTTACTGTTCGCTACCAAGTTTAAACTGTTCTAAGAACACACGCGATGTCATGAAATGTTTGTTTCACGTGTGACGCACTTTTAATTACTTCAGAACCCGAACAGTGTCCGTAGGACATCAATGCGCATGCGCTAACCAATCTCCATGCACTTGGTGTCCTGCGGACAGGCGCTTCCTTCGCAGACTAGTTCGCAAACAGATCATATGACCGCGCCCACGCTCATCGTGTGTCCTGAAATGCGGACACTTTTCGTGTCCCCGAACAATTTAAAAGTACATTTTCAGTTAATCCATAATATTTTTCAATAAAATCTCACCATGCCACAAGTCCCACATAGCAATCTTGAGTTTCTATATACCTTTTGAAACTTTCCGATCCTTTTTTTGTGTTTGATCTGTCCGCGGACCGCGCACAAGCACCCCTATAAAAGACCACGCCCAAGAGCTTATTCCCATTGTGTTTCTGGCTATTCTTCAGAACACAGTGATTTTTGCTGCCACCTGCAGACTACACCATCTTCGAGATGGCATCCCTGGCTGCTGAACTGCCACTTGGTGCTGCACCTGCTTCAGCACCACCACCACCCCCTCCACCACCACCACCTCCCCAAGGGCCTGAAGAGGGGAACAGGACTGAGGATGCGGAGGAGGAAGAAGAGGATGATGAGAATGAGGTAGAGGAAATACCTACTACCCGCACTAGGCGTGAGTCTTGGGTGTGGCGGTTATTTACCATTCATGGGAATAGTCCTAAGGCTCGTGCGAACCATGTTACCTGCAATGAGTGCAAAATGATACTCAGTCGCGGGAAGCACGGTAACTACAGCTTTGGGACCACTACTATGAAGTGACACCTGAGGTCATTTCACTCTGGGGCTATTCGCAGGGTTGTACCTTGCGAAGAACGTAGCAGGTTGATTTCCTCTACTTCATCCTCTGTTTCTGATCCTGTCACCACAAGGACCACCTCTGTGGGACAGCGTCTTTCTCAACCTGCCTCACAGGCCATACAGAATGCTGATGACCCTTACCTTTCGAGGGTCACAGTTGTATGTATATACTGTGACACAGTACTCTGCAGGGGGGAGCGACTTCGGAGTGCTTTTGAGACTATCGTCTCAGAGCACGAGAAGACCTGCTCACTACCCAAATAAAACCCACTCTACATCTTCCTCTCTCAGCTCGTCCTTTCTTATCCCTGTGGTTGGTGTGATCCCCTTTACCCTCCTTTACCCTCCTCTCCTAGTGTGTCGCGCCTTGAAACACTTGTGTATAGGCGCGTTACAAATACCATATCATATCATATCATGTCTGAAAAACCAAAAAAAATACAAAATTACAAAAATAAAAAAAAAATAAGGCTCTTTTCAGAGCCGCCTTTCCCAGTTAAAAAATAGAAGTGAAAATAAATGAAGCAGGGCTCTTTGTATTTTTTAGAAGTCCGCGGACAGTTCGCAAACATTAAAAAAATTGGGTTGCTACTCCATCACAAACATTGTAATTTTCTCTGGAAAGAAGTGGTGGCTCTGAAAAGAGCCTTTGGGTGGTGTTTGTAAGTCAAAAATTGTAAATGCTTAACATCTACTTCAAAATCGTTGTTGTAATTCCAAAAAAGGTTGCAATGCATTTTGTACATTTCTCAGAAAAATCTGATTGCCAGCATAAGTAAGATGGACTCCATCTCTGCGAAAAATGTATGTACTACAAAACATAATATTTTCATTGTGAAAAGAAGACATGCCAAAATCTCTTAGAAAGCCACAAACAGCCTTATTAACATTGCACCTTGCTTTTTCCATTTGTGGACCAAATGAAGAAGAACAAAGCCACATTTGTCTCTGCGCAATCCGTGAAAATATCACTTGAGAATTAGGAAACATGTCCATAACCTTCCTCAGTCCTTCTTTCATAGCAAATTGCAAAAAGATTCCAGTCACATGTCCTAAACTGTTCCCTCCACAATGAATTACAATTATGTCTGGATGTTGCTCTGTCTCCAAAGTAGCACAGAGAGGTAGCAAGTCCAACCACTTCATTCCACGTACTCCATGCCAGTGTACTTCCACATGTGGGAATCCAAGATCTACAGCTACTCCACAGCTTTCTGCATGCACCTTCAACCAATGTATCCACGAATCTCCTAAAATCCAAACAATTTGTTTTCTGAAACACACAGCCATAGCTATCTTTTGTTCTCTCAGCAAAAAGAGTATCTGAGAAAATCTCTCCTGGCACAACACACCCACCAAACTTTCCTGACCAATCCCTCACAGTACTTATTCTCATTTGCATGACTTCTGAACCAAAAAATCCCCGGATGTAACTCCCGATGTCCGCGAACTACCGCCATGTCCACGGACATATCGTAACATGAACAGCCCTTCTACCATTTCCACTTCACTCTCTCTGCCATTCCCTCATTCGATGTACCTCAAAAATCACATGACCATGCACCAATCACATTCAAGACCTCTACATCTAACTGCATCATCATAGATCAGCACTGCAAATGTACTCTGAATCTCTCTGAGTACAAGTGTCATATCATTGGCAAGCAGCATCTACCACAAATACTGTACAAGTCTTCAAGATTTCTACTTGCAGCTTCATGCATATCCATATGAATGAACACAAACTTCAGGTATGCATATTTTCTGTATAGCAGATGACATATCTCTCAACCATTTTTGTTTTACAGGCGGGTGAAATCACCAGATTTTGTTTTTGGCGGGTGAGACGCCCATTGGAATGAATGGGCGTGCAGGAGGCTTGGCGGGTGAGTCTGCCCTTTACAAGGGGTGTGACACCCGCCAAAAGCGTGTGACTTGAGAGCTATGGTACATGAACACATTTTCAAACAGACTTTTACCTTGTAAAATCTGTAAAATTAATTTACTGTACTTTTTTCAATTTCCTAAAATCAACTATCACTTATAAACCTTTATACTTTTTACTTTCTTTATACACACACACTCAAATCATGTTAAACTAACATTTTTTAAATGAAATATATAGACTACATATATTCAAACAAAATTGCATGCAAACACAATCTATGTTTAAGCCTTTATAAAAATACTTATACAATTTCATATTTTTTGTTTTTATTTATTTATTTACTTAATTACTTTAAATTAGACATGACATTGAGGCGCTATTACCTAGAACAGTTTACTTACAGAAATAGTGGTATTCACTAATATATTATAAATTTCACAAGACATAGGGCCTCATTCCGAGTATGGCGGTAAGGGATAGCGGCCACCGGTAACGAGACCGGTGGCGGTAATCCCTTACCACCATACTCCGAGTTCCCTCTGCGCCCTCGCCCTTAACGCCTGCTTTGAGCAGGTGTTAAAGTCGAGGGTGCAAAGGGGCCTCCAAGCCAATAACGGTGACCGTAATGAACGGTCACCGTTATTTGCATCTTCCCCATTCCCATTGAGCCCTATGGGGGCTCATTCGGGAATGGGGAAGAGCCTTGGTGAATGGGGAATTACCGCCCCGCCAACCTTGGAATGGGGCGGCGATTCCACCATCCACCAAGGCGCTGCCGGTCCGGGTACGGCGTCAACCAAGGCGTTAATAGCGCCATTGGTTAGCGCCGTACTCGGAATGAGGCCCATAGTAAAGATATTTCTTTTTTGCTACAGTTAGTCACTCAATACAATTTGTTCATTAAGAACATATCATATGTACTGAACTGATGCATTGTATCTTATGTAAATACATTAGTTTAATGGTTTTACAGAAGGCACTGAGGATTTCAATTAAAAAAATCAATATCTAAATTAAAAACAGTGCTATATACAAACAAAGTTACTAATTTGAAGCTTTTACAATTACAGTGAAGACCAGTTTCCTGAAAAGAAGCAGCCGAATTCAAAGAAGAAAGAAATACTAAGAAGTTACCTGTTAATTTAAAAAAAAGCAAGTAAAATATCACCATAATATTTATATTATTAATCAAATATACTATAACATTAATACGAGCTATTTTGGTTTCTTAAAATAGAGATTTTGTACCATTTTGTCCAAAAATGTCCATGTCTTAAACAGCGATTTACAGCCAGAATGGCCCACAAATTTCTATTTTTGGACACACAAATTAGCCAACTGAACCACTACAATTTTCATATTATAGAACAAACAACTGTTTTAATTGTATACATTAGATTTACTATTTGTACTTTTCCACACCACTAGCTTACTTTTTTTTGTCATCTGAACCCCAGTTTAGTAACACATAAATTCAAGAATACCTATCCCTACTAGTTTTAGTTCCCAATGTACAATCACACACCATTACATACATCTTTATCATCTTACTCAAGCACTCATGCACACAGCACACATACATTCCAGAACACCCCAACCCATATCTTCTTTAATTTTTTTCAACAGACCCTAAAGAATGCCTACCAAAAGACAACTCCGTAGAAAGCAAGGCAAAATTAAAGCAAATGAAAATAAAGGTGTCCAACATAAGCATCCATCTCTAGGAGAATTTGTGAAAAAAGTTGAAACAAAACAGCTAATACAATCATTTAGTGAAACACAAGAAGTTTCAAGTACAACAACTTCGCTTCCTCTATCAAAATGTAAAACAAACCAAAAAACAATTAACAGAAAATCATCTATCAGTACAGATAAAACTACTTCTTCGAATTTTAATATAGTGCAAAGTAAGCATACCAAGAAAAGTAATTTAGCCAAAATATACCGTCACAAAGTCCTTCAAAATCTTATAAAAACAGGAGAGAAATCAGGTATTTAAAGCTTAAAACCTATCAGAGGAAATTAATCTTAGAAGCATTGATGGACAGTGCAATTCTTCTCAAAAGAAATGTATTTATTTTACTGTTAAACAAAATGAAACCACTAACAAAACTAATAACTAAATTACAAAAAAGACTTCTCAATAAGCGAAATGTCAACAGAAAGAACTTCTTAAGTATCTGCGGAGGTGAATGGAATCACACTACGAGCACAGAACCATATTTTAATGAAGAAGCGTACAAACAAAGGCAAACAAATACAATTGCCATAAATAGCAGTGGTCGAGGTTATGAAAAAGTGAATAATACCATAATGGAACAAGAAGTACTCCTTACAAAAATATGCCCTGAAAACTTAGAATTACCCCTCCATTCAACTGAATCAGAACGTCTACTGTACAAATGGCCATGCACGTCAATGTGTAACATTCCCAAACAATGTTTCAAATCTTTACACCAATTCCTCAATAAATATGTAAAAAGCAAAGACAAAATCAAAATTAAATTACTGCAAAATATAGATACCTGTCCAGTGCGCAAGTACACAGGACTACAAGGACATTCATTGTCCTGCATTACAGGACCTACTTGTAAAACCCCTTTCCATGATATCAAAAGGATATCAACACATCATTCAACTATAAGAAATCTAGTCTATAAACTGTACTATGCTAAAGGTCCTGCTTTAGCACTAGCAAAGTTAAATAACATCCTTCTACATGGTACAGCAAAAGACCTACTTGAAGAAATTCACTATATCCAGAAAAAATATTTTGGAAGTGAAAACCATTTACAGAATGAAATAGCTTTAAACCAATTAAGCAACAATTCTACACATGGCAACCTTTTGCTAAACACATACAAAAAAGAAATACTAAAATTTAAAAATTACATCAGCTGAAGTACCAAACCATGTATGTGTATGTTGCCGTAGAATTTATTATAAAAGTAACACAAAAACTGTGGACCTATCATACAAAATAGAAGACAATGAAGATTCTAAATGGTTTGAATTAGCTCTCTACCTTCTAGCAGAAAACAAATATGAAATAACTGAGCCCTTAATACTTTGCAGTTATTGCACTACAAAACTTGACAACAACCAAACTCCTTCACGTTCTATCACAAATAATTTGGAATTATACCCAGTACCAATCCCTCTACAACAACTTAATTTATATGAGAGCATCATAATTCAAACAGTACACCCATTTCAAGCAATAATACTCCTTCAACCAAAAACAGCAAAATTACCTCCCTCTGAATTGGTAAAAGGCATTCGTGGAAAAGTAGTTTATTTACCATTAAATCTAAAAGAAAATGTGCATACTCTAGGACTGCAACGTCCAATGCAGCAATCTTTAATTATATTAGTAAATGGAGTACCTACAAAAGACAAAAAAATATGGCAACAGCTGGTAGATTTATATAAAGTTAGACAAGCCTTCCAATATCTTAAAGAGAATAATGAATATTACAAAGAAATTAATATTGAAGAAAACTTGAAAGATACAACTCAAATAATTCAAGAAACACAAGAAGCTGGTCAATTTGAGCTACTAGATCCTGCTACAATATCAAATACTTTAGACCATTATACAATTCATCCTTTGCACTGTAATGACACCGTACAAGATGTACTGGAAACTTACCAAATGCGTCAAACAAAAGGATCGCCAATCAGTATATGGGAAAAAAGTATAGAAGCACGTGCTTTTCCTCTACTCTTTCCTACTGGCAAAGGAGGAAGGTATGATGATAGACCTATTCAAATATCAGCTTCAGAATACCGCTCATTATGGATGTATTCTGAAGATCCCAGATTTAGACAAAATGTGGAATACATATTCCACCTACTCTTTGAAAGTGAACTAGCAACTTTATGTTACGGAGTTGCACACATATTAAAATCAGGATCACACTTTCAAAATATGACAGCTACACAATTATTAGAGAAAGTGCAACAAAAGGATGAGGTTTTACAACCAAATATTACAAATCTATGAGCAAATATGCGTGGTACTAAAGAGTACTGGTTTCGACGTCATGGAGATGCACGTTGTATGATCAGAAACCTTGGCCCACCCACTTGGTTTTTTACATTAAGTTGTGCAGAATATGCATGGGAAGATTTACATGATTTCCTACGCATATCAAATAAAAACAAAACAAACATAGATATTCTAACACCTGGAGAACTTTGTTCTTTGGATCCTGTTAATGTTTCAAGATATTTTCACCATCGCTTCATTGCTATGCTACATTTTATTTGTAATAAAACTGTTCCTCCCCTTGGAGAAGTGCAACACTTCTTTTGGAGAAAACAATACCAAGCCAGAGGAGCACCACATATCCACGTGCTTTTATGGATTAAAGATGCTCCTAAATTTGGTCAAGACAGTGATGCCACTGTTTTACAGTTTATTGAAAAATATGTCACTTGTGAAATTCCATCAGAAGCCACAAATAGTGAGCTTCGTGCACAAATTTTACAATTTCAAAGACACAAATGTGGAAAAAATTGTCGTCGCAAATACAAAAACAAAGGCAAATACTACACCAAATGCCGATTTGGTTTCCCTAGACCAGTTACAAATACAGGTCAAGTAAACAACCTCATGTCTTCAGTTAGACATAGTGTTAAAGGTAAGTCACCTAAAAATACATATTACATAAAAAGAAAAGAAGAAGAAAAATATATCAATGATTATAATGCAATCATTGCCCACTTATGGAATGCAAACATAGATGTTCAGTACATTGCAGACAATTCTACTGCAGTTGCACGATATGTCACAGAATACTTAACTAAAGCAGAAAAGACAGAGCTCCAAGACCACTGGAATGACCTGTCATCAGATAAAAGAGTATCTCAGAAATTATACAGTTTGGGCATAAAAATGCTCACCCATAGAGAATGTGGATCTTATGAAGCAGCTGATCGTTTAACTGGTACTTCATTGTATGGTAAATCTGAAAATATAGTATGGCTAAGTCTTGGTCCAGCTAAATCTAGAAAAAGAGTTCTTAAATCATATGAACATATAGAAACAATAGCCAAACATGATCCCAACAGCCAAGACATTTTAAAAAACAATTTATTGGACACATACTACCCAAACAGAAGTAATACTTTGGAAAACATGTGTCTATACCAAATAGCCCAAAACTACACATACAAAAATAATAGGAAACCTGATGAAAAAAAGGTAAATATAGAGTGACAGACTGTGAAGGCAGCTTAGTTAAACTCACTAAACCAAATTTAATTAATCATATCAAATTGTCATTGAAGACTCCTCAACATAAAGAAGTATATTACATGTCCCTGCTACAACTCTTCAAACCATGGAGAAAAGAAGAACAAATCCTAGATAACTATGACTCATATGAGGATGCTTTCAAAGCAAGCACTATAACTGATGTAAACTTTACACAGTACAAAACAATGTTGCACAATGAACAGCAACATGAAGAAGAACTCCAAGCCCAACTAGTTAAGGATACTCCTGACAGTAATCAACCTTCTGTAACAGGAAGCCAAGAACCACTGTGAGAACCACTAATAACAAATGAGGCAGAATTAGCTATGATAGAAGTAGAAAACACCATGTGTCAGAATGAAGATAAGGAACGCTTAACTATACTACAATCAAAACTAAACAATGAGCAAAGTAGCATTTTTCAAGAAGTAACAAAACAAATTACACATGGTGTAAAACATGAAAATAAAGAATGTTCCTGCCATAATTATAAACCTATACTACTGTACGTCAGTGGTGAAGCTGGTTCTGGCAAAAACATTCCTAATCAAAATCATTAGTAAGTTCCTGCAACAATTGACAAACAACAAACTGTCAGCTGTTGTCACTGCCCCCACAGGTTTAGCTGCCTACAACATAGGTGGTGTTACATTACACCGATTACTACTATTACCAGTAGAACACCAGAACAAATTAGACTATTACAAACTTTCTGCAGAAGCTGCAATGGAATTACGCAGAGTATTGAAACAAATGAAAATGCTACTAATAGATGAAGTGAGCATGGTCTCCAACCTGATGTTAGCTTTGATTAACCTCAGATTACAAGAAGTACTCAAAACAGACTATGAAGAGCTCTTTGCAGTAAAATACATTATTGTTTTTGGAGATCTGCTTCAATTAACACCAGTTATAGGTGAACCTATTTTTAAAACATTAGGGCACAAACTCTGCCGTAAAACTGTTGGCAGCATTGGAAATGTCAACCTTTGGCAACATTTCCAATACAGAGAATTAACAGAAAACATGCGCCAATCTGCAGATCTAACTTATGCCAACATTTTAAAAAGTTTGAGAGTTGGTATACTTTCTAAAGAAGCAGAGGCAACATTGAAAACCCGGCACATTAATGCACTTCATGGCAATAATGCATGTGCTACAGATGTTATGGAACAATTAGCCCACAAAAATGTCAATTGTATGGCCTTAATGCCAACTCTTGCAAGCTGTCTCAAATTCAATGAAATAATGTTAAGTAAAGAAATGCAACCAATAATGGAAATTAGCGCCACAGACAAACTAGATGGACAGAGTTGCCTACATCCAAATTCAGGAATACCTGGAATCCAACCAACTGCTAGGAATACGTCAATCTGGTTTCAGACCTCAACACGGAACTGAAACCGCCCTTGTTGATCTCAAAAGCCAGATTGATGAAATTAAAGACAAAGGCAATGCCGCAATCCTACTCCTACTAGACCTCTCAGCGGCCTTTGACCTGGTCAGCCACGAAGTCCTCTGTAATCACCTTGCCACCGCAGCCCACTTCTCCTTCCCTGCCATCACATGGATACAATCCTTCCTGGCTAACAGAACCATGCGAATCTTTTCCACTATAGCTGCAGCAGACCCCATCCCCATCACATGCGGGGTCCCACAAGGATCCTGTGTATCCCCCACTTTGTACAACATATTTACAAAGACTCTATTTGACCAACTGGACCGTCTGGGTGTCACCTACACAAACTACGCAGATGACACCCAGATACTCCTCACCATCTCTGGTATTTACCAAGAAGACACCGCCTGGATCAACAAAATATTCTCCATCATTCAGGCATGGATGGCCTCCCATGGCCTCTGCCTGAATGATAAGAAGACAGAGCTCCTAATCGTCGGCTCCCCCAACACTCTAACTAAACTCGACCCTAGCTACAACAACATCACCATCGATGGCCATGCCATCCCCATAGCTAAAAGCGTAAAAACCCTTGGTTTCTATCTAGATGCCAACACAAACCTTAGCAAACACACCAATATGACCGCCTCAGCCGCTGCCTATACCGGCAAGCTCATTAGGGCCAGCAGACCTTTCCTATCACCCAACAGCTGCCTCACCCTTGCCAGTGCCCTAATACAATCCAAACTCGATTACTGTAACAGCCTGTACCTTGGTGCTAATCAATCCGTATTCAACAAGCTGCAGGTAATACAAAACAACGCCTTGCGCGCAGCCCTCAACATTCCCAGACAAGAGCATATCTCTGCTACTAGGAAAGCCTGCAAATGGCTATCCATACGCCAAAAAATTGATCTAAAAACCGTCTGCCTCACGTACAAATCCCTCAATCACCTAGCACCACCATATATAGCTAATAAATTCACCCTGAAACCTGCCACCAGATCCACCAGATCCTCCAACACTCTTTGCTTATCAGTGCCCAGGTTCCACCTAAAAAGAGCTGGAGGGGTAAGCTTCACAGTGCTTGCCCCCCAACTCTAGAACTCCCTACCGCTCAACATCAAAACTGTCGAATCCTTCCAGATCTTTAGGAAGCAGGTCATCAGCTGGCTCCTAAACAAAGAATAACGCCATTAACACCAGACCCGTGCGGTAACTGGCTTAGTCACTGTATTTATATTGAAACTGTATATTGTACGTACTGCATTTGCTCTTGTTGACTGATCACTGCATATATATGTATATATTATAAACTTGTACGAAGTATGCAACACTAAGATACTTCTTAACGCTGTAACCAAATTCTTAAGCGCCCTTCTACCTCTGGGTTTGGAGCGCCATACAAATAAAATAAACAAACAAACAAACAAACATGGTATGACACTACCCATGTGTGACCAAGCCACAACAAGACTAAATAATTTAGAAAAATCAATCTCAAACACAGCAGGCTTAGAAAAGATGTTAAAATTATCCTTAAATTGCAGAGTAATGCTTAAACGTAACCTTGACGTGGACCAAGGACTAGTTAATGGAGCACTGGGTACAGTTGTTGGCTTTCAAACATACCCACGTGACAACAAAATTCAGTTTGTCAATATACTCTTTGACAAACTTTCAGAAGTAAAATGGATAGGACGCTCAACAGCTAGATTCCTTCTCTTCAAAGATATGTATGTACGCAGAGAACAATTTTCTCTAACTCTTGCATACGCAGTCACCATTCATAAATCACAAGGTCTTACCCTAGACAAAGCAATGATAGATATTGGTAACACAGTCTTTAAAGAAGGCATGAGCTACGTAGCACTATCACACTTACGTACACTTGACGGTCTATTTCTAATCAACTTTGATGCAAGTAAAGTAAACGCTGATATTCCTTGCATTTTAGAATATAATAGACTTCGCTCACTATACACTCCCCATCTAAACACATATTCTGTTCCATAAAAACTAAAACGTTGTAAAAGAAAACTAAATCAAACAGAAATGCAACAGGACGTCACTGCAAATCCTCCAAAGAGAGTAAAAGAAACTAATACTTCATCAAGTACCACAAACAAAAAAGAATCAATTAGAGAAAGTAAACCAGGTACTTCTTTAAAGAAGGAAGACAAACTCCAAAAAAGCAGTTAGATACAGAACTACCTGGACCATTTAAATTCTCAAATATAGTTGGTGTAAGTTGCTATGCAAATGTAGCAATGAATATTCTATTTCAATTACCACTAATTGTTGACAACATTTACTTACACAGTACAGACCCATTGTGTTTGCAAATGTTAGTACCTCACAGAAATGCAGCAGACAATCCTGACAACACATATAGTGTTTTTGGAATAAGACGACAATTGGACTACTGTGCTGGAATGGTGAAATTCACTATAAACTCACAGGAAGATCCACAAGAATTTCTAATGTACTTACTACAATTACTGGAAAACAAAAACATACCTCTAAATGAAATCTTTCAGATTTCATACATGTGGAAACATACATGCACTCTCTGCAACAATGTGACACAAGAAGAAATCCCCAATGAACGCTTCATATATATATCAATACCAAATTGTGAATCCATTCCATTTCAGCAACTTGTACAAAATGCAAACCATGGTAGATTATGCTCTACCTGCAATTCAGATAATCGGTCCACGTTAGTAATACAAACACATAGTAAATACGTAATACTAATGCTTCTACGTTACAATGCAGATGGTACCAAAAACAACTGCAAGCTGACTGGATTCACACATGGTCAAATATCACTTGGTAAGAAAACCTTCACAACAATAGGTATAATCTACCACGCAGGAGCCACAACCAGGGCACTACACTGCATATATAAAAAAGAAATGTGTATGGTTTGAATGTAATGATAGTACCATTACTCTAAAGCAGAGATTACCACCAAATCTTACAAACGCTTACTTGATGTTCTTAAAACCAAAATTTGATAAATAAACTGTATTTCAACCTTTAAGTAAATTTGTGTTAAAAAAATATAAACTGTTAGAATACTCCAAAAGCTATCTAACTGCTCAAAGATTCTACAACAACTAATCAGATAAATGAATACCACTAAATTAGACCAAAAAATACACAGTTAGAATACGCCAATTGGTATCTAACTGTCCCAAAATTATAAATTTGTGTTAAAATAATATAAACTTTTAGAATACTCCAAAAGCTATCTAACAGCTCAAAGATTCTACAACAACTAATCAGATAAATGAATACCACTAAATTAGGCCAAAAAATACACAGTTAGAATACGCCAATTGGTATCTAACTGCTCCAAAATTTTATAATATCAAAACAAATGAAGAATCTGTTACTGCTCCAAAAAAAATACAACAAAGCAAAGTATAAAGCATTAGCCAGAAACAACAAGTGAACACTGAAAACAAACAAACAAATGAACTGTAGCATAACAGAAACAGTGTTTTTTTTTAATCCAACATGGATTTTGTTTTCTCCCACAGACCCAATGATTTTAGCAACAAATACAGAAACTGAACAAATTGCACAGTACTCTGATTTGTACTCTACTAAATATGAGGGTCGAAAAAAAATAAAAGTATATTGCTTATACAATGTAATAAGTCATTACAAAATACTAATACTAACATGCTATTTTCTTTTATCACAGAAATGAAGAAGAAAAACATGGACTCCCATTACTAGACCAAACAGTAAGTATACAATAATAAGGACAACCATAGCAGCATATCACATCCATAGTATCTAATACCTTTGTTCCTTATACATTTGTTTTTCACCCAAAGTTATAAGCAAATATGAATGTGATATGCTGCGGTGGTTGTTGCCAGGGCATAGAGTCTTGGGTGCATGGCCAAATGGCCATGCACCCAAGACTCTATGCCCTGGCAACAACCACCGCAGCATATCACATCCATAGAGTCAAACATTTCAACTATGATCTATGGGAAACTTTTAATGTCAGCGAACAATGTGAGTGTTCTTAGAACACTTTGAACTTGCCAGCGAACAATACGGACACCGTTTTCAGGACACCCCCTACGAACATTTCAGAACAACGCGATAGTTCTTAGAACACTTTCAATTTAACAACGAACAATACGGACAGCGTCCTAAGGACACCCCCTACGAACATTCCAGGACACCGGGAGTTTTCTTAGAAGCGTCTTCAGAACACCACCATCTTGTTTATTTACGAACATTTCAGGACACCGCGAGTGTTCTTAGGACACATTCAACTTGACAAAGAACAATACGGACAGCGTCCTCAGGACACCCCCTACAAACACTCCCCGGACACCGGGAGTGTTCTTAGAAGGGTCTTCAGAACACCACCATCCTGTTTATTTGCGAACATTTCAGGACACCGCGAGTGTTCTTAGGACACATTCAACTTGACAAAGAACAATACGGACAGCGTCCTCAGGACACCCCCTACAAACACTCCCCGGACACCGTGAGTGTTCTGAGAAGCGTCTTCAGAACACCCCCATTTTGTTAATTTGCGAACATTTCAGGACACCACGCGTGTTCTTAGGACACATTCAACTTGACAGAGAACAATACGGACAGCGTCCTCAGGACACCCCCTACGAACACTCCCCAGACAACGCGAGTGTTCTTAGAAGCGTCTTCAGAACACCCCCATTTTGTTTATTTGCGAACATTTCAGGACACCGTGAGTGTTCTTAGAACACATTGAACTTGACAGAGAACAATACGGACAGTGTCCTCAGAACACCCCCTACAAACATTTCAGGACACCGGGAGTGTTCTCAAAAACGTCTTCAGAACACCCCCATTTTGCTTATTTGCGAACATTTCAGGACACTGCGCGTGTTCTTAGAACACATTCAACTTGACAGAGAACAATACGGACAGCGTCCTCAGGACACCCCCTACGAACACTCCCCGGACACCGCAAGTGTTCTTAGAACAGTTTCACTTTGCTTGCGAACAAAACGGACACATATTGACTCCTTAGAACACCCCCTAGTCAGTTGATATAGAACATTTCAGAACACCCGTGATGGCCGCAAACAAATCGAACACAAAAAGAACGTCTAACACATAAAAACACAACTTTCATCCTATCTCATACACTCCCACCCTCCCCAAACACTCCTACACACCAACACACTCTACAAAATACACATTTTGAACAAAGTTTCACCGTGCTGTCCGGGGACGTCCGCGAATCCACGATGGCGGGCGCTACCGAAAAATCTGATGCGCTTCACGCTCCACGCCGTCCAATCAGCGAACACTTTGCATGTCCGGGAACGTCACGCAAGACGATTGGCCAATCAGGACACTTTCCGCGGAGCGAACAGGGAAGTGTGTCCGCAAACCGAACACAGATATCACTAATTTTTTTTTACCTACTTTTTACATACTTTTTGGTCATTTTAAAAAAAAACTACTGGACGGATTTTCACCAAATTTGCAAAAGCACGCTTTCGGGACCAAGCCGCTGCTCCTGGTCCAAATTTGGTGGAAATCCGTCCAGCGGTTCGGGCTGTAGGCGCGAGCAAATATGTTTTCCCATTCACTCTATGGAGAGTGAGTATAATGTATACAAATATGAGCATATAGAGGGAAGGTAGAGTAATAAAAATAAAACTATGAGAAAGTGCTGATAACCATAATGATTATCTTCATGCACAGAAAGGATTGCTCTCTTTCAGCCTGTATCTTCCGCTATGTATATGTTTCATATGATGTGACTGGACCCTAAGTCTACAAATATAGTACCTTTTCAAGTTTTACTTCCTGACTGTTACTGAAGAAAACTATGTGGCTTGGATATGTCAGTAAAGGATAAAAAGGGAGAGCCAGCCATGTGATGTCATCAGCCTAAACAGAGAATTCTCCCTAACATCTCCCTCGTGTTCCCCCCACCCCCTGCTCATGCCCTGTGTCTCCCTACTTTTGCCCCCCCTGGGTGTTAGTGTTAGCAGTGCACGGTGGCGCGAGTTATGGTTGCTTATGTTACCATAACTTCCGAATTTCAGGAGTTTTTCGGTTTTACTTTCAGCCATAACGTCCCTTTAACAAAGTTTTTTCACTGAATTTCATAGGTTTTTAGTGCACAACTTAACCATAATATCCCTGACTTCATATACATGTAACATAGAACATACTAACCCCCTCGTAGTGATTTTCATGTCCGCGGACTACCGCCATGTCCGCGGACACATCGAAAATCTGAGCGTGGTGAATGTAAATTTAAATAGTGAGCCCCATTTCCCCTTTGAAGTTAGCTCTGAAAAGAGCCGTTTTTTTTTTACAGATGCTTGACAGACACCTGTTATTTTGTATTTTTTTTCTTGTTTTTTTTTCTTACTTTACTCCTAAAATCTTCACATAACCTTCTCCAAAGCAACCCTTACATTCCAAAATAGAAAGGCATTTCCCGTAAAAGGTAAAGAAATGCCATCTTCTTTAAAATTAACAGCATTACTGGCATCAATATTCTCATTGTTACAGAAGAACATACCAGCTCTAAGCATGAAGGCACACATGCCTCGGTTGATGACACACCTAGCAATATTTTGCTGAGGACAAACAACTGAACTATTGTCCCATATTGCCCTAGGTAGTAATCCAGAAAAAAATACTTTTACATTTGGAAGGATCTTCATTACTGCTTGAACCAAGCGTTCCAAATCAGCCAACAAAGTAGGGGCACTGACGTTACCCAAATGGAAAGCACCATAGTGCAAAACTACCACATGCGGACTGTTCATCGTGGCCATATCCTCACAAACTTGTACAATTCCCTGTACATTGCAATCAGGCACACTGCTCCACACCACCTCCACTCCTTTCACATCAAAGTTCTTTGCAACATGCCTGCATTCAGCGTACTGCTGTAAACCATGCACAAACATATCTCCGAGCACCAACATCCTGACTTTCTCCACTTCTGCCATCTTCACCACACACAGTCTCTTTCAACACAAATCCACAACCTCGACATCTGATTGGCTGATCCGTACAGTCTTCTTTCCATGTTGGATTTCCTGGAAAAACCCGAATGTAGCACGCCCTGTCCACGAACAGCCACAGTGCCCGTGGACGGTGTCCACTTTACTCTCTGTGCCATTCCCTCATTGCATACAGCTAAGCAATCACACAATGAGAATAACGTCCTCAGAACAACCCCATTTTGTGATTTTTCGAACATTTCAGGACAATTATTATTTCATTATTCAACATATTAACATTACACATATTATACTTTCATCTTGTACTCTGCACACAATGCTATGTATCTCCATTAGTAGCTCAGTATACTAGATAGAATCCCATAATACAATGCTATTTATATCAATGCATCGTTCAAAGCACTAATAACGGTATGATATTTATTGCAATATCCTTGACCCTTTTTTCGCAACATTATAATAAAAATCCCTAGTACACAAATTCCATGAAAAGTACATACACACGTGATGTCATCAGTGATTTCATCAATGACATTTGTGATGTCATCTTTGATGTCCTGGGTGTTAGTTTTAGCAGTGCACGGTGGTGGCGCCAGTTATTTTTCAAACTTGCGATTTTCAGGGGTCTTTCGGCTGTACTTAGAACCATAACGTCCTTTAAACAAACTTTTTTTAATATCACGCAAACAATATACAAACATGGCGTGCAAAAACCAACTTCTACAGATGGCTTTACACAGAATGTTGCAAAGTAAGAATTTATGCTCGTTCACAGTGAAGGTCAGCTGCTTCCACAACTTCTACAGATGGCTTTACACAGAATGTTGCAAAGTAAGAATTTATGCTCGTTCACAGTGAAGGTCAGCTGCTTCCATTTTTTTCTCGGGCCCTGGAAAGGCTCACGAAGTGGACTATAAGGTTGTATTGTGTTTTGACCTTGACAGACAGAGATTGTGATGAAAGACTTCTCTTGAAGGAGTGTTGCTAAAACGTAAGAGAAGATAAAGATGAAATTTCTGAAACGAAACCACTTTTATATATTATATCACTATGCGAAAGATCGTTGGCACACGCGGAGTCGTATTTTGGGACTGCACCACTCGTAGACAATGGAAATTGCAATTGTACCCTAAGTAACCCTTTAGATTACTTTATACCAAATATAATTACAATAGCATAGCATTAAAGACCGCTCAAGTTGAACTTGTTCGTTGAAAGTGGCATAATGTTTTCTACCGCCCACTATCACCGCCGAATTGATCCCCTGACATTTAGAGGGCTCTGAAAAAGGCAGACGACACAGGGTGGGTTAATAGAAATAATTTAACCGGTCTATAGGCGGTCAAGCACTCTGCTCGCTGTGCCACTTCACTGTAGCCTGTCAAGTGGCACAGCGAGTACAGCGCTCGCTTTGACATCCGTGCACAGCTTGCTAACGCAAGTTTGAATCCCGGCAAGGCCAAACTCAGCCTTTCATCCTTCCGTGGTCGATAAATGAGCACCACACACCGTGGTTAATAATAAGCACCGCTTACATACCTCACGGTTCTTAGCGCTATATGAATGGGAAAATATTATTATTTTATTATTAACATACTCTGTTGCACTATCTTCGATAGCAAATATTTTCACGCCCTAATAAATAAAATGATGATTTTTAATGAAGATCGGCTGGTGAGACTAATTTATGTTTTTTAAAACAGGTACGTGGCCCCATTTTGCCCATGTCACGATTTACAGACTCCAGCGGATGGGGTCTTCAACTGCCGGATGCAGGTCCAAATATGCAACTTCATGACCCTCACCATTTTATGGGACAATCGCCAAGGACCAATATGCCCTTGCGCAGTACTAGCGGCTACAAACAACATACCAACCAATAGGGTGGTCTAATGGCTCGTTGTTGGAGCAACCTTCCAATTATCAGAGCGACCATTTACTGCTTTTATCATAAACCAACACCCTATCTAACGCAAAGGAACAACGCGTTGCTCCAAATAAACTTTTGCTGATCGACAGCAGAGACAATAGCAAATTGCTGAATATTCACTAAACATTTCATGTGAAATAAATGTACTTTACCAAATGTACAATCCTGCTGTTTACTTTTAAACCACAGTTTCATATTCCGAATTGTGGCGCACTGAGTTGTAAGCTGATCTAACACTCTCTGTACCGCAAAGGAACATCGCGTGTCTCAACATGAACTTTTGCGGATCGACAACAAAGACAAATGCAAATTGCTGAATATTCTCTAAACATTTGATGTCAAATAAATGTACTTTACAACATTTACAATCTTGCTCTTTGCTTTTAAATCACAGTTTCATATTCCGAATTGTGGCGCGCTGTGTTGTGACATAATGTGTGTTGTCTTCTGGGTTCTGTGTAAAGTCGCGTAGTACTGGAGACGACTAGGCGCGTTTGATTACGCACCCTGTAACGTCACGGAGAGAGGCGGGGAATATGAATGCTTTGATAATATCAGGCTTAGGGGTGGGAGATATGATTTAGTGTCGCAAAAGCAAGTCAGCCAGGTCAATAGTGCCAGTCATAGGATTATCACATAATGTCGGCGCACACCAGCCGGATTTATCGTTTCTTTAGTGGACAAAAAGTCGGTTGACGCCCCTAGGAAATTGTACTATTAGCGGACAAAAGGAGTGCTCTTAAAACACTTTCACCCTGACAACGAACAATACAAACAACGTTCTCAGAACACCCCCATTTTGTGTAATTGCAACCATTTCGGGACACTGCGAGTGTTCTTAGAACACATTCAACTAGACAGATTACAATACGGACAGCGTCCTGAGGACACCCCCAGTTTGTGTATTTACGAACAATTAAGTACACCGCGAGTGTTCATAGCTCATTTTTACCTTCCTTGCGAACAAAAATGACACATACTCTGTCCTCTAAACACCCCACCATTTAGTTTATTTACAAAATGTCAGAACAGCCTTGTTCTCTGCGGACAAATCGAACGCAACAAAAAGGTCTAGCACATAAAAAAACAAAACATTGAACCTATCTTGTACTCCCCCACCCTCCCCAAACACTCTTACACATCAACACACGGCACAAAATACAATTTTTTATCCACGTTTCACTGCGCTGTACGCGGTCAACTGCGAATACAAGATGGCGGGCGCCACAGAAAATCTGACGCGCTCCACGCCCCTCGCCGTCCAATCAGCGAACACGTCGCATGTCCCCGGACATGACGCAAGGCCATGGGCCAATCGGGGTGCTGTCCGCGGAGCGAACAGGGAAGTCCGTCCGCGAAGCGAACGCAGATATCACTAATTTTTTTGCCTTACATTTTGGTCATTTTTAAAAAAACTATTGGACGGATTTACACCAAATTTACAAAAGCACGCTTTTGGGACCAGGCCGCCGCTCCTGCCGCAAATTTGGTGTAAATCCGTCCAGCAGTTCGGGCTGTAGCCGTGCGCAAAGTTTTTTCCCATTCAGTCTATGGGAAAAAAAAAGTTTGGGGCCCCCCCTATAACTTTTCCCCCCCTGGACGAATCCTCACCAAACTTTGCAAAAAAAATCAGAGTGACCCAACTACTTTTTTTGCAAAGTTTGGTGAGGATCCGTCCAGGGAGAGCGACGTTATAAGCCGCCCAAAAAGTGCTCTTTATATGGAAACAGCAATTTAACCATAACTACATGGCCACTACCGTGGCCATGTAATATTACACAGCCACGGTAGTGGCTTTATAGTTATGGTTAAGTTGCTAATCCCGTAGGAAGAACACTTTTTGGGTGGCTTATAACTTTGCTCCCTCTGGATGAATCCTCACCAAATTTTGCGAAAAAAGTATATGGTCCACTCTGCCACTGCATTTGCAAAGTTTGGTGAGGTTTGGTCCGGGGGGGCAAAGTTATTGGGGGGTCCCAAAACTTCTTTTTTTCCCATAGACTGAATGGGGAAAAAACTTTGCCCACGCCTACAGCCCAAACCGCTGGACGGATTTTCACCAAATTTGTGGCAGGAGCAGTGGCTTGGTCCCGAAAGCGTGCCTTTGTAAATTTGGTGAAAATCCGTCCAGTAGTTTTTTTTAAAACGATCAAAAGTAGGTCTAAAAAAATGAGTGATATTTATGTCCGCTCGGCGGACACATTTCCCTGTTTCCTCAGCGGAGAGGAAACCGGTTGTCTAATCTGCGCACGTCATGTCCACGGACATCCAACGTGTTCGCTGATTGGATGGTGAAGAGCGTGAAGTGCGTCAGATTGTTCTGATGCGCCCGCCATCTTGTAACCGCGGACATCCGCGGACAGCGTGGTGACAAATGGGGGGAATACAACTTTGGCAGGTGTTTGGTGTGTAAGAGTGTTTGGGGAGGGTGGGGGAGTAAGAGATGGGTCAAATGCTGTATTTATTTAGGTGGCAGGCACCCCCGTTGTGTTCGTCTTGTCCGCGGACAGCCGCGCTGTCCGGGATGTCCATGATTAACCAAAATGGAGGTTTCCTAAGGACGCTATTCCTGTCCGTACTGTCCGCAGGGAAGTTGAAACTGTTCTAAGAACACACGCAGAGTCCGGGATGTCCGTAATTATCGAAAATGGGGGTGTCCTAAGGACACTATACCTGTCTGTGCTGTACGCAAGCAAAATGAAACTGTTCTTAGAACACATTCGGTGTCCGGGATGTCCGTAATTAACCAAAATGAAGGTGTTCTAAGGACAGTATTCCCCTCCGTACTGACCGCAGGCAAGTTGAAAGTGTTCTAAGAACATGCGCAGTGTCCGGGATGTCTGTAATTTTCCAAAATTGGGGTGTCCTAAGGACACTATACCTGGCCGTGCTATACGCAAGCAAAATAAAACTGTTCTTAGAACACGGACGGTGTCCGCGGTCATAAATAAATGCCCATATGGCATAGTTTAAGGGGTCAATTCATGGAGCAAACGTGCGCCGAAAATCCCAGCGCAAGCAGGTGCAAGGTAGCGCAAGCGCGAGAAACGCAGCGCACGCGCACGTGTGCGATGCAAGGAAGATGCTGCGCATGTTTCCCGCTGTCCGTGCGCCCAATTCAGCCATGGTGCACGCAGGCATACACGGCGTGCGCTACGCGCACAGCAAAAGCGCACACAGCGCGGCGCACACAACCAAAGTGGGCGGAACAGTGGGCGTAACACGCGGAATGGGGAATAACGCGTGAAAAAGAAGGCGTAACTGGGGAAGTACTGCAGCGAACCACACGGAACGCCCACACGCACGCGAACAACCCGTATTCATGGATTCGAATATGGGAAACCCACGCTTGGCAAAAGACGCACACAGGCGTCAACGCGTCCGCCACACGAAGGCAGGTGGAAGCGTCCCCGCGCACAGTATAAAAGTGCGCGCAAACAACAAACACGTATATACAGCTACGATTG
Source organism: Ambystoma mexicanum (assembly GCF_040938575.1). Lineage (NCBI taxonomy): Eukaryota > Metazoa > Chordata > Amphibia > Caudata > Ambystomatidae > Ambystoma > Ambystoma mexicanum. The sequence goes on from NC_090936.1 coordinate 315,921,556, forward strand.
TTAGGCGGAAACCTGTGCAGTTCCCTCTGGGACCACTACAAAAGATTTAGGACTACAGGTGTTTGGCAGTAAACCCACTTGGTAGCAAACTGTACCACACAGATTCACTTGGTAGCTGTGGCTGAGCAGTCAGACTTCTCTCAAGAAGAGTTAAGCAGTATGTGGAGTATACAATATAGGACAATCCTTCACAGTAAGACAAGCAAACACGTAACAAGGCTTCAGTGTAAAGATATTAAGGTATTTATTTATAACGGAACATCTATGAAAAACACTATGGCACTATCGCGGCAAACAAGTCAAATTCAATTACTCTACGAAGAAGAAACGATCAATCCCCCTAACAATATTTCGACAAGTCTAGGTTCTACCGGCACCACTTATTTGCAGACAGAGGTGTATGCCTCAACCTAGATGGCACTCTAATATTAGTTAGGACGGGAGAGAAAAATAAGCAGGTTACGAAATCAACACAGTTCAATACTTCACGGGAAAAATGCAAGGCAAGAAGGCAAGAATCATTATAGATCATAAAGTTCAGAGGCCAGGCCCACTCGGAGAGAGGCAAGGCGATATGTCCCAAAAAAGTGGAAATGCGTTGGAGTCTTTGTAGCAAATTGTTATTGGAAGATTGAACCAGTTCAGAATAATACGTGAGAAAGCTTGGAGGCAACCCAACGGAAAGGAGAGGATTAAGACACCTCGCTCGATCCGATCGAAAGGGAAGCCAGGCGGACACAGTAGCTTGTTGTGGAGGGCAGCTCCGGCGGGGGCAGTTGTTCCTGGTGGTGGATGCACGTCGGGTCTTTGCCCAGAGTAGAGATAATCTCGTCGTCGAAGAAAAGTGAAGTCCGGTGCACCACCAGGGAAGAGACCAGCCGCGGAGTGCTCCGTCACAAGGCACCACCTTTTGGTCGCGGTACAGGGGTAGTGGCTATCCAGTTGCCGAGGTGCTCTGCACGGGCAATCCAACCACTGCGTCCTGAGGCGAAGAAAAAGCAAAAAGGGACTGGTTGTTCCCACCAGTCAGGGGAAGAGACTCTCCGGCAGGGAGATCTCCTCTGTCGTCGGGAAGTGGTGAGTCGGTTCAGCAGGGCTCCACCGGAGGTGTCGTAGTTGCAGGTCAGCTCAGCTTTACCCTCGTCGGATTCTTAGGTCCTGTGGCGACTTCTGAAGATCCAGTCCCAAAAGCCCTGCTTTTATGCAGAAAACCCCCATTCATTCAGCCTAGCTGTCAATCAACACTCGCTAAGTGGTGAGCGGGGAGGCTCACCACTTGGGCCAATCATACCAGAGTGCGACCGGAGTTGGCAAGGCAACTCGGTCCAGGGTGCCTAAACCCCCTACCACACCCCTGTGGTAACCCAGACAGAATGGCACCACTTTGGAGGGTCTCTGTACAGAGGCCCGCCAAAAGTGGAACAAAGGGCTCAACCTTTGGTTTAGGAGTCACAGACGAACACAGACGCCATTTTAAAAACCGAGTTCTGACAGAAAATACCATCTGGTAAACTTATTTAAGATGAGTAGATCGGTGGTACGTTAGAGATTAACGAGGAAAAGTATCAATCTCCAACAATGGGACGAATCCCATAGGGTTATGTTCGGGGTCGAACTTAACAAGTAGTTTCCACTGCCACCAGCCAAAACTCGACGAGGGGGGACGGGACAGTGCCCCCTCGAGTAACAGATCCAGGAGTAATCGAATTACCCCTACTAGCATGTCCACAATAAGATGGTTTGTACTAGTTCTGTTAGTAAATTTAGGTCTAGTAAAGCCAATGGTGACTTTACATGCCTGGGGAGACAGTAGTCAGTCCCCTGGTATGGAGTCTATGGTGGAGGTCCGCTAGGACACCCCAGTGTTACGGCACATAGGGTGCGGTGTAACACACATAGAAAAACATATGAGACCCTATGGAGTAAAAGACCCCATAGCCCATAGAACACATTGACATTCAAAGGAATTACACACATTCATGTCCAAGAGTGGGAGGAAAAGAGTCTCACTCTTGGCAGGATGGAAAAAAACAAACTCCAGAAATCCAGCAAAGCTGCTGGGGGACTCACTAGGTTAGGAAATTCAGCCTAAACAGACAATTCTCCCTAACAACGATGAATGCCCCATTTGTCGCAGCACTGATCGTGGGACACTGCAGGAGGAGGAGAATAGCCAGGGCACACATTTTTGCACCACGGACAAGCCTTTTTGGGATGCCTGACGACCAGGTCTATGGCAGGTATAGGTTTCCACCCCACATCATCCTAGACCTGGTCAGGGAGTGGGAAGATGACCTTACATCCCCCACCCTTTGCTCCCAAGCATTGAGCCCCTTGGAGAAGCTGCTCAATGTCCTGCATTTTTGGCCACTGGGTCATTTCAGCGGACTACTGCCATAGTGGGGGGGGTCTCACAGGCCACGCAGTCACGCTGCCTACACCAGGTACCGGCAATCATGACAGCGCGCCCCTCAGTCCGCAGGCACATATACATGCCCAGAACACCCACAGAAAGGCAGGCCGTTGTCCTGGATTTTTTCAGGGTGGCACACTTCCCCAAAGTGCTCGGTGCCATAGATTGCACCCATGTGGCCCTACGTCCACCTAGGGCCACTGAGCACATCTACCGAAACCGCAAGCACTGGCATTCCATCAATGTACAGGTGGTATGCGATGCAAAGGGAATCATCACCTCTGTCTATGCAAACTACCCTGGCTCCACCCATGACAGTTTCATATACAGAATGTCCGCCCTGAGCCGGGCCCTGGAAGCTGGGAAGCATGGCGAAACATGGCTCCTAGGTGAGAACAAATGCCCTTGCACATGCATGCATGTCACACACACACACACACACACAAATAAACAAACCCCAATAATCACAACCATTTACACCTCCCCAGGAGACAGTGCCTACCCTCTGAGCAACCACATGATGACGCCAATCCGGAACCCCACCACACCACCCCAGGTAAGATACAACGCCGCCCATATTGCAACCAGGGCCATAGTGGAGCGCACATTCGGAGTGCTCAAGTCACGTTTCCGCTCCCTTGACCGCTCTGGCGGGCAGCTACTCTGTGCACCACCAGTAGTGTGCAGGATCATTGTGGCAGCATGTGTCCTGCACAATGTTGCAACACGGCAGGGCGTCCCGGTGGACATGGTGGTGCCCCCACATCCCCAACCACAGGCAAAGGCGCTGCCCATGGGAGGGGACAGGGCACGTGGCGAGGAAGCCCGGACCCAGCTTGTGGCTACATTTTTCACCTAAACTCCCACCCCTGCGGAGTGCATACAGGCCTGGCACATACCAGGTGACAATCGATGATGACAAAGAGACAGTCAACTGTCACAACCCTACCACCCTGAGATAGTTGCCATGGAAGTGCCACATTGTCTGCATCCCTAGCTACTTAAACACAAGCTATCCTGTGTGACCAAAAGGCACACATATGACATGACATGATATGGCCTATACACAAGTATTTCAAGGTGCGATGAGGCAGGGAGGGGGGAACAAGGGAAGACAGACAATGGTACTACTAGGCCAGGTGTCATTTAGATTGTGCAAGTGCAGGGGTAGGGGGAAGGGAAAAGTGCAAGGGGAAGGGGAGGGGGGAGTGCAGTACAGGGTAAGTAGACCAAAAAACAAATACACAGGCCAGCTGGTGGCAACTGCAAAGGTAAGTGCAGACAGGTGCTGGGAAGGGGGGGCTGTAGGGATAGAGAGACAGTACCGCAGTGTAGGGGTTGCCAGGGAGGCAGTGCAAGTGGAGAGTGGCTGGGCCAGGGACCGAGGTCGGTGAGAGTGGCCCAGTTCTAGATCCAGTGCAGTTCCAGTGAAGAATTTTGCAAGGGAGAGGCAGAGAGAAACCAGAAGCAAAGAGGAAGGTCTTGAGGTGCTTCCCGAACCGGAGATGGTTCTCCTCAAGTTCCAGTGAGGCAGGAAGGCTGTTCCAGAGGGAGGGCCCTGCTGCGGAGAGAGATCTACCCCCAGCTAGTTGCTTTGAGAAGCAGATGACCCTGACATGCAAGGTGTGAATCACACACACCTGCAAAACAGGCCATGGCCATCACTGTTATGTCACTCAAACCCTCCCAAACCACAACATGACATGGCAAGCAATACCCATACATCAACACAGTAACAATAAGGTACACATTGCCATGTCCAAAATGTACAGAGGCATCAGACAATGATGCCTGACCTGGAATCAGATGAAATGACTGACCAACAACCTCCCACCCAAAATAAGTCATTTCCAAATGCATTACAAGAGTTGTAGACGTAACATAACAATGAATGCCTGTCTACATGCACATTGTGCATTGCAAAATCAACACTGCAGCTTCTGTGTGCTGTGTCCTACTCCTGCAACACACTGCTCAGCGCACAGCACAGTGAACAGCCATTGTGTGTGATGCACACCCTGAGCATCACATCTAAGCGACAGACCACATCAAAAAGCAAATTAGGCATGTACAGGATCCATAATTGGTCACAGAACATGTGCTGCAGGGACACAGTGGGCACCAGAAGGCAAACAGTGTACACGTGGATATGCAAGGGTGGTAGTACATGTAGTGCATCAGAGTGCAAGTGTGTGGGTCAGCAAGGACATGCACTCAACATATGCATGTGCAATCAAGTGACCATCAGTGTTCTCTACACATCACATGTGAACATTCACCATGTGTACACCCCAGCATGTCAAACCACAACTATCCCCTCGCACCTGAAAGGTAAACACAACTAATGAACAGGCATTGATCAGCAGAACACAACATGTACATAGGATACCACCATTACAATGTCAGGGATCCCATCACACTGCAGGGCAAGGCAACTATCAACAACAACCCCCCCCTCCCTCACAAATGACCATGACCCACTGAACAACTGCACCTGGGTCATGGAGCCTTCAACCCTCAATTCCACCTGGCCACAGGATCACCTTTACCCTTCGTCACCATCTCCCACCTTGTGTGTAAAAAGGTGCCTGCACCCTCAGAATCCACACTCATTTCCAAAATCACAAAATCCAATGCATAAAAACGAACCAGAACACCCTCCAGTAGATGACTTGACGTAGCAGTATCTCACAAAGGCCAAGTACTACCACAATGATGCAACAACCAAGATAGCACAGTAAAACAATGTCACAACAGGATGTGAACCATGTGTGGTACATAACATAGAATGATGCACCATGAACGGATGTGTACTGTCACAGGTCCCGTGTACAGGCGCGGGAGTGTCATGAAACAACCACCCCCACCGTGTCCCAGGTGCCTGCAAGGTCAAACTCACACAGGCCCCTGAGACCCTGGTGGGGAAGGAGGTTCAGGGATATGCAGTCGGGACAGGTGTTGGCACACTGGATAACTGGAATGAGTGGCAGGAGAGGGGAGGAGGAATGACGCATGAAATTAGGGAATGCACGAAAATGTACTACCTGCATGAACACATACACAATCCAAACAAACTTGGACAGCATTTTCATGGCCTTCTGTAGTCCAGGCTTAGGAGTGGCACGAACCAACCATCCCCTCTAGGGTTTTGGCGCCTGCAAGTTTGGGGCTTACACAGGCATCCGCAACCCCAGCGGGGAAAGAGGGTTAGGGAACGTTGCATGGATAGGTACGGGAAGCAGTAACACCGGGTAGAGGGTACAGGGTTCAAAATTGCATAGGATTCCGGGTGATTAGGGGGACAAAACATACCAAATTGAATTACACATACATCCATGCATTAGTGCACCCCCCAGCAAGCTTATGCAGAGCAGTTTGAAAGAAAAACAACAAGACACTTAGCTCTGGTTTTGAGTGCTGGCCTCCTGCCTGCGCACTCTCAGGTCCGGATACAGGAGCACTGCAATGCTGCAAAGAGAGCCACAGTCAACAACCTGTACGTGCCAATTACATAAAAACACACCACCAAACATGCCCCATAGCAACAAACTACTCTACAAACAGACAATCTGGTGTAGATGCTTTGTACCCATATATAACATTACCCCTGTGATGGGTCATACACAGTCAATGCAGTAAGTCAGCCGCCGGTGGGTGCGTGGCAAATGGAACACCAATGTGTCACAATTCACACAACATGCAATGTTCCCTGGGTAAGCAGGCATACCCATATAGCAAGCCATGACTTCAGAGCAAGTTGTGTACCACCATGACCGAAACAAAGTTGGCAGTGCATTTATCATAATGTACATGGAAATGAAATGCACTGCACCCAAGTATGTCCCTTGCTGTATGTCCCTGTGAGCTGCCCCTTTCCATGTCTCGGAAGGCTACATGGTTGATACAAGTGCTTTGATGGACCTTGGTGTACCGGAGGGTATGTGCCACTGCCCCTGCAGGTGTCCCAGACAACTTTATAATCAACAGCCATCAGTCCACCAACACATCTGAGCTGCATTGTGTGCTTCAACACCAATATTCGTCCAAGCTCACCCTCAGTGCTGTGACTAAGCCTGCATGTGCAACTCGCCTGGTGCAAGCTTTGCTGTGTTGTGGCCCCCCTGTGCTGTTCACCTTGCCTGGAGTTCCTTGGAACACGTCAGCAGTTCTAGGATGTAGGTCTGCAATCCCTGTGCCTCTGCTTGTGCACACATGTGCATGTGGGCACCAACAAACGTGTCCAGAATTCCGTCGTCCAATGGGCCATGTCTGCTGGAAAAGGTGCTCTGGAGGCTCATCCCCCTGCAGAAAGGGTATGAAACACATGATTAATGCTTCAAAGTCATCTGTGTGTGTCTCTTCAGGCATCTCATTACTAGACCATGTCAGAGAGTCACATCATAAATCACACCATCAGTCCGTCTTTCACATCCAAAGTGTGGAACACTATCTACAGCATGAATTGCAACAAGCACGTGTACAGTAAAGATAAGAAACATACTACACAATGCATAGCAATGAATGTACACATTAATCATGAAACACCCCATCTAGCAAAAGCTGAACAGTGGACAATAACACCAAAATCATCCCCACTAGGGGTGTAAACACAAGTCACACAGCACCAGACATGCCACAGATATGACAGTCCAAAGCCCTTGTGTAAAAGGTTGTGACACCGAACCATTCTTGCGAGCCCATGGATAAGGGAGGCAGGAGTGGCATATGTGAGTCAAGGACCCCAAGCAGCAAACACATACACAAGACAAGCCTGAAGGGCCCAGCTGGAACAGACAGTGGATGCCTTCAAAAGCCACAAAGCACCGCACGGTCACATGAAAGCACAATAGACAAGCAATTTGAAACTATATTAACTAATTACACTAACTATGGAAAACCTACATTACCTAATTAAACTAACTATCAAACAGAAACTTACCTAACTAAACTAAGCGAAAAATCAAAAATTGCCACATACGACTCGGGGGGGAGGGGAGGCACCCAGGAGGGGGGAGGTACAGGGTGCTGCTCAACATCCACATGCGATGATGCTGAGCCAAAAAATAAACCTCCATGGGCTCAACGCCTGCACAGCCCGACCTATGTGGGAGATAGATGGTCGTCCGAGTCTGGCTCATCCTGTAAAGAAGGACGTGGCACAGTAGCCTGGCCACGCCTAGCCGCAGCTTGCCCCTCGTCGGCAGCAAGTCTGCCGGACGGGTGAGCCTGGTTCTGTGTGGCGATGTGACATAGGTCTGCATGCAGAACCTCATGTGATACACATGCTTTCTCTTGCAAGGTAGCACGTGTAACACGGAGTTCCTCCTGCAAGGCCTAGCTGAACAACCGCTGCACCTCCCGGCAAGCGTGTAGCTCAGTCGAGATGGTACGCTCAAGCTGTGCAAACCTCTCCTCTGCCTGCTGCCTCTGGGACATCATAAAGACACCCAGAGTGGATCTGAGGAAAGCATACTCCTCCCTCAGGGCATCCATGTGCGCCTCTGCGTGAGCAGCAATTGCTTGACGCAGAGACGACATTTCAGCCTGGCGTGCCCTGTCTGAGGCCGCCATGCCCAGCCTGAGCGAGCGGGCCGTGGACCGTGCCGCCTGCTGCTGGAGAAGCACCTGCCTAGCAGGGGGGAGCACAGATCGGGCCACACGCTCCATGCTCTCAGCGATGTTCTCCATTGCTGCCCCCTGCCGTTCTCAATTGGTAGTCATGTCTTGCTCCCACTCAGTATACTGCGGTCGCGCGCGGCGACCGCGTTGCCGGGCTTGACCCCTGCGGGACCCAAGGACCGGGGTCCTCGCTGTGTTGGCACCGCCTGCGGCTGCACGACTACATGCCCCCGTCGCCGTGATGTCCCAGGCACATCAGTGACTGGTGTGGAGGGTGACCCTGCGTCCCGATCCACCACGGGTGGAGGAACCAAGACTGTCTGATCCCTCAGTGCAGGTGTCGCAGACAGAGGAATGTCCACATCAGAATCACTCACTCCTGACACATGGACTTGATGCTCATCCAACTCAACATGGACCTCAGAGTCGTCATCAAGGCTGGACTCATAGGCAGCGAGAGACAAGATGGACTGTAGCTCTTGGGGGTTTTCGTGGCCTACCACCCCACGACCCCCACTAGTGCTGGGTTGATGTAGTGGTAACAACCCTGTGTCTGGCATGACAACACCATCCTCCGCCTCCATTGCGTCATCACCTGAAAAATAGAGAGAAAAAAGGTCACTACACATGTCAGAAGCACACAACACACACACACACCGACAGCAAACGCATCAGACAGACATGTGACACACAACATATAACCTGGCATGCATGCTGGGTCAACTTTGAATTGCTTCTGTGATCAGACCTGTTGAAAGGTGGCAGTTTCAATGGAAGTGGGTCTATGCAGTGCAGAAAATGTGTACGCCACTCACTACCTACATGTACAAGGACTCCATGGTGTGTGCCAGGAAATGTGAAGGCAGTGCAATGTCAAATTCAGACATCACGTGCATTGTGCATTCAATGTGTACCATATCTAGAAGCCAAGCACCCCTCCACCCCAGTACCAAAGCAGGGATGCCTAGCATGGTATCAAAAGGCTGACCATACACCTGTGTATTGACAGGCAGTGTTGACTGGCATCAACAGCTTAATGTGTTTCAAGTGACAACACTGCAAATGATCCAGGGACAGTAAGCAGGACACATGATGAAAACTCTGGATTCCGCCCATGTGTGAAGAAGACACAACAACAGTTGGACAGAGTCATTGGCCATTGAACAGGCTGAGGCCTGTGAGCCACACAGATTGTCAGACCCTAAACATGTGTGCAACGCAGGACTGAGCCACAGTTGACATGGGAAGGCTGATGAGATGGCAGGCAATGTATGTAACCAAGGACTTGTATTACAGTGATCATCCAGTCAAGGACACATAGGGGCATGCGTGCAATGCACATGGAGCATGAATGGGCACTCATGTCCCTGCGGGACATCTGACCTATGCACAGTACAAGTGAGATACCCTGCATCAAGTACTAAGGCTGTACCACACGGCATATGTTTGGCAGATTCTACGCTGGAAGTTAGCATCTACACAGGACGCATGAACAAGAAAGTACACATTGGCAAGATTGAAGAACACCAGTGCAAAGGTGGAACTGGGGTGCAGAGTGGCGGAGGAGGGGCAAGGGAGCATGCCTACATGGAGTCCCCGCATGCAGGCAGAGGAGACATGCATGACGGAAGCATTGCATTACTTACACATCAGAACCATGTACAAGTCACATGTAGTGGCAATCATGCACAACACATCCCACAAGTGAAACACACACGTCCTCAACAAACACGCATCAACACTCACTGGACTGGGCATCAAAGTCCAGCATCTCTCCCACTCCTTCGACCAATTCAGGTGGTATGAACTCCGCAATGAGTGCCTCATGCGGAGTGAGCTCTTCCTCCTCTGGTGCAGGCCCACCGCCAGTCACCAGAGTCAAGTTGTAATTAGAGGCACGCTTAGCCTTAGTGCTGCGTTTGATGTCATTCCAACGCTTTTTGCACTCTTGCGCCGTGCCCAACTCATGGCCGAATGAACTGACATGTTCTGCAACATGCTTCCAGTGGGTGTCACGTTGGGCAGCCGTAGTCTGACTATTGGCACCCACTAGCATGTCACGGCTGTGGCCCCGCACGTAGTCCATGAGGAAGTCCAGTTCCTGCTTGCAGAAAATCTTCTTCCTCGACGTGCAGGAGGTTGTGGCTGTGTGCGGGGTCCCAGCCTGTGGTGCAGGTGCAACCTTCCTCCTCTTGGACTGTGGCGCAGACCCTGGCTGGCTAATGCCGCCCTGACCAGTATGGCCAGTGGGTTCGGTGGATTGAGCCAAGGGAGTGGCAGGTGGAGGGACGCCCAAAGGCCTGACTGTTGTCAGAGGCAGCTGGGTGCCTACTAATGGGCATTGCGCAGTAACATCAGCTGTGGCACGGCCATTGACCGCAACGGTCCTGGTTGGCAGACTCACAACCGGGGTGTTGTTGGGTGCATCTGCCCCTGCACTTGCCAACACCCGGCTGTTCGGGGCAGCAGATGACATGACTGCCCCAGGGACACGTGTCTTGGTCTGAGCAGCCCGGCCTGCCCCTATGCTTTCCCTCCTGGCCTTTTGGAGATCTACCAAGGGCTCCTCAAGTGCCAACGCAGCCTGCGCTGGCAGACCCTGAGCCTGGGTGGCGGTGTCCACAGCTGCACCTGCAGCTAACACTACCCTTGGGCCCGTGCCAGTCGATGGAACAGACTGCCGGGTCACACGGGCGCCAGTGCCAGATGCAGAAGCTGCATCCCCCGGAAACACAGGGGGTGGTGGCATGACTGCACCGACACATGGCACAACATTGTGCTCAAGTGGCGAACCCCTGCCTCTTCCCCCTCTGTTGCCGCCCTGGACACCCTGGAGTCCCCCTACTCCCTGGTCACCACGGCCACGTCCCCGACCACGCCCGCCACGAGGAGGACGCCCAGCTGAGGCGCCCCTCACCTTTGGTGAACTCCCAACCATGGCACAGATGTAGTAGTGCCGGCACAGATGGAGTGGTGCCAATGGGAGGTGTACACCACAATTGACCTGGGCAATTGGGGTGAAGGGGGTGGGAAGCAAGATGTTAACAGCCCCCCTGCACCTGCAAGGCTGTATGTGACCCCGGTGATGTAGTGACGGGTCACGCAACACTCAGGCACCCCAAAACTGCAGTAAAACCGTGCACGCAACCCTGCAGCCTACGTGCGTGGATTCAACCTCCTGCAGTACGCGGTGGCACCCAGTAACACGAATAACGCGTACGCGTGGGTCACGCAGGCTACTATGACATCGAAAATGGGTGCGATACACAGGGGCACCCGCAGTGGGAAAAAGAGCGTGTGCGACTCACCGTCTGACTAGCGCGATGCAGAAAAACACGCGTAGCCAAAACCCCCGCCAAAAGAAGAGATATGTCCATGATAGCTGTGAAGTTGTGATGGCACGCAAAACAACAGGAAGCAGCAACACACGTCGGTCTCCACGAAAGGCACGTACAGCGAACTGCTGGGCCCGCTCACCTTTAACCCGTGCTGAGGGAAACGCCCATGCGCGTCACGTCACTTACGCGCATGGGCCCTTTCCTCGGATTACACGCGGACGTTCAGTTTTTCACGCATGCTGAAATGCACATGCACGCCTGTGTGCGTCACGTCACAGGGGCGCTTGCGCTTGAGGGGCCTTCTGTCCAATGAAATTGCGTATGCGTGCAGACGCGCTTACGCGCTAAAGGTCTTTCCTCGAATTACACGCTGACGTGCAGAATTTTCACGTGCCAAATCACTCCGTATCAAGCTGGCCACGCGTAAGCACACGGAAGATCACGCTCCTGCCCAGAAGGCCGAATCACTGCCCCCCAGAGCCCCGAGCACGCTCCCACCTGCCATCTGCTGCTGCTTGACTGCCTGCTGCCCACGTGCCCTGCCATTTGCTGCCTGCACATCAGCCAGGGGTGCTGTTGCTGTGACCACCCCTGCTGGAACCGAAGACTCCCGACTGGGATTCCATCGCTCCACAGCCCAGCCCCAGGACCCAGTTGCCCACCCACTCCTGCCTCTGGGGTTGTCATGTTGGGCACTGCAACATCTGGCACCACTGACAACCCCCGGCCAGAGAGGCAGAGGGGCACCAGCTTCAGTGCCAGGGAAGTTGGTGTCCTGGTGGAGCAAGTCCTGGGGCAGTATGATGCCCTCTTCGGAAGTTCCCGCGCCGACAAGGAAGGACGGACTCGGATATGGACTGACATCGTGACTGCCATCAACACAGAGGGGGAGGCAGTCCGCGACTTACAACATGTCAAGAAGCGCTGGGAGGACTTCAGGTCCAGGACCCTGAACAAGGCCCGGCACCTCTTGAAGGCAGCGGATGCTTAGGGGCGCTGGGGCCACTTGTCGGAAGATCAGATGAGGGTCCTGGAACGCATATCCCCAGCGCTCCACATCCAGGTCCTTGAGAGACAGACCCGTCTGGAGTCGAGCGGTAAGTGTACATGCATCATGATTGTGAGCTGTGCGTCTGGTGATGTTTCAGTAGTGTGCAGGTTGCACATCTGTTTGTATGGGGTCGAGTATGGGTGGGGGTGGGCCGTGAGACTAACACATGCGAGGGCTGTAATGTGTGAGACATGGATGGTGCTTGTGTGTGTAGGCTTGCATGCCAAATGCAGTTGTGTGGGCACACATGTTTGGATGAATGTGTATGTAAGTAGACATGTTCGTGATGTCACGCATGTATGTTGTTTTCAGCTGCATGTATCAGCACTGCACACATGTGCATTTGTGTGTGTTTGACAAGGGTGCAACAGTGATGCAACATGGATGCATGTGACAGCGGGATGTGGAAGCCTGATTAGCAGATGTGACATGGATGCCCATCTGAACACTGCGACACTTGGCAGAGGTGTACACATGCATGCAAGTGTGGTGGTGTGTGTACATTTGTAGTGCACTTCCTGTGTTGCATGTGATGTCTGGCTCAGCTTTGCCTGCTCATGCTGTTGTATGTGTATGGATGGTGCTGGCAGTTGCGATATGGCTGTGGTATGGCTCATGTGTGCGAGTTGAAATGACATGTGTGTTGGGGATTGTGATGGCATGTCTGAGGTTTGCCAATGCCACTCATGTACAACTGTCATGTGTGTATGTGTCCATTGTACAGTGCCCTGATGCCTGTGTTTTATTTCTCCCTGTCTGCAGCGTCAACTGATGAAGAGGGCGGGAAAGTTGCTGTGGAGCACAGCGGCGGGGATCCCACCGCCAGCCAGAGACGCAAGGCCCGGCTCCCCTCCCATGTTGTGATCTCATCGGGGAGTGAGGAGTCTGGTGCCGCGTCCCAGTCTGCAGCTGCCGGGGGGAGGTCCAAGAGGCGGAGGTCGGAGTTGGACTCCTCGGCAGCAGAAGGGGCAGCTGGGACCCCACAGGGCCCAACGGGGGAAGATGGCACGGAGTCATCCAGGTTGGTGGGGGGTTTGGTGGAGGAGGAGGCCGTGCAAGCAACAGAGACGGGGTCTGGAGGTGGGGATTCCACTGGTGCTAGTGGTGCAGTGCAGGACCAGAACAGGAGGCAGCACAGGCCGCCGCGGAGGTGCCTGTGTGCAATCCTGTCCCTGATCCTGCCCCTGCATCATCTTGCACCAGCAGGGATGCCTACCTCCAGACCCGTTTTCAGGCAGGGGATGAGCTCACGACAACTGGCCTTCCTCTGCCTGCGGATGTGGCTATCCGGGTCCGGGTTGAGTCTGTTCTGACTCGTGTGGCGTTGTGTCAACGGGCCATGCGAGGTGATCTTCCCTCCCATCAGTCACCTGGGTGCCCTGTGGAGCTGCCTCTGGCGGTGCGGCCAGGCTGGTGGAGGAGGCATCCCTGCCACAGTTGGGAGTCGGACGTCCAGCAGGGGTGGCCACATCAACGACTGCACCCCAGCCAGCGGAGGATGTGCAGGCAGCAGGAGGCAGTGCACAGGCCGAGGCACAGCAGCAGCAGCAACGTGGTGGGAGCCATGAAGGCTCGGGCCTTCGACATCAGAGGGGCAGGCATCGGCCGGAGTGCAGGAGGACCCAGGACAGAAAGTGTCTTCCGTGTGGCAGCGGTTGGGCCACGCCATAGATGCGGAGCGGCAGCGGGCGGAAGAGGCACGGCTCACGATGGTCAGGGCGGAGAACTCCATGCGGAGGGCCCTGAGGCAGGCCGAGTGCCTCGAGGCAATCCGCAGGGGGTTGGAGGTGGACACGTTGACGGCCCTGCGGACCCTCGGGGCCATGGAGGAGGACCGCCTCCGGGACATTGAGCAGGAGTTTGATGATGCCCTGGCCCGGGACATCCAAAAGTGAGCCGTCGGACTAGCCCGCTGACCTTTTGGACAATGGGCCACATTTTTGTATATAGTTTTTTTTTATTAGTTAGTGTTGTTAGATAGGTTTCATTTCTTTTGTTGGGATAATGGACCCTGGCTTGTTCATCTGTACATAGTTCATTGTTGGATTTTCTTTTTATTTTACAATTTACCCATGGAGCAATGGCTTTCAATTATAATTTTCCATTGGATTTTCTTTTGTGGACTGTGACTTTGGACACCATTCCTTTGTTTTATGATTTTTGGTTTTGCTTTTTTTCACGGACATGCTTCTTTTTATTTTTTTACATTCCCATTTCTGTTTGTTTATTTTTGATTCAATTTATGTTTCCTTTAATACATATTTTTTGATGAAACTTCAATGTGTAGTATCATCTCATTGGTTTCATGCATATCATGATATGGGTTTTGAGATTCACTGACACCCATTGGGTGTATGTGAGGGACATGTGTTCGTTTCCAAACTTGCAATTGGTGTTCTATCATGTTATTGCCATTTCTAAGTGGGTGGATGCAATACTCGGGTGGGTGTTTTGCATTTGGAGGGTGACCATAGGGACCAGGGATCCAGATTGTGATGACATGTTGGCTGGGGAACATGAGTTGGGGCCTGCTGGCAGGTGCCCCACAGTGCTGGGGGGTGGGGGTGCAGGGGAACATGAGTTGGACATGAGTTGGGGCCTGCTGGCAGGTGCCCCACAGTGCTGGGGGGTGGGGGTGCAGGGGAACATGAGTTGGACATGAGTGGGGGCCTGCTGGCAGGTGCCCCAGAGTGCTGGGTGGTGGGGGTGGTGGTAGACATGGGTGGGGGCCTGGTGGAGGCTGCCCCTGCACTGCTTGGGGGTGGGGGTGATAGGGGACATGAGTGGGGGCCTGGTGGAGGCTGCCCCTGGTGGCTGGGGGGTGGGGGTGATGGGAGACATGGGTGGGGGCCTGGTGGAGGCTGCCCCTGCACTGCTGGGGGGTGGGGGTGGTGGTAGACATGGGTGGGAGCCTGGTGGAGGCTGCCCCTGCACTGCTGGGGGGTGGGGGTGATGGGAGACATGGGTGGCGGCCTGGTGGAGGGTGCCCCTGCACTGCTGGGGGGTGGGGGTGGTGGTAGACATGGGTGGGGGCCTGGTGGAGGCTGCCCCTGCACTGCTGGGGGGTGGGGTGATAGGGGACATGAGTGGGGCCTGGTGGAGGCTGCCCCTGGTGGCTGGGGTTGGGGGTGATGGGAGACATGAGTGGGGGCCTGGTGGAGGCTTCCCCTGCACTGCTGGGGGGTGGGGGTGGGGGGAGACATGGGTGGGGGCCTGTTGGAGGCTGCCCCTGCACTGCTGGGGGGTGGGGGTGATGGGAGACATGGGTGGGGGCCTGGTGGAGGGTGCCCCTGCACTGCTGGGGGGTGGGGGTGATGGGAGACATGGGTGGGGGCCTGGTGGAGTGTGCCCCTGCACTGCTGGGGGGTGGGGGTGGTGGTAGACATGGGTGGGGGCCTGCTGGAGGCTGCCCCTGCACTGCTGGGGGGTGGGGGTGATAGGGGACATGAGTGGGGGCCTGGTGGAGGCTGCCCCTGGTGGCTGGGCGGTGGGGGCGATGGGAGACATGAGTGGGGGCCTGGTGGAGGCTGCCCCTGCACTGCTGGGGGGTGGGGGTGGTGGGAGACATGGGTGGGGGCCTGGTGGAGGCTGCCCCTGCACTGCTGGGGGGTGGGGGTGATGGGAGACATGAGTGGGGGCCTGGTGGAGGCTGCCCCTGCACTGCTGGGGGGTGGGGGTGGTGGTAGACATGGGTGGGGGCCTGGTGGAGGGTGCACCACAGTGCTGGGGGATGGGGGTGCAGGGGAACATGAGTTGGACATGAGTTGGGGCCTGCTGGCAGTTGCCCCACAGTGCTGGGGGCTGGGGGTGCAGGGGAACATGAGTTGGGCATGAGTGGGGGCCTTCTGGCAGGTGCCCCACAGTGCTGGGGGGTGGGGGTGGTGGTAGACATGGGTGGGGGCCTGGTGGAGGCTGCCCCTGCACTGCTGGGGGGTGGGGGTGATAGGGGACATGAGTGGGGGCCTGGTGGAGGCTACCCCTGCACTGCTGGGGGGTGGGGGTGATAGGGGACATGAGTGGGGGCTTGGTGGAGTCTGCCCCTGGTGGCTGGGGGTGATGGGAGACATGAGTGGGGGCCTGGTGGAGGCTGCCCTTGCAATGCTGGGGGGTGGGGGTGATGGGAGACATGAGTGGGGGCCTGGTGGAGGCTGCCCCTGCACTGCTGTTGGGTGGGGGTTTTGGGAGACATGGGTGGGGGCCTGGTGGAGGCTGCCCCTGGTGGCTGGGCAGGAAATTCGCGTGTGGAACTTCCCGCGCACCCCTGATATACATGTACCCTGCTGATATCGCGTGTGAAACTTCCCGCGCACCCCAAGATACACGTAGCCAGGACATTCGCGTGTGGAACTTCCAGCGCACTCCTGGAATACACGTACCCTGCTGATATCGCGTGTGAAACTTCCCGCGCACCCCGAAATACGCGTAGCCAGGACATTCGCATGTGGAACTTCCCGCGCACCCCTGATATACACGTACCCTGCGTGAAACTTCCCGCGCACCCCTGATGTACACGTACCCTGATGGAATCATGTGTGGAACTTCCAGCGCACCCCTGAAATACACGTACCCAGCTGAAATGACGTGAGGTACTTCCCGCGCGCCCCAGTGATACACGTAGCCCGCTTGCCGTGCTGGTACAGGGTTAGCGCAGCCCTTTGCGCTGGATTGGGGATTTTGATGGCTTTTCCCTGTGCGAGAGGCGTTCTTGGGGGGCGTAACTGGCGCTGCTGCAGGGTCGCTGCGCCACTGTGCGCCACGGCTGGTTTTGGTAGCTGGAATCCATGAATACGCTGTGCGCGGAAATGGATTTTAGCGCACGCGGCTGGCGCAGGGATTCGCACGCGCACACTGTGCGCCAGCCGCGTGCGCCACTTGTGCGCTAAATCCTATGAATTACCCCCTAAATGTTTGATTCTATGGGTGTGATCTATAGGTGTGATATACTGCAGTGGTTGTGGCCAGGGCCTAGAGTCTTGGGTGCATGGTGGTATTGATTTATCTGTTTGGTTGTTTCAAAATCTTGGGGCAGTTACATACCTGTTGGCGTATTCTAACTGTTTATTTCTTGTTATTTTTCAGTGGTATTGAGCTATCTGTTTGTTGCAAAATCTTGGGGCAGTTAGATACCTGTTGGCGTATTCTAACAGTTTATTTCTTGTTATTTTTCAGTGATATTGATTCATCTGTTTGGTTGTTGCAAAATATTGGGCACAGTTAGATCCCTGTTGGCATATTCTAACTGTTTATTTCTTCCTATAATTTAGTGGTATTGATTTATCTGCTCGGTTGTTGTAGAATCTTGGGGCAGTTAGATACCTGTTGGCGTATTCTAACTGTTTATAGTTTTTTATTTGAAGTTTTATTAATGTTTATGCACAGATTAGTTATTAAATATTGGTTTTAAGAATATTAAATAAGCATTTATAATATTAGCTGGTAATCTTTGCTTTAAAGTAATGGTACTATCATTACATTCAAACCAAACAAAAATATATTTTTTTATATGCAGTGTAGTGACCTGCATTGGTTGTGGCTCCTGCATGGTAGATTATACCTATTGTTGTGAAGGTTTTCTTACCAAGTGATACTTGACCATGTGTGCATCCAGTCAGCTTGCAGTTGTTTTTGGTACCATCTGCATTGTAACGTAGAAGCATTAGTATTACGTATTTACTATGTGTTTGTATTAGTAAGGTGGAGCGATTATCTGAATTGCAGGTAGTACATAATCTGCCATGGTTTGCATTTTGTACAAGTTGCTGAAATGGAAGGGATTCACAGTTAGGTATCGATACATACACGAAACGTTCATTAGGGATTCCTTCGTGTTGCATATTGTTGCATAGAGTGCATGTTTGTTTCCATATGTATGAAATCTGAAAGATTTCATTTATAGGTATGTTTTTGTTTTCCAGTACTTGTAGTAAGTACATTGGAAATTCTTGTGGATCTTCTTGTGAGTTTATAGTGAATTTCACCATTCCAGCACAGTAGTCCAATTCTTGTCTTATTCCATGAACACTATATGTGTTGTCAGGATTGTTGGTTGCATTTCTATGAAGGACTAACATTTGCAAACACAACTGTGTAAGTAAATGTTGTCAACAATTGGCGGCAATTGAAATAAAACATTGATTGCTACATTTGTGTAGCAATTTACACCAGTTATATTTGAAAATTTGAATGGACAGACAGTTCTGTGTCCAAGTCATTTTTTCGGAGTGTGTGTTGCTTCTTTGAAGAAGTACCTGAGTTACTTTGAGTAATAGATTCTTCTTTGTTTGTAGTAATTGATGAAGTATTAGCTTCTTTTACTCTCTTTGGAGGATTTGCAGTGAGATCCTGTTGCATTTCTGTTTGAAGTAGTTTTCTTTTACAATGTTTTCCTTTTTGTGGAACAGGATCTGTTTTTAGATGGGGGTGTATAGTGAACGTAGTCTATTGTATTCTAAAATGCAAGGAATATCAGCGTTTACTTTACTTGCATCAAAGTTGATTAGAAATAGACTGTAAAGTGTACGTAAGCGTGACAGTGCTACGTAGCTCATGCCTTCTTTAAAGACTGTGTTTCCAATATCTATCAATGCTTTATCTAGGGTAAGACCTTGTGATTTGTGAATGGTGACTGCGTCTGCTAGAGTTAGAGAAAATTGTTCTCTGCGTAAATACATGTCTTTGAAAAGAAGGAATCGAGCTGTTGAGCACCCTATACTTTTTACTTCTGAACGTTTGTCAAAGAGAATATTGACAAACTGAATGTTGTTGTCACATGGGTATGTTTGAAAGCCAACAACTGTACCGAGTGCCCATTCACTAGTCCATGCTGCACGTCAAGGTAACATTTAAGCATTACTCTACAGTTTAAAGATAATTTTTTATATTTTTTATAAACTAACTGTGTTGGAGAAATAATTTTCTAAGGTATTTAGTCTTGTTGTGGCTTGTTGACACATGGGTAGTGTCATACCATGTACGTCCAGTTTGTCTGTGGAGCAAATTTCAATTATTGGTTGCATTTCTTTTTTCAACATTTTTTCATTGAAATTGGAACAGCATGCAAGAGTTGGCATTAAGGACATACAATTGACATTTTTGTGTGCTAATTGTTCCATGACATCAGTAGCACATGAGTTATGGCCATAAAGTGCATGGATGTGCTGGGTTTTTAATATTGCTTGTGCTTCTTGAGATAGTACACCAACTGTAATACTTTTTAAAATGTTGGCGTAAGTGAGGTCTGCAGATTGCTGCATGTTTTCTGTTAATTTTCTCTATTGGAAATGTTGCCAAAGGTTGACATTTCCAATGCTGCCAATAGTTTTACGGCAGAGTTTGAGTCCTAAAATTTTAAAAATAGGTTCAACTTTCACTGGTGTCAATTGTAGAAGATCTCCGAAAACAATAATGTGTTTTCCTCCAAAGAGCTCTTCGTAGTTTGTTTTAAGTACTTCTTGTAATCTGAGGTGAATCAAAGCCAATATTAGGTTAGAGACCATGCTCACTTCATATATTAGTAGCATTTTCATTTGTTTTAACACTCTGCGTAGTTCCATTGCAGCTTCTGTAGAAAGTTTGTAATATTCTAATTTGTTTTGGTGTTCGACTGGAAGGAGTAGTAATCGGTGTAAAGTGACACGACCTATGTTGTAGGCAGTTAAACCTGTGGGGGCAGTTACAACAGCTGACAGTTTTTTGTTTGTCAATTGTTGAAGGAATTAGCTGATGATTTTGATTAAGAATGTTTTGCCTGAACCACTGATGTATAGTAGTATAGGTTTGTAATTTTGGCAGGTACATTCTTTATTTTCATGTTGCAAACCATGTGCAATTTGTTTTGTTACTTCATGAAAAATGGTACTTTGCTCTTTGTTCAATTTTGATTGTAGTACAGTTAAGTCTTCTGTATCTTCTTCATAGTGACACATGGTATTTTCTACTTCTGTCATAGCTAATTCTGCCTCATTTGCTATTAGTGGCTGTCCCAGTGGTTCTTGGATTCATGTTACAGAAGGTTGACTACTGTCGGGAGTGTCCTTATCTAGTTGGGCATGGAGTTCTTCTTCATATTGCTGTTCATTGTGCAACATTGTTTTGTACTGTGTAAGGTTTACATCGGTTACAGTGTTTTTATTCGCTTTGAAAGCGTCTTCACAGGAGTCATAGTTTTCTAGTATCTGTTCTTTTCTCCATGGTTTAAAAAGTTGTAGCAGGGACCTGTAATATAGTTCTTTATGTTGAGGAATTTTTAATGAGAATTTGATATGATTAATTAAGCTTGGTTTGGTAAGTTTCACTAAGCTGCCTTCACAATTTGTCACTCTGTATCTACCTTTTTTTCATTGGGTTTTATATTATTTTTGTATGTGAAGTTTTGGGCTATGTGGTATAGACACATGGTTTCCAAAGTGGTACTCCTGTTTGGGTAATATGTGTCCAGTAAATTATTTTTCAAAATGTCTTGGCTGTTGGGAACATTCTTGGCTATTGTTTCTATGTCATCGTATGATTTGAAAACTCTTTTTCTAGATTTAACAGGACCAAGACTTAGCCATACTATATATTCAGATTTTCCATACAAAGCAGTACCGGTTAAACGATCTGCAGCTTCATAGCAGCCACATTCTCTATGAGAGAGCATTTTTATGCCTAAACTGTACAATTTCTGAGATAGTGTTTTGTCCGATGCTAGGTTATTCCAGAGGTCTGGAAGCTCTGTTTTTTTTGCTTTTATTAAGTAGGCTGTAACATATCGTGCAACTGCAGTGGAATTGTCTGCAATGTACTACACATCTATGTTTGCATTCCATAAGAGGGCAATGAATGCATTGTAATCATTGACATATGTTGTTTCCTCTGTTCTTTTTATGTAATATGTGTTCTTAGATGATTTACCTTTAACACTATGTCTAACTGAAAACATGAAGTTGTTCACTTCACCTGTTTCTGTAACTGGTCTAGGGAAACCAAAGTGCCATTTGGTGTAATAGTTCCCTTTGTTTTTGTATTTGCGATGACAATATTTGCCACATTTTTGTCTTTGAAATTGTACAATTTTTGCATGAAGATCACTATTTGTTGCTTCTGATGGAATTTCACAAGTGACATATTTTTCGATAAACTGTAAAACAGTGGCATCGCTGTCTTGACCAAATTTAGGAGCATCTTTAATCCATAAAAGCATGTGGATATGTGGTGCTCCTCTGGCTTGGTATTCTTTTCTCCAAAAGAAGTGTTGCACTTCTCCAAGGGGAGGAACAGTTTTATTACAAATAAAGTGTAGCATAGCAATGGAACGATGATGGAAATATCTTGAAACATTAATAGGACCTAGAGAGCAAAGTTCTCCAGGTGTTAGTATATCTATGTTTGTTTTGTTTTTGTTTAATATGCGTAGGAAATCATGTAAATCTTCCCATGCATATTCTGCACAACTTAATGTAACAAACCAAGTGGGTGGGCCAAGGTTTAATATCATACAACGCACATCTCTGTGACGTCGGAACCAGTACTCTTTAGTACCAAGCATGTTTGCTAACAGGTTTGTAATGCTTGATTGTAAAATCTCATCTTTTTCTTGCACTTTTTGTATTAATTGCACAGCTGACATATTTTGAAAGTTGGTTCCTGATTTCAATGTGTGTGCAACTCCGTAACATAGAGTTGCTGGTTCACTTTCAAAGAGTAGGTGGAATATGTATTCCAGATTTTGTCTAAATCTGGGATCTTCAGAATACATTTGTAATGAGTGGTATTCTGATGCTGTTATCTGAATGGGTCTATCATCGTACCTTCCTCCTTTGCCAGTAGGAAAGCGTAGAGGAAAAGCATGTGCTTCTATACTTTTTTCCCATATGCTGATTGGTGATCCTTTGGTTTGTCGCATTTGGTACGTTTCTAGTGCATCATCTATGCTCTCATTAGAGTGCAATGGATGAATTGTATAATGTTCCAAAAGAGTGGATACTGCAGCAGGATTGAGAAGTTCAAATTGACCAGTTTTTGGTGACTCTTGAATTATTTCAGTTGTTTCCCTTAAGTATTCTTCAATATTTATTTATTTGTAGTATTCATTATTGTCTTTCAGATATTTCAAGGCTTGTGTAACTTTATGTAAGTCTACGAGTTGTTTCCATTTTTTTTGTCTTTTCTTTGTACACCATTTACTAAGACAATTAAAGATTGCTCTATTGGACGTTCCACTCCCAGAGTGTGCACATTTCCTTTTAGATTTAATGGTAAATAAACGACTTTGCCACAAATGCCTTTCACTAATTCAGAGGGAGGTAATTTTGCTGTTTTTGCTTGAAGGCGTATTATTGCTTGAAATGGGTGCACTGTTTGAATTATGATGCTCTTATATAAATTCAGTTGTTGCAGGGGTTTTGGTAGTGGGTATAATTCCAAATTATATGTGATAGCATGTGAAGGAGTTTGATTGTTGTCAAGTTTTGTAGTGAAGTAACTGCAAAGTATTAAGGGGTCAGTTATTTCCTATTTGTTTTCTGCTATAAGGAAGAGAGCTAATTCAAAGCATTTGGAATTTTCATTGTTTTCTATTTTGTATGTTACGTCTATAGTTTTTGTGTTACTTTTATAAAAAAGTTCTGCGGCAACACATACACACATGTTTTGGTACTTCAGCAGATGTACTTTTAAATGTTAGTATTTCTTTTTTGTATTTGTGTAGTAGAAGGTTGCCATCTGTACAATTTTTGCTAGTCTGTTGTAAAGCTAATGCATTTTGTAAGTGGCTTTCACTTCCAAAATATTTTTTCTGGATATGCTCTATTTCTTCGAGCAGGTCTTTGGCTGTACCATGTAGAAGATTGTTATTTAAATTGGCTAGTGCTAAAGCAGGACTTTTAGCATAGTACAGTTTATAGACTAGATTTCTTATAGTTGAATGATGTGTTGATATCATTTTGATATGATGGAAGGTGCTTTTGCAAATAGGTCCTGAAATGCAGGCTAATGAATGTCCTTGTAGTCCTGTGTATTTGCACACTGGACAGGTATCCATATTTTGCAGCAGTTTCATTTTGAGTGTGTCTTTGCCTTTCACATACTGATTGAGGAACTGGCGTCAAGATTTGAAAGATTTTTTGGCAATGTTACACATTGACGTGCATGGCCAATTGTATACTGGACGTTCTGGTTCAGTAGAATGGAGAGGTAATACTGAGTTTTCTGGAGATATTTTTGTAAGCAGTATTTCTTGTTGCATTATGGTACTATTACGTTTTTCATAACCTCGTCCACAGCTATGTATCGCAATTGTGTTTGTTTGCTTTTGTTTGTATGCTTCTTCATTAAAATATGGTTCTGTGCTCGCGGTGTGACTCCATTCACCACCACAGATATTTAAGAAGGTTTTTTTGTTGACATTCCGTTTATTGAGAAGTCTTATTTTGTAATTTAGTAGTTAGCTTTGCTTTGTTAGTTAGCTTTGTAGTAGAATGCCCGGAGGATTCAGTCAAAGACATCTTTTCATTCAGGAATGGGGGGATCCCTCCCAAAAGAAAATGGGTCCGAAAAGACCCCGCGTTCAACAGGGTAAGTATAGAGACTGGTCCAGATAAAGAAACTCTCAGACTCCAACCGTGCAAGCCAGATTCTACAAACATCACAGAGGTGTCCTCCGCACCCACAGGTTCTGAGATTTGTCTGCAAGGACAGCAAAGAATCTGGGGAGAAAGAAGAGCAGCCAACTATGTACATTGATAAATGTCATTTCTTTCCTACAGATTCCCGATCTCTCGACACAGAAAATCATCCAAGATAACACAGTGTCTGAGTTCAATACCAAGATAATGACCCCCGAGCTGGAAAATAACTCACACTTTCTTTGCACGCTTGAGGAAAAGAGGGTAGATTTTATACCCTGGTCAATATACAGGGTCAGTGTAAATTATCAGCTGTGGTGGACACCGGATCCTAAGCTACTCTTTTGTATAAAAAGGCATTCGACCAACTGTATATAGGAAGGGGTAGGGTCACAAGATTCCCATTATACCTCTTCACTGACAACTGCAACATTTCAAGGGGAATGATATTTCCACCAAAGGCACAGCAGATCTAGAAATAAAAATTGGGCAACATCATTTAAAATATCCAGTGACAGCCATGACTCCAGAGGGCACACTTTGTTTAATGGGGAATGATCTCCTTTGGAGGTTATGACCTCTGATCGACTGTGTGAACAAAGACCTCTGGATCCAGACCAACCAACCTATAAAACTAAAAATGAGTACAAATGATGTGAGTTTGAATAGCTGCTGCCATTTAATCAAACAACGTCCCGAGAAAGTGGAATTTCACTTGCAGAATAATCAAGTCCCAGACATCACTGTCATCTCTGTAGGAGATCAAACTGGTCATGACAACCTTTCTCAATTCTTGGAAATAAACCTTCTTCCCAGTTTTAAGTGGCATTCTACACTGGAAGGAAACGCCCTGAAATTATACACCAGTCCAAAGTCGGAAGAAACACAGAGTCCCATGAAAAAGGACAATGAAGAACCAGCTCAAAATCGGAACGACATTCAGGAAAAGGGCAAACAGTTGTTTTTCCCCATTCAGATAAATGAGGCAGAGGAGTCTGTGCTTGCCAGCGCTTGCCTGAATAGAGGGAAAAGCTTAATCAGCAAAGGATTATTCAGGAAACTCCCAAAAGATCAGACCATTCCCACATTTAAATTGATTGATAAACGGGAAGTGGGTCTGGAAATCCCAAATTCCAAACATGTTCTGTCTAGCAGGTGCATGCTAAAAATGTGAATTGGCAACAAAAGCATAGAACACAATTGTTGGGTCGTGAGATATGTCCCTTCCCCCTTTTCACGGTTGTAAAATTCTGAATTGATTCACAATCAATTTGGATCTAGTAATAATAAAGTGTGGTCCCAACTGGGGGTAACTCCATGGGCTTTGACAACCCCAAAAAAGCATTTTGGTCTGTGTAATTGCTTCCTTATGTGGGTGAAGTTCAAGTGCGAGGTGAGGTTACCCTGCCCGGACAGGTGCGACAATTCACTATCCCCCCTCAACATTGAGCAAGGACAGAACCTCAACCATCAGGACACCTAGATACATTTGAATTCTTGCCTTCAGCAACAAGGATTGTACATACATCCGATACCTCTAGTGGAACGAGAACATGACACCATTTGAATATTGGTGGATAACAGCGACCCTCAAAGTACACTTTGGGCGCAGACACCTTTATTGGAATGACAATTGATGCCCAACATTATTCTATTGATTTAGGTGGCAAAATCATCAGAACAATTCCTTGCTCCTGTTTCAACACCAAGGACGGTATTCTTCCAGAAAAGATTTGTACCCATCATGGGGGGAATTTCTTGGTGTACTCTTCATGCCCTTATGTGGTTGAAGAAGTAAACTGTGACATCAGGAAGAATGAGATGTATTTAGAGTTTATAATAACTACCTTGAATCCATGAAATCTCCTGTCTAGGTGAACACTGTAAAAAGATATCTCTTGAAATTGCCAAGCCTGGGGTCTTTTCAGGTTTGAAGCAGAGATGGCTCCAGTGTTTGTACAACAATACCAATTACCTATCACGTCCATGGAGTCACTCACAGCGATTATTGAAAATTTAGAATCCCATGGGATAATTTGTCCGATCCACAGTACCTTTAACAACCTGGTGCTAAGAATACTAAAACCCGATGGCCAATGGAGACTATTTGCAGACCTGAGGGAGTTAAACAAACAGCCCTACATTTCAGTATGACCACTTCCCTATAACAATTAAGTGCTGAAACAGTTCCAAGGGTCAAAAGGGTAGACAGCCATTGACTTGAACAACGGTTACTGGACGATACGCGTGAGTAGGGAAGACCAATACAAGCTTGCCTTTACCTTTGGGGGGCAGCAATATACGTGGACCCGAACCCCCTTTGGATACATAAACTCTGACAAGGAGTTCAACATCTTTCTGCATAAGACCGTGCCCTATTTGGGCAAAAGGGGAAACCTGGCCTATGTAGATGATGACCTGATAAACAGCTCAACTGTGGAGATACATATAGCCGGAATCCGCTATGTTCTGACCCAGTTGAGAAAGTTGCAGCAAAGCTGTCCTTTCAGAAGGTACAGTGGTGTGAGACCCAAGTGATCTTCTTAGGGCATGAAATCACCCCTGATGGTCTCAAACCCCAGACAAAGAAGGTGGAAGCCTTATTGAAATTAAAAGACCCTACTACTCTGCGAGAATTGAGAAGCCATCTTGGACTCATTAACTATAGTTGAAAGTTCATTGAAGACTAGGCAGAGGTCACTCGACCCTTGGTCCATTTATTAAATGCCGGAGTAAAGTGGAAGTCTGCTCATGGGTTGTGCAAATGAGAGGGTAGCATAGAATTTTAAGGGTTGTGTTGCATTAAACCATCAACTAAATGTCATTTGAATACTAAGGGGGTTTTCTATGCTAAATCGCACACACCCAGTAGAACTAACATGTTTTCTTTTCATATAATCACAGATGTCATATTCAATATTATAATTATGTTTCAAAGCTCCACCATTTTCCTCATTACGAGTCTATGGCCCATTAACCATTTCCAGAGGTCACAAGCAATGGCCCGTGACCACTTTGCGAAAATGAGGAATTTGAACAAAAACGTGCATGATATTTAATATGAGGGATGTTCTGGGAATGTAGGACTGATTATGAGGGATGTTGTGGTAATGAGGCACTGTGGGGAGAATAAGGGATGGAGTGTGTGATACAAATATATTTATAAGCTACTCAGCATGGGATTTTTTACCAATTGCAGGTATGTGCCTCACTGGCCAAACCCTATGGCTATGTACAGTGGCCCCTTTTCAATAATGAAGAACCAGAATGAAAATGTGCATAATATTTGATACAAGGGATATGGTGGCAATGATGGACGGACACAGATAAGGGATGCAGTGCCCAGGTAAGGACAATAGAAGATTGTGATTAGGGGGAGGGATAAAGAGGTAAAGGTAATCAGGGATGGTGATGATGTTCAGGTTGTAGTGGTAATGAGGGACTTTGGTGAGAATGAGGGATACAGTTGTATGCAGGAACAGACAGGGATGAGGGATGCAGTGCGATCAAGGTCTGACAAAGATGAGGGTTGTGTTGCAGAGGGTAACAATGGACTGTGATGAGCAAGAGGGATGTGGGGGTAACAAGGGACTGTGATGATGAACTGATTTACTTGAGTATTGAGGTACTGTGATGAGGGTGGGGAGTGCTGGGGTAGTGAGAGACTATGATGAGAAATAAGGATGTGGTGGCATTGAGGCACTGTGGCAAGGATGATGGATGTGGAGCAATGATGCACTGTGGTGAGGATGAGGATTGCAGGGGAAATGAGGGACTGTGACAAGTAGGAGGGCTGCAGGGATAATGAGGGGCTGTGACAAGAATGAGAGTTGAGGGATACAGAGTAATGAAGGACAATAAGAAGGAAGAAGGTTGTTGGGATAATGATGGGCTTTGATGAGGATGGGGGCTGCAGGAGTAATCAGATACTCTGACAAGGAGGAGAGCTGAAGGGGTAATGAAGTACAATTATGAAGATGAAGGTTGCAAGTATAATGACTGTGGAGAGCATGAGGGCTGTGGGATGTTAGAGAAACCAAGATCACAAATTTATTCTCAGATAGCAGTATAGTCAAAGACAAATGTATTGTCACCAGAACAACATGTTCACTCAAACCTGATCAAACCTGATCACCTTCCACTAGGCTTTCAATTTTAGAGGTTATGCCCATATGACCTATTCAAAACCATGAGAAACGAAACTCAGATATAACAATTAGGGGAGGGGGCCTCCCTGCACTGTTAAGTTCAGAAAGGCAAGCAGATGTGTCCTGCTGGTTGACAGTCATAAATCACCATCTTTCCTTGTTTCAAGTGCTGGTGTCTTTCCACAATCCATTACTCAAGTTCACAGTCCATGTTTCCTACATCACATGATGTGACAAGGCTAGTATCTTACCCTTGTCAAGAGAGGGTGAGAAATCCTCTCAGCCGGGGATAGGAGGCCTGCCAGGGAGTAATCCAGTGCCAGTCCTACTCCTGAGGGGGACAGTGGCAGTTGAAAGGGCCCCAATTCCTGCCCCTCTTTTGTGGCAGTATGTCTTTCTGCAATCCACATCTAACTCAAACCATGCCTCCACAACAAATGGCCTGCTATTTGTTTCATTTTCTTAGATAGAAGAATCATCAGAGCCATCAACCCATAAGAGACATCATCGAGAATCAGTGCTCTACATCATGAGAACCCAATAAGCATTAAAACTCATCAAGCAAAAAATACAGAATAAGCTGCATCGCTAATATACCCTGGTGCCGCAAGATCCTGCAAGCAGTGGAGAGAAAGCAAACCGCAGCAAAGAGCCACAGTATTACGTGGCAGACCGAAGAGCTCTGCAGTAAATCACAAGGCACAGGTGAGCCTACACAAAATACTAGGAAGTGAAGACAGAATATCCCCATTACTCCCCATAGAGCCATCACCAGGAATAAAGTCAAATGCTGCCTTTCCTGGGCCAACATTGTGTTTGCTCTGCGGCAAGGCAGAATAATTAATAAAGTCATCTTTTATTACACATTAAAGGTGACCAGTCACAAAGCACAGACTGGGATTCGAACCTGCAAGACACGTGTGTTGCTCCTGAGCTATCCTCTCAGCCTAAGTTGCAAGGGTTTAGCCCCCTTTTTCTAAAATGGCCTGTTCAAACCATCCCATGTGGGGACTACAGGGACAGATTGACCGAGGAAAGACTAGGGAAAGAGGGCTAATACTCAGAAGAGGTGGAATATACAACGGGACTACAGGAAACAGGAAGTGTGGGTTATTCAGGTGGGATCTGAGGGGGTGGTGGTGAAAGACCAACAGACCAGCTGAATGGAGAAAGGAGGGGCGGAGTGGCGGAATATCAAGGTAAGTTTTAGGAAAGAGTATAGGCACTGGTTATTGAATGAAAGTGGTGCTGATGTGTGATTGCGCACATTTGTGCAGCAATTGTGTGTAGAATAGACAGTGTAAGGAGTGAGTGTGAAGTGTGTGGAACCGAGAAAAGGAGGGTGTTTGAGCGGTATGTTTGAGAGAGTATGAGAGAGTATTAGTAGTGTAGAGTTGGTAATAGTAGTAGTGGGGAGGATAGAGTACTAGTGTGGAGCCTGGAGTAGTAGTAGTGTGGAGGAGGAAATAGGATTATGGAGGAGGGAGTAATATTTAGGGTTGGAGATAAGGTCTAGAAAGAGTGAGTAATATCAGAGGGAGAAACACAAAGAAGGCAGAGAACCAAGATGGATGGAGATTGACGTGAAGTGTAGCAAGAAGACAGAAAAGGAAAAGGCAAGTGTGAGTCTGACCGATTATAACCCAGTGTCTGGGCTCCCCAGCACCTCACACAAACACATAATCACATTCACAATGAATTTGATTATGTGTCAGTGTGAGGTACTGGCGCACCAGGGGCAGACATGGCCTTTTTTACTGGCCATGTATGATAAAGCAACCATGGTAAATGTTATTACATGGCTAGGCTGGCATTTTGGTGCAGTCAGTATAGCCATTTCTCACTGTGGCATGACATTTTGTATTCAGTATCTTTGATAAAGCAAGCATAATACATGTTATGACATGACTGGACTGGCATTTTGGTGCAGCCAGTCTAGCATTTCTAACTGTTGCATGCCATTTTTGTATTGGGCATCTTTGATAAAGCAAGCACGATGTGCAAACAAAAAGAAGATATCGAGGCTGAGTACCCCATAAGGAAATACACCAAACGTGGGTTACAAAGGAAAATACAAAGATCTTTGTTTTATACTGAACAGTTTCAAAGGACAAAGCAACAGATAGCTATCGGCCCTCAGTACAACACAGCGAACTCCAGCTTGGTGCGGTGTGCTCAGTGAGTGGCGGCTGTACATTAGAATAGTCGCACTTTTTATACTCTCGAAATCATGATGTTCAACCCACCTATGAGTTAATACAAGTTAATACATCACGGATCTAGGGTTCGTGCGGAGTTCATACATCTATACATTTAGGGTTTACCTTTAATACATTCACTAACAAATCATGATGGCAACAGTATGTCTTAGGATTTCTTTGTTAAGCTTTCTAAAACAGTTTTGTAAAATGCAGTCAAACAAGTGTTCACATTTCGGTATTTGAATACATTGTGTTTAACATATGCTCGCGGATTAGCTTCGTTGGTGCAGGTAATCCTCTACACACAGGTCAACGAAGGACAAGGTCTCAGTTCATGACCCTAACATGTGGCCTGCAGGCAAGTTACACATTAGTTTGTACACAGAGGTCAAGACGGCCATGTTACGTTCGGAATGACACTGTCCACCATCTTAGAACACAGGGTGACTTTAGAGGGAGAATCTAAAATGGTGGATAAACCTAAAATGGTGGCTTACTCAGATCTAAGGTCAAGACCTTGCTTTGTTTGTTTATTTGTTTATTATTTATAATGCGCCGAAAAGCCCAAGGGTAACAAGGCGCAGCAGATACAAGAATTTGCAAGACTTAGTTACAGACAGTAAAATATATACAAGTATGAACACAGTAATAATAGCAATAAGCGGTAAATATAAACATATGTACAATTAACAGTTGTGTATCCAGAGTGACCAAGTGAAGGTGGGAGACAAGAGGTCCTAGATGATAGCTGTCTTCAGCCAAGACATCAGCTTTGAGCGGAAGTTTTGGTAGGGTAGGTCCATTCTAAGAGTGGGTGGTAGGGAGTTCCATAGCTTGGCCGCTTTCACAGGGAAGCTATTGCCACCTATAGTTGATCGTTTGTAAGAAGGGACGGAGAGGCAGTCTCTGTATGCTATCCTAGTTTGTCTCATGGATGTTAGTCTATGAAATCTGTTGATCAGATAGGTAGGGGCCGCATTGTTAAGGGACTTATGGGTTAGTGAGGCAGTTTTTAAGGAAATTTTGTCTATGATGGGAATCCAATTTTGTTGCTTGCTATGTATTGTAATGTGGTCTCTTCTTGAGATGCCCAAGGCCGCTCTGAGTGCGTTGTTCTGGAGAGTTTGTAGCTTGCCAGTGACGGCCTTGGAGGACCCAAGATAGAGGGCGTTACAGTAGTCCAAGCGGGAGAGTATAAGGGCTCTGGCCAGGGTCAGACAACTAGCCTAGGATAGAAAAGGTTTGGCTGTCCGGATCAATTTACAAGTATAGGACGTGGAGGAGGCGAGTGAGTTCACTTGTCTGCTAAAATTGTAATTAGAGTCCAAGTAAAAGCCCAGTGTTTTGACTTAGTGTCCAACCCTGATGGTATTACCATCAATTATAAATGATGAGTATGCTGGGCTCAGTTTCTTTAGGCTAGCTTTGGTGCCCAGTGTGATGAGTTCCGTTTTATCATCATTCAGGCATAGACCGTGAGTGGCCATCCATGCCTGGATGATGATGTAAACCCTATTCACCAAGGCCAAATCCTTTGCATAATCTCCAGAAAGCGGAAGGAGTATCTGGGTATCATCTGCATAATTAGTGTAGGTGATACCGAGATGATCCAGATCGTCGAAAAGGGGCTTGGTAAATATGTTGTACAGTGTAGGGGAGACACAGGAACCCTGAGGCACACCGCAGGTGATGGGTATGGGGTCTGCCACGTCTGTCGACGAAAAGACCCTCATGGTTCTGCCATCAAGGAAGGATCTGATCCATGTAATGGCCTTGGGGGAGAAATGGGCAGCCGTGTGGAGGTGGGTGCAGAGGACCGAGTGATCGACCAAGTCGAATGCTGCGGATAGGTCAAGGAGGAGGAGTAAAGCTGCTTGACCATTGTCTTTGAGCAGATCAATCTGTGTTTTAAGGTCGATGAGAGCTGTCTCTGTCCCATGTTGGGGTCGGAAGCCTGATTGTCTGGCTCCTAGCAAGTGGTGATCCTCCAGGTGCTCCTGTATTTGTACATAGGCAACCTTGTCCAGAATTTTCAGAAGGAATGGTACCGTTGTTATAGGCCTATAGTTAGTAGGTATTTTTGGGTCAAGAGTGTTTTTTTTTTAGTAGGGGTAGTACCCAGGATTGTTTTAAATTAGTTGGGATGGAACCGGTGGAGAAGGAAGCGTTGATTAGTTTAGTGATAAATGGGGAAAGGTCACGGGCAGCATCTTTTATGAGCTGTGCTGGGCATAAGTCTCCCTGGCAGTTAGAAGGCTTTAATGACAGGATGATTTTTTCCACTTCGAGTATGGTCACTTTGGTAAAGTTAAATCGTGAATATTCACTTGTGGTCCGCTTCTCAGGTGGCTTGGACATGGCAGGATTGTTCAAGGAGGCTTTTTTACAGTATATCTTATTTTGTAGCGTGGCGATTTTGTTGGCTAGGGCATATTGGATGTTGTTACACCAGTTATTGTCTTTTATGCAGGTGTCTATAGGTGCTATGGGGGTTTCTACTTCTTTTAGAATCGAGAATAGTTCCTTTGTGTTTGAGCTGGCTTGGGAGATGCAAGAGTCAAAGGAGGTACGTTTTGCAAGGAAGATTTCTTTTCTTGCAACATTGATTTCTTCGTAAGTGGTCTGTCAGCAGCTTGGTGTAGGCCAATATACATATATTCATACAGTATAGGAGGCACGATATGATTTACCCTCCTTTTGGCCTATGCCAAGCTTTAAACTGCCTCTGGTCACTTTACGAACAACTCCACGTCTCAACATCCATACACCCTGAATCACTATCAGAAATATCTATCGCCATTAGATCGGTTATCAGAATTTCCTTCAAAAGATAGTCTTTGGAGTTCTTGTCTGGGACATATACCTTGTGTCCTGATGTACCTATCTCCTGTGCGCAACATCCCCCTAGCATCGAACATATACTAGGTAAGCACTGTATACAACAACAAAGAAACAAGAGAATTCTCAAAATGATCAGTAAGACCGAAAGCACCTTCCAACCCCAAGATCGCAAGAAGTCCTAGAAACAAGCGCTAAGATAACAATTTCCTCCGGGAACATAACTTCTGAACTAAGGACATGCAGATTTTGTATTGCCTTAAAGATAGTTGGGGAGGAATCTGGCACGGAAACACAGCAAGTGGACCCCACTAATTTACATACTCCACCACGTTCAGCCAGAATGACATCTAATGCCATCCGGTTCTGAAGTGCTACTAATCTTATTGCTTTCTGTTCTAATGTCATATTATAGAGTATGTCCATGGTCTGGTTGATGGTTCTCTCCAGTACTCTCGCTAGTCTCTTGATGTCTTCGGATATCACTATTTGTCCCCAAAATGCCACAAAGGATTTCGCTACGTCACCCAGAACCTGTGCTGGAGTCTCACCATTCTCGTCCCGCCGTGGACGAGCCTTTGAAACTTGTACAGTACTAGCTATGAATACCCCGGGTAACAGGATCCCTAAATAACAAGTTCCCTGCCAATCCCTGGGTAACCATGGAAATGCTACATTACCACAAACAAACTACACAGGTTCGCCTACATACAAAGGTCTGTTTTCCCCAGTCAAATTTGCAACTTTGGCACAACCTTTAAAATCTCCCATTGACTGAGTACCATTCCTCTATATGCAGAAAGAAACTGAATCAGGCCATGGTTAACAATGTAAGAAGGTGGAATGGCATCCTTATTGCCTATAGGAGCCATTTTGAAAGAGATCAAAGATTGAAAAGGACGAAACAATCTATCAGAAGGCCTAATAGAAGCAACGTTGAGCTTGCTCCTATTCGCGAAAAGTGAGCATCCCAGGGGCATAAGAACACGTTTCTCAAAACCATTCAAATTAGTACCATCAAAGTTCCCCGAGATGCTATTGTTCCATCGGCCAAAGAATAGTGCTCTAAGAGAAGCATAACAGGCAGTTGTCAAAGGTAAAGGATGAATATACCAATCTAGCCCCTTATCCCTGTGTTGCGGTAAATGCAAACAGACCCATCAGTTGGATTTATTAAAAATGGCATGTGTAGCATTCATGATGAGTAACAATGTATTATTGTAGTATCTCTGTCTATGCTGAGAGTCTCTAGGAGATAGAGTGTGCAGATGCACGAAAGGAGTAGAAACAGTGGGTACATTTTCAGTCGGTAACAAGGTTTCAAATGGATGCACTTCTTCCAGGTACCAAAAGCCTAAAACAGTTACTATTATAAAACCATTTGACATTATGAAAAGACAGCAATACGTTTTCGGGGCCCAAACAGTTTGTCCATTCTCATAGCTGTAATGTACTGATTGAGCACAATGACTTTTTCCTCTTTTTTTGTAAGGGGGAAAGGGTTGTGAGGAGTAAACCGTATACACAAGCAAAAGACACCACTTGCTACCCAACTTCCCAACACACTGTCAGACAGGTGAGAGTACTTGTAAGTGATTTTTGTTTACACTTAGCTGCATTGATCACGTGAACATAGGTGTTGACAAAAAAACAATTTTTAATATATTTTCAAATCGTTAAAACAACCATCTATCAAACTGATACAGCGATGATCTGGCTAAAAGACAAGACACAAATACACAAATGAATTAGCATTCTCTCAACATGTTCTAAGGTTATACCCGGGACCTCAGTCACAAGCATTTTTCTAAGATGTATTCACAACACCTAATTTGAAAAAATCTGACTTGATGCTCTCTATTCCGACAAATATGATGTTAGTATCAGGGTGAATTTAGAAAAACATGACATTGTTTCTTATATCATGGCACGTCTACACCAACTTGTGTTTCGGGGGAAACACATACACCACAACTAACAAATCTTGATATACAGTGAGTAGTCTGTCCCCTTCTTCAGAATGCTGTCAATCTTTTCAGTGTATAATCCAATACACAGATAGAGAAGCAGTCAGTAATGTGATCAGCATTTACTGCAAACATAAACAAATACAAATAAAATAAACGTTAAAAGACCTATACTACAAGTGATCATGATTCTATCACAGGGCAGCTCAAGGGCTCAACAACCTAATGACCTGCTACTTGCGTAGCTTCTTTCTATGTGTGGGAGTCTAACTTCATGATTCGGCGTCGCAATTTCGCCTAAGTTGGGTAGCAAGTGGTGTCTTTTGATTGTGCATACATTCTCATAGCTGGCTACACAATCATTTATCAGTCGTGTACGAGTGGTAGCGGTTGCAGGTATTGCAGTCTTCAAACGAAAAACCCCAGTGTTTTTTGCTGGCGACCTCCCAGCCGAGCGACTTCTTAGTCCTTCCACAACCCTAGCCAACAGAATCGCCTTTTTTGAACAATTATTTGGGCAAAAAGCAAGCCCTTGATGATTTTTCTCTTCTTCTCCGAATGCACAGCCGAACTGTGCCGTAAGTCTATTTCCTTGGACGCAAATTGTACCTCGTTGTCCCTGGTACTGATTGATCCAAGAACAACGTGTCGTCACTTCCCGTTGGAAGCGACGTATCAAGAGCAAGTGAAGATGCAAGATCCGGAACAACAGTTTCCGGAAGCAAAACTTTTGGAGAGTGTGGAGACAAAATGGCTGTTTTCCCGAGGTCTCGCGGGCTTAGAGAGAGACTCAGATGATTCACTCTCGTTGATGTTTACTGCTTCGGGATCGTTGGTTGCAGTATTGGTGAGGGCTTCTGTTTCTTCTGTATCGTATGGCACTGGGTGTGGAATCTTCTTGAATTGCGTCGCACGGATCACTCAAATGCCTTCGTCAACACCCACTCACTGGACCGAATGCTATGACCTGCGCCCTCGTATCGTACAGGTAAAGCCTCTCGCACCTGGTGATAAATCAAATACAGGTTTTTAGTCAACTGGCTACAGTAATCTGCAAGAAGTACATTTTCAACATTTCAAGACCGACATTTCGGAAGGTTCCAGATGTTTGCAGGTCTCCCCATTACCACCTCAAATAGAGAGAGCCCAGTCTTAGTTTGAGGGGTTGTATGCATAGCTAGCAACACGATCGGTAAGGGGTCCGGCCATTTTAATTTGGTGCCGGCACACGTCTTAGCGAGCTTGTTCTTGATGATGCCGTTGTGTCTTTCTACTAGTCCGGCACTCTGAGCATGCCTGGCCGAATGAAACCGTTTGTCGATTTGTAATGCCGCACATATCTGCAGGATTAAAGCAGCGACAAAGTGTGGACCATTGTCCGACCAGATGACTCTTGGTAGCCAAACCTAGGAAAATACTCCTTTAACATAGTTTTTGCAGTAGTCATGGCTGTAGCGTCTTTAACAGGAAAATCCTCAACCCATTTGCTGAAAGCACAGATGACAACTACACATATTTCAAATTATTACACCATTCCATTTTCGATAAAATCAAAGTGTATAATTTCAAAGGGGACAGAAGGTGGACCAAAACTTCCCCTGGGAGTTGATGTTCCCTTTCCCAAATTGTGCTGTAAACAAATCATACAGTCCTGAACATATCGCTCAGCTATTTTAGAAATGTTGTCATTTGCCCAAACTTTCTCCAACATTTGTGTAAGCTTCCGGGCACATATGTGGGTAGGGCCATGAGCCATAACGACCATCATCATTATGTACGCATCAGGAAGTAGCTATTTCCCTTCAACTATGTCCACCCAACACCCATCATCATCGAGTTTCCCCAAGCCTTCAGCCCATTTCTTGGACTCTTCTAATGTGGCATCGGCTTGGATGTCTCTTACAGAGTCAACACCCTCATCCATTACATAGGCATTTACAGTCTCCCTTAAAGTGTATATGCTTGCAGAGAGATTGGTGGCAGTCTGTTTAGCTATCTGATCAGCGAAAGCATTCCCTTTTCCTATATCATCTACAATCTTTTGATGTGCTGCACATTTTACAACTACTAACTGAGTGGGAAGTGCAAGCGCTGAGACGATTTGTACTATTAGGGAGCCATGCTGAATCTTTGTACCGTGTGAAGTTAAGAACCCTTTTTCTGACCAAAGTCTACCAAAGTTGTGAACCACCCCAAAGGCATACTGACTGTCAGTGTATATATTCACAGTAAGCCCTTCGGAAAGTTCACAGGCTCGGGTCAATGCTATAATCTTTGCGGCCTGCGCGGAGTTATGCGTGATTCCCTTGGTTTCCACGACTGTGCTTAATGTGGTGATTGCATAAGCAGCTGTCGATGTACCATCCGGATGTTTGAAGCAGGAGCCATCGCAAAACAGCTCCCCTTGTGGATTATTCAAAGGAGTGTCTTTTAGATCAATTCTACCCTTTTCTCTTGTTCAGTAGTGTACAGGCAATCATGTGACTCTTTGTCACTGCAATCAGTACCTTGCGGGAAAGGTTAGAGGTCAGCCAGATTAAGAACACACACCTCTTAATTTGTATGTGAGGAGCAAACTAGATCGATTCATATCTCGTCAACCGTGCAGAAGTGAGGTGTTGCATTTGAGTTCTGTTCAATAGAACATCTACAGAGTGAGGCACCATCAGGGTTAGAGGATGTCCTAGGACCATTCCCTCACTCTGCTTTACAGACGCAGCAGCAGCACCAGCGACAGCTCACAAACATTTTGGCAAAGCGCATGCTACAGGATCAAGGGCGGAGAAAAGTAACCGCACGGCCTATTCTTCCCTCCATGTTCCTGCGTTAATACAGCCAAAGCACATCCATCACATTCATGCACAAACAACACAAAGGCCTTTTCATAGTTTGGTTTGCCCAAAACCGGTGCCGAGCACAATGCAGTCTTGAGCAGATCAAATGCTTGCTGGTGCTCCATGTTTCACGGCAATGGCGAAGAAATGCCCTTCTTCGTCAAAGCCAACATCGGCTTAATCACAAGTGAGAACCCGGGAATCCACTGCCTACAGTAAGAAGCCATACCTATTAAGGCTCTAACATCCTTCTGTGTATTTGGGACAGACATGCCAGAAATGAGTTTTAACCGTTCAGGTGTCAATCTTATTCCCTCCTTTGACAGGAGATAGCCTAGATAGGCGACCTCCTGACAAAAATATTGAAACTTTTTAAGAAAAGCTTTGTGTCCATCCTTAGCCAAGTGTATAAGCAATAACACAATGCTCTCCTTACAAGCGCTCTCAGAGTCGGCAGCCAAAAGTAACTCATCAACATACTGAAGCAGTGTACAAGTAGAGGGCAACTCAAGGGTATCAAGCTGTTCTTTCAAAGCCCTACTATAGATGCTAGGACCTTCCGCGTAACCTTGCGGTGCATGGGTAAATGTAAACGAGCGTCCCCCTAAGGTGAACGTGAACAAGTATCTACTGTCCTTGTGTATAGGAATACTAAAGAAAGCATTCTTCAGATCCACAACACCAAAATAAGTAGCTGAAGCCAGGATCATAGTGAATATTGTCGTTACATCAGGTACAATTGGGAATTGTGGAGCGACGATCTTATTGATGGCACGTAGATCAATTATGAAATTAAATGGAATTGCATTATCGCCTTTTTTGTACACGGGCAAAATCGGACTATTGCACAAACTACCTGCAATCTCCTCAATCTCCCCTCGATGCACAAAATCGGAGATGATGCATTTCAAAGCTTGCTCACCCTCAACTGAAATCTTATATTGTGGAATACGTGGCAGCTTTACTCCATGTTTTAAGACTATTTTAACAGGCTCGATCTGCAAAACACCAACATCATTGTCGTCAATTGCCCATAAACTCTCTGGTACATCACTGATTTCTGGCGGCAAAGGTCTAGTCAAGAATTGAGACAGAAGTTGCTGTGGTGAAATCGTAAAATGCACTCCATCAGAAGAACAATGAATTACTGCATTTAATTCCTTCAACAGATTCAACCCCAGCAAATTCTCTCCACAATTCGAAGTCAAAAGGAATGGACAGTGGTCCGTAAAGGGACCCAGAGAAATAGGTACCGGCGAAGAAACCGGACAGACAACTGGTGTGCCAGAAAACCCTACAGAAACATTGGTTTGCCCTGACATTGGATGTTTGGAACCTGAGAATGATCAATGGAACACTTCTGTGCTGCTGTATCTATCAAGAATTGATGTTTCCTATTTTCCACTACCATTTCAACGTAGGGACCTTTCTGATTAACGGGAATAGGCGTCGGTTCCAAACCCTGCTTCGGGTAATCCTAACGAAACAGAGTGTTGTCAAAAGAAAGTTCTTCAGGGAGGTAAGCGGCAGAAGGATGATCAAAAATGTTTCTCGTATTCATACTTGGTACCTGATTATCCTGTGAAAAAGGTTGCTGTGGATCCTGTGCAAACTGGCCTCTACCAGGGCCCCCAACACCCGGGTGACCTCTGGACCATCTACCCATATTTCCAAATGCGTTATTTGACCTTTGTCAAAGGACTGGGCATTGTGCACAACAATGACTCTCTTGCCTACAATAGGCACACTGGTTAATGTTTACAGGACCCAAGGGCACATTTCCTTGTGGAACATACTGACCTCTAATCTGCGAACTACCCCCTCTAGGGCCTCTAACAATTTGCTGCAATAATACTTTTGTCTTCAAATCACCTTTTCTCTTTTCGACTCTTTCCTTTTCATTATTGACACAATTCTCATAGTACTGAGCCATGTGCAGTACTTCTGATTGAGACTTTGCTTGCCAAGCACTCTCAGAAGACATAATTTGCGACTGGATGTCAGGCAACAATCCCCGCACAAATTTGTCTACAAATAATCTTTTCCCAGACTCTGTGCTTAAGTCTTGTCCACTGAAATCCAAGAATACCTGTTCGAACCCATTAAAGAACTTGTTAGCACCCTCAGATTTCCCTTGGACAAGGCCGTAATGATTATATCATGTAAAGTTAGTATCACCTGAGGCGGTCTCTCACCAGCTGGCCCTTCTCCATCGAGTCTAATTATGTTAGCCCATGTATCTCCTAACCCTGGTACGTCGTCTATAGTTCTAACCTGTT
Organism: Ambystoma mexicanum; assembly: GCF_040938575.1. Classification (NCBI taxonomy): domain Eukaryota; kingdom Metazoa; phylum Chordata; class Amphibia; order Caudata; family Ambystomatidae; genus Ambystoma; species Ambystoma mexicanum. The sequence continues at coordinate 315,961,847 of NC_090936.1, forward strand.
TCCACAAATCTACGGGCAGGAGTACAGGAAATAACAAGTCAATATCACTTAAGGTAAATACTGAGGATGGCAAGACAGACTCCATTTCTTTATAGAATCCTATCGGATTTTTCCTAATGTCGGGAATAGATTGTCTAATAGTGTTCACTTCCTGTCTTGAGAACGGGACGTGAACAAAACTGCGACACATAATGTGCAGGTATTTACGCAGCAGCTGTACCCGCTGCAACATTAGCAAGGATCACAACCTTTGGGACAAGTGCCAGAGGAACCTCTCTCATAGGCAACTGAGAAGTACGCAACTCCGAACGCTTCCTAAGCAACAGAGCCAAATCGAGCGCTAAAGCAGTCGAAGAAGTGTCAAGTGAAAAAGCTCTCTTAAAAATACTCAATTACTCTGTGGGACAACTAATCTTCCTCTTTACACACTCATCCTGCAGGTATTCTGCCATTACCTGTCTCAATTTCTTCTGCATTTCTGGTGTAGAATGACTATATGTGTCATATACTTCAACTGGAGTTATCGACATATCTGTGACCCATCTAATCGCATCTTTCGTACAAATTCGTGTTTCCTTAGATATCGATTTACGACAAGGATGGAACCATTTCTGTACATACATACTATCCTCATCTTCATCCTCATTCTGTAACCTTTCCAACTCCTTCCTATACTCAAATATCCTATCAACATGCTCTTGTACTTTCTCGACAGTGTCTCTAGAAAATGCTAAGGTGGTCAGATCCCTCAACCCTTGTGGGAGATCTGTATTGTTTAGTCTGTCCCACATTACACATAAGTGAATCCCTAATCCCTCAATAAAAACATTTTTCTCAGGAAAATTATTCATATTAGAAAGTGTGGCGAAAACATTAGCTCGATCATCTCTCTCCATACAATGTTTAGCCCATGCAATCAAGTCACGTTTCTTCTCTGGAGGTACAGTGTTGCGAGTGACAACCCTTGATCCCGCTCCCTGATCGACTACAAGCAGTGCAGGACCACTTGGAAGAGAGAGAGCAGGCAAGTTCAATGGAGGTACTATTACTGGTGCAATAGGAAGAGGCGGAGGAGCAGGTGGAGGAGCAGCAACAAAAGGAGGAACAATGACTGGAGGAAGAGGAACAGTAGGAGGAGCAGGAACAACAGGAACAACAGCAGGAAGATCAGGAATAACAGCAGGAAGAGGCAAAGCAGCAGGAAGAGGAACAAACGGAGGTGGCGCAGTGGCACCAGGCCTTCGTTCATTTAACAATTTATAAATAAATTTGTCAGAAACATGAATGCCTTTAGAAGGATAGATTTTCTGAATGCCAAGCGAGAAAGCCCTATCCATATTCCTAGCCCACTCAGACTGTTTATCCTGGTCATATAACAATGCTTTTTCAGCATTCGTCTTATGACGGTGTGCGTGTTTTTCTCTACTCTTAAACTGTGACAAAGCTTCTTTCTTCCAATTCTGTAAAACTTCGAATGCTGCAGGTCTAGCCTTTTTCTTTAATAAAATTGACTCTAAATACTCAATACGAGGGATTTCAAAACTACCATTGATTGGCCACTGAAGTTCGGAAGCATGTCTGGTTTGTCTGTGCCAAATATCATTAAACACCATACTACCAATGCCATGCTTACAGTACATAGTACAAGCTGGCGACACCTCCTCTGGTGCCGGACGTCTAAATTCCAAAGATTACCTATCACTGCGGAATAACGTCCTGAAGCAGGTAGACAATTTCCCAGGCATATCAAAATATTGGTGTTACCTGGTCAATAATTGTATTTGCAGATACAATGCGCCAAAACAAATTATCAGGATGCTTAAGAATCGGGTCACGACTCACCTGATCAATCCTAAGGAGGTCCAATCGGATTTCAAAGATTCTTTTCTAACTAGTTTTACCTCGTGTTTGGTGATTTTGGCAAATCTGCCCGCCTCGATAAGTAGACCCTCATCAAGATGCTGACTCGGAGCGTGTACTCATCATCCAGGGATCGGGCCGTGCAGCGCTGCTAAGTTGTCGCATCTCTTTCGAAAAGGGGCCCCTTTTTTGTTACACCGTCCAATCCCGGTCCGATAGCGTGCGTCAACCTTCAATGAGCTGGCATCAATCTTGAGGGTCCCTATTCAGGCGCTATCTGTGAAAACAAAAAGAAGATATCGAGGCTGAGTACCCCAAAAGGAAATACACCAAACGCGGGTTACAAAGGAAAATACGAAGATCTTTGTTTTATACTGAACAGTTTCAAAGGACAAAGCAACAGATAGCTATCGGCCCTCAGTACAACACAGCGAACTCCAGCTTGGTTCGGTGTGCTCAGTGAGTGGCGGCTGTACATTAGAATAGTCGCACTTTTTATACTCTCGAAATCATGATGTTCAACCCACCTATGAGTTAATACAAGTTAATACATCACGGGTCTAGGGTTCGTGCAGAGTTCATACATCTATACATTTAGGGTTTACCTTTAATACATTCACTAACAAATCATAATGGCAACAGTATGTCTTAGGATTTCTTTGTTAAGCTTTCTCAAACAGTTTTGTACAATGCAGTCAAACAAGTGTTCACATTTCGGTATTTGAATACATTGGCCCTCATTACGACCCTTGCGGAATTCGGAAAACGATGGCGGAAATGCAATACCGCCATCGAATAGCGCTCGGTGCGACTATGACCCGTCACCGCAAAGTACGAAGCCATTAGCGACACCGTAGTGAACGCCAACGCTAACTGCACCAAGCACGCGCGCGCGCCATGCGAAACCGCAAACACCACCATGGCGCAAGGGTACGCCAATTCCGACCCTAGCGGACATGTACCTAACGCCATCAAGCATGGCGGAATGTACCATTCCGCCATGGTGAGAAGTACGGCATCGCGAATCAACCGTAAACGGCCCCACTGAGTGCCTGTACACCGCTCCCTGCCCACAAAGTACAACTCCCCGTAGGTGCAATGAAGTCACAATGCAACCATTGAAATGTATAAGTCACCCATGCATGCCAACGAACAAAAGAAACACAACAGGGGCCAATGGGAGCTGCAGGGCACAGATGGCACGAATACAGAAGCCATCCCAATGGACATGACCACAGTCCCCCACCAAGAAACGCACGCAAACACAGGCACCTGTGACCAGCAATATTCCGAGAATCACATCATTCCACCAGTCCACCTGGCTGACCGGCATCTGTTACACAAAACCCAATCCCCCGCCCCTGAGCATGACAACATTCAAACTGTCATATTGGCAGCCCCCATCCCTGACCTCACGGGCTTCGTAGGCAAACGCGCCCAGTACAGTACCACGCAACTAAACTCCGAAGCTGGAACCCAATGCAGATCTCCTCACAATACATCGCCCCCCAAATAGGCATATGCCACATCACTTGCAAAGAAAAACGCTACACGGGCCAAATCAGAATAGAAATTTAATGCACATCAAAATCACCAAGCCCATACAGCCATCAGGCCATGAACTCCAAAACACTTTTCACCATTGTGGGCTGCATCCGCAAGAAATGACCAGCCACTACCTGTGTGTCGCCCTGTTCCCTCATGGTACACAGAGCCACATTCACGTACGAAAAGGCAACATGGAAGCGCACAGAACCGCAGGGCCGTCCCAATGGGGAGGCACTAGTCCAGCTGAAAGGCCGAAATGTTGCTCCGAGCCACCAGTACTGCGTAAGGGCATGTGGGCCATTGGCGATCGTCCCATAAGATCGTAATGCTGCTCCACTGATTAACACGAAGCAGCAGGTGTCGGGAGTAAAACCCATCTGCAGGAGTGGCATACAGATGGCAGTGGCAAAAGGGGAGGAGATACCTGTCAACCAAAAGAAAAGAAAAAGAACAGAATGGCCATCAGAACTACATTCGAACAACTCACTTCAATGATCACACTAAATCCACAGCCATATGCATGCTAGCCCACTCCAAAGGATCATCACCACCCCAAAACCACTTGCGACTCATAACCATCTATATCGAGGTGCAAACACCATCACAAACGAGTGTACCTGTGCATGCGTCTGTCAAAACAGAATCCATCAGATGGGAATGTTAACGTGCATGGACACAAGTGTCTGAGGGCGCGTCGAGACAGGGAGGGCTCAACAAGGCCAGATAGACGATGGTCCCACTATGGCAGCCCTGCATCACATAGCGTAGGGGAGGCGGATAGATCCCAAGAAGCCCTGTACATGGCAAACTCTGTATCAAATCACCTGCCCATGCATCCATTCATCATTCCCTCATCCCGGGATTAAAACGCCTGAATATTTACTCACATAACATTAGAAATATCCATTGAGTCTGTGCGTTATGCAGCCTGCAAAATCCACAGTGCCCCAGCCCGTAATTCCAGTGTAGTGAAGTAACATGTATTTGGGAACGTCCGGCCTCTTCGCCCACGTCGCTATTGCACATCCCAAACTATTCATATCAATCATTGCATCCTCGCCATGGCCCCTGTCTCAAGGACATTGAACAATAGTACGTTATATTTGCAGTCAGACCTGTGGGGATTTCCTCGCCGCTAGCTGAAAACCGAAAGCGCCGCCCTTCGAATTCCTCATTTGCAACATCACGTCGAAGAGGCATCTGTGGCCGTTTGAAATCACTAATTATTCCATCGAGTGCGGCTGTGTGTGAAAATGGCAACTGCCTTCACCCACAAATGGGACGCCCCGCCCGTCGTTGCAACTCGGTACAGTGATGCATGAGGGCCCACCGTTACTCGAGTACTACGTTCCACTGACCCTTCACAAGTCTGTTCGCGACTGCACAGATAGTATGTGAAACAATGGGACCACAGCAGAATGAACATATCAACCAATCTTACACGGCCATCGGGTACAAATACATGATTGCAATAGCAAGATGCCATTCCCCGAATTGCAGCGTTGTGCGCGGGACGTGCTCGGCCAAAGGGGAGAGCAGTTTGCACAGGTGGAATGAATCACCACAGTTGGAGGCCATACAGCCTGAAAACACATAAATTGCACAGCCAGTCTCCTCCCACAACCACACCGAAATGCTACCGGCAGGACTCGCGATGTTGGCCCTGGGGGACCTGATAGCACTGCAAGTACTCCAACTCCAAGAAGAAGACGAACACCAACTACAACCGGCCGCACGGAGGAGACGCAGGAGGAGGAGGAGGCCAAGGCAGGGCCAGCAAGGGCCGCCAGCACAGCCACTACCACCACGCAGGCAGCCCGCAATCCCACGCCTCCGAGCACATCCGTTCAACCTCACTGATGAGCAGATCCACACCCTCTACCGTCTGGACCGGGACACCATAGCCGCCATTGTGGACATGACACAGGCTGACCTTGTCAGCATGATAGATAGCCCAACCGCCATCCCACCCCTACTGAAGGTGGTGTCTGTACTCCACTTCCTGGCCACAGGCACCTACCAGCACACAGTCGGACAGTTGCATGGCATTTCTCAGCCACTGTTCTCACGGACACTATTTCAAGTGCTCGATGCCCTCCTGCAGCACGCAGACGACTACATCTCTCTACCACGCTCGGAGCAGGAAATTACCAACACAAAAGTGGGATTCCATGCACTTGCCGGCATACCGGGTTGCATTGGTGCCATCGACTGCACCCATGTGGAATTGGTCATCCCACATGCCATGGAGGCCCAGTACCGCAACCGAAAACAATTTCATTCCCTGAATGTACAAATGGTGTGTGACTCCAACAGGATCATTACACATTGTTGTGCCCGATTCCCTGGATCAACCCATGATTCTATGGTCTTGAGGAACTCTACAATACCACGCTACATGGAGCGACACGCAGGGAACAGATCCTGGCTACTCGGTGAGTCTCATTACATGCATGATTATGTGGGGTATGTGATTTGGCAATGACCTGGCAGGAAGGGGGGGGGGGTGTGCGTACGTAGCAATGGCATTCCACATCATGCGTTTCTCGTCCACATACAGGTGATGCTGGATATCCACTGAAGAGATGGCTCCTCACACCAGTCCGGAACCCACGGGACCAGCATGAGGAGGACTACAACCATGCCCACTCACGTACCCGTGTAGTCATTGAACAGGCATTCGGCCTACTGAAGACTCGTTTCCGCTGCCTCAGCAGGTCTGGCGGGGCACTCCTGTACCGCCATGAGAAGGTTGCAAAGATGGTCATGGCATGTGTCATGCTCCACAACATGTGCGTACGTAGAAATGTGCCCATGCCCCCTGACGCAGAACTGCAAGCACCTGATGATGGTCATGATGAGGGTGGGGATGTGGCAGCACCTCATGGAGTCTGCGAGGCACCGGAGGCCCGTGACATTCGTCAGCATCTCATTGATGCATGCTTCTAGCACTCACGCCTGGTGGCTGATACATGGACACGGGACTCGTGGCACTGTGTGTGTCTGGGACATGCACAATATGGACTGTACGCCTATGATGGCCTAGTACACAAAGATCAATGTCCACACATCTCATTGGTTGATCGTGCACTTTTTATGGCATATGTGATATCATGTTGAACACCCTATCGACCCGCCACCCAAGTGAGCCCAACACACCCCCTCCACCCTCCTACCTCCCCCCCGAACACCAGTGTCCAAAGATGCTCATTGTCAGTGGGCTGTCGCTATTGCAAGCCCCCTCTGCGGGTATCAGGGGCACCCCTGCCTGTGGAGCGCAGGTTCCTCCCAGATCTACGTTGGGGGCTGCCCTGGACGGAACTTGCAACGGATGATGTGTCTGCCTGCTCACGTCCATGCATGTCCCTAAGGGTTTGCGAGAGCTCAGTGAGCACACGGCGCACTGCGGCAAGTTCGGCACATACGTCTTTGGACGTCGCATGCAGTTCCCCCCTCAGGCTCTCGGTGCTTCTCTCCATTTGGACTCTCAGGCTCTCGGTGCTACTCTCCATTTGGACTCTCAGGCTCTCGGTGCTACTCTCCATTTGGACTCTCAGGCTCTCGGTGCTACTCTCCATTTGTGCCCTTAGCGTCTCTGTACCTCTCTCCATTTCTGCCCTAAGTGTCTCAGTTGATGTTTCTATGTCTGCCTTAGTGCCCCCACATTCATCGGCATGGTCCTTGAGGAGTGTGGCCAGTTGCTGCTGTTGCACGATTAACTGGTCGAGGGACTGTTGCCTCTGCTGGGCCATGGCCATTTGCGGGGGTGTCACAGAGGGGCTGTTGTCCTCATGTTGCCTTGCCACAGGGCTTGTGGGGGATGGCCAGTCGTCGTCTTGTGGGTGCCCCTGCGTGGTATCCTCATGTTGTACGGGATGGGACAGACAGGGGGATTGGGACAGGTCATGGATGGATCTGACTTCGACATCCCCGTTTTCTGTGTCCGAGCATGCTGCCATCAATGGGGTGTCACCTATGGTGCTGCTGCCACCAGAGGCAGTGCCTTCTGTGGCATCCATTGGGGGGACCTGTGGTGGTGGTGTTGTGGGCATGAATGGCTGCTGGGGTTCCTGTTGAAGTTCCCTCCTCTGTGCTGCCACCTGATTTGTGCTGCTGCCGTGTCTTGATGCGTGCAGCTGAGGTGGAGGGTCTCTGGCCGTTGGTCTTGGCCCTCTTTGCAGGTGTGCTGGTAGGGGTGTCCTGAAGCTCGTCGTTTGGATCGGACCCTGTGGTGGAGTAAAGGAGGGCGAGGGTTATTGATGGGTCTGTGGGAATTGGAATGGCATTGTATCACATGCTTTGGGGTGGTACCTGAGGGTGATTTGGGTCGGGGCCTTGGAGGTGCTTTCATTTGTGTGTGGAGTGAGGGTGCAGTTGTTTGGCAGCCTGCAGTTAGGGTGTGCCTGCTGCACGAGTAGTGCGTGTATTAGGGGTTTTTAATTATTTATGTATTTATTGTGGGTTTTAACGTGCGCTATCAGGCCGATGTGTGTGGACGTTCTCCTGGACATGTGTTTCTGTTGCACTATGTGGACGCATGGTACTTCACATGGATGGACTGTGTGGATTTGGCATTGTTTTATCTGGCCCACCTACCTGAATCTTCGGATGTCTGCACTCCTTTCTCCATCCCTCCGACTCCCTCTATGCTCTCCATTCCGATGGTGGAGGCACAGATTTCTTCCCAGGGGGTCAACTTGATGGGTGATTCAGGACCTCCCCCGGTGGCTGTGGCAATGTTGCGGTTGGCAGAGAGTATGCTGCGGACGCGTATCCGCAGGTCGTCCCATCGCTTGCGGCATTGCTGTGGGGTGCGGGGTGCGGTCCCCACCGCACTTACCCGCTGTGCCACCAGAGCCCATATGGCCTTCTTGTTTGCAAGTGCCGTTCTGGTCATTTGCGTGGAGAAGACGACGGCAGCATTCTCCTGGAGGGTCTCTGTTAGCACGGTGAGTTCCTCACGGGAGAAGTGGACCTGCCGCTTGCGGTCGCACGCTTTCTTCGCTACTTTTCCCATTTTTCTTGGTTTCGCTAGGGTGGATGACGGGTTGGGGTGTGTTTCAGGGTAGTGATTTTAGTGGTTGTGTGGTTTTAGTGGTTTTATAGGTGTACGGCGGGATGTTTCCCGTTCCGGGCCCATGTTTTTACTTCCGTTTCCGTATATTTCCGGTCACCGTACTTTCCGGTAGGCGCACACTGCGGTCACCGCTAAGAGGGGTGGCGGTATTGCATCTAGGGCGCCGTACGGCGGCGGTGTGGGGCGTTTTGGGGTCATTTCCGCCATCGCGGACTTTGCACTTCCGCCATGGCGTGGTGCTCGTGCCCGATGGGTCGGAATGGGCCGCACTTTGCTCCTTCGTGCAATGGCGGAAACGCTATTTACGCTGTGGCGGTCCGGTCAGTCACTTTCCGCCAGGGTCGTAATGAGGGCCATTGTGTTTAACATATGCTCGCGGATTAGCTTCGTTGGCGCAGGTAGTCCTCTACACACAGGTCAACGAAGGCCAAGGTCTCAGTTCATGACCTTAACATGTGGCCTGCAGGCAAGTTACACATTCGTTTGTACACAGAGGTCAAGACGGCCATGTTACATTCGGAATGACACTGTCCACCATCTTAGAACACAGGGTGACTTTAGAGGGAGAATCTAAAATGGCGGATAAACCTAAAATGGCCGGCTTACTCAGATCTAAGGTCAAGACCTTGCAACACGGATTTCTTCGTAAGTGGTCTGTAAGCAGCTTGGCGTAGGCCAATATACATATATTCATACAGTATAGGAGGCACAATATGATTTTCCTGTTCCACACGATAAGTGTTATGATGTTGCTGGATTGGCATTTTAATGCAGCCAGTCTAGCTTAACTTAACCATAAATCCCTTTTGAAAAGTTTAGGATTTTATATTGTGCTATATATTTGAAGTATGGGGTGGTGAATGCAAACCGTCAGGAAATTATTAACACGTCACCATTTTTCTGCATGAACAACATCCACAGTAGCAGCAGAGGTATTTACATAATTGGATAATAAGAGAATCAAAGTTGGTGCTCTGATAGTACGGAAATCGAGAAGTAATAGGAATATAAGTTATGTACACATTATTCTCACTTTACATGTTTTTAAGGAAAGCTTTAACCTTTATTAAAAGCAATGACGATGCAATAGATTTCTATAGAGTGGCATTTTCAGTGTATTTGATAGATGCATGCGACATAAAGGCTGCTCGTACGTTAGGGCCACCAACAGATCATTTCCTGCATTGCCGGTTTTCTGTGCATGCTTTTCCCAAGAAAAGCTGATAGCAAATGGAATTTGAGAAGTGTGATAAGTGTGCTGTAAGCACTGAATGCTTGCTTTAATTGGCGAGCTTCTAAATTGGTATTGATACATTCTAAATGCATAATTATCTTTATCGAAATGGAACACCGAGAGCTACACAGTGCTGTGTTTGGTGCCCTGCACTGTATATTGTTTTACATCACAATTATCATGCAAAGCAGAGTGACTTTAAACACCTCATTTGAAGTGCTCCTTTCCAGAATAAGAGATCCTTGTTAGAACATTTGCATGGATGTTTATATCCAGGCTTCTAACACAGCCCAATTAGTGCTACACAAAAGTTTTAGCAACAGGCATCATTTTGAAATGTAAACGCCCTACGTGTAATGCCTCAGATTAAATACGTCAGATTTCCAGTTGCCTTCATATTTGTTGTACGACAAACCATGCTTAATTCGCTCATATACCGAAGGACAGCGCATGCTATTCTCGGTAACGAAGCAACATTTAACATACTTTCGAATTGTTTTATAAATATGCACTTTTCTGAGTTTAACATGAAGATTGTGTTTGGGCAATGACTGTGTAGCCAGCTATGATGGGATGTCGGGACGGATGATGTGAGTTGGTGTGTGATGGTTTGAGAAGCAGTGCTGTTGAGGTCAGATGAGAGAAGGCTGGCATCATCAGAAAGCTGCAGGCAGCTGTTGACATGCCATAACTGACGTCAAGACGCACGCAATAAGCAGACATGAAGACACAGATGGAAGCCTCAGCAACACATGTCCAGCTAGCCATGTGCAAACAGGCAATACGCATGGAGGCCGCCCTGTTCACAAAGAGAACACATCCAGAAACTAGCCCACATGCATTGCACACCCAGGCACCAGGCACCAGTATACAAAGTAACCATGCAGACAGATAGGCACACATACACGGACAGCACACATATACCACAGTCATATGGCCATGTTATCTTCTTTATATTGAATAGCCCATTTTATAAATATCCATGTGTTTAATGGCGTATTTGCACTCTGGCTTCCATTGCCACTTGATGTCTTTTCGTATAGCATCATTTATTTGTGGCATATATCAGACAATTGGCCTATGGTAGTGGAATTGAGTTTGCATGGCAACTGCGTATCCCCCACAGCTTGCATCAGTGAATTTGGCCTCATATACAGGCCAGGCATGTATCGCTCTTGCAAAGTGGTTGCTAGTTCCTTCTTTCCTATTCCGTTTGCCCAGTGTGGTTTCCCGCATTAACCTTTTTTATTTATTTATTTATTTATTTATTTATTTATTTGTATATAGTTCAAAAGAACCTGTCCAAACACAATTGCAAAGACTAAAATACATTTGACTTACAAATGGTTACACATAGCATCCGATATAAAAATGTGCCATTGCAGGTACAAATGCAAATAATGGTACAAAGATAGAAAACGTGCAAGTGCAAATACAATGCAATACATTCTGCATTTAGGTGTAACCCTGACCGTCATAGCCTTAAGGGCAGTACAGTACCTACTCACTGTGGTCAACCCCTCCTCCTCCTCCGAGCCGCAGTACTGGGTGGCCCACAGTTAAAACTAAATGTAAGTAAAGCCAAGTCTCAGCTATACCATAATAAGCACCAATAAAACCAACAAGAGCACTATTACATGGTCTCTTAGTACATCAATAAATAAATATTAAAACAAATGTGAGGCAACCAAGCGGGAACTCGCCAAACACATGGACGTCCCCACTCTACCAATGGACTAAAACTCAGGATGCAACACAGGTCATGAACAGTTTATAGTTCATCTGCCAACCTTTCGTTATTTACTTCAACTAAGCATTTCTCCACAAAGCCCCAGATACGAAACAGAGCAATATTGACCCTTCCAGACTGCGAATTTACACAATAGTTCCATAAAACGTCATGTTTTATTGCATCATAATCATGGACCATCCCACCCAGGGTTGTCATGTAGGCCGGACCAAACGTTTTACACTGTGTAAGGACATGGCAAGGGGTTTCTAATGCCCCAGTTGTGTTACATATACGACATGTCCTCTCAGCTTCCTGTACCTTGGATATAGCACCCAGGAATATAAATAGAGGCAATTGATGTGTTTGTATTTTCAGTCGGAATTCCTGCATTGCGGGGCAAGGGCATTGTCTCAGATATCGTTGAGTTTTCAAGTAGGAGTGAGTAACATTTACTACATACTTGTAATTGGTAAGTGTCGATAGGTGTGTGTAGTTGTTAGTCCAATTCCATTTCCTTATTCTATTTTTTAACGATTGGTTCCGTTTTTTAACGATTGGTTCCGTATGGGTGTCCTCATCCCTCTATTAAAGTCAGGGTACCAACCTATCCACCAATAGACTCTGGTCATTAAATGTATTCTATTTCACTTTGCCGGGTCAATAAACCACCCATCTCATTTAACTTAGCGAGTAGTTGACATTGCGGAGGGAATTCACTTTTATATGCAATAGACCATGTCGTATCAACAGTTGTCCCAGAAACCAACACCAGTTCCAAACAGAGATACTCCATAGGGGTAGAAGGGCTACATTTTAACAAACGTTTCCAAAAATAGCCCTCTAGCAGTCTAACCACTTGTAGTCACCCATACAAAGAGCCTCCAACTGATACAATACCATTGGGCAAAAACACTGTTTAAACAGGGCAATAATCACGTCCAAGGTATAACCAGTGAAAATGTTCACACTAACGCAGTCAATCGACGGGCCTTTATGTCCTTTACCTCTTTAATTTCCTTGTAGACCCTATTGGCGCTCACCTCGTGCGCCAAATAGGGATAGGTGTCTATGTAATCAATGGTCCCCAGGCTTTGGGTGAAGCTAACATGCTTAATACCTTTAGGCGAGATGGTCATTACCTTTGTCTTCCCCAAATTAATTGTGAGGTTATTATCCTTTGCATGCCCAGCTAAGGTTTTGAACATGGCACGCGCCCCAGTTAGTGTATGATTAAACATGACCAAATTGTCCACGTACAAAATACATGGGAGAGGACAGTTACTGATCCTCGGGAAACAACCAACTCCCGGCCTCAAGCACGGCGGAAGATCGGCCATGTACAAGTTATGAAAAAATTGAGCCAACGGGGAACCCTGTTTTACTCCCTTATATATCTGCACCAAATGTGTCATGGTGCCCCAATCATCCACTCGAAATCTGGCTTGGGTATTTAAATGCAGCCCTCTCAGGAAATTCAAGAACCACTCTGGGCAACCCCATTTTTCCATTTTAGCCCACAGTTGTCCTGTGTTTACACCATCAAAGTCTGCACGCAAGTCAACAAAAGTAACATACAGCGCTGCCCCTCTGCCCCCCGTTTGCAGAAGCTTCACGAAACAACACATCAAGAATCCTGAGATTATGTATCATACTACTCTCCGGCCTGAACCCAGTTTGGGTAAAATGCAATACCTGCGTGCTTACCACCCAGTTCTGCAGTGCCTCAAGTGTAAACATGGAGAACATTGTCCCCATAACATCCAGGACGGAAAGCAGTCTATACTTATCGGGTAGTGCCCGGTCTCCTTTCTTGTACCCAGGCACCAATACCGAATACTGCCACGATGTAGGGATGTTTGCTCACTACACACTTTGTCAAACTGCATCTTAAGTACTGTAGCCCATCTGCCGTGGTTTTACTTTAGGACCGCATTAGCCAGCCCATTAGGCCCTAGGGCTCTAGAGTCCTTGAGTCTCAATATTAATGTTTCAATGTCTTTTGTCCCAATATCCAAATGCCAGTCCTTTAGCAAATAGCCAGGCTGAGGACCATCTACTGACATGCCTCCTCTTTCATTTAGGTACTCTATCCACCTATGTTCTTGTATCAGGTTTAGCATCCTAATACTAAAGTCAGTTCTTGCCTTTGTTAATTCAGCCCATATTTCCTTGAAATCCCCCCTCTCCCTGTAAAATGGCAATCGTATGTTGCCAATGTGCATTCTGTAGGGAGTGTTTCCAACCCCTGAGCCAAACTGAATATTCATACATTTTTAATCCATGCCACCCAAGCCGACCTCACAATTTCTGTCTCAGTACAATGTAACCTCTGAAATTTACACTACTTAAAGCGTTTTGCATCTCTTATGGCACGATCCAATTTATTGGTTTATCACAATTGGGGAGTAGGGCTTTGGCACAGCTGCCTGTTTTCTCTGCCACAGACCTAATCCATGCCTCAATATCATTAGAGCGAAGCTTGGCAAAACACTCAATAATCACACTAGGCAGATCTGAAATGTACTTACCGACTCTGGTTATTTGTCTAGGGGCCCACCAAATGTGGTTACCTCCATGTTGGATGACATCCCTGCCCCTCCCTGGATCTTAGTATGAGGGGAGTGTAGACTAAAGTCTGATGCCAATATATGATGGTTGCTATTATCATTGGGGATTACCTCAAGTTTCTCCACCACCACAAGACACTGGGCCTCATTACGAGGAATGCAGTAGGGTTTTAACAGCGCCGGTAGAGCTGCCAGCGCCGTTAACCCCCTAACGCCCCATTACAAGGTCTGCTCGTGGGTCCCGCTAAGAATGCCTGGTAAAACCAGGCGTCCTTAGCGGGTCCCGCGAGCAGACCAGGATGCTAACAACGGGCCCATCATTAATGGGCCCGTTGTTAGCATCCTCCCAATTCTCATTGAGCCATGGGGACTCAAATGGGAATGGGGATGTACCGCTCCGGGTTCTTTGAATGGGGAAATACCAGGCCCTCCAAGGTCGGAATGGCCCGGTATTTCCCCATTCAGGGAACCCGGTACCCGGTATGGGGGTAGCCATGCCGCTAAAAGCACCATGGCTACCTCCATACTTGTAATGAGGCCCACTGATTATTCCCAAAATAATAATTTGTCATTGACTGGCAACTATTCCCAGCTAACATGCCTGGTACATCACCCTTAGTCTTTCCATTTAACATTGCCAGATCCCACGATCTTATAAACTTAATCCACCTCCTGCCCTTTTCATTACCTTTATCTTGTCGCATAGTACACTGCTGGGCCACGTTTCCATAGGGAGCACAAAGCGTTTCATCCACACATTTAGGATTGGAATCTCTCCCAAGAGGACTGAGTAGTCAACACAAGGGCCGCTCTTAGAAGTAAGGACCTCTTCTATCTGGTCAAACATTTTACCCATAATACCCAGGCCTGGCGGGGAATATATATTAATAAGTAGCATCTTCCACTTATTACCAGGGAGGTCGATCCTCAACTCTACTGCCAACACATTGTGCCTCATTACAAGTCAGCTGGTCCTGAAACAACGGTGGCGATAAATCTATGGGACTCCATGGGAATGGGGCTTTACAGAATTCCGCCTCCAGAATTACCGGGTCACTGGGGTTGTAATGCCCCAGTTATTCTGGCAATCAAAGAGGCGGAATGGAATTACTGGTCTGGCGGCAGCCTGCCGGTTTTTCCGGCATGGCTACTGCCGGACTCGTAATGAGGCCCATTGTCCCCTAGAATCATGGGCAACTTACTACAAGATCTTATTTTGTGGCTGACCCCAATCACGAGCCCCCCCCAAAGGGCGTCCCCTAGGCCGTTTACAGGGTAACACTTGGTGCACCTGGAAACCGTCCACCACTAATGCACAATCCAGCCAAGTTTCCTGCAAAATAAATATATCATAGTCAGCCAGGTCGTAGCATCCTCGCCCACTGTAGAGCTTCGAAACCAGGGTGGGAAAACTCAGTAAACGAGTTGGGGGTGGTACTATGTCCAAATTTGCTCATAACCCTATAATAGTACTGTCTAACTTTTCTTAAAGTATGTACACAATCCCTGTTGGAGTCAGGGCGTCTAAACGGGGCCTACAGATCCTTACATACTGATTTCAGCCCAAGTGAAAACAAGACATCAGCATTGGCACATACAATGAAACTGTAGATGAAGAAACAAAACGATCAGCGCCCAATTTGTGATGCTCTCCCATTTGGGTAATTACAATTGAGCTATATCAGAGGAAGAAATTGTAGATAGCCACTCAGTGTGTTCCCAAACCTGAAATAGAGTAGATCTGTTCAAAAATGGGCTTCCATCTGTAGGCTGCATCTCTTCCAACTTTACAGAATTTCCCACCCTAATAGGGTGCATCACCCTGTCCCCTGTGGTTATACTGGACGGGCCACATATCTTAGGCACTCTCGTCCCCAAACACTCAGAGACTTTCATGGGATACAGTAACCACTTCTGGTTCATATAAGTATGGCCCAGTGGTATTCTTAGCTGCGGTTCAGAGACCCCATCGAGGCCTATTGGGGAGATCCGGTGCCAGCTTGCTGTCCTTAGCAACTGCTGGTGTCTTCTTTACACTTTCCCAAGGCCATGATTAATAGATACTTGGGCGTTACTTGCTAGGGGGTTCCTCTTGTGTATAGTCCCGTAATCCAGGGGGCCCTTGAGTGTCCGCCTCGTGCCATCAGCCTGGAATCTGGTTACTTTATGTTTTCTTGCACAGCTTGCCTTATAAGAATCTGTGTCCAGCGTCTCCTGAGGTTCGGGGTGAGAGGCATGGGGGAGTATATTTGCAATGTTATTTCCCACACTCACCTTGTTCCTGGCCATAATAGGAGGCTTAATTTTAGACAGGGGGGATAGAAAATTGGTTATAGGTGGGGGAATTCTCAATCATTGAATTTCCGCGCAAAGAGTGTCAAATGCATCCTCCTCATTCCCTGAAGCGATGTTAACTGAATCTTGGGAATTCCAGGACACATCGGTCACCTCTGGCAAATCAGTAATGGGTGTCACAGCCCCCCTTCCCAGTGCGTACCTGATGTACAGGTGCTTGAAGTTCTGCCCAACTCAGTCTCAGAGGTAAACTCTGAGGTATACCGGGTAGCTACACAAGTCTGGGAGGTGGCTGAGCTGTAGGTCTTATGTTCCACGTTAGTGTCCATGCAAACTGCAATTTGTTGTTTCAAATCGCCTTGATCCGCAACTATTACAGAGCAAAGTGTCAGCAGAGTGTCCAATTTGGAGGTAAGCTCATTAAGGTATGTTATAAGTGTATCGTCCTTCTAAAAAGATGCTGCATCAATCGTTTGCCCTATGGTCCCTGAAACACGATTGAAGGCCCCTACAGCCTCCAATTATAGTGCAAGGGTGACCAGATTGTGGCTTGCAGATAAATTAGTCACGTTATCAGCTCTGTCCAGATGAACATTGCTATAAGTATTCCCATGAAGAGATTTGCAGAGATTAAGTAGCAACATGTTGTTGTCCAGGGACTGCATTGAACATGACATTGAACATGACATTAGTGCCCGAGATTTGCCCTCCACACCCTCTGTTCCCAGTATATTTATTGTCAAAACGTTGGATTCTGGGGGCAAAGTGCCAATAATCTGAGTCAGAGGGAGGGGAGAATCCAAGGGTACTCTGTGTGTCTGGGTAGATGTATTACCCACTCCGGAGAAGAACCCAGAAATTCTGAAATGACTGGTAACAAAGCCAATACCACTTGGCCTCTTGTCCCTCTTCCCGTTTTTGGACCTTGGCACATCTCTGGGAGCTTTCCTTGTCAGTGGCGGGCTGCATCCTCGATTCCCTTTCACCAACATATCACCTTGTAAAACTTGCCTCCGGTCCAATTTAGGCTTCATAAATCCAATTTAATAGGTTAGTTAACAACAAGACTAATACACCCAGCATAGGCCCAACAGCCACTGCAGCCAATCAAATGTCAGCAATGTAATCATAGGGTCATTCTCTTTCTAGCTGTCCTTGAACCCATAACCATTTCCAAACAAAAAATAAAATTAGTTCAAAATCAGTTAAAATTGATCCAAGGGGAGTTTGAAATCCCAGCGTTAACAAACACTTCGACCCTCAGTGGACTGCGGGATTATAATTAAGAGATAACAACCGGTCGAGACAACTGTCCCAACTGTTGTGCAGTCGGCAGAGAGGGGCCTTCTACTCGAATGTGCCAGATCTTACTGATGTGAAGAATCTGCTCTTTACTCCACTGCCAGACCTTACTGATGTGAAGAATCTGCTCTTTACTCCACGCGACGCTGCACGTGAAACTCCCCCAGCAGGTTGATGGGTCTGTTCGGGTAGATGCCCTCTTGTGTGGAAAGGTACGGCAACCCATAACGTGTGACATGAATCGGAAGGCAAAGCTATAGGAGATCGATGGCACCCGCACCCAGACACCAAGACACTCAGCCGCACTGGCCAGCGGCTCTGCCTTGCAAATGAAGCTTTTGTGTCAGCCTCCAATGTAGCAGCCACTATAAACAGACTGCAAGCAGTAATTTACGTGTCTCCTTTTCCTCAACACTAAGACACTCAGCCACACTGCGCCCAATTCCTGGCTCTGTTACTTCTGGAAGTTAGTGTAGCATTAAGAGATATAGTGGGCAACGCCTTTCAGCAAAAAACAGCAGTTTTCAAAGAGTAGTTAAAATGAAAAGTTATAGAGAGCACTGCAGTATGAATGCAGCTGGAACCATGGCATAAACCCAGTATTGTAAAATGATGAACCTGGATAACCTCTTCAGGCACTGCGTGCTCACCGCTACGTCATAAAGACCATCTAATTTATACTATAAATGTTTTTATCATTTGTTTGAAAAAACATAACATATACTCTGAATGATGATTCGGCTATGTAAGCCTTCATGATAAAATGCATAGTGTGGAAACAGACTCATGTGAAACAAAGCTAATGCATTTCGGACTATGTTCTTCATTAGGGCTGAATCTAAAGAGAGAAAGAAAAAAAACAATAATGAATATACAATCAGTCAATAGTCTTACAATATACAGAATATCTATTTATTTTTTAAATCTTTTTATTAGCATTTTTCAACTCAAGTAGCACCAGTGTGCTAGCATTACAGAGCAAAGGAACAAAAGGAAAAAGAAAAACAATGACAGCACAGTGAATCAAGATACATTACTCTCAGTTCTGTTTGTTCGAGCACCACAGTCTGACAGACTGCGCTGGTTTGTTCGACGAGTACAAATGTCCTGAAGATATGGGTGTGCCTCTCCAGTAGCCACTCTGCCTGTTTAATGAAGAATTCAGGCAGACTAACCCCTGGAGCAGACTGCCAAAAGAAAACTGAAAAAAACCCTCACAGCATAGGAAACAAACCTGGGCGGTTCCTGAACACGGATCCTGCATTGATCGAAACAGCCAAATTAATGGAGAGACCAGATGACTAGAGGGAGAGAGAGCGTTAAGGACAATGGGCAGCAAACCCCCTGAAAAGGGGGAGAGAAGGCAGACTAACAGGACACAGGCTGCCAGGAGGAAGAAGAGGGAAAGTGCTGAGCTACACATTTACCTAGCTTTGAGACGTGAGGCAATGAAGTCGGCTGCCGGTATATGATCTGTGGAAACCAGAAGTGTCAAAACAATGATGTAACAAACAACTGGCACGGAAAAGGCAGTTCCTTTCTGGTACTGGCAGCACCATCATGGAACAGGCAAGTGTATGTAGCATATGTGCAGATAAGCCCAGGAGGACCACAAGGACCACGGATGGAAAGTCGTGACATCATACAATTCCCCCTTCCCCTCAGACCCACCCCACTGTATGCCTCAAAAATCACAAGTCCACAATCACCAAGGCACTCGACCAACTTGCTCCCTGAACACACAGAAACCCCCCAACAACCACCACCATAAGCCATGGGTCAACAATGTCCTCCTCACCTTCAAACAGGCAAATAAACACCTAGGAAAAGCCTAGCAAAAGAACCCATGCTCCTCCACCAGGACAGACATCAAAGGCAGACTCTCAAAATGCAAGATGGCCAAACCCAGCGTACACGTTTCTGACCCCTCCAAGAGCTCCAATCCACCACCAACCACGCACATAAACTTTGTAACATCGTCAATGTACTCTCTGATCCACCATCCGCCACCATTGCCCAACATCCATGATATGATATGATATGATATGGCATTTGTAACGTGCCTACACACAAGTATTTTAGTGTTTCAAGTCGCATCACAGTATGCAACTCCCTCATGTACTATTTCGTTCCCAAAATACACAACCTCAGACAAGCTTTGCCGTTCACAGTCTCTCTTCCACCCCACAAAATCAAAACATCAAACATATGGGACTCATTCCACTCCGTTGATCAAGACACATATCACTCTCACAGTCAAAAGAAAAGCAACACACTTCCAAGATGACTCATGCCCAGGTCAGGCTGCATTTAACTTTATTGCCATCCCAGATCCACACTGGATAAACATTACTAACTCCTGTCTCTCAGATGGCACTATCCCTTCTATAGTCAAACCAGGATTATTCTCCCTGCTCCTCAAGAAACCATCCCCTACCCCACACTTCCTAAAAACGACAATGCCATCACAATTCTGCCATACCCCGCTAAAATCTTGGAACACTTTGTCACACGTAAACTCCAACAGCACATCACCACAAAAAACGTCCTCGTCCCCTTCCAATCTGGTTTCTGCATTGGCCACCAAACCAAGACTGTGACACTTCACATCCTTGATGACTGCCAGAACACCACTGGCCCTTCCAGTTCTCCTCAACCACTATGCAGATTACAACCCTATTGATCATGTCATCCTCCTAAAAATCCTATTTGGCAGAATGAAACTCTTAGGCACTCTTCCCCACTGGTTTACCTCCTTCCTCTTTCAGAGGCATAGCCAGGATTGTCTAACAAGTGGGGCCTGAAGCTAATGTAGCTGGGCCCACCACAGTGATGGTAACATCTGTAAATGCCCACACAGTGCTGCGGAGTGGGCATTTACAGATCTTGGATGAGCTTTGCCCATTCAAGCCCTACCCTGTCTATGCCTCTGTCCTCATTGACAAGATACACGTTGTCTCTATATACCCCTTGCAATCAAATCCCACCCCATTCAAATACAAAGTTCTACAAGGATCCTCCCTATCTCTCCTCTTATTTACATTAAATTCTTCTGAAACACTCTTAGCAACCACAAAATCCACTTTCACCAATATGCATGCAGCACAAAAATATCCTCCCATTCATAACCCGACACCCTTAGACACTGTCCCACCTGGATGGCTACTCACTTCCTAAAATGGAACCCACCCCAAATGTTACACCTCCTCATGTGTCCCTAACACACAAAGACCAGACATCACCCTCTGGATCAAAGAACTCACCATGGACAATACACACATATCCTTCGCCAACCCCAGTTAAGTCCATATGTCTCACCCTTGTCCCCCACCTATTTTTCTCACACCACATAGCTGTGTCACTGAGACAAGCAACCTAAAGATATACCCCACACTTAAGATAAAGTACATCCTTCAGCCTGACAACTTCTGCACCACAGTCTAGCCACAAGTTCAGTCCAAGCTGGACTATGGAAATGCAATCCTCAATTGACTCTCCAACAACGCTCCCGCCCCTGCAAGCCATACATAATAAAGCAGCAAGACTTTTTGCACACCTGCCAAGACACTCACACATCACCCAAGCTCTCTCCAACATCAACGCTCACTCTCAATACCCGCAACGATTTCTACAAAAGGACTCAGCATCCTATACAATGCCATCCACCGCAAAACCATATCCTACCTTCACAAGAAACTTAAACCCATCCCCCACACAACCACTAGACAAGTTAGCCAAAATAAGCCTTCACACAATAGTCACCCAGAGCCTGGAACTCATTTCCACCCTAAATCCGTTCTGAACCTTCCATCATCACCTTCTTTCCCTGAACTTTAACCTATCGAGACCACCTCCCCTGCTATTTTTTGTCCTTCCTGAGCTTCCAATACTATTTTGGAAACACTGTAACTTCTATTCTTCCTCTCTTTGGAACTTTGTAAGTCATTCCATGACCATATGGGTAGGGACAGAGCTGTATAAAAGTTTATTTTAAAAAATGTTTGTTCTTTACAGGTTTCCCTCTTCACCACTTAGCATCCGTGTACCGTGTGTTTCCGTGTGGGTGCTAATGCTGTAAACAAGACACTTACCTTTGTTTTGCGGCCGAGTACTGCACAGTACTGCTGTCAGCAGAAGTCTGTTTTCCATGTTGACGACTGTTCCTTATCTCACCCACCAACCTGCACTTCTCCAGTCTCAATCAAGGAGCATATTTTGTGCACCTATACTTTTTAATGTGAAAAGCACTTTGTTAAGGGGAGGAATTGGGGCAAGCACAACATGTGCTCTTGCTGGAGTGTCATTCCGCCCCAAACGATGCTATCTATTGATCTCCATACTATAATTCCAGGTCAATCATAACTCCCTCTGAATACTTAATTGTTTTTTAATACCTCTACATAAATGTGTTCTCCTTTAAGTGCACTTCAACATCAGACTTAGATTGGTGTGCTTCCCTGTAACATGACACAACAATGTATCAGCATTCGATTGTCCTGTTACTCGGCTGGTCAACACATGTAAAGGGCATTAAAAAGTAAGAAAAAAAAAACTGATTCCAGTGACTGTGTTTAAGCTACCCATAGAACTTTATTGTGCATGCTAACCGTAGAGCGTTCTTGTGCATGAACATTTAGCGAATAATTCATAATTGTATAACATTTTATTTATCTTTATACCATAACACATTACATAAAACATTGCAATATGATAAGACATCTATTGTGGCTAATATTTAAGTTTAACAAGCAACGATTTTCTGGGAAAATATGCCTATTCTTACATAGAACCAATGCATATCTATATTATTTTTTTTTTAAAACAGCTTGCATAAAACATTGGCTTACTCTAAGGATTCAGGTGGAAATGTGTTATTTCATATATAATTTACAATAGCAGATTTGGATTTGACAACATTTCAAGAAGTAAAGCAATTTGCGAAAATTCACTTTTATTTTAAAAACGTGAACCCTTGTCTTCGTGATGCATTTGTTTACTGTGGTGACGCTTTGGACAACAAAGACCATATAACAATAAAATGATGTTGAATACAGTAATTATGCTACTCTGTCATGCACACTTTTGCTGTATTTAACCTTTATTCTCAAAATGTAGTGTTGACCACTTTAGCATTAGGAAAAAAAAACACATTCAACCGTGACAACCACGAAAAAGAGTGACCTAATACAAATCAACATTCAAACCATTTGTATTAGCAGAACTTCAAAAAGTTGTATCAGCAGTAATGTTACGGCTATCCATCACATTAATGCATTAATATCAATCAATCCATTTAATTAGAATTTTAATTGCAGAGTGATTAAAATTGTGAGTTGCTAATGTACAGCTGACAAAAACTTAAAATGATCCTATGTTGCCACGCTTGGTCCAGTACTGCACATGATGTAGCTTAACGAATATTGACTTGTCAGACAATCAGTCCGTTAAGTTCATTGGAACTAAGTTGTCTAAGTTTGCACTCTCAGACAAACTCTTTTCCATTGGCAAAATGGCTGATGCAAGTTAGAACACTTATGTCCATTCAACACTACAGCTGCCACGATTATCACATAGGAACCTCATAAGGCACATAAAGGGTGGACAGCAGAAGATAGCAAGAATTGAGTATGTTCAGGCATTTATGTGTGTAGAGCAACAAGGTTACATTAGCAACATGAAGAAGGAAGCCAAACCACTGTAGTAAAACTAAGTGAAATAGAGCTTCAAGTGTTACACATGCCAATCTAAATACAGACAGATCACTGGGAGAGTGCATTTGATAACTGTGGTGTGGGCATGGTGTGAGGGACACAATTTGATACCTGCGTTACTCAGAAGAGAGAATTAGATAATGATTTTACAGTTAGCATGAAAACCCTACTCTACACTCAACGTTTTCAAATGAGAGCAGTGTGTGCTGCTCCTCTACATAGTTCATACAGATCATGTTGAAGAGTCATTATTTAACAGCATAAGGCAAAAAGGTGATGTGATAGGATATGATATGCTATGATATGAGATGATGTGATTTGTTTAAATGTTATACATCATATAATGTGAAATTCCAGTGCTTAATGGTATGCTAAATTTCCCAGAAGTATCATATGTCCATAGAGGATCATTTACAAGGCTCCTGTGTCTCCCCAACATTAAGCAACGTTTACACAAAACCACTTTTCGACTACCTCGGGTATATCATTCACTAACTACTCCATTGATACCCAAATGCTCATTCCCCTCTCAGGCATCTATGACCAAGATTCCAGTAATATCAACAACATCTATGACATTATTCAAGTCTGGAATGCCACAAACCAACTCTGGCTTTGTGATTATAAAACAGAAATCTTGACTGTTGACCTGCACTCGTGGTTAACCAAACTTGACCCAGCATTCCACCCCTTCACCATTGATGCCTGCATCATCCCTGTCTCCTGTCTCCCCCGTCAAAACGTTTGGCGTCTACTTGGATTCTAACCTCAGTATAACCTGACATGTCTATGCCATCGCTCCTTCTACAGCCTACACCACCTAACTCCTGCATGCAACCAAAAACCTCCTCTCCTCACAGGACCGCCTGACCATAGCCAGAGCAGTAATAGGTTCCCGGCAAGACCATTGTAACTCCATTTTAGCCAACACCTCTGAGCATAACCACCACAAGCTCCACACTATCCAGAACAATGCCATCTGGGACACCATGGACCTATATAAACGTGACTATGTTTCAACTCACATCGATATCTTTCAAATTCTGCTCCACCCTACCTATCACAGAGACTCAACAAAAACAGCTCCTCCAGACCTACCAGATCTATCTACAGCCACAGACGACCCAACCCTCTCTTCAGATGCACAAGAGCTGGGGGTTCCAGCATCCTAGTCATTGCCACACACTTGTGGAACAACCTTACGCCTCACCTGCGTTCGGAGCCTTTTCATTGACCCTTGAGGAAACAACTAAAACCAGCCTTTCCCACTGTAAAATCATCAACCTCTGGTTTTGAACTTCTCCCCTCGTACTGCTCTTACCCTCCCCCCCTCTAAAACGTGCTCATTGATGCCTGTGTGTTCTGCGCTTATTTTAAATGTACAAATAAATACATAAATAAATAGATTGTTCAAATCATATTGATCCAGGGAATGTCTGTTAGCTGAAAATATTCATAATCGTAGGTGTAATGTAATTGTGCACTTGTCACGCTTACCGGGAGACCGGGGTTCACTGTTCGCGCTCCACCCCCCTGGCGCCTCTACCCGCGCTTTCGCGCTTGGGGAGGCGCCGGTGGGAGAGCTCCAGGGACATGGGCGGCGGCTCCTCGGCGCTTGCGTCGGGGACCGCGGTTACGGTCCCGCGCATGCGTCGTGGGGCGGTCGCCCAGGCTTGGAGCAGCTTGCTGCTCAAGCCTCATTCTGGGCCCGCCCGCGCCTGGCAACCATCAGGCTTGCGCTCCAGGCCTCGCAGGGGCCGGCGGCCCATAAAGGGAGAGACACGGTCGGGAACAGATCGCGTCTCAACGCGTTCTGTTCCAGATCGTGTTCTCGCTATTCCCCGCTCTGCCCAGTTAGCTCCTGCTTTGTTCCCTATTCCTACTCACCTTTTCCTCTCGCCTGCTGCCGTTTGTCTCCACTTTAGCCAGCTTTCTCCTGGGTTATTTCCCCTTGGTCCTGCTTCCTTCTCTTCCTGGTTCCCTTCCTCGCCAGTCCTGGTTCTCCTGCCTGATTTCTCCCTCTCCTCCTCCTGGCCTGGCCTATTCTCTGTGGTTCCACCAGTGCTTCCTTTGGACTCTCAACACCTCAGCACCCATTGCCAGTTACGGGAGTGGCCTCCCACACCTTTGGACTCTCAACACCTCAGCACCCATTGCCAGTTACGGGAGTGGTCTCCCACACCTGTGGATTCTCAACACCTCAGCACCTATTGCCAGCTACGGGAGTACTCCACACCTTTGGACTCACACCTCAGCACCCATTGCCAGTTACGGGAGTGGTCTCCCACACCTTTGGACTCTCAACACCTCAGCACCCATTACCAGCTACGGGTGTACTCTCCCACTACTCGGGACTCTCCACTTCTAAGGACTTCCTGTGCTCACCCATCTCTGTTCATCGGAGCCTCGCCTCTTCAAGGATTCCCTCCTACCACTTCTTCTGTCAGCACTGTGCAGTTCTGTCATCACTGAAACCAGGTTGTGGCGTTGGGAATCGGTCCATCTTCCACCCAGTTCCCATTCAGGGTGGAGGAGAGGCTGGTTGCTTGTGTCACCAAGTCTTCTTGTCAGTCTGGCTGCCCCGTCGAGACCAACCAGAAATACAGGTACGCAGCATTCCCGTGATTCTCATCTTAACAGATTGAGACGCCTACCTTCCGATTTGGAAATGGAGGACACACAGGACCTGCGGAATGAGTTGCAAGCCCTCAGAGCAGAAATGACTGCCTTACATCAAGAAAATCAAGTCTTACGTCAGATGGTAACCCAGGGGACCGGAGGTGCTCCACAGGCCGAAAGTTCATTGGCCCATACCGCCCCAATCAGGTTCGATGGAGACCCGCGTCGAGTGGCGGAATTCTGCAACCACTGTCGTATCCATTTCCTTTTCAGGTCTACTTATTTCAATAATGATAAGGCCAAAATCGGATATATCTTGGGAAACTTAACTGGAAATGCCCTAGCTTGGGCGACACCTTTTTTGGCTACTAATAGCCCCATTCTTAATGATTTTGCTGCTTTTGAGAAGGCATTTCTGGAGGTTTTTCAGACACCTAACCTGGCTGCCGCTGCGCAGAATCAGTTAATGGACATCAAACAGGGCAGCTCAGACATAATAACATACATCAGTCGCTTCCGCCTGCTGGCTACGGATTCGCAATGGCCCGAAGTTACGCAGAAGACCCTGTTTCGCCGGGGGTTGAGGGAGGAATACAAGGACGAACTACTTCACATCCCTGAACCTGAGAGTCTCCAACTCTTAATTAATCAGGTGCTTCGCATAGACCAGCGACTAGCCGAACGAAAGGCTGAGAGACGTCGGCTAGAGAGAGTCGATCCCAGAACAGCCAGTCTTCCCGCCGGGGCCTTTGGTTCGACAGAATCTGGACCAGAACCTATGCAGTTGGGTGCCGTGAGAGGGCCGCTATCAGAGGAGGAAAGAAGGAGGAGAAGAACTTTACACCTATGTCTGTATTGTGGAGCTGCCGGACACTATTTGGGAATGTGTCCTTTACGGCCACAGAAGAAGAAGTCGGGAAACTAGAGGACCTGTCGTGTGGAGGAGAGGCAACGACAGGTCTCACCCCTTTTTCAGACCTTTCCGCCTTTTGCTCGATTCTTCTTCCCATGCAACCAGCTGTTCTACTAACCTTGAGGATTCAGATTCAACTGCCCGGCCGGACGCTTGAAGTTTTTGGGTTGTTGGATAGTGGAGCGTCAGGCAATTACATCGATGAGGATTTTGCTAGCAGCCACAAGATTCCTCTTTTGCCCAGACACTCAGTCCTTCCTGTGGAGGTTATTGATGGTACTCCTTTGTCCTCTGGACCAGTTCGTCTGCACACTGTCTGATTAAGTCTTAGGATCGCCGATCACGTGGAGAGGCTTGCTTTGGACGTCATCAGATCACCTACTTACAAGTTGGTCTTGGGGTTACCTTGGCTCCAGCATCACAATCCAGTTATTAATTGGAGGACTCATACCCTGACCTTCTCCTCCACCTCTTGTACCTCGAGATGCAGCTTGCCAGTCCAGACTCTGGTTTCTTCGACTAATTTGGAACTCCGAGACAAGGGGACTCGCCTTTGTTCCGCATTACTGATTCCTCCTGAGTATGCCGACTTCGAACAAGTGTATGCCGAACCAAGTAACATACCCCTGCAACCTCATCGGTCGTTCGATTGTGCCATAGAACTGTCTCCTGGTGTCGAGATTCCTCATGGCAGGCTGTACGCGTTGTCTCGGGAGGAGAGACGAGTATTACAGGATTACTTATCGGACTGCTTGAGTAAGGGGTACATCGTACCATCTAAGTCTCCCGCTGGCTTTCCTTTGTTTTTCGTAAAGAAGAAGGAGGGTTCTTTAAGACCCTGTGTGGATTACCGGCAATTGAACGATATTACCATCAAGGACCGGTACCCACTACCGCTGATTCGAAGTATCCTTGAGACCCTACATCAGGCTCGGATTTTTACTAAGCTAGATCTTCGAGGGGCATATCATCTGGTCCGAATCAAGAGTGGAGATGAATGGAAGACGGCATTTAAGACTCCTTTTGGGCATTTTGAATACAGGGTTATGCCTTTTGGTCTGTGCAATGCCCCTGCGGTTTTCCAACGGCTCATGGATCATATCTTTGGAGACATAATTGGAATCTCTGTCTGGATTTATCTGGATGACATCTTAATCTTTTCCCGATCAAAGGAGGAACACATAAGTCATGTACGAGAGGTCCTCGATCGGCTGTTCCATAATCATCTGTTTGTCAAGGCGGAGAAGTGTTCCTTCCATCAATCCAGGATTGAATTCCTAGGGTTTGTAATAAGTCAGTCCGGTATAGAGATGGATTCCAAGAAGGTCCAGGCAATTCAAGAATGGCAACAGCCTCATGACGTAAGGTCTCTGCAACGCTTTTTGGGATTCACCAACTTTTACAGGCAATTCATTCCACGCTTCTCTGAGATCTCAGCACCTCTTACTAGACTGACAAGCAGCAAGATAGCTTTTCTGTGGGACTCTTCCGCTACACAAGCCTTTGACGCCTTGAAATCAGCCTTTATGGCCGCTCCGATCCTACGCCACCCACAGGATGACTTGCCCTTCATCGTTGAAGCGGACGCTTCGGACTTTGCTGTTGGGGCTGTACTTTTACAGAAGGATCCCGCTACATCGGTCGAACATCCCGTGGCTTACTTCTCCCGCAAGCTGAATCCTAGTGAGAGGAACTATGCAGTTATTGAGAAAGAACTATTGGCCATCAAGATAGCTTTCGAGGAATGGAGACACCATCTGTTGGGAGCCCGTTTCTCGGTTGAGGTCCGTACAGATCACCGTAACCTGCAGTATTTACGCTCCTTACAATGTCGGACACCCAGGCAGGCTCGGTGGGCCTTCTTCTTTTCTCCGTTTGTGTTCCATATTACTTACATCTCTGGATCCTCGAATTTAAGAGCAGATGCCTTGTCTCGGTCCTTGGAGAGAGAGAAGAACGAAGACAACTCCAGCCAGATTCAACCTCTGATCCCTTCTCATCGTTTTCTATCGACTATATCGCCACTCTTACAGTCAATATCAGACGCCACCCGGTCTGATTCTTGGAGGTCTGTTTTGCTTCAACGACCCTCAATATCTGAAAGTCATGGCCTCTTATTCTTTCGGAAGAGACTATACGTCCCTAAAGGGGAGATTCGTGATGGCATTTTGCACGGAGTCCACGATTCCCCCATTGGGGGTCATCGTGGGATTCGTGCAACACAAGAGTTACTATCACGACAATTTTGGTGGCCTGGCTGGGCTGAGGAGGTTCGGAGATATGTACAGGCCTGTCCCATCTGTGCCCAATCCAAGGTTCCCAGACAACATCCTTTGGGGCTACTTTCTCCTACTGAATTGCCGCCATACCCTTGGCACTCAATTGCTACCGACTTTATTGTCGATCTTCCTCCCTCTGCAGGACATACTTGTTTTATGGTCGTAGTGGACTGTTTTACAAAATATGCCCATTTCATTCCCTTTAAAAAGATACCAACTGCGGTCCAGATGGCCACTGCTTTTCTACACGAAATCTACCGTTTACATGGTCTTCCTGAGAAGATCATTTCTGATCGAGGGTCTCAGTTTCTCTCTTCCTTTTGGAGTAAAGTTTGTGGTCATCTCGGCATTCGTAGAGCCTTAAGCTCGGGTTATCATCCACAGTCCAATGGTCTCACGGAGAGAACGAACCAGACTTTGGAGACCTACCTCCGTAGTTTTGCTAATGCCACACAAACCAATTGGAGTACCTATTTAGACCTAGCTGAGGTATCCTACAATAATTCTTTTCATTCTTCCATCGGGACCAGCCCCTTTCATTGCTCTATGGGACAACATCCCAAGCTGATCCCTTTCCACCTTGTACCGACCAGTACGGTTCCTTCCGCTGACGCCTTGGTCTCCACGATCCTACGGCAGCATGAATTGGCACGTGCCTCTTTGACGGCCGCTCGTGACCGCATGAAGGTTCAGGCTGACCGTGGGAGGCGGGTGGAACCTGATTTCCAGGTTGGAGATAGGGTTTGGCTGTCCTCTAAGAATCTGCCTCTCCGCAACCTACCTGTTAAATTGGCTCCCCGGTACTTTGGCCCATTTAGGATTGTTAAACGCCTATCCTCTGTAGCTTTTCGTCTCCAGCTGCCCCGTTCGTGGCATGTTCATCCTGTTTTCCATGTTTCCCTCCTGAAACCCTATGTGGCAGATCCTTATGGTCGTTCCAGTGTTTGTCCGGCCCCTGTTCTGGTACAGGGGGTTCCGGAATTCGAGGTTCAGGAGATCTGTGATGCCCGCTATCGCAGGGGGGTACTCCATTTCCTGGTGGATTGGAAGGGGTACCCGGCCTGTGATCGCACTTGGGAACCCTCTCGGCATGTGCACGCTCCGCGCCTTGTGCGCGAGTTCTATCGTCGGTTTCCCTGGAAACCTGGGGCTCCGGATCTTCCTAGGAGGGGGTATAGTGTCACGCTTACCGGGAGACCGGGGTTCACTGTTCGCACTCCACCTCCCTGGCGCCTCTACCCGCGCTTTCGCGCTTGGGGAGGCGCCGGGGGGAGAGCTCCAGGGACATGGGCGGCGGCTCCTCGGCGCTTGCATCGGGGACCGCGGTTACGGTCCCGCGCATGCGTCGTGGGGCGGTCGCCCAGGCTTGGAGCAGCTTTCTGTTCCGGATCGTGTTCTCGCTATTCCCCGCTCTGCCCAGTTAGCTCCTGCTTTGTTCCCTATTCCCACTCACCTTTTCCTCTCGCCTGCTGCCGTTTGTCTCCCCTTTAGCCAGCTTTCTCCTGGGTTATTTCCCCTTGGTCCTGCTTCCTTCTCTTCCTGGTTCCCTTCCTCGCCAGTCCTGGTTCTCCTGCCTGATTTCTCCCTCTCCTCCTCCTGGCCTGGCCTATTCTCTGTGGTTCCACCAGTGCTTCCTTTGGACTCTCAACACCTCAGCACCCATTGCCAGTTACGGGAGTGGCCTCCCACACCTTTGGACTCTCAACACCTCAGCACCCATTGCCAGTTACGGGAGTGGTCTCCCACACCTGTGGACTCTCAACACCTCAGCACCTATTGCCAGCTACGGGAGTACTCCACACCTTTGGACTCTCAACACCTCAGCACCCATTGCCAGTTACGGGAGTGGTCTCCCACACCTTTGGACTCTCAAAACCTCAGCACCCATTACCAGCTACGGGTGTACTCTCCCACTACTCGGGACTCTCCACTTCTAA
Organism: Ambystoma mexicanum; assembly: GCF_040938575.1. Taxonomy (NCBI): domain Eukaryota; kingdom Metazoa; phylum Chordata; class Amphibia; order Caudata; family Ambystomatidae; genus Ambystoma; species Ambystoma mexicanum. The sequence continues at coordinate 315,992,921 of NC_090936.1, forward strand.
GGACTTCCTGTGCTCACCCATCTCTGTTCATCGGAGCCTCGCCTCTTCAAGGATTCCCTCCTACCACTTCTTCTGTCAGCACTGTGCAGTTCTGTCATCACTGAAACCAGGTTGTGGCGTTGGGAATCGGTCCATCTTCCACCCAGTTCCCATTCAGGGTGGAGGAGAGGCTGGTTGCTTGTGTCACCAAGTCTTCTTGTCAGTCTGGCTGCCCCGTCGAGACCAACCAGAAATACAGGTACGCAGCATTCCCGTGATTCTCATCTTAACAGAACTGCGGAAACAGAGTGAAACCTGCTCACTCCACACACTTGCGCTCAGGGGCACAACATGGGAGCATAGCCATCCATATTTATGGTTCATGATGTGGGATGTTCTGACCCACTGGCTCTACCCTGCAACATCACTGTGTGGTGCTTTAATAAAAAACAACAGGATGGCCGCCGAAAAGCCTTATAAGCGCTAAAAATTGCTGAGAAGTGCGCAGGGAAACCTGAAAAATAGGCTGCCAATCCATTTTGCCTATGTCAGGGGTAAAACAGGAGACCACACTGCCAAAACCTATCATTGGGCTGCCCACAGAGTAAAATAAAACTGCTTGAAAAGGCAGTGCTACATTCCAAGGAAAACCTAGAAGTGTTTTGAAATCTGTTTTTCCTTCGCTGTTGAAAGTGCAAAATCATGGTTCCCAAACAGCAGAGAAGATCCAACATCTTTGTGGGGTGTTCAACATCACCTTATTTAGGGATTCCCCATAATCACAATGTCAAGAGAAACACCTTTCATCATACAAAATCCACATTCAAAAGGTGCTTGCCTTGGAAAAATATGTCAGATATGGGCGCAGTATCGCCACTCGCCTGTGTCAGAAGCTCTCATTACTTATACTGTCAGTTTAAAACTTGTGTCTTAAAATCAAATTGTAGAAAAGAAGAGATTCGCCATCAATAGCAATTTGGGTTGCTACAATTCAATTTCTATGTTTTAAAAAGACTGGAATGAAGAGATTTATGTGTATATTTGTTGAAAATGTAAATTGTATTTTAGAAAAGCCCATTTATAAACAGTGTTTTAAAGTGAACTAATGTCAGCTACACTGGACTTCAAAGACAGTTCACAGCTTCTCCCCAAACAAAGGAATCTTCCTACTGCTCTCTGCTCAGGAAATGGCATTGAATTGTTAATGGAAGTGGGAGGAGATGTGGCCTGGTGCTCTGAGTAGGGACAAAAGACTCCCTTGACTGAAAGGAAATGCAAATTCGGGCGTCAACAGAAACCAAATGCTAAGGAAGAGAGGCTCAGGTTGCTCTTGGCCCAGCCAAACCTTGGAGGCGGAGCTAGACTGATATGTGTATCTGAAACTTCAAGGTAATATCTTTTGGAAAAAGACTCATAGAAAACTGTGAACAATTTGTAAAAATCTGTATTTTAAGGTTGTTAATATGAAAATGATGCTCACAGTTTGAAACTACTCTGAACCCTGTGCGATATTCAGAGACCGGACTACTAAAATGTTGATATTGTAGCAATTGTGATCATGCTAGGAATATGAAAGATTACAGGATTATGCCCAGATGTCATTTGCATGTATGTGGAAAAATGTGTACATATCTGACACTGGGTAACCAACCGAAAGCACGAAAAACTGTCCGTTTTTAACTGAAACTCTCAAGAAGATGGGACTCTGGCGGATACATGCTTTATTAAATATTAAAGGGGAGGTTTTTCCCCGGATTGTAAATTGCAGGATCAGTATGACACTTGATTTCCTTCTCAAATCAGAAGAGGGGGAATACTCTGACCAATCGGATTCCTATAGGGTGGGCTTAGTATAATCAGCTTATCCACCCCTTTGGAAAATAGATAAATAGGGACTGTTTAGGACCTAGACACACAGACACATTCACCCATCAACTGATTTACTGGTCAAGCGTTCTGCAGGAGAACCCAGATCCAAGACTCCAGAACCAATTCCAAAGCTGAACCCTTCTCAGCTGGCCTGTAAAATCTTGCAACCTGATTTTAACCCCATAATTCCAAGGGGCACATCAAAATTGAACAGCCTGGCTGTACTGTTTTCTGTTTCTTGCCAAGAACTCTTGCCAGAACCCAGAGATCCAAACCAGTAGAGCAGAGCTGAAACCAGATAGCTATAAACTCCAGAACCAACCTGTCAGATTCAGTCCAGAGTGCCGTGCAGAGACCAGAGTGCCATGCTGAGTGCAGAACCGGGTGCCTGAATCCTGTCTGGTGGGTTAGCAGAATTCCAGTCCAAAACCTTTGACTAGATCCTGACGGGCCTATTCTAAAAGCATAGTTGTGAGTATCTATAGCATAGAATTGTCCATAGCCAATCTCTTATCCTTAAGCAATCCTATCTAACCCATTCTAATATATCCAGAACTGCATTGTAGAATCTCTTTTGTCTGTTCTGAATCTTTCTCTCATCCATATAGTCCTTTGTTAATTGTAGTGATAATATCATCTTTGCGCTAATATATTTGCTTAAGAAAGACAAGTGTCTCAGCAGACAAAAGTCAGAGCGGAGGCGCCATGTTCTGGTGGCTGTACCGTTGGGTATCTTCCATCTTCATAGCCTCCCTAGTGCCAAGAAAAATATTGTTTGTAATATTCAAAAGCGCATCTTTCATTTGAAAACCTTGACACTTTCTGAAAAAAATCGACCTCTACTAAAACCTTCATAACTTCTGAACCGTACACGCTAGAAACAAACCTAAAACCGCATTCCAATTCCTTGTAGTTTTTCTGTAATATCGTTTCTCGCGCGCTGAAAAGTTTGCTGCAAGTCTGCATTTGGCTCAATTTCAACACATGTAAAATAGCTGTTTCTTGCATTCAACCTCTGAATTCAGATTCCTATCTGCTAGTTATCCAACCATCATTGCTAGTGTTTACCTGAAGCTACCCAAAGTGGCTCCCACTAGTTTTGAATCCAATTTAGAGAATTAATTCATTTTTCAGTGATTTTTCCCATTCATTGCAAACCACATTCAAAAGCATTTGACCTGTTTTGAAATAATTCCTGTTTCTCTCTAAGCTTGCTGGGGGGAATTGAGATTGAAACTGCATTTGTAGAGTGTTTATTCCTGAAACCTGTTTTCTCTCCTTCCATCTCTATATTGCATATCAGGGGGGATTGAGTAGTATCAGGGGGAAAGTGTGATTACATTGCATTTGATTGAATACACAAAAGTATTATTTCTGTCTGCATTAATTTCCTATCATTGCATTTCATTGAACCCACACAAAGTTTTATTCTATGCTACATTAGTCTTCTCATCCCTACTCCTACTGATTAAACAGATTGTTGATTGTAATATCACCCATTGGTGATCATTGTATAAATATTAATAGTGTGATATCTAGATATTGTTCAAATTCATAAAAGTGTGATATATATCTTGCTCAAATCCATCAAATAAATCTTTTAACTTTGCAAAACAACCTACTTCTTGGTTCAGTGAGACCGTGGGGGATTCAAAGAGAGGGGCATGATATAAGGGTACATCATTCAGAAATAAAAGAACTTTAGACATAAAAATATATAATTAAGGGTTCCAGCTGGGCATCTCACGCTAGGCATTGATTTAGGTGGAGGGCTGAGTTGAAAGTGTTAGGAAAGATTTCATATTTGAATGTAATTTCCCTCCATGTGTCAACCCCCAAACTTTTTGTGCTGTTTTACACCCTGATCTAACCTTTGCCAGAGAAGCGCAGCCTCCGCCGCACTCCTCTGGGCTTTTGCTCACTTGTTATGGGGAAATTGACATGCCCATAAGACAATCAGTACTGGGAGACTCTGTTTCCCTTAGTCCTTTCCTCATGTTGCAGCTTGTGTGCAACATGTAACAAGAGTGCAATGTAACCTACTTTACCACATCCTTGGGTCTCTAGTAATTCCAAAGGCCCTAGAAACTCTCGCTGGACTGGTGGCAGCAATCGTTTCTTATGTTTTGAACCCTTTTTTGCCATGTTATCCACGCTTACCGCGTTTGGCACGAATAGGTGGCCTGGCTCCAAAATGGCCATGCCACGCGGTTCATTGTACTGTCCTTTGGCCATCTTGCCCCTTCACCTTCCGCAGGTCGAGCCGAACCGGGTCAGTCCTTATTTGGTCATGCACTTTCCCGCAAAACCCAAAGCTTTTGCAGGCTTCTGCATGCCTTGTGTGTGTGCCTCCAGGATGTGGGCTGGGATGTCTGTTCCCAATACACATCCTGGGTGCCAGAGAGTCTGGAGTGTCATGAATGCCTGGGACCACCGTGGTCCGTGATTGGTCCACATATGGAGTGAGTGTTTGTGAGCAGATCTCCCATTGGGTCCTCTCCGTTTTGGCGCAAAGGGAACTTTGGATAACAGGAGGCCGAAAACACCACTACCAGGTTGATCTCCTGAGTTCACACGAACAAAGGATAAGGAGCCAAGTATCCTGCAACAAGAAGCCGAGTCTAGGAACCGCTGGTGACCCGCTGGAAGGTTTGGCACCCTGAGCCCGCTGTCATCCTGCGAGACCCCTCTGCATCTGATTGTCCTAGAAGGTCTGCAAAGGCGCTTCGACCCATTGGAATAGTGGGACCAACTATTCTCGGCACCTTCATCAAACCCTGCAAGTAAGCTTCTTCGAAAGTGTCCCTGGGCCAACCAGTGGGCTGACTAGCTTACCCGGGACGTTTGCTCTGTCACCGTCGCCATTTCGAGGAAGCCCTCGAAACTTGGTATCCTTCTTGCTCTGTGTCCCCGGCACCGTCACACCGAATTTCGTACACTTGGCTTTCCCAGGTCTGAAGTGAGATGAGTGCACCCAGACCAGAGTAAAGGCGGTTACCGTGTTGCCCTGCTGCGGCAACAACCTGTGCAAGTTCGCTGCACTTGTGACCCCCTTGACCCTGAAACATGCTACCGCGGAAACTACACAGTGTCGAGACATCCTGCTTGTCACATCCAAACCTGCCAGCAAAGTGAGCTGAACTGGCAAAGTCTGGGTCTGCCTGCGTCAGGGACCGGTGAGTAGTCCATACCCCATCCAGTGACCCCTAGCGCAGGAACCCATTTCTTTTCTACCGCTGTTGCGAAATAGCGGCTCCATCCCGCACTCTCACCCTGCCTCTGCCCGCAAGTGGAGGGCTTGCTTGAGTAGTGGGGACTTGTTCTTCATCGCCTCATCCACCTTCCTGAACTGTCAAAGACCCTTGAAGAGACCCTATTTTGTCCATTGGCACAAGCGCGTGCATGTACCATTGAGCATAAGGCTCCTCTCTTCGTAGGGCTTGGACTGCCTCTTAGTTAGGTGTATGTCTGATGTCGAACTGGGTCTAATGATTACTTGCACTGCCTGTTTTCCTCCCCATCTAGGTGGAGTAATTTGTAAGTGTCCTTGCTTTTTGTGCTCATTAAGGTCTTTCAGTCACCCTCACCCCTCTTGAGACTTAGTCTTGACCGCCGCCATCGCTACCCTGATTGGTCTGGCTTGTCCAGAATTTACCCTGTTCCAAGAAACTAGGCTGGCCTTCTGAAACTCTGCCCCTCCAGGTCAGAGTTCAGAAATCCATTTTAACAAATTGGTGTACAGCGTTGGATAGGACTGAAGGAATCCAGTGTTGCACACGAGCGAAGGCATTTCGAGTTATTCCTACCAGGACATATAGTGAATTGTCATAGTATAACTTTTAAAAGGCCATAGTCCTATCTAACAGTATGGAAACAAGTACCTTGCTTGTTAACATTAAATGCTTCAAAATACAAAACATTGAGAAAGATGTGTGCTGAGAGAGGTGTTTCCTCGCAAGGCACAAAAGTAGAAATGATCCGGAGAATCATGGACTGGCAAGAAGCTCAGCTTAGAGCTATAGCTTCCGAGGACAGTGCAGAAGGAGGTGGGGCTGCTCTCACTGGTAGAACTGATGGTTTTACCGCTGCACTGATCCACAGCGACCATGAGGACAGAGAGGATGAAATGTCGAATGTTTCGTCTGCCAGTGCTGATGGGGAAGCCATACTTAAATTCAAGAAACAAGAGCTGGTGTTTAGGCAGAAGGAGCTTGAGATAAACATGGCAAAACTAAAGATAGAGCAGGCAGAAAAACAAAAAGACAGGGATCACCAGTTGGAACTGGCCAAGCTCCAAGCTGCCAATGGATCCAAGGGTCCTGGACATGGGTCTGGGGCCTCTTCTCATCCAAGGTTTCCAAAAGATCTGCTCAGTGTGTATGAGGAAAAGAATGACATTATGGACCGGCTGAATATATTTGAGTGTGTATGTGAAGTTCAACAAGTTGACAATGCTGATAAAATTGCCTGGTTGCTTAGCAGACTACCCCATTCTGGCTGCAGTGCCATATGGAAATGTCGAAAGCTGAGAGAGCAGATTTTGCAATGTTGAAGCAAACTCTCAACTTAAAGTTTGGAAAGACTCCTGCCCAATACTTAAAAAGATTCAGAGAGTATAAGAAAAATGAAGGTGGTACTTGGGTATTTTATGTAACTGAATCCTTAAAAACCTTGACTGGCTGGGTCGAAGGTTATAAGGTTTCTACCTTTGAAGGTATGATAAGTCTTGTCATGCTGGAACATATTTTTGCATCTTCTTCCCCTGAGCTTAAGCAACATTTGGCCGATTCCAAGGAGATAGATCCTAAGAAGTTAGCCATTTCAGCAGATTTATGACTGTCAAATCGAGTGTCCCATAAGGACAAGAATCATCCTGGCAAGCAGGAGGAAGGGAAAAAGTCCAAAGTAAGGAGGGTGGGGAAACTGATAAATCTTCTTCCCAAAAGTAGCCACAAAAAGAAAAATAAGGGTAAGACACAAGAGAACTCACAGGGTAGTGGAGGTCAGCCTCCAAAACCAAATTCTGGTTATAGTAAGCCTCCCTAGGCATTACTTTAAGGACAGTGTGCTGATCAATGGAGTAGATACTGCAGCTCTTAGGGATAGTGGGTGCAGTCGAACTGTAGTGGATTCTATCTTGGTAGACCCAGAGGAAGTTGCCAGAGCTACTCTGATGCCCACTACGTTGGATGACGGCCCACCTCTCATGTTCCCAGTAATGCCTGTAAATCTTACTATCAATGGTACAGCAGTAAGGATTCCAGTGAGCATTCAGAGGAGTGTCCCAGTAAAGGTCTTGTTGGGCAATCATCTCAGAGCTTTAGGGCTTGTGGGAGATAGTGCTGACAGACCCTGCACAAGGTCTCAAACGAGGGCAGCACTGGCCAAGACCAATGCCCTGCCCCAGCCAAAGGGGAAACCCAAGGCTAAAGGAGTCAAAAAACCAAAAAGAGGGAAAAAGAACATTCCCCCTAACTCACCTACCACTGAGGAGGAGGTAGTTGGTCAATCACCTGGACCTGACGAGGAGGTGGTGATGCCTGAAGTATTTGACCCCAATGACCATCCTTAACTAAACGATTTGTTAGTAGAAGGTGGTCCTGACAGGGAAGAATTCAGTAAAGGCCAACGTGAGTGCCCATCTCTTCAAGGCCTAAGGAGACAGGCCTGCACCCAGCTTGAGGGTGAACCTCCTGGGAAGCACCGGATTTATTGGGAAGGTGGGCTCCTGTATAGTGAGCCTACAGAGTCTACAGAAGGAGACCATAGGAGGTTGGTAGTTCCCCTTGCTGTAAGACCCTTCCTCCTGCAGCTGGCGCATTAAGTGCCCCTTGCTGCTCACTTTGGTATTAAGAGGACCAAGCAAAGGTTATCCATGCACTTCTACTGGCCCAAGATGGGGGTGCAAGTAGAAAGTCACTGCAGGAGTTGTGCCTCCTGCCAGTTATCTGGTAAGGTTGGCTCGACAATCCAAGCCCCATTGGTACCACTCCCAGGTGTGGGGGTACCATTTGAGAGGGTAGGGATCCACATTGTTGGTCCCCTTGACCTCCAAACATCCTCAGGCAATAGGTTTATCCTGGTGCTGGTCGACGATGCCACCAGGTACCTGAGGCCATCCCATTGAAAACTGTGACTGCCAAATCAGTTGCAAAAGCTTTACATGGCATCTTTACTAGAGTTGGCTTCCCTAAAGAAGTTGTGTCTGACAGAGGCAGCAACTTTATGTCAAAGTATATGCAGGCTATGTGGAAGGAATGTGGGGTCACCTATACGTTTTTGTTCCGCATACCACCCCCAGACCAATGGTCTGGTGGAACTGTTTAACAGGACCTTGAAAAGTATTATTGGGGCTCTGGAAGAACCTCAAAGAAGAAAAGGGGATCTTCTTTTACCATGCTTACTGTTTGCCTACAGAGAGGTACCACAAGAGGGTGTTGGTTTCAGCCCCTTTGAACTTCTGTTTGGTCACCCTGTGCGGGAACCCTTAGCCACAGTCAAGGAGGGATGGTAGATACCCACTCCCCCATTACTACCAACGTAGTAGACTATGTGTTAGGGCTCATAAAAAGGATGGTACTCCTGATGGGTCTGGCTAGTGACAAGTTGAAGGCAGGACAAGCTCTGGTGAAACATTGGTATGACCTGAAGGCTTCCCTCATAAACTTTACACCCAGTCAGAAAGTCCTGATCATGAATCCCATATGGCATAGGGCTTTATAGGACAAATGGTCCGGCCCTTACACAGTGGTGGAGTCACTGGGTGAGGTCAACTATTTAGTGGACCTTGGAAGGCCTGGACAGGCTCCAAAAGTGTAAATAGGCTGAATGCTTTCATCCCAAGAGTTGAAATCGCAGCACTTCTATTGGCTTCAGATGTTGAGGAAGAGGAGTCAGAACCTCTTCCTGACCTATTCCAAAGCAGTCCTTCAGATAACTCCGTTGAGTGTGTCCGAGTGGCCCCTCACCTAACTTCTGATCAGCAGGCCGAGGTGAGAAGTTTGCTTAGGCAATTTTCCCCCCTGTTTTCACAGTCCCCTCGTTTGACACCTTGGTGCAAACATAACATAGACACAGGAGACAGTGTAACTACCAAAGGTAGGGGATACAGAATGTCAGACAAAGTACGGTCTTACATTAAGACAGAATTCAAAATAATGTTGGATCTTGGTGTGATTGAACCCTCTAGTAGTCCTTGGTCCAGCCCTGTGGTTTGGTTCCAAAAGCAGGTACTTCTGAATTGAGGTTCTGTGTGGATTACAGGGCTCTGAATGCTGTCACCAAGACAGATGCACACCCCTTGCCTAGAACAAATGAGCTGGTGGATACCTTGGGCGCCTCCAAATACCTTAGCACGTTTGACCTCACTGCAGGCTATTGGCAAATAGCTCCTTGCAGAACATGCCAAGGAGAAGACAGCTTTCTCAATGCCAGAGGGCCTTTACCAGTTCAGGGTAATGCCTTTTGGGTTAAAGAATGCACCTGCACATTCCAGAGGCTTTTGAATCATGTGTTGAATGGGTTGGACAAATTCTGCCTTGCATATCTGGATGATATAGCAGTTTTCAGTGCCACCTGGGAAGACCATGTGAAACACCTTGGGATTGTGTTACAGGCTCTTCAGAAGGCCCACTTGACCATAAAGACCAGTAAATGCCAGATTGGACAAGGCTCAGTGGTTTACCTTGGACATGAAGTAGGTGGAGGGAGGATACAGCCTCTACCCAGTAAAGTACAAGCCGTACAAGACTGGCCTACCCCCACTACACAGACCCAAGATAGAGCCTTCTTAGGACACACTGGGTACTACTGAAATTTCATGGCAGACTATGGCACCATAGCTGCCCCTCTGACTGCCCTCAATACTGCAAATAAACCCAAGAAGGTAACTTGGACTGAAGAGTGTGAGAAGGCCTTCCATGGCTTAAAAGACTCCTTGTGCCAGGCCCCTGTGCTCAGGGACCCTGATTGTGGGTCTGCCTGCGTCGGGGACTGGTGAGTAGTCCATACCCCAACCAGTGGCCCCTAGCATAGGAACCCATTTCTTTTCTAACGCTGTTGCAAAATAGCGGCTCCATTCCGCACTCTCACCCTGCCTCTGCCCGCAAGTAGAGGTCTTGCTTGAGTAGTGGGGGCTTGTTCTTCATCGCCTCATCCACCTTCCTGAACTGTCCGAGACCCTTGAAGAGACCCTATTTTGTCCAATGGCACAAGCGCGTGCATGTACTATTGAGCATAAGGCTCCTCTCTTCGTAGGGCTTGGACTGCCTGTTATTAGGTGTATTTCTGTTGTCGAACTGGGTCTAATGATTACTTGCACTGCCTGTTTTCCTCCCCATCTAGGTGGTCTACATATTTCATGCTTTAACACCTTAGACCCCTCGGTCTTGTATATATATTGTATTGATTGAGATGTGTTGTTTTACTTCAGTATTATTGTGATTCTTTGCTATGGTCGATGTTACAAAGGCCTTGTAATAAATGTGTCTATATTTTTAATATAACACCTGTCTGGAGTAATTTGTAAGTGTCCTTGCTTTGTGTGCTCATTGAGGTCTTTCAGTCACCCTCACCCCTCTTGAGATTTAGGGGTCGATTCACGGAATTAATGTGCTCCGAAAATTCCCGCGCAGAGGTGCCAAAACGTGCGATTCGCAGTAAAAGTGCGAAAATTGCATTGCAAGTGCGAAAATCGCAGGGAAACCAGCGCACATCGATTCATGGAAGTCCGTGCGCGAGAAAAACATTGGATGTGCGCTGAAAATGTGCGCCGCGCACGCCGGCGCAAAGGTCATCCAACAGCGTGCGCCACGGCCACTGCGAAATCGCACATAGCGCGGCGCACATCACAAAAGTAGGCGGAACACGGGGCGTAACACTCGGAATGGGGAACAACGCGTGAAAATATGGGCGTCACGGGGGAAGTAGAGGAGGCAAGTGCGTGGAACGCCCACACGCTCGCCTACAACCCGTATTCATGGAATCGAATAGGGCAAACCAGCGCACGGTCAAAGATTCGCACAGGGCCAAACAAGTACGCCACAAGAAAGCAGGCGATAGCGTCCCTGCGCCTGAAAAAAATGTGTGCCAAAATGTGCGCTAACAAAAAGCACCCATATACAGCCATGATGAATGGTCCATACAGTGGCCCTATAGGACAAATGAGGTGCAAAGGGGTACCGACAAACACGGACACCCGCTGTATGAAAAATAGCGTGTGCGTGTGTTCCTGGGTGCGCAGGAAGGTCCACACGCGATTGGCCTGGGTACGTGTACTTCGGGGTGCGCGGGAAGTTCCACACACCATTAGCCTGGGTACATGTACTACGGGGTGCGTGGGAAGTTCCACACGCGATTAGCCTGGGTACGTGTGTTTCGGGGTGCGCGGGAAGTTCCACACGCGATTGGCCTGGGTACGTGTACTTCGGGATGCGTGGGAAGTTCCACACACGATTGGCCTGGGTACATGTACTTCGGGTGCGCGGGAAGTTCCGCACGCGATTGGCCTGGGTACGTGTATTCCGAGGTGCGTGGGAAGATTCACACGCGATTTCAGCAGGGTACGTGTATCTCGGTGGTGCCGGGGAATGCTACACGTGATTTGGCTGTGTGGGTCCTCCCAGGTGTTCCCTCTACACCCTCCACGGCCCCTGCAGGCAGCCCACACCACAGGGGACTACCCACAGGCAACCCATCCACCATGGCCATGCCCCCCAGCCAACCCACATGTCACCTTGCACTACTGATCACCAACACATGTCTCCCAGCACCCCCACCCCACAGCATCCAGGGGCAGCCTCCACCAGGCCCCCACACATGTCTCCCACCACCCCCACTCCCCAGCAGTGCAGGGGCAGCCTCCACCAGGCGCTCACTCATGTCTCCCACCACCCCCACCCCCCAGCAGTGCAAGGCACCCTCCACCAGGCCCCCACACATGTCTCCCACCACACCCACCCCCCAGCAGTGCAGGGGCACCCTCCACCAGGCCCCCACTCATGTCTCCCACCACCCCCACCCCCCAGCATCCAGGGGCACCCTCCACCAGGCCCCCACTCATGTCCAACTCATGTCTCCCACCACCCCCACCCCCCAGCAGTGCAGGGCACCCTCCACCAGGCCCCCACACATGTCTCCCACCACCCCCACCCCCAGCAGTGCAGGGGCAGCCTCCACCAGGCCCCCACTCATGTCTCCCACCACCCCCATCCCCCAGCAGTGCAGGGGTGCCCTCCACCAGGCCCCCACTCATGTCTCCCACCACCCCACCCCCCAGCAGTTCAGGGACAGCCTCCACCAGGCCCCCACTCACGTCTCCCATCACCCCCACCCCCCAGCAGTGCAGGGGCAGCCTCCACCAGGCCCCCACTCATGTCTCCCACCACCCCCACCCCTCAGCAGTGCAGGGCACCCTCCACCAGGCTCCCACACGTCTCCCACCACCCCCCCCCAGCAGTGCAGGGGCAGCCTCCACCAGGCCCCCACTCATGTATCCCATCACCCCCACCCCCCAGCAGTGCTTGGCACCCTCCACCAGGCCCCCACTCATGTCCCCCTGCACCCCCACCCCCCAGCAGTGCAGGGGCAGCCTCCACCAGGCCCCCACTCATGTCTCCCATCACCCCACCCCCAGCAGTGCAGGGGCAGCCTCCACCAGGCCCCCACTCATGTCTCCCATCACCCCCACCCCCCAGCAGTGCAGGGGCAGCCTCCACCAGGCCCCCACTCATGTCCCCCTGCACCCCCACCCCCAGCATAAAGGGGCAGCCTCCACCAGGCCCCCACTCATGTCTCCCATCACCCCCACCCCCCAGCAGTGCAGGGGCAGCCTCCACCAGGCCCCCACTCATGTCTCCCATCACCCCCACCCCCCAGCAGTGCAGGGGCAGCCTCCACCAGGCCCCCACTCATGTCCCCCTGCACCCCCACCCCCAGCATAAAGGGGCACCCTCCACCAGGCCCCCACTCATGTCCCCCTGCACCCCACCCCCAGCACCCAGGGGCACCCTCCACCAGGCCCCCACACATGTTCCCCTGCACCCCCCAGCAGTGCAGGGGCAGCCTCCACCAGGCCCCCGCTCATGTCTCCCACCACCCCCACCCCCTAGCAGTGCAGGGGCAGCCTCCACCAGCCCCCCACTCATGTCTCCCACCACCCCACCCCCCAGCAGTGCAGGGGCAGCCTCCACCAGGCCCCCACTCATGTCTCCCATCACCCCCACCCCCCAGCAGTGCAGGGGCAGCCTCCACCAGGCCCCCACTCATGTCTCCCACCACCCCCACCCCCCAGCATCCAGGGGCATCCTCCACCAGGCCCCCACTCATGTCCAACTCATGTCTCCCACCACCCCCACCCCCCAGCAGTGCAGGGCACCCTCCACCAGGCCCCCACACATGTCTCCCCCCACCCCCCAGCAGTGCAGGGGCAGCCTCCACCAGGCCCCTACTCATGTCTCCCATCACCCCCATCCCCCAGCAGTACAGGGCACCCTCCACCAGGACCCCACCCATGTCCCCCTGCACCCTCACCCCCCAGCAGTGCAGGGGCAGCCTCCACCAGGCCCCCACTCATGTCTCCCATCAACCCCACCCCCAGCAGTGCAGGGGCAGCCTCCACCAGGCCCTCACTCATGTCTCCCCTCACCCCCACTCCCCAGCAGTGCAGGGGCAGCCTCCACCAGGCCCCCACTCATGTCCCCCTGCACCCCCACCCCCCAGCATCCAGGGGCACCCTCCACCAGCCCCCCACTCATGTCCCCCTGCACCCCCACTCCCTAGCATCCAGGGCCACCCTCCTCCAGGCCCCCACACATGTCCCCCTGCACCCCCACCCCCCATCAGTGCAGGGGCAGCCTCCACCAGGCCCCCACTCATGTCTCTCACCACCCCCACCACCCAGCATCCAGGGGCACCCTCCACCAGGCCCCCACTCATGTCCAACTCATGTCTCCCTGCACCCCCACCCCCAAGAGTGCAGGGCACCCTCCACCAGGCCCCCACACATGTCTCCCACCACCCCCACCCCCCAGCAGTGCAGGGGCAGCCTCCACCAGTCCCCCACTCATGACTCCCATCACCCCCACCCCCGAGCAGTGCAGGGCACCCTCCACCAGGCCCCCACTCATGTCCCCCTGCACCCCCACCCCCCAGCAGTGCAGGGGCAGCCTCCACCAGGCACCCACTCATGTCTCCCATCACCCCCACCCCCCAGCAGTGCAGGGGCAGCCTCCACCAGGCCCCCACTCATGTCTCCCATCACCCCCAACCCCCAGCAGTGCAGGGGCAGCCTCCACCAGGCCCCCACTCATGTCCCCCTGCACCCCCAGCCCCCAGCATCCAGGGGCACCCTCCACCAGGCCCCACTCATGTCTCCCATCACCCCCACCCCCCAGCAGTGCAGGGGCAGCCTCCACCAGGCCCCCACTCATGTCTCCCATCACCCCCACCCCCTAGCAGTGCAGGGGCAGCCTCCACCAGGCCCCCACTCATGTCTCCCACCACCCCCACCACCCAGCATCCAGGGGCACCCTCCACCAGGCCCCTACTGTTAGGCGGAAACCTGTGCAGTTCCCTCTGGGACCACTGCAAAAGATTTAGGACTACAGGTTTTTGGCAGTAAACCCACTTGGTAGCAGTCTGTACCACACAGATTCACTTGGTAGCTGTGGCTGAGCAGTCAGACTTCCCTCAAGAAGAGTTAGGCAGTATGTGGAGTATACAAAATAGGGCAATCTACACAGTAGAACAAGGAAACACGGAACAAGGCTTCGGTGTAAAGATATAAAGGTATTTATTTATAACAACACATCTATAGAAAACACTCTGGCACTAATACGGAAAACAACTTCAATCACAATTACTATACGAAGAAAATATCAATCCCCCTAACAATAGTTCGACAAGTCTAGGTTCACCGGCATCACTTATTTGCAGACAGAGGTGTATGCTTTAACCTAGATGGCACTCTAGTATACGTTAGGACGGGAGAGAAAAAGGCGGGTTAAGAAATCAACTCGATACCAATATTTTTAAGAACAAATGCAAGGCAAGAAGACAGGAACCACTGTAGATTCCGAAGTTCAGAGGCCAGGCCCACTCGGAGAGAGGCAAGGCGATGTGTCCCAAAAAGTATTTTAGTGGAAAGGCGCTTCGAGTCTTTATCGCAAATTGTTATGGAAAGATTGGACCAGTTCAGAACAACAAGTTAAAGAAAGCTTGGAGGCGACCCAATGGAAAGGCGAGGATTAAGACACCTCACTCTATCCGGCAGAAAGGGTAGCCAGGCGGACACGGTACCTTGTTTGGGGAGAGACAGCTCCGGCGGGGGCAGTTGTTCCTGGTGGTGGATGCACGTCGGGTCTTTGCCAAGAGTAGAGATGATCTCGTTGTCGAAGAAAAGTGAAGTCCGGTGCACCACCAGGGAAGAGACCAGCCACGGAGTACTCCGTCACAAGGCGCCACCTTTTGGTCGCGGTACAGGGGTAGTGGCTATCCGTTTGCCGAGGTGCTCTGCACGGGCAATTCGACCACTGCGTCCTAGAGCGAAGAAAAAGCAAAGGGGACTGGTTGTTCCCAGCAGTCAGGGGAAGAGACTCTCCGGCAGGGAGATCTCCTCTGTCGTCGGGAAGTGGTGAGTCGGTTCCGCAGGGCTCCACCGGAGGTGTCGTTGTTGCAGGTCGGCTCAGCGTTACCCTCGTCGGATTCTTAGGTCCTGTGGCGACTTCTGATGATCCAGTCCCAAAAGCCCTGCTTTTATGCAGAAAACCCCCATTCATTCAGCCTAGCTGTCAATCAAAACACGCTAAGTGGTGAGCGGGTTGGCACACCACTTGGGCCAATCACACCAGGGTGCGACTGGAGTTGGCAAGGCAACTCAGTCCAGGGTGCCTAAACCCCCTCCCACACCCCTGTGGTAACCCAGACAGAATGGCACCACTTTGGAGGGTCTCTGTACAGAAGCCCGCCAAAAGTGGAACAAAGGGCTCAACCTTTGGTTTAGGAGTCACAGAGACGAACACAGACGCCATTTTAAAAACCGAGTTCTGGCAGAAAATACCATCCGATAGACTTATTTAAGATAAGTAAACCGGTGGTATGTTAGAGATTAATGAGAGAAAATGTATTAATCTCCAACAATGGGAAGAATCCCATTGGGTTATATTCGGGGTCGAATATAACAAGTAGTTTCCACTGCCACCAGCCAAAACTCGACGAGGGGGGACGGGACAGTGCTCCCTCGAATAACAGACCCAGGAGTAACAGAATTACCCCTATTAGTACGTCCACAATAGGATGGTTTGTACTAGTTCTGTTAGTAAATTTAGGTCTAGTAAAGCCAATGGTGACTTTACATGCCCGGGGAGACAGTAGTCAGTCCCCGGGTATGGAGTCTATGATGGAGGTCCGCTAGGACGCCCCAGTGCTACGGCACGGAGGGTGCGTTGTAACACACATAGTAAAACATATGAGACCCTATGGAGTAAAAGACCCCATAGCCCATAGAACACATTGACATTCAAAGGAATTACACAAATTCATGTCCAAGAGTGGGAGAAAAAGAGTCTCACTCTTGGCAGGATGGAAAAAAAAACAAACTCCAGAAATCCAGCAAAGCTGCTGGGGGACTCACTAGGTTAGGAAATTCAGCCTAAACGAAGAATTCTCCCTAACAAGGAGGCAGCACAGGTCGCCGCGGAGGTGCCTGTGTGCAATCCTGTCCCTGATCCTGTCACTGCATCATCTTGCACCAGCAGGGATGCCTTCGTCCAGACCCGTTTTCAGGCAGGGGATGAGCTCACGACAACTGGCCTTCCTCTGCCTGCGGACGTGGCTATCCGGGTCCGGGTTGAGCCTGTCCTGACTGGTGTGGTGTTGCGTCAATGGGCCATGTGAGGTGACCTGCAGTCTTTTCATGAGGAGACTGCACGTCATCTCGAATGGCTCGTTGACCGCGTCGGCCTACGGGGACAGGTCACCCAGGCCGGATTCCTCCGTTTGATGGGGCTTGCTCAGACCCCCTCCTCAACTGAACCCCCTATGCGCCAGTCGTCCTCCGTGCCATCTTCCCACCCATCAGTCACCTGGGTGCCCTGTGGAGCTGCCTCTGACGGTGCGGCCAGGCTGGTGGAGGAGGAATCCCTGCCACAGTCGGGAGTCGGACGTCCAGCAGGGGTGGCCACATCAATGACTGCACCCCAGCCAGTGGAGGATGTGCAGGCAGCAGGAGGCAGTGCACGGGCAGAGGCGCAGCAGCAACGTGGTGGGATCCATGATGGCTCGGGGCCTTCGACATCGGAGGGGCAGGCATCGGCTGGAGGGCAGGAGGACCCAGGACAGGAAGTGTCTTCCGTTTGGCAGCGGTTGGGCCACGCCATAGATGCGGAGCGGCAGCCGTTGGAAGAGGCACAGCTCACGATGGTCAGGGCGGAGAACTCCATGCGGAGGGCCTTGAGGCGGGCCGAGTGCCTCGAGGCAATCCGTAGGGAGTTTGGGGTGAACATGTGGACGGCCCTGCAGACCCTCGGGGCCATGGAGGAGGACCGCCTCCGGGACATTGAGCAGGAGTTCGATGATGCCCTGGCCCGTCGCATCCCGAAGTGAGCCGTTGGACTAGCCCGCTGCCCTTGTAAATAGTTCTGTAGTTAGTGTTAGGTTTCCTTTGGTTTTGCATTTTTTTTGGACCTTTTGGACAATGGGCCACATTTTTGTATATAGTTTTTTTTTTTAGGTAGTGTTATTAGATAGGTTTCATTTCTTCGGTTGGGATCATGGACCCTGGATTTTCAATTTTTTTTTGATTTCCCCATGGAGCAATGGTTTTCGATTTTAATTTTCCATTGGATTTACTTTTGTGGACTGTGACTTTGGACACCTTTCCTTTGCATTATGATTTGTGGTTTTGCATTATTTCACGGACCTGCTGTTTTTTTCTTTTTAAAATTTCCATTATTGTTTGTTTATTTTTGATTCAATTTATGTTGCTTTTAATACATATTTTTTCTTCAAAGTTCTATGTGTAGTATCATCACATTGGTTTCATGCATATCATGATATTGGTTTTGACATTCACTGACATCCATTGGGTGTATGTGAGGGACATGTGTTCATTTCCAAACTTGCAATTGGGGTTGTATCATGTTTTTGCCATTTCTAAGTGGGTGGATGCAATACTCAGGTGGGTGTTTGGCATTTGGAGGCTGACCATAAGGGCCAGGGATCTACATTGTGGTGACATGTTGGCTGGGGGACATGAGTGGGGGCCTGGTGGAGGCTCCCCCTGGATGCTGTGGGGTGGGGGTACAGGGGGACATGTGTGGGGGCCTGGTCGAGGCTGCCCCTGGATGCTGTGGGGTGGGGGTGCAGGGGGACATGTGTGGGGGCCTTGTGGAAGGTGCCCCTAGATGCTGGGGGTGGGGGTGCAGGGGGACATGAGTGGGGGCCTGGTGGAGGCTGCCCCTGCACTGCTGGGGGGTGGGGGTGCAGGGAGACATGAGTTGGACATGAGTGGGGGCCTGGTGGAGGCTGCCCCTGCACTGCTGGGGGGTGGGGATGATGGGAGACATGAGTGGGGGCCTGGTGGAGGGTGCCCCTGGATGCTGGGGGCTGGGGGTGGTGGGAGACATGAGTGGGGGCCTGGTGGAGGCTGCCCCTGCACTGCTGGGGGGTGGGGGTGATGGGAGACTTGAGTGGGGGCCTAGTGGAGGCTGCCCCTGCACTGCTGGGGGGTGGAGGTGCAGGGAGACATGAGTTGGACATGAGTGGGGGGCTGGTGGAGGGTGGCCCTGGATGCTGGGGGTGGGGGTGGTGGGAGACATGAGTGGGGGCCTGGTAGAGGCTGCCCCTGCACTGCTGGGGGGTGGGGGTGCAGGGAGACATGAGTGGGGGCCTGGTGGAGGGTGCCCCTGGATGCTGGGGGGTGGGGGTGCAGGGGGACATGAGTGGGGGCCTGGTGGAGGCTGCCCCTGCACTGCTGGGGGGTGGGGGTGATGGGAGACATGATTGGGGGCCTGGTGGAGGGTGCCCCTGGATGCTGGGGTGTGGGGGTGATGGGAGACATGAGTGGGGGCCTGGTGGAGGCTGCCCCTGCACTGCTGGGGGGTGGGGGTGATGGGAGACATGAGTGGGGGCCTGGTGGAGGCTGCCCCTGCACTGCTGGGGGGTGGGGGTGATGGGAGACATGAGTGGGGGCCTGGTGGAGGGTGCCCCTGGATGCTGGGGGGTGGGGGTGGTGGTAGACATGAGTGGGGGCCTGGTGGAGGGTGCCCCTGGATGCTGGGGGGTGGAGGTACAGGGTGACATGAGTGGGAGCCTGGTGGAGGCTGCCCCTGCACTGCTGGGGGGTGGGTTTGATGGGAGACATGAATGGGGGCCTGGTGGAGGCTGCCCCTGCACTGCTGGGGGGTGGGGGTCGTGGGAGACATGTGTGGGGGGGCTGGTGAAGGGTGCCCCTGCACTGCTGGGGGGTGGGGGTGATGGGAGACATGAGTGGGGGCCTGGTGGAGGCTGCCCCTGGATGCTGTGGGGTGGGGGTGCAGGGGGACATGTGTGGGGGCCTGGTGGAGGGTGCCCCTGGATGCTAGGGGTTGGGGGTGCAGGGCGACATGAGTGGGGGCCTGGTGGAGGGTGGCCCTGGATGCTGGGGGGTGGGGTGGTGGGAGACATGAGTGGGGGCTGGGTGGGGGCTGCCCCTGCACTGCTGGGGGGTGGGGGTGCAGGGAGACATGAGTGGGGGCCTGGTGGAGGGTGCCCCTGGATGCTGGGGGGTGGGGGTGCAGGGGGACATGAGTGAGGGCCTGGTGGAGGCTGCCCCTGCACTGCTGGGGGTTGGGGGTGATGGGAGACATGAGTGGGGGCCTGGTGGAGGGTGCCCCTGGATGCTGGGGGTGGGGGTGGTGGGAGACATGAGTGGGGGCCTGGTGGAGGCTGCCCCTGGATGCTGTGGGGTGGGGGTGCAGGGGGACATGTGTGGGGGCCTGGTGGAGGGTGCCCCTGGATGCTGGGGGTTGGGGTGCAGAGGGACATGAGTGTGGGCCTGGTGGAGGGTTCCCCTGGTGGCTGGGGGTGCAGGGGGACATGCGTTGGTGGGCAGTAGTGCAAGGTGACATGTGGGTTGGCTGGGGGGCATGGCCATGGTGGATGGGGTGCCTGCGGGACATGTGCAGGGTAGGCCCCTGTGGTGTGGGCCACCTGCAGGGGCCGCGGAGGGTGTAGAGGGAACACCTGGGAGGACCCACACGTGCAATTCATGTGTGGTGCTCCCCGCGCACCCCTGGAATACACGTACCATGATGGAATCGCGTGTGATACTTTCTGCGCACCCCTGAAATACACGTACCCTGCTGCTTTTGCGTGTGATACTTCCCGTGCACCCCTGGAATACATGTACCCTGCTGTTTTTGCGTGTGATACTTCCCGCGCACCCCTGGAATACACGTGCCCTGATGGAATCGCGTGTGTTACTTCCCACGCACCCCTGATGTACACGTACCCAGGACAATCGCTTGTGAAACTTCCCGCGAACCACTGAAATACATGTTCCCCGCTTGGCGTTTGCTGTTTGGCAGCCCTGTGAACTGGTCCAGGGTTAGCGCAGCCCTTTGCAATGATTTGGGGATTTTTAAGGCTTTTCCTTGCGCGAGGGCGTTCTTCGGGGCGTAACTGGCGCTGCTGCAGGGTCGCTGCGCCACTCTGCGCCATGGCTGGTTTCGGAGGCTAAAATCCATGAATACGCTGTGCGATGAAAAGGATTTTTTTGCACGCGGCTGGCGCAGTGTATCGCACGGGGACACTGTGCGCCAGCTGCGTGCGCCACTTTTGTGCGAATTTCTATGAATTACCCTGTTAGTCTTGACCGCCGCCATCCCTACCCTGATTGATCTGGCTTGTCCAGAGGTTACCTACCCTGTTCCAAGAAACTAGGCTGGCCTTCTGAACCTCTGCCCCTCCAGGTCAGAGTTCAGAAATCCATCTTAACAGAAACCACTTACAATGATCAATGTGCTTAACATAACACTTGCACTAGAAATCTACCATCTGGAGTCGCTGAAAGTGCTATGGGTTTATGTGAAGCCGGATGTGTCGCATACCCAGACACTCCATGTTCAGCAGTGATTTGCAGCAAATGTGCCCAAGCCAGCACTTGTACCTAAGCGCTTTGCACAATGCTTTTTTTCAAAGCATGCACGCACGATTATCTGAAAGGAACGGGTCTGAGTAAATACGGATGGGGGATTGTGGAAATACCCCATAAAGCGTTTGGATGTGTGATTTCAATGCATAATCATCTAGGAAGTCAAAGGAAACAAAATACATAAATGGTTGATAATTGCACTGTTCTCCCTAATTCAGCTGTCAGAGATCCCTTATAATTTGGTGCATTTTGGAATTCACTCATGTCCTTCACTCATGTCTATCAGTCAGTGTGGAATGACATGCTTATCTGACATGGTTTTATCACAGAAGAAGTCAAATAAATATCACTGTAAACGATGTGAGCATGTGTTTGTAGTAGGGAATGGAGGGTTGCGTGACACGCTTTACCTCTGAGTGCTAATTACAGACTGGATTATCAGCAGGCAGTACTGTCATAAAATAGCAGGCGATAGATATTACCGCGGTGTTGCCCGTCTGACATATTCATTCAATTTTGCTCAAATAAAGGGTCTGACATAGCATTTAATAGCACTGTATATTGACACATTTGAAAAATATCCACCTGAGTGTTTGTAAAAATTCTTACTAATTTTAAAAGAAAAACTAGCTTCAAAAAAATAATTCAGTATGTCTACACATAACACGAGTTTAGCAAGAAAAAGACGGTTGCTAGTAGCCTTGAGTATGGTGCATAGTGAACTTTACTAATGCACAGCACACCAGCGAAGCGTCATTGTGCAGCCACAAAAAAAACATGTCTCGAGGGGCAATGTGCAATTGTGAATTTCCGTTGACAAAAGATTGTTCATCGCACGAAGATGCTCTCACAACCTGGTTGTGCACACTGAAAGCCTTTCAGTTTCCGTCATTCCCCTCTGCAAACCAAGGCCTGGAGCCACTGAGCTGGAATGGCTTCCAGGGACACAGGTACACCCACGCACGAACACACACAGTTGCCCACTAACAGCAACACTTCTTAGCCGTGACTCAACAAAGGATTGAGAGCCACGTTTGAGAAGTGACTAAAGTTGCTGAAAGGTTTTTTGCAAAGCTGCTAAATGTTTGCCAGGGGGTGTTCGAAGAGGCCAATGCTAGCAAATTTACAAAATGTGTTGCGGGGACCCTGATGTTCCTCCTATCTAGAGGCGTACACATAATTAAGGAAAACCTGGTAAGGCCTGAGTAGTGGGGCTCCCCTGCACCGTACATGATATGATGCAAAGGTTTGTTACACCATTGATCCAGTGTTGATGCACGCGATCTGGATACGATGAAAGCAATGAGAAAGATGACTGTCCAAGTGTGCATACCTCTCAGCTCCCGTACAGTGGTTGTTGTACACCTGATGCAACTAACATTTGCTGCATCTTAGACTTACCCAAACAACTCATCTATCACCCAGATATCCAGGCTCTGGGTCTCAGCTTACATCTGTAGCAGACACTGGCCCCTCAAACTGGGGGCCAGTTTGAGAGTGTCAGCCTGCTGGAGAATCTACACACTGACACTGAATCAATTGCTGACTCTGGGGGCATTAACATGAATGTGGATGCACATTATCACCACTCATGTTACCAGCAATTTACTGCACAATCGGCAGCGGTGTCAGCATCAGATCTTTATTCAGAAATCATACGAATCGATCAGATCACATATTAACTATAAATATCATGAAATCATATGGCATTGTACACAAAGAACATCCAGAAAGTATCATCAAGACAAATTTAAGATGAAAGATAATTCAAATTCATAATATTTTGTATTAAAAACTAGGCTCCCTCCAAATAGCATGTGACATTTAAACCAAGCTTTTGGAAGATGCTGTTTTAAAAAAAGCAAGTGCTAGAATTGTGGTTCTTCTAGGTTCCTTAGGAATATGGGGGAGAACCCATCCCGTCTGCATTTTTGGTTTGATGGGCAAAGAAGCATAACATGAGTGGTAGTTTCTGGATAGTCTACAAAAAGGGCAATATTCTTATCTGAACTAAGATACCATTTTGCAGTAACAGTATCAAAGAGCAAAATATTCAACCATTTCTTTTTTAAATGGTCCTCTTTTTATGTTCAATTATCCACTTAAAACAGGCTTCCAACCGTAAACATTTTTAATTCTCAGATCAGTAGACACCAAAGGACCAAAAGAACAATCAAAACTAAATTGACACCACGTCCAATCATCAAGGCTATTTTCACAGCTTTGATATCTTTATGTGTAATAACTGCATCTTTATCCAACAGCTCAGAGAAGACTAACATGGATAGCAGCTTCTTAATGCAACGTAACCTACTCCATTTTACTTGCTTAGAGTTATCTATAAACTCCCAAACAATATTTCATGTGAGAAAACATCTTGAAAATTCCAACACATACAGAATAAAATTGGTTGTAAAAGAACTTCATAGAAAAAAGGCCAGAGTTCCAAGAAGATGAGCACTGATGGGGCCTTCCTTGGTAGAAAAAGCAAAGGTTTAGGAAAGTGTCTCTGTCCCAGATCTAGAATTGTAGTAATAACATTGCCCATACTTTACCTTAAAATAAGACTGCGAGTCTAACTTTTGCTGTATATTTGTCATCATGGTGGCTCAGTTCAACCCTGTATCATATACACACACTCCTCAAACTGCTTCAAACAGGAGGCAGAATGGTTGCAGTCATGCTGTTTGGGGCCAGGTATTAGGTAGGGTTTAAACATGTAGTCACTATTTGGACATTCAGTAATGCATGGTCATTGTTTATTCTGACATGGGGCCGGGCCTTTTTCAGGTCACAGGTGCCAATTCAAAAATGAAAATCATCAACTCGGGGACAACATCAGAATTAAAGCGCGACACATCAGTCACCTGAAATCGATCCCATTTAGAGACACCCATGTGCAGTCAGAGATACGCCTCAGAAGACAGCAATCTGTGGAATAGTTCCATTTCCAGAGATGGACAGGAGGCAGTGTGGACGCCGCTAGTCATACAGCTGCCATGCCATTCAAAACAGTTATCATCTTATTGGTGATAATGATGAGTCTTTTCCATTCCATGTGCAGAAAAGCACATTGTTATTTACCATTGAAGAGCATAATGCATGAATGTGTGTTCAGTGTGAGGGATGTTGAAGTTCAGAAACCACATATGTGTGTTTTGTTGGCTTAATGTTCTTCTGATAACTCCATGGCATGAGGAAGCAGCCTCCAAAACACAGACGGAAACAGGGAGTCATGAATCTTTCATCCCTGACTATGGACAGGTGAGAACGGCCGCTGCACCTTTGCCAGCATACAAGCCCAGAAAATAGGAAGAGGAGGTATGTCAGTTGAGGAAGAGGTGGTCAAAGAGGAGACAAAAAACATCATCAACAGCTGAGGGGTGATGTCAGAAATATTATATGATTCAAGAGTGATCGAGGAGGAAAGCGAGCCTGAAAAGCTGTTGGGGAGAGCTGGATATCTGACATAGAGCCACTGTTTCCAGTAACAATGAGATACAAATCTCTTGCTGACACCAGAAACGTGGAGCAGTGCAAGGGTGAGGTGAGAGCGAGAGGTGGAGGAGTGATGCCAGAAGCTGGTGACAAGCTAGGCCTGCAGAAGGTTTCATGATAAGGAGGAAAGCTGAGGATGGTCAAGTGAAAGAGACAGAGAGAGTCTGTTTGATGGAACCAGTATGGGACTGATTTGTGAACTATCACCAATGTCAAGAAGGACAACTCAGTACAGAGGGGCGGGGGCATCCAGAGAACACACCCCTCCAGGGAGAAACATTGGGACAATCAATACAAGTAGTTGCACTTCCAAAGCACCTGGAGCAAATCATTGTTGAATTGGGTACAAGAAACAAAGCTGCATGCTGGAAATGAAGGGTATAGTGTGCTATCATCACCTTGAAAAATTCCTCAAAAGTCAATTGTCAGAAAACTGTTGCTTGGTATGACTTGTGGCCAAAGTATGGCAAGATCATTGGAAAAGTGAAACGACAGAAATCAGTTGCATGTTAGAATTTGTGCCCAAAGATCCTAATAACCATGAGAAAGTGAACAGACTGCTATATGCTGAGACCTGTAGTCAAAGTTCTTGGCCAAACAGTTGTTTAGCTTGCATCGTCAATGGGGTACCAGATATGCAAATACATCTGAATGATGTCTTTATTTCTATAATGTCCATACAAAACACTAGAGCAAAGTCCAATCCTATGTGAGGGAATTGTGGGATACATAAACCTACAAGCAAAACAGGCGAGCGTGCGTGTTTGGGGAAATTTAAGAGCGGAGTTTGGAGCGAGTTAGCATTTTTAGACAAAGCGTAGAGAAGGAGTTTGGAGGAAGAAGGGAAGAGCAGAGAAGACTGGAAGCAAGTAAGGGAGAAGGAAGAACACTTGACGGTAAGAGTAGAGACTAAGTTGGTGGTTAGAGACCCTAGGTGAGAGGGAAGAAGGAACTACATCAGAAGTTAGGGTGGTGACTAAGGTGGTGGCTCGAGGAGAGACTCACTCAGTAATAGAAGGAGGGTCTATGGCGTGGCTGGGAAGAGGAACACACACTGTTCTGGTAGGGGAAGCACAAACATTGGTGTCACGAAAAATAGAACATAAGATTATGGTGCCAGGAGTACACCATACGCTGTTGCGGCAGCAATAGGGCCTAAAATAGTGTCAAGAAGTGGACAACAGGTTGTGGGAGGAGTAGAAAAATGAAAAGTGGTGACAGGAGGGTAGAACATGGTGGTGGCAAAAGGAAACTGTCAGATAGTGGCAGGAGAAGAAAAGAAGTTGGTGAAAGGAAGAGAAGTACATACGTTATTGGCAGGGGGAGAACCTAAAATGGAAGCAGCAGGGGAATCCCAGCAAGTAGCCAGAAATTAGAATTGTGTGGTTGAAGGAGAGCATTAGTAGAAGAAACCTGGTGAAAATGGGGAGCCATCAAGCACTGGGAGGTCTAGTACAAAGGAGAATAGGAAAGCAGGAGAGGACACGGATCAGAAAAGGTAGGGGGTATGGGTAAGGCCCTAATCTGACCATGTTGCATGGCATAGAGAAATGCAAGGATCATCATAGAGTTATCTAGGAGCTCCAGGGGATAGAAATCTGTACTGAATGGGAGGAGGATGCTAAGACCTTCGAGAGCATCCCCATGGAAGTTGGGCACAGAAGGCCTTTCTGGTTCCCCTTACAATCCTTAAGTAAAATTCAACTACTTGTAAGACTCATGGCAGAGACCCAGTGATAAGTACATATTCAGCAGAGAAAGCTGGAGGTGAATGTACCCCAACAATACCTTTGTAATGAACAAGGTGGACGCTGTGAGGTGCCACAGACGTACCCCAAATCCCACTGAACATTTTTGGAAAGAGACATTTGAACTATACCACTGAGGGAAAAGGACCATGGTAACACTTTTCTTCATTATAACTATTGATGTCCTTTTTAAAGGAGGCATTGTAAACTGATAAAACTGGGGGAATAAGAATTGTGATCATGTTTGCTTTGCTTTGAATTATTAAGGAATGGTGAACTTTGAAATTAAACCTGCAGGACTGGAACAAGTGTTAAACAGTATTTATATAGTGCCTCCTTAGCATTTATATTGGCCTAAGCCTATTCGCGCTACATGGAAAACTGCGTTGCAAAGTTATGATTTTGGGTTAACTTTTCTGCCATTTTAAGATTCACTCGCCATTTTGATTCTACTCGTGTGCTCTTCATTCTAAAATGGTGGACTATGTTTTCAACTTGTAACCAAACCTTCCGACCTTTTAGTTCTGTTAATGTTTAGGTTGCCCGAGAGCCAACTGTTTAGACTAGGCAATGAAACCTTGTGCTTCATATGAACTGTTGTTTAAGTGTTGTCTGGGCTCACCAGACTCATCCTTGTATAAACATTGGGACAATGAAGAACAAACCTCAAGCTTATACATAGGCCGAACAGTATTGTAAAGAGACATTGTACAAGGCTTACCGCGGGATCCAAGAACATACATCACCATTGTGCCTTCATGGAAACGCAAACCTATGTAATCCTTTGCATAATATCGTATAATCTATATGTGAACTAGGCAAGAACTCTAGACCACAAATTATTACCATCAAGAGAGGCTGTACAATATTACACAAAATTGTATAAAAGTACAAATGTTTAGACGTCCAGCACTCTCTCACTTCTCTCTGTCGGCTGGTACACATTGTGAGGTGTTGGGGGCCAGATTGGTGTATTTTCTTTGTGGTACTCAGCCTCAATATTTCTTTGCTCTTTCACAATGAGGACTTTTCTTTTTGTTAATGCTTTGGAAGGTGAGGTGGAAGAAGAACACCAAGTAATCTCCAAAGAAGGGAATAGGTTAGAGTATTGCCCAAACCATTTATTGTATTGTGTTGATATGAGAACAAGAGAAATATATACATATAAAGTTGCAAAATTCCAGCCCATGTGTATTCTTGTTTGTTGATCTGTTTCCATGGTATGGCAGATATCGCATTTTCAGTTTTTAAAGTTATTGAAAACTAATGACACCTTTTTGCTTGTCCCCACTTTTCAAAGTGTATGTTTAGCTACAAATAAAGCTCTAAAAATGTATTCCACATTTCCTTCATGGATTTTAGACATGCTATCCTCAAAACATAAATTCTAGAACTACAGCTTTTGCTCTGGCGTTGACACCTAACTTGATACTTAGATCAATTCTTTCTAACACCTCTGACCAAATGATTTCCACCTTGAGAACGGCCCCACCATGTTGTGTTATGTTATGTTATGTTATGTTATGTTAGTGGGATTTGGACATGAATGTGTGTAATTCCTTTGAATGTCAATGTGTTCTATGGGCTATGGGGTCTTTTACTCCATAGGGTCTCATATGTTTTTCTGTGTGTGTTACACCGCACCCTACGTGCCGTAACACTGGGGCATCCTAGGGGACCTCCACCATAGACTCCATACCCGGGGACTGACTACTGTCTCCCCGGGCATGTAAAGTCACCATTGGCTTTACTAGACCTAAATTTACTAACAGAACTAGTACAAACCATCTTATTGTGGACGTACTAGTAGGGGTAATTCGATTACTCCTGGATCTGTTATTCGAGGGGGCACTGTCCCATCCCCCCTCGTCGAGTTTGGCTGGTGGCAGAGGAAACTACTTGTTATGTTCGACCCCGAATATAACCCTATGGGATTCATCCCATTGTTAGAGATTGATACTTTTCCTTGTTAATCTCTAACGTACCACCGGTCTACTTATCTTAAATAAGTTTATCGGGTGGTATTTTCTGCCAGAGCTCGGTTTTTAAAATGGCGTCTGTGTTCGTCTCTGTGACTCCTAAACCAAAGGTTGAACCCTTTGTTCCACTTTTGGCGGGCCTCTTTACAGAGACCCTCCAAAGTGGTGCCATTCTGTCTGGGTTACCACAGGGGCTTTGGAGGGGGTTTAGGCACCCTGGACCGAGTTGCCTTGCCAACTCCGGTCGCACTCTGGTGTGATTGGCCCAAGTGGTGAGCCTCCCCGCTCACCACTTAGCGAGTGTTGATTGACAGCTAGGCTGAATGAATGGGGGTTTTCTGCATAAAAGCAGGGCTTTTGGGACTGGATCTTCAGAAGACGCCACAGGACCTAAGAATCCGACGAGGGTAACGCTGAGCCGACCTGCACGACGACACCTCCGGTGGAGCCCTGCTGAACCGACTCACCACTTCCCGATGACAGAGGAGATCTCCCTGCCGGAGAGTCTCTTCCCCTGACTGGTGGGAACAACCAGTCCCCTTTGCTTTTTCTTCGCCTCCGGACGCAGTGGTCGAATTGCCTGTGCAGAGCACCCCGGCAACCGGATAGCCACTACCCCTGTACCGCGACCAAAAGGTGGTGCCTTGTGATGGAGCACTCCGCGGCTGGTCTCTTCCCTGGTGGTGGTGCACCGGACTTCACTTTTCTTCGACGACGAGATCATCTCTACTCTTGGCAAAAACCCGACGTTCATCCACCACCAGGAACAACTGCCCCCGCCGGAGCTAGGTACCGTGTCCGCCTGGCTTCCCTTTCTGCCGGATTGAGTGAGGTGTCTTAATCCTCGCCTTTCCATTGGGTCGCCTCCAAGCTTTCTCTAGTGTATTGTTCGGAACTGGTTCAATCTTCCGATAACAATTTGCTTCAAAGACTCGAACGCATTTCCACTAAGATACTTTTGGGACAAATCGCCTCGCCTCTCTCCGAGTGGGCCTGGCCTCTGAACTTTATGATCTATTGTGGTTCTTGTCTTCTTGCCTTGCATTTTTACCCGTGAAGTATTGAACTGTGTTGATTTCGTAACCTACTATTTTTCTCTCCCGTCCTAACGAATATTAGAGTGCCATCTAGGTTGAGGCATACACCTCTGTCTGCAAATAAGTGATGCTGGTAGAACCTAGACTTGTCGAACTATTGTTAGCGGGATTGATCTCTTCTCTTCGTAGAGTAATTGTAATTGAAGTGTTTGCCGTGATAGTGCCAAAGTGTTTTCTATAGATGTTCCGTTATAAATAAATACCTTAATATCTTTACACTGAAGCCTTGTTGCGTGTTTGCTTGTCTTACTGTGAAGAATTGCCCTATATTGTATACTCCACATACTGCTTAACTCTTCTTGAGGGAAGTCTGACTGCTCAGCCACAGCTACCAAGTGAATCTGTGTGGTACAGACTGCTACCAAGTGGGTTTACTGCCAAACACCTGTAGTCCTAAATCTTTTGCAGTGGTCCCAGAGGGAACTGCACAGGTTTCCGCCTAACACTGGTGTACAGCGGTGGGATTTGTATCGAGTATACAGTTTGGAGTGCTTTTCGACACTTTAGGATAACTAACCACGAGGCTTAGCACTAAGAAAGCAACTTTCAAAAACATGTCTATGATGGAAACTTACAGTCAAGAGTCCTTGTCAGGTGAAAATACTGAGAGTTTGCGAGCTCTCTGTAGGCAAGAGAATCTTTCTGTAAGAGGCAAGAAGTTAGAATTGATAGAGAGATTGCTGGCGAACCAAAGTCTGGGTACTGGTTCAGAGGAACCAATTTCTCCAGCAACTGTAGATAACAGTGATGGTGTTGATCTAAATCATAATTGTGATGATAGTAATGAAGAGGCTGAAGAGGAAGGAGAGGCTAACGAAACTGTCTCCCCTGCTCCTCTACCTACCTTACCAGCTGTACCTACGGGGCCCATACCAGGTCCCACATGTAACCCTGCTTATTTTGAACTTGAAAAAATGAAGCTCGAATTAGAATACAAACGGTTCTTGGCTCAATCTGAACGAAACCAAGAGCTCGAGTTCAGACGGATGAATGCCCAGGCTGAGCAGAAGCAAGCTGAGTTAAGACTCAGGGAAATAGAACTTAATCACGAGTTAGAGATGAAAATGTTGTCTATAGAAAATGCTTCTCTCTCCTCTGGTTCCTCTAGGAGCTCCAGTCCCAAAAGACCCCGGATGCCGAAGGAATTAGTGGGTATGTATGAACCGAGATTGGATGTGTTAGATTGGTTAAAACTGTTTGAGTACAATCATGGGCTCTAGGTCATCACCGGGAATGATTTACTTCCCTGGTTGTTCTCTAGGCTCCCTCCTGTTGCGACTGATGTGGTAATGGAATTGGGGGAGGCGGATAAGACGGATTAGGAAAGTGTGAAACTAGCTTTGATAGCTAGATTCGGGAAGGCCCCTTCCCAGTATCCTAAGAGGTTTAGAACCCTCAAAAAGCATGATGGTACCCCTTGGGCTACCTGGGTGAGTGAAGGGTTGAAAAACTTAGAGGGATGGATTAAGGGTTACAAAGTGAACACTTATGAGGGTATGAAGAATCTTTTTATGTTGGAGTCGATTTATGATGCCTGTTCTCCTGAGCTCAGACAGCACTTGGCTGATTCGAAGGAATTGGATTCCCGGACGCTAGCTAAGGCTGCTGACTTGTGGGTTGCCAACAGGGCCACTCACAAGGATTCTGGGGCAACTCAGAAAAAGGATGAGGGAAAACAGCCTAAAAAAGACTCAAAAGAGAATTCTAATAACTCAAATTCCAAAGAGGGCCCCAAACAAAACCAGAAGGGTAAGCCACCGGGAAAACCATAGCAGAATAGTGTGTCTTCTGGTGCCAAACCGGAAGGAGGTCAGAACAAGCCACCATTCCAGAAAGCATTCGGTAAATGCTTTGTTTGTGGCTCGACTGACCACGTGAAAGGAGATCCCAGATGTAAGGGTAAACCTTCAGGGGTCCAGCTTGTCTCCTTAGCCTTCGCTCCAGAGGAGGAAGTCCAAATGGCAAGTGGAAACTTTCTACTGCTAGCTGACGAACCCATTGGAGTCTCAGCCAGCGTTTCTTTAGTATCTCTGGGGTTGTGGGAACAACAGAATTTAGATGTCTATAATTCTATCCCCGATAATACTAAAGAGTATTATAAGGACAGTGTCCAGGTGAATGGTCAGGAGACTCCTGCCATTACGGACACTGGGGCCAGCATAACTGTGGTGGATAAATCGTTTTTTCAGGCTGAGGATTTTGCTAAGGCACCCAAACGCCTCACCAAGTTAGCTGGAGGGCCTGTGCAGATGCTTCCCCAATTACCAGTTCTCATCCAGTGTAACGACATGACTGTGAAGATACCTGTCAGCATACAGAGTGAGGTACCAGGACGCGTACTGTTGGGTAACGATTTGAAAACTCTCGGAGTTGTATCGCATACTCCCAGACCTCCTAGTAAACGGTTACAGGAGCTAACCAGACCAGCAAGAGAGAGGACCATGCGCGGTACTCTCCAGGAGATTATGAAGAAAGAAATCACTCCTGCTCCACTGGAATTGTCGGCCGCTGTCTCCAAGAAATCAGAAGCGAAAGGGAAACCTAAGACTTCTATCCCGAAACCAGCAGCCGGCATTACAGTGCAGCCAACACGGTCTTCCCCGCGATTGTCCAAAGTTACACCCGTAACTCCACCTCCAGCCGAGGCTGAGAGGGGGGTACAACCCTGTATGGTAGAATTAGACTCGGAGGAAGAGCTAATGGAAGGCCAGGAACTCATTGGAGATCTGGATCCTGTTGACCATCCTGAGCTGGAGTCTTTACTGGCAGAAGGTGGACCCAGCCGGGCAGACTTCAGTAAGGGACAGAGAGAATGTCCAACTCTGGAAGGTCTTCGCCACCAGGCAGAAGCTCAGGCTGAAGGGCAAGAGCCTGGGAAATACAGGCTGCACTGGGAAGATGGCCTCTTCTACAGTGAACCGACTGAGTCTGCACCTGGAGACTACAAATGACTTGTAGTACCCCAAGAGAACAGACCACAGTTCTTGCAGTTAGCCCACGAGATTGCTTTGGCTGGTCACTTGAGTTTCAAGAAGACTAAGGAAAGGCTCTCACTCTACTTCTATTGGCCAAAGATGGGGGCCGAAGTAGAAAAACACTGCAGAGGCTGCCACACCTGCCAGACCTCTGGTAAGGTTGGCTCCAAGAATGTGGCACCTTTAGTGCCTCTCCCAGTTGTGGGAGTCCCATTTGAGAGAGTAGAGATTGACATTGTTGGTCCCCTTGATCCTCCAACCTCCTCAGGCAACAGGTTTATACTTGTTGTAGTAGACCATGCTACTAGGTATCCTGAGGCAATTCCTATGAGGACTGTTACAGCTCCGGCTGTGGCTAAGGCCCTCCTTGGTATTTTTACTAGGGTCGGGTTTCCTAAGGAAGTAATCTCTGACAGGGGGTCAAACTTTATGTCCCACTACATGAAAGCCATGTGGAAAACCTGTGGAGTTACTTACAAGTTCTCAACAGCTTACCACCCACAAACCAATGGGTTGGTAGAACGGTTCAACCGAACCATGAAGAGCATGCTTTAGAAGAACCCCTTAAGCGTAAGTGGGACCTTCTACTGCCATGCTTTCTCTTTGCTTATAGAGAAGTCCCTCAGGAGGGAGTAGGTTACTCTCCCTTCAAACTTCTCTATGGTCATCCCGTCAGAGGTCCATTGGCCCTGATTAAGGAGTGGTTGGAGAGTGCTCCTTCCCTCAAGCCAGTCAGACTGACTGACTACGTGATAGGTCCCCGAAGGAGAATGTCAAACATGATGACGGAAGCAAGCGATAACTTGAAAGCTGGACAAGCATTGGTCAAGCACTGGCACGATCAAAAGGCTAACATGGTTGAGTTCGCTCAAGACCAGCTCGTTCTTGTTATGATCCCAACAAGGCAGAGGGCCTTGCAAGACAAGTGGATGGGACCCTTCAGAGTTGTGGGTAAACTCGGAGAGGTCAACTATCTGGTGGACTTGGGCAATCCCAAGGAGGCTCCGACAGTCTTCCACACCAACCGCCTCAAAGCGTATGTCTCACGACCTGATGTAGGAGCGTTGCTTCTAGCATCATCAGAGGAAGAAGAAGAGAGTGAAGCTCTTCCGTATCTCCTCAGAGGCTTACCTTTAGACGAACAAATTGAAGGAGTAAATCTCTCCTCCAATCTGACACCCGAGCAACTAGAAGAGTGCAAATCCATGTTGAATCAGTTTGCCTCTCTGT
Source organism: Ambystoma mexicanum (assembly GCF_040938575.1). Lineage (NCBI taxonomy): Eukaryota > Metazoa > Chordata > Amphibia > Caudata > Ambystomatidae > Ambystoma > Ambystoma mexicanum. The sequence goes on from NC_090936.1 coordinate 316,026,425, forward strand.
TCTCGCTTTCACCAGGCTCGACCCCTTGGGGCCAGCACGACATACTCACTGGTGACTGTCTGCCGGTTAAAAGCAGAGGATACAGAATGTCAGAAAACGTACGAACCCACATCAAAGGTGAGGTCAGCAAGATGCTCGATCTCGGGGTAATAGAGCCCTCTACTAGTCCATGGTCTAGCCCAGTTGTGTTAGTACCAAAGGCCGGATCTAAAGAGCTTAGATTCTGCGTGGATTATAGAGCTCTTAATGCAGTCACCAAGACTGATGCCCACCCTTTGCCAAGAACAGATGAGTTGGTGGATAAACTTGGCGCCGCCAAGTTCCTCAGCACATTTGACTTGACGTCAGGCTATTGGCAAATAGCCCTGACAGACCATGCCAAGGAGAAAACTGCATTTTCTACCCCCGTTGGCTTATACCAGTTTAAGGTAATGCCTTTCAGATTGAAGAATGCACCTGCTACGTTTCAACGGATGGTAAACCAGGTTCTGAATGGGATGGAGGACTTCTGCATGGCATACTTGGATGACACTGCAGTGTTCAGCAATTCCTGGGAAGAACATGTAACCCACCTGAGAGATGTTTTGCAAGCTCTTGGACGAGCCAATCTGACCATAAAGGCGAGTAAATGCCAAATTGGACAGAGTAAGGTAGTCTATCTTGGACATGAGGTAGGAGGTGGAGAAATAAGGCCTTTGCTCAGTAAGATTGAAGCTGTGCAAAATTGGACAACACCTACTACTCAAACCCAAGTTGTGAAAACAAAGAAATTGATATGAGGCCGGGAAGCCCAAAGGAAACACACCAACACAGGTTACAAAGAACATACAAAGTGCTTTATTTAAAAGCTGCAACAGTTACCAAAAAAGTCAATTGACAAATGGATAGCTATTCGTCTCTCAGAGTAACAAAACGAACTTCAACGAGAGTTCACTGCGTTAGTGCGAGAGACCGTACATTGGGATACTCGTGTTTTTATACTCTTTATCCTGCTCTGGCCAACCCCCTTGCGGGTTAACCATTCTTAAGACCTGGCCTAGGGTTCCTTGCCAGGTCAATCCCATAATGTATGCATTTTGATCAGTTCCGCTGATACAGTTTTTCATTTACACATAGGTCAGGGATAGGACAAGGTCTCAGTTCGCGACCCTGACAAGTGGCCTGCAGGCATATTACTTATTCATGTGTGCGGAGGTCACAACGGCCAGAGTTTCACTCGGAATGTCATTCGGCCTCCATTTTGATGTTCAGGGTGACTTCCACTTTACAAGAGAACCTAAAATGGCGGCTAAATCCAAGATGGCGATTTACACAGTATAATAAGGTCAAGACCTTGTCGCAGAATCTATTTACCTGATGTTTTAGACAACTTGGCGTAGGCCAACACACATTCAAACAATGCATTAGGAGGTATAATATTATTTCGATTCCAACAAAGTGAGAGCCTTCCTAGGCCTCACTGGGTACCACAGGAATTTCATAGAGAACTATGGTACCATAGCTTCTCCACTGAATGTCATCTCCTCGCCCAAATTTCCTAAAAAGGTTAAATGGAACGAGGAGTGCAATCAAGCTTTTGAAAACCTGAAAAAGGCTCTTTGCCAAGCCCCAGTACTCAGAGCTCCTGATTACCGCCAACACTTCATTGTGCAGACAGATGCTTCAAATGTAGGAATAGGTGCTGTACTCAGTCAACTGGATGGGAAAGGTAGGGAGCACCCCGTTTGCTTCATCAGCCGCAAGCTGAAGGATCCTCAAACAAGGTGGGCAACAATCGAAAGAGAGTGCTTTGCTATTGTGTGGGCTCTGAAGAAGTTTAGGCCGTACTTGTATGGTTCTACTTTTGTCATTCAGACTGACCACCAACCCTTGAGATGGTTAATGCAAATGAAAGGGGAAAACCCAAAACTATTGAGATGGTTGATCTGCCTGCAAGGGTTTGATTTCACCATTGAGCACAGGTCAGGATGTCACCACCAAAATGCTGATGGTCTCTCTAGGATGTATGTCATCGACTAGAGGTATGAGATTCATCCAGGAGTGGATTAAATCCTCATGTCCCTTAGTCTGGGGGGGCGAGTGTTAGGGAGAATTGTCTGTTTAGGCTGAATTTCCTAACCTAGTGAGTCCCCCAGCAGCTTTGCTGGATTTCTGGAGTTTGTTTTTTTCCATCCTGCCAAAAGTGACACTCTTTTCCTCCCACTCTTGGACATGAATGTGTGTAATTCCTTTGAATGTCAATGTGTTCTATGGGCTATGGGGTCTTTTACTCCATAGGGTCTCATATGTTTTACTATGTGTGTTACAACGCACCCTCCGTGCCGTAGCACTGGGGCGACCTAGTGGACCTCCATCATAGACTCCATACCCGGGGACTGACTACTGTCTCCCCGGGCATGTAAAGTCACCATTGGCTTTACTAGACCTAAATTTACTAACAGAACTAGTACAAACCATCCTATTGTGGACGTACTAATAGGGGTAATTCTATTACTCCTGGATCTGTTATTCGAGGGGGCACTGTCCCATCCCCCCTCGTCAAGTTTTGGCTGGTGGCAGTGGAAACTACCTGTTATGTTCGACCCCGAATATAACCCTATGGGATTCATCCCATTGTTAGTGATTGATACTTTTCCTCGTTAATCTCATACGTACCACCGGTCTACTTATCTTAAATAAGTTTATCGGATGGTATTTTCTGCCAGAACTCAGTTTTTAAAATGGCGTCTGTGTTCTTCTCTGTGACTCCTAAACCAAAGGTTGAACCCTTTGTTCCACTTTTGGCGGGCCTCTGTACAGAGACCCTCCAAAGTGGTGCCATTCTGTCTGGGTTACCACAGTGGTGTGGGAGGGGATTTAGGCACCCTGGACCGAGTTGCCTTGCCAACTCCGGTCGCACTCTGGTGTGATTGGCCCAAGTAGTGAGCCTCCCCGCTCACCACTTAGCGAGTGTTGATTGACAGCTAGGCTGAATGAATGGGGTTTTCTGCATAAAAGCAGGGCTTTTGGGACTGGATCTTCAGAAGTCGCCACATGACCTAAGAATCCGACGAGGTAACGCTGAGCCGACCTGCACGACGACACCTCCGGTGGAGCCCTGCTGAACCGACTCACCACTTCCCGACGACAGAGGAGATCTTCCTGCCGGAGAGTCTCTTCCCCTGACTGGTGGGAACAACCAGTCCCCTTTGCTTTTTCTTCGCCTCAGGACGCAGTGGTCGAATTGCCCGTGCAGAGCACCCCGGCAACCGGATAGCCTCTACCCCTGTACCGTGACCAAAAGGTGGTGCCTTGTGACGGAGCACTCCGCGGCTGGTCTCTTCCCTGGTGGTGCACCGGACTTCACTTTTCTTGGACGACGAGATCATCTCTACTCTTGGCAAAGACCCGACGTGCATCCACCGCCAGGAACAACTGCCCCCGCTGGAGCTGTCTCTCCACAAACAATTTACCGTGTCCGCTTGGCTTCCCTTTCTGCCGGATCGAGTGAGGTGTCTTAATACTCGCCTTTCCGTTGGGTCGCCTCCAAGCTTTCTCTAGCGTATTGTTCTGAACTGGTTCAATCTTCCGATAACAATTTGCTTCAAAGACTCGAACGCATTTCCACTAAGATACTTTTGGGACAAATCGCCTCGCCTCTCTCCGAGTGGGCCTGGCCTCTGAACTTTATGATCTATTGTGGTTCTTGTCTTCTTGCCTTGCGTTTTTACCCGTGAAGTATTGAACTATGTTGATTTCGTAACCTACTATTTTTCTCTCCCGTCCTAACGAATATTAGAGTGCCATCTAGGTTGAGGCATACACCTCTGTCTGCAAATAAGTGATGCTGGTAGAACCTAGACTTGTCGAACTATTGTTAGGGGGACTGATCTGTTCTCTTTGTAGAGTAATTGTAATTGAAGTGTTTGCCGTGATAGTGCCAAAGTGTTTTCTATAGATGTTCCGTTATAAATAAATACCTTAATATCTTTACACTGAAGCCTTGTTGCGTGTTTGCTTGTCTTACTGTGAAGTATTGCCCTATATTGTATACTCCACATACTGCTTAACTCTTCTTGAGGGAAGTCTGACTGCTCAGCCACAGCTACCAAGTGAATCTGTGTGGTACAGACTGCTACCAAGTGGGTTTACTGCCAAACACCTGTAGTCCTAAATCTTTTGCAGTGGTCCCAGAGGGAACTGCACAGGTTTCCGCCTAACACACTTCCTGGCCAAAAACCAGATTGAAACGTATCAATGTATTGAGAGGACTCAAGAAATGTGGATAGAAGGGGAGATACCAGGGCTTCCAGAACCTTCATGAGAAACGGCAGTAAAGAAATAGGCCGATAGTTGGCAAGTACTGCAGGATCTGATGAGAGCATCTCAACAACGGAATAACCAAAGCATGTTTAAGAGAAGGGGGGATTACTCCAGTGGAGAGAGAAAAAATTGACCGCAGAGGTGATGTGAGCAATCAGGTCGCGGGAGGTTCCCTTCATAAGGGTTAAGGGTATGGCATTAGCAGGGGAAGCAGACTTTAAGCGCTGGATAGCCAGTAGAACATCAGAGTGTATGAAGACAGGGAAGGTAGACCAGGTCCACATAGCAGGAGGAGGTACAACAAGAGTCCTATTTGTGGTGTGGCTCCTATCCTCCCCCTTTATGGTATCTCTGATAGTCGATATTTTGTCCACAAAAAAAGAGGACAAGGAGTCACATAGTGCCGGAGAGGGTGTCACCAAAGGACGACTAGATTGAGGGTTTGAGAATGATTGTACTAAGTCAAATAAAGCCTTAGGCTTATTTAAAGCCTATTCCACAGTGTGACTAAAATAAGCTTTTTTTGCATTGGTGATAGCAGAATGATATGTGGCGGGAATATTACAAAAGTAATTTTTTGCTTCGCATAGATAAGTAGCACGCCATTTCCTCTCAGCTTGTCTGCACCAGAGTTTAAGAGCACGAAGTTCAGTGGTAAACCAAGGTTCAGAGGGCAGCACCGTTGTTTAGATTTCATAGGCGCCAGTAGGTCAGCCGTAGTGGTATATGCTTCTTCTAAGGTAAGTAGGGAGCAGTTGTCAGCCTGGCCACAGTGAACTAGTAAGGAAGTGACAAGCTCATGGTTACTAATCCCCCGCCATCTACGTTTAAAAGTAGCTGGTTTAGGACAGGGGGGGGAATCTTATTAAGGATGGAGAAAGGCACCAGGAAATGATCTGACCAAGCAACTGGGATGGGGGTGGGGAGTGATGTTAATAAGACTGTCAGAGCCAAAAATAAGGTTAAGAACATTTCCATAAATATGCGCGGGATGAGTAACCCTCTGTGGGAGACCTAAGTCTAACAAAGTGGCCATAAAGTTAGCCACTTGACCTGCAATAGAAGAAGTCAGGGCATATTAAAATCACCAATGATGGGGGGCGCTGTTGCGCACGGCTAAGATGGCCGCCTAGGTGAAGAGCTCCGGCTCGAACGTAATCCTTTTTATTAATAAATCCTTCCAGGTTAGCGTTGGCCGACGCGCTACTGCAGAATATTGCTGGGGAATGACTTTGGAAGACATCCTGCAAAGGCTGTGTGAGTGGATCTCGAGACGGCGGAGCAATCATCGATTGTATCGGCAGCGCCTGCAGAGCGGCGGCCTGGCCACTGGTGGGCTCCGGGCGATTCGCACTCGAGCCCCGGGCTTGAAACGGCTGAGCGGCCTTGTGGGGGAGGAGCAACCTGCCTGAACACGGACGCTGCCTGTGGACGGCGACGCACCACTCATCCTCCTGCTGGACCGATCGGCGGTGGGAGAGCAGACCCCCTCGCTCCGGACTTCAGGCCACAGGATAGACCGGGCGAGGAAACGCTGCGACGACGACACCAGCCCCCTGATTCCGGTCCCGCCCGCGGCAAAGCCCAGCTAGGACGTAGCTGGTGAAGTAAGTGGGCAGACCGGGGAGGTGGACGGACAGGGGGCCAGCGCCCCCCCACAGGGAACGTCCGTGCCACGGGAGCGGGGGCGAACGACACAGGCGCCAGGAATAAACATCCTATTCACGGGACCCCCCCGGGAGCATACACTCCCCGCCGTTGTGGTCTTGTGGGGGTACGTACTACGGACGGCAGCAAAATCTGCCTGGACACCAAACGCACAGATTACCCGTGCGAAGGGACAGCCCCGTGCTCCCATACACGCTGCGATACACCTTGAACAGTGAGGCCCGCCAGGCCGCTTAATTCCAACACTCATCCGCCCCTACACGGGGACTGCGGTGTGGACGGTGGGGGCACTACATTACATCCCGGTTGAGCTGCAGGCCAGAAGTTCACCTGGATCCCCTCGATGTAAAGACAAGGCAACGGCTGAACGCCAACCTCTTGCACTCCCGACATACTCAAGGCCGAGGCTTTGCTTTATACGGGGACCGCGGAGGCCCACCACAGCACCCCGGGGACGAGATTGTATATCCCGGTGCCCACCCCCCAACCTACATCGCAACAGAACCGCTGCTGGTGGTCATTGGTGGCCGGCAGCATACAGACGTGGGAGAGCACAATTCACCCTAGAAGTTGCAACGCCACCCAATGGGCCGCACTGAGAAAAAAACTACGGGGGTGAGAAAGACCGGCCCAATGGATTCCTACACAAACTCCCAACAACAGGAGACGCCAGGAGGGGCAACACAAGCGTCTGATGCTCAAAACTCGGACCCCTTGGACCGCTTGGCTACAATTGTACAGAACGGGTTCCTGGCGGTCAATGTGAAATTAGACGACATTGTGGCGACGATCGGCTCCTTAAAAGCGCGAATGGAGAAGGAAAGCGCACGCATCTCGGAGGCAGAAAACAGGATAGGTGTAAATGAAGACGTGCTCACACAACATGGTCGTGACATAGCCTTACTCCAGACAGAACTCCGCAAGACGCAGAATAAGTGCGAGGATCTCGAATCTAGATCCCGCAGAAACAACATCCGTATTGTTGGAGTGGCAGAGTCGTTTGGCAAGGGCTCCATGGAGAGAAGGGTGGAGGAGCTATTGAAATCTGTACTAGGGGAGGATTCCCTGTCCGGCCACTTCCTCGTTGAAAGGGCCCACCGCACCCTGGCACCAACCCCCAAGCCGGGCGCCCCACCCCGAACCATCATTGCGCGTCTACTCAACTACAGGGACAGAGATGCGATCCTTCGATCAGCAAGGGAAAAGGGGACACTACACTATGAAGACAACAGAATACATATATATCCGGACTTTTCTGCAAATGTACAGGCACAACGCAGGTCCTACGAGATGGTCAAAAAGCAACTACGACTCCGCAACACACCCTATGCCTTAATATTCCCTGCAAAAATGAGAATTCAACATGGCGGTAGAGCCCACTTTTTTGAAAACCCCGTAGAGGCACTGGCATACGTCGAGGCCTCCATCCCACTGCCCCCAAGAGACCGCGCAAGAGACCCGAATGCAAGACCCTGCCCGGGTGAGGGTAGAGGCGATCCGGTGGATGGATGAGACTCCCCCCTACCAGTTGCAGTTTGTTTCTCTTTTCACTACAATGTCAGCACAGCTAAACTGAACCGAAATCCGACGTAATCGGGCCGTAGAGTCTCCCGCATGGGCGGCCAGACGGCTGAGCATTGCTTTGCGACGATGCACCCTCAGGATTGTTCCAATCAGTTACTTGGGCTCATCGTCAAGTTGGGGCAGATGATGTGGGTGGTGGGAGGGATAGGGCCAAAGGGTAAGTTCTTTTGTTGTGATCACCGCCCAGACGAGTTTCAGTTTGGGAGGGAAATGTGGGCAGTTGAAGGTTGTGGTTTGGTTGGAAAACGGTCTCACAAGTGCTGGCATCGCTCCAGTCCTGAATACATGTGCATTAACGGTTGTCGAAACTTAACACAAACCACACGCACAGATAATGGGTGATGGGTTAAAGGTTAAACTAATGACATGGAATGTCCGAGGCCTAAACAATCCAATGAAAACCAGAAAAGTAGGCAATTATGTCAGTAGGCACGGGCCCCAAATTTTAATGTTACAGGAAACGCATGCGCAGAGCACGGTTAATGATCAAATACTGGCGAAATGGGGTAAGCAGCGGTTCTCCACGAACTACTCCTCACAATCCAGGGGGGTAAGCATTCTGATTCACAAATCACTGGGGTTCATTGAAAAAGGCCACCTGTTGGACTCGATGGGTAGATATGTACTGGTCTGGGGGGAAATTGCTGGCGAACAGATAACCCTGGTAAATACCTATGGCCCTAATCTTGAGGACCCAGACTTTTACTTGCATATATTTGAAATCCTTGCTAAACATGAGGCAACAAACATAATATGGGGAGGTGACTTCAACGCTGTGCTGGACCAGGCCCTGGACAGGTCAGCCAAGACACCTAGACCACCATCTAGGACGTCGCTAGCTCTGAAACAGATAATGCAGCAGCTGTCCCTGCTGGACGCCTGGAGGGTGCTGTATCCAACAAGCAAGCGTTACACGTTCTATTCCTCTGTGCATGACAGTGAGTCACGCATCGACTATTGGTTTATCCCCTCAGGCACTTCACACGCCTTACAGAGCTGCGAAATCCTTCCCCGTACACTGTCTGATCATTCCCCAGTGACCATGGAAATTATTATCAGGGGTGCCCCTAAGCCGGCCAGGAGGTGGAGAATGCCTACCGGTATATTAAAAGATCCAAACGTAGTAGAAAGCCTGCACACAGACATTGCCGACTTCTTCACAGACAACATTGGGTCTGTGGACCATATCTCCTCAGTCTGGGAAACATTCAAGGTGTGGGCAAGAGGGGTCCTAATATCCAAAACAACGGGCCTACTGAAAGAGGTACGCCGAGACCTGGAAAGGGTGGAAAGGGAACTAACCGTATTGGAGGAGACATATAGCCGAACACATGGTGGAGATACCCTCTCTGAAATACATAAATCTCTTAGGGAATTCGATAAATTGGCAATGAGGGAGGTTCACTATATAGCAGCCCCTTCCAGAGCCCGGAGATACGGGGAGGGGAACAAGGCTGGGAAAATGCTGGCCAATCTGGTCAAGCAGGAAAACAAAGTGGCCCCGATTGCGTCTATACTCACGGCGCAAGACGTGATGGTAACAAGTGAACAGGGAATAAATGATGAATTTGTACAGTTCTATAAAGCACTGTACGCGAACCAAGATAGGAAATCCCCTGATGAGATCAAAGCCTATTTGGCCGCCTTGGATCTCCCTAAACTCACAGAAGAAAACAGGCTCATACTGGAGCAACCAGTCACGGCAGAGGAGCTCACTGAAGCGATCAAGGGGCTCACGTCTGGTAAGGCACCGGGCTCGGATGGCCTGGGAGTGGAATTTTACAAAGAATTCCGGGAAGAACTGGTCCCAGTTCTGCTGGAGGTGTGGGGGGAGGCTCTGGGTAAACAATCCTTACCACAAACAATGCGTGAGGCCATAATAACGGTGTTGCCCAAGCCCCGCCGCCCGCCTCAAGACATGTCATCCTACAGGCCCCTGTCCCTAATAAACGTGGACGCCAAAATCTTCGCGAAAGTGCTGGCAAACCGTATGCTACCCATCACGCCAGCACTAGTACATGCCGATCAAAGCGGGTTCATTCCCCAACGGTCCACCGCCCTCAATTTGCGTAGGCTATTTGGCATAATGTCACAGATCAACCCGAACAAACAAGCGGTGGCGATATCCCTGGACGCTGAGAAAGCGTTTGACTCGGTTTCCTGGGAATATCTGTTCTCGGTGTTGGAGGCATTTGGGATTGGCCCATTTTTCATTCGGTGTGTTAAACTGCTTTACACAGCTCCATGTGCGAAAGTACACACAAACAGAACTATGTCCCAATTGTTTGAACTAGGCAGGGGTACCAGACAAGGGTGCCCCTTCTCCCCTATACTTTTTGCCTTAACAATCGAGCCCATGGCGTCGGCGATACGATTGAGACACGATAATAGAGGCATAACACTGAAGGGAGCCACCCAAATAATATCATTATATGCGGACGATACGCTACTCTATGTTCGCGAACCTGACAAAAACATTGTTCCCATCATGACAGATATTAACGAATTTACAGAATATTCTGGATACAAGGTCAACAACTCCAAGTCAGAGGTGTTCCCGCTCACCCCCTCCACAAGATGCCCGGCTCATATTTGTGGCCTTAAATGGTCTGCACACCACATCAGATACCTCGGGGTACTGGTCTCCTGCAACAAACAAACACTATACATCGACAATCACGATCAGGCGCTACACACACTTAATGTTAAATTACAGATATGGAGGCGTCTCCCAATTTCACTACACGGTAGAATTGCCATTCTTAAAATGATCGTACTGCCGAAATTGTTATACCTATTTGTAAACATCCCCATATGGCCAGGGAGAGAGTTCTTCTCTAGACTTCGTTCTATGGTGGTGTCCTTTCTGTGGGACGGGAAGACAGCCAGAATCAGCTGGGAAAAGATGACAGAACCCTACGAGAAGGGGGGAATGGCCGCACCAGACTTTGAGCTCTATTATACTGTGTCACAAGCACAATTTGCAAAGTACTGGTACGATGACTGTGACAACTCCCCTCACGCGCAAATAGAGGAATACACTACCGAGCCCACTAACATTGGATCAGTGATCTTCAACACAAGACATAAAGACTCCTGCGAGTTCGACCCTGTGAGTTGCACAGTAAAAGCCTGGGGAGCGATATATAAAAGGCTGAAAATAGAGACTCCATATAACCCTGAGGTGCCCCTGTGGAAATACCCTGGCCTCCCCCCCACGTTCGATACCGATATACAGGAAACCTGGGACCCCGGCAGGGAGATGAAAATAGGCGATATGTACCTAGAGGGGAAATTCGTGACCCTGGAGGTGTTCACCAGGGGCGTGGGAGGTGGGCAGCTCAAGACATTGCAGTACTATCGAATGAGATCAGCATATCACAGTCGCTGGCCGTCATTCCCAGACGAACCCCCTTCCCACCCGTGTGTGCAGTTGGTTACAGTGCGGGGTGGGCTGGGAATCTCCAGACTTTACAAGGCAATGCAGACTCACTCTGCAGTGGTAAGCCAGGTGAGGGAGAAATGGGAAGTGGACATGAAAATGCCAATACCAGAAGAAAAGTGGGCGAGATACTGTGCACTAACAAAGCGAGTCTCCCTCAATGCCGGGCTTCGACAAATACAATTTAAAATCCTCAACAGACTGCATTACACACCCGCCAGGATAGCTACATTCACACCAGATGACCCAGGCAAATGTCCCAAATGTGGGTCCCCGGCAGCGGGGTCTTATCATATGTACTGGGAGTGTCCAGTTGTGATGCGTTTCTGGGAGAAAGTAGCGGAAATGCTAAATGAAGTCACACAGATTCCCCCGCACCTGACCCCACAAAAATACTTATTTGGTGATATAGGTAAATGCTCCGAGAAGCGTAGAAGATTGTTCAATGTGTCGTGTGTTATAGCTAAAAGATGCATATTGAAGTTGTGGAAGAGCCCGGCTGCCCCCACCATGGACGTGTTCTTACGTGAACTAACCTACATCAATGAATGCGAGGAACAATTCGTGCTGTCCCAACCGAGCATGAGCAGGCCAAAAGACATTTGGGGCCCATTCAGGACATACCTCTGTGACATGCTTTCTGATATCGAAACAACTGTTTAAATTACTACTGTTATTTATGTATTTAACAACAATATTGTTATGCATACTACTATATATTGTGTTTGCTGGGCGCTGCTGCAATTGTCGAGACCTCAATAAAAACATGTTATAAAAAAAAAAAAAATCACCAATGACTATTAGTTCAGGATAAATGATCTGAAGTTCAAGTACCAGTTCCAGGAACATGGTGCAAAAACCATTGTCAGGGCCAGGCGGCTGGTATACTAAAAGAACGGAGAGAGTATCATTAGAGGATACTGAAATCCGAAATAAAAATCACTCCATTTTAAGGGAATGGTTAGGACCACCATGATGGGAGAACATACGATCTAGATGTGCTACAATGGAATTAAGGGGTAGGGCCTGAACAAGGGCTGGGCCGGAGGAGACTCTTAACCAAGTTTCAGTAATAAACATGAGCTCAAACTCATTTGGCAGAGTGAGTGTGTCCATTTAGCACCTTATACACCCAGGAATGGTCACAGTCCAAAACATACAGTTTAGCAATTTGGTTGGTTGGTGAGCAGTGTATACACTAAACATGTTCTTGCTGGATAAGCGTCAATACCTAAATGGTCAATGCGGTAAAGGTGGGAAACATTGTACTTTTTCCCCAGACAGATCTCCTGATGGTTGGAATAATAAACTTAAAATAAAATCATCTAAATTATCCTAACAATTATATACTTTCTCTTTGGGTGTCCTTCATAAAATCTCCACCAAAGAAAACAAGGTGCTTTAAAGAACTGAGCAAAATTGAAAGATATACTTTTAAAGTTAAAACATTTTCATGGCTGGTTTAGCGACATCATGGAGCAGAAAGGTGCAAGTCCTGGTTCTACATTTCCTTCTCACAGATGTCCTCAGCCGGCATAGAAGAAATCAGTTTTGTCGCAATGTCCCGTTTCAAAATGCCTCTTTTTCAAGGGGTAGAGCAGGCTCCCCGTCAAGGAAATGCTCCCACTTTGTTCTGCAAGGAATCCAGATATTGTACTGCTCATTTTCCTTTAACTTGTATTTCTCCATTTAATTTCAATACAGTGCTGGACCCATCCCTCAAGATTTTCTTTGAATGAGTGCTTGGAAGCTTCCCCTAAGCTATTGCTGTACATTGAACAAACCAGATAGTCTAACAAAGGTTTACTCCAAATGGTAATCTGGAAAAGGGCAAAATAATATAGCCTTAACATAGACTGTTCTGCCTTGGAGTCCTGCAGAAGAACACTTGTTCTGAACCCGTTGTTGTTAGTTGAAATAAAACTTTTGATATCCAGTCGAGTAAAGACATTTGATTAAATTCATATCCAAGCATTTCTATCTTGATTATCAAATGAGGATTCCAGGGAGGTTAGAGAAGCATTCGCGTGAAAATGTCATTGGTGATCCAATGCTGTCACATTGCCAACTTTTTGGAAAATGTATTTCAGGGTTTGATATCCAGATCTAGATATGGCTCTATCCACTCTGGGTACATTTCTGGATGTATTGTATTGAAGCAGAAAATAAATAATGAATACTGATTGGACACATGTGATATGTGGAGGTATGTGCAGTTCTTGTAACATGTTATTAGTGCCTGGAGCCTTTCTTCCTATGGACTATTGCAGCTCACCTTTGCAACTTGTGTGTTGGTGAAAACTTTCGTGGTGTGTGATCCACTGATGAAGTATCCACTGATCACCTTTACCCTTGTGGCCCCTGCCTACAGATGTATGTCATCAATGCAAAAGGCGAATGGGTGCCCGCACGGTAAGTGCCTGGGGTGACCCTCATGTGGTAAATTTGCATCTGTTTTCGATTGTATGTGGAAGTTAAGCATGCTCTGGCTTTCCTGCAGTGCAGGCTCAAGTGAAATGGTCAGGTTGCTGGTCTGAAGCACCATTCAGCGAGTCAACATTGCATGGTGCACACTTCTTCACGTCAGATGTTACCATGATGGTGCACAAAGGCCAACTCATATTTGTGTGTACTAGGGTGGTCCATTTGGGAAGTTATTGCTAATGATGGTCTGATTGCTCCTGCCTACTGTAATCACTGTATCATAATGAAGACGCTCCTGCTTACCATAATCACTATATTAAAGTGAAGACGCTGGTTTAGATGGCTGGTTTGGATGCCTGACAAGTGCAACATTGCCACCCTTAGGTTTCCTCCATACACTGCCTTCGTATTCATACGCTCTGCGATGTGGATTTACACAACTCTGTAGTTGCTTCTATAACAATTTAAGAGCTTGCTCGACCTGACCTTTAGGGTTTAAGATGTTACATCATTCAAGTTAATAAAATAAAATGTGCAGTATTCATTGTTTTGATTATGTTTACGCTTTGAGAGGTTGGTTCTTATTTTAGTGAACGTCTAATTCCGTGCATGGAGGTCATTCACAACGTGTTGAGTCCTCTATAGTCTCTATAGAGACTTTCAAAAGGGGTACAATCTTTCAGGTCCACCTGCCTTCTGCATGGAAGCGCGGGAACGTCCTCATATTTCCTACTATGATATTGAGGCTGTTTTATATTTAACGGTAACCCTTTTTTTTTATATTAAGTACGCATAAGTAAAATGTCTTTCATTTCGGTTGCTTTCCTCGGGGAAGTAAGAGGAAAAGAGCCCAACTTCCATTCTCAGCGCCCTGGGCACGAGCTCGTGCCAATGCCTACTGTTCTCTTTACTCTAAGGAAGTTCGGTTCACTGTTTTCCTGAACACGATATGTAAACTAATTCACCAGGAGAGGTGTTTCATATTGTTTCAGGTACGCAGGACCCACTCCTGATGTCCTCATAACATTTATTTTCCCAGAGCAGAAACAGCCACAATGATAAAATGGTACTACCCATCTCATGAATAATTCAGAAAACGAACTTGTGTGCAATCTTTATTTAGAAATATTCAGCGTATGTGTAACATTTGTATATATGGCATTCAATGGAAGGGCTCTCCCTTATATATGCAAATAGCATTTATTTTTCTGTATGCACTCTCAGCTCCCTGATCTACAGCACTCACATCAGGGGCTATCCTATAGAGACTTTGCATCGGTGCAAGTGCAATTTTGCATGGTATTAGCTCTGAGGCCAGAATTGCCCTAGTGAAAAAGTATTGCAGAAACTTTGCACCAGTGCAGGAGCAATAGGAACTAGGGCAAAAACTGCCCTGGTTAAAAAAAATCATATCCTTTCAATATATTTTGCCAGCGGGCAAGTGTTTGCACTAGTTGCAAACCCTGATGCTGCTTTTGTCCTTATGCTAATTGCACCTGGACTGATGTGTAGTTTCTGTAATACCACCCATGGAGCCATGTTACAGAAACGTTGTCCCAGTGCCACTGAAATTGGCACTGGGACATATTTTGCCCTGGTGCAGTAGGCATGTTCTTTCAATGCATTTTTTCAATGGTACAAAATACTACCGCCTGATTTACAAAGTGTTTTTCAATAGGATGTTCTCATTTAAAAAACGCTTTTGCAAATCTGTCAGTAATCGTTTTTTGTCCTGGAGCAAATTTTAAATGCAGTACTGCAAAGGTTTTGTAATGTGACCCGTGCATTCATTGCATTTTTACACGAGGGACCGAATTTTTAAAAATCATTTTTTTATCAAATTTAATTAAATAAATGTATGGGGGGGTAAGGGAATAGGTTACGGTGGGGCTAAGTTGGGGGTGCAGCCGATCTCCCCCCCAAATTTTGTACCAAAACAACTACCAAAAAAAATTTGGTAAAATTGGTAAAGGTAAAATATTTTCGATCAGGTAGACCTTAACCGTGATAATAGCATTCCACGGGCGATTACAGAAACTTTGCATTGGTGCAAGTGACATTTTAAGCTTCCATTTTGCTCTCCAGCTCACTTTCATGCCCTTCCAAGGTATATTAGGTCACAAAGTTGAGTTTGCATCTACGCTTTGCTTTCCTCCTCCATCTTGGAAGAGCGCAAGGCCCTGATTTGCAAAGCCTTTTTCCATGGGACTTTCCCATTGAAAAACGCTTTGTAAATCAGGCACCCATAATTCCGTGCAAGTGTAAAACCAATGAAATCCTAAGGAGTCCACTTTGCATTTGTACCTGCTAATGAGCAGGCAGGTTCCATTGGAACCAGTTAGTATGCACCACCTGTAAAGCCTTTACTTTTTTACAAAGTGGAGCAAAGAAGTAATCATATCCACAAAAAATAGAAAAAGTGACCTGTGGCCCGGTCAAGGAAATACACTATATAACTGATGCTTCAATTAATTTGATACGCATCAAAGTGTAGTCAGTTTCAACTAGGGCTGTATCGAATAGCATATTTGGTATTCAGTCGAATACCAAATAGTTTGTCAACTATTCGGCCAAAGCCAAATATGAAGCTGAATAGTTGCTTTATTTAATAAATGTAATACATCATGTTCCAAACTTCAAAAAACACACTTATTAAAAAAACAAATAAAGTACCATTTCAAATACGTTCTATACTTTTATTTCTCTTCATTGTAATTATTGTAACATCTTTATTTAAAGTATACAAGCCACAAATAAAACAGAGTTAACCAAAATGAAGGGCCCATATGTACAAAAGATTGTTGCATATTCAGTGCCAGTTAAATTAGGAGGCTTCACAAATGCAAATGGACTGCCTTTGTGAATCAGATGCATTGCATTCTCTATCCAGTTGCAAAGTCGATGCGGTCGAGTTTTGAAACTTCTTTGCAGCTCACATAGAAATGTTTAAAATGGTTCATGTCGGCTCATGCAGGATACACGTCAAGAGGACATCTGAAATGTGTGAACTTAATCTCACAACTATTCACCCCACCCAAACAAATGCTGCTCACTTTTCAATTATCCTAGCCACTCTTTCTCGCCAATACACAAACATATGCAACTTATAATTCCTGATAAAATATCAGATAATGTTCAACTCAGGACTCAAATCCTTAAAAAAAGACAAGAGGGGAACTGAAAGTATCTATGCACATTTCTTTCAGTTTGTTTTTTCCAACTGAAAAAAGTGCACATTGAATATAAACATTCCCCAAAAGAAAATATGTTTCTGTATTGTTGCAGGCTAAGTATAAAAGATTAGCACTTTTTTGTCTAAGAATCTGTAACAAAACATGCCCTGAAGAGCAATATAAGATATTTTTCAGCTGTGTGATAGCAATTTGTGTGGTCTAATTCTATTCAGTTTTGCAAACTGAAGTTTATATTTACCTTTCTGAGTTCATGTTGCATTGTATTCAAATGAGAATGTCAAAGTATTTGGCCAGAGCCAAATAGCTTTTCTTAGCCAGAAATCGGCCAAATACTTCCTCGAAGCCAAAGTTTGGTACACCCCTAGTTTCAACTGATATTATTTCTCACTCAGGTGTATAGCATATATATTTTAGGCAGCTAAAGCTGATCAGTCGCATTTTAAAACTGTTGGTGCATTAAATGCATGTGCAAAAATGAGGTAGAATCCTCTGTTTAGCACCCCGGGCCCATATTTGTCCTGACACATGATGAAGGAGAAGCATCGAGTCGAGATAATGGCTCTGAAGTGCTGGCCTCTCCCGTCTTGTGTGTGACCGTTCTTTTATGACTTCATTACGTTGACATTTAGGGATAAAACGCATGCATTCCCTTGCAATCTGTGTCGGTTTTGTACCTGCTCAAAACCATGTGGATGGCAAACAAATTGGTTAGTGAATACCGCCTGTTCAACATAATTTGCAGGCAGTGTTTACTTGTTCACAAGAAGAGAGGAAAATGGAAGAGTAAAAGCACACTGGATCCCCGCCAGAGAAGGAATAAAGTTAAAAATCCTCACCATTACACACCGCTGCCTCACCAACACTGCCCCAGAGACTATCTGGACACTCCTCTACCAGGCCAACATGTGCCGCCTATTCTACCCACCTGTCCAATCCCAGATTCAAGCTTTTCAAAGCAGGTGGTTTCAGTTTTCCTGTCTTCGCTGCCACACTCTGGAACGCGCTCCCTCCTGCGGTGACGGCATATAGGAGGGGATACAGTGTGGCAATAGGCCACTCGACAGCGGGCCAATACCGCCCCAGGTAATGACCCAAGGGGCCCTAGTTACAGGCCAGAGCGTAGCGAGGGTCTTAAAGAGGCCCTGGGGGCATTACCTTGGGCAGTATTGGCCAGCCGTCGAGGGGCTTACTGCCATTAGTACCCCTGCCTGTTAGACCGGGGTACTAATTGCATTTCTTCTGTTCCGAAATGTGTTTCAGAACAGAAAAAAAAAGTGAAATAAAATGGCCGCCGGGAAAGTCCCTTTTCCCTTTCCATGGCGGCCATCAGGAGCAGACGCGCTGGGAACAGAAGTGTTCCCAGCGTGTTCGCTCCCGAGAAAAGAAGAAAAAAGAAGGTAAGTGGGGTTGGGAGGGCAGGGAGGGGATAGTTTGCAGGGGAGGGGGATAGAGGAAAGAAAAACTACCTGAGTCCCCGGCAGGGGACGAAGGCAGCCTCCAGCCATGGGGAGGCTCAGAGCAGGGATTTCCCCGTTTCGAGCCTCCTCAATGGCTAAAGGGCTGCCACACCCCCCACCGGGAACAAATGCAGGCACATACGTGCGTCCACGGGATTACACCGTGGTATGGCTCGGAAACGAGCCAATCACGTTAAGTGTATCCCGTGGATGCACGTTCGCCAGGTACTAATGTACAGTATGTTCCGGAAACAATGAAAGACTGTCCTGTTTAATTAGCAGCCCTTAGCACTTGCTACCAACTCCCAATCGCTAAGTGCTTGCAACTAGCTCCTAGATGTCCTAGGGTTAAGTGGGCTCCTACAAATGTAAAAATAAAAAGGTTTTGGAAGAGTAAACCAAGTTTGGAAGAGTAAAAGCTCATTTGGAAGAGTAAAAGCCGGTTTGCCTGACGTTTACTCTTTCCTTTAACCCTCTGCATCGTAATCGTTTAAAACTGGATTCAGGGAACTCCCACAGAAAGCAAGTTCTAATGTTGGTATTTCCCTGCATGTAATTCACGTTTCTTATCACATGTGGCTGTTATGTCAATTGATAACAAGTGCACACATATTCAAGAATTTGGCAGAGAACAGCATTGAATATTCATGTTCCAAGCATGGATCGTGTTTGATTAATAACCGAGAAGACCAGTGTTGCTTCTCTTATACAAAGAAGGGTCTGATTCCCAAAGGCTGAAGGCAGTAGTAGAGCAGTAGCTGAGTTGAACATGTGCACAGTGACCTGCATCGTAAAAACGTCCGCAAATGGTCACAGATGCAACTGGCAATCGCCTTAGTATTCATACAGTTGGAACAGAAAGTCCGGCCTTATGCGACAAAATGCATAGTGCTAAATCCATAGGCTAAACATCGAACATCAAACAAATCACTGAGTCATTGCAAAACATCTGCAACTCTCTCAGCATTGCCATATTCTGGGCAATGCTGCATGGGCATCCCACAAGCGAGGCAGGGTAACTGCTGTTACCATCGGCAGCTAGGAGAGGGGCCGTCCCAACCTCCCCGCGCCTGCTCCTCTCCTTCCCCCCAGCTACGGAGACACGCAGTCTCGGCAGCACAAAAGCCACGGAAGGGTAAGGTGCGAACAGTCATCACACCTTTCCTCCAAACAGCAAGGTGCTAAGCTCCATAAGGAAAATAACCATCAGGCAGGGCCCAGGTTCAAAGATCTGCCCCCACCAGAGGGTCAGACAGTTGGCTATCCGGCCGGGGGTTGCGACAACAGCAGCCCCCACCACATACACAAGAAAGACCCATGGCCTCCCTGGGTCCTATAAATGAGAGCAGCATGCTCAGAGTAAACACAATCTGTTTGTGGACCCTGAACGGGGACCCAAGCAAACAGGAGGTTCACTGTTTACTCAGTGTCTTCCAAATCTTCTTGCTTCTTTAGCAAATCTTGAAGTTCGCTGTACATCGCAGTGTCTTTTTCCTTCCTGAACATTGTACTGTTCAAACCAATCGCAATGCAGTTTTAATGAAGGAAGAAGCGGCAACCGAACGGCCAGCGCGGACGCTGTCAACTTCAACATTTTCGGCATAGACTTAAAAGCGAGCGGCGAGCGTGTCTAAACCACAGCAAACAAAGACGCGTGCTGCGGAATCATCCCCAAAACCAGTGCAAACGAAGGAGAAGCGGCACTCGAACAGCACGGCGCGGATGGCTTCCGATTCAACACTTTACAGCAGGCATAGGAAAACATGGGGCCCAAACGGAAAACATGGGCATCCCCAACACCGGCGCAGAAGCCCAAATCACCACAATTGCTAGCAGCCATTGAAGCGGCAGAACACTACGGATGGGCATGGGTTAGAGAAAACATGTAAGGCCTACCCAGGGAAGGAATTACCAGCCCACCCAGCCATTAAAAAGGAGAAAAATATCTGAAGACGCCAGAAAAGGTAGCAAAAAATTGTCAAAATTACGCGCGAATATAGCGGAATTACAGCAACTAATGGTAGAAATAAGGGGGAAACAGACGCTGCCCTCAAGGGAACCTGGGGCCTCAAACCCCTCCATCGCAATAGAACCTACTATAACGGTTGTCAACCCACCCGTAACACTACCTATAGCAATTCCACCACAACAAATACAGCAGTTACCAATAGCGCCCACAGCTATAAATACAACAGCCTCCACAACTCCAGCAACTGACCCAACAGGTGCCCTAAAAGCATGGACAACGCCAGGCACAGACAACACGGGCGCGACAGGGACACCCGGCAGCAATACAACTGACATTATATCAATCTGTAATGCGCAATTAGAACAAAAAATGAAATCTTTCCAAACAGAGATATTAAATAGATACAAAAGATGCCTGGCATGGAACATTGATACCACAATCTAAGAAGCCATATGGACCAAAGAATTTATAGAAATCTTTTCCCTAATAGAAGCACAGCGCAAAGGGAAAGACGCTTTTAGAGATCCCAAAAAAATAGAGGAAAAAGCTATTGCCAGGAACGCCCAGGTCAAACAAAACTGGGACAACTGGTTACAGGCTTTTGCCATCTTAGCAACAATATATGAAGAAAAATTCCCCATGGATGGTAGGAAGATCTGGGCATATGTTGATAAAATAAGGTAAGTAAAAGTAACACAGAGGGGGAAGACATGGCTTGCATACGACATCAGATTTAGGAGGAGCATGTCAGAAAGGCCGGCCATTGAGTGGGATGAAGTCCAGAACGATTTATACACCTTCAACGCCGAACCTCCCCAGGAAGAAGATACCATGCATTCTTCTTCCAAAAATAGCAAAAATTCCCAAGCAAGCAAATCCCATGACAATGATAAATCCAAAAAAGGGGAGCAGCCCTTTCGGAGGAACCAGCCTGGGGTGGCTAAAAATAATGCTCACAGACAGAACAAACAGCAGGCTGTCAAATCCATCATCCCATGCAGAAATTTTGGGAAAAACCAGTGTACATGGGGCAAAGAATGCTGGTACAAACACGCCTGCACAAACTGCAACGGCGACCATGCAACAAGCAATTGCGCCAGACTACCAGCCAAGAAAGAATGATATCCCAATTTTAGAACCAGGACAAACTCCCATCAACCCAGGCAATGTTAGGGATGCCCTAAACAGCTACCTAGACAAAGAAACCAGCAGGATAATATCGCAGGGTTTCACCAACAGGTTTTTCATCCTATTTAAGGGCACTGTGTCACAATACATCCCGATGAACCTAAAGTCCGCCAGCGACAACCCCCAGATAGTAGAAACCAAAATTAAGAAAGAACTGCAACTGGGCAGGGTAGCAGGTCCTTGGGATTCCATGCCTCTAAAGGACTATTTAATATCTCCACTAGGCCTGGCCCCCAAAAAAGAACCCGGAAAAATGAGACTAATCCATCACCTATCCTACCCTAAAGGCCAGTCTTTAAACGATGGCATACCGCACACAGAATCCGCTGTAACTTACACGCATTTCCAAGAAGCGGTAAGGCTCAGACAAGAGTGCGGCAGAAACGCCTTGATGGCCAAGCTGGACATCGAATCTGCTTTCAGACTCTTGCCAGTCCACCCAGAGTCACAGCAGTGGCTAGGTTTCACTTTTAACAACAAATTCTACGTAGATAGATGCCTCCCCATGTGGCGCGCAGTATCCTGTGCACTATTTGAGCAATTTGGTTCCTTTTTTCAATGGGCTTTCCTAAAGCAGAGACCTGGGACAAAAATAGTGCATTACCTAGACGATTTCATGGTCATAGGGCCACCAAACTCCGAGGAATGGGGCCAGGCTTTAACAAAACTGGACCACATGGCCGCTCATTGGGGAATTCCCCTAAGGGAGGGGAAACCACCAAACCAGACACAAACATAATCTTTCTGGGCATCGAAATAGACTCGGCAAAGGGGCTCTGCAGAATCCCCAAAACAAAAATGTCAGAACTCCTGGCTAAAATACAAAACCTGATAATGAGAAAAAATGGGACTGTAAAGGAAATACAATCCTTAGCAGGCAGCCTCAATTTCGCATCCAAAATAACACCTCAAGGGAGGATATTTTCTAGAAGCCTGGAGTTCAAAATCAAATCACTCATCAAACCACACTTGCATATCCGGCTAGGCAGAGAGGTGAAACAGGACCTGGAAACATGGGGAAAATTCCTCAGAGATTTCAAAGGGTCTTTACTTTGGCGAACACCTTTAAATACCCGGCCAAACAGGGTCCTATACACCGACGCAGCTGGGAGCAAGGGGTTTGGAGCCATACTAGACGCCGAATGGGTGGCAGGACACTGGCCCAATTCATGGCAAACAGCAGGGTGGACAAAAAACATCACCTTACTAGAAATATTCTCCATCTGGCTAACATTACACATCTGTGGCAGGCGACTAGCGAATACGGAACTTTTGATTTGGTGCGACAACATGGCTGTAGTGGGCTCCATAAACAGAAGGTCTACGAAATGCCCTTTACTACTAAAAGTATTACGAGCTATTACAACAGTCACACTACAAGTAAACGTTGTACTCAAAGCGAAGCACATTTCAGGGGCAGATAATAACATTGATGATGCCTTATCTCGCTTCCAGTGGACAAGATTCCGAGAGCTAGCGCCGCACGCCCAAGAACAGATGACGCCAATACCAGCAGAATGCTGGGCAATAATGGGAAGACAAGAATAACGACATCAACGCCAACGCCAGAGAGCACAGGCCGGGATGCCCAACGAAAACCAGGCACCTCTAAAACGGGTGCCAACAACACATCGGTATCAACGCCAGCACCAGAGAGTGCAGGCCAGGATGACCAATACAAAGCAGGCACCTCTAAAACGGGTGCCAACAACACATTGGCATCAACGCCAGCATCAGAGAGTGCAGGCCGGGATGACAAATACAAAGCAGGCACCTCTAAAACAGGTGCCAACAACACATTGGCATCAACGCCAGCACCAGAGAGTCCAGGCCGGGATGACCAATACAAAGCAGGCACCTCTAAAAGGGGTGCCAGCAACACATTGGCATCAACGCCAGCGCCAGAGAGCCCAGGCCGGGATGTCCAACAAGAATCAGGCACAACAACAACGGGTGCCAACAACCTCACAGGCTTCCTAACAGAGATGGCAGAGAGGGCGGTGGCAAGCACCACAACAAAACAGTACAGTAGGTGTTTGCAAACAGTATTCAAAGCCACAGGTTTAAACCACGTAGAACTAATAACGATTAAAGATATAGAAGTATTTTTAAAATGGGCCCGGGAACAAGGTTTCAAAAGGGATTGGGCTAAAAGACACCTGGTGGCACCCTCATACTTTACGAAAATACGGGGCGATTCAGACCCCACCCAGAACGCCCTCATCTCTTATGCAATGCAGGGATGGGGCAGATTAGAGGGTCCGCAAGTGGACACCCGCCGACCCCTTGATTTCACTAAACTGGTACAGATAGCAAGCCATTTGGAAGCCATGTGTTGGCACCCTTACGAGATAATGTTATTTAAAACAGCCTTTTCCTAGCCTACTTCGGGGCTTTCCGGGTAGGAGAACTCATCGTTTCCAGCACCAAGGCCACAAACTGCCTGGGCGTCATGGAAATCAGGGTGAGACAGGAGAGTGTTAATATAGAAATGCAACAGTCGGAAACGGGTGCAAACAGAACCATCAATATTTGTTGCATCGATGAGGCAACAAACTGCCCGGTGTGCATCACCAACCTCTATTACGCACAACGACCCAAAGTGGGGGGGAGTTTTTTAATCCACAAAGATGCATCGGCCCTAAGCCGCTACCAATTTAAAGGAGTGCTGATGAAAGCAGTCAGCAGAGCAGGGTGTGATCCCAAACATTTCGGCACTCATTCCTTCAGGATAGGTGCCGCCACCGCAGCATGGCAAGAAGGTGGTCACCGCAACTACTAAAAAACATAGGGGGATGGAAGTCAGACTGTTATAAAAGATATATCAGACGGCAATCGATATAGCCATCCGCCCTAATAATTTTTCTTGCTTTTCCCACCCTCCCACCACCACAGAAACAACAGGCGAATTGCGGACCACACTCCGATCAGCATGGATAGTTGGCCACTCATTCGTTTTCAGGACAGGCAGATGGGCAGAAGTGACTAAACAAGGGCCACCTTTCAGAAACACCATTACTTCATGGTGGGGATACAGAGGCCTACGCTGGGCGGGCATCCACGAAACATTAGCGGAACTGGTGGCATACAGGGACCCACCAGCATTCCTGATCATACATCTAGGGGGAAACGACCTAGTCAACACAGCTAGACGCACCCTATGCGAAGAAATGTGCTCCTCCCTAGCAGGCATTTCGCACAACTGGAGGGGTACTGAAATATATTTCTCAGCCATTTTACCAAGAAAGAAATGGCTAGGGGCCAACTGCTACAAATCTATAGACATATCCAGAAGAAAACAACAGGACTATAGAGAGATTCTGTATGACAAGAAGACTGGGTTTCATAAAACACCCAGCCATTACACTAGGCAACCCAGACCTTTTTCTCGACGACGGCACCCATCTGTCTAGCTGGGGCATGGAGCATTTCTTTCGGGAAATCAATACAACACTTGCTCACAGGGGCTGTCTCTAGGCATACTCTTGGGGGAACACGGTCAGCCGGCAACTTGCCCGTGTGTGGCGGCACAGGTCCGAGGGGGTAACCTCAGGACCTGGTGCCCAAAAGTATGATACCATCATGATATGTGATATTGTTATTGTCATAACCCATATCTGTACAATAAAATCCTACGGCCTTTTTATTGCCAACACTTGAAACAAGTTGTGAGCCTATCATTATGGGTGAGGGTTTGGGGTTCGGCCATTACTAATGCATGCATATGGGTTCAGCAGTTATGGGCAATGCTGCATGGGCATCCCACAAGCGAGGCAGGGTAACTGCTGTTACCATCGGCAGCTGGGAGAGGGGCAGAACCAACCTCCCCGCGCCTGCTCCTCTCCTTGCCCCCAGCTACGGAGACACGCAGTCTCGGCAGCACAAAAGCCACGGAAGGGTAAGGTGCAAACAGTCATCGCACCTTTCCTCCAAACAGCAAGGTGCTAAGCTCCATAAGGAAAACAACCATCAGGCAGGGCCCAGGTTCAAAGATCTGCCCCGACCAGGGGGTCAGACAGTCGGCTATCCGCCCGGGGGCTGCGACAACAGCAGCCCCCACCACATACACAAGAAAGACCCAGGGCCTCCCTGGGTCCTATAAATGAGAGCAGCATGCTCAGGGTAAACACAATCGGTTTGTGGACCCTGAACGGGGACCCAAGCAAACAGGAGGTTCACTGTTTACTCAGTGTCTTCCAAATCTTCTTGCTTCTTTACCACAGAACCCACCCACCCTACAAAAAGGGGAGAAGAACAAAAAGAAGTACAAGGCACTGTACAGTGCCCACACCAAGTCCTGGGACACAAGAAGGCGGCACGGGTCCGAGGGGGTAACCTCAGGACCCAGTGCCCAAAAGTATGATACCATCATGATGTGTGATATTGTCATTGTCATAACCCATATCTGTACAATAAAATCCTACGGCCTTTTTATTGCCAACACTTGAAACAAGTTGTCAGCCTATCATTATGGGTGAGGGTTTGGGGTTCGGCCATTACTAATGCATGCATATGGGTTCAGCAGTTAAACATATTCCACATACATTACACAATAACAAATAGGCGAAGGAATCAAATATGCACTCGTGTTTTGGACCCTTACCTGAAATGGTTAACGAAATCGGATCAGAATGAGAAATGAAAACATTATTGGGAACTAATAGATAGAATAAAAAGAATCATATCAACATTAGCTGCTCTCTGAGTTTCTTATACACGCAGCACTGTTTCGCTCCATTTGATTAATATGTGCCCGTGTCGCTTTTCCGCAATTGAATAACATGGGGAAACCGTATACATTACTATCAAACATGCCACCGAGCAAAGCCATAAGGAAGTGCATTTCTGAGATACAAATCACCCCCAAATCAACCTCACGCTCAATAAATATAAGCAACATCAGAAATGCAAAATGAAAGTCAAGATCGATATCATTTACGTCTGATATCAGAAACTTTTGTGCACATGAAAACAAACAAGTCGACTTACCAAACAATTCCATCAACAACTTAACCTCGCCACCGGAGGCTCAGCTGGCTGAATCGCCTGTAGGAATGCCATCAAACACTCCCATCAACTCTCTGGTGCGAGCGGGCATACTAGCTATCTCCCCACTGCAACAGGAGGAAGTGACGCGACAAACAAACAATGACAACTCCTTACATCCAGTAGCTGCAAAAAATGGATGCGTGAAGGAAATTCCTACAGAGGAATTAAGGTGTCTAAATGACGCGCTGAATGCAAGGCTAAATCCGGGTTCTGACACGACTTCTGATACCACACAGACAGTAAAAACAACAGAGGAAATCGAGGGTCCAAGTGCAACAACTAATGAAATGACAAATACGCCTGCAAATGCAAGATTGGCTAGTGAATTATCACAGTCACCTGCTCTCTTCTCACCAACAGCTAGAAATGTATCTATCTTATCGATCTCGTTTGGAGAGCCCACACCAAGACGAAAAACAATGTCTCCAGAGCGAAATACACATTTTCATTGCAAATCTCAAAATGTTAAACTAGAGATTGCGCTACAAATGATAAATACAGCCTTATTTTCCATTGTGAAACTCTACGAAACAATGGACGAGAAAATAAATACCCCAAAAAAACTGTTAGAACAATTAATAAATGCACAAACAATAAATATTAAGGGAAATGGATTGCCCCAGATGGAAACACCCGCACCCACAAATAAATGAGAGGAAAGCAAAGTGATAAATAATGTCGGGACGGTTCATAAAGTTCAAATAACAGAGACATGTGAGCTAGGAAAACTGTGTATCAAGAAGAAAAAAAAGAAAACAAAACATATTGAAGAAGAAAATACTAACGTGCACGATGAAGAAATAATAGTCGTAGATTCACAGCCAGGTCTACCTGTGAACAAAATTGCTGAGGCACCGGAAAAGAAAAGCAATAAGATCTACCAACTATTTCAAATGGACAAGCCAAAAAAGGTTGCAGATCAGCAAATGAAAAAGAGTAAAAATATGAAATTACCATCAGCGTCCAACAATAAGAACTCGAGGCAGTTCTTACAAGCAATAACGTTATCTAATTCCTTACTCACCAGAAGAAGATCTATCGCAAAAAAGTATGCAAATTGTGGACAAAAAAAGATTTTCCAATTGAATACAATACAAAAATCGCAAGAAGTCATCTCACAATATGAACCTCTGAATGCGCAAGTATCAATATCGGAACAAATGGAGGGAAAAAAAGTAAAAACCCCAAATATAACTACAACAAAGATTCCAGGCTCCAACATGGAACCCATAGGAAGCACAGAACCCGGTGCAATCTACCATGAAAAAACTACTTCTAAGAAATCAGAAAATATAAATGGATCCAACCAAATCATAACGGATAACCACAAAATGAAACACTGGAGGGGAGAAGAAATGAAATAGCCAAATCAGTACAGTTGCACTTCTTGCAACAGAAAATGGAATCAGTTGTAAATAAAAATCAAAATCAACAGTCCCAACCGGGCTAGATCACCAAAGTTGTGATAACTTGAGAGAAAATCAAAATATACATTATCAACATCACAGAAAGCCCCTTGCTATGAGTAAGGATAAACTGGAAAAATAACAACGACCAAATGACAAACAGAAACTGTACAGTCTCATATTACGATGCAGACACCATCCCTTTCCGCAATATGCACTAAATAGAGCGTGTGTTCTGAATATCTTGACTGGCATTCCATCCTTACAAGATCTAGAATCAGCAGATATCGAGCAAATTGAGTTAATACGCGACTCCGATCTAACTGTAGCCAAGGTCTGGATTAAATCAGGGATGGTTAGAAATATTATATGACAAGCGAAATTAGAAATATATAACCTAGGGTTCATCTTAATCAACCCTGCAGACCAAGAGATAAATATACACAATCAAACAACCGGATCAAGTTTGGAGATCCAAGAGGAACGTAAATGTCTTACTTATAATAACAAAAATGAGAAAGCACAAATAGAATCGGACTTGACCTTGATTAAAAGAACAATTCAGAATAACTATTAACAATCCAACAAGCCTAATATATGCTCTCTAGCGTCATGGAATACCAGAGGCCATAAACATTTAACGGATAAGACTCTAAGCCCACTCCAAGAGTACAATATAGTCACTCTACAAGAGGTATGGCTGACCTCTACTCCCATTTGGGAAAAGTACATATTATCCCTTGTACCAGCAAAATTACCTGTGAGAGGACGTCCAATGGCAGGGCTACTAGTTGCCGTAAAAACACCATCAAATCTAATAGTAGAACCCTGGGCCTCGCCAAATATGTTCTTGCAATTAGTAAGAATAAAATCAAGAGAGCAAACCTTGGCATTGATAAATGTGTACTGGAACCACGTAAGAATAAAAGATGAGGAATTCTTAGAAGACTTTACTACCCTTCTAGAAATAATAGCACGAGATGTTTAGATCAAACATATCATGGTAGCAGGAGATCTCAATATAACTTGCCTACCCAAAAAACAAAAAACGTTGACGGAAGTGGCACAACAATGGCTATCCATAATGGAAGATCGACAAATGTACATGGTAAATGAGACAACGGAGGATGATACTCCTCCCGCAGAAACATGGCACAGAGGGAAGCAATCTACCCTCATAGATTACATTTTCGTGAACAAACAACTATTCACGCAGATAATACAATTCAAAATAACCTTGCAAGATTACAGCAATCATAACTTATTGGAAATTCGGGGGTCATGGAATAAAAAGGAAAAGCAAATACTGGATTCAAATGCTCGAAACCTAAAGGTGTCCAATGGGCAAAATAGACTCAAATGGGATGTGCCTACACTTGAATTAATGAACAAAATTATGAACAATGGACTGAATAACGCACAGCGGAAGAGAAATCTTATTGAAGACTCATATTGAACAGCTATGCAAATACGTGCAAGACCTATGAAAAAAGGTATTAGATCTAACAAATACAAACTTCATACTTACGATCATGAGCTGGCTAAGGGTAAATCGAAAAATCGAACAGACAGATGCAAACTAATTAAAAAAAGATCAGTTAATTTGAAAACATTGCTGAGGTCGTTGAAAGCCTACTACAAAGATTTGACAAAAGGAAGGAAAGCAACATTATATCAACAAGATGGGGAAAGCTTCTAAATGTTTTAAAGACAAAAAACTCTGCACTAATCTGGACACTTCTTAATTAATTGAATAGTACATCTCAGCTGAGCATGCAGATTAACGCAATACCTGAGGAAGTATGGACTGCATATTATAAGACTCTATATGCAAGCCATCCCCTATCCAGTAGTAATATAGGACGATCACATGATGGAAAACACCATTTACAATTTGATACTGAGGATGTACTACACCATATAATGAGATTAAGTCCCTCAAGAGCGGCTGGTCCGGACGACCTCTCTAATCAAACCATCAAAGCACATCCTCATGCATGGGCAGAAATTCTTACAACCATATTCCTAGAAACAATCCACACACAGACGATACCATCATCGTGGAAGACCTGGATAGTTATTCCTATCTACAATAAAGGAAATCGATGTGATCCAAAAAACTATCCTCCCACCACGTTACTCGACATTCCTTGTAAGATTTCTGCTAGGATCATACTAAAAGAATTCTCAAATTGGATCACATTACAGACCTACAAGACCCAAATCAAATGGGATTTAGACGAGGACTCGCTACAGCAATTAATCTGCACACTCTCGAGCTAATTAAAGCACAAGAAAAACAAAAGAAACAATCGATCTACATAGCTTTCATTGACTTTGAAGCAGCGTTCGATTCTGTTGATGAAAAGGGATGCCTGTCCCAATAACATCATATTTTGGGCAAAACAACTACATACAAATACAAGCATCCAAATTAGGCTTTCCCAAGACGGAAACCTATCGCAACCCATCTAAACACTAAGAGGCGTAAAACAAGGATGTGTTTTAGCCTCAACCTTCTTTAATTTTTTCATCGGTGACATCAAAAAGGAGTTTGCAGGCATAAAATATGATCCTCCTAAACTGAATGGCACATCGATCCCATGGGTGTTTTACGCAGATGACTTAGTTCTGTTGGCGAAAACACCTATAGGATTGCAGGCCCTTCTGCGTCAACTTGATAAATTTGTTACTGCAAATGATTTGAAAGTAAATGAAGCTAAATGCAAGATAATAACCTTTCAGAACCATCACGGTGAACAAAAGAAAATGTTTAGATGGGTTCTACATGATGTACCACTAGAAGTGATTAATGAATATAAATACTTAGGTTTTATGATGAGCAACTACCCACACGACCAAAGCTACCAAGCAGCCTTGAAGAGAAAACTAAACACAGCGATATCACAGGCCCGAATATTACAATACAAATTCGTGAAGTTCTCATTAAAACCTCTCATAACCTTTTATAATTAAAAGGTAGCCCCAATACTACTATATGGGGCAGAGACCAGAGACTGGATGTCTGAAAATGTATGGGCACGTATAGAGAAGGTAAATTCTGGAAATTGGTCCTAGCGACACCCAAGTCAACATCAATCTGCACAATTCGCCATGAACTGGGTCTGGTATCCCTCTATGGTATGTATAGATGAAGAGTCTGCTCTCTCTAAACGAAGTATATAACTCCTTCAAAGAGTTTTTCCCTACTGAATATAACATTGACTTACCTATGCAACACAACTCATGCACAAGCCCAAATTGGAGATGCAAAGTGCAACAGTGTTTAAATCTAGAAGGAATATCAGAATATGAGCTGATCTCAAATCCAACAGCTATTAAACTCAAACTACGCAAAGATGATTGTATTAGAACTAGAGAGCAATGCTCGAACCTAACATTGTTTACAAATCATGAGCTGATGCACAAGAAATTGGGCTCTCCAGAACCATATAAGATCATATTCCGAGATCCTTTAATGAGAAGACAAACATGAGATTCAGACTCAATCTGTGGTACACCAGAGAAGTTTTATATAAATGGAATAAGAATATAGCAGAAGGAAATAAATGCTGTTTTTGTGAAGATGTAACTACCATAGAAACGCTAAGGCATGTAATTTCGGAATGCCCGGCTCTAGCAAATGCAAGAACTGAGTTCTTTCTACGCTTCTTTCCTTATGCGGAATATATGACATCTGACACAATATGGAAAACAATCTTTAATTTGCATAAAACATCTATGAATTTAGCAGTAGTAAAATATCTGACGCTGCTAAATTTACATCAAAAAAAGGAATGATAATGATGGATTTTGCAAAAATTAAGCATTCCACCTGTGAACAAAATGTGTTAAAGCTGTTGTTATCTTCGTATTGAATGGACATACACCGTATGTTTATTGCTTCTATAATTGTTACTTCTCTATTTTTAATACAAATTGTTCACATAGAACATTTTTAAATCTATGATAAGACATATATAAGACAAACTGATATGTGCTTATTTGAAAATTGTAATCTATATCATAGACTCATGTCTATATTGACTTTTAGAGAAACTCGGTGTTAAAGTCCTCAACACTAAGAGATGTTGAGCTAGAAATGTAAAAATGTAAATAGATTTACTGTTGATTGTTGATTGTTTTGTTGAAAATTCTTTTTGTAAGGCTGTTTTTCGGCCATATCAAAAATTAAAAAAAAAATCAAAAAAATGATACTTATTCGAATGGATGCACACCCTACTTAAGAAAGCCACATATGCATGTGCTATGCCTTATTGGATGATGACATCATGACAATCAGGCGATTATCGTCTTCCATCAATAGCATGGCATAGCACCAGTCACATGTTGTCCTATGCTAAAATATTCTTTGTGCTGCAACTACTTGGGGCTTGCGCCATTTTAGAGAGCTTAAAGTCCTCTGCGTGATGAAGGCGACACAACGACACACACACACACACACACAGGGGCAATATTGGGGTGACACCCAAGTGTCCACACAAAATTTTGTGTTCTAATCGGGCACAAATTTGCAGCGAAAAAATCCCATTATATTATCACTCACTGGCCTGGCTGAAACCTTGCCCTCATCTTGTTCAGATTGTAGGCACATTGGCCCTTTCCCAAAAATCCCTACTGGTGCTTGGTAGAATTTAAAAAAAGGGACTTAAGGAAACCAGGAGTTCGAAAGCCTGATTAAATAAGAGGAACAAGCTTGCAAGTCATAAAGAAGTTCCATGTATAATGACTGTTTTGGGGTCTTATTTAAAAATCATTAGAGGCTCCACCAGAGTTATAGTGTCTATGGAGGTTACAGCCTAATTTAAACTGTGTTTTTAGTCAATACACATTCAGGTTAAAGACTTGCATAGCAGTTACCACCTCTCTGTAATGTGCCATTCAACGCTCGAGTACTTTACTTTCCTGATATATTAAACTTCTAAGCACATGGCACACAATGCGACTTACCTTGCACTATGAACATTATTTTCAGGGCCACTTTTGGTTCCCCGTCCACCGCTGCTGGCAGTAAATACAAAAAGGAAGTGAAGGAAAAGGGGAAAAAGACATATTCTAGGACAGGGCTCAACGAAAGGGTTGTGGAACAACGTGAAGAAAATCCAACACATTCATCAGACTTGTTTCCTTTTCTGCTTTGTTGATGGCTTGAACTAAGCACAAAGCCTTGAGGCCAGAACAGAAAATGGCTCAGCTGCACCTTGCTTAAGAATGTTATGGATGGACATATGTGTGCATATAGGCTGGAGGACATCCTCGAACATTATGATGGACACGCCATATTCCACTAATGATGCTGAGTACAGGTGAGGGTCGCAATTAGATTGGTTTACTCAACCCAACCCAAGGTTTACTCACTTGGTACTGCAAGATTGATCTGTGTGGTGGCACAGCCCACTTTACACCCCAAACACTCCAAGTCACCTCTTAGAATGGCGTCCAACACTACAACAGTACCAATATCCATTGTCACACGCTTAAGGTCAACATCACCACATACCTATATAGGGATTGGAGCACACAGAAAGAACTCTAACAATGCTATCCCTGAGACCTAGAAGAGAGGTCATAAATGTGTACATTGGCAGCTGACAACATGCCATGACAATGCATGTGATGTTAAAATGTAACAATGAAATATTGTGTATACGTGCACCTTCATTTGTGTTATTGCTTCCTCATGTAAAGTTGTAGGAAAGATGTGTACATTATTGTTAGTGATGCAACTCACAGACGGAACTGTGCAGCTCTCTGTGTTTTATAAAGCTGTGAAGTCAAATCAATGCCACAACAAGGCAACGTGACGGAGGACTAGCCGTTGATTGTGGCACAGTAGTACTCAGAATGGAAATGCATGCCAATGCAGGGCCAATGCAGGGTGGGGCTGTGTGTTGACTGTACTAGTGGCAAGTTATGGACGCATGTTCGGGTTAGTATTTCCCCATGATTAGCTTAGCATTTCCCCATGGGAGGCCCTGTAAAGCTTCAGCAGAAGTAAGTATGTGACTTTTGGATGACGGTAGGGAGACCAACATCCAGATAATCACACCGTGGGACAAGTAGTAATGGGGACCACATTATTTACAGCAGATGCCCATATTTCATTGCACATTGCATTTCATACGTATGTATTGCAGATGTAAATGTATTTGAATGTCAATGGCATGCGCGGCATGGAAGGAATTGCAGTCACGCAAGGTTGGGATTACATAAGGAGGTATAAGTGACTGAAAAGGTCATAGGCGATACTAAGGGTTTAAGTAGGGAGATATTAAAGGGTTTAGAGCCATTAGAAATTTTAGGAAGGGCAACGGTGGTGAGAGAGTTAAGAGGACTGGGTGAGAGAGGAAGCAGAGAGGAGAAAGGACATGAAATGGGAAGAGCAGGAAGTCTGTGGAAAGAGGAGAAGGGGTGAAGAGGAGAGTAAAGAGAAGGGTAAAAAGAAGGAGGCAAGTGAGGAAGTGAGTGGTGGTGGATGAAGAGGGGCAGGAGCAAAAAAGAGGAAGTGAAGGAAAGGGTGAGAAAGGAGGAAAATAGCAGGATGAAAGAAAAGTGGTGGGGTAAAAGATATAAGGGGCAATGCAAAATGCACCAATGTGCAATGAAGGGTGTGTAAGACATAGAAAAGTAGTGAAGAAGGGAATGGAGCCACAGAAGACCTGGATGGCATGAGGACATGGAAACCATAAAATACAGGAAGGCATAAACGGCACAGACAACTGTTAGTCTCTTGTTTCGTGTGCCAACTGGCTTTGAAATGTGAAGAGAAAAAAAAATAATGTCATAGGGCAAATTAGTGTTTTTTTTTTAGAAAAATCAGATTAAGCACAATCTTTGTTTTGCTCCTTTGTGGGTATTGACATTGATTATTGCATGTCACTAGCCACACACCTTTTACATATGCACATCACCTGTTTTGTATCTTGTGCCCACGGGAAATTCCATTTTATGAGCTTTTTTCAGAACTGTGCATGAACAGGCTGCACATGCGCAGCGTAAATTCCCCAAATGCAGGTGCACGTGCCAGTGCTTTTTAATCATGTGCATTATCGTCCATAAAGTAACGGCAAAATGAACATGTGCACGCACCTAATCTTGCACTTATGTTGCTTTGTAAATCTTCCCTTCTTGACGTTGGTGTTATGATGCTTGTTTTGTATTTGGACATGCTGAAATGTTTGCATTCATAATTCCTGACAAAGTTATTTGCGCTCCCAATCTCACAACCTTCCACTCCCCCATTTCTTGCCACCTCTTACGTCTGGAGCAGCTTTTGTTAAGCAATGTGCAGCTTTATAAATAATCAATACAACCAGAAATAAAAGGCAATTCACACAAAGAGAACCTTTACAAAAAATCACTACGAAGCGACATCTTACAGTTATCGATTGTACCTGGTACGATATTGAGTTATGCAGAACGTTTTCATCATATGCATAAAAGCCCTCACGTATTGAAGGTCTGAATGGAGAGTGGAGGCGGTCTCAGGGCCGAGCCTACAGCATGCACTTGAGTGGGCTGCTTGAAACAGAGCGAGGGGGACACCGTGTCCAGGTGTGCCAGAGCGTGCTACTTAACCTAGTAGCTCTGCCGCAGATGAGCGGTCATCTGCCCTGGGGGGCCCGATGTGTGCAGTGCGGTAGACGGAACTTAGTTGTTGTCAAATAAAATGAGCCGCGCTGCTCTGAATAGTTATTTCACAATTATTATTTTCAGGGGAATAGACAGTTCTGTTTCCCGTGCAGCACCGATTTCAAGTTATTTAAAAATAATTCATCAGATTGAAAAACTAACATGTAAAATATCATTTGTTATTACATATTTTTCTGCTTTTATGAAAACAAACAATCACTGTTTCCAAATTAATATATTTGAATACATAAATAATACATCAAGAGATAAAGGCTATGGCCTGATATAGATAAGCGTTTTACAATGGTGCAGTCCGATTGAAAAGCTCTATGAGCACATATACAGATATGTTTGCAGGTCGTAAACATCAATTTCTGATTTCCTTACTAACACTAAAAGTGAACAAAACGCACAAAAACAACACTTGTCCGAATACAATAGCGCACACCTGGGATCAGTCATAATTAAACATGGATTCCTATTATAAGCTGTGCACTAGGAGTTTGTAGACCTGGTCCGGAAATTGTTTCAGATACTTTACCTGACACATCAGTGTGTTTTTAAATGGTTTTGACTTCCTAAATACCATTTTAATTGAGAAACATTTGAATGCAGGTCTATCGATCATAAATTACACAGCACAAATCGTATTTAAAATATCTTTTACTTCACTTTTTTACTATAAAATGTAAACTAATGGAAAGGGTACCTCTCATGTACATCAACAGATCATTTAGTTCCTGTAGATATGACACCATGATGAAAGTAACACGCACTTCATGGCTTCATCGTTTGAAAGGTCACAATTAAGTATTAGGACAAATAAAAAGATGCTACACATATGAATGTGCCCAAGTAAAATAAATACACAGTGCATAATATTACTTAATCCTTTCACTGTCAGGTTTTCAATGCTTTTTTAGTGTAGTGTATTGTACTTGTCATTTATAGAGAGTCTTTTACTATTATTATAGTCTCAATGCGTTGGTGGTGGGAGTGGCTTCGGACCGAGTCCAGAGTGTTGGAGGTCATGAAGTAAGATTAGAAGGCGTGTGTGCATTTGGTCCAATAAGGCTTCACCTTGCTGGCCAGGCTCCGGAAGAGAACAACCCATGAGGTCAGACATGTGGATGGGTCCTAAGAAGAGAAAGGAGATGGCCTGAGTGTTAGAGACTCGCTATGTGTTCAGCATGCCTGATCATTTCCTATGAATTAGTATATAAACATGCTTCCTGAGGGCAGCAAGCGGTTTAATATGTGAGGCTTTGATAAGAGGCCTCCCAGGACACTCTACCCAAACAAGACAGCAGCAGAAAAGGAGCGATGGTGGTCTGCAAAGCATGCCCGAAATTTGGTAGAGTGTGGGTGAGGTATTTGGGTAGGGGGTTGCGGTCTGTTGGTGGGATTGGGGGACATACCATTGAGTGTTCGCCTGTGGAGGGTTGGGGTGGACGAGTAGGTGAGGAGAATCAGATGCAGTGGGGAGGCACAGTGAATGCAGGGGCATGGGTGCTCGCATGGTAGGCTGCACCCCTCTGCCCACTTTGATGGAGGCATAATTCCACCCATTTTAGGCTGCAGCAGGGTTTTAAAAAGAGGTGTCCTTTTTTTAGGAGCCGATTTAAACAGGCGGGATATTAATATAGAACGGGAGGCTGCTGCCATTTCATTTTCCTAAAGCCTTCGTGCCACACATCAATGGAGGAGCTGCCTCAGACTCAATGGCAAACCGCAGGAAATCACATGGGATGGTGAAAAATGGGTGCCCCGATTAAATGAACCCAGTCATTTGCACACTGTTGTTTCACTGTTGTTTCAGAAGCACCAGAGGCTTTACCTTGCCAATGTGCCAGCATGCCAACACCATTTGCCACATTTTGAATAACAGGTGTACTTTGGGACCTACATTATAAGTTAAGGATGCAGGACCTCTACTTCAGTAATGCAATTTGAACTGGATTCTGATTGGACCATGTAAGTGACTTCAATCCAGCAATCCAACTAAGTCAATGCTTAGGATGGGATGCCCAATGGAAGCCCTTATTTATATATTTTTATGTCAAAAGTTCTTAATTCTGGATGATGAACCCTTAGATAACGCCCCTCTCTTTGAATCCCTCTGACCTCACTGAGCCAAGAAATAGGTTTGTTTTGCAAATTAAAAAGGTTTATTTGAAGAATTAAACAATATATATATATACATATATATATATCACACTTTTATGAATAAAATAATATTTGAATAGCACACTTATGAATATGGACGGTAATCAACAATGGGTAATATTACAATAGCACAATCTCTTTAATCTTAAAGGAGTCGGAAGAAGAAGGATAAGGTAGCAGAGAATACTTTTATGGTTCAAGGAAATGCAAGATGGGAAAGAATGCAGCACAGAAATAAACTTGATATGAATTCAATCAGAAGATAATATAATCACTTTTTCCCCTGTGACTACTCACTCCCCCCACTATGCAGTATGAAGAGATGGGAAGGAGGGTACACAGGTTTCAAGAATACAATCAAGAATGCAGTTCAATTCCAGTTCCCACCAGCAAGCTCAGAGAGACACAGGAATGATTTTAAAACACAGGTCAAAACGTTTTGGAATATGATTGCAATGGATGGAAAAATATGATAAAATGATTTCAATTCACTAAGGGATATTCAGAATAAGTGATTGTTACTTCGGATTGGTTCAGTCAACACTAGCAATGATTCATGAGTGATTACCAGGTTGAAATTCAGCAACTGAGAACAAGGAGCAGCTATTTTGACAGAAAATGAAATTGAGCTAAATTGCAATTCGCAGCACTTTTTCATGTGCGTAAATCATGATTACGGAAAATCTATAAGGAATTGGAATGTCATAAAATTTCGCTTCTAGGACATGCGGTTCAAAAGATGCGGACGTTTTTGTGAAGGTAGATTTTCAGAAATAAAGTCAAGATTTCAGAAATGACAGAAGGCACTTTACAGATTTGATATCACAGGATGGACACAAAATTCTAAATGCAGATCTGGACAGGTTGAAATGGATGGGATAAGATTACTTTAAACTAAGAGATTGGTTCTGTACAGTTCTAGACTAGATACTCACTGCTAGTTTTGAAATGGAATGGAAATGGGCCTTGTCACCGATCTGGTCAGGTTTGGACTTCACTCACCACAGGACGGTCTCAGGCACTGGTTCTGCTCACAGCACAGCCTCTGGTCGGGGTCGGACGGGTTCTGGATACAGCGCTGCTTTCTGGGTCTGGACCTCGGTCCTAGCACAGGGTTCTTGGCTAGAATAGAACAGCTCAGCCCGGCTGTTGAATGTGAGAATCAGGTTGCTAAAGTTCTGAGGCCTGCTGAGAAGGATTCAGCTTGTGAATTAGGCCTTTGCTTCAAAGTTCTGGATTCTGGATTCTGGAGCTTGGTTCTAGAGTCTGGTCTCTGGATCTATCTAGAGTCTGGATATTGTCTGGATCTGGTCCGGCAGAGTGCTTTGCAGGAATCAGTTGAAGTGGAAAAGTGAGTCCTAAGCAGTCTCTTTTTATGTGTTTTGAAAGTGGGTGGGAAGGCTGATTCTACATGCCCAATCCCCTAAGGATTTGGTAGGTTAGAGAATTCCCTGTGACCTGACTGGAGAAAGGATTAGCGTGTCAGAATGAGCCAGAGTGATGCTTTGTTTTACAATCTAGTGAAGAAACTCCCCTTTGCTTTTACTTAGGAAATCAATTTTTCATAAAAAACATATTTCCCAGATACACAAGTTGTTGAGAATGCATGTACACCTCACAGATGAATTAAGGCAGGTCTCTGTTCAAGCCCTATGTTCCTACATGCTTGGGTTCAGAAATTACAACTTATTCGCAATTTCAGTGGGTTTCCAAGATTGGTTCTGCACCCAATTTTACACAGACATACACACCCTCTATGAGCATATTACTGTAAGTTTTCATGTTTCTAGCATAAACACCATATCTACAATATTAATAAATCCTGGGGTTTGGCCTCAGAACATCATACAGCGTCCAGCTTAGTCTTAAACTGTGAGTGAATTTTTCATATTAACCGTCTCAAAGTTTGACATTTTGGTCAGATCCACCACTATGAATGGGCCGTTAAATCTGGGCTCGTGCCATTTTCACGTAAAATGTCTGATTAAGATTTTTGTGACCTGGAAAAGTCTTGGAAGATGGAGGTCTTGCAGTTTGGTTGCTGTATGGTCCTCATCTGTGTTCTGAGACTGACACTCCTTCCGTTTGACTTCATCTGAAATGACAGAGATACTTGTGGTCATACATGTTAAATAAGCAGGTAGTTGCTCTCCTAACAATTCTGCTGTTGTATGGGCATCACTCCTAGTCCTCAATGGAGGAGTGAGAGGCATTCTCATTTGCCTCCCCATAACTGGTTCATGGGGTGTGAGGTGATGGTCAGAGCCTGGTTGATCCCTCAACGCATATAGTGCAAGGGGCAGGCAATGAAGACATCCTTTTTTCAAAATTAGCTTTAATTTGGCTATCCTCTCTTTGAGCAGACCATTAAGCCTCTCACATATCCCGTTTGCTTGTGGGTGATAAGCAGAAGAAAACTTATGCTTAATGCTCAATAATAAACTTATTTGCTCAAAAACCTCATTCACAAAATGTGGGCCATTATCTGATCTTAACACCTCACATATTCCCCATCTAGGAAATTCTTCCCAGACTAAAACCTTCACATCACAACTGGCATCTGGATGGGTGCATGGACCAGCTTCGGTCCACCTAGAGAAGGGGCACACCACCACTATCATATACCTACATCCATTACAGACCTGCAGCATATCAACACAGTCGATATGTAAATGCTGAAAAGGACCATTATGTTGAGGAACCATTCCTATAACTGTTCAAAGCACGTGCCAGCAGTAAACCTTGGACATAGGATGAAATTTACTACATGAAAAGCAACGTGTTCTAACAGGTTTGGTACGAACCAGTCCTCCGCAATGGTTGCTGCAAGGCTCTCACTAGTGACATGCGCAGGGTAGTGTAGCTGTTCCAATTCCACCCTTAATAAAGCATCAGGCATCACCTGTTTACCAGTGCTGTCCTGTCACCACAGTGCCTCGGAAGGGAATAAAGAACACCCTCTACGTGTCCAGAGATCTTTCTCATCCTATGGGGCTCCACCTTGAACTTCCATCAATTGTGTTTTCGATAAATGGTTAAAGCTTTCTTTTACAATCATCATCACCACCATTCTCTCTTTCACATCAGGCGTATCAAAGCTCATTATATCAGGTGAATATGCAACTCTTTTTGCCTCTTCGTCTGTGGTTTGGTTCCCGCGTGAAATAAAGTCTGCTCTCTTAGTGTGCACTGCACACTTAACTACTGCGTTGGCTACTGGGAGTTGTAGTGCTTTAATAACTCTGTCCAATAAGGCGGTGTGCTGCACTGGAGTGCGGTCTGCTTGGATGTACCCCCTCCTTTTCCAACATGCTAGCCATGCGTGCACAGTTGTCATAACCATCATCATCAAATCCTACAAGCATGACCAATTCTCCTCTCACTACAGCTGCTTGCAACTCTAAGGGAAAAACGTGTTCCCCCTCTTTGTCCATGGGAATCTCTGGCCTAAAGAGAAATTTATCAGGTATTCTCATAGACTTACCCACGATACCAGGCAGCCATGTTAACGAAATGCGTACCCCATAGTGAAACACTTCTGGATTAGTGGTGCTCCTCATATGGCTATTTGCCCTGTAAATGCCATGATAAATTCACCCATGTTTAAATAATGTATTCCTGGCTTTGAACACACTATGCCTTCATCAGTGAAAGAAATCCTCATGTTTAGTTCCATCATTAAATCATGACCCAGTATATTAACTGGTGTCTCCCTTGAATACAACAATGGGACGGACATATCACATTCTCCTATAGAGACCGGCGAATTCTCAGTAAAAGGAACTCTACTTGTAGCTCCCGAGAATCTTTGAGCATTCATGGCATTACCCGATAATGAACATGTTCTCTCACGTATATAGGAGCACGTTGCACCCGTATCTACCAAAAAAGAAAAGGATTTGCTTCCTATAGTGACGTCTACCCTCAGTTCCTCTTGAGGATTGGGAGTCACAGATAGTACTGAACACATCAAGTCACCCAGTGAGCTGTCCTATTGTGGGTACATACTTATTCCCATGCCCATGAAAGGATTCCCATCCTCCATAGTGACACCCCCTATTCTAGGAGTCAATAACTGTCCTCTGTTTGCGCTTTGCTCTATCTACATGGGTGCGTGCCTGACTGCCCTTGTGGCAGATTCAATGGTGTTTGCTGTGGTTGCAAAGCCTGTTGCTTTCTCGATGCTTGTGCTTGATACTCTGTCTGATCTTGGGCAAACCCGTCTCTACCTTGTGGGCTATATGCAGGTGGATGAGCGCCCCCCCTCTTCAGAAGTGCCCATTCTGTACATACCCTTGGCTCCCACATGTTTGCGCTATGTGCCCTGTCATTCCACATGTCCAAAATACAGGAGGGAGTCTTCTGATTTGCCCTCCCTGCATGCCTTAATTATCATTCTGCATAGTCTGAAACCCACCTTGGTTGCTCTGAAAATTCCCTTGATTATTCTGAAAGCTTCCTCTTCCGCGGAAAACTTACCCACCTCTTGGTATAAATCCATACCCTCCTTGATCGGACTGCCATTGGTTATTCACCGGTGGCATGATTACTGCTTGTTGTGACCCTGGCCCTTCTCCACTAGTTAAATCTAGGAAGTCTGGGGTGTTGCCACTGGCCTTGGTCGTCTGCCTCGCACGTTGGTCCAATGCTCTCCCAGCCCAGCGACAGTCATGGTGCACACTGGCATGTTCCCCATCCCTCCCTGGATGGAAAAGCATAATGCGGCACAGCCAGTGCTCCAGGATGGCTGAGGGTGCTGCCTCCCATGTGGGTCGACCACCCTTGAGCCCAGCAACCATCATTCGGCTCCCCGGCAGGGTCCCCATCCCTCCCAAGAGGAAAAAACTGTAGCGTGGCACGGCCACTGCTCCAGGATGGCTGGGCAAGCTGCCCCCAGCCTTGAGTGCCTGTCTCCCATGTGGGTCGACCATCCTCAAGCCCTGCAGCGGTTCTGGGAAGCCATAGCAGGGGCCCAGCACTTCCCCTGAGGGAAAAGCTGTAATGTGGCCCGGCCAGAGCTCCAGGACGGCCAAGGGAGCTGCCCCCTGACTTGGGTGTCTGTCTCCCATGTGGGTCGACTGTCACCAAGCCCAGCTTGCTGGGAATACCAGGGATTCCCGGCAGCTTTGCCATCCCTCCCCAGAAGGAAAAGCTTTTAACGCAGTCTGGCCAGAGCTCTAGGATGGCTGGGGTGCTGCCCCCATCCTTGGGCATCTGACTCGACACATAGGTCAACCAACGGCAGTCATAGGGCACCCAGGAGGCAGCACCTTCTCTCCCATGAGGGAAAACCCATAATGCTGCATTGCCAGAACTCCAGGATGGATGGGGGTGCTGCTCCCAGCCTTGGGCGCATGTCTTGCTTGTGAGTTGACCATCGTCAAGCCCAGTGGCACTCCCAGGGAGCCCCGGTGGGGTCCCCATCACCCCCCAGAGGGAAAAGCGCTAGTGAATTCCGACCACAGGTCCAGG
Source organism: Ambystoma mexicanum (assembly GCF_040938575.1). Lineage (NCBI taxonomy): Eukaryota > Metazoa > Chordata > Amphibia > Caudata > Ambystomatidae > Ambystoma > Ambystoma mexicanum. Next base: position 316,069,399 of record NC_090936.1, read on the forward strand.
ACAGCCGGGTGTGCAGCCCCTGGCCTTGGGCACCTGTCTCCCAGGTGGGCCGACCGCCCCCAAGCCCAGCGGCAGTCCACGGCTGCCCCGGCAGTGGCCCCATCCTTCCTCGGAGAAAAAAGCTGTAACTCAGCACAGCCAGAGTTCCAGGCCCTGGGCGCTAGTCTCCCATGTGGGTTTACGATGTCCTAGCCCAGCGGCACCCCCAGGTCTGATGACACTTGATCAAGAGCAGGACATGCGAGTGTCACTGTACAGAACACAGCACACGATGGAGCGCTGTTTAATAACTGTAGAGAGGCAGTGTGGAAAGCCTTTCGAGTACAATATCCTGGTACGTCAGATATGGGCGCTATAATGGCATGAAAGATGCAGGAAGGGGAGGATCCGCTTATTTACATTCAGAATTTTCAAGAGAAGTGGTCTTTGGAAATGCGGGAGCCGTGGGAAAATCTATACCTGTATTTTATTATATATTATGTCAGGGACTACCAGACATAGGTACAGAGACAGCTCAAGAAACTGGTGGGTATGGAGGCAAAGTCATGGCCAGAAATACAGTGACCATTGCACATCATTGTTGATTGTTGCAGGAGAAAAATCAAAAAAGAGAAGATGCGAGGAAGCTCGAGGAAGCTAAGCTAGAATAAACTATCGAAGTATGCTATAGAAGGGACAGACTTCGTAGAGCTCTACCCTTGCTGCCTTACAGCTGTTCCTCACATCCGGGGAGGGATGGGGACCCCTCTGGGGTGCCCTTAGATTGCCGCTGGGCTTGGTGATGGTCGACTCACAGGGGAGACTAGCGTCCAGGGCCGGGGGCAGCACCCCCGGCTGTCCTGGAGCTCTGGCTGTGTCGAGCTACAGCGTTTTCCTCCGGGGAGTGATGGGGACCCTGCCTAGGCACCCCATGACCATCTGAAGGGCAGTCGACCCACATGCAAGGCATATGCCCAAGGCCCTGGGCAGCGCCCCCGGCCTTACTAGAGCTCTGGCCGGGCTGCGTTACAGCTTTTCTGTCTAGGGAGGGATGGAGACACTGCCGGGGTTCCCTTGGAAAGCCGCTGGGTTTGGGGAGAGTGGGCCCACCTGGGAGAGGGGCGCTCGAGGCCAGGGGATGCACCCCAGCCATCCTGGAGCTATGGTCGGGCTGCACTAGAGCTTTTCCCTCCAGGGAGTGAATGGGACCCTGCCTGGTCTCCCTGGGACTGCCGCTGGGCTTGAGAATAGTTAGCTCACATGCTAGACTTGTGCCCATAGCTAGGGTCAGCCTTCCAGGCCATCCTGAAGCACTGGCTCTGCCTCGTTACAGCTTTTTCCTTTGGGGAGGGATGGGGACCCCGCTGGGTCACCCCATGACTGCCGCTGGGCTGGGGGTCGGTTGACCCATCTGTGAGGCAGACACCCAAGGCTGGGGGCAGCACCCCGGCCATTTTAGAGCACTGGTTGTCAGTGGCGTAACACAAAATGTGGGGGCCCCCCTGCGAGCAATGCTGAGGGGGCCCCCCAACTCGGCAACAAATCACTGGTCGTGCCAAACTCTGGCCCGGCATAGATTAGCAATCACGCTTGCGAAATACACACACAAGTGCTGCTGAAGGGATATGCCACACACTGTACTAGGAGAAAGATATAAATATGTGTTTTAATGCAATATACAGCACACTTTTTGAGAAAAATTGCCTAAAAAGCCAGAGTGTTTGCAATTGTGTGTAGGGTAACACCAATCCAAAAGATGCAAGTCACCAACACTGCACAGGAACATTAAGACTTTGCTATTAAAAATGCCATGCCACAATGAAAACATGTCCAACTGCCTACACAATGTTGACCAGTGTAGACACGTAATATTGTTACAGTAAAGCATGCCAGGCCTCATTTAGACATACCTATACTGGTTGCGCCAAAATGCCAGTTGAAGCATTAACACTCAACAAGAAGAGAATACACATTCAAGCCTGTGGCCTCTAACAACATGGCTAAACGCTTTAAAATCTGCAATGAACTGGTCAATCCTGTTGCGGTCTTACCTCTCCTGTTCTCTCCCAGCCCTCTGTATGGCTCTGTCATCTCACTTCTCTGTTAAAACTCCTGTCCTTCATCTCCTCTTCCTCTCTCGGCCCACCTTTGGCCATCTCTACTTCTCTTTCTCCTTTCTCCTCTTTCTATCTGACAACACCTGACGAGGTTTCTAGACAAGTCCGATCTATGAAAGTGTCATCCAAACAGGTGCTCCCCTGCTCCTCCAATACCATCAAGGACCATATTGACACCCTCGCTCCAGCCTTGGCCGATTTCTGTAATCACTCTTTTACCACTGGAACGTTCCCCTCTCCCCTTAACCACTCCCTTATGCACCTTCTCCCCAAAAAGCCATCTGCCGATCCTGCCTGCCCGGCAAACTATCGCCCAATCTCCATAACCCCTTTCCTAGGAAAACTGTTGGAAAAGCTGGCCATCTCCAAGCTTACTCTCCACACAGAATCTGTTGGTTGTCTCCTTGACCTTCAGTCTGGCTTCAGAGCTGCCAGAGGCACGGAAACTGCTCTCCTGAACACCTGTAAAGATCGGCTCTCTAACCTTGATTCCAGCATTCCTTTTGTCCTCATCCTCCTTGATCTTTACTCTGCTTTTGACACGGTCAACCACACCATCCTGATCAATCCTGATCAATCGACTCCATGAGAACCTCGGCATCACAGATCAGGCCCTTGAGAGGCTGACCTCCTTCCTCTCGGACAGCCCCTCCCAGGAACAACTTGGTCCCTTTCCCTCTGCTCCATCCTCGCACCATGGTTTTTCAACCTCTACTTGGCCCCTTTGGCCCACCTGAACTCTACCTACTCCTCTAACTTTCAGTGTTATGCGGCTGACACTCCGCTTTCCTTCAGGCTCCCTCAGACTCCTCTACTCTCTCGCTCATTCCTAACTGTCTATCCGCAATTCAGGATTGGTGTGCCTTCAACGATCTCTGCCTTAATGTCAGTAAGATGGCGATCCTTCTCATTTGGACTCCCGCCCCTGCTTTCTCTGTCTCACTCTGGCTGCCCACCTTGGGCCCTTCCTGTGAAGCAAACAACCTTGGTGTCATCTTTGAATCCACTCTCTCCTTCTCTTTCTCTCCTCACATCTCAGACGTCGCCAAGAAGTCCCACTACCAGCTGCTCCACCTCAAAGGAACTCTTCCCTTTCTCACTTTCCCCTAGAAGCTCCCAGCCTCCAGAGCCTTGGTTCTCTCTAGGATGGACTGCTGCAACAGCCTCTTTCTCCATCTACCTTCCTCTACTCTCCACCCTCTGCAACCAATCCAGAACAGGACTGCAAGACTTATCCTTGGCCTCAAGCCCAGGGATCTTATCTCTCCAGCCCTGAAATCTCTCCACTGGCTCCCTTTGCATTGTCCACAAGGCTTTCTGGGCCTGGGGCCTGCACTACATCCAACGCTCTCTTCCAAAATATCTTCCTTCTCAAGCCCTTCACTCAACTACCTACAACTCTCTAAGGGTTAGACACTTCTCCCGGCAGAGAGTGGGGGTAGATCTCTCTCCTCTGGAGGTGCCTCCCTCTGGAATGGCTTCCCTGCCCCTCTCAAATTTGAGCTGGACCACCTGAAGTTCTGGAAGCAGCTCAAAACTTTCCTCTTCTCCTCTGCTTTCTCTCTCTCCCTCCCCTGCTGGCCTACCTGACCTACCTGTCAGCTGTACCGACGGGTTGCTTGGCTACCCTCAGGGTCTCACTGAGTCAGACTCTTTCTTGATCAGTCACCCTTGCACTGCCTCTGGGCCTACCAAGCACTTAGGGGCTGTAACTGTAACCCTACAGTCCCTTGTTCGCTTTGCAATACCCAGAGCCACACTGCCCTGGCTGCACTTACTTCGAGCATTGCTGCCCTGTTTTTCCCTCCTCTCTCCCTTGCAATTCCCCCTCCCTTGCACTTCTCGTTCTCGCACATGCACGATCTGAATGACACAAGGCTTAGTAAGATTGTTTGTCTTGTCCTCCCTCTATCTTCCCTCTCTTTTCTTGTCGCGTCGAGAAACACTTGTGTACCGGCGTTATAAAAGACTTATATCATATCATTTGATCACAGATGCCCAGAAAAATATACAATGCCGCAGTAAGAAAAGGCTAGACTGGCAGCATCCAAATGGCAGTCTAGCCAGATAATTCACTTCGCAGGACTGCTTTATCAGAAATGCTCAGTAAAAAAAAAAGTCATACCAAACTGAGGAATGACTAGGCTGGCTGCACCAAAATGCCTCTCGAGCCACTAATACCACATATCATGCCTGCTTAACCTGGACATGGACAGCATTATGATTTGTTGCACAATCCTGCCCCCCCCACATCTCTGCTCTCCCTACCACCCCTACTCTAACCTCCAAAATCAGCTCCTTGGCCCAGAATTAACTCCATGTCACTCCTCCTTGTCCCAGAGCTTACGTATGAGGCTCTTTGCCTCATAGGTAAGTACTGGGATGAGGAAGAGTGGGACTAGGAGTAATGATGAGCACAGGTAGCTAAGTCAGGCATTACCTCCATGTACCTCTACCTCATCCCAGTACTTGTGTATGAAGCAGAGTGCCTTATACACAAGTACTTTCTCATACACGCTGGGACGAGGAAGAATAAGGCTAGGAGTAATGAGTAATCAAGACATTAATCACAAGTATTGGTGCAACACCATTGAGTTGACTGGGATTCAGCACTACCCCTGAAACTTTGGGTTATGTTTGTTGATTCGACCTGGCTGACCTTTAGAGCAGTTGCCAGACTGAACAGGGCACAGATGTTAAATGCAGCTGGGTTTCGCTGTTAACAAGAGCCCAGCTAATACTAACATAAAGTATTTCACTGTTAGTACCTGTTTTCAAATGCCAAATGTTTTATGCAATTGAAATCGTGATGTGGGTTTAATACTTGCATGCCAGGGGAGTGATTGGAAGGGTAGAGAGGGAACAGGAGACCACTCATTCTCATAGCAGTCCATACGTGGGTGCTTTCAACCTTAAAGGAGAGAGTTAACTGGTTGTAACATTGAAGCTGCACTAGAATAGTCTCATTAAAATGAGTAAAGAAATTAGATGCCACCAAACAAATAAGTTTGCCCCTCCCCCACCGCCCATGAAGTTAGCGCCTCTCCCAACATTTGAAGGGTTAGCCCCCCGAAATGTAGGTTTTGTTGCACCCCTGAACGCAAGCACACACACCAATCACCATATACACACACGCACACCCAGCCATCCATACATTAAAGTGTGCACCCTTTCACCATACATTCACACCCAGACAGCCACCCGTACATTTAAGTGTGCACCCTTTCACCATACAGGCACACACACCCAGGCACCCACCCATACATTTAAGTGTGAACCCTTTCACCATACACTCACACAGGCAGCCACCTATACTTTTAAGTGTGCACCCGTTCACCATACACTCACACAGGCACACATCATGGGCCTAAGGGGAGCCCTAATACTTCAAAATGAAATTGGGCCTCATTACAAATTACAAATATGCCTTAATAATAAGCTTACTGGCACTGTTGTTTCCGGACCGGCATATTACAGCTCTGTGGTCAAAATGGCACCCACGGGCAGAGTTTTCATGGAAGCACCGGCACCGTTATTAACGGTGCCGGTGCTTCCTTGGTCCCCATTCTCATAGAGTCCAATAGAACTCTATGGAAATTGGGATTACCATTTGTCGGTGCCTGACTTCCCGGACCGCCAGGGTTGTAATCCCCTGGTGTTACCTGGAAGTTAGGCACCATTAAATCATTACGGGTCCAACGGCAACCCACAGGTAGCACCGGCACAGTTACCACCAAACCTGTAATGAGGCCCTCGGGCTTCATAAAGAAATTATTTCCGTTATGGACCAAACCATAACGGAAATAATTTGTTTGTGAAGGCAGAGTGACTTAAAAAATAAACTATTTATTTTTGAAGTCATAGGGCTCCCGCCGCCCCATGACATGGAGGACTCGAGCCTAGCGTCTTCCATGCCATGGGGAGGGCGGAGCCTTCGGACTTCAAAAAGAAATGTTCTTATTGTAGTCAATCTGTCTTTATAAAGAAATTATTTCTGTTCCAGAAATAATTTCTTCAATAATGAAGACTGAATTCCAAAAGAAAACAAAAAAAATTGGGAAAAAAACAAAAAAAATCTCCAGTGGGGCCCCCTCCTAGGACATGTGCTGGCGGGGCCCCCGCACCGTGGGGGCTGCGGGGACCTCTGTTACACCAGTGCTGGTCATGCCACGTGTTAGGCAGAATCACCTGCAGTACCCTTTGGGAACAGTAGGCAATTAAGACTACAAGTGTAAGCCCAATTTCACCTTTGGAACAAGCCTGTAGTACAAAGTAAAGTGGTTGCAATGGATGAGCAGCCAGATCTCAAGAGTTTAAGTGAGCAGTAGAACAAGTTACACAAAGGACCAACTAATACAGCGATTCAAACAATCACTTACTCAAGGTTTCTTGGTAAAAGAATATACATTTATTTACTCAGTCAGTTTGAAAACATTACGCTAGCAAGAGTAGCTCAATATCACACACTAATAAACCACAAATACACAACCGGTAAGTAAATAAACAAGTTTAGTTCTCCTGAAGTGGGAGCAAAATGGGACTTCATATACTTTTAAAAGGGGTAAAAAGACAAGAGGCCTCATTATGCGTCGGGCGGTCTGAAAATAACAGTGGCGGTAAACCCGCCACCACTGTTAATTCCGGACCGCCCGATCTCAAATCCTGCAGGCGGAAGGTGCAGTTCCCGCCAGGTCTGACCTGGCGGGTTTAACACCGCCCTCCTGCAGGCAGACGTGGAAACACCAGCACCATCACCAGATGGTGCCAGTGTTTCCACTTCCCCATTCCCATTGAGTCCTATGCGACTCAATGTGAATGGGGATTTACCAAATTCCGCCTCCGGAATTCCCGGGACACCAAGGTCGTAATGCCCTGGTAATTCCGGGAGTCACAGAGGCGGAATGGTAATATGAGTCCGGCGGTAACCGAGCTGGAAAAACCGGCTGGTTGCTGTCGGACTCGTAATGAGGCCGAAGGTTATAAGAATCAACAGCACAAATGCCTTCATAGGCAGGGCAAAGTGTTTCAGTAACTACAACCAGCAATTCATCTCATAGGCCTGGGCCAAAGTCAGTGGTTCAGAGTCTTTGTATTGGATAGCACAGTTCTGGTAGTAACAGTAAAGTCTTTGCCACAGAGTTTAGAAGAATTTGGCTAGGCGAAAAGTTTGAAGAATGTTTAGGGAAGGAAGAGCCTTCGAAGTTGAGGAAAGTTTCACGCACTTTCTCAATGGCCGAAAAGATTTCCGGACCGCGTTTGCAGATTTCGCTGTCCCTGAGCTTCAGTCGTGGGGACAAGAAGGAGGATGTCGGGAAGTTCCTGCACTGCCAGGGATGAAATTCGACCAGATGGGGACGGTGTCCAGGTGGCTTACGAGTTGGTTGCTCCCACCAAACTCAAGGGAAGAATTTACCCTTGAAGGGCTTCTCTGTCGATTGGAGTTTCAGGCAATTCAGAACTGCAGCAGGGCTTCACCGGTTGTCCAGGAGTTGCAGCAGTCCTCTTCCTTCAGCTTATCTTCGGTTCTTTCATTCCAGTGGTCAACTCTGCTTTCCAAGTCCCAGAGACCTGCTTTTAAACAGTTTTCCCCCATTCATTCCAGCCTGGCTGTGACTCACACAGCAGGGTGGCGTCCTTGCTGGACAGTCACCCGGTCAATCATGCCAGAGTGCATTCAGGTCTCCTAGGAGACTAAGCACAGGGAGTTTCGGGCACCTCCCTCACATCCTGTCCACCCCAGACACTCAGGCGCCAGAGGAGGGCTTCAGCACTGAATCCCACCAAAGGCCAACGAACAAGGGGACCTAACTTGGTTTGGCACGCAGAGACAAACACAAGAAGAACTTTTCCTAAAAGAAATGGCGAAAGAAGATGACCGAGTCTGTTTTTACAGATAGGTCTTGGCCGCCATATTGAAAAACATTGCTGACCAGATTTTTAGCTACCGTTGTTAGCGGTCGGAAAAAATCACGGTAGTTGATCTAAAGCACTGTCACCAGCCATTTAAAGTCGGAAAAGGTAACATTTGACTGTTAAATGAGTGTTTTGGCTCCAGCACTCTATGAGAAGATAGTGTCTGCTGGGTCGGTAAATTTAAAAAGAGTAGTAAAGCCAATTTAACTTTACATGCTCTGGGAGATGGTAGTCCGTCCCAGAGAAGGTATTTAAACCTGGGTGAGTCTGAAAGACACCACTGTGCCACTGCACTGAAGGTGCAGTGTGACACACAGAAAAAGATCATGCCCATGGAGTTGTTTTAAAACTCCATAAACAAAGAACACAAAAGTAACACACACATCAAAATACATGGAAGAGTGGGAAAAAAAAGGATCACTCTCTTCCCAGGTAAAACATAAAATCCTAGAAATCCAGCTAAGTTGCTGGGGGTCTCAAAAGGTAAGGGAAATGAGATTCCAAGATGGCCGCCGGCGCAGCGAGACGTGCGTGAGACTCGCTCCCGCCGGGCCTTTCAGCAGCACCGTAATTAGCTACGTTCCGGAGGGTGGCTGTTCCTATACCCGGCACCGAATACCGTCCAAAGACACACGACGCATACGGAAGAAGTCTCCCCGACCCCCGTCATCCAGAGACGCCACGGAGAGGAATCCACCCCTCCCCCCTCCACACCAGCGATCCATCCGACGCGGCCCAGGGCAGGGCCGGTGCGCAACGAGGGAACGGAGAGAGGCGGTTTGCCGTGCAGCACAGTGGAGGCTGGTGACACGGACTGCCCGGGCGGGAGAGAACCCCAACACAGCAGAATCGATGCCACCAGACACCAGCGAGCGAGCGGAGGGAGTGGGGGAGCAAACGAACTCGACCCGATGCCCAGGGCTGAGGGGTGCCAGCAGTAGTCCTCCGGCCGGTGGACTGGAAGGTGAGCCCCCCCAACTGCCAGCTCTCCCCCTCCTGTGCAGACCCCGAGTGCGCTAGGGGGAATCCCGCATCCCCCCCCACAAGGCAAGAACGGGCGGGAACCGCAGGACACCCAGACCGCGCAGCGCAAAAGGGAGAGAACCCCCCCCGAATCACCATCGGCACCACTCGACGCCTGCACTAGGCCCTTCCCTACGCCGCGCAGCCATCGAAGAGAGAGGGACAGTCACGGACAACTATGTCTAGAGCTAAAGTGAAGGGAGGGGGATCCCAACAGAACCAGCAAGCCGCTAAGCAGGACTCCAACCTGGTGCAGATGTGGGCGGTGGAGACCCCAGTATCGACGAGAAGCAGGCCTCCGGAGGCCATCCCAACATCGCCCGCGACGGAATCGGCCGACATCGCCTCCAGTGACCGACCCCCGACTAAAGAAGATATGCACTCCTGGTTTAAAGAATTACAAGACAAGCTCATGTCGACAGTCCAGGACCAATTCGCTGCAATCAAACACGACATGCAGCAGGCTATCCATGATGTCAAACACGAAATTGCGAACCTTAAAGAAAGGACAGATACATTGGAAAAAATACTGCAGAACGCAGAAGAGGAGGCACTGCAAAACAGCGAAACCCAAGAACACCTTGTCCGCTTGACCCACAACCTGGAAATACAGTGCGAGGACCTAGAAAATAGGTCCCGCAGATCGAACATTCGCATTAAAAATATGCCAGAATCGGTCTCGGACAGGGATCTACGGAAAGTGGCGCAGGAGGTCTTCAGAGATATCATAGAAGCACAAGATTCAGAGGCAGTGGGGATCGATCAAATCCATAGAGTGGGCCCAAAGCGCACTGGAGCACCAGGGGAGAGACCTAGAGATGTGTTGGCAGCTATATCCTCCTACCTGCAAAAAGAACTCATACTACGGAGAGCGAGGCAGTTAGAACAAATCAGGATGAATGGGGTGGAAATTCAGCTGTTTCAAGACCTTTCTGCCACAACACTCCAGAAAAGAAGAGAAATGACCCCGCTCACTAGAGAATTGATCAAGAGAGAGATAAGATACAAATGGACATTCCCTTTCGGTCTACTGTTCGACTGGGAGGGCCAGCAAAGGAGGGTGACCACCATGGAAGAGGGGCTGAGCATCATGGACATCCAGATAGATGAACCATCGACCAAATTCGAAAATAAAAGGGGGGAACGGCAGAGCAGACCAGGGGGGTGGGAAAGGGTCCGCCAGAAAAGGAAACGGCAAGGAAGGGGAAACGAAGCGTCCAATTAAACAGCCGAACGGTCATGAATCCACAGCTCAAGATACTCGGTGCCCAGCGGCGGAACACTCAATGCGGAACAACACCCGATGATGGAACCCGGACTGAGCAACATCATTAGGCCCGGTGTGGTACCGGAACGACTTACATCAAGGCCAAGGGATGACGAGGGGTTTAGGACTCCCCGCACGGTTCGCCTCAAGCCTACAGAGGGCAGGGAGCGATAGGCCGAACGCCAGAGCTACCTTAGGTACCCGGGCCCTCCTCGGGAGCACAAGTTGGACAACAGTTAAAGGTTGGGGACATTCTTACAGTTTGGGGGGGAGGGGTGGGAGGGACGTTTCCGTTCAGGAAGAGAGAGGGGAATGGTCTACTCGGGCGAATGGAGCACCCAGAAAGGGCACATGAAATGGGGAAGATAAGATTCGTAACCCTAAATGTAAGGGGTCTGAACTCTCCCGTGAAACGGAAAAAAGCGGAGAACATGTTAAGGAAAGAAAACGCCGAAGTGATACTGCTCCAGGAGACACATATCAAATTACAGGATAGGGGGAAAATTCGCCTCAGAAGCTATGATATATTGGCACAATCCAACGCAGCGGAGAAGAGAGCGGGAGTGATGATTGCAATTAAGGAGGGTCTGGGAGCAAGCCTGATTGACAAACTGTCCGACAAAGAAGGCCGGTTCGCCTTCGCCAATATCAAACTCCACAACGCTACTCTGACACTGGCCTCAGTATATGCCCCTAACACGGGCCAAGACGGCTTCCTGAGAGACACAATGGGGAGGCTGGAGGAGTACGCGAAAGGTGAAATAGTCATAGGAGGGGACTTTAATATGGCCTGGCATCCTCAGATTGATAGGAGCACGGGTGGGCCCCACCATCAAGGCGCCCCGTCGGATCGACTTAAAAGACGGATGGAGGGTATGGCACTGTGCGATGCATAGAGAGAACACAAGGGTCAAACCAGGGGATACACATATTACTCACACGTCCACAACACGATGTCAAGAATTGACTACTTCTGGGTGTCAGTGGGGAAACTGGGTAAAATTCAAAACATGGAACTGGGACCCATCTCTCTATCAGAACATGCACCCCTTTGGATGGACCTGTCGACCCCAAAGAAGGAGAATGGAATCTGGAGGTGGCAACTTCCTCAACAGATACTCTCAGACCCAGTTATGGGAGAATCCATTAGGAGCAAGATCACAGAATTCTTTGAAAATAACGACACAGGGGAGATAGCCCTGAGTACGGTGTGGGAGGCGTTCAAGGCGGTGATCAGGGGGCCACTTAATAGCCCTCAAAGCATCGAAGGACAAACAATCACAACAGTGGGAAACTGAACTGGAAGAGAAGCTGTCAAAAATCCGGGGAGAACTACTGGCGAACCCCACCAGGAGCTTAAAAAGATCACTTAAACACACAGAGGGGCAACTTGACCTCCTCCGAAGTAAGAAGGTCCAGAGATCCCTCTTATACCTCAAACAGAGATATTATATAAAAGCTAACAAGGCCGACCGATATCTAGCCCGGGTACTCTCATCAAAGCGGAAAACAATGACCATTCGGAGCATTAAAAATACACAAGGAGAGCAGCTGACACGCACCGAAGATATCGGAGACACATTCAGGAAGTTCTACCAGGGCCTATATGAAACTGAACGCCCAAACGAGGCAGACCAAAACAGGTTTCTGTCATCGATCCCCTTTCAAAAAATACCAGAAAAGGCCAGAACGGATCTTGAGGCCCAGATAACGGAAAGTGAAGTGAAGAAAGCAATAAAAGATCTCCCTCTCAACAAAGCACCAGGCCCGGATGGCTTTACTGCCCCATTCTACAAGAAATATGAAGACCTCCTCACCCCCTTCCTCACTAGACTATTAAACACCTTTAGAGATAGTGGGAACATTACTCCATCCATGAATGAAGCTAAAATATTGGTATTCCACAAACAAGGGAAAGACCCCACCCTCCCAGTCTCTTACAGACCGATCGCCCTGATCAATTTAGACTCAAAAATATACACAAAAATCCTGGCCGCCAGACTATCCCCACTGCTTCCCTCCTTAATAAACCCGGATCAATCAGGATTCATACCAGGGAGACAGACGCATGACAACACTAGAAGGCTAGCCCATCTAACAGAAAAGATTGACATAACCAGCACCCCTGCAGTCCTATTATCCTTAGATGCAGAAAAGGCATTTGACCGGGTTTAATGGTCAATGCTCTTCAAAACTATGACACATATGGGATTCGGGACCCAATATATAAATTTGATTAAGGCCAACTACTCCTACCCATCAGCTAGAATAGCGGTAAATGGGGTGGTCACGGAGAGGGTGGGAATCTCTAGAGGAACAAAATAAGGCTGCCCTCTATCGCCGCTCCTATATGCGCTGTTCCTAGAACCATTACTAATTAAAATTAGAGAATCGGACCAAATCAAGGGAATCAAGATGGCGGGTAAACAACATAAGGTAATAGCCTACGCAGATGACATGTTACTGGCACTCGAACGCCCAGCCCAGTCCATCCCCGCGGCACTCCACCTACTTGAATCATTCGGGGACATTTCGGGCCTAAAAATAAACAAAAAAAAGTCAGAAATCCTACTCCTAGCCGGGAGCAGGGAATCACTGAATAGAGAAGCAGGGCAGTTTGGCCTAAAGGTGGCAGAGGAAGGTATAAAATATCTGGGCATAACACTCACACTGAAGGTAGAGGCACTATACAAAAGTAACTACCCCCAACTCCTGGCAAGAATACAAAATGAGCTACAACGGTGGTGCCCCCTAAATATCTCCTGGTGGGGAAGAATCCAATCGATTAAAATGAACACCCTCCCGAAACTGCTTTACCACTTCCAATCCCTCCCGATCGTAATCCCAGATTCCTTCTTCAAGACACTGACAAAATCAGTCTCATCTTTTATTTGGAATAGAAAATCCCCAAGAGTAGCCAGATCAGTTCTCACGTCCCACACCAAAGAGGGGGGCCTGGCGCTCCCACACTTTAAGAACTATTACCGAGCGGCACAATTATGGATCCTAAAAGAATGGCTGGGAGACAATCAGCGAACGATCTGGGTGACCCAGGACAGAGCGGTCGCAAGAAATTGGAGGACTTATTGTGGAAACCAAAACAGCATAGGCACCCAAACCTGCGCATCAGCGAGATCATGAAGGCCACAATGAATGCCTGGGTCGAGCAGACACGGAAAGGGCACATTACCACCGCTCCAGCCCCGTTCACTCCAATCTGCAGGAATCCGCAGTTCCCACCAGGAACAGAGCACGGCACATACGGGAACTGGGAGGAAGCGGGTTGTAGGAAAATTGGGGAAATGTTCATAGACAAGGAGCTGAGATCCTTCGCCGACTGCAAAACACAATGGAACCTCACAAATGCGGACAGATACAAATATGAGCAACTCAGACACTGGCTATCCTCACCCGAGATAACACACGCAGCGACGAGGGATCTTACCGCCTTTGAAAAGTTTCTCCTAACCAACTCAGGAGACAGAAAGCTAGTCTCCACTCTCTACAAATTCATAAATACACAGGAGGAAGACATAAAGTGGGCATATATTAAAAAATGGGAAAAAACTCTGGGAGAGGACATCACACCACAACAGTGGCAGTCGCTATGGGCCGATATCCCTAAACTAACCCGGGCTGCCCAAACTAGAGAAATGTGGACAAAAATTATTACACAGTGGCACTACACCCCAGAGAGACTACATAGCATGTTCCCACTTTCTTCTAACCAATGCTGGAGGGGCTGCATAGAAATAGGCACATGGAGACACATATGGTGGGACTGCCCAAAGGTCAAAGGCTTCTGGACAGAAGTAATATCAGAACTAAAGAAGATATATCCAGAAGCGGAACTTTTTCCAGAAAAACTATGGCTGTGCGGACTTAAAGGGCAACACGCCAAAACACTTACTAAAGCGCAATGGAAGAGTCTTATGGGCCTAGTCATTGCGGCCTGGGCCACGATCGCACAGGGATGGAAGAAGAAAGATCCACCATTGCTATACACTTGGCTGTACAAAGTCTGGTCTCTAATGACCATGGAAAAGATAACTCACAATATCCAAGGAACACAAGGCACCTTCACAAAAGAATGGGGAGGAGTACTAGAATACCTTCAATCAGACTATATGGCACAGTGGTGCCCGCACTATATAAAAATAACAGACTTTTTCACTTCTTAATCGACACCGAGGACATTTGATCATGGACTTCTCTTCCGAACGGAATGGGTGGGGGGGTGTGGGTTGGGAAAGTTGGGGAATGTTCACTTTTGTACTATCTATGAAAACAATAAAAATATGTTTATAAAAAAAGGTAAGGGAAATTAGCACATTTGGAGAATTCTCCCTAACACTCTTCCCCCCAGGACTAAGGGACAGGAGGATTCAATCCACTCCTGGATGAATCTCCTTACTCCAGTCGGTCAAACATCCTGGAGAAACCATCAGCATTTTGGTGGTGACACTCTGACCTGTGTTCAATGGTAAAATCAAACCCGTGCAGGCTGATTGACCATCTCAGTAGTTTTGGTATTTCCCCTTTCATTTGCAGCAACCATCTGAAGGGTTGGTGGTCAGTCTGAATCACAAAAGTAGATCCATACAAGTATGGTCTAAACATCTTCAGTGACCACAGAATAGCAAAGCACTCACGCTCAATGATTGTCCACCTTGTTTCTGGTTCCTTCAGCTTCCTGCTGATGAAGCAAATGGGGTGCTCCCTACCTTTCTCATCCAGTTGACTAAGGACTGCACCTATTCCTGTAGTTGAAACATCTGTTTGCACAATGAAGGTGTGGTTGTAGTCAGGAGCACTTAGGAATGGAGCTTGACAAAGGGCTTTCTTTAAGGCTTCAAATGCTTGAGTGCACTCCTCATCCCACCTAACATTTTTGGTGAATTTGCGAGAGGAGACTACATTCAAGGGAGAAGCTATGGTCCCCTAGTTCTCTGTGAAGTTCCTATATTAACCAGTGAGGCCCAGGAAGGCTCTCACCTGGGTTTGAGTAGTAGGGGTGGCCCAGTTTTATACAGCTTGTATTTTGCTAGGCAATGGCCTGATTTCACCTCCTCCTAACTCATGTCCAAGGTATACCACTTTGCTCTGACCAATTTGACATTTACTAGCCTTTATGGTCAGATGGGCCTGCTCAATAGCCTGCAAAACATATCCTAAGTTGTCAACATGTTATTTCCAAGTAGGGCTGTACACTGCACTGTCATCCAATTATGCCATGCAGAAGTCCTCCATCCCATTCAGAACTTGATTAACAATCTTTTGGAATCTTGCAGGTGCATTCTTTAGTCCAAAAGGCATTACCTTAAACTGGTAGAGGCCTGCTGGGGTTGAGAATGCAGTTGTCTCCTTGGCATGGTCTGTCAGTGAAATTTCTCAATAGCATGAAGTGAGATCAAAAGTACTGAGGTACTTGGCTGAACCAAGTTTATCCACCAGTTCATCTGTTCTTGGTAAAGCGTGGGCATAAGTCTTGGTGACTGTATTAAGAGCTCTATAGTCCACACAGAATCTCAACTCCTTGGATCCTGCCTTCGGTACTAGAACAACTGGACTAGACTATGGACTGGTAGAGGACTCTATTACCCCAAGATCAAGCATCTTGTTGACCTCCTCCTTTATTTGGAATCCTACATGATCTGGCATCCTGTAACCTCTGCTTTTAACATGTAGACAGTCACCAGTGAGAATATCATTCTGGCCCTAAGGGGTCAAGCCTGGTGACAGTGAAAACAGGGAGGCAAACTGATTTAACAGAAACTTGCACCCCTCCTGTTGTTCAGGTGCCAAATTAGAAGAGATATTAACTCCTTCTATGTTCTCGTCTAAAGGCTGGCTTCTGAGTAGGTCAGATAGAGGTTCACTCTCCTCCTCCCCTTGGACTGAAGCTAGAAGCAAAGCTCCTACTTCTGGTCTTGAGAAAGAAGCTTTCAGACGGTTGGTGTGAAAGACTCTGGGAGCCTCCTTAGGATTGCCTAAGTCCACCAGATAGTTGACCTCTCCAAGTTTACCCACAACTTTGAAGGGTCCTATCCACTTGTCCTGCAAGGCCCTCTGCCTTGTAGGTATCATAACTAGAACTAGCTGGTCTTGAATAAACTCAAGCATGTTGGCCTTCTGGTCATGCAAATGCTTTACCTGAGCCTGACCTGCTTTCAAGTTATCTGGTGCTTCTTCCATCTGGTGTGACATTCTCCCCCGGAGACCTATCCCATAGTCAGTGACGCTCACTGGCTTGGAGGAAGGAGCACTCTCCACCCCCTCCTTAATCAGGGCCAAGGGGCCTCTAACTGGATGGCCATGGAGAAGTTCAAAGGGACTAAAACCTACTCCATCCTGAGGGACTTCTCTATATGCAAATAGAAGGCATGGCAGCAGAAGGTCCCACTTTCTTCTAAGGGGTTCCTCTAAAGCACCTATCATGCTCTTCATTGTATGGTTGAACCTCTCTACCAATCCATTTGTCTGAGGATCATAGGCAGTTGAGAACTTGTAAGTTACTCCACAGTTTTTCCACATGGCCTTTATGTAGTGGGACATAACATTGGATCCCTTGTCAGAGATAACTTCCTTAGGGAAACCTTCCCTGGTAAAAATATCAAGTAGGGCCTTAGCCACAGCCTGAGCTGTAACAGCTCTCAAAGGTATGGCTTCAGGATACCTAGTAGCATGGTCTACTACAACCAGGATAAACCTGTTTCCTGAAGATGTTGGAAGGTCTAAGGGACCAACAATGTTGATTCCTACCCTCTCAAAAGGGACTCCCAACAATGGTGCCACATTCTTGACTCCACTCTTGCCAGAGGTTTGGCAAGTGTGACAGCTCCTACAGAACTTATCTACATCAGACTCCAACTTAGGCCAGTAGAAATATGAAGAGAGCCTTTCCTGGGTCTTCTTAAAACTTAAGTGACCAGCCAAAGGTATCTCATGGGCTAACTGTAGGAACTGGAGTATGATTTCGAGGGGCACTACAAGTCTTCTGTAGTCCCCTGGGATAGACTCATTCGGTTCACTGTAGAAGAGGCCATCTTCCCAGTACAATGTATGCTTCCCTGGCTCTTGCCCTTCCAGCAGGGAAGCTGCCTGTTGGCGAAGACCTTCAAGAGTAGGACACTCTCTTTGACCTCTGGTGAAGTCTGCCCTACAGGGTCCACCTTCTGCCAGTAAAGCTCAGGATGGTCTGCAGGATCCAGTTCTCCAACAGGAGCAAGGTCCTCTTCCAGCTCTGATTCCTCAGCAGCTGATTCAACCATACAAGGTTGTTCCACACACTCAGACTCAGCTGGTATAGACAGTCCTCTCGGTGATGTCCTTGTTGGTAGCACAGGAGTGCTGGCTGGTTTCTTCCTAGAGGTTTTAGGTTTCCCCTTTTCCTATTTCTTTTTTCGAAATTACAGTCAGTACGTCCTGTGGACTGCGAGTTATAGTTTCCTCTATAATCTCCTCTTGGGAGCCTTTTAAGGTACTCTCTCTTGCCTTCATAGCCTGCTCCTGTTTCCTTTTGCTGGGAGGCCTGGGGGTGCTTGATACAACTCCAAGAGTTTTTAAGTCATTCTCCAACAGGACTCTCCCAGGTACTTCACTCTGCACACTTACAGGTATCTTCACAGTCATTTCATTGCACTGGATGAGAGCTGGTAACTGTGGAAGCATTTGGACAGGGCCCCCAGCAAGATTAGTTAGGAATTTGGGTGCCTTAGCAACATCCTCAACCTTGAAAAATGATTCATCAACTACAGTTATGCTAGCCCCAGTGTCTCTGATGGCAGGGGTTTCCTGACCATTCACAAGAACGCTGTCTTTGTAATACTTTTTAGTATTGTCTGGAATAGAGTTATACACATTTAAATTCTGTTTTTTTTTCCACAGATCCAAGGATACTAAAGAAACACTAGCTGAGACTTTCATGGGTTCCTCAGCCAGTAAGTGAAAGGTTCCACTTGGCATTGATACTTCATCCTCTAGGGAGAAGTCTAAGGACACAGTGTGGATCCCTGAAGGTTTACCCTTACATCTCGGATCCCCTTTCACATGGTCAGTTGACCCACATGCATAACATTTTCAAAATGCCTTTATGAGAGGGGGTTTGTTCTGACCTCCTTCTGGTTTGGCACCAGGAGGTACACTAGCCTGATTCGGTTTCCCAGGGGGGCTTACCCTTGTTATGTTTGTGGCCCTCTTTTGGAGTGGAGGTATTAGAATTATCTTTGGAATCTTTCTTGTGCTGCTTCCACTCATCCTTCTTCTGAGTTACCCCAGAATCCTTGTGAGTAGCCCTGTTGGCAACTTACAAGTCGACAGCATTGCTAACTTCTTTGGATCAATTTCCTTAGAGTCAGCCAAGTGCTGTCTCATCTCAGGAGAGCAGGCATCATATATAGATTCCAACATAAACACATTTCTCATACCTTCATAAGTGTTCACTCTGTAACCCTTAACCCATCCATCTAAGTTTTTCAAACATTCAGTCACCCAGGTAGCCCAAGGGGTACCATCATGCTTTTTGGGGGTCCTAAACCTCTTAAGATGCTGAGAGGGGGTCTTCCCAAATCTAGCCATCAAAGCTAGCTTCACAGTTTCATACTCCTTTCTGTCTATATCCCCCAACTCCATTACCACATCAGTTGCAACAGGGGGTAGGCTAGAAAAAAGCCAAGGAATCAGCTGATTCCCTGTAATGACTTGAATCCCATGGTTATATTCAAAAGCAGCCAACCAATGCAAAATATCAAGCTTAACCTCATACATACTTACTGCATCACTGGACATGCAAGGCCTCTTAGGACTGCAAGATCTAGAAGACTCTGGGAGAGAACCAGTTTCAATAGACAACGTTTTTGTTTCAAGTGCAGGGCTCAACTCCATTTCTCTGAGTTTAAGTTCTTGATGTTTGCTTTCAGTTTGAGCTTGGATTCTTTTAAACTCTAACTCAATTCTCATTCTTTCTAAAGAGACACATTCAGGACTTAGTGTTGGGCTTGGTGGGGTCCCTTTGGTCAAAGGTTACAGTCTATGAACAGGTAGAGGTAAAACAGGGACTACATTGTGAGACTCTTCTTCCTCATCTAACTCATCCATAACATTTGAGTTACTCTCAGAAACATTATCACCCTCATAAACATTTTCCACATTGCTGCACGTGTGGGGGTTTCAGACCCACTCCTCTGACTTTGGCATTCTAACAACTTTATTATCAATTCAACCTTTTTGCCTTTTACAGTGAGATTCCTAGATTACACACATCTCTCAATTGATCAACTGTTAAAGTGACTAGGGTCTCCTGTCTGTAGCTTTCCATATCAGTCATGATAAAACAATTTCTCCTCTAGTGTTGCTTAGCCTTGTGAGGATTATTTGAACAAAAGTAAAAGTAGCACTCTCAATGTAACAACTATACTTTATCATCACCGCTGTACACCAGTGTTAGGCAAAATCACCTACAGTACCCTTCGGGACCACTACAGGCAATTTAGACTACAAGTGTAAACACAATTTCACCTTTGGTACAAGCCTGTACTACACAGTAAAGTGGTAGTGATGGCTGAGCAGCCTGACTTCTCAAGAGTTTAAGTGAGCAGTAGAACAAGTTACACAAAGGACCAACTAATACAGTGATTCAAACAAACACTTACACAAGGTTTCTTGGTAAAATAATATACATTTATTTGCTCAGTCAGTTTAAAAACATTACACTAGCAAGAGTAGCTCAATATCACACACTAATAAACCACAAATACACACCCGGTAAGTAAATGAACAAGTTTAGCTCTCCTGAAGTGGGAGCAAAATGGCACTTCATATACTTTTAAAAGGGGTAAAAAGGCAAGGTTATAAAAATCAACAGCACATATGCCTTCATAGGCAGGGCAAAGGGTTTCAGTAACTACAACCAGCAATTCATCTCATAGGCCTGGGCCAAAGTCAATGGTTCAGAGTCTTTGTATTGGATAGCACAGTTCTGGTAGTAACGGTAAAGTCTTTGCCACAGAGTTTAGAAGAATTTGGCTAGGTGAAAAGTTTGACGAATGTTTAGGGAAGGACGAACCTTCGAAGTTGAGGAAAGTTTCACACACTTTCTCGATGGCTGAAAAGATTTCCGGACCGCGTTTTCACAATACCTTGTTAATGAAGAAAGCTGTAGCTGAGGCAGTTGTTCCTGGCAGTTCGAGAAGAATTTGCTGTTCCTGAGCTTCAGTCGTGGGGACAAGAAGGAGGACGTCAGGAAGATCCTACACTGCCCAGGGATGAGGCCAAAAGTTTATCAAGATGTTGGTTTAAGGTGTGAGTGCCTTAAAGTCCACGAGCTGATTTCCTTCCCTCTGGGTATCCGGGTTTACAACAGCACTTTGATGAAAATTTGACCAGATGGGGAATGGTGTCCAGGTGGCTTACAAGTTGGTTGTTGCCATCAAACTCAAGGGAAGAAGTTAACCTTGAAGGGCTTCTCTGTCGATTGGAGTTTCAGGCAATTCGGACCTGCAGCAGGGCTTCACCGGTCGTCCAGGAATTGTAGCAGTCCTCTTCCTTCAGCTCAACTTCGGTTCTTTCGTTCCAGTGGTCGACTCTGCTTTACAAGTCCCAGAGACCTGCTTTTAAACAGTTTTCCCCCATTCATTCCAGCCTGGCTGTAACTCACACAGCAGGGTGGCTGTCCTTGCCGGACAGTCAGCCGGCCAATCATGCCAGAGTGCATTCAGGTCTCTGAGGAGACTAAGCACAGGGAGTCTCGGGCACCTCCCTCACATCCTGTCCACCCCAGACACACAGGTGCCAGAGGAGGGCTTCAGCTCTGAATCCCGCCAATGGCCAATGAACAAAGGGACCAAACCTGGTTTGGCGCGCAGAGACAAACACAAGAATGACTTTTCCTAAAAGAAATTGCAACAAAAGATGACAGGACTGTGTTTTTACATATAGGTCTTGGGTGCCATATTGAAAAACATGGCTGACCCGATTTATTGCTACCATTGGTAGCGGTCGGGAAAAATCACAGTAGTTGATCTAAACCACTGCCACCCACCATTTAAAGAAGGAAAAGGTAACATTTGACTGTAACATGAGTGTTTTGACTCAGGGGAAGCTAGGCAACCCCTCCAGCACTCTATAGAAAGATAGTGTGTGCTGGGTCAGTGAATTTAAAGAGACTAGTAAAGCCAATTTAACTGTAAATGCTCTGGGAGACGGTAGTCAGTCCCAGAGAAGGTATTTAAACCTGGGGGAGTCTTAAAGACACCCCTGTGGCACTGCACTGAAGGTGCTGTGTGACAAACAGAAACAGATGATGCCCATAGAGTTGTTTTAAAACTCCATAACCAAAGATCACAAAAGTAACACACACATCAAAATACATGGAAGAGTGGGAAAAAAGGCTCACACTCTTCCCAGGTAAAAAAATAAAATTCTAGAAATCCGTTTTAGGTTGAATTGACCGAAAAAAAAGGTCGAAACGACCAAAAGTTCTAAAAATACCACCACCAAATGATCAAACGCCAAAAGTTTGATCCTTTGGTGGTAGCTTTGTAAAAAAGAAAAAAAATAGAAACGGGGGCTGCGGGGCTGTCCCCCGCATTGCCCCGCTCACTATACTTAATGGTATAGTGAGCAGGGGCTGTGGAGGACACCCCTACAGCCGTCCATTTAACAAAAAAAAAAGGAAAGAAAAAGACCCTGCAGCACCGGTTCCCGATCACGGAAGTGAAAGGGAACTTGCGCTACAGGAACCAGCATGAAGATGAAGGTGAGTGGGGTTTGTTTATGTTGGTGGTGTGGGTGGGGGTGTGCTGAGGGAGTGGGTGGGGGGTGTTATGGGTGTGTTGTGTGTGCGTGTGTGTGTGTGTGTGAGAATGTGTGTTTTCGCAAATTATCGGGGCTGACATGTCTGAAAACAAAGTGTTCGAACTTTTGGTCATTCGAACACTGTTTTCGGATGTTTCATCCGCGCTAATTTTGCCTTAGGTAAAATCACTTGGGGATTCAAAAATCCAGCAAAGTTGCTTGAGGACTCAAAAGGTAAGGCGAATTGGCACATTTTGAGAATTCTCCCTAAAACCACGTTACAGCTTCTCGTCTGGGGAGCAATGGGGACACCGCCGGATTCCCAATGACGGCCGCTGTGCTTGAGGACAGTCGACCCACATGGGAGACAAGAGCCTGAGACTGAAGCAGCTCCCCGGGCGTCCAGGAGCACTGGCTATGCCAAGTTGCAATTTTTCTCTCTGGGGAGGGATGGGGACCCCGCCGGGTTGCCCCATGACTGCCGCTGGACTGGGGGCAGTGGACCCATGTGTGAGGCAGAAACCCAAGGCTGGGGACAGCAGCCCCGGCCATCCAACAACTCTGGATGGGCTGTGTTACAGCTTTTCCATCTAGAGAGGGATGGGGAGCCTGCTGGGGCACCATGGGACCACCGCTGGGCTTGGGGACGGTCGACCCACATGGGAGACAGGTATTCAAGACCGGAGAAAGCACCCTTGGCCACCCTGGAGCTCTGGCCATGCCACGTTGCAGCATTTCCCTCTTTCTCTGGGGAGGGACGGGGACCCTGCCGGATCACCCCTGATCGCTGGGTGCTTGGTGTTGGTTGAACCACGTGCCAGACAGGCGCCTGAGGCCGAGGGCAGCTCCCAGGCTGTCCAGGAGCACTGTCAATGCCGCGTTACAGCTTTTCTTTCTGGGAAGGGACGCGGTCAACGCCGGGTCTCCCCATGAATGCCGCTAGGCTGGGGGCAGTTGATCCATGTGCAAGTCAGACACCCAAGGCTGGCAGCAGCACCCCCGGCAGTCCTACAGCTCTGGCTGGGCTACGTTACAGAATTTCCCTCTGGGGAGGGATGGGAAGCCTGCCTGGGCTCCCTGGGACCACTGCTGAGCTTGGGGGCGGTCGACCCACATGGGAGACAGGTATCCAAGACCCGAGACAGCACCCTTGGCCGCTCTGGAGCTCTGGCCATGCTGTGTTGCAGCATTTCCCTCTGGCTCTGGGGGGGATGGGGAACCTGCCGGGTAACCCCATGAGGGGGCAGAAGCCTGCCTGGGCTGTTTGTATCACCGCTGACCTTTCGAATGGTCAACCTACATGGGAAACAGGCGCCAAAGTCGAGGGGCAGCACCATGCCATGACGCATTACAGCTTTTCCCTCTGGGATGGACACGGACCCCGCTGGTGCTTCGCATGACCACCACTAAAATGGGGGACGGTTGACCCATGGGCAAGGTAGATGCCCAAGGCTGGCCACAACACTCCTAGCCATTCTAGAGCTCTGGCTGGATCGTGTAAGAGTTTTTTCTCCCGGGGAGGTACGGGGAGCCATCTGTGTCACCCCATGACCACTGCTGGGCAGGAGGGTGGTCAACCCACATCTGAGTCAGATGCCTAAGGCCGGGGGGCAGCACCCCCAGTTGTCTTGGAGGACTAGCTGTTAGGGAGAATTCTCTCTTTAGGCTGAATTTCCTAACCTAGTGAATCCCCCAGCAGCTTTGCTGGATTTCTGGAGTTTGTTTTTTTTCTCCTGCCAAGAATGAGACTCTTTTCCTCCCACTCTTGGACATGATTTATGGTATTCCTTTGACTGGTAATGTGTTTTTTGGGCTATGGGGTCCTTTACTCCATAGGGTCTCATGTGTTTTTCCTATGTGTGTTACACAGCACCCTCTGTGCAGTAACACAGGGGTGTCATAGTGACACCCCACCATAGACTCCATACCCTGGGACTGACTACTGTCTCCCAGGGCATGTAAAGTCACCATTGGCTTTACTAGTCCCAAATTATTAACAGAAACCAGTAAAAACCATCATATTGTGGACGTACTGGTCGGGGCAATTCGATTGCCCCGGGGTCTGTTAGTCGAGGGGGCACGTCTCCGTCCCCCATGATCGAGTTTTGGCTGGTGACAGTGGAAACTACTTTTTATATTCGACCGCAAATATTTTCCTATCGGATTTTCCCATTGTTCGAGGCTACCAACTTTAATTATTTAATTCTCATAGCCTCGAACATACCGCTGGTTTATTTAATTAATATTAATTCTCCGGTTGGTATTTTTTGCCAAGACTCGATTCTAAAATGGCGTTTATGTTCTCTTCTGTGACTCCAACCCAAGCCGAGCCCTTTGTTCCACTTTTTTGGCGGGCTTCTCCACAGAAGCCTCCAAAAGTGGTGCCACTCTGTCTGGGTACCACAGGGGGTGTGGGAGGGGGTTTAGGCACCCTGGACTGAGTTACCTTAGTAACTCAGGTCGCACTCTTGTGTGATTGGCCCAAGTGGTGAGCCGGCCGGCTCACCACTTAGCAATTTTGAGTGACAGCTAGGCTGAGT
This sequence comes from Ambystoma mexicanum, assembly GCF_040938575.1. Lineage (NCBI taxonomy): Eukaryota > Metazoa > Chordata > Amphibia > Caudata > Ambystomatidae > Ambystoma > Ambystoma mexicanum. The sequence continues at coordinate 316,094,031 of NC_090936.1, forward strand.
GAATGGGGGTTTTCTGCATAAAAGCAGGGCTTTGGGGACTGGAACTTCAGAAGTCGCCACAGGACCTGAGAATCCGACAAGGGAGAAGCTGAGCCGACCTAGCACGACACCACCGGTGGAGCCCTGCAGAACCGACTCACCACTTCCCGACGACAGAGAAGATCTCCCGTCTGGAGAGGCTTCTTCCCCTGACTGGTGGGCACAACCAGTTTTCCTTTCTTTCTTCGCACCCCAGCCCGGTTTGTGGTCGAACTGCCCGTGCTAAGCACCCCGGCGGCCGGATAGCCACTCACCACTGAACCGCGAATCACCGGACCGCTCCTTGTACCTGAGAAACTCTGCGGCTGGTTTCTTCCCTGGCAGTGCAACAGACACCCGTCTTCCTCCACAACGAGATCCTCTCTTCCCCTGGATGAAGCACCGACTTGCACCCACTGCCACAAACAACTGCCCCCGCTGGAGCGTTCTCATCACTTTAAGGTACCGCGTCGCCAGGCCTCCCTTTCTAAAGATTGCTACAAGGTAATAATAACTCCTTAACCTTCTGGACTGGGCTGGTCCGCCTTGACCCTTTCTGTGTTCCCTTTCTGTGTTCCAACTCCTTTCTGAACCTTTACAAGACTTTTTGTGCACTGCAACCGTTTGACCTTGGAAACATTTCATTTGGATCCTCTGAAAGTGGATCCGGCCTCTTGAACTCTAACTTCACGGTTTTACTTTGCCTTCCCCCCTTGTTGTGTTCTTGAAAAAGTGTTGGGATCTGTTTCAATTTGTTCTCTGGTTTTCTCTCCCTTTTGAAAACGAACTATTAGAGTGCCATCTACGTTAAGCGCTCACCGCTGTCTGAAAATAAGTGGGGCTTTACTTAAGACTTGTCTAATATTCTTTTAAGGGAGTGTATATCTTTTCGTGACCGTGTTTTTGAATTGCTTACTATTAGTGCCTGTGTGTTTTTCTAGATGTGGATTTAAATAAATAATTATATCTCTTTTACACCAAGCCCTGGTCAGTGTTTACTTGTTCTATTGTGTGCTCTTGACCTATTGTGAATACTCTGTATACTGCCTAACTCTTCTTGAGGGAAGTCTGACTGCTCAGCCACAGCTACCAAGTGAATCTGTGTGGTACAGACTGCTACCAAGTGGGTTTACTGCCAAACACCTGTAGTCCTACATCTTTTACAGTGGTCCCAGAGGGAACTGCACAGGTTTCTGCCTAACACTGGTGTACAGCGGTGGGATTTGTATTGAGTATACACTTTAGAGTGCTTGTTGAACACTTTAGGACAACTAACCACGGAGCTTAGCACTAAAAAGCTGATTTTCTAACTATGTCTGCTATGGAGAGTTATACCCTAGAATCATTGTCTGCCAAAACTGCTGATTGCTTAAAAGTATTGTGTAGACATAAGAATCTCTCTGAGAAGGGCAAGAAAATGGAACTTATAGAAAGATTGTTAAAAAACCAAAGTCTGGGTGGTGCAGAGGAATCTACCCCCCCAGCAAATGTAGAAAACAGTGATGGTATTGATCTGAATCAAAGTCTTGATAATGAGTCAGAAGAGGAAAGTGAACTTAATGAAGTTAGCCACTCTGAGCCTCTGTCTGCCTTACCTACTGTACTTGCTGGGCCACGACTGAACCGCGAATCACCGGACCGCTCCTTGTACCTGAGAAACTCTGCGGCTGGTTTCTTCCCTGGCAGTGCAATGGACTCCTGTCTTCCTCCACGACGAGATCCTCTCTTCCCCTGGACGAAGCACTGACTTGCACCCTCTGCCAGGAACAACTGCCCCCGCTGGAGCGTTCTCACCACTTTAAGGTACTGTGTCCTCCAGGCCTCCCTTTCTAAAGATTGCTACAAGGTAATAATAACTCCTTAACCTTCTGGACTGGGCTGGCCGCCTTGACCCTCTAACTGGTCCCTTTCTGTGGTCCAACTCCTTTTTGAACCTTTAAAAGACTTTTTGTGCACTGCAACCGTGTGACCTTGGACACATTTCGTTTGGATCCTCTGAAAGTGGATCCGGCCTCTTGAACTCTAACTTCACGGTGTTACTTTGCCTTCCCCCTTGTTGTGTTCTTGAAAAAAAGTTGGAATCTGTTTCAATTTGTTCTCTGCTTTTCTCTCCCTTTTTAAAACGAACTATTAGAGTGCCATCTACGTTAAGCGCTCACCGCTGTCTGAAAATAAGTGGGGCTTTACTTAAGACTTGTCTAATATTCTTTTAAGGGAATGTAGGGAGGTCATTACAACCTTGGTGCTAAGTACACCAACTTTACCACCATGGTGTAAACTACGTTTACACTATGGTGGATGGCGGATTTACCGCCCCATTCCAAGGTGAGTGGGGCAGTAAATCCCCATTTCCCATTTTCCCTTCCCCATTCCCATTTTTGCCCCATATGGCATAATGGGAGTGGGGAAGGCGCTAATTACGCCACCGTAAATTACGGTGGCGTTATTAGCATCATGACGGATTAGCGCCATGGATTTTAACGCCTGCTAAAAGCAGGTGTTAAAATCAGAATCAGGCGTTAAGGGTTAACAGTGGCGTTAACCCTTAACGCCTGAGTTGTAATGAGGGCCTATATCTTTTAGTGACTGTTTTTTTGAATTGCTTACTAGTAGTGCCTGTGTTTTTTTTTCTAGATGTGGATTTAAATAAATAATGATATCTCTTTTACCCCAAGCCCTGGTCAGTGTTTACTTGTTCTATTGTGTGCTCTTGACCTATTGTGAATACTCTGTATACTGCCTAACTCTTCTTGAGGGAAGTCTGACTGCTCAGCCACAGCTACCAAGTGAATCTGTGTGGTACAGACTGCTACCAAGTGGGTTTACTGCCAAACACCTGGAGTCCTAAATCTTTTGCAGTGGTCCCAGAGGGAACTGCACAGGTTTCTGCCTAACACTGGCTATGCCACATTACAGCTTTGCCCTCCGGGGAGGTATAGAGTGCCTGCAGAGTCGCCCCATGACCGCCGTTGTGCTGGGGGGCAGTTGACCCACGTGTGAGGCAGATGCCCAAGATGAGGGGCTGCACCCCTGGACGTTCTAGAGCTCTGGCTGGGCTGGATTAGAGATTTTCACTGTGGGGAGTGATGGGGATCCTGCCGGGGATCCCTGTGACCCCCACTGGACTTTTGGACGATAGACCCCCAAGGGAGACAAGTGCTCGGGGATGGGGACAGTACCCCTGGTTGACCTGGAGGTCTGGCCATGCTGCGTTACAACTTTTCCATTCAGGGAGGAACAGGGACCATGGTGGGTCGGCCCGTGACAGTTGCTGGCCTGGAGGGTGGTCAAACCATACGCAAGACATAACCCCAAGGAAGAACCGATGGCCGTCCTGGAGTTCTTGTTGGGCTGTGTTACAACTTTTCCCTCCAGGGAGGGATAGGGGCCCTGCCGAGGCTCCCTGGGACTGCTGCTGGGCTTGGGGATGGCCAACCCACATAGTAGACATGCACCCAAGGCTATGGGCAGCACCCCTGGCAGTCCTGGAGCTCTGACCATGCCACGTAACAGTGTTTCCCTCCAGGGAGGAATGGGGACCCTGCTGAGTCACCCCATGACTGCCGCTGGGCTGGGGGGTAATCAATCCATGTGCGAGGCAGACGCCCAAGGTCGGGGTAGCACCCCTCGCCATCCTTAAGCTCTGGCTGGGTAGCAGTACAGCCTTTCCCTCTGGGGAGGGATGGGGACCCTGCCAGGAATCCCTGGTACCGTTGCTGGGCTTTGGAATGGTCGGCCTACATGGGAGATGGCTGCCAAAGTCCAGGGGCAGCACCATACCATGCCACATTACAGTTTTTCCCTCCGGGGATGGATGGGGACCCCTCTGGGGCTTCCCATCACCGCTGCTGGGCTGGGGGACGGTTGACCCATGGGCAAGGTAGATGCCCAAAGCTGGCCACAACACTCCTAGCCATTCTAGAGCTCTGGCTGGGTTGGTTAAGAGCTTTTCTCCCAGGGAGGGACAGGGAGCTAGCTGTGTCACCCCATGACCACTGCTGGGGAGGAGGGTGGTCAACCCACATCTGAGGCAGATGCCCAAGGCCGGGGCAGCACCCCAAGTTGTCTTGCAGGTCTGGCTATGCAGCATTAAAGCTTTTACCTCTGTGGAGGGATGGAGACCCTGCTGGGTCGCAAAATGGAAGCCGCTGTGCTGGGGGGCCGTTGGCCCACTTGTGAGGCAGATGCCCAAGATGAGGGTCAACACCCCCAGACGTCCTAGAGCTCTGGCCAGGCTGGATTACATATTTTCACTCTGGGGAGGGCTCCCTGGTACCTCCACTGGGCTTTGGGATGATTGACCCCCATGGGAGGCAAGCTCCTGGGGATGGGGACAGTAGCCCCGGCCGTACTGGAGGACTGGCCATACTGCATTTACAACTTTTTCCATTCAGGGAGGTATGGGGACCCTGCTGAGTCGCCCCATGACTGCCGCTGGGCTGGGGGGCAATCGACCCATGTGCGAGCAGACGCCCAAGGTCGGGGCAGCACCCCTGCCCATCCTAAAGCACTAGCCATGCCACATTACAGCTTTTCCCTCTGGGGAGAGATTAGGACCCCGCCAGGGCTCCCTGGACCAACGCTGGGCTTGGGGACGGTCAAGCCATATGTGAGACAAGCCCCCAAGGCTGGGGGCATCAACCCTGGCCGTCCTGGAGCTGTGGCCATGCCACATGACATCTTTTCTCTCTGGCCATGGACAGGTCCCCTCTATACCCATGACCACCGCTGGGGGATGGTAGACCCATGGGCAAGGCAGACACTCAAGGCCAACGATAGCACCCCTGGCCATCCTAGAGCTCTGGCTGTGTCAGCTTTGAGCTTTCACTCCGGGGAGGATTGGGGACAGCGCTGGATCACCCCACGACCGCTGCTGGGCAGGAGGTTGGTCAACACATGTGCGAGGCAGATGCCCAAGGCTGGGGACAGCACCCCATTCATCCTTGAGCTCTGGACATGCTGTGTTATAACTTTTCCATTCAGGGAGGTATGGGGACCACACCTGGTCGCCCTGTGACAGCTGCTGGCCTGGGGAGTGGTCAAATGATGCGAGAGGAAGATGCCCAAGGCTGTGGGCAGAACCCCAGTTTGTCGTAGAGCTCTGGCCACCTTGAGCTAGAACCTTTCACTCTGGGGAGGGATGGGACCCCACTGGTGCTCCCCATGACCAGACCACAGCTGGGCAGAAGTCCCGGCCATCCTAGACCTCTGGCTGGGCTGTGTTACACATTTTCTGTCCAGAGAGGGATGGGGACCCTTCTGAGGCCCCCTGGGACTACCGCTACGCTTGGGGACATAAACCCACATGGTAGACATGCCCCCAAGGCTAGAGGCAGCACCCCGACAGTCCTGGAGTTCTGGCCATGCCACGTTTGTGGTTTGTTTGCTATTTATATAGCGTTCCTCACCAAAAGGTATCTGGGTGCCAGTTTACATGTTAACGTTGTTAGGCAGAAACTTGTGCAGTTCCCTTTGGGAACACTGCAAAAGATTTAGGACTACAGGTGTTAGCAGTAAACCCACTTGGTAGCAGTCTGTACCACCCAGATTTACCTGGTAGCTGTGGCTGAGCAGTCAGACTTCCCTCAAGAAGAGTTAGGCAGTATGCAAAGTATACACAATAGACACTCAGACACAATAGCACAAGCAAACACTGACCAGAGCTTTGGTATCAAGGTATATAATTATTTATTTAAAAAACACACTGATTGAAACACTCCAGCACTATTATTGTTAATCACTCTCAACACAGTTACTATTATTATATATACATCCCTTATTCCTTATCAGACAAGTCTTAGTTAACACCACTTATTTCCAGACAGAGGTGAGCGCTGAACTATAGATGGCACTCCAATAAGTTAACGAAAAAGGCAGAATGTAGGAAAATACACCACACTAATACTTGGGAACTCTTAAGCAATGCAGGAAAGTCAAAAGTTACTTGTGAGCCAAAGTCCATAGGCCGGGCCCACTCTTGGAGAGAGCAGGGCACAAATGCACCCAAGATCACAAAATGACAACAGGCTTAAAAGGTCTTGCAGGGAGTTCAGAAAGGTTTTAGTTAGGCTCAGAAAAGTTTAGCCAGGGTGTCCCAGGCTAACCCAGGTTCGAAAGCCGGGGGCTAAATCTACCCCGTACAGTCCATTGCAAGGGAAGCCAGGCGGAACACGGTACCTTATGTGGGAAGGATCCTCAAGCGGGGGCAGTTGTTCCTGGCAGCGGGTGCAAGTCGCGGCGTCGTCCAGAGGAAGAGAAGATCTCGACATGGAGGAAAGATGAAGTTCATTGCACTGCCAGGGAAGAAACCAGCCGCTGAGTTTTCCGGTTAAAGGTACTACCCTTTGATTCGCGGTAGTGGTAAAACGTGGTATCCCGGTTGCCGGGGTGCTTGGCACAGGCAAGGTGGCCACGAGATGCTCCAGGAAGCGAAAAAGGCAGCAGACTGATTATCCCCACCAGTCGAAGGAAGAAGACTCTCTGGGCTGGAGATCTCCTCTGTCGTTGGGAAAACTGGTGAGACGGTTCAGTAGGGCTCCACCAGTGGTGTCGTCTTAGCAGGTTGGCTCAGCTTCTCCCTCGTCAGATTCATAGGTCCTGTGGCGACTTCTAAAGTTCCAGTCCCCAAAGCCCTGCTTTTATGCAGAAAACCCCCATTCACTCAGCCTAACTGTCACTCAAACATGCTAAGTGGTGAGCCGGCCGGCTCACCACTTGGGCCAATCAGGACGGAGTGCGACTTGAGTTGCCTAGGCAACTCAGTCCAGGGTGCCTAAATCCCCCTCCACCCCTCCTAAGTACCCCAGACAGAGTGGCACCAATTTGTGGAGAAGCCCGCCAAAAGTGGAACAAAGGGCTCAACTTGGGTTGGATTCACAGAAGCGAACACAGACGCCATTTTAGAACCGAGTTCTAGCAAAAAATACCAACCGGAGAATTCACATTAAATAAATAAACCGGCGGTATGTTCGAGGCTATAGGAATTAAATAATCAAAGTTGGTAGCCTTGAACAATGGGAAATCCCATAGAGATATATTCGCGGTCGAATATAAAAAGTAGTATCCACTGCCACCAGCCAAAACTCGATCAGGGGGGACGGAGACGTGCCCCCTCAACTAACAGACCCCGGGGCAATCGAATTGCCCCAGCCAGTACGTCCACATTATGATGGTTTGTACTGGTTCTGTTCAGAATTTGAGACTAGTAAAGTCAATGGTGACTTTACATGCCCTGGGAGACAGTAGTCAGTCCCAGGGTATGGAGTCTATATTGGGGGGTCACTATGACACCCCTGTGTTACTGCACTGAGGGTGTTGTGTAATACACATCACAAAAACAAATTAAGCCCTATGGAGTAAAATACCCCATAGCCCATTAAACACATCTAGAGTCAAAGAAATACGCTCAAATCATGCCCAGGAGTGAGGGTAAAAGAGTCTCACTCTTGGCAGGAGAAAAAAATAAACCCCAAAAATCCAGCAAAGCTGCTGGGGGACTCACTAGGGTAGGAAATTCAGCCTAAACAGAGAATTCTCCGTAACACTCGCCCCCCCAGACTAAGGGACAGGAGGATTTAATCCACTCCTGGATGAACCTCATACCTCTAGTCGATGACATACATCCTAGAGAGTCCATCAGCATTTTGATGGTGACACCATGACCTGTGCTCAATGGTGAAATCAAACCCTTGCAGGCAGATTGACCATCTCAATAGTTTTGGATTTTCTCCCTTCATTTGCATTAACCATCTCAAGGGTTGGTGGTCAGTCTGAATGACAAAAGTAGAACCATACAAGTATGGCCTAAACGTCTTCAGTGCCCACACAATAGCAAAGCATTCTCTTTCGATTGTTGCCCACCTTGTCTCAGGGTGCTTCAGTTTACGGCTGATGAAGCAAATGGGGTGCTCCCTACCTTTCCCATCCAGTTGGCTAAGGACTGCACCTATTCCTACACTGGAAGCATCATTTTGTACAATGAAGGTTTGCAGGTAGTCAGGAGCTCTCAGTACTGGAGCTTGGCAAAGAGCCTTCTTCAGGCTTTCAAAGGCCTGATTGCACTCCTCATTCAATTTGACCTTCTTAGGGATTTTTGGAGAGGAGATTACATTCAGTGGAGAAGCTATGGTCCCATAGTTCTCTATGAAATTCCTGTAATACCCAGTGAAGCCTAGGAAGGCTCTCACTTGGGTCTGAGTAGTGGGTGTTGTCCAATTTTACACAGCTTCAATTTTGCTGAGCAAAGGCCTTATTTCTCCACCTCCTACCTCATGTCCAAGGTAGACCACTTTACTCTGTCCTATCTGGCATTTACTTGCCTTGATGGTCAGATGGGCCTGTTCAAGAGCCTGCAAAACATGTCCCAGGTGGTTCTCATGTTCCTCCCAGGAGTGGCTGAAAACTGCAATGTTATCCAAGTATGCCATGCAGAAGTCCTCCATCCCAGCTAGAACTTGGTTTACCATCCTTTGAAATGTAGCAGGTGCATTTTTCAGTCCAAAAGGCATAACCTTGAATTGGTATAAGCCAACCGGGGTAGAAAATGCCGTCTTCTCCTTGGCATGGTCTGTCAGGGCTATTTGCCAATAACCTGACGTAAGGTCAAATGTGCTGAGGTACTTGGCTGCGCCAAGCCTATCCACCAACTCATCTGTCCTTGGCAAAGGGTGGGCATCAGTCTTGGTGACTGCATTAAGAGCTCTATAGTCCACACAGAATCTCAAATCTTTGGATCCTGCCTTTGGTACTAACACAACTGGGCTAGAACATGGACTAGTAGAGGGCTCTATTACCCCAAGATCAAGCATCTTCTTGACCTCACCTTTGATGTGGGTTCTGACATGTTCTGATATTCTGTACCCTCTGCTTTTGACTGGCAGACAGTCACCAGTGAGAATATCATGCTGGCCCCAAGGGGTCAAGCCTGGTGAAAGTGAGAACAGGGAGGCAAACTGATTTAACATAGATTTGCACTCTTCTTGTTGCTCAGGTGTCAGATCTGAAGAGAGATTAACTCCTTCAACCTTTTCGTCCAAAGGTAAGCCTCTAAGGAGGTCAGGTAGAGCTTCACGCTCCTCCTCCTCCTCTTCCGATGAAGCTCGAAGCAAGGCTCCTACTTCTGGTCTAGAGACATAGGCTTTGAGGCGGTTGGTGTGGAAGACTCTGGGAGCTTCCCTGGGTTTGCCCAGATCCACCAGATAGTTGACCTCTCCAAGTTTTCCCACAACCTTGAAGGGTCCCATCCATTTGTCTTGCAAGGCCCTCTGCCTTGTTGGGAGCATAACGAGAACTTACTGGTCTTGAGTGAACTCAACCATGTTATCCTTCTGATCATGCAAATGCTTGACCAGAGCTTGTCCAGCTTTCAAGTCGTCACTTGTGTCTGACATCATGTGTGACATTCTCCGTCGGAGACCTATCACAAAGTCAGTCACTCTGACTGGCTTGGGGGAAGGAGCACTCTCCAACCCCTCCCTGATCAGGGCCAATGGACCTCTGACCGGACGGCCATAAAGAAGCTCCAAGGGAGAATAACCTACTCCCTCCTGAGGGACTTCTCTATAAGCAAAGAGAAGGCATGGCAGTAGAAGGTCCCACTTTCTTTTAAGGGGTTCCTCTAAAGCACCTATCATGCTCTTCATGGTTCTGTTAAACCTTTCTACCAACCCATTTGTCTGAGGGTGGTATGCTGTTGAGAACTTGTAAGTAACTCTGCAGGTTTTCCACATGGCTTTCATGTAGTGGGACATAAAATTCGACCCCCTGTCAGAGATTACTTCCTTAGGAAACCCAACCCAGGTAAAAATACCAAGGAGGGCCTTAGCCACAGCTGGAGCTGTAACAGTCCTCATAGGAATTGCCTCAGGGTACCTAGTAGCATGGTCTACTACAACAAGGATAAACCTGTTGACTGAGGAGGTTGGGGGATCAAGGGGACCAACAATGTCAATCCCTACCCTCTCAGATGGGACTCCCACAACTGGGAGAGGCCCTAAAGGTGCCACATTCTTGGAACCAACCTTACCAGAAGTCTGGCAGGTATGGCAGCTCTTACAATACTTATCTACTTCAGCCCCCATCTTTGGCTAATAAAAGTAGAGAGAGAGCCTTTCCTTGGTCTTTTTGAAACTCAAGTGACCAGCCAAAGGTATCTCATGGGCTAGTTGTAAGAACTGTTATCTGTTTTCTTGAGGTACTACAAGGCGCTTGTAGTCTCCAGGTTCAGACTCAGTTGGTTCACTGTAGAAGAGGCCATCTTCCCAGTGTAACCTGTACTTCCCAGGCTCTTGCCCATCAGCCTGAGAAGTTGCCTGTTGGCGGAGACCTTCCAGAGTTGGACATTCTCTTTGGCCCTTACGGAAAGCTGATCTGCTGGGTCTACCTTCTGCCAGTAAAGACTGCAGCTCAGTATGGTCAGCTGGATCTAAATCTCCAATAAGGTCCTGGCCTCCTACTAGCTCTTCTTCAGAGTCTAGTTCAACCACTCAGGGTTCAACCACCCTCTCAGCCTCAGCTGGAGGGGGAGTTACTTGTGTAACTTTGGACAACCTAGGGGAAGTCCTTGTTGGAAGCACTGGAGGGCTTGCTGCTGTTTTTTTTTCTTGGAGTCTTGGGTTGCCCCTTGGCTCCTGATCTGGTAGTCACTGCAGCAAGTTGCTCCAAGGGAGAGGAGTGATCTCTGTCATCATCTCCTGAGATGACCCTCGCAGGGTTTTCTCTCTTGCAGGTTTAGTGAGCTCCTGTAACCTTTTACTAGGAGGTCTGGGGGTATGTGACACAACTCCAAGAGCTTTTAGGTCATTACCCAACAGAACCCTTCCTGGCACCACGCATTGTACACTGACAGGTATCTTTACAGTCATATAATTGCACTGGATGAGAACTGGTAACTGGGGACACATCTGCACAGGGCCTCCAGCTAACGTGGTGAGGCATTTGGGTGCCTTAGCAACATCCTCTGCCTTGAAAAATGATTCATCCACCACATTTACGCTGGCCCCAGTGTCCCTAATGGCAGGAGTCTCCTGACCATTCACCTGGACACTGTCCTTATAATACTCTTTAGTATTATCTGGGATAGAATTATATACATCTAAATTCTGTTGTTCCCACAACCCCAGAGAGACTAAAGAAACACTGGCTGAGACTCCCATGGGTTCATCAGCCAGCAGTAGAAAGTTTCCACTTGCCATTGGGACTTCTTCTTCTTGAGCGAAGGCTAAGGAGGCAAGCTGGATCCCTGGAGGTTTACCCTTACATCTGGGATCTCCTTTCACATGGTCAGTGGCCTTAAAAACATAACAAGAGCCAAAGGCCCACTCTTGGAGAGAGCAGGGCACAAATGCACCCAAGATCACAACATGACAACAGGCTTAAAAATTCTTGCAGGGAGTTCAGAAAGGTTTTAGTTAGGCTCAGAAAAGTTTAGCCAGGGTGTCCCAGGCTAACCCAGGTTCGAAAAGCCGGGGGCTAAATCTACCCCATACAGTCGGTTGCAAGGGAAGCCAGGCGGAACACAGTACCTTATGTGGGAAGGATCCTCCAGCGGGGGCAGTTGTTCCTGACAGTGGGTGCAAGTCGCGGCATCGTCCAGAGGAAGAGAAGATCTCAACGTGGAGGAAAGATGAAGGTCGTTGCACTGCCAGGGAAGAAACCAGCCGCAGAGTTTTCCCGTTAAAGGTACTACCCTTTGATTCGCGGTAGTGGTAAAACGTGGTATCCCGTTTGCCGGGGTGCTTGGCACAGGCAAGGCGGCCACGAGATGCTCCAGGAAGCGAAAAAGGAAGCAGACTGATTATCCCCACCAGTCGAAGGAAGAAGACTCTCCGGGCTGGAGATCTCCTCTGTCGTTGGGAAAAGTGGTGAGACGGTTCAGCAGGGCTCCACCGGTGGTGTCGTCGTAGCAGGTCGGCTCAGCTTCTCCCTCGTCGGATTTTTAGGTCCTGTGGCGACTTCTAAAGTTCCAGTCCCCAAAGCCCTGCTTTTATGCAGAAAACCCCCATTCACTCAGCCTAGCTGTCACTCAAACATGCTAAGTTAACACGTAAGCCTTCGAAAGTGTCTCTGGGCCATCCAGCAGACTGACCAGCCTACCCAGGAGTCTTGCTCCGTAACCGCCGTCAGGTTGTGTTGTATTACGAGTCCTTGTCACTCTCACACGATTCGTACACTTGGCATTCCCAGGTCTGAAGTGAGGAGTGGACATTTGGCTGAAATACACACGGCCGCTCCGTTGCCCTGCTGTGGTAACAAACTGTGCGGGTTCACTGCGTTTGGGACGCCCTCAACTCAACTTCTGCTGCTGCGGAATCTACACGACGACGAGACGTACCCTGCTCCTATCTGAACCTGCCAGCACTGAAACTAACGCGGAGAAGCCTGGGTCTGCTTGCATCGGGGACCGGTGAGTAGCATAGCTAGGAACTGGTCGCCCTCCTGCAGAAGCCCATAGCTTTTCCCCGCTGTGTCTAACAGCACGCCTTTCCGTACTCGCGCTCTGCTTCTGCCCACAGTGGATGCTGCACTTGAGTCGCGGAGCTCTGTTCATCTTCATTTGTTCACCGAACTAAACTGCCTGATTCCCTCGAAGAGATTCCCCTTTTTGCCCGTTGGCACCAGCGTTTGCAGGTACTTTTGAACACAAGGCTCCACTCTTCGTAGGGCTTGGACTTCCTTTTAGTTAGGTGCCTCTGAAGGCGGACTGGGTCTAATTATTATTCGCACTGCCTGTTTTCCTCCCCATCTAGGTGGTCTACACATTTCGTGCGTCTAACTCGTTAGACTCGTTTGTATTTGTATATATATTGTATTGGTTTGGTATGTGTTGGTTTACTTGACTTTTATTGTGATTTCTCGCTACGGTCAATGTTACAAAGGCCTTGTAATAAATGTGTATATATTTTTAATATAACACCTGCTTGGAGTAATTTGTAAGTGTCCTTGCTTTGTGTGCCCATTGCAGGCTCTCAGTCACCCTCACCCCTCTTGAGACCTAGTCTTGACCGCTGCGATCGCTACCTTGATTGGTCTGGCTTGTCCAGAGGTTACCCTGTTCCAAGAAACTAGGCTGGCCTTCTGAACCTCTGCGCCTCCAGGACAGAGTTCAGAAATCCGTCTTAACAAGCCCTATGGAGTAAAAGACCCCATAGCCCATTAAACACATCTAGAGTCAAAGAAACACACTCAAATCATGCACAAGAGTGAGGGTAAAAGAGTCTCACTCTTGGCAGGAGAAAAAAATAAACCCCAAAAATCCAGCAAAGCTGCTGGGGGACTCACTAGGGTAGGAAATTCAGCATAAACAGAGAATTCTCCCTAACAAACATTAAAGTACAGGTATTTTCCGTAACTGCTTTTCCTTCTAGGAAGGGATGGGTATTAAACGGTAATTATATATTGCCTCTTTAGTATTTATATTGACCTAAGCCTATTCGTGCTACACGCAAAACCGCTTTGCAAAATTCCAATTTTTGGGTTAACTTTGCCGCCATTTTAGCAATCATCCGCCATTTTGATTTTCACTCTTGTGTTCTACGTTCTAAAATGCTGGACTATGTTTTCGACTTGCAGCCAAGCCTTCTGACCTTTGGATTCTGTTAATGTTTAGGTTGTCCGAGAGCCAACTGTTTAGACTGAGCAAAGAGACCTTTTGCTTCATATGAACTGTCATTCAAGTGTTGTCTGCGCTCACAAGCCTCATCCTTGTATGAACATTGGGACAATGAAGAACAAACCTCGAGCGTATGCTTTAGCTGAACTACATTGTGAAGAAACTTGGAATAAGGCTTACCGTGGGAACCCGAGAACATACATCACTATTGTGTCTTCATGGAAATACAAACCTATGTAATCCTTCTCATGATATTGTAAAATCTGTATGTGAACTAGACACAAACTCCAGACCACAAATTATTAACATGAAGAGAGGCTGGACAATATTGTGTGAAATGTATAAATACACTAGTGTTTAGATGTTCAGCACTCTCTCATCTCTCCTTGTCAGTTGGTACACACTGCGAGGTGTTGGGAGCCAGATAGCTATCTTTTTTGCTTTGTAAACTGTACAGTAATAAAAGATCTGTGAATCTTTTTAGCCCGTGATTGGTGTATTTCCTTTATGGTATTCAGATTATAAATAAAGGGGTATACCTGCAATTCTGTCTCTGGTCCTTCAGTTAAAGTATATAAATATAAAGCAAAAAGTAGACCAGTGGAACGGGATGACACCAATTACATCCTATCGCATTGCCCCATCCTATAATAACCCCGGCACCCAATGATATTCAAGTGGCTGGAGTACACCAGACAGATCATAATTTGTTGTTTACTCGGACACAGGAACGTGCTGAGGATCGTGGAGTCTAAGGCCGTGTAGCCTATACATGAGTGCCTGTTAAGAAGAATACTACATGTCTCTAGGAAATGGAGAATGCTCCTCACTAGGTCCTGGATGTCTGTGGAGGATTGAATCCGCCTACCTGCCCGCTTTCCCTTGAGTTATAAACGGGGATTTGAAATTGGCCTATACCATTCCATAAGGGCGTACTAACTATATCTTGTCCTACGTCCTGAAGAAGGTCTTTGTAAAGAAGAGAAACATTAATCTCTACTTGTGGACCGAAACACGTGTCGACGATTATGTGAATCATCTGGAAAATAAAAACCAGATTAGATATGACACCTGACACTAAGGGCTGGGTCATTAACAAACGACTATAACATATGGAAATTTCTGTGTAATATTTTGAACACACAGTGTACTAGATGCCAAATTGTTTTTTTTATAAATGTATGAATGAGGAAGTATGAGTTTGAGTATGAATGTCTGAGAGATATTGATGAAATTAATTAATGGTTTTTAAAACCATGCATAAAATTGTTTTTGGTACATGAATATTGATTAAAAGTCATAATTTTTGAATAATTGGTGTCATCCCGTTCCACTGGTCTACTTTTTTCTTTATATCTTTATGGTAGTCAGCCTCTATATTTCTTTGTTCTTTCAGACGGCGCCCCAATAGGGACCCTCAAGATTGATGTCACCTCGTTGAAGAGGAGAATCGGCTGTCGGACCGGGATCAGACAGTGAGAAAAAGGGGGCCCCTTTTGGATGAGACGCGACACCTCAACAGTACTGCACGATCCGATCCCTGGACGGTGAGCACGCGATCCAAGACGGCAACTTGACGAGGGTCCATATATCGAGGCGGGCAGTTTTGCCAAAATCACCAACCACAAGGGTCCTTTGTTGTCCTTTGTAATCCAATCGGACCTCCCTTTGTCCTTTGTATCAGGTGAGTCGTGCCCCGATTCCTAAGTATCCTGATATTTGGTTGTAGATTTGTACTCGCGAGCACAAACGACACCAGGTAACACCAGTAATCTGACATGCCTGGGAAATCGTCTGCCTGTTTCAGGGCGTTATTCCGCAGAGACAGACAATCTTTGGAATTTGGCCGACCGGCACCACAGGAGGGGTCGGCGGCATGTACTATGTACTGTAAGTACAGCATTTGTAGTATAGTATTTAACGATATTTGGCACAGACAAACTAGACATGCTTCCGAACTTCAGTGGCCAGTCAATGGTAGTTTTGAGATTGCCCGAATAGAGTATTTAGAATCCATATTGTTAAAGAAAACAGGTAGACCTGCAGCATTTCATGTAATACAACATTGGAAAAAAGAAGCTTTGCAGCAATTTAAGAGTAAAGAGAAGCATGCACGTCGCCATACGTCAAATTCAGAAAAGGCATTATTGTATGATCAACAAAGACAGTCAGAGTCTGTTAGAAACATGGATAAGGCTTTTCAACTTGGTATACAGAAAATATATCTGTCAAAAGATTTTCATGTCTCAGATGAGCTAATTGATAAACTTTTAAATGAACGTAGGCCTGGTGCTACTGCACCTCCTCCTTATGTACCTATTCCTGCTGTCTTACCTCTTCCCACTGTTGCTCCTCCTCCCATAGCAATTCCAGTTCTTCCTGTTGTTGTTCCTCCGCCTGTACCTCCACCTTTACCGACTGTTACTGTTCCTGTAAATCTGTCTTTGTTGCTAACGGTAGTGTCTCCACTACCCGTTGTACAGAATTTGTCTACTCTCTCTTTCCCAAACAGTTCTGTTCTGCTTGTACCTGAGGAACGAGCGAGTGCTGAATCAAAAGTTGTAACTCGGAACACAGTATCCAAAGAGAAGAGGAGAAATTTGGATGCATGGGCTAAGCAATGTATAGGGAAAGGTAAACAATCTACTTTCTTAACTACACTTCTTAACCTAGAAAGTATTCCCGAT
This sequence comes from Ambystoma mexicanum, assembly GCF_040938575.1. Taxonomy (NCBI): domain Eukaryota; kingdom Metazoa; phylum Chordata; class Amphibia; order Caudata; family Ambystomatidae; genus Ambystoma; species Ambystoma mexicanum. Next base: position 316,110,345 of record NC_090936.1, read on the forward strand.
CAGAATGTCTTTATTGAGGGGATGGGGATACATTTGGCTGTAATGTGGAATAGATTAACGCACACAGATGTCCCACAAGGGTTGAGGGATTTAAATGTTTTAGCTTATTCAAGGGATACTACAGAGAAAGAACATGAGCATGTCGAGAGGGTTTTTGAGTTTAGAAGGGAGTTAGAACGGTAATAGAATGATGAAATAGATGGTGATAGTTTGGACGGTTTTTACGTGCAGAAACGGTTCCTTCCTCCTTGTAAGTCAATGAGTGAAGAAACGTAAATTAGCACAAGGGATGCGCTTAGATGGATTTCAGATATGTCGATATCTCCCATAGAAGTATATGATACTTATAGTAAGTATACTCCAGAAAGGCAGAGGAAAGTGTTACAGGTAATGGTAGAATACCTACAGGATGAATGTATAAAGAAAAAGGTTTGTTGTCCCGCAGAATTATTGAATATTTATAAGAGAGCTTTTGCGTCTGATACTGCTTCCACCACTTTAGCGCACGATTTGGCTCTGTTGCTTAGTAAACGTTCGGAGTTGCCTACTTCTCAGTTGCCTATGAGAGAGGTTCCTCCGACATTCGTTCCTATAGTTGAGATTCCGGCTAATGTTGCTACAGGTGCAGCGGCCATTGATATTGAAGCTCACTATGTATCACAGTTTGTTCATGTCCCGTTCTCAAGACAGGAAGTGAATACTATTAGGCAGTCAATTCCAGACATAAGGACAAATCCAACAGGGTTTTACAAAGAGATAGAATCTGTCTTGTATTCGTCAGTGTTCACTTTGGGTGATATAGATTTGTTGTTTCCTGTGATCCTACCTGCTGATTTATGTAAACAGATTAGGACTGTAGATGATCCAGCAGGGTTACGTGACATGTGGGTTAACTTGGTTAGGTTAGATGGAGAAAGGAAAGCTGGTGAAAGACCACCGCAAGTGATACTGACTTTGCCAGATAGAATAGTAACAAAATTAAAAATTTTGATTCCAGAGAGAAGGATTGTTTGGGACAAACTTGTACAAACTTGGACAAAGCTTGTACCCAAGGAAAATCTGAAGGTGCTAGCGAATTCTTTAATCGGTTCGAACAAGTACTCTCAGATTTTAGCGGACAGAATTTAAGCACCGAGTCAGGGATAAGATTGAAAAGTTTGTGCATGGATTGTTGCCTGATATTCAGTCACAAATTATGACTTCCGAGGCTGCTTGCCAAGTTAAATCACAGTACGAAGTATTACATATGGCTCAGTATTACGAGAATAGAGTCAATAATGAAAAAGAAAGGATCGAAAAGAAAAGGGGAGATCTAAAAACCAAGGTATTATTGCAACAGATGGTCAGAGGGCTTAGAGGTGGAAGTACACAGTTCAGAGGTCAATTCGTTCCACAAAGTAATGCGCTGTCGGTTCCTGTACACGCGGACCAATGTGCTTATTGCAGACAAGAGGGTCATTGGCGAGCACAATGCCCAATCCTTCAGCAAAGGTCGAATAACACATATGGTGTCATGGCTAGATGAACCAGAGGCCGCCCTGGGGTCCTGGTAGAAGCCAGTTCACTCAAAATTCTCAGTCACTCTCGCAAGATAATCAGCAACCTAGTGTAGATAGCAGAAATATATTTGATAATCCTTCAACTGCCTATCTTTCTGAAGATCTCATCTTTGACGATATATTGTTTTGTTAGGACAGCCCGAAGCAGGGTCTGGAACCGACGCCTATTCCCGTTAATCAGAAAGGTCCCTACGTTGAGATGATGGTGGGGAATAGGAAGCATCTATTTTTGATAGACACAGGAGCACAGAGGTGTTCCATTGATCATTTACGTGTTCCAGACATTTCACTGTCAGGGCAGAATAAAGTTTCTGTAGGGTTTTCTGGCACGCTAGTGGTTAGTCCGGTTTCTCAGCCAGTACAGATTTCACTGGGGCCATTCACGGATCACTGTCCATTTCTTCTGACAACGAACTGTGGAGAGAATTTGTTGGGGTTGAATCTGTTGAAGGAATTAAATGTGCTAATTCATTGTTCTTCAGATGGAGTGTGTTTGACGATTTCATATCAGCAATCTTCTGCCTCACAGTTTTTGACTAGACCTTTGCCGCCAGAATTTAGTGCAGTTCTGGCGTGTTTATGGGCGGTTGACGACTCTGGTGTTGGTATTTTGCAAATTGAGCCTGTTAACATTTTTTGAAACCAGGAGTTAAGTTGCCACATATTCCACAATATAAGATTTCAGTTGATGGTGAGAAAGCTTTGAAGTGTATAGTTTCTGACTTTGTACAACGTGGAGTAATCAAAGAAATTGCAGGAAGTTTGTGCAATAGCCCGATTTTACCAGTGTATAAGAAAGGGGATATTGCAATTCCTTTCCATTTTATTATCGATTTGCACGCTATCAATAAGATTGTTACTCCACAATTTCCAATTGTGTCTGATGTAACGACGATGCTAACAATGATTCCAGCTTCTGCTACTCATTTCAGTGTGGTGGATGTTAAGAATGCCTTCTTTAGCATTCCCATACACGTGGATAGTAGATATTTGTTCACGTTCACCCTAGGGGGATGCTCGTTTACATTCACCCGTGCACCACAAGGGTACACGGTGAGTCTGAACATTTATAGTAGGGCTTTGAAAGAGCAGCTCGATACACTTGAGTTAGCTTCTCCTTGTACATTGCTGCATTACGTCGACAACCTTCTCTTAGCTGCACACTCAGAGAGTGCTTGCAAGGAAGGCACTGTGTTATTGTTTATTCATCTAGCAAAACATGGGCATAAAGCTTCATTGAAAAAGTTTCAGTATTGTCGACAGGAGGTCGCCTATTTAGGCTCTCTCCTGTCAAAGGAGGGAAGAAGATTGACACCTGAACAAATTAAAAGAATTTCTAGCATGTCTGTCCCAAATACATAGAAGGAAGTCAGAGCCTTGATGGGAATGGCTTCTTACTGTAGACAGTGGATCCCAAACTTTTCACTAGTGATAAAACCAATGTTGGCATTGACAAAGAAGGGCATTTCTTTGCCACTACCGTGGAACTTGGAAGACCAGAAAGCTTTTGATCTGCTCAATACTGCACTGTGTTCAGCACCGGTTTTGGGCACACCAAATTATGATAAAGCCTTCGAGTTGGATGTGCATGAACGTGATGGATATGCATTGGCTGTGTTAACGCAAGAACATGGGGGGAAGAATAAACCATGCGGTTATTTTTCCTCCACACTTGATCCTGTTGCATGTGCTTTGCTGAGATGTTTGAGAGCTGTTGCTGCCGCTGCCGCGTATGTAAAACAAAGTGAGGGCATGTTTCTAGGCCATACTTTAACCGTGATGGTACCTCACTCTGTAGACCTTTTATTAAATAGAACGCAAACGCAACACCTTACTTCTGCATGATTAACAAGATATGAACTGATTCTATGTGCACTGCATATTCAAATTAAGAGGTGTTGCATATTGAATCTGGCTGAATTGTTACCTCTTCCGCAAGATGTTGCTTGCAATGATGAAATGTCACATGACTGCCTTTATACCACAGAGCAAGAAACTAAAGGCAGGATTGGTTTAAATAATATACCTCTGAATGATCCACGAGGGGAGCTGTTTTGTGATGGCTCCTGCTTCAAACTTCCGGATGGTACATCTACTGCTGCTTATGCCATCTCTACACTAATCACGATTGTGGAAACCAAGAGAATTTTGCATAACTCCACGCAGGCTGCAGAGATTATCGCACTGACTCGAGGTTGTGACCTTTCTGAAGGGCTTAGAGTGAATATATTTAGCGACAACCAGTATGCCTTTGGGATGGTTCACAACTTCGGTAGACTATGGGCAGAACGAGGTTCTTGACCTCACACAGAATGAAAATCCAACATGGCACCTTGATAGTTAAACTACTCTCAGCACTTGCACTTCCTACTCAATTAGCAATCATGAAGTGCGCCGCACATCAGAAGGTAGTAGATGATGTAGGGAGAGAAAACACTTTTGCTGACAGGATAGCTAAACAGACTGCTACTGATTTATATTCAGAAATGTATGTTACGAAGGAAGCCACAAATACTTGTACAGTAGACGAATTGATTAACTCGATAAAGAATATTCAAGCTGATGCCACTCCAGAAGAACTTAAATACTGGGCTGAGGGTTTAGCAAGTTTGGATGAGGAAGGGTGTTGGGTAGACAGTTCAAAAGGAAGATGGATGCTACCCGATGCATATGTCATCGCCATGGTCACAATGGCTCATGGTCCCACTCACATATGTGCTAGGAAAATCTGTAAATGACTAGAATCTGTCTGGGTAAATGTCAACATCTCAAAAACTGCTGAGCGTTTTGTCCAGAATTGTATGGTTTGTTTACAGCATAATACAGGGAAGGGCACAACGACACCGAGGGGTAGTATTGGTCCCCCCTCTGTGCCTTTTGAAGTGATTCATTTTGATTTCATCGATATGGAGCGCTGTTAAAACTACAAATATGTCTTGGTAGTCATTTGTGCCTTTAGCAAGTGGGTTGAAGCCTTCCCTGTGAAAGATGCTACAGCAATGACAACGCCGAAAACCATGCTTAAGGAATATTTTCCTAGGTTTGGTTTGCCGAGGGTCATCAGCTTGTTTAATTGGTTTCCTGGTTGCAAAAGTCTTAAAATTGAGGTTTTTCTCTACATTTTTGTACTTTGTTGGGCATTCTGGGTAATGCATTGTAGCACGAAACATGCAAAGGAGACCTCTTGTCTTGTACCAGTGGTTTAGCCTTTTCCGTTTGTGCCCAGGTCAGTGCACCCAGACATGTGATGCACCGTTTTCATCGAGACACCTGTGGTAAAGTGGGAAATTGAGAAATGTGTGGTTGCCCACGTGTTTAGGGGGCTTCCAAGTCGCAAATGTCTCAAAATTGTATTTTTTCCCTACACTTTGGAATTTGGTGGGCATTTTGGGTAATAAATTGTAGCAGAGCACACGCAAGTGAGACCTCTTTGGATTCCCACGGGTGTCTTCTTTTCAGAAATGCCTGTGGAACCCTGTTTTTCTTGGTGGCTGCGACACTTCAGACCCAAATCTGTTGGTTATCCAGCAGGCCAAATCCAGTCTTCCCCAGGGCGTTTGGTGTACCAGTGGTTTAGCCTTTTCCCTTTGCACCCAGGTCAGTGCACCCACACATGTGAGGTACCGTTTTCATCAGGACACCTGTGGGAATGTGGGAAAGTAGCACATTGAACCCTTGTACCCAACACACAAGGCCATTTAAGATGAGGTTGCGATACTTTGAGATAGATGGGGATGCAGAATATACTCAAACAACAATAATCAGATAGACTAAGGAAGTTAGCAAACTAAGTCTGTTTTATTTGCAATTGTCTAAAACTGGGAGTATAACGAACATCCGCTTGATCTTCTCACTCAGCAAGTTTCATAAAAAACATAGTTTATATAATAAAAACTTGTCATCATTGACATCAATCTATGTGGTAAACTACAAAAATCTACTTGGGGAAGTGATTGGCTTAGAGGGAACATCTAGGTATATGTTCCATACTTGTCAGGGAAGTGATTGGGTCTCTAACATCAGGTGGGCAACCAAGCCCTCCTCTAGTACAAGTCACTATGAACATCATCATATGCACGGCATCCTATTGGTTACGCAAACTATAGGGCTCTATATTACTTGGCCCTCTATAATTGGTTCCCACCCTAGTACCCCTCTGTAATATTCTACACATGCTAGCAGCACGCAGGCTGGCACCCAGGTGCTGGTGGGCTGATCTTGACCATAGCTTCCCATCTAACTAGCCTGCCATCTATCATCACTCTTGCCGTCTGCCAGTCAATTAGCCCTTTGAACATGGCCTTGGAAATGTTCTCCATGCCTGAGAATAAAAGGGAATATAGGCATACTTTGTCTCTTGGTTTCGATGCAGCTCAACTCAGTATCTATTTTCATCCGACCATGTGACTGGAGTCTTCGTTCCCGGTATCACTGCCCACTTCCTCCTCACCTGTGTCTGAAGACTCTATGTTGTAGGAATCTTTGAGGGTTTTCCTCCACGTGTCGTAGTTCCAGGTTTTTTGTTGTTGTGAATGGCTGGCCCCGGTAAGAAGCCACAGTGGCAGGCAATACATTGACTGCTCTTTAGCTGCTCCCCTTCTGGGACAGCCGGAATGGGGAAAAAGCCTGGCGGCACAAAAACACCAATTGTGGATGGACCACAAAATGTTTATAACAAAGAAGTATCCAATAAGTAGTAGGGCAGAGAAAGGAGTAAGAAACAAGGGAGGAATCAGCCAATGGTAAGCTCCTAAAAATGAAACTAGATCAAATCACCAGAGAGAGAAAAAAGAGCCAACCAAAGCAAAGGAGAAGGATAGCAGCGTACCTGATCGTACGTGGAGAAATCCAGACAACAGAGTCAGAGCGGAAAGAAAGAAAGGAAGAGAGGAGCAGGAGCCGCAGAGGGGCGTGGATCAAACAGAAAGGCAAGTAGAAAGAGTAAGGTAGGTATTTGCAGGGTCTGTGTTGGCAGATGGAAAGGATACACAGAAAACACTAGGGTTGAAGTTGCAGTGGTTCACGGGGCGTAAGTGGTAATAAGCCCCTGCGATGCCAACCAAAGCAAAGAGAAAGAAAAACTATACCGCGCTCGAGTAGAGCAAGGAAAACGTAATGGGCATGTCAATGGCAGCGGCCCACCTTCCAGCTTACCCACAACCTCCAAGCACTTGGGTGTGTGACAGTATGCCCCCTTCTATAGCTGGAACTACAGGGTTTACCTGGATGGTTTTGATGGTATTTGTTAACCAACTGTTGTACATGCACATGAGACGTAGGTTCCCATGAGTCTTCTGACCTGGGATACCCTTTCCAACTGACCAAACACTCCAACCTGCCCTTATGATATCGCGAATCAGTTATTTGGGACACTTCATACACATCAGGTTGTGGAGGTTGAGAGAGTCTCGTTTTTGGGATCTTCCCACATAATGGATCTGACACCACAGGTTTAAACAGGGAGGCAAGAAACACTGGATGTATCTGTTTAGGGTAAGGTGGTAGAGAAAGTTTAAATGCCACTGTGTTTATTTTTTCTATGATGGGAAAGGGCCCTATATATCTAGTAGACAATTTAGAAGGCCTAACCCACCGAGCTAAGTACTTTGTGGAGAGCCAAACCAATTCGCCTGGCTTCCATTCTTGATTTTTCTTACAATGTTGATCAGCGTGTTGTTGATACATTCATTGAGTGTGCAATAGATTGGTCTCCAAGGTCTTGTGTGCCTTTGTGACATCTGATAACAGGGAGTCTAGCGACGGAATGTTTTTTGCGTGGATTACTGGTACAAAAATGGTTCTGGGTGATATCCATACGTGGCAAAAAAAGGGGTAAGACCGGTGGTGGAATGGATAGAGTTATTATAAGTGAATTCTGCTGTGGGTAACAGTTCTACCCAGTTGTCTTGTTGTTGATTTGTGAAACACCTGATTTATTGTTCAAGGGTACCATTAAGGTGTTTGTCTGTCCATTGGTCTGCGGGTGAAAACCCGATGACAAGGCCCATTCTATGTCCAGTTTATCGCAGAATGACCGCCAAAACTTTGAAGTGTACTGACTGCCTCTGTCAGATATGATTTTGTCGGGCAGACCATGAAGGCAAAATATGTCTGTTAGAAAGGTACCAGCCATTTCAGTTGCAGAAGGCAGTTTGGGTAACAGAGAAAAATGTGCTAGTTTGCTAAAGGAGTCCACAGTGACCATAACACAAGAACAGTCTCGTGAAACCGGCAGATCTACAATGAAATCTGTAGATATCACTCCCCAAGGTCTGTTAGGCATAGGATCTTGTTGCAGCAACCCTAAGGGTTTGCCAGTTCTGTTTTTGCTTCTTGCACAAACTGAACATGAAAGGACGTATGAAGCTAGATCCTGCTTATTCCGTTGCCAATAGAACAAATGAGTCACTAACTCTGTGGTATTTGAACAACCTCGATGACCTGCCGTCTTATTGTCATTACACGAATTCATGACTTTTTATCGTAAGTTATCTTCGGGAATAAACAGGCGACAGTCACAAAACAATAGCCCTTTCTTGTTAGTCAAACAAGAAGAGTATCGCAGAGTTATAGTGGGTCTGATCTCCATCATGGCCCTTCTGACTTCTTCAAAAAAATAATTGGTTTGGACCAATATTCGAGTTTGGGGTATAAGTCTCTCTGTGGATGACTGGTTGTTTTTGGGAAACTTGCGAGAGAGAGCGTCCGCCACTTGGTTAAGGCTGCCGGGGATGTAAGTTACTTTGAAGTTGTACTGTGCGGAAAAAATGAGCACATCTGGCCTGATGCGAGTTCACACAGTCCATGGTTTGGAGGACTTGGAGATTCCTATGCTCAGTACGAATGAGGAATAGGTGGGACCCACCATGTAGTAAATCTCTCCATTCTTCACAAGCTGTTTTCATCGCGAGCAGTTCCTTTTCGATCACTGAGTAGATTTGCTGACTTGCTGTAAGGGTCTTTGGAATGTAAGCTATGGGATGTTCCAGATCTTTATGCTGAATAGCTACATCAGAGGCGTCCATCTCGAGGACTAATGGTTTTGACTGATCTGGCTGTCTAAGCACAGGTGCCGAGCAGAACAGAGTTTTAAGATGTTTGAAACTTTGTTCCGTGTGTGTGTTCCAGATATAAGGTGTAGCAGATTTTTTTAACAGACTCGTGATGGGTAACACAACTTCAGAAAAGTTAGGAATGAACCTGCGGTAGAAATTGGCCAGCCCTAGGAAACACTGTACCTCCTTGACTGATCTCGGAGCGGGCCAGTCCATGATGGCAGCAACCTTCCTGTTGTCCATCTCAATGCCATCTTGAGAAAGGATGAAACCTAAATATGGAACTGTGGAAACACAGAACAAACACTTTTCTGGCTTGGCCAATAGTTGATGAGCTTGAAGGTGTTCTAGTACTTGGCATAAGTATTTCTTGTGCTCCTGAAGAGACGGGGAAAACACCAGTATGTCTTCCAGATATACTATCACTTTCAGGTACATCATCTCTGAGAATATTCTGTCCATAAATCTTTGAAAAATGGCTGGTGTATTAACCAGGCCAAAAGGCATGACACAGTATTCATATAGACCAAAGGGGGTGCGAAAAGCGGTCTTCCACTCATCTCTAGAGTGAACCCGCAGGAGGTGGTATGCACAGCGGAGATCCAACTTGGAGAACACTTGTGCTCCTTGGACTGCTTCGAGTATATCTGTAATGCGTGACATGAGGTATCGATTTCACACTGTTACCTTGTTCAACCCGCGGTAATCAATGCATGGGTGTAACTCTGTGGAGTCTTTCTTCGGAATGAAGAATAATGGAGCTCCTGCTGGGGACCTGGATGGTCTGATGAGGCCATTTTGTAGGTTGGAATCCAAGTAGGTCCTCAGTACCTTCTTCTCTGCGACTGAAAGAGAAAACATCCTGCCAAAAGGAACCAATGCTTCTGGCACTAAGTTGATTGCACAATCTTCTGGTCTGTGCGGTGGGATTTCTTGAGGTATCTTTCTATGAACATGTTACTGAACGTATCCAGTTCTGTTGGTATATTATGTATACCCAGAATCGGTCCTGTAGATGACGCTAAAGCATGTACAGTACTGTATTGGAGGTTCTGTTGACAATGCCCTTTGCAGTAATCTGAGTCGAAGGTTAATTGGTTCCGGGTCCAGTCTATGGGATGATTATGCTTCCTCAACCATGTTATACCCAGAATGATGGGAAAATGGGCCGCTCTTATGATGTCTAAGGTAATCATTTCGGTGTGTTGCAATATAGTGATTTGCAGTTCCTCTTTGTTTTGTGTTATGGGTCCTGAACTGAGTGGAGTGCCGTCCACACCTTCCACCTTCTGTCCTTCCTATTTCTGGATGCGGTGGAGTCCCACCTCATCTGCCCATAATGTGTCTGCAAACGAACCGGCTGACCCACAATCGGGTAGTGCCAAAGCCTTGATTCTTTTGTTTCTCAACACCACTTCAACCTCCACGACCATGAGTCTGGCATCTTCAGGTGTTAGAGAGGAAGTTATAGACAAAGTTACATAGGGACTAGAAAAACCCCTCGGTATCCTGCCCCCCTTAGGACCGGGGTGTTTTGTTTCCCGAACGCTTTGAAGGGATATCAGTGCATTCTCGTAGGAGGTGTTGGTCGGAACCACAGTAGGCGCACAATCCCAGGTCTCTTCTGCGTCTTCTCTCTTCAGGAGTGAGTGGAGTTTGGGTCATTCCTATTTACATTGGTTCCTCCCGAGTTTGTGTCGTTGTTGTTGGAGGAGGAAGTTCAGTGACAGGGAACCTGCATCAATGTCGTCTTCTTTCTGAGTGACGTTCTTGTATCCTGTACAATTAGGAGAGTTGCTGACAATAAATCAGAGAAAGAAGGGGGACGAGGGATTCTTGCCAATTCGTCCTTGTTATCTTCCTTTAATCCCCTGCAAAAAATAGAATAGTGACTTTGTTCAGGCCAGTTGGCTTCAGTAGCCAACCTTTTGAAAGTGGAAATATATGACAATAGGTCTGTAGAGCCCTATCGTATATCCAACAAATCCTCGCAGGCCGAATAAGTTATCTCTGGTCTCTCAAAAGTGTGTTTGAGCTAAGCTATGAACCCTCCGTAGTCCTGTAATAGAGGGCTAGCACCCGTTACCAGAGTGGTGGCCCAATCCAAGGCGTTACCCGTGAGATTGGATATCATGGAGCCCACTCTTGAATGTTCTGAGGCATAGGTTGTGGCTCTAAACATGAAATGTACTGAACAAGCATCACAAAACTCAGCTTTTTCAGGGTACCATCGTACTTCCCAGATGATAGGGCCATGGGAGATAATTCAGGTGGTTGCCTATCCCTGGTGGTAACCAATTGTCGGAGTACTGTGTTCTCCACATTGAGATTTTGTACTTCCAGATTCAGGGCTTGTACGACTGTGAATAACTCTTGGACTTGCTCCAATGTAGTCATAGCTGATATTGGGTGTTGCAATCTGTCAAATCCGGAGTCTTCGTTCCCAGTATCACTGCCCATTTCCTCCTCACCTGTGTCTGAAGACTCTGTTTTGTAGGAATCTTTGAGGGTTTTCCTCCACGTGTCGCAGTTCTGGTTTGTTGAATGGCTGGCCCTGGGAAGAAGCCACAGTGGCAGGCAATAAATTGACTGCTCTCTAGTGGCTCCCCTTCCAGGACAGCCGGAATGGGGAAAAAGCCTGGCGGCACAAAAAACCCCAATTGTGGATGGACCATGAAATGTTTAGAACAAAGAAGGATCCAATAAGTAGTAGGGTGGAGAAAGGAGTAAGAAACAAGGGAGGAATCAGCCAACTTTAAGCTCCTAAAAAGGAAAAAATTCCAAATTACTAGAGAGAAAAAAAAGAGCCAACCAAAGCGAAGGAGAAGGAAAGCAGCGTACCCGAGCGTATGTGGAGAAATCCAGACAACAGAGTCGGAGCAGAAAAAAAGAAAGGAAGAGTGGAGCAGGAGCCGCGGAGGGGCGCAGAGCGAACAGAAAGGCAAGTAGAAAGAGTAAGGTAGGTATTTGCAGGGCCTGCGTTGGCAGACGGAAAGGATACACAGAAAACACTAGCGTTGAAGTCGCAGGAAAGAAACACTGCAGTTGCAACGCGTCGGTTCGCGGGGCGAAAGTGGCAATAAGCCCCTGCAATGCCAACCAAAGCAAAGAAAAACTAGACCGTGCTCAAGAGGCGCGAGGAAAACGTAATGGGCATGTCAATGATGGTGCCCACCTTCCAGTGTAGCCACAACCTCCAAGCACTTGGGTGTGTGACACCATGTTTCAGAGCTTTTCTGAATTTAAAATACTATCAAATGAAGAACCTCTGATGTCTTCAATTTTCTTGCTCCTCACCTCAGACAGGAGTTTGTTTTTTTCACATGTTTTGTAGCTACTACATGAACATCCAGACTCACGGTGGCCTTGCCTTCTTGGTGCTGGGGCAGCAAAGCCTTTCTTGAATTCACCTCTGTCATTAAGTCGTTTTCCAATTGCGGCACACTGAAAAAGTATTTCTGTTCACTGTGTCCAAGCTCTGTTAAGCGCATTGTGGAACATCCATAGTCCATACATTTCTATCAGTATACAATAATGCATCACCGCAATCTATTCACTACATAGCCAGCCGTAAGAATACTTGGTCTGCTTGCGTTACTGCATCTGTAATATTGTAAAATGACTTGGCATTTTCTTCATTGTTTCTATAGCATGAGCATCTTCATCTTGAACCTGAAATGTTGCTCATCTTTAACACCTCATCCTTAGATCCTATAGAAAGTCTATGGTCTTCAGCATCTTGCCTCTTTTATGGGTGCATCAGCTCTGTTTTGCATGACGTCACCAGTCTTCTCTCTTGCTCGTTTTCACACTTCCTCTGGGATTTCATTCAAATGGCCATCATATTGTCGTGAGTGCATATATGGTTTCCTTAATGTGTACCTTACTTCCAGGATTATTTTCGATATAGCTATTTTCACTGGTACTGCTCGTGTCTCACACTCTGGCTCCCAAAATAAAGGCAGCATAGGGGCAGAGCTTTGAGTGGGGGTACTTGGCTTCACCTTTACACTCCCCCTCTGGGCGATTCATCAACCACTCTCCCATCACTCATCACATCTAGACATCCTCGTCTGAAGAAATGCTTCTTAGGGACCCATATCTTTATGACTCCTTTCAGGCATCCTGCTGATTTCACAGGCTCATCTTTTTTCCAGGACATAAGCATGCATTGTCCATTGGGACTGCAGTAAATACACTTCCCCACATACTTCTTGCGGTTCTCAGGGTACAGGAACTTTGTTCCCTCAAGTGCATGGAGCATGGATGCTGGCCTTCATGTAGTCTCTGATTTCTTCATCTGTCAGCTCTTTAGATTTTTTTTTTATAGTTATTATTTTTCAAAGAGAGTTAAATCGAACATATATCGCAAAATAGTTGATAGGATAGCATGGCAGTTAGTCTTGTTCTTTGCATTGTTACATTACACATTCATATACAATTAGGTTGGCGACAGAGTGGTGTTGTCTTCTTCAGGGAGCATATTACACAGGTAAAGGCAAAAGAGAGACCATGGCCCTCATTACAAGTCAGGCGGTGGACCATGGTGCTATTAGCACCATGGTCCATGCCGGATTCCGCCATGGTGGATGGCGGAATTACCGCCCCATTCCAAGGTGAGTGGGGCGGTAATTCCCCATTCACCATTTGCCCTTCCCCATTCCCATTTTTGCCCCATAGGGCATAATGGGGATGGGGAAGACGCTAATTACGGTGCCGTAAATTACGGTGCCGTAATTAGCACCAAGGTCGCTTAGCGCCTTGGACTTTAACGCCTGCAAAAAGCAGGCGTTAAAGTGTGAATCAAGCGTTAAGGGTTAACGGCGCCTGACTTGTAATGAGGGCCCATATGTCCTTGGGATGGCAAGACGACGGTACAGTTAAAACAAATTGTTCCTCACATTCATTTATCATCGACAAGTCTTTCAGAAAGTTTTCTTTCTTGGGTGCATCTGTGGATTTCCAACATTTCAGGATGGTCCGCTTAGCTACGACACACGCAATATTGAATAGGCGCCTGGTGGTCTCGGTTACCTTACCAATATCTACGAACAGGTATTTCAGTGGGGAAAGTGTGGCTAAAATGTCAGTAATATCTTCAAGGATTTTTGCCACTTCCCCCCAGAATTGGGATATCAAGGGGCATGCCCAATACATATGATATGAATCTGCCCCTGGTGCGTCGCACTTGGGACATTTGCCTGTGTGGCCAACTACAAATTTGGCTAGCATGACGGGTGTGTAGTGGAGTTGATTTAATACCTTGAATTGGGTTAGTCTCAGACCTGAATTCATGGAGACACCTTTCGTTAGTTGACAACAGCGCAGCCGCCAGCTTCGCCCAGTTCCACACCTAGGTCCCGTTCCTAAGCCTCTCTGAACTTATTACATGATTTAGAGTGTGTTTGAACCAACTTGTACAACAGGGAGACACTTTTCCCATAGCCATCAACTGCTGTCATTGCACGTACACATTCGTGGATAGGGGGTTCCACAGGGAATGTGGGCCATTTGGCGGCGAACTCTGTTTTCATTCGATGGAACTGGAAGCGTATGAGATGTCCTCCCCCAACCGCCTCAACAAAGTCTCTCAGCTCACAGAACTTGCCATCTGGGAACATGTCACACATTTTGAAACGTTTGTCTGGGTCCCATGCCCTTTGTATTGCTTTATCAAATGTGGGTGCTATGCCAGGGAAGTTCCATAGGGGTATCTCTGGGTCATACGGGGTGGAGAGGCCGATTCTCTTACATATCCCGAACCAGGCATGGGTGGTGGTGCTAACGGGGTCAAACTCACAGGAGTCCCTACTCTTGGGGTCAAACATGATGGACCGTAAATCCGTCGGGGAGGCGGCATATTTTTCCCGAGTGATATGGGCTGCTGTATCGTCTGGGTCGAACAAATGCCTTGCGAAGTGTGCCTGTGATGCAAAATAATAAAGCTCAAAGTCCGGTGCCGATATTCCACCTTTTGAAAATGGCTCTGTCATTTTAGCCCACTCTAGCCTGGGTATTTTGCCCCCCCCATACAAAAGAGGTGGTTATGTCTTAAATTTTGTGAAGAAGTCTCTACCCGGCCAAATCGGGATGTTGCAGAAGTAATACAGTAATTTGGGGAGAACTATCATTTTAAGGAGTGCTATTCAACCATATAACCAAATGAGTAATTTAGTCCATAATTGGAGCTTGGTGGATAGAGATTGTAGATATTCCCCATAGTTCTGAGAGTACAGTGTGTTTTTATCTCTGGATATAATTATTCCCAGATAGCGGACCCGTACGGGGGACCATTTGAACCCGCTCATGTCGGACATGTCATTGGTGTTAAGGTTGAGCGGGAACAGTTCTGATTTAGAAACATTAATTTTATATCCTGAGTAATTGGAGAACACCTCTATATCCGCCATGATGGGCCCCAGGTTCTCCGCCGGATCTCGGACATACAATAGGGTGTCGTCTGCATAAAGGAATATTATTTACGGGGTTCTGGTCATTCTGAGTACTCTATGTGCATGGTTTTGTCGAACGAACTCAGCCATAGGTTCTATCGTTAGGGCAAATAGAATGGGGGAAAAGGGGCATCCTTGCCTGGTGACTCTGTTAAGTAAGAAGGTGGCTGACAAAACACTATTGGTTAGTGCCCTCGCACTTGGGTTCGTATAGAGTAAACAGACGCATTTAACAAAATATTGGCCTAAACCAAACCTCTCGAGAACCAAAAATAGGTAAATCCAGGAGACGGAGACGAAGGCCTTTTCCGCGTCCAGCGCTGCAATGGCCGCGTTTACCTTAGGATTTAATTGTGCCATGACTCCGAAGAGTCGCCATAGATTTAGGGCTGTAGATCTGGTTGGTATGAAGCCGGTTTGGTCCGGGTATACTAACATGGGCATGTAGAGCAGCATACTGGTTGCAAGGATTTTTGCAAAAACCTTTGCGTCAGTGTTGAGGAACGATAGTGACCTATACAAACTCATGTCTTGCGCTGGTCGATGGGGTTTAAGGAGCACTGTTATTTCTGCCTCGCGCATTGGCTCGGGTAGTGTTCCCCGCTCCATGGCTACTTCCCAAACTTTCAATAGGATGGGGGCTAATTTATCTTGGAATTCCTTGTATAATTCGGATCCCAGCCCATCTAATCCCGGTGCTCTACCTGAAGTTAGGGCTTTGATTGCCTCAGTGATTTCTTCTACTGTGATGGGGATGTCTAGTATCATTCTTGTTTCCGGGGTGAGTGTTGGGAGGTCTAGCTTGTGTAAGTAGTTGGTTATCTCATCCTTTGACTTGGTGTCATGATTAGAATATAGGGTTTTATAAAATTCAGCAAAGGTGTCATTTATAACTTGGTCTCGGTTCACCATCGTTCCCTGGGGTGTCCGTACACTGGCAATAGGAAAATTATGGTTTTCCGCTCTGAGCATCTGAGCTAGAAATCTCCCGGCCTTGTTACTTTCCCCGTATCGTCGGGCGTGTGCTGGGTTGGCCATGTACTGGATTTCGCGATCTGCTAATTTATTGAATTTGCTCAGTGTAATATGTATATCTGCGAGAGATTCTTTACTGTGTCTGATGGTATATTCGAATTCCAACAGCTCCAGTTTTGCTTCCATTGTGTCTAACTCTCTCCTAACAGTTCTCAAGAGCCCAGTGGATTTGGCCATGACGGCCTCCCAGACCCATACCTTGAATGTTTTCCATAGCGTAGCATGGCTTTTCACTGATCCCTCATTAAGTTTGAAGAATTCCTCAATTTCAGTGTGAAGGGATTCGCACACATAGGGATCCTTCAATATGGCGGGGGGCATCCTCCACCTTCTTGTCTGCGGTGTGCGATTGCATATGTTTAGGGTCATGGATATTGGAGAGTGGTCCGAAAGTGTGCAGGGGTGCATCTCGCAGTTTGATACCATGTCAGAGAGGGTGGAACTGATGAGCCAGTAGTCGATACGTGACTCGGAATCGTGTACCGATGAGTAGTAAGTAAACCGTCTTTCCCATGGGTGTGTTTCCCTCCATATATCCACTATGGACATTTGATGCATTATCTGCTGCATGGTCAATGCAGCATTGGTGGCGGAGCGGGGGGTATTAGAGGACTGGTCTAGATCTATATCCAGGATCTTGTTAAAGTCCCCCCCCATATCACCGCTGGGTCATCAGTTGTGGTTAGCATGCCGTTTATACTACTATAAAATTCATGGTCATCTATGTTAGGACCATAGGTGTTGATGATCACTACTTGTTGTTCCGCCACCTCTCCCCAAACCAGCACATATCTACCTTGGGGATCCGTTTTGGCCTCTCGGGGTCGAAATCCCAGTTTCGGGTGGATTAATGTGAGTACCCCCCTGGCCTGCGTAGAATACTCAGTATAATATCGTAATGGTCCCCATTTCGGGAGGAAACTAGTACAAACCTGGCCAAGTGTGTGTGTTTCCTGGAGCAATACAATTTGGGGGTTGTGTCTGGTAACATAGGCTGCAGTTTTCCGGGCCTTGATTGGGTTGTTGAGACCTCAGACATTCCAAGAAAGGAGATTAACAGTTATTCCCTTACTACCCCGTGTCATATTCCTCTCGGAGTGTAGTTCTGTGCCCTGAACAATGAGACAAAACTGCTGATTCAACTGTGTTCGATGCAATAATAATCTCTGATTTTAAACATTTAACATTCTCAACCAAACTTGAACATATGTCGGGGGGGACTCCACCTCGTGTCCCTTCTCTAGCCCCCCGACACCAGATATTTGTGGCGTCGTTATGTACCTTTACCCCACTCCCACCCGCACCATCAACCCCAACTTATGAGCCCTACCCATTAACTTGTGGAACATCCCTTGGGAGTGCACGCTGCAGCCACAGTATTTTTGGACGGTGCCACCCATCCAGCCACATTTGAAACTTGAACTTGAAAAAAGATAGTGCTGTGCTGACTGTCATTCATCAGGGCCTCTTGTTAGGAAATATTTCTTAATTGTGGGTAATTCTCCTTCCATGTGGCAACCCCTAAACTTTTTGCTGTTGTTTTCACCATGATCTAGACTTTGCCAGAGAAGTGCGGCCTTCTGCCGCACTCCTCTGGGCTTTCGCTCCATTCTTACGGGGAAACTGACATGCCCTTAAGACAGTCAGTACCGGGAAACGTTGTTTTCCGCAGTTTCTTTATCATGTTGCAGCTTTCGTGCAACATGGCACAAGAGGGCACTGTAAGCTAAGTTACTGTTCTCTTGGGTCTCTAGTCGTCTACAGGCCATAAATACTCTCTTTGGATTGTAAATGAACGGTGCAAATGAATCACGGACGGGATTGGTGGGAGCAATCGTTTCTTGTGTTTTTGAGCTCCTTTTGGCGTTTTAAGCGCATTTCTCGCGCTTAGCCCAAAATGGTGGCGTGGCTCCCAAAATGGCCAGACCACGAGGCTCTTTGTCCTGTTCGCTGACCGTCTTGCCCCCTTCACCTCCCCCAGGTCGAGCTGACCCGGGGCCTTCCTTATTTGGGCATGTACTTTCCCGCAAAACACAGTTGCTTTCACGGGCTTCTACAGGTCTGGTGTGTGCCTCCAGGATGGGGGCTGGGATGTCTGGTCCCAATACACATCCTGGGAGCCAGAGAGTCTAGGGTGGTGTGAATGCCTTGGACCCCCGTGGCCCGTGATGAGGTCCACAGATGGTGTGAGTGTTTTATGAGCGGATCTCTCATTGGGTCCCCTCCGTTTTGGCATGAAGGGAACCGTGGATAAGAGGGGGCTGGAAACGCCACTACCATGTCGATCTCCTGAGTTCTCATGAACAAAGGAATACAGGAGCCAAGTATCCTGCAACCACGAGGCTGAACCGAGGAATCGCTGGTGACCAGCTGAAGGACTGCTCCTCTGCACTGCTGTCGCTTTGTGAAACCCTTTCTACCTCGGATCGAACGAGAAGGCCTGTACTGGTACTTCGACCCTTGGAATAGTGGGAACAACTATTCTCAGCATCTTCACCATCTCCTGCACGTAAGCCTTCGGAAGTGTCTCTGGGCCATCCAGCAGACTGACCAGCCTACCCAGGAGTCTTGCTCTGTAACCGCCGTCAGGTTGTGTTGTATTACGGGTCCTTGTCACTCTCACACGATTCGTACACTTGGCATTCCCAGGTCTGAAGTGAGTAGTGTACATTTGGCTGAAATACACACGGCCGCTCCGGTGCCCTGCTGTGGTAACAAACTGTGCGGGTTCACTGCGTTTGGGACGCCCTCAACTCAACTTCTGCTGCTGCGGAATCTACACGACGACGAGATGTCCCCTGCTCCTATCTGAACCTGCCAGCACTGAAACTGACGCGGAGAAGCCTGGGTCTGCTTGAATCAGGGACCGGTGAGTAGCATCGCTAGGAACTGGTCGCCCTCCTGTAGGAGCCCATAGCTTTTCCCCGCTGTGTCTAACAGCACGCCTTTCCCTACTCACGCTCTGCTTCTGCCCACAGTGGAGGCTGCGCTTGAGTTGCGGAGCTCTGTTCATCTTCATTTGTTCACCGAACTAAACTGCCTGATTCCTCGAAGAGACTCCTCTTTTTGCCCGGGGGACCAGTGTGTGCAGGTACTTTTGAGCACAAGGCTCCACTCTTCATAGGGCTTGGACTTCCTTTTAGTTAGGTGCCTCTGAAGGCAGACTGGGATAATTATTATTCGCACTGCCTGTTTTCCTCCCCATCTAGGTGGTCTACACATTTTGTGCGTCTAACTCGTTAGACTCGTTTGTATTTGTATATATATTGTATTGGTTTGGTATATGTTGGTTTACTGGAGTTTTATTGTGATTTCTCGCTACGGTCAATGTTACAAAGGCCTTGTAATAAATGTGTATATATTTTTAATATAACACCTGTTTGGAGTAATTTATAAGTGTCCTTGCTTTGTGTACTTATTGCGGGCTTTCAGTCACCCTCACCCCTCTTGAGACCTAGTCTTGACCGCCGCGATTGCTACCCTGATTGGTCTGGCTTGTCCAGAGGTTACCCTGTTCCAAGAAACTAGGTTGGCCTTCTGAACCTCTGAGCCTCCAGGACAGAGTTCAGAAATCCGACTTAACACCTCTAATGTCATCACTTTGATGTTGGAGGTCATTTTGGTCGGGGTCATCCCTTTGTTGTGGCAGGGGATGGATGTTTCTATATAGTTCATTGCCGCTGATGGGTGCTTCAAGAAATTCAAACGGCCCCTGTGTTGTATCAGTAGTTTTGCAGGAAACATTAAGGCGAATGGGACCTTTCGAAGTCTGAGTTGTCTCTTTACCGGGTCGTAAGATCTTCTTTGTGTCTGTACTCCTGCAGCAAAGTCGGGATATTTATGGATGTTGTATCTTCTGTGTCGCAGTGGGCCCTTTTCCCTTGCCAGGCGGAGTACTGCGTCCCTATCTCTGTAGTTAAGGAGTTTGGCAATGACGGTGCAGGGTGGGGCACCTGGCTTAGGAGTCGGGACGAGGGTGCGGTGTGCTCTTTCCACCAAGACATGTTCTGAAAAAGAGTTCTCATCGTAAAGAGACCTTAGTAAAGACTCGATATGCGGTTCCATGGGGCCCTTGCAGAAGGATTCGGCGAGTCCCACTATGCGGATATTGTTGCGACGTGATCTGGACTCCAAATCGTTGCATTTAGTGCGCAGTTTAGAC
The DNA here is from genome assembly GCF_040938575.1 of Ambystoma mexicanum. Classification (NCBI taxonomy): domain Eukaryota; kingdom Metazoa; phylum Chordata; class Amphibia; order Caudata; family Ambystomatidae; genus Ambystoma; species Ambystoma mexicanum. The sequence goes on from NC_090936.1 coordinate 316,130,608, forward strand.
ATTTCGTTTTTCATTGCGGATATATCACGGGTGTTTTGCCCAATTGCATCTTCGTTGGTCCCAATTCTATTTTTCGCATCCGTAATTCTTGCACTTTCCTTTTATACTCGGGCTTTGAGCGAACCGATGGTGGAGACGATGTCATCCAACTTGACGTTTACCGCAAGGAAGCCATTCTGTACCGTGGTAAGGAGGTGATCAAATTTGGATTCCTCCTGGGGATCCATGGATGTCGCAGATACTGGGCTCGGTGTGCAGGCTAGGGTTTGGGAACTTGTGTATGAGTCCATCGGGCCTGTCTTCTTCTTCTTGGCACTGGAGCCCCTTGGCATCACCTGGTGGTAAATTTAGGGCAACCAACGGCCGCCCACATGTTCTAATTGGTCCGGGCTACGTACACGGTTGTTCTTTTTATTATTTTAAACAAGGCGGTATCTGGACCATGCACAAGAATGCGATGCGGATGTAAGCAGGGCTGCAGAGTACAGTTTTTGGTGCCGTAGACTGTGTTGTAAGCTGATGTGTGGTTACTTCAGAGCGGTCCCAGCTTCATTTGAATTACAGATGCCCCTTCAGGGATTGAGGGGTGATTCCAATGCCAATGGCGGGTGTCACCTCCTTGGTTATAACTTTATTATTAGCAGTTTGGACTGTGATCTCCCAAGTGCAATCACAGTGTAGTCTGCCACTCCGGGATGTGCGAGCCACAAGATTTCGGGTAGTGTATGCCCCGTATGACTAGTGAATGTTTAGCACTATGGTCCTTGGGGGGTCAAACACATGTGCTTAGGGGTGAATTGTGGCTCCAACACCATGTGTGTTTATTTCACGTTAGTCCAAATGTGTTGTCTTTCTCCCGAGCAGTAGAACGTCTGCCTCTCCCCATGTATGTGTAGTACCGCTGGATCTCCGTATGGAGTCCGGGGCACAGGGGGTGTCTTGAACCAGGAGCGGTGGGGTTCTGCCTTTGATGCTCCTGCCTGCTCCATGGGTGCCTCAGATGGCAGTCCCCCAGGAACGCTCGTCAGGCAGCACCCCCTGCGGAGTGGTGCCCACCAGTTCACAGGTGAGTGGGGTGGGTCCGGGCCAGGATGGTCCCCTGGGGGAATGAAGGTGAGCCCCGCCACCTCAGGGAAAGTTATGCTGGCAGGTGGGCGCGGGGGGCACCAAGAACGTACCTTCAGTGCAAGCGGGGATGCTGCCGCCCTGCGCACAGTCCACCACGTGTCTCCGCTTGTCCGCCTCTGAGTGTTGTGGGACAGGACAACAGTCGGAGCACGCGTCCCAGTCTCCAGCTCCCCGGGTCGGCAGATGTTGTTGTCGCCCCTCAGCAGATCGCCTACCATCCACAGCACCAAAAGTCCTTTCTCCAAATGATTCCCACTCTGTGGAGACCAGTGAGACACCCGCACTCGTGTATTGAGAGTGTAGCTCTGCCCCCACAACGGCCCTTGCAGGTGGCCCAAGCAGCGGTCTCCCGTTGTGGTTGCGTGGTTCTCTCCTCCAGTTCCTGATGCGGGATGAGCCCGCCGTATCTTGTGAGGCTGTTTTTGGGGTGAAATGGTTCAGTTTTTCCTTGCGATTTTACATGGAGGCACTCGGGGGTGCGGGCAAGCAACACAGCTAATGTGGGTGGTGTGGGTGGGCTTGGAGCAGGATATTTCCTAATCAGGATTTGTCCCTGGAGAGGAGCTCGGGTCTCAGGCGGCCATTTTGCATGTGCGCCACACCGCCCCCTCTCTTTAGATTTTAATCCTGCTTCAACATCAACCATAACCTTCATTCCTAATGCCTTTTTTGCAGTCTTCTTGCATTGTGAGATTATTATCCTGATCACACAAAATCCAACCAAAACCATCACTATCAGGGATCCAAGGAACTTGAAAATGTCTGCCATCCATTGTGGAACACATGAGAAAATTGATCCAAACCAACTATCAACAGCAATGTCTTCCCCTTCATCTATCATCTGGATGTGTAGTTTCATCAGCAAATGTTATGGTCTCTGTCAAGGTGCCATTCTTGTCATAATGAGAAGGTATGAACGTGCAATATGATTCTGCGATTTTGGCACAAACGCCTCCATCCACAGCTGTGATCATGTTCAGGACATATCTATTCTGAAGAGTCATCAATCGTATGGCTCTCAGCTCCTCCTTGATTGCATTGAATCCCTTTATGGTAGTGCTAATCGTCTGCAAAAGCTCCCATCTGGTTATCTGTAACCATTTGGTATTTGCTGCCGTCTGAATCCTGGGCATGAAGATTATCGTGAATATCGATGAAGTCTGACTAAACAATCTGTGTTCATATGGAATGGAATAAAAAGCTTCTATTGACTTGGCTGAGAAATAATTATCTCTCTTCGATTCAATAGCTTAGCAGATCTCTTCTTTCTAAGGTGTGCATCTGCTTTTGGAAATTCACCAATGTTTAATTCACTTTTAGGAATCACCAATGCTGGAACATGGACATTTACTATAGAACTCTGTCCTCCCAAATCTCTGGGCAGCTTCATGTAAGCTCTGGATCTACAGGCTCTATAGTGATCCATTATCACTGCTGTTCCAATGTTCATTCCTGGCACATCAAAGACTCAACCACAATTTAGATTTTCTCCAACATTTCTCGTACCATTGTTTCTGAAACACAGCTTTGCATTGTCCAGAGGCACTATCTTTAAAGGCCCTCCTTTGTCTTCGACCCAAGCCAGTAGTTTTGCAAGTCTTGGCAATAAATGTTTGTATCCATTTTCCACAATATCAATGGTTAGTTTGCGGTAAACAATTACTACCCACGCTCTACAGATAACCACACCTTGCTTGCAGCCTTCTCGAGAAAGTACAGATCCCCTCTTTCCTTCCATCTTCAAATTTCTTCTGCAGTTTTTCCTGGGCTCTCAAGTCTTCTCATCTCATTCCACCTCCTTTCACTCCAGGATGTTCATATCTTACCACATGATTTCTGGTGTGTCCTCTTGCTCTTGTCTTTGTGCTGTTAGGCCCATGAACTGACCTCTTACCCGGCAGAGTGCAACGTGAGATTGACAATGTGCTGTCTGAACATCTATTTGAATGGCTATGAATATCTTAGACTTTCCCATAGTGTTAGGCAGGAGTGCACATACATAGCATTCCTGCTCTGAGGTCCTCTTTCCTACCTCTTTCATGTGCTAATACCACATGTTGTTTCCCAAATGTGCTGTACTATCCAGGTAATCATTCAATTGATGATCATCTTCCCTTGCACTTCTCTTAGGTCTCTTTCTTGCCTCTTGAGCTTTTATGATCATCTCAAAGTATATCAACATAGTTATTTCTTACTGGAGGAATCATAAGAAAACTTGTAAGTGAAATTGGTGTCTTTACATATGCTACTGATGTAGGTATAATCATGCAGGGCCTTGGCTGTCTCACAATTGCCATATTTGAACCTTCCTTCTGCATAGGAAGATACACGGGAACCACTACTCTCTTTGGATCAACGTAATTAACAGTGTGTATTGTGAGAAACAGAAGAATAGTAATAAATATAATACATGTATGTATTATATACTAATACATCCAGCTCCAGCAACAGTGGCTTCTTGCACGTTGCTGTGTTCTCTCGTTGTTTGCCACATTATTATTATTGCTATCAATATTTGCCTGTGAATACTTTTAAAGAAAGAAAAAATAATGTTAATCAGGCAAGTTTGTCAGATGCTCGGGTAGTAGACGAATCTCCTTTATTATCTCATGTATCAGCCAATTTATTGCAGGTCAATTCCTGTGATCGCTCAGAAATACGTAAGTATTTGTTTCTCACCCAAAAAGATAAGGATGTTTGTGGAGCAGAAGATAAAAGATCATTCCAAGCAAATTATGGGCATCTTAATCAGATAGGACCATCTGTACTTATTGTACAATACTAGGTAACTGGAAGATCTACTCAATCATGGCTGCGAGCAGTCCCCTCACAATGGGACCTTTTTTAGGATCTTGCAAAAACAAGTGAATGTCACAAGTTCTCCCAACCAGCGCAGTATATGCACGAAGAATGAAGAGGAAAACAGCAAGAATGATCCGATAAGTGTTGCCATCAGACACGACCATGGGCGCCTCCAAAGTGAAATTCGGCAAGAAAGGAGTCGGGAAACTGCTCCCTCTTCCAGTCATCGAAAAGGAACTTGAGATTTGGCATTTTTCTTATTCAGGATCTCAATGCTTCACAGTCCAATGGTAGCAAACTCCTGTGGCTCAAGAACAATAGCTTTTTCACTCCTTGCTTACCAGCTATAAAGAGTGTCTCGGATGAACCATACTCCATCTGCACACTTTTTCTCTGTCTACTTGACAGTCTCTGCGTCCTTCTTCCTCATCATCCATCTAGTCTGCACATGCTGAACTTCTTCTCTGTGGCTTGCTTCCGAATAGGGTGGGGGTGCGGTGGTCTCTCAAGCGTAGATTTTTACATCCCCCTGGTGTATCCAAGCACGTCTCCCTAGCACCTTCACTGCCGATGGGGTCACATCCTCCACTACGAAAGGGCCATTAAATCTGGGCGTGTGCCACTTTCGCATGAAATGTCTGATTAAGATGTTATCACCTGGAAAAAGTCTAGGATGACGTAATTCTTCAGGTCCAGTTGCTATATGGTCTTCATCTGTGTTCTGAGACTGACACACTGTCCATTTGACTTGATCTTAAATGACAGAGATACTTGTGGTCATACATATTAAGAAAGCACGTAGCTCCTTTCCTAACAATTTTGCTATTGTCTGAGCATCACTTTGAGTCCTGGATGGATGAGTGAGAGGCATTCTCATTTGCCTCCCTGTTACTAGTTCATGGGGTGTGAGTTGATGGTCAGAGCATGGTTGATTCCTCAATGCATGCAATGCAAGGGGCAGCCAATGCAGCCATCCCTTTTTCAACATTAGCTTTAGTGTGACTATCCTCTCTTTGAGCAGACCGTTGAGTCTCTCACATTATCCGTTCACTTGCGGGTGATAAGCAGAAGAAAACGTATGCTTAATGCTCAATAATAAACTTATTTGTTAAAAAACCTAATTCATAAAATGGGGGCCACTATCTGATCTTAAAATCTCACATATTTCCCATCTAGGAAATATATCTCGGACTAAGAACTTCGCAGTGCAAGTGGCATCAGGGTGTGTGCATGGACCAGCCTCGATCCACCTAGAGAAGGGGCACACCACCACTATAATATAACTATATCCATTACAGACCTGCAGAATATCAACATAGTCGATATGTAAATGCTGAAAAGCACCATTTGGTTGAGGAATAACTCCTCTGACTGTTTGCAGCGTGTGCCCAGCAGTAGAGTTTTGACATACGATGACATTTACTACATAAAAAGCAACGTGTTCTAACAAGTTTGGTACACACCAGTCCTCCGCAATGGTTGCTGTGAGGCTCTCCCTAGTGACATGCACAGGGTATTGTAGCTGTTGCAATGCCACCCTCAATAAGGCTACAGGCATCACCGGTTTACCAGTGCTGCCCTGTCGCCATAGTGCCTCGGAAAGGGATAAAGATCTTTCTCATCCTGTGGGGCTCCACCTTGAACTTCCATCAATTGTGTTTTCAATAAATGGTTAAAGCTTTCTTTTACAATCAGCATCACCCCCATTCTCTCTTTCACATCAGGCGTATAAAAGCTCATTATATCAGGTGAATATGCAACTCTTTTTGCCTCTTCATCTGCGGCTTGGTTTCACGTGAAATAAAGTCTGCTCTTTTAGTGTGTGCTGCGCACTTAACTACCGCAATTGCTACTGGGAGTTGTAGTGCTTTAATAAGTCTGTCCAATAAGCTGGCATGCTGCATTGGCATGCCGTCCACTCAGATGTAGCCCCTCCTTTTCCAGCATGCTAGCCCTGCGTGCACAGTTGACATCACGTAGGTGGAGTTGCTGTATACTGTTACTTCCTGGTCTGCGTGTTTCACGAGCACGATAATCAGCGCCACTAATTCTGCAGCCTGTGCTGAAAAGTGAGACGGCAGTCGTACACTTGTCATTACATCAAATTCTCTGTTAGTCCTGTGTTTTACCACAGTGGCACCTGAATACCTTTGTCCATCAGTTTGATCGATCTTCGAGGAACCATCAATAAAAAGAATCTCCCCCACTGCTAGAGCATTTTTCTTTACCCTTGGGATCTCATCATAGAAATTCCTCATAATTCGAGCAATCATGTACCTGTTCACCCTCTGCCAGTGGTTCAGCTACAAATGTTGCAGGGTTCACCATTTTACATCTGACTATTTTAATCTCTGGATTCTATATAACCACCTCATAAGCAGAAGCTCTTTGAGATGTCAGTATAACTTTAGGTTTCTCCAAAACAGCAAATAAAGGATGTTCAATAAATAACGTCAATAACACTCCAATACTATGCTGGCAGACTTCTCAATAGTCAACGCGGAGGCTGCCAATGATTGTTCTCAAGGGAAGTTACCCCTCACTACTGGGTCCAAAATCCCAATGTAATATGCTAAATGCTTGTACCCCAACATAGTTCTCTGCGTGAGCACTGCTGTCATGTCTGTTCCATTTGTGTGTGAAAATAAAAACAATTCTGCAGAATAATTCAGAATCCCTTAAACTGGAACTGTGCAAATTGCTTTTTTTAACTCATCAAACCCTTCATCCATTTACTCAGTCCATACAATCATTTCCTGATTCACCTGTGCTTTTTTTCAAGGCTGCAGCAATGGTCTTGTGTATGAACTATAATCAAATACCCAAGCTCTAACATAATTGCACAATCCTAAAAATTGTTGCATTTATTTTACTATGTGCGGTTTTGAGGTTTTCAAAATTACCTCAGCTCTTTCAGGTGTAACTTTCTTTCCATCATGCAAGATTAACTGACCTATGTACAACACTTCTTCTTGGCAATACTGCAATTTCTCCTTGTCCACTTTATATCATTTCTCTGCTAGAATAATCATTAGCTGAACTGAGTCACGTCTGCACTCTTCTTCTGATGTGCTGCAGACCAAAATATCATCTGTGTATTGCAGGACGACACTTGCCAAATCAACATTGCTTAAGTCCATCTGCAGGACTCTATTAAAAATCGATGGAGACTCACAATACCCTTAGGGCAATCGTGTGCTTTTCAGCTTAGTCTGACGGAACTTAAATGATGTCAGATCCTGAGGATATTTATGCAATGGGATTGATAAAAATGCATTTTTCAAGACAATCACAGTAAAATATCACACCTCAACAGGGATACTACATAGGATCATCACCGGGATAGGAACTAAAGGAAACTCGGCCTCTACAATCTGGTTAATTGGCCTCATGTCTTGAATCAAATGCCACAACCCCGCTTTAAATTTTTTGATAGGGTCCACTGCGGTATTGCATGGTGACTCTGACATCACTAAAATGCCTTTATCCATTATGGCGAATATTGTCTTAGAAATACCCTTGTCTGCCTCTCGAGACATGGGATACTGCCTTTCTTGAGGTAAAATTGCTCCTAGCTTCTGTTTAATCTTGACTTCTCCAACCCCCTTTAATAGGCCTACGTCATAGGGGCCTGTGGTCCATAAAGAAACTGGCACTTTCGCCACATCTTCATAAGAAAATGCGGGACGCTGTCACACTATCATCATTTTCTGTGGAACCTTGCGTCTTTCTGCATCAATCCAATATGTAATGCTCATCTCAAATATTACTTCATCATCAGATGGGTCATCTCTAAATATGTCCTCATCAGTAACGTCAGTCAATCTGTAACCCTCTCCAACAGCAATCCATGATCTGCCGTCTGTACTCCATGATCTGCCGTCATTATCAAATCCTACGAGCATGGCCAATTCTCCTCGCACTGCAGCTGCTTGTAACACTAAGGGAAAATCCTGTCCCCCCTCTTCGTCCATGGAAATCTCTGGTCTAAAGAGAAATTCATTACATATTCTCACAATCTTACACACATTACCATGCATACCCCATAGTGAAACACTTATGGTTCTAATGGTGCTCCTCATATGGCTATTTGCCCTGTAAATGCCATAATAAATTCATCCATGTTTAAATAATGTATTCCTGGCATTGAACACACTATGCTTGCATCAGTGAAAGAAATCGTCATGTTTAATTTCGTCATTAAATCTCGGCCCAGTATATTAACTGGTGTCTGCCTTGAATTCAACAATGGAACAGACATATCACATTCTCCTATAGAGACTGGCAATTTCTCAGGAAAAGGAACTCTACATGTAGCTCCTGAGAATCCTTGAGCATTCATGACATAACCCAAAAATGTTCCCTCTCGTATACATGAGCGTGTTGCACCCGTGTCTACTAAAAAAGAAAAAGATTTGCCTCCTATAGTGACATCAACCCTTGGTTCCTCTTGAGGATTGGGAGTCACAGATTGTACTGAACACATCAAGTCACCCAGTGAGCTGTCCTATTGTGGGTACACACTTATTCCTGTGCCCATGAAATAATTTCCACCCTCAACAGTAACACCCCCTATTCTAGGAGTCAATAATTGTCCTGTGTTTGCGCTCTGCTGTATCTGCATGCGTGCGTGTTCTGACTGCCATTGTGGCAGAGTCATTGGTGCTTGCCGTGGTTGCAAAGCCTGTTGCATTCTCAGCGCTTGTGCTTGATACACTGTCTGATCTTGGGTAAACCCGTCCCTACTTTATGAACTATATATAGGTGGATAGATGGTCCCCCCTCTTGAGAACTGGCCATTCTGTACATACCCTTGGGTCCCACATGTTGGTGCTATGTGCCCTGTCATTCCACATGTCCAACATACAGGAGGGGACTTCTGATTTGCCCTCCCTGCATGCCTTGATTATCATTCTGCGTAGTCTGAAACCCACCTTGTTTGTTCTGAAAATGTCATTGATTATTCTGGAAGCCCCTTCTGCAGAAGCCTCCCCTTCCTCTTGGTATGAATCCATTACCTCCCTGATCAAACTGCTGTTGGATATTCACCTGTGGCATGCTTACTGCTTGTTGAGATCCTGGCCCTTCTCCACTAGTTAAAATCGCCCCTTCTATAGCATACTTCGATAGCTTCTTCTGTACTAGCTTAGCTTCCTCAATCTTCCTTCCATCGTCTCTCTTCTGATTTTTCTCCTGCAACAGTCGGCAATGATGCGCAATTGTCAGCTGTATTTTCAGCCATGGTTTTGCCTCCATACCCACCGGCTTCTTGAGCTGTCTGTGTACCTTGTCTGGTAGTCCCTGACATAATATATGATAGAACACATGTATACATTTTCCCCATGACTCCCACGTTTCCAAACACCACTGCTCTTGAAAATTCTGAATGTAAATAAGTGGATCCTCCCCTTCCTGAATTTTATGTGCCATTACAGCGCCCATATCTGAAGTATCAGGATATTGTACTCGAAGGGCTTTCCAGACTGCCGCTCTGCAATTATTAAACGGCACTCCATCATGCGCTGTTTTCTGTGCAGTGACACTCGCGTATCCTGCTCTCGACCAAATGTCATTCTACCTCTCCCCAATGGTAGCTGCTAGAAGATCCTTAATGTCCCCTATGGCTAGCGTATTTCCTCCTGTCATTTTCTCTAATTCACAGATCCATTTTCCAGCACCCGATGTTAAACTCTGGAGTTTACACCTTAAATCATTCTTATCCATTTGGGGCCACAGTATATACTGTGGTCTGGCTCCTCCTTTCTCTAACAAGGGGAACTTCAAAATCCTAAAATCACGCTCGTCTCCCGTCGTCTGCCTGTCCATAGCATGGAAAATGGTTCCACACCATCTTCTTCCTGGTAATGACCTTAGCCTGCTCACATAGGGTGGCAAGTCCCCCCTCTCACTAAGAGGTCACCTTTAAGGCCAATCTGGCTGCACCAGGGGCTCTTCTGTCCTCAATTTAGGTAGGTCCAGATCTGACCATCTCACTTCCTTATCTATCGGAGAACACCCCTTGGGACCACATGCACTAGCACCCTCCTCCCCGCGGAAGGTTTCTCTATTTTTGTCTGACATATCTTGTCCCCAACTAGTGTGGCTTCCCTCTTTCTCGTCTCTGTTTAACATTAGCTTGTCCAAAGACAAGGCTCTATGCTCAAGGCTGAGCAGACCCCACTCTTTGCCTCGCGACTGAATACTTTCAAATCAATAGTCTTTCCCTTTATTTTTCGATACAGTTTTTGTCCTCATCTCCTGATCAGCCATCTCGATTCTGTCTCCAATAGCTCCTATTTCCAAATTATCTTCTAAATCCACTCTAGAGGGTCCTGGCATTGGCTGTTGTGTCGGGAAGAACTCCTGTATGTCTTCCCATGCCACTACTGGATTAGGTTCCATTAACTCTTTCTCCAAGTGATCAATGTTGCGTGCCCTTTGCCTTCACTTTCGTCCCATTTCCTTGTCAAAATCTCTTCATTTCTTTGCTTCCTCCCTAACCCTTTCCTCTTCCTGTCTTTCCCCCTCTCTTCTCTCATTTGCTATACACACTTCTTCATCTCTGAGTCTTTGCATTCTTTTGACTCTTAATTTTTGTTCTTCCCCTTCTTCTCCTCTCTTTGCTAGCCTGTCTCGACCTTCGATCGCTCCCTGTCTGTTGATATACATTCTCTGCTTCTCAGCTCTCTTCTGTTTTTTCAACTTTTCGTCTTTATACAGTTGTTCCCTCCGTTGTCTGCTCTTTCTTTTAGCCTCGTCTTCTTTCAATCGTTCCTCTCATTCCTGTCTTTTTTATCTTATTCGTTCTGATCTTCCCTTTGTCTTACTTCCTCAATGCTCTTTCCATCAAGTTTGAGCAATATCTCACGCCCATCCATTCGTTCTGTATGAGCACTACCTCGGCAGCTTTGTCTTTCTGTCCTTTTCATCTCTTTATTTCTCTTTCTATATCTAGAGACATAACTGGTTGTTCACTTCTCTCTTTGTCCCGTGGGACTTTAGAGATTACGTCCCTCTCTGGAGTCTTTTCTGGACTCTTGATGCTGCTACATGCAGGCAGCTCAAATGTCGGATTACTGTACCCTGCTGCTGCCTTAAGTTCTCTTAAAGGATATAATCCTTCATCTCTAATACTATTGCCATTTACTTCAGGTGCGTTAGGGGGAGCAGAAGGTGCAACAACCGCCTCTTTACACTGGTTGATCATCCAGTCTTCAGGATGCAGGTCTTCCCTTTCCTCCTGGTACATCCTCCAAAGCTCTAAGCTAGCTAACCTCTTTTTTAGCTTTTTTCCTGTGTACGCTGTTTGCAAGTATTTCGCCATGTGTTGCAAAACTGCTTTGGACAGGGCTCACCCTTGTGGCCATGGGATGAAGTTTTTATCTGCCTTGCCCTTCACCCATTCTGCACTGTATTGTTTAAGCTTGGCTGCGTGCTTTGGCAGCTGTTTGCACAAGTGAATAAGTGGAGTAGTAACATCTTCCATCATGACTTACCGTTATTTTACACAGATAAATACTTTTCAGAAAAATAATACAATATGAGCATACACCAATCGTCGCAATTCCAAACCTCTAGGTTACTTTTTACTTCAATCTACCTATTCAACAAACACCATCAGTCAACTAAATAAATAAATAATCAGATTTCAGCCTTTTACCACAATCCTATTACTTTTCATTTTTCAATATTTCATCACTTCTTTACCATATGCAAAATATAAACCATACAAACAGACAGACAGACTGACACACTGGCCGGCCCACATTTACTTCCGTCAATGCTCGTGTGACTATTCTCGCCCCTAATAATGACTCTGATCGGAGTATGAGTTGTTCTCTTTAAGGATCCTTGATCATCCGTAGCCTAGGTATGTCCACTTGGACTTTAAAACAACTCCTTCTAAACATCCTTGGCATATGATACTGGGATTATCATATGGATCGCTCCTTGTCCATATACCTTAAACTATGATGCTCTTTGTCGTTAAACCAAAATACCCCAATCAACCCTCCGTTACTCTTTCCCCGTTATCCCTTTATCACTTTCCCCACTCAGTGCCCATTCATTGTTTGCCCTCTCATTCTCCTCACCATTCACGTTTTCAGCTTCTGATCACCGAGATCGCCCCCTCCTCAACCAGCTGCCCCAGCTTTTGATCCACTCAGCTGCCTGTAGAAATCGGGAGGGGATTCTGTGAAACGAGGGACCCGTCCGACCTGTCTTCAGTGACTTGTATGTTTTTACTAATGGCCGCTATCTACAGGGAGCTTCACGTTCCTCCAGCTAAATGGCAGAGGACACTCGATATTTCCAGACCCTTAAAAGCCTACTTGGTTGATGGGTCTTTAACCATCATCTCTGTTACCACGTGATCCTCTGTACCCAAAACGGGATGCAGAATATACTCAAACATAAATAATCAGACTGACTCAGGAAGTTGGCAAAGTAAGTATGTGTTTTTTGCAATTGTCTAAAACATGGATTATAACGTACATCAACGAACATCTGCTCAACCTTCTCACTCAGCGAGTTTCATAAAAAAACATAGTTTATATAGTAAAACCTTGTCATCACTGACGTCAATGTATGTGGCAAACTACAAAAACCTACTTGGGAAAGTGATTGGCTTATAGGGAACATATAGGTATACGTTCCATACTTGTCAGGAAAGTGATTGGGTCTCTAAAATCAGGCCAGCAACTAAGCCCTCCTCTAGTGCAAGTTCATAGTACAAGTGCAAGTCACTATGAACGTCATCAAATACACAATGTCCTATTGGTTACATAAACTATAGGGCTTCCCACCTAATTAGCCTGCCATCTATCATCAATCTTGCCGTCTGCCAGTCAATTAACCCTTTGAACATGCCCTTGGAAATGTTCTCTGTGCTTGATGTTAGGAAAGATTCCCATCTATGTGTAATTTTCCCTTCAGTTGTGAACCCCCCAACTTTTTGCTGTTGTTTAACACCATAGTCTGACTTTACCAGAGGAGCCAAGCCTTCTGCTGCACTCCTCTGGGCTTTTCGCTCACTTCTTATAGGGAAACTGACATGCCCTTAAGACAGTCAGTACTGGGAGACTTTGTTTCCCTTAGTCTTTTTCAATGTTGCAACTTTTCTGCAACATGTAACAAGTGTACAATGTACCTTCCAGTACAGTACACTTGGGCCTATTAGTCATTTCCAAAGGCCCTAGATACTCTCGAAGGATTTTTTAGGAGAAGTGCAGATGTGCCTTCTGTTCAGGAGGGGAACAAGTTACTGACGGGCCGATAGGTCAGCCCTCACCCTCCAGAACTTGTAAGACAAGATAGCTGCACCATGTGAGGACAGGGGGTGCAGGATTCACTTACTCCAACATGACTCAATAATGAGGTAAGTTGGCAAAGGGAAGTCCGTTTAATGACAATTACATCAAACAGAGAAACAAATGGAAATCAGCAGCATTGCGATCACCTGTCTCGTTCCAACTTCCTCGAACTTCGGTCGGACAGCACTTCTTATAGGCAAAAATCGTCATCACTGACGTCTAATTTCTATAAAAAATCATCATGCAATATAATTGGTTAGGAAAGGTAACTTAAGTATAGGTGTTATATCTATATATGATAATAGGGCATGCCCATCCCTCTACATCACGTGTGATATACATCACTATAAATACAACGTCCTATTGGTTACAATATCTATAGGACTTCAGATAACTTGGTCCATTGTGATTGGGCAGGTTGCACCCCTAGACATACATTTTCACTTTTAATTAGCAGCATCCAGAATGGACACCCCTGTGCCTGGTGTCCCAAGTTTCACCCTGCCTCCCTTCCATCAATCAGTGTATTAGGGCGACGTGTCAATTAGTTGGCTAAGGATGGCCTCGAAACTGTAGTCTCTTATCGGGAAAAGTTATGGCATCCTTGGGTCCTGGATGACATCAGGCGATGGTACTTTTTCGCGCCTGGCTGCTCACATGTTAGTTCACCATGAATCTGTTTCAGTTTCCAGCTTTTAGTGCATTTAATTCTCTGTCAGCCTAGCCACCTGCATGGGCCCCCCTTATCTTGATCTTCAAGAGGCAGGCTGGTATGCTCTGAAGTTGGAGTCTTTTGAGCTGACGCTCTCCTCCCCTTCTCTGGTTGACCTCGATTTCCTAGACATGAGCCGCTCTTTGTTGAGTTTCGATTCCACTCCTTCTCTTGCCTTTGGCTGGGTTTCGAAACTTGGCCTGTCAGGCCTCTGGCCGCCTGGGTACATTTCTGCTTTTACAAAATGGAGTCGCACTTGTATAATGTGCCTTGTTGAGGTGTATATATATGGTTGGCGCTTGGCGCTCTATCTTCTACTAAGCATTGCAAGCAGTTTCGATTTCTTAGCATCTTGCGTTTCAAGCCTATTTATTCACGTTTAACAGGGCGGTTGCTTCCATCTTGTCTCATAGCACTGTTTACTCACTTTGTAACATTGTCTCCTCTCTGTGTCTATTGCATTCATTTTCGTAGTTACTCACACTGGTGTGTTATCTTCGATAGCTACTTTTATTCATTCACGGGTCTGTTTAGGCTCTTGTGTCATTTCCACTGGCCTTCCATTAAGGCTTTTGGGTCTCTTCATGGACCGTGTGTTGGTACTCCTCATTTCGTATCAGCGGCTGGTATAGCTGTCTAATAGGGTACCGTGCTGCCCAGGGTTGTCTGCTTATGGGTGCTTCAACCGGTATGGATCTTCTGATGTATACTGGGCAGAGTCCCAGTGCAGCTCTTTGTAGGTTAATTTGCTCTTCATACGTCACATACCTTGGCGAGTATGCTCCTGATACCTCGAAATGAGGGGAAGGGGTGCAGGCTATGTCTGGGACCTCCTCTACACTCCCCCCTCTGGTCAGTTCATCGACCACTTCTGCAATCTCCTTTGCATTCATTTCTTTTGATTCTTCGGTGTCATGCTCATCGTCCTTTGCGTTGGTACATGATGGTGTGAATGTGTGAGCCTTTGGAGTCCATATTTTTATCACGCCCTTCAAACTCCCTGCTGTTTTCACATGTTCGTCTTTGTTCCATGTCATTAGCGGACATTGTCCATTTGGGCTGCAGTAGATCCATTTTCCTTCATACCTTCTTAGTTTCTTAGGGTATGTGAACTTTGTTCCCTCTGGCGCAAATTCGCTAGCTTTCACAAAGTCTCTTATTTCTTCATCAGTCAGGTCTCTGGGCTTCCATCCTGGCTCGACATCAACCATTATTTTCATCCCTATGTCTTTCTTCGCAGTTTTCTGGCACTGTGTAATGATTATCTTGATACGGCAGAATCCTAGCAATACCATTGCTAGTAGAGCTCCCAGAAACTTAAATATATCTGCCATCCGTTGTGGGACCCACGAGAATAGGTCTCCAAACCAGCTGTCATCGTCTCCTTCATCACTTTCATCGATCATCTGGTTTTTCAGGCTTGTCAGCATGCTTATGGCCTCTGTTAGGGTTCCGTTTTCTTCATCGTGTGATGGACAAATGTGCAACTTGATTCTCCGATTTTTGCACAAACACCTCCATCCATTGCAGTGATCATGTCAAGCACATATCTGTTTTGGAGGTTCATAAGTCTGATTGCTCTCAGCTCTTCTTTGATCGCGTTGAATCCTTTTATGGTGGTATTGATGGTCTGCAATAACTCCCATCTGGTTTTCTGCAACCATTTATTATTCACTTGGATGTGGGGCAGGAGTAGTGTTGTGAACACTGTTGAGATGAGGCTGAACAGCCTGTGTTCGTACGGGATTGCATGGAATGCCTCTTCTGATTTGGGAGAAAAGTAATTTTCCGTCTTCATCCTGGATACCAGTTCCGCAGATCTCCTTCTTCGTAGATGAGCATCTGCTTTCGGGAAACTGTCCAACTTTAGGTCATTCTTAGGGATCATTAGTGTGGGAACGTGGACGTTCACTAGTGTGCATATGCCTCCCCAGTTTTTCGGCAGCCTTATGTATGCCTTGGATCCACACGCCCAGTAATGGTCCATAATAACTGCGGTTCCTTGTGTCATTCCTGGAGCTTCAAAGATTCGTCCTCAGTTTTGATTCTCTCCTATCTTCCTTTTGCCATTGTTTCTGAAACAAAGTTACAGGCTCTCCAGTGGTACTATTTGCAGGGGTCCTCCTCTATCTTCGACCCATGTTAGCAGTTTTACTAACCTTGGCCACAGAGGTTTGCATAACCTCTGCAAATTTTCTATTGCTTCCTTGCAGGCTCCAAGGACCATCCATGCTCGCAGATTACTACTCCATCTTCCCATCCATCTGGGGAGACCAGTGACCCCCAGATCTGCATTTGGCCTCTGTTCTTCCAGATTTGAGCCTCTTCTGCAGTCTTTCCTTGAACGTTCAATCTCGGGTTAACTTCCCATCTTATCCCTGATCCTTTGATGCCAGGGTTCTCGTACCTGATCACGTGATTCCTTATATGCGCTCGGTTTCTTGTTTTAATGTCCTGGACGTAGCCATCTTCATCCGGGTAATCCTTTTCGTTGGCCCATATCAACGAGGCGTCTCTTCCCATAAATTGTCCTCTGGTGTTGCACATTGCTACATGTGACATACAGTGTGCTGTAGGGACATCAATTTCTACAGCCACAAAGATCTTGAATTTTCCCAGGCTGTATGGTAGGAGATCACAGACGAAGCATTCTCCTTCCGACTCTCTTCGTCCTACTTCCTTCATCTGCTGGTACCATATGTTATTTCCGAGATGGGCTGTGCTGTCTATGTAATCATTAAGTTCATTGTTATCTTCGTGTGGGCTTCTCTTGATTCTCAGGGTTCTTCTGTAGTTTGCTATGACTATGTCTCTAAATGCGTCTGTGCTGCTTTTCCTCTCTGGGTGTCTCGGTGGAGCTGGCTGCCTCGACTGCATCGCTGTGGTAGGAGGAGGATTTGTGCTTCCTTTCCTTCCCTTCTGTAGTCTGCCATAAACTTCCCGTTACCACCATTTGTTCACCAACTTCCCAACTCATGGCTGTATTGTAGGCCTGCGGCTTGTTCCTTGCGTTGGAGCAGGTGTGCTTGCTATTATAGTTTCTATAGTTCTGTTTTTCTGCTCCTCGTGCAGTTTCTTTGCTTGGACTATGAATAGGAACAAATAATCTATTAGCATGTGTGTCTTCTCTGTGAGTTCTTTCGTGGCCACTTCTGTTCTTTTGAGGGATTTTGCTATGCCCTTTCTCTCTAGTGGTTCACTTAGCTCCTCTTGAGTACTAACACCGTTTTCTGGAATAGATTGTTCGGCATGCAGTCTCCTCTTCTCTGCTGCTTTCATTGGAGGCCCTGTAGCCATTGACACTTGCCCTTGTCTTTGTACATCCTATGTGTGGGTGCGTGCAGTGGTCAGTGCAGCATTTTCATTCATTCCGTGCTGACCCTGTCTCCAGCTTTTCTCTTCATTTGTTACCTCAAATGTGTCTTAATCATTGCTTATAACATTTAAATTGAGTTTGTTACTTTTATCATCAGGTTTTCTTGGGACTGGGATGACTATATAGGGTCTGGGTGCTTTTGTAGGCCCCAGATGTTCATTATCTGGTGGGTGCACTGAGATTGGTGCACTTCACGCACCAATAAAGAAAGCAGTTCTGATTGTTAATGACAGAAAAACAATAATAATAACTATACATATACACACAATCGTTCGGAACGACAATTTGCAGCATTTTCTTCCAGGGAAGTGGAGCCCTTCTGTTGGGGGTAAAACCAAGTTTCTATTCTGTGCCCCCATTTTGAATGAGTTCATAGTCAATTATCTATTCCTTCTTTTGCTCTGGTCTCGTATTTCGAGAGTTTGTTACTATTAGAGGGACGAGTGCTTCTCCAAATGTCCCCCCTCACGTGAGTAACGATGGTAGTCTCTGGGTACTCAGTACAGTTCCTGCGCTAGACTATGGAAAAGGGTTAGGCTATCAACTTTGGTACATCACATTCATTATGCATATTGATAATAGGTGAGGTCCTAATGCACGCCTCGAATTTGCCTTGGTCCTGAGGACATGCTGGAACTTGCTCAATGTGAACGAATGAAAAGATGGAACTGCTAAAAATCACACAAAAATAAAATGTTGTAAAAATAAAAACAAATATAAAAATAAAAGTGAACATATGAAAAAATAGGAAAAAATTAGAAAAATGAAGGAAAAGGAAAATAAGATGGTGGAGTTATTTCACTCCTTTCACTCGGTCTCTCGGCGACAAGTTGAAGAACAGTGTCTCTCTCCCCGATCTGCTCCATGGCGGAAGGATGACGAAAAGTTTTATTGTGGATCTCCTCATTCTAAGGCTCTCCTTAGCAGTGGATGTCCGTAATTGCTTCTCAGTTGCGTTATGATAGCTCTCAGGAGCTTGTTTAATTGTGCGTTCTTTACTGGGTCTCTGAGGAATGTGGGTACGTCAACATTGTTGGGTCCACCCACTAGTTCTGGAAAGTTCTCAATGAGGTGGAAGAAGACTTGGTATGCGCATCTGCTGTCTTCTGGTGACAACGACATTCGCTCTGACTTTCTGGTCCCTAGATCACAGGCCTTTCTTGTGACATGAACCGTTTTTACACTTTCCTGCTGCGTGGATTGAGACCACGTAATTCACTTTGTACCACACTTGGTTTAGGAATTTGTTGTTTCTTGGATCTCTGATAAAGGTTAGGGTATCTGTGGTTCTCCCGACAAGTCCTAGGCACTCCTCTGTGATTCGGAAAAGCAAGGTGTATCTCAGTTCATCAATGATCACTTGAGGTGGAAGCATTTGTGTCCTTATTCCCAGTACTCTGACACTTCGGCAAAAGCCTCCGTGAGGGCCGTCAGTAGTTGCCGTATTATCTTCCTGTTAGGTGGATTTAGAATGAAATCTGGGATGCTGATGTCTCTCCCTACAAGTGATGGATATGTCTCTAATACTAGCCGAAAACAGGAAAGCACATCCTTTGTAATATTTCTACTGGGGGATACCATAAGTTTTATGAAAAAGTCTTGGTACTGGTTGAATCAGGATATCGTTTTTGGTTCTCAGAAATGTCTTATTTTCCGCTTGTCAATGTCTTAGGGCTTTTGCCAATGCTTTGTGTGGCTTTACGTTCATATGAGTAGCGTTACTGCAGCTTTGGATGTGCGATTCTCTTCTTTTGCTCTGCAACTTTGACTGCACAGAATGTCCATATTATTGTCCTTTTATCATTCTTCACTTGGTTTGAGAAAATGTCTTGTTTTGAAAGCCACAATGTTACTGGATTCTTTTGCTGTTTGTTTTGCTGCTCATGCGTCCTTCTTCCTCACCATGGATCTTGTCTGCACGTGCTGAGGTTCTTCCCTGTTGTCTGTATATTCTTCACAGTTAGATGTAGCTGGAGGGCTCTCTCCTGCATAGGGTTTAATGTCCTTTAGAAAGATCCATGCTCTTCTACCCTGGAGCTTGACAGCGGACGGGGTGCAGTACTCTACGATAAAGGGGCCATTAAATCTTGGCTCGTCCCACCTTTTTCTTGCGTGGTTTCTCACCAATACTGCATCACCAGGGAAGACAAGGGACGTACAAAGGATTTGAGCTGCACCTGCTTCAGCACTTCCTGTTGTGTTTCGTGCTGCGCCGTCCCCTTTTCGCCGTCACTGCAGCTGGCCTGTAATGACAGTGGTGCTGGATGACATACAGTCTAGGTACTTTTGCATCTCTGTTCCCAGGACCTCTCTAGTCGGCTGGGCATCACAACTAGCTCTATCTCGGGGGTAAGTGGGGTCCTTCTGCTTGTAACTATCTCGTGCGGCATGAGATGATGGTCAGATCCTGGTTGGTTCCAAAGTGCATACAATGCCAATGGTAGACAGTGCAGCCATCCCTTCTTTAGTGTGAGCTTCAACTTGGCTATCCTCTCCTTAAGCAAGCCGTTGATCCATTCACATATCCAATTCCCCTCAGGATGATACGCCAACGAGAACTTGTGCTTTATACCAAGCAACAAGCTAATCTGTTCAAAAACTGAATTTACAAAGTGAGTCCCGTTATCTGATCTCATTACTTCGCACACCCCCATCTAGGGAACACCTCCCTCACTAGGAAATTGGCAGCACAGGAAGCGCCGGGTGTGTACAGGGACCTGCTTCTATCCATCTAGAGAATGTACACACCACCACAATTAAATACCTGTACCCGTTGCACACTTGAATCATGTCGACGTAGTCGATATGCAAGTGCCGGAATGGTCCATTTGGTCTGGGAATGATTCCTCTCACTACTTTTAATGTGTCCCCAGCAGTGAACTGCTGGCAGATAATGCAGTTCACCATGAAAAATGTAACATGCTCTGCTAAATTCGGGGTGAACCAGTCTTCTGCGAGCGTTGCAGCAAGATTTTCTTTTGTCATGTGGATGGGGTAGTGGGGTCCCCTCTACTGTTCGAAAGCTACTTTTAGAAGGGTGACAGGCATTACTGGTTTACCAGTGCTGTCTTGCCTCCACAACCCGTCACAGGGGTTTAAAGAACACCCTCGATGCTTCCACAGATTTTTCTCCTCCTGAGGTGCCTCCCCCTGGAGCTCCATTAGCTGAGTCTGCCCCATATTGCTATAGGCTTCTGGTGTGGCTCGCACTACCATCATCCTCTCATTGGTACGTGCCACCTCCACGTCCATGATTGTTTCAGTTTTGGATGCCATGCGCTTGGCTTCCGTGTCCGCTTCATGATTTCCACGTGACACGAAATCCGTCCCCTTGGTATGAGCGGCGCATTTCACGACTGCTATGCACACTGGGAGCTGTAGTGCTTTTATCAGCCTGTCTAATAAGGCTGCATGTTGCACTGGCATGCCGTCTGCTCGGAGGTAGCCCCTCCTTTTCCAGCGTGCTAGTCCTGCATGTACTGTGGACGTCACATAGGCTGGGTCACTGTACACAGTTACTTCCTGGTCTGCATGATTCTCAATGGCGAGTATCAGTGCCAGCAGTTCTGCAGCTTGCGCAGAATAGTGGGATGGTATTCGTGCACTAACGAGTACTCGAAACTCCCCATTCGCCAGGTGTTTCACCACGGCCACGCCTGTATACCTTTGTCCATCTTCTTGGTCGATTCTCGAAGACCCGTCAATGAAGACGATCTCTCCACTCGCCAGGGCATTTTCCTTTACCCTGGGGATCTCATCATAGAATTCCCCATAGTTCACACAGTCATGTATAGGTTCTCCCTCTGTGACTGGCTCAGCTATGAACATAGCAGGGTTTACAGTTTTACATTGCACTATCTTGATCGATGGATTAGAGATAATCACCTCATAGGCGGATGCTCTTTGAGATGTCAGTGTGCCCTTTGGCTTCTCTAGTATGGCGAACAGTGAGTGCTCAACATACAATGTCATGGAGCACCCCTTCACAATGGATGACGCCTTTTCGATAGCGAATGCGGCACTAGCTAGGTTTTGTTCGCATGGAAAGTGGCCCTTCATGACCGGGTTCAGACTCCCGCTGTAATATGCTAGGGGTTTGTACCCCAGCGAGGTTTGCTGCGCGAGCACTGCCATCATAAAATTACCATCAGAGTGTGAGAACAGGTAGAATTCCTCTGCATAATTAGGAATCCAGAGAACTGGGGCCTTACAAATTGCCCCCTTGAGTTCTGCAAACCCTTTCTCCATTGCCTTAGTCCATTCAATTTCTCCTTTTGTTGCCTGGGCTTTCTTTAAAGCCTGGAGCAAGGGCTTGGTATACGAGCTGTAGTCAAAACCCATGCTCTGACATAATTGCACAGGCCTAAGAAGCTCTGCATTTGTTTTAACGTGCAAGGCTTGGCTGTGTTCATGATGGCTTCAGCCCTTTCTGGGATTACCTTCTTCCCCTCATGAGAGATCAGTTGCTCTATGTACAACACCTCCTTTTGACAGTACTGCAACTTTTCCTTATTAACTTTGTATCCCTTTTCAGCCAATAAAGTCAACAGCTGGACAGAGTCGCGCCTGCATTGCTCTTCAGTGGTGCTGCAGATCAGAATGTCATCTACGTACTGCAAAACAACACTGTCCACCGCAATATTGTTTAGGTCCATTTGCAGGACTCTGTTGAAAATAGACGGGGACTCGCAGTACCCCTGTGGCAACCTTGTGCTTTTCAGGCGCTCAGGCGCACTTGTCTGAAAGTGAATGATGTCATGTCTTGTGATTCACGGTGCAACGGAATCGAGAATAAAAGGCATTTTTCAAATCGATCACTGTCAAATATTTTGCCTCAGTGGGTATGTTACACGGTATTGTGGATGGATTAGGGACTAGAGGGAATTCTGCTTCAACTATATTGTTTAGTGCTCGTAAATCTTAGATTAAACGCCAAGATCCTCCTTTTGATTTCTTGACAGGATAAATCACTGTGTTGCAAGGTGATTCTGATGTCACTAGGATGCCCTGCTCCATCATGGCCTAAACCACTGGTACACTGAACGCCCTGGGAAAGACAAAATGTGTCCTTATGGACAACCAACAGATTTGAGTCTGGGGTGTCAGAGTCACCAAGGAAAACAGGGAACCACCTGCATTTCTGAAAATAAGAAACCCTTGGGAATCCAACGAGACTCATTTGAATGGGTCACGCTCCAATTTATTACCCAGAATGCACATCAAAGTCCAAAATGTAGGGAAAAAAACACAATTTGAGACATTTGCCACAAGGAAACAACCAAAACAAAGTTGCAAAAACACATGCCCTACCTTAACACATTCCCACAACTGTCCGAATGAAAGCGGTACCTCATATGTCTCTGTGCACTGACCTGGGCACAAAGGAAAAAGGCTAAACTACTGTTACTGCACACCCTGGGGTAGACTGAATTTGGCCTTCTAGACAATGAACATTTTTGGGCATGGTGTGTTGCAGCCTCCAAGGAAATCAGGGAGCTACATGCATTTGTGAAACAAAGACACTAGTGGGAATCCTAAGAGGTCTCACGTGCATGTCATGCTACAATGTATTAACCGGAATGTGAAGCAAAGTCCAAAATGTAGGAAACCCCCAGAATTTTGAGACATTTGCAACCCGAAATCCACTGAAACACGCGGTAAAGAACACATGTCCTACTTTCCTACGTTCCCAAAGGTGCCCTGATTAAAATGGTACCTGGGTGGGTGCATTGACCTGGGCACATGTGTTGTTCCACGTGTGTTTCGGTGGTTTCCTGGTCGCAATTGTCTCAAAATTGTGGTGTTTCTTCCTACATGTTGGACTTTGCTGGGCATTCTGGATAATAAATTGTAGCACGACACACAAGTGAGACCTCTTTGGATTCCCAGGTGTGTCTTCTTTTCAGAAATGCATGTGGATCAATGTTTTCCCTGGTGGCTGCGACAAGCCAGATCCAAATGTTTGGGTTAGCCACAAGGCCAAATCCTGTCTTCAGCAGGGCGTTTGGTGTACCAGTAGTTTAGCCTGTTCTCTTTGCACCCAGGTCGGTGCACCCACATATATAAGGTACCTTTTTTATTGGGACACCTTTTCCAACATGGGAAGGTAGGACGTGTGTTGCAGCGCGTGTGTTTCGGTGGTTTCTTTCTCACAATTCTCTCAAAATAGTTCTTTTTCCCCTACATTTTGGACTTTGCTGGGCATTCTGGGTGATGAATTGTAGCACGACACACAAGTGAAACCTCTTTAGATTCCAAGTGGTGTCTTCTTTTCAGAAAGGCATGTGGTTCCCTCTATTCCTTGGTGACTGCGACACCCCAGGCCCAACTATGGGGGCTGTTCCCAAATACAATCTTCCCGAGGGCGTTTAGTGTACCGGTGGTTTAGCCTTTTCCTTGTGTGCCCAGGTCAGTGCACACACTCATGTGAGGTACTGTTTTCATTGGAACACTTGTGGGAACATGGTATGGTAGAACATGTGTTGTTCCACACATTTTCTGTGGTTTCCTGGTTGCAATTGTCTCAAAATTGTGGGGTTTCTTCCTATATGTTAGACTTTGCTAGGCGTTCTGGGTGATAAATTGTAGCACGACATGCAAGTCAGACCTCTTTGGATTTGCACGGTGTCTTCTTTTTGGTAAATGCATGTGTTTCACTCTTTTCCTTGGTGGCTGCGACACGCCAGGCCCAAATATGTGGGTTGTTCACAAGCCCAAATCCTGTCTTCCACAGGGCATTTAGTTTACAAGTGTTTTAGCCTTTTTCTTTTACGCCCAGTTCAGTGCAACCACTCATGAAAGGTACTGTTTTCATCATAACACTTGTGGGAACATGGCAAGGTAGAACATGTGTTGTGACACGCATTTTTGGTGGTTTCTTGGGCGCAATTGTCTCAAAATTGTGGGGTTTCTTCAAACAAATTGGATTTTGCTGGGCGTTCTGGGTAATAAATTGTAGCACGACATGCAAGTCAGACCACTTTGGATTTGCACGGGGGTCTTATTTTCAGTAAATGCATGTGGTTCACTCTTTTCCTTGGTGTCTGAGACACGCCAGCCACAAATATGTGGGTTGTCCACAAGTCCAAATCCACTCTAGTCCAGCAGGGCGTTTGGAGTACCAATGGTTTAGCCTGTTCTCTTTGCACCCAGGTCAGTACACCCACATATGTAAGGTACCTTTTTTATTGGGACACCTTTTCCAACATGGGAAGGTAGGACGTGTGTTGTAGCGTGTGTGTTTAGGTGGTTTCTTTGTCACAATTGTCTCAAATAAGTTCTTTTCCCCCTACATTTTGGACTTTGCTGCGCATTCTGGGTGATGAATTGTAGCACAACACACAAGTGTAACCTCTTTAGATTCCAAGGGGTGTCTTCTTTTCAGAAAGCATGTGGTTCCCTCTTTTCCTTGGTGACTGCGACACCCCAGGCCCAACTATGCGGGTTGTTTCCAAATACAATCTTCTTAAGGGCGTTTGGTGTACCGGTGGTTTAGCCTTTTCCTTGTGTGCCCAGGTCAGTGCACACACTCATGCGAGGTACTGTTTTCATTGGAACACTTGTGGGAACATGGGAAGGTAGAACATGTGTTGTTCCATGCATTTTTCGAAGGGTTCCTGGTCGCAATTGTCTCAAAATTGTAGGGTTTCTTCCTACATGTTGGACTTTGCTGGGCGTTCTGGGTGATAATTTGTAACACAACACGCAAGTCAGACCTCTTTGGATTTGCACCATGTCTTCTTTTCAGTAAATGCATGTGGTTCACTCTTTTCCTTGGTGGCTCCGACACGCCAGGCCCAAATATGTGGGTCTTTCACAAGCCCAAATCCAGTCTTCCCCAGGGCATTTAGTGTACAAGTGTTTTAGTCTTTTCCTTTTATGCCCAGTTCAGTGCAACCACTCATGCGAGGTACTGTTTTCATTGGAACACTTGTGGGAACATGGGAAGGTAGAACATGTGTTGTGCCACGCATTTTTCGGTGGTTTCATAGTCCCAATTGTCTCAAAATTGTGGGGTTTCTTCCTACATGTTGAACTTTGCTGGGCGTTCTGGGTAATAAATTGTAGCACGACACGCAAGTCAGACCACTTTGTATTTGCACAGGGGTCTTTTTTCAGTAAATGCATGTGGTTCACTCTTTTCCTTGGTTTCTGAGACATGCCAGACCCAAATATGTCGGTTGTCCACAAGTCCAAATCCACTCTAGTCCAGGGTGTTTGGTGTACCAGTTGTTTAGCCTTTTCCCTTTGCGCTCAGGTCAATGCACCCACTCATCTGAGGTACTGTTTTCATCGGAACACCAGTGGGAACATCAGAAGGTAGGAAGTGTGTTGTTCCACGCGTGTTTCAGTGGTTTCCTTGTCACAATTGTCTCAAAATTGTGGGTGGTTTTTCTACATTTTGAACTTTGCAGGCCATTCTGGGTAATAAATTGTAGCACGACACGCAAGTGAATCCTCTTTGGATTCCCAGGGTGTCTTCTTTTCCGAAATGCGTGTGGTTCCCTCTTTCCCTAGGCGACTGCGACACCCCAGGCCCAACTTTGTGGGTTGTTCCCAAATACAATCTTCCCCAGGGTGTTTGGTGTACCAGTGGTATAGCCTTTTCCTTGTGTGCCCAGGTCAGTGCACCCACTCATGTGAGGTACTGTTTTCATTGGAACACCCGTGGGAACATGAGTATCTAGCATATGTGTTGTTGCACGTGTTTCGATGGCTTCCTGGTCGCAAATGTCTCAGAATTGAGTTTATTTTTCCTACATTTTGGACTTTGCTGGGAGTTCTAGGTAATAAATTGCAGCACGGCATGCAAGTCAGACCTCTTTGGATTTACACATGTGTCATCTTTTCAGTAACTGCATGTGCTTCACTCTTTTCATTGGTGATTGAGACACACCAGACCCAAATATGTGGGTTGTCCACAAGCCCAAATCCACTCTGGTCCAGGATGTTTGGTGTACCAGTGGTTTAGCCTTTTCCCTTTGTGCCCAGGTCAGTGCACCCACTCATGTGAGGTACTGTTTTCATCGGAACACCTGTGGGAACATCGGAAGGTAGGATGTGTGTTGTTCCAAGGGTGTTTCAGTGGTTTCCTTGTCACTATTGTCTAAAAATTATGTGGGGTTTTCCCTCCTTTTGGACTTTGCTGGGCATTCTGGGTAATAAATTGTAGCACGACACGCAAGTGAAACCTCATGGATTCAGTCTTTTCCTTGTTGACTGCAACTCGCCAGGCCCAAATATGTGGGTTGTCCACAAGCCCAAATACATTCTTCCCCAGGGCATTTAGTGTACCAGTGGTTTAGCCTTTTCCTTGTCTGCTCAGGTCAGTGCACCCACTCATGTGAGGGACTGCTTTCATCGCAACACTTGTGGGAACATGGGTAGCAAGGACATGTGTTGTTGCACGTGTGTTTCGATGGTTTCCTGGTAGCATATCTCTCAAAATTGAGTTTGTTTCCCTACATTTTGGAATTTGCTGGTCATTCTGGGTAATAAATGGTAGGGTAACACACAAAAGTGAGACCTCTTTAGATTCCCAAGGGTGTCTTATTTTCAGAAATGCATCTGGGTCCCTGTGTTCCTTGGTGGCTGCGTGAAGCCAGGCTCAGATCTGTTGGTTGTCCAGAAGGCCAAATCCAGTCTTCCCCAATGCGTTCAGTGTACCAGTGGTTTAGGCTTTTCCCTTTGCGCCCAGGTCAATGCATAAACACATGCGAGTTACCGTTTTCATCGGGACACCTGTGGGAATGTGAGAAGGTAGGGCATGTGTTGTTGCACCCGTGTTTTGATGGTGAGCTGGTTGCAAATGTCTCATAACTGTATTTTTTCCTTACATTGTGAATTTTGCTGGGCATTCTGGGTAATAAATTGTAGCTCGACACACACCAAGTGAGACCTCTTTGGATTCCCACTGGTGTCTTATTTTCAGAAATGCATGTTTTTCCCTGTTTCCCTCGGTTGCTGTGACACTCCTGGACAAAATCTGTGGGTTTTCCAGAAGGCCAAATCCACTTTTCCCCAGAGCCTTTGGTGTACCAGTCATTTAGCCTTTTCTTTTTACGCCCAGTTAAGTGCACCCACTCATGTGAGGTACTGTTTTCATCAGAACACCTGTGGGAACATGGGAAGGTGGAACATGTGTTGTTCCATGTGTGTTTCGGTGGTTTGCTGGTTGCAAATGTCTCAACATTTTGGGGCTTATTCCTACATGTTGGACTTTGCTGGGCATTCTGGGTAATAAATTGTAGCACGACACACAAGTGAGACCTCTTTGCATTCCCTGGGGTGTCTTTTTTTCAGAAATACATGTGGTTCACTTTTGTCCTTGGTGGCTGTGACATGCCAGGTCCAAATATATGGGTTGTCCACAAGCCCAAATTCACTCTTCCCCAGGACGTTTGGTGTACAAGTGTTTTAGCCGTTTCCCTTTGCACCCAGGTCAGTGCACCCACCCATGTGAGGTACTGTTTTCATCAGAACACCGGCAGGAACATGGGAAGGTAGGACGTGTGTTGTTGTGCACATGTTTTGGTGGTTTTCTTGTCACAATTGTCTCAAAATTGTGGGTGGTTTTTCTACATTTCGTACTTGGTGGGGCATTCTGGGTATTAAATTGTAGTGCGACACACGCAAGTGAGACCTCTTTGGATTCCCACCGGTGTCTTATTTTCAGAAATGCATGTTTTTCCCTGTTTCCCTCGGTTGCTGCGACACACCTGGAGGAAATCTGTGGGTTGTCCAGAAGGCCAAATTCACTTTTCCCCAGAGGCTTTGGTGTACCAGTTGTTTAGCCTTTTCCTATTACGCCCAGTTAAGTGCACCCACTCATGTGAGGTGCTGTTTTCATCAGAACACCTGTGGGAACATGGGAAGGTGGAACATGTGTTGTTCCACGCATGTTTCAATGGTTTCCTGGTCACAATTGTCTCAAAATTGTGGGGTTCCTTTCTACATGTTGGTCTTTGCTGGGCATTCTGGGTAATAAATTATAGCACGACTGTTAGGCAGAATCCTGTACAGTTCCCTTGGGGAACACTGCAAAAAGATTAAGACTACAGGAGTAAGCTGTAAACCCAATTGGTAGCAGTCTCTACCACCCAGATTTAGCTGGTAGCTGTGGCTGAGCAGTCAGACTTCTCTCAAGAAGAGTAAGGCAGTATATAGAGTATACACAATAGGGCTAAAAACACAGTGGAACAAGCAAACACTGACCAGAGCTTTGTATCAAAAGTATATAATTATTTATTTAACAAACACTTTAGAAAATACACTAGCACTATAAGTCAAAGCAAGTTCAAAACACAATCAGAAAAGTATTTACACCTCCCCTAGCAATTACTAGACAAGTCTAAGTTAAAACAGCACTTTTTGTCAAAACAGAGGTGAGCGCGTAACTTAGATGGCACTCCAATAATTAGGTTAAAGGGGAAGAAAAAGGCAGAGCACAAAAATAAAACAGTTCCCAACACTTTTCTAAGTCCAAAGCAAGTCAGTGAAGGCAGTATACACTGTAGAGCCAAAGTTCATAGACCAGGCCCACTTTAAATGGAGCAAGGCGAAATGTGCCTAGGATCACACGGTTTAAAATGCACTAAAAGTCTTTGTAGAGTGTTCAAAAGAGGATGGGCTGATTCGAGAAGTAAAGTTAGAAGGTCTGGAGCTAACCCAGTTGGAAAGCAAAGGATTTAAGGGTCACCTTTAGCAATCCGAAGAAAGGGAGGCCAGGTGGGACACAGTACCTTAAAGAGAGAGGAAGCTCCAGCGGAGGCAGTTGTTCCTGGCAGTGGATGCAAGTCATGGATTCGACAAGGGGAAGAGAAGATCTCGTCAAGGAGGAACCTTGTAGTCGTTGCACTGCCCAGGGAAGAGACCAGCCGCAGAGTTCGTTGGTAAAAGGTGCGTTCCTTTTATTCGCAGTCAAAGTGGTGAAGCTTGGCTATCCGGTCGCCGGGGTGCTTGGCACGGGCGAGTCGACCAAGAGACGTCTTTGGAAGGCGAAGTGGCGAACTGGTTGATCCCACCAGCTCAGAGGGAGAAGACTCTTACAGCAGAAGATCTCCTCTTGTCGTCGGGAAAGTGCTGAGGCCGTTGCAGCAGGGTTCCACCGGTGGAGTCGTCGTTGCAGATGGCTCAGCTTCTGCCCTCTTCGGATTCTTAGGTACTGTGGCGACTTCTGAAGTTCCAGTCCCAAAAGCCCAGCTTTTATGCCGAAAAACCCCCATTCAACAACCTAGCTGTCACTCAAACATGCTAAGTGGTGAGCCGGGCGGCTCACCACTGGGTCAATCAGGATAGAGTGTGACTTGAGTTGCTAAGGCAACCAGTCCAGGGTGCCAATTCCCTTCCCCACACATCCTGTGGAACCCAGACAGAGTGGCACCATTTGGAGGGCTTCTGTCGAGAAGTCCGCCAAAAAGTGGAACAAAAGGCTCGACCTTGGTCAGATTTACAGAGACGGACATGAACGCCATTTTAGAAAAGAATTCTGGCAAAAAGACCCAACCGTGGATTTAATATTAAATAAATAAACTGGTTGTATCTTTAACATTGCACCAAAAAGTGGTGCGTTTAAAATCAATTGGAAAATCCCATCGGAAATATTCCGGTGGAATATTTTGCGTGGTAACCACTGCCATCAACCAGAAACTCGACAAGGGGGGACTGGACAGTGCCCCCTTGAAAACAGACCCAGGGGCAATATAATTAACCCCTTCCAGTACTTCCATAATATAATGGTTTGTACTGGTTCTGTTCACAATTTAGGACTAGTAAAGTCAATGGTGACTTTACATGCCCTGGGAGACAGTAGTCAGTCCCAGGGTATGGAGTCTATGTTTGGGGGTCACTATTACACCCCCGTGTTACTGCACTGAGGGTGCTGTGTGACACATACACAAAAAATAGATGATACCCTATGGAGTAAAAAGAAAACCCCATAGCCCATAAGCACATAACAAGTCAGAGACATACCTCAAATCATGTCTAAGAGTGGGAGTAAAAGAGTTTCACTCTTAGCAGGAGAAAAAAACAAACCCCAAAAATACAGCAAAGCTGCTGGGGGACTCACTAGGTTTGGGAAATTAGCCTTATAAGAGAATTCTCCCTAACAACGACACACAAATGAGACCTCGTTGGATTTCCAGGGGTGTCTTCTTTTCAGAAATGCATGTGGTTCACTCTTTTCCTTGGTGGCTGTGACACGCTAGGCTGAAAGATCGGGGTTGTCCACATGCCCAAATCCAGTCTTCCACAGGGTTTTTGGTGTACCCGTGGTTCAGCCTTTTCCCTTTGCGCCGAGGTAACCAATGTGAGGTACTGTTTTCATCGGAACACCAGTGGGAAAATGGGAAGGTAGGACGTGTATTGTTGCACGTGTGTTTTGTTGGTTTCCTTGTCACAATTGTCTCCAAATTGTGGGGGGTTTTCCTACATTTTGGACTTTGCAGGCATTCTGGGTTATAAATGTAGCATGACACACACAAGTGAGACTTCTTTGGATTCCCAAGGGTGTCTTCTTTTCAGAAATGCATGTGGTTCCCTGTTTTCCTTGTTGGCTACTACACGACTGGCCCAAATCTGTGGGATGTCCAGAAGGCCAAATCCAGTCTTCCCCGGGGCGTTCAGTGTGCCACTGGTTTACCCTTTTCCCTTCGCGCCCAAGTCAATACACCCTCACATGTGAGGTATTGTTTTCATTGGGACACCACTGGGAATGTGGGAAGGTAGGACATGTTTTTGTGGTTTCCTGGTCCCAAATGTCTCACAATTGTGGATTGGTTTTCCCTACATTTTGGAGTTTGCTTGGCATTCTGGGTAATACATTATAGTGTGACGCATGCAAGTGAGACCTCTTTGGATTCTCACGGGTGTCTTCTTTTTCAGAAATGTATGTGGTTCCCTGTTTTCCTTAGTGGCTGCGACACGCAAGATCCAAATATGTGGGTTGCCTACAAGCCCAAATCTATTCTTCCCTAAAACATTTGGTGTACCAGTGTTTAGCCTTTTCCTTTTACGCCCAGTTCAGTGCACCCACTCATGTGAGGTACTGTTTTCATCAGAACACCTGTGGCAACATGGAAAGGTGGAACATGTGTTATTCCATGTGTGTTTTAGGTGGTTTGCTGGTCGCTAATGTCTCAAAAGTGTGCGGTTTCTTCCTACATGTTCAACTTTGCTGGACATTCTGGGTAATAAATTGTAACACGACATGCAGGCGAGACCTCTTTGGTTTTCCACCGGTGTCTTCTTTTCAGAATGCATGTGGTTCACTATTTTCCTTGGTCGCTGCGACACGGCAGGCACAAATATGTGGGTTGTTCACAAGCCCAAATCCAGTCTTCCCCACTGCATTTGGTGTGCCAGTGGTTCAGCCTTTTTCCTTTGCACCCAGGTCAGTGCACCCACACATGTAAGGTACTGTTTTCATTGTGACACCTGTTGAAACTTGAGTGGTAGGGCATGTGTTGTTCCACGCGTGTTTTGGTGGTTTCCTGGTCACAATAGTCTCAAAATTGTGTTTTTTTCCCTCCATTGTGGACTTTGCTGGGCATTCTGGTTAATAAATTGTAGCACGACACGCAAGTGAGACCTCTTTCAATTCCCACGGTTGTATCCTTTTTCGGAAATTCATGTAGTTCAATGTTTTCCCTGGTGGCTGCGACAAGCCAGATCCAAATATTTGGGTTGTCCTCAAGGCCAATTCCAGTCTTCCCCTGGGCATTTGGTGTACCAGTAGATTAGCCTGGTATCTGTGCTAGCCTGGTCTCTGTGCACTTAGGTCAATGCACCCACACATGTGAGATATTGTTTTCATTTGCACACCACTGGTAATGTAGGAAGATAGGACATGTGTTGTTGTACACGTTTTTCGGTGGTTTCCTGGTCGCAACTGTCTCAAAATTGTGGGGGTCTTCCCCTACATTTTGGAATTTGCTGGGCATTCTGGGTAATACATTTTAGTGTGACACATTCAAAAGAGACCTCTTTGGATTCCCATGGGTGTCGTCTTTTCAGAAATGCATGTGGTTCCCTATTTTACTTGGTGGTTGCAACACGCTATGACCAAATATGTGGGTTGTCTATTAGCCCTAATCCACTGTTCCCCAGGACCTTTGGTGTACCAGTGGTTTAACCTTCTCCTTTTACGCCCAGTTCAGTGCACCAACTCATGTGAGGTACTGTTTTCATCAGAATATGTGTGGGAACATGGGAAGGTAGAACATGTGTTGTTCCGCGTGTGTTTCTATGGTTTCCTGGTCGCAATTCTGTGTAATAAATTGAAGCACAACACGCAAGTGAGACCTCTTTGGATTCCCATGGGTGGCTTTTTTTCAGAAATGCATGTGGTTCACTATTTTCCTTGGTGGCTGCGACATGCCAGGCACAAATATGTGGGTTGTCCACATGCCCAAATCCAGTCTTCCCCCGGGCCTTTGGTGTACCAGTGTTTTAGCCTTTTTCCTTTGCACCCAGGTCAGTGCACCCACACATGTAGGGTACTGTTTTCATTGTGACACCTGTTGAAACGTGAGTAGGTAGGGCATATGTTGTTCCACGCGTGTTTTGGTGGTTTCCTGGTCACAATTGTCTCAAAATTGTGTTTTTTTCCCTCCATTGTGGACTTTGCTGGGCATTCTGGTTAATAAATTGTAGCACGACACGCAAGTGAGACCTCTTTCGATTCCCACGGTTGTATCCTTTTCGGAAATTCATGTAGTTCAATGTTTTCCCTGGTGGCTGCGACAAGCCAGATCCAAATATTTGGGTTGTCCTCAAGGCCAATTCCAATCTTCCCCTGGGCATTTGGTGTACCAGTAGATTAGCCTGGTCTCTGTGCACCCAGGTCAATGCACCCACACATGTGAGGTATTGTTTTCATTTGGACACCACTGGTAATGTGGGAAGATAGGACATGTGTTGTTGTACGCGTTTTTCGGTGGTTTCCTGGTCGCAACTGTCTCAAAATTGTGGGGGTCCTTCCCTACATTTTGGAATTTGCTGGGCATTCTGGGTAATACATTTTAGTTTGACACATTCAAAAGAGACCTCTTTGGATTCCCATGGGTGTCGTCTTTTCAGAAATGCATGTGGTTCCCTATTTTACTTGGTGGTTGCAACACGCTATGCCCAAATATGTGGGTTGTCTATTAGCCCAAATCCACTGTTCCCCAGGACCTTTGGTGTACCAGTGGTTTAACCTTCTCCTTTTACGCCCAGTTCAGTGCACCAACTCATGTGAGGTACTGTTTTCATCAGAACATGTGTGGGAACATGGGAAGGTAGAACATGTGTTGTTCTGCGTGTGTTTCTGTGGTTTCCTGGTCGCAATTCTGGGTAATAAATTGAAGCACAACACGCAAGTGAGACCTCTTTGGATTCCCATGGGTGGCTTTTTTTCAGAAATGCATGTGGTTCACTATTTTCCTTGGTGGCTGCGACATGCCAGGCACAAATATGTGGGTTGCCCACATGCCCAAATCCAGTCTTCCCCCGGGCCTTTGGTGTACCAGTGTTTTAGCCTTTTTCCTTTGCACCCAGGTCAGTGCACCCACACATGTAAGGTACTGTTTTCATTGGAACACCTTCGAGAACATGGGAAATCAGGACGTGTGTTGTTGCGCGTGTGTTTCGGTGGTTTCCTTGTCAAATCGTCTCCAAATTGTGGGTGGTTTTCCTATATTTTGGACTTTGCTGTGCATTCTGGGTAATACATTTTAGCACGACACACAAGTGAATCCTCTTTGCATTCCTAGGGGTGTCTTCTTTTCAGAAATGCATGTGGTTCCCTATTTTCCTTCGTGACTGCAACACAACAAGCCCAACTATGTGGGTTGTCCACAGGCCCAAATCCAGTCTTCCCCAGGGCATTTGGTGTACCAGAGGATTAGCCTTTTCACTTTGCACCCAGGTCAGTGCACCTACACCTGTAAGGTACAGTTTTAATCATGACACCTGTTGGAACTTGAGAAGGTAGGGCATGTGTTGTTCCACTCGTGCTTCAGTGGTTTTCTGGTTGCAATTGTTTCAAAATTGTGTTTCTTTATATCCACATTTTGGACTTTGCTGGGCATTCTGGTTACTAAATTGTAGCACGACACACAAGTGAGACCTCTTTGGATTCCCACGGTTGTATTCTTTTCAAAAATGCATGTGGGTCAGTGTCTTCCTTGGTGGCTGCAACAAGCCAGAACCAAATCTGTGGGTTGTCCACAAGGCCAAATCCAGTCTTCCCCAAGGTGTTTGGTGTACCAGTGGTTTAGCCTGTTCTCTTTGTGCCCAGGTCAGCGCACCCACATATGTAAGGTACCTTTTTTATTTGGACACCTTTTTCAACGTGCGAAGGTAGGTCATGTGTTGTTGCATGTGTGTTTTAGTGGTTTCCTTGTCACAATTTTTTCAAAATAGTGGGTTTTTATCCTACGTTTTGGATTTTGCTGTGTATTCTGGGAAATAAATTGTAGAACGACACGCAAGTGAAACCAATTTGGATTCCAAGGGGAGTCTTCTTTTCAGAAATGCAGGTGGTTCCTTCTTTTCCTTGCTGACTGCGACACACCAGGCCCAAATATGTGGGTTGTCCACAAGCCCAAATACAGTCTTCCCTAGGGCGTTTGGTGTAACAGTGGTTTAGCCTTTTCCTTGTGCGCCCAGGTCAGTGCACCCACTCATTTGAGGTACTGTTTTCATCGGCACACCTGTGGGACCCTGGGTAGCTAGGACATGTGTTGTTGCACACGTGGGTCGATATTTTCCTGGTCAGAAATCTCTCAAAATTGATTTTATTCATCCTACATTTTGGAATTTGCTGGACATTCTGGGTAATAAATGGTAGCGCAACACACAAAGGTAAGACCACTTTGGATTTCCAAGAGTGTCTTATTTTCAGAAATGCATGTTGTTCCTTGTTTTACTTGGTGGCTGCGAAACGGCAGGCTCAAATCTGTTGGTTGTCCAGGGTGTTCGGTGTACCAGTGGTTTGTTCTTTTCCATTTACGCCCGGGTTAGTGCACACACACATGTGAGTTACCGTTTTCATCAGGACACCTGTGGGAATGTGGGAAGGTAGGGCATTTGTTGTTGCATGTGTGTTTTGGTGGTAACCTGGTCGCAAATGTCTAATAATTGTGATTTTTCCTGACATTATGAACTTTGCTGGGCATTCTGGGTAATAAGATGTAGGGCAACACACACAAAGGAGACCTCTTTGAATTCCCATGGGTGTCTTCTTTTCAGAAATGCATGGGGTTCCTTGTTTTCCTTAGTGGCTACGATACGCCTGGCCCCGAACTGTGAGTTGTCCAGAACGCCAAATCCAGTCTTCCCCATGGCGCTCAGAGTACCAGTATTTTTGCCTTTTCCCTTTGCACCCAAGTCAATGCGTCCACACATGTGAGGTATCATTGTTATCAGGACACCTGCGTGAATGGTGGGAAGGTAGGACAAGTGTTGTTTTCTCTTGGTTGTGATAACGTTTAAATACATTTTCTTACTGCTGTTTGTTGCACAACCCTATAATTTCCCAAATGTGCCCTATAACTAGTCGCTGCTTTAGGCACAGTACTCTTTAGTAAACTGCGCAAGTCACCTATCCTCCAATAGGTCCCCCTATGCTCTTTTAAAAAATGTATGCTTGCCATTCTTCATCGCATTGGTTTTCCTTATTTTCAAATGCTAAGTATGTCACTTTGGGCCATCAGCATAAAAATATGGTATACCATGGCTTGGTGTTTGGCTCGTGCTATTGCTTTTTTTGTGAAACCTTATGAACGATGAGTGATTTCCTAACTAGAAGAATCAGGGGAATGCAGCGGTGCATTGCTTTTCTTAATATTCATGGAAGCCATTGCCTTACTAGTGCAAACATGTCCAGCACATACTTTAATTTTCTGTCACTTTTCCAATTGTTTGCCAAACTATTGGAATTATGGGTACATAGTTGTTGCCTGACCTGTCTAAATGACTCCTTGCTGAACTTGGAATTTCATCTACTTTTCAGAAATGTATGCCTTTCTGTGTTTTCTTTGAGCTTTCCTACCCTCCTCTTCGATTCCGTGCAAGCATGTCTTATTACAAAAAAGAGGGGAAATCGCCTACCTCCCACAAAAATAAAGGTGCACAACTTGATCCTGAAAGCTTGTAAAATGACAAATTTTGACTGGCAAACCTTTTGTTCCTGTCTCTTACAAGAAAAAAACCACAGGGTACTCTGTACATCATTTTATTAGCATTTTCTGAAAAAACACAAAATGTGTTCACTGTTTGGTTATTTTCCAACCCCCAAAGCAAACCACAAAACCTTGATGGCGTTATGACCACCCACATGTGCGAAGAAAAGTGTGCACATTTGGCCAGGATATCGCGTGCAACAAAAAAAGTTATAAGGGATTGGGCCTCATTACGACCCAGGCGTTAACCATGGCGAATGGCGGAATTACCTCCCCATTCCAAGGTTGGCGGGCGGTAATTCCCCATTCACCATTGGCCCTTCCCCATTCTTGCCCCCATAGGGCTCAATGGGAATGGGGAAGGCGGTAATTACGGCACCGCAAATTGCGGTACCGTAATTACCTCCAAGGTTCCTTTGCAGATCCCTTCCTTAACGGCTGGTAAAACCAGCCGTTATGGTAGGGACCCGCAAAGGGACCTGGTAATTGGGCGGTAAGGGATTACCGGCACCAGTGCCCTTACCGCCCGGGTCGTAATGAGGCCCATTGAATGCTGACATACCGAAATGTTAAAAAAGGCCTCACTGGAAGCGAAAACCCTCTGCAGTAAACGGGTTAAGGAAATTGCATCCAAAAGAACCAGTATTTCAAAACCATTCCTCTTCGCACTTACCCTAAATGGCAAAACTAACATTATTTATAAAGGTATTCATCATTTGGACTACAACCTTTAGTCTTTTAGTTCAATAAAAGTTTCTCTCACCTTTCAATAATTTAATCTAAATTACATTTCACCTCCTGCCAGTTCACAGTGTTCCAATTCTGATTGGCCATAAAAAGTTAACGTAGATGGCGAGGTATTCTTTCAAACAAAAGTATGGATGTAATTATCTTTCATATTCTGCTTTTCTTCATGTTATAACAGCCATGATGTATTAAAGTAAACTGATTGTGCTTTATCCAGTTTTCACGGTATGACATTTCTTTGGGTTGATATTTTTGTGGTTTCATTAAAGTGATTCAAATACAACGACATATTGCTTAGAATAGTTGTTCACTTCTATGGGTGGGTGGCTGTAGAATATGGTTTATTTGGATAAGACAGGTCACAATAGGGATGTATTGGGCCTCATTACAACTCAGGCGTTAAGGGTTAACGCCACCGTTAACCCTTAACGCCTGATTCTGATTTTAACGCCTGCTTTTAGCAGGCGTTAAAATCCATGGCGCTAACCTGCCATGGTGCTAATTACGCCGCCGTAATTTACGGCGGCGTAATTAGCGCCTTCCCCACTCCCATTATGCCCTATGGGGCAAAAATGGGAATGGGGAAGGGAAAATGGGAAATGGGGATTTACCGCCCCACTCACCTTGGAATGGGGCGGTAAATCCGCCATCCACCATGGTGTAAACAGAGTTTACACCATGGTGGTAAAGTTGGTGCACTTAGCACCAAGGTTGTAATGAGGCCCATTATGTCTTATGCGTATGTATTACATCTTGTATTATGATGACATTGGCCCTCATTACAACTGAGGTGCTAAGTGCACCAACTTTACCACCATGGTGTAAACTACGTTTACACCATGGTGGATGGCGGATTTACCGCCCCATTACAAGGTGAGTGGGGCGGTAAATCCCCATTTCCCATTTTCCCTTCCCCATTCCCATTTTTGCCCCATAGGGCATAATGGGAGTGGGGAAGGCGCTAATTACGGCACCGTAAATTACGGTGCCGTAATTAGCACCAAGGTGCCTTAGCACCATGGAACTTAACGCCTGCAAAAAGCAGGCGTTAAGGTGGGAATCAGGCGTTAAGGGTTAACGGTGGCGTTAACCCTTAACGCCTGAGTTGTAATGAGGGCCACTGTATTTATTTGTAGTATTTTGGTGACTTTCCCTTTTTTGAAGTGGGGATAACTTACATACATTTAAATTAATTCTATACTTTTAAAATTAAAACAAAATATTTTAGCACAAAACATTCTGTTTTCAATTGCCTAGATTTCAAGGTGGGATTGTCTTTCAGTGACCAATAAACTGGTGTTATTTTTGTTTGTCTGCTAAAGGGCCCGGATTAAATGGTAGTGTGAATGCAATTTTGGGGTGGATTGTTATATTGCCCTAATGGGAGTGTCATTCAAAAAATGTAATTAATGTTTGACATATGGGAGCTCAAACCATAGTGCAAAATGTAGATATCACTTGTGTCAACACATGAATATATTGTTTAGCAAAGATTGTGCCCAAGATCACTTTTATAGGTGAATGTGTGTTCTTGCATTGATTTAGATGGATCCAGATGAATGGTGTCACAAATTATACATGTTGTTTTTTTAAATAAGCTATACAAAGAGTATTGAGATTATTGATTGAATATTGATTGGTTGAGGCTTTTAATTTCAGTTGTATATACATTTTATGTGGTGTTTTGTTTTCAACAAGAACTGTGGTTTGGAAAATAAATGCTGATATACTGTAAAACAAGAACGATCATTGCCGCAGATTGTTTATTTGATTATTTATCAGTGCTCATCAATTATTTATTGTGATTTATGATTATATATTGAGTTTACACATGTCTAAAAGGTGGCAAGTAATAAAGCAAAAGGCATAGGATCATGCACTGCGCTTATATTTTCATTATGAAGAGGGGGTGACCCAGGTTCTAAAATCATGGAAATACAAGATGAAGGGAAGGGTAAGGAAGTTAGGAAGTTAAGTTTAGGAAGAACAGAGTCAATTAGAGAAGTAATTTGATAGACTATACGTCACTACTATCAAGAAAGGTAAATGTTGTGTGCTGGTCAACCTTCCAGCAGATGTCTCTTTTCAACATGATTTGGTAGAAGACAGGCTGGCAGAAAGGCAGACTTACGTTAATGGATCTGTGTGATTTGGCCGTGGCATAATTGTTCGCGGCGGAATTGACCATAGTCAATTTCACCATTAAACCAATTTTGCTGTGGCCAAAATCCACAAATCTATATCCCCGACCCCCCCAATACATCCCCCTCGCACCACTTACCTTTTGCACATCTGCTTTATTTCTGACCCTGCGGCATCAGTTGCATCACTCATACATGAGTCAGATCTGATGCTGCAGGGTCCGCTTTTTTTTTTGTTTTGTTCCCGTCCCCTCCCTCCAATCCTCAGGAAGCAGGGGACACTCCTGCTACCTCTAAAGGCCATCAATATTGAACTTGGGGAGCTGGGGACACCCCCGCAACTTCCGCTCCCCATGGTGGGCAGTCACACCACAGCAAACTGAAATGGATTACAGAACGGAAAAAAGGGACCCAGACGGCAAGAGAACAAAAAGGGTACGTTTCGAAGCAAGGATTTCAGGTAAGTTTCCATGTATAAGTAGGTCAAATGGAAGAAGGTAAAAAGGGACATCGAAAAGTAGGTCAAAAAGACAAAACGATAATAACCCGGGCAAATAGAGTAATACCACATTAACACTTATAAGGAAACTGCTCAATAGATATAAGCAGAGTTAATAGCTATTCAACAAACAAGTGGTCAAAGGGAAAAAGAAACAAAACAATTGCAGGATGTCGTAGAAATCAACCAGACATCAATGCAACAACAACCGGTTCTCTTGAAGCAACACAAGATTCATTAAAACTAGGGCAAACTAAATATTCACAACTCTTACATTAATGCTTTCAATGTTATAACTCTGAGAATGCAACCAAAAGACAGTAAAAGTCAACACCCCACATACCTTTTAAACTAACACTAAATAAGTGGTAAGGAGGCAAACGTGCCAAGAGAATTCATACTACATGGTGAACATGGAGATAACAGCAAATCAAATGGGAAGCAATATATGTGTTCATGTTTAAAGTTTATGCCCACTATTTGCCAAAAGGCTGGGGATGTGCACAGACACACTTAGATAGGAACACTTTGCATATCAAACGCTGAAAGTAAAATATGGTTCCATGTCAGCCTGCAACAATCATAAACAAACATGGAAGTGTTCCTGCTCGGTAATTAAATTACATTTTCTAGTCAATTTCTCAAAGCAGATTAATAATGTGACAATAATATCCAGGCATCTGTAGAGTTTATACATTTGTACTTATCAACAACACATGTTTTAATTACATGCCTGATGCCTCACAATTAACTAACGAAGTTGTAAACATTATATGAAAATACATAATTGAATTATTTCACTGAAGAACATTCAAAATGCATATATAATATACAGCAAAGCATCAGTGGACAATGACAATAAATATAGTTTTGTAGAAACTAATACTCAAGACCATCACTGAACAATTGATGTGAACTTCAAATCGTTCATAATTAAAGAAAAACGAACACCACTAGGACAGAAAATCAAACAATCCATGACATCACAGGGTTATGATATGATATGATAGTTTATTTATATAGCGCCTATACACAATGTGTTTCAAAGCGCTTCAAGGCAAGGGAGGGAACAAGGGAAAAAACAATGACATTCTTACAGGCCATGAACAGTAAGGATGTGAAATTAACTATCGTACTCGGCCTGACGACATTTCAGATAGTGCAAGAGCTAAAACATAGATAAGGAAGGGAGGGGGAAAGTGGGAAGGAAATGGAAACAGACAGGTGACTGCTGTACTAGGCCTGACGACATTTCTGGTAGAGCCAGAAAAAAAACAAGAGGTGAGGGAGAGGGGTGCAGAAAGGTAGGCGAGGAACAAAACAAGCGACTATCATATTAGGCCTGATGACATTTCAGATAGTGCTGGAGGGGGGTTGGGAAGGAAAAAAACAGTAAGGGGAGGGAGGAGGAGAAAGACGAGGTTGCTATCATACTAGGTCCAGGGACAATTCTGATAGAGTAAGTGCATAGAAGAAAGTAAGGGGAGGATATAGGAAAATGGAGAAGGGAAAGGAGGAGAGAACAGAGAGTTAGCAGTCAAAAGAGTGGCGAAGCAAGAGTGGAGAGTGAATACAATTGCAGAAGTCAGTAGTAACACATAATGTTGCAAGGCAGGATACAAGATGAAGATGGGAACAGCATGATTCAGGGCCACCATGAGTACAAGATGCAAAAGAAGTTCAGCATGAGAGTTGAGAAGGGTGACGCACCATGAATGAATGAAGTACCTAAAAGTCAAATCCAGCATTGTCCACAAGACGGTGATGGTGAAAACAGAATGCATCAGGACAGACTCCTGCAGAAGTAGGCTTGAGTGGGGTGAGGGGGGAGCAGGGTAGAAGAATCAAGCAAAACAGGCAACACCTGTGTGCGAGAATGGGGGCAAAAGGGAACATCACAGGTGGACCAGAGAGTAACACATGTTGGTGCATGCCTACCTGCTGTCTGAGCAGGGGGTCAGGCCCTTGGTCCTCCTGGTCCGAACAGGTCCAAACAGGAATTCCCCTTTTCTTCGCCTGCCCTTCGCTTAGGACGCCAAGGCGAGAAACGCCCTTAATCTAATAGTTAGGAGCAGGAAGGAAGAGGCAGGGCTAAGAAGGTGGGTGGTGCTTGCTAAGTGGTGAAAAAAGAGCGTCAAACAGGAAGGCACCAGGTGGGCGGGGCTTGCTAAGTAGTGAAAAAGAGCGGCAAACAGGAAGGGACCGGGTGGGCGGGGCTTAGGCCAGATGACCTAGATCCACTTGCACCTGCTTCCTATCTGCAAAGGAAAAGAGGCTGGAGGGCTCCTTAAGTAAGGAAAAAGAGCCGCAAACAGGAAGGCACCAGGTGGGCAGGACTTGGTAAGTGGTGAAAAAGAGCGGCAGGCAGGAAGGTACCAGGTGGGTGGGGCTTAGGCCAGGTGACCTAGATCCACTTGCACCTGCTCCTCATCTGCGAGTAAGGAAAAAGAGCCGCAAACAGGAAGGCACCAGGTGGGCAGGTATTGTGCAAAAATCATGGTAAAAGTATAACCGAAATTACAACTTTACATGAGACACACTGGTATGGTTCGCATAGACAAGGGGGGGTTAGCAAAGGTTTACGATCATCAGTGCAGCCCGGACATCACTGTAACAACCATCGCATCAAACCTCTGCACGAGGTGCAAGTACGACCCAAAATGCTGAAGTTCCCCCACAGGAATTTGAACAGACGGCCAAACATTGAGCCTCCTTCTGAATTTGGCAGAATTGGCTCGCTAACTTCGCCAAGCTCAAGTACTGAAACCGCTAACCGTTTTGATGGCAAATCCACAAAAATATGGATCTGGCAGAGGAAGTGCTATTGCAATTATGGCGCCAGATTACAGAAACTTTGCACCAGTACAAGTGCAAGTTTGCACAGTAATAGCACTAGGGCAAAGTTTGCACTGGAGAAGAAATGCATTGAAAATGTATGTTTTTTGCGATAGCACAATTTTTGCCCTGGTGCTTATAACATGCCAAACTGGGCTTGTCACTGTGAAAAGGTTTTCTAAAGTGGCCCATTGTTTTTAAAAAGATGTTGATTTTTGTCCTAGCGCTAACACCGTGCAAACTTGCACCAGTGCACATTTTCTGTAATCTGGCCCATGGAGTTCCATGTAACTCTGGGGCTTGGATGAATTACCTCCAGCGTTAAATCTGAACGCGGAAAAACACAAATGTTTCTGCTGTGCTGGAGGTATTTCCTCCTACTTTCCTACGTTGGAAGGTTAAACAAGCATTGACAATGGCAACAATTTGGGCTTTGTGTAGCCATGGGGAAGCACTTTCCAGGCACAATCGTAGTGGTATTAACTACGAATTGCTGGTAGCAGGTGCAAAATGGTGCCAGTACCTGAGCATCTAGTAGCAGTGCCTGGCAAAAGCTTAACATGTATGCACATGCCGAAAATGTTGGCTTTGCCAATGCTTGTATTAAACAGAACTTCAGTGGCTTTGCCAATGCTTGTTTTTAACAGTATTT
Organism: Ambystoma mexicanum; assembly: GCF_040938575.1. Taxonomy (NCBI): domain Eukaryota; kingdom Metazoa; phylum Chordata; class Amphibia; order Caudata; family Ambystomatidae; genus Ambystoma; species Ambystoma mexicanum. The sequence goes on from NC_090936.1 coordinate 316,173,980, forward strand.
CAGTCAAGGACAATCAGAGTTCTTGTAAATTGGTTGGATGAAGGCAGGCCTGATAAGACAGCGTGTTTACAACTCCAATTAAAGGAATAGTTCACTCTAAAATTGTATTGGCTCAAAAGATGCGACATGGTCAAAAATATATATAAAACATATTTTTTAAGAAAGTTCCTATGTAAACTTTTGAGCAAATGAGGCTCAAAGTCACACATTTCAAGCACTAGGGGGCATCCATTTTGTGAAATGGATGAGCCTCCTGTGCTTGTGTTAATCTCTGCCCTTACAGCACTAATGAAGCAAAAGCCAGCCAGCAGTAATAAACAAAAGCTGTGAGCAGGTGGCTTTTGCTTCATTATTGCTGGAGAGCAGAGATTAACACAAGCTGCTGCTGTTAAGTGCTTTTAATTTCATTATTTTTTCAAAGCACTGCAAAATAAATGCTGCGGTTTTCTTTCTAAGTTAGAAAGAAAACCGCAGCATTTACAAATACAGCAACATTGTATTTCTGACTGCAGCAGCTTTCGCTTTGAGTCTCCTGGGCTCCCCTGACCTGGGGGAGCCCAGGGACCATGATGTGGGGCTGCCGCAGGAGTGATATTATACCACCAAATAAATGTTTCCATTGTGATCAGCAGCGTGCAGGAAACAGTCCCTGTCCACACCTCTTATGGAAGAGCACCATGCTTGGCCAACAAAACATCTTCACCTCATAAACTTAGTTTTAATAAGGTGTTCTGAGTACAGTCAAGTTTTCTATGGCATCCCAGACTATGCATATCCAGTTGTTTTGTCTCTGGCAGAACCATTGATGCCAGGCAGAAATTCTATGTTCAAGAAGAAAATACTGACTCTTTGTTGGGGAGTTGTTTTCGACTCCTTGTGCTTGGAAATGGTTGAATAAATTCAGGTGGTTTGTTCAGGGCTGACTGTGCATCGAAGATGTTGGTGGTGCCACTTGCACTGAATTCTATGCAGCTGGTGAACAGTCCTGTACACACATGTGCAATGGCTGTGGTTCATCCAATGGACCCCTGTAGCATATTTGGAGTGTGGTAGTGTTCCGTTTGGTTTGCATGAGTGGAAAACATTATAGCTCCCAACAGATCAAAAGCGGCAGGACATTTATAGAAAAAAGGCATTTTACTATATATTGAAAGTATTGAAAAATTGGGTCTTAATGTGAAGGAAAGAAATTCAACGGTAATTTCAACTGTGGAAACTGGTTATTAAAAGGATATGGCAGGGTGTAAGTTAAGACAGATACATCACATTCACAGAAAAAAGAGATGTGTTGCTTCGTGTCCTGTTACATTCTATGACAAGACAGGAGGCGAGCATTATGCTTCATCTTCTTTTATTACTACTCCACTACTCCTCAGCAGTTCAACAACATATATAAAACCATGGAAAATACCCAACAAACTTTTCCATTTTCTTTTTTTTTTTATTTTTTTTTTTAACTACAACCCCCATGAGTCTCTGTAGTCCGTGCTCATTCCACCAGTCCTGATCTCCTTCCTGTACTTAGGCTCCTCCTCTTCTTTTACTGCTCTTCAAGCAGATAAGTACCTTTTCTCCACTCTCTGTACGACTGGGGTAAAATGCCTGTGTGAGAGTGGGTGATTATCGGCAAATAAGTTGAGACACGGCTGGAGTGTATAGGAGATTGTAGTTTAGGTAGAAAAAGAAAAAAAAAAAAAAAATGTGTATAAAATAGTAGTTTACTGATAGCACGCATAGGCGAGTTTACTTCGAGGGGAGCTCGCGTACACGCGGGCAGCCGATTAAGGGATTCACCTTAGACGACAGAAGCCAGTTCGCGAGGCGGACGGCCCCGTGTCGCATACCCGGCACCGCAGGGGCTCAGTCAGGCCTCGCGAACTACGCGGCTGAGGCCGCGGGACACTCGCGGCGCTAGCGAATTGTACGAGGCCGCCAGACGGCTCTCGCAGAGGTAGCCCCCACCCGCGGGTGGGCGGAGCTACCGCGTGAGGAGCGCGAAGAGCGACGCTCTCAGAGCAGCCCCCACCCGCGGGTGGGAGGAGCCTACCAAAGACGTGCCGCGCAGTACATTCTGCGACGGCTTCAAACTCCGCGACCACACGGCATTTAAGACGCCGCTAGTTCGGACAGGATTCCCCTAAACAAGGGAAGCGCCAGGCCGTAGCGATCAGATCGCTCGGGAGCTCCGTGCCTAAGAAAGACATCACACGGCAGCTCACGTGTATATGATACTGCTCCTAGCAGAGGACCGGCGCTACTGAGGAGAGAATACCTCTCAAGAGCCACTGAGCTGTGGACAAGCAAGGTGCGGCCACTGAAAAAGAACAAAAAAAAAAAAAAAAAAACATAAGAGAATACAAGTAGGTGACCCTACTGTCTCTATACCATCAGGAGGGAGCAGTGGGCGTGCTAAGACACCTGATCCAGGTAATTTGGCACACAGCACTGTTCTAAAAATGTCAGAATTTGAGTGGAGCGAGGAGGAGCAGTCACATGACCTCGCTGCCAGCTTCAAAAAAGTGCTAGGGAGCTCCCTCATTGATGCAGTGGCGGAGGGCGTTAGGCCCCTTCAAGAAAGGCTAGAGACGCTGGAAGCTATGCTTTCGCAGCCTGAGGACAGCACCACAGACCGCAAGCGCACGCCCACAGATCCCTTGATAGAGGGACACAAGGGGAGTAAGTTAGCCCTTAAGAGGAAAGCCTCTGCCGACCCCCGGGGCTCTTGGGACGGGGCAGAAGATGAGGCCCCAGAGGTGCCTGATGCGTTCGCAAAGCTGAAGGAAGCTTATCTACGACGACAGGCGGTGCCAGACCTCATGACCCCCTCTCCAGGGGAGGACAATACTGGAGATGACCCAGGCTCGGAGGATGAGCAGGGGGAGGATCAGACCTCACAAGGAGACGAGGAGACCGAGGGAGACTGGGCCCAGCCCAGTGGGGGCAAGAGAGCTCGGAAAGAGAAACACTTGACTGATGGCCAAGAAGATATGTTTGACCCGGACAGCATCAGGAATCCAAGGTCCACCGAGTGGCAGCCATCCCCCCGAGTAGCTCAGTACATGACGGCTAGGCTGCGCAAGCCATTAGACAAGGAAGTGAGACAACGGCTGCGTGCAGAGTGTCCGCGACCGGATCTCCCGGGCAAAGTAGCAGAGGCCCCCGAACTCGACCCGAAAATGCTGACCTTCGTGTCAAAGACAAATAAGGACCCCCGCAAAGGTATCGATAGGTCCTGGAGAAGCTGCCAGGAGAAGATCCTAGACCTGTCAGGGCCACTGGCAAAGATAATGGACCTCGCAGAGAGGTCCAAGGACACTGGTGAAGCAGTGGACCCGGAGGCTCTCGCCGGATGGGCGCAGAGAGCGTCTGTCTGCTCGGAAATGCGAATTGCGCCATAGCCTCAGAGAGGAGAAAGGGGCTACTACTCAAGATTGATTCGAAGCTCAGCGATCTATCATCGTATGAAGCGGGAGAAGGGGCTCAAGGCCTTCTATTCAGAGAGACCTTCGGGAAGGAGATGGGCCGATTCGTCGGAACATACGCATCCCTGGAGAAAGCCCAAGCAAAATCTTTCCGAGTAGAGTTTTTGGAGGGACCAGCCGCGGTCGGGGTCGCGCAGCCGGTCGCAGTCAAGGAGGAAGAAGACCCCATAATCCCAGAGCACAATACTGGGAGAACAAGGGCCAGGATACATTCTTCCCGTCCAGAGGAAGATTCCGAGAGGTCGCAGATCCAGGGGATCAGGCCGAGGCCAAGGATTTACGCCAGGTGAGAGCGATTCAGTATCCTCCAGTAGGTGGGAGGACGCGCATGTTTTTAGAAAATTGGCGCATGATTTCAAGCGATTCCTGGATATTGCAGACCGTCAGAGGGCTGCAGCTGGATTTTGTAGAAACCGCAATTCAGCGGCACAGGCCACAGGGCCAGAGACTAGCGCAAGCGGAGCAAGCATGGCTAGACGGCGAGATCGCGCAGCTAGCGCTCAAACAGGCGATAGAGAGATGCGCGAGGGAGCCCAAATTCGTAAGCAATATGTTCCTAGTGCACAGGAAAGAGAAGGTGCGTCCAGTTATAAATCTCAAGGAGCTGAACGGATGGATCGTATACCGCCACTTCAAGATGGAGGGCATTCATCAGCTCAGAGACTCCCTAAGGGAAGGAGACTGGCTGACGCGTTTAGATCTGAAGGATGCCTATCTCACGATTCCGGTGCTCGAGGAGTACAGACCTTACCTAGCTTTCCGCTGGCACAAACAGTTCTGGCAATTCAAGATGATGCCGTTCGGGCTGGCTTCGGCTCCTTGGGCATTTACAAAGCTAATGAAACCCGTAGCAGCGGCGATCAGAGAGAAGGGCGTCAGGCTGATCATCTATCTAGACGACCTTCTGCTGCTAGCAGAAAATCGGGATGTGCTGCTATACCAAACGAGATGGGTACAAGACCTTCTGATATCGCTAGGATTCCTAGTGAATATAGAGAAATCAGATACCATACCAGAGCAGAGATTAGACTTCCTAGGGTTTGTGCTAGACACAAAGAAAGCGACTCTAGAACTACCAGCGCGGAAGATGAGAGATATAAAGAGAGAGATCAGAGTATGCCTAGAGAGAAGGCTAATATCCCTCAGGACATTGGCGAGGATAGTCGGGCTATTAGCAGCATCCATTCAGGCCATATTCCCTGGGCCTCTACACTACCGAGCACTGCAGAGGCTGAAGATAAAACATCTTCAACAGGGTCTGAAGTATCACCAACAGGTACCTCTAGATCAAGACTCCATTACAGAGCTAGAGTGGTGGTTAAAGAATATGGACGCCTGGAATGGGCGTGCCATATTCGGAGACAAGCCGGATCTGATCATAGAGTCAGACGCCAGCCGGCAGGGCTGGGGAGCCAGATGCGGGAGCCTACAGACCGGAGGCAAGTGGAGCGAAGAGGAGCTCCAGCTTCACATAAACTGTCTGGAACTCCTAGCGGGATCGTTCGCGATCAAGGCCTTCACGAGAGGGAGAGTGAAGTCTTGTGTGCTGCTGAAGATGGACAACATCTCGGCAGTAAGGTACATAAACCACTTAGGTGGCACGAGGTCCAAGATGCTGGCGGAGTTAGCGAAGGACTTATGGCACTTTTGCCTTCAGTCAGAAACGTCAGTGACTGCAGAGTACCTGCCGGGTTCACTGAATGTAGTAGCGGATTGGAACTCCCGTTACCTGACAGATTCCAGCGATTGGAGACTGGACCCAGGAGTGTTTCGGAGGCTGGACAGGAAGTGGGGTCCATTGCATACGGACCTTTTCGCCTCCCGGCTCAACGCTCAGACGAGCTTATATTACAGCTGGAGGCTGGATCCGGGAGCTCTAGGGACGGATGCATTTCTGCAAGAGTGGACAGGGGGTCCGCATTACGCCTTTCCCCCCTTCGCGATGCTGAGCAGAGTTCTAGCGAAGTGTCGGAGGGAGAAGGCAGAACTAGTATTAGTAGCACCCTTGTGGAAGTCTCAAGTGTGGTTCCCAACGTTAATGGAGCTAGCAGCAGACGTTCCCAGAGTTCTTCCCGAAGGAGAGCGACTGCTCACGGACCCAGCTGGGTCGTGTCATCCTCTGAGAGTGAGAGGGACACTCCCATTAGTCGCGTGCAGGATATCAGGAGACGCTGGGCTCTGCCAGGAATTTCGGAGCAGGCTGCGCAGCTTATCGCTGAATCCTGGGCTCCTTCCACTAGGAGGAGCTACGACGCAGCTTGGGCAAAATGGACGAGTTGGTGCAAGAACAGAAGTGTTCATCCCGTTTCAGCACCTGTAGTGGAGATCCTAAATTTACTAGCGCATCTATTGCAGAACGGGAAAGCTTTCCGTACGATAGGAGTGTACAGGTCGGCTATATCAGCGGGACATATGTCAATTGAGGGAGTACCGGCAGGGGAACATCCAGCGGTAGTGAGGCTCATCAGAGGAGCGAGATTTAGAGCGCCACCAGGGCCTAAGTATAGTACTACATGGGACGTGGCGACAGTGCTACGATTACTATCAGACTGGCCAGCAGATAGATACCTTTCTCTCAAACAGCTATCAGGTAAATTAGCTATGCTATTGTGTCTGATCTCATGTAAACAAGTGTCAGACGTTAAGGCGCTAGAGATTAATAGACGAGTCTTCGGACCGGAGGGAGTTACGTTCTCCATAGTCAGGAGGACTAAGACAGGCACCTGCGCAGTCCATTACCCTTATTTTCCGGACAACTCGAAATGGTGCGTAGCTCGATGCATTAAAGAGTACGAGAGCAGAACAGCAGAGAACAGAGCAGCTAGCACTACTCAGTTGTTAATAGCGCGTAGGAAACCTTATCACGCTGTGGCATCGGCCACCATAGCCAGATGGGTCAAAGAGATTATGTGCGCAGCAGGAGTGAATGTGGACGAGTATGGAGCTCATTCAGTGAGAGGGGCGATGGCTTCGTCAGCCGCGAGAGCAGGAGTGCCTTTGAGTGAAATAATGAGAGCAGCGGATTGGGCGAGCGATCGTACATTTAAAGAGTTTTACTTTAAGCCAGCAGAGGGTTTGGCTAGTACGGTCTTGGGGAAGCTTTGAACAAGCATAATGCTCGCCTCCTGTCTTGTCATAGAATGTAGATTACCCCTGCTATCTGCGCAGGGAGTATTAATTCTATTAAAGACTAAGGAGGCGAGCATTAAATTCCCGCCCGATTGATGTACTGTATAAAATGTTGAGAAATTTATATGTGAGAGTACAGTACATACGCACCACCCTAAGATTTATGATTGTGTCTTCATAGGGGAAGAGCAGAAGAATAACTGAAGACAGGATTGTAGAAAAGACCATCAGGAGGCCGGGAGCGCACCGGCAGTTGAGTTAGAGTTCTGAAGATTCTTCGCACCGTTGACGAGGATCAGTTAATGGACAGGATTGAATATCAGAGCGAGTAAAAGCAGAGGAGGAGCCTAAGTACAGGAAGGAGATCAGGACTGGTGGAATGAGCACGGACTACAGAGACTCATGGGGGTTGTAGTTAAAAAAAAAAAAAAAAAAAAGAAAATGGAAAAGTTTGTTGGGTATTTTCCATGGTTTTATATATGTTGTTGAACTGCTGAGGAGTAGTGGAGTAGTAATAAAAGAAGATGAAGCATAATGCTCGCCTCCTTAGTCTTTAATAGAATTAATACTCCCTGCGCAGATAGCAGGGGTAATCTACATTGTATTATGTTACTATGACTTTTGTCACAATTGCCTTTGGTGTTTGTTTAGCAATTTGGTGAGCTCCTCCTGTCTCACAGTATCGGCTATGGCCCTCCATAGAGTTGATGGGGGGTTTTCACTGTGTTAGGTAAAGTGGGATCTATGTTGGCTACAGTCTAGCCTGGGTGTTATTGGGTGCATTGTGTAATATGCCATTTTGCTGACTGCAGTGTCGCTATGGTTATTATGTGAACACATTTTGAATGAGCGTGTATGAAGCAAAGATATTGCACACACCAGAGTGCCTAGCCAAGACACATGGGGCCTCATTACGACCCTGGCGGAAATGGAAAAATGATGGCGGAAATGCAATACCGCCATCGAACACCGCTCGTTGCGATTATGACCCGTCACCGTAAAGTACGATGCCATTAGCGACACCGCAGTGAACGGCAACGCTAACTGCACCAAGTACGCGCACGCGCGCCTTGCAAAACCGGAATCACCGCCATGGCGCAACGGTACGCGAATTCTGACCCTAGCGGACATGTACTGAACGCCATCAAGCACGTCGTAAAGTACCATTCCGCCATGGCGAGAAATACGGCATCGTGAACCAACCGTAAATGGCCCACTGAGTGCCTGTACTCCACTCCCTGGCCACATTGCACAACTCCTGGCAGGCGCAATGCACTCACACTATGCAACCAGTGAAATCTACAATTCACCCATGCATGCCAACGTAGAAATGCATGCAGGGGCTCAAAGCGCCCCGTGAGTGGGCATCCATGTACGGCATGTCACCATAGCCGTACTGATGCAGCACAGGCATGTGAAGGTACAATACATCAAAATGAAAATCAAGAACACATGACACAAAACAACAGTAGTCCCCCATCGCTTGCCACCAGCGCAAGGCAACATCCAAAACAGCATCCTGAGGGGGATTGCACCAGCCCTGTACTCTTGCCAGTAAACAAACCAACCATCAGCAGAAGCATGTACCACACAAGTTGGCAGAGTGACTGAGCAGCCAGGCTCATCCCAAGAGGGGCCGATGGGAGCTGCAGGGCACAGATGGCATGAATACAGAAGCTATTCCAATGGACATGACCCCAGTCCCCCTCCAACAAACGCACGCAAACACAGGCACCTGTGACCAGCCACATTCTGAACATCCCATCATTCCACCAATCGACCTGGCTGACAGGCACCAGTCGGCCAAAAGCCAATCCCCCGCCCCTGAACAGCACATCATGTAAACAGTCACAATGGCAGCCCCTATCCGTGACCATACTGTGCTACGTAGGCAAACGCGGCCAGTACTGTACCACACAACTCAACTCAGAAGGCGGAACACAATGCAGATCATCTCGCAATACATACCGCCACAAATCGAAAATCGCCACATCACCTGCAAAGAATAACGCAACACGACAAATATCGGAATACAATTTAAATGCACATCCAAATGACAAAGGCCCCACAGCAATTTGCAAAATAACACCAAAACATCCATCATCACCGAGGGCTGCATCTGCAATAATTGACCAGCTTCCACTTGTGTGACGCCCTGTACCATCATGGCACACAGGGCCTACATCAACGTTCCAAAAGGCAACATGGAAGCGGCAAGAACCGCAGGTCCGTCCCATGAGGCAGGCACTAGTCGAGCTGAAAGGCCGAAATGTTGCACCTAGCCACCAGTACAGCGTAAGGGCATGTGGCCCATTGGCGATCGTCCCATAAGATCGAAATGGTGCTCCACTGATTCACCCGAAGCTGCAGGTGTCGAGAGTAAAACCCATCTGGAGGAGTGGCGTAGAGATGGCATCTGCAATAGGGCAGGAGATACCTGTCACCCAAATGAAACACAAATTAACCGATTGCATTACGGGACTCATGATGCATTACAATCTTCATTCAACACACCAAATCCACACCCATATGCATGCTAGCCCACTCCAAAGGAATATACAGACCCCTAAATCAGTATCGAATCATAACGAAATCAATCGAGGTAAATACACCATTGGCAACGTCGGTTACTGTGCATGCGTCCGTCAAGATAGAACCCATGACATGGGATTAGTAACGTGCCTAGACACAAGTGTATGAAGGCGCGTCGAGACAGGGAGGATCCGACAAGGGCAGATAGACGTAAGTCCCACTATGGCAGCCTTGCATCACATAGCGCAGGGGAAGGGGAGTGATTCAAAAAACCCATGTACATGGCAGACCCTAAACGGAATCATCTGTCCATGCATCCATTCATCATTCCCTCATCCCGCAATGAAAACGCATGAATATTCACTCACATAATATGTGAAACTTCCATCGCGTCTGTGCGTAATGCAGTCTGCAAAAACCACTGTGCTCCTGGCCGGATCTGTAGTGTAGTGAAGCAAGATGGATTTGGGAACGTCCTGCCTTATCGTCCACTACGCTATTGCGCATCCCATTCAATTCATATCATTCATTGCTTGCTCGTTATGGGCCATGTCCCAAGGACATTCTACAATAGAACGTTACATTTCCAGCCAGAACTGTGGGCGTATCCTCGCCGCTACTTCAAAACCAAAAATGCTGGCCTTCGAATTCCTCACTTGCAACATTACGTCGAAAAGGCTTCTGTGAACGCTTGCATTCACAATTACATCAATGTAGTGCGGCTGTGTGTCATAATGCTAACTGGCTGCAATCACAAATGGGACGCCACGCCCGTCGGTGAAGTACGTTACTGTGCTGCATGAGGGTCGGCCATCGATCGAGCCCTACATACCACTGACTCTTCACAGGTATGTAAGCGGCTGCAATCATAGCATGTGTAACAATGGGAGCATAGCATGAAAATCAGTCAAAGTACATCACACTGCCATCGGGATTTGATACATGATTCCAATCCCAAGATGCCATGCGGCCAAATGCAGCCTTACGTGCGGGACGTGCTCGGCCAGAAGGGATTGCATCTGCCACAGATTCATTCAATCAGCACAGGTGGAGGCCATACAGGCCGACAGCACATATATAGCAGACCCAAACCCCTCCCACAACCACTCCCACTCCAAAATGCTACCGGCAGGACTAGCGATGTTGGGCCTGGGGGACCAGATAGCACTGCAAGTGCTACAACTACAAGAAGACGACGAACAACAACAGGTACAACAACCGGGCGCACAGGGGAGACGGAGGAGAAGGAGGAGGAGGAGGGCAAGGCAGGGTCAGCAAGGCCCACAAGCACTGCCACTACCACCACGCAGGCGGCCCGCAATCCCACGCCTCCGAGCTGATCCGTTCAACCTCACTGCTGAGCAGATCCACACCCTCTACCGTTTGGACCGGGACACCATAATCGCCATTGTGGACATGACACATGCTGACCTCGTGAGCATGATAGATAGCCCAACCGCCATCCCACCCCTACTGAAGGTGGTGTCTGTACTCCACTTCCTGGCCACAGGCACCTACCAGCACACAGTGGGACAGTTGCATGGCATTTCACAGCCACTGTTCTCACGGACACTCTTCCAAGTGCACGATGCCCTCCTGAAGCACGCCGACGACCACATCACACTACCACGCACGTACCAGGAGATTACCAACGCAAAAGTGGGATTCCATGCACTTGGCGGCATCCCGGGTTGCATTGGTGCCATCGACTGCACCCATGTTGAATTGGTTGTCCCACATGCCATGGAGGTCCAGTACCGCAACCGGAAACAATTTCATTCAATCAATGTGCAAATGGTGTGTGACTCCAACAAGATCTTTACGCATTGTTGTGCCAGATTTCCAGGATCTACCCATGATTCTATGGTCCTGAGGAACACAAGAATACCACGCTACATGGAGCGACACGCAGGGCACAGATCCTGGCTACTCGGTGAGTCTCATTCCATGCATGACATCGTGGCCCATTTGATGCGTCAATGACCTTGCAGGGGGGGGGGGGGCTACTTAGCACTATCATTCCACTGACACCCTTTATTCGTCTCATACAGGTGATGCCGGGTATCCACTGAAGAGATGGCTCCTTACACCAATCCGGAACCCACAGAACGAGCATGAGGAGGACTACAACCATGCCCACTCACGTACCCGTGTGGTCATTGAACAGGCATTCGGCCTACTGAAGGCTCGTTTCCGCAGCCTCAGCAGGTCTGGCGGGGCACTCATGTACAGCCATGAGAAGGTTTCTAAGATGGTCATGGCATGTGTCATGCTGCACAACATGTGCATACGTAGGAATGTGCCCATGCCCCCTGACGCTGTACTGCATGCACCTGAAGATGATGATGATGATGATGAGGGTGGGGATGTGGAGGCACCTCAAGGAGTCCATGAGGCACAGGATGCACGTGCAATCCGACAGAGCATCATAGATGCATGCTTCTAGCAACCACGCATGGTGCCTATTACACGGATAGGGGACCTGTGGCACTGTGTGTGTGTAGTACAGGCACATTGTGGACTGTACGCCTATGAAGGCCTCGTACGCAAATATCAATGTCCACACATGTCATTGGATGATAATGAGGTGCTGTATTGTTAATGTGATTTGATTTATACACCCTATGGACCCGCCACCCAGTGAAGCCCAACACACCCCCTCCACCCTACTACCTCCCCCCCCAACACCAGTGTCCAAATATGCATGCTGTCCGTGGGTAGACGCTATTGCAAGCCCCCTCTACGGGTATCAGGGGCACCCCTGCCCGTGGAGCGCAGGTTCCTGCCAGATCTGCGTTGGGGGCTGCCCTGGACGGAACTTGCCACGGATGATGTCTCTGCCTGCTCGCGTCCATGCATGTCTCTGAGGGTTTGTGAGAGCTCCGAGAGCACACGGCGCACAGCAGCAAGTTCAGCACAAACGTCTTTGGACGTCGCATGCAGTTCCCCCCTCAGGCTCTCGGTGCTTTTCTCCATTTGTGCTCTCAGGCTCTCGGTGCTTTTCTCCATTTGTGCTCTCAGGCTCTCGGTGCTTCTCTCCATTTCTCCCCTGAGGCTCTCACTACTTTTCTCTATTTGTGCCCTGAGTGTCTCGGTGGATGTTTCCATGGCTGCCCTGGAACCCCCGCATTCATTTGCATGGTCCTTGAGTAGCGTGGACACTTCCTGCTGTTGCTCGATCAGCAGGTCGAGGGACTGTTGCCTCTGCTGGGCCATGGACATTTGCGGTGGTGTGACAGGGGGGCTGCTCAACACATGTTGCCTTGGCACAGGACTTGTGGGGGTTGGCCAGTCGTCGTCTTCAGGGTGCCCCTGCGTGGTTTCGTCATGGTGTAGGGGATGGAACATGCAGGGGGATTGGGAAAGGTCATGGATGGTAACTACGTCGCCAGCACTGTTTTCCGTGTCGGAGCATGCTGGCATGACAGCTGTGTCACCTATGGTGCTGCTACCACCAGAGGCAGTGCCATCAGATACGTTCTTTGGGGGGACCTGTGGTGCTGGGGTTGTGGACTTGCTGGCTGCTGGGGTGCCTGTTGCAGTCCCCTCCAGTGTGCTGCCACTTGATTCCTGCTGCTGCCGTGTCTTGATCCTTGCACCTGAGGTGGAGGCTCTTGGGACGTTGGTCCTGGCCCTCTTTGCAGGCGTGCTGGTAGGGGTGTCCTGCAGCTCGTCGTTGGTATCGGACCCTGTGGTGGAGTAAAGAGGGGCGAGCGTTAGTTATGGGTCTGTCGGATTTGGAATGGCAACGTATCAAATGCATTGGGGTGGTACATGAGGCTGATTTGGGACTGGGCCTTGGAGGTGGTCTCATTTTCGTGTGGATTGAGGATGCATTCATTTGGCTGCCTGCAGTTAGGGGGTGCATGCTGCACATGTAGGGGTTGTTTATGGCATCTTGATTGATTTGTTTATTCATTCTGACTTTTAGAGGGCGCTGTCAGGGCAAAGTATGTATTGCACTATGGGGTCACATGGTACTGCACATGTTCGTGTTTTGTGGATTTCGCATTGTTTCTCTTGGCCAACCTACCTGATTCTCCGGATGTCGGCACTCCTTTCTCCATCCCTCCGACTCCCTCTATGCTCTCCATTCCTATGGTGGAGGCGCAGATATCCTCCCAGGGGGTCAACTTGATGGGCGACTCTGAACCCCCCCCGGTAGCTGTGGCGATGTTCCTGTTCGCAGAAAGTATGCTGCGTACGCGGATCCGCAGGTCGTCCCACCGCTTGCGACATTGCTGTGGCGTGCGGGGTGTTGTCCCCACCGCACTTACGCGCTGTGCCACCAGGGCCCATATGGCCTTCTTGTTGGCAAGGGCCGTCCTGGTCATTTGACTGGAGAAGACGACGGCGGCATTTTCCTGGAGGGTCTCGGTGAGCACGGTCAGTTCCTCTCGGGAGAAGTGTACCTGCCGCTTGCGATCACACGCTTTCTTGGCTACCTTTCCCATATTTATTTTTTTAACTGGGGTTGCTAACGGGTTGGGATGTGTGTCAGGGTCGGATTTTTAATGGTTGTGTTGGGATTCGGATTTTATAGTTGTGCGGCGTGCTGTTTCCCGTTCCGGCCACATGCTTTTACTTCCGTTTCCGTATATTTACGGTGCCCGTAATTTGCGGTGCCCGCTCGTTACGGTGACCGCTCATTACGGTGACCGCTAAGATGGGTGGCGGTATTGCACCTGGTGCAGCGTACGGCGGCGGTAAGGGCCGTTTTGGGGTCATTTCCGCCATCGCAGCCTTTCGGATTCCGCCATGGCGTAATGCTCGTGCCCGATGGGTCGTAATTAGCCGCACTTTGCTCCTTCGTGCAATGGCGGAAACGCTATTTACGCTGTTGCGGTCCGGTCAGTCACTTTCCGCCAGGGTCGTAATGAGGCCCATGGTTGCAAGGGTTTTTAGAAAGGGACCTGACCTAACTGCAGAACGTTTGGTGCTGAGAGTGTTGGTTCTGTCATGCACTGGGTGTAGTGTAAAAGTAAACGTTTTCTCTACAAAAAAAGTGAAAGGATGTTTTATATTTAGGTTTCAGTTTGGTGCTTCAATTGGATGTTGTTTGTCATGTTGAAGGTGCAATGAAAAAATGATTGTGAGGTAACAACATTAAAAGAAAAGAGAAAATCAATAAATCGAGGCAGCATGCAAGGCAACGTGCTGGGCCCTTGTTCAGATGGCATTAGTGGCCTGCCAGGTGGGGCCGATGAGAGGGGGAATGAGATGGAAAAGGTTGGATGGGAGAAGGGGGACGATAGGTGGTGAGTGGAGCAGGTCATCGGAAATAGCAGCACAAATGGAAGCGAAGTGGGGCATGGGGAAGAGGCAAGAGGCCTGTATAGACAAGTGCCAGAAAGAGAGGAGGCGAGAGGGAAAATGGCCATGGAACTTCGGGAGTGAGGGCTTGCTCTGGCAGATACAGGCAGCATTCACAGCACTAAGATTGGCACATAGTTCTAATACTACTTATACCACCTGGTGTCCATTTCAAAGTGCTGTTTGAAAAAAAAAAAGGTTACACCGTAAATAGTGTATATTGCAACATGTGTTTGCTCACCCCTGACATGTGTTAAGGCTGCACAAGGTACTCTGGCAGCACTGACTCAGTTCTTCAGCCCTCCCAGGTTGATTCATTGAGTACCATTAAAAGCACTAATAAAAACACCTATTGTTCAGGGTGCAGAAGAATCACGAATAGGGTGCTTTATAAAACCTTGACACGATTGCTGTGTTCATATGTGTGCACTAACTCGGATGTCTCCTTCTGCCACTATGGGGCACGTGTCTTGTGTGTGATGGCATAAATGCCTTTTTGATAACTGAAGACACAAGGGGAGCAAGTGGAATCCCAGGGAGTAGGTGGGCGTTGACCAATTGTTTTAACTAAATTGAAAAGATATCTTAACGGACAAATGAATTGACCAAACTGCCGAATTACGAGTTTGACAACAATTCAAAACGACTCTCATAATGGCAAAAATGCAATAAAAGTTAACTAGGTAGGCAAATGATAAGATGAAATAGGGTAATTGTTGTGGATAAAGCTTATTTTCATTCAGAGAATAAGGGGAAGGCAAAGTTACAATTAATCCAATTAAGGGGGCAGGACAGAATGAGAGTGAAGCAATTAGTATTAGCATCAGAGAAACAGGAAGAGGAAATTGACATATAGAGGGGTTCATATGAATTGAATCATTCAGAATAAAAGATGAGTGATGGAAAACTTTTTCCTGTAAAAGTTAAAAACAAAGAGAAAGAGGAAGACAGAGGGGTAAAATATATAGGGACAAAATCAGTTCAACGAAATACAGCTGTGGTTAATCTTGAAGGTAGGATGTGCGTCTATAGCTTAAACGGGGAGACGTGTGCTCATGAAATGTGTTTGCATATGCATGAATAGTGAAGAGTCATATAACTGGAGCGCATGGAACTTGCAACTTGTTCAAGAGAAATTCAATGGGCATCTTACCCTGAAGTGCGATGATTTTGTTTGTCCGAAGAACTAGGAAGTGTGACAAATGGTTGTGCAATTTCGTAATGAAACATCAATGAGTTTGCACAAGTTGTTGAGTGTGTGTGTGTGTTGAATAGCGTGACCCACATTATGAGGTAGGCAGTAATGCAGAAAGAAGACAATATCTTAGAATACTTTCTACGTTTGCCACCCACCTGATTATGGATCATACAGTATTGATATGGATATTGATATTTTATTTGTATCGCGCTCATACACAAGTGTTTCAGAGCACAACGAGGCAATGGAGGGGAACAAGGGAGAACAACACAACGATCTTACTGCGTATTCACAACATGTATTATTCCAATGAATACTGCCTGATCATGAGGTCAATCAAATCATGAAAAATCCTCAAGTGTTAACCTCAACCTCTCTGATGTCCACCTGACCATCCCTTTAACAATGTAATTAACAAAACTGTAAGTACTAACCCTTTTGTGGATTATTAAGAATGATAGAGTAGAAGTATGGTCTGCTCCTGCAAATATGAAATTTCGATACTCAAAATGAGATGGAAATTGATTTTTTTTTAAATGACAAATATTGCATGCACTATTACAGGAAATGTTGCTGCTCGACCCCGTAATCAGTTCGATTTCCCAGATTATGGCGCATAGTAACAATGATTACGGCATGCAGTAATCATGTCTAGAAATCTGAAAACCCTACAAACATGGCCCTTTTTCCAATTCGGGAAACCATTTTGGATACACAAAACACTTTGATGGGGGGTGAGAAAATGGATGCTAGGAATCTCTCTATATTACTAGCATCCATTTTCTCACCCCATGTAAGTGTGAAGTTTACCTGGTTGCTCAAAAGAGACATTTATGGACATCTCTAACATATACCTAGTCCTATTTACGTTTCCACAATGGCTGTGTGTAATTTCAATTCCCAAATTGGAAAATTCCTTGAACAGACAGGAACGCGGTTGTGATGAAGTCCCATTTTTCTGATAAGAGGATGGGACTAGGTTAGCACTGGGAACCAGCAACTGCCACCAACACATTGAATTAGGCCTCAGATGAGGTAAGTAGAGGGTATTATGCTGAGAGGAGCTTGTTAGTTGCATGGATCTACCATTTTCTCATGTGCCGCCCCTCTCTCACATCAGAATGTCAGATCGATTGGACATTTGCCAATTGTTGCAGCTAGCCCATCCCTCTTAAAGTCCCTGTTGAAGAAAGTGTACAAGTAATGGAGCCGCTGTAGGCTGCAGTTTAGACTAAGAAGCGTAGCTGCTTTTCAGAAAATGTAAGCCATCCTTTGTGCCTGACCAGGGGACTGCTACTACGAGTCCCTGCAGACAGACAACGCAAAGCTCCCTACTGGGTTTCAGAGAGGAGAACTATTACAGCAGAACCCACTTACCCAGGCATTCATGAGCCTGAACAGCTGCAGAAATCAGCGGGAACCAGCATAGAGCACACAAACATTACCCTTTTAACTGCATCTCTACAAGGATTGATAACCCAGTGAAACAAATGTGCTAGTTCCACTCGGCAAAGTGAATACAAAATAATAGCAGACCACATTGATAAACGCTCATCCCGCAGAGCCAAAATGGACGCAGAATACATACTGGAAGAGCTGTGGAGTTAGTTCTGCGAGAAGTGGTCCTATTGCCAGCCCATGTATACAGGATGGTCATCCAATGTCAATCCCACAATCACCTACCATGAGGATGAATCAACCAATGTATTTATGTATTTAATTGTTTTTATATAACAATACCGCGCCTGATCGAGGATTCGAAACTCTGTTGCTCTGTGTGATCTTGCTTTCAAGAACAGGCTTTGCCCCTGTGCTATCCTCCTATACAAGATCTCAGCTTATTATGAGGTGTTGGAGTCAGTAGTTGAAGGTACAGGGAGTTGGAAAGTGGGTGGTGGTTCAAGAGGAAGAGGAGATACATCATCAATCAAAGGTGATGGGGGAACAACTGAGGAACAGTAGGTGGTAGAGAACACCTGCAGTACAGAGGAGAAGAGAGAAAACCTGCAGTGAATAGGTACAAGGTGACCGGAGGGGGAAGCAAAAAGGGAGGAGGTGGAAAACACAGTCAATGGGGTGGAGGGTGAAAAGAACAATGGAGAGGTGGTGTTATGAAAGTTAAAGTGGAAGAGATGATGAGAGCCATGGTAACCAGTGGGAAAGGAGAGACATAGAGAGGAAGAATGCTAGAAGAGGAGGAAAAAAGGAGCAGGATTTTGTGAATCGTAAAAGTGCAAAGGAGGGAAGATAAGGTAGAGAAGGGAAAGAGGAAACGTGAGTTAATCTAGAAGGAAGAGGAGCTAACGCCTAATGCAAGAGGTATGAATCTGCCAGAGACATCAAGGCACAGGAGACAGATCAAACTGTGGCAAGATCTCACAATCCCAGCGCCCCCACAATCTTGGCTACGATCACAAGGACTCTAAAGGCTGGCCCACATCCAAAAGACCCTGGACATGAGAGGTGGTGGTGATGTATATATAGAGGGGGATGACATTATAAACGTTCAACAAGAGGCACGTTTTCATCTAGAAGGAGCCAAGAAGGAAGTGTCAGGCGACCCCAGAGACTGTAAGTAACTTTTATGATAACCAGCTGGTAGATCCTAAGGGACAAATGG
Source organism: Ambystoma mexicanum (assembly GCF_040938575.1). Taxonomy (NCBI): domain Eukaryota; kingdom Metazoa; phylum Chordata; class Amphibia; order Caudata; family Ambystomatidae; genus Ambystoma; species Ambystoma mexicanum. Next base: position 316,192,254 of record NC_090936.1, read on the forward strand.
ACGGACCTGTGAACTATGCTCCTCTGAAACGTTTGACGTGCTCACCATGACTTCCCCGTAACATTGTTTTGTGTTGCCCCCTAATCCCTTAGGAATTGTGTGTCTTGCAAAAAAGACCGTACAGCCTTATAAACTGGCCTCTGAGCTATCTGTTGAGCCCCTGACCATGACAAGGTCCCAGGTCTTACCTGCTCAAGCAAGAGTGAGGGAGGTCCTTTTTTGTATTTGGTTACTGATAGGAGTAGAGTGCCCTAGCTTTTCACATCTTTTATGTTTCCTCAACCAGATCAGCTGGTGGATTACTTTCTAAAAGGCAGGTTGGTGCTTCTCTGTGTGGGCACGTCTCCATTGTGTTTGTCTCTGTGCAATGTTTGCTATTTTTTAGCCTGATGTTCCAAAGGTGCTCGTTAATGTGAAACGTTTTTGAGTGGTGATTTAACATTGTTTAGTAATTGCTATGTGTGTTTTGTTTGGTTTGATTATTTTTGTGTATAAACTTTACTTATTCCACAGCAGTTTGAAGTCTCTTAAAGCTCCTTGACTCTAGATCGTAAGGTGTTCCATGGGTTGTTTGCTTATTAGAAGCCTCAGAGGAGGTTTGTAACCCACAGGCACCCATTATTCTGGCAGTCCTTCATAAGTGTTTAAACATGAATTGGTATATTCAGGAGACTGTTTTGAGATGGGAAAGGTGGCTTGTGATACAATATTTTCAGCACTATTAACATTGTTTAGTCATTACTAAAGGAGCTTCAGGACGAGTGCGACTGACACATGGAATGTACTGGCCATCAATGGCAAAGCAAACGTGAGTGCTATTACGTAGATAAACCAACATACTTAGGTGCTGCCTGTCTAGTTATATTTTCTTGCTTTGGTGTTGTATTTTTACTGGGTATCCAGTGTAAAGCAAACCTGATGAGTGATATTAAAAAACTAGACTGGCATACTTGTGTGCAGCCAATTGAGTTACACTTTCAATTTATGGCTTTGTATCTTTTGTATTTTTTTTACTGGGATTCAAAGATAAAGCAAACACGTTGAGTGCTATTACATAGCTACACTGGAATACTTGGGTGCAGCCAGTTCAGTGTAGCGATAGGTATGTACTATCAACACATCAAACGTAACAGGAAGTATAGGCTTCAAGAACTTTACCCACATGAGAAGCTCTGACAAGCTGACCAAGGGGGCAGATGAGCGAAGAGCTCGAGAAGAGAGAGTTGAAGGTATTGAGGCCCCAGAAGGCCTTGTGGACAATGCAGAGGGGTTTGAACTTAATCCTGCCCACCAGTGGGAGCCAGTGCAGAGATTTCAGTCCTGGAGAGATACGATCCCTGGGCTTGTGGCCAAGGACAAGTCTCGCAGTCCTGTTTTGGATGAGTTGCATAGGGCGGAGAGTAGAGGCAGGCAGATTTAGAAAGAGGCTGTTGCAGTAGTCCCACCTAGAGAGAACAGAGTTCTGGGGACAGTGAGCTTTTGTGGGAAGGAGAGGAAAGGAACAATACCTCTCAGGAGGTGAAGCTGGTAGTGTGACTTCTTAGAGACATCAGAGATGTAAGGTGACAAGGAAACTGGAGTCGAAGATGACCCAGAGGTTTTTAGCCTCACAGGTGGGAGCAGGAAGAGGGCCAAGAGATGCCATAAGAGAGTGACAGGAAAGGAAGGAGCAGATGTGCCAATGAGGAGAATCTCTGTCATACTGGCATTAAGACAGAGATCGTTGGCGGCACACCACTCCTGGATAGCAGACAGTCAGAGATGAGAGAAGGAAAGAGGTGGCGGAAGGGAACCTGAAAATTAGTTGAGTGTCATCCGCATAGCACTGAAAGTTGGGGCAGAGAGTGGCAATGCAGTGGGCAAGAAGTGCCAGGTATTGGTTGAACTGCGGCGGAAAGAGGTTAGACCCCTGGGGAACACCACAGATAGAGATAGAGATAGAGGAGAGGAAGGACCTAAGTTGGACCTGGGAGGATCGATCAAAGAGGAAAGAAGTCAGCCAAGCAAGGGCCTGATCGGTGATACCGAGGTTATCACAGAGACAGTTGAGCAGGATGGATGGTTGACCGTGTCAAAGGCAGAAGAGAGATCAAGTAAAATGAGGACACAGGAGGTGTTGGAATCAAGGTTGGAGAGCAGGTCTTCACAAGGTTCAGGAGAGCAGTTTCCCTGCTTCTGGCAGCTCTGAAGCCAGACTGATGGTCATGGAGCCAACCAGCAGATTCAGTGTGAAGATTAAGCTGGGTGATGGCCAGCTTTTCCAGGAGTTTGCCCAGGAAATTAGTCATGGAGATTGTGTGATAGTTAGCTGGACAGGAAGGGTCGGCAGAGGGTTTCTTAAGAAGAGGGTGTGCAAGGGAGTGCTTCAGGAAGGAAGGGAAGACACCAGTGCTGATGGAGTGGTTGCAGAAGTCATCCAGAGCAGGAGCCAGGTTGTCAATGTGGTCCTTGACGATTTTGGAGGAACAGAAGGGAGCCTGTTTTGACAAGACTTTCATAGATCAGACTTGCCTAGAAATCTCATCTGGAGTGAACAGTGGAAAGGCAGAAAAGGAGGGAGGAGAGGTGGCCAAAGAAGGGCCAGGGGAAGAGCAGGGAGTGGAGGGAGGAGGGGAAGAAGAGAGAGAGGACAGGATGTCCTGAGTTTTAGATAAGAAATGAGAAGCCAAGGCTGTGCAGAGTGCCTGGGAGGGGACAGGAGATGTAGAGACTGCAGCAGGATTGGTCAGCTCCTTGCATATTTTAAAGAGTTTGGCCGTGTTGTTAGATGCCGCAGAGATGCGGGCTTGGATGTGGGCTCTCTTCTTGGTGAAGACAGAGAGCCGGTATTGTCTTTGGAGCAGGATGTACCAGAAGCACGCCATTTCCTCTCAGCCACCCTGCACTTGCACTTAAGGGTAAAGAGGTTGGAGTCGTACCAAGAGTTGCACTTGGCTTTGGGCTTCAAGCGGATCCTCATGACAGGGGCAAGAACATCGAGAGTATCAGATATAGCAGAGTGGAGCATGGAAAGGGCTGTGTCAGGGTGTGAGTCATCCTGGGGGGCGTGAGAAAGTGGCAGCGAAAGCCTCAACTGACACACGCTTCATGGGTCGTATAACTGAGAAGGTAGGTGCAATGCTGGAGTTGGCTTGGCCAGAGGGATAGAGAGGGTGAGCTGGGAGGAAAGGAGAAAGTGATCACGCCAGGAGAGAGGAGTGGTGAGTGGGGTCAAAAGGGGAAGGTCTGAAGAGATCAGAACATCCAGAGTGTGTCCTGCAGAGTGAGTTGGGCCAGAGGGGAGAGTAGAGAGTGAGACAGAGTCACATAGGTCACAAAAGAGTCCAGAGGAAGGAAAGGAAGCATCCAGGTGGATGTTGAAGTCTCCAAGAAGGAGGAGTTGAGTGGTCAAGACCAGGAGGGAAGAGGAGAAGTCGGCCCACTCAGAGAGGAAGGCAGAGTTCTGACCGGGTGGCCGATAGATGCTAACTACAGTAAGGGAGTGGCCAGGCGAGAGAGAGAGTCTACAGACCAGGCATTCGAAAGTTGAGTAGCCCTTGGTAAGAATGACAGAGGCAGGAATCCACTCAGGGAAGATCAAGGCTACACCCCCTCCGCAAAGGTTGGATCTGGGTGTGGAGAGGATCTTGTAGCCATCTGGGAGGGGAGTGTCAAAGCTTGTGACAGAGCTGGCTGTGAACCATGTCTCGCAAGCCTGAGGACATCGAGGTCAAGTTCCTCCAGGAGGCGGCAGATGTCAGAGAAGGGTTTGACAGCTGAGCGAAAATGTAGAGTGGCAATATGGAGAAGGTTGCCATCCTTGAAAGATTTCTGGGGAGGGGTACAGATCAGAGGTACGCCCTGCAGAGGTGTAATCAAACAGCCAAGTTTTAAGGGCTTTCCAGAAGGACCAGTAGGATTCCTCTGCTCTTAGGGTATGAGGTAGGGAGTTCCATTGCTTGGCTGCAATGACTGGGAAACTAGTCCCACCTGCACCCTGAGTGTAGGGGGTTCTGGTGGGCCTGTCAGAATGGGTCTAGGTAATTCTTTGAACCAGATACGGTGGGGCAGATTTGGAGATACATCTATGGGTCATGGTGAGTGTTTTGAAGGTGATTCTTTCGTGGATATAGAGCCAGTGGACTGATCTATGGGAAACTGATATGTGTTCAGATCTAGGGAGATTTTAAGCAGCTCATATGGCATTTTTCTGGATGGTCTGTAGTTTTTGTATGTTATGTGCAGAGATGTCAGAGAACAGGGCATTGGAGTAGTCGAACCTTCCGCCCACAACTGCACGGGCAATAGTTAGGCAGCTGTCTGTGGAAATGAAGGATCAGGCAGCGTTGAAGAGGTTGGTAGAGTAGGCAGCTGATGATGATATAGCAGTGACTTGAGGGGTTAGGGAGAGGAAAGTGTCTAGATACACTCCAAGGGTTTTGACAGCTGGTGAGACTGGGATCAGAGTGCCATCAATCTAGAAGGCTGAGTACTCAGGGTGTAGTTTTTTAGCACAGCTCGGTGCACAACGATGAGAAGTTTTGCCATCCATGATTTGATGGTGGAGTATGTTGAGTTTAGGGTGGTGGCATCGTTGGTGTAGGAACCATTGAGTGGAAGGAGCATTTGCATGTCATCCACGTAATTAGTGTGTGCTATGCCTAGGGAGTACAGGAGGTCAAAGAGTGGATTTGTAAATATATTGTAGAGAGTTGGCTAGATACAGGACCCTTGGTGTACACCATAATTGATGGGAGAGGGTGCAACACTGGCATTCTCAGAGATTACTTTCAGTACTCTTCCCATGAGGAAGGTGGTGATCCAGGATGCTGCTACAGGGAAAAAGGAGGCTGCAGAGGTGAGGTGGTGGCATAAGATGTTGAGATTGACTAGGTGGGGGCGCTGTTGAGCGCCGAACAAGATGGCCGCCTGAACGCGTCTCTCCGTGGCTCGCAGATCCCACAATCCTTTTTTGGGTATTTTCCCGTTCTGGCACCTCGCCCTGGAGGGCACGACTCATCTTCTGAGGTGAACCAGCACCACTAGATCCCACTCCCGTCTGGATTGGAGTCGGGGATCCTGAGATTCGGGCGCCCCATCGCCCTTCCCCCAGCGTCAGCACGGTTTCGCGCCAATACCGGGCCTGGCCGCGGAAGACACATCTGCCTCCCTGAGCTCCTGAGGCTGCGACCCTCTCCGGAGAGGGCCTCCGTTATGCCCCGGGCCCCCCGGCCCTCATTGCCTGTTCCTGTCGGCCCCACCGTGCAGGGCCGTACCCCTCCAGGGCTGCAGACCCCTCGCTTGCCCCGGGGCCGCCCCCTTTCGTTGCAGGGGTGTTGCGGCTGTGCCGCTGCCGCTGGACTGTCAGCCCCCCCCTGCACACCATGATCTGCCGACCGCTCTGGGGGGGGCTCAGTGATGTGATCCGCAGTCCCGGCACCCATCGCCTGCTTCCACCTGGGCCCATCCTATGTGAGCTGACCCCCTGGAGCCGCGGCCCTGCGCTGACCCCTGGACTTCTCCGGCTGCTGCAGGGGTGTCGCTGCTGCTTGGCGGCTTGTGCCTCCCGAGGGGACTCCCTCGGCGCTGCCGTGGCCTGGCCTCCTCTGATCTTGGGCCGCACCCTGCCGGTGGCCCCCCCGCGGCGTGCCCTTGATCGCCAGGTGTCGCGCCCCCCTGCGGGTTTCTGAGACAGAGCCGGAGGAGATAAAGGTACGTCAAGGGGGGGTGCTGCCACGCGCCCCCCAGCTCCACTCTGAGACTCTGTGGTAGCCACTGACACTGGCCCCTTCCTGTGCTGTCTGTGCCTGGGCCTTGTGCCCCCCTGCATCTTCACCGGACCTCCCTCCTGGAGGCACCCCAATCCTTGTTGACCGCCCGCCTCTCTGCACTGGGGGATCTCCTATCTCCTGGGGGGGCCCGGACGCTCCTGGAGCCACCACTTCCTGCGGGATCTGTTATTTACATGGGGCCTCACACCGCTGACTCTGGGACCGCGGACATCGCCGCCCCCGCCCCTTGGGTCTCCTGCATCTGTGCTCCCCTGGCATTTCTCCCCCGGCTCCCCCTGGACTTGCTAAACCTCCACATTCTGTTCTGGCAGCCGTATCATTTTATTTTCACTGACCCACTGACTCTGGTTTCTACGTGCTACCTCCTGTTTTCACACCATACCTTGCACACTGTCTCACGAGGTACAAGACCGAGTTCCCCTCCCTGGGCTGCTGGGGATCCCCCCTCTCTCCGCCTGTCCTCCGACGCCGCCGGGATGACCAAGGGGGGCACGAGGAAACAGAGCTCCATCAATATGTTTGCGAAGGCGGCGGTGCGATTGCCGGAGGAGGCTGCTGGACAGGCCCCCGCCGCCTCATCTGAAGCAGCCCCGGAATCCCAAAATATCATGGACTTTATCCGGGAGGGCTTCACTACACTTCACTCAAAACTGGACGACATGAACGGCACTATATCCTCCATTAAGGCCCACATCGAGAGGACGGACAGCCGAGTGTCGGAGGTCGAGACACGGGTCGGCTCCGCTGAGGATGCGCTGGGTGCCCTGCGCTCCGAGGTTGTTGCTCTCTCCAACCGAGTCCTCGAGGTGGAAAAGAAGAACAAGGACTTGGAATCCCGCTCACGGCGCAACAACCTCCGCATTATCGGGGTTCCCGAGAATGAAGTCCATGAGCCAATGGAAGACTTCGTTGAGCACACATTACTGTCCCTCCTTGACTCACCCGAGCTCTCCCCGCACTTCGCTATTGAGCGGGCACATCGCGCCCTGATGGCTAAACCGAAGCCCGGTGCTCCACCTCGGCCCATCATAGCTCGTGTGCTGAACTACCGCGACCGTGACGCCCTCCTCAGGGCCGCAAGGCTCAAGGGTGAGCTACTACTGGGCGGTGCAAGGATTCACCTTTACCCGGACTTTTCAACAGCCGTCCAACGGGAACGCAAGACCTGAAGCGAAGGCTGCGAGACCACTCAATCAAATACACAATGCTCTACCCCGCCAAACTTCGCATAGAGCACGCGAATTAGATGTTCTTCTTCACGATCCCTGAGGAGGCCTCCAAGTTTATAGACGATCATTTCCCTGGCTGATCCCCCTCCTCTGACCATGGTTCTACAGTTACCCTTTGGGCCCGACGGGGAGAGGCCAGGAACAGCCGCCTTCCCGTTCAGGGCCATATTGATCCTCTATCCCGTAATCGTCTTGTTCTGCTCATTCTACAATCACGTGCCTTACTACTATGTGCAAGTACTTTGCCCAAGTTACACGTTACTCCTACTGCAGGCACTTTTTTTTCTACTGGATCTGCCTTAGCCCGAAGTGACGCGGCCAGTCCGGCCCGCAGGCCCCCAGGCGCTGAAGCCTCTGGTTTGGTTTTGGTTGAAGGGAATTGGGATTGTCATCCCTCTGTTTGGGGGGGGGGATGTGGGTGGGGGTGGGACTTGTTTGGGGGTATGTTATTAAAAAGTTGGCGCTGGCGGCGAAGGCGGACTGTGATGTGGCACTCAGGTACTGTTGCCGCAGGGCTGCGAATCGGACCCACTGGTCATTGACATTTTCTCTGCTTCTAATGCCACTGCTTCTGTGATCGAGAGTGACTTGACCTTTATGAGCTGGAATGTATGGGGGTTGGGTAATTATAAAAAGATGAGGCAGCTCCAGCTGCAGGCCGAGCGCCACGGGCCAAGATTATTTTCTTACAAGAGACGCACGCCCGCACGGAACAGTGCATGCGATTCGCCAGAACCTGGGGCCCCCATAGATTTTCCACTGATTTCTCTACTCAAAGCCGCGGGGTCATGACCCTCATTCACAAGAGTCTCAAGTTTACCCTCATTTCCTCACAAATTGACCCCCAAGGCCGGTATGTACTGCTTCATGCCACGCTCCAACACAAGGAAGTGGTTCTGCTGAACATTTACGGTCCTAACATGGACGACCCGGATTTTTATGTGCAGGTCACGTCCCTCCTTGAAGGCTTCCCCCTCGTCCCCATCCTTTGGGGGGGTGATTTCAACACGATTTTTGATGTAGCCCTCGATAGATCCGGCTCCAAGCCCCGCCATCTTTCCAGGGCTGCTTACGCTGCACTATCATCCCTACCCCGCCTGGCCATGGTAGATGCGTGGAGGTTCTTTTACCCAGATTCCCGCATTTACTCTTTCTACTCCTCAGTCCACGATTCCTATTCCCGCATTGACAGATGGGTGATCTCCAACGAATTGGTTAAGAACGTCACACTGTTAATGATCCTTCCCAGGACCCTGTCTGACCACTCTCCGGTTACCGTTACCATCGGCTGGGGTTCTGATCCCAGACGGGCCCGTAGCTGGAGGTTGAAACCCCTTTCCCTTCTGGACTCGGAGTTCTGCTCCGAGCTTGAGGTGTCGATTGAAGAGTTCTTCGAGACAAATACGGGCTCGGTAACATCCCAGGCCACTTTATGGGAGTCATTTAAGGCTTATATTAGAGGGATTGCGCTGTCCATGGAGAATGGGGTCCTTAAGTCGATCCGGAGAGATCTTGCCGCCAGTGAATCCAGGCTATCGACCCTAGAAGCTACATGCTCACTTCACTCTACCCCGAGTAACCTGGCGGACATCGGAATGGAATTGGTCACGTTCCGATCCCTTGCGGATCGTGAACAGAGGTTTTTGGATAATCCTGGCATGGCGAGGAGATACGGGGAGGGTGAGCGACCTTGTCATTTTTTGGCGAGACTGATCAGTCACGAGATGGGGTCCCCACACATACTTGGCATTGAGAGGCCTGACGGCTCCATGGCTGTCTCCTCGCAGGACATTAACAGGGAATTTTTCACATTCTATGAAACTCTATACTCTAATTCAGACAAGGTGTCGGAGGCAGAGATCGATTCTTTTCTCGATGCCCTCCCTCTGTCAACCCTATCTCCGGTGACCGCGGGTTCCCTTGACTCTCCACTCACACTTGAGGAGCTGTCAGCGGCTATTGACTCCTTATCCTCGGGGAGAGCCCCTGGCTCCGGCGGTATCCCGGTAGAATTCTATAAACATTATAAGTCACAGCTGCTCCCTCACTTGCTTTCCCTTTGGGAGGAGTCGGTGGAGGCCGGTGTATTTCCCCCTTCGCTCCGAGAGGCCACAATCACGGTATTACTTAAGTCTGGTAAATCCCCCTCGCAATGTGCTTCATATCGCCCGCTCTCACTCATAAATTGTGATGTCAAAATATACGCCAAGGCTCTGGCGCTCCGGTTAGCTCCCCTTTTGCCATCTATCATCCATCCAGATCAGGCGGGCTTCATCCCAGGCCGCTCCACCTCCCTGAACCTGAGGCGACTATTTAACATAATTAACAGAATCAGCCCCGAGACGAACGCAGTGGCCGCCACACTCAACATGCAGAAAGCATTTGACTCAGTCTCATGGCGGTATCTGTGGCGGGTTCTCGAGAGCTGCAAATTCGGCCCCTCCTTTCTTTCCTGGGTCAGATTGCTTTACTCGGCTCCCGTGGCTAGGGTCCGTACCGACGACCGTTGCTCCCCTCTCTTTGAGATCGCCAGGGGGACGAGACAGGGGTGCCCCTTCTCTCCCTTGATCTTTGCTATAGCATTAGAGCCCTTCGCTGATATGCTCTGCCAATTCCACGCTCATAGAGGCCTCCGTGCCGCGGGCCAGGCAGACATAGTGTCCCTGTATGCGGATGACGCACTGTTGTTTGTACGCTCTCCTTCCATCAACTTACCCCCAATACTGGAGGACATCATTCAGTTTGGCAGGATCTCGGGCCTTAAAGTGAATTGCTCGAAATCCACTCTCTTTCCACTTACGGAATGCACTTCCCCCCCTCCTGACACCCTGGGTTTCACATGGGCTCAATCCACATTTACCTACTTGGGGATAGAGGTAACGCGCCAGCAAGCGCTGACCTTCAAGGACAACTATCTGAAGTATCTTATTCACCTGACAGCTAGGATCCGGGTCTGGGGCAAACTCCCGATCTCCCTCGCAGGCAGAATAGGGCTGTTGAAGATGGTGGTGTTGCCCCAGCTGCTCTACATGTTCACTAATGTACCCTTGTGGCCAGGGGGGGGCTTCTTCCGAGAGCTGACCCGTACGGTTAATTCCTTTCTCTGGCACTCGGGTGCGGTCCGCCTAAAAATCGATACCTTGTCTACCCCCATGACTAACGGTGGCTTCAGTGCCCCCGACTTTCTTAAATACTGGCTGGTATCCCAGATCCAATACATTTCCTACTGGTTTAATACAGCAGACCCTCCCCCACATGTCAGACTTGAGAAACTTGCGGTCTGTGATCGCGACATCCGCTCCTTAGTGATACAACCCGCTCCCCTGGCACTGGACTCACAGAACCCGGTCGCCTGTACGTCCCTTGCCTTGTCGAGGATGTGGAGGCTGACCGGAACTGCTCACGCCTTCCAGGGCAACCTCCCTCTTTGGAATTTCCTCCCGGGGGTCCCACGAGTTCCACCGGGCACGGTTCGTCGCTGGGCTGTTGCTGGCTACGAGTTGTTGCGTGATGTGTTTGACCAAGGTATATTTGTTGAATGGCCCGATCTCCCTCTGCCCTTGAGGAGCGACCAGAGTGTTTGGCTCCAATATTCATCTCTCTGCAGGACCCTTAAGCGTAATTACTAAACGTTCCCCGCGTTACCCCCTGACGACCCTGCCATCGAGGAACTCACCTCCCCCCTGCCCATGAGGGGCAAAATTTCCAGGTTATACTCTATGTTGCAATCCAGATCTGTCCCAGACTTCGTTAAACTGAAGCGCGCATGGGAGGTAGACCTTGGTGTTGAAATGTCAGATGAGCGCTGGGCACACCTATGAGAGCGTACGCATCGTGTGTCCTTCAACTCCCGGTTTAAACTTATTCAGTTCAAAGTATTACACAGGTTCCATTACACCCCGATCAGATTGCATCGCATGTTCAGGGATCACCCTTCTAGCTGCCCTAGATGCGGTCAAGATGATGCCAAATACATTCACATGATCTGGTCATGCCCTCGCCTCTCACAGTTTTGGGAGGTAGTTTGCTCAACTATGTCTGCTGTGCTCGACCATCCGATTGTTCCTTCCCCGGTGGTATGCCTCTTCCATGACCTCCCAGGCGTCTCCCGGAACTCCAAAAAACTAGCTGGCCTCTGCTTGCTTCTCGCGGTGCGATCCATCCTGCTCTGCTGGCTTCGCCCCTCACCTCCCACACACGCCCAATGGCTAAGAGCTGTCACGTGGGCCTCGGACTCCGAGGAAACCTGGTCCCATATGCAACCCACCCACTCACTCCAGACCTAGGAACATCTGGCTCAGGTTCCGCTCTTACATGTCCGATCTCAACACGACAGCGGAGGTCTCTCCCCCACCAGCTCCCCTCCTCTAGCTAGGTTCTCCACCCCATCATAGATCTCTGTTGCCCTCCGCATGTTGTAAATGTGCCTATTGATTGAGTTGTTATGTGAAGCAACCTCTGCGCACCCTCACTGTGTACATTGTATTCTCATTGTAACTGCCTGTCGCTGTTCGCCTTTGTTTTGCTGCCACGCTGAATAATAAAAAGAAGTTTAAGAAAAAAAAAAAGATTGACTAGGTTGAAGGTTGTGGAAAAGTCTAGGAAAAGCAATAGGGCATGTTTCCCATCATCCCTTATCTCATCCATCTGATTTTTAAGGTCGAGGAGAGCTGACTCTTTGCCATGCCCTGGGCGGGAGTCAGAGTGATAAACTCCTAGGATATGGTTTGTTTCTACGTGATGTTGAATTTGAACATAGGCTGCTCTGTCCAGTATTTTTAATAAGAACGGAACTGTTGTGATGGGCCTGTTTTTAATGGGTAAGACTGGATCGAGAGTAGATTTTCTTAGGAGAGTTAAGACCCAAGCTTCCTTGAGGATGGATGGTACCAGGCAGGAGGAGAAAGAGGAGTTGATGACTGCTGTGATAAATGGTGCTAGTGCTCCAGCACATTCTTTGATGAGCGGTGCCGGGCAGGGTCCCCTTTGCATCTGGATGGCTTTAAGCTTTTTAATATATGTAGGGTGTCTTGGACAGAGATGTTATTAAATCTCGCCAATGGGGTTCCTGGAGAGTTATAGGTGGGGCTGTCAGTTACCCTCATTCCTAGCTGGGTGTGATTTAGGCTAGCTTGTTTGTCAGCTATTTTTTTCTGAAGTGTGATAATGTTCTGTTGCATGGTATACTGTATGCTGGTGCACCAAGTTAAGTCTTAAGTCACAGTGGATGCTAGTGAGACTGGGGATTCCAATTAACTGAGGATGGTGAATAGTTCTCTTGTGTCTAAGTTGGCGTTGGTTATTCTGGTATTGAAGGTGGTGGCCTTGGCTTGGATGATGGCTTCCTTATACTTTTTGGAGAGGATTGAAAATGTCTGTTTAAGGGCAGAGGTAGGGTTATTTTTCCAGCTAGTTTCTGTGAGGCTTTCCTCAGCTCTGAGAATCGTAAGTTCCAGGGTGTACCAGGAATTGATATTAGCTACTGGTATAGCCTTTTTTAGTCTAGGGGTGCAATGGTATTGACTGCCCTGGTCAGAGAATCAGTCTAGAGATCAACTAAGCTCTTAGGGTCAGCGGTATCTAGGAGCTCTGGTTTAAGGGCATCGAGGAATGGATATAGGCTGTTTTTGGTAAATCTTTTGGAGCTGTGGGCCAGCGAGGGAGGTAAATCATGATAGGAGGCTTAATCTGCAGGCCAAGTGGAAGTGTGAACCTGATAATGTGGTGATCAGAGCATAGACCGGGGGTGCTGGCTGTGACTGTGATATGGCAGTTGAGGTCAACTAGCCAATCAAGGGAGTGTCCTTTGATGTGCATGGGGTTGTGGATGTGCCTATTGAAGCCTAGGGTGGATAAGGAGTTGGCTAATAATATGGCTGATAGGTCGATATGATCGCTGATGCCTAAGTTGAGCTCTCCCAGGAGAATCACTTGGGATGTTGGCTTGATATTTTCTCCTAGGGAGCTGAGTAAGTCGTCTTCAAGCATTGAGATGGGGCCTGGTCGGTGGTAGACTAGGTGTGCAGTAATGGTGTTAGTGGCAGAGGTGGTCAGTTATATAGAGAGAATAGCACAGTTGTTCTTCAGTGAAGTGTTTATTTTGTCTGATGTGCAGGTGGTTTTTAGCTAGGACAGCCACTCCACCACCTCTGGAATTCAACCTATCACTTCTGAAGATGGTGTAGCCTGGTGGGGTGGCAAGTGATAGGACAGGGCCCAACCCAGCATGCAGCCAGGTTTCTGTGATGGCGAGGACATCAAGGATATTTACTGTCAATAGGTTGTGGATGTCTAAGGCATGTGCAGGTAGTGAATGATCATTAACGAAAGCTCGGTGGAGAGTCTTGCTGGGGATGTCACAGAGGCCGGTATCAGGACCAGGTGTGTCAAAGGTTGATGTGGGCATGGCTAAGAGTAAACTGACTAGTGGGGGTGATGGCAGGGCTGGGTTGTGGTGTGGGGGTTGTCAGTTGTATTGGAGGGTGGATTGGAGGTTGTGTTGGTTACCAGGGTGGTGGAGTTTGCAATATTGGGCAAAGGTAACTTAGAGGCCGAAATTATATAATTAGTAATTGTAATAGTGACCATGTTCGGTGCCTCTAGATTGTCAGTAGGCATTCTGTGGGAACCAATGGGTGAAATGGGTTGTGAGAGCTCTAGTGTCGTTGGAGGTGGCAATTAAGAGGGCGGGGGTCAAGGTCTTCTTGTTCCTAACCTCAGTTTTGGTAACAGTAGTGGTGGCGACCCAAGTATGGACATTAGTAGTCTTAGGCGGGGGGGCGGGCACGTCTCACATGGTATGCTGGAAGAAGCAATAATTGTTGTAGCACTAGCACATGGCAGCCTAGTGTTCAGACATGTAGTGGCAGCATTAGCAGGAGCCAGCGTGTACATTTCAGGTAGCATCTTGGTAGGGACCAATGTATTCAGTTCACATAATAACTTAGCATTAGCAGTCTCAGTTACAGTAGTGGCACAGATGGGGGTTACATCCATAGGTAAAGGCACAGCATAGACAGGGGTTACATTGGTGAAAATAGGTGTTTCTTTGTGGGGTCACTGGCATGCTAGGGTGGGCACCAGGGATTAAGGACAAAATTGTACATGTACCTGCAGAGTTCGATTTCCAAACAGCTGTCCAGCAGGAGTGGGAGGCAGGCACTATTGTTAAAATATATTTGCAGGCAGTAATTACTAAAGTAGACATGGTAATTCTGTCCGGTCTGGACAAGGAAAACCTAGAATGGTGCACAGTTTTGTGCATCTACCCAACACAGCCATTAAGCAATGTGTCTGATAAATGGCTGTTCGAAGACACTGAGGATGAGGGGGAAATGATATTTGACATGGCCATATGCTGCCAGGTAGTAGTTCTAACACAGTGAAGTACTGCACACTGTGCTCCTAGCCAACACAGTACTGTTACACTACAGGAAGATCTGGATAGGGTGCCTAGAGAATTGAGGACCAAGAGCCTACATGACGTAAGGTTGCTCAAAATCATAGGCATGGTTTGCATTAAATTGAAACCAGGCACAGTTTTGCCCCGAGTAAAACAGTATCCCATGCCAATAAAAGAGGAGGAAAGCATTTCCTTTACCCAAGAGGCATTGTGGCAGTAGGGCATAATACAGCCATCAAAATCCTAATGCAACACAGCTATCTATCCTGTAAAAAAGCAAAAGGGTCATCTTGGAGGATGGTCCAGGATGTAGTCTCTTTGAATACCATTGTAGAGGCAAAATTCCCAGTTGTTCCAAACCCTGCTACCATCTTATGTAATATCTCCACGGGTGCAACATGCTTCACTGTAATAGACCTCAGAAATGCATTTTTCTGAATCCTATAACATCCTCACTGTCTGTACCTTACAATGTTCACTTATCGGCACCAAAGGTGAGCACACTCGTTTGCCCCAAGGGTATTGTGAATCCCTCAGCATTTTTTATCATTTTTTAATAGAGTGTTGCAAATGACTCTGGGGAACTTGCACACACAAATCATTGTGATTCACTACGTGGACAACCTCCTGGTTTGCAGCGCATCAGAAGAACAATTCAGGGAAGATTCAGTGAAGCTTCTAACCTTATTGGCAGAAAAGGGCTATAAGGTGGACAAGAATAAACTGCAGTGCTGCCATTGTGCAGTTGTGTATCTAGGGCAGATAATATCATCAGCCGGGAGAAAGACAACTCCAGAAAGGTTTACCACAGTGCAGAACATGCCACAGTCAGCCATGGTTAAGCAAATGCAACTGTTTTTGGTGTTATGTGACTATTGCCGAGTGTGGATATTTGACTATTCAACTTACGCCAAACCCCTAGTGCAAGCACTAAAAGAAGCACAGAAAACAAAAAGGCCTCTGGTCTGGACGGACCAGATGCTGGAGTGCTTTCAGGAACTTAAAAAGGCTATCAGCAGTGCCCCTGTTTAAGCAATGCCAGATTATAAAAAGCATTTTTTTCTATTTTCCCACTCCAATGGT
Organism: Ambystoma mexicanum; assembly: GCF_040938575.1. Classification (NCBI taxonomy): domain Eukaryota; kingdom Metazoa; phylum Chordata; class Amphibia; order Caudata; family Ambystomatidae; genus Ambystoma; species Ambystoma mexicanum. Next base: position 316,207,739 of record NC_090936.1, read on the forward strand.
CGGGTGATTATGGCTGTCCTCACGCAGAAGACATCACTGGGACAAAAGCATTTTTGCAATACTAGAAAAATGAAAATCACACCCACAACCCAGAATGGCATCAGGCTATGAGGTCATCCTATCAAATGCCTCCATTTACATTGTAATTTGTCACATTGTCAATCCAGCTACATTTGTTGCAGAGCGAGTACAGGCAGATTATCTAGTGCACGATTGTGCCCCTTATGCGGACTGCACTCATGTACTAGATCACATTAACAAAGATGTACTCGGGAAAGGGAAGGTGCTTTTCGTTGTTGGTTCATCAACCATTGACCGGAATGACACTTTCAGGAGAACAGGGGCAGTGGTAGTGGGTATGCCGCAAAGGCAGTAAGTGGTGTTGTTGATAGTGCCTCTACCCCCAAGTTATACTTCACAGGCAAAAGAACTTGTAGCCCTTATGACAGCATTAGAATTATTCAGAGGATTTCCCACCACCATTTACTCTGACTCAGCTTATGTCACATCTACAGTACACTGAGGCCTCTCAAGATTGCGCTGTAGAGGATTCAAATAATAAAACAGCACACAAGTGCAAAATACCATGCTACTGTCTCAGATTATAGAAGCATTATCCACATGCCAATAGCAGCAGTGAAATGCTCAGCTCACACAAACTGCACAAACTCCATTTCCTATGGCAATAGTGTGGCAGACTCCACTGCCAGAAAAGCAGCATACCTACACACTCCAGATGACACACCATACCCGTTCCTTGAATTGTCCCTACAGCAGGTGGATAACACAACACCTTAGAATGCCCTTTCCGTAGCTCAGCTCATTGAGTCACAAGCACAAGCACCTGAAGAAGAAAAAGAGGGTGTTCTCTGTATCCAGGCAAATAACAAGGGGGGGGGTCGTGGGAGTCCCTCTGCCAAACATTAATCCTGGTTACGAGAGCCTTACCCAGAGTCTTTAGGTCACTATCTTTCACAGAGGAGGAATATCCAAAACATATCAATCTTTGTCCTGCCCTGGGGCAGTCCAGCACCAAAATGCTAGGCAATTCTCCTCTGAACAAGAGTACCAACAGCAACCCCAGACACGTGTTTCAGTCTGGTTGGACCTCATCAGTAGGGTGGAGCTGTGCCTCTCTAAGAATAGGGAGCAAGGGGTCAACGTCTGGATTCCCCTAGTAACTTAGGGTGAGACGCAAAGGTACTTACAATAGGCAAAAAACATGGGGGTCCTGGGAGTCCCTCTGCCAAACATTAGTCCTGGTTACGAGAGCCTTACCCAGAGTCTTTAGCTCATTATCTTTCATAGAGGAGAAATATCCACAACATATCTTTGTCCTGCCCTGGGGCAGTCCAGCCCCGAAATGCTACGCAATTCTCATCTGAACAAGAGTACCAACAGCAACCCCAGACACGTGTTTCGGTCTGGTTGGACCTCATCAGTAGGGTGGAGCTGTGCCTATCTAAGACTAGTAAGCAAGGGGTCACGTCTGGAATCCCCTAGTAACTTAGGGTGAGACGCAAAGTTACTTGCTCACTATTCTTAGAGATGGAGAGCTCCACCATACTGATGAGGTCCAATCAGACCAAAACATATGTCTGGGGTTGCTGTCAGTACTCTTGTTCAGAGGAGATCTTCCAATTGGGCTACCAGGCACACTTTTTGACCATCCACACAATATTGAGAACTATATAGAGACATATGTCAATTGTGCAGGAGATGGGGATTGCTTTTTCTTGCCATGCAGAACAAAAGATTATACAGGGGATACCAAAAATGTAAGGAAAGTGTCGGTACCAGTTGATCCTTTGATAAGATATGAGATAAGCGTAGAGGGTGGAATGTAGTGATAGGTAGAGGAGCTGTGACCAAGGGTAGGCCATTTTATTGTGCCAAGCCCTGCTGGAATTTCTTTATCCTTCATAACACCACAAAGAATGTCATTCTGTCACATTAGGCCTAAATAAGATGACAGGGTCCGTTATCTGCTGTTTTAGAAGTTGTAACTGACCTTAAGGTTATAGGTTTTGCCATTCAGAACAATAGGCCTATTTCTGAATGTGGTGTCATTTACTAAAATCAAACCACAGTCCTGCTTCCTTTCAGAGAAAGCAATGATGCCAGAACTGTGGTGAGGGGCAGGACATGCACAAGATATTGTTTTAAGAATTAGACCCTGACTGTTTATTCCATAAAGCTGTTCGCAAAACATCAAGGCTCCCACAAAGTAATAGTTTCCATCCTTGGCGCAAAGCAAACACACACGAGAATTACTGAAGGGCACTCTTCCAGTATGAGCGAAGACCTCGTGTAGAAATTATGCCAGATCGCTAGTCCAGACTATAGTTCTACAGCCCCCTATTGAGTCTAGGACTGCTTGGTACTTGGAAGGGTGCTGTACAAAGTCACACAAATATGAGAATGAATTCCTCAAGAGCAGTGCCTTAGTTACACTTCTCATGAGGCCACCTGCTTCCCAAGAGATAGGAGGCCTTGGTCAGATGACTTTGTGCCAGAGAGAGCAACATGTTACACTAAGATAGTTGCTTAAGTATGTTGCAGCTTGAGGGGCTTCAATGCCTGAGAATGAGAGGGTTGCCAAAATGACAGGACCAATAGGAGAGAAGCTCAGTGTTTGCATTTTGTTGCTACAGGGGCTTTGTTCTCTTTTTCTGCTGATCATGCAACTAGGGTGTCTGCAAGGGGTTGCGCTCACCGATTCACTAGGATTGCACTAACCATTAAAATGTACAAACATATGTTATGTTTAAGTACTCATACAGGTGCTAGCCAATGGGGATGAAGGACATTTAATACACCTAATATTTTCTATTGCATGCTACTCTTGTTTTTTTGTCATTAAATACTCTAATCTAATGTGAGCATGTTGAGAATCTCTCAGTCTCCCTGTCTAACGAGATTGACCGCAAAACCGTTCTTACTTTTGCATTAAAACTTTGTTTTCTTGCAACTCGTATGTCACCTCATTATTTTCTGTAAATCACTAAGGGTCTGCACTAACTATGCTTTCTTACTGTGTAATTGTAGTTTTTATTGGATATCAAGGGTAAAGAAAACAAGATGAGTGCTATTACATAGCTAGACTGGCATACTGTTAAGATCTTGATGGTCGTGCAGATTAATAATGCCTCCGTCCCCAAGTACCACACAGCCAATTGGTATAGAATGCCTGTGCAGTCTTTGAGGCCACAGGTTTTTTGTGAGCCGTCAGCTCTGGAAACGGGAACTGCCAGAAGGACCCCTTGAGCGCTGTAAGGCAATGAGTGGTTATCAGATAATGTGCGATAATTACAAGGTATACCCAGCAAGGAGACAAAGCACCTCTTACCTAGAAATACGGGAAGTGACAGCCTGATGGAATAAGGCAGTGAACCCGGGACAGAGGGCTTGGTGAGCTTCTCGGTGTGGAAGGTGGGTGTCTGGTATCCAAACACTGGATAGCGGCACACAAGAGGCTTGTGGTAATGTAGGTCAGGCAAACGCCTAGCAGGAGGCCAATGGCCAAAGTCACTGAATCCAAAAACGAAATCCGTAAGACAGTCCAATTCCAAAAAACCAAGGTCGGGTAACGAATGCCAGGGGTTGACAGAACAATCCAGTAAACAGAGTCCGAGGTCTAGTAACGTGTAAGAAGCAAGAAGTACACAAAGCAATCCAGTAGACAAGGCAATCCAGTAGACAATATCCGAGGTCGTAGTAACGAGATTCAAGCATGCGAACAAGCGCCGTAAAGTCCTGAAGATAAACAGCTGTGAAGCAACGCTATCGATTTCAGGACGCCTTTTGAGCCAATAGGGAAGGTCACCTGATGCTGGAATGGTCATATGACGTGCGTCAGGTGATGCAGTCACGTGAGGTGTTGTCGTCACGTGACGTTTGGCCCGATCATGTGACGTGTAGATCTTCGTTGACAATATGGAACGTTGCGGGCCAGCAGATGTTTCCATTGTAGACGCCAGCGATGCGAAGGCCGGTAAACACCTGATCCAAAAAACAATGTTCTGGCATAACGGGTGAGAGGCCGCAACCTCTGTATGCCGGAATGTGTGCATGGGATACCCTTGTTTTGAAGTGTAGAGGGGTTAGTACGTGTGCCTGTGGGTTGTCTGGCAGAAACAGAGCGTGTCGTGGGAAACGTAACACATACTTGGCTTCAGCCAGAATAGCTATACTTTCATTCTGTGGCATTATATTATTTACTGGGCATCAAGGGGAAAACAAACATGATGAGTGCTATCACTTAGCGACAATGGCATGCTTGAACACAGCCACTCTACTTTCTTCCTGTGGCATGGAATTTTTTACTGAACAGCAAGGGTGCAAAATATATGATGAGTGCTCCTGCATAGCCAGGCTGGCCTTCATTGGTGCAGCCAGTTTGGATATACTCTTAATGTGACATGGCTACTGGGCATCAAGGGTAAACAAGTTTTATTGCATGCTATGTGGGTGCCCTTAATGGGACCAGTCGTGCCATGTATTCTTACTGTGGCCATATATTATTACTGTGGCATTACATTTTGTTACTGGGTATAAAGGATAAAGCAAACATCAGAGGAATTCTTCCCTTCCTTAGCTTCCCCCAGAAGCTCAATGTCTCCAGAGCTCTGGTTCTCTCCAGGCTGGATAACTGCAACAGACTCTTCCTCAATCTGTCTAGCTCCTCCCTTCACCCCCTTCAACTAATCCAGAACAGAACTGCCAGGCTTATCCTTTGCTTCAAGCCCAGGGGCCGCATCTATCCAGCCCTTAAATCTCTCCACTGGCTCCCAGTTGCTGTGAGGATCAAGTTCAAGACCCTCTGCCTCATCCACAAGGGTGTCTGGGGCCTGGTACTGTAAGCGACTTAAATTCAACACTACAGCTAAGCCTATGCCTAGTCTGGGATGCTGATAGAAGCCCTTATTGATGTATTTTTATGTCCAGTTCGTTTACTCTGGATGACAACCCTTATATAACATCCCTCTCTTAGAATCCCCCTGACCCCACTGAGCCAAGGAGTAGGTTTGTTTTGCAAATTAAAAGGTTTATTTGAAAATTAAACAATATATATGTATATCACACTTTTATAATAACTTAATATTTGATAGCACACTTGTGAAGATGATAGTGATCAACAATGGATAATGTTACAGTGGTACACTCTTTTTGATGGCTTAGAAGTGATATAGAGAGGATAAAGTAGCTGAGAATGCTTTTATGGCTTCAAGGACAATGAAATGATGAATGAAAATGCAGTAAAGAAAATAAACTTGATATGACTTCAACAAAAGACAATGTAATCACTTTTCTTTGACAATTCACCCCCCCCCTTTATGCAAGGTAAAGAGATGGGAGAAAAGCACACAGTTCTCAGGAATGCAATCAAATATAATTCAGTTCCCCCCTAGCAAGCTTAGAGGAAAACAGGTATGAGTCTTAAACACAGGCAATATACTTTGATGTGGTTGCAATTAAGTGAAAAATATGCGAAAAATGCTTTTAATTCCCTATAGGAGGTTCAGGGTAGGTGATAGCTACTTTTTATTAGTTCAGGATCACTTTAGCAATGCTCTATGAATCATTGTCAGGTTGCAAACGAATTTCAGCAAAGGAAAGCAAGGACAAATATTTTTACACGTGGCTGAAATTAAGCAAAATGTCAAATCGCGGCAAATTTAGATGCGTGCGTCGAGCACAATTACGGAGGAAATCTCGCTTCTATCACAAACGGTTCCGGAGATAAGGCCGATTTAGTAAAGGTAGTTTTTCGGATTTGACATTTTAAAGCTCAGAATGACAGATGACAGTTTTCAGGTTTAAAGATGGCAGAATGACACGATTCTAGGAGGCAGTTCTAAATAGGTTAAAATAGTTTGGATTACATTATTTTAAACTAAGAGATTGGGTTTTGCACAGTTCTGGCAGTACTCACACTATATTTTGGACAGGAATGCGACTTCGCCACGGTTCGGGTCAGGATTGGACTGCGGTTCCCTCGCCACGGACAGTCTCAGCCTGGTTCTGCTCAGTGGATAATTCTACCTTCTGGGTCAGCTCTGCTAGCGGCACTGCACAGCGGTCTGGATCTCTGGTACTGACAAAAGTTCTCGGCAAAAATTCAAACTGCTCGCCCGGCTGTTCAATAGTTTGCAAATGATTTGAGGCCTGCTGAAAAAGGATTCAGCTTGTGGATTCAGGCCTCTCTGCTACAAATTCTGGAGTTAATTTCTGGTCTCTGGAGATTGATGGATTTGAAGTCTGGATCTCTGGATGTGAAGTCTGAAGTCAAAATGCTCCGCAGAAAGTTAAAAAGAAAAAGTCCTATCTGGCTTCCAGAGGCTCTTTTTATGTGTTTAGAAAGTGGGTGGGTCGGCTAATTCTGCATGCCCAACCCACTAAGGGTTCTGATAGGTTGAAGAGTTTTCTGTGCTCTCACTGGAGAACAGAGTTGTGTGTCAGAGTGAGTCATGAGGTGTCATCTTTATGGTATACAGAAAGAACACTCCCCTTTGCTCTTACCTTAGAAAATCATTTTCATAACTAAACACCTTTCCCAGATACACAAGTGGTTGACATTACATACACACAACATATATCACATAAGGTAGTCTCCACTCGAACTCTGATGTTTCTAAGAGCTTGGATTAAGAAATGGCAACTTATTTTCATTTTTAGTGGGTTTTGCAACATTGGTTTTTCATCAAAAATTACACAAATGTACACTCCCCTTCTACACATCTACCCAGTCTATTGATTTAGTTTGTTCTGGGATAGAATAATGGGCGGCGACAGCTCATCCCCACATCTACCCAGTCTATTGATTCAACATGGGTCATGGGACTTTACTAGGTCTCTAGCATAAACCCAGTGTCTGTAATATCAATAAATAGCGGGGTTTGGTCCTCGAACATGGTACAGAGTTCAATCAAGTCTTGAATTGTGGGTACATTTCTTAGATTAAGGTTCTCCAAATTGCACATTTTTGTGAGCTTAATACAATATTTTAGAAGCATTTAACTTAAACATATATTTGCTGCAATATGATTCCACAAAAGCGTCTGAGTCCACCCCCAGAAACTTGGGAGTACCACATGTCTCTCCTCTCCCAGGCAGGGCTCTGTTTTCAGTCCACACTGAAAATCAACGTACCCCATTCAATTGCAAGAGTCTATTGTGTCGGCTGAGGTCAGCAGGCCAGGGGGCCACTCTGCATTTGGTTAGCATGAACCTGTGATTTCCTGGGCTGTTGTGTGGGTCTCTGAGGTGAGAAGGTTTCCCAGCCTCTTGGCCTGTTAATGCAATCAGATTGTCTCCTTGGGAACAACAGGTGGTTAAGAGTTTTAATTAACCAGCGGGCCTTTGAAGTTTCCAGCTGTCTCAGGAGGCTGATTAGCTTCTGAAGTAGCAGTTCTCCTGTCAGAGTTTAGACCGCTAGCGCCAGTTTGTGGACAAAGCTGGTACTGCACTAATTTTTGGGATCTGTCTTGAATTAATGCATTTCAATAGAGTGGTCTTTTGCTTGATAGTATAGGATCCTTGCTTAACATTGTTTTGATGGCATCCTTACAGTAGAGTGGTGATGTGGAACCCCCCACAAGAAGGTTGTATCTTTAGAGTGGTCTTGTGCCCATGATTTTAGCAACTTTTTGACATCAATAAAAACGGATTTTGAACAGAACCATCTTTCTTTGCACTGGTGGGTGGCAGATTAGGTGACCATTTTGGTATGCGCAAACTGCGCGGTTCTCCAGGATTCTGGTGTGAATGTGGGTGGCGACAGCTCATCCCTACATCTACCCAGTCTATTGATTTAGTTTGTTCTGGGATAGAATAATGGGCGGCGACAGCTCACCCCCACACCTACCCAGTCTATTGATTCAACATGGGTCAAAACTCTTGACAAGCCCCCCCCGCCCGACTGCGCTTTGATTTGGAGTCGAGGGGGAGTCGGTGCAAAGGATGTTTTTGATCCACGCGCTGGTATGTCCGCATCATCTTCTTCCAATTCCGTAGATGGCACAGTTCAGGATCTTTTCCTCCATCCGGTTGGATCGATCGGTTCTCCTCGCCGGTCTTGATGGGAATATTGGGCGGTACCCCGGGCCCCTCGGATCTCTGCTCCCTGTCCCCGGTCGTCCTCCTTGGTCAGTCTCCATGGTTTCATCTCTCCTAGGATGAGAAAGCAAAAGCGGCAATACCTATTCGTAGACATTTCTCCCCCACTATTGATCTAGTGGGGCGGCATGTACATTTTATAAATCAAGAGACATAGCATTCTTATTTTGAAAAACTAGATATAATTCAAAGACAGTTGCATACAAGAATCATAATATTTTAGAGACTATATGTGGGATAGTTTAGGGTGGAACTGAATTAATCTGGAGCGGCCCCCTCTGGTATTGCAGAGGACTCCTCCAGTTGCTGCAGAGTGTGCCTGGGATGGCAACACTTTAGCTGATTTATATGTACCCTCTTGTCTTCCCCATTCGGCCAGACTACCTTTGGGGATGCGGATCTTATACGCTACTGGGGAGACCTTGTCTATAATTTCAAACAGTCCCTTCCATGTAGGCAAAAATGTTCGCTGTTTGGCTTGGTTCCTTTGGAAATTGTATAGATAGACCCGGTCTCCCACAGTATATTCCTTCCTGGTGGTCTTCAGGTCGTAGTGGGTTTTCATGCTATCAGCTGATCTTTCTAGATTCTGCTGAGCATAGGCAAAAGCATGCTGAAGGTGTTTCCTTAAATTCTCCACATACTCATGAGTTGTGGAGGCATTTATCAGTGTCTGCTCTTGGGTCCTGTTAAGCAAATGCTGGAGAAGCACCATCTTGCGTCCGGTCATCAACTCAAATGGAGACATTTTAGTTGCAGATGAAGGGGTAGATCTGATGGCCATTAGGACCAGAGGTAATCGGATAGCCCAACTTGGCCCAGAATCTGCCACAAACTTTTTTAATATGCTCACAATGGTTCGGTTGTATCTCTCTACTGCTCCAGAAGAAGCTGGCCTGTAATCAATGTGTAGTTTCCTTTTAACCCCCAGTATCTCCCACATCTTTGTCATTACCTTGCTGGTGAAATGGCTACCTCTGTCTGACTCTATCCTTTGAGGTAGACCAAAACGGGAAAATATGAAGTTAATCAACAACGCAGCTGCTGTTTCTGCCTTGCAATTTGGGGCTGGGAGACATGCCACCACTTGGTAAACAAGCATGTGACGGTCAACATGTACTTGTTTCCTCTAGACGAGCGAATTACAGGGCCTACAAAGTCGATTTGCAAATCTGACCATGGCAGTGTCATCTCCCTGTTTTGGAGAGGCGCCCGGTGTGTGAGGGATGTTGGCTGGAATTGTGCACACACCAGACACCCCTTCAAGTATTGGTCGAGGTCCTGCCCCATGTGTGGCCAGTATGCAACCTCTCTTAAGATCTCAAGTGTTGTTTGAAACCCCCTATGACCAGCGGTGGCCGCATCATGGGCGTGACTTAACATCAGGCTTCGGAATGAGGTAGGAACCACCCACTGATCATGGCCAGCTTGGGATTTCCTTACCAACAAACCGTCTTGGATTCGGAACCTTTTTGGACATTTCATCAACACTCTTAGGTCCTCTTTCCCAATGTAATCGGTATCCGTCAGGGGAATGTTTTCAGGGTCCTCAATGTGTTGGTAAAAATTACCAATTATTGGATCCCCTTTCTGAGCTGTAATCAAATCAGCATCAGGGGTCTCATTACTCCATTGTGCAGTTCAAAGATCATTGTGAGCATTTGTCTGGGACCTAGTGATAGCAGTGACCTGGATTTCCCCCAACAGGGACTCTATTTCTATTAGATCGCCTAGGATGGCCCCGGTTTTGGCCAGCTGATCAGCTAAGTCATTTCCAGTTTTGTCTGGTCCCTCTACTTTGGAATGACCCTTGATCTTTTTCCAGTAGATGGTCATCCCATTCGATGTGACCAGATCGTCAATGTTTTGCATTAACTTCCCATGTTTCAAAGGTTTGTTATTAGCACATAGCATGCCTCTGGTTTTCCAGTTAACCAGGTGCTCCACGAACCCGTTCCGTACATAATCCGAATCTGTGATTATGACCAGTTCGTGGAGTTGATGTTGGACAGCAGTGAGGATGGCTTGACGCACAGCCATCAATTCTGCCACCTGACTACTTCGGGGACCAATTTTGTATCCAGCGGAGGGTTCTGGAAACTCCTTCACCCATGCATTCCCTACGCCGGCCACCAGTTCTTTCTCCCCGTTGTTGTGAACATGGTAAGAGCATCCAACCACATAGACAGTGGGCATTCCCTCACACTTGTCTTCTTCAAAGACTTTGTGTGGGGAATTAAGGTATGCCTCCATGTTGTCCTTGATTTTTAGACTTTCGTCCTAGAGACAGTTTTCTCTGGCACAATCATGCAAGTCAGCCAGACCTTGCGCGAGGGGACTCTTCTTGTTTTGGCCATATATGACCTCCACAGGAAAGCCTTGCATTGACAGAATCCAGGAAGTAATTCCGGAATTACTCACATTTCCGGCCTGGATTCTGTCACTTTGGAGATATTGCAGAGGCTGGTGTGGAGTCTCCACTATGATGTGTTCCCCCTGGATGAACGGGCGGTAATTCCTCAATGACCACACCGTTGCCAGGAGTGCCTTCTAACAATCGTTGAATTTTTCCTCCACAGAGGATAAAGTTTTGCTCGCATAGGAGATTACTTTATTGACCTTGTCATGCTTTTGGTATAATACTGCTGTCAAGCACGTATTAGAGAACCCTGTCTCCAGGAAGAACTCCTTGTTTCTGACAGGGTAAGCTAGGCAAGGCGCTTGTAAGAGGCTTCCTTTGAGTTGTCTTACTGCCTCGGATTGTTCTGGACCCCATTCCCACTTAACCCCTCCATTCAAACGATGAATCAGGGGTCTGGTGATCTCTGCGTAGCCCTCAATGAACTTTCTGCTGTAATTAGTCAGTCCAAGGAGGCTCCTTAGTTCCCGCAGAGTTGTGGGATCCTTTCGTTTCTGGAGTGCTTCCACTTTCTTTCCTTGGGGACAGAGACCCTGAGGAGTAATCTCATGCCCCAAGAAATTAACACGGGTTCTACCCCACTGTGCTTTCTGAAAGGAAAGTTTTGCTCCGGCGGCCCTCAACTGTGTCAGAACATAACGGATCTCTGCTATGTGTTCCTCCACAGATGAACCTTTGATGAGGACATCATCTACATAAGCCAGGTTACCCCTCGCACCCAGGTCGGGCATGGCCTTGTGTAGGAAAATGTTGAATTAATTGCTGGAGTTGAGGTATCCGAAAGGAGTTCGGATCCATGTGTACTCCTGGCCCCCAAAGGTAAAAGCCAGTTTGTATTGGTCCTCCCTACTGACAGGCACAGTCCAGTATCCATTGGTCAGGTCTATTGCTGTGAATACCTGTGACCCCTGAATCTGGGCCAGCCCTTGGTCAATGTAGGGCAGAGGCCATCGGGAAGTATGGACCCGTTTGTTGAGCTCCCTAAGGTCGGCACAGAGTCTCCACTGGCCGTTTGGCTTCAATATTCCCAGCACCGGATTATAGAAGGTGCTGTGTACTGGACGGATTATTCCCCGGGACTCAAGGTTCTTAATTATTTCAGTAAGGGACTCCATGGATGCGAGAGGCAAACAATATTGCTTCACAAACACTGGAGTCATGCTAGGGTCCGTGGGAATTGTTGTTGTGTGGATGTCGGTGCGACCACAGTCATATGAGTCTACCGCAAAGAGATCTTGGAAATCCAAGAAAACTTGTTTCAACTTTTGCTTCTGTTCCAGAGTCACACAGGCAACAGCTAGCTTGACTCTCTCTTCCACCATCTGCCTGAAGCCTGGAAAGACTTCTGGTTTGGCTATCTCAGCGGCCTCCTCCAGCTGGGTGGAGAAGTCCCTGGTCAGAGTGCTGATTTGGACTGGAGGCTTCAGGTGGGAAAGGCAGCCCTCATGGACCTGGAAAATCACCTCATCCCTCCTGAAGTCACAAGTCTTCCTTAGCATAAGGGCAAGAAGTGTACACCAGGAAGTTCCCCCCATGCCGGGTGAAAATCCTCTCTGGTGTTGTATTGTCCTCACTGTCACTGTCAAAACAGTCCTTGGGGATTGGTCCTAACAGTTAATTTCCTAAATCAATGGAGAAATGTCAGTCATCAACCGCCATTCCAATAATGGTGCCTGCGGCTAGAGTAATACTCTTTAAGTCGCTGTTATCCATCTCTATTGGAATGGTGTCATGTTCTATGTTGACTAATGGGGTTGGGTTTACCCCCAACCCTTGCTGTTGGAGAGAAGCATTTAGATGAATATAAGCATCAGGGTTTTTCAATTTTTGTCCTCTTTTAACTTTCACTTCCAGGGAGAATTGTCGGGTCCTTTCTGAGATGGTGACTTCCTCTTCAATCTGAATTTCCACTGCATAAGGTAGCAATTGAGCTGACCTAAATGCTTTTTCTGGATCATCAAAGCCCATGGGATTATCCGCTAATCGGGACCAAGCTTTTAAGTTTATTAGGTCCAAACTAATGGCAAAGCGATTGAGAATGTCACTGCCTAAGTAAAAGGCAGCAGTGACGTCTCGCACGACCCAACAATTATGGACTATGCTCTTGTTGCCAATGGAGATTTTGAGCATACACCTGCTTGGCAGGAGATGTTTGGAATTAGGTGCTTCCAGGTCCATTTCCCATTTGTCTATCAGTTTGAATGTGGGAATGGCTGGATCTTTTGGGAGTTGGCGGAACATGACTTCGCTGATGAAGCTCTTACCGTTGTTAACACACACTCGGGCGAGAACAGAGTCCTTCCCATCATTTAACTGAACAGGGATGAACAACTGATCTCCAATTTGCTTAATATCAGCCAGGCTCTGAGCTGATTTCACATCTTTCTGGACTATAGGAGTGGGAGTTTCTGATTGTGGATTAGTAAAGAATTTCAGAGTGTTTCCTTCCAGTGTGGAATACCACCTTAAACTGGAAGGAAGGTTGATTTTCAGAAATAGAGAGGACCCCCCATCACCAGTCTGTTGTCCTACTGCTATTACTGTCACGTGTGGAATCTGGTTGTTCTGGAAGTGAAATTCTACTTGGTCAGATTTTTGTTCAACCATGTGGCACGTGCCGTTTAAACTAACATGGTTGACACTCTGCTTTAATTTTATTGGTCGGCTAGTCTGGGTCCAGAGAACCTTGTTTACACAATCTATTAGAGGTGACAACCTCCTCAGGAGGTCATTCCCTAGTAAACAAGGGGTGCCCTCTGAAGTCACTACTATGACCGGGTGTTTCACCTTGTGTCGTCCAATTTTGATGTCCAAATCTGCAGTCCCCTCGACGGGAATTTCCTTCCCGTCAAAGTTCTGCAGTTGTCCAGGAAGAGAGGTGAGAGGAGAGGAATGCGGTAATTCTCCCCCCTTCCTGCATTCAGTTCATCAAAGTCCCTTCTGGACAGAAGGGTGGCTTGAGATCCAGTGTCCACCAGCGCCAAGATTGTACCCTGCCTCTGTACTTGTACCGCGGCATAATATCTTCCCTCCTTCTCCTCAAGGGGGCACAGATAATGCACATTTTTGGACAACTGGTGGGCTAACTTTCTGGTTTTGGACATGGCGAGAGAAGAGATTTGGGCAGAATTCTGTGAAGAGCCTGGGGAATCTGAAAGAAAAAGTTGGCAACTGGAAATGGTTTCGGGTTCTGGGCCGCCCCCCCCTTTTTGGAGGCAGTCATCAGGATGGGTTTGACCCATGGGATTTTGGTATTGTTGGTTCTGGGATAGAATGATGGGCGGCGACAGCTCAATCCCCACATCTACCCAGTCTGTTGATTCGGTTTTAGGTTCCCCTGGTTCCGGTTCTGGGCCGCCCCTGCCTTTTTGGAGGCAGTCACCAGGATGGGTTTGAACCAGGGAAGTTTGGTTTTGTTGGTTCTGGGATAGGATGATGGGCGGCGACAGCTCAATCGCCACATTCACCCAGTCTGGATTGGACTCTCTTGGGACCCATTTTTCCTTGGGAGGAGATCACCCATCTCTGAAGGATAAGATCCTTTTCCCAGGATCCTCCGAGGATCCCTCTCCCTCAAATTGGAAGACATGTACCTCCTCCACAAAGTGGGTCTGTTTGGGTCCTTTGTTTCTCCTACCCCCCCTCTGCTCCTTGGGAGGCAGGCTTTCAGGGGCAGGAGATTTTGTTTCTGGTTCCTGGTTTTCCAGGGACTGTTTACAAGTTGGGAAGGAAGCTTCCTCCAAGGCTTTACACCCCTCTTCCCCTTGTGACTCCTCCCTGGGAACCGGTGGGTTATCGTGGTGCTGCCCCTGTCATTGTTCTGGAGCACCAGGTCCAGAGTTTGGGGCATTCTGCGGTGGCATGCTCATCTGAGGGTTCTGTTGAGCCCTCAGTATGTGACCCAGATCCCGTGCCATATTTTGGACCTGGCGCTCAAGTTGGGAAACCCGCTCAGGCTAATACGGGGTTCTGTTTTCTCCCCTGGACTGATCCCGGGAAGGGTAGCTATCCCTTCTCTGGTAATACCCTGGGTTGGAAAGATTTGGGTACCCCTCCACCCTTGGCCTCCCCTCTCCCGGATTAGGTTGTCTGGGCCCAGGGAATCGGGGAAAGAAGGATGGATGGTTTTGGGGTTGGAAATTGGGTGGATACCTGGGAAAAAAGTTCTGCCCAGTGTTTGGGGAATTTCTGCCCTCCTGTGGGAAGTTAGGAGGGACATTCCCTGGGTCAGGTGCTTGGCTGGATCCCCCACCTTGGGCTGGAGGAGTCCACACATAACCCAGGATTGGTCTGTTTCCCTTGTAGCGGGGACTTACATAGTCAGGGGGACGGGGGACCCCATTTGTGGGACTACCTCCTCGACTACCTGTCTGTGACTGGCCCGAGGGCCTTCTGGGCTGTGAATCATTTGGCGCAGGCAGGTTTTTATGCCCCCCATCTCCAAATCTAAAACGGGGGCAACCTTTACCTCTGCCACCTTGGCAGCAGCAGGGGTGCTGTTGGTTTTGGGGGTTTTCTACGCATTACTTTTATTTTCTATGGGCTTCTGCACCTCACAGATCCGGGTGGCTTGCTCAATGACCCAGTATAAAGATCTTTTCTCGTGAAAATCTCTCATGAGCTGGGTCATTATGTACTTGGGAAGAGCATGGAAAAATGTGTTGATGAATTCTCTGCTGTCCATGCGCACCCTTCTGGTGGTCTGCTCAAAGGCACGCTTCAATTCTTGCACGAATTCTTGTGGGGCCTGATCCTCCCCACATTGCAAATTGTAGGCTGTCTTGCGAGCCTCTTGGGGATTTCAATGTACAGAAAAATGTTTCAAGGTGGCCGCCCTATATGTGGACCATCTTGAATGGTTTTGGTCCTCCAGCCCCGCAAAGAAACTGGAGTATTCAGGGGAGAATGTCCATTTGAGGTACTGGATGCAGCTACTGCTGTCCTTCAAATAGAAAGTCTCCATCATTTGCTCATAGAGCTCCAAGTGTTCCCAAACAGAATACTTGTCGTTCTTATGATAAGGCGTGATGACACTCCCGATTGCCTTAATCTGTTTTAAGGGGTCCTTAAGCAAGGCCCTTTTCACCTTATTGGCCTTTTTGGTTCGGGTAACCCTGGTCCATTCATCCTCTGATTCAGAAGCACTGCTCCCAGAGGTGCCCGTCTGATCTTCCAGGTTTTCCCGGATTCTGCGAGCCTGGGAATAGCTGGCAGAATGTGGGGACCTGGTCTCCTGTGTCCTGTGACGCTCAGAGGAGTCTTCAGATCCCTCCTTGCTACCAGGATTTAATGGGTACCCCCCCACTGACCTAACTGGGCAGAGGTTTTCAGGATGCCCTTAGTGGGCCTACTCTCCTGGGGTTCCCCACTAAATTTCACTGTACTTAGGTGCCCATACCCGGATGCCCGCCCATCCATTCCTGGGTGGTACTGGCCTAAGAGCCCCATCCTTTTGGCTGGATAGTAATCTGCCATCCCTGTGGCCCTGTGCTCATGTGCGCCAGGGGACATGGGGGTGGCAGAGTCCAGGAACTGGGAGAGATGAAGGCCTCTGGTACTAGGGCTCCTTTGGTTATGCTCAGGTGTTTCCCTTTCCCAGCGAACCTCATCTCTATCAGCCCCTGATCCCTGTTGCAATTCAAGAGCCTGCGCTTTCAGTTCCTCAGTTAAGGCCTTACTAAACTCTATCAGTCTCTCCTGCATGGCTACCTGTTGCTGGAGCCTATCATTGTGCTGACAGAGAGCCTCATTCTCTCTCTGTGCCTCCTTATTGGTCCTGGAGTACTGGGCCAGTCTTTGCTGCAGGAGGGTTACCTCCTGAGTCCCATCCCTACTGGCCTGCTCCTTTCTTGCCAGAGCCTCTTCCACCCTCCTGGTGTGCTCTAACAAGTTCTGATGCTCTTTTTGGAGGTCACCCAGCCCCTGGAGGGCCAAGTGATTTTCTTCAGTTTTTCTTTTTAAATGGCAGACTTCCTGGCCTAAGGTGTCCCTTTACTGACTAAGAGTCTGCATTTGTGCCGCCAGGTCGTCCCTTTGCCTTTGAAAGGCACCAGCCTTCTGGCACTGCTGATCAAACTCTGCCTGGGTATCCAGGTCTTTCAGGATCAGTTTATTTTCTCTCTGCCTTTTCCCTATCTAGGTGGCTTTGCAGGGTGACTACCTGCTCAGCACATGCCCTATTGAAATCTAATTGTTGCTCCAGCTTTTTCTGGCTCTGCAGTAGGGAGTCCAAACCTTCTTGGTACTCCTTCTGCAAGGCCAGAAATCTGGTATCCTGGTCAGACTTTTCCTGTTGCAGGATACACATGTCCTCTTTGATTTTAATGAGATACTGTCTGCTCTCATTTTCTGACTCCTGGCTTCTGTGCATCCTCTGCTCAGAAGAGACCAGGTCAGATTGGGCCTTCTCTAACGCGATCTGTTGCCCATTTTCCAGATCTTGGCCTTCAGCACATTTGTCCTGCATGGCTCCTATATATAGATACAACTATGCTGCTATCCTAACCATCTTGTCGTGTTCATCTTTAGCTTTAGGAGCCATGTATAGTTCACTCAGGGCCACATGTAAGGGACCCTGATCTCTCCAGTTATCTAACCCAGTTGCAGTGACCTGTTGTGTGATTGCCTGCAACCACGCATCCTGGCCCTGCTCAGTCCATTCACCTCTCACAAATAGCTTATGTAAGAAGTGCTCTCTGGCTATTTTGATGTCTACCAGTGTCGTCATTCTGGAATTTGAGTTCCTTCCTGACTTACAGAAGTTTGTATTTTATTTTGCAAAACAGACCGTTTCCTTAGAGCGTTCCTTTGAGGGGTGCTTTCACAGTGTAAAACAGCGTGGTGATCTAACCAGATATGTGTATCCGGTCAGTTGGCACACTGTATTAAGCTGCACAAGTGGTAAATCTAACCCAGAATATCCCGGCTCCGAGCACCCACTTTGTAAGCAACTTCAATTCAACACTACAGCTAAGTCAATGCCTAGTCTGCGATGCTGATGGAAGCCCTTATTGATGTATTTTTATGTCCAGTTCGTTTACTCTGGATGACAACCCTTATATAACACGCCTCTCTTAGAATCCCCCTGACTCCACTGAGCCAAGAAGTAGGTTTGATTTGCAAATTAAAAGGTTTATTTGAAATTAAACAATATATATATATATATCACACGTTTATAATAACTTAATATTTGATAGCACACTTGTGAAGATGACAGTGATCAACAATGGATAATGTTACAGTGGTACACTCTTTTTGATGGCTTAGAAGTGATATAGAGGGTGGCCACCAGGAGGCGCCCAGATGAGGACCTCTCCTGCGTGAGCTCCCGTCCCGAGGTCCCCAAAAGCAAAATGAGCCCCCGCTTTTGGACCACCCCCGGAGTTGAAAATTGTGGAGGAGGCGTGGGAAGGTCGCCCCCACCTGCGGCAGAAAACCTGAGGAAAAACGGACCCGGCTTCCCTTAGATATCCATCAGCAAACTCTGAGCCGGCCTCGGCCCTGCCCGGACTTCGACGGAGTCAGCAGTGCGTCCGTGCTCCGTGGAGCGTGACCCGGAAACGGCCTTCCCCACATTCCCGCACCACTGCCTGCGGAGGAGAGAGGAGAGAGTCCGCCGAGTGACACGGCGGGACCCTTCAAGGGAAGAAGCGGTGTGAGCCCCCGGAGGGTCCCGCCCTTTGGGCTTGGCGCCTCGGTTCCGGGGAGAGACGCGGCCCGGTGGCCGATGGACGAGGCCCTGCCGCTCCCCCGAGAGACACTAGTAGAAGTGCCTCCCATTAACCCTCTTCCCGCTACTTGCACTCTTACGGCGCCCGTCGCCCGTGACCTGGGTAGAGCGCGCGAACATCACGAGCTCCGTTACGCGTGTGCCCCCCCACTGTACAAGCTTTGTGACAGTATACCCATCTTCTCCCGGGGAGTTGCTAGTATCAGCGGCTCCACGTGTGGGCTGCACGAAAGATCTGTAAGTCTGCCCTGGTCCCCCGGGGACTCTGGTCTCCCCCTATGACAACCTCACGGCACCGGTTAAACTAAAAGTGACTTTCCCCGCACAAACTGCGAGCCACCACAAAGAGATGGTCGTGTAATAGCCCGGAGCTGCCCGGAGCTGCCCCTGATACGGCCCAACGCTGCCAGCCCTATTGGACTACCTCGACTAGGCTCCATTAAAAGACTGCCTTATACCACAGAGGGTAGGGCCCCCTGAGGCGATTTCACCCGCTTGGAAAACCAGAATAGAGGCATCATAAAGAGAAGGGGTGTGTGCCTCCTCTGTGGCAACGAATATCTCCGTCGTCTAAGGCCTAGCACAGAAGGTAACAGGTGGATGAGCCTCCAAAAGAAACTGGCCGTCTATGCTTACGGTTCCCCGCCCCGACCCGGCGATAACCCCAACATGGTGACCCCACCAACTCCTGCTACCGACACTGATACAGCTGCTACCAAAGGAGACATTGCAGGACTGCTTGCAGAAATAAGGAACATGGGGGCCAACATTGGGGGGAAAATTGACAAACTCACGCAGCGCCTCGACAGTATAGAGGACAGGGTCGGGGGAGTTGAGAACAACCAGGCCTCCATTGACGTTCTCGAAACGCAGCTGAATCTCAGGATAACTGAGCTGGAACGGAGAGAGCAGGAGTGTAAACTCAAGATGGACGATTTGGAAAATCGGGAAAGGAGGAATAACTTGCGCTTTTTTGGGATCCCGGAAAAAGAGGGGGAAACGGAAGAGGATCTGAAATCAACCTTACATGACATTATCAAGCTCCTTGTCGCCATCGACAATATTGACGAACCCAAGACAGAGCGCATTCACAGAGCGGGGGGGCCGCCTGGAGGCCCGCGATCTGTCCTGGCGCGATTCCACCGTTACCAGGGCAGGATGAGAGTGTTGGAAAAGGCGAGGAGCGGAGGCACCATCACTTTGTGTGGAGCTCAAATAACCATCTATCAGGATCTTTCCTCCCTGACCTTGGCCTTGAGAAAGATGTGCAAACCACTTACCACATGGCTCAAATCTTGCGACACGCGCTACAGATGGGGATATCCCTTCTCTCTTTCCTTTGAGCATGAGGGCACGAAAATTAGACTAAACTCTGAACAGGACATAAAGGCTTGCATTGCAGATCTACTAGGCTCGCACGACCAGGAGGGTTCTCGTGACCAGCCCCCCAGGAAAGAGGGGGAATGGCAGACACAGGGCCCGAAAAGAAGGAAGGTGAAAGGCTCGAGAAAATATCGTAGGGGAAATGGCTCCCCGGAAGGGGGCAGTTGACACTGGATAGAAATGGTACAATCCGATTGAATTGAACGCTAATATGATGGATTATAGGGAGAATGTTGGGGGATTGTGTTTATCTCTCCTGCTTACAATGCACCAATAGGCACACTCTGGCGGGGGGTTGTAGGGGGCTCATTAGTAACTCATTGATGTTTATGGTGTAAGGGGACCGTGAGGTAACGGTCTCCACTGGTGGTTCGGTTTCAGGCCAGTGCTTTCAACTGGACCTAATCGGACGCCACCGAACTCAGGGAGGGAGGGGAGGGGTGGGCGGGGAGGAGAGACAGGGATACATGTCATACTAAAGTTACAATTTAAATTCATACGAGGGAAAGTGGTTGCATGGTTGTTTACATATCAAGGGGAGCGATTGGAATGGTCAATGAGTTCATACGGACACACAGACAGCTCTTGCCATGACCGCTGATTCATGCTGCAGGGGCGCCATGAGGGTGGGAACGCTGAATGTTAAAGGTCTTAATTCACCCACGAAGAGATCACTTGTCCTTAGAGAATTCCGAAGGTCAAAAATGGATATACTTTTTTTACAAGAGACCAAGTACATGAGAGGAGAGGAAAGAGTAATTCTGGGAAAACGATCCGGGTTGGAGTTCTGGGGTTCTGGGCCACTGAAGAAGGGAGGGGTGGGTATACTCATCAAAAAGGGGATAGACTTTAAGGCCTCGAAGGTCTGGTCAGATGCGGAGGGGCGAGCCCTCCTGGTTGCAGGGACCATTGGGAAAGTGTCTATAACCATAGCCACGATTTACTCCCCCAATGTGGGGCAGCTCAGGTTCCTTTCCAAGACGATCCCCAAAATTATGCTAGAGGCGACGGGACATGTCGTCCTTGGTGGAGACTTCAACTTGTGGGCTGACCCTGAGGTAGATTGCCATCCTGGTAACCCTGAAACGCGAGATAAATTTGGTGGAGATCACGCCCAATTCAAAACACTGATGGAATTGTATGGCCTGGTTGACATGTGGCAATGTATGCATCCTATGGGGAGGGAGTACACCTTTTACTCGGGGCCACACAACACGCTCACTCGCATTGATTACCTCTATTCCTCAAGAGACCTATATGACACGGCCTCACATTCTGAGATCACGACGATCTCATGGTCGGACCACGATATGGTGATCGTTGACTTAGATTGTGGGTCCCTGCACGTTAGATGCGGATGATGGAGGTGTAATGAATCATTATGGAAGGATCCCGCATTCAAGCTAGAGATGGAGACTGAAATTGAGGAATATTTTCGATTAAATGACACTGGGGAGGTTTCCAAACAGGGAGTCTGGGAAGCTGGTAAGGCAACGTGGAGGGGAATTCTCATGAGAGAGGGTGCCAACAAAAAAAGAGAGAGGTCCTTAATTGAAAACAAACTCCGTGAGGAAATTACCCAACTGGAGAGGGGCGTGAGGGAGGGGGATGTTATTGACCCCGAAAAAGTTGTGGAAGCCAAGAAAAAGAGAGAAGAGTTGCGCCTTCTAGATCATGAACAAGTAGCCCGCAAACTCCTCCTCTTGAAGCAAAAATATTACGAGAAGGGGGACAAAGTGGACGTGCTGTTGGCGGCCAGATTACGTGCCCAACAGGCGGAACGCAGGGTGCAGGAAATATTCAGCGAAGGATCCGGCTCGGAAGCAAATCGATCCTCTATCCCGGAAGTCTTTGCAGACTATTATGAAGCTCTGTACACTCCGGAGAAGGAGCCGGATATATCTGGTATTCGATCCTATCTAGACGATATCGATATGCCCACACTGACACGCACTGAAGCAGAAACCATAGATGCCCCTATATCGAGGGAAGAGATCCTGGAAGCCATTAAGAGACTCACATTAGGCAAATCCCCGGGAGAAAATGGGTATACGGCAGGTTTCTACAAGACATTCGCCCCACAACACACGCCCTTTCTTGTCGATCTATTTAATCAAATTCTAGAAACAGGGAACCCCCCGGACTCGTTTGCCAAGGCACTCATAGCAGTCATCCCGAAAGAGGGAAAAGACCCTAAAAAATGTGGATCGTACCATCCCATTTCTTTGATTAACATAGACGCCAAAATATACTCTAGGGTCCTGGCGGCTAGAATTGAATCCTTTTTGCCCCGCCTTATTCACCCCGACCAAGTAGGTTTCATACTTGGCCGTCAGGGCACAGATACAATGCGCAAGACATTACACTTAGTCCATGCCTCTCACAGCCTAAACACTGCCCCTGCACTGTTTTCTATCGACACAGAGAAAGCGTTCGACAGGGTAGAGTGGGAGTTCCTACTGGAGGTTCTTCAGAAATTTGGATTGGGCCCAAACCTTCGGAAAGGAATTCAGGCAATTTACTCGTCACCTACAGCCTCAGTATTTGTGAACGGGGAATACTCAAGGTGGTTTCGACTGGCACGGGGCACCAGACAGGGATGCCCCCTGTCAGCCATTCTCTTTGCCCTATCACTTGAACTGTTGGCACACAATATCAGAAGGGACGCTGGCATAGAAGGGATCCACCTAGGACCCACAGAATACAAGCTGGCCTTGTATGCTGACGACATACTCTTACACGTGGTCAACCCTGAGAGATCCGTCCCCCGAGCCATCTCCCTCTTAGAAAACTACGGTCGACTATCAGGGTTTAAGATCAACCGCGCCAAATCCACGCTCTTCCGTCTGCAGGGGGATGCAGAAGCAAATATCGCAAAATACTCCTCTCTGGGTCTGACGATCGAGCATAACACAATGCAATACTTGGGGATACATATCACAAAACGATTAGACTCCCTATATGAAGCAAATTTACCCCAGCTTCTTATCAAACTTCGGGCGGATCTGGCCAGATGGGATAAATTGACGATCTCATGGCTTGGCAGGCTGAATGCCATTAAAATGACCTGCCTCCCGAGGTTTCTCTATCCCTTTCAGATGCTCCCTATCAAAATACCCGAACAATACTTTACACAGGTTAAGAGGGAGATCCTGAAATTCCTGTGGCAAGGGAAAAAGGCCAGGATCGCCTATACCACGTTGACCCTGCCCAAAGATAAAGGTGGGGTGGGCCTCCCTGACATCAAAGTATACTATGCCGCAGCCCAGCTGCGAGTGTTTGTCCCTCACCTACGCAGCCACAAAGAGCCACAGTGGATAGCAATGGACAATCACTATTTAGACCCAGCGACACTTGGGGAATGGATATGGGCTCCGAGGAAGACGGTGCTAAAGAAAACGAGGGAACACCCACTCTTTGCCACTATATGGGATATATGGAGGGAGGGTTCAGGAATGAAGGGAATCACAACATGGCCATCCCCATTGAGTCACCTATGGTCCCCGTTTATCAACAACCACATCCCTAATGTCGACAGATTTCAGGCATGGTATGAGGCGGGCCTGGAGAGGGTGGGCCAGCTTCTCCGCAGTGACTCTTTCATTACTCTCCCAGAACTAACCGAAGCTCTAAACATCGGAGTACTGTCCACTTTCCACTACTTACAAATCAAAGGGGTACTGACACAAGCAGCATGGATTGAAAAATTGAGTCGAGAGCTCACCCCTTTCGAGAAAATGCTAGACTCCAAGACTGATAGGAAGGGCCTAATTTCCCTCATGTACAAACTCATTCTCGAAGGGGGTAGTGGGTCCACGCAGAAACTCAGAAGGCGATGGGAGACTGATATGGGGACAGAAATAGAGGATGATGAGTGGGACAAAATGTGTATTATGGCTACACGTACCTCCATATCATGTCAATATAAGCTCCACTCCATCAAACTTTTGCACCGCTGGCAATATGACCCGTATAAATTATCTAAGATGTACTAATCCTCCTTCCCTACCTGTTGGCGCGACTGTGGGCAGGTAGCTGACTACTGGCATATGTGGTGGGGATGCCCCAAGATTAAGATTTTCTGGGATGAGGTCCTGGGGTGGATCAGACACATGGACGGGATACACAGAACTGCCGACCCACATCTGGTCCTGTTTAGCCTCGAGAGTATAGACAATGAATGGATGAGGGTCCATGGCATAACCCCCCATCTGTTATTGGCAGCACAAGCTCTAATTGCGACTAACTGGAAATCGTCCACGACCCCGACTAAGAAGGAGTGGGTTAATGTGGTACTGAATATATGTATCATGGAGAAAATTACTGCATCCCTACATGGTAGGGGGTCACAATGTGAGCTCCTATGGTCGGAATTCTTAAATACACACACATCTAACAAACACACACCACTAGACGATGAAGTGCCCCCACCTTGATGGAGACGTACTTGACTCCCTGTTTCCCCTGTTTGGTCTCCCTCCACCCGGCTCAGGCCTTCTTCCGCTTCAATACCAGGGATGCCACTCACGGGATCAAAATATGCCCCCCCCCATGGCGACCCCTTCAACGCATTTTACTACATAAGTCTCAGCCCCTGAAGATACGCGCTTTACCATGACACCTCAACCGCTACGCGACACGACTCTCATCCCCGGGGGGGATGGTGGGGGGAGGGGGAGTAATGTTTATATATGTGAGGAATGAGAAAGGTTCTGCTTAATGTCTGGGCATTATTAGTAGTAAGCACCATTTACTGATGTTAATATGAGATGTGAAAAAGCGTGTTACTAATATGTTTTTCTTGTGCTTACATATGTAACCTTTTTCTGTTCTGCTTTAATGCGAGAATTGTTAATGTTGAAAACCCAATAAAAACAAATTAAAAAAAAAGAAGTGATATAGAGAGGATAAAGTAGCTGAGAATGCTTTTATGGCTTCAAGGACAATGCAATGATGAATGAAAATGCAGTACAGAAAATAAAGTTGATATGACTTCAACAAAAGACAATGTAATCACTTTTCTTTGACAATTCACCACCCCCTTTATGCAAGGTAAAGAGATGGGAGAAAAGCACACAGTTCTCAGGAATGCAATCAAATATAATTCAGTTCCCCCCTAGCAAGCTTAGAGGAAAACAGGTAGGAGTCTTAAACACAGGCAATATATTTTGATGTGGTTGCAAGTAAGTGAAAAATATGCGGAAAATGCTTTTAATTCCCTATAGGAGGTCAGGGTAGGTGATAGCTACTTTTTATTAGTTCAGCCTCACTTTAGCAATGCTCTATGAATGATTGTCAGGTTGCAAACGAATTCCAGCAAAGGAAAGCAAGGACAAATATTTTTACACATGGCTGAAATTAAGCAAAATGTCAAATGGCGGCAAATTTAGTCGCGTGCATCGAGCGCAATTACGGAGGGAGTATGAGGAGTAGCAAGTCGGTTTAGAGCTTGTTGGAAAGCTTAGAATATCAGCTTCTATCACAAACGGTTCTGGAGATACGGCCGATTTAGTGAAGGTAGTTTCTCGGATTTGAAATTTTAAAGCTCAGAATGACAGATGACAGTTTTCAGGTTTAAAGATGACAGAATGACACGATTCTAGGAGGCAGTTCTAAATAGGTTAAAATAGTTTGGATTAGATTATTTTAAACTAAGAGATTGGGTTTTGCACAGTTCTGGCGGTACTCACACTATATTTTGGACAGGAATGCGACTTCGCCACGGATCGGGTCAGGATTGGACTGCGGTTCCCTCGCCACGGACGGTCTCGGCCTGGTTCTGCTCACTGGATAATTCTACCTTCTGGGCCAGCTCTGCTACCGACACTGCACAGCGGTCTGGATCTCTGGTTCTGACAAAAGTTCTCGGCAAAAATTCAAACAGCTTGCCCGGCTGTTGAATAGTTTGCAAACGATTTGGAGATCTGCTGAAAAAGGATTCAGCTTGTGGATTCAGGCCTCTCTGCTACAAAATCTCAAGTTGATTTCTGGTCTCTGGAGATTGATGGATTTGAAGTCTGGATCTCTGGATGTTAAGTATGAAGTCAAAATGCTCCGCAGAAAGTGAAAAAGATAAAGTCCTATCTGGCTTCTAGTGGCTCTTTTTATGTGTTTAGAAAGTGGGTGCGTCGGCTAATTCTGCATGCCCAACCCACTAAGGGTTCTGATAGGTTGAAGAGTTTTCTGTGCTCTCACTGGAGAACAGAGTTGTGTGTCAGAGTGAGTCATGAGGTGTCATCTCTATGGCATACAGAAAGAACACTCCCCTTTGCTCTTACCTTAGAAAATCATTTTCATAACTAAACACCTTTCCCAGATTACACAAGTGGTTGACATTACATACACACATTATATATCACATAAGGTAGTCTCTGTTCCAACTCTGATGTTTCTAAGAGCTTGGATTAAGAAATGGCAACTTATTTTCGTTTTTAGTGGGTTTTGCCACATTGGTTTTTCATCAAAAATTACACAAATGTACACCCCCCTTCTACACATATTCCAGTACTTTACTAGGTCTCTAGCATAAACCGAGTGTCTGTAATATCAATAAATAGCGGGGTTTGGTCCTAGAACATGGTACAGAGTTCAATCAAGTCTTGAATTGTGGGTACATTTCTTAGATTAAGGTTCTCCAAATTGCACATTTCTGTGAGCTTAATACAATATTTTAGAAGCATTTAACTTAAACATATATTTGCTGCAATATGATTCCACAAAAGCGTCTGAGTCCACTCCCAGAAACTTGGGAGTACCACATGTCTCTCCTCTCCCAGGCAGGGCTCTGTTTACAGTCCACACTGAAAATCAACGTACCCCATTCAATTGCAAGAGTCTCTTGTGTCGGCTGAGGTCAGTAGGCCAGGGGGCCACTCTGCATTTGGTTAGCATGAACCTGTGATTTCTTGGGCTGCTGTGTGGGTCTCTGAGGTGAGAAGGTTTCCCAGCCTCTTGGCCTGTTAATGCAATCAGATTGTCTCTGGGAACAGCAGGTGGTTAAGAGTTTTAATTAACCAGCGGGCCTTTGAAGTTTCCAGCTGTCTCAGGAGGCTGATTAGCTTCTGAAGTAGCAGTTCTCCTGTCAGAGTTTAGACCGCTAGCGCCGGTTTGTGGACAAAGCTGGTACTGCACCCATTTTTGGGATTTGTCTTGAATTAATGCATTTCAATAGAGTAGTCTTTTGCTTGATAGTATAGGATCCTTGCTTAACATTGTTTTGATGGCATCCTTACAGTAGAGTGGTGATGTGGAACCCCCCACAAGAAGGTTGTATCTTTAGAGTGGTCTTGTGCCCATGATTTTAGCAACTTTTTGACATCAATAAAAACGGATTTTGAACAGAACCATCTTTCTTTGCACTGGTGGGTGGCAGATTAGGTGACCATTTTGGTGTGCGGAAACTGCGCGGTTCTCCTGGATTCTGGCGTGAATGTGGTCGGCGACAGCTCATCCCCACATCTACCCAGTCTATTGATTTAGTTTGTTCTGGGATAGAATAATGGGCGGCGACAGCTCTTTCCCACATCTACCCAGTCTATTGATTCAACATGGGTCAAAACCCTTGACAGTAAATATCTCCTTTCGAGACACCTGCGTTCATCTACTTCTAACTCTGCAGATCAGATGTTTTTCCAAAACAGAGTCAAGGGCAGATCTCCCTTCTCCACAGGTGCCTCCCTTTGGATTGGCCTCCCTGCCCCTCTCAGACTTGAGCCGGACCTCCGTAAGTTCTAGAAACTACTCAAGACCTTCCTTTTCTCCTCTTCCTTCCCCCTCCCCCTCCTCCGCTAATGTACCCTCTTCCTAGACTGGGTGCCTGGTTCCTTCAGAGTCTTACAGGATACCAAGCCCTCCTATTCCAGTGAACCCCTGTACTTGGTCTCCCCTGACTGCCCCCCTTCCTGCACTTGCCCTTCTGAACCCCTCCCCCAGCACTAGTATGGCTGGGCCTGCACCCTTAGTCTTCCCAGCTCCTTACCTCGCACATTGCTGCGGACCCTCTTTCCCTGCATTCATTGCATTTCCCTGGCTCTGTACATCAGGCTTCCCCTGGCACTCACCTTCTTACGGGCTTTTCTGCCCTAACCTGCACTTCCCCCCTCCCCTACCCCCTGCACTTCTCATTGCTGCACTTGCAGGATCTGAATGTCACAAGGCTTTTAGGATCGTGACTGTTTGCCCTCCCTGGTCCCCACCCTCTTGTCTTGTTGCGACTCAAAACACGTGTGTATAGGTGCATTATAAATGACCAATACACAAATAAATAAATACAAATAAATGAGTTGTTGTTGTTAACCTTTATTCGGCATGTGCCTTTAGGTAATAACATGTTACAAAACCAATTACTTTACATACATAAAAATGCAAATATACAATATTTAAAATAAACAATTTAACGACTTAAAACTTTAAAACATCATAAAAACTACCATTTAATTTACAAAATCGTTCCGAAATAGTCCAGAGTGTGCTATGCATCATGTCAGGGGCTCAATATCACTCTACTACAGAGCATATCACCCTTTATAATATTATCTGACACTCGTTACAAGTCTGCTCCTTTTCCTTAATGCCCGATGAACATATTTTCAGACAAAGTTAACTACATTCAAATTGTCTATTGATCTACAAAACATCATGGCCTCTCTAGTCGTAGTAATGTTAAACAGTCGAAATAATGATTTTAAATATCTGATCTTCAATTGTCTGGTGCCCTCACATGATAGCATAAAATAAAGAGGACTTCCCTCAATTGCACCACAACATAAACAATCTGAACCTTGGCTCCTATCCCAATGGCAGATAAACGACCTCAGTAGGAGACATCCCATCCTAAATCTCATGTACAAGGTGCGTGCATACGTTGGGACAATAATATCCAGGTACTCTTTAAAGCCTGGGCCACAATTTAGATTTAAATATGCCTGCCCGCTAGCCAGGGTGGAGCACGGTGTCATTGCCATATT
Organism: Ambystoma mexicanum; assembly: GCF_040938575.1. Classification (NCBI taxonomy): domain Eukaryota; kingdom Metazoa; phylum Chordata; class Amphibia; order Caudata; family Ambystomatidae; genus Ambystoma; species Ambystoma mexicanum. The sequence goes on from NC_090936.1 coordinate 316,236,354, forward strand.
GTTCTTATATTTCAAATGGGCTGCCTTTACATTCATTTTTGCATCACCATCAATAGGTAGTTAGGCCCAGTTTTGTAAACATGCATTAGCATGATTAAAACACAGTATTTTCTCCTGCCCCCGATGAGATTACATTTTCAAGGGCCTCTCAATATTTGCCTAGCTCCGATCTTCCCCATATACGGAGCCAGTACAGTACAGGTCTAATCTCAGCTTCTGCTCCAATTGGAGCCAAATTGCATTCCATGCATAACAGCGTGTTTGTGTCATTTCTGATAATAAAAACATACTTTTTAAGAACTTATTTTCAATAGTTACAAGTGATTTAGTATCTATGCAATCCCAAATTTTAGTGCCATACAACGATGACGCCTTCGCCTGTGCTCCATACATTTCAAGGGCTGGCTTAACAGGTCCCCCATAATGTTTAAAGTAGAAGCTTTTCAAGGCCCCAATGGACTTCTCTATGGTGGTTTTAGCCTTGAACAGATGATTTGCGCAACTAGCATTACTTGCAAAGCGCACACCCAAATAGTCGCACCAGGTCACCTGCTCCAGCTTGGTGCCTTCCCTCCACCACCAAGTTCAAGGGCTTGCACTTTGCATTTTTTGGGCTACAGACCATAGGCTTGGTTTTGCTAGCATTGATCTCCAAACCAAGTTCTACACATTTGTCAACAAAGGTCGATCTAGCCAGGCGGAGGCCCAAAGGTGTCGTTGATAGTAATAAAGCGTCATCCATAAAAAAAAGAGCTAGGAAGCAATCACTCCCCATCCTTGGGAAGTCTCTTCCAGTGGCAAGAAGCTGTTCAATTATCAAATTTATATAGATACAGAACAAGAGGGGAGCCAGGACACAGCCTTGGAAAAAACAGTGAGCCACAGAAAAGGGTTTAGTCACCCCCACCCCAGACGCCATCGAACCACTTCTGTATTGTTGGAGTATAGGAACTGTATGGGGGGGTCAATATTTCTTCTAGTATATTCTTTGCTCACAATACCTCCCAGAGTAAATCTCTTGGCATGCTGTCAAAAGCTGTTTTTAAATCAACAAACACCCCATAAAGCTTGGCCTTTTTTATGATTAACTGCTTCTGTATGAAAAGGTATAGACTAAAACCTTGATCTATTCTACTCATCCCGACCTGGAACCCAGCTTGCAAGTGACTCAACTGATGTTTCCTCAGCCCAATTCTGAAGATGCTTTAAGGTTGCCTTAGCAAAGATCTCTCCAGCTGCATCCAAAAGGGATATAGGACAGTAATGATAAGACTCCGCCCTATCCCCTTTTTAAAAATTGGAACAATCTCAGCTGAGGTCCAGGTCTAAGGGATACTACCAGTTGCCAGAATAGCATTGAATGTCAAGGTTAATACCGGGGCCCATGCAACCAACTCACTCTTATAGAGGTCGGCATGTATTTTATCAGGGCTGCTGCTTTGCCACCCGTCTGCGCTCTAATAGCCTGGACAACCTCCCCCACCATCAGCACTAAATACGGTTTAACCTGATTCTCAGCCAAGCCTGCCCCCAAGGGCAGTGCCAGCTCAACATTCCCCAAACTTTCCAGAGGTTGATATAACGCATCAAAGTGGGTAAAACACCTATCTCGGGTAATATTTTCCTGCAGAGACAGATCACGCTTTTTTTCTTTGCCAGTGACACATTTCCACAATCTGGCTTGGTCAGCCTCTTTTACATGCTGAAACATTGTGGTCCATTTTTCTATCATATATGTACTTTTTTTGGTGTTTATAATGTTTCTATAGACAGTTATCAGGGAGTGTAAATGTTCTCTATCTATTTTTCCAGCATGTTTCAAATATGTAAGCAGCCTATTTTGAGCCGCTCTACAATCCCCCTTGAACCACATCTCAGCTTTCTTTGCCATGCTATTGATTTGTGGTTTATGGGCTGTAAAAAACGCCTCCATTAAATTAAGCATGTTCTCAAAGCCCTTGATCGGATTGTTCGCTGTCACACACCACCTCTATGAAATGTAAGATTCTATCATATATGGCTAGGATTAAATCTGCCTCTACCACTGCTGCCCACTTCAGTGTCCATCGAGCATGCCCCTGTAGCGTTACACCTGATGCCCTAATGTTATTTCGAGCTCTTAGTCACAGCCATGTTCCAAATAAGGAGCATTATTGGCCAGTGATCGCTTTCCAGGTGCTCAATTACCTCAAAGCCAGCCTCTAAATGCCATTCATTAACTGATACCAGGGCATGATCCAATCTTGTACTCGTGTTCGAGCCATAATAGGTGTTTTTGGCCAGTTGGTCGCATGGTAGCTGCCCATTATACGCCCGCAACTCAAGGTTTTACAGTGTCCGAGTTGTATCAACTGCAGCACTGTGTACTCTTGATCGGGGACCAGCACTCACCTTGGGGATTCCCCTAGCAGGTCCTTTAGAGGCTCTGTCTAATTAGGTGTTAAAATCCCCCATAACAATAATTCCGGTTACCCTCTTTCCTAACAGCTCCCATCTATTTATACACTGGTCAAGGACTGCAACAGCATTTAGTGTACTTGTGTAGTTAATCCTGTTGTACACATTGAAAAGGAAAAAACTGTAATTACCAGACCTAAGACCTCATCACTAGTATGGCCTCAGCCCTTGAATGCGGCAGTAACACTGTTACTGACGCATTTAAGGGCTGGCCAAATCATGAGTTTGGCAGAAAGTTTGGAGTTTTACCTCCAGCTTTTTGCTGGAGGTAAAATACTGTACTTTCCGCCTGTTTAGCGTGGCACTAATTACGCAGGGGCTAATAGCGCCCCGACCCCAACTTACCGCTGCACCGCTACTCGTGACCTGGTGCTAATAGTGCCAGACCAAGTAGCAGTAACGCTATTTGCATTGGCGCTATCCCAGCAGTATTACCGCTGGGATACCACCAAGACTCTGATAGAGTCCATAGTAATTTCAAACTGCTGGAGATCTGGTGACCCTGTACTAACTTGCCTTACTTCCCAACTGAGTGCAGTTTTCATCCATATAGTTAGCCCCCAAAAGGCCTCCCCTTTGGGCCCTTTTTTGGCTGCACCCAAAAGATTTGATATGCCTGTATGGTTGCTTCTTCTAAGGCCCAAGTTTCTTGGAAGGTAATAACATTGTAAGCCTCCACAGATCTCACACACTCACTATCGCTTAAGTGCTTCTTCAACCCTGCTATGTTCCAAGAAACAAACATAAGGATCTCGTTTGGGTTGTCAACATTCGTTGCTAGTCATTCGACTCCCTCTAAACCGTCATGTATGTCATGGAAATGGGACACTCAACTCATTTTCAGGCTCCCTTCCGCCACCTCTTATCCTTCTCTCATCTCTGACTATCTGTCTGCTATCCAGGAGTGGTGTGCCGCCAATGATCTCAGTCTTAATGCCAGTAAAACCGAGATTCTCCTCATTGGCACACCTGCTCCCTCCTTTCCTGTCACTCTCTGGTCGGCCTTTCTTGGACCTCTTCCTGCTCCCACCTTTGAGGCTAAAAACCTCGGGGTCATCTTGGACTTCACATTTTCCTTCTCTCCTCACATCTCTGATGTCTCTAAGAAGTCACACTACCAGCTGCACCTCCTCAGAGGTATTCTTCCTTTCCTCTCCTTCCCCCAGAAGCTCACTGTCTTTAGAGCTCTGGTTCTCTCTAGGCTGGAGTACTGCAACAGCCTCTTTCTAAATCTGCCTGCCTCTACTCTCTACCCTATGCAACTCATCCAAAACGGGACTGCAAGACTTGTCCTTGGCCTCAAGCCCAGGGATCGTATCTCTCCAGGACTGAAATCTCTGTACTGGCTCCCAGTGGCGGTGAGGATTAAGTTAAAAACCCAATGCATTGTCCACAAGGTCTTCTGGGGACTGGGGCCTCAATACCTTCAACTCTCTCTTCCTAAATATCTTCCTTTTCAAGCTATTTGCTCATCCACCTCCAACACCCTCAGGGTCAGTCGCTTCTCCATGCAACAAGTTGGTGGTAGATCTCTTTCTTCGGCTGGGTCCTCCCTCTAGAACAGCCTTGTTGCCTCTCTGAAACTTGACAAGAACCATCTTTGGTTCTGGTAGCACCACAAGACCTTCCTCTTTGCTTCTGCTTTCTCTCGTCCTCTCCCCTGCTGAACTCCTGGCCGAAACTGAAACTGCACTGGTCACCTGGCTACCCTCTGTTCTCGGGCCCAGGTCCCCTCACCACCAGTTGCACACCTGCCCTTTCCCCCTGGCAACCCTTGTACTAGGGGGCTGTTTCTGTATCCCTACAGCCCTGTACCAGCACTTGACACCTGATGTCTGCACTTACCCTTGCACCTGCCACCAGCTGGCCACACTGCTTATTTATTGTTTTAATTTATTTTACTGTTTATCCTATGTACTGCACTGCCCCTCCCCCTTTTCCCTTTCACTTTTCCCCTTCACCCCTCCCCTGCACTTGTGCGATCTCAATGTCACCCGGCCTAGCAAGATCGTTGTCTCGGTCTTCCCTCTGTACCCCCTCCCTTGCCTTGTCGCGCCTTGAAACACTTGTGTATAGGCTCGTTTTAAATGCCATATCAGATCATATCATATCAATACCAACCTGGCCATTGTTTTGCATAGTGCAATGAGATGCCAAGGAGTTACCCAATATGTACCTATAGGGATCTAAATTAGTAAGAACAAGCACAGATATGGGCAATGAAACCTTGAGAATTATTTCACAGCCAACGCGGGATACGTTCTTGTTTCAATCCTCAGCAAACCCTGGACCAACTATTCTTCCCTGAAAAAGACCTGTATACAGTCGTCCCTGTTGTTTTTTTGGGCTCAGTCTTTTATAGGAAACAATGTCACTTTCGGATCAATGTAGTACATCCCTTTTGTGACGTATCCAATGAATTACTTTATTAGTTAGTGCCTCATGGTCCTTATGAGATCCCTTCTCCAACCTAGGGACATTAGTCATAACTACAACATGCTTTGTTATACAGTAGTTGGCCTCTACTTTAAATGAAGTTGCTAGCTTGAGCCTCTTCACATGCTTAATATGAGGGAGATTTAATTAACCTTGCAGCATCTGGACTTGACTATTCCAAATCTACCAGCCGTTTGGCCATTGGCATTCCCAGACTGTGTGCCACATTGTTCAACTTGTTTCCCAATTACATAAAATATTGGCCACACCCAAGCTGGATGCTTATCCACACAGTTCTTATTTGGGTATGAGGTTGCCCTCTGATTCTGCATGCAGAACTCTTCTGTAATATCCTAGCAGGTGTCACTAGTTGCTTTAATTGGCACCACTGGAACACTACATCCATGGCATTCCTTTGAACGCTTCTCACTAATATCTCTCGGACAACCACCACCGTTTAGATTTAATTTTGATGCCAACCGCCACACTTCTGCCAAGATCTTATCTACTGTGCCTATAATGCATGCCACGTCTTCCATAAGGTGTCTAATATTTTTCCTATTTTCATCCACAAGCAACTTCTGCTTCTCCACCTTCATGGCCCTCTTCCCCCTTTTTTCTTAGTTAGGCACTCTTTGCCCTTCTTGAGATGGGCCACATTTGATTGACGCGAGGATGCCCTTGTTGATCGACTACTCATATGGGGCCTGGCGCTGTTTGGCACATGAATCAAAACTGTATATATGTTAGAGGTTGGAACTGACAGAGAAATCACTAATACCTCCTCCTCCTCCTCCACCTCCTCAGCCATACGCTGCACACAAGAAACTTCAAGCCTCTCTTTTTAGACTGCTATTAGAACCCCTACAGCTTCTACTGGCTTCAGGGGGGTCAACAATTAGTCGAATTGGTACATGCGCTATAGTACCTACGGGTAAAACATAAATATTCCCACTATCCTTTCTTGGAACAAAAAACTCATCAAGGACTTCCCCGTGCATACCACCCGTTTTGCCAATGCTGTGCCTTGCAGAGTGCTCAAATGGGTCATAAAAATCAGTACATATCTCTGTTAACCCCCCATCAAGTTCGACCACTGCACAATTAGACCTTTGGCCCCTTTTGGCCGAGCCCGCTCAGCCTCCTTCTATATCAAACAGTAAGTCCTTATTTTCAGTTATGAGAACATTAATATCTGCGATTGGCTGAAGCATTTTGTAAAATCTCTTACTCCCATTCCCTGGTGAGATTTCAGAGGCTGCCTTCCTTTTCGACATTACTTTCTATAGTCAGAGCACCCGACACTGAGGTGCAACTATACTTAAACAATCGCCCAATCCCACCCAATCGCGCAATACCGTGGAACTGACACTTGAATTAGCACCTCAGTCCCTTAAAATGCTAAAGTACAAGCATCAACAACACTAAATAAAAACACAAATGTTCAATTTAAATAAAATCAGTTGAGTTCCGGATGAAAAGACATATTATAAAACTGTTAGCTAAATATCCAAATAATGTACAAGACTCCCAAAGTCTGGCGCATCAACCCTCACTGTGAAGGCTATACAAGTGCGGGGCAAAAGGTCAAAGCAGTTCCTTCCTTGCTGCAGGACCACACCCTGAGCCAATAGTCAGGGTCCTCAGGATCTACGGTCCCACAGCACCATTTTGATTGAAGGGTGATTATACATAGGTCGCCCACCGTTGAATAGCGCACCACAAATGCGAATACCAACACAGTCACAAGTTTGATTTCACATTCTACTCACGTTTGTAATCCCATTACTATTTCTGTTGATTATATGGTGCAAACAATGCTGCAAAAGTCCTGCAGGAACAACCTTTAACCTTACTGCTCTTACTGTCTCAAACCGCCACACCCATCTCAATTTCCACTGGGAAAATGCCATTGTTGTTATTAAAGCCAGTGATTCTGGCTCCTTTATCACTTATCCTTTTCCGTTGCAAAGGCCGGGAAACGAACAGGGGATCCATTACCAGCTTTTTTCTTGTGTTATTTTCCTGTTGCCAGCAAAAAGTGGAGGTTCCCAAGTGGTACGTTTAAATCTCAGTGTAATAGGTGATGCAGATATCTATCACCCCCATGGTGCGAACACCAGCGGTGCAAAACACTGCCATTTGCTCACACCGGGCTTCACCGCTCCAGGTGCTGCAGGGCTGCTTATGGGCTAACTGCACAAAATACCCAGACTGGCCGTTAATGGAAAAGGTTGTTTAATGTGACAGGCCATGGCTTACAAACTACGCTAACTTGGCCTCTTGGCCTCACAGTCTAAACAAGATGTTAAACATGTAGGTTAACCCATTTCCACCCCCATTCCCTGACTTCAAATATTCCTTCCCTCTTCAACTCCCCCACATCTTTCCAAACTTCATCCATGTCCTCTCCCCGAGTCACTGCCAGTCTTTCTTCCCTACCTCTTCCCTTCTCTTGTAGCACTGGGCTAGACTGTCCATCCAAACAGACCTAACCACCCTCTTTACCATGATAATAATCCTTCGGCTTCAACCAACCATCATTTAACCAACTGTGTACTCCAGCACCAGTAAAACCTTCCCCAGAGGTGTTCTTTCTGCCCCACCCACATTCTAATCTTCCTATTTAACTATTTGTTTAATTGCTCCATTGCTTTCCTTTCTTTTCATTTTTGTAAAAACATTCACACCAACAACCTTACTCCTAGACATAAAGGCCCATTTCATGGAATCGGGCGCAGAAATGGCGCAAATGCTGCGTGCCGAGAAGGACCCTGCATGAGCCGAGGCGCAGAAAAAACAATGCGCGACATGCATATTCATGGATTTCAAGAGGCATTACTAGCTGTCGTGCAAGTAACAACAAGCTGCGTGAGGAACACCCTCAACGCACCCCCATGCACACTAAAAAGCAAGTTAAAGGACTAACCTGGCGTAAGCATCTGTGCCATCCCTGCCCCACCATCCAGCACCCAGCAAAATCGCGCTACAACACCTCCCAATTCCAGGGCGCACCCCACAGAAAACGCGTGCCCTCCCTCGTAAGGCCAGCCCGATCCCCAGCAAAATCGTGCGACAACACCTATCCCACGTAGCACCCCCGAGAAAACACGTGCCCAATCTCACAAACCCATGCTGTGGGATATTTTGACCGACTCAGATGCGCCTCATGACACCACTTTACTGCAATGGTGAAAGAAACATCCCAAAATGACCGCGCTGACACCCGTGCACGCCAATATCTGTAAACTGCGTTTTTTATCACAGCCAGAAAAAGGCTGCACACCCCTGCCACACACATTTTAGGTGGGGTGAAAACAGAGTCCTCACTGCAGGAGCATGCCAGTGGGCACTGCAACATTTTACATGGAGCAAAAGGAAGAGGCAGCATCATTGTGCTGAAAACTCAAAATGCCTCTTTTAAATGTCATCTTTTCATCCTTCAAAATGCTGCTTGGTGCTAAATCCATTAATTTCTCATAAACCACTGTGATCAAAAAGGCCCTGCGATGCCCAGGATCAGTCTTGAGTCTCAAAGGAACCGGGCCTCATTTGAATGACAGCTTCAGGAAAAAGTATCTTTGTAAAAGCAAACCTGTGGTTTTGTTTTCATTTTCACGGGAAACGCGGCTAAAACTTTGCAACACGTATCAAGAATCAGCTGTGCAGAGAGAGACTCAAATCAAAGGCATGACACATATATCCAGGCTGCAAACAACTACAGCACTCAAGGAAAGGACTAGAGCTGACCAAAGTGTGTATTTGCTCCAGAGGAAAACCGAAATTAAAAGAAATAAGTTAAATGTGCTTTTTCTTGAATGGAGAGCAAAATCACCTATTTTAAAAGTATATTATTGTGTAAAGGCTTGATTATTCAAGAATGTAAAAGGATTTGCTACTATTAGAAATACACATATAAACTGTCTAATTCCATATGTTTAAAAGTCAAGATTTAAAAGTATACATCAAAGCAAAAACCCAAGCTGAATGGCAAACTATGTCAAAGAAAAAAAAAACTGCCATCCATGAGTACAAGCCCTGAGAAAGGGTGACACCACATAAACCTCTGGAGCAGGAAATGCTAATTGGTAGCATGGGGGCTTTGAATTCCAGGACAATGGGGGCTTCCCAGTGCATCAGACATTTGTCTTTGCCTAAGGCTGAGACAATAGCAGGCTAAGCCTCTCAACTGTCAAGTGTGAAAGGCAGGAACCTCAATCAAAGAAAGAAGCCCCTCATTCTGGTTCAAAGGAATTTGACAGCTGCTGTCAGTTGAAAGAAAAGAAAAAAAAACTGCTAAGGACATTTGGGGCCTCATTACGATTTTGGCAGTAGCCATGCCGCTATTGGCGGCATGGCTGCCGCCAAAATCGGGTCCGGGTTCCCAGAATGGGGAATTACCAGGCCATTCTGAGTTCGGAGGGCCTGGTAATTCCTTCATCTGGGAACCCGGGCCCGGACCTTCCCCATTCCCATTTCAGCCCCCATAGGGCTGAATGGGAATGGGAGAGGGAGCCAACAACGGACCGATTACAACCGGCCCGTTGTTTGTTCCCTCCTCCCCTCACGGGACCCGCTCTGCACGTCTGGTAAAACCCCGCGAGGGGACCTCGTAATGAGGCGATACGGGTTTAACGGCGCCGGCACCTTTACCGGCACCGTTAACCCCTTACCGCCTCACTTATAATGAGGCCCTTGGTGTTTAAATGATTTGTAACTGAACTTTAAAGACATTTAACTTTGCCACAAGAATGAGGAACAATCTGAAAGTGGGTAGTTTTAAATCAAATTGTATGCTCTTTCTTTGAAGACGTGATTGAACCCAGTACTACATAAGGAACAGAAGTTGTGAAGAATAACCGTTTGTGGGGAAAGTATTGAATTTGCACACTTGACATTTTGTACACATATGCCAGCGGTAAATGCACATCTATGTACAGAATTGGGAAAATTTAAGCCAAATCGTTCATGGTTAAAATTGACAAAATGTTGCAGAAAGCCTAAACCAGGTCCCACAGACTGGGGATTTGGATTGAAATGTGACCCACAAAATATGTAACCTGTGCATCTGATTGTCTCAGAGGTCATCATTGTATAAACATGTATTTGTCGAAAAATTAGATTTTGGTTCCAGGAGCTAGGGGAGGTTCCTAGACATTGTAAAAGTAACACCATAAAACATGACAACCTTTTCTGTTATCCAACCAGCAAAGAGCAAGGCGGAAACTATGCTCTTACCTAATCATAGCATCGTGGGTGTGCGTTGGAAGCCTGCCCCTGCCATATAATTTAGTGATGTCATTTGGCATGATAAACAGGGGAACCTGACAACACACAGACACTGATTCCTGACTTCTTCCTGATTTCTGCGTGGCGTCTTGTTCCCGATTTCTTCATCTTTGTTCCTGATTCCTGATTTTCATTGCCAAGCCATGGTGTAAGCATTGCTGAACCCATTTTCAGCTAGGCCTCACATTTCTAAACAAATCCCAGAAACGAATACTCACCATCCCACTAATCCCTAATCTCCAGTGACCAGTGCCGTAACCAAAGAGCCAATACAGTCCAGTCCAGTGAGTCCGGTGACCAGAACCACCCAGCTGACCCTATCCCGCCAGATGTGCCCTGCTGTCCTTCGTTAGACTGATCCGTGTGATGACCAGAACCCTTGACGGTCCAAAATCCTAAATTAAAGTGGACTGTGGGTATTAATAGGAAGCATAGAAAAATCATTGCATACCTTGCCTTGTTTTGTTCCATCCCATCTCTAAACCATCCTATCCTTACCTTAATAACTTGTAACATTATCAGAATCCTTACTGCTATACTATTCTTGATTTGTCTTGTTAAGCACCATTTCTTTAGTCCTTTTATCTTGTATAAATCTTAAACCATCCATCAAACTCCAAGTGATTGGACTGGTTCCGCCAGGAGAGGACACTGGGGATTTGGTGTTGAAGTCACAAATCAACTCCAGAGCTCACTTTGTCCCTCCTTGGTATTCTAGCCGGAATGCTCTAGTCATAGAGTAAAACTATAGTAAATATTTTCTTGTCCAAAATGAGTTCTTTTCTGTTTTCATTGCCCGCTTTTTCTAAAAACGCCTCTCATTCAACCTTGCATATCTTCCTCAGTTTAATAGCTAGAGACTTCATTTCAACTCTGACTTATACATAAGACCTGTAGCTACATCCCAAAACATTGTATTTCACCTGTTGTTCTTAAAAACCGTTTAGTGAATTTTAGGAGGGAATCCTCATTTCTGCAAAGTTTTACACGTGTGATTTTCAATGTCAATTTCAATTATTTTCAAACTTCCATTAAGATTCAAAGAATTTAATTTTGCTCAAATATAGCTCAGGATTGTTAGCATCTGTATGGACACAAATCCAGCAAAGTGAGCCGCAGGAGGTGTCTGACTGGGGTTGGGACCCCTCCCATCCTCCCACGCAGATGACACAGTACAGGGGCTGGTGGGCGTGCTCACACGCAATAGCTCCATTAACTCATAAATACGAACAGGCAGCTGCATAAAGTGCATGAGTGATAAAGAGGAACAAGCATTGTGGGCCGCGCTACTATCAGACAAGCCTCATGAACTGCCCAATCCAACTGTAGTGTGCCACTAGCGGGACCACACATATAGACGCAGTTCCTCGCTCCAAAAAAGTGCTGCTGATACTGGGAGTGGAGACACGTCACAGCAAACTGGATCTGCCACGCTTCAGCAGCAGTGTGCTCGACCGTACGTCACAATCACCGTATGCATGGCACTATGACTGCAGAAGCGAGTCTTATGCCCCAGTAAACCTGCCGTCTTAGGCAATCAGACACAGCTGACGCCGATCTGCAATCAAAGGCAGAGGGGACAGAAAACCAGCAGAATACTTGCGAGACAAGTAAGGGGGCCGCATTTAATAAGGAGTATGAAAATAAGTATCCCACATGAAGGCATAAAGAGGATTGTCACCCCCATCACAAAGTGGAGGCGAAGTGAGAAGACTAACTCCAAAAGACCTCACGTGGCCACTGCCCTCGCCACTCCGGCACCCAGAGCAAATTGCCACCAGGGCTCCAGAAGACTCACGCTTGCCTACTTCGTCATCACCTTCCCTCTCCTGCACACTGAGAAAGTTCTCGAATATAAAAATACGAGTGGGGCCAAGCAAGGTGACTATAACAAACAAAGTGCACAAAAGCACGAATCCACGGCAGGTCTAAGCCCACGCGCAGGCTTATATCCAACGCAACCCCAGGCAAAACCCTACACCCTGTGGTCATCCTACCCCTAAGGCGGTAACGGAACATTATAGACATAACTGACACGGATCCACGTGTCCACCGCCCACACAGCACTAAAAGTAAAGTGTAATCACCCCGACCCCCCATTAACATTTGCCTATCCACTCTCTCACTGGCTTCTCCCCCCAGGCAAGGCACGTGCCTCCAAGGCCATCACACCAAACACCAGAAATGGGGAAAGATAAGCCCAGGAAAACCTCCACACAAAGTAGAATTGAGCAATATGCAACCACCCCAGTGACTCGCTCCCCAGAGAGGCTGACACTATCCGATACAGACTGCATGGAGGAAAATATCTCCCTCAGAGACATAATGAGTGCCATTGCCAGCTCTAGAACTTCAATGGAGAAGAAGATGGACAGTATTGGCGTGGACGTGTCCCTACTAAGACGTGACCTGCAGAAGCTGACCTCACGGACCGGGGAAGCAGAGGCACGGATCTCAGAAACTGAAGATAGTCTACCTGGGGTAAACCGCCATATGTCCGGCATGTTAGCACATATAAAGCTTCTGGAATCGAGAGTGGACGATAGTGAAGGCAGGTCTAGGCGAAACAACATTTGCATACTTGGCCTTCCCGAGAAGGCAGAAGGGGCTCGCATGGAACTATTCCTTGAGGAATGGCTTGTAGACACATATGACGCACAGTCCTTCTCCAAGTTTTTCTCCATTGAGCGGGCCCACCGCATCCCGACCGGCAAAATCACGCCAGGTGCACCGCTGCGTACAGTCATCGCAAGGTTCCTAAATTATAGGGACAAAGATACGGTACTGCCGCTGGTGAGATCTAAAGGAACTGTCACGTACAATGGATCAAGAATCGCCTTCTTCCCTGACTTTACCAGAGAAGTACAGAAAGCACACCAATCATTTGATCTGCTCAAGAAACGCCTGCAATCAATGGGAGTCAAATATGGACTAATCTTCCCTGCCCAGCTCAAAATATTCCACAATAACACAACAGTGCACTTCACAGATCCTAAGGAAGCATGGAGCTGTGCCGAAAGACATATAGATGGCGATTGGAGCTCTGAGGGGAGGAGGAGAGGGGGACGCAACAGACCACATCCTTAGCGGCCACTGGACCTGGATCCGCAGTAGCAACAACATATGGAGAATCCACATCAAGACGAAGCATAATAAGCAGCAACATTACTCAGGATGACCAAATCACTGCAAATGAAATGCAAAGGAGCCCACACTTCACATTGCAAATTTAGGTGCGATGCACAGCACGACTGGTGGCCTACCAAATAGCCACCCCCCCAGACAAGGAAGAGTACCCGGAGCACCACAAAGTGGTGTTCTACTGCCCAGCCCCAAGCTATATTCGACCTACAAAACCTGGTTAACGCGAACTGCAAAAACTGTCTAATGCGGGGCGGGCATATGTAGAATAAAGTTCAACTGTTTAGAAGTTTATGTTGGGTCGACAGATGCTTCAGTTGGGGGAGGAGTATGGGGAGGGGGGAGTTGGAGTTAAAGTTTTTATTCAATGTTTAGCATGCAATGGCACAGTGAGCACATTGAACAGGACAAACACTGTGAAACTGTCGCAACTGCAACCGAAGAAACACATATGCAAAGCTAAATTCCAAACAACTGATGGCACCTGCGACTGCAATAAGAGGCTAATGCTCATGTCATGGAATGTGAATGGGCTGGGATCCAGTATCAAAAGAAGGCTGGTACTGCAGCAGATTAACAGGCACTCCCCGGATATAGCTTTCCTGACCGAAACGCATCTAGCGGGAAATGCATGCAAAGTCTTCCAAAGATCTAATTACCGCACAGCAGTGCATGGAGGTTTCTCCATGGGAGCGAGAGGGGTGCTCATACTAATTCATAAAAGGCTTCCACTGGAGATCAAGCATTTAATGCAAGATAGAGGAGGTTGTTATGTACAAATTCAAGCAATGCTCTGGAGCCAAACCCTGGCACTCATGGCGGTGTACTCCCCGCCAAGCCTCCTTAACAATCTGTTAACCGATATTACCCCCATCCTGACAGCAAATCCCGCAGACACATGGGTAATAGGAGGGGACGTCAATGAAGTCATGGACAATGTCCTGGATCGCACGCACTTGAGAGCCAGAAATCCTGCTACCACTACCAAACTGGCCTCCTTCGTGTCTGCAATGGGGCTGCACGACACGTGGCGAGACCTACACAGTGATGTTCGTGAATGTTCTTTCCACTCTGGAGTTCACGCCTCAATGTCCAGAATAGATTACTTCTTCTTACCACATCAAAATATTCATAAAGTATGCAGCGCATCCTTCCTCCCACGGGGAATTTCCGACCACTCCCCACTATTACTTGAACTGGAAACAGTGAGCCCACGACCGCCTCCCACGTGGCGGCTGAACTCTTACTATCTGGGGTTCCCAGACCTACAAGAGAAGATAGAGGCAGCGACCTCCAACTACTTCGAATTAATTGCAGACTCGGTTGACGATCCTAATACACTATGGGAGGCATACAAGACAGTCCTACGAGGTGAAATTATCTCGTGGACATCGGCAAAGAAGAAGGCACAACGCGAACGGATCATCGAAGCCGAAAGTGAAGTTGTGTCCAGGGAATCAGAACACATCGCCAGCGACACCCCTGAGACGAACAGAGCCCTCATATTGGCACAGAAGAAGCTGCATAACCTATCTCTGGACTGTGCCAAAAAGGCACACAACACCATGAAGGCACGTCTTTACGAAACGGGGGAAAAAGCAGGCAAAATGCTTGCATGGCTGGAAAAGCGCGACGAAGGACAATAGAAGGTGAAGTGCATTAGAACTCCGAATGCAGGCCTAGTCTTCTCTGATGCAGAGATAGCAGAACGATTTGCTGACTTCTGCGAGGACCTCTATAAACCCCCTACTAATGCAGCAGCCAGCACCATACTGAACAGTATCGATCTCCCAACACTCACCACAGAGCAAGCCAACACGTTGGATAACAAAATAACAGCAGATGAAATATCAACAGCCATCGCCCAACTCCAAACAGGCAAGACCCCAGGTCCCAATGGTTTCCCACTTGACATTTGGAAAAAGCTAAATCATCTAGATATACCCACCCATTTGCTCAACATGTTTGAGCACTCCCTAACAAAGGGCGAGCTCCCACCAGATCTCCGCAAGGCCACCATTACAGTGATCGCCAAAAAGGGCAAACCCCCAGATGAATGCACTTCCTATCGGCCCATATCCCTAATCAACAGCGAAGCTAAAATACTAGCCAAAATACTAGCCAACAGACTACAAATGGTCATTACAGCATTGATCCATCCAGATCAATGCGGCTTCATGCCTCAATGGTCAACAAGAATGAATATTCGCAGGCTGCACCTGGCGCTGGAAAGAGCACCTGCCCTGCAACAATCACTGGCACTATTGGCCATAGACTTCGAAAAGGCCTTCGACTCAGTTCATTGGGAGGCTTTATGGGCAATAATGCGAAAGATGCAATTCGGGGAATCATTTATAAAATGGGTACAACTCCTTTATAATAATCCATTAGCAGAGGTAATAGTGAACGGATGGTCCTCGCGCAACATCCAACTGGGGAAGGGCACCAGGCAAGGATGCCCGCTCTTGGAAATGCTGTTTGCATTGATAATAGAACCGCTAGCAGTCATTCTGCGGGACACGACCACGTGGACTGGCTTCAGATGGAGCTCAAACTGGGAAGATAAGATATCCCTCTACGCAGACAACCTCCTAGTGTATCTAGGCGATCCAGCGATCTCCTGCCCTATAGTCCCTCAAATACTGATAAACTATGGAGCCTTTAGTGGCCTTAGAGTGAACTGGGCCAAATCCGTGCTCTTTCCGGTGAAAGGAGTAGACTGCATACTGGCATCTGGGTCACCATATCAAATCGAAACCACACAGTTCCGCTACCTAGGTATTCTAATTGCAAATAGGCTGGATAGCTATGTGACTCAAAACCAAACCCATTAATCAAAAGATACGTGCAAGATGTAGCCCATTGGGAAGCACTGCCACTGACATTGTTAGGCAGGGCGGCGCTCTTCAAGATGCTGGCCCTATCCCGGTTCTTGTACATCCTCCAAAACGCCCCTCTGCACGTCCCCACTGAAGAGTTCCATAGAATAGACAGAACAACACCTAAATTCCTGTGGGGTGGGAAACACCCGAGAATAGCTCTCAAAACCCTTCAACGTTCAGTCTGGGAGGGGGGAATAGGACTCTTGAACATCCAAATCTATTACTGGGCAACCCAGATGGCAACGGTCAATGACATACTGCATGGGGACCCGACCATCCCCCATATAAGGGCCGAATTAGCTGCACAACATGGTATGTCCCCGATTGAAAGCCTCTACTGTAGACAGACTCGCCTTCCCGAATGCATGATAGTAGCGCATACTGCCCTGGCGTGGAAGGAAGTACATAAACATTTAGGATGGGACAATAAAATCACCCCAGTCCAGCCCATCTGGAATAATGCCCACCTCACAGGCCTCAGTAGCCTCCCGAAATGGCCAAACTGGGTAACAGCTGGCATACAAACCATTCAGCAAATATTTGTGAACAACCAGATAATACAGTTCGCTGAGCTCGTGACATCATACGATCTTCCAGACACCGAACACTATCACTATGGACAATTACAACATGCACTAACCGTGCATAGGGCTCAGTTGGCGGACATGCTGGAGTGTACGCCCATAGAAAGGAACATAGTCATAGACAGTGTTAATAACAAAGTCATATCTACTATGTAAAACGCCATCTCCTCGTTTGCCATGAAAGAGCTGTTGAACCTGAAGACGAAATGGGAAAGAGACGTGGGCCCAATATTACCCGAAGAATGGATCTCGACCCTGATGTATCCTAGAGATTCTGCAATCTCGGCGAGAATTAGGCTCGTCCAACTGAAAATACTTCATAGGATATACTATCCCCAAGTAGCTTTGTATAACTGTGGTAAAGCGACCGACCCCAAATGCCTATGCTGCAAACAAGAGGAAGGAACTTTCTACCACATTCTATGGCAATGTACACGAATACAACACTTCTGGCACAAATGTAGTGAACGACTCTCAAAAGTCATGTGTCGTCCGATCCCAACAGACTCCAAACTCCTTCTCCTGGGTATTGAAGATGAAGGAGACATGTCTCGCTTTGAAAAGTTACTTCTCTCGACATCCACAGGAATTGCTAAAAGAAATATTGCGCAACTGTGGGGCTCAGAAAGTACTCCGAAATATGAACAATGGATATTGGATGTAGATGCTATCATCCTAATGGAACACCGAGTCTACCAAGCAAGAGGCTGTCCGGGCAAAGAAGATAAAATTTGGGGGGATTTGGGAACAGACATTGTAAATCATGTACAGCATGAACAATGGACTTTGGGGCGCAACTCTACAACTGCCACGGGTTTTAACATCACCACTTGTTGCCGCTTGAATGAGACCAGCAAGAAAAATGCCAACTGTTGTCTTGACTTTATCTATATTTTGTATCATCTGTGTTTCTAAATACGCTTATATCCATACGGAATCTGCTCAAACTGCTCTGCCGTTTGTATGCAAAGTTATACGGTTGTGTATTGAATGTCTTTGTATTATGGGACGAAAATGCAATAAAATATGTTATTAAAAAAAAGATTGTTAGCATCTTTCCAAGGTTTCTCCCATAGAAATTTGTATTGATTTAAGAACTTTTACGCACAGCCATTTCCAAATGTCATTTTAAAAGTGTAAGATTTCCAACCCGTTTTTCTCTCTTGTTTGGGGAGGGAAGGTTGTATCTAAATTCAGAATTGCTTATTTGTGGGTAGAGGAATGTAAATGCAAATCAACCCCGAAGTAATGAATAAAGAAATTGATATTTCCAAAATGGCGATTCCTGTAGAAATTAGTATGGCTAGGGAGCACCTCCTGCACAAACCTTTTGTCAGGCGTGAGTGGCCAGAACAGAATAAACAGGGCTGGCTGCAGGGAATCACAGAACAAGTCACTGCCAAGGACCTGGATACATTGCAGGACAAGGGCCGGTTACACTAAGTTCCCAGTGAATTGTTCATGGCCCCAAAAGTTAAAGAGGAGCAAAGTAAAATTGCCAGAATTGCGGCCTACCTATACCTCCACATAGGAGTGATGCAGGAAAAGCATGCTGAAAACAAAGTTCTGGCACAGAATAAGGTTGAATCACTAGAGAGCATCCAGAATGATCTACAATCTGCGGAACAAATACTACTGAAGAGCCAAGAATTAGAGGCAGAATCTAGACAGTATTTCACAAAATTAAAAGATCTGGCTCTCCTACAGAAAGAGAATGCGGTACAAGACACCCAATTACAGACACTAAAAGAGGAGTGTCAGGAAAGGGTTGACTCTTTACAACAGAGTCAACAGAATCTGGCGCAACAATTAAAGTATAATAGAGTCTGCACAGAACAGATAGTTACCCTAAAAAACCAGATAGGAACATTGGAAAAGGAAAATAATGAATTAATTATGAGAGACCTACACTCTCAAACAGAATTTGATGAGAAGCGCCAGAAATCCAGTGCCATCGAAAAACAAAGGGACGACCTGTCTGAACAGAGGGGCACCCTAAGTCAGCAGAGGGACACCTTAGGCCAGGAAGTAAGCCAATTAAAAAACCGAGCTAGAGGGAAGAAAGCTGGCCCTCCGGGATCTCAATGAATTAAAAAACAGAGTATTTGAAGCTACTAGAACACACCAGACGGGTGGAGGATGCTCTGGAAAAGAACACCCAGACCAATGATACTAAAACTCAGGAGGAGAATCTCCTGCAGCAGAAAATGGCCCAGTACTCCCAGACTAGGCAGGAAGCGCAGAGAGACAATGAGGTTCTCTGTGAAAAGAATGATGTGCTCCACCAACAAGTAGCAGTGCGAGAGCAAATCATTGAGACCAGTAAGGCCTTGATAGAGGAACAAAAGGCTTGGATTTTTGCTTATCAGCAGGGAATAGGGGCTGAAAGAGAAAAGGTAGAGAGGGACAGAGCAAACACTGATCCTATTCTAACCCCTTCAATACCATGAACTCTTGCAGCTTCATGTCCACTTCCTCATATGAACCAGGGGCCATGGGGATGGTAGAATTCAATAGAGTTGGGAAGATGGGACTGACAGATCAGCACCCCCCCAGAAATTAATGGACGGATGTCCCTGTACAGCTCCCCAAAGATTAGGGCTAATTTCTCTGACCAGGAAGACTCATATGAGGGGAGAGTTAGGGAACTGGATCCACAAAACTGCCACCTTCCAAAAGATCAGTTTGTAAAATTTAGTGGGGAACTCCAGGAAATAAAGCCCAAAAAGAGTATCCTAAAGACCTCTACCCAGTTAGGGCAGTGGGGGGTGGGTACTCCGCCAATCCTGGGAGCAGGGGAGAGTCAGAAGACTCTTCTGCGCACCTCAGGAATAAGGGAACTAGGCCCCCACCGTCTGCAAGCGCTTCTCAAGCTTGCAGTATCAGGGAGTGCCTAGAGGATCAAGGAGCCACCTTCAGTAGCAGTGCTTCTGAGTCTGAGGACGAGTGGACTCGGGTAACTAAAACCAAAAAGGCAAACAAAATTAAGAGAGCTATGCAAAAAGATCCCCTGAAGCAGATCAGGGCCATTATGAGTGTTATAACTCCCTATCATAAAAATGTAAAGTATTCGGTCTGGGAACACCTTGAGTTATATGAACAGATGATGGACACTTTTCATCTGAAAGACAGCCATAATTGCATCCAGTGTGTGAAATGGAAATTCTCTCCTGAATACTCCAGTTACTTTGCGGGACTGGAGGATCAGAATCACTCCAGATGTTCTACCTACAGGACGATGTAAAAGAGCAAAAAAACACCTCTGGCTACCCAACTTCCCTACACACTGTCAGAGGGGTGGTTATGCCTATAAGTGATTATTAATTTCACTTAGCTGTATTGATCACAAAAACGTAGGTATCAGAAAAAACTATTTTTAAATAATGTCCACATAGTTAAAATGATCATCTGTAGGCCAAATAAGTCAGTGGTCTGACTAACATACAAAACAATATACAAAGATATTGTTGTCTCGAGGTACTTCAGGATATGAATCATGACATCGACATCACATATTTCACAAAGATGTAATCATGGCAGCTTTTCAACTTTTTTGAATGGATAGATCTCTCATAGTTTCTAATCCAACAACTGTGATGTTAGTACCAAGGTGACTTTAAGTAAGCATAACATCATAACTTCTATCATGACACGTCAACACCGACTTGTGTTTCAGGAGATAGAAATACAAAACAGCTGAAAGAATCTTGATGTAAAATGTGTAGTCTGCCCCCTTCTTCAGGACGCTATCGATTTTTAGTGTACAAACAGAAAGGCAGTCTATCATATACTCTGTGTATACTGCCTACAAACAAATCAAATACACACTCCATTAAAAACCTATCAAAATTGTGACCATGCTTATTTAAACAAACAGCACAAGGATTTCGCACCCAACTGATCTGCTACTTGCGTAGCTTCTTTCATGTGTGGGAGTCAAATTTAATTATTTGGCATCATGCTTCTGCCTAGAAAATCATTCCTTACTGCAAGACAACAAAAAGGGAGAGGTTATAAAGACTCTCTCCCTTTTGCTCTCCTCTCAACATTTCATTTTATATCATTTGATAGTTTGGAACTTGTGATGCTTCCTGGTGACACCGTACCAGGAAGCATCACACACTCCAAACTATCAAAAGATTGTTTTCACAGAATGTATGCACATATATGATATAAAATTCACAAGGAGGAGGCACGGGGGGAAGGGAGGTGTAAAACCTTAGAGGAAGCTTCATTTCCCCTTGCGAAAAGCCTCTGGAAACTCAGGAACCAGAACCAAAATCTGCTGCCCCCGAAAGTCTGCAGCCCAAGGAACAGAGGGTGGGGAGGAAAAATAAAGAATCCAAAAAGACCCATTTTGTGGAGCAGGTTAGTGTCTGCCAATTTGAAGGAGAGGGGTCCCCAGGGGACTCTGGAAAAAAGATATTTTCCTTCAGGGACGGGGGAACTCCTCCCAAAGAAAAATGGGTCCTGAGAGATCCTAATGAAGACTGGGTGAATGTGGGGACTGAGTTAGAATCGCCCATCATTGAACCCCAGAATGATAATCCAGAAAACCACATTGCCCAAACCCATTCTGGTGACAGCCTAAAAAAAAAGGGGGGGCAGCCCAGAATCAGAACCAGGGGAGCCCAAAACTCCCCCAATATCCAGCTGCCATATTTTTCTTGCAGATCCCCAAGCTCGCAGATAGAATCATGCCCAAACTACCCCTGTGTCAGAATCAAGAATCAAGAAACTAATCAACCAACTCGCCCAAAATGCACATTATCTTTGCCCCCTTGAGGAGAAGGAGGGAAGATTTTATGCCCCGGTCCAAGTACAAGGCCAATGTACATTTTCAGCACTGGTGGACACTGGATCCCAAGCCACTCTTCTGTCAAAGAGAGCCTTTGATCAGCTGAATTCAGGAAGGGGGAGAGATACCAGATCCCTCTCACTCCTCTTCCTGGACAACTTCAGAACTTTCGATGGGAATGAAATTCCTGTGGAGGGGACTGCGAATTTGGAAATTAAAATTGGGCGAAACAAGGTGAAACACCCGGTCATCGTCGTGGCGCCGGGGGCACATCCTGTCTACTGGGGAATGACATCCTGCGAAGGTTGTCCCCCATAATAGACTGCGTGAACAAGGTCCTGTGGACCCAGACTAACCGGCCAATAAAATTAAAACATTGTGTCAACCGTGTGAGTTTAAATGGCACATGCCACATGGTTGAACAAAAACAGGATCATATTGAGTTCCATTTCCAAAACAACCAAATCCCTGATGTGACGGTAATTGCAGTAGGACAACAAACTGGTGATGGGAATACCGCTCTATTTCTGAAAATCAACCTTCCTTCCAGTTTCAAGTGGCATTCCACACTGCAAGGAAATACTCTGAAATTCTATACTAATTCACAATCAGAACATCCCATTTCCATAGTCAAGAGTTATGAGAAACCAGATCAAAGTTTAGCTGACTTTCAGAAAATTAGAGAACAGTTCTTCATCCCTATTAGAGAACAGTTCTTCATCCCTATTCAGTTAAATGAGTGGAAGGAATCTGTTCTCGCCCGAGTGTGCGTGAACAACGGTAAGAGCTTCATCAGCGAAGCCATGTTCCTAAAACTCCCAAAAGATCCAGCCATTCCCACATTTAAATTGATAGACAAATGGGAAATAGACCTGGAAACTCCCAATTCCAAACATCTCCTGACTAGCAGGTGTATGCTCAAAATTTCTATGGGCAACAAAAGCATATTACATAACTGTTGGGTCGTGCGAGATGTCCCTGCTGCAGTCTATTTAGGCAGTTGCATTCTCAATCGCTTTGCCATTAATTTGGACCTGATGAACTACAAAGCATGGTCCCGATTAGGGGGTAATCCCATGGACTTTGATGATTCAGAAAAAGCATTTAGGTCAGCCAATTGCTGCCGTATGCAGTTGAAGTTCAAATTGGAGAGGAAGTCACCATCCCAAGATGGACACTACTATTCCCACTTGAATAAAAAATTAAAAAGGACAGAAATTGGAAAATCCTGACGCATATGTTCACCTCAAAGCCCATCTCCAACAGCAAGAGTTTGGGTTGAACTCAACATCATTAGTCAATGTAGAACACAACACCACTCCAATCTTGATGGATAACAGTGACCTTAGGAGTATCACTCTGGGGGCAGGCACCATTATTGGAATGGCGGTTGATGACTGACATTTTTCATAGATTTAGGTAATTAACTGATAGGACCGATCCCCAATGACGGTTTGACAGTGATAGCGACAATGACATAACACCGGACAGGATCTTGACCTGGCATGGGGGGAATTTCCTGGCGTACTCTTCCTGCCCTTATGGTAAGGAAGAGGTGACCTGTGACTTCAGGAGGGATGAGGTGATCAAACAGGTCCACAAGGACTGCCTTCTCTGCCTGGAACTCTCTGTCCAGGTCAACACTTAACCAGGGACCACTCCACCCAGGTGGAAGAGGCCGCTGAAATAGCCAAACCAGAAGTCTTTCTGGGCTTCAGGCAAATGGTTGAAGAGAGAGTCAACCTAGCTGATGCCTTTGAGACTCTGGAGCAAAAGCAGAAGTTGAAACAAGTTTTCTTAGATTTTCAAGATCTCTTTGCGGTGGACTCATATGACTGCGGTCGCACCGAAATCCATACAACAACAATTCCCTCGGACCCTGGTATGACTCTGTGATTGTGAAGCAATACCGCTTGCCTCTCGCATCCATGGAGTCCTTCACAGAAATAAACAAAAACCTTGAGTCCCGTGGGATCATTCGTCAAGGCCACAGCACCTTCAATAATCCGTTGCTGGGGATTTTAAAACCCAACGGCCAGTGAAGACTCTATGCTGACCTAAGGGAGCTAAACAAACGGGTCCACATGTCCCGATCGCCCCTCCCCTATATTGACATGGGGCTGGCCCAGATCCAGGGGTCTAAGATATACACTGCCATTGACCTGACCAATGAGTACTGGACCGTACCTGTCAGTAGGGAGGACCAATACAAGCTGGCCTTTACCTTCGGGGTGCACACAGACTCCCTTCAGATACATCAACTCTGGCAATGAATTTAAAATATTCT
Source organism: Ambystoma mexicanum (assembly GCF_040938575.1). Lineage (NCBI taxonomy): Eukaryota > Metazoa > Chordata > Amphibia > Caudata > Ambystomatidae > Ambystoma > Ambystoma mexicanum. The sequence goes on from NC_090936.1 coordinate 316,260,228, forward strand.
TACACAAGCCATGCTGACTTGGGTGAAAGGGGTAACCTGGCCGATGTAGATGATGTTCTGATAAAATTCTCAACTATGGAGGAACACATAGCGAAAATCCGTTATGTTCTGACACAGTTGAGGGTTGCCGGAGCAAAACTATCTTTCCAAAAGGCACAGTGGTGCAGGACCTGTGTCAATTTCCTGGGACATGAAATAACTCTGGAGGGTCTCTGTCCCCAGGAAAAGAAAGTGGAAGCACCCCTGAAACTAAAAGATCCCACAAGTCTGCGTGAGATAAGTAGCCTCCTTGGACTGACTAATTACAGTAGGAAGTTCATTGAGGATTACGCAGAGATCACAAGACCCCTGATCCATGTATTGAAGGGGGGGTCAAGTGGGAGTGGGGTCCAGAACAAGCCGAGTCAGTAAAGCAACTGAAAAGATGCCTGTCACAAGCAACTTGTCTAGCTTACCCTGTGTTATGCAGAAACCTGTGCAGTTCCCTCTGGGACCACTGCAAAAGATTTAAGACTACAGGTGTTTGGCAGTAAACCCACTTGGTAGCAGTCTGTACCACACAGATTCACTTGGTAGCTGTGGCTGGGCAGTCAGACTTCCCTCAAGAAGAGTTAGGCAGTATGTGGAGTATACAAGATAGGGCAATTTACACAGTAGAACAAGCAGACACTGATCAGAGCTTGGGTGTAAAGATATATAATTATTTATTTAAAAACACATCTATGGAAAACACAATGGCACTAATATGGCAAACAACTTCAATCACAGTTACTATAAGTATATATCAATCCCATAACAATATTTTGACAAGTCTAGGTTCAACAGCACCACTTATTTGCAGACAGAGGTGAATGCTTTAACCTAGATGGCACTCTAGTATTCGTTAGGCAGGGAGAGAAAAAGGCAGGGTATGAAACCAACTCAGTACCAGCACTTTTACGAAACAAATGCAAGGCGAGCAAGGCAGGGTCGACTGTAAATCACAAAGTTCAGAGGCCAGGCCCACTCGGAGAGAGGCAAGGCTGTATGTCCCAAAAAGTATCACAGTGGAAATGCACTTCAAGTCTTTGTAGCAAAATGTCACAGAAAGGTTGGACCAGTTTAGAACAAACTTTTAAGAAGGTCTGGAGGCGAACCAATGGAAAGGTAAGGATTTAAGACACCTCACGCTAACCGTTTCAAGGGAAGCCAGGCGGACACGGTACCTTGTAAGTGAAGAACCAGCTCCGGCGGGGGCAGTTGTTCCTGGTGGTGGATGCAAGTCGGGCTTTGCCAGAAGATGAGAGGATCTCGTCGTCGAGGAAAGTTGAAGATCGTTGCACCACCAGGAAAGAGACCAGCCACGGAGTGCTCAGTCACAAGGCACCACCTTTTGGTCGCGGTACAGTGGTCAGTGGCTATCCGGTTGCCGGGGTGCTCAGCACGGGCAATTCGACCACTGGACGTCCTGGAAGCGAAGAAAAAGCAAGGGACTGGTTGTTCCCACCAGTCAGGGGAAGAAGACTCTCCAGCAGGGAGATCTCCTCTGTCGTTGGGAAGTGGTGAGTCGGTTCAGCAGGGCTCCACCGGAGGTGTCGTCATTGCAGGTCGGCTCAGCTTTACCCTCGTCGGATTCTTAGGTCCTGTGGTGACTTCTGAAGATCCAGTCCCAAAAGCCCTGCTTTTATACTGAAAACCCCCATTCATTCAGCCTAGCTGTCAATAAAACATGCTAAGTGGTGAGCGGGGCGGCTCACCACTTGGTGATCGAATTACCCCTACCAGTACGTCCACAATAGGATGGTTTGTACTAGTTCTGTTAGCAAATTTAGGTCTAGTAAAGCCAATGGTGACTTTACATGCCCTGGGAGACAGTAGTCAGTCCCAGAGTATGGAGTCTATGGTGGGGATCCTCTAGGACACCCCAGTGTTACGGCACGGAGGGTGCGCTGTAACACGCATAGCAAAACACATGAGGCCCTATGGAGTAAAAGACCCCATAAGTCATAGAACACCTTGACATTCAAAGAAATCAACCACATTCATGTCCAAGAGTGGGAGGAAAAGAGTCTCGCTCTTGGCAGGATGAAAAAAACAAACTCCAGAAATCCAGCAAAGCTGCTGGGGGACTCACTAGGTTAGGAAATTCAGCCTAAACAGAGAATTCTCCCTAACACCCTGTCAAAAACAAGGTGTTCTTCTTGGAGACAGGGTTCTCAAATACATGCTTGATCGCAGTATTATACCAAAAGCATAACAAGGTCAATAAAGTAATCTCCTAAGCAAGTAAGACTTTATCCTCTGTGGAGGAAAAATGTAAAAATTGTGAGAAAGCACTCCTGATAACGGTGTGAGCATTGAAAAATTAATGCCCGTCCATCCAGGGGGAACACATCATAGTGGAGACTCCACATCAGCCTCTGCAATATCATCAGTTCTTTCGTTCCAGTGGTGACTCTGCCTCTCCAGACCCAGAGACCTGCTTTATATGCAGTCTTCCCCCATTCACAGAGCCTGGCTGTCAATCACACAGCAAGGTGGCTGTCCCGCCGGGACAGTCACCACAGCCAATCAGTTCATTGTGCGATATGGGTCTCCAAGGAGACCCTGTGCAGGGCGTCCTAAACCCCTCCCTCACATCCTGTCCCCCCACAGACATACACGCACCTAAGGAGGGCTTCTGCGTAGAAGCCCACGAAAAGACGGTAAACAAAGGAACCAAACCTGGTTTGGCGCGCAGAGTAAAACACGAGAAAGACATTTTTAAAAAAGAAATGGCGAATAAAGCCAGCAAGAACCAAAATAAAACATATATGGTCTAGCGGGTTTAAGTTCGAGACTACCAAGATAGCCTAAAACAATACCAAGGTTATTTAAGTTTACCACTGCCACCAGCCAAGTCTTGATGAAAAGGGAGCTAAACAACGCTCCAAGAGAATGAGACAAAAAGGGATACGTTTTAACCCTTTCCAGTACTCTATGTAAGATAGGGTGCACTGGGTCTGTGGTTTTACAGAGGCTTATAAAGTTAATGGCAACTTTATATGTTCTGGGAGACAGTAGTCAGTCCCAGAAAATGGAGTCTGAGTTGGGAAGTCTAAAAGACAACCCTGTGTCACTGCACTGAAGGTGCTGTGTAACACACAGTAAAACAATGATGCCTATGGAGGAGGTGAGGCTCCACAGTCTATGAACACAAAAATGTTAAACACATACAGCAAAACACGTGTAAGAGTGGGAAAAAAGGCTCACACTCTTAACAGGTGAAATAAATAAATCCTAGAAATCCAGCAAAGCTGCTGAGGGACTCAGTAGGTAAGGGAAATTAGCCATTCTGGGGAATTCTCCCTAACACTCCCCCCCAGACTAAGGGACTGGAGGATTTAATCCACCCCTGGATTAATATCTACCTCTAGTCAGTTAAAAACATCCTAGAGAGACCATCAGCATTTTGGTGGTGACATCCTGCTCTGTGCTCAATGGTGAAATCAAACTCTTGCAGACAGATTGACTGTCTCAGAAGTTTTGGGTTTTCCCCTTTCATTTGCATTAAACATCCCAAGGGTCGGTGGTCTGTCTGAATCACAAAAGTAGATCCATACAAGTATGGTAAACTTCTTCAGAGACCACACAATGGCAAAACATTCACACTCTATGGTTGCCCACCTTGTTTCTGGTTCCGTCAGTTTCCTACTGATGAAGCAAATGGGGTACTCCCTATCTTTCTCATACAGTTGACTAAGGACTGCACCTATACCTGTATTGGAGGCATCTGTCTGCACAATGAAGGGTTGGTGATAATCAGGAGCTCTTAGGACTGGAGCTTGACAAAGGGCTTTCTTCAGGTTTTCAAAGGCTTGAGTGCACGCCTCATTCCATCTAACCTTTTTAGTGAATTTTGGAGATGGGATCACATTCAAGGGAGAAGCTAGGGTCCCATAGTTCTCTATGAAATTCCTGTAGTAGCCAGTGAGGCCTAGGAAAGCTCTCACTTGGGTTTGAGTAGTAGGGGTGGCCCAGTTTTGTACAGCTTGTACTTTGCTAGGCAATGGCCTTATTTCATCTCTGCCTACCTTATGACCAAGGTAGACCACTTTGTTTTGACTGATTTGACATTTTCCTGCCTTTATGGTAAGACGGGCCTGCTCAGGAGCCTGTAAAACATATCCTAAGTGATCAATATGTCTTTCCATGCAGGGCTGAACACTGCAATGTCATCCAAGTACGCCATGCAGAAGTCCTCCATCCGATTCATAACTTGATTGGCCATCCTTTGGAATGTAGCAGGTGCATTCTTTAGTCCAAAAGGCATAACCTTAAACTGGTAGAGGCCTGCTGGGGTTAAGAATGCAGTTTTCCCCTTGGCATGGTCTGTCAGGGCTATTTGTCAATAGCCTGACGTCAGGTCAAATGTACTGAGGTACTTGGCTGAACCAAGTCTATCCACTAGTTCATCTGTTCTTGGCAAAGGATGGGCATCAGTCTTAGTGAATGCATTTAGAGCTCTATAGTCCACATAGAATCTCAACTCCTTAGATCCTGCCTTTGGTACTAGAACAACTGGACTAGACCATGGACTTGTAGAGGGCATTATAACCTGAGATCAAGCATCTTGTTGACCTCTCCTTTTGATGTGGGATCTCCCATGTTCTGAAATTCTGTAACCCCTGATTTTCAAAGTTAAACAGTCACTAGTGAGAATATCATGCTGACCCCAAGGGGTCAAGCCTGGTGATAGTGAAAACAGGGAGGAAAACTGATTTAACAAAACTTTGCAATCCTCTTGTTGTTCAGAAGTCAGTTGAGAAGAGAGTTTGACTCCTATTTTCTCATCCAAAGGTTGGCCTATGAGGAGGTCAGGTAGAGGTTCACTCTCCTCTTCCTCTTGAACTGAAGCTAGAAGCAAAGCTCCCACTTCTGGTCTCGAGACATATGCCTTCAAACGGTTGGTGTGAAAGACTCTGGGAGCCTCCTTAGGTCTGCCTAAGTCCACCAAAAAGTTCAGCTCTTCAAGTTTGCCCACAACCTTGAAGGGTCCTATTCATTTGTCCTGCAAGGCCCTCTGCCTTGTTGGCACCATAATTAACACAAGCTAGTCTTGAGTATACTCAACCATGTTGGCCTTCTGGTCATGCCAATGTTTCACCAGAGTCTGACCTGCTTTTAGGTTATCACTAGCTTCTGCCATAATGTGTGACATTCTCCTCCAGAGATCTATCGCTTAGTCAGTCACTGTTACTGACTTGCGGGAAGGAGCACTCTCCAACCCCTCCTTAATCAGGCCAATAGACCTCTGACTGGATGGCCATAGAGAAGTTCAAAGGGACTGTAACCAACTCCCTCCTGAAGGACTTCCCTGTAAGCAAATAGAAGGCATGGCAGTAGAAGGTTCCACTTTCTTTTAAGGGGTTCCTCTAAAGCATCTATCATGCTCTTCATAGTACGATTAAACCCATCTACCAGTCCATTTGTCTGTGGATGGTAGGCTGTAGAGAACTTGTAATTGACACCACAGTTTTCCCACATGGATTGCATGTAGTGGAACATAAAATTGGATCCCCTGTCGGATATCACTTCCTTAGGAAACCCTACTGTGGTAAAAATACCAAGTAGAGTCTTAGCCACAGCCTGAGCCGTAACAGTTCTCATAGGTATGGCTTCTGGGTATCTTGTAGCATGGTCTACTACAACCAGGATAGACCTGTTCCTTGAAGATGTGGGAGGGTCAAGGGGACCAACAATGTCGATGCCCACACTCTCAAAATGAACTCCCACCACTGGGTTTCACATTCTTGGCTCCACTCTTGCCAGAGGTTTGGCAAGTGTGACAGCTGCTACAGAATTTGTCAACTTCTGAACCCATTTTAGGCCAGTAGAAGTATAAGGAGAGCCTTTCCTCAGTCTTTTTGAAACACAAGTGACCAGCCAAAAGTATCTCATGGGCCAACTGTAGGAACTGCAGTCTGTTGGCAAGGGGTACTACAATTCTTTTGCTGTCCCCAGGGCTAGACTCAGTCGGTTCACGGTAGAAGAGGCCATCTTCCCAGCTTAACCTATGCTTTCCAACTTCTCGCCCATCAAGTTGGTTAGCAGCCTGTTGCCGAAGACCGTCGAGAGTGGAACACTCTCTTTGTCCTCTGCTGAAGTCTGCCCTGTTAGGTCCACCTTCTGCCAGTAAATACTATTGCTCAGGATGGTAAACAGGGTCATGATCCGCATCTAAGACAGTATCTTCTTCCGGATCTGATTCTTCAGACACTGGCTCAACCCCACAAGGCTGTCCCTCACACTCTGCCTCAGCAGGTGGAGGAGTCACAGGTGTGACCTTGGACAATCTTGGGGATGTCCTGGCTGGTAGCACAGGGGTGCTGTCTGACTTTTTCCTTGAGATCTTGGGTTTCCCCTTCGCCCCATTCTTTCTAGAAATAGCAGTGAGCAATTTCTGTGGAGTGGGAGCGATAGTTTCCTCCATCAACTCCTCTGGAAAGCCTCTCAAGGTGCTCTTTCTTGCAGGCCTAGTGAGCTCCTGTCTCCTTTTACTGGGAGGCCTAGGGGTGCTTGACACAACTCCAAGAGTTTTCAGGTCATTACCCAACAAAACTCTCCCAGGCACTTCACTCTGCACACTAACAGGTATGTTGACAGTCATATCATTACTATCATTTCACGGGATGAGAGCTGGTAACTGGGGAAGCATTTGCACAGGGCCTCCAGCTAACTTGGTGAGGCGTTTGGGTGCCTTAGCAACACCCTCCACCTTGAAAAATGATTCATCCACCACAGTTATGCTGGCTCCAGTGTCTCTGATGGCAGGAGTCTCCTGGCCATTCACAAGAACACTATCTTTATAATACTCTTTAGTATTATCTGGGATGGAATTATAGACATCTAAATTCTGTTGTTCCCACAAGCACAGGGAATATGAAAGAAACACTAGCTGAGACTCTCATGGGTTCATCAGCCAGTAGCTAGCTGAAAGCTTCCACTTGCCATAGGTACTTCTTCCTCTGGGGAGAAGGCTATGGAGACAGTGTGGATCCCTGAAGGTTTACCCTTACATCTGGGATCCCCTTTCACATGGTCAGTTGACCCACAAACATAACATTTCCCAAAGGTCTTGATGAATGGGGGTTTGTTCTGAGCTCCATCTGGTTTGAGTCCAGATGGTACACTAGCCTGATTTGGTTTCCCTTGTGGTTTACCCTTATGTTGCTGTTTGTGGCCCTCTTTTGGATTGGAGGTATTATAATTCTCCTTGTTATCTTTCTTTGGCTGCTTTCCCTCATCCTTCTTCTGAGTTGCCCCAGAATCCTTGTGAGTAGCCCTGTTGGCAAACCAAAAGTCAGCAGCCTTAGCTAATTTCTTGGCATCTATCTCCTTTGAATCAGCCAAGTGCTCAGGAGAGCAGGCATCATAAATTGACTCCAACATAACAAGATTTCTCATAACTTCATAAGTGTTTACTCTGTAACCCTTAACCCAACCATCTACGTTTTCCAAACATTCACATACCCAGGTAGCCCAAGGGGTACCATCATGCTTTTTGAGGGTCCTAAACCTCTTAAAGTACTGGGAAGGGGTCTTCACAAATCGAGCAATTAAAGCTAGCTGCACACACTCATAGTCCATCCTATCCACCTCCCCCAACACCATCACAACATCAGATGCAACAGTGGGTAGCCTAGAGAAGAGCCAGGGAAGCAACTGATTCCCTGTAAGACCTTGAATCCCATGTTTATATTCAAACATTGCCAACCAATCCAAAATATCAAGCTTAACCTCATACATACCCACAATTTCTTTAGGCATACGGGGTCTCTTAGGACTGGAAGACGTAGAAGACTCTGGGAGAGAAGCATTTTCAAGAGATAACCTTTTCATTTCTAGTTCATGATTCAACTCCATTTCTCTGAGCTTAAGTTCTTGGTGTTTTTGTTCAGTTCGAGCATTTAAACGTTTGAATTCCAATTCAAGCCTCATCTTTTCTAGAGCAATGAATTCAGGTCTGAGTGTAGGACCTGATGGGGTCCCAGTGGACAAAGGATGAGGTTGCTGAGCAGACAAGGGAGCAGTGAGGCCTACTTTAGGAGACACATTTACTTCCTCTAATTCATCAATAATAGACATATTATCATCCTCATTATTTCCCACATTTCTGGAGAGTCAGGCATTTCAGACCCACTCCCCAGACTTTGGTTCTTCAACAACTTTTCAATGAATTCAGACTTTTTGCCTTTGGCAGAGAAGATCCTTTCTCTACACAGATTTTTTAAATAATCCACATTGTAACTAAGGAGGGTCTCCTGACTGTAGCTTTCTATATCAGACATGATTAATATTGCTTTTAATAGTGATTTTAGCCTTGTGGTTAATTGATCCAAGGTAATATGAGCAATCTAAGTGTAATTACTAGACTTGATCTTCACCGCTGTACACCAGTGTTAGGCAGAATTATATGCAGTACGCTTTGGGAAAACCACACACAATTAAGACTACAAGTGACAGTACAAATTCACATTTGGTACAAGCCTCAACTACACAGTAAAAGTGGTAGCGATGGCTGAGCAGCCAGACTTATCTCAAGTGAAAGTGAGCAGTATCAATAGTTACACAAAGGACAGCAATTACTATGATTCAAACAAACACTGACTCAAGATTTCTGAGTAAAAGAATATACATTTATGTACACATCAGTTGTATAACATTTCACTAAAGTAAAGCAGTTTAAAAATCACACTCTTAATACACCACATCACTCCCAATAGGTTCCAGACAAGTTAGGCTCACAAATGAAGTGGGAGCAAAATGGCACTCCAGAAATTTAAAAGGGAGATAAAGACAAAGTTAGCCAGAAATTGAACAGCACCAACAGGTAAGTAAGCAGGGCAATCTAGAAAGAGGAACTACAGTGATGGAATCAAATCAAAAAGGCTTAGGGCCAAAGTCAATAGGACAAAAGTCTTTTGCTCAAGATCACATAGCTCAGGGTAGTACGCAGTTAAGTATTTGCCAAGAGTTCTGGATGAAGTTGGTCAGCAGAAAAGTTAGTTTAAAGAGTAGAGAAGGACAAGCCCTCGGATTGGAGAAAGATTTCAAACACTTTCACCTCGGCTGAATGAAACGAACAATCGGATTTGCACAGTACCTTTAAATGGAGAAGAAGCTGTAGCTGAGGCGGACGTTCCTGGCAGTTCCTGCAGGCTCACGGTTCCTGAAGCGACTGTTGGGCTAACATGAAGTAGGAAGACTGGAGGGTCCTGTGCTGCCCACGCAAGAAACCAGCAGCAGAGCAAAGCAACAAATAAAAGGTGTGCTCCTTAAAACCCAAGCAGGGTCCAACCTTTCTGGCTATCTGGACCACTTAGCTCTGTACAGCAAATTCGACCAGAGGAGGGAGTCCTGGCTTGCAGTTTGGGCGAAGTGGTCGGTCCCACCAGCTCAGGGGAAGAAGATTCCTTGAGGATCTTCTCTGTCATTGGAGGTTGAGGATTCGGACCTGCAGCAGGGATTCACCGGGCGGTTCAGTCATGGTAGGGGTCCTCTTCCATCAGCTCCTTGTCGGTTCTTTTGTTCCAGTGGCAACTCTGCCTTTCCAGACCCAGAGACCTGCTTTTTATGCAGTTTTCCCCCATTCAATCACACAGCAGGGTGGCTGTCCCGCCGGGACAGTCACCACAGCCAATCAGTTCAGAGTGCGATATGGGTCTCCAAGGGGTCCTAAACCCCTCCCTTACATCCTGTCCCCCACAGACATACAGGCGCCTAAGGAGGGCTTCGGCGTAGAAGCCTGCAAAAAGACGGTGAACAAAAGAACCAAATAAAACACGAGAAAGACATTTTAAAAAAGAAATGGCAAATAAACCCAGCCGGAATTGAAATAAAACATATATGGTCTAGCGGGTTTAAGTTCGAGGCTACCAAGATAGCCTAAAATAATACCAAGGTTATTTAAGAAAACCCCAGTAAGAAGAATAGGGTAGTTACCACTGCCACCAGCCAAGTCTTGATGAAAAGGGATTGAAACAACGCTCCAAGAGAAACAGACAAAAAGGGATAAGTATTAACCCTTTCCAGTACTCTATGTAAGATAGGGTGTACTGGGTCCGTGGTTTTACAGAGGCTAATAAAGTTAATGGCAACTTTATATGTTCTGGGAGACAGTAGTCAGTCCCAGAAAATGGAGTCTGAGTTGGGAAGTCTAAAAGACAACCCTGTGTCACTGCACTGAAGGTGCTGTGTAACACACAGTAAAAATATGATGCCTGTGGAGTAGGTGAGGCTCCACAGTCTATGAACACAAAAATGTTAAACAGACACAGCAAAACACATGTAAGAGTGGGAAAAAAAGGGTCACACTCTTATCAGGTGAAAAAAATAAATCCCAGAAATCCAGCAAAGCTGATGAGGTACTCAGTAGGTAAGGGAAATTAGCCATTCTGGAGAATTCTCCCTAACACTGAGAACTTTCCCCTGATGGATACCGATTGCATTGGGAAAGATGTCCTCAGAGTGTTCATGAAATGTCCAAAAATGCTCAGAATCCAAGACGTTTAGCTTGTGAGGAGATCCAAATGTGGCTGGGACCAGTGGTTGGTCCCTACCTCATTCCGAAGCCTGATGCTAAGTCACGCCCATGATGCGGCCACAGCCGGTCATCAGGGGTTTCATACTACATTAGAAATCTTGTGAGAGGTTACATACTGGCCACACATGGGTCAGGACATCGACCAATACTTGAAGGTGTGTCTTGTGTGTGCACAATTTCAGCCAACATCACTCACACACTGAGCTCCCCTCCAAAAGAGGGGGATGACACTGCCTTGGTCAGATTTACAAGTAGATTTCATCGGCCCGTGATTCGTTCCTTTAGGGGCAACAAGTACATGTTAACCGTAACATGCTTCTTTACTAAGTGGGTGGAATGTCTCCCGACCACAAATTGCAAGGCAGAAACAGGAGCTGCCCTGATGAACAATCACATCTTCTCACGTTTTGGACTACCCCAAAGGATTGAGTCAGACAGAGGTAGTCACTTCACCAGCAAAGTGATGACAAAGAAGTGGGAGATACTTGGGGTAAAAAGGAAACTACACATTGCATGCCGCTGTCCTCTAGGAGTTGAAAGGTACAATAAAACCATTGTGAGCATACTCAAAAAGTTTGTGGCAGACTGTATGCCAAGTTGGGATATTCGATTACCCCTTGTCCCGATGGCCATCAGATCTACCCCTTCTTCTGCAACAAAAATGTCTCAATTTGAGCTGATGACTGGATGAAGGATGGTGCTACCCCAGCATCTACTCTATAGAATCCAAGAGCAGACATTGATAAATGCCTCCACAACTCATGAGTATGTTGAGAATCTGAGAAAACACCTTCAACATGCTTTTGCGTATGCTCAGCAGAATCTAAAAGATCTGCAGACGGCATGAAGACCCACTATGATCTTAAGACAATCACAAAGGAATATCAAGTAGGAGACAGGGTCTACTTGTACAATTTCTAAAGGAACCAGACCCAAGAGCGAAAATTCTTGCCTAGCTGGCGGGGACCTTTTGAAATTGTGGACAAAATCTCACCAGTCGCCTACAGAATCTGCATTCCCAAGGGTGATTTGACAAAAGAAAGGTGGGTCCATATTAATCAGCTAAAGATTTGCCAATGCAGGCACACTTTGCACCAAATAGAGGAGTCCATAGAAAACCCAGTTGGGGATACTTCTGAAGCATAGAAATATTTCAATGTTCATTGAATGCATGTATATTCCACTGCTGAAATCCCGATTGGAGGGCAGTAGGGGGAAAATTGTCATAACTGGTTTGTGTTCTATTTTATAGATTTGCACTGATTATACCTAACAACCAAGGAGGACCTCCTTGCGCACCCGGAAGGAGAAGCCCAAGCAAATCCGGAGTGTCACTCCACACCAGAAAAGAAAACCTGAGAGAAGGCTGGGGGTATCGTTCCACATCCTAAACAGAGGCAGCGATCAGAGCGTGTCGTATAATTCGCGGATGGGAGAAGGGCTTACATCTGACGGAACCTGCTTTTTCAAGCAAGAAAAATCCCACTTGCCTGACTCCCCCATGACTAGAACTCAAGCCAAAGTCGTGGGGGGGGATTCTGTGGGATATTTTGACACTCTGAGATTTGCCTCACTACACCACTTTACTGCAATGGTGAAAGAAACAGCCCAAAATGACCGTGCTGACTCCTGTGGGCGCCAAGATCTGTAAACTGTGTTTTTATCACAACCAGAAAAAGGCTGCACACCCCTGCCACACACATTTCAGGTGGGGTGAAAACAGACTCATCGCTGTAGGAGCATGCCAGTGGGCTCTTCAACATTTTACATGGAGCAAAAGGAAGAGGCAGCATCATTGTGCTGAAAACTCAAAATGCCTCTTTTAAATGTCATCTTTTCAACCTTCAAAGTGCTGCTTGGCGCTAAATCCATTCATCTCTCATAAATCACTGTGATCAAAAAGGCCCCGCGATGCCCAGGATCAGTCTTGAGTCTTTGCAACAAGTATCAAGAATCAGCTGTGCAGAGAGAGACACAAAACAAAGGCATGATACATGTACCCAGGCTGCAAACAACTACAGCACTCAAGGAAAAGACTAGAGCTGCTTAAAGTGTGTATTTGCTGCAGAGGAAAACCGAATTTAAAAGAAATAAGTTAAATGTGCTTTTTCCTGAATGAAGAGCCAAATCGCCTATTTTAAAATTATATTATTGTGTAAAGGCTTGATTATTCAAGAATGTAAAAGGATTTGCTACTATTAGAAATACACATATAAACTGTTTAATTCTATGGCCCTCATTACGACCCTTGCGGAAATTGACTGACCGGACCGCAACAGCGTAAATAGCGTTTCCGCCATTGCACGAAGGAGCAAAGTGCGGCTAATTACGACCCATCGGGCACGAGCATTACGCCATGGCGGAATCCGAAAGGCTGCGATGGCGGAAATGACCCCAAAACGGCCCTTACCGCCGCCGTACGCTGCACCAGGTGCAATACCGCCACCCATCTTAGCGGTCACCGTAATGAGCGGGCACCGTAATGAGCGGGCACCGCAAATTACGGGCACCGTAAATATACGGAAACGGAAGTAAAAGCATGTGGCCGGAACGGGAAACAGCACGCCGCACAACTATAAAATCCGAATCCCAACACAACCATTAAAAATCCGACCCTGACACACATCCCAACCCGTTAGCAACCCCAGTTCAAAAAATAAATATGGGAAAGGTAGCCAAGAAAGCGTGTGATCGCAAGCGGCAGGTCCACTTCTCCCGAGAGGAACTGACCGTGCTGACCGAGACCCTGCAGGAAAATGGCGCCGTCGTCTTCTCCAGTCAAATGACCAGGACGGCCCTTGCCAACAAGAAGGCCATATGGGCCCTTGTGGCACAGCGCGTAAGTGCGGTGGGGACAACACCCCGCACGCCACAGCAATGTCGCAAGCGGTGGGACGACCTGCGGATCCGCGTACGCAGCATACTTTCTGCGAACAGGAACATCGCCACAGCTACCGGGGGGGGATCAGAGTCGCCCATCAAGTTGACCCCCTGGGAGGAGATCTGCGCCTCCACCATAGGAATGGAGAGCATAGAGGGAGTCGGAGGGATGGAGAAAGGAGTGCCGACATCCGGAGAATCAGGTAGGTTTGCCAAGAGAAACAATGCGAAATCCACAAACCACGAACATGTGCAGTACCATGTGACCCCATAGTGCAATACATACTTTGCCCTGACAGCGCCCTCTAAAAGTCAGAATGAATAAACAAATTAATCAAGATGCCATAAACAACCCCTACATGTGCAGCATGCACCCCCTAACTGCAGGCAGCCAAATGAATGCATCCTCAATCCACACGAAAATGAGACCACCTCCAAGGCCCAGTCCCATATCAGCCTCATGTACCACCCCAATGCATTTGACACGTTGCCATTCCAAATCCGACAGACCCATAACTAACGCTCGCCCCTCTTTACTCCACCACAGGGTCCGATACCAACGACGAGCTGCAGGACACCCCTACCAGCACGCCTGCAAAGAGGGCCAGGACCAACGTCCCAAGAGCCTCCACCTCAGGTGCAAGGATCAAGACACGGCAGCAGCAGGAATCAAGTGCCAGCACACTGGAGGGGACTGCAACAGGCACCCCAGCAGCCAGCAAGTCCACAACCCCAGCACCACAGGTCCCCCCAAAGAACCTATCTGATGGCACTGCCTCTGGTGGTAGCAGCACCATAGGTGACACAGCTGTCATGCCAGCATGCTCCGACACGGAAAACAGTGCTGGCGACGTAGGTACCATCCATGACCTTTCCCAATCCCCCTGCATGTTCCATCCCCTACACCATGACGAAACCACGCAGGGGCACCCTGAAGACGACGACTGGCCAACCCCCACAAGTCCTGTGCCAAGGCAACATGTGTTGAGCAGCCCCCCTGTCACACCACCGCAAATGTCCATGGCCCAGCAGAGGCAACAGTCCCTCGACCTGCTGATCGAGCAACAGCAGGAAGCGTCCACGCTACTCAAGGACCATGCAAATGAATGCGGGGGTTCCAGGGCAGCCATGGAAACATCCACCGAGACACTCAGGGCACAAATAGAGAAAAGTAGTGAGAGCCTCAGGGGAGAAATGGAGAGAAGCACCGAGAGCCTGAGAGCACAAATGGAGAAAAGCACCGAGAGCCTGAGGGGGGAACTGCATGCGACGTCCAAAGACGTTTGTGCTGAACTTGCTGCTGTGCGCCGTGTGCTCTCGGAGCTCTCACAAACCCTCAGAGACATGCATGGACGCGAGCAGGCAGAGACGTCATCCGTGGCAAGTTCCGTCCAGGGCAGCCCCCAACGCAGATCTGGCAGGAACCTGCGCTCCACGGGCAGGGGTGCCCCTGATACCCGTAGAGGGGGCTTGCAATAGCGTCTACCCACGGGCAGCATGCATATCTGGACACTGGTGTTGGGGGGGGAGGAAGTAGGGTGGAGGGGGTGTGTTGGGCTTCACTGGGTGGCGGGTCCATAGGGTGTATGAATCAAATCACATTAACAATACAGCACTTCATTATCATCCAATGACATGTGTGGACATTGATATTTGCGTACGAGGCCTTCATAGGCGTACAGTCCACTATGTGCGTGTACTACACACACACAGTGCCACAGGTCCCCTTTCCGTGTAATAGGCACCATGCGTGGTTGCTAGAAGCATGCATCTATGATGCTCTGTCGGATTGCACGTGCATCCTGTGCCTCATGGACTCCCTGGCGTCCCTCCACATCCCCACCCTCATCATCATCATCTTCAGGTGCATGCAGTACAGCGTCAGGGGGCATGGGCACATTCCTACGTATGCACATGTTGTGCAGCATGACACATGCCATGACCATCTTAGAAACCCTCTCATGGCTGTACATGAGTGCCCCGCCAGACCTGCTGAGGCTGCGGAAACGAGCCTTCAGTAGGCCGAATGCCTGTTCAATGACCACACGGCTACGTGAGTGGGCATGGTTGTAGTCCTCCTCATGCTGGTTCTGTGGGTTCCGGATTGGTGTAAGGAGCCATCTCTTCAGTGGATACCCGGCATCACCTGTATGGGACGAATAAAGGGTGTCAGTGGAATGATAGTGCTAAGTAGCCCCCCCCCCTCCTGCAAGGTCATTGACGCATCAAATGGGCCACGATGTCATGCATGGAATGAGACTCACCGAGTAGCCAGGATCTGTGCCCTGCGTGTCGCTCCATGTAGCGTGGTATTCTTGTGTTCCTCAGGACCATAGAATCATGGGTAGATCCTGGAAATCTGGCACAACAATGCGTAAAGATCTTGTTGGAGTCACACACCATTTGCACATTGATTGAATGAAATTGTTTCCGGTTGCGGTACTGGACCTCCATGGCATGTGGGACAACCAATTCAACATGGGTGCAGTCGATGGCACCAATGCAACCCGGGATGCCGCCAAGTGCATGGAATCCCACCTTTGCGTTGGTAATCTCCTGGTACGTGCGTGGTAGTGTGATGTGGTCGTCGGCGTGCTTCAGGAGGGCATCGTGCACTTGGGAGAGTGTCCGTGAGAACAGTGGCTGTGAAATGCCATGCAACTGTCCCACTGTGTGCTGGTAGGTGCCTGTGGCCAGGAAGTGGAGTACAGACACCACCTTCAGTAGGGGTGGGATGGCGGTTGGGCTATCTATCATGCTCACGAGGTCAGCATGTGTCATGTCCACAATGGCGATTATGGTGTCCCGGTCCAAACGGTAGAGGGTGTGGATCTGCTCAGCAGTGAGGTTGAACGGATCAGCTCGGAGGCGTGGGATTGCGGGCCGCCTGCGTGGTGGTAGTGGCAGTGCTTGTGGGCCTTGCTGACCCTGCCTTGCCCTCCTCCTCCTCCTTCTCCTCCGTCTCCCCTGTGCGCCCGGTTGTTGTACCTGTTGTTGTTCGTCGTCTTCTTGTAGTTGTAGCACTTGCAGTGCTATCTGGTGCCCCAGGCCCAACATCGCTAGTCCTGCCGGTAGCATTTTGGAGTGGGAGTGGTTGTGGGAGGGGTTTGGGTCTGCTATATATGTGCTGTCGGCCTGTATGGCCTCCACCTGTGCTGATTGAATGAATCTGTGGCAGATGCAATCCCTTCTGGCCGAGCACGTCCCGCACGTAAGGCTGCATTTGGCCGCATGGCATCTTGGGGTTGGAATCATGTATCAAATCCCGATGGCAGTGTGATGTACTTTGACTGATTTTCATGCTATGCTCCCATTGTTACACATGCTATGATTGCAGCCGCTTACATACCTGTGAAGAGTCAGTGGTATGTAGGGCTCGATCGATGGCCGACCCTCATGCAGCACAGTATCGTACTTCACCGACGGGCGTGGCGTCCCATTTGTGATTGCAGCCAGTTAGCATTATGACACACAGCCGCACTACATTGATGTAATTGTGAATGCAAGCGTTCACAGAAGCCTTTTCGACGTAATGTTGCAAGTGTGGAATTCGAAGGCCAGGATTTTTGGTTGCGAAGTAGCGGTGAGGAGACGCCCACAGGTCTGCCTGGAAATGTAACGTTCTATTGTTGAATGTCCTTGGGACAGGGCCCATAACGAGCAAGCAATGAATGACATGAATTGAATGGGATGCGCAATAGCGTAGTGGACGATAAGGCAGGACGTTCCCAAGTCCATCTAGCTTCACGACACTACAGATCCGGCCAGGAGCACAGTGGTTTTTGCAGACTGCATTACGCACAGACGCGATGGAAGTTTCACATATTATGTGAGTGAATGTTCATGCGTTTTCATTGCGGGATGAGGGAATGATGAATGGATGCATGGACAGATGATTCCATTTAGGGTCTGCCATGTACATGTGTTTTTTGATTCAATCCCCTTCCCCTGCGCTATGTGATGCAAGGCTGCCATAGTGGGACTTACGTCTATCTGCCCTTGTCGGATCCTCCCTGTCTCGACGCGCCTTCATACACTTGTGTCTAGGCACGTTACTAATCCCATGTCATGGGTTCTATCTTGACGGACGCATGCACAGTAACCGACGTTGCCAATGGTGTATTAACCTCGATTGGTTTCGTTATGTATCGATACTGATTTAGGGGTGTGTATATTCCTTTGGAGTGGCCTAGCATGCATATGGGTGTGGATTTGGTGTGTTGAATGAAGATAGTGATGCATCATGTGTCATGTAGTGCAATCGGTTAATTTGTGTTTCATTTTGGTGACAGGTATCTCCTGCCCTATTGCAGATGCCATCTGTACGCCACTCCTCCAGATGGTTTTTACTCTCGACACCTGCAGCTTCGGGTGAATCAGTGGAGCAGCATTACGATCTTATGGGACGATCGCCAATGGGCCACATGCCCTTACGCTGTTCTGGTGGCTAGGTGCAACATTTCGGCCTTTCAGCTGGACTAGTGCCTGCCTCATGGGACGGACCTGCGGTTCTTGCCGCTTCCATGTTGCCTTTTGGAACGTTGATGTTGGCCCTGTGTGCCATGATGGTACAGGGCGTCACACAAGTGGAAGCTGGTCAATTATTGCAGATGCAGCCCTCGGTGATGATGGATGTTTTGGTGTTATTTTACAAATTGCTGTGAGGCCTTTGTCATTTGGATGTGCATTTAAATTGTATTCCGATATTTGGCATGTTGCGTTATTCTTTGCAGGTGATGTGGCGATTTTCGATTTGTGGCGGTATGTATTGCGAGATGATCTGCATTGTGTTCCGCCTTCTGAGTTGAGTTGTGTGGTACAGTACTGGCCGCTTTTGCCTACGTAGCACAGTGTGGTCACGGATAGGGGCTGCCATTGTGACTGTTTACATGATGTGCTGTTCAGGGGCGGGGGATTGGCTTTTGGCCGACTGGTGCCTGTCAGCCAGGTCGATTGATGGTATGATGGGATGTTCAGAATGTGGCTGGTCACAGGTGCCTGTGTTTGCGTGCGTTTGTTGGAGGGGGACTGGGGTCATGTCCATTGGAATAGCTTCTGTATTCATGCCATCTGTGCCCTGCAGCTCCCATCGGCCCCTCTTGGGATGTGCCTGGCTGCTCAGTCACTCTGCCAACTTGTGTGGTACATGCTTCTGCTGATGGTTGGTTTGTTTACTGGCAAGAGTACAGGTCTGGTGCAATCCCCCTCAGGATGCTGTTTTGGATGTTGCCTTGCGCTGGTGGCAAGCGATGGGGGACTACTGTTGTTTTGTGTCATGTGTTCTT
The DNA here is from genome assembly GCF_040938575.1 of Ambystoma mexicanum. Taxonomy (NCBI): domain Eukaryota; kingdom Metazoa; phylum Chordata; class Amphibia; order Caudata; family Ambystomatidae; genus Ambystoma; species Ambystoma mexicanum. The sequence goes on from NC_090936.1 coordinate 316,278,957, forward strand.
GATTTCCATTTTGATGTCTTGTACCTTCACATGCCTGTGCTGCATCAGTACGGCTATGGTGAAATGCCGTACATGGATGCCCACTCACGGGGCGCTTCGAACACCTGCATGCATTTCTACGTTGGCATGCATGGGTGAATTGTAGATTTCACTGGTTGCATGGTGTGAGTACATTGCGCCTGCCAGGAGTTGTGCAATGTGGCCAGGGAGTGGAGTACAGGCACTCAGTGGGCCATTTACGGTTGGTTCACGATGCCGTATTTCTAGCCATGGCGGAATGGTCCATTCCGCCATGCCTGATGGCGTTAGGTACATGTCCGCTAGGGTCGGAATTGCCGTACCGTTGCACCATGGTGGTGTTTGCGGTTTGGCATGGTGCGCGCGCGCGTGCTTAGTGCAGTTAGCGTTGGCGTTCACTACGGTGTCGCTAATGGCTTCGTACTTTGCGGTGACGGGTCATAGTCGCACCGAGCGCTTTTCGATGGCGGTATTGCATTTCCGCCATCGTTTTCCCCTTTCCGCCAGGGTCGTAATGAGGGCCTATATGTTTAAAAGTTAAGATTTAAAAGTATGCATCAAAGCAAAAACCCAGGCTGAATGTTAAACTATTTCAAAGAAAAAAAGAACTGCCATCCCAGAGTACTAGCCCTGAGAAAGGGTGACACCTCATAAACCTCTGGAGCAGGAAATGCTGATTGCTAGCATGGGGGCTTTGAATCCCAGGACAATGGGGGCTTCCCAGTGCATCAGACATTCGTCTTTGCCTAATGCTGAGACAATAGCAGGCTAAGACTCTCACCCGTCAAGTGTGAAAGGCCGGAACTTCAATCAAAGGAAAGAGGCCCCTCATCCTGGTTCAAAGGAATTTGACAGCTGCTGCCAGTTGGAAGAAAAGAACAAAAACTGCTAAGGGCATTTGGTTCTTCAATGCCTATTTGTAACTGAACTTTAAAGACATTGAACTTTGCCACAAGAATGAGTACTGCATAAGGAACAGAAGTTGTGAAGAATAACCGTTTGTGGGGAAAGCATTGAATTTGTGCACATGTACTGTAAATTACAGTATTACCTGCGGCGTGCATTCATAACATCTTGAAACTTGCTTTTATGGAATCATTCCCTTTCCCTCTGCCCAGTTTTTGTTGCCCAATGTGACGGCAATACTGCTTGTAATCCAGTTATGTCATATCACTCATGACACTGCATTTCAAGCGCTATTACCGAGTTCTTTTTTCTGAGATTGTTGCTTTGTCCTGGGTTTCTGGGGTACAGACGTGTAGCACTCTCGCATACTGAAACATTTCAGTGTCAGCAGATATGTTTCAGTATGCGACACGTCTGTGCCTCAGAGACCCAGGATTGAGTGGCAATTTCAGAAAAAAGAACACTGTAATACGGTGGTACATCATTAATTTAATTTTTTTCTCGATTGTCAAAATCATGTATTTGTTATTGGCTTTGAAATGTAAACCACGCATCTGAAATCTTAGTACAAATAATCCCAGAATTCTATCTCCTACGTTTTAGCTACACATTCACATTTATTGCATTCCACTGTAAAGGGCAAACTGCAAAACATTTTCTAATGACAGCTACAACAGCCGAATTTACCTTTTTCCCAGGTGAGCGGGCGTGTGTGTGGAGCTGTGTGCAAATGGGCAGAGTCTTGTGTGCTGTGGGTGGGGCATACATCTCAGGATTTTTTATATTCAAATGTAGGCAGGTATGGTTTGGAGTGTGCTTTATAGTCGGGTTTGATTTGTGGGACCCAGACTGCCCTTAGTGCGGTTGGCCCTTGCACCTGATTGGGAGAATGCAGCATGGCTCACCATGCCACACTGGGGTAAGCTAGTATTTACTGCTTCCTGCAGCCAGGCGGACGGGGAGTGAACGGGCAACAATGATTTGGAAGTAATTTCCATTAATGCGTTTATCAGGGGCCTCTACAGTCTGTAAAAGGGGGTATGGGTTAATGGTGAGGTGAGGTACGATACAGTCTCAGGAATAAGTTGATGACCTTTGGCCGGAGAATTAGCGTTGCTTCTGGGGCATGTTGCTTATTCAGTGTGAGTGGAGGCTGATGGGGGAACTCCCCTCACACGGGGCAGAGACAAACCGTAGACCCATACCTGTTACTATGGTGTGAAAGGTTAGGAGGACACCACCGTCAGTAGTTAGGATGTGACAATTGCCAATTTGGATGGATGTTGGGCGGCCGACGAACCATTGCGGTAAAGAGTTTCCTTGTGCAACGTGGTACGCCAAGTGGTAAGCTGTACGTTTAGGACCACTGACACCAGCATGCATTGGGATATAATACTCGGAATGGAAGAGAAATACATTGCGCAGAAGTCTCCAGACCGCATGTCATGTAACTCTGTTTCAAAGGTAGGGTAGGTGTACAGGGGACATTTGATTGTAATTCTTGGCAAAAAATTGGTATGCAGCATAACGAACTGCATTTTGGCAAAGTACCCACGTGGGTAACCATCTGTTGGGTTCAGTGTTTTCTATGCGACTGAAGAGCATTTGTGGTAAAGATTTAACATCGTTGAATGTTGAAAAATTAAACTGTTTTTTAAGTCTGCCACAATGCTACGGCATAATGAATTTCAATTGAGAGCATTTGTGGATGGCGAATTGCTTTGTGTCTCACGGGTAGGGAACAACGTTGGGGTTTGGATCTGCAGGTTTCACGTAGTTGGGTGCTGTAGGGAAGAATGCTGCTTTGCTGCACTGGGTGCAGCATGATCAGGTTGATTTTGGGTTCCAATGTGGTTAGATGTCGGCATGTACTGGCCCTGCTGCTTGCAGGGGGAGGGTGCTAGGATTCTCCTGCGTTCAGTGGGGAGTGATGCTGGGGTTTTCCTCTGGGCGGGCTGTTTGGGGGTGGGCGGGGGGGTTTCCTTTCGGTAATGCAAGTGCCAGGGAAATAAGTTGTATTGGTTCTTGGAGTGGAAAACGGACACACCTTTAATGTGTTCAAAAGCACGATTAGAAGGAAATAAACTCTTTTGTTTTGTTGTGTGGGGATTTCATGAATGGCAAATGCCATTTGTCCTGTGCTTTGTTTGTTTTATTTATTTGTATGGCGCTCCAAACCCAGAGGTAGAAGGGCGCTTAAGAATTTGGTTACAGCATTGAGAAGTATCTTTATGTTGCATACTTCGTACAAGTTTATAATATATACATATATATACAGTGATCAATAAACAGAGCATATGCAGTACGTACAATATACAATTTTCAATATAAATACAGTGTCTAAGCCAGTTACCGCACGGGTCTGGTGTTAATGGCGTTATTCTTTGTTTAGAAGCCAGCTGATGACCTGCTTCCTAAAGATCTGGAAGGATTCAACAGTTTTGATGTTAAGCGGTAGGGAGTTCCAGAGTTGGGGGGCAAGCACTGTGAAGCTTACCCCTCCAGCTCTTTTTAGGTGGAACCTGGGCACTGATAAGCAAAGAGTGTTGGAGGATCTGGTGGATCTGGTGGCAGGTTTCAGGGTGAATTTATTGGCTAAATATGGTGGTGCTAGGTGATTGAGGGATTTGTACGTGAGGCATATGGCTTTTAGATCAATTTTTTGGCGTATGGATAGCCATTTGCAGGCTTTCCTAGTAGCGGAGATATGCTCTTCTCTGGGAATGTTGAGGGCTGCGCGCAAGGCGTTATTTTGTATTACCTGCAGCTTGTTGAGTACGGATTGATTAGCACCTAGGTACAGGCTGTTACAGTAATCCAGTTTGGATTGTATTATGGCCCTGGCAAGGGTGAGGCAGCTGTTGGGTGATAGGAACGGTCTGCTGGCCCTGATGAGCTTGCCGATATAGGCAGCGGCTGAGGCGGTCATATTGGTGTGTTTGCTAAGGTTGGTGTTGGCATCTAGATAGAAACCAAGGGTTTTTATGCTTTTGGCTATGGGGATGGCATGGCCATCGATGGTGATGTTGTTATAGCTAGGGTCAAGTTTAGTTAGAGTGTTGGGGGAGCCGACGATTAGGAGCTCTGTCTTCTCATCATTCAGGCAGAGACCATGGGAGGCCATCCATGCCTGAATGATGGAGAATATTTTGTGGATCCGGGCAGAGTCTTCTTGGTAGTTACCAGAGATGGTGATGAGTATCTGAGTGTCATCTGCGTAGTTTGTGTAGGTGACACCCAGACGGTCCAGTTGGTCAAATAGCGGCCTTGTAAATATGTTGTACAAAGTGGGGGATACACAGGATCCTTGTGGGACCCTGCATGTGATGGGGATGGGGTCTGCTGCGGCTGTAGTGGAAAAGACTTGCATGGTTCTGTTTGCCAGGAAGGATTGTATCCATGCGATGGCAGAGGAGGAGAAGTGGGCTGCGGTGGCCAGGTGATTACAGAGGACTTCATGGCTGACCAGGTCAAAGGCCGCTGAGAGGTCTAGTAGGAGTAGGACTGCTGCATTGCCTTTGTCTTTAATTTCATCAATCTGGCTTTTGAGATCAACAAGGGCGGTTTCAGTTCCGTGTTGAGGTCTGAAGCCAGATTGACGTATTCCTAGCAGTTGGTTGGATTCCAGGTATTCCTGAATTTGGATGTAGGCAACTCTGTCCAGGATTTTCAGTAGGAAGGGGACTGTGGTGATGGGCCTGTAGTTGGTGGGTATGGCCGGGTCGAGGGATTGTTTTTTCAGGAGTGGGAGAACCCATTATTGTTTTAAGTTGCTGGGGATAGAGTTATTGGTGAAGGATAGGTTGATGAGTTTGGTAATGAAGGGGGAGAGCTCTCTGGCTGCATCTTTTATGATCTGTGCCAGGCAGCTGTCTCCTTTACAGTTAGAGGGTTTCAGGGAGGTGATGATTTTTTGAAATTCCGGGATGGTGACTTTCTTAAATGAGAAGCCTGTGCTAGTGTTGTTAGGTGTGGGTAGGCTAAGGTTGGTGGCTTTATTGATGAAGAGTTGTTGCCGTTTGTCTTCAATTTTACTTTGGAGTCCTAGAATTCTATTGTTGAGGGCGTTCTGGATGTTGGTGCACCAGGATTTGTCTTTCAGGCAGGTTTCTGGAGGTGAAGTAGGGTTTTCTAGTTCCTTCAGAATTTTAAATAATTCTTTAGTGGAGGATCCTGCCTGAGTGATCCTGGTGTTATATGTATCTTTTTTGGTCCGGATTATCTCGCTTTTGTAAAGTGAGGATAAGTTAGTGAGGTTGGATTTGTTTTCCGCGGTGGGGTTAGTCTTCCAGGTGAGATGAGCCTTAGCTTTCTCTTTCTTGAGTAATTTGAGCTCAGGGGTGTACCACGAGTTCAGATGAGCTTTGGGTTTAACTTTGCGTATTTTTAAGGGGGCAACGGTGTCCATTGCTCTAGCCATGGAATCATTGAAGGTGTCAATCAGCAGGTTTAAGACAGTGTTGGCTGGGAGAGCATTGAGGGTAGGTAAGACCAGTGGTAGTAGGGCTTCAGCAGTAATGCTGTGTTTATTCCTGGTGGGACATGCTAGTGCCATGGGGTGCTTATTGGGCAGTGCCTGATTGGTGTTGACCTCAAGAGGGATCATGTGGTGATCGGTCCATGCCAGGGGTAGGGGGTCTTTGCAGGTTGTGTTCCAATTGTGAGTAACTACCCAATGAAGGGTTCTGCCTTTTTGGTAGGTAGGGAGCACAATGAGTTAAGTAAGACCATGATTGGTTAAGACATTGGCTAGGGATGCGGCATGTGCATCGTTCGGGTCTTGGTAGCCGAGATTGAAGTCTCCGAGGATCATGATTTGTGCTGAAGGTTTGGAATTTTCGGTGATGAGGGACGTGATGTCTTCTTCAAAGATCCCAGGAGGGCCTGGGGGTCTATATATGAGGTGGATGGTGATGGTGGTTGTGGGGGAGGTTTGTAGTTTGGCTGTGAGTAACTCACAGGATGTGAGTGTGACTGTGTCGGTTGTTCTAAGGCCTAGGGTGGATTTGGAAATGACCGCTACACCTCCGCCTCTGGCGTTTGGTCTGTCCACTCTGAGGATAGAGTATTTGTCTGGGATGGCTAGCGATAAGTGGGGTCCAGACGCCTCGTGGAGCCAGGTTTCTGTTAGGGCTAGAAAGTCAAGGTCGTTAGTAAGGATAATGTCTGCAATTTCTGTGGGGTGGGCAGCCAGGGATCTGACGTTGAGTAGGGCGCTTTTTAGTGGGGGAGGTGTGGGCTTGTTCGGTGCAGTGTGCTTAGTATTAGTTTTGGTGTAGGGTTTGGAGTTGGGTCTGGAAATTGGGATGGGGAGCCTGGAGCCTAGTCGGTTGTTGCAGGCTGTGAGGTTGGAAGAAAGGGATGGGGGGGGGGTTGGCCTGGGCGGTTTAGAACAGGTGGGAGGTTTGATGGTCAGTTTAATTTGGTTAGACTTAGCAATGGGACTGGGGTGGCTGTTGGTAGGTAGGCCATGCGTGACAATGGAGGTAGAGGTGAGAGGGTGGTGGTGAGTGGGGGGGAGGGGGGTCCGGAGGGTAGGAACGGAGTGGGGCATGGGATGGGGTGGTGTCTGGGACACCCTAGTTTGGCCAGGCCTTCCTGGTGGGCTATGTAGCTATTGTTACTACAGGGTACATTGTTCTGTATTAAGCAGAAGGGGAGCATGATTAGGGCGAGCCCGAAGATCATGGTCTGTAGATAGCGGTGGAGTCTAGTGGCGTTGGTGGGGAGCAGGCCAGACTATGATAGTTGGTGGCTAGTTAGAGTCGGGTAGAATTGGTCAGATGCAGCTTGTGCACTATGGTAGCTAGATTGAGGCACAGCTAGTTTTGAAGTTGGAGCATGCATCAGGGGCACCTAGATGCGACAATTCCTAACATTGACTAAAGTGCATACATTGGGGGCACCTAGATGTGACAATTCCTAACAGTGACTAGAAAGCATACGTCAGAGGGCACCTAGATGTGACAATTCCTAACAGTGACTAAAAAGCATACGTCAGAGGGCACCTAGATGTGACAATTCCTAACAGTGACTATAAAGCATACGTCAGAGGGCACCTAGATGTGACAATTTCTAACAGTGACTAGAAAGCATACGTCAGAGGGCACCTAGATGTGACAATTCCTAACAGTGACTAGAAAGCATACATCAGGGGCACCTAGATGTGACAATTCCTAACAGTGACTAGAAAGCATACATCAGGGGCTCCTAGATGTGACAATTCCTAACAGTGACTAGGAAGCATACATCAGGGGCACCTAGATGTGACAATTCCTAACAGTGACTAGGAAGCATACATCAGGGGCACCTAGATGTGACAATTCCTAACAGTGACTAGAAAGCATACATCAGAGGGCACCTAGATATACTAGAACAGGCGATTTAGATGCAAATTACCTAAGTGAGTATCTGCTAGAGCAGGAAATCTAAATGGAGGTTTGCTGAGGCAGGCAGCCTAGATGCAGTTTTACCAGAGCAGGTAACCTGATCAAGTTTCCTAAGCGCAAATATACTTAGAGCAGGCGACCTAAATGCAAGTTTACTGGGATAGGCAAGAATAGGTGGTCAGGTAGCTAGTGGATGGGTACAGGCAACCTAAATGCAAGTATGTTAGAGCAGGCGATTTAAATGCAGGTTCGATAGAGCAGGGAAAAGTCAGCAGTGAGGATACTTGGGTGACTATGTATACCAGTAGGGAGTTTAGATTTTGCACAGGTTTGGCATTGGTCATAGATAGACCCAGTTTGGTGAATGCAGTCGTGTGTGTGGCACCCAAGGTAGGATGGTCGATAGAGAGCAGTGCTCGGGTGCATTACGGGTTGCTTACTGGTGTTGTGGGGCAAGCCGCAGTGGTGCTGACGTTGAATGCAGTTCCTTGCTATTCATGAAGGATGGCTTCCTGGGCAGGCAAACAGGGGGAAACGAGGGCGCAGCGCACAACCAGTGCGCGAACAGCCGCAGAACAGGGCCTTTTCCAGCGGGCCTTCGCCGGAAGGGTTGGAGCCGGCTTCCGCAATTTGGGTGGGAAAGCAACTCCACCACAGCCGCTGTGATAACATTAGAGGATTGAGGGAGAGTAAGCATAGTTGCATTCATGAAACAAATACTAATTCACCAATAAAAAAGGCATTTTGCATCTGCTTTAGGGAAGGGTTTGACTTGACTGAAAGCACTCTCAAACTAGGTGTACTGGCACAGGCAGGGTGATCAGCAACAAATGGCACCAATGAGGATGCAACAATGCTTGGCATTTAGCGTATAAATTATCTTAGGCCTATAACAGTGATTAGAAATCCTCACAACAGGACTATGGCTGATAAGCATATCAAGATAAAAGGAATTGCATAAAGGAGCAAGAGAGTGGGAAACGCAAAGTGTAACGATAAGGAATGTACAGTAGCAAACGCCGGAAACATGCAAGTTCCTGGTGAACAATGTGGTGGTTAGGGTGCGCAAGTTGGTTCTCCCTCTCCCTAAGGCAAGAATTTGCAAGGGAGAAGGGTGCTCTGGCTGGTTAACAACGGGGGGAGGTGGGGGTATATAGGGGGACAATGTTAAACAATGATGGAAGGAAGTGGTTGGCTTAGGATAGGAGGGTTCACCACCACAGTGCAGAGTATTAGAAAGATGTCACAAATGCTGAATGAGATAGTAACAAACAGGGGAAGGTGGACTCCAGACGGAAAGAAAAACAAGGGTTGGAAGGGAATCCATCACAGGGATGGTTGGCTCAGGGCAAAAATAGTGAAACATGGTGCGGGGGGTGGGGGGAAATGGGTAAGAGGTCAGAGATTTGGGGAAAATAGTACGAGGTATAGCAACCTGGGGAAAGTGTAAGATGTCAAGAGAACTGGAAAAATGCAGGAGGTCAAGTGACCTATGGCAAGTGTAGGAGGTCAAGTAACCTGTGGAAAGTGTAAAATGTCAATGAATATGATGGTGGCGGGGGCATGACTTCTGATGCGCCACAGGGCAGGTGGAGGGTGGTGAGAGGAGGGATGTGAAGACGTCAAGAGACCTGGGAAAAAATGTAATAGGTCAAGTGACTTGGGAAGAGTGTAAGAGGTCTATGACCTGGGGAAAGTACATCACAGCGAATACCAGCCCATCAGTGTGAGAAGTGAGAGGTACTGGACATCTAGACATTTGTGCATTTATACATTTAGTAATAATGTCCAGCCCCTCTGCAAGTTAATAATCAGTGGTCTAGAGTTTGTGCCGAGTTCACTTATGGTTTATACAACAATATGCACACGGATTATCTTTGCTTTACGTTCAAACAAGTTACAATGGCAACAGTGTATTCCCGGATTAACATTAAGCCTTAGCACATGTCCCTTCACAATGCAGTTCTGCCCGTGTCCGCGTTCGACCTTTACTTTACATTGTTTTGATGTATGTTCGCAGATGAGGCTTATTGGTGCAGACAATCCTAGGACCACAAGTCAGGCACGGGACAAGTTCTCTTTACTCAGCCTAAACAATCGGCCAACGGACAGTCTAAGCATTAACTAAGGTGCAATGGTCGGGACAGCTCGGTTACAAGTTGGAAACACAGTCTACCATTTTAGAACACAAAGTTACATTTGAGCAGAAATCAAAATGGTGGATGATCCCAAAATGGTGGCAAAGTCAATCTAAAATCGGAACATTTGAAACGTGGTTTTCTTCGCAGGGTGACTGGTTTTAGGCCAATATATATTACAAAGGAGGCACAATATGATTTCCCGTTTAACAAACCCTCATTATCGCCTAAGCCAAGCGCTAAACTACTTCTAGTTACTTTACGAGTAACTCCACGTCTCAATGTCCATACACCCTGAATCACTATCATCAGAGATATCGATAGCCATAAGGTCAGAAACAGAAATTTCCTTCAGCACAAATTTGTTTGTCATTTTCTCTGGGGCGCGTACCTTTTGTCCTAATGTACCCATCGCCTGTGCACAACATCCTCGTAACACCGAACATATGCCAGGAAGACACTGTATACAGCAACAGAAAAACAAAAGAATACCCAAAATAATTAGCAAGACTGAAAGTAGCTTCCATCCCCAAGATTGTAAGAAGTCCCAGAACCAAGCGCTAAGATCCCAGTTTCCCTCGGGAACATGCACTTCTGAACTAAGTACGTGCAGATTTTGTATTGCCTTAAAGATGGTTGGGGAGGAATCCGGCACGAAAACACAACAAGCGGACCCCACTAATTTACATACCCCACCACGCTCAGCCAGAATGACGTCTAATGCCATCCGGTTCTGAAGTGCCACTAACATTATCGCTTTCTGTTCTAAAGTCATGTTATAGAGTATGTCAGTGGTCCGGTTGATGGTCCTCTACAGTACTCTCGCTAGTCTTCTGATATCCTCAGAGTTTAATATTTGCCCCCACAAATCTACAAAGGATTTCGCTACGTCACCCAGAACTTGTGCTAAAGTATCGCCATTCTCTTCCCGCTTTGGACGAGCCTTAGAGATTTCTATGGTGCTTGTTATGAATACCCCGGGTAACAGAATCCCTAAATAACAGGTTCCCTGCCAATCCCTAGGTAGCCATGGGAAAGCTTCATTACCGCAAACAAAGTAGACATGTTTGCCTACATACAAAGGTCTGTAAAGTTTGCAACATTGGCGCAGCCCTTGAAATCACCCATTAACTGAGTACCATTCCTCTGTATGCAGAAAGAAACTGAATCGGGCTCTGATTAACAGTATAGGAAGGTGCCGTGGCATCCCTATTGCTTATAGGGGCCATCTTGAAAGAGATCAAAGATTGAAAAGGAAGACAGTGGATCAGAAGGCCTAATAGAAGCAATATTAAGCTTGCTCCTATTTGCAAAGAGTGAGCATCCCAGGGGCGTTAGAACTCGTTTCTCAAAATCATTCAAATTCATCCCATCAAAGTTCCTCGAGATGCTATCGTTCCCTCGGCCAAAGAATAGTGCCCTTAAAGAAGCATAACATGCAGTAGTCAGAGGTAAAGAATGAATATACCAGCCCAACCCCTTATCTCCGTGTTGCAGTAAATGCGAGCAGACCCAACAATTTGACTTTTTAAAATTGCATGTGTGGCATTCATGATGAGTAATAAAGTGTTATTACGGTAACTCTGTCTGTGCTGACAGTCTTTAGGAGATAGAGTGTGCAGACGCACGAAAGGTGTAGAAGCAGTAGGTACATTTTCAGTGGGCAAAAGAATTTCAAGTGGATGTACTTCTTCCAAATACCAAAATCCTAAGGCAATTACTATTGTGAAGCCGGTTAACAAAATCACAAGACAACAATACGTTTTCAGGGCCCACGCATTTGATTGTTCATTGTTACGATAGGACACCCAGGGCCTCATTACACGGTAGGCGGGCCATGAAAGATGGACAAAGCATAAATCATACATTCGTTGCAAGAATGAGAAATCTCCAGTGGCCAGACATTTCACCAAGGAAAGACACACTACACTATTGCACAATTACGATTTAATATATTGGAAGTAGTGAAGAAACCTTCCAGAGGTGGTGATTTTTTGAGGACCCTTGCACAGAGAGAGATGTTTTGGATTGACCTCCTGGACACAATATCTCCAAGGGGTCTTAATGAGGAATTTTCTTTGAATTGTTTTATTTAGTTACACGAGAATGGGTGAACTATTATTTTGTTTGACTATTTTTGAAGTATGGTTATGGTCTAGGGTTAATGTTATGCTACTAATCTGTGGTTCAACATACTTGGTGACTCCATTTTCTGTTGCACTATATATTTAATTAGGGCATGGAACGTATTCGGTTACATTGGTTTAGGTTATCCGGAGAGTAGGAGTCAGCCACCACAGCCAGCTCCTAGCTTTCCCCCTCCTTGTTTTTAGTTTGGGTAGAGCTTTTGAAGGTGGTTGTGTCATTTCCTTGATATATGCTGATTGTTTTTTACTCTTTTTAGACTCTCTTCTGTATTTGTATTTGTATTTGTATTTGTATTTGTATTAGATTTATTTGTATAGCGCAAACCAGGCCCGGAGGCTACCGGGCGCATATCTTGAAAGCAATGGTTACATAAGTTGCATACAGTGATTACATGACAGTCAATAAATATAGCAAAGAAGGCATAGGTAGGTAGTACAACGATACATGATTTGTCAATTACAACCAGACACAGGTTATCGCGTCACGTTTCAGAGTGTAGCTCGGGCAGTGGAAGAGACAAGCCAACATTTGGCTCTGTGTTTGAATAGGTTGAGGGAGGGGAGGTTTCGGATAGTCAAGGGGACAGTGTTCCACACTTTAGCTGCCAGGACTGGGAAGCTCGATCCACCAGCTGTTTGGAGCTTGTATCTCGGTATCAGTAAGCTCTGGTTCAGAGTAGATCTAAGTGAGCGAGCTGGTATGTACAGCGAGAATCGAGAGGAGAGATAAGTGGGGGCCAAGTTATTCATACATTTGTATGTTAGGGCGAGCGATTTTAGTGAGATCCTTTGGGTGACTGACAACCAATGAAGGCTCTTCCTGGTATCTGAAATGTGTGCGGATCTGGGGATGTTGAGGGCTGCCCTGATGGCGTTATTTTGTATGATCTGGAGCTTGTCTAGGTTACACTGATTGGTGCCCTGGTACAGTGCATTACAGTAGTCCAGTTTGGACATGACCAGGGTCCTAGCAAGGGTAGTACAGTTGTGCGTGGAAAGAAAAGGGCGACATGCTGTGATCAGCTTGCAGGTATAAGCGGCGGGGGCCGCAACTGCATTGGTTTGTCTGTGAAGGGAGAGGGTGGAATCGAGGTAGATTCCAAGCGTTTTGGTATCTTTGGAGACTTTTATTAGGTTTCCATCAATGTTGAAGGAACTGAACATAGGGTTCAGTTTGTTTAGTCTTTGCTGAGTACCTAGGATGAGGAGCTCTGTCTTGTCATCATTGAGACAAAGCTCATTATGGGCCATCCATGTTTGAATGACGTGGTAAACGTCATTTAAGGCTTTAGAATCTACTGTGTAATCACCTGTGATGGGGATGAGTATCTGGGTGTCATCAGCATAATTCGTGTAGGTGACACCCAGATAGTCAAACACATAAAATAAGGGTTTAGTAAATACATTGTAGAGGGTAGGGGATACACACGATCCTTGGGGGACGCCGCAGGGGACTGGTGCAGGGTCAGCAGCGGAGGTGGGCGAGAATACCCTCATCTGTCTGTTATCCAGGAAGGATTGAATCCAGTTTGTGGCCGTATCGGAGAAATGAGCTGCAGTTTTTAGATGGTGACAGAGGATTTGGTGATTAACCAAATCAAAGGACGCAGATAAGTCTAATAGTAGTAACATGGCTAGTTTACCTTTGTCTTTGAGATCCTCAGTTTGGGTTTTGAGATCAAGGAGGGCTGTCTCCGTACCGTGCTTAGGTCTGAAGCCAGATTGTCTCATGCCTAATAGGTTGTTTGATTCCAGATAGTTCTGTATCTGTAGATAGGCTGCTCTATCCAAGATTTTTAGCAGAAATGGGACCGTTGTGATGGGCCTGTAATTGGTGGGAACCTCCGGGTCTAAGGTGGGTTTTTTTAGGAGAGGGATGACCCAAGCATCCTTCAGGTTATTGGGGACCACTCCCGATTGAAAGGAGGCGTTGATAAAAGTGGTGATAAAAGGGGCAAGATCATGAGCCGACTCCTTGATGATCGGGGCTGGACAGGCGTCCCCTTGGCAGTATGAGGGTTTTAGGTTACAGATGATTTTTTCAACCTCTAGAACAGTGAGTGGTGTGAAGCTGAACGGCACCGGGGAGTCAGGGGTAATTATTTTAGGTGGCCTGGTATTACTAAAGATAGGGGTGTGGAGGGTATTTTGTTTGGCGTTGATTTTGGATTGCAAGGTGGATATTTTATTGAGAAGGGCATTTTGTATATTGTTGCACCAGGTGCTGTCCTTAGCGCACGTGTCCGGGGCAGGTGAGGGAGATTCAAGCTCTTTGAGGATTTTAAATAATTCTCTAGTGTTCGATTCTGCCTGGGCTATGCGTGAGTTGTATGTCTCCTTTTTGGCTTGTAATATGGCCTCCTTGTAGTTAAGAGAGGTGATCAAAAGGGAGGCTTTATTAGTTGCGCTCGGGTGACTTTTCCAAAGTGCTTCGGCCTTGCGCTTTTCTTTGCGCAGCGCGTTGAGCTGCGGGGTGAACCAAGAGTTCAGGTGGGACTGTTGTTTGGCTTTGCGGATCTTTAGTGGAGCTATGCTCTCAATGGCATTGGTCATTAGGCTGTTAAAGGTGTCTACTAAAACAGTAGGGTCCTTGTCCTTGTGCTGTGAGGCAAGAGTGTTTAAACAAGGGAGGATAAGAGGAAGCAGTTTTTCCCTGGTGATATCTTTTTTGTTTCTAGTCGGTATGGCGGGGGCTATGGTGGGTGTGGGCTGGGGGTTGGTGGCTGGCAGAAGGAAGGTAATAACATGGTGGTCGGACCAGGCGCAGGCATCGTTAGAGATGACATTGGTGTTACAGTTAAGGTCAGCTAGCCAGTCGAGCGTTCTACCTTTGATGTGTGTAGGATCACGAATGCGCTGCTGGAAGCCTAGGTTGGAAAGGGTGGTGTCTACTTCAGCGGCCATGTGGTCCTTGGGATCTGTGAGACTCCTCCTCCTTTCGACAGGTTGGATTGGCGATCGTTTCTGATAATGGTATAACCCTTGGGTAGTGATAGGGCGAGGAGTGGGCCAGAGGCATCATGTAACCAAGTTTCGGTGATAGCTAGGAAGTCAAGGTTCTGGACGGTGATGAGGTCTGCGATGTCAAGCGCATGAGCATTGAGGGATCTTACATTGATAAGGGCTCCCTTTAGTGCTGAGATGGGTGTGGTGGCGAGTGGAGTACTAGGTGTTACGGTTGGGTTGGGCAGTGAGGGGGCAGAGCGATTGCGCAAAGTACAAAGTGGTCTGGGCAGTCTAGTCCTAAGTCTACAGTTCCTCTGTTGTAGAGTACATGGAATGTTTGGAGTAGGTTTGGTGGCAAAGTGCTTGAGCCAAAGGGCTGGGTCGTTGAGGTAAGGGTTTGGTGGAGGGTCAGGGTAGTGAAGCATGATTGAAGGGAGAATGGGTTGGCAGTTATGGGAAGTCTTAGAGGTGCTTGTACGGTAGGTGGCAGCAGTGCAAGCTGACAGTCCTAAAAAGACTGTGAGTATAAGGACAGTGCTGGCAAAGGTTCTTAGCTGCATGTCGCAACTTGTATTTCTCAGGGGCTGAGGATGTAGATATATGGGCTCTAGATACAGGGTATAAAGAGATAACGTGGTGCAAATAAGCAACCATCAGAAAAAAATAAATCTGGTCAAAAGGCACAGTACAGGGACATCTAAATTTGAACTGGCGCAGTTAGGCGACCAACCGCAGTGCAAATCATGTCGCTGGGCCCAGTAAAAGGGCATCTAAATTCGGAATGGCACAATTAGGCAACCAACAGCAGTGCATAGTACAGCGACAACTAAGTTCGAAATGGCACAGATAAGCGGGCAACAGCAGAGCAAATCCTGTCAATAGGCACAGTACAGGGACATCTAAATTCGAAGTGGCACAATTAGGCAGCCAACAGTAGTGCAAATCAGGTCAGTAGGCCCAGTACGGGGACATCAAAATTCGAAAAGGCACAATTAAACAACCAACAGCAATGGCACAATTAGGCAAACAACAGCAGTGCATAGTACAGCGACATCTAAATTCGAAATGGCACAGATAAGTAACCAACAGTAGTGCAAATCCTGTCAATAGGCACAGTACAGGGACATCTAGTTTTGATAATGGCGCAATTTAGGCGGCTAGTAGCAATGCAGAACAGTTCACTAGGCACAATACAAGGCATCTAGAATCGGAATGGCATACATAATATACTGGTAGCACATGGGGGCTGTAATGAGAGGCCAGGAGGAGAAGTGCAGATAAGAGAAACACAGTGTGCAACAGTAGGTATAAAGCATGTGGTCCATAATAATTATATCTGCGAATGGGTGGCAAGGACGTTCAACGAGGGTGAGTCAGGTGGTAGGATACGATGTATCCGGGTGTCACGGCACGTTAGGGGCATGAACAGCACACGTGTGTGCAGCCGTGCGGGATGGTGGCGTAGATTAGGCAGGAGCGAGGGAGATGTGAATAGAATTAGATGGTTCTGGTCAGTAGTTGGGGCTATGTTTGTTGCAGGCTTACCTGGAGCGAACGGGCAGGGATCCTGGCCCTTGGCTCCTGTGGTTCCAGACAGGCTCACGACAGGCACCTTTGTTGATGTACCTTCGTTGGGGGAGCCGGCTGCCGCCTGCCGGCGTCTGGTTGGAGGAGAAGTCTGCGCAGCAGCCCAATCAGGCGTCGGGGGCGGGATGTAGGCCGCCTTCCTTTTGTTCTTCATTTTTTGTTATCATTTTTATTTTAATTCGTTTTCATCACAGTCTAATTATCTAAGAAATGTTCTGTTGTTTTTTCATTTTGGCTTTCTTTGTTGGCTATTTGTGAAGCTGAATATTATCTGTTTATATTCAATTGTTAAAACTAAGCAATTTGTGCTATTCTCTATGTTGCATTTTTGTACTTTAATATACATTTGATGAAAATGTTATGAGTATATTGACTGATTTATTTTAGCACTAAAAAGTGTGCAGGGGACAGGAGTGTCTTTAAATTTAGACACTTTCTCTTAGCTTATGTTGAACACTGGCTCCAGTGTCAGGGCTTGTATTCCTCCCCAGCACCCGGAATTTTCTTAAGTGTTTTTTGTAATTCCTTTACCCATTATCAAATTGGTGTGCTCCTATAGATAAAATTTGTTGTACTTGTGTAGTTCCCCCTGCACCCTCAGGGCCCATCCAGTCCACATACCCCCATACTTCACATGAACCACTGTAGTCCACACACCACCCCCACCCCCCTCACCTGTGACACCCCCCGCTGGCAGCCCCCTCCAGACTGGACACCCCCCATCACCATTCACCTGTGACACCGCCCGCAGGCTGCCCCCTCCAGAAGGGACACCACCCCACAGGCAGCCACCAAGGCTGGACCCCACCCTCTGGCACCACTCACCTGTGACACCCCCCACTGCCAGCCCCCTCCAAAAGGGACCCCCACTGCAGTCAGCCCCCTCCAGACTGCACACCACCCCCTGGCACCCCTCACCTGTGACACCCCCCACTGGCTGCCCCCTCCACTAGGGACCCCCGCAGGCAGCCCCATCGGGACTGGATACCACCCCTGGCACACCTCACCTGTGACACGCCCACAGGTAGCCCCCGCCAGACTGGACACCACCCCCCAGCACCCATCACCTGTTACACCCCCCGCAGGCTGCCCCCTCCATAAGGGACCCCCCCACAAGCAGCCGCCTCAAGACTGGACACCAACCCCCGGCACCCCTCCCCTGTGACAACCCCCACAGGCAGCCCGCTCCAGACTGGACACCACCACCCAGCACCCATCATCTGTGACACCCCCCGCAAGATGCCCCCTCCAAAAGGGACCCCCCCCACAGGCAGCCCCCTCCAGACTGAACACTACCAGCACCCATCACCTGTGACACCCCCCGCAGGCCGCACCTTCCACAAGGGACACCCCTCGCAGGCTGTCCCCCCAGAAGGGACACCCCCCTGCATGCTGTACCCTGACATTGTGATACATCATCACTGCAACAAATGTATGTTGTGCACCTGGACTGCCGTGTCATGACATTAGCGGGAATATTCACAGGAACCTGCATTCTGCAATAAAAAATAAAAGCATTCACCTGAGTCACGTCCATGATTGTGGCATCTGCTCATGCACCCTTGCATGTGTGAAGGAAATGGCATTCCGAGAGTGCACAACTCACAGAGACAGCTGAATTGGGCAGCCACTGTGGAATATGTAGAAATCCCACTA
Organism: Ambystoma mexicanum; assembly: GCF_040938575.1. Classification (NCBI taxonomy): domain Eukaryota; kingdom Metazoa; phylum Chordata; class Amphibia; order Caudata; family Ambystomatidae; genus Ambystoma; species Ambystoma mexicanum. The sequence goes on from NC_090936.1 coordinate 316,296,744, forward strand.
GTGTATCCCAGTGCAAGTGGTTGACCAACACCTGAGATAATGATTACTGTCAAACACATGCTGGTGAAGGGGAATATACTACATGTGTGTTACACAGCATTAACTAAGTCATGTGCCATTATCCTGAACATGTAACACTCCCACAGTCACCCCACCCACCTCCCTCCCAAACGCAGTGAAAGCAGACACAGACTGATGCAGAACATGTGAAAGGAAATACCATTAGACAGTGCACTCACATCATTCCACTTCAAACACCACCACCGGTCAGCCACGTGTGTATAGGGCCCTTGCAAATAAACACATCAACAATACACATGCATGTAAACAACCAGACACATGACAACCAATAGATAGAATCAGGGCCACTAAATGGACTACCAAACAGGCACACAGCAAACATAACTGCTACAACCAATGATTGTGAGTAAAAAAGAAATTATAATATACAGTTGTATTACTGCCATACAGACTGTGAAATGAAGAAAATAGGTGTCCATATACATTTCAAATAATCATCCACATGTACAGAAATAAATGTAAAATATAAAAAAAAAATCTATGTCCATAAAGTCTGGTCATGATATCATGAAAGAATAAATATAAAAAAAGAATTACAAAAAAAACAGGAAGGCTTGTCCAAGTAGTGCACTCCAAAGAAAAAGAAATGTATGTATTTATTTTTTATTTATTTATTTATGCATTTATACAGCGCACCTAGCCCATAGGCATCTGGGCGCTAACATGGTACTTTTCAATAAACTTGAGAATGTGGTTACAAGTTTCCAAGTCTTCAATACAGATAATACAGTGAATACAATATTTACAATACATACATGATATGATATGATACGACATTTCTGGTAGAGCCGGAGAAAAACAAAAGGTGAGGGAGAGTGGTGCAGAAAGGTAGGGGAGAAACAAAACAAGAGACTATCATATTAGGCCTGACGACATTTCAGATAGTGCTGGAGGGGCGGTGGGGAGGAAAAAAACAGTAAGGGGAGGGGGGAGGGGGAGGAGACAGACGAGGTTGCTATCATACTTGGTCCCGGGACAATTCTGATAGAGTAAGTGCATAGAAGGAAGTAAGGGGAGGAGATAGGAAAAGGAAGAAGGGAAAGGAGGAGAGAACAGAGAGTTAGCAGTCAAAAGAGTGGCAAAGCCAGAGGGGAGAGTGAATACAGTTGCAGAAGTCAGAAGTAACACATAATGTTGCAAGCCAGGATACAAGATGAAGATGGGAACAGCATGATTCAGGGCCACCATGAGTACAAGATGCACAGGATGTCCAGCATGAGAGTTGAGAAAGGGTGACGCACTTTGAATGAATGAAGTCCATAAAAGTCAAATCCAGCATTGGCCACAAGACGGTGATGGTGAAACCAGAATTTATCAGGACAGACTCCTGCAGAAGTAGGCTTGAAGGGGATAAGGGGGGTGCAGGGTAGAAGAATCAAGCAAAACAGGCAACACATGTATGCGAGAATGGTGGGGGAAGAAGGGAACATCACAGGGGGACCATAGAGGGTAGGGATGGCCTGTGGGGACAGAGGGAGTAACACAAGTTGGTGCATGCTTACCTGCTGTCTGAGCAGGGGGTCGGGCCCTGGGTCCTCCTGGTCCGAACAGGTCCAAACAGGAAATGCCCTTTTCTTCATCTGCCCTTCGCTTAGGACGCCCGGGCGAGAGACGCCCTTGATCTAATTGTTAAGAGCAGGAAGGAAGAGGCAGGGCTAAGAATGTGCGAGTTGCTTAGGCCAGGTGACCTAGATCCACTTGTACCTGCTCCCCATCTGGCATTCTTTACTCGGATTAATACAGTTTTACCTTTAACAGTGTTAACCTTGTGGTAGGTGCCTTATTGCAGTAGGCTATTACTGAAGGTCACCTCTAAAAAGGAGAGTTTTTCACTTTTTTTTTAAATGACCAGAATGAGGTGTTATGTCTCAGGTGGTGCGGGAGGGCATTCCGCAGTTTATGTGCTATTACTGGGAAGCTGGAACCTCCTGCTTTCTGTCTCTTGAATTTGGGTATGGTGAGCATGTTGGTGTATGCAATCCAGGTTGGTCTAGTGGAACTAACTTTACAGATGAGGCCACTAAGGTATTTGGGCGACTTCTTCGTGATGCATTTGTGAGTCATCGTGAGGATTTTGAAGTTAATTCTGTCCTGCACAGCACGCCAGTGAATGTTTCTTCTGGTGGCAGAGATGTGGTCATGTCTTGGGATATTTAAGGCAGCTCTTATGGCATTGTTTTGAAATATTCGTAACTTTTTACTATTTCTAGTTCTATTTCCAGCAAAGAGAGAGTTGCAATATTCAACCCTGGACAATATCAGAGCTCTTGCCAATGTCATAGTGTTTTCAGGAGTGAGAAAGGGACAGCTAGCTCTTGTTAGTTTGGCTGTGTATGTGGCTGACTACAACACAGCATTGATTTGTCTGTTTAACGTGAGCTCGGAATCAATGTAGACTCCATGGGTTTTTATTTCACTGGCTACTGGGATGGTGTTGCCATCGATGATGAACGATTTATAGAGTTGAGGGAGATTATTGAGTTTCGTTTTGTTGCCAATTATGATAAGCTCTGTCTTATCATCATTAAGGCATACTTCATTGCTTGCCATCTAGGCTTGTATAGCAAGGTATATTTTGTTTAGATTTTCAGAATCATTATCATAACTTTGGTGATTGGTATGAGAATCTGGGTATCGTCAGCATAGTTACTATACAAGATACTCATATTATCAGATTTGTCAAATAATAGTTTTGTAAATGCGTTATAGAGGGTGGGTGAAACACATGAACCTTGTGGTACTCCACAGGTTACTGGGACTGGCTGGGCTGCTGCAGAGTCTGAGAAGACTCTCGTGGTCCGGTTAGATAAGAATAATCTGATCCAGTTAATGGGGTCTACTGAGAATTGAGCTGCGTTATCCAAATGATGACAAAGAATGTCATGATTTACTAAATCAAACGCAGCGGAGAGATCTAGTAATAGGAGGATGCACAATTCTCCATTATCCTTGTGGTGATCCATTTGCATCTTGAGGTCCAGTAGGGCCGTTTCCGTGCCGTGATCTGCTCTGAAGCCATATTGTCTTAAGCCTAGGAGGTGATTGTCCTTGAAGTATGTTAGGCGGAAACCTGTGCAGTTCCCTCTGGGACCACTGCAAAAGATTTAGGACTACAGGTGTTTGGCAGTAAACCCACCTGGTAGCAGTCTGTACCACACAGATTCACTTGGTAGCTGTGGCTGAGCAGTCAGACTTCCCTCAAGAAGAGTTAGGCAGTATGTGGAGTATACAAAATAGGGCAATTTACACAGTAGAACAAGCAAACACGGACAGAGCTTCGGTGTAAAGATAGATAGTTATTTATTTATAAAAACACATCTATGAAAACACACTGGCACTAATACGGTAAACACTTCAAGCACAATTACTATAAGAAAAACCAATCCCCCTAACAATAGTTCGACAAATCTATGTTGAACGGCACCACTTATTTGCAGACAGAGGTGAATGCTTTAACTTAGATGGCACTCTAGTATTTGTTAGGACGGGAGAGAAACGGCAGGGTATGAAATCAACTCGGTACCAACACTTTTACGAACAAATGCAAGGCAAGTAAGGCAGGGTTGACTGTAGATCGCAAAGTTCAGAGGCCAGGCCCACTCGGAGAGAGGCGAGGCGATATGTCCCAAAAAGTATCACAGTGGAAATGCACTTCCAGTCTTTGTTGCAAATTGTTATCGAAAAGGTTGGACTAGTTCGGAACAGAAAGATGAGAAAGCTTGGAGGCGACCCAATGGAGAGGCGAGATTCATACACCTCACACTAACCGACACAAGGGAAGCCAGGCGGACACGGTACCTTGTTTGTGGAGAAACAGCTCCGGCGGGGGCAGTTGTTCCTGGTGGTGGATGCACGTCGCGTCTTTGCCAAGAGAAGAGATGATCTCGTCGTCGAAGGAAAGTTGCAGATCGTTGCACCACCAGGGAAGAGACCAGCCGCGGAGTGCTCCGTCACAAGGCACCACCTTTTGGTCGCGGTACAGGGGTAGTGGCTATCCAGTTGCCGGGGTGCTCTGCACGGGCAATCGGACCACTACGTCCTGGAACGAAGAAAAAGCAAAGGGGACTGGTTGTTCCCACCAGCTAGGGGAAGAGACTCTCCGGCGGGGAGATCTCCTCTGTCGTCGGGAAGTGGTGAGTCGGTTCAGCAGGGCTCCACCGGAGATGTCGTCGTTGCAGGTCGGCTCAGCTTTACCCTCGTCGGATTCTTAGGTCCTGTGGCAACTTCTGAGGATCCAGTTCCAAAAGCCCTGCTTTTATGCAGAAAACCCCCATTCATTCAGCTTAGCTGTCACTCAAAACACGCTAAGTGGTGAGCGGGGTGGCTCACCACTTGGGCCAATCACACCAGAGTGCGACTTGAGTTGGCAAGGCAACTCAGTCCAGGGTGCCTAAACCCCCTCCCACACCTCCTGTGGTACCCAGACAGAATGGCACCACTTTGGAGGGCCTCTGTGTAGAGGCCCGCCAAAAGTGGAACAAAGGGCTCAAACTTTGGTTTAGGAGTCACAGAGACGGACAAGTTCTGGCAGAAAATACCAACCGATAGATTTATTTAAGATAAATAAACCAGTGGTATGTTAGAGATTAACGAGAAAAAGTATTAACCTCCAACAATGGGAAGAATCCCATAGGGTTATATTCGGGGTCGAATATAACAAGTAGTTTCCACTGCTACCAACCAAAACTCGACGAGGGGGGACGGGACAGTGCCCCCTCGAATAACAGACCCAGGAGTAATTGAATTACCCCTACTAGTACGTCCACAATAGGATGGTGTGTACTAGTTCTGTTAGTAAATTTAGGTCTAGTAAAGCCAATGGTGACTTTACATGCCCGGGGAGACAGTAGTCAGTCCCCAGGTATGGAGTCTATGATGGAGGTCCGCTAGGACGCCCCAGTGCTACGGCACGGAGGGTGCGGTGTAACACACATAGAAAAACATATGAGACCCTATGGGGTAAAAGACCCCATAGCTCAAAGAACACATTGACATTCAAAGGAATTACACACATTCATGCTGCTGGGGGACTCACTAGGTTAGGAAATTCAGCCTAAACAGAGAATTCTCCCTAACACTCGCCCCCCCCAGACTAAGGGACAGGAGGATTGAATCCACTCCTGGATGAATCTCATACCTCTAGTCGATGACATACATCCTAGAGAGACCATCAGCATTTTGGTGGTGACACCCTGACCTGTGCTCAATGGTGAAATCAAACCCTTGCAGGCAGATCGACCATCTCAGTAGTTTTGGGTTTTCCCCTTTCATTTGCATTAACCATCTCAAGGGTTGGTGGTCAGTCTGAATGACAAAAGTAGAACCATACAAGTATGGCCTAAACTTCTTCAGAGCCCACACGATAGCAAAGCACTCTCTTTCGATTGTTGCCCACCTTGTTTCAGGAACCTTCAGCTTGCGGCTGATGAAGCAAACGAGGTGCTCCCTACCTTTCCCATCCAGTTGACTGAGTACGGCACCTATTCCTACATTTGAAGCATCTGTCTGCACAATGAAAGTTTGGCGGTAATCAGGAGCTCTAAGTACTGGGGCTTGGCAAAGAGCCTTTTTCAGGTTTTCAAAAGCCTGATTGCACTCCTCATTCCATCTAACCTTTTTAGGAAATTTGGGCGTGGAGATGACATTCAGTGGAGAAGCTATGGTCCCATAGTTCTCGATGAAATTCCTGTAATACCCATTGAGGCCTAGGAAGGCTCTCACCTGGGTCTGAGTAGTAGGTGTTGTCCAATTTTGCACAGCTTCAATCTTACTGAGCAAAGGCCTTATTTCTCCACCTCCTACCTCATGTCCAAGATAGACTACCTTACTCTGTCCAATTTGGCATTTACTCGCCTTTATGGTCAGTTTGGCTCGTCCAAGAGCCTGCAAAACATCTCTCAGGTGGGTTACATGCTCTTCCCAGGAATTGCTGAACACTGCTATGTCATCCAAGTATGCCATGCAGAAGTCCTCCATCCCATTCAGAACCTGGTTTACCATCCGTTGAAATGTAGCAGGTGCATTCTTCAATCCGAAAGGCATTACCTTAAACTGGTATAAGCCAACGGGGGTAGAAAATGCAGTTTTCTCCTTGGTATGGTCTGTCAAGGCCATTTGCCAATAGCCTGACGTCAAGTTAAATGTGCTGAGGAACTTGGCTGCGCCAAGTTTTTCCACCAACTCATCTGTTCTTGGCAAAGGGTGGGCATCAGTCTTGGTGACTGCATTAAGAGCTCTCTAATCCACGCAGAATCTAAGTTCTTTAGATCCGGCCTTTGGTACTAACACAACTGGGCTAGACCATGGACTAGTAGAGGACTCTATTACCCCGAGATCGAGCATCTTGCTGACCTCACCTTTGATGTGGGTTTGTACTACGTTTTCTGACATTGACTGGCAGACAGTCACCAGTGAGTATGTCATGCTGGCCCCAAGGGGTCAAGCCTGGTAAAAGCGAGAACAGGGAGGCAAACTGATTCAACATAGATTTGCACTCTTCTTGTTGCTCGGGTGTCAGATTTGAAGAGAGATTTACTCCTTCAATTTTTTCGTCTAAAGGTAAGCCTCTGAGGAGATCCGGAAGAGCTTCACTCTCTTCTTCTTCCTCGGATGATGCTATAAGCAACGCTCCCACATCAGGTCTTGAGACATACGCTTTGAGTCGGTTGGTGCGGAAGACTGTCGGAGCCTCCTTGGGATTGCCCAAGTCCACCAGATAGTTGACCTCTCCGAGTTTACCCACAACTCTGAAGGGTCCCATCCATTTGTCTTGCAAGGCCCTCTGCCTTGTTGGGATCATAACGAGAACGAGCTGGTCTTGTGCGAACTCAACCATGTTAGCCTTTTGATCGTGCCAGTGCTTGACCAATGCTTGTCCAGCTTTCAAGTTATCGCTTGCTTCTGTCATCATGTGCGACATTCTCCTCCGGAGACCTGTCACATAGTCAGTCACTCTGACTGGCTTGGGGGAAGGAGCACTCTCCAACCCCTCCTTAATCAGGGCCAATGGACCTCTGACGGGATGACCATAGAGAAGCTCGAAGGGAGAATAACCTACTCCCTCCTGAGGGACTTCTCTATAAGCAAATAGAAGGCATGGCAGTAGAAGGTCCCACTTAGGTTTAAGGGGTTCCTCTAAAGCACCTATCATGCTCTTCATGGTTCGGTTGAACCGTTCTACCAACCCATTTGTTTGTGGGTGGTAAGCTGTTGAGAACGTGTAAGTAACTCCACAGGTTTTCCACATGGCTTTCATGTAGTGGGACATAAAATTTGACCCCTTGTCAGAGATTACTTCCTTAGGAAACCTGACCCTAGTAAAAATACCAAGGAGGGTCTTAGCCACAGCCGGAGCTGTAACAGTCCTCATAGGAATGGCCTCAGGATACCTAGTAGCATGGTCTACTACAACAAGTATAAACCTGTTGCCTGAGGAGGTTGGAGGATCAAGGGGACCAACAATGTCAATCCCTACTCTCTCAAATGGGACTCCCACGACTGGGAGAGGCACTAAAGGTGCCACATTCTTGGAGGCAACCTTACCAGAGGTCTGGCAGGTGTGGCAGCTCCTGCAGTGTTTTTCTACTTCGGCCCCCATCTTTTGCCAATAAAAGTAGAGGGAGAGCCTTTCCTTAGTCTTCTTGAAACTCAAGTGACCAGCCAAAGGAATCTCGTGGGCTAACTGCAGGAACTGAGGTCTGTTCTCTTGGGGTACTACAAGTCGTTTGTAGTCTCTAGGTGCAGACTCGGTCGGTTCACTGTAGGAGAGGCCATCTTCCCAGTGCAACCTCTATTTCCCAGGCTCTTGCCCTTCAGCCTGAGCTTCTGCCTGGTGGCAAAGACCTTCCAGAGTTGGACATTCTCTCTGTCCCTTACAGAAGTCTGCCCTGCTGGGTCCACCTTCTGCCAGTAAAGACTACAGCTCAGGATGGTCAACAGGATCCAGATCTCCAATGAGTTCCTGGCCTTCCATTAGCTCTTCGTAAGAGTCTAATTCTACCACACAGGGTTGTACCTCCCTCTCAGCCTCAGCTGGAGGTGGAGTTACGGGTGTAACTTTGGACAACCGCGGGGAAGCCCTTGTTGGCTGTACTGGAATGCTGGCGGCGGGTTTTGGGGTAGAAGTCTTAGGTTTCCCTTTCGCTTCTGATTTCTTCGAGACAGCGGCCGACAATTCCAGTGGAGCAGGAGTGATTTCTCTCTTCATCATCTCCTGGAGAGTACCGCGCATGGTCCTCTCTCTTGCAGGTCTGGTTAGCTCCTGTAACCGTTTACTAGGTGGTCTGGGGGTATGCGATACAACGCCGAGAGTTTTTAAATCGTTACCCAACAGAACGCGTCCTGGTACCTCACTCTGTATGCTGACAGGGATCTTCACAGTCATGTCATTACACTGGATGAGAACTGGTAATTGGGGAAGCATCTGCACAGGCCCTCCAGCTAACTTGGTGAGGCGTTTGGGTGCCTTAGCAACATCCTCAGCCTGAAAAAACGATTTATCCACCACAGTTATACTGGCCCCAGTGTCCCTAATGGCAGGAGTCTCCTGACCATTCACCTGGACACTGTCCTTATAATACTCTTTAGTATTATCGGGGATAGAATTATAGACGTCTAAATTCTGTTGTTCCCACAACCCCAGAGATACTAAAGAAACGCTGGCTGAGACTCCAATGGGTTCATCAGCTAGCAGTAGAAAGTTTCCACTTGCCATTTGGACTTCCTCCTCTGGAGTGAAGGCTAAGGAGACAAGCTGGACCCCTGAAGGTTTACCCTTACATCTGGGATCTCCTTTCACGTGGTCAGTCGAGCCACAAACAAAGCATTTACCGAATGCTTTCTGGAATGGTGGCTTGTTCTGGCCTCCTTCCGGTTTGGCACCAGAAGACACGCTATTCTGCTACGGTTTTCCTTGTGGCTTACCCTTCTGGTTTTGTTTGGGGCCCTCTTTGGAATTTTAGTTATTCGAATTCTCTTTTGAGTCTTTCTTAGGCTGTTTTCCCTCATCCTTTTTCTGAGTTGCCCCAGAATCCTTATGAGTAGGCCTGTTGGCAACCCACAAGTCAGCAGCCTCAGCTAGCTTCCTGGAATCCAATTCCTTCGAATCAGCCAAGTGCTGTCTGAGCTCAGGAGAACAGGCATCATAAATAGACTCCAACATAAAAAGATTCTTCATACCCTCATAAGTGTTCACTTTGTAACCCTTAATCCATCCCTCTAAGTTTTTCAACCCTTCGCTCACCCAGGTAGCCCAAGGGGTACCATCATGCTTTTTGAGGGTTCTAAACCTCTTAAGATACTGGGAAGGGGTCTTCCCGAATCTAGCTATCAAAGCTAGTTTCACACTTTCGTAATCCTTCTTATCCGCCTCCCCCAACTCCATTACCACATCAGTCGCAAAAGGGGGGAGCCTAGAGAACAACCAGGGAAGTATATCATTCCCGGTGAGGTCCTGGAGCCCATGATTGTACTCAAACAGTTTTAACCAATCCAAAACATCCAATCTCGGTTCATACATACCCACTAATTCCTTCGGCATCCGGGGTCTTTTGGGACTGGAGCTTCTAGAGGAACCAGAGGAGAGAGAAGCATTTTCCACAGACAACTTTTTCATCTCTAACTGGTGATTAAGTTCTATTTCTCTGAGTCTTAACTCAGCTTTCTTCTGCTCAGCCTGGGCATACATCCGTCTGAACTCGAGCTCTTGGTTTCTTTCAGATTGAGCCAAGAACCGTTTGTATTCTAATTCGAGCTTCATTTTTTCAAGTTCAAAATAAGCAGGGTTACATGTGGGACCTGATATGGGCCCCGTAGGTACAGTAGGTAAGGCAGACAGAGGCTCAGAGTGGCTAACTTCATTAGGTTCACTTTCCTCTTCTGACTCATTATCAAGACTTTGATTCAGATCAATACCATTACTGTTTTCTACATTCGCTGGAGAAGTTGGTTCCTCTGAACCAGTACCCAAGCTTTGGTTTTCCAGCAATCTCGCTATCAGTTCCACTTTCTTGCCTTTTACAGAAAGATTTTCTTGTCTACAGAGGGCTCGTAAACTCTCAGTATTTTCACCTGACAAGGATTCTTGACTGTAAACTTCCATAGTAGACATGTTTTTGAAAGTTGCTTTTTTTTTTAGTGCTAAGCTTTGTGGTTAGTTATCCCAAAGTGTTGAAAAGCACTCTAAACTTTATACTCGATACAAATCCCACCTCTGTACACCAGTGTTAGGCGGAAACCTTTGCAGTTCCCTCTGGGACCACTGCAAAAGATTTAGGACTACAGGTGTTTGGCAGTAAACCCACTTGGTAGCAGTCTGTACCACACAGAATCACTTGGTAGCTGTGGCTGAGCAGTCAGACTTCCCTCAAGAAGAGTTAGGCAGTATGTGGAGTATACAAAATAGGGCAATTTACACAGTAGAACAAGCAAACACGGACAGAGCTTCGGTGAAAAGATATATAGTTATTTATTTATAAAAACACATCCATGAAAACACACTGGCACTAATACGGTTAACACTTCAAGCACAATTACTATAAGAAAAACCAATCCCCCTAACAATAGTTCGACAAGTCTAGGTTGAACGGCACCACTTATTTGCAGACAGTGGTGAATGCTTTAACCTAGATGGCACTCTAGTATTCGTTAGGATGGGAGAGAAACGGCAGGGTATGAAATCAACTCAGTACCAACACTTTTACGAACAAATGCAAGGCAAGTAAGGCAGGGTCGACCGTAGATCGCAAAGTTCAGAGGCCAGGCCCACTCGGAGAGAGGCGAGGCGATATGTCCCAAAAAGTATCACAGTGGAAATGCACTTCCAGTCTTTGTTGCAAATTGTTATCGAAAAGGTTGGACTAGTTCAGAACAGAAAGATGAGAAAGCTTGGAGGCGACCCAATAGAGAGGCGAGGATTCAGACACCTCACACTAACCGACACAAGGGAAGCCAGGCGGACACGGTACCTTGTTTGTGGAGAAACAGCTCCGGCGGGGGCAGTTGTTCCTGGTGGTGGATGTACGTCAGGTCTTTGCCAAGAGAAGAGATGATCTCGTCGTCGAAGGAAAGTTGCAGATCGTTGCACCACCAGGGAAGAGACCAGCCGCGGAGTGCTCCGTCACAAGGCACCACCTTTTGGTCGCGGTACAGGGGTAGTGGCTATCTGGTTGCCGGGGTGCTCTGCACGGGCAATTCGACCACCCGTCCTGGAACGAAGAAAAAGCAAAGGGGACTGGTTGTTCCCACCAGTCAGGGGAAGAGACTCTCCAGTGGGGAGATCTCCTCTGTCGTCGGGAAGTGGTGAGTCGGTTCAGCAGGGCTCCACCGGAGGTGTCGTCGTTGCAGGTTGGCTCAGCTTTACCCTCGTCGGATTCTTAGGTCCTGTGGGGACTTCTGAGGATCCAGTCCCAAAAGCCCTGCTTTTATGCAGAAAACCCCCATTCATTCAGCCTAGCTGTCACTCAAAACACGCTAAGTGGTGAGCGGGGTGGCTCACCACTTGGGCCAATCACACCAGAGTGCGACTTGAGTTGGCAAGGCAACTCAGTCCAGGGTGCCTAAATCCCCTCCCACACCTCCCGTGGTACCCAGACAGAATGGCACCACTTTGGAGGGCCTCTGTGTAGAGGCCCGCCAAAAGTGGAACAAAGGGCTCAACCTTTGGTTTAGGAGTCACAGAGACGGACACAGACGCCATTTTACAAACCGAGTTCTGGCAGAAAATACCAACCGATAGATTTATTTAAGATAAATAAACCGGTGGTATGTTAGAGATTAACGAGAAAAAGTATTAACCTCCAACAATGGGAAGAATCCCATAGGGTTATATTCGGGGTCGAATATAACAAGTAGTTTCCACTGCCACCAGCCAAAACTCGACGAGGGGTGACAGGACAGTTCTCCCTCGAATAACAGACCCAGGAGTAATCGAATTACCCCACAATAGGATGGTGTGTACTAGTTCTGTTAGTAAATTTAGGTCTAGTAAAGCCAATGGTGACTTTACATGCCCGGGGAGACAGTGGTCAGTCCCCGGGTATGGAGTCTATGATGGAGGTCCGCTAGGACGCCCCAGTGCTACGGCACGGAGGGTGCGGTGTAACACACATAGAAAAACATATGAGACCCTATGGGGTAAAAGACCCCATAGTCCAAAGAACACATTGACATTCACAGGAATTACACACATTCATGTCCAAGAGTGGGAAAAAAGAGTCTCACTCTTGGCAGGATGGAAAAAAAACAAACTCCAGAAATCCAGCAAAGCTGCTGGGGGACTCACTAGGTTAGGAAATTCAGCCTAAACAGAGAATTCTCCCTAACAACGTATTTTTGGATTTGCAGGTAAACTGCACAATCTCGTATTTTTAGCAGGAAAGGGACAGTTGTGATAGTTCGATAATTAGTTGGAATATTTGGGTCTAAGGATGTTTTTTGAGCAGGTGCAGCACCTATGCTGTTTTTAGATCATTGGGGACTGTGTTGGAGGCAAATTGATTATTAATGAGGTTAGTGATGAATGGGGCCAATTCCGAAACACAATCTTTCACCAGGGTTGCAGGGCACGTAACCCCTTTGCATCTGGAAGGTTTTAGGCTTTTGATGATATTTATAGTATCTGACGTGGTAAGTGGAGTAAAGGAGAATTGAGTGACCTTTAGGGTATCTGCTGGAGTGTCTGTAGGTGGTAGGGTTGGAATGAGATTGAGTTTGGATTTTTTTAGTTCAATTTTGGATTGTAAGAGTGAGATTTTATCCACAAGGGCATTCTGGATATTAGAGCACCATTGTGCATCTTTAATCATATGATCAGTCGTGGAAGCTGCGGATTCCAATTCCCTAAGAATTGTGAATAGATTGGGCATTTAAAATTCTATGATTGTAAACTTCACTTTTAGCTTGGATGGTTTCAAGCTCAAAGTTCTTAGCTATGGCTTTGAAAAGGGTTTTATTTTCTTGAGATGGCGTTTTAGTCCATTTGTTTTCGGCTAATCTTTTTTTAGCCTGCAAGGCGTTAAGTTCAGGGGTGAACCATGGATTAATGTGTGCCAGTGGTTTGGACTTTTTGATTTTTAGTGGGCTAGTTTCTCTATAGCTGCTGTCATAATTTTATTGTATTGACTGACCAGTGTTGACGGGTTACAGTATGGGTACGGTGCATTCAGGTATATGAGGTCAGAGCAGGTGAAATAAGGCCATTGCCTATCAAAGTACAAGCTGTACAAGAATGGGTCACCCCTACTACGCAAACCCAAGTGAGAGCCTTTCTAGGTCTCACAGGTTATTATAGGAACTTCAAAGAGAACTATGGGTCCATAGCTTCTCCCTTGAATGTTGTCTCCTTGCCCACATTTCGCAAAAAGTTCTGGTGGAATGGGGAGGGCATTAAGGCATTTGAAGGACTTAAGAAAGCCCTTTGTCAAGCTCCAGTCTTAAGAGCTCCTGACTACAGCCAAACCTTCATTGTGCAGACAGATGCTTCCAATACAGGTATAGGTGCAGTTCTGAGTCAGCTGGATGAGAAAGGCAGGGAACACCCTATCTGCTTCATCAGTAGGAAACAGAAGGAACCTGAGACAAGGTGGGCAACCATAGAACGTGAGTGTTTTGCCATTGTGTGGTCTCTGAAGAAGTTTAGACCATACTTGGATCTACTTTGTGATTCAGACAGACCACTAACCCTTGAGATGGTTAATGCAGATGAATTGGGAACATCCTAAATTCTTAAGATGGTCAATCAGCCTACAGGGGTTTGATTTTACTATTGAACACAGGTCAGGGTGCAATCACCAAAATGCTGATGGTCTGTCCCGAATGTATGACCGACTGGAGTAAGCAGATTCATCCAGGAGTGGATTAAATCCTCCTGTCCCTTAGTCTTGGGGGGACGAGTGTTAGGGAGAATTCTCCAAATGTGCTAATTTCCCTTACCTTTTGAGACCCCCAGCAACTTAGCTGGATTTCTAGGATTTTATGTTTTACCTGGGAAGATTCAATCCTCCTGGCCCTTAGTCTGGGGGGGATGAGTGTTAGGGAGAATTCTCAAAAATGTGCTAATTCCCTTCAGCTGTCACAATTCATGCCCCTGACCCCCTGAAGTATAACAGCCCCCCGGCAACAGTGGGACTACAGCCCTTAAAAGTGGCCCCAAGGGCCTTTAAACACCTTCATAAAAACATGTGGAGTCAGTCCTGGCACTGAAGCAGTGAAATCCAGAGATAGCACGCAGCCGCCCATCCAGCATCGTGTGGTGCCCCTGTGGATATCAGGTGAGCATAACACACTTTAGGGACCCCCAGCAACTTTGCTGGATTTTGAGGACTTGATTTCTTTACCTGGAGAGAGTGTGACCCTTTTTTTCCCACTCTCTCATGTATTTTGATGTGTTTTACTCATGTATTTCTTTGGTTATGGAGTCTAACCACCTCCCTAGGCATCATCTTGTCATTTCTGTCACACAGCGCCCTCAGTGCAGTGGCACAGGGAAGCCTTTCAGGCTGTCTCAAGGTTTAAATACCTTCTCTGGGATAAACTACTGTTTCCCATAGTAAGTATATTAAAATTGACTTTACTAGTCCTTTTATAATCCTAGACCCAGCACACCCTATCTTACAATAGAGTGCTGGAGGGGTTACTTAGTATCCCCTGTGTCTAGATACTCCTGTAGCAGTCAAAAAAAGAAGCATCCTCTTGATTCTATCTCCTCTTCTCTCACCTCTGTAGGTTGGCTCTCTTTTCACTCCCAGCTCAAATTCAAGTTCCTCTGTCTTGTCTTCAAATCCCTCTATGGTCTTGCCCCCCCACCTCTCTTCCCTTCTTGCTCTCTATACCCCTTCTCGTTCTCTCCGCTCTGCTAATCTTTTCCTACTCTCTCCTCCTCCACCACCCTGCGCCCCCTCCCGCTTCCGCTCTTTCCAACTCCTTGCTCCCTTCCACTGGAACCGCCTCCCCCTTCACATCTGCTCTTCTCTCTCCTACCCTACCTTTCGCTGTTCTCTAAAATCTTATCTCTTTCACTCACCTCCCTAAAGCCCTACGTTTCCTCTCCTTATTCTCCCTACCCCTCTCTTCTCACCTCTTACTCCTGCTCTTCCTTACCCTTTCCTTCCTAGCTACCTCAAACCTCCCTACCCCCTGCTCTCATCTAGTCTTACTTTTTCCTCTCTTCTTCCTCACACATTATTGCATTCCCTTTCACTCCCGCTCGTACCCCCACTAACATCTACTATTCCCTTGCACACCTCTGCCCCTCATTACTCCCTCCTCACCTCTGCAATATTGTACATTGTTCTTTATACTGTTTTCGAGTTGTGATTCAATTGTCATCTTATGCTTGCTGTATGTTATTTGTTCTCATGTAAAGCACTTTGGACTAAAGGGCTATATAAATTCAATAAAATAAAATACAAAACACAAATGCTACCCTTTCCTCTCAGAATGGCAGGTGGCAGTGGTTTTTCAATGAACTACCATCATTTTCCCCGACCGCAAACTATTCGTAACTCTGGTAGTGTTAAATCGAGAGAGCCATGTTTTTCAAGATGGTGTCTGAACCCCCTTTGTTTAAATAGGTCCCAGTCTTCTTTTTTCACTATTTCATTTGGAAAGGTCCTTCTAGAGTTTGTCTCTGTGCGCCAAACCAGGTTTTGTCCCTTTGTTCCTTCGCCTTTGGTGGGCTTCAATAGTGAAGGCCGCCTCTGGCGCCCGAGTGTCTGGGGTGGGCAGGAAGTGAGGGAGGGGCCCGAAACTCCCTGTGCTTAGTCTCCTAGAAGACCCAAATGCACTCTGGCGTGATTGGCTGGCTGGCTGTCCAGCAAGGATAGCCACCCTTCTGGGTGAGTGACAGCTAGGCTGGAATGAATGGGAGAGAACTGAATAAAAGGTGAGTCTCTTGGCTTGGAAGGCAGAGATGACCACTGGAACGAACGAACCAAAGACGAGCTTGAAGAGGGCACCTGCTACAACTCCTGGACCGATGGTTTGCCCGTTGAAGCCCTGGTGCAGGTCCGAATCGCCAAGTTCATCTCGACAGAGAAACCCCTGCAAGGACGACTTCTCCCATTGAGTTGGTGGGACCAATCAACTCAACAGTAAGCCAACTGGATACTCATCTCAGAGCTGGTTGCATTTTCCTCAGAGAGCTGCAGAAAACCGTATTGACAGGGAGAGAGACACCAGTTTGTGTGCTTGACTTACAGCTATCGGAATTGAAGTTTTGCCAAGCTTTTTGACTATTCAAGTGCAGTGCAGGAGTCCCCCGATGTCCTCCCTCTTGTCCCCATGACTGAGGCTCAGGAACAGCGAGATCTGCAGGAACTGCCAGGAAAAGAAGTCATTAGCTGCCTCTTTTTCTTCATTTGTAAGGTACTGTGAAACAAGACTGAGATTACTTACCTCTCATGGTGAAAGTGCTTGAAATTTTCGCAATTCACAGGCCTAATCAGCTTTTGACCCAGCATATGATTCTTCTTGCTACAAACTACTCCTAATAACTTGTGCAGAGACTTTTTTCCGTTTAACTATCAGAACTGCTTTATCCTATCCAAGACTTTAGCCCATTGACTTTGGCCTAACCTATTGAATTGAATTGACTCTTCTGGTGAACTCTAAAAATGTGCACTGTCTAAAGAATACTTGTAACCTTTTATGTTCTAATAATGTTGCCCTTTACTCCTCTTGAAAAGTATTCTGAATACTAGAATATTCATGCCCCCAGCACTCTTGCTACTAAAGTTACCTGTGGTTGTATGTTGTATCTGTGGGCCATCCCAAAAGGGTCCCACAAGTTGAAAAGGAAACTTACACCTACAGAATCATTATCCAAAATGTCAGCTCCAAATAATAATTCTAATCAAAGGAAACTTACAACTACAAAACTATGTACACAGGCAGCAGGCTAGTCCTCCTCATCACCAATCTCACTTATTGTCTGGACCAGGGCATCATCGAACACTGCATCCATTACACCCTGGCGGGCCTCTGTATATTTCTGGAGGGCTTGCAGGGCCTCCAACATGTTCCTCTCCAACCCCTCTGCCTCCCTGCAAGTTGCCTCCAGGAGCCCAGCCAGCCTCCTTGCCCAATACAGTGTTATCTCCGCCCTGAACATTGTGACTCTCGCCTCCCGAGCCCACTGCCTCTATGCTCGAATATGCTGCCCGTAGCGCATGAACAAAGAAGACATGCTGATTCTCAGTTCCACATTTGCCTCCTGCCTGACGCTGGATACCTGAGCCCTTGTGATGGTACGGCCTAAGTGAAATAGCCTCCTCCTAAGAGCCTGTCGCTGCCAAAGCACCCAGTGCCTGGTTCGTTTGGACACCCTCCGGGCTGCTGACATTACACAGGGGTAATGCTCCTGGATGCCTGCTCATCCTCCATTGCCATTGCTCCTGTTGTTGGCTGGATCTGCATGGTGACCACCTCAGCTGAATCACTGTCGACTCCCAACTAAGGCAGGGATGTTTGCTCCACCTGACGGGCCAATGTTATTGGGACTGATGCACAGGGGGCCTTGGTGGAATCTGTGCCGGAAGGCGCCCCGGAGTACGACTGGCGCACAGAGGAGGAAGAAGGGGAGGGTTTGCATTAGTGGCCAGACCATGCAGCATAATCGAGACCAGGAATGCTGCTAGCCAGTTGAGCAGACGCCAGACGTCATTGTGATGATGTGCAAGCACACGAGTGAAAGCCTGCACATCATCACAAATGATGCCAGATCACCTCACAATACCGACTAGCAGGGGTACCACTCTGTCCCAAATGACAACAGCAGGAATATTTACAGGAACATTTATCCTGCAAACAGGCATTGGGGTGTCGATCTGGGTGGAAAACATTCGACACCTGCAGCTGGGTTCATCCTGAGGCATGCCGGCAGGTGAATACAGCTGCAGCCGCTGGCCCAGGGACAGGATTTAGCACAGGCACGTCCACAGTGACCTGCAGAACCTCATGCCCCTGGGTCCTGGGTCAGGACTGCAGCAGACACACCCAATTCACCCCCGGCCTGACCAATGTGCTGGGTTATTATGGCCTTTTCCTCCACCTCCACTCCCGCCAACCTGAGTGACTCCTGAGCATCTTCTGCACTGGATGGCCCATGTGTTGCCTCACCTGCCCCTCTGCCCCCGCTGCAGAGGCGTCCACGTTCACCTTTGCCCTCTTGGACTTGCTCTCAGCAGCTTTGGCCGATGCTCCAGATGCAGCACCAGCCTCCTCACTACTTGATGATGTTGTGTCCAGGGAGCGTAGCTTGGCCTTGCACCTCTGCCTGGTGGAGGCATCCCTGCTGCCTTGCTCCACAGCACCGTCTCCACCCTCTTCTTCCAACGCAACTGCAAATAACGAGGCATAGATCACAAACATCAGGGTACTGCACCGATGTGTGCTTGGCATCCAAAAGTTTCACATGAAATACACTGCTAAATGGTGCAACCATCATCTCCCTCCACTACACATGTGCATGCAATGTACATACATACAAACACATGTCTGTCCATCACAACGGACAGTCACATACAGGGACATGGCATTTGCACAACCCATCAATTGTGCATGCAGAGACATATGCATCATGTGCACATACACATGTCATGCACACACATCACCTAACAGTCATCAAGCAGTGCAAGAGCAATAACATCAGAGTACCCTGAACAGTAATCACGCAGCTTGACTAAGTCACACATTGAAATGCACCTGTTTCATCCATCCATGAGTGATGGCCAGTCACACAACCACATCTGTGACACATACACATAAAGAGCATGCATGCATATGAGGTTGCCAACACCACCTCATCTGTCACAATTGTCACACGGGCACGTCTCAGACAAATGTAACAAACCACGTGTACATTGTCAAATGCTGCAGTACAACACACAATTCAAATGTAATACCATTGAAATTACACATGGTTCACTGCACACATGTAGAGCACTGTCTGTGACATGCACGCAGACATCCGTACAAGTCGCATACTTGCTGTAAGATCAAAGTGCACACTCCCAACATACATGAACATGCACATGCACTGTGGAGCCCAGCAACACATGGACACTCATCTGACGACTCCAGACTTTGCTGCAAATCGCTGACCTGGGTGTGCAGCACCAGTTAGAACCTCTTCAGGACCCGCATGTCGGTGTTGTTGATCCGACACCTGCGAGCCCCTCCGTTGGCAACAGCCTGGAGGAAGCACAGGGCCTTGGTGTGGGTCCTGGATTTTAGGTCCTCCCAGCGCTTGTGCACGTGTCAGAAGTCACGGGATGCCACCCTCTCCGCGTTGATGGCATCACGATCCGGTCCCAGATCAGCTTCTGTCCTTCCTTCCTACTTGCATTGGGGCATTGAAGGGGGCATCATAATCCCCCAGGACCTACTCCACCAGGATGTCAACTTCATTGGCACTGAAGTTGACAGCCCTCTGCCTTGCTGCCGTGGGGTTGCCACTTATCTCTGATGATGTTGCTTGAGACATGGCAACCCCCAAGGCAGGTGTGGGCGGGCAAGGTGGACCTGGGGCTGGGCTGTGGAGCGGTGGTGATGTTGTGGACTTTTGGGAGTCTTCTGAATCAGCAGAGGTGGTCAAAGAGCCAAGGACAGGAGCACTGGCAATGGCTGGACAGCAGGCACTCAAATTGCAGCCACACACAGTGGGCAGGCAGAAGCAGATGGCTCGGTAGGAGGCAGCTCAGTGCAGCAGGGGGCAGGTAAAAAGGACCATAGGCAGGAGCGTGGGTCTTCCATGTCTATTGCGTGGGCAGCTGGAAACAGAGTGATGGTTACTCTGCGCCTTTGAATATTAGCGCAGACACCTGAAATCAGAGGAAAGGCCCTCATTGCGTAAATTACATGACACGCTCTGGGCGTTGGCATTCAAATTCGGGATAAATAAGTGCGTAGCAGAAAAGGCAACCGTACATGTGATTTGGAGTGGACGTACAAGTGCATTACAGTGATTTCTGGGGCACCACGCAATTCGTTCACTACTGTGACAATGCAAACTTCTTATTTTGGAGGGAGATTTGCAGAGAGAGCTGTGCCCCCCCCGAACAGGGTCTGGGAGCTCCAGGTAATGCTGCTGTCACACCACCCAGGCCAGGGAGCTGTAGGGGCAGCTGCTGTTGTTCTCCCCCCTAGGGTCAGGGACCTGCAGGGGCTGCTGCTGTCCCTACTACTCAGTGTCAGGGAGCTGCCGCAATAGCTGTAGTCGTCCCCCCACGGGTACATGGACATGCAGGGGCAGATGCTGTCCCTCCCTCAAAGGGGAATGGATGTCCATGCAAACCTCCTGCCCCCAGCACCCAGGTGCAGGGACCTGGAGGGCCAGCTGCTGTCCCCACCACCGAGGGTCAGGGAGCTGCAGTGATAGCTGTAGTCATCACCCCCAGGTACACAGACACGCAGGGGCAGATTCTGTCCGTCCCTCAAAGGGGAAGGGATGTCCATGCAAAACTCCTGTCCCCAGCAGCTAGGTGCAGGGACCTGCAGGGCCACCTGCTGTCCCCACCAACTAAGGTCAGGGAGGTGCAGTGATAGCTGTAGCCCCCCCTAGGTACACAGACACGCAGGGGCAGATACTGTCTGTCCCTCAAAGTGGAAGGGACGTCCAGGCAAAGCTTCTGTCCCCAGCACCTAGGTGCAGGGACCTGCAGGGCCAGCTGCTGTCCCCACCACCCAGGGTCAGGGAGGTGCAGTGATAGCTGTAGTCCCCCCCAGGTACACGGACACGCAGGGGAAGATGCTGTCCATCCCTCAAAGGTGAAGGGACGTCCACGCAAAATAACTGTCCCCAGCACCCAGGTTCAGGGACCTGCAGGGTAAGCTGCTGTCCCCACCACCCAGGGTCAGGGAGATGCAGTGATAGCTGTAATCACCTCCAGGTACACGTACATGCAGGGGAAGATGCTGTCTGTCCCTCAAAGCCGAAGGGACGTCCACGCAAAATAACTGTCTCCAGCACCCAGGTTCAGGGACCTGCAGGGCCAGCTGCTGTCCCCACCACCCAGGGTCAGGGAGCCGCATTGGTAGCTGCAGGCCCAGCATCAGCAGGTGATGGCATGGGCCAGGCTACTAGTGGCCCCGCATCTTGTGCCCTGAGTGGTCCCATCCACACAGGGTCTACACGACCTGCCAAGAAGGCAAAGTGTGCACAACAGGAAGAGGTTCAAACTCAATGCATGGCAGAGGACACCACCATATCGAGGAAGAGGAGCTTTAATGATGAAGATCTCCAGATCCTCGTGGATACGTGCACGAACACCATCGTGACATGTGCACACAGCACACAGCCAGGTAACACACAGGCGCCTGCTCAGCCTATGGTGCACTGGCAGTGAATCAGGGATGCCATCAACGCCTTAGGTAATGAGAGGCGCACTGCTGCTCAGGTCATGAAGCGGTGGAATGACCTGCACTGTCGCCCCAAGCACAAGTTGGGTGCCAACCTCGCCTCTGCCCTGACAACTGGAGGGGGGTCACCACAGGAGCAGGAGCTCACACCACATGAAGTAGCCATGAGCACCATAATTCATGTGGATCAGGTGCAAGGCGTGGGTGGTCTGCCAAATTACGAGGACATGTCTGGTGAGTGATCAACCGTGTGCATCCTGAATATGTGTATGTAGTTGAAACATAGGAGCATGAATGTGTTACACTTGTGCCTGCATTTGAATGACTGCCCTGGGTGAACCATGTCATGGTGTACTGACTCGTGCACAGTGTACAGTGTACAGTGTACAGTGCACAGTGTACTGCAGAGTGGATATAACCCATGTGCCGTACATCCGTTGAACATGGCTTTGTGACAGTAGGCATCACCAACCGTCATACACAAAAAGACATTGTCTACATGCCTCCACAATGTGGCATCTGCTTAGTTGCTTCAGTGATGTTAGTGACTCTGCTATGCTAGACAAGTGCTTGTGTCTGCAGGTTGTAGATAGTGCATCCAAACATGTACGTAGGTGGTTCGATGCTATAGATAACTTCCATGTAAACTGGCAGCGGGCGTGACAGTGTGCCATGTGTGACATTGCATTTTTATACACTGTGCACATCCACTCTGAAGCTATGCAACTGACCCTGTCATCAAATATTTGTCAGGATTCATCCATGTTAACCTCGCACACTCAACACACACTCCATGGGTCCATGGCCATGACCCTCTTGTGTGTCACTGTCCCCTCTTCCTATCTCCCAGTGCATGTCATTACTCTCTCCACATCACACACCTGGGGCTCCACACTCCGGCCATGTGCACATTGTGTGCACTCCCTGTGGCAGTGGGACACTGGTGTTTAATGTAATGGTAGTGGACTTGGCTGTCATTATGTGTGCATGTGATCACATGTACTGTGATGGCATGTTGCATAGCCACATGATGTCACATTTTGCATGTTTTAGTCAAATGTTTGCTGTGACATGGGACTGAATGTGCTTCCAGAGATCCATGTCTTTTGGCACTGTGTTCAGTCTATACATGGTCAGGGACATGGGATGTGGTTGTAAGTCTGCATACACCAAAATTGTAAATCTTTTTGTACATAGTGTGTGTGTATGCAATTCATGGCATGATAACATGCATGGCAATGAGTTGCATGACATCTCTGTGATACAAATGTATATTGTCGATTCAATTAACATGGTTCTTCATGTCTTTGTATGTCCTTGTGCAGCTGATGATGCACTATATGCAGGGGAGGTGCTAGAGGAGGAACAGGAGTCTGAGCCAGAAGAGACCACCAGTGGAGGACATGGTGTGGTAGCCAAAGAAAAGCCACCGGTGCTACAGGCCATCCGGGGAATGGATCAATATGACACAGACTCTGATGAAACCAGTACCTCTGGTGCTGAACGGGATATCCAATCCTCTATGCTGTCAGAGGGGAGTGCACCAAATGTTGGAGTTGTTGTAGGCTGTGCATCTGTAGGGGCTCAGGTGCCCTCACAGGGCAAGTCAATGGTGTCACGTTTGTCTGTGGTGGTTATGGCTGCAAGGTCAGGCTCCACAGTATTGGTTTCTGGCCCTGGGACGGATGACCAAGGGAGGGATGTAGTCATGCAGCCACAGACAGCAGCATATCAAGCACCATGCTCCCTTAGGTCAGGCAGGTGTGGGCCCTACACACATGGTGGACCTGTGGCGGCAGGGTGCTGCCTATGAGATGTTGGCTCAGGGCATGGATAGGGTGGCCAATTCCATGATACCCCCAGAAAGACATCTAGAGCAGCAGTGGCAGGCATTGCTGTCCACATGCCGCACACACAGGCTACGCATGGAGGCCAGCAGCAGGAGCCGACGGGACGATCTGAGGTCTCTACAGGCATCCCTGAGTGCAGAGAGTCAGGCCCACAGGGACACCCTGCGACAAGAGTTGTTGGCACTCAGAGCTTCAATGGAAGTGCTAGAGGCAGCCCGAAGTACACAGTACCAACAGGAGATGCAACAATTGAGGCAGACCATCTCAGAGGAAATGTGTGCATCCCGTGAGGTGTTGCATGAGGACGTCTGAGGCTTCATGTTGCAGGTGAATTCCTCTGAGTCCCGTTTGGTCGCTGCCACTGAGGACCATCCCATGGCAATACGCGTGTCAACCTCCCTTACCACAACGACCTTCTGATTCTACACAGGAAGGTGGTCACAGCAGAGACAGGCCTCCCAATCCAAGATAGCTGTGTGGTCCATTAGCCCATGGAGGGAATCATTTTTTCAACATCCACACATGTGGGAGTTGACGTGCACCCTCTCCCAACCCCCTCCTGGGTGGCCCCCCACGGTCCAAGATGGACATTTGTATTCTTGTTTTTATTATTTTTTACACCGCCCTGGATGTTGGCATAGCATATTTTGTTTTGCCCTTTCCTGGTTGTGTTGTTTGTTGATTTTTGACTTGATTGCCCTTGAGGCATGCCATTAACTCCTCAGGGACTACACCTGTGCTGTGGTGTCCTTGCAGGCATGCCTAGTGAAATCAACTAGCATGTTTGCATGGGGGTACAGAGGATGGCATGTGCAAGTAATTATAGGTTTGTTGTTCCATTGCACGCGTGTGCTGTGCCAATGGTACTGCACAATGGCTGTTTTAATATGTTCTCCCATGTTGGTCCAGTAATCTGTGATGTGGCGGTGACTGCTGTCCCGGGGGAGACACCCTGCACTACTCGGAGTCCATGCTCCCCATGCCCTCCAACAGACACAACAGACACTGTCCTTCCTTTACCAAATTAGGAAAAACACTACTGGTGAAGGTCATGTGGGATTTACACCATGCAGGCACAGTCATTGGACAAGCGTTTGCACTGTCTTGCATTTTGAGCATGCATCATTGTTGGGCATGTTTGCTGCATGTGTCGGTTGTCTTATATGTCCTTTGCATGCTCACATGGCGTTATGTAATTAGATTGTTGCTCATGTCACTGTGTAACCTAACTATGTGGATACCTATATGGGCGCACCAACTGTGCTGTACAGCATGTCATTGTACATGTGAAAACCAGGCTGTTGACTCCTTGATCTTTCATTTCCTTGTTATTCCCTCTCTGTGTCACTCTCTCTCTCACTCTCTCTGGTGTGGTACACTGTACTTCTGTACAAATCACTATCGATAACCATTCAACCTGTGTCGATCCTGCACTCTGTGGTTTATGCATATTTTCTTTCTGTGATCAGTTATGACCATGTATTTGCATGTAGTTTGTGCTGTTACTCTGCATTGCATTCCATTTAGGCAAAGCGTCTCTGGATGGTGTGAATTGTATGCAAGGAAGGTGAGTTCCACGGACAGGCGAGTGCATGGCATTTGCTCACACTTCTGTGGTGTTTGCATGGGAGCAGGGCACTGTGTGTGTTCACTCTGGATTTACTCAACTTGTGGTCAATCACTATTGCTCGAGGGTGGCATTGATCACACAGGGGTGATTCCAATGATGGTTATGGTCATGTTCATCAGATGGATTGCTGGGGCCACTGTTCACTGATTATGATAACTGTGCTTTCTAACTGTGTGTCTGGCTTTCATGGTTGTTTGGGAGTGTGTAGCATGGTCAACAGTTTTATTTACTGTGGCAGGTGCAGATGTTTGGTCTGAGGCATGCATCATTCAGCTTTTGTCATGTCTAATGAGTGACACATCAGATCCCTGTCAGTGTTTGTGGGATTAGGGATGTTTATCACATTTGGCGGGTCAAAATGATGGTTTAACTATTAGAGTAGTGCTACAGCATCGTGAAACATGTTGCTATATCTGCTGGTATGTGCACTATTTGCTCTAACAGCACATCAGGTTTTGTGTTGTTAGTGGGTTTTCTTCCTTTTCTCGGGCATGCAGCAACATGGTGTACGCAGCTTCTAGTGCAACGTGTCTGGGTGCATGGTGGTGCGGCATTGGAATAGCTGCAGGATTACACCATTGGTATGCTGTGACAATGAAGTCTGCATTGACCATGGTCTGGTAGTTAACAGTGTACTTTTACCAGTATTAAATTGTTGATGAATTTATATTTTTGCTTGATGTTGTTGGCTTATGTCTTCTACTGCCGCTCCATCGGTATGCAGAAGCACTTTGTGCCATCAAGCAGGGTTCTGGCGGAGTAGCAAGAGGTGAGTGGCCGAATGATTGTCAATACATCCACTGTATAACCTCCAACACCTCCTTCACACTACCTTTGTTATGCACTCACAGCACGTATGTCTTGCCAATACACATGACTGAGTGATGGGCTCTTCAAACACAACCCTCTGTACATCGGCGCCCCCTGCCACTCATCATTATACATTCTCATCATTCACTCATGTCTCCCTGAAAGTAGTCAACCGAGTTGACAAGTACATGAAGGTGTCATCCCTATTGGTGTACAGCTGCTCCTACAGAACCATCATTTGCAACATCTCCTCTCTGTTCTATGCTGTTGCTGATCTATGCATACTCTCGTTTACTGCTGTTTAGTTTCAATGCTCCATCAGGCACTCATTGTGCACACCATAATTAATATAACATAGGCACAGCCTTCCTGACCACCACAATACTGGGCAATAGCTTTATACACCTTCCGGGACAAACTGCTTGCCAAATTGGTCCACACACAAGTGTATGCCCATTAGGGCATTCTTGGGGATGTACGTCAACACCAGTGCGGATTGAAACAGTCCAGAGTAACAGACACTGGGGTCACATGATGAATGGTGGCATCCCTCCATTCATAACGGCCTGCTGTCCTCATCACCCTGATGTCTCACATGCTTTTCACACAGTGATGAATTCCATCCTCATTTAAATGCACCATGAACTGACAGTGGACTTCCTTATGTCATTCCAAAAAATAAATTCCACGGAAACCCCATACTGTGTCCCCATACCGTCTCTTCTACCCTACGTCAGCCGCCACCTGTGGCATTCTGCAGGTGTCCTTTCCTTTTCCAAGCATCTTTCACATATACATTTGCCTGCTGCAATGCATATTTGATCCATTGTCCAAATGGTTAATGTGCTATGATGAGGACAGACTACTCGTCAGCACTGTTCTTAGTGACACACTGCCACCCTTATTCACCATGTCTGCCGCACAGCCATCCTGGATTTGCGCCCTCAAAATGACCTTGGCTTGTGTGCCATTTACAAAATTGCATGTCCCAATTGGCTCCTCCACAGCCTACTTCTGCTATTGACTCTGTCCTTCCTACATGTGGTCACTCCCTGCACACTCATTCCAAGACATGAATGTTGCATTAATCTTCAACTACCCACTTCCCTTAATGCCACATATTCGTGTGATTGTCAAGGAGTCCGACTTGCATGTCTTGATGCTCACAGTTAATGTACACTTCCACAACATCACGCATAGGTGCAATGTTACACGTGCTGCGGTACTGTCCATGCTACACCACTGCAACATCAAAATCATGAGTGTTCCTTGTTCTACACTGCAACACCTACCGATTAGCCAGATTATGTATGCGTGACTCGTCAGTTGACTCAGGGCCCAAGCCAACCTCTATCCTGCAATATGAATGCTTGTGAGGCTCACAAACTGTTCACGTATTACATTGTGATACCGGGATCTCATCCACAGGGATGTCTGGGTCCCTGTACCATCTTCTACGCTTCATGATGATATACTACACTTCTGTACTCCTGCATTCCTCTGGCAACTACTCCCTGTGTGTGATGCACTTAGGTATTGGAAGGGATGGTGGTGGTTCAATTTATCTGTGTGATGCCTCCTGTGTAGTAGACTCACTCTCCCCCTGCACATTAAGCAAGTACTCCTTAAGGTCACATTGATCATGTAGCCCTTTCTCTTCACCATTTCATCTCCCACTGTATTCACTGCTATTGATGCAGTAGTGTGCTTCATGTCCATGTGCCTTATGTGTCCTTGGTGCCCTGACCCACCACATGTATCACGTGAGGTACTCTGTACATTGTGTACTTCCTCATGAAGAGCATAGACACCAGACTAATCACTTCCATTAGTGTATTGTTTTCATGACATTTCTGCACAAGTTGTTCTCCATGCACTAATCCACACCCTGTGTGATTCATTCGGAACAAGACGGCTAGGATTATGATTGACGTCAAGGCCAGGGACCACATCTGTCTGCCACTGGCTAGCCGTGGCAGGAAGCATAGAGTCATAGGAAGTATACATTGTACACAGGGATTTGTGGGGCCTACGTACTACCTATCTGCTGCTGTTCATATCTCAATGCTGTCCCTGTCCCTCCAGAGCCATTTTATCATGTTACTCCGTCCTTCTTCAGGTGAGCCATTTTTTAATGGAGATTTTTGGTGGTGGATCTTTATTATCATCAGGGGCAAACCTCTGGGATACCCATCCTGCCACCCTCTGTTTGGGGGCTCATATCCTTAATCCATGTACTACCTTGTAACCCTAGACCGAACCTAACCTCATTTTGTTTGGTGCCAGCATATTGAACAGCATCTCATAGCCATCTACCAACCAATGTACCCTTGTATGGGTACTCCCCTGTACTCATCCCGATCATACCCATTTCCTCACTGCTCCTTATCCAGCACCCTTCCTAATTGCTCCCCCGTACCTGCTCCCTCCATCCATGCAGTTTAATTCCCCCCACACAGTAACTCCGCACCCTCCTCATTCATCAATGTACCCGTGTTCACCCTCGTCAATACTTCCTCACCTGCTCTCTGCTATGCACCGCACATGCGTTCCCCCCTTATCCCAACTATTCCTTCTTGTAGGAATCCTTTTCACCTTGTCACTGCTACCCATCCTGCTGCAACCCCTCGCCAAGATGTTGCTGGCTGCATTCTACCGCCTGTCTCCCTCCAGCTGTATCCCGGTTGGGGCAACCAATAACAGGGCCGTAAAAAGGCACCGGGTGGCCTGCAGTATCAACAAGCTCCGAAACCACAAAGCCCAGAGGGGCTGTACAACCACAACACCGCCGATACTTGCTCTATGCCGGGCCTGGGCTCGATCCCTCATACCCCCTAATACTAGAGTAGGCCACCCCCTAATTCACCTTAACTACTGCACCCTTCTCTCACTTAACCAAATGCCCCTTACCATACCACCAAATTCCTGTCCTTACTTTAAAATAGAACCCAAATCTATCTTCACCTGCCCTCATCTTGATCCTTCCTTCTTGGGCCCTTCTCTTAGACAACTCCAAATCTCTAATGGTCAGATGCTTCCCCTGCAAGTACCTCCTTCATAATGACCTCCCTGTTCATCTCAAACTTTATTTGGACTACATGAATTATGGGAGCTGCTGTTGCATGGCTGGGTAATGGCCGCCACTTGAAAGAGCTCGGAAACAGGCTAAGGAACATCCTTTCTTTTATCCTGCTATTGCCGGCGTAACTCCATGAAAGTTACACTCGATTGTGCATTAGAACATCCTGTGCACCAGAGGCGACGTCCGAATCTCCTGCAATGCAGTTTGCTGACGGAATCTGCGCCTGGCCTTCTACACGTGTGGCGGCCATTCCTTGCTACGGAGGCAGGAGCCTCCAACTTGTGCCCGCACACGCTGCTGCCCTAGCTGCTTCAGATCTGTCACCGGAACCCTCTCCCGACGGATCTGCAGAATGAGGAGCTCTGGCGTGGTGCCACCTTTTTCATGACGGACTGGGTGGCCTTGAGAAACCCTCCTCTTCCACCCTGCATCCAGCCTACACCCCCGGCATCTCCAGCTACGGTGCCTGGGCTGTTTTCATCGCAGACAAGCCAGCCCGAATGGCCAGATGGTTCCTAACCACCCCTCCACATCACGCTTGATTCTCCTCTGGAAAATCCCTGCGTGAGGCCATCTCCCTGTTTAAGCCTCCAGCTTGGACTGTGCCTACCAGGTTTCATGCCAAGCTGCCCTCCACCTCGACGCAGAAGGTGGGTGTTCCCTTGCACTGACACCATTCACAGGCGCATTTATCCTGGCCCTACTCACAGTACTCTTGAATGCTCCCCGGGTTGGTGTCCGGCACTTTGGGGCACCCTGGTAACAGAGACTCCAACTGCAATAACTGCATGCGTGGCACCCCAAGGCCCCAGTTATCTAGGTTGCTGGGGGATATCCTCGAGGTGTGACACCTGCCCCAAGTTGCTCTCTGGCCCCAGTTGGCGGGATCTATCTGGCCCCCTCCCCTCCCGCCCCTGTTGCCATTCCGGGCCCCTTTTTCCGGTGGTTGGGAGTCTGTTCCCAACCCTACATCCAAGGAGTCCATGAGTGGACATAAGACCAACCCTAGCCCCTGCCAGCTCTGATCCTTCCATGCACCCCTCCTGATCAGGCACCAGTAACGGAACACTGTGCCCACAACGTCTTTGGTCCCAGACGCTGCATGCTGCAACGCTCAGGGTGGGCTACACAACAACATCCAGCTATATGGTACCTGCCCAGCCCAACTGATTCCTCCTCTCCTGCTATTGTCCGTAAGAGGCCCTGGTACTCCTGTACCCCAGCTTGCAAATCTGTCCTACCAGCCCCCCCAGCTGTGCACCCCAGGCAGCTGCCCTTTGTGACCTGTTGTCCTGATGGATTGGCTCACCCAACCTAGATTGATAGCCCCCTCGATGGATACCTGCCCTCATCATCTGGGCATTGGGTAGATGTGGTTGAACTTGTCGGCCACCATTCGGGCTATCACTCCGGCCCTGTTGTGCCCTGCGACAGCGACACCGCTTGGTGGGAATGAACAGCTCAAATCCAGAAACTGTGAGATCTAACTGCAGTATTTGGAGACCTGGTCAGTCAGTTGCTCAAATTCCCTGTGCAGGAGGATCTCTTTTTGAACATTCCAGAACGCCCAAGCTTTTACTGCAATCCTCGGCAATCCCCCTGTTCCTCGTACATCCTACACCACCCTTTGCACTCCTTGACCGGATCACGGTCCGGGACAGATCTCCCGGCGGATCACTGGGTGGTCAGGCAGACTGTGGGGAGGAGCCCATCACCTGTAATCCTAGGTGAGAGGTCAGTGGACCATTCAATATCCTGTTGTGAGCTGACTTGTCAACTAGCCCTTTCTCCACCTCCATAAGGGAAACCCCAAGCGACAGTCGAAAATGGAACAGTTTGCTAGGTCGGACCAGCTCCCCGCTCTCCCCTCCGAATCCCCCTGGACCTTCACAACTGGATGTCTCTTTACTTAATCAGATGCTACTGGCCTTGAAGGGGAGCACAGATAACTTGGGGGCAAAGATAAATGCTCTTACCTGCAAGGTAGATGTCTCTGCAGTCCAGATCAAAAAACTATGTGGCCGCATGTCGGAGGCAGAACAAATGATTGGTGATGGCAAAGACAAGATTTTAACCCTCCAGCCAGAGGTTGCGTCTCTCCAGCAGAATATCAAGAGGGTGATGGCCAAGAACGATGATCTTGAGGGGAGATCCAGGAGGAACAATATTCGGATAACTGGGATACCCCAGTCCACCCCCATTGACAATATGGAGTCCTTCACCGAGAAACTTCTCTTGGAAATCCTGGATAATACTCCGGTCACCCACATGTTTATGGTGGAGCGAGATCACTGATCTTTAGCAGCCAAACCGCTCCCAGGAGCCCCAGAGAGGGTGATAATAGCCCACATTTTCAGCTACCAGGACAGGGATATTCTGCTCCAAGTGGCCAGGGAGAAGGGAGAGCTACGCTGGGGTTCTGCAACAATTCAAGTTTTCCCTGACTTCAGCCCACAGGTGCAGGACCAGAGGAAGACCTTTCTAATGACCAAGAATATCCTTAGGAAGATAGAAGTCTGATACGCTATGCTATTCCCAGCCAAGCTCAGGGTAGTGCTGGATCACAAGATGACCTCCTTTACATCCCCTGAGGATGTGGAACGCTTTGCCAGAGATATTCTGGAACCAAAAGGCTCCCCCCCAGGGTGGCCCATAACTCTACACCTCTGCAGTTGCCTACCAAGCTGTTTCCCCTGACTGCAACCTATTTCAATTTGTGCATTGGAATAGTATCGCTATATAATACAGATAATCTGCCCTCCTTGGGGGGCTACTGCAAAGCAACAATATGATTCCTCAGGCCTGTATCGAACGGAGCATCCCCAGCCGACGCAACCCCCCTTAGTTGCCTATTGCTGTCTATGTGTTAACGTCTTGTGATGTTTTCCCTCTCTAGTGTAGGGATGGACGGGGTGGGGGGGGCTATTGGGAGCCGGTAAGTTATAGTTTCTTGTGTGGGTGGGGGGTGAGAGGCCTCTATTGGGATGTCGATACGTTTGGATTGTTGATTTCATAGTTAGGGATGTCAGGAACTGCCACTTGACAATTGATATTTCTGGAGGCTGTATTTCTGAATGGAGAGTTGGGTTCCTTCATACCGTGACTCATTATACACACGCAGGGGGAATAAGTGATATTATGCAGGAGGTGTTAACCTGCCCACCACATATGCCTCACCTGATATGACACAAGAACACCAAATGCCATTAACTGTGTTAACCCGGAAAATACGGGGGTTCACAAATGCGAAGAAAACACGTCTTGTTGAAAATTATGCAAAAAATCATGGGGCCAATATCCGATGCCTAGAGAAGACACACCTGGCATGTGGAGACAAGCTTCCTGGCCTGACGGGGTTGGGGGTTCACAGATATGGTTCCCCCTATTCAACCTACTTGCCTGCTGTTGCTACGTATATCCATCAATCACTGGAGTTTAAGCTGCATGCTAAGATTGGGGATGTTGAGGGACGATTTCTGATGCTAACGGGCAAGATAGTGGGGTGGAGGGTTGTGATCATTAACATATATGCCCCAAATAACAATGACCCAGAATTTTTCCAGCGTTGTGCGGCCCGCCTGCACACGTGCCCGGACTATGAAGTAGTTTGGGAAGGTGACTTCAATGTAGCCTTCTCCCATGACCTCGACAGATCCTCAGTAGCCCTTCACCCCACCCCGAAAGCAGCTCAGAAATCGGCAGTTATAGCTGATTATCATGACCTCCATGACTGCAGGAGACTACTACACCCCACGACCAGAGAATACTCTTTCTACTCTGGGATGCATGGTAGCTCCTCCAGGATTGATCGAACCTTCCATGGGACGTTAGGGAAGCCCACATCCTTCCCCGCTCTTTGTCTGACCATTCACCGGTGCTGGTGAGCTTCGTGGCATTCCCCCAGCCCCCCCGGCCTCCTAGACACATGCGCTGGTGCTTCAGGGCATCATCTTTCGCAAGGAGATCAGGCAAGACATCCAGACTTTCTTTGAAATAAACACGGGTTCGGTAGCAGATCCCAGAGTGGTGTGGGAAATGTTTGAAGTGTTTATATGGGGCTGTTGTATTGCAAAGGAGGGTGGGTTTCTTAGATCCATATAGCGCTCCATTTCCTCCCTTGAACATGAGATCAAGCTTGTAGAAATACAACCAGGTCTCCAAAACTCCCATGAGGTGGGTACCCGACTCCTAAAGGATACGGACAAGCTGACCCTCCTTGCTGAAAGAGAAGAGCATTACTTGGGTGAGATGATTGCGACTGCCACTTATGCCTAGAGCGATCGTCAGAAATGAACCCTGGCCTGGGCAAACAAACGTGAGCACCAGCTAGATTCCATATTAGAAATAGAAGACTCGGAGGACTCCAACAGGGAGATTAATAATGTGTTCCGGGACTATTATTAAAGTCTCTACATGTCACAAACTGGCACCACTCAGGAATCGATTTCTATGTATCTAGATAGGGTGGCCCTGCGCTGGTTGGACATGGCCCAAGGCACAGCTCTGAACAAGCCCCCCTCTGATGAAGAGTTCCGGAACGCAATAGTATCCCTTCCCAATGGCAAGGCCCTCGGACTAGACAGTATCACGTCTGAACTATATAAGGCTTATGCCGAACAATTATCCCCCAATTGTGAATCATGTATAATGCGGCCTGATTGAATGGAGCTCTTCCTGAGTCCACTAGGACTGCTCTTATTACAGTCCTGCTAAAACCCTCCAATGACCCACATAAATGTTCCTCATATAGACCATTATTGTTGAGTAACACTGATAACAAAATTCTTGAAAAAATCCTCGTGGACAGGTTTCTGCCGCATATGCCTGCATTCGTCCTCCCCAACCAGGTGGCCTTCATCCCCAGCCACTGTACCCGGAATAATTTGCACTGCTTGTTCTCCGTTATGCACAATGTTGACCCAGAAATCCCAATAATAGTAGCCATGCACAACGCGGAAAAGGCATTTGATTTGGTGGAGTGGGCCTTTCGTTTTGAAGTACTCCGGTGATTGGGTATTGGCACTGCATATTCTTGTATTCAGCCCAATAGCCAAAATATATACTAACCAAATGCTGTCAAATAGTATACATCAGACACAAGGAACAGGCCAAGGGTGCCCATTGTCCCCAATCCTTTTTGCATTGGCTATTGAACCTCTAGCGTGTGCCATAAGAGAATTCCACACCCACAGAGGTGTCAAAATGAATTCCCACCTCTCCATCATTATGCAGATGACATGCTGCTGTACATGAAACATCCCAAACACAATATGACACCTTTGGTAGAAGATATAGTTCTATTCAGTACTCTTCCGGCATTAAGATGTATTGGTCCAAATCTGAAGTCCTCCCCCTGACTCTCTGTGTGGTGCATCTGACGTAGGCGAACAATTCCGGTGGTGCCCAAACAGTATCTGCTATCTAGGCGTGCATGAGAGCACCTCCCCAGCCCACTATTCAAATTTCACTAGGTTACCACGCTGAAACAGTTAGAACATAAGGTCGATGCGTGGCTCTGCCTACCCAGTTCACAGGCAGCCTGCATGGCCTTGTTTTGTTTGTTTGTTTTGTTTATTATTTATAATGCGCAAACGTACGCGGGATCATTGGGGTGCAGCTTGTACAAGAATTTTCAAAGCTTAGTTACAGTACATAGGTAAAATAAACAATACAAGAGTAAGGTACATCAATATTATATACATGGCAACAGTGAAGTAAGCAGGCTGTTATATACATATAGGCAGGAGGTACACAAGTTAGCAAGGTGTGCGGGTGGTGTTAGGCACTGCGTTGTCTTAATGGGTCACCAATTTTAGCCAAGAGATTACCTTGGAGCGGAAATTCTGATAGGGGAGGTCCGCTCTGAAGTTAGGAGGCAGGGAGTTCCATAATGTGGCTGCTTTTACCTGAAAGCTGTTGCCCCCTATCGAGTCGCGTTTGTAGTGGGGAACAACTAAGCAGTCTTTATAAACTGTTCTGGCGGGCCTTAAGGGAGCCTGTCTGTGGAATCTGTTAATCAGGTAAGTTGGTGCAGCATTATTAAGAGACTTGTGGGTGAGTGATGCTGTTTTTAACAGAATTTCTATCTTTGGTGGAGAGCCAGTTGTTCTGTTGGCTGAGTTTTGTGATGTGTTCTCTTCTGGAAATACCCAGAGCAGCTCTGAGAGCGTTATTCTGGAGGGTTTGCAGTTTTGTGGTGGTGGCCTTGGAGGATCCCAGGTAAAGAGCATTGCAGTAATCAAGGCGATACAATATGAGGTCTCTGGAAAGTGTCAGGCAGCTAAAGTCCGACAAGAAAGGTTTGGCTGCGCAGATTAATTTACACGTATAGGCCGTGGAAGATGCAAGGGAGCTCACTTCTTTTTTGAAGGAGAAGCTTTGGCCTTGGCCAAAATGGTAATTCTCCCCAAACTCCGATACATTTTTAATAACATCCCTTCATGGCCTCCAGCCACATTTTGGTCCCGACTCAGGATCTTGATGATCCGCTTAGTGTGGGCAGAGGGGCAGACAAGAATATCCTTTGATACAATGGTTTTAGCATACGAGCAAAGTGGTCTGTAGTATCCCGATTATGGTCCTACTTTTTGACAGCGCAGATTCACCACTCTGTATGGTGGTGGGCCCCGTCCCCAGATCTCACACACATCCTTCTTGAAAAACTCACAACCTACCCAAATGACGTAAAGAGACTACTCTGGGGCACCTCTGCTAGAGAGGAGAAATCTGAGATACAACATGAAGCCAACACTTTGAGGGCCTGGAACGCGCTGCAGCGGGTAACCACACACATAGGCTGGTTCTCCCAAGACATGGCCCTGTATCGGCCTAAAGGTATTCCCCTCACCCACTAATGCATTTTTAGGCAACTCTTTCAGAGGTTTGGGACTACCAAGCTGGGTGATTTTTTGCAGCAGGGGAAATTCATCACTTGGGAAGACCTGAAAAGTAGGGGTGAATGCACGGCTGTTAAAAAATTACAAAGATTACTGTATTTCTGGAAGTGGGAGGTGATCGTGAAGACACATCAGATATATACCTCCAAGGTTAGATGGGATACCACACTGGCGAAGGTGCTTACAGAAGACCAATGGAAACAGGTCTGCCTACAAACCCACACTAGCTCCATGAATAGCTGTTTCCGGCTGATACAATTTAAATGTATCCACCAGATGTACTACTCCCCGGCCAGACTTCATAACTTTTACCCAACTAGATTTCCCCAATGCATTAGGTGTAGATCTGACACTGCTGACTTTTTCCATGTTCTTTGGTGCTGCCATAGAATGCGTCCTTTCTTTCGTATTAAGGAAACTGTGTCTGAAAATTGAGAAATCCATGACCCATGTGGACCTGAACAATGGCTGCTCGCCCTATCGGACCCAGGCCCAAAGAACGAGCTGAAGTTAATAGCAATGGCCTCGGTGGTGGCCAGATTATTTATTGCTAGGACTTGGGCACAATGTAGGGCTCCCTCCTACTGAGAATGGTTTAATTATATGAACATGTGTGAGAAGAAGGAGTCCCCATATGCCTCATCACTTCATGAGGGTAGCAGACCAATGGATTACTGGGCCCTCTACAGAAACCATGTGAACCAGGCTGTGTACAGCTCACACCCAAGTTCCCCCAGAGACACCCAGTCATGTCCCCACCGATGGTGAAAAGGTTTGGCTCTGCCCCTTGTGATACTTACATGTCTGTGGTCTCCACTGTAATATTATGTCTTGTATTGGCACTTTTGTTTGGGGGGAGGGGATATGGGTTTGGTTTGTTTGTGTTTTTTCTTCATGAACTGTTGTTCCTTTTGGTCGACAATCAGTGACTGTACCAACTTTTATGTTTGTCGACACTTACTAAAAACCTAATAAAGAAAGTTTAAAACAAAAAAAAGGAGAGTCTGTATACCAGCCCTGCTTGCTTATTCGCCCGCACCAGCAGCAGGAGACACGGCGAGCCGCACACCACACTGCCACCTGGCAGCCACCGCTGAACACTGCAACCGGCTCACAAAACTGGAGCCCACAACAGCTACGAAGCTCCCGCCCTGGGTGGGAAACCAAACCCAGATGCTGCTCGGTGGGCCCCAGATACTCCACAATGTACTCCTGATCCGTAACATGACAAGCCCCACAACTGGAACACAGGCTAGCCTCGAGCAATATCAGGAAATGGCCAATGCCATACAGGCTATCTAACGAGCAGATAACGCCGCTTTGAGACAGCAAGTTCAACAGAGAAAAGACACCAACGGAGACTTAACTCCTATTTCCCTACCATGCGGAAAATTTGATGGCAACCCAAAAAAGGTGAAAGAATTCCTCGATGCTTGTACAATACAATTTACCTTTCGCCCTAAAACATATGAGCTGGGCAGGGGTAAGGTGGGATTTTTGATTTTCAATATGGTAGGTAACGCCCTGTCCTGGGCAACTCCCTTGGTGACTGCTACAGATCCATCCTTAAACAACTATGGCACCTTTGTAACACATTTGAAAACAAGATTCGAAAGACCCGAAGTCTTCTATTCAACTTTTGAGAATCTACTGGACATACGTCAAGGAACCGTGGACCCACAAACATATGTCACCAACTTTCAGAAAGTAGCAACCGAAGCCGGATGGCCGGAGATGGCTCAACAGGCCATTTTCCGTCATGGTCTGCACGAAGACTTAAAAGACGAATTGGCTAGAGTGGCCAGGCCTGCATCTTTCCAGGAACTAGTGGCCTTGGTTTTGCAGATAGACTACCGTATGACCGAAAGAAGAGCAGAGAAAAAGAGATCCTGTTCTTTTTCTGCCCTACCTAGCCTACCCCCAACACCTGAAAAGACACCAACTGAAGAACCTATGCAGATAGGAACAGCAAGAGGACCACTTACTGCATGCGAACGAAAGAGACGCAAAGATCTCGGGCTGTGCATGTACTGCGGCTCCAATACTCATTTGCTACGGGACTGTCCCGAGGTACCTCCCAGAAGACAGGGAAACGAAAGACCCAGACCTTGAACAGGGAAAAAGAAGGGGAAAGTAAAATTAATCCCTGTGCATTGGCTCAACCCGCTGTTATTGACAGCAACAGTCTAATGGTGATCAAGATTCTTATTGACTGGAACATTGGAAATCCTGTTGAATGTCTAGCCATGTTGGATTGTGGGGCAGCTGGTAACTTTGTGGACGATAAGTGGACCATGGAGCATCAGATACCAAGACGCTCCAAAATACGACCTATCCCAGTTGAAGGGGTTGATGGTACCCCGTTAACCTCCGGACCCATCAGTCAAGAGACACAGGGATTAAAGGTTCAGATGTCCAATCACCATGAATATCTATCCTTTGATCTGATAAGAGCAGCACATTTTCCTATTATCTTGGGCATACCATGGCTTCGAAGACACAACCCAAGCATAGACTGGTGTCGGAACTCGTTTGAATTTCAATCCCATTACTGCTGTCAACATTGTTTGATTCCAGAACCTGCAAAGCCGAAAGTACAAACAATGGTACACAGATCCATAAACAGTGTCAGCTTGATACCTGTCCAATACCAAGAGTATACTGATGTATTTTTAGACACTCAGCCACGGAATCTTCCACCTCACCAAAAGGAGGTTTGCAAGATCGAACTGGTTCCAGACACAGAAGTACCGTTTGGAAGAATGTTCCCTTTGTCACTACCTGAAAAGGAGGCCCTCAAGGAATACTTAGCCACAAATCTAAAAAACGGACTCATCCGTGAATCTTCCTCATCGGCAGGGGCATCCCTTTTCTTTATTTCAAAGAAAGGGACGACCGAACTAAGACCATGTATCGATTACCGAGGACTTAACAGTCTAACCATAAAAGACCGGATCCCATGCCATTGATGAAAGACATTATAGAGGCTGTCCACGGAGCCCGGGTTTTCACCAAATTAGATCTTAGGGGAGCATATCATCTTCTGAGAATCTGTGAAGGAGACGAGTGGAAGATGGCTTTTAGAATACCTCTTAGACATTACGAGTACAGAGTCATGCCCTTTGGTTTAGTGAACGCACCGTCCCAGTTCCAATGGTTTATGGACAAAATATTTGCGGATGTCGTATATTCTTCGGTTGTAGTATATTTGGATGATATACTCGTTTTTTCCAACACTCTGGAAGAACACCACCAACATGTTCAAGAGGTACTACAGAGGTTGAGAATGAACAGTCTGTTGGTAAAACCCGAGAAGTGTGTCTTTGAAGCTACAACCATACCTTACTTAGGGTTTATACTCTCAGCAGACAGCGTGCAAATGGACCCCTCCAAAACACAAGTAATAACTCAATGGTCGGTACCCACTTCATTGAAGGACATTCAGAGATTTTTAGGTCTTGCCAACTTTTACGGTAAATTTATACCCAACTTTTCAGAAATCATCTTGCCCATTACTAATCTCTTAAAGAAGGGTGTTAAATTTGTTTGAGACCTAACAACAGAACAAGCTTTCCAAAGACTCAAGACAGCTTTTGTGACTGCTCCCATATTGAGACAACCAGACCAGTTCTTACCTTTCATTGTAGAAACTGATGCTTCAGGCGGTGCAATTAGGGCAGCACTACTGCAAAGGAAGGAGGATGGATTGGAACACCCCATCACCTACTACTCTCATACGCTTAGACCAAGTGAACGAAATTACTCTGTCTTGGAAAGAGAACTCCTGGCTATTAGGCAAGCATGTGAAGAATGGAGACATATATTAAAAGGAACCATTCACCTTTTCAGGTTCGTACTGACCAGCAAAATCTAAAGGTACTCCAGAAGATGGAATGCCGGAATTCCAGACATGCCAGATGGGCCTATTTTTTCTCTCAGTTCGACTTTGTTCTGACATACTTACCAGGAAAGGACAATCCTCTTGCTGATGCTCTCTCACGTAGTCAAGGAGACTTTGGAGGTTATCAGGGTCAGGAGATCCTTTTAGCAGGGAAGCGGTTTGTTAATACCTTTAACACTTCTCTGCAACAAGTACGATCCGCCCAGAGCAAGGAAAAGGACCCTCTAAACAAGGGTATGACTCAAAGGGGAGAACTGATATTCAAAGAAGTTTCTTTGTTTCAGCCTACAACCGACTAACAAGAACAAGCAATGGCCTGGTGTCATGACGTACCATTAGCAGGACACAAGGAACGAAATGCCACTTTAGAATTGGTTTCTAGACAATTGTGGTGGCCCACGATGGCAAAATATGTCAGGAACTATGTTGCCTCATGTCCTGTATGTGCCCAGAGTAAGTACGCATATTGCAAACCCCTGGGTCTTCTACAGCAGGAAACCCCTCCAGAAGGTCCGTGGCAACACATCTCCACTGATTTCATTGTAGACTTACCCGTTTCTAACGGGTACTCAGCCATCATGGTCACGGTCAATTTATTCAGCAAATTGGCTCATTTCTCACCCTTAGAAGGGTTACCCACACCAGGCATTACTGCAGAGGTGTTTTTGAGAGACGTGGTCAGTTTACATGGACTACCCCAGACCATAGTATCAGATCGCGGCTCACAATTCACATCAAAATTTTGGACTGTTCTATGCAAATCTCTAGGAATAAAAAGATCCCTTTCATCTGGGTTTCATCCGGAAAACAACGGACAAACCGAACGTCTCAATGCCACTTTAGAACAGTACATCTGATGTTTTTGTAATCAAGAACAGAGTGATTGGTATCAGCTTCTGCCCATGGCAGAATTTTCCTACAACAACACCAGACATTCCTCTACAGGCATGAGTCCCTTCTCATGCACCTATGGATTCCATTCCAGACACATACCTCTGTTTGGTCAGAATTCTTCTAATGTACCCTCTGTTGATCTGCTCATGAATACTCTGCAAGACCTTCACAGGAAGACACGAGCGAACCTTGAGATGGCACTTCATAAGAGCAAAAGGTGGGTGGATCTCAAGAGACAACCCAACCCTGCATGGGAAGTTGGTACCAAAGTATGGTTGTCAACTAAATACCTACCCAGATGGATACACCGAGGCAAGTTCTCTCCCCGTTACATTGGACCCTTCCGGATCACGGCTAAAATTAATCCAGTAGCCTTTCGCTTGGCTCTGCCAGCCAAACTACAAAGAATCCATCCGGTGTTTCACACCTCATTACTGAAAGAATACACAGAGGACTTACACAAAATAAAAATAAAAAAGACAATCGGATTCCAGCAGAAAGAAAGAACCAAGGAATACAAAGTCTCCAGACTCCTTGATTCCAGGTACAAGAATGGCACCTTGCAGTATCTGGTACTATGGAAGGGGTACCGAATGTCTGAGAGCTCTTGGGAACCTATTAGACATATATCAGCACCTCGTCTCATTCAGAAGTTCCATCGACTGCACCCGGGAAAACCAGGAGGGTGTCTACTGAGAAGGGGTCATACTGTCACATATCGCCCATGGAAAGTATGGAGGAGATGGTCGATATGGAAGAAGGACTGATTTATTCCATGCAACGCACAGCGCGTTCTAGTCTTCCAGTATTAGCCGCCTTAAAGACCAACAGATGAGAAGCACCTGTGCATTGCAACTTCCTTACTTTGTTCCCGCGAGTAAGTTTGCTTACGCTTCTTCTTGTGTTCCCTCCCCGGTTTCTGCTTACCTTGTTTGTCGTTTGCTAGTGGGTTTTGCTTTCCACTCGAACAGCTGCTTGCCTCCTTCCGTTCTGGACTACTTACCTCTCCGCTTGCACAGCGTCTATCACCGTAATCTGTTTGCCTCTCTCTCAGCCCTTCCTGCTACTGCTGTACTCTCTCCCGTGCTGGGCGGTTCCCCTGCTTTCATTGTTTTCTGTGAGCGGTGTCTACCGTCGGAGCCGTGTGTTCCTGACACACGGTCCTTTCCTTGTGTTCGATTATCTCCGCGTGTTGACCGCACACCTGCTGGACCTCAACCCGGACAACAAGCAACCGCCTACTATGACAACAACTAGTGCATTCTGGTACTTGTAGGCAACACTACTCGCCTTCACTCTTACTGGATTTCTCTACGGACTGCATCAGCTACCATCCCTATCAAGATCTACCAGGGTTTTTTCATCCAGTTTTTCCCTGGTTTGGGGTGGGCTCCCTGCTGTCCCCCCTGCCGGGCACATAGCCTCTTTGGCAAAGTGGACTCTAGGCAAGCCCGTCCTTCTCTCTTAAAATCCAAGAGCAAGATTGAAACCAAGTCCACAAGAGCCACCTGGAGAGAAAAGAAGAAGGAAAGTGCTACAGACGAAGCTACTGCGTCTCCAACAGATTCATCAGGTGAGGAGGGGGCTAGTGGGGCTAGTTGTATAGATACTGTACTTGATCAACTTGTCAAATCGGAGACATGGGCAAACCCCACTTTCAAGGATCCTACAATAGAAGATGTTATATCCAGATTCTGCCAATGTTTAAATGACATTCGCCGTCATTGAGAAGGAGACCCAGTGCTACACCCTAAAAACAGTATGCAGACCACACTTTGTAGTCAGATGGAAGATGTTATTGTGAACAATTAACCCATTGCTGTCTCATCAGAAATGCATTTCTGAAGACAGTTTTTCACCATTGTGGCCAGTATCATGCACAATTGCAAGTATGACAAGCATAAGGCTGAAGCAGCTAAGAACACTACAAACTGCCATCAATTTGCTAAGGAGATTTCCACAGCTACAAAATGACTAAGGCGAGATGTGCACCTACTTCATCACAGCAGCCTGGCAGTAAATTATTTAACTATCGCAATATGGGCCAGGAAAAGCAGAATACCATAAGCGGCACATAAGTGGAAGGTGAACAGTGAACGCTGGCAAGAATTGGCATGTGCTTCACATTTGCAGGATATGTGGCTCTTTTGGAAGATAGTCATGGAAGCAAGGCCATCTAATAACCTAGTAAATGGGGCATGTATAGACGCTTGGGTCAATGTATTGCTGAGACTAAATGAATTCGTACAACACACACTGGAAATATCTGTGCTACAAATAATACTTGGCAATACAATTTGCAGGTACAACAGAGTGTACAAACGATTAAAAGTACAAAACTATCTTGAGCTCCAGGGTCCGGTGGCTTATGCAGCCTTTTGCTTAAAAAGCATTCGGTATGGTGGGATGAAATTCTCCATAGATTATTTCAGGTAATTAGCTCTATGGGCCA
Source organism: Ambystoma mexicanum (assembly GCF_040938575.1). Lineage (NCBI taxonomy): Eukaryota > Metazoa > Chordata > Amphibia > Caudata > Ambystomatidae > Ambystoma > Ambystoma mexicanum. The sequence continues at coordinate 316,339,694 of NC_090936.1, forward strand.
ACTTCCTAATTCCTGGACTGACAGCACAGTTGTTCCTGTTTACAAAATGGGCAGGAGGGACGACGCAGGAAACTGTAGGATCTTGGCCATGCTGGATGCACCTGCCAAAATCTGTGCCTGTGCCCTCCTAGCTGAGCTTACCAACTGGATCTCTACTAATAACATCATGCCGATGAACCAAACTAGATTCTGGAAGATTTCTAGCACTATTGATAACATCTTGACCTTGGTCACAGTTGTGTAGACCTCTTGCACTTCTCAACGGCAACCTGTATATGCCCTGTAATCCAATTTTAGCACAGCATGAGGCAAGGTACGCAGAGACCTGCTCTGGACCAAACTCCAAAACTGGAACATTCCCCAGGGAATTCTTTATATGATTAGGACCCTTCATCAGAAAACCACAGTCAGAATAAGGTTGGAGATAGGGGGCAAATTCACAGACTGGCTACCCATCGCTATTGGTCTCAAACAGGGGTACATATTGGCACCCTCATTGTTTAATCTCTATTTAGCAGATTTAGCAGAGGCCATCTTTTCTAACAGAGCGTACCCTCCCAAGTTAGGGCATACCCCCGTACAATGGTTGGGGTATGCTGACAATCTTGTTTTGTTGGACTACACACCTAGGGGACTTTAGATGCAACTACATCTCCTCAGTACATATTCAGACAGTAACAGACCTAAGATTAACGCCATCAAAACCAAGATAATGATTTGTTATCCTGGGAAACATCATGTTGGTTATAGCTATAGGTGGTTACTGAACAGAAATAAGGTGGAAGTGGTCTTGCTCTACAAATATTTGGGTGTGGTTATTGACAATAATCTAGACTGGTCTTCCCCGCTAACTAGATTAACAACCCTAGTAAATCAACAACTGGGCACTCTCTAAGCCTTGGCACTCAAATATGGGGGCTACTCCATAGAAGCTCTCCTCAGGGAGAATAAAGCAAAAAGAGTATCTACCATTTGCATATGCAGTTAAAATATGGGCACATAAATTCAGCAGTAATCTAGAACTCCTGGAAAGTAAATGCCTAAAGGTCCTGAGCAGACTGACTTCCTGTATGCCCGTTGAATATTTGTATGCAGAATGTGTTCTTTGAAAGGTCAGCTCCTTCAACATTACACAACGTCCAAGCCTCCATTGGAAGATTGTTAATGCTCCCGACAATTCCATGTTAGCTAAGATAGCTGTTGGATACACATACCTTGATCCAGATTTGAGAGGAGGGGTGATAGATACATCTATAGCATAGCACACATTTGGCACACTCCTCTCAATGTTGAAGGAATGAGCTCAGTTACAGCAGAAGCAAGATTTTGTATAAAGTAGCTGTTATTGAGCTTAACAGAAATTAAATATTTGTTAGCTTTGCATCTAAGGCAAACAGTGGACCATACATTGAGTACTTTGTACAGCGCTGTAGTTTCCCTCGCTACACGTACACGTTTCCTAATAATGTAATTTTGAGTGAATATATGAAAATTAAATGTAACCTGCCAGATTCTTTAGCGATCATAGGAAGAAGCATCGGATTCCCTAGAATACCAAGAACATGCAGACTGTGTGGTAATTACAAAGGGGAAACTACGCGGCATTGGCTAATGGTATGCAATGGTCTAAAGCATCAACGTAGAACATTTTGAAAGGCTTATGGCAAGATGGGAGTTATGCACTGAGAACATTTGGAATTTGTTTATAATGGGCAATGATTTTAGTCTTATTTACCATTTGAGCAAGTTTTGAATTCATAATTATGATATAATTAATGTAATTTCTAATTAGTGATGTGACTAAGTTATTTGATGTATTTGTTTTATTTGCATGTATAAAAAGTTTTAAATGGCTGCATTATACAATAAAAAAAAAATAATATGTCGTTCTCAATCACAGAATACGCTGTTAGTATTGGTGATGTATTATGTTAATGTTATTGTTAAAGGTATTTATACAGCTCACCGTCACCAATGGAGTTGGTCTCCAGGCGGATCTGTAAACAAAAGGTGGGGGGCAGGGTGTTATACAGAAACCTGTGCAGTTCCCTCTGGGACCACTGCAAAAAGTTTAAGTCTACAGGAGTTAGCAGTAAACCCAATTGGTAGCAGTCTGTACCACCCAGATTTACCTGGTTGCTGTGGCTGAGCAGTCAGACTTCTCTCAAGATGAGTTAGGCCATATGTGGAGTATACAAGATAGGGCAATTTACACAGTAGAAGAAGCAGACACGGAACAGAGCTTGGGTGTAAAGATATATAATTATTTATTTAAAAACACATCTATGAAAAACACACTGGCACTAATACGGCAAACAACTTCAATCACAATTACTATAAGTATATCAATCCCCTAACAATATTTCGACAAGTCTAGGTTCTACGGCACCACTTATTTGCAGACAGAGGTGAATGCTTTAACCTAGATGGCACTCTAATATTCGTTAGAACGGGAGAGAAAAGGCAGGGTATGAAACCAACTCGGTACCAACGCTTTTATGAAGCAAATGCAAGGCAAGTAAGGCAGGGTCTGCTGTGGATCACAAAGTTCAGAGGCCAGGCCCACTCGGAGAGAGGCAAGGCGGTATGTCCCAAAAAGTATCACAGTGGAAATGCACTTCGAGTCTTTGTAGCAAATTGTCACAGAAAGGTTGGACCAGTTTAGAACAAAAAGTTAAGAAGGTCTGGAGGCGACCCAATGGAAAGGTAAGGATTTAAGACACCTCACGCTAACCGTCACAAGGGAAGTCAGGCGGACACAGTACCTTGAAAGTGAAGAGACAGCTCCGACGGGGGCAGTTGTTCCTGGTGGTGGATGCAAGTTGGGGCTTTGCCGGAAGATGAGAGGATCTCGTCGTCGAGGAAAAGTTGAAGATCGTTGCACCACCAGGGAAGAGACCAGCCACGGAGAGCTCCATCACAAGGCACCACCTTTTGGTCACGGTACAGTTGTTAGTGGCTATCCGGTTGCCGGGGTGCTCAGCACAGGCAATTCAACCACTACGTCCTGGAAGCAAAGAAAAAAGCAAGGGACTGGTTGTTCCCACCAGTCAGGGGAAGAAGACTCTCCAGCAGGGAGATCTCCTCTGTCGTTGGGAAGTGGTGAGTCGGTTCAGCAGGGCTCCACCGGAGGTGTCGTCGTTGCAGGTCGGCTCAGCTTTACCCTCGTCGGATTCTTAGGTCCTGTGGCAACTTCTGAAGATCCAGTCCCAAAAGCCCTGCTTTTATGCAGAAAACCCCCATTCATTCAGCCTAGCTGTAAATCAAACACGCTAAGTGGTGAGCGGGGCGGCTCGCCACTTGGGCCAATCACACCAGAGTGCGACTTGAGTTGGCAAGGCAACTCAGTCCAGGGTGCCGAAACCCCCTCCCACACCCCCTGTGGTACCCAGACAGAATGGCACCACTCTAGAGGGCTTCTGTGTAGAAGCCCGCCAAAAGTGGAACAAAGGGCTCAACCTTTGGTTCGGAGTTACAGAGGTGAACACAGACGCCATTTTAAAAACCGAGTTCTGGCAGAAAATACCACCCGGTGAATTTATTTAAGATATATAAACCGGCGGTAGGTTAGAGACTAACGTGAAAAAGTATTAGCCTCCAACAATGGGAAGAATCCTATAGGAATATATTCGGGGTCGAAGCCAAAACTCGACGAGGGGGGACTGGACAGTGCCCCCTCAAACAACAGACCCAGGGGTAATCGAATTACCCCTACCTGTACGTCCACAATAGGATGGTTTGTACTAGTTCTGTTAGTAAATGTAGGTCTAGTAAAGCCAGTGGTGACTTTACCCTGGGAGACAGTAGTCAGTCCCAGGGTATGGAGTCTATGGTGGGGATCCTCTAGGACACCCCAGTGTTACGGCACGGAGGGTGCGGTGTAACACACATAGCAAAACATATGAGGCCCTATGGAGTAAAAGACCCCATAGCCCATAGAACACATTGACATTCAAAAGAATCAACCACATTCATGTCCAAGAGTGGGAAAAAGAGTCTCACTCTTGGCAGGATGAAAAAAAACAAACTCCAGGAATCCAGCAAAGCTGCTGGGGACTCACTAGGTTAGGAAATTCAGCCTAAACAGAGAATTCTCCCTAACACAGGGTTAGTGGATGAAGAGAGCGTAGGAAAGTGAGAGTTGGTGTACTGTTGGCAGCTTCAGTTCTGTTTTCATTGTGCGCTGAGCTTGGGTGTGGATATAGGATCGAAACGAGTCCTTGCGTGCTGCTGTTGTGATCTATGTGTTGATTGTTTGTTGTTGCGGTGTCATTGAAGTCTGTGTGGTTTGCTCTGAGAGAGGTGGATGTGTGGGTTTTTGTGTGAATTAAGTATGCAGAAATTTGAGGTTTTGGTTAGTGGGTTGTATGTCTCACAATCCTTTTAGTTTAGTTTTATGTATCAGGTTGTCATACTGATATAATAATGGTTGGTGATTATTGTACATGTCTTACTATCCCCTGGGCACTTTATAAAGACAAAGTTCGATATTTTAACTGACCAGTTGTAAATGTTGAAAATAAAAGTGGTGCGATGTAAAGAGATCAATAAAAATGTTCTGCATTCTGTGATGATTAATGTTACTGTCTTCATGAAATGACATTGCTCACCTTTTTAAAATCCTAACTATATACAGATATTTGGATGCGGTATCCTACTAACCTATATGGTGGAGGACACTACCAGTTACACTTTGAAAAATGAAATAGTGTTCTGAGTTACCAGTAACTACCTCAATAGTAATGAATCATCCACCCAAGTAAACAAGCCAACTTGAAGATGCTGCAGAAATCGCTACGACAAAAGTATTGCCAGGTATTTGTCAGATGATTAAAAATAGATTATCCTGGCCAATGCCTATCAAAAATATGAACAGAAGCATGAATTGAAAAAAGGATTTGTTGTTTTCCAGGCCATTTTCTCTGTGTTCCATATCAGTTTGGAGCCATGTCTCTACATTACACGACCATGTCCGTGGACCCTTACATGGCAACAATATTTGTATGACAGTACAGGTTGCCACAGTGCTAATAGAGTCACTGACCGAGATTATCAAAAGATTGGAAACTGTGTGGAAACATTCATCCAATTCATATTACCTTTAATAATACAGAAATAGGAATCCTAAAACTCAATGGGCAATGGAGACTCTGTGCAGACCTAAGCTGACTGAATAAGAGGGTACACATGTCAAGTTGGCCTCTCTCTTAAAATGCAAATCCAACATTCCAAAGTATTCTCTGCTCTCAATTTGAATAAAAGATATTGCACCTCCACAGTACTCCATGGACACTAATGGAAGCTAGCCTTCAACGTTTGGAGGCAGCAGTCTGCATGGACTCGTACACCATTTAGGTAAATTGCAGTGGGAATGCATTCCTTAAAAAGGCTGTGCTTGACCTAGGAGAAAGAGAGAACTTGGCCTGTGTGGATGATTTATTGATAAAAAGTAAAACTGTGGAAAAAAAACCTAGTGGAGATAAGTTATGTACTGACACAGTTAAGGAATGCAGGTAATAAATGATCATTCAAAAAGCACCATCATGCAAACCCAAAGTAATTTTGTGAGCCATGAAATCGCAGCTGAGTCCCTTCACCCTTCAAAAAACAATATTTGCACATGGGGAAGAGCACTTAGCCAATCAAGTGACTGGAGAAAGAGGCAAGAACACACAGTGTATCACCCGCATTTTCCCACCACTAGAGTTCCTTCATTGGGAGGCACCATCTTGACTGTGGGGAGGGTACAGGGGTGGCTTTGCTCGGGCCTACCCAGGCTTGGTCTGGTGGTCCGGTACCAACCGTGTATGCCACCCAAAATGGGTGTGATTGCTACATTGAAGCTTGACAGAAGTTGAAGATCCCCACACATCTAAATAAATTACCACATATTTTAGGATTGACCAACTGCAGTTGCAAATTCATAAAGGATTACACAGAGCCTTTATATCATCCAATAAGACAGGGTTGAAGTGGGGGTGGGGTGACTCACCAACAGAGGCTGCAAATCAATTGAACAGAATTGTTCCCAAGCTCTGTGTTTGGTCTATCCCATTAAAAACAACAAGGTCTTTCTGGAGGCAACATTTTCTTATAGCCGTTTAGCTGTGAACTTGTATCAGACAAATGACCAGTTTAGAAAGGTCATTTTGGAAGCAATGAGGATATTGTTACCTATCAAAGTACACTTTTGGGATGTGAAAACATACTCCTGTCAACAGACATTGAAAACCCACTTTCCATTGATCCATGGTGAACATATAATTGTTGAGACCTCCCATCAGCTTCAACAATATATGCAGGGCCACCAGATGTAGACTGGTAATATGATAATACCAGGATTACTACTGGGAATCTTTCTGTTCAAGGCTACTGTGTAGAAATCAGATATGGCTAAAATGTAAAGTATCTGATGGCTCATTGATTACCAGACCAACATGACTGTGTCATGTATTGTTCTCTAGAAGCTAAACTTTTAAAAACAAATGGAAACATGAGGGCATACATGAAGAAAACATCTGCGTTGGAAATTCACTTATCTGGTTTATTCAAAACAAAGTCAGGTGTGAGAAAAACAGCATAATGCACATATAGATATTTTGGGGATCATTTTTCACTTTCCACTTTATAGCAGATGTACTGAGGCAGAGTAAAACCATATTTGAAAGGGCTGACTGTATCTGGTTGCCTGTAAAGGATTTTTGTGAATTTGAGCACTTGTGAAAATGATTGATTTGAGATAACCTGAGACTTGCCTCCTTTACAACAGTGTAAGCTCCCTCAAATTATATGGCATCAAGGACCAGCTGCCCAGAAGCGGCATGCCATAATCACCAATCTGCTGTCAATCAGTCCTCTTTCTCTCTGCTCGGCTTGACAACAAAGGGAGACATTGATGCCAATAGCAACAGCATGTTTTTCAAAGTAGACAACTACCCACCATCTCATCTCTGAAAATCCTCCTGCAACCGGTACGACGTCCTTTCATCGCAGGGTTAACCATTGCTGGGTTTTTTTCATGGACATTTTAAAGAAAATAAAAACACATCGAATTTTAGCTGGGGTTAGAAATATATATATATATGGGGTGTGGGTGTTTGGAAATAGAAAACAAATTAAAGGGGATGGGGATTTCTAGGGGGGGGAAATTCAATCAGTTTTTTCGATACAATTTCCACAGAGAAAAACCCAACGAGGGTTAATCCTGCAATTAAATGACATGGAACCCTGCCAGCCAATGCTGCCATCCAGTTCCTGTGGCATGCATTGGATTGCAATCCACAACAATAAGGAACAAATCATATCCCTCACTCATTAGTACTCAGCTAAATATCCTCACATTGTCTAATTCAATTGAAATGATGAATGCTTGCCAATTATCCAATGAAGCATGGATAAATACATATTCATCCTGAATAAATGTTGCTATTCAAGTGATTGTTAGAATCCTTAGACTCAAACCTGAAGAGCTGTTTTAAAACAATATATCTATAACCACATATTAGTCAAACATTTTATTCAGAATGCCAGCACATGTAGAAAGTATACATTCATGCATAGAACATGTTCACAAATCTTTCTGTAAGGAATAAACAATAGCTTAACAACATACACAACAATTTTCTTCAACAAAATCAAATTAGCGTTTAAAGGACCCTTATAACTTTGCCTTAATTAAAAGCATTGTATCACATTATACACTGATATTATCACCACTACACAAGAACGAAGGTGCAAAGTGTTTTTGGATTGCCAATTTCTCAATGCCCTTAACATAATATAGGAAGATATTTTTATAGGAAGAACCTCACCCTACAGTTTTTTCCATATTGAAAAGAATGTGCTTACATAATATTTGGGAGATCAGTTGGTACATACAAATACCTGGAATGTATGGGGACACTTGTAGGCATAACTATAACAATAATCAGAGAGAATCTGAAGTGCTACATTGAACATATGGAAATATACTAATCAAATTCTGAGGTACCATTGCTCCAGGGTTGAATATCAGTGTCTAAACTATCAATAAACCCCACACCTCTAATACACCAGAATGGATCATAACAGATTGGAATAAACAAGCAGACAATTTAAATTATAAACCTCCTTGCCCAATTTGGTAACATGCATGGAACGGCTGTCTTATCTACTCTAAAGGTTGTGGATCGTTGGTTAGTTGCAGCACAGCGGAAATACCATTATTACGCAATAACAAAAGGAGTGTCCAGTCAAGGTTGTAAACACATATCTACTTATTATCACAACAGACAGTCTATGAACACTACTAAATTACCACCTACCCTATAAAGGAAAGCAGTGGACAGACAGTTTAAAAGAAGGAAAAGGGATGCACTCTGGATACAGACAGGTGGGTAGTTGGTATGGTTAATAACCACAACGGTTTATTAAGATTTCTTGGTTTTAGCACACAGGTGGAAAAGGGTCTTACAATGTCTCTAGGGTCCTTCTGGGAAGGACAATGGGGGCCGAACCACAATGTACCTTTTGCTGTTGATGTTCTTGGTGGTGGACGGGGTCAAGTCCGCTTCAGGGTGCTTTTCAGGCTTCTGTGACAGAGTTCGAGATGGGAGTCATCTGCAGGTTTCAGGTGGCAAGACAGTTTGGCGAGTGAAGCATAACCAATGGCTGCAGGCTGGCCTAAACATCAGCTCAGTTTCAGGAATCATTATCTCAGTGCTGATCAGTGGTTCTGAAGCTCTTTTCAAGACGTCTCAGATGTCTTGAAGCAACTGCAGCTTGACAACGGTCAGTGTTGCAGTTGGTTGCACATCGAGGAACTCAACTGGCTCAAACATTTCCTTTAAGGTGGACACTAGTAGATACTTGTCAATGCACTTCTTGAATGGGCTTGTGTCGTCCTTTAAGGTGGACGGCCCACAACTATGGAGTGTGTTTCAGACATCTGCCTTGTCCTTGGTTGTAGGTTCAGAGACCTTCTGGCACTCCCTATCCAATCAGCTTGCTGCAGAGACTGGCAGGGCATGCATTGTGCTGACTGGATACCGGTTCTGGAGCAAATGGAGGGTCCTTTGAGTTCTGTTTCTCAATATGTTTCCTGGGAGAAGTTTAGGGGAGGAATCTTGCTTCCCTCTTTGGATGTGCTGGTCTTCCTTCACTGGAAGAAGCTGTAAGGCAGGCTGTACCTTCAGCCAGGGTCCAAGGTTGAGTTATTCTTTCTTACTTCTTGTGAAGTCTTCATATGATCTGCCAAAGAGTGGTTCAGCCCTCTTTTAAAGCCAAGTGGGCCACAGTGATTGGTGTAGGCTAAACCTACCTTAGTGAAGCAATCATGGGGTCCTTGCCAACATTCTTCTGTATGTGTAAGGTCATAACCAGAGTTCTTTGCAACAGGAAAGGGTAAGGGGCGAAAACAGGAACAAGGTGTGTCACAGAACTAATATGGCAGCACCCTTCTCTCAACAAAAATACCTCTGGGCTCACTCCCTTGTGCTCCTAAGCCCCACTCATCTTCCTGTCTGTTGTGTTCAAAGAGTCTCTCTAGTTAATGGTCCTCTATGTGTGGTTCCTGTTAAAGCGACAGGTCTCCCTTGCAGCTGCTAAGAGACCAGACTCTCTGGTTCCTGAAAACCACATTCTCGTACCTTATGAATGGGGTCTCACTAGCAGGGTAGCCTACTGTAAACAACAGCCCCAGACATGACAGTTTACTGCTATTGATACCGAGAGGCTGGAGCTGACTTCAGGTTTACACAGTTACACATGAAGGGTTGTTGGGTATCCTGTCTCCTTTGTTATGCTCAGCAGCCAGGCCCTGAGTGGGCCTGTTTGAAATACCCCCTGTTGGTATGATAATTGCTGCCACCAGCTTCAGGGCCTAACAAAAGAGCTGGGCAGTGCCATGGAGCATTTGTCAGTTAATCAGGCTGACCATGGCAGGGGGAAGGTCGGTCCTCCCCTTTCTTCAGTGTCCTCCTTGGCTGTCACACTGCAACTAAATATGACAGGGGCAGACTGTGCCTGTAGGCGGTGTCCAGCCCGGAGTGCACAAGTCTATGCTTTTGCCATGGTGGGAGCATAGGAAAATGTGTGTGGATTAGCCCTGCATATTTTCCGGAGGTCAGTCTACCATCATTCCATTTCATTAAAATTGATAAGCAGCGAATCAGTTATCAATCAAAACAGTTTTTATTTTAATCACAGTGAATTCCATAAAAGTATAAAACAAAAATAAATAATACAGTTCAGAAAAATAATCACGATACTGGATTGATTCTCCTATCAGCATAACATACGGCTTCTAAATAAAAACTCAACCACATATTTAATAGGAGTCATTAATTTGTCCATTGGAAAATGAGGCACCAAATAGAAACACTGGATGCCATTAGACACCTATTTATGCTCCATCACTGAAACATTGCCTGATAGAGTGTGCAACTACAATATTGGAGAAATAACAGTAGAAATTGGAACAGTTTTAAATAATCTGGCATACGACATAGACATGCTGGTTTAAAGAATGTGATAGGCGGTACAATGTACATCATTGTGCGCGGTAGTATAAACAATCGAATGAAAGACTGCAAAGATTAAAAGCATGACTACTAGAGTTACTCACACATGCCATGGGACAGCTTTCCTAGTTCCTTTGCCATCATCTACTCCTAAAGTATTAGTAATGGGAGTATGAATATTGAGTGAGCTTTCCTTCCAACAAATCCGCCCCTTGACCAAATCGATTGGATTAGAGACTCCATTGCATAAACTTTCCAAATGCCGCAGTCACAAACTGATCCCATAAAGCAATGTATGGCAGCTTTTCTATGTTATCCGCTTGAGTTCCTAAATCACAGTTGACGACTCACCCTATGTTGTAGAGATCACCTGCATCCATCCAGTCCCAGTTTTTATGACTGCAGCGTTTTGCATGCTCGGACTTACAGTTATGTTTTTTTTCTCCAATTTCTCCAATTATATCTATCGGCTGCAAGTTTCAGCATCTTAAGCACATTGATTAAACCGCTAATACTCCAAAAGGTGCTCCTGTTGACTTAGGACCTGCTGAAGACTCTGTAAAATGTAACCTCCTGGCGTGGTGCGCTTTATAAATGTTAATAAATAAAGAGCATGTTAACAGTAGAACAAATAAACATTTCTGCTTTCATACTTTTATTGTCATCATGCAAGTGGAATTATGGTTAAAACAAGAGATCCAGGGCACCATTGAAAATATATATACATATATATTACATGGCCACGGTAGTGGCCATGTAGTTATGGTTAAGTTGCTTTTTCCATAGGAAGAACACTTTTTGGGCGGCTTATAACTTTGCTCTCCCTGGACGAATCCTCACCAAACTTTACAAGTATATGGCTCACTCTGAATTATTTTACAAAGTTTGTTGAGGATTCGTCCAGTGGGGGCAAAGTTATAAGGGGGGTCGCAAAACTTTTTTTTCCCCATAGACTGATCCCGAAGCGGCTTGGTCCCGAAAGCGTGCTTTTGCAAATTTGGTGAAAATCCGTCCAGTAGTTTTTTTTAAATGACCAAAAAGTAGGTCACAAAAAATTAGTGATACCTGTGTTCGGTCCACGGACACACTTCCCTTTCACTCCGAGGACAGTGTCCTGATTGGCCAACCGGCCTGCCTCATATCCGCGGACATGCAACGTGTTCGCTGATTGGACGGCGCAGAGCGTGGAGCGCGTCAGATTTTCAGTAGACGTGGACGTCCGCGTACAGCGTGGTGAAACCTGGTTGAAAAATTGTATTTAGTAGAGTGTGTTGGTGTGTAAGAGTGTTTGGGGAGGGTGGGAGAGTATGAGATGGGTTAAATGTTGTATTTATTTATGTGGTAGACCCTCATGTTGTGTTCGTTTTTTGTCTGCGGACAACACGGCTGTTCTGAAATGTTCTAAATAAACTAAATGGGGGTGTTCTGAGGACGCAATATGTGTCTGTGTTGATCGCAAGCAAGCTAAAACTGTTCTAAGAACACTCGCGGTGTCCTGAAATGTGCTTAAATAAACAAGATGGGGGTGTCCTGAGGACGTTGTCCATATTGTTCGCTGGTAAGTTGGAAGTGTTCTAAGAACACTCGCGGTGCCCTGAAATGTGGTAAAATAAATAAAATGGGGGTGTCCTGAGAACGCAGTGTCCTGAAATGTTCATAAATAAATAAAATGGGGGTGTCCTGAGAATGGTATTCCTGTCCGTTTTGTTCGCAGATAAGTTGAAACTGTTCTAAGAATATATCTTGTGTTCTGGGATGTTCGTCAATAAACAAAATGGGGGTGTCCTGAGGACGCTGTCCGTATTGTTCGCTGGCAAGTTGAAAGTGTTCTAAGAACACTCGCGGTGTCCTGAAATGTTCGTAAATAAACAAAATTGGGGTGTCCTGAGGATGCTGTCCATATTGTTCGCTGGCAAGTTGAAAGTGTTCTAAGAACACTTGCGGTGTCCTGAAATGTTCGTAAATAAACAAAACGGGAGTGTACTGAGGACGCTGTCCGTATTGTTCGCTGGCAAGTTGAAAGTGTTCTAAGAACACTTGTGCGGTGTCCTGAAATGTTCGTAAATAAACAATGGGGGTGTCCTGAGGACGCTGTCCATATTGTTCGCTGGCAAGTTGAAAGTGTTCTAAGAACACTTGTAGTGTCCTGAAATGTTCGTAAATAAACAAAATGGGGGTGTCCTGAGGACGCTGTCCGTATTGTTCGCTGGTAAGTTGAAAGTGTTCTAAGAACACTCGCGGTGTCCTGAAATGTTCGTAAATAAACAAAATGGGGGTGTCCTGAGGACGCTGTCTTTATTGTTCACTGGCAAGTTGAAAGTGTTCTAAGAACACTTGCGGTGTCCTGAAATGTTCATAAATAAACAAAGTGGGGGTGCCCTGAGGTCGCTGTCCGTATTGTTCGCTGGCAAGTTGAACGTGTCCTAAGAACACTTGCGGTGTCCTGAAATGTTCGTAAATAAACAAAATGGGGTGTCCTGAGGACGCTGTCCATATTGTTCGCTGGCAAGCTGAAAGTGTTTTAAGAACATCATGTCCGTGGACATTAAAAGTTTCCATAAGGCATAGTTAAAATGTTTGCCTCTATGGGTGTGATATGCTGCGATGGTTTTGGCCAGGGCATAGAGTCTTGGGAGCATGGCTTATAAGTTTGGGATCCAAGAACAAATTTATAAGGAACAAAGTTAAAAGCCACTATGGGTGTGATATGTTGCAATGGTTGTACTTATTATAATATACTTACTGTTTGATTTAGTAACTGGGGTACATGTATTTCTTGTTAATTTCTCTGATAAAAGAAAAGTTCATGTTAGAATTGGTATTTTGTAACGACTTATAACATTGAATAATCAACATTTTTTTTTACCCTCAAATTTAGTAGATTACAAACCAGTGTACTGTGCAATTTGCTCAGTTTCTGTGTTTGTTGCTAAAATAATTGTGTGTGTGGGAGAAAAAAAAAATCCATGTTGGATTTAAAAAAAACTTTTTTTGTTATGCTACAGTCTATTTGTTTGTTTGTTCTCAGCTGTTTGCATATTGTACAATTTTGGAGCAGTTAGATACCAGTGCCGTACTCTGTTTAATTTCTGATGTAATTTAGTGGTATTGATTTATCTGTTTGGATATTGTAAAATTTTGGTGCAATTAGATATCAGCTGGCATATTCTAACTGTCTATTTTTTGATATAATTTAGTGGTATTGATTTATCAGTTTTGATATTGTACAATTTTGGGACAGTTGGATACCAGTTGGCGTATTCTACCTGTCTATTTTTTTATATAATTTAGTGGTATTGATTTATCTGATTAGTTTTTGTAGAATCTTCGGCCAGTCAGATACATGTTGGAATATTCTAACAGTTTATATTTTTTACTACAAGTTTAGTTAAGGTTTAAGTACAATTTAGTTAATACATTTTGGTTTTAAGAACATTAAATAAGCGTTTGAAAGATTTGCTGGTAATCTCTGCTTAAGAGTAATGGTACTATCATTACATTCAAACCATCCACATTTCTTTTTTATATATGCAGTGTAGTGACCTGAATTGGTTGTGGCTCCTGCGTGGTAGATTATATTATATTGTTGTGAAGGTTTTCTTACCAAGTCATACTTGACCATGTGTGAATCCAGTCAGCTTGCAGTTGTTTTTGGTACCATCTGCATTGTAACATAGAATCATTAGTATTACGTATTTACAATGTGTTTGTATTAGTAAGGTGGAGCGATTATCCGAATTGCAGGGAGAACATAATCTACCATGGTTTGCATTTTGTACAAGTTGCTGAAATGGAATGGATTCACAATTAGGTTTGATATATATACGAAGCATTCATTGGGGATTTGTTCTTGTGTCACATTGTTGCAGAGAGTGCATGTATGTTTCCACATGTATGAAATCTGGAAGATTTCATTTATAGGTATGCTTTTGTTTTCCAGTACTTGCAGTAAGTACATTAGAAATTCTTGTGGATCTTCCTGTGAGTTTATAGTGAATTTCACCATTCCAGCACAGTAGTCCAATAGTTGTCTTATTCCATAAACACTATACGTGTTGTCAGGATTGTTTGTTGTGTTTCTTTGAAGTACTAACATTTGCCAACACAATTGGTCTGTACTGTGTAAGTAAATGTTGTCAACAATTGGTGGTAATTGAAATAGAATATTCATTGCTACATTTGCGTAGCAACTTACAACAACTATATTTGAGAGTTTAAATGGACCAGGTAGTTCTGTATCTGAGTGATTTTTTTAGTTTGTCTTCCTTCTTTGATGAAGTACCTGGTTTACTTTCCCTAATTGGTTCTTTTATGCTTGTGGTACTTGATGAAGTTTTAGTTTCTTTTACTCTCTTTGGAGGATTTTCAGTGACATCCTGTTGCATTTCTGTTTGATTTAGTTTTTTTTTTACAACGTTTTACTTTTTGTGGAACAGAATATGTGTTTAGATGGGGGGTGTATAGTGAACGAAGTCTATTGTATTCTAAAATGCAAGGAATATCAGCGTTTACTTTACTTGCATCAAAGTTGATTAGAAATAGACCGTCAAGTGTACGTAAGCATGATAGTGCTATGCAGCTCATGCCTTATTTAAAGACTGTGTTACCATTGGCTATCATTGCTTTGTCTAGGGTAAGACCTTCTTGATTTATGAATGGTGACTGCGTATGCAAGTATTAGTGAAAATTGTTCCCTGCGTATATACATGTCTTTGAAGAGAAGGAATCGAGCTGTTGAGCATCCTATCCTTTTTACTTCTGAAATTTTGTCAAAGAGAATATTGACAAACTGAATTTTGTTGTCACGTGGGTATGTTTGAAAGCCAACAACTGTACCCAGTGCTCCATTAACTAGTCCTTGGTCCACGTCAAGGTTACATTTAAGCATTACTCTGCAATTTAAGGATCATTTTAATATCTTTTCCAACCCAGCTGTGTTGGAGATTGAATTTTCTAAACTGTTTGGTCTTGTTGTGGCTTGCTCACACATGGGTAGTGTCATACCATGTACATGTAGTTTGTCTGTGGCGCTAATTTCCATTATTGGTTGCATTTCTTTATTTAACATTATTTCATTGAATTTGAAACAGCTTGCAAGAGTTGGCATTAAGGCCATACAATTGACATTTTTGTGGGCTAATTCTTCCATAATATCTGTAGCACATGCATTATCGCCATAGAATGAATGAATGTGCCGGGTTTTCAATTTTGCTTGTGCTTCTTTAGATAGTATACCAAATCTAATACTTTTTAAGATGTTGGCATAAGTGAGATCTGCAGATTGCCACATGTTTTCTGTTAATTCTTTGTATTGGAAATGTTGCCAAAGGTTGACATTTCCAATGCTGCCAACAGTTTTACGGCAGAGTTTGTGTCCTAATGTTTTAAAAATAGGCTCACCTTTTACTGGTGTCAATTGGAGAAGATCTCCGAAAACAATAATGTGTTTTACTGCAAAGAGCTCTTCATAGTTTGTTTTGAGTACTTCTTGTAATCTGAGGTGAATCAAAGCCAATATTAGGTGACACCATGCTCACTTCATCTATTAGTAGCATTTTCACTTGTTTTAATACTCTGCGTAGTTCCATTGCAGCTCCTGTAGAAAGTTTGTAATTGTCTAATTTGTTTTGGTGTTCTAATGGCAGAAGTAGTAATCGGTGTAAAGTGACACCACCTATGTTGTAGGCAGCTAAACCTTTGGGGGCAGTGACAACAGCTGACAGTTTGTTGTTTGTCAATTGTTGAAGGAACTTACTGATGATTTTGATTAGGAATGTTTTGCCAGAACCAGCTTCACCACTGAAGTACAGTAGTATAGGTTTGTAATTTTGGCAGGTGCATTCTTTGTTTTCATGTTGTACACCATGTGCAATTTCTTTTGTTACTTCTTGAAAAATGCTACGTTGCTCATTGTTTAGTTTTGATTATAGTATAGTTAAGTCTTCTTTATCTTCATACTGACACATGGTGTTTTCTACTTCTGTCATAGCTATTTATGCCTCATTTGTTATTAGTGGTTCTCCCAGTGGTTCTTGGCTTCCTGTTACAGAATGTTGACTACTGTCAGGAGTGTCCTTATCTAGTTGGACCTGGAGTTCGTCTTTGTGTTGCTGTTCATTGTGCAACATTGTTTTGTACTGTGTAAAGTTTACATCAGTTATAGTGCTTTCATTTGCTTTGAAAGCGTCTTCATATGAGTCATAGTTATCTAGTATTTCTTCTTCTTTTCTCCATGGTTTAAAGAGTTGTAGCAGGGACATATAATATAGTTCTTTATGTTGAGGAGTCTTTAATGACAATTTGATATGATTAATTAAATTTGGTTTGGTGAGTTTTACTAAGCTGCCTTCACAGTTTGTCACTCTGTATTTACCTTTTTTTCCATCGGGTTTTATATTATTTTTGTATGTGAAGTTTTGGGCTATGTGGTATATTCACATGGTTTCCAAAGTATTACTTCTGTTTGGGTAGTATGTGTCCAATAAATTGTTTTTTAAATTGTCTTGGCTGTTGGGATCATGTTTGGCTATTCTTTCTATATCTTTGTATGATTTTAGAACTCTTTTTCTAGATTTAGCAGGACCAAGACTTAGCCATACTATATTTTCAGATTTTCCATACAAATGCAGTACCAGTTAAACAATCTGCTGCTTCATAGGATCCACATTCTGTATGGGAGAGCATTGTTATACCCAAGCTGTATAATTTCTGAGACACTGTTTTGTCTGATGACAGGTCATTCCAGAGGTCTTGGAGCTCTGTTTTTTCTGCTTTGGTTATGTATGCTCTAACATATCGTGCAACTGCAGTGGAATTGTCTGCAATGTACTGCACATCTACGTTTGCATTCCATAAGTGGGTAATGATTGCATTGTAATCATTGATATATTTTTCTTCTTCTGTTCTTTTTATGTAATATGTATTTTTAGGTGACTTACCTTTAACACTATGTCTAACTAAAGACATGAGGTTGTTCACTTGACCTGTATTTGTAACCGGTCTAGGGAAACCAAAGCGGCATTTGGTATAGTATTTCCCTTTGTTTTTGTATTTGCAACAACAATATTTGCCACATTTGTGTCTTTGAAATTGTAAAATGTGTGCATGAAGATCACTATTTGTGGCTTCTGATGGAATTTCACAAGTGACATATTTTTCAATAAACTGTAAAGCAGCGGCACACTGTCTTGACCAAATTTGGGAGCATCGTTAATCCATAAATGCATGTGGATATGTGGTGCTCTTCTGGCTTGGTATTCTTTTCTCCAAAAGAAGTGTTGCACTTCTCCAAAGGGAGGAACAGTTTTATTACAAATAAAGTGTAGCATAGCAATGAAGCGATGGTGAAAATATCTTGAAACATTAACAGGATCCAGAGAACAAAGTTCTCCAGGTGTTAGTATATCTATGTTTGTTTTTTTTTGTTGATATGCGTAGGAAATCATGTAAATCTTCCCATGCATATTCTGCACAACTTAATGTAACAAACCAAGTGGGTGGGCCAAGGTTTCTGATCATAGAACGTACATCTGCATGACGTTGAAACCAGTACTCTTTAGTACCACGCATATTTTCTAATAGATTTGTAATATTTGATTGTAAAACCTCACCTTTTTGTTGCACTTTTTGTAATAATTGTGTAGCTGATATATTTTGAAAGTGATATCCTGATTTTAATGTGTGTGCAACTCCGTAACATAAAGTTGCTAGTTCACTTTCAAAGAGTAGGTGGAATATTATTCCACATTTGGTCTAAATCTGGGATCTTCAGAATACATCCGTAATGAGCGGTATTCTGATGCTGATATTTGAATAGGTCTATCATCGTACCTTCCTCCTTTGCCAGTAGGAAAGAGTAGAGGAAATGCACGTACTTCTATACTTTTTTCCCACATGCTGATTGGTGATCCTTTTGTTTGACGCATTTGGTATGTTTCTTGTGCATCTTCTATGGTGTCATTAGAGTGCAATGGATGAATTGTATAATGGTCTAAAGTATTTCATATTGTAGCAGTATCTAGGAGATCAAATTGACCAGCTTCTTGTGTCTCTTGAATTATTTCAGTTGTATCCTTCAAGTTTTCTTCAATATTAAGGGGGTAATTCATAGAATTTCACGCACAAGTGGCACACGCGGCTGGCGCACAGTGTGTGCGTGCGAATGTCTGCGCCAGCCGCGTGCGCTCAAATCCATTTCCGCACACAGCGTATTCATGGATTTTAGCCTCCCAAACCAGCCGTGGTGCAGAGTGGCGCAGCGACCCTGCAGCAGTGCCAGTTACGCCCCCAAGAACGCCCCTAGCGCAAAGAAAAGCCATCAAAATCCCCAATCTAGCACAAAGGGCTGCGCTAACCCTGGACCAGTTTACAGGGCTGCTAAACAGCAAACGCCAAGCGGGGAACGGGTATTACTGGGGTTCGCTTGAAGTTTCACACGCGATAGGCCCTGTGCGAGTGGTGTACATGGATAACTGGGTTTTGCGTGAAGTCTCACACGCAATTTGAGCAGGGTACATGTATTTCGGGGGTGCGTGGGCAGTTTCACACATGATTGGCCCTGTGCGAGTGGGGTACGTTGATAACTGGGGAGTGCGGGAAGTTTCAAACAGGATTTGAGCAGGGTACGTGTATTTCGGGGGTGCGCTGGAAGTTTCACACGCGATTGGCCCTGTGCGAGTGGGGTACGTGGATAACTGGGTTTCGCGTGAAGTCTCACACACGATTTGAGCAGGGTAAGTGTATTTTGGGGGTGCGCGGGAAGTTTCACACACGATTGGCCCTGTGCGAGTGGGGTAAGTGGATAACTGGGGTGCGCTGGAAGTTTCACACGCAATTTGAGCAGGGTACGTGTATTTCGGGGGTGCGCGGGAAGTTTCACACACGATTGGCCCTGTGCGAGTGGGGTACGTGGATAACTGGGGTGCGCAGGAAGTTTCACACGTGATTTGCGCAGGGTACGTGTATTTCAGGGGTGCGCGGGAAGTGTCACATGCGATTGGCCCTGTGCGAGAGGGGTACGTGGATAACTGGGTTTCGCGTGAAGTCTCACATGCGATTTGAGCAGGATACGTGTATTTCGGGGGTGCGCAGGAAGTTTCACACGCGATTAGCCCTGTGCGAGTGGGGTACGTGGATAACTGGGTTTCGCGTGAAGTCTCACACACGATTTGAGCAGGGTACGTGTATTTTGGGAGTGCGTGGGAAGTTTCACACGTGATTGGCACTGTGCGAGTGCGGTACGTGGATAACTGGGGTGCGCGGGAAGTTTCACACATGATTTGAGCAGGGTATGTGTATTTCGGGGGTGCGCGGGAAGTTTCACATGCGATTGGCCCTGTGCGAGTGGAGTACGTGGATAACTGAGGTGCACGGGAAGTTTCACACGCAATTTGAGTAGGGTACGTGTATTTCAGGGGTGCGTGGGAAGTTTCACACACGATTGGCCCTGTACAAGTGGGGTACGTGGATAACTGGGTTTCGCGTAAAGTCTCACATGCGATTTGCCATCAGGCCCCCACTCATTTGTGACCTGCCATCAGGCCCCCAATCATGTCCCACTCATATCCCCCTGCACCCCCACCCCCCAGCAGTGCGGAGCACCTGCCATCAGGCCCCCACTCATGTCCCCCTGCACCCCCACCACCCAGCAGTCAGGGGCACCTTCCAGCAGGCCCCCACTCATGACCCCCTGCACCCCCACCCCCAGCAGGGTGGGGTACCTGCCATCAGGCCCCCACTCATGTCCCACTCATGTCCCCCTGCACCCCCACCCTCCAGCAGTGCGGGGCACCTGCCATCAGGCCCCCACTCATGTCCCCCTGCACCCTCACCCCCCAGCAGTGCGGGGCACCTGCCATCAGGCCCCCACTCATGTCCCACTCATGTCCCCCTGCACCCCCAGCCCCCAGCAGTGTGGGGCACCTGCCATCAGGCTCCCACTCATGTCCCACTCATGTCCCCCTGCACCCCCACCCCCCAGCAGTGTGGGGCACCTGCCATCAGGCCCCCACTCATGTCCCCCTGCACCCCCACCCCCCAGCAGTGTGGGGCACCTGCCATCAGGCCGCCACTCATGTCCGCCTTTACCCCCACCCCGCAGCAGTCAGGGGCACCTGCCAGCAGGCCCCCACTCATGTCTCCCTGCACCCCCACCCCCCAGCAGAGCGGGGCACCTGCCATCAGGCCCCCACTCATGTCCCACTCATGTCCCCCTGCACCCCGACCCCCCAGAAGTGCGGGGCACCTGCCATCAGGCCCCCACTCATGTCCCCCTGCACCCCCCATGCAGTGCAGGGCACCTGCCATCAGCCCCCCACTCATGTCCCACTCATGTCCCCCTGCACCCCCACCCCCCAGCAGTGCGGGGCACCTGCCATCAGGCCACCACTCATGTCCCACTCATGTCCCCCTGCACCCCCACCCCCCAGCAGTGTGGGGCACCTGCCAACAGGCCCCCACTCATGTCCCCCTGCACCCCCACCCCCAGCAGTGCGGGGCACCTGCCATCAGGCCACCACTCATGTCCCACTCATGTCCCCCTGCACCTCCACCCCCCAGCAGTGTGGGGCACCTGCCAGCAGGCCCCCACTCATGTCCCACTCATGTCCCCACCTACACGAAATAAAGATGCACAATCATGGCCCACTTCTACACCAAAAAATACCACATCACGCCGCCCCATTCTAGAGACGCAATGATTTCCCAATCCACCCCACACTGACATGCCTATCTCAAGACACAAACCAAAACTAAACTATGTACATCAACACATGTCCATCACACACATACACTGGTTGGCATTGCTTGTATAAACCCAGAATTTCACATGCATCAACCGAATGAGCAAATCCCACACATGGAACTAAAATATGAAAATGTATTATGTACATAAATAAATAAATGAAATGAAAGCATACCAAAATATCAAACATGAAATGAAAAGCATGTGAAAAAGATGAGTGAATGAAAATGATAAGCAATGCAAAACAATTTGAAAGAAAAACAGTCCAAACTCTCCCTCCACCAACGCAAATCCAAAAAAAGTAAAAAAAAAGATATCCATTGTTTCATGTTCATAATGAAAAATAAAAATGCTAAATCAATCCATAGTCCAACTATTTACAATACATTGGGCCTCATTCCGAGTCATGCCGGTAAGTATCTGTATTTTCCGGCATGGCGTAAAGTACGACACCGTGCTGGTTGAAGTCCGAAAATTACGGCCCATTCCGAGCTCACGGACACGCGCTTTCAGCCATGCCGGAAAAGGACCGTGTGGCCTGCCGCAAAACCCCCCGAAAAACCCCTACCGGCATGCAACCGACACGTAAAGTACTACACCGCCCTGTAAGCATTAGCGACAGTGCATAACGGTGACCGTAAATTACGGTGACCGTAATTTACAGAAACCGTAAATTACGGTCTCCGCCGAAAAACGGATCCGGAAATTACGACATCGCACAGGAACGGGAAGGAGAGCGGCGGCCATCTTTAAAAACACATTCCATTGCCATCCGCAGCTGCCAGCAGCCCTGTGAGGAAAATAAAGTCGTGAACCGGACCAGGCACCGCAGGACAAGCCGAAAGCACCAAAAAGGGCGGCGGATCGCGTCCGCAAGGTGAAATTCTCCACCGATGAACTGCAGGTCATGGTAGACTACCTTGCAGAGCATGCTGATGTAGTTTTCAGTGGCGACATGCGCAAGGAATCAACCCTCCGCAAGAAGACCATCTGGGCGGAACTGGCACAGAGGGTGAGCGCTGTTGGAAGCACCCCCCGCACCCCAAGGGACTGCCGCAAGCGGTGGGACAACCTGCGGGTGCAGGGCCTCCTCTCCACCAACCGCAGCCAGGCCCTGCAGACGGGAGGTGGGCCAAGTACACAGGTCCAACTAGAGCCGTGGGAGAAGACCTGCGCACAGCTCATTGGCACGGAATCCATAGAGGGCGTGGGGACCATGGAGTGCGGCGGAACGACTTCTGCAGAAGGAGGTGAGTGTTGACAGTGCACACTGGCAATGTCCATTGCATCATGTAAACTGACCCAGGGGCCATCGAAGGCACCCTCTCGTGTTGCCCTCCCCCCATCCAACGCATCCCCCCATCCAACAAATGCTGAGGCAAGTGCCGCCTAATGCTGGCCCAAGTGCGAGTACATAACGCACATCAACCATACTGGACTGACTTGCACAGCCCATCATGCACACCGTCCAGCGTGGTAGGCATAGTACCTGCCGAAATGTACATGAACAGGGCACAACGAATCACTCCCAAACATGTGTATATGTCATCACCATGCACATGTACCACTGCCATAGCTACCCCCAAACTGAACAACCCGTGAATGACTGAAATGTCCATGCAACCATGTATGCAAATAGGACATACACTAATGTTGTCCCTCTCTCCTACCCCCACAGGCACAGACCATGACAGCACAGAGCCCCAAGGAAGCCGGCCAAGCACCTCCGCGGGTACTGGCAGGGCCAGGCCGAAGCCAGCAGCCAAGAAAACCACCCCTCAGCCTACGGAAAGGCCACTTGAAGCTGGCAGGCCAGCAAGCCACACAACATCCGCGGCAGCAGCCGAGCAGACCCCTACCTCAGCACAATCGAGCATTTTCAGGGGAGGCTGCCGCTACCGCACCAGATGAGTGGGAGCCCAGCCCGCCACCCATCCAGGGGCCCATGTCGGAGGACGACCAGGAGAACATGCAAATGTTGGAACCATGCCTCGTGACACTGGCGTCATGCAGTGACTCCGGGGATGCACCATCACCAGTGCACAGTCTTGAACTTGACCCGCTGGGGTGTGACGTCGTTCCCCCCAGTCCACCCATACAACCCCCTGCACAGCATGCTGGTGCAAGTAGATCATCCGATGATCCCCCTTCACCTGGCCAGTTCAGAGTTCAGCAATTGAGCGATCTCATAGGGAACTATATTGAGGATAATCGCCAGACCAGGGCTGGACTGCATGAGGAACTCGATCAAATGCGCCAGTCCCTCAACGACTGCACCACCAGATTGTGCGACTCCCTGACGGACAATACAACCCGGCTATGCCATGTCCTCAACCGCATTGCTAATGCCCTTGAGGCAGGGAGTCAAAATACGGAGCCACAGCAGGAGGGCACATCCGAGAGAAGTGAGGCCACGCAAGGCAGCCCGGAGAGACACCACCGGCGTTCCTTGCGCAAACGGGATTTGCCTCCCCCAGACAAGGTCTCCAAGGGACATTAGCCATTCCTGCCACATGTGGTCCCCAGATCCTACATGGGATGACGGCTCGGGAGTTGGGGGGAGGGGAGAGGGGGATGGCGTTGTGTTCTGGAGTTGGGGGGAGGGGGGTGATGTTGTGTTCTGGGGTTGGGGGGAGGGGGTGGCGTTGTGTTCTGGAGTTGGGAGGAGGGGGGTGATGTTGTGTTCTGGGGTTGGGGGGAGGGGGGTGATGTGTTCTGGGGTTGGGGGAGGGGGGAGGGGGCATGGGCATTTGCTGAAGTAAGCACTGTTTTTTAATTTCTTGTTATCTCAATACACAATTGGTGTTGCAAAGTTGAACCGTTGTGGACATTCTTCATTGCACTTTTTGTCCATCTGCACATATGGCATGGGCCCATTCGACACCAGATATCAGTGGAGGGGTCATCCACCAGTCCTGGTTCGCGGGCACATATGTGCATCACGCAAACCTGGTGACTGCTGCATCTACACGCATGCACGGGTATGGCCATAGTCTGGTTGCCCCATGGGTCTGTTCAGGGGGTTCATGACAGGGGTCATGTGGCTTGCTGTTAGGGTACATCCACCAACAGCTGCATGTGTCGCAAAATGAGGTGGGTGTGTGGACTGTCATGGTGGTCAACAGTACTTGGCTGTCATGGCAGGCTTTACATGTACATAGATATATTTGGCACGATTACGGACACAAATATGTGTCCGATGCAATGTAATGCTGTGGGGTGTCGTGTCTACATGATGGTCCGTGAACGGTGGTGTGGACATCTTGGGGTACATGTTCCTTTGTCGCATGCTGCTGTTCTGACGTCGGATCATTCTGGTGCTGTGTACATTCTCATTTGGCTGTGGATCATGTCCATCATCCAGCTCTGATCCATTCTATGGTGATTCCCAACACTCCTATGGGGGTGCCATGCCGGTGACGTGATATCGTACCCCTGTTGTCCTCCGTGAATTCCACTTCCAGGGGTGGGTCTCCAATGTGGTGCCAGGCTGGGGGATGCCGCAATGTGAATGTGCAGTGTGCCCTCGGATATGCACTTACAGTTGTGGTGTCCGCCAATGAGTGGTGCTGGTGTAGTGTGCCTATCCCTTGTCAGTTGGTGTAGATGTAGTGTGATGTGGGTGCCTTATTCTGGCAAAGTGAAAATATGTTCATATGTGCCGTTGCCCTGGTTCTTTGGCAGGTTTGTTGTCAGGGTGAACAACGTACAATGGCTCCATCTTTTCTACGCAGTTGGTTCATGCAGGCACCCACCCTGTGGCACCAATGCACTTGCATGACACAGTCAGACGACTCAACAGCCAGCCAGACAGGTCATCCTGCATGTTGGGCCATGTGGCGCGGTAGCGTGCTGACCTCTTTCCTTTTCAATCGACCCTCCCAGGTCCAACTTGGGGCCCTCCTCTCTGACATCTTTTCCTCCACCTGTGGTGTTCCCCTGGGATCTAATCTCCCTCCCTGGCTGTTCAACCAGTATTTGGCACTCCTTGGCCACCGCATCGCCACCCTCTGCCCAAACTTTTAGCGCTATGCGGACGATACCCGGCAAATTTTCAGCCTACCCTCGGCGTCCTCCTCTCCTTCCCTCATCTCTGACTGTCTGTCTGATATCCAGGAATGGTGTGCAGCCAATGAACACTGCCTTAATGCTAGTAAGACTGAGATTCTCCTCATCGGCACACCCACTCCCTCCTTCCCTTAAGTTCAAAACACTATGCATTGTCCACAAGGCCTTCTGGGGCCTGGGGCATGAATACCTTCTACTCTCTCTTCCTGAATGTCTTCCTTCCCAAGACCTTTGCTCATCCGTCTCCGACTCACTCAGGGTCAGCCGCTTCTCAGAGCAACGAGCTGGGGGTAGATTTCTCTCCGTGGCAGGGGCCTCCCTCTGGAACAGCCTTCCTGCATCCCTGATATTTGAGGAGAACCATCTCTGGTTCTGGAAGCACCTCATGACCTTCCTCTTTGCTTCTGCTTTCTCTCTCCCTCTCCCCTGCTGAATTCTTCACTGAAACTGCACAGGATCTGGATCTGGGCCACTCTCGCCGACCTCGGTCCTGGGCCCAGCCACTCTCCACTTGCACTGCCTCCCTGGAAACCCCTGCACTGCGGGACTGTCTCTCTATCCCTACAGCCCCCCCTTCCCAGCACTTGTCTGCACTTACCTTGCACTTGCCACCAGCTGGCCCTATTAATTTATTTTTGGATATTCGACTTACTTTGTACTGCACTTCCCCCGTCCCCTTGCACTTGCACTTTTTCCATTCTCACTACCTCTGCACTTGCACGGTCTGTGTGACACCTGGCCTAGTGGGATCGTTGTCTGTCTTCCCCTTGTTCCCCCCTCCCTGCCTCGTCGCGCCTTGAGACACTTGTGTATGGGCGCGTTCCAAATGCCATATCATATCATATCATGTCATTTCAGCAGGCCCTTTGAGTCATGTGTAGTTGTTTGGTGTCGGGCCCACCCATGTGTGCGGTTCTTGGTAGTGTTGCATTCCATCTGCACGTAGGAGGAGTGGTATTGTTTGCAGTTGATGTCCGCAACGTGCATGCCAAGCTGGTCCACATACGACCGGTGGGTGCTGTCAGGGGCAACATTGTCATTTGCCATGCCTCCATTTGCTTTTGGTCCAGCTTTACTGTTGTGTGTCTCATGGGTGGTCCATGTTGGGGATCGGTGGACCCTTGTGTTTTTGGGGATGTGTTTGGGGGGTGTAAGGGCACTTGGATATGTGGCCGCATAATGGACGGTTGTGACATGCCACTGTGTGCTGGTGGGTGCCTTTGGCATGGGTGTGGGGCACAGGCAACACCATCACTTGTGCCGGGTTGGCACTGTACATTTGTATGGTGCTCGCTTGTCTTGTGTCTGTGCCGCAATATGGTGGTGACGGTGTCACAGTCTAGGTGGTCAGGGGTGTCTGTCTGGTAGGACTTCTCCTAGAGCATCAAGTCATACTACGTGTGCATGGGGGCTGCAGGGGTGGTAACGGAGGATGCACTGGTGCTGCATGCAGGGCCTGTCTCCCCCCTCCTTCTACCCCTGTGTCTCCTCAGTGGGGGGGCCTGGTGTTGTTGCAGGGGTTTGTGTGGTTGTGGACTTGATTGATCAATTGGTGTCATCTTGGTGTGGGAGGGTGGTGGTGTGTGGGTGTGTTCCTTTTCTACTATGCCAGATTCCTGGCCTCCGTCTGTGTTGCATGTGTGCACCTGTGGCTCTGGGTCCCACTGCTCAGGGTTCTTTACTCCTTCTCTGAGATGCCTGTATGTACTCCATGCCGGTAAGGTACTTTACGGCCTTGAGGAGGACGTAATTTACGTGTGGTCCTTACTTGGAATCAGCTCCGGTTTACGCCATGGCGTTAATTTCGCCATGGTGGTGCGCGCGCTCGACCCAAGACCGTAAATTACGGCATTGTAGTTTACGGTGCCGTAATTTACGTTCTGAGGGGTCGGAATGGCATGGAGCGGAAAACCATGCCGGTAAATCAATACCGGCATGGTTTGTACCTTACCTCCAGACTCGGAATGACCCCCATTGTCCTGAAAAAAAAACATTACTCCATGTCCATAATGAAGAAAAAAATCCATGAATCCATGATGTAACTATACACAATCCATTGTCCAAAATAAAAATCCATTAACCCATGTCTAAAAATCCCAAAAATAAATCGATCCATTGTCCAACGATGTAAAGGGTCCATGAGCCCAACAAAACAAATGAAACCTACCTAAGAAACTACCTAAAAATATAACTATATACAAATGTGTGTGGCATTGTCCATTGACCACAAATAAAAGGCAAACTAAAAGGAAACCTAACTCTAAAAACTATTTACAATGGCAGCGGGCTAGTCGGACGGCTCACTTTTGGATGTCCCGGGCCAGGGCATCATCGAACTCCTGCTAAATGT
Source organism: Ambystoma mexicanum (assembly GCF_040938575.1). NCBI lineage: Eukaryota > Metazoa > Chordata > Amphibia > Caudata > Ambystomatidae > Ambystoma > Ambystoma mexicanum. The sequence goes on from NC_090936.1 coordinate 316,367,352, forward strand.
CCTGGAGGTGGTCCTCTTCCATGGCCCGAGGGTTCGCAGGGACCATGACATGTTCTCCTCCAACTCCCTGCAAATTGCCTCGAGGCACTCGGCCCGCCTCAGGGCCCTCTGCATGGAGTTCTCCGCCCTAACCATCGTGAGCCGTGCCTCTTCTGCCCGCTGCCGCTCCGCATCTATAGCATGGCCTAACCACTGCCACACGGAAGACACTTCCAGTCCTGGGTCCTCCTGCCCTCTGGCCGATGCCTGCCCCTCCATCATGGCTTCCACCTTGTTGCTGCTGCTGCTGTGCCTCTGCCTGTGCCCTCGCTCTTGCTGCCTGCACAATCTCCTCCGGCTGGGGTGCAGTTGTTGATATGGCCACCCCTGCTGGATGTCCGACTCCCGACTGTGGCAGGGATGTGTCCTCCACCAGCCTGGCCGCAGGGTCAGAGGCAGCTCCACAGGGTACCCAGGTGATACATGGGTGGGAAGATGGCATGGAGTACGACTGGCGAATAGGGGGTTCAGTTGAGGAGGGGGTCGGAACAAGGTCTAGCAATCGGAGGAATCCGGCCCTGGTGAGCTGTCCCAGTAGGTCAACGCGGTCAACGAGCCATTCGAGATGATGTGCAGTCTCCTCATGAAAAGACTGCAGGTCACCTCGCATGGCCCGTTGACGCAACGCCACCCCACCATGGACAGGCTCAACCCGGTCCCGGATAGCCACGTCCGTCTGGAGAGGAAGGCCAGTTGTTGTAAGCGGATCACCTCCCTGAAAACGGGTCTGGACGTAGGCATCCCTGCTGGTGCGGGATGATGCAGTCACAGGATGGGGGACAGGATTACACACAGGCACCTCCGCGGTGGCCTGTGCTGCCTCCTGTCCCTGCACTGCACCACTAGCACCAGTGGAATCCCCACCTCCAGACCCCGTGTCTGTCCCTTGAACGGCCACCTCCTCCACCAAACCCCACGCCAACCTGGATGACTCTGTGCCATCTTCCTCCGTCAAACCCTGTGGTGTCTCAGCTGCCCCTTCTGCTGCCGAGGAGTCCAACTCCGACCTCCGCCTCTTGGACCTTCCCTTGGCAGCTGCGGCCTGGGACGCAGCACCGGACAACTCACTCCCCGACAAGATGACAACCTGGGAGGGGAGCCGGGCCTTGCGTCTCCGGCTGGCGGGACGATCTATGCCGCTGTGCTCGACAGCACCCGAGTCTCTGCCCTCTTCTTCAGTTGATGCTGCAGACAGGGAGAGATAAAACACAGGCATCAGGGCACTGTACAATGGACTGATACACACATGACAGTTGCACATGAGTGGCATTGTTTAACTTCAGACATGGCATCACACTCCACGACACACATGTCATTTTAACTCACACACATGAATATTTCAACAGCAATATTGCACCAGGCAGCACCATCCATACACATACAACAGCATGAACAGCCAAAGGTGAGCCTGACATCACATGAAACACAAGGAGTGCACTAGACATGCACACATGCCACCACACTTACATGCATGTCTACGTCTCCTCCAACTGTTGCAGTGATGAGATCGCCATACATGTAACATCTGTCATTCATCCTTTTACATATCAGTGTCACGTGCATCCATGTTGCACACTTGTCAGATACACATACATGCACATGTACACAGTGCAGATACATGCATTATGAACCACCTTCCATGCCACAACCATGCCAATGTACATACACAGAAATTCAAACATGTGTGCTCCCACACCTGCATTTGCCCAACATGCTCACCAACACATACACCATCAATGTGTCTCACAACTGAGAGGACTCACATGTGGCAGCCTCACGCCCATGTTCATACACATCCCTACATGGCCCTACTTAAACACATGTGCAACCTGCACACTTCTGGCACACCACAACACGCACAGCGTACTATCACCATGCACATACACTTACCGCTCGACTCCAGACGGGTCTGCCTCTCAAGGATCTGGACGTAGAGGGCTGGGCATATGCATTCCAGGACCCTCATTTGATGGTTCAACAGCTGGCCCCGGCGCCCCTTGGCATCCGGTGCCTTAGCGAGGCGCTGGGCCTTGTTGAGGGTCCTGGACGTGAAGTCCTCCCAGCACTTCTTGACATGATGTAAGTCGCGGACTGCCACCCCCTCCGCATTGATGGCAGTCACGATGTCCATCCAGATCCTGGTTCGTCCTTCATTGTCGGCGCGCAAACTTCCAAAGAGGGCATCATACTGCCCCAGGACTTGCTCCACCAGGACACCAACTTCGGTGGCAGTTAAGCTGGTGGCCCTCTGCCTCTCTGGCTGGGGGTTACCAGTGCTGCCAGATGGTGTTGTGCTGGACATGGCAACCCCAGAGGCAGGAGTGGGTGGGCAACTGGGTCCTGGGGCTGGGCTGTGGAGCGATGGAATCCCAGTCGGGAGTTTTCGGTTCCAGCAGGGGTGGTCATAGCAACTACAGCCCTGGCTGATGTGCAGGCAGCAAATGGCAGGGCACGTGGGTAGCAGGCAGTCAGGCAGCAGCAGATGGCAGGTGGGAGCGTGCTCAGGGCTCTGGGGGGCAGTAATTCGTCCTTCTGGGCAGGAGCGTGGTCTTCCGTGTGTTTTCGCGTGGCCAGCTTGATACGGAGTGATTTGGCACGGGAAAAAATTGCATATCAGCGTGTAATTCGAGGAAAGGGCCTTAGCGCGTAAGCGCGTCAGCACACTTATGTGATTTCATTGGACCAAAGGCCCTTAGCGCGTAAGCGCGTAAGTTACATTACACGCGCGGGCGTTTCCCTCATAGCACATGATGACAGAGCACATGTGGAAAAACTGCACGTCCGAGTGTCATTGCGTGTAATTGGAGGAAAGGGCCCGCGTACACGCGTATCTGACGTGTACATGTGGGCTGGTTTAAAAGCTACGTGTAGGACGCCATTTCCTTGTACGTGCTTTTCGTGGAGAGCGAGTGGGTGAAATCTGTACTGCTTGTCGGTTCACACGCGATTACTTCACAGCGTTTCTAGTTTGTACTCCCTGTTACCTCTGACAGCTCTTTTCTGATTTTTGGTTAGGCCTGTTTCCTCAAACAGAGTTCACTTCTCCTTTTGTCCTGTCTCCTCCGAAAGCGTACAATTCTTCTGTTGGCGGGGGTGTTGCCAACGCGCACACGCGCGTATTTTTCACGTTATTTTTCCAGGCAGATGGTGAGTTCCGCACGTACTTAGCAACTGTGCTTGCCCGTGTGTCGCGTTCCCCTTCAGAGGTCATTGTAGGCTGTGTGTATTACGCGTACGCTTATTTTTGTGTTTCTGGGTGCCACAGCGTAGTGCGGGTTCATTTTTTCACGCACGTGGTCTACGAGGGGTTGCATGCACGTTCATTTTTGATTTTGGGATGCCTGTGCATTGCATGACCCGTCATCTTCCCCCAGGGGTCACAGACAGCCTTGTTAGAGCACTAGGGTACGAATTCCATCTAGTACCCTACCCCTTTGACCCCCAATTGCCCAGGACAATAGTTTACTGCAACTCCCATACGCACAACAACATCAGTGCCATGGTTGGGAGGCGACCAAGCGGTAAGGGAGGCAAAGGTGGCCGACCTTCAAAAGGTGGGTGTGGTGGGTGCGGTAGGGGACATGGCCGGGATTTGCAGGGTGCCCCTATGCCCCCATGTGTGGAGGAACAATCAGGGACACACATGCCCCCATGTTAGGCGGAAACCTGTGCAGTTCCCTCTGGGACCACTGCAAAAGATTTAGGACTACAGGTGTTTGGCAGTAAACCCACTTGGTAGCAGTCTGTACCACACAGATTCACTTGGTAGCTGTGGCTGAGCAGTCAGACTTCCCTCAAGAAGCGTTAAGCAGTATGTGGAGTATACAATATAGGGCAATTCTTCACAGTAAGACAAGCAAACACGCAACGAGGCTTCAGTGTAAAGATATTAAGGTATTTATTTATAACGGAACATCTATAGAAAACACTGTGGCACTATCACGGCAAACACTTCAATTACAATTACTCTACGAAGAGAACAGATCAATCCCCCTAACAATAGTTCGCCAAGTCTAGGTTCTACCAGCATCACTAATTTGCAGACAGAGGTGTATGCCTCAACCTAGATGGCACTCTAATATTCGTTAGGACGGGAGAGAAAAATAAGCAGGTTACAAAATCAACACAGTTCAATACTTCACGGGAAAAATGCAAGGCAAGAAGGCAAGAACCACAATAGATCATAAAGTTCAGAGGCCAGGCCCACTCGGAGAGAGGCAAGGCGATATGTCCCAAAAAGTCTCTTTCTGGAAATGCGTTCGAGTCTGTGTAGCAAATTGTTATTGGAAGGTTGAACCAGTTCAGAACAATACGCTAGAGAAAGCTTAGAGACGACCCTATGGAGAGGCGAGGATTAAGACACCTCACTCTATCCGGCAACAATGGAAGCCAAGTGGACACAGTACCTTGATTGTGGAGAGACAGCTCCGGCGGGGGCAGTTGTTCCTGGTGGCGGATGCACGTCGGGTCTTTGCCAAGAGTAGAGATGATCTCGTCATCAAAGAAAATTGAAGTCCGGTGCACCACCAGGGAAGAGACCAGCCGCGGAGTGCTCCGTCACAAGGCACCACCTTTTGGTCGCAGTACAGGGGTAGTGGCTATCCGGTTGCCGAGGTGCTCTGCACGGGCAATTCGACCACTGCGTCCTGAGGCGAAGAAAAAGCAAAAGGGACTGGTTGTTCCCACCAGTCAGGGGAAGAGACTCTCCGGCAGGGAGATCTCCTCTGTCGTCGGTAAGTGGTGAGTCGGTTCAGCAGGGCTCCACCGGAGGTGTCGTCGTTGCAGGTCGGCTCAGCTTTACCCTCGTCGGATTCTTAGGTCCTGTGGCGACTTCTGAAGATCCAGTCCCAAAAGCCCTGCTTTTATGCAGAAGACCCCCATTCATTCAGCCTAGCTGTCAATCAACACATGCTAAGTGGTGAGCGGAGAGGCTCACCACTTGGGCCAATCACACCAGAGTGCGACCGGAGTTGGCAAGGCAACTCGGTCCAGGGTGCCTAAACCCCCTCCCACACCCCTGTGGTAACCCAGACAGAATGGCACCACTTTGGAGGGTCTCTGTACAGAGGCACGCCAAAAGTGGAACAAAGGGCTCAACCTTTGGTTTAGGAGTCACAGAGACGAACACAGACGCCATTTTAAAAACCGAGTTCTGGCAGAAAATACCATCCGATAAACTTATTTAAGATAAGTAGACCGGTGGTACGTTAGAAATTAACGAGAAAAAGTATCAATCTCTAGCAATGGGATGAATCCCATAGGGTTATGTTCGGGGTCGAACATAACAAGTAGTTTCCACTGCCACCAGCCAAAACTCGACGAGGGGGGACGGGACAGTGCCCCTCGAATAACAGATCCAGGAGTAATCGAATTACCCCTACTAGTACGTCCACAATAAGATGGTTTGTACTAGTTCTGTTAGTAAATTTAGGTCTAGTAAAGCCAATGGTGACTTTACATGCCCGGGGAGACAGTAGTCAGTCCCCGGGTATGGAGTCTATGGTGGAGGTCCGCTAGGACGCCCCAGTGTTACGGCACGTAGGGTGCGGTGTAACACACATAGAAAAACATATGAGACCCTATGGAGTAAAAGACCCCATAGCCCATAGAACACATTGACATTCAAAGGAATTACACACATTCATGTCCAAGAGTGGGAGGAAAAGAGTCTCACTCTTGGCAGGATGGAAAAAACAAACTCCACAAATCCAGCAAAGCTGCTGGGGGACTCACTAGGTTAGGAAATTCAGCCTAAACAGAGAATTCTCCCTAACACCCCCCATGGTTGAGGGAAACGTGGCCGACACCATCCCAGCTCAGCCCCTGTTGGACCATCCCATTGTGGCACCTGACCTGGCACAGGATGACTCCCAGGCTGACTTCCAGGTCAGCAAGTCTAGGCCACGTGTGGCGGTGCAAGTTGTTGTCACAGCCACGTGGATCTGGGGCAGCTATGTCATCTGCTTCCCCAAGTATGCAGGGTGGGGAGGCTGCAGGGGCAGCTGCAGCTCCATCCGCCCCAGCTCTGACTCTCCCAGCCAGGACAGTGTCGGTCCAGGTCCATCAAACTGACGTTCCCCCTGCCACCATTACCGTGCAACCAATGCCTGCACCAAGACCTATGGTCATTGTGCATTCCCACACTCCCACTACCCAGTCCAACGGTGCTTCTGTCCCTACCACTCTGGCTCCGCTCCACCTTTAAAGAAGAGGAATAAGGGTGCTCTGGCACGACAGGCTGAGACCCCAGACACAGGTATACATTCCAGCACATCAAGGAAGCCTTGCTTCAATGACGCGGAACTTGATGCACTTGTGTCCTATGTGTCGGCACATAGCCACGAAATGCTGGTGACTGCAGGGTCCAAGACCACAACTGGTCAACGTAAGGCACACTGGCAGATCATCGCCGACCGCATAAGTGCCCTTGGATTTGTGAGGCGCACAGCTGATGATTGCTATAAGCGGTGGAATGACCTGAAACGCAGAGCAAAGAACAAGCTGGCCTCAAATCCTGCCGCTACTCTGGTGACTGGAGGTGGGTCTCCACAAGAGGACAAAAAACTCAATGAACATGAGTCTGTTGCTGGGGCCTTCGTCACAGAGGAACAGATCCAAGGCGTGGGAGAACTACCTGATTATGATGCATTGTCCGGTGAGTGTCCATGCATGTGTGTGTGATCCATGTGTATGTTGTTTGGGTGACGGGTTCAGATTGAGTGCCAGGTGAGGGGGTGTGCACCTGAGCGTTATGGCTCACCCATGTGCTTCCTCCCATACATTCACGTGCCTTGGATTTGGGTATGACTGTATCCCTTCTGGCCACAGTTGCCTATTAGGCCCACATTTCTGCACTGTACCTTGAACTGTTGTCGTGCAACTACATTGGTCTCATTTAGTAAGTCTTCATTCATGCTGATTGTTTGCACTCTCCTCTTTTTGCAAAACAATTTTATGCCCTATTGTGACATATGTGATATGCTTCGGTCATTGTTTACAGGCTACACTGGGGCACTATTATTACCTGGTTATGTTAATGATGACACCATTCAGGCTGATGGAGTATTGGCCTGCATAAAAATGATTATAAGGGGCTGTTTGCATGTGGAACATGACAGATGTTTCCTGTGATGTCAAAGTGACCAACCATTGATCAGCCCAGAATGACAGTATTTTTGGACACTGGATGTGTTTCTGTGTGTGGCACACGCATATTTTGAAAGACTATTCGGCATTAATCTTCTCATCAGGTCGATGTCACATGGAGTGTGACAGTACTCAATCACTGACATATTGCTGTAGTTTTGTACTTTACCGTGCCTATGCTACATGACATCTGTGTGCTGCCATGTGTCATGTATGTGTATTTGACATGCCACTCACAGCCTGATGTGTGATGCCAGGGCTACCCAACATGCTACAAATGTGTTGCTTTTCCATATTGCTCTCCCCAGTGTCTGCCTTTTTGACTCCACTTCCAACTCTTTGACAGTGCATGCATGGCAGGGTTATAGTCATGTGGGACATGTGTTGATCATGTACTGGATCTGTGGCTTGTCACGGCCTATGTGTGTGCTATGGTGCTCATGCCTGTTTCCATTTGTTGTCTTTCATGTTTTTGCAGGTGATGACGCACTTGATGCTGTTGAGGTTGAGGAGATGGTGCAGACCCAGGAGGAATCGCTGGCATGACCGGGCACCAGTGGGGGACGTGCTGTGGTGGTGGGTGAGAACCCAATGTTACTGCAGACCATACACTCCAGGGGTGTCTCTGGGTGCACCTCCCCAGACCTCTATTCGGGTGCTGAATCGGATGATGAGACTTATGTGCCGTCGCAGGTAAGTGTTTCTGGCAGGGATTCTGTTCTGTCCAACCCACCTGCACCAGGGGTAGAACCCTCTATGGGGATGTCACTGTTGGTAGGTGCGCCTTTGGCGGTTACGGATGCAGGGTCACACTCCACAGCATCTGATCCTGTTCCTGGGCCAGCAGATCAGAGGGGGAATGCAGTCCTGCAGCCTCAGGCAGTGCCAGCACAGCAAGGTGCAGATCGCCTTGCCCCAAACAGGTGTCGTGCCCTTCAACGCAGTGGCCGTACGCCACCAGGCAATACAGTATGGGAAAACTTTGTGTACGGTATTGCAACCCAACATGCAGCATCAGTAAAAATGATGGCTCAGGCAATGGAGAGGGTGGCCACTTCCATTCTGCCCCCTGAAAGGCAGATGGAGCAACAACAGTAGGCAACATACTCCATTTGTCATTCACACAGGGAAGACATGTTGGCATCCAACAGGGACCGACGGGCAGCACTGGAGACTCTGCGCCAATCGATATCAATAGAGTCCCAGGCCCACAGGGAAGCCCTGAGGGAAGAACTACATACGACTCAGGCTGACTCTGGTTGACCTTGAGGCTTCCACTAATCTTAGAGCAGAACAGCAGCTGGAGCGTCTCACACGTTCGCACTCAGCTGAGATGCAGGCAACACGTGAGGAGATCCAGGCATCACGCGAGGTCATGCGTGCAGAAATGCAGGCAACCCGTGAGGTGCTGCATGGGGATCTCCGCACATTAATCCTCCAGAATCAGACCTTCCAGACCTGCATGCTTCCTGCCATGGAGGATGTTAGGCGGAAACCTGTGCAGTTCCCTCTGGGACCACTGCAAAAGATTTAGGACTACAGATGTTTGGCAGTAAACCCACTTGGTAGCAGTCTGTACGACACAGATTCACTTGGTAGCTGTGGCTGAGCAGTCAGACTTCACTCAAGAAGAGTTAGGCAGTATGTGGAGTATACAAGATAGGGCAATCTACACAGTAGAACAAGCAAACACGGAACAAGGCTTTGGTGTAAAGATATAAAGGTATTTATTTATAACAACACATCTATAGAAAACACTCTTGCACTAATACGGCAAACGATTTCAATCACAATTACTATACGAAGAAAATATCAATCCCCCTAACAATAGTTCGACAAGTCTAGGTTCAACGGCATCACTTATTTGTAGACAGAGGTGTATGCTTTAACCTAGATGGCACTCTAGTATTCGTTAGGACGGGAGAGAAAAATAAGGCAGGTTATGAAGTCAACTCGGTACCAATACTTTACGGACAAATGCAAGGCAAGTAAGGCAGGGTCTACTGCAGATCACAAAGTTCAGGGGCCAGGCCCACTCGGAGAGAGGCAAGGCGATATGTCCCAAAAAGTGTCTCAGTGGAAATGCGCTTCGAGTCTTTATCGCAAAATTGTTATGGAAGATTGGACCAGTTCAGAACAACACATTAAAGAAAGCTTGGAGGCGACCCAGTGGAAAGGCGAGGATTAAGACACCTCACTCTATCCAGCCGAAAGGGAAGCCAGGCGGACATGGTACCTTGTTTGTGGAGAGACAGCTCCAGCGGGGGCAGTTGTTCCTGGTGGTGGATGCACGTCGGGTCTTTGCCAAGAGTAGAGATGATCTCGTTGTCGAAGAAAAGTGAAGTCCGGTGCACCACCAGGGAAGAGACCAGCCGCAGAGTGCTCCGTCACAAGGCACCACCTTTTGGTCGGGGTACAGGGGTAGTGGCTATCCGGTTGCCGAGGTGCTCTGCACGGGCAATTCGACCACTGCGTCCTTGAGCGAAGAAAAAGCAAAGGGGACTGGTTGTTCCCAGCAGTCAGGGGAAGAGACTCTCCGGCAGGGAGATCTCCTCTGTCGTCGGGAAGTGGTGAGTCGGTTCCGCAGGGCTCCACCGGATGTGTCATCGTTGCAGGTCGGCTCAGCTTTACCCTCGTTGGATTCTTAGGTCCTGTGGCGACTTCTGAAGATCCAGTCCCAAAAGCCCTGCTTTTATGCAGAAAACCCCCATTCATTCAGCCTAGCTGTCAATCAAAACACAGTAAGTGGTGAGTGGGGTGGCTCACCACTTGGGCCAATCACACTAGAGTGTGACCGGAGTTGGCAAGGCAACTCGGTCCAGGGTGCCTAAACCCCCTCCCACACCCCTGTGGTAACCCAGGCAGAATGGCACCACTTTGGAGGGTCTCTGTACAGAAGCCCGCCAAAAGTGGAACAAAGGGCTCAACCTTTGGGTTAGGAGTCACAGAGACGAACACAGATGCCATTTTACAAACCGAGTTCTGGCAGAAAATACCATCCGATAGTCCTATTTAAGATAAGTAAATCGGTGGTATGTTAGAGATTAACGAGAGAAAAAGTATTAATCTCCAACAATGGGAAGAATCCCATAGGGTTATATTCAGGGTCGTATATAACAAGTAGTTTCCACTGCCACCAGCCAAAACTCGACGAGGGGCGACGGGACAGTGCCCCTCGAATAACACACCCAGGAGTAATCGAATTACCCCTACTAGTACGTCCACAATAGGATGGTTTGTACTAGTCCTGTTAGTAAATTTAGGTCTAGTAAAGCCAATGGTGACTTTACATGCCCGGGGAGACAGTAGTCAGTCCCCGGGTATGGAGTCTATGATGGAGGTCCGCTAGGACGTCCCAGTGCTACGGCACGGAGGGTGCGTTGTAACACACATAGTAAAACATATGAGACCCTATGGAGTAAAAGACCCCATAGCCCATAGAACACATGGACATTCAAAGGAATTACACACATTCATGTCCAAGAGTGGGTGAAAAAGAGTCTCACTCTTGGCAGGATGGAAAAAAAAAACTCCAGTAATCCAGCAAAGCTGCTGGGGGACTCACTAGGTTAGGAAATTCAGCCTAAACAGAGAATTCTCCCTAACACTCGCCCCCCCAGACTAAGGGACAGGAGGATTTAATCCACTCCTGGATGAATCTCATACCTCTAGTCGATGACATACATCCAAGAGAGACCATCAGCATTTTGGTGGTGACATCCTGACCTGTGCTCAATGGTGAAATCAAACCATTGCAGGCAGATCAACCATCTCAATAGTTTTGGGTTTTCCCCTTTCATTTGCATTAACCATCTCAAGGGTTGGTGGTCAGCCTGAATGACAAAAGTAGAACCATACAAGTACGGCCTAAACTTCTTCAGAGCCCACACGATAGCAAAGAACTCTCTTTTGATTGTTGCCCACCTTGTTTCAGGATCCTTCAGTTTGCGGCTGATGAAGCAAACAGGGTGCTCCCTACCTTTCCCATCCAGTTGACTGAGTACGGCACCTATTCCTACATTTGAAGCATCTGTCTGCACAATGAAGTGTTGGCGGTAATCAGGAGCTCTGAGTACTGGGGCTTGGCAAAGAGCCTTTTTCAGGTTTTCAAAAGCCTGATTGCACTCCTCGTTCCATCTAACCTTTTTAGGAAATTTGGGCGAGGAGATGACATTCAGTGGAGAAGCTATGGTCCCATAGTTCTCAATGAAATTGCTGTAATACCCAGTGAGGCCTAGGAAGGCTCTCACTTGGGTTTGAGTAGTAGGTGTTGACCAATTTTGCACAGCGTCAATCTTGCTGAGCAAAGGCCTTATTTCTCCACCTCCTACCTCATGTCCAAGATAGACTACCTTACTCTGTCCAATTTGGCATTTACTCACCTTTATGGTCAGATTGGCTCGTCCAAGAGCCTGCAAAACATCTCTCAGGTGGGTTACATGTTCTTCCCAGGAATTGCTGAACACTGCTATGTCATCCAATTATGCCATGCAGAAGTCCTCCATCCCGTTCAGAACCTGATTTACCATCCGTTGAAACGTAGCAGGTGCATTCTTCAATCCAAAAGGCATTACCTTAAACTGGTATAAAACAACGGGGGTAGAAAATGCCGTTTTCTCCTTGGCATTGTCTGTCAGGGCTTCTGACGTCAAGTCAAATGTGCTGAGGAACTTGGCTGCACCAAGTTTATCCACCAACTCATCAGTTCTTGGCAAAGGGTGGGTATCAGTCTTGGTGACTGCATTAAGAGCTCTATAATCCACGCAGAATCTAAGCTCTTTAGATCCGGCCTTTGGTACTAACACAACTGGGCTAGACCATGGACTAATAGAGGGCTCTATTACCCCGAGATCAAGCATCTTGCTGACCTCACCTTTGATGTGGGTTCGTACGTTTTCTGACATTCTGTATCCTCTGCTTTTGACTGGCAGACAGTCACCAGTGAGTATGTTGTGCTGGCCCCAAGGGGTCAAGCCTGGTGAAAGCGAGAACAGAGAGGCAAACTGATTCAACATGGATTTGCCCTCTTCTTGTTGCTCGGGTGTCAGATTGGAAGAGAGATTTACTCCTTCAATTTTTTCGTCCAAAGGTAAGCCTCTGAGGAGATCCGGAAGAGCTTCACTCTCTTCTTCTTCCTCGGATGATGCTAGAAGCAACGCTCCTACATCAGGTCGGGAGACATACGCTTTGAGTCGGTTGGTGTAGAAGACTGTCGGAGCCTCCTTGGGATTGCCCAAGTCCACCAGATAGTTGACCTCTCCGAGTTTACACACAACTCAGAAGGGTCCCATCCATTTGTCTTGCAAGGCCCTCTGCCTTGTTGGGATCATAACGAGAACGAGCTGGTCTTGAGCGACCTCAACCATGTCAGCCTTTTGATCGTGCCAGTGTTTGACCAATGCTTGTCCAGCTTTCAAGTTATCGCTTGCTTCTGTCATCATGTGTGACATTCTCCTCCGGAGACCTATCACGTAGTCAGTCACTCTGACTGGCTTGGGGGAAGGAGCACTCTCCAATCCCTCCTTAATCAGGGCCAATGGACCTCTGACGGGATGACCATAGAGAAGTTCGAAGGGAGAATAACCTACTCCCTCCTGAGGGACTTCTCTATAAGCAAAGAGAAGGCATGGCAGTAGAATGTCCCACTTACGCTTAAGGGGTTCCTCTAAAGCACCTATCATGCTCTTCATGGTTTGGTTGAACCGCTCTACCAACCCATTGGTTTGTGGGTGGTAAACAGTTGAGAACTTGTAAGTAACTCCACAGGTTTTCCACATGGCCTTCATGTAGTGGGACATACAGTTTGACCCCCTGTCAGAGATTACTTCCTTAGGAAACCCGAACCTGGTAAAAATACCAAGGAGGGCCTTAGCCACAGCCGGAGCTGTAACGTCCTCATAGGAATTGCCTCCGGATACCTAGTAGCATGGTCTACTACAACAAGTATAAACCTGTTGCCTGAGGAGGTTGGAGGATCAAGGGGACCAACAATGTCAATCCCTACTCTCTCAAACGGGACTCCCACAACTTCGAGAGGCACTAAAGGTGCCACATTCTTGGAGCCAACCTTACCAGAGGTCTGGCAGGTGTGACAGCTCCTGCAGTGTTTTTCTACTTCGGCCCCCATCTTTGGCCAATAGAAGTAGAGAGATAGCCTTTCCTTGGTCTTCTTGAAACTCAAGTGACCAGCCAAAGGAATCTCGTGGGCTAACTGCAAGAACTGTGGTCTGTTCTCTTGGGGTACTACAAGCCGCTTGTAGTCTCCAGGTGCAGACTCGGTCGGTTCACTGTAGAAGAGGCCATCTTCCCAGTGCAACCTGTATTTCTCAGGCTCTTGCCCTTCAGCCTGAGCTTCGGCCTGGTGGCGAAGACCTTCCAGAGTTGGACATTCTCTCTGTCCCCTACTGAAGTCTGCCCTGCTGGGTCCACCTTCTGCCAGTAAAGACTGCAGCTCAGGATGGTCAACAGGATCCAGATTTCCAATGAGTTCCTGGCCTTCCATTAGCTCTTCGTCAGAGTCTAATTCTACCAAACAGGGTTGTACCTCCCTCTCAGCCTCAGCTGGAGGTGGAGTTACGGGTGTATTTTTGGACATCCGCGGGGAAGTCCTTGTTGGCTGCACTGAAATGCGGGCTGCTGGTTTCGGGGTAGAAGTCTTAGGTTTCCCTTTCGCTTCTGGTTTCTTCGAGACAGCGGCCGACAATTCCAGTGGAGCATGAGTGATTTCTTTCTTCATCATCTCCTGGAGAGTACCGCACATGGTCTTCTCTCTTGCAGGTCTGGTTAGCTCCTGTAACCGTTTACTAGGAGGTCTGGGAGTATGCGATACAACTCCGAGAGTTTTCAAATTGTTACCCAACAGTACGCATCCTGGTACCTCACTCTGTATGCTGACAGGTATCGTCACAGTCATGTTGTTACACTGGATGTGAACTGGTTATTGGGGAAGCATCTGCACAGGCCCTCCAGCTAACTTGGTGAGGCGTTTGGGTGCCTTAGCAACATCCTCAGCCTGAAAAAACGATTTATCCACCACAGTTATGCTGGCCCCAGTGTCCCTAATGGCAGGAGTCTCCTGACCATTGACCTGGACACTGTCCTTATTATACTCTTTAGTATTATCGGGGATATAATTATAGACGTCTAAATTCTGTTGTTCCCACAACCCCAGAGATACTAAAGAAACGCTGGCTGAGACTCCAATGGGTTCATCAGCTAGCAGTAGAAAGTTTCCACTTGCCATTTGGACTTTCTCCTCTGGAGGGAAGGCTAAGGAGACAAGCTGGACCCCTGAAGGTTTACCCTTGCATCTGGGATCTCCTTTCACGTGGTCAGTCGAGCCACAAACAAAGCATTTACCGAATGCTTTTTGGAATGGTGGCTTGTTCTGGCCTCCTTCTGGTTTGGCACCAGAAGACACACTATTCTGCTGCGGTTTTCCTTGTGGCTTACCCTTCTGGTTTTGTTTGGGGCCCTCTTTGGAATTTGAGTTATTCGAATTCTCTTTTGAGTCTTTTTTAGGCTGTTTTCCCTCATCCTTTTTCTGAGTTGCCCCAGAATCCTTATGAGTAGCCCTGTTGGCAACCCATAAATCAGCAGCCTTAGCTATCCTCCGGGAATCCAATTCCTTCGAATCAGCCAAGTGCTGTCTGAGCTCGGGAGAACAGGCATCATGAATCGACTCCAACAGAAAAAGATTCTTCATACCCTCATAAGTGTTCACTTTGTAACCCTTAATCCATCCCTCCAAGTTTTTCAACCCTTCACTCAACCAGGTAGCCCAAGGGTTACCGTCATGCTTTTTGAGGGTTCTAAACCTCTTAAGATACTGGGAAGGGGTCTTCCCGAATCTAGCTATCAAAGCTAGTTTCACACTTTCGTAATCCGTTTTATCCGCCTCCCCCAACTCCATTACCACATCAGTCGCAACAGGGGGGAGCCTAGAGAACAACCAGGGAAGTAGATCATTCCCGGTGATGTCCTGGAGCCCATGAATGTACTCAAACAGTTTTAACCAATCCAACACATCCAATCTCGGTTCATACATACCCACTAATTCCTTCGGCATCCGGGGTCTTTTGGGACTGAAGCTCCTAGAAGAGCCAGAGACAGAAGCAGTTTCGACAGACAACTTTTTCATTTCTAACTCATGCTTGAGCTCCATTTCTCGGAGCCTAAGAATTTGTTGCATTTCTTGGTGCTTTTGTTCAGTTTGAGCAGTAATCCTTCTGAATTCCAAGTCTATTTTCATGTTTTCTAGTTCAAGGACTTGAGGACTTAATGTGGGACCTGTTATTGGCCCAGTAGGTACAGCTGGTAAGGCAGGTAGAGGAGCAGGGGAGACAGTTCTGTTAGCCTCTCCTTCCTCTTCAGCCTCTTCATCACTATCGTCAGAATTATGATTTAGATGAACACCATCACTGTTATCTACATCTGCTGGAGAAGTTGGTTCCTCTGAACCAGTACCCAGACTCTGGTTTTCCAGCAATCTCGCTATCAGTTCTAACTTCTTGCCTCTTACAGAAAGATTCTCTTGCCTACAGAGAGCCCGTAAACTCTCAGTATTTTCACCTGACAAGGATTCTCGATTGTAAGCTTCCATAGTAGACATGTTTTTGAAAGTTGGTTTTTAGTGCTAAGCTTTGTGGTTAGTTATCCTAAAGTGTCGAAAAGCACTCTAAACTGTATACTCAATACAAATCCCACCGCTGTACACCAGTTTAGGCGGAAACCTGTGCAGTTCCCTCTGGGACCACTGCAAAAGATTTAGGACTACAGGTGTTTGGCAGTAAACCCACTTGGTAGTAGTCTGTACCACACAGATTCACTTGGTAGCTGTGGCTGACCAGTCATACTTCCCTCAAGAAGAGTTAGGCAGTATGTGGAGTTTACACGATAGGGCAATCTACACAGTAGAACAAGCAAACACGGAACAAGGCTTCGTAGTAAAGATATAAAGGTATTTATTTATAACAACACATCTATAGAAAACACTCTGGCACTAATACGGCAAACGATTTCAATCACAATTACTATACGAAGAAAATATCAATCCCCCTAACAATAGTTCGACAAGTCTAGGTTCAACGGCATCACTTATTTGCAGACAGAGGTGTATGCTTTAATCTAGATGGCACTCTAGTATTTGTTAGGACGGGAGAGGAAAATAAGGCAGGTTATGAAGTCAACTCGGTACCAATACTTTACGGACAAATGCAAGGCAAGTAAGGCAGGGTCTACTGCAGATCACAAAGTTCAGGGGCCAGGCCCACTCGGAGAGAGGCAAGGCGATATGTCCCAAAAAGTGTCTCAGTGGAAATGCACTTCGAGTCTTTATCGCAAAATTGTTATGGAAGATTGGACCAGTTCAGAACAACACGTTAAAGAAAGCTTGGAGGCGACCCAATGGAAAGGCGAGGATTAAGACACCTTACTCTATATGGCCGAAAGGGAAGCCAGCCGGACACAGTACCTTGTTTGTGGAGAGACAGCTCCAGCGGGGGCAGTTGTTCCTGGTGGTGGATGCACGTCGGGTCTTTGCCAAGAGTAGAGATGATCTCGTCGTCGAAGAAAAGTGAAGTCCGGTGTACCACCAGGGAAGAGACCAGCCGCGGAGTGCTCCGTCACAAGGCACCACCTTTTGGTCGCGGTACAGGGGTAGTGGCTATCCGGTTGCCGATGTGCTCTGCACGGGCAATTCGAACACTGCGTCCTGGAGCGAAGAAAAAGCAAAGGGGACTGGTTGTTCCCACCAGTCAGGGGAAGAGACTCTCCGGCAGGGAGATCTCCTCTGTCGTCGGGAAGTGGTGAGTCGGTTCCGCAGGGCTCCACCGGAGGTGTCGTCATTGCAGGTCGGCTCAGTTTTACCCTCGTCGGATTCTTAGGTCCTGTGGCGACTTCTGAAGATCCAGTCCCAAAAGCCCTGCTTTTATGCAGAAAACCCCCATTCATTCAGCCTAGCTGTCAATCAAAACACACTAAGTGGTGAGCGGGGTGGCTCACCACTTGGGCCAATCACACTAGAGTGCGACCGGAGTTGGCAAGGCAACTCGGTCCAGGGTGCCTAAACCCCCTCCCACACCCCTGTTGTAACCCAGACAGAATGGCACCACTTTGGAGGTTCTCTGTACAGAAGCCCACCAAAAGTGGAACAAAGGGCTCAACCTTTGGGTTAGGAGTCACAGAGACGAACACAGACGCCATTTTACAAACCGAGTTCTGGCAGAAAATACCATCCGATAGACCTTTTTAAGATAAGTAAATCGGTGGTATGTTAGAGATTAACGAGAGAAAAAGTATTAATCTCCAACAATGGGAAGAATCCCATAGGGTTATATTCGGGGTTGAATATAACAAGTAGTTTCCACTGCCACCAGCCAAAACTCGACGAGGGGGGACGGGACAGTGCCCCCTCGAATAACAGACCCAGGAGTAATCGAATTACCCCTACTAGTACGTCCACAATAGGATGGTTTGTACTAGTCCTGTTAGTAAATTTAGGTCTAGTAAAGCCAATGGTGACTTTACATGCCCGGGGAGAGAGTAGTCAGTCCCCGGGTATGGAGTCTATGATGGAGGTCCGCTAGGACGTCCCAGTGCTACGGCATGGAGGGTGCGTTGTAATACACATAGTAAAACATATGAGACCCTATGGAGTAAAAGACCCCATAGCCCATAGAACACATGGACATTCAAAGGAATTACACACATTCATGCCCAAGAGTGGGAGAAAAAGAGTCTCACTCTTGGCAGGATGGAAAAAAAAACAAACTCCAGTAATCCAGCAAAGCTGCTGGGGGACTCACTAGGTTAGGACATTCAGCCTAAACAGAGAATTCTCCCTAACAGAGGACCTTACCCCGGCTTTGCGTGGGCTGCCTCCCATAGTGCCACCACCTCCTGATGCAGCAGCAGAGGCCGAGGAGAGCGACAGCAGTTCTCCCACAATGGCATAGCCGTGCAGGCCATGAGCCCAAGGAGGTATTTTTTTTTTCCGCAACATCCACGCAGGTGGGTGTTGGTGTGCACCCTGTCCTCGAACCTCCTGGGTGGCCTCCCCCACCACCCCTGACCCCCACATGGCCATTTCTGATTTTTCTTTTTTTTACAGTGTGTTGCCTTGTGTGGCTCCCATGGGCATCCACTGTATTCCGGCTGGGCACATGCAGGCTTGTCCTGAGTTTGGGTTAGATGCTTGGGTTTGTGAGACACACACCCCTCCTGCTTCCTGTTTCCATGGGCTTCTAAAGGGTGTGCCCAAGTGACAGTGAATCACACAGTGACGTTAGGCTCCCATGTGCTGTGTGGGCAGTCTGTAGTCAATACTGTGTAGACATTCCTAGTGGATATTGATGTTGTTTTGTACACTGCATGGTGTATTGATATGTGCTTGTGCATCCATGTCTCCCTCCTAATTTGCAGGTTCCTTCCTCATGTCTTCACAAGGCCGTCTACTTTGCAGATGGAGTTCATGTATGCAGTACACTGAGACATTTGCGTGGCAGTAACACTGTACAGTTGGAAGGGGTTGATGTGCTGGCGTATTCAGGTTGTAAGATTTGCACTACTTTGATTTTGTACTGTCATAATTTGCCACTGTTTCATCCTGTGTTTCTGTATTGTGTTGCTGGTAAGTATTTGGTCATGTGTGCTGTTTCTTATTGATTACTGGGAGCATTTTGTCTGTGGCCTGTTTCCATTTCGGACAGTGCACTTTGTGACACTTGTGTCATGTGTTATGCTTTCATTTGGTTGCTTTCACATTGCATGACATGCCATGGTGTGTTGAGTAGCTGAGATGGGGAGGGTTGGGTGATATGGCACTATTTTCAGGTTGTATTTTGCAAGGAGGTAGTCATTCATGCAGCATGAATGTTTCTTTTTATCACACATCATTGGTTGTGTTTAAGTAGGTATGGATGCACACAATGTAGCACTTCCAGGTGACCAATCTCAGGCTGCTATGGTAGTGACAGTTGACTGTCCCTTATGTCATCATCATTGATTGTCAGCTGGTATGTGCCAGGGCTGTGTGCACTCCGCAGGGGTGTGATTTTAGGAGAAGTAATTAGCCACCAGCAGCGTACGGGCTGCCTCACCACATGCCCGTTCCCCTCCCATGCGCAGCGGGCGTGCATGTGGTTGGGGATGTGAGGGCACCACCATGTCCACCGGCAGGCCCCGGCATGTTGCAATGTTGTGCAGGACACATGCTGCCACTATGATCCTGCACACTACTGGGGGAGCGTATATTAGCTGCCCACCAGAACGGTCAAGGGAGCGAAAGCGTGACTTGAGCACTCCGAACGTGCGCTCCACTATGCCCTGGGTTGCAATATGGGCTGTGTTGCATCTTACCTCGGGTGGCGTGGTGGGGTCCCGAATTGGCGTCATCATGTGGGTGCTCAGAGGGTAGGCACTGTCCCCTTGGGAGGTGATGATGGGTATCATTAGTGGGGTTGTGACATTACTCAGTATCTGACATGCATTCATGTGCAGAGGCATTTATACTCACCGAGCAGCCATGTATCGCCGTGCCGCCCAGCTTCTAGGTACCGGTTTAGGGTTGACATTCTATAAATAAATCTGTCGTGGGTAGAACCTGGATAGTGCAGGGGCAGCTGCGGCTCCATCCACCCCAGCTCTGAGTCTGCCAGCCAGGACAGTGTTGGTCCTAGTCCATCCTGCTGACGTTCCCCCTGACTACATCACACTTCAGCTAATGCCTGCACCAAGTCCCATGGTGAGTGTTCATTCCCACAGTCCTAGTCCACAGTCCACCGGGGCTCCTGCCCCTAGTGTCCAGAGCGGCATCGGACACTCAGTATCACCACCACCTTCCAAGCGGAAGAGGAAAAGGAAGAGTGCTCGTCCAGTACAGGCTGATGCCCCAGACACGGCTACACAGTCCGGCCCACCAAGGAAGCCCAGTTTCAATCAGGCCAAACGTGATACACTTGTTGAGTATGTGTCGCACATGACAGCGAAATGGTGATTACTGCAGGATGCAAGACCACACCTGCACAACGTCAGGCACACTGGCAGACCATCGCAGACCTCATAAGTGCCCTTGGATTCGTGAGGCGCACAGCTAATGATTGCTACAAGCGCTGGAATGACCTGAAGCACAGGGCAAAGAAAAAGGTGGCCTCAAGTCATGCCACAACTCTAGTGACTGGAGGTGGGTCTCCAGCAGAGGACATAGAACTCACTCCACATGAGTATGTTGCTGGGACCTACGTCACGGAGGAACAGATCCAAGGCGTGGGAGACCTGCCAGATTACAAAGCATTGTCCGGTGAGTGCACATGCATATGTGTGTCATCCATGTGCATGGTGTGTGTGTGGGTGCTTCTGATTGAGAGCCAGGTGAGGGGGTGTGTGCCTGAGTGGTTTGGGTCACCCATGTGCTTCATCCAATACATTCTGCGCACCAGGATTTGGGTGTTGCAGTATCCCTTCTGGCAACAGTAGACATTCAGCCCAACCTCACGCCAGTTGCCCTTGAAGTGTCATCTTGCCACAACATAGTTGCATATTATTCTGTGTTCATTCAGGCTGATTGTCTGCATTCCACCACTTTCACTAGGCATTTCTCAGTCCTATTGTCACATGTGTGACATGGCTAGGGTACATGCCATCTGTGTGATGGCATGTGTCATGTATGTGTATTGGACATGCCAATCACAGGCCAATGTGTGATGGCACTGCTAGCCAGCATGCAGCAAATTTGTTGGTCTTCCATCTTGGTGTCATCAATGTGTTCCATTTGCCTCCCCTTCATACGCAGTGACGGTGCATGCATGGGAGGGTTATAGTCATGTGGGACATGTGTCAATGAAGTACTGTTTCTGTTGCTTCTCAGCCCTAATTCTGTGCCATGGTGCTAATGCCTGTTCCCATTTCTTTTCTTTCATGTCTTTGCAGGGGATGACGCACTTGATGCTGCTGGGGTTGTGGAGATGGTGCAGACCCAGGAGGGGTCTCAGGCCCGACCGGGCACCAGTGAGAGACATGGTGTGGTGGTGAGTGAGAACCCACACTTGCTGAAAGACCATCATCTCGAGGGGTGTCTCTGGGTGCACCTCCCCCGAGCTCTATTCAGCTGTCGATTCGGATGATGAGACCTATGTGCCGTTGCAGGTAAGTGTTTCTGGGAGGGATTCTGTACTGTCCAACCCACCTGCACCAGGGGTAGAACCCTCAATGAGGATGTCAGTGTTGGTAGTTGGTAGGTCCGCCTTTGATGGTCACGGATGCAGGGTCACACTCCGCTACATCTGATCCTGTTCCTGGGCCAGCAGATCAGAGGGGGAATGCAGTCCTGCAGCCCCAGGCAGTTCCGGCACAGCAAGGCACAGTTCACCTTGCCCCAGACAGGTGTGGTGCCCGCCGACACGGTGGCCGTACGCCACCTGGCAATACCGCATGGAAGCAATCCATATACGGTATGGCAAACCAACATGCAGCATCAACTGAGATGATGGCTCAGGCCATGGATAGGGTGGCCACTTCCATTGTCCCTCAAGAAAGGCTGATTGAACAACTACAGCAGGCAACAGACTCCATTTGCCAGTCACACAGGGAGGACATGTTGGCGTCCAACAGGGACAGGCGGGCGGCACTGGAGACTCTGCGGGTAGCCATTTCTATTGAGTCCCAGGGCCACAGGGAAGCCCTGAGGGTGGAACTCCGTCAGCTCAGGGTAACTGAACACGAGGACAGAACAGCAGCTGGAGCGGCTCACACGTACGCTCTCAGCTGAGATGCAGGCAACTAGGAGGAGGTCCGGGCATCCCGTGAGTTGTTGCATGGGGACCTCCGCACGATTATCCTCCAGAACCAGACCTTCCACACCCGGATGCTTGCTGCCATGGAGGACCAGACTAGGGCTTTGCGTGGGCTGCCTCCCATAGTGCCACCACCTCCTGATGCAGCTGCAGAGGGTGAGGAGAGTGACAGCAGCGATTCTCCCACAATAGGGTAGCCGTGCAGGCCATGAGCCCATGGAGGTGTTTTTTTTTCCGCAAGATCCACACAGGTGGGTTTTGGTGTGCACCCTGTCCTCGGACCTCCTGGGTGGCCTCCCCCACCGCCCCCTGGCCCATTCATGGCCATTTTTGATTTTTCTTTTTTTTACAGTGTGTTGCCTTGTGTGGCTCCTGTGGGCATATGCTGTATTGTGGCTGGGCACATGCAGGCTTGTCCTGAATTTGGGTCAGATGCTTGGGTTTGTGTGACACACACCACTCCTGCTTCCCGTTTCCATGGGCTTGCAAAGGGTGTGCCCAAGTGACATTGACTTACACAGTGACGTTGGAGTCCCATTTGAAGTGTGGGCAGTCTGTAGTCAATACTGTGTATACATTCCTAGTGCATATTGTTGTTGTATTGTAGACTGCATGGTGTATTGAAATGTGCCTCTGCATCCATCTCATCCTCCTAATTTGCAGGTACATTTCTCATGTCTTCACAAGGCAGTCTACTTTGGAAATGGAGTCCATGTTGTAAGCAGTGTACCTACACTTTTGCGTGGCGCTAACACTGTACAGTTGGAAGTGTTCCAAGTGCTGGCATTATCAGGTAGTGAGGCTACCAATTTTTAAAGTCTGTACTGTCATGTTTATGGTCGGTTGGAGGTTGTGTAGGTGATTAGTATTATTGGTAAAAATTTGGTAATGTGTGTTATTGGTCCTGCATTACTGTGAGCATTTCATGTGTGGCCAGTTTCCATTAGGGACACTGTAGTTGGTGACACTTGTGTCATGTTGTGGGGATTAATGTGTTTGCTCTCACATAGCATGACATGCCATGGTGTGTTGTGTGGCGGTGCCGGGGAGGGGTTGGGTGACATATCACTGTTCTCATGTTGTATTTTGCAAGTGGGTATTCATTTTTGCAGCATAGAAGTGTGTCTTTTGATGACACTGCATTGGTGGTGTTTGTGTAGGTAGGGATGCACACATTGTGACACTTCCAGGTGAAAAATCTCAGGCTGCTATGGTTCTGACAGTTGACTGTCCCTTAATTCATCAGAATTGTCAGATTGAGTCATCATTGATTGTCAGATGGTATGTGCCAGGGCTGTGTGCACTCCACAGGGGTGTGATTTCTATGTGAAGTAATTAGCCACCAGCTGCGTACGGGCTGCCTCACCCCATGCCCTTTCCCCTCCCATGCGCAGTGGGCGTGCATGTGGTTGGGGATGTGGGGGCACCACCATGTCCACAGCCAGGCCCCGGCGTGTTGCAACAATGTGCAGGACACATGCTGCCACTATGATCCTGCACACTACTGGGGGAGCGTATAACAGCTGCCCGCCAGAACGGTCAAGGGAGCGAAAGCGTGACTTGAGCAGTCCGAATGTGCGCTCCACTATGCCCCGGGTTGCAATATGAGCTGTGTTGTATCTTACCTCGGGAGGTGTGATGGGGTTCCGAATTGTTGTCATCATGTGGGTTCTCAGAGGGTAGGCACTGTCCCCTGGGGAGGTGGTGATGGGGATCATTAGTGGGGTAGTGACATTACTCTGTATCTGTCATGCATGCGTGTGCTGTGGCATTTATACTCACCAAGCAGCCATGCATCACCATGCCGCCCAGCTTCCATGTGCCGGTTTAGGGATGACATCCTGTAAATGAAGCTGTCGTGGGTGGACCCTGGATAGTTGGCATATACTGAGGTGATGATTCCCTTGGCGTCACATACTACCTGGACGTTGATGGAATGCCAGTGCTTGCGGTTTCTATAGATGTGCTCAGATGCCCTGGGGGGGGCGTAGAGCCACATGGGTGCAATAAATGGCACCTAGCACTTTGGGGAATTGTGCCACCCTGTAGAAACCCTGGCTGACAGCCTGCCTTTCTGCAGGTGTTCTGGGCAGGTATATGTGCCTGCGGACTGATGGGCGTGCAGTGATGATGGCCAACACCTTGTGTAGGCACTGTGACTGCGTGGCCTGTGACAACCCCCCCACTATGGCACTTGTCCGCTGAAATGATCCGGTAGCCAAGAAGTGCAGTACATTGAGGACCTTTTCCAGGGGGCTGAGTGCTTGGGAGCACAGGGTGGGTGATGTGAGGTCATCCTCCCACTCACTGACCAGGTCGAGTATTATGTGTGGTGGAAACCTGTACCTCCCATACACCTGGTCATCAGGCATACCAAATAGGCTGGTTCTGGGGGTGAAGATTCTGGCCCTGACTATCCTCCTCCTCCTTCTCCTGCGGTATCCCACGGCCACTGCTGCTAGGAACGGTATATTCATCCTTGCGTCTGAGCTTGTTTGTTGTTTGCGCACTCTTTTATGCTGCGCGGGACGTGCACCGTGTTTCCGGATTGGACCTTTTTTTTGGGCGTATTGTAGGTCACCGTGTAAATCTTCCCGCCCACCCCAGGAATACACGTGACACGCTCTCCCAGGCCCAGTTGCAAGTAAATGTTCCCGCCCACCACAGGACTACACGTACCCCACTCTCACAGGCCCAATTGCGTGTGGAAGTTCACGCGACACACGTAATACATGTACCCTGCTGATATCGCGTGTGGAAGTTCACACGGAACAATAATACACGTACCCTTATGAAATCGCGTGTAATATTATTCGCGCAACCCTGAAATACACGTACCCAGGAAAATCGCACTGCTGGGGGGTCAGGGGGGTGGGAGACATGAGTGGGGGCCTGGTGGAGGGTGCCCCTGGAAGCAGGGGGGTGGGGGTGCAGGGAGACAGGAGTGGGGGCCTGGTGGAGGGTGCCCCTGGATGCAGGGGGGTGGGGTGCAGGGGGACATGAGTTGGACATGAGTGGGGCCTGGTGGAGGGTGCCCCTGGATGCAGGGGGTGGGGGTGCAGGGGGACATGAGTTGGACATGAGTGGGGGCCTGGTGGAGGGTGCCCCTGGATGCAAGGGGGTGGGGGTGCAGGGAGACAGGAGTGGAGGCCTGGTGGAGGGTGCCCCTGGATGCAGGGGGGTGGGGGTGCAGGGGGACAGGAGTGGGGGCCTGGTGGAGGGTACCCCTGGATGCAGGGGGGTGGGGGTGCAGGGGGACATGAGTTGGGCATGAGTGGGGCCTGGTGGAGGGTGCCCCTGGATGCAGGGGGGTGGGGGTGCAGGGGGACATGAGTTGGACCTGAGTGGGGGCCTGGTGGAGGGTGCCCCTGGATGCAAGGGGGTGGGGGTGCAGGGAGACAGGAGTGGGGGCCTGGTGGAGGGTGCCTCTGGATGCAGAGGGATGGGGGTGCAGGGATACATGAGTGGGGGCCTGGTGGAGGGTGGCCCTGGATGCAGGGGGGTGGGGGTGCAGGGAGACAGGAGTGGGGGCCTGGTGGAGGGTACCCCTGGATGCAGGGGGGTGGGGGTGCAGGGGGACATGAGTTGGGCAAGAGTGGGGGCCTGGTGGAGGGTGCCCCTGGATGCCGGGGGGTGGGGGTGCAGGGGGACATGAGTTGGACATGAGTGGGGCCTGGTGGAGGGTGCCCCTGGATGCAGGGGGGTGGGGGAGCAGGGAGACAGGAGTGGGGGCCTGGTGGAGGGTGCCCCTGGATGCAGGGGGGTGGGGGTGCAGGGAGACAGGAGTGGGGGCCTGGTGGGGGGTGCCCCTGGATGCAGGGGGGTGGGGGTGCAGGGAGACAGGAGTGGGAGCCTGGTGGAGGGTGCCCCTGGATGCAGGGGGACATGAGTTGGACATGAGTGGGGGCCTGGTGAAGGGTGTCCCTGGATGCTGGGGGGTGGGGGTGCAGGGGGACATGAGTTGGACATGAGTGGGGGCCTGGTGGAGGGTGCCCCTGGATGCAGGGGGGTGGGGGTGCAGGGATACATGAGTGGGGGCCTGGTGGAGGGTGCCCCTGGATGCTGGGGGGTGGGGGTGCAGGGGGACATGAGTTGGACATGAGTGGGGGCCTGGTGGAGGGTGCCCCTGGATGCAGGGGTGTGGGGGTGCAGGGATACATGAGTGGGGGCCTGGTGGAGGGTGCCCCTGGATGCAGGGGGTGGGGGTGCAGGAGACAGGAGTGGGGGCCTGGTGGAGGGTACCCCTGGATGCTGGGGGTAGGGGTGCAGGGGGACATGAGTTGGACATGAGTGGGGCCTGGTGGAGGGTGCCCCTGGATGCAGAGGGGTGGGGGTGCAGGGAGACAGGAGTGGGGGCATGGTGGAGGGTGCCCCTGGATGCAGGGGGGTGTGGGTGCAGGGAGACAGGAGTGGGGGCCTGGTGGAGGGGGCCCTTTGATGCAGGGGGGTGGGGGTGCAGGGAGACAGGAGTGGGGGCCTGGTGGAGGGTGCCCCTGGATGCAGGGGGGTGGGGGTGCAGGGGGACATGAGTTGGACATGAGTGGGGGCCTGGTGAAGGGTGCCCCTGGATGCTGGGGGGTGGGGGTGCAGGGGGACATGAGTTGGACATGAGTGGGGCCTGGTGGAGGGTGCCCCTGGATGCAGGGGGGTGGGGGTGCAGGGGGACATGAGTTGGACATGAGTGGGGGCCTGGTGAAGGGTGCTCCTGGATGCTGGGGGGTGGGGGTGCAGGGAGGCAGGAGTGGGGGCCTGGTGGAGGGTGCCCCTGGATGCAGGGGGGTGGGGGTGCAGGGGGACATGAGTTGGACATGAGTGGGGCCTGGTGGAGGGTGCCCCTGAATGCAGGGGGGTGGGGGTGCAGGGGGACATGTGTTGGACATGAGTGGGGGCCTGGTGGAGGGTGCCCCTGGATGCAGGGGGGTGGGGGTGCAGGGGGACATGAGTTGGACATGAGTCTGGCCTGGTGGAGGGTGACCCTGGATGCAGGGGGGTGGGGGTGCAGGGGGACATGAGTTGGACATGAGTGGGGGCCTGGTGAAGGGTGCCCCTGGATGATGGGGGGTGGGGGTGCAGGGGGACATGAGTTGGACATGAGTGGGGGCCTGGTGGAGGGTGCCCCTGGATGCAGGGGGGTGGGGGTGCAGGGATACATGAGTGGGGGCCTGGTGGAGGGTGCCCCTGGATGCAGGGGGGTGGGGGTGCAGGGAGACAGGAGTGGGGGCCTGGTGGAGGGTACCCCTGGATGCAGGGGGTGGGGGTGCAGGGGGACATGAGTTGGACATGAGTGGGGGCCTGGTGGAGGGTGCCCCTGGATGCTGGGGGGTGGGGGTGCAGGGGGACATGAGTTGGACATGAGTGGGGCCTGGTGGAGGGTGCCCCTGGATGCAGGGGGATGGGGGTGCAGGGAGACAGGAGTGGGGGCCTGGTGGAGGGTGCCCCTGGATGCAGGGGGGTGGGGGTGCAGGGAGACAGGAGTGGGGGCCTGGTGGAGGGTGCCCCTGGATGCAGGGGGGTGGGGGTGCAGGGGGACATGAGTTGGACATGAGTGGGGGCCTGGTAAAGGGTGCCCCTGGATGCTGGGGGGTGGGGGTGCAGGGGGACATGAGTTAGACATGAGTGGGGGCCTGGTGGAGGGTGCCCCTGGATGCAGGGGATTGGGGGTGCAGGGATACATGAGTGGGGGCCTGGTGGAGGGTGCCCCTGGATGCAGGGGGTTGGGGGTGCAGGGGGACATGAGTTGGACATGAGTGGGGCCTGGTGGAGGGTGCCCCTGGATGCAGGGGGGTGGGGGTGCAGGGGGACATGAGTTGGACATGAGTGGGGGCCTGGTGAAGGGTGCCCCTGGATGCTGGGGGGTGGGGGTGGAAGGGGGACAGGAGTTGGACATGAGTGGGGGCCTGGTGGAGGGTGCCCCTGGATGCAGGGGGGTGGGGGTGCAGGGATACATGAGTGGGGGCCTGGTGGAGGGTGCCCCTGGATGCAGGGGGGTGGGGGTACAGGGGGACATGAGTTGGACATGAGTGGGGCCTGGTGGAGGGTGTCCCTGGATGCTGGGGGGTGGGGGTGCAAGGGGGACATGAGTTGGACATGAGTGGGGGCCTGGTGGAGGGTGCCCCTGGATGCAGGGGGTGGGGGTGCAGGGAGACAGGAGTGGGGGCCTGGTGGAGGGTGCCCCTGGATGCAGGGGGGTGGGGGTGCAGGGAGACAGGAGTGGGGGCCTGGTGGAGGGTGCCCCTGGATGCAGGGGGGTGGGGGTACAGGGGGACATGAGTTGGACATGAGTGGGGGCCTGGTGAAGGGTGCCCCTGGATGCTGGGGGGTGGGGGTGCAAGGGGGACATGAGTTGGACATGAGTGGGGGCCTGGTGGAGGGTGCCCCTGGATGCAGGGGGGTGGGGGTGCAGGGATACATGAGTGGGGCCTGGTGGAGGGTGCCCCTGGATGCAGGGGGGTGAGGGTGCAGGGGGACATGAGTTGGACATGAGTGGGGCCTGGTGGAGGGTGCCCCTGGATGCTGGGGGGTGGGGCTGCAGGGGGACATGAGTTGGACATGAGTGGGGGCCTGGTGGAGGGTGCCCCTGGATGCAGGGGGGTGGGGGTGCAGGGAGACAGGAGTGGGGGCCTGGTGGAGGGTGCCCCTGGATGCAGGGTGGTGGGGTGCAGGGGGACATGAGTTGGTGGGCAGTAGTGCAGGGTGACATGTGGGTTGGCTGGGGGGCATGGCCATGTTGGATCGGCTGCCTGCGGGACATGTGCAGGGGTGCAGGGTAGTCCCCTGTGGTGTGGGCCGCCTGCAGGGGCCGTGGAGGGTGTAGAGGGGACAGCTGGGAGGACCCACACGGCCAATTCACGTGTAGGACTCCCCGGCACCCCCGAAATTCACATAGGCTGCTGGATTCGCGTGTGGAATTTCACGCACACCCGGAGTACACGTACCCTGCTGAAATCGAGTGTGGAACTTCACGCGCACACCGAAATACACGTACCCTGAGAATTTGCGTGTGAAACTTCCCGTGCACCTTGGAATACACGTACCCTGCTGAAATCGCGTGTGAAACTTCCCGCGCACCCCGGAATACACGTACCATGGCCAATCGCATGTGAAAGTTCCCGCGCACCCCGTACTACACGCACACGCTATTTTTCACACAGCGGGTGTCCGTGTTTGTCGGTACCCCTTTGCACCTCATTTGTCCTAGAGGGCCACAGTATGGATCATTCATCATAGCTGTATATAGGTGCTTTTTGTTAGCGCACATTTTGGCGCACATTTATTTCAGGCGCAGGGACTCTACCGCCTGCTTTCTGGTGGCGGAGTTGTTTGGCCCTGTGCGCGTCTTTGACCGTGCGCTGGTTTGCCCTATTCGATTCCATGAATACGAGTTGTGGGCGAGCGTGTGCGCGTTCCGCGCACTTGCCTCCTGTACTTCCCCTGTGACGCCCATATTTTTACACGTTGTTCCCCATTCCGAGTGTTACGCCCCGTGTTCCGCCTACTTTTGTTATATGCGCCGCGCTATGTGCGATTTCGCAGCGGCCGTGGCGCACGCCGTTGGATGACCTGTGCGCGGGCGTGCACCGCACACTTTTTCAGCGCACATCCAATATTTTTCTCGCGCACAGACTTCCATGAATCGATGTGCGCTGGTTTCCCTGCGATTTTCGCAATTGCACTGCGATTTTTGCACTTTTACTGTGAATCGCACGTATTGGCACCTCTGCGCCGGAATTTTCGGCGCACATTAATTCCATGAATCGGCCTAAGAGTGTGCATGCATGCAATCTTGTTTCAATATATGTAGGCTATATATTTAATTTCAAAAATGTTAGTTTAACATGATTTGAGAGTGTGTATTAAGAAAGTAAATAGTATAAAGGTTTATAAGTGATAGTTGATTTTAGGAAATTGGAAAAAAAGACAGCAGATTCATTTTACAGATTACACAAGCTAAATGTCAGTTTGAAAATGTGTTTATGTACTGTACAGAAAATATGCATACCTATAGTTTGTGTTCATGCATATGGATATGCATGGAGCTGCAAGTAGAAATCTTGGAGAGTTATACAGTATTTCCTGTAGATGGTGCTTGCCAGTGATATGACACTTGTACTCAGAGAGATTAACAGTACATTTGCAGTGCTGATCTATGATGATGCAGTTAGATGTAGAGGTATTGAATGTGATTGGTGCCTGGTCAGGTGATTTCTTAGCTACATCCAATGAGGCAATGGCACAGAGAGTGAATGGAAATGGTAGAAGGGCTGTTCATGTTACGATATGTTCGCGGACATGGCGGTAGTTCGCAGACATTGGGAGTTACATCCTGGGATTTTTGGGTTCAGAAGTCATGCAAATGAGAATGAGCAGTGAAAGGGATTGGTCAAGAAAGTTTAGTGGGTGTGTTGTGCCAGGAAAGAGTTCCTCAGATACTCTTTTTGCTGAGAGAACAACAGATAGCTATGGTTGTGTGTTTCAGAAAACAGATTGGATTTTGGGAGATTCGTGGATACATTGGTTGAAGATGCATGCACCAAGCTGTGGAGTAGCTGTAGATCTTGGATTTCCACATGTGGAAGTACACTGGCATGGAGTACGTGGAATGAAGTGGTTGGACTTGCTACCTCTCTGTGCTACTTTGGAAACAAAGCAACATCCAGACATAATTGTAATTCATTGTGGAGGGAACAGTTTAGGATATGTGTCTGGAATTTCTTTGCAATTTGCTATGAAATAAGGACTTGGGAAAATCATGGACATGTTTCCTAATTCTCAAGTAATATTTTCACGGATTGCGCAGAGACAAATGTGGCTTTGTTCTTCTTCATTTGGTCCACAAATGGAAAAAGCAAGGCGCAATGTTAATAAGGCAGTATGTGCATTTCTAAGAGATTTTGGCATGTCCTCTTTTCACAATGAAAATATTATGTTTCGTAGTACATACATTTTTCGCAGAGATAGAGTCATTCTTACTTATGCTGGCAATCAGATTTTTCGGAGAAATGTACAAAATGCACTGCAACCTTTTTTAGAAATACAACATCCATTTTGAAGTAGGTGTTAAGTATTTATAATTTTTGACATACAAACACCTCCCAAAGGCTCTTTTCAGAGCCACCACTTCCCCCCAGAGAAAAATGCAATGGTAACAATAGGGTAGCACCCCAATTTTTTTAATGTTCGCAAACTGTCTGCTTTAAGAAATACAAAGGGCCCTGCTTTATTTATCTTCACTTCTATTTTTTAACTGTGAAAGGCGGCTCTGAAAAGAGCCCGATTTTATTGATTTTTGTAATTTTATATTTTTTTTGGTTTTTTAGACACGACACACTAGGAGAGGAGAGGAAAGGAGGGAAGGGGGGGACACCAACCACAGGGATAAGAAAGGGCGAGCTGAGAGAGGAAGATGTAGAGTGGGTTTTATTTGGGTAGTGAGCAGGTCTTCTCATGCTCTGAGACGATAGTCTCAAAAGCACTCCGAAGTCGCTCCCCCCTGCAGAGTACTGTGTCACAGTACATACATACAACTGTGACCCTCGAAAGGTAAGGGTCATCAGAATTCTGTATGGCCTGTGAGGCAGCTTGAGGAAGGCACTGTCCCACAGAGGTGGTCCTTGTGGTGACAGAATCAGAAACAGAGGATGAAGTAGAGGAAATCAACCTACTACGTTCTTCGCAAGGTACAACCTTGCGAATAGCCCCAGAGTGAAATGACCTCAGGTGTCGCTTCATGGTCGTGGTCCCAAAGCTGTACGAACCGTGCTTCCCGCGACTGAGAATCATTTTGCACTCATTGCAGATAACACGGTTCGCACAAGCCTTAGGACCATTCCCATAAATGGAAAATAACCGCCACACCCAAGACTCACGTCTACTGCGGGTAGTAGGGATTTCCTCTACCGCATTCTCATCATCCTCTTCTTCCTCCTCTGCATCCTCACTCCTGTTCCCCTCTTCAGGCCCTTGGGAAGGTGGTGGTGGTGGAGGGGGTGGGGGTGGTGCTGAAGCAGGTGCAGCACGAGGTGGCAGTTCTGCAGTCAGGGATGCCATCTCGATGGCAGAATCAACAAGTTGCTGGAGAAATAGCTGTGCTCTGAAGAATAGCCAGAAACACAATGAGAATAAGCTCTAGGGTATGGTCTTTTATAGGGGTGCTTGTACGCGGTTCGCGGACATGCGCACTATCCGCAGACAGATCGAACACAAAAAAGGGTTCAAAAAGTTTTAAAAGATATGTAGAAACTCAGGATTACTAAGTGGGACTTGTGCCATGATGAGCTTTTATGGAAAAAGATTGTGGATTACTCGAAAATGTACTTTTAAATTTTTCGGGGACACGAACAGTGTCTGCATTCAGAACACGCGATCAGCATGGGCGCGGTCACATTATCCCTTCGTGAACAGGTCCGCGAAGGAAGCTCCTGTCCACAGGACACCAAATGCACGGACATTGGATTGCGCATGCGCGTTGATGTTCTACGGACAGTGTTCGGGTCCTGAATTAATTAAAAGTGCGTCACACATCAAACAAACATTTCTGGACATCGCGCATGTTCTAGAACAGTTTAAACTTGCTAGCGAACACTACGGACAGATATAGTGTTCTTTAGGACACTTCCATTTTCGTTTGATTACAAACTTTTCAGGACATCAATTGTGTTCTTAGAACAGTTTGAACTTGCTAGCAAACAGTATTGACAGGTATAGTGTTCTTTAGGACACCTCCATTTTCGTTTAATTACGAACATTTCAGGACACCGCTTGTGTTCTTAGAACAGTTTCAACTTGCTAGCGAACAGTACGGACAGGTATAGTGTTCTTTAGGACACCTCCATTTTCATTTAATTACGAACATTTCAGGACACCGCTTGTGTTCTTTGAACAGTTTCAACTTGCTAGCGAACAGTATGGACAGGTATAGTGTTCTTTAGGACATCTCCATTTTCGTTTATTTACTAACATTTCAGGACACCGCTTGTGTTCTTAGAACAGTTTCAACTTGGTAGCGAACAGTACGGACAGGTATAGTGTTCTTTATTAGGACATCTCCATTTTCGTTTAATTACGAACATTTCAGGACAACAATTGGGTTCTTAGAACAGTTTCAACTTTCTAGCGAACAATACGGACAGGTATAGTGTTCTTCAGGACACCTCCTTTTTCGTTTATTTACGAACATTTCAGGACACCGCTTGTGTTCTTAGAACAGTTTCAACTTGGTAGCGAACAGTACGGACAGGTATAGTGTTCTTTATCAGGACACCTCCATTTTCGTTTAATTACGAACATTTCAGGACACCAATTGGGTTCTTAGAACAGTTTCAACTTGCTAGCGAACAATACGGACAGCTATAGTGTTCTTCAGGACACCTCCATTTTCGTTTATTTCCGAACATTTCAGAACACCTGCGCTGTCCACGGACATCTACATTGTTTTTAAAAAAATAAAAAATGGGAAGTAATTACAACACAATATAAAAATTTAACTTTATTTCACATATATTAATAATTTATGACAGAGAAGGTGAGGCAGAAACAGAAACAAAAATAGGAGAATTAGGGGTTTCAACATGATTGATATCAGGTGAAGAAGGGATGGAAGTCTCATCAAAACGTTTTGGATTATGGAGAGGGTTTGGGGATAATTGACTGGGATATGGTGAGGGAGGACAAGTACATGTGGGACAATGGTATGAGGTTTTTGTTTTAAAATGATCCTCAACAAAAGTGTTCAAATTATTAAAATTGCTCAATAATAAATCCATTTTTTCTTTTAAGCTGCCAAGCGAGTTTTCCATAACAGTTTCTTCAGACATATTTTCTATTTTGGTATGCTCTGTACAAAAAGAAATATATATGTTAAATATATATAAAAATATATATAAAATAATAACACTTAAATGGTTTATATTGTAAAGTGTGTACCATTAGCTTCTCTATTTTCTGACATTTAGTCATGTGGGAAGTGCTCATCTAGCCATTCCAGAGTACTAGACATTTCTGTGAGAAAAAAAATAAAAATATATAATATTTTTTTTTAAATCTAAAATGATGTAAAATGATGTACACTTACTATTTCAGGTAAGATATGTTCTGAGTAGTCTGTAGGTCTGGTCTTGGTCTTAGTTGTGGAGTGTCTGTCAGGTAATTATGTTGGAAGCCTATTTATCTTCTCTTGGTATATTCCATTTTAGAATATATTGTATTTAAATGAATGGTTAGTGTGGTACATATATGGGTTACATTTCTTATGTATTACTACATATAATATGTATGTGTACTACTTTGTGAATTTTTTAAATGTTATCATGTTGTAATACAACAATGAAACATGCCCCTCGCAGACTTTTTAGATAGTGGTACTGTTGTCCGAATATGTCAGCGACATCAAAAATGTTCGCGGACATTACATTCAGTAGAAGTGGTTCAGTATGTTCCATATTACATGTACATAAAGTCAAAGTTACTATTGTTAAGCTTTGCTACTAAAAACCTATGAAATTCAGTTAAAAAAGTTTGTTAATGGGACATTATGGTTAAGTTGTGCTACTAAAAACCTATGAAATTCAGTGAAAAAAACTTTGTTCAAGGGACTTTATGGTTAAGTTGTGCTACTAAAAACCTATGAAATTCAGTGAAAAAAACGTTGTTAAAGGGACGATATGGTAAAGTTGCGCTACTAAAAACCTATGAAATTTAGTGAAAAAACTTTGTTAAAGGGACGTTATGGTTAAGTTGTGCTACTAAAAACCTATGAAATTCAGTGAAAAAAACTTTGTTAAAGGGACGTTATAGTTAAGTTGTGCTACTAAAAACCTATGAAATTCAGTGAAAAAAAACTTTGTTAAAGGGACGTTATGGTTCCAAGTAAAACTGAAAAACCCTTGAAATTCGCCAGTTATGGTAAGCTAAGCAACCATAACTCGCGACACCACCATGCACTGCTAAGACTAACAACCAGGACATCAAAGATGACATCACAAACTCATTAAAACATAAACATTACTATAATTTAATTCTTATAATATATAAAATACCCTGCACAATTAAACATTCTCTAAAATAACATGAACACAATTTCCATACGATCATCAATTAGTGTGCCAACAATAATTTCACAGTTTCATTCATAACATAATAACCTGCCCCAGTAATAACCCATGAGGTAGCTCCATATAAGGTACTCCAAAATTGATCTGTCTGCATATTTAAGTTTCGTATTCATTGATGAATAAGCCTTCTGATATGGACACTGAGTTAAAATATGATGATTTGTTTCCACAGAGGCATCACATAATCTGCATATGCGATCCACACATAAAATACCATACCATCCTCTCACATACTCATAAGTTTGCAAAATATTAAATCGTAGGTAGATAATACATTACCTCATTTTAGGACTACATGGCTTAAACAGGTAATAACACAGGCCCTTTGTAGTAAACCCCTGTAGTGTATACTCAAAATAGCACCTTTTATTATGTAGTTTTTTTCCACAGAATCAAATCTATCCCTTACCCAGATCTTCTTCTTAAGTACACTTATATAATCCAGCCTTTCGTATTAAGGGGGTAATTCATAGAATTTAGCGCACAAGTGGCCTACGCGGCTGGTGCACAGTGTGCGCGTGCGAATCTCTGCACCAGCTGCGTGCGCTAAAATCCATATCCGCGCACAGCGTATTCATGGATTTTAGCTACCAAAACCAGCCGTGGCGCACAGTGGCGCAGCGACCCTGCAGCAGCGCCAGTTACGCCCCCAAGAACGCACCTCGTGCAGGGAAAAGCCATCAAAATCCCCAATCCAGCGCAAAGGGCAGCGCTAACCCTGTACCAGCACGGCAAGCGGGGTACGTGTATTACTGGGGTTCGCGTAAAGTTTCACGCGCGATAGGCCCTGTGCGAGTGGGGTAAGTGTATTTCGGGGGTGCGCGGGAAGTTTCACACGCAATTTCAGCAGGGTACATGTATTTCAGGGGAGCACGGCAAGTTTTACACGCGATTTCAGCAGGGTACGTGTATTTCAGGGGTGCGCGGGAAGTTTTACACGCGATTGGCCTGGGTACGTGTATTTCAGGGGTGCGTGGGAAGTTTCACACGCGATTTCAGCAGGGTATGTGTATTTCAGGGGTGCGCGGCAAGTTTTACATGCGATTTCAGCAGGGTACGTGTATTTCAGGGGTGCGCAGGAAGTTTTACACGTGATTGGCCTGGGTACGTGTATTTCAGGGGTGCGCGGGAAGTTTCACAAGCGATTTCAGCAGGGTACGTGTATTTCAGGGGTGCGCGGCAAGTTTTACACGCGATTTCATAGGGTATGTGTATTTCAGGGGTGCGCAGTAAGTTTTACCCGCGATTGGCCTGGGTATGTGTATTTCAGGGGTGTGCGGGAAGTTTTACACGCGATTGGCCTGGGTACGTGTATTTCAGGGGTGCGCAGGAATTTCCACACGCGATTTCAGCAGGGTATGTGTATTTCAGGGGTGCGCGGGAAGTTTCACACACGATTTCAGCAGGGTACGTGTATTTCAGGGGTGCGCGGGAAGTTTTACATGCGATTTCAGCAGGGTACGTGTACTTCAGGGGTGCGTGGGAAGTTTTACACGCGATTGGCCTGGGTACGTGTATTTCAGGGGTGCGCGGGAAGTTTTACACGTGATTTCAGCAGGGTAGGTGTATTTCAGGGGTGCGCGGGATGTTTTACACGTGATTGGCCTGGGTACGTGTATTTCAGGGGTGCGCGGGAAGTTTTACACGCGATTGGCCTGGGTATGTGTATTTCAGGGGTGCGTGGGAAGTTTTACACGTGATTTTGCTGTCAGAGCGGGGAACGCATATTTCAGGGGTGCGTGGGGAGTCCTACACGTGAATTGGCAGTGTGGGTCCTCCCAGGTGTCCCCTCTACCCCCTCCACGGCCCCTGCAGGCAGCCCGCAACACAGGGGACTACCCTGCACCCCTGGTCATGTCCCCCAGCACCCCCACCCCCCCAGCAGTGAGTGGCACCTGCCAGCAGGCCCCCACTCATGTCCTCCTGCACCCCCACCCCCCCAGCATTGACAGGCACCTGCCAGCAGGCCCCCACTCATTTCCCCCTGCACCCCCACCCCCCCAGCATTGACAGGCACCTGCCAGCAGGCCCCGACACATGTCCCCCAGCCCCCCACCCCCCCATCATTGACAGGCACCTGCCAGCAGGCCCATACTCATTTCCCCCATTCCCCCCCACCCCCTATCACTGACAGGCACCTGCCAGCAGGCCCCCACTCATTTCCCCCTGAACCCACATCCCCCCAGCATTGACAGGCACCTGCCAGCAGGCCCCGACACATGTCCCCCTGCACCCCCACCCCCCCAGCATTGACAGGCACCTGACAGCAGGCCCCGACACATGTCCCACAGCACCCCCACCCCCCAGCAGTGAGGGGCATCTGCCAGCAGGCCCCCACTCATGTCCCCCTGCACCCCTACCCCCCCAGCATTGACAGGCACCTGCCAGCAGGCCCCCACTCATTTCCCCCTGAACCCACATCCCCCCAGCATTGACAGGCACCTGCCAGCAGGCCCCGACACATGTCCCCCTGCACCCCCACCCCCCCAGCATTGACAGGCACCTGACAGCAGGCCCCGACACATGTCCCACAGCACCCCCACCCCCCAGCAGTGAGGGGCATCTGCCAGCAGGCCCCCACTCATGTCCCCCTGCACCCCTACCCCCCCATCATTGACAGGCACCTGCCAGCAGGTCCCGACACATGTCCTCCAGCCCCCCCAACCCCCCATCATTGACAGGTACCTGCCAGCAGGCCCCGACACATGTCCCCCAGCCCCCCCAACCCCCCATCATTGACAGGCACCTGCCAGTAGGCCCCCTCTCATTTCCCCCTGCACCCCACCCCCCCAGCATTGACAGGCACCTGCCGGCAGGCCCCGACACATGTCCCCCTGCACCCCCACCCCCCCAGAATTCACAGGCACCTGCCAGCAGGCCCCGACACATGTCCCCCAGCCCCCCCACACCCCCATCATTGACAGGCACCTGCCAGCAGGCCCCGACACATGTCCCCCAGCCCCCCCACCCCCCATCATTGACTGGCACCTGCCAGCAGGCCCCGACACATGTCCCCCAGACAACAGGTCATCACAATCTAGATCCCTGGCTCTTGTGGCCACCCAAATCCCACCCCACGCCACCCCAGTCCAAACATCCAACCAAGCTTTACATCCACTCCAAATTGAAATCCCCATTACATGATAGATCATAAATAAACAGTATGCGCATGAGTACAAGTCTGTCAGACCCACACAATGGCAACACATGACTGAGAAAACCCACATTGTGACATGCATGAAACCAATGAGAGAACACCACACATTGAAGTAAGAAACAAAAATGTGTTAAAGTCAAAATGAAGGGAATGAAATCAAAACACACAATAATGCCAATAATAATCAAAATGCAGCATGTCCCAAAAAATGATAAATAAATAAAATGAGAATCCAAATTAATCCAAATGAAAATGTGTCCAAAGTCACCGTCCAACAAAGCAAATCCAAAGGGAAAGAAAAGCGTAATGTCCATTGCTCCATGGTGAAGAAAAAGAAAAGATGAAGGAGAAAAATCCACTGTAAAACTATGTACAAATAGCAAATCCAGGGTCCATGAGCCCAAGGACATAAATGAAACCTACAATGAAACCTACCTAATTACTAACTATATACAAAAATGTGGGGCATAGTCCATGCGCCCCAAATGAAAGAAAAAAGCAATGAGACTTAACACTAATGAACTATATACAATGGCGGCGGGCAAGTCCAACGGCTCACTTGTTGATGTCATGGGCCAGGGCATCATCGAACTCCTGTTCAATGTCTATGGCAATTCCTCTCTGAAAAGAGTACCAACAGCAACCCCATACACGTGTTTCAGCCTTGTTGGGCCTCATCAGTGAGGTGAAGCTGCGCCTCTCTGAGCACAGTGAGCAGGGAGTCCAAGTCACTGTACCTTTCGCAGATGGGAAATACACATTTGCATATCAGTATTTGTCCCGCCCACATTAGCCGTCCAGAACCAAAATGCTATGGCAATTCATCTCTGAACAAGAGTACCAAGAGCAACCCCATACACGTGTTTCAGCCTTGTTGGGCCTCATAAGTGAGGTGAAGCTGTGCCTCTCTGAGCACAGTGAGCAGGGAGTCCAAGTCTGGTTGCCCCCAGGTAACTCAGGGTGACCAACCCCAAGTTCTTTGCAAATATTTCAAAAAAAGGTAGCAGGCGCTCCTCTCCAGAAAGAACATAGCATGATAACCTGTTCTGAGATGAGAGTTTGCAGCACACGCTTTTTGCTCACTGTACCTTTTACAGATGGGAAAAATCCATTTGCATATCAGTCTTTGTCCCGCCCATATGAGCAGTCCAGCACCGATATACTATCGCAATTCCTCTCTGAACAAGAGTACCAAGAGCAACCCCATACACGTGTTTCAGCCTTGTTGGGTCTCATCAGTGAGGTGAAGCTGCACCTCTCTGAGCACAGTGAGCAGGAAGTTCACATCTGGTTGCCCCCAGGTAACTCAGGGTGACCAACCCAAAGTTCCTTGCAAATATTTAAAAAAAAGGTAGCAGGCGCTCCTCTCCAGAAAGAACATAGCATGATAACCTGTTCTGAAATGAGAGTTTGCAGCACACGCTTTTTACTCACTGTACCTTTCACAGATGGGAAATATCCATTTGCATATCAGTCTTTGTCCCGCCCACATGAGAAGTCCAGCACTGAAATGCTATGGCAATTCCTCTCTGGACAAGAGTACCAACAGCAACCCCATACATGTGTTTCAGCCTTGTTGGGCATCATCAGTGAGGTGAAGCTGCGCCTCTCTGAGCACAGTGAGCAGGGAGTCCACGTCTGGTTGCCCCCAGGTAACTCAGGGTGACCAACCCAAAGTTCCTTGCAAATATTTCAAAAGAGGTAGCAGGCGCTCCTCTCCACAAAGAACATAGCATGATAACCTGTTCTGAGATGAGAGTTTGCAGCATACGCTTTTTGCTCACTGTACCTTTCACAGATGGGAAATATCCATTTGCATATCAGTCTTTGTCCCGCCAACATGGTGGAACAGAGGCAGGCTCTTGCGCAGGAAAGGGACACCTTAGGCCAGGAAGTCTGTCACTTAAAAGGGAAACTGGAAGAAAATCACCTGGTCCTCCAGGGACTGGGTGACCTCCAAAAAGAGCATGCAAGATTGTTAGAGCACACTAGGAGGTGGAAGATGCTCGGCAAGGAAGGAACAGGCCAGTATGGACAAGACTCAGGAGGTAACCCTCCTGCAGCAAAGACTGGCCCAGTACTCCAAAGCAACCCCGGAAGCACAGAGAGAAAATGAGGCTCTCTGTGAGAATAATGACAAGCTCAACAGGCAGGTAGCCATGCAAGAGAGACTGATAGAGACTAGTAAGGCCTTGATTGAGCAACAGAAAGCTCAGGTTCTTGCATGGCAAGAGGGAGCAGGGGCTGATAGAGATGAGGTTCGGTGGGAAAGGGAAACACCTGAGCATAACCTCAGGAACCATAGTACCAGAGGCCTTCATCTCTCCCAGTCCCTTGACTCTGCCACCCCCATGTCCACTGGCGCACATGAGCCCAGGGCCACGTGGATGGCAGATTACTATCCAGTCAGAAGTATGGGGCTCATAGGCCAGTACCTCCCAGGATTGGCTGGGCGGGCACCTGGGTATGGGTACCCAAGTACTGTGAGGTTTAGTGGGGAACTCCAGGAGGGTAGGCCCACCAAGGGCATCCTAAAAGCATCTGCCCAGCTAGGACAGTGGGGGGGGTTACCCATCAAATCCTGGGAGCAAGGAGGAATCAGAAGACTCCTCTGAGCGTCTCAGGACACAGGCGACTAGGTCCCCACATTCTGCCAGCCATTCCCAGGCTCATAGAATCCGGGAGAACCTAGAAGATCAGACGGGCATCTCTGGGAGCAGTGCCTCTGAGTCAGAGGATGAATGGACCAGGGTTACCCGAACTAAGAAGGTCAATAAGGCAAAAAGGGCCTTGCTTAAGGACCCCTTAAAACAAATCAAGGCAATAAGGAGCATCATCACGCCTTAACATAAGAACGCTAAGTATTCTGTTTGGGAGCACTTAGAGCTCTTTGAGCAGATGATGGAAACTTTCCATTTGAAAGACAGTAGTAGCTGCATTCAGTATGTGAAATGGACATTCTCATCAGAATACTCCAGTTTCTTTGCAGGGCTGGAGGACCAAAATCATTCAAGATGGTCCACATATAGGGTGGCTATCTTGAAGCATTTTTCTGTTCACAGAAATCCCCAAGAGGCTCACAAGGCAGCCTACAACTTGCAATGTGGGGAGGATCAGGCCCCACAAGAATTTGTGCAGGAACTAAAGAGTGCCTTTGGGCAGACTACCAGAAGGGTGCGCACATGCAGCGAGGAATTTGTTAATACTTTTTTCCACGCTCTACCAAAGTACATCATGACCCAGCTAGTGAGAGATTTTCATGAGAAAAGGCCACTAGACTGGGTCATTGAACAGGCAACCCTGATCTATGAGGTGCAAAAGCCCATAGACAACAATAATACTCAAAAAAGCCCCAAAACAACCAACCCTCCTGCTGCTGCTAAGGTGGCAGAGGTAAAGGTGGCCCCCATTTTAGATTTGGAGATGGGGGCCTAAAAACATGCCTGCACAACAGAATAATCTCAAGCCAAGAAGGCCTTCAGGCCAGTCACAGACAGGGAGCCAAGGAGGTAGCCCCACCAATGGGATCCCTCACACCCCTGACTATGTAAGTCCCCACTACAAGGGGAACAGACCCATCCTGGGTTATGTGTGGACTCCTCCAGCCCAAGGGGGATCCAACCAGGCACCTAACCCAGGGAACTTCCCTCCTAACTTCCCCCAGGAGGGCAAAAACTCCCCAAATCCTGGACCGAACTTCTTCCAAGGTATCCACAAAACTTTCAACCCCAAAATCATCCATCCTTCTTTCTCCAATTTCCTGAGCCCAGACAACCTAATCCGGGAGAGGGGAGGCCAAGGGTGGAGGAGTACCCAAATCTTCCCAACCTGGGGTATTACCAGAGAAGGGATAGCTACCCTTCCCAGGATCATCCAAGGGGAGAAAACAGAACCCTGTATCAGCCTGAGCGGGTTTCACAGCTAGAGCGCCAGGTCCAAAATATGGCACAGGATCTGGGTCG
The DNA here is from genome assembly GCF_040938575.1 of Ambystoma mexicanum. Taxonomy (NCBI): domain Eukaryota; kingdom Metazoa; phylum Chordata; class Amphibia; order Caudata; family Ambystomatidae; genus Ambystoma; species Ambystoma mexicanum. Next base: position 316,409,554 of record NC_090936.1, read on the forward strand.
CATGCTGAGGGCTCAGCAGAACCCTCAGATGGGCATGCCGGCACAGAATGCCTCCAACTCTGGACCTGGTGCTCCAGAACAATGACGGGGTCAGCACCCCGGCAACCCACCGATTCCCAGGGAGGAGGCATAAGGGGAAGGGGGGTGTGAAGCCTTAGAGGAAGCTTCCTTCCCCACTTGTAAAAAGCCCCTGGAAAACCGAGGAACCGGAAACAAAATCTCCTGCCCCTAAAAGCCTGCCACCCAAGGAGCAGAGGGGGGGTAGGAGAAACAAAAGGATCCAAACAGACCCATTTTGTGGAGGAGGCACAGATCTTCCAATTTGAAGGAGAAGGGTCCTCAGAGGATCCTGGGAAAAGGATCTTCTCCTTCAGAGATGGGGGAACTCCTCCCAAAGAGAAATGGGTCCCAAAGGATTCAAATCCAGACTGGGTAGATGTGGGGACTCAGCCAGCGCCACCCATCATCCAATCCCAGAACCAACAGCATGAAAATCCTGTGGTTCAAACCCATCCTGGTGACTGCCTCCAATAAGGGGGGGTGGCCCAGAACCGGAACCAGGGGAACTCAAAACTTCTCCCATCTCTAGTTTCCACCTTTTCTTTGCAGATTCATAAGACTCTCCACAGAATTCTGCCCAAATCTCTTCTCTCTCAAGGTCCAAAACTAGAAAATTAGCCCACCAGTTGTCCAAAAATGTACATTATCTGTGCCCCCTTGCAGAGAAGGATGGAAGATATTATGCCCCGGTTCAAGTACAGGGGCAGGGTACAATTTTGGCACTGGTGGACACTGGATCCCAAGCTACCCTTCTGTCCAAAAAGGTCTTTAATGAACTGAATTCAGGAAGGGGGGAGAAGTACCAAATTCCTCTGAAATCTCTTCCTGGACAACTTCAGAACTTTGACGGGAAGGAAATTCCCATCGAGGGGACTGCGGATTTGGACATTAAAATTGGGCGACACAAGGTGAAACTCCCGGTCATAGTCGTGACTCCACAGGGCACCCCTTGTTTACTAGGGAATGACCTTCTGAGAAGTTTGTCACCCCTAATAGACTGTGTGAACAAGGTCCTCTGGACCCAGACTAGCTGACCAATAAAATTGAATCAGAGCGTCAACCATGTTAGTTTAAATGGCACATGCCACATGGTTGAACAACAATCTGACCAAGTAGAATTTCACTTCCAGAACAACCAAATTCCAGATGTGACGGTAATAGCAGTAGGACAACAGACTGGTGATGGGAGGTAATCTCTATTTCTGAAAATCAACCTTCCTTCCAGTTTAAGGTGGCATTCCACACTCAAAGGAAACACTCTGAAATTCTTTACCAATCCACAATCAGACATTCCCACTCCTATAGTCCAGAAAGATGAGAAATCAGCTCAGAGCCTGGTTGATATTCAGCAAATTGGAGAGCAGTTGTTCATCCCTGTTCAGTTAAATGAAGGGAAGGACTCTGTTCTCGCCCGAGTGTGTGTGAACAACGGTAAGAGCTTCATCAGCGAAGTCATGTTCTGCCAACTCCCAAAAGATCCAGCCATTCCCACATTCAAACTGATAGACAAATGGGAAACGGATTTGGAAGCACCCAATACCAAACATCTCCTGCCAAGCAGGTGTATGCTCAAAATCTCCATAGGCAACAAGACCATAGTCCATAATTGTTGGGTCGTGCAAGACGTCACTGACGCCTTTTACTTAGGCAGTGACATTCTCAATCGCTTTGCCATTAGTTTGGTCCTAATAAACTTCAAAGCTTGGTCCTGATTAGCGGATAATCTCATGGGCTTTGATGATCCAGAGCATTTAGGTCAGCTCAATTGCTGCCTTATGCAGTTGAAATTCAGATTGGAGACGAAGGCACCATCCCAGAAAGGACCCGACAATTCTCCCTGGAAGTGAAAGTTAAAAGAGGACAGAAATTGAAAAACCCTGATGCTTATATTCATCTGAACACTTCTCTCCAACAGCAAGGGTTGGGGGTAAACCCAACACCACTAGTCAACATAGAACATGACACCATTCAAATAGAGGTGGATAACACCGACTTAAAGAGTATCACTCTAGCCGCAGGCACCATTATTGGAATGGCGGTTGATGACTGACATTATTCCATTGATTTAGGAAATTAACTGTTAGGACCAGTCCCCAAGGACTGTTTTGACAGTGACAGTGAGGACAACACAACACCAGACAGGATCTTTACCCGGCGGGGGGGAACTTCCTGGTGTACACTTCCTGCCCTTATGGTAAGGAAGATGTGACTTGTGCCTTTAGGAGGGGTGAGGTGATTTTCCAGGTCCATGAGGGCTGCCTTTCCAACCGAAGCCACCAGTCTAAATCAGCACTTGGACCAGGGACTTTTCCACTCAGCTGGAGGAGGCCGCTGAGATAGCGAAACCAGACGTCTTTCCAGGCTTGAGGCAGATGGTTGAAGAGAGAGTCAACCTAGCTGATGCCTGTGAGACTCTGGAGCAGAAGCAAAAGTTGGAACAAGTTTTCTTGGATTTTCAAGATCTCTTTGCGATCGACTCATATGACTGTGGTCGCACCGACATCCACACAACAACAATTCCCACAGACCCTGGCATGACTCCAGTGTTTGTGAAGCAATATCACTTTCCTCTCGCATCAATGGAGTCCATTACTGAACTAATTAAGAACCTTGAGTCCCATGGGATAATCCGTCCAATCCACAGCACCTTCAATAATTCAGTGCGGGGGATATTGAAGCCAAACGGCCAGTGGAGACTCTGCGCCGACCTTAGGGAGCTCAACAAACGGGTCCATACTTCCTGATGGCCACTTCCCTACATTGACCAAAGGCTGGCCCAGATCCAGGGGTCACAGGTATTCACTGCAATAGACCTGACCAATGGATACTGGACTGTACCTGTCAGTAGGGAGGACCAATACAAGCTGGCTTTTACCTTTGGGGCCAGCAGTACACATGAACCCGGACTCCCTTCAGATACATCAACTCCGGCAATGAATTCAACATTTTCCTACACAAGGCCATGCCCGACCTGGGTAACAGGGGTAACCTGGCCTATGTAGAGGATGTTCTCATCAAAAGCTCAACTGTGGAGGAACACATAGCGGAGATCCGTTATGTTCTGACACAGTTGAGGGCACCGGAGCAAAACTTTCCTTTCAGAAGGCACAGTGGTGAGAGCCTGTGTAAATTTCTTGGGGCATGAGATTACTCCTCAGAGTCTCTGTCCCCAGGAAAAGAAAGTGGAAGCACTCCAAAAATTGAAAGACCCCACAACTCTGCAGGAACTAAGGAGCCTCCTTGGACTGACTAATTACAGTAGAAAGTTCATTGAGGGCTACGCAGAGATCACAAGAGCACCTGGTTAACTGGAAAACCAGAGGCATGCTATGTGCTAATAACAAACCCTTGAAACATGGGAAATTAATTCAAAATATTGATGATCTGGTCACCTCGAATGGGATGACCATCTACTGGAAAAAGCTCAAGGGTCATTCCAAAGTAGAGGGACCAGACAAAACTGGAAATGACCAAAACCGGGGCCATCCAAGGGGATCTAATAGAGATCGGGTCCCTGTTGGGGGAAATCCAGGTCACTGCTATCAGTGGGTCCCAGACAAATGCTCACAATGATCTCTCAATTGCACAATGGAGTAAGGAGACCCCAGATGCTGATTTGATTACGGCTCAGAAAGGGGATCCAATAATTGGTAAGTTTTATCAACACATTGAGGACACTGAGAACTTTCCCCTGAAGGATACTGATTACATAGGGAAAGTGGACCTCAGAGTGTTGATGAAATGTCCAAATATTTTCCGAATCCAAGACGGTTTGTTGGTGAGGAACTCCCTAGCTGGCCATGATCAGTTGGTGGTTCCTACCTCATTCTGAAGCCTGATGTTAAGTCACGCCCATGATGCGGCCACAGCCAGTCATAGGGGGTTTCATCCAACACTTGAAATCTTAAGAGAGGTTGCATACTGGCCACACATGGGGCAGGAACTCGACCAATACTTGGAGGGGTATCTTGTGTGTGCACAATTTCAACCAACATCCCTCACACACCGTGTGCCTCTCCAAAAGAGGGGGAGGACACTGCCATGGTCAGATTTGCAAGTAGATTTCATCGGGCCTGTGATTCGCTACTCTAGGAGAAACAAGTACATGTTGACGTGACATGTTTGTTTACTAAATGGGTGGAATGTCTCCTGGCCCCAAACTGCAAGGCCTAAACAGCAGCTGCCCTGATAATCAACCACATTTTTTCGCGTTTTGGACTACCCCAAAGGATCGAGTCAGACAGAGGTAGCCATTTCACCAGCAAAGTAATGACAAAGATGTGGGAGTTACTTGGGGTTAAAAGGAAGCTACATATTGTTTACCGGCTAGCCGCTAGTGGTGCAGTAGAAAGATACAACAGAATATTAGGGAGAATTCTCTGTTCAGGCTGAATTTCCTAACCTAGTGAGTCCCCCAGCAGCTTTGCCGGATTTCTGGCGTTTGTTTTTTCCATCCTGCCAAGAGTGAGACTCTTTTTTCCCACTCTTGGACATGTATGTGTGTGTAATTCCTTTGTGTTCGAGGGGCTATGGTGTCTTTTACTCCATAGGGTCTCATATGTTTTTCTATGTGTGTTACACCGCACCCTACGTGCCGTAACACTGGGGCGTCCTAGAGGGCCCCCACCATAGACTGACTACTGTATCCCCGGGCATGTAAAGTCACCATTGGCTTTACTAGACCTAAATTTACTAACAGGACTAGTACAAACCATCTTATTGTGGACGTACTAGTAGGGGTAATTCGATTACTCCTAGACCTGTTACTCGAGGGGGCACTGTCCCGTCCCCCCTCGTCGAGTTTTGGCTGGTGGCAGTGGAAACTACTTGTTATGTTCGACCCCGAGCATAACCCTATGGGATGCGTCCCATTGTTGGAGATTGATACTTTTTCTCGTTAATCTCTAACATACCACTGATCTACTTATCTTAAATAAGTTTATCGGATGGTATTTTCTGCCAGAACTCGGTTTGTAAAGTGGCGTCTGTGTTCATCTCTTTGACTCCTAAACCAAAGGTTCAGCCCTTTGTTCCACTTTTGGCGGGCCTCTGTACAGAGACCCTCCAAAGTGGTGCCATTCTGTCTGGGTTACCTCAGGGGTGTGGGAGGGGGTTTAGGCACCCTGGACCGAGTTGCCTTGCCAACTCACGTCGCACCCTGGAGTGATTGGCCCAAGTGGTGAGCGTTCCCGCTCACCACTTAGCATGTGTTGATTGACAGCTAGGCTGAATGAATGGGGGTTTTCTGCATAAAAGCAAGGCTTTTGGGACTGGATCTTCAGAAGTCGCCACAGGACCTAAGAATCCGACGAGGGTAACGCTGAGCCGACCTACACGACGACACCTCCGGTGGAGCCTTGCGGAACTGACTCACCACTTCCCGACGACAGAGGAGATCTCCCTGCCGGAGAGTCTCTTCCCCTGGCTGGTGGGAACAACCAGTCCCCTTTGCTTTTTATTCGCCTCAGGACGCAGTGGTCGAATTGCCAGTGCAGAGCACCCCAGCAACCAGATAGCCACTACCCCTGTACCGCGACCAAAAGGTGGTGCCTTGTGACGGAGCACTCCGCGGCTGGTCTCTTCACTGGTGGTGCACCGGACTTCATTTTCTTCGATGACGAGATCATCTCTACTCTTGGCAAAGACCCGACGTGCATCCACCACCAGGAACAACTGCCCCCGCCGGAGCCGCCCTCCACAACAAGGTACCGTGTCCGCCTGGATTCCCTTTCGATCGGTTCGAGCGAGGTGTCTTAATCCTCTCCGTTCCGTTGGGTCGCTTCCAAGCTTTTCTCATTCGTTGTTCTGAACTGGTTCAACCTGCCGATAACAATTTGCTGCACAGACTTGAATGCATCTCCACTAGAGACTTTTTGGGGACATCGCGCCTTGCCTCTCTCCGAGTGGGCCTGGCCTCTGAACTTTATGATCTATTGTGATTCTTGCCTTCCTGCCTTGCATTTTATCCGCTAGGATTGAACTGTGTTGACTTCATGACCTGCCTATCTTTTTCTCTCCCGTCCTAACTAATATTCGAGTGTCATCTGGGTTGAGGTATACACCTCTGTCTGAAAATAAGTGGTACCGGTAAAGCCTAGAGTTGTCGATATTGCTAGGGGGATTGATCGTCTACTTCATAGAGTAATTGTGTTTGATTTGTTTGCCGTGATTTGCATTAGTGTTTTCCATAGATGTTCTGTTATAAATAAATGCCTTAATATCTTTACACTAAGCCTCGTTGCGTGTTTGCTTGTCTTGCTGTGAAGAATTGCCCTATTTTGTATACTCCACATACTGCTCAACTTTTCTTCAGAGAAGTCTGACTGCTCAGCCACAGCTACCACGTGAATCTGTGTGGTGCAGACTGCTACCAAGTGGGTTCACCGCCAACGCCTGTAGTCCTAAATCTTTTGCAGTGGTCCCAGAGGGAACTGCACAGATTTCCGCCTAACACTGGTGTACAGCGGTGGGATTTGTATCGAGTATACAGTTTAGAGTGCTTTTCGACACTGTAGGATAACTAACCACAAAACTTTGCACAAAAAGCAACTTTCAAAAACATGTCTACGATGGAAACTTACAGTCAAGAGTCTTTGTCAGGTGAAAATACTGAGAGTTTGCGAGCTCTCTGTAGGCAAGAGAATCTTTCTGTAAGAGGCAAGAAGTTAGAATTAATTGAGAGATTGCTGGCGAACCAAAGTCTGGGTACTGGTCCAGAGGAACCAATCCCTCCAGCAACTGTAGATAACAGTGATGGTGTTGATCTGAATCGTAATTCTGATGATAGCGATGAAGAGGCTGACGAAGACGGCGAGGCTAACGAAACTGTCTCACCTGCTCCTCTACCTGCCTTACCAGCTGTGCCTACGGGGCCCATACCAGGTCCCACAAGTAACCCTGCTTATTTTGAACTTGAAAAAATGAAGCTCGAACTAGAGTACAAACGGTTCTTGGCTCAATCTGAACGAAACCAAGAGCTCGAGTTCAGACGGATGAATGCCCAGGCTGAGCAGAAGCAAGCTGAGTTGAGACTCAGGGAAATAGAACTTAATCACGAGTTAGAGATGAAAAAGTTGTCTGTGGAAAATACTTCTCTCTCCTCTGGTTCCTCTAGGAGCTCCAGTCCCAAAAGACCCCGGATGCCGAAGGAATTAGTGGGTATGTATGAACCGAGATTGGATGTGTTGGATTGGTTGAAACTGTTTGAATACAATCATAGGCTCCAGGACATCACCGGGAATGCGTTGCTTCCCTGGTTGTTCTCTAGGCTCCCTCCTGTTGCGACTGATGTGGTAATGGAATTGGGGGAGGCGGATAAGACGGATTACGAAAGTGTGAAACTAGCTTTGATAGCTAGATTCGGGAAGACCCCTTCCCAGTATCTTAAGAGGTTTAGAACCCTCAAAAAGCATGATGGTACCCCTTGGGCTACCTGGGTGAGTGAAGGGTTGAAAAACTTAGAGGGATGGATTAAGGGTTTCAAAGTGAACACTTATGAGGGTATGAGAAATCTTTTTATGTTGGAGTCTATTTATGATGCCTGTTCTCCTGAGCTCAGACAGCACTTGGCTGATTCGAAGGAATTGGATTCCAGGGAGCTAGCTAAGGCTGCTGACTTGTGGGTTGCCAACAGGGCTACTCATAAGGATTCTGGGGCAACTCAGAAAAAGGATGAGGGAAAACAGCCTAAAAAAGACTCAAAAGAGAATTCGAATAACTCACATTCCAAAGAGGGCCCCAAACAAAACCAGAAGGGTAAGCCACCGGGAAAACCACAGCAGAATAGTATGCCTTCTGGTACAAAACCTAAAGCAGGGCAGAACATGCCACCATTCCAGAAAGCATTCGGTAAATGCTTTGTTTGTGGCTCAACTGACCACGTGAAAGGAGATCCCAGATGTAAGGGTAAACCTTCAGGGGTCCAGCTTGTCTCCTTGGCCTTCGCTCCAGAGGAGGAAGTCCAAATGGCAAGTGGAAACTTTCTACTGCTAGCTGACAAACCCATTGGAGTCTCAGCCAGCGTTTCTTTAGTATCTCTGGGGTTGTGGGAACAACAGAATTTAGATGTCTTTAATTCTATCCCCGATAATACTAAAGAGTATTATAAGGACAGTGTCCAGGTGAATGGTCAGGAGACTCCTGCCATTAGGGACACTGGGGCCAGCATAACTGTGGTGGATAAATCGTTTTTTCAGGCCGAGGATGTTGCTAAGGCACCCAAACGCCTCACCAAGTTAGCTGGAGGGCCTGTGCAGATGCTTCCCCAATTACCAGTTCTCATCCAGTGTAACGACATGACTGTGAAGATACCTGTCAGCATACAGAGTGAGGTACCAGGACGCGTACTGTTGGGTAACGATTTGAAAACTCTCAGAGTTGTATCGCATACTCCCAGACCTCCTAGTAAACGGTTACAGGAGCTAACCAGACCTGCAAGAGAGAGGACCATGCGCGGAACTCTCCAGGAGATGATGAAGAAGGATATCACTCCTGCTCCACTGGAATTGTCGGCCGCTGTTTCCAAGAAATCTGAAGCGAAAGGGAAACCTAAGACTTCTACCCCGAAACCAGCCGCCAGCATTCCAGTGCAGCCGACACGGACTTCCCCGCGGTTGTCCAAAGTCACACCCGTAACTCCACCTCCAGCCGAGGCTGAGAGGGAGGTACAACCCTGCGTGGTAGAATTAGACTCTGAGGAAGAGCTAATGGAAGGCCAGGAACTCATTGGAGATCTGGATCCTGTTGACCATCCTGAGCTGCAGTCTTTACTGGCAGAAGGTGGACCCAGCAGGGCAAACTTCAGTAAGGGACAGAGAGAATGTCCAACTCTGGAAGGTCTTCGCCACCAGGCAGAAGCTCAGGCTGAAGGGCAAGAGCCTGGGAAACACAGGTTGCACTGGGAAGATGGCCTCTTCTACAGTGAACCGACCGAGTCTGCACCTGGAGACTACAAACGACTTGTAGTACTCCAAGAGAACAGACCACAGTTCTTGCAGTTAGCCCACGAGATTCCTTTGGCTGGTCACTTGAGTTTCAAGAAGACTAAGGAAAGCTCTCTCTCTACTTCTATTGGCCAAAGATGGGGGCCGAAGTAGAAAAACACTGCAGGAGCTGCCACACCTGCCAGACCTCTGGTAAGGTTGGCTCCAAGAATGTGGCACCGTTAGTGCCTCTCCCAGTTGTGGGAGTCCCATTTGAGAGAGTAGGGATTGACATCGTTGGTCCCCTTGATCCTCCAACCTCCTCAGGCAACAGGTTTATACTTGTTGTAGTAGACCATGCTACTAGGTATCCTGAGGCAATTTCTATGAGGACTGTTACAGCTCCGGCTGTGGCTAAGGCCCTCCTTGGTATTTTTACTAGGGTCTGGTTTCCTAAGGAAGTAATCTCTGACAGGGGGTCCAACTTTATGTCCCACTACATGAAAGCAATGTGGAAAACCTGCGGAGTTACTTACAAGTTCTCAACGGCTTACCACCCCCAAACCAATGGGTTGGTGGAACGGTTCAACCGAACCATGAAGAGCATGATAGGTGCTTTACAGGAACCCCTTAAGCGTAAGTGGGACCTGCTACTGCCATGCCTTCTCTTTGCTTATAGAGAAGTCCCTCAGGAGGGAGTAGGTTACTCTCCCTTTGAACTACTCTATGGTCATCCCGTCAGAGGTCCATTGGCCCTGATTAAGGAGGGGTTGGAGAGTGCTCCTTCCCCCAAGCCAATCAGAGTGACTGACTACGTGATAGGTCTCCGGAGGAGAATGTCGCACATGATGACAGAAGCAAGCAATAACTTGCAAGCTGGACAAGCATTGATCAAGCATTGGCACGATCAAAAGGCTAACATGGTTGAGTTCGCTCAAGACCAGCTCGTTCTCGTTATGATCCCCACAAGGCAGAGGGCCTTGCAGGATAAGTGGATGGGACCCTACCGAGTAGTGGGTAAACTCGGAGCGGTTAACTATCTGGTGGACTTGGGCAATCCCAAGGAGGCTCCGACAGTCTTTCACACCAACCGACTTAAAGCGTATGTCTCACGACCTGATGTAGGAGCGTTGCTTCTAGCATCATCCGAGGAAGAAGAAGAGAGTGAAGCTCTTCCGGATCTGCTCAGAGGCTTACCTTTAGATGAAAAAATTGAAGGAGTGAATCTCTCCTCCAATCTGACACCGAGCAACAAGAAGAGTGCAAATCTATGTTGAATCAGTTTGCCTCCCTGTTCTCGCTTTCACCAGGCTTGACCCCTTGGGGCCAGCACGACATGCTCACTGGTGACTGTCTGCCTGTCAAGAGCAGAGGATACAGAATGTCAGAGAACGTACAAACCCACATCAAAGGTAAGGTCAGCAAGATGCTCGATCTCGGGGTAATAGAGCCCTCTACTAGTCCATGGTCTAGCCCAGTTGTGTTAGTACCAAAGGCCGGATCTAAAGAGCTTAGATTCTGCGTGGATTATAGAGCTCTTAATGCAGTCACCAAGACTGATGCCCACCCTTTGCCCAGAACAGATGAGTTGGTGTATAAACTTGGCGCCGCCAAGTTCCTCAGCACATTTGACTTGACGTCAGGCTATTGGCAAATAGCCCTGACAGACCATGCCAAGGAGAAAACTGCATTTTCTACCCCCGTTGGCTTATACCAGTTTAAGGTAATGCCCTTCGGATTGAAAAATGCACCTGCTACGTTTCAACGGATGGTAAACCAGGTTCGGAATGGGATGGAGGACTTCTGCATGGCATACTTGGATGACATCGCAGTGTTCAGCAATTCCTGGGAAGAACATGTAACCCACCTGAGAGATGTTTTGCATGCTCTTGGACGAGCCAATCTGACCATAAAGGCGAGTAAATGCCAAATTGGACAGAGTAAGGTAGTCTTTCTTGGGCATGAGGTAGGCGGTGGAGAAATAAGGCCTTTGCTCAGTAAGATTGAAGCTGTGCAAAATTGGACAACACCGACTACTCAAACCCAGGTGAGAGCCTTCCTAGGCCTCACCGGGTATTACAGGAATTTCATAGAGAACTATGGGACCATAGCTTCTCCACTGAATGTCATCTCCTCGCCCAAATTCCCTAAAAAGGTTAAATGGAACGAGGAGTGCAATCAGGCTTTTGAAAACCTGAAAAAGGCTCTTTGCCAAACCCCAGTACTCAGAACTTCTGATTACCGCCAACACTTCATTGTGCAGACAGATGCTTCCAATGTAGGGATAGGTGCCGTACTCAGTCAACTGGATGGGAAAGGTAGGGAGCACCCCATTTGCTTCATCAGCCGCAAGCTGAAGGATCCTGAAACAAGGTGGGCAACAATCGAAAGAGAGTGCTTTGCTATCGTGTGGGCTCTGAAAAAGTTTAGGCCGTACTTGTATGGTTCTACTTTCGTCATTAGACTGACCACCAACCCTTGAGATGGTTAATGCAAATGAAAGGGGAAAACCCAAAACTATTGAGATGGTAGATCTGCCTGCAAGGGTTTGATTTCACCATTGAGCACAGGTCAGGGCGTCACCACCAAAATGCTAATGGTCTCTCTAGGATGTATGTCATCGACTAGAGGTATGAGATTCATCCAGGAGTGGATTAAATCCTCCTGTCCCTTAGTCTGGGGTGGGCGAGTGTTAGGGAGAATTCTCTGTTTAGGCTGAATTTCCTAACCTAGTGAGTCCCCCAGCAGCTTTGTGGATTTCTGGAGTTTGTTTTTTCCATCCTGCCAAGAGTGAGACTCTTTTCTCCCACTCTTGGACATGTATGTGTGTGTAATTCCTTTGAAATGTCAATGTGTTCGATGGGCTATGGGGTCTTTTACTCCATAGGGTCTCATATGTTTTTCCATGTGTGTTACACCGCACCCTACGTGCCGTAACACTGGGGCGTCCTAGAGGGCCCCCACCATAGACTCCATACCCGGGGACTGACTACTGTCTCCCCGGGCATGTAAAGTCACCATTGGCTTTACTAGACCTAAATTTACTAACAGAACTAGTACAAACCATCTTATTGTGGACGTACTAGTAGGGATAATTTGATTACTCCTAGACCTGTTACTCGAGGGGGCACTGTCCCGTCCCCCCTCGTCGAGTTTTATCTGGTGGCAGTGGAAACTACTTGTTATGTTCGACCCTGAGCATAACCCTATGGGATTCGTCCCATTGTTGGAGATTGATACTTTTTCTCGTTAATCTCTAACATACCACCGATCTACTTATCTTAAATAAGTTTATCGGATGGTATTTTCTGCCAGAACCCGGTTTGTAAAATGGCGTCTGTGTTCGTCTCTGTGACTCCTAAACCAAAGGTTGAGCCCTTTGTTCCACTTTTGGCGGGCTTCTGTACAGAGACCCTCCAAAGTGGTGCCATTCTGTCTGGGTTACAACAGGGGTGTGGGAGGGGTTTTAGGCACCCTGGACCGAGTTGCCTTGCCAACTCCGTTCGCACTCTAGTGTGATTGGCCCAAGTGGTGAGCCACCCCGCTCACCACTTAGCGTGTTTTGATTGACAGCTAGGCTGAATGAAAGGGGGTTTTCTGCATAAAAGCAGGGCTTTTGGGACTGGATCTTCAGAGGTCGCCACAGGACCTAAGAATCCGAAGAGGGTAAACCTGAGCTGACCTGCAACGACGACACCTCCGGTGGAGCCCTGCGGAATCGACTCAACACCTTCCCGACGACAGAGGAGATCTCCTTGCCGGAGAGTCTCTTCCCCTGACTGGTGGGAACAACCAGTCCCCTTTGCTTTTTCTTCGCTCCAGGACGCAGTGGTCGAATTGCCCGTGCAGAGCACCTCGGCAACCGGATAGCCACTACCCCTGTACCGCGACCAAAAGGTGGTGCCTTGTGATGGAGCACTCCGCGGCTGGTCTCTTCCCTGGTGGTGCACCGGACTTCACTTTTCTTCGACGACGAGATCATCTCTACTCTTGGCAAAGACCCGACGTGCATCCACCACCAGGAACAACTGCCCCCGCCGGAGCTGTCTCTCCACAAACAAGGTACCGTGTCCGCCTGGCTTCCCTTTCTGCCGGATAGAGTGAGGTGTCTTAATCCTCGCCTTTCCATTGGGTCGCCTCCAAGCTTTCTTTAACGTGTTGTTCTGAACTGGTCCAATCTTCTTTAACAATTTTGCGATAAAGACTCGAAGCGCATTTCCACTGAGACATTTTTTGGGACATATCGCCTTGCCTCTCTCCGAGTGGGCCTGGCCTCTGAACTTTGTGATCTACAGTAGACCCTGCCTTACTTGCCTTGCATTTGTCCGTAAAGTATTGGTACCGAGTTGACTTCATAACCTGCCTTATTTTTCTCTCCCGTCCTAACGTATACTAGAGTGCCATCTAGGTTAAAGCATACACCTCTGTCTGCAAATAAGTGATGCCGGTGAACCTAGACTTGTCGAACTATTGTTTGGGGGATTGATCTTTTTTCTTCGTATAGTAATTGTGATTGAAGTTGTTTGCCGTATTAGTGCCAGAGTGTTTTCTATAGATGTGTTGTTATAAATAAATACCTTTATATCTTTACACCGAAGCCTTGTTCCGTGTTTGCTTGTTCTACGGTGTAGATTGCCCTATTGTGTATACTCCACATACTGCCTAACTCTTCTTAAGGGAAGTCTGACTGCTCAGCCACAGCTACCAAGTGAATCTGTGTGGTACAGACTGCTACCAAGTGGGTTTACTGCCAAACACCTGTAGTCCTAAATCTTTTGCAGTGGTCCCAGAGGGAACTGCACAGGTTTCTGCCTAACACTGATTTAGCTAAACCAAAAGGCTTTCTTTCCCTGAGAACCTCCCACCTTGTCCATTCCCACCAAAAGTAGAGGATTTGGCATTGGCATGTTAATCAGAAGGGGAGGAGATTTCCTCTGCTGCCCTGAGCAAGAAACAATGGGTTCCTTGAACTGAATAGAAAATGCTAATTCAGGCGTGACTGACAACAACAGCTCTGGCAGGAAGGCAAGCCATGTGACCCTCTGACTCAGCCCAGCTTTGGAGGCGGGCCAGACTGGAAATGTGGATTGAAGTGAAGTAAATGTATGTTTTAGAAAAATGCTTATAGCAAATTGTACTGAACTGACAAAAATATGAAACGTATTGGTTGTTAAAATGAAAAATTCGCTCACAGTTTAAAACTAATCTGGAATCTGTGCAATGTTCTGAGACTGAACCCCGGAAATTATTCATATTCCAGCCATTGTGTTTATGTTAGGAACATGCAAAAATTACAGGAATATGCCCAGATGGGATGTGTATGCATGTATAAACATTGGTGCAGAACTAACATTGAGAAACCCACCAAAAGTGTGAAAATGTTGTCATTTATGAACTAAAGCGTGCAGGAAGATGAGAGTTGGACAGCAATGTACCTTAAGCAATCTGTCATGTAATTATGTATTATTAACAAGTTGTGCATCTTGGAAATATGTTTTTTAGGGAAAATAGATTTCCTAAGTAAAAGCAAAGAAGAGGGATTTCCTTTGGACCATAAACACAGTGTCACTCTGACACATATCACACACTGCTCCTGTCTCAAATCAGGAGAGGGGAAATTCTCTGACCTATCAGACCCTTAGAGGGTTGGGCATATATAATCAGTCTCCCCACCCAATTTGGAAATGGATAAATAGGGACTGTTGAGGACCCACAGACACACACACCTTCCACTCATTAACTGATTCCTTGGTGAAGCACCCTGCAGGAAGATCCAGGCTCCAGACATAGATCTAGACTCCAAACTCTAGAACCAGACTCTAGAACTTGAAGCAGAGAGGCCTAATCAAAAAAGCTGAACTCTTCTCAGCTGGCCTTCAGAATCTTAAGCAACCTGATTCTAACCCCTACACATCCAAGGGGCATCAAAAAATCACACAGCCTGGCTGAGCTGTTTTGCTGTTCTAGCTAAGAACCCTGTGCTAGAACCAAGATACAGACCCATAGAGCAGAGTTGTACCCAGAACCCATCAGATCCAGTCAAAGAGGCTGCACAGGCCGGAGTGCTGTACTGAGAGCAGAACCCAGTGCCTGAGACCTGCCCGGTGGCCAGAGAATCCCAGCCAAACCCTTGACCAGATCATTGATGGGCCCATTCCATTCCAAAGCCATAGGAGTGAGTATTTAGTCTAGAACTGTCCATAGTCATCTCTTAGTTTAAACCAATCCTATTCAATCAATTTCAACCCATCCATAACTGCATTATTGAATCTCTTTTGTCTATCCTAATTCTTCTCTCCTCCACATAATCCTTGATAATTGTAGTGATCATCATCTTGGCGCTAATGTACATTTTCTGGAGAAAGGCAATCGTCTCGTGTAGACAGAAACCATCCAGAGGCGCCTCTAGATAGGTGGCTGGGCTGTTGTATAGTTTGCAGCTCCATAGACTCTTTAGTGTTAAGAAATCTTGTTCCAAATCTTCAACAGCGCATCTTTCATTTTGAATCTTGCCTCTGTTTTTGAAAAATCTACGTTCACAAAAACCTCTGTAACTTTTGAACCATACGTCCTAGAAATTATATTTCAATCTCATTTTTAAGCTAACATCCTCAGCTTTCATGCCAATGCTTGACCAGAGCCTGACCTGCTTTCAAGTTATCACTTGCCTCAGCCATTATGTGTGACAATCTCCTCCGGAGCCCTATCACATAGTCAGTGACTTTGTGACTGGTGTGGGGGAAGGAGCACTCTCCAACCCCTCCTTGATCAGCGCCAAGGGACCTCTGACCGGATGGCCATAGAGAAGTTCAAAGGGACTGTAACCCACTCCCTCCTGAGGGACTTCTCTATATGCAAAGAGAAGGCATGGCAGTAGAAGATCCCACATTTTCTAAAGGGGATCCTCTAAAGCTCCTATCATGCTCTTCGTGATTCTGTTAAACCTTTCTACCAACTCATTTGTCTGAGGGTGGTATGCTGTTGAGAACTTGTAGGTAACCCCGCAGTTTTTGCACATGGCCTTCATGTAGTGGGACATAAAATTTGACCCCCTGTCGGATATTACCTCCTTAGAAAACCCAACCCTGGTAAAAATACCAAGGAGGGCCTTAGCCACAGCCGGAGCTGTAACAGTCCTCATAGGAATTGCTTCAGGGTACCTAGTAGCATAGTCTACTACAAGAAGTATAAACATGTTGCCTGAAGAAGTTGGAGGATCAAGGGGACCAACAATGTTGATTCCTACCCTCTCAAATGGTACTCCCACCACAGGGAGAGGCACGAGGGGTGTCACGTTCTTGGAGCCAACTTTACCAGAAGTTTGGCAAATGTGGCAACTCTTGCAATACTTGTCTACCTCAGCCCCCATTTTAGGCCAATAAAAGTAGAGAGAGAGCCTTTCCTTGATCTTCTTGAAACTCAAGTGACCAGCCAAATGTATCTCATGGGCTAGTTGCACGAATTTGAGTCTGTTCTCTTGGGGCACTACAAGTTTCTTGTAGTCTCCAGGGATTGACTCTGTCGGTTCAATATAGAAGAAGCCATCTTCCCAGTGTAACCTATACTTCCCAGGCTCTTGCCCTTCAAGCTCAGAAGCTGCCTGGTAGTGGTCCAGAGTTGGACATTCTCTTTGTCCCTTTCTGAAGTCTGGCCTGTTGGGGCCACCTTCTGCCAGTAAAGACTGCATCTCAGGATGGTCCACAGGGTCAAGATCTCCAATGAGTTCCTGGCCGCCGACTAGATCTGAATCTTCAGGCTCTAGTTCAACCACACAGGGTTGTACCTCACTCTCAGCCTCAGCTGGAGGAGGAATCACCGGTGTGATTTTTGACAACCTAGGATATTTCCTGGTTGGTAGCACTGGAGTGCTTTCTGCTGATTTCTTCTTTGAAGTATTGGGTTTCCTCTTTGCTTCTGGTTGCTTTGAGATAGCAGTTAGTAACTCCAGTGGAGTATGAGTGATCTCTTTTTCTATCATCTCCTCAGGAGAGCCCCTCAAGGTCCTGTCCCTTGCAGGTCTGGTAAGCCCCTGTAATCTCTTAGTAGGAGGTCTGGGAGTACTTGATACTACTCCCAGGTCTTTCAGATCATTGCCCAACAGCACCCTTCCTAGTATTTCAGATTGTACACTCACAGGTATCCTGACAGTCATTTCATTGCACTGGATGAGAGCTGGTAATTGGGGAAGCATCTGCACAGGCCCTCCAGCTAACTTGCTGAGGAATTTGGGTGCCTTAGCAACATCCTCCACCTTGAGTGTCTCTAATGGCAGGGGTCTCCTGACCATTGACTAGGACACTGTCTTTATAATACTGTTTAGTATTAGGAGGGATAGAATCATACACATCTAAATTCTGTTGTTCCCACAACCCTAGGGATACTAAAGATACATTAGCTGAGACTCCAATGGGTTCTTCAGCTAGTAGTTGAAAGTTTCCACTGGCCATATGTACTTCCTCCTCTGGAGTGAAGGCTATGGAGACAGTGTGGACTCCTGAAGGTTTACCCTTACACCTGGGATCCCCTTTCACATGATCAGTAGAGCCACAAACAACATTTTCCAAATGTCTTTATGAATGGTGGCTTGTTCTGACCTCCTTCTGGTTGGACCAGAAGGTGCACTAGCCTGATTAGGTTTCCCTTGTGGCCTACCCTTAGAATGTTGTTTGGAGCCCTCTTTGGAATTGGAATTATTTGAATTCTCTTTGATGTCTTTCTTAGGCTGCTTTCCCTCATCCTTTTTTCTGAGTCACCCCTGAATACTTGTGAGTAGCCCTGTTGGAAACCCACAAGTCAGCAGCCTTAGCTAGTTTCTTAGAATCCAGTTCTTTTGAATCAGCCAAGTGCTGTCTGGGCTCAGAAGAGCAGGCATCATAGATAGACTCCATCATTACAAGATTTCTCATTCCTTCATAAGTGTTAACTCTATAACCCTTAATCCATCCCTCTAAGTTCTTCAAACACTCATTCACCCAAGTAGCCCAAGGGGTACTATCATGCTTTTTTAGGGTCCTAAACCTCTTACGGTACTGGGAAGGAGTCTACCCAAATCTAGCTATCAAAGCTAACTTTACACATTCATACTCCATTCTATCCACCTCCACCAACTCCATTACCACATCAGATGCAACAGGGGGGAGCCTAGAGAATAACCAGTGGATCAACTTATTCCCTGTGATATCCTGGAGCCCATGATTGTATTCAAACATAGCAAGCCAATCTAATACATCCAACTTAGGTTCATACATACCCACAATCTATTTAGGCATCCAGGGTCTTTTTGGACAGGAAGATCTAGAGGATTCGGGTAGAGAAGCATTTTCCAAAGACAATGGGCCTCATTACGAGTCCGGCGGTAACCGCGGTGGTAAAACCGCCTGGTTACCGCCGGACTCGTATTACCATTCCGCCTCCGTGATTCCCGGAATTACCGGGGCATTACAACCCCGGTTTTCCGGGAATCACGGAGGTGGAATGGTGTAAATCCCCATTCCCATTGAGTCCTATGGGACTCAATGGGAATCGGGATCATGGAAACACCGGCAGCATCTCGTAATGCTGCCGGTGTTTCCTCGTCCGCCTGCATGCGGGAAGTGTTAAATCCGCCAGGTCAGACCTGGCGGGAACATCACCTCCCCCCTGCAGGGGTCGGGATCAGGCGGTCTGGAAACAACGGTGGCGGCGGGTTTACCGCCACCGTTATTTCCGGACCGCCAGGGTTGCAATGAGGCCCAATATCTTCATCTCAAGCTCATGGTTGAGCTCCATTTCTTTGAGCCTTAGTTCTTGATGTCTCTGTTCAGTTTGTGCACTAATTCTTTTGAATTCTAGTTCAAGTCTCATTTTTGCTAGTGTGATAAATTCAGGACTTAATGTGGGACCTGGTAAGGGTCCAGTGGCCATAGGCAAAGGCCTTTGAACAGGCAGAGGCCCAGAGGGGGTGACACTATTCTCCTCCTCTTCCTCATCTGTTTCAATAATAACATCTTCAACATTAGTTTGCTCAAGGTTTGCTACATTTGCTGGGGTAGTGGGCACTACAGCACCACTATCCAGACTTTGTTCTCTAACAGTCTATCAATCATTTCTAATTTCTTTCCTTTGACAGGAAGACCTTTCTGTCTACACAGATCCCTTAAAGAATCAGCAGTATTAGTAATGAGGGTCTCCTGGCTGTAACTTTCAATGTTTTTGACTTTGTTTTTAAAATAAACTTGTTGTGATAGTTAGCCTTGTGGTTATTTGAACCAAGGTACTAGCAGAACTCTAAAATGTAAATCCAATACTTTTATCCTCACCGCTGTACACCAGTGTTAGGCAGAATCCTGTGCATTTCCCTTCGGGAGCACTACAGAAGATTAGGACTACATGTGAGATCAATAAATCCCCTTTGGTATCAGTCTGTACCACAAAGATTTAGTTGGTAGCTGTGGATGAACAGTCAGACTTATCTCAAGAGGGAGATGAGCAGTATTCAGGGTTTACACAATAGGCCTACAGTACTATGGCACAAGTAAACACTGACCAAAGCTTTGTATTAAAAAGTATATATATATTTATTTTATACACGTCTAGTGAAACACATTAATCATGGTGATCAAGCAAGTTAAAATAAGTCAAAGAAAAATATACACACTCCCTAGTTAAATTGTAGACCAAGTGAACCAGAGTGAAAACTGAGCAAAACGGCACAGTGAAACCCACACACAAGGGATGCTCTATCAATTTCTCACAAGGGAGGGAAAGCACAAGTTATTTAGAAATATCTTCTTACACACCCTAGCAACACTTCCCATAGGTTTGTGAACCAGTTTAAGCAAGACAGTGCATCGGTATAGGAAATACTTAAATTAAAACTGAGCAAAATGGCATTTCACAAGTTTTAAAAAGGGGAAGAAAAGGGTAGTTATAAGAAGTAGGTGCACCAACACAGTTCTAGTTGAGAAGCAATCTAAAGAAGGCAGTTCTAACAAATGTAGCCAGAGTCAGTAGGCCTGTGCCAGAGTCAATGGTACAGGGCAAGGGCCCAGGAGCAAAATGTTCTTGTAGCTGCAGTCAGGTCTTTGGGTAACAATTTTGAAAAGGTTGATGCAGAAGGTGAAAGACAATGTTAAGAGAGAGCAGCGGCCAACCCAACAGGTAGGTAAAGGATTTAAAACACCTTTAGAGGTACCGCGAAGAAAGGACGGCCTGGCGGAACAATGTACCTTTAAAATGAAGAAGTTGCTCCTGCGGTGGTGTTTGTTCCTGGTAGTTCCTGCAGTTCGGGGGATCCAGAAGAGGAAGAGAGGCTCTCGTCGTGGAGGAAGGTTCGAGTTACTGCACTACCCAGCGTTGAAAATAGCCGCGGTGCTGCCCGACGAATAAAAGATACGCTCCTTTAAATCGCGCTCCGGGTGGACTGGTGCCTGGCTATCCGGCCTCCGAGTACAGGGTACTGGTGATTCGACCAAGGCAGGTCCAGGTAGGTGATTGCCAAACTGGTTGGGCCCACCAGCTCAAGGTAAGAAGGCTCTTGCAGATGAAGATCTTCTCTCGTTGTGTGGAGAAAAGTGGTGAGACGCTGCAGCAGGGCTTCACCGGTGGTTCAGTCGTTGCAGATGTCTTTTGATTCTCTCCTCTTTGGCTTCTTAGTTCCAGTGGCAACGTCTTGCTCTTCCAATCCTCAGGACCCTGATTTTATGCAAAAAGAGCCCCTTTCATAAAGCCTACCTGTCACTCACACAGTGGAGTGGTCATCCTTGGCGGGAGACCCTTCAGCCTATCAGGATAGAGTGCGACATGGGTTGGTGAGGCAACCCTGTCCACGGGTCCTACTGCCCCTCCCACACAATTTACCCACCCCAGGCTCAGTGGTGCCGAAAGGAGGGCTTCTTGGCAGAAGCCCGCCAAACGGACGAACAAAGGATCCCCGATCTGGGTTAGGAGTTTAGAGAAATACACGAGAAAGAAGTTATATTAAAGTTCTGGCAAATAAAACCTACCGGAGTAAAGTTACTATTAAAATGTTACGGTGGTATGTTAGAGGCTGTCAGAAAAAGTGGTAGCCTCGAACAATGGGAAAATCCCAAATAGAAATATTCTCGGTCGATATTTTTGGTAGTAACCACTGCCACCAGCCAGAAACTTTTAAGAGAGGGACTGTACAGTACCCTCTCGAAAATAAACATAAGGGGAAAACTATTAACCCTTTCCAGTACCTCCATAGTAAGATGGGTTGTACTGGTTTTGTTCATAAAGAGTGACTAGTAAAGTCAATGGGGACTTTACATGCCCTGGGAGACAGTAGTCAGTCCCAGGGTATGGAGTCTATGTTTGGGGGTCGCTATGACACCCCTGTGTTACTGCACGGAGGGTGCTGTGTAACACATGTGGATAAAAATGGTTCCTATGAGGGTGAGATAAACCCCATAGACATTAAACACAGAAAAATAGCCTAGAACACACATAGCATATATGCCTAAGAGTGGGAAAAAGGGTCACACTCTTAGCAGGAGAAAAAAACAAACCCTTCAAATCCAGCAAAGCTGCTGGGGGACTCTATAGGTAAGGGAAATTAGCCATAGAATGAGAATTCTCCCTAACATTGTGTACACCTCCCATTGGCACTACTACATCTGTGCCATGGTAGGGAGGCCACGAAAGGTGAGGGGCGCCACAGCTGGGTGTCCTCCATGTGGTGGGTGTGGTCAGGGACATGGCCGGGGTGACCAGGGACTAGGGGGACTCCAGGGTGTCCAGGGTGGCTGCAGAGGGGGAAGAGGCAGGAGTGCTCCACTTCGGCAGAATGTTCTGCCATGTGTTGGTGCAGTCATGCCACCACCCCCTGTGGTTCCGGGAGATGCAGCTCTTGCATCTGGCACTGGCGCCCATGTGACCCAGCAGTACGTTTCATTGACTGCCACGGGCCCAAGGGTAGTGGTAGCTGCAGGTGCAGCTGTGGCCACCACCACCCAGGCTCAGGGTCAGCCAGCGCATGCTGTGTTGGCACCTCAAGAGTCTCAGCATGATTTCCAGGTGGTCAGGAGGCACACGGTAAGTGCATGCAGGTCTGCCCTGACCGGGGCACATGTCCCTGGGGCAGTATGGTCATCTGCCGCCCGGAGCAGCCGGGTGTTGGCAACTACATAGGCAGATGCAGCCAACACTACCCCGGCTCTGAGTCTGCCATCCAGGACAGTCTCGGTCAATGACCTTGGCACAGCGGATGTTGCTGCGCAGGGTCCAGTCAAGGGCACCCAGCAGCCACTGGTGCAAGTCAGGGCTTCTGTCTTAGTTCCACCTGCCACTCCCTCAGTTCAATCCACCAGCGCCACTGCCCCTACTGATCAGGGCGGCATTTGCCAGTCAGGGTCTGGATCACTGCCCAAGAGGAGGAAGGTTGCACCTGCACAAGAGGCTGGGACCCCAGACACGGCTCCGGCCTCTGGCACGTTGAGGAAGAAGCCTTTTGGCAAGCAGGAACTGGACTTCCTTGTGGACTACGTGTTGGGACACTACCGTGATATGCTAGTGGGCCCAAATTGTCACACTATGGCTGCCCAGCGTTTGTACCACTGGAAGCATGTTGCGGAGTGTGTCAGTGCATTCGGACATGAGGTGCGCACAGCTCAGGAGTGCAAAAAGCCTTGGGATGACCTCCGAAGCTCTGCTAAGCTAAAGCGTGCCTCCAAATATGCCATGACTCGGGTGACTGGCAGTGGGCCACCACCTGAGGAGGAAGATCTCACTTTGGACGAGTTGATCGCTGCAGAGTTCATACCGGCAGAATTGTACAAAGGAGTGGGAGAGATGCTGGATTTTGATGCCCCGTCCAGTGAGTGTTGTTGCATGTTTGTACAGCCCATGTGTGATTTGTTTGTGTGATGTGTTGTGCTGACTGCCACTACATGCTATGTGTACATAGTTCTTATGTGCGAGTCATGCAATGCTTCACGGATGCGTGCCTACTGTGCAGCATGCTGGACATGTAGAGCAGACGGGGACTGTCCTCATCACCACACTTGCACCCTACTCACATGTTAGTCACCCGGCTGCCCCTGCGGTCCCTGTTCCAGTTCACTGGCCTTTCTGCATTTAGCCTGGGGTGTCTTTGCACTCGGCACTCGGACTATGTCATCGCATGACTGACGTGCATGTGTCTTCTGCCTGCATGTAGGTACTCCATGTAGGCATTCTCCCTTGCCCCTCCACCCCCCTGCACCCCAATTTCACCATGGCACTGGTGGGTATCATGTTGGACTACTGCAATGGCCTGTTCAATGCTCCTGTGTACATGCACACTTCCCTCTGCCAACCTGTCAGACACATGTGGGGAAGATTCTTTGTCCTTGATGCAGGGTGTCTCACTCGGATTGTGCAGATAGCAGATGCTCTGCAGGGACATGAGTGCCCATTCATGGTCCATGTGCATTCCATGCATGGCCCTATGTGTTCTTGGCAGGATGATTATTGTAGTACGTGTGCAGGATGACATACATTTAATGGCATTTGATCATCCATTCCATGCCCACTCTGGCTCAGTCATGCATCACGCACATGTTTAGGGTGTCATGGTCTGTGTGGGGCACAGGCCTCACCCTGTTTCAGGCCCCCTTACTCTTTTCAACTGGTGTAGTGCCTTCTGCACAAATGGGTGTACTACTGAGGGTTCATCATATGTCCTGCTTACTTGTCCATTCTCATCTGCTGTGTTGTCAGTTGACTCAGATGATGCAATTGACACTAGCCAATGCTGTCTGCCAATACACAGTTCTCTGGTCAACCTTTCACTGCCATGCAATGCCTCCCTGCATTTTCACTAAGGGGGGGGGGTTGCCTGTAGCCATGCAACCCATTGCATGCACATTGCACTTGATGCCTGAACGTGCCCTTACACTGCCTTCATGTTTATTGATTGACATCATAATATACTTGTTGATGTAGATAGTCGGTAACGTACACATGTTCTGCACTGCACCAACCCACTTCTGAGCCATGTTACACCGTTCTACATGCCTACTCACTGCTGCAATGTCAAAGTGACCTGGCATGTATGGTCAGATTGTCATGCCTTCAATGTCATGAAAGGCACGGGCACATGTATATCCTGTGACACATGTACTCAGTATTGGAACACCCTAGTGGGTGTTTAGCAAAGTTGATTGTTCAATCTGCGGCCTATACCAGCTGGTATAGGCAGCAGATTAATCATAGCCTGCCAATCGGGTTGTAATGACTGTGGAGCTGCCTTGTTATGTTATGGTATGTTATTTTGCATTTATACAGCGCCTATGTACCATTGGTATGATCTCAAGGCGCTGGTAGGTTGAGTGCCCTCGAGAACCGTAGTTTGAGTCAGTAGAGAGAGAGAAAGAGCCATAAGGTGCGTGTGTGCACCGGATATGTCTGCAGCAGGTGTGGCACTCGTATGAAAGCTGCTTCTTAGCGGTAGGTGTGGTGGTTTGGAGATCAGGAGTATGTGTTCATTCTGGCAGGTTGATAGCAGACTGATTCTGGCTGTGTTAGGCCTTAGGAGAACGCCTAGGCTGGCGGGTGTGCAGCCAGCTGTGTTTAGTTAGGATGATGGGGAGCATGTGGTAGGTGTTGGAATCACGTGTGTATGTGTACACTTTCACATACATCGAAGCAAGCAGCGTTGTAGCTGCTTGCTTTGCTGTATAGGTTGCTGTTCATAATCACCATACAGGTGTATATGAACATGGGTGTTCTTGAACACTTTCACATGTACATATTCAAGCAGCTTCAACGTTGTGTAGTGCAATATTGTAGCTACTCACTTATTTGTGTGTGAAGGTGTTCATTTACACATGTGTTCTCTGCAGCTTTTTTGTTGAATGATTAAAATGTAGTTGATTAACGTTAATGCTGCTGCGATTTCAGCATTCCACCCGTTATGTTCAACTGGCACAATCCTGAAGGTGCACTGTGGTGCAGTATGTGTATGCCCAGGCCCACTTAGCTGATCTGGTGGGACCTGGCCGTGATGATTTGACACACCTGAATAATGTTTTAGGGCACAATCAATGCACAATGTGCTCAATCAGGCCCTGAGGGGTGTTCTGGAGGCTTCATGGCCGCCTGCTCGGACCGTACTGGGCGTTATGGTCCCTCATGCCTGGTTGCAGGCCCTTGCTTTGCTCGGGACATTCACTATGTCTACATGGCCCATGACGCCCGGTATGGGCCGAGCTGCAGATGGATTAAGCTATATTGGTGATGATGGTTTAGTGATGCATGTGTACATGCACATTACATGTGTCATGGTGTGTTTGGATTCAACTGCAGCTGTGGCCATTTTGCAGATCAGACATGCTTATGGTATGTGCCATCTCTTTGTTGCCATCTGTCATTTCTGCCTGTGACATGTGCCTGACAGAGGTGGTGTGTGATGGAGGTGATATACTACATTCTGTTCACGTGTAGGCTTTGCTATTTACACACATCTATTTCTACTTTTGGGATGTGTTTGCATATCAATGCCACTGGATGCATGCTGAAATTTCATTTGTGTGTGACATGTCTGCTTCATGTGTTGGCTGTCGATGTGATGTCTATGTGTTTATGGGTTATGTGCTTCTGACATGTGTACTCATGTTTGTTCTTTCCACATTACAGATGATGACGCAATGGAGCCAGAGGATGGTGATGTTAATCCTGAAACGTGGTTGCTATTACATCAGCAACCCGGCACAAGTGGGGTCATGGGGTGGTAGGCCACGAGAACCCACTTGTGCTCCAGACCATTGTGTCCAGGGCTGGCAATGAGTCTAGCCCGGATGGTCACTCTCACAACAATGTTCAGGTGGATGCGCATCATGTCCATTCGTCGACGGTGAGTGATTCTGATGTGGACGATCTTCTGTCCGCAACACCTGCACTGAGGGGCCAGACGGTGTGGAACCTCCACCTGTGGTGGATCGGGACGCACGGTCACAGTCCACACAAGTTGAAGATGTGCCTGGGGCATCATGTCAATGGAGGGATGTAGTGCTGCAGCTGTGGGCGGTGCCTACCCAGCGAGGTCCACAGCTCCTTGGGCCCCGTGGGTGTCAAGCCCGGCAACACGGTGGCCATGCGTCACCGGGGTATACTGACTGGGAGCAATCCATGTGTGCCAATTCAGAAAAACAGGGGGCAGCAATTGATAAGATCGCTCAGAGCATGGAACGTGTGGCCCAATCTGTGCTCCCCTCTGCTAGGCAGGTGGAGCTCCAGCAGCGGGCCGCACAGTCCACGGCCCGCTCACTCAGGCTGGGCAAGGCGGTTCAGACAGGGCACGCCGGCTGAAATGGTGTCTCTGCGTCAAGCACTTGCTGCTCACGCAGAGGCACACAGGGAGGCCCTGAGGGATGACCATCAATCCCTCAGATCTACTCTGGGTGTGCTCAACAGGACCCAGAGGCAGCAGACAGAGGAGAGGTTGGAGCAGCTTGAGAATAACATCTTGGCTGAGCTACGTGCATACTGGGAGGTGCTCCAGATGTCATGCAAGGACATGCAGGAAGAACTCTGTGTTACACCTGCTACCTTGCAAGTGGAAGCACGCATATCACGTGAGGTGCTGCAGGCTGACCTACGTGTCATCGTCGCACAGGACCAGGCTTACCAGGCTTACCAGTCTAGCAGACTTGCTGCCGACGAGGTGTAAGCTGCGCATAGGCTTGGTCAGGGTACTGTGCCACGTCCAACTTCTGCTTTCCATCCAGAGGGTGCGAAGGACGACGATTTATCTCCCACACAGGTCGGGCCATGCAGGCGTTGAGCCCATGGAGGTTTTTTTCTATCTCAACATCATCGCATGTGGGTGTTGAGGTGCACCCTGTAACTCCCCCCTCCTGGGTGCCTTCTCCCACCCCTGGGTCGTATGTGGCCATTTTTCATTTTTTTTAGTTTAATTAGTTAAATAAGTTTAATATTGTTTGTCTATTGTGCATTCATGTGACGGTGTGGTGCTTTGTGGCTTTTGAAATCATCCACTGTCTGTTCCAGCTGGGCCCATTCAAGCTTGTCTCGTGTATGTGTTTGCAGCATGGGGTCCTGACACATATGCCACTCCTGCTTCCCCAATCCATGAGCTTGCAAGGATGGTTCGGTGTGACAACCATTTACACAAGGGCATTGGACTTTCGTCATATCTGTGCCCTGTCTGCTGCTGTACTACTTGTGTTAACCCCCCTAGTGGGGATTATGGATGTTTTCTGCACGGCAAGTCTGCAAACAATTTTGGTGAGTACATTATTGAACTGTCCATTTATTGATGTTGATTGTGATAAATTTTCATTACTTGGCTGTACACATGCTTGATGCACTTCATGCTGTAGACGGTAGCCTGCACCCTTTAGCTGTAAAAGTCACACTGATGGTGGGAGGTGGCCGGGTGGTGACAATGTCAAGTTGGTACGTGTTGAGTTCTGCCTATGGGGATTGTGACAAATGAGGATGCATTAGGAATGTGACCCAAGAGGCACAACTCACGTTCTAGTCCTCACCTGAGATGTCCGCCTATACTACTACTATGCTCCGTTCCGTTTGGAATACATCACTCTGTCGCTCCTCCTGTCTTTCATCTATTACATCCATGCCTTTATGTTGACTGTTGGCTTTTACCAATGCTATTCAACTGTTGCGGCTCTTAACTTGCTGTCAGATGTTTCCGGCTATCTCACATTCTCTGTGCCTTTCCAGACTTGTGCTGTCTCTGCCTTTCTTTGTTCATGCTATCAAGGATTGATTGGGTTTCAGCTCAACCATCCAGTTGTGCCAGCCTCCTTGGTTATTTTCTACTCAAGTTCCAGCTCTACCTATCAGGGTACAGAACCTGGGGTTGTATGGGAGGAGGTCAGATGTAGGTCTCAGACATGGCCCAGTAACAAGAAGCATAAAGACACACACACAGAAAACTGTTTAGCCTTATTAAAGGCTTTTATGCCCTTTCTGCAGGAAAAGGAGCCTCCAGGCTACCTTTCCCAGAAGACACTGAGTCAAGAACAACAAAACCCTAGCCACATTGGGTGGGGCACACATGCGCATGCGCTTGAGGAGAAGCACAGGGCTTGTGCTCAGACATCCGACAGAAGCAGACATGTTTCCTGGAGCTCCGAGCAATGTGAGCAGCACAAGGGGCCACGCCCCAGCCGACCTTCCTCCAGGCCCCTCGCACATGCAAGCTAAGTAGCGCCAGTGCTGGGGAGCTTAGCCAGGCGTTGGGGAAGATGCGCACAGGTCAGCTAAGCCACGCTGAGGAGCAAATGCCAAGAAGCTTTCCAAGTTGTTGGGGGCACAAGTTATTAGCGCAGTAGCGTTCCTAGCCACAAATGAATACAGCCAAGGGGGGGCGGGGCGCCCAGCGACGCACAAACTCGAGTGCAGTGCATATCATTGGCATATGCAATTTGCCACATGCGCTACCTATAGAAATACGCGGCTAGCAGAACACGACTTGTACTGAAGTCGCACCTCGCCACACGCGGCTAGCAGCTCACCCAAGGCTCATTCGATCATGTGTGATTCTTAACACATGGTCTTCCATTTACCACGTGGCCACGTGCAGCTGCCTTACCGCATTAACAGTGTATGAACCATCACAGGGGCAAGCAAAAGTATACGAATGAAGCAGCAGGCAAGAGTTCTTTTTTGGGGAGGAGTCACTAAGTTCGAGGCATGAATGGTGTTATGTGTGGGTGGGGAAAACACACACAGAATAGTAACTCACAATCTCTTTGCAGCATTGAACTGCTCCTGTTACCGGTCCTGAGAGTGCGCAGGCAGTAGGCCAGCACTCACCCCAGAGATAAGTGTCTCTTTGACTGACCTTTGTGCCATTTTGTGCTATGTGCATGAAGAACATGGTTTCTCTGATTGAGTATGTGTAATTGTCAATTGTTGTATTTTGTCTTTTGCCTACTTTCCCTTGCCCATCCACCTCCCCACTCCTGACCCTCTTTTCGGTTATCCTAAATAACAATGCCTATCCAACCAAAGGATCCCTAACCCTCTTTCCATGCCGGTGTCTCGGAGGCCTATGTAAGTTTTACCGTGCAGGCACCCAGACCACGGCAGGGGTGGTTGGTTTGTACCACTCCTGCGCCTGGAGACCGGAACTGTGACACTACCCATCAGCTGTGGCATCCTCATTGATTATTGTGTACTGAAATTGCTACCCATCCTGTTGAACCATTGTTCCAGTGTGCTACCTTGGTAGTTATTCTATCATTGTGCATGTTGTGCTTGGCCATATTAAGCAACTTCAAGTCATCTACTGGAGACTCTTCCAGGGTTTTTTGGTATCTACGGGCTTTTTCCCTGGTTTGGGGGTTTGGCTCCTTGGAGTTCTCTGCAATTTGGTATTTTTACCAGTCAAGGTAGCCTCTGAGGGGGCTGGACCCTATTTACACAAAAGGAAGAACAAGGAAACCAAGGGGAAGGGGGATCCTGAAGCCAGGCATACTAGAAGGAAGTAGCCAACGGACCCCAGACACAGTTCTTCTGAAGGTCATGGTGATGAGTAAATGAGGGAGGGGCTTTTGTTGTCGGACAGTACGCTTGGGCTACAGTGTTTGGGCACTCTCTGACATTCTCATTGTGGGGTACTATGTACATGATATGTTCTGCTGGTCAATGGGTGTTTCTGTGTTGGGTTTAATTTTTAGGTGTCAGGGGATTGTTGTGGTTTGACATACTGGGGTGTACACATGGCCAGTGTTCACATGTGATGTGTACAGGATACTGAGGGTCACTTGATTTCACACGCATGCATTGAGTGGATGTCCCTACTGACACACACACTTACACAATGCTCCACAACACATACAGGATAGCTCAGATGACACGTGCTCACCTTGGAAGCAAGACGACGCGAAGCAACACAGGTTTGATCCCTGGGTCCGCGTTTAGAAACCTCTGGGTATTTAAGCGCGTTATAAATTCGCAACTAAGAAAAGAAAAAAAAAACATTTACGCAACTAAAAAACAAACAATTCCTGTAACAGCGACTCATGTGAGCGCTTTAAAACTGCAACAAATAAATAAATAAATAAAATACCAACACCCTTCCATGCCCACACATGCACACAGATTGCCTTCTCTGGCATGCTGTGTCCCTGCAGTGCATGATCACTTACCATTTGGGGATCGTGTACATGCATCACTGGGTTATTTTTGTTGCTTGTCCTTTTTATATGATGCTCAAGGTGTATCTCCAACACAATGGATGCTCACTGTGCTGTGTGCTAAGTGTTGTGTTGCAGGAGACACACACAGCGCACGAGTTTGGGATTTGCGGATTTGGATTGGCCAATGTGCATGCTAACATGCATTCTGTCTTTTGTTGATGGTACCGCTGGTGGCATGCATTTGTGTATGACTTTGTAAGTGTGGGGGGTTGTTGGTCAGTCATTTTGTCTGATTCCATGCCAGGTGTGATTGTCGCAGGCCTCTTTCCATCTATCATGTGTCACTTTGTATCTAATTGGTCATGTGTTTTGCTTTTGGTTTGCTCTTTTGATGTTGCATGCCATGTCATGGTGTGACCGACAAGGGTGATGTGGGTTGGGAGGGTTTGGGTGACATACCAGTGATTGTCATTGCCTGTTTTACAGGAGGGTGGTGTGATATGCACCTTGCATGTGTTCCTTTTGGTCACACAGGATTGGTTATGTTTAATTAGCTGGAGAGGCACACAATGTAGCACTTCTGTGGCAACATTCTCAGGGTGGCAAGGTTGTGACAGTTGAGTGCCTCTTTGTCATCATCGATTGTTACCTGGTATGTGCCAGGCCTGTGTGCACTCCACAGGGGTGGGAGTTTAGGTGAAAAAAGAGGCCACAAGCTGGGTGCGGGCTGCTTCGCCACGTGCCCTTTCCCCTCCCATGTGCAGTGCCTGTGGTTGGGGATGCGGGGGCACCACCATGTCCACCGTTACACCCTGCCGTATTACAACATTGTGCAGGACACATGTTGCCACAATGATCCGGAACACTACTGGGGGTGCATATAGTAGCCACCCGCCAGAGCGGTCAAGGGAGCGTTAGCGTGACTTGAGCACTCCGAATGTGTGCTCCACTATGCCCCTGGTTGCAATATGGGCAGCATCGCGCACAGCTTTCAGGATGTCGCAGCCACGTGTGCACCCATGTGCGGCACACGTGGATTTGGTGCATATCGCGGGAAAAACATGCGCAGGCCCTTCCATGAATCGCACGTGTGTGCTTGCTTTTTATCGCTTGCGCCAGCTTGCGCCACTAATTTCGGCGCACATTTGTTCCATGAATCGGCCCCTTTATCTCTAAATGGCTGGATTAGGAACATGGAAGCTCCAGCAGTGTTTGGACAATGGGATTTAGCATAGATCTGGCTGGTGACATTCACTCTTGGGAAATTGATGTTGGGTTGTTGTAAGCAGGTGCAGAACCAAAGATTAGGACATTATCAGCAGTGGGGATGTAGTGCGAGATGTGGTCTACCGCATAACTTTTTGTGAGGCAGTCAGATGCAAGATGCTTGCCAGATGAGATGCAAGATGTTCTCTATCAGATAACATTTTGACTGTTGAGCCGTGACATCTGTGTTTTAATCCTGGCCTAAGCACTTGACATAAACGAACATCTTTCTGGTAAAATCACATTAACTCCATGTGCCTCAAATTGTAAATAGAGGAAAGCCATTGGAAATATAAAAAGCGAATGTACAGTGTGCCCATTACACCGTCACATTTCTAACCCAAGCTGTTCCTGCCACTAATGACCTTACTATTATGTGTATAACATCTCATGCCTGAGACACTCTTGCTGCAATAGTGTTTTGCTACAAGCACATGAAAATAGATTTCGGGCTACAGAGCTTTAATCCATCAATGAATAACAGATTGATGGAGTGTGTGCACGAGTGTGTTCAGTTACAGGCAGAGAGGCAGCGCTCCTGTGCCTTGGAGCCATTGTTTCTTGATGGACCCTACAAAGCAGGCACCCAAAGTCTTTAGATAAAGCCTCTCAATGTGGAGCACACCATGGAGTGCATGCACGCGTGTATGCAGTTACAGGTAGTGAGGTAGACCACCTGTGCCCTGAAGCCATCTTTGCTCATTAATGTTTAGAACAGGTGTGTAATGTAATATCCCCATCGAACGTGGATGATCCAGATTGGTCATGGCTTTCGTAAACTGTCAGCGAATAACAAAGGTCCAGGTGTTTATGTAACTGGACTTGGGTATGACAAAAGAAAAAGAATTGTAATTTCTGCCTTGGAATGCGAGAGGCCACCAAAAACATATTAACAATGACAGTCTATGTAGCCTCCTGAGTGACTATTCAATATTGTTCTTTCAAGAAGAATGGTTCTTAACCCCCTTAGTTTTCGTTGGGTGGCTTAATAGTTGCTTCTCGAAATAATCTAACTTCATCTGCAACAGTTATAGACAATTGTGATTATGGCGTTTTGTGGGTATATATCTACACAGTCATGGGGGACAAGATCAGAAAACGTATATTGATTAATTTGCACTGGAATCCCTCACATTCCGACTTAGATCTATTTAGAGAAAGTGTGTACAGTTCTTTAAACACAGATGACTGCTTCTGGGGATGGTGATATTTTTGTGGCATTAGATCTAAACTCGATATGTATACATTCAACTTCCCTGCTTGGAATCAATTTGGGGAAACATTAATAAACTTGTTTTATAGTTGGGGCTACAAATGCTGAATGGAAACATGAAGGGAGATATACCTACCAAATATACCTGACATAGGGGTCAATAAACA
The DNA here is from genome assembly GCF_040938575.1 of Ambystoma mexicanum. Lineage (NCBI taxonomy): Eukaryota > Metazoa > Chordata > Amphibia > Caudata > Ambystomatidae > Ambystoma > Ambystoma mexicanum. Next base: position 316,442,294 of record NC_090936.1, read on the forward strand.
TCTTGCATTGACTACATCTTTATGCCATCAACATTATTTTCAGGATGTAAGGAATTCAAAATCTTAGAGTCGAAACTGAGTGATCATGATATGTTGTCTACAAATATAAACTTGAAAGTTTGAATCAGATAAATGTACTTTCTGTCACATCTAACTCCTTCTGCAGCTTATCGAATTCAGTGGATTTCCATTGAAGCAAAAAAATCACTTCAAAAGTAGCCTGTTTCTTCTATGGGACCACCCTATCGGATAAAGTGTGCACAATGGTGCTACAAAGATGTTCGGCATTTATATCTAATAACCCACAAACTGTAATGTCTCGCTCAGGACTAAAGGCCTCATTACATGGAAGGTGGTAAGGGTTAACGGTCACCGGTAATGGTACCGGTGACCGTTAACCCTTACCACGAGCTCCCTTTGCGGGTAGGTGCTTTAACGCCTGCTGTTTAGCAGGCGTTAAAAACCAACCCGCAAAGGGACCAGGGTGCTAATTACGGTACCGCAATTTGCGGCACCGTAATTAGCGCCTTCCCCATTCCCATAGAGCCCTATGGGGCAAAAATGGGAATGGGGAAGGGCAATGGGGGAAGGGGGAATTACCGCCCCACCAACCTTGGAATAGGGCGGTAATTCCCCTTTCCACCAAGGCGGTGCTGGTATTTTACCGCAATGGACCAAGGTGCTTATAGCACCTTGGTCCTCCGCCTACCGTGTAATGAGGCCCTTAATCTATCAAATAAAAAGCGATAGCACCATTATGATGCCATGGTACAACAAAAGAAACTGGAGGTTAGGAAGGCTTTGAAGCATATAAAAAAGAAAACACACAGTTCCACACGAAGATCAAGAAATCCAGGAGCCTGTGACAGAATTTCAAAAACTGGCTAAAAAGCCACAAGCATATCCTGCTGCAGACAGACAGTGAAGTGATGTTACACGCTATATTGGTCAAACGGGCTTCCAATTTTTGGAACATAACTAATAGCATGGGACAACAAACAATGGCCAATCGATGCAATCAAACCTCGGAAGAATTATGGGGTTCACACATTCGCAAGTTAAATAAGCCCCCTGCTACTTCACACACTTTCTCTAGTGATTCATCACACTGGTATTTGAATTTCTCATGTGAACATATTGCTTTCTTCATTAGGTAATCTTCTAACTCCAGAGCGCCAGGTCCTAATGGATTAAGTAATTATGTTTTTAAATCGGACTCAAACTTATGGAGTACAATTCTGTATATACTTTTTGTTCATATCATCTGATCCTGGTCTCTTCCCGACACTGGAAAATGCCCATTATAATTCAAATATATAAAAAAGGAGACAGGGAAAACCCCAATTACTATTGACCTATAGTCCTATTGGATGCTGACAGCAAGGTTTTTGCAGCCTTAATACTTCAAGAGCTGGAAAGCTGGGCTATCAATACAGGTACGTTGACTAAATACCAATCAGGCTTTAGATGGGTTGGTACAACTTTAAACAATTTTATACTTGACACCTTATAGCAACAGGCTTAGAAAAAAGATTCTGCAGATTGCTATTTGATCAGCATAGATCTTTCAGTGGCCTTTGACACTGTAAACAGATCATTAATCTGGGCAAAATTGAAGGCATGGAAGATCCCTGATGGACTGTTGAATATTATGACTTATCTGCATTCAGATAGGGCACAAAGCTCTTTTACCAAGGAGCTGCCAACCTTTAATGGCCTGCGGCAGGGGTGCATCCTTTATATCTCCCTGCATGATGAACATCATTTGGTTAGGCTATGCAGACAATACCATTTTCATAAATCATGCACAGATAGGTCTATAGTGACTCATGCATGCATTCCACTCGTATACTAAATGTAATAATTTGAAATTAAATCCAACAAAGACCACCATCATTAGATTTTCTCAAACATCAAAGAAATTGATTGATTGAATTTGGCAATTGGCCTCACAGCAAATCTTGCCTATCAGCAGAATTAGATATTTAGAATTTATAGGTAGAGCACTCCAAATAGAACTACTCAAGAACAAAGTGATTACAAGGTGCTCTCAAATGAAAGAAAAATAGTTATATGGGAGGTTTTCTGTAGTTCCTTTGATTTGATTCTACAAAGCAACGTTTATTCCTACACTTTTGTATGGCCTGCAAGTTTGCCAACAAGCAATCACTATAGACCTATCCAAAATAGAAAGCATAATTTGGAGAAAAAAAGTTGTGTGTCTATCTAATTGTGTTCCAATGAGTGCCCTTTGATATGAGCTTTGCTTGGAATCATTGAAATGCTTGTATGATTGGAAGTGGTTCCAACTTTATAAACTCTTGATGGCCCTCTAGAAAATTCTCTGTTTTGTGACCTCCATGAGATATTAAACGACCCAAAAATAGAAGTTGTAACCATTATAAAGGAAATTGTGATGCTATTTTGCCCTCATTGAGCCTAACCCCTTCTGTTCTAAAGACTGACCAATTAACCATAAAGAGGAGACTTTTTGAATTTGACTGGTGGGAGCCTGTAACTACGAATAATCATTGATTCTCTTAAGTATGGAAAAAGGTAGCAAAATGATCCCATGTTATTTAACGTAATTTCCTAATGCACTATGGAGAATGCAGTTTTTGTGATCTAGCCTTAAATCGCTTTTCTATCCAGGCGATTATTAGTATTCGCAATAATAAAACATTATCTGCATCCTGATTACGGTGCAATGATTCCCAGACTATAGAAAATCTACATCACCGCCGGATGGAATGCCCGGCTTTGAACTCCTTGCTAGTATTATTTTGGAGAGATTTGTGCCTCACGTTGAGTGTCTTTTGACTGATGAATTTTGATTCAGGTTGTCTGCAGGTTATGATACCCTTTGAACAATTGCAGTTATTCGATTTTTAGTAGCAGTTGAGTTAATCAAATTGAACTGAATTTTAGACTATGTTTAACAGGACAGTATTTTTGCAATTGATAAATACTGATAGGATGTCTAATTATGGTATCAATGTGCTTTTCTTTCTTTTTTTCCATTTTATATGAGAATCTATTTTAACTATGTATTATTTCTACTTAATGCTTGATAATACAATTTTTTGTATTTTGTGTAAGGTTTATTTATTAAACCAATTCAACTAATAATAAAAGATTGCTTTGAATTATCTATTTGCCAAATAAAATAAAAAATGTGAACATATTTAGACATCACTAAGACATGTGCCCATTTTACACCCATATACCACTGTTTGACAAGACTTGGCCTAAACAGACTCAGAGAGTGTAAGATCGTTTGCCACTCAGCTATTGCTTAGGACATCTTTAGGACATCTTTTGTGCTATTGTTGCAAAGTAAATGCCCCCCAACCCCCCGAGAAGCAAGAAAGAAGTCATGAAAGAAATCATAAAGATCAGAAATCTGTGTACAGTGAATTGCAATACAGAGTCTATTTTGAATCTAAAACTCCAAAAAGCATAAAAAGGGTCATAAAGGGACAAACCCCACTGCATAATGGCACATCACTCTCCTTTTTAGTGGGTCAAGAGTATTGTGTGCATTCTTTTGTTTTTACTTAAAACTGCATACTTTTATTTACTGAGCTACCACCTGGTTAACAGTAGATCTTTTCCACATAGTCATTTTTCAATTTTTTGCATCTCAGCTTCTTTGGTTTCACCTGTCTGGTCTTTCAGACCTTTTCTGTTTCCATTGAACAGCATTCTGGGACCAGTACGTTTACGCATGTTCCATCACTTTTTCACAATGGTTGACACCTTAACAAAGGTTATAGAATTAGCGCTTCTGAAGCAAACAGATCCTCCAAGTCAATCTGTGGCATGCTAACTAGCCCGGTGATACACTAACCAACAGTAAAAGAGTGATAATGGCCTATATTGTGAGAAGAGCTTGTGAATCCCAAGCCAAAGGGAGTAATGTCGAACTTGAAGACAAGATCAGAGTGTTCCCAAAAGTAGAGGAGAGCATGGATACTTCATACTGAAGACCTAGAGTGGGGGTGACTAACAACAACTGAAGTGAAAGTCCAGGCTCCCTTGAAGGCCTGTAGACCAAGGGGAGGCAAACTACCAGGTCAGCAACGAGCTGTTCATAATGGAGCTACATATATTGGAGAAAGTGGGCATGAATGAGAGCAGAAGGCAACCAAGGGGAAGGGCACTCTGCATCCAAGAAGAGCAAGTCCTACACAAGAGACCCAAGAAATCATAAACCAGTCAGCATTGAGCCACTGTACCCCTCGAATGCCAGCAATTGGAACCCAGCACCTAGCATGGACCAACCGTGGATTAACCTGCTGGTTATTCCCAATTCCCCATAAAACAACCATACAAGGGGCCAACCGCAGGCGACGACAGGAAACTGAGCCCCCACAACCTGCAACCGTGGAAAACATTCTAAAGAATATTAGGTAAAACATGGTTCTTGGACCATGTGTTAGGAAAGATTTCATATTCAAATGTAATTTTCCCTCCATGTGTCAACCCCCAAACCTTTTGCTGCTGTTTTACACCCTATTCTAACCTTTTTCCAGAGAAGTGCAGCCCTCAGCCGCACTCCTCTGGGCTTTCGCTCACTTCTTATGGGGAAACTGACATGCCCTTTATACAGTCAGTACTGGGAGACTTTGTTTCCCTTAGTCCTGTCCTCATGTTGCAGCTTTTGCGCAACATGTAACAAGAGTGCAATGTAACTTACTTTACCGCACCCTTGGGTCGCTAGTCATTCCAAAGGCCCTAGAAACTCTCGCTGGACTTGTTGGAACTGTGCAGATGTGTCATGGACAGGACTGGTGGCTGCTATCATTTTTCTTATGTTTTGAACCCTTTCTTGCTATGTTACCCGCGCTGACTGCGTTTGGCACAAATAGGTGGCCTGGCTACAAAATGGCCATGCCACGAGGTTCTTTGTCCTGTCCTTTGGCCACCTTGCCCCTTTACCCTCCCCAGGTCAAGCCGCCCCGGGCCAGTCCTTATTTGGTCATGCACTTTCCCACGAAACCCCAAAGCTTTCGCGGGCTTCTGCATGCCTTGTGTGTGTCTCCAGGATGTGGGCTGGGATGTCTGTTCCCAATACACATCCTGGGTGCCAGAGAGACTGGAGAGTCCTGAATGCCTGGGACCACCATGGTCCGTGATTGGTCCACGTATGGAGTGAGTGTTTGTGAGCAGATCTCCCATTGGGTCCTCTCTGTTTTGGCGCGAAGGGAACTTTGAATAAGAGGAGGCCGAGAACACCACTACCATGTCGATCTCCTGAGTTCACACGAACAAAGGATAAGGAGCCAAGTATCCTGCAACAAGAAACCAAGTCGAGGAACCGCTGGTGTCCCGCTCGAAGGTTTGGCACCCTGAGCCCGCTGTCGTCCTGTGAGACCCCTCTGCATCTGATCATCCTAGAAGGTCTGCGAAGGTGCTTTGACCCATTGGAATAGTGGGACCAACTATTCTCGGCACCTTCATCAAACTCTGCAAGTAAGCCTCTTTGGAAGTGTCCCTGGGCCAACCAGTGGGCTGACCAGCTTACGCAGGACGTTTGCTCTGTCACCGCCGCGGTTTCAAGGAAGCCCTCGAAACTGGGTATACTGCTTGCTCTGTGTCCACGGCACCCTCACACCGAATTTTGTACACTTGACATTCCCAGGTCTGAAGTGAGACGAGTGTGCCCAGACCGGAGTAAAACGCGGTTACCGTGTTGCCCTGCTGTGGCAATGACCTGTGCAAGTTCGCTGCACTTGTGACCCCCTTGACCCTGGAGCCTGCTACCGTGGAAACTACACGGTGTCGAGACATCCTGATTGTCGCATTCAAACCTGCCAGTGAAGTGGACTGTACTGGTGAAGTCTGGGTCTGCCTGCGTCGGGGACCGGTGAGTAGTCCATACCCCAACCGGTGGCCACTAGCGCAGGAGCCCATTTTTATGCACAAAGTGGCCCCCAAGGGCCCCTTTCCATTCCACAGCTATTGCAAAATAGCGACTCCATCCCGCACTCTCAACCTGCCTCTGCCCTCCAGTGGAGGTCCTGCTTGAATAGGGGGGACTTGTTCTTCATCGACCTTATCCACCTTCCTGAGCTGCTAGTAACCCTTGAAGAGACCCTATTTTGTCCATTGGCACAAGCGCGTGCATGTACTATTGAGCATAAGGCTCCTCTATTCGTAGGGCTTGGACTGCCTCTTAGTTAGGTGTATTCTTGATGTGGAACAGGGTCTAACGATTACTTGCAATGCCTGTTTTCCTCCCCATCTAGGTGGTCCACATATTTTGTGCTTCCTAATCGGTTAGACCCCTCTGGTCTTGTATATATATCATGTTCATTGTGATGTGTTGGTTTACTTTAGTATTATTGTGATTCTTTGCTATGGTCGATATTACAAAGGCCTTGTAATAAATGTATCTATATTTTTAATATAACACCTGTCTGGAGTAATTTGTAAGTGTCCTTGCTTTGTGTGCTCATTGAGGTCTTTCAGTCACCCTCACCCTTCTTGAGAGTTAGGGCCTCATTACACGGTAGGCGGTGGACCAAGGTGCTGTTAGCACCTTGGACCATGCCGGTAAAATACTGGCACTGCCTTGGAGGAAAGGGGAATTACCACCCTATTCAAAGTTTGCTGGGGCGGTAATTCCCCCTTCCCCCATTGCCCTTCCCCATTCCCATGTTTGCCCCATAGGGCATTATGGGAATGGGGAAGGTGCTAATTACGGTACTGCAAATTACGGTACCGTAATTAGCACCCTGGTCCCTTTGCGGGTTGGTTTTTAACACCTGCTAAAAAGCAGGCGTTAAAGTACCAACCTGCAAAGGGACCTCGTAATGAGGCGGTAAAGGTTAACGGTCACCGGTACCATTACCGGTGACCGTTAACCCTTACCGCCTTCCATGTAATGAGGCCCTTAGTCTTGACCGCCTGCCATAGCTACCCTGATTGGTCAGGCTTGTGCAGAGGTTACCCTGTTCCAAGAAACTAGGTTGGCCTTCAGAACCTCTGCCCCTCGAGGTCAGAGTTCAGAAATCCATCTTAACACCAATCATCTCTGAGCCAATAAGTAAGGCCAAATCTTATTGGTTACAATACCAACTACAAATATGGATACTAACACTTGACTTCCTCTTCTGTTCTCCCTTTCTTACTCCCCCACCCACATGAATATGTCTAGTGTCACTTTTCTATGTTGCACAAATAATATTTGATTGATTTGCTTGTAATGACCATGCAATATCAATAGTAATCACCAATGTCACATCATATTGTCAATTCTATTGTACAAATGCAAATGTAAATGTAAAATCTCTCAGCCCTGATAACACTCAAAACACTTGTCGGCTGACAAACAACAATAATAATGATATTAAAGATTAAAACTTAACACTACAAACCCTTAGGGGGTAATTCATAGAACTTAGCACACAAGTGGCACACACAGCTGGCGCACAGTGTGCGCATGCGAATCTCTGTGCCAGCCGCGTGCGCTAACATCCATTTCTGCGCACAGCGTATTCATGGATTTTAGCTACCAAAACCAACCGTGGCGCACAGTGGCGCAGCGACCCTGGAGCAGCGCCAGTTACGCCCCCAAGAACGCCCCTCGCGCAGGGAAAAGCCATCAAAATCCCCAATCCAGTACAAAGGGCTGCGCTAACCCTGTACCAGCATGGCAAGCGGGGTACGTGTATTACTGGGGTTTGCGGGAAGTTTCACATGTGATTGGCCCTGTGCGAGTGGGGTACGTGTATTTCTGGGGTTCGTGTGAAGTTTCACATGTGATTTCAGGAGGGTACGTGTATTTCGGGGATGCACGGGAAGTTTCACACGCGATAGGCCCTGCGCGAGTGGGGTACGTGCTTTTCGGGGGTGCACGGGGAGTTTCACACGCGATTTCAGCAGGGTACGTGTATTTCAGGGGTACGCAGGAAGTTTTACATGCGATTTCAGCAGGGTACGTGTATTTCAGGGGTGTGCGGGAAGTTTCACATGCGATTTCAGCAGGGTACGTGTATTACAGGAGTGCGCGGAAAGTTTCACACGTGATTTCAGCAGGGTACGTGTATTTCAGGGATGCGCGGGAAGTTTCACACGCGATTTCAGCAGGGTACGTGTATTTCAGTGGTGCGCGGGAAGTTTTACACACGATTAGCCTGTGTACGTGTATTTCAGGGGTGCGTGTGAAGTGTTACACGCAATTTCAGCAGGGTACGTGTATTTCAGGGGTGCGCTGGAAGTTTAACACGCGATTGGCCTGGGTACGTGTATTTCAGGGATGCGCGTGAAGTGTTACATGCGATTTCAGCAGGGTACGTGTATTTCAGGGGTGCGTGGGAAGTTTCACACGCGAAAGGCCCTGTGCGAGTGGGGTACGTGTATTACTGGGGTTTGCGGGAAGTTTTACACGCGATTTCAGCAGGGTACGTGTATTACGGGGGTTCGCGGGAAGTCTCACACGCGATTCGATGAGGGTACGTGTATTTCGGGGGTGCGCGGGAAGTTTCACACGCGAAAGGGCCCGTGCGAGTGGGGTGCGTGTATAACTGGGGTTCGCTGGAAGTTTCACTCACGATCTCAGCAGGGTACGTGTATAACTGGGGTTCGCATGAAATTTCACACGCGATTGGAGCAGGGTACGTGTATTACGGTGTTCGTGAGAAGTTTCACACGCGATTTCAGCAGGGTATGTGTATTTCGGGGGTGCCGGGGAGTCCCACACATGATTTGGCAGTGTGGGTCCTCCCAGGCGTTCCCTGTACACCCTCCACGGCCCCTGCAGGCAGCCCACACCACAGGGGACTACCCTGCACCCATGTCCCGTAGGCAGCCCACCCAGCATGGGCATGCCCCCCAGCAAAGCCACATGTCTCCTTGTACTACTGATCACCATCTCATGTCCCCTTGCAGCCCCACCCCCCAGCAGTGCAGGGCACCTGCCAGCAGGACCCCACTCATGTTCCCCTGCATCCCCACCCCCATCCCCCAGCAGTGCAGGGCCCCTGCCAGCAGGCCCCCACTCATTTCCCCTTGCACCCCCACCCCCAGCAGTGCAGAGCACCTGCCAGCAGGCCCCCACTCATGTCCCACTCATGTCCCCCTGCACCCCCACACCCCAGCAGTGCAGGGAACCTGCCAGCAGGCCCCCACTCATGTCCCCTTGCACCCCCACACCCAGCAGTGTGGGGCACCTGCCAGCAGACCCCCACTCATGTCTCACTCATGTCCCCTTGCACCCCAACCCCACAGCAGTGCGTGGCACCTGCCAGCAGGCCCCCACTCATGTCCCACTCATGTACCCTTGCACCCCCACCCCTCAGCAGTGTGGGGCACCTGCCAGCAGGTCCCCACTCATGTCCCACTCATGTCCCCCTGCACCCCCACACCCCAGCAGTGCAGGGCACCTGCCAGCAGGCCCCCACTCATGTCCCCTTGCACCCCCACCCCCCAGCAGTGCAGGGCACCTGCCAGCAGGCCCCCACTAATGTCCCCTTGCACCCCCACCCCCCAGCAGTGTGGGGCACCTGTCAGCAGGCCCCACTCATGTACCACTCATGTCCCCTTGCACCCCCATCCCACAGCAGTGCGTGACACCTGCCAGCAGGCCCCCACTCATGTCCCACTCATGTCCCCTTGCACCCCCACCTCCCAGCAGTGTGGGGCACCTGCCAGCAGGCCCCCACTCATGTCCCACTCATGTGCCCATGCACCCCCACCCCCCAACAGTGTGGGGCACCTGCCAGCAGGCCCCACTCATGACCCCTTGCACCCCCACCCCCCCAGCAGTGCGTGACACCTGCCAGCAGGCCCCCACTCATGTCCCACTCATGTCCCCCTGCCCCCAGGTCATGACGATCCTCAATCATGGCCCTTATGGCCAGCCTCCCCAGCCCAAAGACCCAACCAAGTATTGCATCCACCCTCAAAGAAAAGGCAATTACATGATACAACCCCAATGGCAAGTATGTAAATGAACACATGTCCGTCACACACACACAATGGTTGCAAGTGAATGTGAAAACCCATATCATGACATGCATGAAACCAATGAGATAATACCACACATCGAAGTATGAAGAAAAAATGTATTAAACCCAACATGAATGTAATGAAAATCAAACAAACAACAATGGTAATAAAAAAAGAAAAGCTGCATGTCCCTTAAAAACTGAAAAACAGGAAATCATAATCCAAAGAAATCCAAAGGAAATGGTGTCCAAAGTCACAGTCCAACAAAGCAAATGCAAGGGAAAAAAGAAAAGTGAAAACCATTGCTCCATGGTGAAATAAAAAAAGAGAGAAGAATCCAATGGTGAACTATATACAGATGAACAATCCAGGGTCCATGAGCCCAACTGAAGAAATGAAACCTATCAAAAATACTACTTAATAAAAAACTATATACAGAACCGTGGTGCATTGTCCAAGCGCAACCAAAATAAAGAAAAAACAAAAGGAAACCTAACACTATCTAACTATATACAATGGTGGCGGGCAAGTCCAGCGGCTCACTCTGTGGTGTCCTGGGCCAGGGCATCATCGAACTCCATGTCAATGTCCCGGAGGCGGGCCTCTGCCCTGGCCCGAGGTCTCGCAGGGAGGCACTCATAGCCTGTTCCAACTCCCTGCGAGTTGCCTCGAGGCACTCTGCCCGCCTCAACGTCCGACGCATGGAGTTCCCCGCCCTGACCATCGTGAGCCGCGCCTCTTCCGCCCGCCGCCACTCCGCACCTATCTGCTGGCCCAACCGCAGCCACACGGAAGACACTCCCATTCCTGGGTCCTCCTGCCCTATGGCCGATGCCTGCCCCTCCGATGTTGATGGCCCCGAGCCATCATTGCTCCCACCTACAGCCTGCTCCTGCTGCTGCTGCTGTTCATATGCGCTGTCCGATGGTGCCTGCACATCCTCCATCTGCTGGTCTCCAGTTGTGGTGTCCGCCCCTGCTGGACCGCCAACTCCCGACTGTGGCAGGGATGGGATCTCCACCAAGCTGACTGTGTTGGTCAGGCCAGGTCCACAGGGGCCCTGGTGGAATCTGGGCCAGAAGACGATGTGGAGAACGACCAGCGCATAGCCTCCACAGAGGAGGAGAGGTCCGCCAGAGTGCGTGTCACATGTAGGAACCCACCGACCAGGGCCCCTCCCAGCAGTGCCAAATCACGACGCTGCTCTTCGTGATGGTGTGCGTTCTCCGCCCAGGAAAAACGCACGTCATCACGAATGTCACGTGTGCGCAACGTGACACCCACCAGGACGGATCCCATACGGTCGCGGGACCCCTCGCCCACAGGTAGTGGAGAGGCAGGTGACATGGCACTCTCCCCTACCTGCGGACAGGCCTGGGACAGGGCCTCCCTGCTGGTGCATGATGGTGCAGTCAAAGGGTCACGGACAGTGTTAGGAGGAAACCTGTGCAGTTCCCTCTGGGACCACTGCAAAAGATTTAGGACTACAGGTGTTTGGCTGTGAACCCACTTGGTAGCAGTCTGTACCACACAGATTCACTTGGTAGCTGTGGCTGAGCAGTCAGACTTCCCTCAAGAAGAGTTAAGCAGTATGTAGAGTATACAATATAGGACAATTCTTCACAGTAAGACAAGCAAACACACAACAAGGCTTCAGTGTAAAGATATTAAGGTATTTATTTATAACGGAACATCTATAGAAAACACTATGGCACTATCACGGCAAACACTTCAATTACAATTACTCTACGCAGAAGAAAACGATCAATCCCCCTAACAATATTTCGACAAGTCTAGGTTCTACCCGTATCACTTATTTTCAGACAGAGGTGTATACCTCAACCTAGATGGCACTCTAATATTAGTTAGGACGGGAGAGAAAAATAGGCAGGTTACGAAATCAACACAGTTCAATACTTCACGGATAAAATGCAAGGCAAGAAGGCAAGAACCACAATAGATCATAAAGTTCAGAGGCCAGGCCCACTCGGAGAGAGGCAAGGCGATATGTCCCAAAAAGTCTCTAGTGGAAATGCGTTCGAGTCTTTGTAGCAAATTGTTATCGGCAGATTGAACCAGTTCAGAACAACACGCTAGAAAAAGCTTGGAGGCGACCCAACGGAAAGGCGAGGATTAAGACACCTCACTCGAACCGATCGAGAGGGAAGCCAGGCGGACACGGTACCTTGTTGTGGAGAGACAGCTCCGGCGGGGGCAGTTGTTCCTGGTGGTGGATGCACGTCGGGTCTTTGCCAAGAGTAGAGATGATCTCGTCGTCGAAGAAAAGTGAAGTCCGGTGCACCACCAGGGAAGAGACCAGCCGCGGAGGGCTCCGTCACAAGGCACCACCTTTTGGTCGCGGTACAGGGGTAGTGGCTATCCGGTTGCCGGGGTGCTCTGCACGGGCAATTCGACCACCGTGTCCTGAGGCGAAGAAAAAGTAAAGGGGACTGGTTGTTCTCACCAGTCAGGGGAAGAGACTCTCCGGCAGGGAGATCTGCTCTGTCGTCGGGAAGTGGTGAGTCGGTTCAGCAGGGCTCCACCGGAGGTGTCGTCGTTGCAGGTCGGCTCAGCGTTACCCTCGTCGGATTCTTAGGTCCTGTGGCGACTTCTGAAGATCCAGTCCCAAAAGCCCTGCTTTTATGCAGAAAACCCCCATTCATTCAGCCTAGCTGTCAATCAACACTCGCTAAGTGGTGATCGGGGAGGCTCACCACTTGGGCCAATCACTCCAGAGTGTGACCGGAGTTGGCAAGGCAACTCGGTCCAGGGTGCCTAAACCCCCTCCCACACCCCTGAGGTAACCCAGACAGAATGGCACCACTTTGGAGGGTCTCTGTACAGAGGCCCGCCAAAAGTGGAACAAAGGGCTCAACCTTTGGTTTAGGAGTCACAGAGACGAACACAGACGCCATTTTAAAAACCGAGTTCTGGCAGAAAGTACCATCCGATAAACTTATTTAAGATAAGTAGACCGGTGGTACGTTAGAGATTAAGGAGGAAAAGTTTCAATCTCCAACAATGGGACGAATCCCATAGGGTTATGTCCGGGGTCGAACATAACAAGTAGTTTCCACTGCCACCAGCCAAAACTCGACGAGGGGGGACGGGACAGTGCCCCCTCGAATAACAGACCCAGGCATAATCGAATTACCCCTACTAGTACGTCCACAATAGGATGGTTTGTACTAGTTCTGTTAGTAAATTTAGGTCTAGTGAAGCCAATGGTGACTTTACATGCCCGGGGAGACAGTAGTCAGTCCCCGGGTATGGAGTCTATGATGGAGGTCCGCTAGGACACCCCAGTGTTACGGCACGGAGGGTGCGGTGTAACACACATAGCAAAACATATGAGACCCTATGGAGTAAAGGACCCCATAGCCCATAGAACACATTGACATTCAAAGGAATTACACACATTCATGTCCAAGAGTGGGAGAAAAAGAGTCTCACTCTTGGCAGGATGGAAAAAACAAACTCCAGGAATCCAGCAAAGCTGCTGGGGGACTCACTAGGTTAGGAAATTCAGCCTAAACAGAGAATTCTCCCTAACACTCGCCCCCCCCCAGACTAAGGGACAGGAGGATTTAATCCACTCCTGGATGAATCTCATACCTCTAGTCGATGACATACATCCTAGAGAGACCATCAGCATTTTGGTGGTGACACCCTGACCTGTGCTCAATGGTGAAATCAAACCCTTGCAGGCAGATCGACCATCTCAATAGTTTTGGGTTTTCCCCTTTCATTTGCGTTAACCATCTCAAGGGTTGGTGGTCTGTCTGAATGACCAAAGTAGAACCATACAAGTATGGCCTAAACTTCTTCAGAGCCCACACGATAGCAAAGCACTCTCTTTCGATTGTTGCCCACCTTGTTTCAGGATCCTTCAGCTTGCGGCTGATGAAGCAAACGGGGTGCTCCCTACCTTTCCCATCCAGTTGACTGAGTACGGCACCTATCCCTACATTGGAAGCATCTGTCTGCACAATGAAGGGTTGGCGGTAATCAGGAGCTCTGAGTACTGGGGTTTGGCAAAGAGCCTTTTTCAGGTTTTCAAAAGCCTGATTGCACTCCTCGTTCCATTTAACCTTTTTAGGAATTTTGGGCGAGGAGATGACATTCAGTGGAGAAGCTATGGTCCCATAGTTCTCTATGAAATTCCTGTAGTACCCAGTGAGGCCTAGGAAGGCACTCACTTGGGTTTGAGTAGTAGGTGTTGTCCAATTTTGCACAGCTTCAATCTTACTGAGCAAAGGCCTTATTTCTCCACCTCCTACCTCATGTCCAAGATAGACTACCTTACTCTGTCCAATTTGGCATTTACTCGCCTTTATGGTCAGATTGGCTCGTCCAAGAGCCTGCAAAACATCTCTTAGGTGGGTTACATGTTCTTCCCAGGAATTGCTGAACACTGCGATGTCATCCAAGTATGCCATGCAGAAGTCCTCCATCCCATTCAGAACCTGGTTTACCATCCGTTGAAACATAGCAGGTGCATTCTTCAATCCGAAAGGCATTACCTTAAACTGGTATAAGCCAATGGGGGTAGAAAATGCAGTTTTCTCCTTGGCATGGTCTGTCAGGGCTATTTGCCAATAGCCTGACGCCAAGTCAAATGTGCTGAGGAACTTGGTGGCACCAAGTTTATCCACCAACTCATCTGTTCTTGGTAAAGGGTGGGCATCAGTCGTGGGGACTGCATTAAGAGCTCTATAATCCACACAGAATCTAAGCTCTTTAGATCCGGCCTTTGGTACTAACACAACTGGACTAGACCATGGACTAGTAGAGGGCTCTATTACCCTGAGATCAAGCATCTTGCTGACCTCACCTTTGATGTGGGTTCGTAAGTTTTCTGACATTCTGTATCCTCTGCTTTTGACTGGCAGACAGTCCCCAGTGAGTATGTCATGCTGGCCCCAAGGGGTCAAGCCTGGCGAAAGCGAGAACAGAGAGGCAAACTGATTCAACATGGATTTGCACTCTTCTTGTTGCTCGGGTGTCAGATTGGAGGAGAGATTTACTCCTTCAATTTGTTCGTCTAAGGGTAAGCCTCTGAGGAGATCCGGAAGAGCTTCACTCTCTTCTTCTTCCTCGGATGATGCTAGAAGCAACGCTTCTACATCAGGTCGTGAGACATATGCTTTGAGGCGGTTGGTGTGGAAGACGGTCAGAGCCTCCTTGGGATTGCCCAAGTCCACCAGATAGTTAACCTCTCCGAGTTTACCCACAACTCTGAAGGGTCCCATCCACTTATCTTGCAAGGCCCTCTGCCTTGTTGGGATCACAACGAGAACGAGCTGGTCTGGAGCGAACTCAACCATGTTAGCCTTTTGATCGTGCCAGTGCTTGACCAATGCTTGTCCAGCTTTCAAGTTATCGCTTGCTTCCGTCATCATGTGCGACATTCTCCTCCGGAGACCTATCACGTAGTCAGTAACTCTGACTGGCTTGGGGGAAGGAGCACTCTCCAACCCCTCCTAAATCAGGGCCAATGGACCTCTGACGGGATGACCATAGGGAAGTTCGAAGGGAGAGTAACCTACTCCCTCCTGAGGGACTTCTCTATAAGCAAAGAGAAGGCATGGCAGTAGAAGGTCCCACTTACGCTTAAGGGGTTCTTCTAAAGCACCTATCATGCTCTTCATGGTTCGGTTGAACCGTTCTACCAACCCATTGGTTTGGGGGTAGTAAGTTGTTGAGAACTTGTAAGTAACTCCACAGGTTTTCCACATGGCTTTCATGTAGGGGGACATAAAGTTTGACCCCCTGTCAGAGATTACTTCCTTAGGAAACCCGACCCTAGTAAAAATACCAAGGAGGGCCTTAGCCACAGCCGGAGCTGTAACAGTCCTCATAGGAATTGCCTCAGGATACCTAGTAGCATGGTCTACTACAACAAGTATAAAACTGTTGCCTGAGGAGGTTGGAGGATCAAGGGGACCAACAATGTCAATCCCTACTCTCTCAAATGGGACTCCCACAACTGGGAGAGGCACTAAAGGTGCCACATTCTTGGAGCCAACCTTACCAGAGGTCTGGCAGGTGTGGCAGCTCCTGCAGTGTTTTTCTACTTCGGCCCCCATCTTTGGCCAATAGAAGTAGAGAGAGAGCCTTTCCTTAGTCTTCTTGAAACTCAAGTGACCAGCCAAAGGAATCTCGTGGGCTAACTGCAAGAACTGTGGTCTGTTCTCTTGGGGTACTACAAGTCGTTTGTAGTCTCCAGGTGCAGACTCGGTAGGTTCACTGTAGAAGAGGCCATCTTCCCAGTGCAACCTGTATTTCCCAGGCTCTTGCCCTTCAGCCTGAGCTTCTGCCTGGTGGTGAAGACCTTCCAGAGTTGGATATTCTCTCTGTCCCTTACTGAAGTCTGCCCTGCTGGGTCCACCTTCTGCCAGTAAAGACTGCAGCTCAGGATGGTCAACAGGATCCAGATCTCCAATGAGTTCCTGGCCTTCCATTAGCTCTTCCTCAGAGTCTAATTCTACCACACAGGGTTGTACCTCCCTCTCAGCCTCAGCTGGAGGTGGAGTTATGGGTGTAACTTTGGACAATCGCGGGGAAGTCCGTGATGGCTGCACTGAAATGCTGGCTGCTGGTTTCGGGATAGAAGTCTTAGGTTTCCCTTTCGCTTCTGGTTTCTTGGAGACAGCTGCCGACAATTGTAGTGGAGCAGGAGTGATTTCTGTCTTCATCATCTCCTGGAGAGTACCGCGCATGGTCCTCTCTCTTGCGGGTCTGGTTAGCTCCTGTAACCGTTTACTAGGAGGTCTGGGAGTATGCGATACAACTCCGAGAGTTTTCAAATCGTTACCCAACAGTACGCGTCCTGGTACCTCACTCTGTATGCTGACAGGTATCCCTACAGTCATGTCGTTACACTGGATGAGAACTGGTAATTGGGGAAGCATCTGCACAGGCCCTCCAGCTAACTTGGTGAGGCGTTTGGGTGCCTTAGCAACATCCTCAGCCTGAAAAAACGATTTATCCACCACAGTTATGTTGGCCCCAGTGTCCCTAATGGCAGGAGTCTCCTGGCCATTCACCTGGACACTGTCCTTATAATACTCTTTAGTATTATCGGGGATAGAATTATAGACATCTAAATTCTGTTGTTCCCACAACCCCAGAGATACTAAAGAAACGCTGGCTGAGACTCCAATGGGTTCGTCAGCTAGCAGTAGAAAGTTTCCACTTGCCCTTTGGACTTCCTCCTCTGGAGGGAAGGCTAAGGAGACAAGCTGGACCGCTGAAGGTTTACCCTTACATCTGGGATCTCCTTTCACGCGATCAGTCGAGCCACAAACAAAGCATTTACCGAACGCTTTTTGGAATGGTGGCTTGTTCTGACCTCCTTCCGGTTTGGCAGCAGAAGACACACTGGCCCTCATTACGACCCTGGCGGAAATCGAAAAACGATGGCGGAAATGCAATACCGCCATCGAATAGCGCTCGGTGCGACTATGACCCGTCACCGCAAAGTACGAAGCCATTAGCGACACCGTAGTGAACGCCAACGCCAACTGCACCAAGCACGCGCGCGCGCGCCATGCCAAACCGCAAACACCACCATGGTGCAACGGTACGCCAATTCCGACCCTAGCGGACATGTACCTAACGCCATCAGGCACGGCGTAATGTACCATTCCGCCATGGCGAGAAGTACGGCATCGCGAATCAACCGTAAACGGCCCCACTGAGTGCCTGTACACCGCTCCCTGCCCACAAAGTACAACTCCCCGTAGGTGCAATGAAGCCACAATGCAACCATTGAAATGTACAAGTCACCCATGCATGCCAACGAACAAAAGAAACACAAGAGGGGCCAATGGGAGCTGCAGGGCACAGATGGCACGAATACAGAAGCCATCCCAATGGACATGACCACAGTCCCCCACGAAGAAACGCACGCAAACACAGGCACCTGGGACCAGCAATATTCCGAAAACCACATCATTCCACCAGTCCACCTGGCTGACCGGCATCTGTTACACAAAACCCAATCCCCCGCCCCTGAGCATGACAACATTCAAACTGGCATATTGGCAGCCCCCATCCCTGACCTCACTGGGCTTCGTAGGCAAACGCGCACAGCACAGTACCACGCAACTAAACCCCGAAGCTGGAACCCAATGCAGATCTCCTCACAATACATCGCCCCCCAAATAGGCATATGCCACATCACTTGCAAAGAAAAACGCTACACGGGCCAAATCAGAATAGAAATTTTATGCACATCAAAATCACCAAGCCCATACAGCCATCAGGCCATGAACTCCAAAACACTAATCACCATTGTGGGCTGCTTCCGCAAGAAATGACCAGCCACTACCTGTGTGTCGCCCTGTTCCCCCATGGTACACAGAGCCACATTCACGTACGAAAAGGCAACATGGAAGCGCACAGAACCGCAGGGCCGTCCCAATGGGGAGGCACTAGTCCAGCTGAAAGGCCGAAATGTTGCTCCGAGCCACCAGTACTGCGTAAGGGCATGTGGCCCATTGGCGATCGTCCCATAAGATCGTAATGCTGCTCCACTGATTAACACGAAGCAGCAGGTGTCGGGAGTAAAATCCATCTGCAGGAGTGGCATACAGATGGCAGTGGCAAAAGGGGAGGAGATACCTGTCAACCAAAAGAAAAGAAAAAGAACAGAATGGCCATCAGAACTACATACCAACAACTCACTTCAATGATCACACGAAATCCACAGCCATATGCATGCTAGCCCACTCCAAAGGAACATCACCACCCCAAAACCACTTGCGACTCATAACCATCTATATCGAGGTGCAAACACCATCACAAACGAGTGTCTGAGGGCGCCTCGAGACAGGGAGGGCTCAACAAGGCCAGATGGACGATGGTCCCACTATGGCAGCCCTGCATCACATAGCGTAGGGGAGGCGGATAGATCCCAAGAAGCCCTGTACATGGCAAACTCTGTATCAAATCACCTGCCCATGCATCCATCCATCATTCCCTCATCCCGGGATCAAAATGCCTGAATAATTACTCACATAACATTAGAAACATCCATTGAGTCTGTGCGTTATGCAGCCTGCTAAATCCACAGTGCCCCAGCCCGTAATTCCAGTGTTGTGAAGTAACATGTATTTGGGAACGGACGGCCTCATCGCCCACGTAGCTATTGCGCATCCCAAACTATTCATATCAATCATTGCTCCCTCGCCATGGGCCCTGTCTCAAGGACATAGAACAATAGAACGTTACATTTGCAGTCAGACCTGTGGGCATCTCCTCGCCGCTAGCTGGAAACCGAAAGCGCCGCCCTTCGAATTCCTCATTTACAACATCACGTCGAAAAGGCATCTGTGGCCGTTTGAAATCACTAATTATTCCATCGAGTGCGGCTGTGTGTGAAAATGGCAACTGCCTTCACCCACGAATGGGACGCCCCGCCCGTCGTTGCAACTCGGTACAGTGATGCATGAGGGCCCACCGTTACTCGAGTACTACGTCCCACTGACCCCTCACAAGTCTGTTCGCGACTGCACAGATAGTATGTGAAACAATGGGACAACAGCAGAATGAACATATCAACCAATCTTACACGGCCATCGGGTACAAATACATGATTGCAATAGCAAGATACAATTCCCCGAATTGCAGCGTTGTGCGCGGGACGTGCTCGGCCAAAGGGGAGAGCAGTCTGCACAGGTGGAATCAATCACCACAGGTGGAGGCCATACAGCCTGAAAACACATAAATTGCACAGCCAGTCTCCTCCCACAACCACACCGAAATGCTACCGGCAGGACTCGCGATGTTGGCCCTGGGGGACCTGATAGCACTGCAAGTGCTCCGACTCCAAGAAGTAGACGAACACCAACTACAACCAGCCGCACGGAGGAGACGCAGGAGGAGGAGGAGGCTAAGGCAGGGCCAGCAAGGCCCACCAGCACAGCCACTACCACCACGCAGGCAGCCCGCAATTCCACGCCTCCGAGCACATCCGTTCAACCTCACTGATGAGCAGATCCACACCCTCTACCGTCTGGACCGGGACACCATAGCCGCCATTGTGGACATGACACAGGCTGACCTTGTCAGCATGATAGATAGCCCAACCGCCATCCCACCCCTACTGAAGGTGGTGTCTGTACTCCACTTCCTGGCCACAGGCACCTACCAGCACACAGTCGGACAGTTGCATGGCATTTCTCAGCCACTGTTCTCACGGACACTATTGCAAGTGCTCGATGCCCTCCTGAAGCACGCAGACGGCTACATCTCTCTACCACGCTCGGAGCAGGAAATAACCAACACAAAAGTGGGATTCCATGCACTTGCCGGCATACCGGGTTGCATTGGTGCCATCGACTGCACCCATGTTGAATTGGTCGTCCCACATGCCATGGAGGCCCAGTACCGCAACCGAAAACAATTTCATTCCCTGAATGTACAGATGGTGTGTGACTCCAACAGGATCATTACACATTGTTGTGCCCGATTCCCTGGATCAACCCATGATTCTATGGTCTTGAGGAACTCTACAATACCACGCTACATGGAGCGACACGCAGGGAACAGATCCTGGCTACTCGGTGAGTCTCATTACATGCATGATGATGTGGGGTATGTGAATTGGCAATGACCTGCCAGGAAGGGGGGGGGGGTGTGCGTACGTATCAATGGCATTCCACATCATACGTTTCTCGTCCACATACAGGTGATGCTGGATATCCACTGAAGAGATGGCTCCTCACACCAGTCCGGAACCCACGGGACCAGCATGAGGAGGACTACAACCATGCCCACTCACGTACCCGTGTAGTCATTGAACAGGCATTCGGCCTACTGAAGACCCGTTTCCGCTGCCTCAGCAGGTCTGGCGGGGCACTCCTGTACCGCCATGAGAAGGTTGCAAAGATGGTGATGGCATGTGTCATGCTCCACAACATGTGCGTACGTAGAAATGTGCCCATGCCCCCTGACGCTGAACTGCAAGCACCTGATGATGGTCATGATGAGGGTGGGGATGTGGCAGCACCTCATGGAGTCTGCGAGGCACCGGAGGCCCGTGACATTCGTCAGCATCTCATTGATGTATGCTTCTAGCACTCACGCCTGGTGGCTGATACATGGACACGGGACTCGTGGCACTACGTGTGTCTGGGACATGCACAATATGGACTGTACGCCTATGATGGCCTAGTACACAAAGATCAATGTCCACACTTCTCATTGGTTGATCGTGCACTTTTTATGGCATATGTGATATCATGTTGAACACCCTATCGACCCGCCACCCAAGTGAGCCCAACACACCCCCTCCACCCTCCTACCTCCCCCCCGAACACCAGTGTCCAAAGATGCTCATTGTCAGTGGGCTGTCGCTATTGCATGCCCCCTCTGCGGGTATCAGGGGCACCCCTGCCTGTGGAGCGCAGGTTCCTTCCAGATCTACGTTGGGGGCTGCCCTGGACGGAACTTGCAACGGATGATGTGTCTGCCTGCTCACGTCCATGCATGTCCCTAAGGGTTTGCGAGAGCTCAGTGAGCACACGGCGCACTGCGGCAAGTTCGGCACATACGTCTTTGGACGTCGCATGCAGTTCCCCCCTCAGGCTCTCGGTGCTTCTCTCAATTTGTGCCCTTAGCGTCTCTGTACCTCTCTCCATTTCTGCCCTAAGTGTCTCAGTTGATGTTTCTATGTCTGCCTTAGTGCCCCCACATTCATCGGCATGGTCCTTGAGGAGTGTGGCCAGTTGCTGCTGTTGTTCGATCAACTGGTCGAGGGACTGTTGCCTCTGCTGGGCCATGGCCATTTGCGGGGGTGTCACAGAGGGGCTGTTGTCCTCATGTTGCCTTGCCACAGGGCTTGTGGGGGATGGCCAGTCGTCGTCTTGTGGGTGCCCCTGCGTGGTATCCTCATGTTGTAGGGGATGGGACAGACAGGGGGATTGGGACAGGTCATGGATGGATCTGACTTCGGCATCCCCGTTTTCTGTGTCCGAGCATGCTGCCATCAATGGGGTGTCACCTATGGTGCTGCTGCCACCAGAGGCAGTGCCTTCTGTGGCATCCATTGGGGGGACCTGTGGTGGTGGTGTTGTGGGCATGCTGGCTGCTGGGGTGCCTGTTGATGTTCCCTCCTCTGTGCTGCCACCTGATTTGTGCTGCTGCCATGTCTTGATGCGTGCAGCTGAGGTGGAGGGTCTCTGGCCGTTGGTCTTGGCCCTCTTTGCAGGTGTGCTGGTAGGGGTGTCCTGTAGCTCGTCGTTTGGATCGGACCCTGTGGTGGAGTAAAGGAGGGCGAGGGTTATTGATGGGTCAGTGGGAATTGGAATGGCATTGTATCACATGCATTGGGGTGGTACCTGAGGGTGATTTGGGTCGGGGTCTTGGAGGTGCTTTGATTTGTGTGTGGAGTGAGGGTGCAGTTGTTTGGCAGCCTGCAGTTAGGGTGTGCCTGCTGCACGTGTAGTGCGTGTATTAGGGGTTTTTAATTATTTATGTATTTATTGTGGGTTTTGACGTGCGCTTTCAGGCCGATGTGTGTGGACGTTCTCCTGGACATGTGTTTCTGTTGCACTATGTGGACGCATGGTACTTCACATGGATGGACTGTGTGGATTTGGCATTGTTTTATCTGGCCCACCTACCTGAATCTTCGGATGTCTGCACTCCTTTCTCCATCCCTCCGACTCCCTCTATGCTCTCCATTCCGATGGTGGAGGCACAGATTTCTTCCCAGGGGGTCAACTTGATGGGTGATTCAGGACCTCCCCCGGTGGCTGTGGCAATGTTGCGGTTGGCAGAGAGTATGCTGCGGACGCGTATCCGCAGGTCGTCCCATCGCTTGCGGCATTGCTGTGGGGTGCGGGGTGCGGTCCCCACCGCACTTACCCGCTGTGCCACCAGAGCCCATATGGCCTTCTTGTTTGCAAGTGCCGTCCTGGTCATTTGCGTGGAGAAGACGACGGCAGCATTCTCCTGGAGGGTCTCTGTTAGCACGGTGAGTTCCTCACGGGAGAAGTGGACCTGCCGCTTGCGGTCGCACGCTTTCTTCGCTACTTTTCCCATTTTTCTTGGTTTCGCTAGGGTGGTTGACGGGTTGGGGTGTGTTTCAGGGTAGTGATTTTAGTGGTTGTGTGGTTTTAGTGTTTTTATAGGTGTACGCCGGGATGTTTCCCGTTCCGGGCCCATGTTTTAACTTCCGTTTCCGTATATTTCCGGGCACCGTACTTTCCGGTAGGCGCACACTGCGGTGACCGCTAAGAGGGGTGGCGGTATTGCACCTAGGGCGCCGTACGGCGGCGGTGTGGGCCGTTTTGGGGTCATTTCCGCCATCGCGGACTTTGCACTTCCGCCGTGGCGTGGTGCTCGTGCCCGATGGGTCGGAATGGGCCGCACTTTGCTCCTTCGTACAATGGCGGAAACGCTATTTACGCTGTGGCGCTCCGGTCAGTCGCTTTCCGCCAGGGTCGTAATGAGGGC
Source organism: Ambystoma mexicanum (assembly GCF_040938575.1). NCBI lineage: Eukaryota > Metazoa > Chordata > Amphibia > Caudata > Ambystomatidae > Ambystoma > Ambystoma mexicanum. The sequence continues at coordinate 316,465,715 of NC_090936.1, forward strand.
CACTGTAATGTTGTGGTTTTCCCGGTGGCTTACCCTTCTGGTTTTGTTTGGGGCCCTCTTTGGAATTTGAGTTATTCGAATTCTCTTTTGAGTCTTTTTTAGGCTGTTTTCCCTCATCCTTTTTCTGAGTTGCCCCAGAATCCTTATGAGTAGCCCTGTTGGCAACCCACAAGTCAGCAGCCTTAGCTAGCGTCCGGGAATCCAATTCCTTCGATTCAGCCAAGTGCTGTCTGAGCTCAGGAGAACAGGCATCATAAATCGACTCCAACATAAAAAAATTCTTCATACCCTCATAAGTGTTCACTTTGTAACCCTTAATCCATCCCTCTAAGTTTTTCAACCCTTCACTCACCCAGGTAGCCCAAGGGGTACTATCATGCTTTTTGAGGGTTCTAAACCTCTTAATATACTGGGAAGGGGTCTTCCCGAATCTAGCTATCAAAGCTATTTTCACACTTTCGTAATCCGTCTTATCCTGTGACGTATTGTGCACGGGCGTTGCCCTTTCGTGTGTAAAACTTGCCGTGCACCCCTGAAATATACATACTCTGCTCGAACAGGGCCCTTTCGCGAATGAAACTTCACGCGAACCCCGTAATACACGTACCCTGCTGAAATCGCGGGTGAAACTTCACGCGAACCCCAGGAATACACGTACCCTGTTGAAATCGTGGGTGAAACTTCCCGGGAACCCCAGGAATACACATACTCCGCTCAACAGGGCCCTTTCCCTTGTAAAACTTCACGCTGTACCCCAGAACTACACCAACCCTGCTCGCTCGCACAGGGCCAATATTCCTGGGGTTCACGTGAAGTTTCACACGTGATAGGCCTTGTGCGAGTGGGGTAAGTGTATTACTGGGGTTCGCGTGAAGTTTCACACGCGATAGGCCCTGTGCGAGTGGGGTACGTGTATTACTGGGGTTCACGTGAAGTTTCACACGCGATAGGCCCTGTGCGAGTGGGGTATGTGTATTACTGGGGTTCGTGGGAAGTTTCACACGTGATTTTGCTGTCAGAGCGGGGTACGTGAATTTCAGGGGTACGCGGGGAGTCCTACACGTGAATTGGCAGTGTGGGTCCTCCCAGGTGTTCCCTCTACACCCTCCACGGCCCCTGCAGGCAGACCACACCACAGGGGACTACCCCGCACCCCTGGTCATGTCCCGCAGGCAGCCCATCCACCATGGGCATGCACCCCAGCCAAGCCACCTGTCTGCTTGCACCACTGATCACCAACTCATGTCCCCTTGCACCCCCACCCCCCAGCAGTGCAGGGCACCTACCAGCAGGCCCCCACTCATGTCCCACTCATGTCCCCCTGCACCCACACCCCCCAGCAGTGCGGGGCACCTGCCAGCATGCCCCCACTCATGTCCCACTCATGTCCCCCTGCACCCTCACCCCCCAGCAGTGCGGGGCACCTGCCAGCAGGCCCCCACTCATGTCCCACTCATGTCCCCCTGCACCCCCACTCCCCAGCAGTGCGGGACACCTGCCAGCAGGCCCCCACTCATGTCCCACTCATGTCCCCCTGCACCCCCACCCCCCAGCAGTGCGGGGCACCTGCCAGCAGGCCCCCACTCATGTCCCCCTGCACCTCCACCCCCCAGCAGTGCGGGGCACCTGCCAGCAGGCCCCCACTCATGTCCCACTCATGTCCCCCTGCACCCCCACCCCCCAGCAGTGCGGGGCACCTGCCAGCAGGCCCCCACTCATGTCCCACTCATTTCCTCCTGCACCCCCACCCCACAGCAGTACGGGGCACCTGCCAGCAGGCCCCCACTCATGTCCCACTCATGTCCCCCTGCACCCTCACCCCCCAGCAGTGCGGGGCACCTGCCAGCAGGCCCCCACTCATGTCCCACTAATGTCCCCCTGCACCACCACCCCCCAGCAGTGCGGGGCACCTGCCAGCATGCCCCCACTCATGTCCCACTCATGTCCCCCTGCACCCCAACCCCCCAGCAGTGCGGGGCACCTGCCAGCAGGCCCCCACTCATGTCCCACTCATGTCCCCCTGCACCCCAAGCCCCCAGCAGTGTGGGGCACCTGCCAGCAGGCCCCCACTCATGTCCCACTCATGTCCCCCTGCACCCCCACCCCCCAGCAGTGCGGGGCACCTGCCAGCAGGCCCCCACTCATGTCCCCCACAACATGTCATCACGATCCACAATCATGGGCCTAATGGCCACCCAAATCCCACCCCACGCCACCCCAGTCGAAACACACAACCAGGTATTACATACACCCCACATTGAAATCCCCATCACATGAAACATCCCAAATGGCAAGTATGCACATCAATACATGTCCATCACACACACACAATGGGTGAAAGTGAATGAGAAAACATGCATCGTGACATGTAGGAAACCAAGGGAAGCATTCCACACAATGAAGTATCAAATAAAAATGTATTAGACACAAAAGCAAGGGAATGAAATGGAATCACACAATAATGTAAATAATAAATAAAAAGCTGTATGTCCAAAATATGAAAAAGAAGATGTGTAAAACCAGAATAAAAATAAATCCAAAAGCAAATGGATCCAAAGAGTCTGTCCGTCAAATCAAATCCAAAGTGAAAAAAAAGAAAAATCCATTGATCCAGGGTTAAAAAAAAGGCAAATGAAGTGAAATCCATTGTGGAACTATATACAAAGTCCAAATCCAGGGTCCATGAGCCCAACCATTGAAAGTAAACCTACAAAAACCCTACATAATGAACAACTATATACAAAAAGGTGGGGCATTGTCCAAGCGCCCCAAATGAATAGAAAAACAAAAGGAAACCTAACACTATATAACTATTTACAATGGCAGTGGGCTAGTCCAACGGCTCACTTTCTGATTTCCTGGGCCAGGGCATCATCGAACTCCTGCTCGATGTCCCGGAGGCGGTCCTCTTCCATGGCTCTGAGGGTTCACAGGGACAATGACATCTGGACCTCCAGGTCCCTGCGAATGGTCTCGAGGTACTCGGCCCACCTCAGGGCCCTATGCATGGAGTTCTCCGCCCTGACCATCGTGAGCCGTGCCTCTTCCGCCCGCTGCCGCTCCGCATCTATAGCATGGCCCAACCGCTGCCACATGGAAGACACTTCCCAACCTGGGTCCTCCTGCGCTCTGGCCAATGCCTGCCCCTCCAATGTTGAAGGCCCCGAGCCATCATGGCTCCCACCTTGTTGCTGCTGCTGCTGTGCCTCTGCCTGTGCTCTGGCTCCTGCTGCCTGCACATCCTCCTCCGGCTGGAGTTGTTGAGGTGGCCACCCCTGCTGGACGTCTGACTCCTGACTGTGGCAGGGATGTGTCCTCCACCAGCCTGGCCGCAGGGTCAGAGCCAGCTCCACAGGGCACCCAGGTGACACATGGGTGGGAAGATGGCACGGAGGACGACTGACGCTTCGGGGGTTCAGTTTAGGAGGGGGTCGGGACAAGGTCAAGAAAACAGAGGAATCCGGCCCTGGTGAGCTGTCCCAGTGGGTCAACGTGGTCAACGAGCCATGCGAGAAGACGTGCAGTCTCCTCATGAAAAGACTGCAGGTCAGCTCGCATGGCATGTTGACGCAACGCCACCCCACCCTGGACAGGTTCAACCTGGTGCCGGATAGCCACATCCGCAGGGAGAGGAAGGCCAGTTGGTGTAAGCCGATCCCCTCCCTGAGAACGGGTCTGGACGTAGGCATCCCTGCTGGTGCGGGATGATGCAATGACAGGATTGGGGACAGGATTACACACAGGCACCTCCGCAGCGGCCTGTGCTGCCTCCTGTCCCTGCCCCTGCACTGCACCACTAGCACCAGTGGAATCCCCACCTCCAGACCCCGTCTCTGACCCTTGCATGGCCTCCTCCTCCACCAAACCCCCCACCAACCTGGATGACTCCATGCCATCTTCCTCCATCGGACCCTGTAGGGTCTCAGCTGCCCCTTCTTCTGCCGAGGAGTCCAACTCCGACCTCCGCCTCTTGGACCTACCCTCGGCAGCTGCGGCCTGGGATGCGGCACCAGACTCCTCACTCCCCGACTAGATCACAACCTGGGAGGGGAGCCGGGCCTTGCGTCTCCGGCTGGCGGTGCAATCCCTGCCGCTCGGCTCCACAGCACCCTCTCCGCCCTCTTCATCAGTTGATGCTGCAGACAGGGAGAGATAGGAGACAGGCATCAGGGCACTGTACAATGGACTGATACACACATGACAGTTCCACATGAGTGGCATTGTCAAACTTCAGACATGGCATCACAATCCTCAACACACATGTCATTTGAAATCACACACATGAGCTATTCCACAGCCATATCACAACGGCCAGCACCATCCATACACATACAACAGCATGAGCAGCCAAAGATGAGCCAGACATCACATGAGACACAGGGAGTGCACTAGACATGAACACACGCCACCACACTTACATGCATGTGTACACCTCCACCAACTGTCACAGTGATGAGATCGGCATCCATGTCACATCTGGCAATCAGCCTTCTACATATCAGTGTCACATGCATCCATGTTGCATCACTGTTGCACCCTTGTCAAATACACACACATGCACATGTACACGGTGCAGATACATGCAGCTGGAACCAACATCCATATGTGACACCACTACCATGCCAACTTACATACATAGTCATTCAAACATGTGTGCTCAAACATATGCATTTGGCCTGCATGCTTATCCACACATACAACATCCATGTGTCTCACACATGAGAGGACTCACATGTGTTAGCCTCACGGCCCTGTACATACACATCGATACATGGCCCTACAAAACCACATGTGCAACCTGCACACTACTGGCACACCACCACACGCACAGCTTCCAATCAGCATGCATGTTGTTAGGGAGAATTCTCTGTTTAGGCTGAATTTCCCTACCTAGTGAGTCCCCCAGCAGCTTTGCTGGATTTCTGGGGTTTAATTTTTTCTCCTGCCAAGAGTGAGACTCTTTTACCCTCACTCTTAGACATGTTGAACTGTGTTATCTTGGACAAACCTTGTGTTGAATGGGCTATGGGGTCTTTTACTCCATAGGGCCTCATGTATTTTTGTGATGTGGGTTACACAGCACCCTCTGTGCCGTGACCCAGGGGTGTCCTAGGGACTCCCCAACATAGACTCCATACCCTGGGACTGACTACTGTCTCCCAGGGCATGTAAAGTCACCAAAGACTTTGCTAGTCTTGAATCCTGAACAGAACCAGTACAAACCATCATATTGTGGACGTACTGGCTGGGGCAATTCGATTGCCCCAGGGTCTGTTAGTCGAGGGGGCACGTCTCCGTCCCCCCTGATCGAGTTTTGGCTGGTGGCAGTGGAAACTACGTTTTATATTCGACCGCGAATATTTTCCTATGGGATTTCCCATTGTTTTAGGCTAACACATTTAATTATTTATTTACGGTAGCCTTAAACATACCGCCGGTTTATATATTTATTTTTATAACTCCGGTTGGGACTTTTTGCCAAAACTTGATTCAAAAATGGCGTTGGTGTTCGCCTCTGTAACTCTGACCCAAAGTGGAGCCCTTTGTTCCACTTTTGGCGGGCTTCTCCACAGAAGCCCTCCAAAGTGGTGCCACTCTGTCTGGGGTACTTAGGAGGGGTGGAGGGGGGTTTAGGCACCCTGGGCTGAGTTACCTTGGTAACTCAAGTCGCACTCCGTCCTGATTGGCCCAAGTGGTGAGCCGGCCGGCTCACCACTTAGCATGTTTGAGTGACAGCTAGGCTGGGTGAATGGGGGTTTGCTGCATAAAAGCAGGGCTTTGGGGACTGGAACTTCAGAAGTCGCCACAGGACCAAGAATCCGATGAGGGAAGAGCTGAGCCGACCTGCTTCGACGACACCACCCGGTGGAGCCCTGCTGAACCGTCTCACCACTTTTCCCGACGACCGAGGAGAACTCTTAACAGAGTGGCTCCTTCCCTTGACTGGTGGGGACAACCAGTTTTCGCCTGCTTTTCGCTTCTCGAGGTATCTCGTGGCCGCCTTGCCAGTGTCAAGCACCCCGGCAACCGGAACCCCACCACTTTTACCCCAACCACGAAAGTCGGTAAAACCCTTTAACCGGAGGACTCCGCGGCTGGTTTCTTCCCGGGCAGTGCAACGACCTTCTTCTTCTGCTCTTCAGCGAGAACTTCTTCTCCCCTGACCGACGTCGAGCCTTGCTGCCACTGCCTGGAACAACTGCCACCGCTGGAGGATCCTTTCCACTTAAGGTACCGTGTTCCGCCTGGCTTCCCTTGCCACCGACTGTACGGGGTAGATTTAGCCCCCGGCTTTCGAACCTGGGAGTGCCTGGAACACCCTGGCTAAACTTTCTAAGCCACTCTACCCACTTTCTAACTCTTTGCAAGACTTTGAATCCCTAATAACAGTGTGATCTTGGGCACATTTTCGCTCCGGCTACTCTAAGAGTGGGCCCTGCCTAGTGACTTTTGCTCACCTGTGACTTTGTGCTTCTTTGAGCCTATTGCAAGTATTCTGGATCTTAGAGTGGTGTGTTTAACCCATTTCTGTTTCTTTTACCCCTTTCCTAACCTAATAGAGTGTCATCTAACGTTAAACGCTCACCTCTGTTTTAATTATGTGGTGTTAACTTAGAGTTGTCTAGATAGGAGTAGGGGTTGAAACTGCTTTCATTATAACTGTGTTTGAAGTGTTTTTACTATATGTTGCTAGAGTGTTTTTAACTTATGTGTATTTTAAATAAATAACTATATACTTTTGAAACCAAGCTCTGGTCAGTGTTTGCTTGTGCTATTGTGTCTGAGTACATATTGTGTATACTTTGCATACTGCCTAACTCTTCTTGAGAGAAGTCTGACTGCTCAGCCACAGCTACCAGGTAAATCTGGGTGGTACAGACTGCTACCAAAGGGGTTTACTGCTCTACCTGTAGTCTTAAATCTTTTGCAGTGTTCCCCAAGGGAACTGCACAGGTTTCTGCCTAACACTGGTGTACAGCGGTGGGATTTGTATTGAGTATACATTTTATTGTGCTTTAGATACCTTAGTGCAACTAACCACAAAGCTTAGCACTGAAAAAGTAAAACCTCTAACATGTCAGTTATAGAAAGCTATAGTCAAGAGTCCCTTGCAGCCAAAACTGCTGATTGTTTAAGAGTGCTCTGTAAACATAAGGATCTCCTGACTAAGGGCAAGAAAATGGAGCTGATTGAAAGATTGTTAGCTAACCAAAGTCTGGGTGATGGTTCAGAGGAACCTACCACTCCAGCAACTGTAGATGACAGTGTTGAAATTAACATGGAGCAAAATGTTGATGATTCTGAGGAAGAGTCAGAAGAGGAGGGTGAGGCTGTTGTAACTGTCCCCCCTAGGCCTCTGCCTGCTCTACCTGCTGTGCCTACTGGACCTTTACCAGGTCCCACATTTAGTCCTCAGTACTTTGAACTGGAGAAAATGAAGCTAGAATTGGAGTATAAGAAACTTAATGCTCAAACTGACAAAGAACTAAGGCTAAGGGAAATGGAGCTCAAGTATGACTTAGAAATGAAGAAATTATCTGTTGAGAATGTTTCTCTCTCTGGCTCCTCTAGAAGTTCCAGTCCTAAAAGACCCCGGATGCCTAAAGAATTGGTTGGTATGTATGAGCCTAAGTTGGATGTGTTGGATTGGTTGTCTCTGTTTGAATATAATCATGGGCTCCAGAACATCACAGGAAATGACTTACTCACCTGGTTGTTCTCTAGGCTTCCCCCTGTTGCAACTGATGTGGTAATGGAGATGGGGGAGGAGGATAGGAAGGACTATGAATGTGTGAAACTAGCTTTGATAGCTAGGTTTGGGAAGACCCCTTCCCAGTATCTTAAGAGGTTTAGGAGCCTCAAAAAGCATGATGGTACCCCTTGGGCTACCTGGGTGAGTGAATGTTTGAAAAACTTAGAGGGATGGATTAAGGGTTACAAGGTGAACACTTATGAAGGTATGAAGAATTTGTTTATGTTGGAGACTATTTATGATGCCTGCTCTCCTGAGCTCAGACAGCACTTGGCTGATTCCAAGGAATTAGATTCCCGGAAACTGGCTGGGGCTGCTGACTTGTGGGTTGCCAACAGGGCCACTCACAAGGATTCTGGGGTAACTCAGAAGAAGGATGGGGAAAAACAGCCTAAAAAGGACTCCAAAGAGAATTCTAATACCTCCTATCCCAAAGAGGGCCCCAAACCACAAAATAACCAGGGTAAGCCACATGGGAAACCTAGTCAGGCTACTGTACCTTCTGGCCACAAGCCAGAAGGAGGTCAGAACAAGCCACCCTTCCAGAGAGCATTTGGACAATGCTATGTCTGTCAGGGTACTGACCATATCAAAGGAGATCCCAAGTGCAAGGGTAAACCTGCAGGGATCAGCACAGTCTCCTTAGCCTTCACTCCTGAGGATGAAGTACAGATGGCTAGTGCCCACTTTGAACTCTTTGCTGAAGAACCCTTGGGTCTTCAAGCAACTGTAAACTTAGAGCCTATGGGTCTGGTTAGTCCCCAGAATAGGGTTGTGTATAACTCCCTACCTGTTAACTCTAAGGTGTATTATGTGGACAGTGTTCTTGTCAATGGCCAGGATACTCCTGCCAGGCGAGACACTGGGGCCAGCAGAACAGTAGTGGATGAAAGCTTCTTTCAACCTGAGGATGTGGCCAAAGCACCCAAAGGTCCCACTAAGATGTCTGGAGGCCCTGTCCAAATGGTTCCTATTCTACCAGCCCTCATTCAGTGTAACAACATGACAGTGAGGATCCCTGTCAGTGTTCAGACTGAGGTACCTGGGAAGGTCCTGTTGGGGAATGACCTAAGAACTCTAGGAGTAGTGTCACATACCCCCAGGCCTCCCAGTATGGAGAAGCAGAACTTAACCAAATTGGCTAGAAAGGCTACCTTGAAGGACCCTTCTAAGCCTGTGGGACCCTCTACTGAGAACCCCACTACAAGCCCTGGTGTTAGTAAGTTGACCTCTAACCCAGGCACATTTCTAGGAACATGGGCGCCCCAACCAAGCTCCATCATTGTTCCCCTAGTCTCAGAGTCTCTGACTCCCCCTGCTTCTGAGGAAGAGGTGGATAGACCAACTAGGCCCCTATCTGGACCTGAGAGAACTGGTAATTCTCAGTGCTGGTGGAAAACCAGAAAAGAAAAGTCTAAGGCCAAAAACCTTCAGACTGTTGGACCTTCTACTGAAGACCCCAACTCAAATCCTAATATTAGGGGGGAAACTCCTAAAATAGGTAAGGGTAGATCTAAGAGGAAGGGGAAGCAGGTACATTGCCTAACCCCAACCCCTCCAACCAAGAGGCCTAAGACCCAACCTGCTCCCACAAGAGAGGTGGTGAGGAACCTTGGAGGCCCCTCTAGATCTAAGGGAATCCTTTATAAGGACCCCTTCAAAAAGCCTAACATAGGTTCAGAAGTTGTACCAACTTCTGAGGGACTGGTCAACCAGATCCCCTATAACAAAAAGACTGATGTTCCTCAAAAGGTGTGTAGGTCCTTTAGCTTGCAAAAGAAAACCTTTGAGTTCTCCCTTAAGCATAGGTCAAGGTGTCACCATCAAAATGCTGATGGACTCTCCCGGATGTATATCATCGACTAGAGGTATGAGGTTCATCCAGGAGTGGATTAAATCCTCCTGTCCCTTAGTCTGGGGGGGGCGAGTGTTAGGGAGAATTCTCTGTTTAGGCTGAATTTCCCTACCTAGTGAGTCCCCCAGCAGCTTTGCTGGATTTCTGGGGTTTAATTTTTTCTCCTGCCAAGAGTGAGACTCTTTTACCCTCACTCTTAGACATGTTGAACTGTGTTATCTTGGACAAACCTTGTGTTGAATGGGCTATGGGGTCTTTTACTCCATAGGGCCTCATGTATTTTTGTGATGTGGGTTACACAGCACCCTCTGTGCCGTGACCCAGGGGTGTCCTAGGGACTCCCCAACATAGACTCCATACCCTGGGACTGACTACTGTCTCCCAGGGCATGTAAAGTCACCAAAGACTTTGCTAGTCTTGAATCCTGAACAGAACCAGTACAAACCATCATATTGTGGACGTACTGGCTGGGGCAATTCGATTGCCCCAGGGTCTGTTAGTCGAGGGGGCACGTCTCCGTCCCCCCTGATCGAGTTTTGGCTGGTGGCAGTGGAAACTACGTTTTATATTCGACCGCGAATATTTTCCTATGGGATTTCCCATTGTTTTAGGCTAACACATTTAATTATTTATTTACGGTAGCCTTAAACATACCGCCGGTTTATATATTTATTTTTATAACTCCGGTTGGGACTTTTTGCCAAAACTTGATTCAAAAATGGCGTTGGTGTTCGCCTCTGTAACTCTGACCCAAAGTGGAGCCCTTTGTTCCACTTTTGGCGGGCTTCTCCACAGAAGCCCTCCAAAGTGGTGCCACTCTGTCTGGGGTACTTAGGAGGGGTGGAGGGGGGTTTAGGCACCCTGGGCTGAGTTACCTTGGTAACTCAAGTCGCACTCCGTCCTGATTGGCCCAAGTGGTGAGCCGGCCGGCTCACCACTTAGCATGTTTGAGTGACAGCTAGGCTGGGTGAATGGGGGTTTGCTGCATAAAAGCAGGGCTTTGGGGACTGGAACTTCAGAAGTCGCCACAGGACCAAGAATCCGATGAGGGAAGAGCTGAGCCGACCTGCTTCGACGACACCACCCGGTGGAGCCCTGCTGAACCGTCTCACCACATTTCCCGACGACCGAGGAGAACTCTTAACAGAGTGGCTCCTTCCCTTGACTGGTGGGGACAACCAGTTTTCGCCTGCTTTTCGCTTCTCGAGGTATCTCGTGGCCGCCTTGCCAGTGTCAAGCACCCCGGCAACCGGAACCCCACCACTTTTACCCCAACCACGAAAGTCGGTAAAACCCTTTAACCGGAGGACTCCGCGGCTGGTTTCTTCCCGGGCAGTGCAACGACCTTCTTCTTCTGCTCTTCAGCGAGAACTTCTTCTCCCCTGACCGACGTCGAGCCTTGCTGCCACTGCCTGGAACAACTGCCACCGCTGGAGGATCCTTTCCACTTAAGGTACCGTGTTCCGCCTGGCTTCCCTTGCCACCGACTGTACGGGGTAGATTTAGCCCCCGGCTTTCGAACCTGGGAGTGCCTGGAACACCCTGGCTAAACTTTCTAAGCCACTCTACCCACTTTCTAACTCTTTGCAAGACTTTGAATCCCTAATAACAGTGTGATCTTGGGCACATTTTCGCTCCGGCTACTCTAAGAGTGGGCCCTGCCTAGTGACTTTTGCTCACCTGTGACTTTGTGCTTCTTTGAGCCTATTGCAAGTATTCTGGATCTTAGAGTGGTGTGTTTAACCCATTTCTGTTTCTTTTACCCCTTTCCTAACCTAATAGAGTGTCATCTAACGTTAAACGCTCACCTCTGTTTTAATTATGTGGTGTTAACTTAGAGTTGTCTAGATAGGAGTAGGGGTTGAAACTGCTTTCATTATAACTGTGTTTGAAGTGTTTTTACTATATGTTGCTAGAGTGTTTTGAACTTATGTGTATTTTAAATAAATAACTATATACTTTTGAAACCAAGCTCTGGTCAGTGTTTGCTTGTGCTATTGTGTCTGAGTACATATTGTGTATACTTTGCATACTGCCTAACTCTTCTTGAGAGAAGTCTGACTGCTCAGCCACAGCTACCAGGTAAATCTGGGTGGTACAGACTGCTACCAAAGGGGTTTACTGCTCTACCTGTAGTCTTAAATCTTTTGCAGTGTTCCCCAAGGGAACTGCACAGGTTTCTGCCTAACACATGTACACTTACCGCTCGACTCCAGACGGGTCTGCCTCTCAAGGACCTGGACGTGGAGCGCTGGGCATATGCGTTCCAGGACCCTCATCTGGTGTTCCGACAGGTGGCCCCGGCGCCTCTTAGCATCCGCTGCCTTCAAGAGGCGCCGGGCCTTGTTGAGGGTCCTGGACCTGAAGTCCTCCCAGCGCTTCTTGACATGTTGGAATTTGCGGACTGTCAACCCCTCCGCGTTGATGGCAGTCACGATGTCCTTCCAGATCCTGGTCCGTCCTTCCTTGTCGGCACGCGAACTTCTGAAGAGGGCATCATACTGCCCCAGGACTTGCTCCACCAGGACACTAACTTCGGTGGCAGTGAAGCTGGTGGCCCTCTGCCTCTCTGGCTGGGGGTTGCCAGTGGTCTCAGATGGTGGTGTGCCCGACATGGCAACCCCAGAGGCAGGTGTGGGTGGGCAACTGGGTCCTGGGGCTGGGCTGTGGAGCGATGGTATCCCAGTCGGGAGTCTTCAGTTCCAGCAGGGGTGGTCACAGCAACTGTACCCCTGGCTGATGTGCAGGCAGCAAATAGCAGGGCACATGGGCAGCAGGCAGGCAGGCAGCAGCAGATGGCAGGTGGGAGCGTGCTCAGGGCTCTGGGGGGCAGGAAAATGGCCTTCAGGGCAGGAGCGTGGTCTTCCGTGTGTTTTCGCGTGGCCAGCTTGATATGGAGTGATTTGGCACGTGAAAAAATTGCACGTCAGTGTGTAATTCGAGGAAAGGCCTTTAGCGCGTGAGCGCGTCACCGATTTCATTGGACCAAAGGCCCTTTGCGCGTAAGCGCTACTGTGACGTGATGCGCGGGGGTGTGAGCGGGCGTTTCCCCCGTGACGTGGGCATAGTGGATTAGCGCACGCGTGAAAAAAATGCACGTTCCCATGTGAATGCGTGTAATCCGAGGAAAGGGCCTACGCGCGTAAGTGACGTGACACGCGCGGGCGTTTCCCTCAGCATGGGTTAAAGGTGAGCAGGGCCAGCAGTTCGCTGTACGTGCTGCTTCTTGTTGTTTCGCGCGCCATCACAACTTCACAGCTATCAAGGACGTATCTCTTCTTTTGGCGGGGGTATTGGCTATGCGTGTTTTTCTGCATCGCGCTAGTCAGATGGTGAGTCGCGCACGCTATTTTTCCCACTGCGGGTGCCCCTGTGTATCACACCGTTTTTGATGTCCCACGTGTACGCGTTTTTCGTGTTACTGGGTGCCACCGCGTACTGCGGGAGGTTGAATCCATGCACGTAGGCTGCAGGGTTGCGTGCACGGTTTTCCAGCAGTTTTGGGGTGCCTGAGCATTACGTGACCCATCACTACATCACCGGGCTCACATACAGCCTTGCAGGTGCAGGGGGGCTGTTAACATCTTGATTCCCACCCCCTTCACTCCAATTGCCCAGGTCAATTGTGGTGTACACCTCTCATTGGCACTACTCCATCTGTGGCGGCACTACTACATCTGTGCCATGGTTGGGAGGACACCAAAGGGGAGAGGTGCCTCAGCTGGGCGTCCTCCTCGTGGCGGGCATGGTCAGGGACGTGGCCGGGGAACCAGGGAGTAGGGGGACTCCAGGGTGTCCAGGGCAGCCGCAGAAGGGGAAGAGGCAGGGGTGCGCCACTTGAGCACAATGTCGTGCCATGTGTCAGTGCAGTCATGCTACCACCCCCTGTGGTTCCGGGAGATGCAGCTTCTGCATCTGGCACTGGCGCCCGTGTGACCTGGCAGTCCGTTCCATCGACTGCCACGGGTCCAAGGGTAGTGGTAGCTGCAGGTGCAGCTGTGGACACAGCCACACAGGCTCAGGGTCTGCCAGCGCAGCCAGCTTTGGCACTTGAGGAGCCCTTGGAAGATTTCCAACAGGCCAGGAGGGTAACCGTAGGGGCACGCAGGGCTGCCCTGACCAAGACACGTGTCCCTGGGGCAGTTATGTCATCTGCTACCCCAAACAGCCGGGTGTTGGCAACTGCAGGGGCAGATGCACCCAACAACACCCCGGTTGTGAGTCTGCCAACCAGGACAGTTGTGGTCAATGACCCTGCCATAGCAGATGTTGCTGCGCAGGGTCCATTAGAGGGCACCCAGCTTCCACTGTCAGAAATCAGGCCTTTGGTCGTCCCTCCACCTGCCACTCCCTTGGCTCAATCCACCGAACCCACTGGCCATACTGGTCAGGGCGGCATTAGCCAGCCAGGGTCTGAGCCACAATCCAAGACGAGAAAGGTTGCACCTGCAGCACAGCCTGGGACCTCACACGCAGCCACGACCTCCTGTACGTCGAGGAAGAAGCTTTTCTGCAACCAGGAACTGGACTTCCTCGTGGGCTACGTGCGGAGCCACAGCCGTGACATGCTAGTGGGTGCCAATAGTCAGACAACGGCTGCCCAACGTGATACCCACTGGAAGCATGTTGCGGAACATGTCAGTGCAAAAAGTGTTGGAATGACATCAAACGCAGCGCTAAGGCTAAGCGTGCCTCAAATTACAACTTGACTCTGGTGACTGGCGGTGGGCCTGCACCCGAGTAGGAAGTCCTCACTCCGCATGAGTCACTTGTTGCGGAGTTCATACCATCTGAATCGTTCGAAGGAGTGGGAGAGATGTCGGACTTTGATGCCCAGTCCAGTGAGTGTTGATGCGTGTTTGTTGAGGACGTGTGTGTTTTACTTGTGGAATGTGTTGTGCATGATTGCCATTACATGTGACTTGTACATGTGTCGGATGTGCAAGTAATGCAATGCTTTCGTGATGCATGTCTGCTCTGCTGGATGGTGGACATGTGGAGCAGACGGGGACTGTCGGCATCAACACTATTACACCCTACTCACATGCTGGTTACCAGTATGCCCCTACGGTCCATGTCCCAGCTCACTGGCCCTTCTGCATGTAGCGTGGGGTGACCTTCCTCTCAGCCCAGGCACGATGTCATAGCATGACTGACGTGCATGTGTCCTCTGCCTGCATGCGGGTACTCCATGTAGGCATGCTCCCTTGCCCCTCCACCCCCGCTATGCACCCCAATTCCACCTTTGCACTGGTCTGCTTCAATATTGCCGTTGGGTACTTCCCTGTTAATGCGTCCTGTGTACATGCTAACTTCCCGCAACCAATCTACCAGACATATGCTGTGTGGTACAGCCTTAGTTCTTGATGCAGGGTATCTCACTTGTACTGTGCAGAGGTCAGATGCCCCGCAGGGACATGAGTGCCCATTCATGCTCCATGTGCATTGCACGCATGCCCCTATGTGTCCTAGACTGGATGATCACTGTAATACAAGTCCTGGGTGACATACATTTTATGGCATTTCATCAGCATTCCCATGTCTACTGTGGCTCAGTACTGCGTTGCAAACATGTTTAGGGTCTGACAATCTGGGTGGGTCACAGGCCTCAGCCTGTTTAATGGCCAATGACTCTGTCCAACTGGTGTAGTGTCCTCTTCACACGTTGGTGGCCTCCAGACGTTTCATCATGTGTCCTGCTTACTGTCCCATCATCATTTGCAGTGTTTTCATTTGACTCACATGAAGCTGTTGATGCTAGTCAACACTGCCTGTCAATGCACAGGTCTATGGTCAGCCTTTTGATAACATGCTAGGCATCCATGCTTTTGCACTTGGGTGGAGGGGTGCTTTGCTTGTAGATATGCTACCCATTGAATGCACATTGCACGTGATGACTGTAGTTGACCTTGCACTGCCTTCACATTTTCTGACACACACCATGAAGTACTTGGACATGTAGGTAGTGAGTAACATACACATTGGCTGCACTGCATAGACCCACTTCAATGCAAACTGCCACCTTTCAACAGGTCTGATCACAGAAGCAATTCCAAGTTGACCCAGCATGCATGCCAGGTTCTATTTTGTGTGCCACATGTCTGCCTGATGTTGTCGGTGTGTGTTGTGTGCTTCTGATATGTGTAGTGACCTTTTTTCTCTATATTTTTCAGATGATGATGCAAGGGAGCCGGAGGATGGTGTTGTCATGCCAGGCACAGGGTTGGTATCACTACATCAACCCGGTACAAGTGGGGGTCGTGGGGTGGCAGGCCACGAAAACCCCCAAGTGCTACAGGCCATCTTGTCTCTGGCTGCCTATGAGTCCAGCCCTGATGACGACTCTGACATCCATGTCGAGTTGGATGAGCATCAGGTCCATGTGTCAGGGGTGTGTGATTCTGATGTGGACACTCCTCTGTCTGTGACACCTGCACTGAGGGGTCAGACGGTCTTTGAACCTCCGCCCATGGTGGAACGGGACGCAGGGTCACCCTCCACACCAGTCACTGATGTGCCTGGGACATCACGTCGACGGGGGCATGTAGTCGTGCAGCCGCGGGCGGTGCCAACACGACGAGGACAACCGGTCATTGGGTCCCGCAGGGGTCAAGCCCAGCAACGCGCTCACGGCGCAAAACCGCTGTATACTGAGTGGGAGCAAGACATGACTGCCAATTCAGAACGGCAGGGGGCAGCAATGAAGAACATCGCTGAGAGCATGGAGCGTGTGGCCCGATCCGTGCTCCGCCCTGCTAGGCAGGTGCTTCTCCAGCAGCAGGCGGCACGGTCCACGGCCCACTCGCTCAGGCTGGGCATGGCGGCCTCAAACAGGGCACACCAGGCTGAAATGTCGTCTCTGCGTGAAGCAATTGCTGCTCACACAGAGGCACACATGGAGGCCCTGAGGGAGGAGTATGCTTCGCTCAAATCCACTCTGGGTGTCCTTCTGATGTCCCAGAGAGAGCGGTCAGAGGAGAGGTTTGCACAGCTTGAGCGTACCATCTCGGCTGAGCTACAGGCTTGCCGGGAGGTGCAGCGGTTGTCCAGCCAGGCTTTGTAGGAGGAACTCTGTGTTACACGTGCTACCTTGCAAGAGGAAGCACGTGTATCATGGGAGGTTCTGCATGCAGACCTACGTGTCATCGCCACACAGAACCAGGCTCACCCATCCAGCAGACTTGCTGCCGACGAGGGGCAAGCTGCGACTAGGCGTGGCCAGGCTTCTTTCCAGGATGAGCCAGACTCCGACGACCATCTATCTCCCACATAGGTCGGCTGTGCAGGCGTTGAGCCCATGGAGTTTTTTTTTTTGGCTCAACATCATCGCATTTGGGTGTTGAGCAGCACCCTGTACCTCCCCCCTTCTGGGTGCCCCCCCCCCTGGGTCGTATGTGGCCATTTTTGATTTTTCTTTTAGTTTAGTTAGTTAAGTTTCCGTTTGATAGTTAGTTTAATTAGGTAAAGTAGGTTTTTCGTAGTTAGTGTAATTAGTTAATATAGTTTAAAATTGCTTGTCTATTGTGCTTTCATGTGACAGTGTGGTGCTTTGTGGCTTTTGAAAGCATCCACTGTCTGTTCCAGCTGGGCCCTTCAGGCTTGTCTTGTGTATGTGTTTGCAGCTTGGGGTCCTTGACTCACATATGCCACTCCTGCTTCCCTTATCCATGGGCTTGCAAGGATGGTTCGGTGTAACAGCCTATTACACAAGGGCTTTGGACTGCCATATCTGTGGCATGTCTGCTGCTGTGGAACTTGTGTTAACACCCCTAGTGGGGATGATTGGGGTGTTATTGACCACTCTTCTGCTTTTGCTAGATGGGGTGTTTCATGATTCATGTGTACATTCATTGCTATGCATTTTGTAGTATTTTTCTTATCTTTACTGTACATGTGCTTGTTGCAATTCATGCCGTAGATAGTGTGTTCCACACTTTGGCTGTGAAAGACGGACTGTGGTGTGATTTCTGATGTACGTCTCTGACATGGTCCAGTGATGTGATGCCTGAAGAGACACACACAGATGAATCTAATGCATTAATCATGTGTTTCATGCCCTTTCTGCAGGGGGATGAGCCTCCAGACCACCTTTGCCAGCAGACATGGGCCATTGGACGTCTGGAATCTGGACACGTTTGGTGGTGTCCACATGCACATGTGTGCGCAAGCAGAGGCACAGGGATTGCAATCATACATCCAAAAACTGCTGACGTCTTTCAAGGGACTCCAGGCAAGGTGAGCAGCACAGGGAGCTACAACACAGCAAACCTTCCACCAGGCCAGTTGCACATGCATGCTTAGTAGCAGCACTGAGGGTGAGCTTGGACGAATATTGGTGTTGAAAAGCACAATTCAGCTCAGATGTGTTGGTGGACTCATGGCTAGTTGATTGTAAGGTTGTCTGGGGCACCTGCAGGGGCAGTGGCACATTCCCTCCGGTCCACCATGGTCCATTGAGGCACTTGTATCACCCATGTAGCGTTCCGAGACATGGAAAGAAGCAGCTGACAGGGACAGACGGCAAGGGACAGACTCGGGTGCAGTGCATTTCATTTCCATGTAGAATTTGAAACATGCACTGCCTACTTTATTTGGGTCATGGTGGAACACGACTTGTTTGGAAGTCATACCTTGCTATATGCGTCTGTCTGCTTACCCAGGGAACATTGTATGTTGTGTGATTTGTGACACATTGGTGTTCCATTTGCCACGCACCCACCAGCGCCTGACTTACTGCATTGACTGTGTATGAACCATCACAGGGGTAATGTTACGTATGGGTTCGAAGCATCCACACCAGATTGTCTGTTTGTACAGTAGTTTGTTACTTTGGGGCATATTTGGTGGTGTGTTTGAGTATTATGGGCACGCACAGATTTTTAACTGTGGCTCTCTTTGCAGCATTGAAGTGCTCCTGTTACCGGACCTGAGAGTGCGCAGGCAGGAGGCCAGCACTCACCCCAGAGATAAGTTTCTCTTTGACTTACATTTCAGTGAATTGCTGCTATGTTTATGATGAACAAGTTTGGTATGATTGTGTATGTGTTAATGTGAGTACTACATTCTTGGCCATTCCCTACTTTCCCGTGTCAATCCTACTCCCCTCTCCTGCCTCTCATTCCGGTTATCCAGTAAGCCAACGCCTGTCCCGACTCCATATACCTGACCCTCCTTCCCCACCAGGGTCTCAGAGGCCTGTGTGAGTTTGACCTTGCAGCCACCCAGACCACAGTGGGGGTGGTTGGTTTGTGCCACTCCTGCACCTGTACACGGGAGCAGTGACAGTACACATCCGTTTGTGGTGCTTCATTCTATGTTATGTACCACAGATGGTACACATCCTGTTGTGACAATGTTTTACTGTGCTACCTTGGTTGTTACATCATTGTGGTAGTACTTGGCCTTTGTGAGGTACTGCTACTTCAAGTCATCTACTGGAGGCTGTTCTGGTTAGTTTTTCTGCCTGCAGGCTTTTTTCTTGGCTTCTGTGTTGGCCTGCTTTGAGTTCTCTTGGATGTAGTGTTTTTCCAAATCAAAGTAGACTCTGAGGGTGCAGGCAACTTTTTACACACAAGGTGGGAGATGGTGACAAAGGGGAAGGGTGATCCTGTGGCCAGGTGAAATTCAAGGATGAAGTCTTCATAACCCCGGTGCAGTTGTTCAGTGGGTCATGGTGATTCGTGAGGGAGGGGTGGTGCTTGGTTGGTGATAGTTGCCTTGCCCTGCAGTGTGATGGGCACCCTGACATTGTAATTGTGATATCCTATGTACATGATGTGTTCTGCTGATCAATGCCTGTTCATGTGTTGTGTTTACCTTTCAGGTGTGAGGGGATAGTTGTGGTTTGACATGCTGGGGTGTACACATGGTGAATGTTCACATGTAATATGTAGAGGACACTGATAGTCACTTGATTGCACATGCATATGTTGAGTGCATGTCCCTACTGACCCACACACTCGCACTATAATGCACTACATGTACAACCACCCTTCCATGTCCACATGTACACTCTGTTTTCCTTCTGGTGCCCACTGTGTCCCTGCAGCACATGTCCTATGACCAATTGTGGATCCTGTACATGCCTAATTTGCTTTTTGATGTGGTTTGTCGCTTAGATGTGATGCTCAGGGTGTGCATCACACGCAATGGCTGTTAACTGTGCTGTGCACTGAGCAGTGTGTTGCAGGAGGTGGACACGGCACACAGAAGCTGCAGTGTTGATTTTTCAATGCACAATGTGCATGTAGACAGGCATTCATTGTTATATTACAACTTCGACTTTTGGAATGCATTTGGGTATGACTTCTTTTGGGTGGGAGGTTGTTGGTCAGTCATTTCATCTGATTCCATGTCAGGCATCATTGTCTGATGCCAATTTACATTTTTCACATGGCAATGTGTACCTTATTGGTACTGTGTTGGTGTATGGCTATTGCTTGCCATGTCATGTTGTGCTTTGGGAGGGTTTGAGTGACATAGCAGTGATAGTCATGGCCTGTTTCGCAGGTGTGTGTGATTCACACCTTGCATGTGTGCCTTTTGGTCACACAGGTTTGCTTGTGTTTAAGTAGCTAGTGATGCACACAATGTGGCACTTCCATGGCAACAATCTAATGGTGGTAAGGTTGTGACAGTTGACTGTCTCTTTGTCATCATTGACTGTCGCCTGGTATGTGCCAGACCTGTGTGCACTCCGCAGGGGTGGGAGTTTAGGTGAAATATGTGTCCACAAGCTGGGTGTGGGCATCCTCGCCACGTGCCCTATCTCCACCCATGGGCAGCGCCTGTGCCTGTGGTTGGGGTTGTGGGGGCACCACCATGTCCACCGGTACGCCCTGCCGTGTTGCAACATTGTGCGGACACATGCTGCCACAATGATCCTGCACACTACTCGGGGTGCATAGAGTAGCTGCCCGCCAGAGCGGTCAGGGGAGCGGAAACGTGACTTGAGCATTCCGAATGTGCGCTCCACTATGGCCCTGGTTGCAATATGGGCCGCGTTGTATCTTACCTGGGGTGGTGTGGTTGCTCAGAGGGTAGGCACTGTCCCCTGGAGAGGTGATACTGGTTGTGATTATTGGGGTTTGTGTATTTGTGTGTGTGTGTGTGTGTGTGACATGCATGCATGTGCAAGGGCATTTGTACTCACCTAGGAGCCATGTGTCGCCATGCTGCCCAGCTTCCAGGGCCCGGCTCCGGGCAGACATTCTGTATATGAAACTGTCATGGGTGGAGCCAGGGTAGTTTGCATAGACAGAGGTGATGATTCTCTTTGCATCGCATACCACCTGTACATTGATGGAATGCCAGTGCTTGCGGTTTCGGTAGATGTGCTCAGTGGCCCTAGGTGGACGTAGGGCCACATGGGTGCAATCTATGGCACCGAGCACTTTGGGGAAGTGTGCCACCCTGTAAAAGTCCAGGACAAAGCCTGCCTTTCTGCGGGTGTTCTGGGCATGTATATGTGCCTGCGGACTGAGGGGCGCGCTGTCATGATTGCCAAGACCTGGTGTAGGCAGCGTGACTGCGTGGCCTGTGAGACCCCCCCCACTATGGCAGTAGTCCGCTGAAATGACCCAGTGGGCAAAAAATGCAGGACATTGAGCACCTTCTCCAAGGGGCTCAATGCTTGGGAGCAAAGGGTGGGGGATCTAAGGTCATCTTCCCACTCCCTGACCAGGTCTAGGATGATACGGGGTGGAAACCTATACCTGCCGTAGACCTGGTCGTCAGGCATCCCAAAAAGTCTTGTCCGTTGTGAAAAAATGCGTGCCCTGGCTATTCTCCTCCTCCTGCGGTGTCCCACGATATGTGCTGCGACAAATGGGGCATTCATCGTAGCTGTATAGCCGTGTTTGTTGTTTGCGCGCACTTTGATACTGTGCGCGGGGACGCTTCCGCCTGCCTTCGTGTGGCGGACGCATTCACGCCTGTGTGCATCTTTTGCCGTGCGCGGGTTTCCCGGATTTGTATCCATGAATACGGGTTGTTCACGTGCGTGTGGGCGTTCCGTGTAGTTCCGTGCAGTACTTCCCCAGTTACGCCTTCTTTTTCACGCGTTATTCCCCATTCTGCGTGTTACGCCCACTGTTCCACCTACTTTTGTTTTGTGCGCTGCGCTATGTGCACTTTTGCTGTGCGCGTAGAGCACGCCGTTTGATGACGTGTGTGCCCGCGTGCGACATGCACCGATTTGGCGCACAACCAGTGGGAAACAAGTGCAGCGCCTTCCTTGAATCGCACGCGTGCGCGTGCGCTTGCTTTCTCGCGCTTGCGCCACCTTGCGCCTGCTTGCGCTGGGATTTTCAGCGCACGTTTGTTCCATTAATCGCCCCCTTAATATCAAGAGTCTTTAATGGCTCCCAAGCGCAAGGTAAATCGGACAAATACATTTTCTAATGTATTTATTAGGTCGGCATTATTCAGGTCGATCTTGTTTAGAAAGGCATTTTGAAAATGCTAATATCACACGTTTTCCTTTCAGTCAGTAAAAGTTGATGAAAACGACTACCATAGAGTTAGTCATGTCGGCAGTGCAAAGTCACTTTTCAGCAGTGCAAAAAAACGCCATGAAACGGGCCCTATGACTTGAGTGGCTAGACATAATCCACCTTGTTATTGTGTGCAAGGAGCCATTCCTTAATTACAAAACCTTTATAGCTGGAGTTATGCTTTGGACCCACTCTCACAGGTGCAAAGTAATTAAGAAAAGTCCCATGAAGTAATCACCTGGAAAAAAGACTGTCATTGATTCAATAAATGCATCACTCCCCGTCTATAGACCATTCAAATTCGTCATTACAGGTGAAATAAATCAATTATACCATTTTAAAAAAATGAAAAGAATTTAAAATGGAATTAATTGTCGGCATCTCTGCTGAGTGCATTTTGAATGTGTGAGAACAGATGCTTGACTCCAATTATTGAGGTTATGTTTTTAAGAACACACCTGGAACATCACAGGTTTGCTTCACATCTCTTAAACTGACGACTTGGTTGAAACAGTTTCAGAAAGTGTGCTTCATATGATCCGGGTGCATCCTGATTTGGAGAGAATCTATTTTTGAAGATTTCCTGCCCCGCCTGCATCTGTGCATTCTGTTTATTATTCAGGGGCTCTCACAAGCCTTCTGCTGTGTGGCATTTTGCTGAAGGCGATGTTGACTGCATCAAACAAAACACTATCTGCAAAGAGTTCTTAATTCTATTTGATTTCTAGTTTCTCCGTCGAAATGTAATTAATTTAAAAATAAAAATGGGAGTCAAATACCAAACCTCACAAGATACTGGGCCAGCCACTCAAAATTGTTTTGTGCACAAGAAAGGCGATGCGCTTGCGCCCAAAACAAGTGGCAACCCAATTCCCGAAAGGCTTCTGAATGAGTGCATTTTAGATGCGCCCATTCAGATGCCCTTTTTTCCCCTTTGTGCGTTTGAGCAAATAAGGGGCGTTTCTGGGCATTTTAAAGCACATCACAAACAGAATGCGCTTGAAAATGCTCAGGAAAGAGGGCGTGAACAAGGTCAAGGGGAATCGCTAATTATTTCGTATTTTACGTATTTATTTGTTATTTATACAGCGCCTTACGCAAGGCGCAGTACAAGACCAATTTAAATTACAATAGAAATGAGCAAGTGAATACAATAAAAACAATATAAATTACAATGAGACTCAGAGTGCAATTAATGTTGAAGTAAGAAAGTGTTTAGAGCAGCACAGGAAGTAGAATAAGGATGAATAGACTTCAGAGAGTGAGAGAGCAAGAGCATTCCAGTGAAGAGGAGCCAATAGAGAAAAAGAATGGAAATGAGAGGAAGCACATGGAGGATGAGGTACAGTTAAAAGAAAGTGGGTTTGCGAGCGAATAGTGCGAGAAGGAGCATAGAAGAAAACAAGAGAGGTAAGATAAATAGGAACTAGTCCATATTGGGATTTAAATACTATGCAGGGAAAATTGAATTTCAGTTGAGAGTGAAAGGGTAGCCATCGAAGAGAGGCCAAAGAGGGAGCGATAGAGTCGCAAATAGGTAAGGAATACAGAAAACGGATAGAGGAATTGAAGATAGATTTAAGAGGAGCTAGACGAGAGAAGGGAAGACCAAAGAGCAGCACAGAACTATAGAATCATTGGGGAAACGATTAAAGAAGAGATTAGAAGCTTAGTGGCACTGAAAGTAAGAAGAGGTCTAACTTGCTGACCTTTATTATGATTTGTTCTTGAAGTGTGGTCAACACGGCTTAAACCACTGTCACACTAGCTTGCCCATCCCCCAAATGGGCAGGAAAATGCCTTTTCATTTTCTCTATCATTGCAACCAGACGGGCCATTTAACGCCAGAGAAATTATTTTTTCAAAGTTGAGGACACCTTCCTTAATTCCTGCTTTGCCCTAGCATGTCTTGCAAACTTCCATTTCCAGCAGTAGCAATGTAATCACTTACTGACCCCTATACTAGAAGGCAAACTCATTATGTACATTGCAGATGTGCTTTGAATGGTCCAGACCCAAGCTTCTTTCTTAGCCATGCCATGCCTTTGGTTCCGATAGGGGCATTTTGAATGTTATTGTACATATTCTTATCAGTGGGAGCCTGGGTTGCCTTTTTGCCAGTGAAAGGCATATTTTCTTTCACTTCTAGGGTAGCCCCTGTGTTCCCCCCTTCCGTTCGTACTCTCCCCACCTCTGTTTGTACTCTCACTACAGGGACCTATGGAGCTGAATAGTTAATGGTGATAGTAGCCTTCTGGCTTGAATTTGTTCAGCTAGTTGAAGCGGTTATAGGTTGCAACAGCTGCATTCAAATTTGTTAACTCCAGCAGTTTTTCCCCTGACCATTATCTGTTTGAGCTACACAGATGATTTTTATTTTTCCGTAGCTTTGCAGGTTACCTTACCAGTAACATTTCTTACTGTCATGGAACCCCGCGTTTCCTGTATTTCTCTTATATCCTCTGGAAATCTTGCTATTGTTTTTTCATCAGTTACCAGCTCATGGTGGGCAAGGAAATTTAGGTGTTCTTGGTCGTCATCTATGTAATTCTCTTCCCTTTCCTGAGTCTCTCCCTGTCAGGATCCGCCCGTGGCGGCTGTGGACACGGTGGCGCCACCATTAAATGTGCCATCATGTTGTTTCCTGCATCTGATACAGCGGTCTAGTTTATTTCAAGATGGCCGCCGTCGCTATGTAAACACCTGCAGCAGTCGGATCGGAGCGTTGCAACTGTGCTCATTCGCCAGTACGCTCGCTCGTTTGTTCTACCTACCTGTTACCAGCTGTCCTCCG
This sequence comes from Ambystoma mexicanum, assembly GCF_040938575.1. NCBI lineage: Eukaryota > Metazoa > Chordata > Amphibia > Caudata > Ambystomatidae > Ambystoma > Ambystoma mexicanum. The sequence continues at coordinate 316,490,611 of NC_090936.1, forward strand.
TGTTTTCTCAGGTATCCCGCTACAGCCTTTTCCTGTGTTTCAGCCCGCTACCTGTTCCTCCTGTCTTCCCTCCCAGCTCTCCTTTCCAGCGGTTACACAGTCTGACTGCCAAATTTTCTATACTCAGCTCTGTCATTCTGGGTGCCTTTCTTACCTTTTTCCTGTTCAGAGCGCCGTCCGGCCATCTACTGCAGGGCGCAGCTTTCCCCTTCCTAGTAAGAACTGACCATCGCAATCCCCAAGTGCTCAGCCAGACGGAGTGTAAAAATTCCAGACATGCCCAATGGGCCTACTTTTTGCCCAGTATGACTTCGAGATCTCATACATCCGAGACAAAGAAAACATCCTTGTTGATGCTCGAAGTATTGAGGAAAAAGATGTGCCACATCCCGGTCCGGAAAGAGTATTAGCAGAGAAACGGATACTGGGAACTGTAAGAGATTTCATTCAGCAAGTAGAAGAAGCTTCCGTGCCTTCGGCAATCCCAAGACTTCCCAGACATTCCCTTCTTGAAAGGAAGCAAGCTGTTCTATCACAAACATGCCCTATATTTACCCACCAAGGAGCTACAAACCAAGGCCATGTCATGGTGTCACGAGATACCCACCGCCGGACATAAAGGAACCCATGCCACCACCAAATTAGTCTCCAGGTATTTCTGGTGGCCTTCCAGACATAAGGATGTGAAGACTTATGTGACCACCTGTCCTGTCTGTGCCAGTAGCAAGCATTCCACCTCAAGACCAACAGGACAAAACACTTGTAGGACCTTGGCAACATCTATCCATGGACTTTGTGGTTGAACTACCCCCTCAAAAGACAAGACGACTATAACGGTCGTAATTGATTCCTTCAGTAAACTGGCTCACTTCACCGCTATGACAAGTCTTCCTTCTGCCCCAGAGACTGCCGTCACCTTCTTAAGAGACATAGTCCGGCTACATGGCATACCCGTGACTATTGTGTCCGACCGGGGCACCTAGTTCACCTCGATTTTCTGGACCACTCTGTGCAAAGGTCTGGGTGTGCACGGAGCTTTGTCCTCCAGATATCACCCACAAAGCAATGGCCAAACAGAACGCCTAAACACCAACATGAAACAGTACCTTAGATGTTTCTGCAAACAGAAACAAGATGACTGGGTGGACCTGCTACCTTTGGTGGAATTCGCTTACAATAATACCAAGCACACATCTCTGTGGATGAGTCCCTTCTACTGTACTTACGGGTATAATCCCAGACACCTACCCGACAAAAGCATAACACCCTCCAAGATATCCTCAGTGGACCAGCTCCTAGAGTCCTTGAAAGACACACACAAGGAGACGATGCATCATCTGGAATTCAGTAAGGAAATCAACAAGAAATACGCCTACCGCAAAAGAAGACCTAATCTGACTTGGGAAAAAGGCACCAAGGTCTGGCTCTCCACGCAATTTCTTCCCCATGGATTCATACAGGCAGGTTCGCCCCCAAAATATATCGAACCACACCCCATCAAGTCACGCATTAATCCAGTAGCCTTCCGTTTGACACTACCTCATAGACTGAGAAGGATCCATCCAGTATTCCACACGTCTCTTCTAAAGGAATACCTCCCAGATCCCTACAAGCGAAACCATAAAAGACAAGCCTTACCTAAGGAGATGGAACCAGATGAATATGAAGTGTCCCGACTGGTTGACTCCTGCTACCGAAAAGGCACTCTGCAGTATCTTGTTCACTGGAAGGGCTATGCTGCAGCAGAAAGGACTTGGGAACCAGTGAGAAATCTGCACACACCCTGTATGGTGCAACGTTTCCACAGACTGCATCCTAACAAACCAGGGGCAACCCCGATGAAACAGAGTTATAATGTCAGGATCCACCCGTGTTAGCTGTGGACACGATGGCGCCACCATTAAATGTGCCATCACGTTGTTTCCCGCATCTGATACAGCGGTCTAGTTTATTTCATGATGGCCGCCGCCGCTATGTTAACACCTGCAGCAGTCGGATTGGAGCGTTGCAACCGTGCTCACTCGCCCGTACGCTGGCTCGTTTGTTCCACCTACCTGTTACCAGCTGCCCTCAGTGTTTTCTCAGATATCACGCTACAGCCTTTTCCTGTGTTTCAGCCCGCTACCTTTTCCTCCTGTCTTCCCTCCCCCCTCTTCTTGCCGTCGTTTACACAGTCTGACTGCCCGTCTGACAAGCAGATTTTCTATCCTCAGCTCTGTCATTCCGGGCGCCTTTCTTACCTTTTTCCTGTTCAGAGCGCCGTTCGGCCAGCTACTCTGTCCCGCTATCCTCCACCTCCTGACCTTGCAGTCTGCCTCCGGAAAGATGAACTCCCCGTGGGATCATTGTCTCAACATCCACTCTGATCGACCCAGCATGAGGACTCGGCTGCACATCAGGTTTTTTGTAGCCTAAGGGCTTTTTCCCTGATTAAAAAGGGGTCGGCTCCCCAGAGAACCCCTTTTTGCCCACAGTGTTCCTCACTTGGGTGAGGTGGCCTTTGGGGGAGCTTGCCCATATCTACACGACCGCAAGGGAAAGAAGAAGAAGGTGGCAGTGCAAGGAAAGATAAAGAGAAAGAAAGAATCTCCAGATCATCATTCATCAGAAACAGGTGAGGAGATTGAGGAAGGGGAATCAAGTCAAGACACTCCCCTCTGAGCCAGGGTTGCAGGTGAATGGTTGGATGCCTTCTATGCTTCATCATAACATTTGCCTTAATACATTCCGTAGCTTTGCTTCTATTGGATTTCCACCTCAATACTAGTTGGGGCAGATTAACATCTAGCATCCTTCTGCCTCTTGCAGCATCTGTTTCAATTACCTTCACACAATCCACAATGCTCTCTCCTACCATCTCTGAAAGCTCATGTCTCCATAAGTTCTTTCCTAGTCCAATCAACAGGTTTTGAAACCTATGTTCACTCTTCTACAAAATTAATGTGAATGCTTTGTAAATCTTGAGTGATGATTTTGGGCCCTCTTGATGCCTTTTGCATCAGTGTGGCTGTACTTATTATTATTATTTCACAAGATAAAATGGGCTTTTGATTTCTTCAGCTCCACACAGTTCATGTCATTGGAATCCAAGAGCTTTGTGACATCTCTGTCGGTGTCCTGTTATTCTTCAGGAAGTTCCTCTCTTTTTTAAATCTGCTGGTTACCGCCAGCCTATCTCATTCTATCTCAGAATCTTTTCCCAGACAGTCATCAGCTTCCTGGGCCCAGCTTTCTATAGCTTTAGACTTAATGTACATGTGCATTCTTTCAGTATTATAGGTCAACTTCATGGTTTCTAAGACTGGCTTTGTTAGTGTATCCTGCAAATAGTTACTCATTCTTCCAGTACTTTTAGACTAGCACTTAGTCCTTTTAAAAAAAAAAGTATTTATTTACATGGCGCAGAAAACCCATGTCATCTGGACGCACAATTACTCAAATTTACAGACACAGAATAACGGGATAAGGAGGCGAAGAAAGACAGACGACCCCAACAAATCCTGTTAGTGGCAGGCTCACCGAAAAAGTTACATTTTTAGCGACCGACGGTGCATCCTTGTGTTTACTTCCTGTCGTAGATTTAGAGGAAGCGAGTTCCAGATCTTGGCTGAGCAGACGAAAAAAAGCAACTACCCAGACCATTAGTATGTTTGAAACTAGGGCAGCTAGCCAGCTGCAGGCTTGAAGAACGAAGAGTTCTGGTAGGCTCATAAAAGGACACCAGTGTTTTTCCCATCAGGGCATCTATGGAAGAGTTTTGCAACCTTGAATTGTATGTGGCTAGCACAACAAGCCAGTGTAGTTCTTGTCTGCTGGTTCAAATATGTTCTCTCCTAGATATCCCTTTTATGATACATATAGTATTATTCTGGATGAAATTAAGTTTTTGGAGGCATTTTTTAATTTGCACCAATCAGGAGGACATTGCAGTAGTCCAACCTCGACAATATAATAGCCCCTGCTGTAGTCATGCAATTTGTCTCCAAGAGGAAAGGACAGATGTTGTGTAGTAGGCGGAGGTCATATATGTAATTTCTGGTCACCTGATTAACATGGGCTTCAGCGCTCAAGGAGGCTTCAAGGTAGATGCCTTTTGACTTTTTCAAATACCAGGATGCTACAGTCCTGGATTTTAAAACTAAGGTAGTCACAGTTTAATTTTGCCCAAGCCTGAGGTGACCCAAATATCAGCAGTTCTGTCTTGCCTCTAATTAGTCTCCTCCAGTTGTTGGTCCTCCATGATTCAATCATGCTGTAAGTGCATTGGAGGTTGGCTGTATCAATATCATAGTCTCTACTAATATCCAGCACTAGCTGAGTGTTATCAGCATAGTTGGTAACCAAGAACCCCATTTCCTCAAGGAGGCCACAGAGGGGTCTGATGTACAGATTAGAGGGGATGGGGGACGTACACGCTCCCTGGGCCATGCCACAATTGATGGGGGCCAGTTTAGATGAGGCATCCCCCCAGCAAACTCTGGACAACGAATGTGTCAGAAAGCACTGGACCCACTCGGTCATTTCCTGTGACCGATTTCCTATATCTTCCAGGGTATTGAGTAGGCGGTCATGATTGAAGAGTCGAACGCTGCCGACAAGTCGAATAGGACTAAAAGTCTGGTATTCCCTTTGTCCATGATCTCCAACATATGAGTCTGGAGGTCAACGAGTGCCATTTCCGTACTGTCAGATGGCCTAAATCCAGACTGCCTATTGTGTAAGATTCCAGTGGTTTCCAGAAAGGCTTGGAGCTGTGATGTTGCCACTTTGTCTAAGATTTTCAAAAGGAAATTAGAGTTGGTAATTGGTCTAAAATTGTTAGTGTTGTTCGGGACCAGCCCAGATTTCTTTACCAGAGGGGTGACAGTGACAACCTTAATGATCTCTGAAACAAGGTTGTCACGAAAAGAGGAATGAACAAATCTGGTAAAGAATGGGGCGAATATCTCTTTGTTATCATTTTAGGTAGCAGAGTGTTTTCTGGACAGGATGTGGCCAGAGTTCTATCCATATCCGAAACGATAATTGGTATAAGCTTGAATTTCGATTGATCTTTATTCACTGGAGATTTATTATCATTGATTGAAGGTAGATCTATCCGAGGGTCGAGTACATGAAGTGTGGTGTCCGGAAAATCTTTGTCATTCTTATTCAGAGCTTTGTGCAGCTTTGTGGCAAAAGCCAGCTGTGGCAAAAGCCAGCTGCTCTTCCGTACAAACCTGGGCCGTTGCCAAAAATGATACAGATTGGGCTTTTGGTTTTTCTAGGAGTTTCAGAATTTCAGCAAATTTTTGGGATCTATTGCTAGCCCGGTCAATTTGTTTATTATAGAAATTCTTTTTTGTTTCCACAGTGGCAGTTTTATAGGATTTTTGCAGTTTTTTCCAGGAGGTGTTTTGGAGTCAGTGGGGCCATTTTAGCCACTGAGATTCTGCTCCTCTTTTATCTTTTTTCTGAACCCCATTTCTCATCATGCACAGTAAATGACTATTCCTTTTAAAATTCTTCTTCCAATTGCAGCTTGGTCTTAAAAACACGTTTCCCAGTATACAACGCAAATGACTCTACAATCTTTTGTTTTCTCTATAACTGTCTCTGCGTCTGTTTGGACTACACTTCCCAAACTGAAACTCAGATAATTCTTCAATGCTTCAGTACTTTGTAGATTGGCATTTGGTTTTTGGACCACACCCTACATGTGCCACTCCTATGATGATTCACTTGTTTAGTCTTTTGATAGAACTGTGTCATTTCCCAGCATGCCAAACAAGCTGACTGGTTGACATTTTCTTATATTTCCACTAGGCCCCTGTACCACATTTCCCAAAAAGCAAGTTCATATGACCCACAGGATTTCATTTGGTCTTTGGATCACACTTCTTAGTGTGCTATGCAGAGGGCTATTAATCCATTGTCTGTCTCTTAGACCTCCCTAGGTAGCCCACATTCCACGTATGAAACTCAAATGACGGTGTCAGACTTTCTTAGAATTCTGCTTGGTTTTGGGACCACTCTTCCCAGCATGTACCTAAAATTACTCTTTTCTGATTCAGTCCTTCTTACACTGGTTCTTAGGACTAGACTTCCGAATATGGAAATCAATTGCCTCCTCACTCATCCAATCACCTCTCAACTGTTGCTGGGTCATGGAATCACAACACCCATCATTAGCATCCTGAAGTGGGCCGCCAGCCAATCAGGAGGCTCGTAACGTGGGCTGCACTGTATGGTACAAGCCTGCTTTCCAAGCTGCCTGAGCAGCCAGCGCCCTCTTCACGTCCCTGCTCCCTCTTTCCACTCACCTTAGCACCCATGTAGTTCCCTACACAAGTGCTAATGGTGTCTTTTTCCCCCCAGCCAAAAAAATAAGGAAACATACCTTTCCTGCGCTGTGCTGGGACACGCAGTGTTGCTGCCCCTCCGTCCATTTTCATGTTGATGACATTACGGTCATCAACTTTGAAAACGGACTGCAGATTTTAGTAGCACTGCACCGCTCGGTGAGTGTTTTTTTTTCCTTTTTTGAAACAAAAAAAACAGCACGCGTGTAGGAATTGCCACCTGTTTTGGAAACTACACTGGTACTAATGGTCATATGCCCCTTGGCGGTGGGCCGACCCTTTCAATAACGGCACTGTGGGGACCCTCGCTGCACTCAGTCCCTTAACTTGTGTGGCGAGTGGTTACCTAAAGCCGTTACCCTCATTGTTGACTCATCTGAAATCTCTCAGTCCCTCAATGTGATCCTTCCTTCCCACATCACATCTTGGGTTAGCCCTCCCGTAGCATTGTTGCCCCCTCATCACCTTCCTTCTTGACCTCCGCCTATTGCTGATTCTTGATGACTGTTCTCTCTCTACTACCCTTAGTCTCCTCGGCCTCACCTCCTCACACTCTCTGTGTGTCTGAGTCTTTACCTGTGTTGCAATGACTCTTCTTCTTTGACAGTGTCATACACATTGCTGGTTCTTGAGAATTTCCACAAAGTCTACCTCTGCTTTGCTCTTCTACATCTTAAATGACATTCCCCTCTCCTGCTCTTCCCATTTTTAAGTTTCTGCAAGTCTGCAGCTTTGGTCACATGATTGGAAAAAACCTAAGACAGACTTCCCTTTTCCTTTTTCTGTTCTTGCAAAACCTTTGCTCTGCCACAGTGGCTTCCCCAGATTCCGACTGTTTGAGAGTAATGCTGCTTTTTTGAAAACCAGGTCAGTTAACTATTCCCTTCTTAATGTGTCCCATCCGCAATTCACATTTCTGAAGCACTATACACCATTAACCACTTACATCCATAGGAGGCCGAGAACAGTGAAGGTAGCACAGCAAGTACTGCCAAGTAAAGGGAGTCCTAGGATTCTAGCACTGTAACCCCTACCATCCATCCCTCTTTGAATGAGCGAGCAGCATACAATAGCATACAGTAGGTTAAGCAGCATTTTAAACACATATCACTGTGACACAAAACATAATCCTAAAATTGTACAGGAATTATGCAAATGTTATGCCATAACCCTGGAGCCCTCTGGCGTTCTGTTGCTAGTTGCCTATATCTCCATTTGTCCCAGCTCATTTGCAGACCGTCCGTGCGATCTCAGCACCACCACATTCTGCCATCCACACCCGCTGGTAACACATCTCCTGAGGTAGCTTCCATCAGTAACACATGGGTGAGTCTGCACAGTAGCACTGTGGGAGAATGTGGCAGTGACTTCGCACCGCAGTGCCATGGGAAACAAGGCATGCACAGTCCATCAGCCTGAAGATATGCCCATGGCAGAGCCTAGGACAGGAAGAGGGAAAGGTACTGCTGCATTCATGAGAAGATCAAGATCCGCACAGTGGAGCACCTGCATCTGTAATCCCCTTTCTTATCTGCTGGTGAGAGTCAATGCATATTACAGACATTGTGACCCATATCTGTCTTTTAATCCCATGCCCACATAAGCATTACTATCCCATGTAGGTTTAATATACTGAAGAGTGTTCCTGCTTCTAGCTTGCAGTTGCATTCAGAAATCTAATTTTCGATTTCTCTCTGCCTGTCTCTGTCTCTCTCTCTCTCTCTCTCTCTCTCTCACAATTTTCGATTTCTATCTGCCTGTCTCTCTCTCCCTCTCTCTCTCTCTCTCTCACACTCTCTCTCTCTCTCTTTCGTTGGCTCTCTCTCTTGTTTTCTTTCTCTGTATGGCAAAGTGAATGCAGAAGAAAATACATACATCATGAGGCTAGTGTAGCTGGCAATGGTGTGTGACCTGATGATAGCATGTCCTCAAATTATCACCGCCCCTGTCAATATTGTTTCACTTCCTTGGCTTTTAAGAGAAAGTAGGCTATAGTCTGCAGTTGCTCAGGAATGTTCTTGTCATTAAGTAGAGGTCTGCAGCTATCCAATACAGATTTCACTGACATTATCTATTGTTTAACTTAGTTTACTTCTCCATTTAGTATATGACAAAAATAGAAATAAGAAATGCAACTGAATATTGGCCATCCTATCCTCATAGCGTTGCTGGGATTCTGCAGCATGCTAGAGTATTAAGCATCCATGACGTCCTGAGGGCATTTTCATATTACCCCAAACTCAATAGATGAGTAGCTAACATCTTTATGTGTTTATGTTTGATCAAGAAAATGGTAATTGAAGCCTTCATACTCCTCTCTACTTTCTAAATGAGAATCCCACATTTCATTCTTTTGACTCTGTGCTGACAGAAGAATTGCGTTAATCACGTTTAATAATAGATTTAAATAGTCAACACATCTGTTGGCTATTACACAAGGTAGTATGAAGGATGAATTGGCAGGGATTTCCGCTCTGTGTGCCGCAACGCCACAGCAGGACTTCAACCTGTACTGCAGAGAACATGTGGGAGGTGTGAATGCACATTATACAGAGTGGTAAAAACATAAAGGGCCTGATTCACAGAGTGTTTTCCTATGGGATTGTGCCATTATAACACGCTTCCGCGAATCAGGCAGAAAATGTCTATTCATGTATTTGCAGTACACAGGCAGGAATGTCTGATCTATAGGGCCTACCTTTCTTCTCTCGGATGCTACTGAAAGTCTGGAAGATAAGCAGGGCCTACAGCGTGAAGGATTTCCCAATTCAGTACTGCTTATCTTACAGACTCTAGGACTCTGTTTATTCTTTCTAAGACGTCAAACCAGTACTGTTTACATGTGCAGAATATGTGCCTGTACTTTCCCTTACTCATGTTAAACCTCTAAAATCGGTTTGTGTTGGTTAATTGCAGTGTATCCATTTTTTCTGGGGTCCAATAAAGCCGGGGAGCAATATTTGGTTGCATAAATCTGTCCTAAGGTCTTATATTTATTTCTGGTTTGTCATTATTCTGATAATTTTTGTCTCGTTATATTGGCATTAGGTATTATGCTCCAGTCGTTGTAACACTTTTACAAAACCTCTATGTTGTCCACCGAAATTTTCTTTCCGATCTTTGAAGGAGTGCATATATGTATTGCTAGAGGCAATGTTATCCAAGCACCTTGTAACTTTGTTGGTCCTCGCTGACATTTCACATGTGCGCAGAGTCCAGAGTTATTTGGCAGGGATATCAGATTCATTGCTGAGTTGCGTAAACAGTTTTACTGCGCCATCTTCCTTTTTTGGTTTGCAGAGTGTGATAATTCCCCTGTGGATCCACACTTCACAATCAATTTTTTCTCTGATACAGTGGCTAGGTGGGGATTGTGACACAGCTGTGCATTTTACATCTTCTGACTGTGTGTCATTTATAAGCCCACTTGCCTACAACTGAAGGACACTTCTCACTATCCATAGGTTTATTGCAAGTCACTGTTAATTCTTGACATTGCGCTTTACACAGAGTCAATATGTGTTTGCTGTAAAACAGAGCCCATTTAATGATCTTCAAGACATGGCATCCCAAAAGGGTCCCTGTTGTGTTTGAATCTGAAGCTTTTAAAGAGATAATTATGTTTTCCAACTTCCACAGTAATGTGTAATCAGTTTATCACTGCCCAATAAAACCTTCTCTGGTGTTGGAAAGTCTAGTTTAGACTGAGTTTATATTATATTTGGCAGGACAAATATTTTGATTTTATTAATGTTCCCCCACGTGCCTCATTCAAGAGAAGACCGCCTGTCCATGTCATTGGAATTGCCTTGTAATAGCTGCATGATCCACAGTCGCCAAGGATATTGTTTAGATAAAATCCATCAATAAAATGCCCAGGAAATTAAAGGAGACTTCCTAGTTTCCTATCCGGGTCCCGTACATTGTGGGCATGATGGTCATTTTCTTCCAGTTACTTCTGACCTCAGAAATTTCCCATAATCCATGAGCAGGTGGAACATGTCCACGAGTGTCTGTTCGGGGCCATTCATGAATAGTAACTTATCATCAGCCTACAGCAAATCATGGATTTATAAATGGTGATTTCCAGTTGTCTGACACAGAGGCCCGTGTATCCCGTTTCACTGCCTCCTTTTATCATCCAAACATCCAGGGTTATATTGAAAGGTAGCAGGAGCACCAGCCAGCCCAACTTAATTTGTTCATAGATAACAGTTGACCATCATTTTTCCCTTGGATCAAAGAAAGAGACCAATGACTATGTTCTTGAAACTCTAGCCAAAATTCTTCTTGATTAGTATGCAACCACGAAGTCCCGTCATAAATTGTGCAAGGCATTCTCTGCCATGACAATTTGGAGGACTACTTTTATGTTTTTACTATCGCAAAACTGCATAGCATACCCAGGAGTCGGGTGTGATGTGGAGTTTTCCTGATGTGGCTAAAGTCTGATTGATCAGAGTATAAGAGTAAAGGCGCAAGCGGGTATGCGTTTTTCTTATTTACGTTAATGAGCTAGGTAGGTCTGTAATTTCCTGATATCTTGAGGTCCCTGCCCATTTTCTGATGAAGTTAATGAAGGATGGGGGGGTAGTGGCCTGGCGCCGAACAGATGGACGCGTAGATAAACGGCTCCGTCCCGCCGTATGAAAATAAACAGCATTGTGCGAGTTTCTCGTTTTATTTTTCTTACCTTACTGCTGCCACAAAGTTAGAAATCAGCACCGCGGGCTTGGTGCGAAGTTCCGACATCTTTCGGCATTTTTGGAGTCTTGCTCCGCAGAACGGGATGACAAGACCGCTTGCTACGCCTCGCCTGGACTGCCCCGCCTGAAGAGAGCATCAGCGTCACTCACACTATGACTCGCCGGCTTCGGCCTACACAGCTCATCCTCTTCAAGCACGCCACCACAGGCGAAAAGAGCTAAGTGCACCGCTTTTCCACAGCAACCATACAGGAGAGCAGCATGGTAAATTGATATAACAACGCTTTCAAGGTAAAAGAGCTACTGGTTCTACCTCCTCAAAATATGGAACAAGCAAGAAACTGATACATTATTCAGCTCAAGCCATTATTGTTATCTGTTTTCAGATCCATTAACATTTACGAAATTCGAGTGTTCTGTAGATCTTTATTTTGCATTTTATTTTTTTATTTTTTCAACACGACATTATAGCATCTGTCCAAAAATACACTTTTACCCAGTGCTAATATAAATGCCTGAACCAACTGCCATTTTATTGCTCCGGCTATAGCACACAGCACATTACATGCAGCTTCTTCACAAATAAGGCATTAATCTGCATTTGGGTGTCTTCCAGTTGCTTTGGCTTTAGATTTGTCATATTATGATGCACAACTGTTCGACAAGGAAAGAGTTTATGTTTAATCTTGGCGGCGTTTACAAATAAGAAATGGTGCTATCAGTAATTCAAAGAGGTACAAATGAATCACCCTTCATCTTCCTATATACTGATTCTGAACCTGGAACCCAGCATAGCCACCAGACCCCTAAGCAGGTTCCCATAAGACTCTCTAAAGCTAGCATAGTCTGGCCATTAGCCACCCTTTCCACGCTGAGTAACATTCATCCATCAATTGATGCAACAAACAAAAAAAATGGTTACCAATAAGAATAACCAAAAAGCAATGCAACTCACAAAAGATTCTAATCTCTCTTCTACTAACCTAAAAAGACCCAAGAGTGACTCACCACCTCCCATAAGTGTATCTGATCCAGCCATTGAAGCCATCCTTTTGGAAATGAGGGCTCTAAAACCCTTCATGGAGACCACAAACCAAAAACTCCAACAGCTGGATGATCGGTGACTTGGCTTTGAAAACAGAATGGAGGAGGTGGAAAGAAGAGAATACGTTTCCCTGAGAGTGGCACTGTTTGAGAAATCTGTTAAAGACCTTCAGAAACACAACTAAGACCTTGAAAACAGAAGTAGATGAAATAATCTCCAAATTTCAGTTCTACCAGAAGGTTGTGAAGGATCAAACCCCATCGCATTTTTGCAAAAACGTTACCTATCCTTCGATACCTCTTTCAACATACAACGTGACCATCATATTGGGAAACCAAAAATCTCAACTCTGTCTCGTTCCTCTCCCAGAACTCTTATATTCTACCTACTTAAATATTCCAAGCTTCAGCTAATTCTATCAACATCCAGAGAAATCAAATCTCTCACTTGGTATGGAAGCAAAATATATATTTCACAGGATGTGGCTAGAAGCACAGCTCAATGCAGAAAAGCATTCTTATCCTTACATCCAGCTTTAAAGCAGCTCAACATTCATTATGGTTTATATCATCCATGTTCTTTTAAAGTTACCTATGAAGGTCGCTCGGCCATGTATGATGACCCAGGCGACTTGAAGGCTTTCATACGCTCTATAAAAAACGTAAGCATGGACATTTCCTCTCCAGAAAATCCCTCTATCTCTTCTGTTACATAAAATCCTAGACATTTTACCTGTCTGCTGTAACTTGCATTTTGCCATTATTAATATAATTGTATTATAACTCAGTGGGACTTAGCGTCTTTCTCCTATTGTGAGCTGTCTTTTCTTTTGACGGTTCCGCAGGTGTCACCTACCCCAGCTGCATTTTTCTTCCTTTTTATTCGTCCATGTGCTAGTCTGATCTTCTCTCCCTTTTTTATCCTATTATCATATAATCAGATGTTTTAGCTTTGTTTCATTTTGAGGTTTTTTTTCCTCACTCTATGTGTTTGAATATGTAGTTCCTGATCAGACTCCCTCTCCCTTATCCCCTACGTGTTTTCCATCTGTGTCTTCGTCCTGATATTAAAGTTTCCAAATGTACCCTTATCATTTGTTTTCTGCAATTACTATAGTTCTATGCCACGTCTCTACCATTACTCAAATGTTCAATGATATTTAAATGTACTACTTGGAATATTAAAGGTTGCATTAATCCAATTAAAAGATGTTAATTTCTCTCTCACCTCAAAAAACTCAAACCGTTTGTGGCCTGTATACAGGAAACTCACCTCTCTAGCAATGAAGCTATTAAGCTCAAGTCCCTCTGGGTCAAGGAAGTCATTTCTAGCCCTGCAGTAGCTAAGAACAATGGTGTGGCCATTTTACTCAGTAAAAAACTACCTTTTAAAATTTTGGATCAGGGCACTGACTCTAATGGGCGCTGGGTTTTGGGTCAAGCTCAGGATTAATTCTGTATATGTTTCTATTTTGAATATTTATGGACCTACCCTACCTGATCCTACTTTCTGGACCTCTGTGAAACAAATGATTCTTAAAAACATTTTCACCAACCTAATTATGTGTGGAAATGTTAACCAGGTCCTTCATCCATTTCTTGATCGTACATCTAGCTGTATATTCAAAGCTTCTAAATCACATAGGTAATTTTTAGACTGTCTAGCTGATACTGGTTTAATTGATACCTGGAGGCTCTGCCACCCCACTCAACTAGAATATACATTTCACTCAACTCCTCACAATACACTTTCCCGCATTGACTATATTTTTTCCTCGAAAACACTTACTGGTACCTTTGTTGATTCTATGATTTCCAACATAATAATTTCTGATCACGCCCCTGTTTGCACCACCTTTAATTTTGATGATATGAGTAAAGCATCTTCAAGTTGGTAATTCAACAATTTCCCAGTCTATTTGTCTCAGGAAGAAAACTGACCTTTCTAATTTTTGCACATGATAATTTGTCTCCTACTTCCAGCGTATCATGTTCTCCTTTACTGTATGTTTTCTACATCACACACACAGGACCTTTCCAGTTATGTTAAGGCATTTTCATTGCATATGCCTTCTTCTTTGCTTTGCCTGTTACACCTTGCATTGCCAAAAATGTGCCTACCTTGAACAAAGGCTTTCAGCACTAGCCACAATAATTGTTCCTCTTTCACTCTTCCTCTATTCCTCTTCATGAACTCTGAGATGTGTATTCTAAAAGCAGCATAGATATCATTGTTGTTTAAAAAGAGATGACTTAACCTGCATTGACACGTTGACTTTCTCATCATTGTACACTTGTAGTGTCACATGAATGGACGCATGATCCAATAGGAGGATGTTCCCTATTTGGTAAACAGTATTTGCTTTGTCAAGGCATGTGGATTGGAGTGAAAAATGTGTTTGTGCTAAGTCATGTGTTGCAGCCTCCAGATATCCTTTAGGGATAATTACACCTGCATGTTGCCTAATTAAATCTGCTCTTATTGTTACTGGATGTCTTCAGGTAATTCCTATTTATAAGCAGGTCCTGCGCCTGGTTGAATTTTCCACTAGGACTAGGTTGGTTGTGGTGAGAGTTAAGAGGATGTCCATGAGATCATAAATGGCCTCCACTGAATTATTATTTGGTATTCAAAACTCCCCTTTAACTAGGGTCTTCCTTCAGTCTTAGCACCTGCTTTCAGCATCATTGGAGATCCTCATTGGTTTATAGACCATCACACAGTTTTGTGGTATGTGTTTTGTAGCATAACTTCCAATCAGTCAGACTCCAAAACAGTGAAACACTTCTCATGCAGCAGCGCTATATCAAATGATTTTGAATTTAAAAAACGTATGTTGTTTCTTTTATTTGGATTTGATATTCATGTGTATTCGGGGTAGATGCTGTGATTCTGACATCAATGTTTTCTTCCAAATGTTAGGGCATTCTGAATACTGGGGTAAGTTGCATGAAATCTGCATCCAAACATGTGCAGGAAGCAAGCCACCAGTGGCTATGCTGGTCCTTCCACCCAATGCTGTGCCACCATGAGGATGTATGAGGTGAGATTTCCAGAGGTCTCAATGCTCTACAGACTGGAACCAGCCACATTGGCTCACAGAGTGCTACGCATGAATCTGCTGTGTCCACAAACCTTGTTAAAATGAATCCTTTGCTTTACCTGGGGCAAGAAAGGCAAAGAGTTGATTGCTGATCCTGAGCTCTAGCACTAAGAGAATAGTATGCTAGATATAAGACAGGAGAGACCACATAATCATGTAGAGCCACTGAAAGTAACAAAGGTAATTGCCAGAAGGTGCACACCACAGATGTAATTGCTTCACAACCTTGAAGTACCTCATTAGCCATAATAGAAATCATAATCTCATGAACCAGTGCAAGACCTTAACGAATAATGTCCCAATGAGAGGTGTTTAGAGTAAAGGTGGAAATTAAAAATCAAAGCTGAGAATACAAAACCAAAGGGTGCTTAACCTATCAGAAAGAACGATAGAAACCTACTCCCAGCCTACGGTTTTTAAAAGAGTCTGAGAAAGTCAAGTAAGGAGGAGAATCCCAGTGGAGGCAGATAGGTGTTAGGGGTTTTGTCAGAGGGCTATTACATTAGCTGGGTGGTATTTTAGTACTGTGGTAAAAAAGTGGTGAAATAGTGGTAACGCATATTTATAGTGATGCCCTGATATGATGTGAAAAGACTCCTCTCTTTACTTTGTATTCGGCTTAGGGTCAACTGTAAGTGCAATATAAAAGACTTTGTACGTACAGGAACTTGACAGCAAACTGCCATTTCAGTCATTTATCTACAAAACTGGGCTACTGTCTTTGACAGATCTGCTCAGCTGTCAGCATGCACAGCCGAGACATTGCACACACACAATCTGTCTATCTATAAACCCACAGTAAACAAATGACACAACCCAGCTACCGTGAATAATGTATCAAGACACGCAGAGACTTTTAGAATGTACATTTATAATTGAACTTACCGATTGTAAAACACCAACATTGAATAGCAACACAAATAGTCATGGGAATACAATTTGGCAAGAATAAACAGCAAGAGAGAAATGTCAACATGAGGAGACAGTGTAAATTTCACCAACTTTGACCTTGGGTCATGAAGATTTGGCAAGAACTACTATTAGTATAAAATGCAAGTTCCCCAAATGACATTTGAAAGGTGTTGAATTCTTTTACATAAAAATAACACTTGCCTGGCTATCTCAGAAAACATTTGCACATGTGCACCTCAATTATCACAAACATACTGACATCAAATAAAAGCAAGGTTCTTTGTCGTCCTGCAAGCATAAAGCAGTGCTGCAATCCCCGCACTCAGGCTACCCAGTTAGAAGGGCACAACCTCTCTCCGAGCCATGTTCTCAGAATGCTGCATGGGAGTATCTTGCCTCTCTGCACTGCACGGCTCTGCTCTCTCTGCTGACAGCTGCACTCCTGGTCTCCTCTGGATAAAAAGATCGACCCACCTCTTCTGCCTGCTAAATTTATATGTTAATTCTACCACTCAAAATACAACCTGCCCTTTCTTCTGACGTCTACATCACCCGAGCTGTTTGGCATCTCTTTCATCAGGGAACCACCTCCCAGGATGTTTGTATCAATTGCTTCTTGCAAAGTACAATAGTGCCTTCTACCAATGCATATTTTCCTTCAGTTTGTGCAATGAAATCACATCCACTTCTGCATGTACGTTATACTTCTACTGTAAAACAGCACATTACTTTGCCATTTAATCTGCAGCATTTTGCACTGCTTTGTTAAGGGTACATTATTAGTTACTTGGCAATGTTAGTTGACTGTTAATTATGTTAATAGGTGTATACAGTGCAAGCAGAACAGATTATTCAACCTGAAGGGAATCATTTTAGGCTTGCTTTATGTGCATTCCCATTTGCTGACTGCAGTTTGCATTCACTTTACTGCCACCACTGAAAGAAATGTCATGTCCCACTTACTGCCTTCCCTATATAGGGGTAATTCATGGATTATTTGCGCCAAAAAAAACAGGATTTGTGCGCCATTCTGCCCGCAAATCCCCATTTGTTAAACAGGGATTTGCGGGCAGAATGGCACACAAATTCCATTTTTTTTCGGCGCAAATAATCCATGAATTACCCCCATAGTGTCACTGCATCTCCACTATCTCTCCCTACATATCTCATTGTACATCTCCCTCCTTTTACTCATGCTGGGATCGCCTGAGATATCACTGCAGAGAAACAAAACAACCTTTTCAGAATAGAAATAAAAATAAAATATGAAAGAAATCCATATTACATGGCCTGCGGTAGCGGCCATGTAGTTATGGTTAAGTTGCTAAACCCATAGGAAGAGCACTTTTTGAGCGGCTTTTAATTTCGCTCCCCCTGGAGGAATCCTTACCAAACTTTGCAAAAAAAGTATATGGCCCACTCTGAATTTTGTGGTAGGAGCAGCGGCTTGGTCCCGAAAGTGTGCTTTTATAAATTTGGTGAAAATCCATCCAGTAGTTTTTTTTTTAAATTACCAAAAAGTAGGTCTCTAAAAATGTGTTATATTTATGTCCGCTCCTCCGACACACTTCCCTGTTCGCTCTGCGGACAGGACACCGATTGGATGATCGGCTTCCGTCATGTCCGCGGACACACGACATGTTCGCTGATTGGTTGGAGTGAAGCGTGAGGTGTGTCAGATTTTTGGAAACACCCGCCATCTTGGATTCATGGACTGCGGCCGCTGTCCACGGACATTGCGGTAAAAACATATAAAAAAACACAAAATTGCACTTGTCAAATTTATCAAATAATCTCTGGGGAGGTGAGGGGTGAAGAGGATGTGATTGAATATGGCTGCAAGAAGCAAAAAAAAACAGGTGTTTTCACTGCAAAAGTCCGTTAACGATTTGGATGTTTGCGAACAGTTCTGTGAAGTTTGCGGACACCTGTGCATTACAGGGTTGGTGAAAAGCAGTTCATGAATGGCTTATAACTTTGGCGCCACTTAATGGAACTGCATGAAATATTGCAATTATATTCCTTACCTGATCCCGAATGTGTTTGCAAAGTTTGGTGGGATTCTGTAGAGAGGGGGCAAAATTAGAGGGGGGGTCTCAAAATAATGTAAAGGCTTATAAATGAGGTGCCATTTGACGAATCTACACTTAATTTGGCAAACTGATAATACATATAGATATAAATGTTTTTGCGAAGTTTGGTGGGATTTTGTCAAGAGGTGGCAGAATTAGAGATGGGGTCCCAAAATATTGTAAAAGCTTGTAAATGTGGTGCCATTTGAAAAATCTACACAAAGGTCTGCAAAAAGATTATAGATCTAGATATAAATGTTTTCGTAAAGTCTGAATGGATTTTGTCAAGTGAGGGCTAGGTTATATGATGATTGTATGTGCATACATTTGACACTTTTGAAAAAATAAAATACGGATGGATTTCCAGCAAACTTGTCTAAGGAGCATTGAGAAGGACCTAAAAGCATGGTTTTGCAAATGTGCCTGTGTTTTATTTTTTGACAAGTGTCATAATGTAGGTACAAAAAATTGTGATATATCTTTGGTGACTGAGGTGTAGCCTGTGGCCATGGGCAGTGGCCAAATTGTACAGGTCATGGAATAAGATCATGATCCAGACAATCTGGCTCCTGGCCATGACCACGAGGGACAAAACATGGGGTTAAATTGGCCATGTCCACCTGGGACTGGTTTTGTGGTAAAGTTATTCGAAAATGGGATAGATTTGAAAAGGAAGAAAAATGTGCTTGTTGTAATATGGTCATAGAGTTCTCTTTTTGCCTTCTGCAGGCTGCCATGGAAAGCAATGAGGGGCCCTGTATGGAACCCTCCCTTCGCTTTCCATGGTGGCCATCTTGGAAAAGGATTTTCCTTCCTACACCGGGACGCCGGAGTCCCTGGAACGGAGGATGAACGCCACAATATTCTCATTAGCATAACACAAAATGCAAATGGAAAGGTTGGAAAATCTTATTGAGTCTATGTACTTTACTGAGAAATATAAAGTAGATGGAGTCTATACGTTTTTTTAGTTCTATTTTTTAACTGCGAAGGGTGGTTCCTAAAGGAGCATTTCTTTTATTGTTTTGGATGTATTTTTTTTTTTGGGCAGGAGAGCTAAGAACGAAAGGTGGGGAGGGAAATGAGGGAAGAGGTACCAAACACTAATATGGAGGGGTAGATGGACAGGGGGAAATGTTGCCCGTGTGTTATTTCTAAGGTAGGGTGCAGTGTTTCACATGCTCCTTGATTACAGCAGTGGTGGTGGCTCTTGGGGTGGAGGGGTGGCATTAGCTGATGCCATTTTAAGATAAATAGCAGTTTTTCTAAAAGTATGTACTGTGTACTAGATTGTTAATGGATAATGGCCCTCATTACAACACCGGCGCTAAACCATGGCGCTATTAGCACCATGGTTGGTGCCGGTGTTGTAACGAGTACGCCATCTTGAAATGAGTAAATACCGCCCCATTCCAAGGTTGGCGGGGCAGTATTTCCCCATTTCACCATGGCCCTTCCCCATTCCCATTTTTGCCCCATAGGGCTCAATGGGAATGGGGAAGGCGGCAATTACGGTACCGTAAATTGCAGTACCGTAATTGCCTGCGAGGTCCCTTTGCAGGTCCCTACTTTAATGGCTGGTCCAGACCAGCCGTTCAGGTCGGGTCCAGCAAAGGGACCTCGTAGTAAGGCGCTAAGATTTTAACGGCGCCGCAGCCTTTTATGGCGCCGTTAACCACTTAGCGCCTGGGTCGTAATGAGGCCAAATGAGTAGGAATAGGTGGTGGAGCTGTGCAATGGACATTTTGAAGTTGAAAGTTCCTAGATCAGTAGAAAATGCAGTTCAGAACTGCCCTTGAAGCACAGATCTTTGGGGTAATTCATGGAATCAAGCACAGAAGTGGCACACGCGCCAGCCGCATGCGCCAAAACCCATTGTGACGCACTGCGTATTCATGGATTTAAACATGCATAACCAGCGATGGCGCAGCGTGGCGCAGCGACCCTGAAGCAGCTCCAGTTACGCTACCCGAACCCGCCCCTTGCAACAAAAACATCTGCACAAATCCCCTACATGGCGCAAAGGCCAGTGGACCAGCATACAGACCCCTCTGTGCTAAAAACGCCGCTCACCCCTCATGCGACAACCCAATCGTGTGTAAAACTCCTTGCGCACCCATCGGAATATGTTACCCCGCTAGCAGACCCCTTGGAACACACGTATCCTGCTCACGCCAGCCCAATCGCGTGTAAAACTCCACATGCACCCCTCGGAATACCTGTTCCCCGCTCGTGCCAGCCCAATCGGTGGAAAAAGTCCCCCCTGTGGTGTGGGCTTGTTGCGGGGGATGGGGAGGGTGGATGGGCTGCCTGTGGGGCATGGTCAGGGTGGATGGGCTGCCTACGGGGCATGGGGAGGGTGGATGGGCTGCCCGCGGGGCATGGTCAGGGTGGATCGGCTGCCTGCGGGGCATGGTCAAGGTGGATGGGATGCCTGTTGGGCATGGGGAGGGTAGAAGGGTTGCCTGCGGGGCATGGTCTGGGTGGATGGGCTGTCTGTGGGGCATGTCCAGGGTTGTTGGATGCTCCCCGGTGGTGTGGGCTGCCTGCAGGGGGCGCATGTGGCTGCTCACCACACGGGTGCGCAAACATGGGGGTGTGCAAGTGTCCTTTTCATGCGATTCCGCTGGCACAAGCGGGGTACTCATATTCCGGGGGTGTGCGAGCAGTTTCACATGGCATTGTGCTGGCACTAGCAGGGTATGCATATTCCAGGGATGTGCAAGGAGTTTCACACGCGATTGGGCTGGCATGAGCGGGGTATGCGTATTCTGGGGGTGCGTGAGGAATTTCACACGCGATTGGGCTGGCGCAAGCGGGGTACGTGTATTCCGTTGGTGCGCAAGGAGTTTCACATGCGATTGGGCAGGTGCAAGCGGAGTGCGTGTTCCTCGTGCACCCCCGGAATATTCCCCCGTGAGCATGACAGTAGGCATGTCTCCAATCATGTTCAGCCCCAGTGATGGCAACCTGCCAGCAGGCCCCGACTCATGTCCCCCCATCACCACCCCCAGTGACGACCACCTGCCAGCAGGCCCCGACTCATGTCCACCCAACCAACACATTGTCACAACATACATGTATGTAGCAAATGTCCACCCAAATCCCACCCCACGCTGCCCCCCCACAGTGCAACTCCACACCCATCCATTGTCCCCACTTCCCAGTACAGGCGCCATGGCATGTCATGCACAGAAGCACACATGCATGCACCCAAAGACATGCCCAACATGACCAAACAGCAGTGACACAGGACTGAGGCAATGACGACTGACACATGCACCAAACTAATGAGAGCAGACAACACAAATATGTGAACTGATGAAAATGTATTAAAAAACAGAAATCTCCCAAACGAAAAACAACCATGACAAGGAACAATAAATGAATGTGAACTGAACTGAAATGCAAATAAAAAAAATAAAAAATTAAAACAAAAGGAAAACCTCCCAGTGGTCCATGTCCAGAAAACAAAATTCAGAATCCAAAGGGTAAATTAAAAAAAAAACCATTCCATCATGGGTGTCAAAAACATAAAAGAATAAAGTCCACAGTTCCAGAAATATGTACAATGAAAGTTCTTAGGGTCCATGATCCCAAAACCAAATGAAACCTATTAAAAATTCTACAAAAATACAACTTTGTACAAAAAGTGGAGCAATGTCCAGAGACTCCAAAATAAAAATAAAAGGAAAGGAAACTTAACTATATACAATTGCGGCGGACTAGTCCTACAGCTCACTGTTCTTACCAAGAATCTTGGCCAGGGAATCATCGAACTCCGAGTCTATGTCCAAGAGGCGGGACTGGGCTCTATCCTCGAGTGCTCACAGGGACGCCGACATGCGCTCCTCCAACTCCCTGCGAGTCTCCTCGAGAAACTGTGCCTGGCTAAATGCCCGCCCCATGGAGTTCTCCGCCCTGACTATGGTGAGCCGTGCCCTCTCTGCCCGCCGCCGCTCTGCATCCATTTGCTGGCCCATCCGCTACCACACGGAAGACACACATAGTCCAGGGACCTCCTGCCCTTCGACCAATGACTGCCCATGTGATGTTGTATTCCCCGATTCCAGACGCCTCCTACGTCGAGCCTGGTGCTGCTGCCGTGATGTCATCTGCCTGTGCCACCATGACTGGCTCCGAAATGCTGACGACCCCCGCGGCTGTCGTGGACGTGCCCTGCTGAAAGTTGCCTGCACATCCTCCATTACCAGGGATCCTGTTGCTTGGGTGACCACCTCTGAGGAACCTCCGACTCCCGACTGTGGCAGGGATGGGATCTCCACCGCGGTGGATGAGGCAGGTCCACAGGGTCGCAAGAGCGGCCAGGATATATAGGAACCCTGCGACAATGAGCCGTCCTAGCCAGTTCAAGATGGCACACAGCTGTTTGTGATGATGTGCATTGTCCTTTCTGGAGACACCGACTAGGACGGGCTCAACCCTGTCACGGATTGTCTCGTCCGCAGGTAGAGGAAGGTCAGTTGATGTGGACACATCATCTACTTGCGGACGGGCCTGGAATGAGGCATCCCTGGTGGTGCAGAGAGATGCAGTTGGAGAATTAGGGACAGGATTACGCACAAGCACCTCCGCAGCGGCCTGTGCTGCCTCCTGCCCCTGTCCATGCACTGCACCACTTGCACCAGTGGAATCACCCCCACCAGGCCCCACATGTGGATCTAATGCAGCCTCCTCCTCCTCACCCACCACTGTCCTGGATGCCTCTCCACCGTCTTCTGCATTTTTCTGTCCCCGTGGGTTCACACCTGCCGCTTCTGCTGCCGAGGAGCCCACTACCAACCTTGGCCTCTTGGGCCACCCCTCGGCAGCTGCGGCCGTAGTGGCAGACACGGCACCAGTCCCCTCGCTCTCAGAAGATGGCATAACCTGGTAGGGTGACAGGGCCTTGCGTCTCCAGCCTGTGGAGGCATCCCCGCCGCTCTGCTTCACAGTGCTGTCTCCACCCTCTTCTTCACTCGCCACCATGGAAAGGGAAACATTGAACACAAGCATCAGGTTACTGAACGTAAGTCTGCTAGACACAAAGCAAATGCACATGGGTGGCACTGCCGTATGTCATAGCCATCATCACCTTCCACAATACACAGGTCCTTGCCAGCAACACACATGCACATACACCACCGTACAGTCATGCATCCATCCATGTCCACCTTCCATCACAGTGCAATCATGGACACCTAGGCCACAACAGTCAATGCACGCATCGAGATGTGCATGTGTCATGCATCCATGGCATTTCCCAGTCACATACTCACCACTCAGTAACACACACATGTACACCATGCATGTCCATTAGGGTGACATCAGCATCCATGATTCACACAACAGACATGGCCAGGTACAGACAAAGGCATGCAATCATGTGTGCGTCGTCACATGCAGGTGCACATCATGCATAGCAACACATTGTTGTTGCACATGCATGACTGGACTCGTATGCTTCACTGTCATGTCCCTGCACACAGATATCCATTCATCGGGCATGACAGACATACGTCCAAGGTACACGCACCTCACACACCTCAACATGCATTATGCTGGAAATTAACACATGGGCCCTCATTACGACCCTTGCGGAATTCAGAAAACGATGGCGGAAATGCAATACCGCCATCGAATAGCGCTCGGTGCGACTATGACCCGTCACCGCAAAGTACGAAGCCATTAGCGACACCGTAGTGAACGCCAACGCTAACTGCACCAAGCACGCGCGCGCGCGCCATGCCAAACCGCAAACACCACCATGGCGCAAGGGTACGCCAATTCCGACCCTAGCGGACATGTACCTAACGCCATCAAGCATGGCGGAATGTACCATTCCGCCATGGTGAGAAGTACGGCATCGCGAATCAACCGTAAACGGCCCCACTGAGTGCCTGTACACCGCTCCCTGCCCACAAAGTACAACTCCCCGTAGGTGCAATGAAGTCACAATGCAACCATTGAAATGTACAAGTCACCCATGCATGCCAACGAACAAAAGAAACACAACAGGGGCCAATGGGAGCTGCAGGGCACAGATGGCACGAATACAGAAGCCATCCCAATGGACATGACCACAGTCCCCCACCAAGAAACGCACGCAAACACAGGCACCTGTGACCAGCAATATTCCGAGAATCACATCATTCCACCAGTCCACCTGGCTGACCGGCATCTGTTACACAAAGCCCAATCCCCCGCCCCTGAGCATGACAACATTCAAACTGTCATATTGGCAGCCCCCATCCCTGACCTCACGGGCTTCGTAGGCAAACGCGCCCAGTACAGTACCACGCAACTAAACTCCGAAGCTGGAACCCAATGCAGATCTCCTCACAATACATCGCCCCCCGAATAGGCATATGCCACATCACTTGCAAAGAAAAACGCTACACGGGCCAAATCAGAATAGAAATTTAATGCACATCAAAATCACCAAGCCCATACAGCCATCAGGCCATGAACTCCAAAACACTTTTCACCATTGTGGGCTGCATCCGCAAGAAATGACCAGCCACTACTTGTGTGACGCCCTGTTCCCTCATGGTACACAGAGCCACATTCACGTACGAAAAGGCAACATGGAAGCGCACAGAACCACAGGGCCGTCCCAATGGGGAGGCACTAGTCCAGCTGAAAGGCCGAAATGTTGCTCCGAGCCACCAGTACTGCGTAAGGGCATGTGGGCCATTGGCGATCGTCCCATAAGATCGTAATGCTGCTCCACTGATTAACACGAAGCAGCAGGTGTCGGGAGTAAAACCCATCTGCAGGAGTGGCATACAGATGGCAGTGGCAAAAGGGGAGGAGATACCTGTCAACCAAAAGAAAAGAAAAAGAACAGAATGGCCATCAGAACTACATTCGAACAACTCACTTCAATGATCACACTAAATCCACAGCCATATGCATGCTAGCCCACTCCAAAGGATCATCACCACCCCAAAACCACTTGCGACTCATAACCATCTATATCGAGGTGCAAACACCATCACAAACGAGTGTACCTGTGCATGCGTCTGTCAAAACAGAATCCATCAGATGGGAATGTTAACGTGCATGGACACAAGTGTCTGAGGGCGCGTCGAGACAGGGAGGGCTCAACAAGGCCAGATAGACGATGGTCCCACTATGGCAGCCCTGCATCACATAGCGTAGGGGAGGCGGATAGATCCCAAGAAGCCCTGTACATGGCAAACTCTGTATCAAATCACCTGCCCATGCATCCATTCATCATTCCCTCATCCCGGGATTAAAACGCCTGAATATTTACTCACATAACATTAGAAATATCCATTGAGTCTGTGCGTTATGCAGCCTGCAAAATCCACAGTGCCCCAGCCCGTAATTCCAGTGTAGTGAAGTAACATGTATTTGGGAACGTCCGGCCTCTTCGCCCACGTCGCTATTGCGCATCCCAAACTATTCATATCAATCATTGCATCCTCGCCATGGCCCCTGTCTCAAGGACATTGAACAATAGTACGTTATATTTGCAGTCAGACCTGTGGGCATTTCCTCGCCGCTAGCTGAAAACCGAAAGCGCCGCCCTTCGAATTCCTCATTTGCAACATCACGTCGAAGAGGCATCTGTGGCCGTTTGAAATCACTAATTATTCCATCGAGTGCGGCTGTGTGTGAAAATGGCAACTGCCTTCACCTACAAATGGGACGCCCCGCCCGTCGTTGCAACTCGGTACAGTGATGCATGAGGGCCCACCGTTACTCGAGTACTACGTTCCACTGACCCTTCACAAGTCTGTTCGCGACTGCACAGATAGTATGTGAAACAATGGGACCACAGCAGAATGAACATATCAACCAATCTTACACGGCCATCGGGTACAAATACATGATTGCAATAGCAAGATGCCATTCCCCGAATTGCAGCGTTGTGCGCGGGACGTGCTCGGCCAAAGGGGAGAGCAGTTTGCACAGGTGGAATTAATCACCACAGGTGGAGGCCATACAGCCTGAAAACACATAAATTGCACAGCCAGTCTCCTCCCACAACCACACCGAAATGCTACCGGCAGGACTCGCGATGTTGGCCCTGGGGGACCTGATAGCACTGCAAGTACTCCAACTCCAAGAAGAAGACGAACACCAACTACAACCGGCCGCACGGAGGAGACGCAGGAGGAGGAGGAGGCCAAGGCAGGGCCAGCAAGGGCCGCCAGCACAGCCACTACCACCACGCAGGCAGCCCGCAATCCCACGCCTCCGAGCACATCCGTTCAACCTCACTGATGAGCAGATCCACACCCTCTACCGTCTGGACCGGGACACCATAGCCGCCATTGTGGACATGACACAGGCTGACCTTGTCAGCATGATAGATAGCCCAACCGCCATCCCACCCCTACTGAAGGTGGTGTCTGTACTCCACTTCCTGGCCACAGGCACCTACCAGCACACAGTCGGACAGTTGCATGGCATTTCTCAGCCACTGTTCTCACGGACACTATTTCAAGTGCTCGATGCCCTCCTGCAGCACGCAGACGACTACATCTCTCTACCACGCTCGGAGCAGGAAATTACCAACACAAAAGTGGGATTCCATGCACTTGCCGGCATACCGGGTTGCATTGGTGCCATCGACTGCACCCATGTGGAATTGGTCGTCCCACATGCCATGGAGGCCCAGTACCGCAACCGAAAACAATTTCATTCCCTGAATGTACAAATGGTGTGTGACTCCAACAGGATCATTACACATTGTTGTGCCCGATTCCCTGGATCAGCCCATGATTCTATGGTCTTGAGGAACTCTACAATACCACGCTACATGGAGCGACACGCAGGGAACAGATCCTGGCTACTCGGTGAGTCTCATTACATGCATGATTATTTGGGGTATGTGATTTGGCAATGACCTGGCAGGAAGGGGGGCGGTGTGCGTACGTAGCAATGGCATTCCACATCATACGTTTCTCGTCCACATACAGGTGATGCTGGATATCCACTGAAGAGATGGCTCCTCACACCAGTCCGGAACCCACTGGACCAGCATGAGGAGGACTACAACCATGCCCACTCACGTACCCGTGTAGTCATTGAACAGGCATTCGGCCTACTGAAGACTCGTTTCCGCTGCCTCAGCAGGTCTGGCGGGGCACTCCTGTACCGCCATGAGAAGGTTGCAAAGATGGTCATGGCATGTGTCATGCTCCACAACATGTGCGTACGTAGAAATGTGCCCATGCCCCCTGACGCAGAACTGCAAGCACCTGATGATGGTCATGATGAGGGTGGGGATGTGGCAGCACCTCATGGAGTCTGCGAGGCACCGGAGGCCCGTGACATTCGTCAGCATCTCATTGATGCATGCTTCTAGCACTCACGCCTGGTGGCTGATACATGGACACGGGACTCGTGGCACTGTGTGTGTCTGGGACATGCACAATATGGACTGTACGCCTATGATGGCCTAGTACACAAAGATCAATGTCCACACATCTCATTGGTTGATCGTGCACTGTTTATGGCATATGTGATATCATGTTGAACACCCTATCGCCCCGCCACCCAAGTGAGCCCAACACACCCCCTCCACTCTCCTACCTCCCCCCCGAACACCAGTGTCCAAAGATGCTCATTGTCAGTGGGCTGTCGCTATTGCAAGCCCCCTCTGCGGGTATCAGGGGCACCCCTGCCTGTGGAGCGCAGGTTCCTCCCAGATCTACGTTGGGGGCTGCCCTGGACGGAACTTGCAACGGATGATGTGTCTGCCTGCTCACGTCCATGCATGTCCCTAAGGGTTTGCGAGAGCTCAGTGAGCACACGGCGCACTGCGGCAAGTTTGGCACATACGTCTTTGGACGTCGCATGCAGTTCCCCCCTCAGGCTCTCGGTGCTTCTCTCCATTTGGACTCTCAGGCTCTCGGTGCTACTCTCCATTTGGACTCTCAGGCTCTCGGTGCTACTCTCCATTTGGACTCTCAGGCTCTCGGTGCTACTCTCCATTTGTGCCCTTAGCGTCTCTGTACCTCTCTCCATTTCTGCCCTAAGTGTCTCAGTTGATGTTTCTATGTCTGCCTTAGTGCCCCCACATTCATCGGCATGGTCCTTGAGGAGCGTGGCCAGTTGCTGCTGTTGCACGATTAACTGGTCGAGGGACTGTTGCCTCTGCTGGGCCATGGCCATTTGCGGGGGTGTCACAGAGGGGCTGTTGTCCTCATGTTGCCTTGCCACAGGGCTTGTGGGGGATGGCCAGTCGTCGTCTTGTGGGTGCCCCTGCGTGGTATCCTCATGTTGTACGGGATGGGACAGACAGGGGGATTGGGACAGGTCATGGATGGATCTGACTTCGACATCCCCGTTTTCTGTGTCGGAGCATGCTGCCATCAATGGGGTGTCACCTATGGTGCTGCTGCCACCAGAGGCAGTGCCTTCTGTGGCATCCATTGGGGGGACCTGTGGTGGTGGTGTTGTGGGCATGCTGGCTGCTGGGGTGCCTGTTGATGTTCCCTCCTCTGTGCTGCCACCTGATTTGTGCTGCTGCCGTGTCTTGATGCGTGCAGCTGAGGTGGAGGGTCTCTGGCCGTTGGTCTTGGCCCTCTTTGCAGGTGTGCTGGTAGGGGTGTCCTGAAGCTCGTCGTTTGGATCGGACCCTGTGGTGGAGTAAAGGAGGGCGAGGGTTATTGATGGGTCTGTGGGAATTGGAATGGCATTGTATCACATGCATTGGGGTGGTACCTGAGGGTGATTTGGGTCGGGGCCTTGGAGGTGCTTTCATTTGTGTGTGGAGTGAGGGTGCAGTTGTTTGGCAGCCTGCAGTTAGGGTGTGCCTGCTGCACGTGTAGTGCGTGTTTTAGGGGTTTTTAATTATTTATGTATTTATTGTGGGTTTTAACGTGCGCTATCAGGCCGATGTGTGTGGACGTTCTCCTGGACATGTGTTTCTGTTGCACTATGTGGACGCATGGTACTTCACATGGATGGACTGTGTGGATTTGGCATTGTTTTATTTGGCCCACCTACCTGAATCTTCGGATGTCTGCACTCCTTTCTCCATCCCTCCGACTCCCTCTATGCTCTCCATTCCGATGGTGGAGGCACAGATTTCTTCCCAGGGGGTCAACTTGATGGGTGATTCAGGACCTCCCCCGGTGGCTGTGGCAATGTTGCGGTTGGCAGAGAGTATGCTGCGGACGCGTTTCCGCAGGTCGTCCCATCGCTTGCGGCATTGCTGTGGGGTGCGGGGTGCGGTCCCCACCGCACTTACCCGCTGTGCCACCAGAGCCCATATGGCCTTCTTGTTTGCAAGTGCCGTTCTGGTCATTTGCGTGGAGAAGACGACGGCAGCATTCTCCTGGAGGGTCTCTGTTAGCACGGTGAGTTCCTCACGGGAGAAGTGGACCTGCCGCTTGCGGTCGCACGCTTTCTTCGCTACTTTTCCCATTTTTCTTGGTTTCGCTAGGGTGGATGACGGGTTGGGGTGTGTTTCAGGGTAGTGATTTTAGTGGTTGTGTGGTTTTAGTGGTTTTATAGGTGTACGGCGGGATGTTTCCCGTTCCGGGCCCATGTTTTTACTTCCGTTTCCGTATATTTCCGGTCACCGTACTTTCCGGTAGGCGCACACTGCGGTGACCGCTAAGAGGGGTGGCGGTATTGCACCTAGGGCGCCGTACGGCGGCGGTGTGGGCCGTTTTGGGGTCATTTCCGCCATCGCGGACTTTGCACTTCCGCCATGGCGTGGTGCTCGTGCCCGATGGGTCGGAATGGGCCGCACTTTGCTCCTTCGTGCAATGGCGGAAACGCTATTTACGCTGTGGCGGTCCGGTCAGTCACTTTCCGCCAGGGTCGTAATGAGGGCCATGGACACTTACCACTCGACTCCGGATGGGTCTGCATCTCGAGGACCTGGTGGTGAAACGCTGGGTTAATGTGCTCCAGGACCATCTTCTGGATGTTGGTCAGCTGGTCCCGGTGCTGCACATCTCCACAAGGATCAACGAGGCACCGGGCCTTCCTGAGGGCCCTGGACCTGAAGTCCTCTCAGCGCTTCAGGACACATTTGTAGTCGCGGGATGCCACTCCCTCCGTGTTGATGGCACCCATAATGTCCTTCCAGATCCTCCTTCGTCCATCCCTGTCGAGGCGCGAACTTGAGAAGAGGGCATCATAATTCCCCAGGACTCGCTCCACCAGGATGGCAACTTCATTTTCAGTGAAGCTGGCAGCCCTCTGCCTCTCTGACTGGGGGTTGCCACTGGCCCAGATGGTGTTAAGTCAGACATGGCAACCCCAGAGGCAGGTGTGGGTGGGCAACTTGGTCCTGGGGCTGGGCTGTGGAGCGATGGCACACCAGTCGGGAGTCTTCTGGGTCAGCAGAGGTGGTCTCAGGTACAAGATGCCTGGCTATGGCTTCTGTACAGGCACCAAATAGCAGGGCACTTTGGCAGCAGGCAAGCTGGCAGCAGCAGATGGCTCATAGGAGGCTGCTCAGGGCTCTGGGGGGGCAGGTAAATGGCCTTCTGGGCAGGAGCGTGGTCTTCCGTGTGTTGTCGCGTGGCCAGCTCAATGCAGAGTGATTTAGCATGTGAAAAAACAGCACGTCAGTGTGTAATTTGAAGAAAGGGCCTTAGCGTGTAAGCGCGTAAGTAACGTGATGTGCGCGGGCGTTTCCCTCGGCACGGGTGCAGAGTGAATCTGCATGTGCAAAAACAGCATGTCCACGTGTGAATATGTGTAATTCGAGGAAAGGGCATAAGCACATAAGTGACATGACGCACGCAGGCATTTCCCTCGGCTGGGGTTAAAGATGTACATGCTTTTTGTGGAGACGGACACATGTGTTGCTACTTTTTGTTGTTTCACCTGCCATCACTTAACAGTGATCAAGGACGTACCTCTTCTTTTGGCAGGGGTCTTGCCTATGCGTGTTTTTCTTTCCCACGCTAGTCCAACGCTGAGATGTGCATGCTATTTTTCCCACTGCGGGTCCCCCTGTGTATCGCGTACCGGTTTTCGAGGTCATAGTAGCCTGTGTGTCCCATGCGTATGTGTTTTTGTGTCCCTGGGTGCCACCGCGTACGGCGGGAGGTTAATTCCACACACGTGAGCTACCAGGGGGTTGCGTGCACGTTTTCATTGCATATTTGGGGTTCTTCAGCATTGTGTGACCTGTCATTTTAAACCAGGGGTCACATACAGCCTTGTAGGAGCACAGGGGTGCTGTTTACATCATGTACCCCGCCCCTTCACACCACTTGTCCAGGTCAATTGTCGTGTACGGCTCCCATTGGCACTAGTACATCCGTGCCATGTTTGGGAGGCCACAAAAGGTGAGGGGCGCCTCATTTGGGCATCCTCCTCGTGGTGGGAATGATCAGGGACATGGCCGGTGTGACCAGAGAGTAGGGGGAGTCCAGGGTGGCCAGGGTGGCTGCAGAGGGGGAAGAGTCAGGGGTGCGCCACTTGGGCAGGATGTTATGCCACATGTTGGTGCAGTCATGCCACCACCCCCTGCGGCTCCGGGAGATGCAGCTCTTGCATCTTGCACTGGCGCCCATGTGACCTGGCAGTCACTTTAATCTACTTTCATGGGGCCAACGGTAGTGGTGGCTGCAGGTGCAGCTGTGGAGACGACCACCCAGGCTCAGGGTCAACCAGCGCATGATGCGTTGGCACCTGAGGACTCCCAGGCTGAATTCCAGGTGGACAGGAGGCAAAAGCAATGTGCACGCAGGGATGCTCTGACTGAGGCACATGTCCCTGGGGTGGTGTTGCCATCTGCTGCCCCAAGCAGCCGGGTGTTGGCAACTGCATGGGCAGATGCAGCCAACACCACCCCGGCTGCGAGTCTGCCAGCCAGGACTGTGTCAGTCATAGACCTTGGCACTGCGGCTGTTGCTGTGCTGGGTCCTCTCAAGAGCACCCAGCAGCCTCTGATGCAAGTCAGGGCTTCCCTCAGTTCCACCTGTCACTCCCTTGGTCCAGTCCACCAGCGCCACGGCCCCTACTGATCAGGGCGGCATTTGCCAGTCAGGTTCCGTACCACTGCTCAAGAGGAGGAAGGTTGCTCCTGCGCAAGAGGCTGGGACCCCAGACACGGCTACGACCTCCGGCACATTGAGGAAGAAGCCTTTCAACAAGCAGGAACTGGACTTCCTTGTGGGCTACGTGTCGGAACACGAACGCAACATAGTAGTGGGCCCAAATTGCCATACTATGCCTGCCCAGTGTTGGGCACACTGGAAGCATGTTGCAGATGGTGTTAGTGCATTCGGATATGAGGTGCGCGCAGCACAGTACTGCAAAAAGCTTTGGGATGACCTCCAACGATGTTCTAAGCAAAAGCGTGCCTCCAATTATGCAATGACTCAGGTGACTGGCAGTGGGCCACCACCTGAGGAGGAATAACTCATTCTGCACGAGGAGATCGCTGCAGAGTTCATCCCAGCACAATTAGTCGAAGGAGTGGAAGAGATGCAGGATTACGATGCTCCGTCCGGTGAGTGTTGTTGTGTTTTTGTCCAGCCCATGCGTTGTTTGCTTGTGGGATGTGTTGTGCTTGACTGCCAGTACATGCTATGTGTACATGGTTCTCATGTGCGAGTCATGCAATGCTTCACTAATGTGTGCCTGTTGTGATGCCTGCTGGACATGTGAAGTAGACAGGGACTGTCCTCATCACCACACATGCACTCTACTCACATTCTAGTCACCCGTCTGCCCCCCGGTCAATGTTCCAGCTCACTGAGATGTCTGCATGTAGCCTGTGGTGTCTTTCCAATCAGCACTCGGATTATGTCATCGCATGACTGACGTGCATGTGTGTTCAGCCTGCATGCGGGTACTCCACACGGGCATGCTTCCTTGCCCCTCCACCACCCTGCACCTCAATTTCACTATGGCACTGGTGGGTAACATGTTGGACTACTGCAATGGCCTGTTCGACGCTCATGTACTTGCACACTTCCCCCTGCCAACCTGCCAGACACATACTGTGGGGTACATCCTTTTTCCTTGATGCAGGGTGTCTCACTCAGACTGTGCAGATGGCAGATGCTCCCCGGGGACATGAGTGCCCATTCATGATCCATGTGCATTCCATGCACACCCCTATGTGTCCTTGGCAGGATGATCATTGTAGTACGTGTTCCGGATTACATACGTATCATGGCATTTGGTCATCCATTCCATGCTCACTCTGGATCAGTCCTGCATCACGCACATGTTTAGGATGTCATTGTCTGTGTGGGGCAGAGGCCTCCCACTGTTGCAGGCCCACTGACTCTGTTCAACTGGCGTAGTGCATTCTGCATGAATGGGTGTACTACTGACAGTTCATCATGTGTCCTGCTTACTGTCCCATTCTCATCTGCTGTGGTGTCAGTTGACTGAGATGATGCAATTGATGCTACTCAACACTGTCTGCCAATACACAGTTCTCTGGTCTACCTTACATTTCCATGCCATGCCTATTGCATTTGCACTAAGGGGAGGGGGTCGTTAACTGTAGCCATGCAACCCAGTGCATGCACATTGCACATGATGGCTGCACTTGCCCTTACACTGCCGTCATATTAAGTGATTGACATCAAAACGTACTTGTTAATGTAGATTGTTGGTAACATACAGATGTACTGCACTGCACCCTCCCACTTCTGAGCCATGTTACACTGTTGCACATGCCTACTCAATGCTGCCATGTCAAAGTGGCCTGGCATGTATGTTCAGATATTCATCACTTCACTGTTATGAAACGCACTGGCACAGGTGCATCCTGTGACACATGTTCTCTGTATTGGAACACCCTAGCTGGTGTTTAGCAACGTTGATTGGTCATCCTGCGGGCTGTACTAACTGGTATATCCCTCAGATTGATTATAGCCCGCTAATTGGGTTGTAATTACTGTGGAGCTGCCTGCACTTGTGTATGTGTACACTTTCACATACATCAAAGTAAGCAGAGTTGAAGCTGCTTGCTTTGCTGATTAGGATGCTGTTCATATACAACATAAGGGTGTATATGAACACGGGTGTATTTGAACACTTTCACATACACATATGCAAGTAGCTTTGACATTGTGTTGTGCAACATTGCAGCTACCTACTTAGGTGTGTGTGTGACAATGTTTATTTACACATGTGTTCTCAGCAACATTTTTGTGAAATAACTAATATGTCGTTATATTACGGAAATGCTGCTGAGATTTCAGCATTGCGCCCGTTATGTTAAACCGGTACAATCCTGAAGGTGCACTATCATGCACTACGATCACACCCAGGCCCACTTAGCAATACTGGTGGAGCCTGGGCGTGGTGATTAGACACACTGAATCATGTTTTTGGCACATTCAATGAACAAAGTGCTGAATCAGACCCTGAAGGGTGTTCTAGAAGCATCATGGACGGCAGCTCGGACCGTACTGGGCGTTATGGTACCTCATACCTCGTTGAAGGCCTTCGCTTTTCTAGGGACATTCACTATGTCTTCAGGGCCCATGACGCCTGGTACGGGCCGAGCTGCAGATTGATGAAGCTATATTGGTGAAGATGATTTAGTGATGCATGTCTACATGCATATTACGTGTGTCATGGTGTGTTTTGATTCATTTGCAGCGGTGTCCATTTGGCTGTTCAAACATGCTTATGCTACGTGCCATCTCTTTGTTGGCATCTATCATTTCTGCCTGTGATATGTGCCTGCCAGAGGTGGTGTGTGATGCAGGTGGTATACTACATTCAGTACATGTGTAGGCTTTGCAATTTACACCCATCCATTTCAGCTTTCGGGCTGCCATTGCATATCAACGCCACTGGATGCATGCCGGAACTTGAGTTGTGTGTGACATGTCTTCTTCATGTGTTGGCTGTCGATGTAGTGATCTCTATGTGTGTGGAGGGTTATGTGCTGCTGACATGTGTACTCATGTTTGTTTTGTTCACGTTACAGGTGATGATGCAATGGAGCCAGAGGATGGTGAAGTCATTCCAGACACAGGGTTGCTTTTACACCAGCAACCTGGCACAAGTGGGGGTCGTGGGGTGGTTGGCCACGAGAACCCATTTGTGCTCCAGACCATTGTGTCAAGGTCTGGCAATCAGTCAAGCTCTGATGAACACTCTGAGCACAATGTTCAGCTGGATGCGCATCATGATGATTTGTCGCTGCTGAGTGATCCTGATGTGGATGATCTTCTGTCCGCAACACCTGCAATGAGGGGCCAAACAGTGTTGGAACGTCCGCCTGTGGGGGTTCTGGCCACACAGTCACACTCCACAGCAGTTGCTGATGTGCCTGGGGCATCATGTCAATGGAGGGATGCAGTCCTGCAGCCGTGGGCGGTGCCAATCCAGCAAGGAACATGGCTCCTTGGATCCCACAGGTGTAATGTCTTGCAACGCAGTGGCCGTGCGCCACTGGGGAATACTTAGTGGGAGCAATCCATGCATGCCAGTTCACAGCAACAGGGGGCAGCTATTGATAAAATTGCTCAAGGCATGGAAAGTGTGGCCCCAATCCATGATAGGCAGGTGGAGTTCCAGCAGCAGGCAGCCTAGTCCATGTGGCACTCACTCAGGCTGGGCATGGCGACCTCAAACAGGGCACGCCGGGCTGAAATGGTGTCTCTGCGCGAAGCACTTGCTGCTCAGGCAGAGGCACACAGGGAGGCCCTGAGGGATGATCACCAATCCCTCAGATCTACTCTGGGTGTGCTCAGTATGTCCCAGAGGCAGCAGTCAGAAGAGAGGTTGGAGCACCATCTCGGCTGAGCTATTTGCATGCCGGGAGGTGCTCCAGATGTCATGTGAGGTCATGCAGGCAGAACTCCGTGTCACACGTGCTACCTTGCAAGAGGAAGCACGCGCATCACGTGAGGTGCTGCATGCTGACCTACGTGACATTGCCACACAGGACCAGGCTTACCAGACCTGCATGCGTGCTATCATCAAGGGGCAAGCAGTGGATAGGCAAGGTCAGGCAACTGTGCCACGGCCACCTTCTGATTTCAATGCAGAAGGTGAGTAGGATGATGACTTATCTTCCACACAGGTCGGGCCGTGCAGGCTTTGAGCCCATGGAGGTTTAGTTTTTTATCTCAACATCATCGCATGTGGGTGTTGAGGTGCACCCTGTACCTCCCCCCTGCTGGGTACCCCCATCCCCCTTGGGTCGTATGGGGCCATTTCTTTTTTTAAATTATATTGTTTGTCTATTGTGCATTTATGTGACGGTGTGATGCTTTGTGACTTTTGAAAGCTTCTACTGTGTGTTCCAGCTGGTCACATACAAGCTTGTCTTGTGTATGTGTTTGTGGCTTGGGGTCCTGACACATATGCCACTCCTGCTTCCCCTTTCCATGGGCTTGCAAGGATGGTTCGGTGTAACAGCAAATTACACAGGGGCATTGGACTTTCGTTACATCTGTGGCCAGCTTGCAGTCCTTCTTGTGTATACACCCCTAGTGGGGATTATGGATGTTTTCTCCACGGCATGTCTCCAATCAATTTTGGTGAGTGCATTTTTTAACTGTGTTTTTATTGATGTTGATTGTGATGTTTTTTTTCATTACTTGCCTGTATACGTGCTTTATGCACTTCATGCTGTAAATGGTAGCCTGCACCCTTTAGCTGTCAAAGCCACACTGATCATGGGAGGGGGCCGTGTGGTGACAATGTCAAGTTGGTACACTTGGGCTACAGTGATTGGTCACTGTCTGATATTGTCAATGTGGGGTACTATGTACATGATGTGTTTTGCTGGTCAATGTATTTTTCTGTGTTGGGTTTACTTTTCAGGTGTCAGGGGATTGGTGTGGTCTATCACACTGGGGGTTCCACAAGGGCAATGTTCACATGTGATGTGTACAGGACACTGAGGGTCACTTCATTTCACATGCTTGATTGAGTGCATGTCCCTGCTGACACACACACTTACACAACGCACCACCACACATACAACCACCCATCCATGCCTACACGTGCACACAGATTGCCTTCTCTGCCATGCTGTGTCCCTGCAGCGCATGATCACTTACAATTTTCGGATAGTGTACATGCCTCACAGGGTGATTTTTGTTGCTTGGCCATTTTTATATGGATGTTCAAGGTAAATCCCCAACGCATTGGACGCTCACTGTGCTGTGTGCTGAGCGGTGTGTTGCAGGTGGGATACACACAGCACACGGTTTTGGTATTTGCGGATTTGGGTTTCCCAATGTGCATGCCAACCGGCATTCTGTCTTTTGTTGATGGTACCGCTGGTGGCATGCATTTGTGTATGACTTTTGTGTAGGAGGTTGTTGGTCACTCATTTCATCTGATTCCATGTCAGGTGTAATTGTCTGAGGCCTGTTTCCATTTATCACGTGGCACTTTGTGATGATTTTTTTCATGTGTTGCCTATTTGGTTTGCTCTTTTGCTATTGCATGCCATGTGATGGCATGGCCAATGAGGGTCTTGGGGGTTGGGAGGGTTTGGGTGACATACCAGTGATTTTCATGGCCTTTTTTGCAGGGGGGTGGTGGGATATGCATGATGCATATGTTCCTTTTGTTCACAACGGATTGGTTATATTTAGGTAGCTAGGGATGCATACAATGTAGCACTTCCGTGGAACCATTCTCAGGGTGGTAAGGTTGTGACAGTTGACTGTCTCTTTGTCATCATCAATTGTCACCTGGTATGTTACAGACCAGTGTGCACTCCACAGGGGTGGGAGTTTAGGTGAAAAATGTGGCCACAAGCTGGGTCCGGGCTGCCTCGCCACATGCCCTTTCCCCTCCCAGGCGCAGCGCATGTGCGTGTGGTTGGGGATGTGGGGGCACCACCATGTCCACCGGTATACCCCGCCATGTTGCAACATTGTGCAGGACACATGCTGCCACAATGATCCTGCACACTACGGGGGGGTGCATTTAGTAGCTGCCCGGCAGAGCGGTGAAGGGAGCGGAAGCGTGACTTTAGCAATCTGAATGTGCGCTCCAATATGGCTCTGGTTGTATATATGGGCTGCATTGTATCTTACCTGGGGTGGTGTGGTGGGGTTCCGTATTGGCATCATCATGTGGGTGCTCAGAGGGTAGGCACTGTTCCCTGGGGAGGTGATGATGGTTGTCATTAGTTGAGTTTGTGTATTTGTCTGTGTGTGACATGCATGCATGTGTTCAGACATTTGTACTGTATGGGAGGATTGGTCCAAGAGACCCCCCTCCCCTGCAGCCTCTCCCCCTTGTGAAGTCCATGGCTCGTCGGGGGTTCCCCCTGCCACCAGGGCCCAGGTGGCGGGTGGACCACTGGCTGAAGACATTGACCAAACATACTGTA
The DNA here is from genome assembly GCF_040938575.1 of Ambystoma mexicanum. Classification (NCBI taxonomy): domain Eukaryota; kingdom Metazoa; phylum Chordata; class Amphibia; order Caudata; family Ambystomatidae; genus Ambystoma; species Ambystoma mexicanum. Next base: position 316,529,077 of record NC_090936.1, read on the forward strand.
TTAAGCTAGGCCCTGGAAACCATTTTGTGAAATCAAAATGGCATGAGCCCTGTGCGCCGCAGCGCGGCCCCCACCCTTGGAGAGTCTCACTTGTCCCCGCGGCCGCAGCTCCCTGGCAGATCCGCTGAGAGCCCGTTCCCACGAACAGATGGACGTGAGCTAGTGCTAGATGCAAACACTGTAACATTCACCTTCCGCAGTGTATCACTGTTCTCAGTATGACCCGGCCAGCAGGGCCGGGGTGGAAAAGAACTGTAAAATGGTCCCTCGACAAAAGCAGAGCCCCCAAATACTAATGAGCAAACTACCTATGATGAAACTCTTCTCTCCATGACCTTTTTGACTAAAACATGTAACCTCCATGAAGATGACAGAATGTGTGTTTATATGGCATTCTGGTTGAAGTACCCGCATCCCCGTAGCTATGCGCAAATGGTAAAAGTGTCCCGGGGTTTTTCATGTTATATGTTTCACCGAGAAGAATGCACTCCAAGGTCCTACGCCATAACTGAACCAATGCTGCTAGAGCGCAAAGGAAGACAAGTGCAACCACATTGGGAGCTCATGTAAATTGTGCACGAAAATGCACAAAATGTATTTGAATGTCCAAGCTCACCATGTGTCACTGCCATCAGTTTCATTGGCAGTTATTCCTGCGTGCTCCACCAACCTTACTACTACCTCGCTTACCGTGCATGTATAGAAATGTAACAAGATGTTGTGGTTGTTAAATACTTAACATATAGATATCAATTGCAAAATGGGTATAAGTAACACATTTGAAATGGCCATGTAAAGGCACTAACAATATAGAAAACATAAGCTTTGAAAAGAATCAATGAGTATTGTACATTATATGAATGTTTTTGCCTCTTTCACATAATCTGCAACACACAAGGAAAATACCATTGTGGGCATATCCAAGGCCATTCCCCCTTCCTCCCCATTGAAGCCTGCCAGACGGAAAGCAGAGGCCTGTGCTGCTCTGTCTCACCTCCCCCAATTCGGCTGGAGCCGCTTCAAGCATTCACGTTCCCCCGCAGCTCCCAGGGCTGCGGCCAGCCACCTGAATTATTTACAACCCAGCAGTAAACCCCGTCCATAAACGCAGGCCCGAAGGTGCCCTTTCTTGGGCTCCACGACCCACCAGCTCACCCCAGGTTAATGGCCCATGTAAAATTAGGACACCCAATATTATAGCAACACTGTAGGAACACATTCATAATGACTTCTAACAAGACATGATAACTTGGACAGCTTGCCCCTTGCCCTGAGACCCAACCTCACGACCTATGATACCCGGTCAACAGGACGATGGTAACCATGTATTGATGTATCACCAAAAGACCCCACTCTAGGTGCATTCCTCCTGTGTTGCATTAACTAGTAGAATAACCTATTGGAAGATTTACTGGGGAAGATAATATTGCAATATTGAATGAATGCGGTGTGCGTCGCCTTAGGGCAGAAAGCCAAGAAGGACGTTCATCACTGACACTGGTCACGGCTGGCACAACAACACCGCCCGGATGAGCCCAGCTGACCTGCCCGGCCCGGCCCACGTGGGTAACCAGTGACGTCCACCAACCACGGCAAACCACATCACAGCTGCACCTATAGTTAGTCATTGCCACCCAATCCCCACAAACTTGTGCCCCCCTATAGTGTGTAGGTTCTTATGACACACTTTGTAAATATATATGCATGTCTTTGCTATTGTCAGACAGAGCGCTCTCGGAGTTTGCAGAGTTCTTTGCATGCCCTATTCTGACTTATATAAACTCCCATTAAGCTCACCCGCACTTTGTCTTAGCCTTATTCCCATCCTGGGAGAGTCCATTATTGTCTCTCATTGTGGGGAGGATCGTGCTATCTGGGGACGCTCGCCTTCAGTGGTGAACCCGAAAGCGTGATTATTTTTCCTTAATATATATATATCCCTACCGTCCCCTTTGGCACGAAAATCTCCGGTCGAAAAGGGATACGCACGGTGCGCCGGCTCCGGAAGGATGCCCGCCAACGGCGACCGGTACGCTCAGAAGTGCGCACTCAACAGAGAGAGGGTACGGGATCCCGGTTGAAAAATCCCCTTTGAGTACCGCTCGCCGGAGCCGGGGCTGACCGTTGAGCGTACGGCAACACTGCCTGGACGGACCCAGTTCGGAGACTCTCGGTTCAAGACGGGCATGTGAGTATTAAGTGCAAGCGACCATAAAGGGAGCGGGGGAGGAAAACAGGACAGGGAACGAGGTTGTTTGAAAGGGAACACTTTGGGACTACTAAGAACCACTGTAGGCTTTCTTTACTTTTTCTTTGCATATGGCCATTAGGATCAAGAGGTGAAAAGAGATAAAGAGACGGGAACCTAGCTCCGCGAGGGGGTAGAAGGCGGTGCCGCATAGTGCTATCTTGACTAGTACTGGGAATATATGAAGAAGTGGAAAATGAGATAAAGGTGTCTGGTAAAGGAAGACACGGTGAATACATTAGTGACTGCTATTCTTTCTATTCTTCTCTCTGGGTTAATGGGGAAAAAACAAGGTTAGTACCAAAAAAAAAAAAAAAAAAGAAGGAAGATAACCTAAGTAAAAAGATGAGTTTATATCAAAACTACAAGACAAATTCATATCAGATTAAGAAAGAAAGGGACAGCTAGCAAGGGAGGAAAGGGATCACAAATTGAGCTGTGAATAGAGTGTTGCTTATTGGTGTGTACGCATCGCATGTGTCAGAACATATTTGTCAAGATGAATGTGTAAAAGTGGTCATAAGTGCATAATTATGGTGTGGTCATGGTAAGTGTGACCAGAAGAAATTTTACGAGGAAGAGCGCAATGCAGTAAAGTGACTGTTTTTTTTTGGGATAAATTTGCTGAAGATATTGGTGGTGTACGAAGGGTGGTTTGCTTTTGTATGTGCCCCCTAAAGTATACGGAATAGAGGCTGTGCGCGGCCATTCTTATATTGCCCAGGTGGCGGAAACACACGCAGGTCCCCACACGCAGTGATACACAAATACTTAGATATATCCGGTGATACATCTATATATAGATATATATAGAGATACATCCGTATCGAGCAACCACAAACGATGGGGGCAGAGACACCATTAGCCCATATTTGTAAGAATCTGCCTGGGTATGCTGAACGTATCAAGAAATATCACGATCAGTGGATTACAGAGCTAAAGGGGGAAGGGTTACCCCAAATATGGCCAGAAGGGGGATCGTTTGACAAGAGTGTCCTAGATATGGAAGCTACATGCATTTGTTTCAAATACAAGGGGAAGCAGTTACATAATAGGAGAGAAATATTAGATCTATGGAGATTGTTTGAAGAAGTACCCCCGCCCAAGAAAAGGGAGTTAGGTACTGATCTGCCATCTACCACTGACAATCCATTGCTGATACCAAAAGACGACAAGGTGTTGCCAGAAGGGGAGTCACCAGTAGAGGTAACTAGGTTGTACCCAATACTAAATAAGCCAGTGCCCGCAGAAGGATACAGTGACCCAACATATGTACACCCGACAACAGTCACTACGGCTCGAGGGCCAACAGCACCCCCACCGTATGAGAGTCATAGAGAGCGTGACCAGGTAAGTACACCAATAGTGAACATAGAGAAACTAACAGAAGACCTAGAGTCTAGGCTCTCTGTAGCAAAAGACAAGCTCTCGAGGATAAAAAGCATATATGAACTGCTAGGTCAGAGCTGACATCAAGAGCACAGAGTCATGATAAAACGATTGAGGAAGGGTGGAAGAAGGGGGAGATATTGTTCAGGATACAAGAAGAACCAGCCCGAATAATTGAACTGGAGGAGAGGGAGGAGCATACTGACGATGAGATAAGGACCACAGGAGGTAGAGAGGAGCTATTGTGTGATATAGAAGAGGACTTAGAGGAAAGTGAAAGATTAAAGCATGGCAATGGGAGGAGGAAGTGAGGGGGTGGATGGCGCATGTTCAGGGAGAACCATGGAAGAAGAGTGGACAGGACGACTAAGGAATAGGTTAGGGAAAATGGCGCCACTAGGAAAGAACGGAATGAAGGTGAGTACAGATAAGACAACAAAGGGGAAGTTACAACTCCCACTAATACACAGGGGAGGAGGGAGGCCGAATTACATACCCTGGGCTCAGATGGATAAGGCCAATCTGTTAAAGCTATTACCACCGCTATCAGGAGGGGCAAGCAAGTGGATATATGCATTTGAGAAACACACAGCCGGGGTACCTCTAGCAATAGGTGATGTGAAAAATGTGCTAGTATCAGCAGTAGAGGATCAAGCTGACAGAGTATGGGTAAAGGCTGGCTTCCCGGGAGTAACATTAGACTGCGATCGCCATGATGGGGCATCTTTTAACACAGTACGTGCGAGGGTGTGGGACCCATTAAGAGAGACATTCCCAGACACACCAGATTTGCAGTCAGGCATGCAATGTACGATGAATGATGGGGAAGATGCTATGGATTACAATTTACGGGTCCAGGAGATGTGGAGAACGGAAACGGGCACGCCCTGATATCAGTCAACCTCATTATTTTACTTTATAATGAAGAGAGGGCTCCCTAAAGAGGTACAAAAGGCACTTGACAACATTGCAGGTAGTGAAGCAAAAGGGTGGTCCGAAATACAGAGCATAATAGTTCACCATTGTAAACGAATAAAGGAGAGGGAAAAGGAGATAGCGCAAAAAAGATTGGCAGACGAGGCAAAGTTAGTACAAACAAAACTGGTGAAGGTCGCTGCAGCAATAGCCGCGCTCCCCCACAGCAGGGAGGGAGAAGAGGAGGAGGAGGGGCTGGTAGCAATACAGGGGAGGATGGCAACGAATTGGGCAGGAGCAGGGCAACTACAATGGAACGAGCAGGAGCAGAGCGGAGGTCTGCAGTGGCAAGATTGGGCCACTCGAGGGGGACGAGGTGGGTACATGGGTCGTAGAGGTGGTGGACAAGGGTACGGGGGAAATGGAGGAAATGGATGGCAAGGTTCCAGAGGTACGCAGGGAAGCTGTTGGAACTGCGGGAGGTGGGGCCTCTTTTCCAGAGAGTGCAGGAATAGATCGAACAACGGATTTCAAGAGATGGAACACTATGGTAACCCTCACCCGGGAAGCCCATACGGTCTTCCAATGGGACGACAACAGAGGGAACAAGAACAGGGGTACCCAGAGCAAAGGCAAGCGCATCACTGCAGAACACAGAATCACCAACAAAACAACGACAATATGCACTACACCCCAGGCAACCCTTTCGCAACGAATGCCAATGGAGCACCAGCCCCAGCCCCCTATAGTGGTGTGTCAGTAGTTTCTGGAAGCGTCTTCAACCAGGGGGGGAAAATGAGACAACCAGCATAGGACAGCCCACAGAGAACACTTGCGTGTCCTGTTCTATCTACCACCTACGATGCAGTGGAGGAACCATTGGTAGGGGCTCAGATAGGAGACAAACAGTTCATATTTATGGTAGATTCGGGAGCCGAGAAATCATGTATCCGTGAGGGCCGGTTTCCGTTATCTAACCGGAAGTTAGAGACGCAGGGGTTCTCTGGGGCTGTAGTTGAAGTTCCTTACACAGAAGATTTGGATGTGACAGTGGGGGGTAAAACGGTAAAGACACCCTTACTGTATTATGAACAATCGCCAATAAACTTGCTCGGTAGGGACCTTCTTAGCAAGCTTAATATGACAATATCATTTACAGAAAGAGGGATAGTGTGCTCAACACCAGGAATATGCCCATTATGCGTAATGCTGGTGGTACATGCTCGGGCAACAGCACCAGAAATACGCGGCATGCCAGTGGATGAAAGAATGTTCATCGAAGGTTTGAAAACACTGGCCCAAGTAGTTCCCGAGCTAAAAAAGTTAGAGTGGAGAATACCCGCAGAATTTATCTTCCGCCCAATAGTACGCCCAGACATAGCACCAGGGTCAGTGGTATCCTTAGACCTGCATGCTGTACAGGTATCAGCGAAAAGGATTGCAGTAATTGGGATGGACATAGACGGGTGTGAATGGCGCACTGTATTATGCATCAATGCTGATATTGCCCTACGAGACTTATCTGACGAGGATCTCTTTTCTGATGCGGAGAGTGATGGCGAGATAATAATGGAAATAGCAATGCCCTGTGACATTTTGATTCAAACAAGACAAGTACCCGTTTTGTGGACAACAGGCCTCCATGATGTAGGCTTGTTGCATGAAGTGACACCAGTGGTAATAAAACTCAAACCAGGGGCAATTGTGCCCCGAGCGAAACAATACGCATTGTCCCGCAAAGCTGAGGAAGAGATAAAAGAGACAATAAATGCATTGCTAGCACAGGTGCCATGTAACACCTGTATCTATCCGATCAAAAAAGCAAAGGGAGGGGCTTGGAGGATGATCCAAGATTTACGCCCCCTAAATGACATCATACAAAAAGAGTTTCCTTTGGTCCCAAACCCTGCACCCATACTGTGCAGCATCCCAAAAACGGCATCACATTTCACAGTGGTTGATTTGAAAAATGCATTCTTCTCTATCCCCTTGGCGGAGGAAAGCAGATACTTGACAGCATTCACACTAGGGGGGAAGAGATACGAGCATTGCAGGCTACCTCAGGGGTACTGTGAAAGTCCAAGCATATTCAACCGCATACTACACGAAGACCTGGGTAATTTATCAGTTGAAAGCACGATAATTCAGTACGTAGACGATTTGCTGGTCTGCGCACAGAATGAAGAGACGTGCAGAAGAGACTCAGTCACCCTCTTGACACTGCTAGCGAATAAAGGGTACAAGGTGGACAAGGGGAAGCTACAATACTGTCAGTCAGAAGTGCTGTACCTGGGACAGCTGATATCAAAAGACGGGAAGAGAATAATACCTGACAGAGTAGAAGCAATAAGGTCAGTGAGAGAACCAACCACAGTGAAGGAGATGCAGAAATTCTTGGGAATGTGTAACTATTGTAGAGCATGGATACTAGATTATGCAGCCTACACCAGGCCATTTCTGCAAGCACTGAAAGAGGCCCAGCAAGAGAACAGGAAAATAGAGTGTTCAAAAGAAATGAGTGACTCGTTTGGGTCGCTAAAAGAGCTGATTTCGAGTGCTCCAGTACTCGCCAATCCTGATTATGAGCGCGAATTTTACCTGTTCTCACATTGCAAGGGAACTCTTATGACAGCTGTACTGACACAAAAGACTTCCCAGGACACAAACCATTGGCTTACTATAGTGGCACATTAGATGCAGTGATGCAAGGCCACTTCGCGGGCGAGCAGTCTCTCGCCGCCGCCGCGTTCACCATTGAGAAAAGCACCACAATAGTAATGGGGTGCCCTGTCACGTTGTTTGTGGAACACTCATTATTTGCAATACTTGAAAGATCAAAAAGCACACTGACCACACAGCGAGCAACTGCCTATGAGATAATATTGTCTAGCGCCAACATTCACGTGTTAAGGTGCAGGACAGTAAACCCAGCAACATTCATCACAGATCCATGCACACTAGAAGACATGCAAGAACACAATTGTGCAACATACACAGGGGAAACGGGGGAGGACACGGTGGTGTGTGAAAATGCCCTGAGCGAGGGAGAGGTGTACTTTGTGGATGGGTCAGCGTCAATTGACACGGACACAGGAGAGAAACATGTGGGACTAGCAGTAGTGAGGCTAGAAGAGGGTGAGTATAAAGTACTAGTACAATATCGCCTTCCGTCCCATTTCTCAGCCCAAGCAGCAGAACTCATCGCCCTAATAGAAGCATTGCATGCAGCTAAAGGATGTGCAGTAACGAAATACACAGATTCAGCCTACATGACGACAACCGTACACCGAGGTCTAGCCCGGTGGGGACGGAGAGGGATTCAAAGGGCAGATGGGACCCCAGTGCAACACGCTGAACTGTTGAAGGAATTGATTGAGGCCCTAAAAGATCCAACAGTGGTAGCAATAGTGAAGTGCCAAGCACATACGTCCAACACCGACGTTGTGTCTTTGGGGAACGCGGCAGCAGACACTGCTGCCAAGGAGGCTTCGTATTTTGAAGGACATGGAACAGGCGAGTACCTATTGCAGCGCCAAACAAACGAAGAGCTCCCAGAAGGATACAATGCCATGCCCATATCACAAATACTAGAGCTACAGGAGGGTGCCAGTTGTGACGAAAAAATGGTGTGGGAAAAAAGGGGGTGCAGCCAATCGGCAACAGACTTATTGTGGCGCCAAAATAACTCAGGAAAAGTAGTAATGCCCATCAAACTGTTAGAGATAGCATTCCAGCAATTACACTTTCCAGCGCATAATACTAAACAACACATTGAAGCAGAGATAAGGAAGATTGATTCGTGCCATGTCTCCAGGAACACATATCTAGATTGACAATGGAGTGCACAACGTGCCAAATATATAACTCTGGGATTATACTACGGACACTCAGGGGGACAATTCCAAAACCAACAGGGCTCTTCAGAGAACTGCACATTGATTATGCAGACATGGGGGAGAGGTGTAATGGGGCACGCTACATGATAGTGGTTGTATGTCCATTTTCCAGGTGGGTGGAAGCGGGTCCATGTGCATGACCTGATGCTAAGAGCGCTGCAAAGTTCCTAGTAAGGGAAATGGTCCCGCGCTGGGGAATTTGCGACATAATTCGCTCAGACAACGGCACTCATTTTGTGAACGAGCTCTTCAAAGAAGTGACTGCGTTATTGGGAATAAAGCATAAACTGTGCTCGATTTATCATCCTCAAAGTAACGGCGTTGTCGAAAAGATGAACCGCCTGTTAAAAGGGAGATTGTCTAAATTGTGTTTTTCGTTGAAGAAAAACTGGATCTACTGCTTACCCCTTGCACTGTTTGAGCTGAGAAATCAGCCGAGCAAGGACCACCATCTGTCCCCGCACGGAATCGTGACAGGGGGACGGATGCACACAGCACATTCCCCACTGCGCCAACACTCAGATGCACACAGAAGCGTCACAATATTAGGAGATGAATTTACAGAGTACCTGAAGAAGCTAACTAGGGCAGAGCGTGCAATATCAAGGCAGCTCTCACCACCATTCACAAGGGAAGAAGGGAACACAATGGTGTCGTTTGTGGAACCTGAAACACAAGTACAATTAATGCCAGGAGAGTTCATTTATGTCCAGAGATTTGTGCGCCGGTGGATTGCCCCAAGGTTCCATGGGCCGTACGAAGTAGTATTTTGCACACCCACAGCTGTAAAGGTAAAAGGGTTCAAATATTGGATACATTTGACAGATGTGCGAAAGGCATATAATAGTGTACAGGAAGAGGTGGACGGGGAGGCACAGACAACAGCAAACTAAAGTAATGAAAATAATGAGTGAACGTGAAAAAATGAATGGAGGAGTGTAACTGATAAATAAAACTGTTAACGAAATAATTCTATTACAGGTTATTGATCGAGATAAATGAAAAACAAACAAAACAAAATGTGTTTAAGTGAAAATAACAGTGTAAAAAATATGTATTGTCTGCTCCCTTCTCTATGCATTAGCCCCCCCACCCCACCCTTCTTTCTTTTATGACCTCCTGGTACATACAGTGCCAACAAAAATGTTTACATGCACGCACTTAATGCACTTTTATATCTCAAACAGGAACTACCATGGCAACAAACGGGCAGCCTGCAACAAATAGATTGATTAGATATAGAGAAGTTTTAGCTGAAAGATGTAGATATTCGTAAGAGTGTGGGTTGTCTGTATGCATTACGTTATTTTTTACAATACTGTTTGGCTTGGTTACTTATTGGTTTATAGCGTTCATCTCTATCGAGATGATTGAGGGGGGAGGGAATAACGAGATTAATGTAACAAATCAAACTACAGCTGCGGATACTAAAGAAGGTGATTTTTTGAGATGGGACGGATCTAAACTTGTATGGGGATATCACACAAAACAGTCCAATGTTGTTTTCCCGCCAAATGAAAGAATGCAGGATAAAATGCAAAATAGCACAACTTCCCCGCCAAATGCCTCCGAGTACAATGCCCGCAGTTTAAATGATCGCAACCCCTCTGTAATATCATGGATGTACAACACCCCCACGAGCGTGCCCACACATGTAACCACCCCCACAATAAAGAACACACTACCTGATAGAATAAAGAAAGAGAATGAAGAGATGGCGGTGAGATACACAGCATTATATGTTGAATGGGAAAAGGGGGGCGGAGGGGAGGAAGGGGGCGTACACTGTTCCTCGCCCTTGGAGCTGGGAGACATCTTAGGAATAGTAGAAGGAAAAGGGAGGTGGGAAGGAGAAAATACAACGAGTATTACGGGTTGGGACTCGACAAAATGGAAGACCCACGACACCCCCACCAGACAAATAAATGGTATGCAGACATGAGTGCAACTGCTAAGCAAACAACAAATGAGAGTTGTTATGTCTGCTCCCTCATTCCCCATGCTTCAGGTGCACCCAAGTACTGCTACCAAAAGAATTGCCTATTGTGGATGCCCAATGTCTCCTTCATCTCACGTTGTGCAGAATTAAGAACACCTTCCAGGCACACAAGGTAAATGCTGCAGAATGAGAAGACCTGCTACCCGAAAGCGGAAGGAGTGATATGTTTGGAAGAACCATTTTTTATAATACAAGGGACATTATTTTCAGAAAGTAAGTGGAAAGATGAAGAAATAATGTGCAAAGCTGAAGCGCTGCAAGGTGTGGCACCAGAGAAACTGCAGTGGATAGAGAAAACATGCACATCAGTATGGAAGGAGCACATCTCAAAATTGACCAGGGTGACTGCCATTGAAAAGCCCTTCAAGTTACAGAAAGAAATAAACTACGAACTGTGTTTCAAGGGAGAGGGCAAAAATATCATGGGGGTAAACAAAAATTGCAACAAGACCCTCACCATCCCGGATATGAGAAGAGGAACAGCGGCCCTCATGGACGCTTATTGGGTATGTGGCAACCAGGCATACCTGCACCTCCCACAATCCTGGAGTGGCAGCTGCTCATTGGCCACCCTACACTCTGCACTAATGGTGATACCGGAAAGCCACATTGATGGGAGCAGGAAAATGCGAGAGACCCCTGAGCAGAATGAGGCCAAACCAACTACAGAATCACAAGTATATGTCCTGTCTTCCGGTAATAAGGGAGAGATGCTGTCACGAAACAGACGATCGTCGAACTACATATCAAAAGCATCTTCAGAGCTACTGGCGCAGATCCCGGACAGATACCGATTATTCAGCTCTGCAGAGACTTTTTCCGCCTCACTCATCCCCAGCATCCAGGCACGGGCAAATGCAAAATGGCTCCAAATTACACGATGGGAGCTGATCCAGCTGCCGAATGACACTGAAGAAGGATTTAACGTAATAAAAGTGGAACTGCGAGCACTGCGACTAATGACCATGCAAAATAGGTATGTCTTAGACTTGTTAACAGCGATGGACGGAGGTGTTTGCCGAAAAATTGGAAGTGCCTGCTGCACTTTCGCACCTTCTGAAGATGCAGATAATGGTTCCTTATCCCACGTGATCGAAGCCGTACATAACCTAGGAGAAAGAATGAAAATGGAAGGTAGAGAAGAAGCAAGCACGTGGTTCGACAACATCTTCTCCTGGGTCCCATCATGGCTAGGAATGACTGTTAAATTTTTGATGCCGGCAGTAGTGTTCCTCCTTTTTATTTTTTGTATGTGCCAGGTGGGCCTTCGATGTTGTGCAAACGCAGTACCAAACGGTGCAACGATGATGGTGTCAATGGGCAACGCTCTCGGTACGATACAACATATGCAGGAAGTAGAGGTACAAACAGGAGCAGAAAACACACCAAGATTCCAGATGGTGCCCATGTACCACAGCGGGGATGTAGTAGATAGGTTGTGGCACACTACAATTAAAGAGCCCTGTATACTTGAATGGTATGAGGAGGTGTGGGTGGATTTGGAAGAGGATGAAGGTTGTATATATCTGACCTGCACTCCGGACGAGTATGCTAGAAGGGTAGAAAGCCTGCGAAGAGTGTGTAGGGCATGGATGCCGATAAAAGGCACCCCTGCACGGGATGAGACTGTAGCTGAAGAAGAAGAACGCAAAAGGTTGAGGGAGTTACAGTATTTGTTACTTAAGTAACGAAAGGGGGGAAATGTATGGGAGGATTGGTCCAAGAGACCCCCCTCCCCTGCAGCCTCTCCCCCTTGTGAAGTCCATGGCTTGTCAGGGGTTCCCCCTGCCACCAGGGCCCAAGTGGCGGGTGGAACACTGGCTGAAGACATTGACCAAACATGCTGGATTAAGCTAGGCCCTGGAAACCATTTTGTGAAATCAAAATGGCATGAGCACTGTGAGCCGCAGCGCGGCCCCCACCCTTGGAGAGTCTTACTTGTCCCAGCGGCCGCAGCTCCCTGGCAGATCCGCTGAGAGCCCGTTCCCACGAACAGACGGACGTGAGCTAGTGCTAGATGCAAACACTGTAACATTCACCTTCCGCAGTGTATCACTGGAAAAGAACTGTAAAATGGTCCCCCGACAAAAGCAGAGCCCCCAAATACTAATGAGCAAACTACCTGTGATGAAACTCTTCTCTCCATGACCTTTTTGACTAAAACATGTAACCTCCATGAAGATGACAGAATGTGTGTTTATATGGCATTCTGGTTGAAGTACCCATATCCCCGTAGCTATGCGCAAATGGTAAAAGTGTGCCGGGGTTTTTCATGTTATACGTTTCACCGAGAAGAATGCACTCCAAGGTCCTACACCATAACTGAACTAATGCTGCTAGAGCGCAAAGGAAGACAAGTGCAACCACATTGGGAGCTCATGTAAATTGTGCATGAAAATGCACAAAATGTATTTGAATGTCCAAGCTCACCATGTGTCACAGCCATCAGTTTCATTGGCCAGTTATTTCTGCGTGCTCCACCAACCTTACTACTACCTCGCTTACCGTGCATGTATAGAAATGTAACAAGATGTTGTGGTTGTTAAATACTTAACATATAGATATCAATTGCAAAATGGGTATAAGTAACACATTTGAAATGGCCATGTAAAGGCACTAACAATATAGAAAACATAAGCTTTGAAAAGAATCAATGAGTATTGTACATTCTATGAATGTTTTTGCCTCTTTCACATAATCTGCAACACACAAGGAAAATACCATCGTGGGCATATCCAAGGCCATTCCCCCTTCCTCCCCATTGAAGCCTGCCAGATGGAAAGCAGAGGCCTGTGCTGCTCTGTCTCACCTCCCCCAATTTGGCTGGAGCCGCTTCAAGCATTCACGTTCCCCCGCAGCTCCCAGGGCTGCGGCCAGCCACCTGAATTATTTACAACCCAGCAGTAAACCCCGGCCATAAATGCAGGCCCGAAGGTGCCCTTTCTTAGGCTCCACGACCCACCAGCTCACCCCAGGTTAATGGCCCGTGTAAAATTAGGACGCCCAATATTATAGCAACACTGTAAGAGCACATTCATAATGACTTCTAACGAGACATGATAACTTGGACAGCTCGCCCCTTGCCCTGAGACCCAACCTCGCGACCTATGATACCCGGTCAACAGGACGATGGTAACCATGTATTGATGTATCACCAAAACACCCCACTCTTGGTGCATTCCTCCTGTGTTGCATTAACCTGTAGAATAACCTATTGGAAGATTTACCGGGGAAGATAATATTGCAATATTGAATGAATGAGGTGTGCGTGGCCTTACGGCAGAAAGCCAAGAAGGACGTTCATTACTGACACTGGTCACGGCTGGCACAACAACATCGCCCGGATGAGTCCAGCTGACCTGCCCGGCCCACGTGGGTAACCAGTGACATCCACCAACCACGGCAAACCACATCACAGCTGCACCTATAGTTAGTCGTCGCCACCCAATCCCCACGAACTTGTGCCCCCTATAGTGTGTAGGTTCTTATGACGCATTTTGTAAATATATACGCATGTCTTTGCTATTGTCAGACAGAGCACTCTCGGAGTTTGCAGAGTCCTTTGCATGCCCTATTCTGACTTATATAAACTCCCATTAAGCTCACCCGCACTTTGTCTTAGCCTTATTCCCATCCTGGGAGAGTCCATTATTGTCTCTCATTGTGGGGAGGATCGTGCTATCTGGGGATGCTCGCATTCAGTACTCACCAATGAGCCATGTGTTGCCATGCTTCCCAGCTTCCAGGGACCGGCTCAGGGTGGACATTCTGTATATGAAACTGTCATGGGTAGACCCAGGATAGTTTGCATAGACAGAGGTGATGATTCCATGGGCATCGCATGCAACCTGTACGTTCATGGAATGCCAGTTCTTGCGGTTGTGGTAGATGTTCTCAGTGGCCCTAGGTGGACGTAGGGCAACATGTGTGCAATCTATGGCACCGAGCACTTTGGGGAAGTGTGACACCCTGTAAAAGTCCTGGACCATGGCCTGCCTTTCTGCGGGTGTACTGGGCATGTATATGTGCCTGCAGACTGAGGGGCGCTCAGTCATGATTGCCAACACCTGGTTTAGGCAGCGTGACTGAGTGGCCTGTGAGACACCCCCAATTATATCAGTTGTCTGCTGAAATGACCCAGTGGCCAAAAGAATGCATGACATTGAGCACCTTTTCCAAGGGGCTCAGTGCTGGGAGCACAAGGTGGGTGATGTGTGGTCAGCCTCCCACTCAGTGACCAGATCTAGGATAATATGAGGTGGAAACCTATACCTGCCATAGACCTGGTCATCAGGCATCCCAAAAAGGCTGGTCCTGGGCAAAGAAATGTGGGGCCTGGCTATTCTCTTACCCCTGCGGTGTCCCAAGATCACTGTGAGTGAAATGGGACATTCATCGTAGCTGTATATGCGTGTTTGTTGTTTGTGCGCACTTTTAAACTGAGCGGGCCGCTTCCGCCTGCTTTTGTGTGGCAGACGTGTTTACGCCTGTGCATGTCTTTTGGTGTGCGTGGCTTTTCCCTATTCGGTTCCATGAATATGTGTTGTTCGCGAGCGTGTGGGCGTTCCGTGTATTTCCCAGCAGTACTTCCCCGGTCACGCCCTGATTTTCACGCGTTGTTCCCCATT
Organism: Ambystoma mexicanum; assembly: GCF_040938575.1. Taxonomy (NCBI): domain Eukaryota; kingdom Metazoa; phylum Chordata; class Amphibia; order Caudata; family Ambystomatidae; genus Ambystoma; species Ambystoma mexicanum. The sequence continues at coordinate 316,544,152 of NC_090936.1, forward strand.
CTGTGTTTTCCGCCCCCTTTTTGGTGTGTGCGCTACATGTTGTGCGCTTTCGCTGTGCGCGTCATGCATGGTGTTCGGGATGTCACAGTGATGTGTGAGCTAGGCTTGGATTTGCCGCAGCCCCCAGGAAAAACACAGGCACAAACTTCCATGAATTGCTTACGTGTGATTTGCACACATGCGCTGGATTTTTCATGCTTGCGCCAACGAATTTGGCGCACAATTGTTCCATGAATCGGCCCCCTTATTGTGACGTATGGACGGGTTCTCGGAAACGTCATCATACCGCGCGCCAGTGCATGGTCATGTGGCACTGTCCGGAAGGTCCGCAATGAAGTCAGATGTTCGTAGACGTCTAAGGATGCAAAACTAGTTGAAATAGTTGCAAAAAGTGTATATAAGTGTTAAAAATGATTCTAGAAGGTGGGAAATGGCAGAGTTTGGACACACATTTTGCTATATTGGGTAAGTATTAGTAAGTTGTAGGAAAATAGCATGCACTGGTAAAAACCCATGAAATTCACTGAAAAAACATTGTTAAAGGGACGTTATGGTTAAGTTGGACTAATAAAAACCTATGAAATTCAATGAAAAAACGTTGTTAAGGGGACGTTATGGTTAAGTTGCACTAATAAAAACCTATGAAATTCAATGAAAAAACTTTGTTAAGGGGACTTTATGGTAAATTGGACTAATAAAAACCTATGAAATTCAATGAAAAAACTTTGTTAAAGGGATGTTATGGTTAAGTTGGACTAATAAAAACCTATGAAATTCACTGAAACAAAATTTGTTAAAGGGACGTTATGGTTAAGTTGGACTAATAAAAACCTATGAAATTCACTGAAAAAAACTTTGTTATGGTTAAGTTGGACTAATAAAAACCTATGAAATTCAATGAAAAAACTTTGTTAAAGGAACATTATGGTTAAGTTGCACTAATAAAAACCTATGAAATTCAATGAAAAACCTTTGTTAAAGGGACGTTATGGTTACAAGTGAAACCGAAAAACCCCAGAAATTCGCCAGTTATGGTAAGCTAAGCAACCATAACTCACGCCACCACGTGCACTGCTAAGACTAACACACAGGACATCAAAGATGACATCACAAATGTCATTGATGACATCACTGATGACATCACATAGCTGGGCCACTTGTTTTTGTTCACTGACATATATAGGCCAGGTGAAACTTAGAAACTTAGAGTTTTTATGCTTGTTTTTCCCAAAATTAAATTTATAGACCTGATCTCCCACCTGGTATTCCCTCATAGATGTCTTCCTATCATAATATGTTTTTGCACTATCAGCAGCCCTCTCCAAATTCCGCTGCACAAATGTAAATGCATGTTGTAAGTGCTTCCTCAACTCCTCCACATATTTGTGAATGGTAAAGGCATTTACAAGTGTTTGCTCATGGGTCCTGTACAATACATTTTGTGGCAACACCATCTTCCTCCCTGTCAGTATCTCATAAGGACTGAGATTTGTTGATTTTGCAGGGGTCAATCTAATAGCCATCAATACTAAGGGCAGCTGAATATCTCAACTAGAACCCGCCTCTGCTACAAATGTCTTTAGTATGTTTAAAATTGACCTATTGTTCCTTTCCAGACAACCTGAAGAAGAAGGCTGATATGTGATGTGCAGTTTCCTTTTCACACTCAATATTTGCCAAACTTTAGTCATCAAGGCACTAGTGAAATGACTTCAACGGTATGACTCTATTCTTTGGTGTAACCCAAATCTTGAAAATATCTGATTGACCAGTAACGTGGCTGCTGATTGCGCACTGCAATCCAGTGCGGGAATGCATTGCACCCACTTGGACATTAGACAAACCACTGTTAATACATATTTATTTCCCCTGGCTGATCTTTTTACAGGCCCAAAAGTCGATTTGCAAATCAGACCATGGAAGGGTCAAACCTCTTTTCATTAATGGAGCTCTATGCATAGGTGAAGCAGGCTTACATTTTGCACATACCAGACACCCTCTGGTGTATAGTTTCACATCTTGGGACATATGAGGCCAATAAGCATACCCTTTTAAAATTTCCAACGTTTTTTGTGAACCCCTGTGTCCTTTAGTTATCGTGTCATATGCATGATGTAACATCAGTCACCGAAATGACAGAGGCACCACACATTGGATTTTACCTGTTATAGATTCTCTAATCATCAATCGATCTTGTAACCTAATTCTCTTTTTGTATTTAACAGTATCCTTAACGGTATCTGGTTATTTCATCTAAAACATTACCATCGAATGCCATTCCATCAACAAAATTGCATGAAAAAATATGCATTGAATGCATGTTTTTTCAAGGTAAAGGGTTTAGTGTTATTTAGAATGGGTTTTAAAGGGTAAAAAAAGGGTGTTGGAGGGACCCTCCCATTTATTTAAAAAAAGCAAAAAACATGCATTCAATTGTAATTTTTTCGATGCATTTTTTTAGATGGAATGTTCATTTGACGGTAAAAATTCGATGGAAGTACCATAAACCCCCTTAACTCTACTTTTCTTTTGCAATCATTTTCAGACAGAAGATTTTGCTCTGCATCCACCAAATGATCATAAAATATGCCTAGAATTGAGTCTTCTTTTTGCGCTTTGATCAGGTCCTGATCTGGTGTATCATAACACCATTGTACTATAGGCCGTTCGACTTCTTTTGGAGATTTGGAGCGTGTGATCACATCTACCTGTATTTCACCAAGTAGGTGTTCAATGGGAAGGAACTCACCATTACAGCTCCAATTTTGGATAACTGATCTGCTTTGTCATTCTCCTCCTTATCCTCACCTGGTGTCTTTAAATGGCCACAAATGTTTCTCCAGTGTACTATTAAATCATTTTTTGACACTAGATTCTCAATGGCTTGGATCATTTTGCCATGTTTAAGGGGTATTTTGTTATATGTGAGCATACTTTTTGCCTTCCAGCCAGGTAAATATTCCACAAAAGTGTTCCGCGCATTATCAGAATCGGTCACCAAAACTATCACTTTGAGTTTATGTTCAACTGTGGTATCAGCTGCCTTATAGATGGCAGCTAACTCTGCTATTTGACTACTCCTAGATCCAAAGTTCAGCTTGCTTTTGGAATGTTGTCACATTTAAACCAGATTTTTCCTATTCCTGCCACAAACTCTTTTTTTGCATTATTTTCCACATGATATTCACACCCATCTACATACACTGTTGGCAGGTCCGTACACACTTTCCTATTAAAAGCTATATGTGGGGATTGTTCAAATGCATTCAAATTAGATACGATTTCTGCTTCATCAGGTATACATTCAGCTACGCATTCATGCAGATCTGCCAGCCCTTCTGCAACTGGTCTCTTTTTATTCTGCCCATATTTTAGTTCCACAGGGAACCCCTGTAATGCCAATGTCCAGGAAGTAATTCTGGACGGTGCCAAATTACCCAACCTAATTCTTTTACTTTGCAGAACTGTAGGGGTTGGTGATTTGTTTCATTAATTACTTTTTCCCCTTGGATGATGGGGCGGAAATGCTGCAATGACCAAACAGTGGTTAGGAGTTGTAGTATAATTTAGCGTGTTTTGGAGTGCAGCGCCACTGCATGGGATCACAGTATTGCTGTAATTTGGTACCGCAAGCCATGTGTTGCCAGGGTAACATTTGGACAGGTATATGAAGACAGGATATTTATGTTAAAACACACCATTTTTCTCAATACTTAGTTTAAAAGCACACCATTTTTTTTTCTCTCACTTGAAATGCCTCAATTACAGGAGAAACATTAGATACTTAATTAATTAACTTGATTAACAAAGACTAACATGATTTTGACTCCTTAACATTATAATGTGTTCTCCATGTGCAAAATGAGGCAGGCTGAGATTCATTTTAAACGTGTGTTCAGATTTTTTTTCCTCTCTCTTTGCTCTGTTCACGGTCTTTGCAGGAAGCAAAATTCGAATAGCAGGAAATCAGTTAGATACAGTTGCTTACTGTAAAAGTGAGCCATTGTTGAGGAAGGAAGGTAGATTATTGTGTATTTTGATTTGTGACACGTCACCTTAGGGGCTGTAACAGAGGTTTCTTGAAGCAGCTCGGGGAGAAGGAGGATTATTAGACATTTTGCGGAGCAGCAGTGAGGACTTGGCTGGAGCTGCCGTGAGGTCGCCTTGCTGGGCTGCTGGGAGGGGCCGTCCCAGTTACACTGCTGACCTTCAAAGACTGGGGTTTCCTAGTCACTCAGCACTGGCTTGAGAACTGAAGATTTCAGATTGAACTGCATGTTCTCGCAGGGTGCTTTAAAAAGAAAACCATGGGCCACTTCTCGGAGGCGACAAGCCAGGAAATTCACATGCTGAAAAGCTACAAACAGCTGGTAATTATCACGTACAATTAAGGGATCGTTGTGTGTATGAAGTATTTTTCGGGCAGGCAGTGTAGCAATAGTTACCACTGGGGAATCACTGTGTTTAAATGCCACATTCTAATGTTGCCATCCAAATGTAAAACAAATGATGTAATCTTTCTTTTTCTTATTGCAAATATGAAATGAAATTTGTGGTGTTATTGCACTTGTTTTTCTCATGTTTATTTCAGAGAGGATTGCCTCACAAGAATGGTAATGTATCATTTTAAAATGAAATTGTGATAACACACAATCAGCCTAAGAGCATTCTTGCTTCTGTTTTTCATTTGGTGCCTAAAAAAAATATTATGCCATAGAGGGAAGGATGTTTAATGTGCCAAGTTTCTATACAGATGGAGTAATGTCATGAGCAGTTATAAATAGCTGTGTGCGTGATTGCACTCAGGGTATGTGTATATGTGACTTCTAAGTGGAATATAATACAAAAGTCTGCTGGGCGTACATGAATCAGCAGAGAAAGAGAGGCCTCTGGAAATATAATCTCACTAATGTAAATAAATTAGTGATAATACCACATAGGTTTGTGAATGTTGTATGTGAAAATTGTGGTATCCATAGAATGTAGTCCTGAGGTCTCTCTAGTGATCACACAAACAGACCAAGCAAGAAGAAGGGGGGGTTTGGATATTGGGGCCACAAATAGAATGGAGAATTATGCTCATCACTATACCACAACAAAATGCATACCAAACTCAATCTGAATGCAAGAAGTAGTCATTGCTAAATCATCATTATCTTTGGCGGTAAGAAGAAACCGTCAGGCCCCAAATCTACACAAAATACCCTACAGAGTGCTTTTTCACGTTCACTGAACTTGGTTTCAACCCGAGATATCACCTTGCTCGCATAGGCAACAGTTTTGTGATTTAAATCATGCCTCTGAGACAACACAGCTGACATACACTGATCAGTAAATCCTATTTCTCAAAGAAATCCTGGTTCTTAATGGGAAAGACCAAACATAGCACCTTCATGAGGCATTTCAGCCTAGCCACCGCTTCACAATGCTCTTTTTCCCACTTCCAGGGTTCACCCTTCTTCAATAATCTGGTTAAAGGTTGAGTAATCCCTGCATAATTCTCAATACATTTTCTGTTATTTCCTGTCATCCCTTATAAACTATTCAATCCTTCCAGATTAGTAGGATCTATCAACTACTTTATTGCCTCCACCTTTTTCTTTTGTGGATTTAACCCATTCCCACTCACCTCATGACCTAAGAAATTCACTTTATTTTGACACCATTGTGCTAACTGCAAATATACTTTGGCTCCTGCCTTCTGTAACTGGCCAAGCACATGTTTAAACTCATTAAAATGACTCTTCAGTTTCTCATTTTTAATTAGTACATCATCTACATAAACTATTGTCCGCCTCTCTGCTGCATCGGGGAGCGCCTTCCTCAAAAATATTCCAAATTCACTCCCACTATTGACATACCCAAAGGGTATTCAGGACCATGCATAGTGGGATTTGTCGAATGAAAATGCAAACAAATTTGATATGTCTTCAGCCAGTGGCACACACCAATATCCAGCTATCAGATCCAATGTGGTAAACGCCTTTGACCCATGTACCTGTGCGAGACCCTGATCAATAAATGGAAGTGGCCACCTGGACACAGTTACTCTTTTGTTTAATTCACGTAAGTCTGCACACAAACGTCATTGACCATTAGGTTTCAGCACACCCAGGATGAGGGTATTTGAAGTGCTATGAATGGGCCTAATATTCCCTCTAGATTCTAGATTTTTAATTATCTCAGCTAATGATTCCAAACAGGCCCGTGTCAACTGATATTGAGGCTCAAATACCAGTTCTCCACTATATCCCTCTGGTAATGTGGCAACATGCAGATTGGTTAGGCTGCAATCATGTGCGTCTTTGGCAAAAACCTCTTTAAATTCCATGAATATTTTTCTCAACTAATTTCTATCCTCTTCAATGGTGCATGCATCTGGCTGAGCCTGTTCCACTACCATTTTTGAAAATTCTTGGAAATCCTCCAATGGAGGAACCTCTGTACTCTCCTCTAACCATGTGGCTGTATCTCTTTTGGAGAGTAGACACATTTAAATATTTTGGAATCTTGACTTCCATTTCAACATGCTGCTTTTCTGCCTTATTATCGTTTAAATCAAATAATATGCAGTTATCTTGGTGACATCCCACTGTCTCACTTGATTCATAAGAATACACTGACTGAATTTTAAATGTTCCTTTAGGTTGTGAATCCAAAGAATCTGGCAAATCACCCTGTGCATTCACATATCTTCCAGGGACATTCCCAATCACTGCATTATTGAAATCTGCAGTATAATGAGATTTTTGTATTGCCATTCCCAATGATGAATTTTCTTCTAGATGAATATCCTGGCAGCTTCCGTTGTCCACCAGGATTTTAATGCCTCCATCCCCAATCTCTACCAGTGGCGTATATTCACATTCTAGTTGCCTCATGGATTCATTTAGGCCTACAAATCACTCAGGATCCCTCATCCGCTGTCCCTTTCTGTGTTTTAACATTATGGTAACTTGCCTGTTGAAGGCAGGAATGGTAACATCCTTCCTCACCTGTAATTCAATCGCATATGGTACCATCTGTGCACAATGATAAGCTTGTCTCTTGTCTTCAAACTCTGGTGCAGGTCCCCCTAACCTGGACCACACCTTGTGATTAAGGAAGTCTTACACCATACACATTCTGTGCATAATGTCATTTCCCAAATAAAAGTTATTCTGCACCCTACTCGCAGTTTTAGGCCAATGGTAATTTTTAGCATGCATCTTCCTACAACTTTATTCCCAGAGTCTGGATTATTCAACCCAATAATGTGTTGGTTTTTTATTCTGAATTTTGGTATCTCCTCCCTATCAATTATTCGCTGGTGTATTTTCTCATTAATGAAGTTTCTTTCCTGCTTCAGTGCCAAAGTTGCTTCGATCATTTCAGAATCACCATTCACACGGATAGCGATCCATGGCTGCCCGTCTCCCATGTGTATTACAGAGAGTGTGGTAATGTGGTTTTCTGTGGTTACCTCAGGAGTACCATTCTGCCTGCACTGCTCTTCCTTTAAATAAAAACGCAATGTGTTTTCATCTATTTCTGTTTGCCATTTTCTCTTGGGATCCAAATACATTTCCTTGGGTTGCTTTTCTTTTTCACCTCGCACTTCACCCTGACACACTAGAATGACAGTGACACTAGGCACACAGCCATTCTGAAGATACACTTCCACTGCATCATCAGATTTAGCCACTGTATGGCATTCTTTTCTACTGTTGTTTTGTGACCTCACCTTCTTAGGCCTCAATGGCTTTTTGGCTAGGGACCATAAGACCCCATTAACCCCATAAATGAGGGGCAACAACCTCTTCAGGCAATTTGTTCCCATCAGAAACGGTATTTCACTGTTTGATGTAATCAATACTTCCTTTCTCATTCTGTGTTTCCCTATCTTTATGTCAACCTCAGTGACACCTTTGATAGGTATCTCCTCACCATTAGAATTGTGCACCGGGCCTTCATCTTGTCTCACATTGATATGATTTTGTGTGGATCTCCCTTCATTGATACTTTTCACTAGCTCTTTGGACATAATCGTGGCCTGTGCACCTGCGTCAGTCATTGCAAATGCATTGCATTTCTCTTCCACAGTGATGGGAACATAATACCTGTCCTCAATTTCTTCCAACACACACAAAAAGTGTGAATTTCTGCTGATTTCAGGACTCACCTTCCTCAGTCCCTTTTCACTTTTTGCCAAACACATGGGCAAGTGAAATTAAACCTTTCCCTCCTCTTTGCCCATTTCATTTGGGAATATTTGTCTATTTTTCCATGTTCAGAACCCATTTGGAGTGTAGCTACCATCTGCCCTTCTGATCCGGGACCATCAGTATTTACACTGCAATTTTTTTGACCACACATTTTCACAAAATTCACGTGGTAACTTTTCATTTTCTGGCTCAGAATACCTAATTGCATTTTGCATGTTATCTGTCTTTTCGGTCTCTTGAAATATGTGTGGCTCAAAATACTCCTCAGGTGACTTGCCTGTACCCTTTATTTGAGCACCTGCTTTCCCTGTCTGGACTTCATCAGTATTCTGACTATCCAGGGAGGGTATTCTGATCACTAACCCTACCTCTTTATCTGATGTTTCACTGTCACATAAAATGTACTTTTTACATTTGTCTCTCTGTTCTTTAGGTTTTGGTTAAATTTCTCCTTTTTGTCTTTCATTTGAACACACTTTGATAGTTTGGGTCAACTCTAAATGGAACCACACTCCCTTTTTGTGTGGGTGTGTACTACTTGTTTCACTTTCACTCTAGGTATTTTCATGTTTGAACCAGCAAGCAATTCAGGACCATTACACACAACTGGTTCATGGGATTCTGTACTTTTATCATTGCACGGGCTATTACATTGTCACTTGTTGTCAGAATGCACAAGATCACTCCTGTGACCTTCTGCACCCTCAGTTTGTGGCTGTTTTTGGACTGCACAGAGTTTTCCTCAGACAACATTTTAACTTGGGCCTCAAGGCATTGAAATCTGTCAATTTCCCTGGATTCCTCTCTTTGCGGCCTAGGCAGATATTGGTTAAATTCACCCTGATGGGACCTATTTTGGTATCTCTCTGGAGATTGATTCCTATTTGAATTAGTTCTAAATTCTTGGTTCATAGGAGGTGGGCAACGCGGTGTGACCATCCTTTGGCTGTGGTTGACTGGTGGTGGTGACTGATTATAATGGCGCGGGACATAGTTCATGTTTTGTCTTTCATTTGATGGGAACTGTCCCCTATGCTGATTTTTTTTCAATGAACCTATTCACATACCGGGGTCTGTCTTGATGGCCATATACCATAGTTTTAGAGCCAAACCTGCTCTGTGTCCCCATTGTCTGGTACGGGCCATTGTTTCTTTGATTATGATTGTTATTCATGCCTGACATATCAAGCTACCACTCTAGGTCTGTCACCCAAATATCTAGGACTAATGTAATTTTCTCTATTGATCATTTGTCATGTGATTGGAACATAGGTATTTGGGGTAGCGTCCTCTGTGGTGGCGCACCCTTCTGGTTATCTGTCATATTGTGCCATGCCTGGGTTTGGGCTAATTCAAGTGGCATTTTTGCAGATTTTATCTCCATTACCGTTGGTGTGGAATCTTAACATTTTGATTTTACTTCCTTATTTCTAGACCCCTCTTCACTTCACTGACAATAAATTACCTCATACAGATTAGTCCCCTGTTCTACAATCCACTCTAGCGACTTCTCCTGGTCAAATTCATGAATTAACTTTGATATAATGTCTTTTTGCAGGCCATAAAAGTATGCAGTCTTAAACTGCAGAATTAGGGCTAATAGATACATCAAAACGGGAGAATGCTCTTTTTAAATCCTGGAGGAACTGACGAGGTGACACATTTGGCTTTGCTGTCATTCTATACGCTGCTTTCTTGGCGTCTTGCATCAAATGGTATGGTGAGAAGTGATGTCTAACCTCTTTTTCAAAGTCTGCCCATGACAGGTTTTCCTGTTCATTAAGACCTCTAATGATGCTAGCAGTAGCAGAATCAAGGGTTAGGTGAAAGTATTGTCTATACCGTTCCCTAGGTATTTGAAGACAATATATCATGCACTGTTTCTAAGGGATCTTCTATGCAACAATCACCTCCTTTTTTGAATAGTTTCATCAAATTTTTGATGGATTTCATTATTTTGATGGGGCTACTTGGCGCAATGTTCGGGGTGGATTAGTCTGTCTCTCATTCCTTTTCTCAGGTGGACAGGTTTGATGGTAACCACTGGTGGGAGAATCAAACCCGCCAAATGGGCAACAATCAGGCCTAGTCACAGGTATAGCCATTGGTACATTGTTCCCTCGTACAGAGTTGGGGCTAATCTCAATCCCATTAACTGTGGTGCCTTGTTTTTGCTGATACTTAAAACTAGATATTTACTGTTCCAAATCTTTGTACCTTTTATGAAGTCGGTCTACCTCCTGACAAAGGTTACAGTTCTCACCACTAATCTTATTAATCGCAGCTTGCATTTCATTTGTTTGCATTTGGCACTGATTAAACTCTCTATCCTTCTTGTCGTATTCATCTAGCATTTTGGCCATTTCTTGTTCAATAGTACGAAAGTTTTCCCTCTCCATGTTTTTCTTTTGAAGCGTTTGCATCTCAAAATGGTATCATCTTTGTCCTGTCTGATCGCGTCTATGACTCCTTTTAATTGTTCCAGTTCCTGTTCACTCTCCTCAAATTGACTTTTCTTCTGAGACAGTTGTTTGTCCAACTCACTGCATTTAGACTGCATCTCTGTGTTAGACTGCTCTAATTCCAATTTTAGACACTTCACCAATTACTTCAGAATCATTCTCCTGCAGTCTTAAAGACCGATTTAAGAGAAACCAAAGCTTAGCACACAATCTTATTAAGCAATCTCTCTTGGCATTTTTGTCTGACGCTCTGAAAAGTCTTAATAAGCAGACATGGACAACGCTCCCTTCTTCAAAAATGTCATGTAATGAATCCTTTTGCACCTCCCACACATGGGATCTCACCATAAAACAGCATTTTTTGATGACCACATCCCCTGGGCAAATAACTTTGCCTCCAATTAGTTCACCAGCTCAGTAAAATGTGCTTCAATTTGGTACATAATTACACTATCACCTCACAAAATTTGTTCCCTTTTAAGTGCACCAAATGCCTGTGCTGAACACACTTGCCACTCCCAGTAACTGCTTTACAGTTTGTCCCATCAGGCCAACGCACCAAATTATGTTACAGGTTTTGTCAGAGGGATATTACATAATCTGGGTGGTATTTTAGTACAGTGGTAAAATAGTGGTAACATAGTTGTAACGTATATTTATAGTGATGCCCTGATATGATGTGACAAGACTCCCCTCCTTACTTTGTATTCATCTTAGGGTCATCTGGAAGCACAATATAGCAGACTTTGTACCTACAGGAACTTGACAGTGAACTGTCATCCCAGTCACTAATCTATGAATCTATACCAGCTCTAATTCCCCCTTTTTTTCTGCTGACTGTATTTTAATTAAAGCGGGTTAATTAATATGGATATCAATGATACCAAATATGAATACTAACTGAATTTAATTCACTAGTTAGGCCAAAATAATAATTTTACCAGCAGCTTTTTGGAACTTTACGTACATATATTCTAGACCCCCACCATAGCTGCATCACAAGGGCCAAACACCTTTTTTTGTTATTGGTAAAAACGGCATGGCGACCTTCAAACTCGTAATGAGGCCCACTGTCAGAGAGGATTATAGAGAAAAAAGCTGCCAGGAAGAAGCTAAAGTTTGGAAGCTGTGGGCACCTTGAATCCCTAGGAGAGAGGCTAATTAGAAGGGTCCTGTAACACCTCCCAAGCCCTTCAGGAATCTGAAGATCCAGAGTCTAAGGCTCGCCACCGGCGACCCCTGTGGAAAGAGAGGAAACAGACCCATGGCACAAAGGTCACAGAATATCTCCTGCCTGTAAATGACCCTCCAGAAATTAATCCTGTGTTATGCAAAATCTATCAGAGAGCCGAAGCGCTGAATGAGAAACCTAAGGTTTGGGCTCGACTTGAAGTGAATCATGAGTAACCCAACATATGGGAGAGATTTGAAGAGAATGATGATTAAAAAAGGTATGTGAAAGGACTAAAGTGAATTGTGATAAATGAAAGGTCTGGATGAGACCTGAAGTGAATACTGAAAAAGCAGAGATCTGGAGGAAGACCAGAAGTGAATAGTGAGAGATCCCTGTTTGGGAGAAATCGGAAGTGATGGCTGAGTATCCTGAGATCCTGAGGGGATCTCTCTGACACTTAAACATACCACTGTGGAAACTTTACTTCAAGTGAAGAAGACGGAAACTGAATGAAGGCCTGGCCAGAAGAAGCATGAGGAATCTAAAGCCTGGGAAACATCTGGAAAGGCTTGGTAAAAGCAGGTCGACTGAGGTCAGATCCAGACTGTGAGTAAAAAGAGGAAGAGAATGTTTTCTATTTTATTATGTTAGCTTAGGTGTAGACATTTGAGATTAGGATTGGTAAACTCTTGTGGCTGCCACCCTTGGCATTTGTGTTGTAGGTGCTCACAAAAATATGTTTTTCTCCCTATAAGCATTAGGCATTTAGTGTGTCCATAACAGGGCAGACCCACATACATGATTAGCAATTACAAATATGACATGGCTTATCCCTAATAAGTCACCTTTGGTTGGCATGAATCGTGTGTTGGCATTTGGCTTAGGAGCTGTGGCATAAACTCTAGTTAGAGGTATGGAAACCCAGTGATGCAAAAGGTGACACATCACACTTGAAGGTAAGGCTCAATCTTAGCTGAAAACCAGAATATCTCTAATGTGGCTATCAGTTACCAGACAATGGCTAATTACGTATGATGGAGTGATCCGCTGCAGATGAAGACTATGTCAAGTGGGTGCAGAGAATGGAATTGTGAAAGCAGCAATATGGTTCTGTTAACAATGTCTGTCAAGGTCAGGGAATGGCCCATTATTATTGCTTAAATGTAACCAACTAAATGTATCTTAGTGTCTTGTGTATGCTTTCACTTCGCCTTCTCTCCACAACAGTCATTACCATGCCTGATTTTGTTAATTGTCATATGGCTGAGGGAACACACAACTACTGACACCAGTATAACGTTTTAAGGGTTTAATTAAGCAAAGATAAAACATAAGGCTATTGCATGGATATTATTTCATGGTGGTTGTAACATGAAGTTTCTTGGGAAAGTACTAGTTGAAAGTGGGATTGTATATGAAGGATGGCCAATAAAAGAAATGTCTATGCAGGAATAATTTATAGAGTTCAGTTTTTATCCTTTTTCTTAAGGGTCACAAGGCTTCTTCACCTCTCTATGGGCTTTAGGGCATCCTCCCTTTGCCAAGTGTCCCAAATGTCCTCCTCTTATTGGGGCTATCATTCCCTTTATGATTTATTCACCTCTTCTTGGGACAAGGGGCTCCACTCCATTGTTACACATACCCGGGGATCAAAGTCTCTCTCTCTCTCTCTCTCTCTCTCTCTCTCTCTCTCTCTCTCTCTCTCTCTCTCTCTCTCTCTCTCTCTCTCTCTCTCTCTCTCTGGTTCTCATTACAAGTGTGCTGGTCCAGAAACAACGGTGCTGGTAAGCTAAACAGCACTGTTGTTTCCGGACCAGCAAACTACGAGTCTGACCCTGGCGGGTGGATCGGAACCCACCAGCAGACTTTCACGGAAGCACCAGCACTGTTACTAACGGTGCTGGTGCTTCCGTGGTCCCCATTTCCATGGAGTCCTATGGGACTCCACGGGAATGGGTATCAACATTTTACTGGCGCCTGACCCACCGGACCGCTGGGGCTGTAATTCCCCGGTTATTCTGGCAAATCAGGCGCCGGTAAATCATTACGGGTCCGGCAGCTACCTGTCAGTTTTTCCAGCAGTTTCTGCCGGACTTGTAATGAGGGTCTCTATCTCTCTCTTTCTCTCGCTCTCTCGCTCTCTCTCTCTCCCTCTCTGTCTTCACTGTGATACACCCCCATTCGGGGCTTATAGGACTCTCTCCTCCCCCTTCCTAGACTACACCCCGCCACTGGGTTTCAGTGGACTCTCCTCTTCTGTTCGAAACCTCATCTTCGGTGATCAAAGATACGCTGTCTCTTCTTCCCACCCCCTTATCTTCAGTCAGTAGACTCTTTTTTTCTGGTCTCAGGCTGCTCTCCTCCTCAATATGGCACACCCCTCTTCTGGTCTCCCACGACTCACCTCTTCATCATATGAGCACACACCTGCTCTGGGATTCAAGGGGCTCTTCTCCCCCTTTACTGGAGCACACCACTCTTCCGGGCCATGGGGCCCTTTTCCTCCTCCCTGGAACACACCCTTCTTCTGGGGTTCAGAGGGTTCTTCTCACCCTCACTAGAGCACAACCCTCATCTGGGGCTCAAGGGGCTCTTCTCCCCCTCACTAGAGCACCTCCCTCTTCTGTGCTCAACGGATTCCCCTTCTCTGGTGCTCTCAAGCTTTCTCAATAAACTACTCTCCTCAGCTTACACCTCCGAGAGACTCTCTATGGATACTAGCTACATTTTTAAAGCCATCACTGTCTGACCATTGGCCGAAGCAAACTTTTGACTTGATTTGTTAATTGGCTTCCAATTCTAAGCCAGGGGAGGGAAGATTTTAAAAGGCTTCCCGCCAGTTTGGATTTTTTTCAGTTTGTCTTCAGTGATGGAGCTGATGGTTACCTGTTGCGATGCTTCTGTCTTGCCTCCTGGCTTCTCCTGCACAGAAGTTTGTTTTGTGAGTTTGTGGTATAGAAAGGCCATCACAAGGGACAGAAAAAACATTTAGTAAGTTCTGAACTGTGCAAAACTGCTTTTGATCTTGGTGAGGGCGGAGTAAGTATTTCTCTCCTTAAATGCTACATTTGCATGGGAGGGAATAAAACGTTCTTCTTCACAACCACTACTGCTAGGGGGAGGCTGGGATAAAATAGGTTTTCTCCTTCGAGGGCCTGCACCTGTAGACTAAGGGCCGTCTCTGGATGTGCTTGTGTTAACCCATTGCATATCTTTTTCTGAATCCCTGAAAGACTTCTACACTTGATGCATCCTAGGAGATGCTGTCCCAAATACTCTGTTTGTTTCGGAGCTGCTAGTTACTAAATAGTAGCTCTATCAGGGGGTTCAGGACTAGTTCAGGGCTGTACCTGTCATCCTACTCTCAAGAGGACCAGGGGCTCGATGCAATGATGGCACTGGAACTTTGTCATACCATTCTTTGAAGCTGTGGCAGTTCCATCAGCCACAGGGTCCAATAAGTTCCAATTCTGATCCATGCATCACTGTTCATCTCAGGAGTTCACACGGTGTAGCAACTGGGTTCTTTGGGAATCATCCAATCCCATCTGCAACCAGCTCTTGGTCTGGATAGAATTTGATATGTGTTATATTATGTTATGTTATCCCAATATATATAGCACAAGCATTCACCACAAGGGCATCTTGGCACTCCCTTGCCAGGTCCATAGGCTGAAATAAAGCATTGGGCAACCTGGATTTTGCATTGCAAGCTGGAAAAAAATCCACGTATGGTGTTAACTATCAGGAGCAGAAAGCAGGTGCCAGAGTAAAGAGGGAATCAGAGGGTGGGTGCCAAATTGTGGGACTTATGGAAAAAGCTCTCAGGGCAGAGAGCTACAAAGGGAATGGGATGAGTTGGAATACCAGGTTCCTGTTATATGTTGTGTGTATAGTATAGGATTTTCTCACCTAAGGCAACTTACAGCAGAGATTTCCTTGGATGTAAATGTGAATACTCTTCACCCCTCCACGTGCTGCATTGAAGCGGAGTGTTCCTAAATGCTAAAATGGGAAAAAAGATAGTGAAAATAATGTTGCTTCCCAGAAAAAGGTCTGCAGCATCATTAATGTATACACATTAATGGCAGGATGCGTACATGTATTTAAGGGGCTGGAGCTCAATGACACAGGAAGATGGCCAAAAACAATTCCCTGTAGAAGGTACCCTTGATTTTGCCAAACTTTGTAATTCAAGATGAGCGTTCACCTGAACAAATGGAAAAATAACTCCGGAACAATGGGAGTTGTTGATATATTGCTTTGGGAAATCTTTTGGACAGGTTGTGAAATCACGGCTGAAGAGCCTTAGGAATACAAATGACAAACTAAGTAGTGATGCGAGGAAATTCAAATAATTAAAAGAAAAGTGGCAGGCACACCTACTAAAACGATGCCATTACTGCTCTATATCTGCAATGGGTTACAAAAATCAATACATCATTGCTCTAGCCAAACAAAAATGCATAAAGCCTCTTGTCAGAAATTACAATTATGCAAGCCCAAAATATATTACCTAGGTAATGACAGTTCTGCTAGTGCTAGAAGTTTGATTGGTTCCTCAATAGAGGTAATTTCAAAGTCACCCAACGCATATGACCATTATACAAATGAGATCTTTCATAGGTGCAACTAGATACTTCCGACAAGGGATATTAGGATATGCAGTTATGATAAGTCGTCTAAAGGTAATGGCACACATTTACACCCCCAAACCACTTGAATGGTTGTCAGAGGCAGTGAAAGTATTTGTGGAGGTCAAATGTGCACTTGCTAGCATTCCTGCAGAAAACTTTAATTATGTATTGCCACAAGAAGGGTTGGTATGCAAAAGCAGTATTAACAAAATAAATGGTGATAAGCACCATCCAATTGCTTATTATAGCAAAGCATTTGACCCAGTTGCTCCCATGAATAACTCTTTTACTTATTTTACAGTGGAGACTTCTTTATTCCATGCCTTTAAGATTAGAAGATATTTTATGTTTTGAATAACTGATGTTCTTTATTTCTTTTCTTATTGCATTGTACATTTGTGATTATGTTTTTTTTTATGACATGCTTTTATTAATATTTGTGTATTATGCAAAGTAAATCTCATTGATTGATTGATAGATTGATTCACCAAGTTGCAGAAGGGCTGCCGCCTTGCTTGGGGTCATTTTAAGTGGCTGCATTAGCAGTACAATATTCAGAAAATGTGGTACAAAGTCAGCATCTTGTTGTAGCAATACAGAATACAGTGACAGTCTTATTGTTAAAAACAAAAATACAACATCCATCTGCTTTCCATCTCAAAATATAAGCTCAATGGGTTCAATTCTAAAAATATGACTTTAACCTGGTGCCAACAACTGAATTTTGCTTAACTCCTCATGTGTCTGGCAGAAGGAGACGCTCACACATGTATCATTGTAACTGATACTGATTCAAACCCTGAACATTTCTTCATGATGTCCCACTCCAAATGCTGATTTTGAATATTACGCTGATGGTTGTTGTTTGAGGAATTAAGAAGGGTAATGAGTTGCAAAATACACAATGTGTAGTGCATTTGCAGTGGTTGACAAATTCCTGAGTTGTTTTCTGATCTAATTGCTGTACTGATTGCATTAACCAGAGCAGGCAGTTTATAAGAAAGTTTATAAGAAAGTAAAAGCAGCACCATTTATAATGCCAATATTCCTTTGTTGAGTTGCATGACTACAGTTACTTATGATGGAAGGGCGGTGTTCTGATTGGAGCTTGTACACCAATTGTATTTTCACAGATGGCCTCAAGAACACTCAAACTCTTGTAGAATGTTCAGTGGTTTTTATTAAGGTTTCTGAAAGGAGGCTCACTAAGAGCCACCTGTCTCTCTCTCGTCACCCATGTTCTTTTCCCTCCCTATGCCAGAAATCCATAAACCCCAAGGTTGTCACTAGGGATAGGATACTCCAACTTGTTATAAGCTGATTTGCTGGTTGTGATGGTCTAATGGCAAGTGTCTTGTCTATCTGACTCCCTCTGGGAATTCCTAGGTGGATCCTATTCAGGGGTCCCACAAAATAACAATGGCCTTTATGACTGCCTTCCAATTACCCAGGCTTCAGGTGTCCTTTCCTCTAAGACCCTTGTACTCCTCTCTGTCTCCTTTCTCTTCCTCCTATTCTCATCCCTGTGGTTCCTTCCACCATCTCTCCCCCTCTCACTCACACGCTCTCATCTGTCCCGCCAATGTTCCTCTGTCACTCCAAACTCAGATCTTGTTCTCTATACTCTCTTTCCCCACTTTTCTCGACTCCCACTTCTCTCCACTACACTCTTCTCTCTATACTACACTCTCCTCGCTCTTCTCACTACAACACACTCCCCCCTCAACTCTCCAATACACTTTCCTCCCTCGACTACCCTCTCCTGCCTCTACTCACTACTACACTCTCCTCCCACTAGTCTCCACTACACTCTCCCCATTCTTCTATACTCTCCTCCCTCCTCCATCTACTCACTGCTACTCTCTCTTCCCATTAATCTCTACGACACACTTACCTCTACTGCACTCAGGCCACTCTACACTCCACTCTACCCACACCTTCTATCACACTCACCTTCCTTTCACTCTCTTAGTCACCCTTTTCAAGCACTCGCAATCACACCCCCTACACTTTCCCTTAGTCTGGCTCCCTCTCCTTAATCACACTCTCACATCTACATGCCACTTTTTCTCAGCAACCAATACCTCACCTTGCACACACTCTCTGTTTTTCTCCTCCATGTTCTGCTGCATCATCCTCCACCTGCTCTCTTTGTCCTCCTACAACTCCCTTTGCCTCACCCAAAGAACATGCACTGCCTGATTTCTTTGCTCCCTTGTTTCCTTCACCTTTTCCCTCCGTTGGCTCCCCATCAGCTGGTTCACCATGTCAACGTCAGGCTAGGTTTTCCCCAGAGGACAAGTAACAATCACCAAAACACATGTAACTGGTCTTAAGCCCACACCTTTTTCAGGTGTGGGTCTGGCATTTTTTGTAAATCGGGGCCTGCTGCAAACAGAGTCCTTTTTAGAGTTTGTGTCAGGATTCTGTGAGGCATCTACATTGCAAGTGCAAACTGTGTGGCATTCATCGCTGCTTTTCTTGTGGTCGCTCTTTTATCTGGTGAGCTGCAGACTCAGGTTTCCAGTGCTATGAATCCTGGTACTCGCAGTACTACGGAAGAAAATGTAAAAAACTGGTGAGCATTGTGCATTACAGGTATGGAGCAAGACAAAGTGCTACTTGACATTTACAACAAGGCACAGGTTAAAGGGGCAGAGACGATGTCCCTCCTAATAGGTCAGGACTGGCTCTGGGCAACCATTTGTTAGACCTCCTGCCCGAGGTTGTGATGGGTCCCCATCCCCTCAAGACAGGGCAGGGTTCCTGGCTCACAATATGTAGACATGTTTCTTTCTGCTTTGATGTTACCTAATGAACTGGTAAATGAGTGGCCAATCAAGTCCCCAACGACAAGGTCACCAAAGGTAATGCACTTGCAAAGAAAGTGTCGAAAAAGGTTGTCCATTCTTTTCAATCCCCAGCTCTGAAATTGTTTCCCCAAACCCAAAGTCAGCATCCTCCCTAAACTACCTTTGATGAACTTGATGTAATACATGACAATGCGCCAGATACTGAAGATAATCCTGTAGTAAAGCATGCTTTCCTTACAATGATGAGCTCTTAGTAACCCCTGATCTATTCTCATTTATTTTGTGTTTGTACATCAAGCCGTCTCACAAAGTCGCTCAAGAGGGAATAGTCATGGCTGCTGTTCAGTGTAAATGTAATGGGCCAGATGTTTCTGTTGTGCTAGAACAACATTATAGGCAGTGACTTCTATGCCAGAGACATTAGGTGGGTAAGAGTGTTAATGTGAAACAACGGGCCCACACAACACCCATGTCACCTTTCATAATGTAAAGTGATTTCACCCCGGAAAGTGCCTGCAAGTGCTGTTTGACTGGGCATGCTCTGAGGATACTGTTGCTCTTTATCAGCGTCAGAAACAGCTTTAATCAGGTGGCGTTGGCAAGAGGAAGCAATCTTGCAAGCTTGCCAGCATGCCGTAACTAGGAGGGTGTTACTGTCATGATTCCTACCCCTCATGTCCCCAGCCCTCCAAGATGTCAGGCTGGAGCCAGGACACAATCACCTACATGGCCCTCAAGGGCCTCTCCATCCCTCCAAAGACCCACTTGGAGTCAGACTTGGCACTTGTGGCACCAGACTCACTCACTCCCATAGGATAACATTGGGGATTGGACTTGTAGTGCATTGATGGGGACAAGATGGATGCCCCCACATATTTCAGTTCCAGAACTGCATGTGCAGTCTAATCTTTTGGGTGTGGATCAGCCCAGAGACACCTGGGATACCCAGAGACTATTTAAGCCACGCCCAGGCAGAGAAACATGCTTTGCGTTTTCTGCACCTGCAGCGTGACACTCACCGTGTTCGGATCGGTCTCCAGTAGGCCTGCATCTTTCTTCTGTGCTCAGCTCCTGGAAGAACAAGAACACCGTTAGGAACAGCCTTACCTTGCAGCGCTTCTGCCCATCATTCATCGCTCCTTCTGTTATGCAGGCATCTTCAGCGTTGTCATTCTCATCCCGGCACGCCGCTTCCTAAGGAAAAGGAAAAAGAACAGAAAAAAGGCATTAGTAAGCATTCAGCAAATCTTCGCTTATTTTCAAAGACTGTGTGAGCTTCAAACGCTTACCTGAATCCCAGCCGCTCTGGGGGAACTCTGTCTCCGGAACTTCTCATCAATCTGCAAGAGGGAAAAGACACTCCAGGTTAGCGTGGAAACATCTAGAGGCGCCGCATACCGCGCTTACTTACTGCATTTCTTCTTCATAACCGGCATCCACGTTGAAAACATTGCGGCACCTAAAAGACACAGAAAAATAAATCAATCCAATCCAAATACGAAAGGGTGGCATCGCGCATCGCGCTCTCACTCACCTTCAGCGCTACTCATCTCAGCAGCACGTTGCCATCCCCCGACCCCGGACATCATCGAAGGAAGGAAAGGAACGAAGTTAGAGAACTGTGCAAAAGACTCATTATACTTACCTGTCGGACTCTTGCTGCCAGTGAAGTAACTAGGCAGCAACGAGCAAAGCAGGATGGAGAGCACACTTTCCAAGAAAACAAGGTGAGCTGTGGATCAAAGGGAAGGGTAGGACCCCGGGGAAGAAGAGGTTCAAGCACACAGAGACAATAGGGAGTTGAACTTTACCAATCCTGTGTTTCAGGCCCAGTCTCCAGTCGAGTAGACTCCAGGGAAGGGTTCAAGGTCGTAAGAGGTCAGAATAGGCTGAGTGACGTCCCCGTGCATACCAGGTGAGCGTTACAGAACATAAAGCCTCACATCAAAATACACCTGGGCATCATGGAAACGTCAGAAACCGACCAGTTAGCCCACATGTTGGGGCAGCTACGTTCTGAAGTACATGCAGCCAGGCAGGAGACCAACACCCTGAGGAGAGAGCTGATAGTAGCCAAAGAATGCACTGATGATTTAAGCCGGCAACTTCTCCAGTCACAAGCAGGGCATGCACCATTGCCGGGAAGCGTGCCCTCAATGCCAGCGCCATCAGCCAATCCCGTTCAGATAACCCTTCCTGGGGCAGTTCCCTTGGTCCCGCCCGGACGATTTACAGGGGATCCCAAGAGGTTTGCAACGTTCATGAACCAGTGCCGCCTGCACTTCCTTTGTAGACCAGGGGCCTTTCTGAATGACCAATCACGGGTCGCTTTTGTGCTATCTTACCTGAGTGGTAGCACCGCGGACTGGTCTGTACCCTTTGTGGCCCAAGACGATCCTTTGCTGCATGACTTCAGGGGCTTTCAGCAAGAGATGGAAAAGCTGTTCGCCCGTCGTACTCATGGGCAGGCATTAGACAACAAACTTCTGTCCCTACGCCAAGGGAATCAAGACCTATTAACAAAAATAGCCACGTTCAATAGACTCATATTTGAAGCAGAATGGCCAGTGGAGAAGAGAACCACATTATTTCATCAGGGGCTGCGGGGGGAGCTCAAGGATTTTCTCGCACAAGTAGTGAACCCCCCCGAAAGACTGCTCATATTTCATTGACCTTGTTGTTCAACTGGATCATAGGCTGCAGGACCGAAGAGCAGATCGAACCAGACCGGACCCTCGCCCTATGTATGTGCGTTCAAAGGACAATATTGCCCGCACAAGGGAAGATTAAGGAGAACCAATGCAAGTCGGGGGGGTCAGATCCCCTTTGACTAAAGCGGAAAGGGAGAAAAGGAGACAGCAGCAGTTATGTCTGTAATGTGGAAGGTCAGGTAATTTCCTTAAAGAGTGCCCTGTGAAGCCACAGAGGAGGACGGTAGGGGCCACGGACAAGGAAGATACCATCAAGGAATCGGAAAACTCCCCAGCCCGGCAAGTGTAGGGGTCCACTTGTCGAGCGAAGAAAGTGAACAACAGACCTCCCATTTTGCAATATCTGTGGTCTTGATCAATCACCAACAACCATCTCGGATGCACGCAGTAAGAGCTGTTGGGAATTACATCGACCTGGATCTTGCGGCAAAGATGGGGCTTCTGTTACACCCTAAATCAACCACTGAAACTGTTACCACTGTCGATGGCAAGGAAATAGCTTCTGGTCCAGTATCCCAATGCACTGCAGCTTTAACCCTTCTGTTCCAGGATGGACACCAAGAATCTATCGTTTTCGACCTCATTAAGGCACCACAGTTCCGGTTGATTTTGGAATGCCATGGTTGGTAGCTCACAATCCTCGAATCGATTGGCGTGCAAAAGAATTGGCCTTTCCCGAGACTTGCGCCCACACATGTTATCGCCAAGAGAAACAACCAATAGACACCAGAACCTCCACGCTTGCGACTGTGGCAATTGGCACCCTACCAAGTGAATACCAGGACTTTCAAGATGTCTTTCAGAAAGAAAAGGCTAATACCCTGCCACCACATAGATCATACAATTGCCAAATCGACCTGATACCCGGCACACAAATCCTTGTGGGTGAATTTACGAACTCACAGAACCAGAAAACCAGCACCTGAAGGCCTATATTGACCAATACTTGGCCGACGGGTTCATCCGTCCCTTGAAGTCTCCAGCAGCCAGTCCTCTATTCTTCGTACCGAAAAAGGAGTGGGACTTGAGAACGTGCCTCGACTATCGCGCACTGAACCAGATTACCGTAAAAAACTGCTACCCCCTGCCACTGATCCTAATTGCTTGATTAAGTCAAAGATGCCCAAATCTACACAAAATTAGACCTGAGGGGGGCATATCACCTTGTTCGCGTAAACCAGTGGGACGAATGGAAAACCGCTTTTCGCACCAATACGGCTTGTACGAATATCAAGTAATGACCTTTGGACTTTGCAACGCACCTGCAGCATTTCAATACTTCATGAACGATGTCCTACGGGAATTGACTGATGTCTGTGCTCTAGTGTACATCGACGATATTCTAGTATATTCCACATCAAAGCAGGACCACGTTAAACACGTCCAATCCATATTGGAGAAACTCCGTCAACACCAGCTCTACACCAAATCCGAAAAGTGCTCATTCCACGTCTCCGAGGTGGAATTCCTGGGCTTTATTCTCAGCCCGAATGGAATCCGAATGGATGTACACAAGGTAGATGCTATTCTGAACTGGCCATCCCCAAATTCATTGAAGGGGGTTCAAAGTATGCTGTTTTTTTGCAAACTTCTGCCGCCGGGCTCATCCCAGGATTTTCACAAATCGTGCATCCCATTACGTCATTGCTAAGGAAAAGCAACAAAAAGTTCCAGTGGACTACAGAAGCCGAGGAAGCTTTCCAGGAACTCAAAGCAAGATTCACATCTGCCCCAATCTTATGCCACCCTCGCCCTGATCTCCCATACCTGGTGGAAACGGACGCCTCAAGCATGGCTATGGGAGCCGTCCTCTCACAAAAGCACCCCGAAATGGGCCAGTTACACCCTGTTGCCTTCTGGTCGCGTAAATTCACACTCCCTGAACTAAATTACGCTATCACAGACAAAGAACTCCTGGCCATTAAGTCAGCCTCTAAAGCATGGTGGCACTACCTCTTGGGTGCCAGACACACAATCACAATAATAACTGACCACCGGAACCTCCAGTACCTAAAACGGCAAAGGCCCAAACCTCACGACAACTACGTTGGGCTCTTTTTTGTGCTGAATATGACTACGTGATTACATTTCGACCAGGTGTGAAAAATGGGAAGGCCGATGCCCTTTCCCATATGGGGGTGGAAGAGTAAGGGTATCAGACCCCTGACCCAATAGCAATCATCCCGAGTGACAAGATCCGAGGAATCACAGCAACCATAAATCAGAAAGAATTACATGAAGAAATCCAAAACCTGATGAGTCCGGAGCAATTACAAGCGTGGAGTGCACAAGGAGAACATAACATGATAAAAGATCAGTTGCCCTACTTCATGAATCTTTTATTCTTACCAAACAAAGATCTACGAGAACAAGTCATGTCCGGTTATCATGATTCCTTGATCGAGGGCCACCCCAGAATCGCTAAAACCCAAGCCAAGGTAAAACAAAATTATTGGTGGCCCCGTGGAGTAAAGACATTATCCAATTCATCCTATCTTGTGGAGTGTGTGCTCAAAACAAGTCCTCCAAGCAGAAACCGGCTGGGCTATTACAACCATTGGAAATCCCACCAGCACCCTGGCACACTTTGTCCCTCGATTTTATTACTGACTTACCACCCAGTCAAGGGTTTAACACTATTCTTGTGGTCGTGGACCTATTTTCAAAAATGACACATTTCATTCCTCTTAAGGGGCTCCCAAATGCTTCCACTCTAGCAAAGGTATTTCTTGAAGGCATTGTATGGCTCCATGGGTTTCCCTCAGTTTTGGTTGGTCTTAGACCAAGGTACTCAATTTGTATCTAACTTCTGGAGAAAATGCTGCTCTTTGGCCCAGATCGACATTCGGCTATCCACCAGTCACCATCCCCAAACGGATGGTCAAACTAAGAGGACAAATCAGACGCTTGAGCAGTATCTGCGTTGCATGTTACACCAAGCTGAAGGAAGCTGGTTCAGCCTATTATGGATAGCTGAATATGCTTATAATAACTCCCTACACACCAGCACTGGGCAGACACCCTTTTATACCATGTATGGCAGACACCCACATACGTCTGAGTTGGACGTTCCACCAACCCTGGAAATTCCAGCAGCCAAAACCTTGCACACAACCTTTTCTCAAACCTGTAAAAGGGCAGCTGAACACCTACTTCAAGCTAAGAATCACCAAAAGAAGTTTGCTGATCAACACCGAGCAAAGGCCCGCAACTACCTACTACTAAGGGGAGACAAAGTCTGGCTGGCGTCTAAACACGTGTCCATTAAAGGAACGCAAACTTTCCGTCCAAGATACCTGGGTCCATTCACCGTCACCTCCGTGATAAATCCTGTGGCGGTCAGACTAGCTTCGCCATCAAACATGCAGATTCATCCTGTGTTCCACATGTCTCTCCTTAAACCTGTTCAACCTGGGACCCGGGTAGCAACGCCACCGCAGCTAATAGTAGTCGCCGGGGAGCCAGAATTCGAAGTCAAGGACATCCTGGATTCAAAGTACGTCAGATCCAAATTACACTACTTAGTAGACTGGAATGGGTATGGTCCCCAAGACAGGACATGGGAGCCTTGTGAGTACATCCATGCACCTCGCTTGCTTAGACAATTTCATCAAAACCATCCAAACAAACAGGACCAGACAGAAGAGCCACCTTGAGAGGGGCCTTGGGGGGAGTGCTGTCATGATTCCTGCCCCTCATGTCCCCAGCCCTCCAAGATGTCAGGATGGGGCCAGGCCACGATCACCTACATGACCCTCAAGGGCCTCTCCATCCCTCCAAAGACCCACTTGGAGTCAGACGTGGCACTTGTGGCACCAGACTCACTCACTCCCATAGGATATCATTGGGGATTGGACTTGTAGTGCATTGATGGGGACAAGATGGATGACCCCACATATTTCGGTTCCCAGAACTGCATGTGCAGTCTAGTCTTTTGGGTGTGGTTCAGCCCAGAGACACCTGGGATACCCAGAGAATATTTAAGCCACGCCCAGGCAGAGAAACATGCTTTGCGTTTTCTGCACCTGCAGCGTGACACTCACCGTGTTCGGATTGGTCTCCAGTAGGCCTGCATCTTTCTTCTGCCCTCAGCTCCTGCAAGAACAAGAACACCGTTAGGAACAGCCTTACCTTGTGGCGCTTCTGCCCATCATTCAAAGCTCCTTATGTTCTGCAGGCATCTTCGGCAGTGTCATTCCCAACCCGGCACGCCGCTTCCTAAGGAAAAGGTAAAAGAACAGAAAAAAGGCATTAGTAAGCATTCAGCAAATCTTCGCTTATTTTCAAAGACTGTGCGAGCTTCAAACGCTTACCTGAATCCCAGCCACTCTAGGGGAACTCTGTCTCCAGAACTCATCCATCTGCAAGAGGGAAAAGACACTCCAGGTTAGTATGGAAACATCTAGAGGCGCCACATACCGTGCTTACTCACTGCATTTCTTCTTCATAACCGGCATCCACGCTGAAAATGTTGCGGCACCTAAAAGACACAGAAAAAGAACTCAATCCAATACAAATACAAAAGGGTCGCATTGCGCATCGTGCTCTCACTCACCTTCAGCGCTACTCATCTCAGCTGCACGACGCCATCCCTCGACCCCGGCCATCATCGAAGGAAGGAAAGGAACGAAGTTAAAGAACTGTTCAAACAACTCATTATACTTACCAGTCAGACAATTGCCAGTGAAGTTACTAGGCAACAATGAGCCCGCATTAATCATCGTGCCACTGCACTGAAAGCAGGACGGAGAGCACACTTTCCAAGAAAACAAGGTGAGCTGTGGATCAAAGGGAAGGGTTGGACCCCAGGGAAGAAGGGGTTCAAGCACACAGAGACAATACTCTCAGTGATCTATAGAGGGCCACGGACCTACATTCAGAGACACCACACTTTTACATAGAGTGCCACCTACAACCTGTGGCCAGTATCACTGATTTATTTACACCAGTGAACTATGCATCCGTAGACCTCATTAATGGTTCATAGACCCCCAGTAATCTATATATTGTATTAGATTTCCCCAGACAACATGCACTGGGGAACACACGCATACACCTATTTATCACTGCTAAGTCTATCTGCATGAACAAGTTGGCAGCTGTATTACCAAAGAACACAAATCTTCCCCACGTCTGCATAGGCAAACTCAAAACAACGAAAACTCAGAAGCTTGTGTTTTCCCATATGAATATGTTTCATATGATGTGACTGTACTCTAAGGGAATTACTGTAAGAACCTACTAGAAGGATATGTCTACAAATAAAATAAAATTCTTAGTTTCTGACTGTTACTGAAGAAAACCATGTGGCCTAGATATGTCAGCAAAAGAAAAAATAGTGAGCCAGACATGTGATGTCATCAGTGATGTCATCAATGACATTTGTGATGTCATCTTTGAAGTCCTGGGTGTTAGTCTTAGCAGTGCACGGTGGTGGCGCGAGTTATGGTTGCTTAGCTTACCATAACTGGAGAATTTCAAGGGTTTTTCGGTTTTACTTGGAACCATAACGTCCCTTTAACAAAGTTTTTTCACTGAATTTCATAGGTTTTTAGTAGCGCAACTTAACCATAACGTCCCTTTAACAAAGTTTTTTTCACTGAATTTCATAGGTTTTTAGTAGCGCAACTTAACCATAACGTCCCTTTAACAAAGTTTTTTCACTGAATTTCATAGTTTTTTAGTAGCACAACTTAACAATAATGACTTTGACTTTATATACATGTCATATGGAACTGATTAGATCTCTTCTTATGAACTTGATGTCCGCGAACTTATTTAATGTTCGCGGACATGTTCGGAGAACAGTACTACTACCTAAAAACTGTGGGGGGGGGGTGGGGTATGTTTGATTGTTATATCATAATATAGGAACATTTAACAAATTCAAAAAGCAGCACACAAACACATTATATATAGTAATACATAAGAAATGTAACCCATATATGTAACACACTAACCATTCATTTAAATACAATATGTTCTGAAATGGAATATACCACAAGAAGATAAATTGGCTTCCAACATAATTACCTCACAGACACAACAGAACTGAGAACAAGACCAGACCCACTGAATAGATAGGACTTATCTTACCAGAAATAGTAAGTGTACTTCATTTTACTCATATATTTATAAACTTTCTGTATTAGATTAAAAAATATATTATCTTTTTTTTTTCTCACAGAAATGTCTAGTACTCTGGAGTGGCTAGAGGACAATTTCCCACATGAAGAAATGTCACAAGATTGTGAAACTAATGGTAAACACTTTATAATATAAACCATTTATTTATTATTTTATTTATATACATTTAACATATATATTATTTTTTTGTACAGAGCATACCAGAATAGAAAAAACTTCAGAAAACCCTGTTATGGATAACAGTCTTCACAATATAGAAGAAAAAATGGATGTATTGTTGGCTAATTTTAATAATTTAAAAACTTTTGTAGAAAATCATTTCAAACCAAAAACCTCGTACCATTGCCCCACATGTACTTGTCCCTCCTCACCGTATCCCAGTCAATCATCCCCAAACCCTCTCCATAATCCAAAACGTTTTGATGAGATTTCCATCCCTTCTTCACCTAATACCAATCATGTTGAAACCCCAAATGCTCCTGTTTTTGTTTCTGTTTCTGCCTCACCTTCTCTGTCATAAATTATTAATATACGTTAAATAAAGTTTAATTTTTATATTGTATTGTGAATAGTTTCCGTTTTTTAAAAAAAAATAATAAAAGTGTCCGTGGACAGTGCGAGTGTTCTGAAATGTTCGTACATAAATGAAAATGGAGGTGTCCTGAACAACACCACACCTGTTGGTACTGTTCGCTAGCAAGTTGAAACTGTTCTAAGAACACACGTGGTGTCCTGAAATGTTCGTAAAGAAACAAAAATTAAAGTGTTCTAAAGAACACTATATCTGTCCGTAATGTTCGCTATCAACTTAAAACTGTCCTAAGAACACAATTGGTGTCCTGAAATGTTCGTAAATAAACGAAAATGATGTGTCCTGAACAACAGTACAACTGTTCGTAGTGTTCGCTAGCAGCATGAAACTGTACTAAGAACACACGCGGTGTCCTGATTTGTTCGTAAACAAACAAAAATTAAAGTGTCCTAAAGAACACTATACCTGTCCGGTACTGTTCGCTAGCAAGTTCAAACTGTACTAAGAATGCTATTGGTGTCCTGAAATGTTCGTACGTAAATGAAAATGGAGGTGTCCTGAAGCACACTATACCTGTTCGTAGTGTTCGCTACCCAATTGAAACTGTTCTAAGAACACAATTGGTGTCCTGAAATGTTCGTACATAAACGAAATTACACGTGTCCTGAAGAACACTATATCTGTCCTTACTGTTCGCTACCAAGTTTAAACTGTTCTAAGAACACAGGCGGTGTCCTGAAATGTTCGTTTCACGTGTGACGCACTTTTAATTACTTCAGAACCCGAAGAGTGTCCGTAGGACATCAATGCGCATGCGCTAACCAATCTCCGTGCACTTGGTGTCCTGCGGACAGGCGCTTCCTTCGTGGACTAGTTCGCAAACGGATCATATGACCGCGCCCACGCTCATCGTGTGTCCTGAAATGCGGACACTGTTCGTGTCCCCGAACAATTTAAAAGTACATTTTCAGTTAATCCATAATATTTTTCAATAAAATCTCACCATGGCACAAGTCCCACATAGCAATCTTGAGTTTCTAAATACCTTTTGAAACTTTCCGATCCTTTTTTTGTGTTCGATCTGTCTGCGGACAGTGCGCATGTCTGCGGACCGCGCACAAGCACCCCTATAAAAGACCACGCGCAAGAGCTTATTCCCATTGTGTTTCTGGCTATTCTTCAGAACACAGTGATTTTTGCTGCCACCTGCAGACTACACCATCATCGAGATGGCATCCTTGGCTGCTGAACTGCCACTTGGTGCTGCACCTGCTTCAGCACCACCCCCACCCCCTCCACCACCACCACCTCCCCAAGGGCCTGAAGAGGGGAACAGGAGTGAGGATGCGGAGGAGGAAGAAGAGGATGATGAGAATGAGGTAGAGGAAATCCCTACTACCCGCACTGGGCGTGAGTCTTGGGTGTGGCGGTTATTTACCATTCATGGGAATGGTCCTAAGGCTCGTGCGAACCGTGTTACCTGCAATGAGTGCAAAATGATACTCAGTCGCGGGAAGCACGGTAACTACAGCTTTGGGACCACTACTATGAAGCGACACCTGAGGTCATTTCACTGTGGGGCTATTCGCAGGGTTGTACCTTGCGAAGAACGTAGCAGGTTGATTTCCTCTACTTCATCCTCTGTTTCTGATCCTGTCACCACAAGGTCCACCTCTGTGTGACAGCGTCTTTCTCAAGCTGCCTCACAGGCCATACAGAATGCTGATGACCCTTACCTTTCGAGGGTCACAGTTGTATGTATGTACTGTGACACAGTACTCTGCAGGGGGGAGCGACTTCGGAGTGCTTTTGAGACTATCGTCTCAGAGCACGAGAAGACCTGTTCACTACCCAAATAAAACCCACTCTACATCTTCCTCTCTCAGCTCGCCCTTTCTTATCCCTGTGGTTGGTGTCCCCCCCTTTACCCTCCTTTACCCTCCTCTCCTATTGTGTCATGTCTGAAAAACCAAAAAAAATACAAAATTACAAAAATAAAATATAAATAAGGCTCTTTTCAGAGCCGCCTTTCCCAGTTAAAAAATAGAAGTGAAAATAAATGAAGCAGGGCTCTTTGTATTTTTTAGAAGTCCGCGGACAGTTCGCGAACATTAAAAAAATTGGGTTGCTACTCCATCACAAACATTGTAATTTTCTCTGGAAAGAAGTGGTGGCTCTGAAAAGAGCCTTTGGGTGGTGTTTGTAAGTCAAACATTGTAAATGCTTAACATCTACTTCAAAATCGTTGTTGTAATTCCAAAAAAGGTTGCAATGCATTTTGTACATTTCTCAGAAAAATCTGATTGCCAGCATAAGTAAGATGGACTCCATCTCTGCGAAAAATGTATGTACTACAAAACATAATATTTTCATTGTGAAAAGAAGACATGCCAAAATCTCTTAGAAAGCCACAAACAGCCTTATTAACATTGCGCCTTGCTTTTTCCATTTGTGGACCAAATGAAGAAGAACGAAGCCACATTTGTCTCTGCGCAATCCGTGAAAATATCACTTGAGAATTAGGAAACATGTCCATAACCTTCCTAAGTCCTTCTTTCATAGCAAATTGCAAAAAAAATCCAGTCACATGTCCTAAACTGTTCCCTCCAAAATGAATTACAATTATGTCTGGATGTTGCTCTGTCTCCAAAGTAGCACAGAGAGGTAGCAAGTCCAACCACTTCATTCCACGTACTCCATGCCAGTGTACTTCCACATGTGGGAATCCAAGATCTACAGCTACTCCACAGCTTTCTGCATGCACCTTCAACCAATGTATTCACGAATCTCCTAAAATCCAAACAATCTGTTTTCTGAAACACACAGCCATAACTATCTTTTGTTCTCTCAGCAAAAAGAGTATCTGAGAAAATCTCTCCTGGCACAAACACACCCACCAAACTTTCCTGACCAATCCCTTTCGGTACTTATTCTCATTTGCATGACTTCGGAACCCAAAAATCCCCGGATGTAACTCCCGATGTCCGCGAACTACCGCCATGTCCGCGGACACATCGTAACATGAACAGCCCTTCTACCATTTCCACTACACTCTCTCTGCCATTCCCTCATTGGATGTACCTCAAAAATCACCTGACCATGCACCAATCACATTCAAGACCTCTACATCTAACTGCATCATCATAGATCAGCACTGCAAATGTACTCTGAATCTCTCTGAGTACAAGTGTCATATCATTGGCAAGCAGCATCTACCAGAAATACTGTACAAGTCTTCAAGATTTCTACTTGCAGCTCCATGCATATCCATATGCATGAACACAAACTTCAGGTATGCATATTTTCTGTATAGTAGATGACATAGCTCTCAACCATTTTTGTTTTACAGGCGGGTGAAATCACCCGATTTTGTTTTTGGTGGGTGAGACGCCCATTGGAATGAATGGGCGTGCAGGAGGCTTGGCGGGTGAGTCTGCCCTTTACAAGGCGTGTGACACCCGCCAAAAGCGTGTGAGTTGAGAGCTATGGTAGATGAACACATTTTCAAACAGACTTTTACCTTGTAAAATCTGTAAAATGAATTTACTGTACTTTTTTCAATTTCCTAAAATCAACTATCACTTATAAACCTTTATACTTTTTACTTTCTTTATACACACACACTCAAATCATGTTAAACTAACATTTTTTAAATTAAATATATAGACTACATATATTCAAACAAAATTGCATGCAAACACAATCTATTTTTAAACCTTTATAAAAATACTTATACAATTTCATATTTTTTGTTTTTATTTATTTATTTACTTAATTACTTTAAATTAGACATGACATTGAGGCGCTATTAGCTAGAACAGTTTACTTACAGAAATAGTGGTATTCACTAATATATTATAAATTTCACAAGACATAGTAAAGATATTTTTTTTTGCTACAGTTAGTCATTCAATACAATTTGTTCATTAAGAACATATCATATGTACTGAACTTATGCAATGTATCTTATGTAAATAAATTAGTTTAATGGTTTTACAGAAGGCACTGAGGATTTCAATTAAAAAAATCAATATCTAAATTAAAAACAGTGCTATATACAAACAAAGTTACTAATTTGAAGCTTTTACAATTACAGTGAAGACCAGTTTCCTGAAAAGAAGCAGCCGAATTCGAAGAAGAAAGAAAAACTAAGAAGTTACCTGTTAATTTTAAAAAAAATTAAGTAAAATATCACCATAATATTTATTTTATTAATCAAATATACTATAACATTAATACGAGATATTTTGGTTTCTTAAAATAGAGATTTTGTACCATTTTGTCCAAAAATGTCCATGTCCTAAACAGCGATTTACAGCCAGAATGGCCCACAAATTTCAATTTTTGGACACACAAATTAGCCAACTGAACCACTACAATTTTCATATTATAGAACAAACAACTGTTTTAATTGTATACATTAGATTTACTATTTGTACTTTTCCACACCACTAGCTTACTTTTTTTTTGTCATCTAAACCCCAGTTTAGTAACACATACATTCAAGAATACCTATCCCTACTAGTTTTAGTTCCCAATGCACAATCACACACCATTACATACATCTTTATCATCTTACTCAAACACTCATGCACACAGCACACATACATTCCAGAACGCCCCAACCCATATCTTCTTTATTTTTTTCAACAGACCCTAAAGAATGCCTACCAAAAGACAACTCCATAGAAAGCAACGCAAAATTAGAGCAAATGAAAATAAAGGTGTCCAACATAAGCATCCATCTCTAGCAGAATTTGTAAAAAAAGTTGAAACAAAACAGCTAATAGAATTATTTAGTGAAACACAAGAAGTTTCAAGTACAACAACTTCGCTTCCTCTATCAAAATGTAAAACAAACCAAAAAACAATTACCAGAAAATCAGCTATCAGTACAGATAAAACTACTTCTTCAGATTTTAATATTGTGCAAAGTAAGCATACCAAGAAAAGTATTTTAGCCAAAATATACCGTCACAAAGTCCTTCAAAATCTTATAAAAACAGGAGAGAAATCAGGATCAAAGCTTAAAACCTATCGTAGGAAATTAATCTTAGAAGCATTGATGGACAGTGCAATTCTTCTCAAAAGAAATGTATTTATTTTACTGTTAAACAAAATGAAACCACTAACAAAACTAATAACTAAATTACAAAAAAGACTTCTCAATAAGCGAAATGTCAATAGAAAGAACTTC
This sequence comes from Ambystoma mexicanum, assembly GCF_040938575.1. Classification (NCBI taxonomy): domain Eukaryota; kingdom Metazoa; phylum Chordata; class Amphibia; order Caudata; family Ambystomatidae; genus Ambystoma; species Ambystoma mexicanum. The sequence goes on from NC_090936.1 coordinate 316,578,029, forward strand.
TTAAGTATCTGCGGCGGTGAATGGAATCACACTACGAGCACAGAACCATATTTTAATGAAGAAGCGTAAAAACAAAAGCAAACGAATACAATTGCCATAAATAGCAGTGGTCGAGGTTATGAAAAAGTGAATAATACCATAATGGAACAAGAAGTACTCCTTACAAAAATATGCCCTGAAAACTTAGACTTACCCCTCCATTCAACTCAATCAGAATGTCTAGTGTACAAATGGCCATGCACGTCAATTTGTAACATTCCCAAACAATGTTTCAAATCTTTACACCAATTCCTCAATAAATATGTAAAAAGCAAAGACAAAATCAAAATTAAATTACTGCAAAATATAGCTACCTGTCCAGTGCGCAAGTACACAGGACTACAAGGACATTCATTGGCCTGCATTACAGGACCTACTTGTAAAACCACTTTCCATGATATCAAAAGGATATCAACACATCATTCAACTATAAGAAATCTAGTCTATAAACTGTACTATGCTAAAAGTCCTGCTTTAGCACTAGCAAAGTTAAATAACATCCTTCTACATGGTACAGCAAAAGACCTACTTGAAGAAATTGACTATATCCAGAAAAAATATTTTGGAAGTGAAAGCCATTTACAGAATGAAATAGCTTTAAACCAATTAAGCAACAATTCTACATATGGCAACCTTTTGCTAAACACATACAAAAAAGAAATACTAAAATTTAAAAGTACATCAGCTGAAGTACCAAACCATGTATGTGTATGTTGCCGTAGAATTTTTTATAAAAGTAACACAAAAACTGTGGGCCTATCATACAAAATAGAAGACAATGAAGATTCTAAATGGTTTGAATTAGCTCTCTACCTTGTAGCAGAAAACAAATATGAAATAACTGAGCCCTTAATACTTTGCAGTTATTGCACTACAAAACTTGACAACAACCAAACTCCTTCACGTTCTATCACAAATAATTTGGAATTATACCCAGTACCAAAACCACTACAACAACTTAATTTATATGAGAGCATCATAATTCAAACAGTACACCCATTTCAAGCAATAATACGCCTTCAACCAAAAACAGCAAAATTACCTCCCTCTGAATTGGTAAAAGGCATTCGTGGAAAAGTAGTTTATTTACAATTAAATCTAAAAGAAAATGTGCATACTCTAGGAGTGCAACGTCCAATGCAGCAATCTTTAATTATATTAGTAAATGGAGTACCTACTAAAGACAAAAAAATATGGCAACAGCTGGTAGATTTATATAAAGTTAGACAAGCCTTCCAATATCTTAAAGAGAATAATGAATATTACAAAGAAATTAATATTGAAGAAAACTTGAAAGATACAACTGAAATAATTCAAGAAACACAAGAAGCTGGTCAATTTGAGCTACTAGATCCTGCTACAATATCAAATACTTTAGACCATTATACAATTCATCCTTTGCACTGTAATGACACCGTACAAGATGTACTAAAAACTTACCAAATGCGTCAAACAAAAGGATCGCCAATCAGTATATGGGAAAAAAGTATACAAGCACGTGCTTTTCCTCTACTCTTTCCTACTGGCAAAGGAGGAAGGTATGATGATAGACCTATTCAAATATCAGCTTCAGAATACCGCTCATTATGGATGTATTCTGAAGATCCCAGATTTAGACAAAATGTGGAATACACATTCAACCTACTCTTTGAAAGTGAATTAGCAACTTTATGTTACGGAGTTGCACACATATTAAAATCAGGATCACACTTTCAAAATATGACAGCTACACAATTATTAGAGAAAGTGCAACAAAAGGATGAGGTTTTACAATCAAATATTACAAATCTATTAGCAAATATGCGTGGTACTAAGGAGTACTGGTTTCGACGTCATGGAGATGTACGTTGTATGATCAGAAACCTTGGCCCACCCACTTGGTTTGTTACATTAAGTTATGCAGAATATGCATGGGAAGATTTACATGATTTCCTACGCATATCAAATAAAAACAAAACAAACATAGATATTCTAACACCTGGAGAACTTTGTTCTTTGGATCCTGTTAATGTTTCAAGATATTTTCACCATCGCTTCATTGCTATGCTACATTTTATTTGTAATAAAACTGTTCCTCCCCTTGGAGAAGTGCAACACTTCTTTTGGAGAAAACAATACCAAGCCAGAGGAGCACCACATATCCACATGCTTTTATGGATTAAAGATGCTCCTAAATTTGGTCAAGACAGTGATGCCACTGTTTTACAGTTTATTGAAAAATATGTCACTTGTGAAATTCCATCAGAAGCCACAAATAGTGATCTTCGTGCACAAATTTTACAATTTCGAAGACACAAATGTGGAAAATATTGTCGTCGCAAATACAAAAACAAAGGCAAATATTACACCAAATGCCGATTTGGTTTCCCTAGACCAGTTACAAATACAGGTCAAGTAAACAACCTCATGTCTTCAGTTAGACATACTGTTAAAGGAAAGTCACCTAAAAATACATATTACAAAAAAAGAAAAGAAGAAGACAAATATATCAATGATTATAATGCAATCATTGCCCACTTATGGAATGCAAACATAGATGTGCAGTACATTGCAGACAATTCTACTGCAGTTGCACGATAAGTCACAGCATACTTAACTAAAGCAGAAACGACAGAGCTCCAAGACCTCTGGAATGACCTGTCATCAGATAAAATAGTATCTAAGAAATTATACAGCTTGGGCATAAAAATGCTCACCCATAGAGAATGTGGATCTTATGAAGCAGCTGATCATTTAACTGGTACTTCATTTTATGGTAAATCTGAAAATATAGTATGGCTAAGTCTTGGTCCAGCTAAATCTAGAAAAAGAGTTCTAAAATCATATGAAGATATAGAAACAATAGCCAAACATGATCCCAACAGCCAAGACATTTTAAAAAACAATTTATTGGACACATACTACACAAACAGAAATAATACTTTGGAAAACATGTGTCTATACCAAATAGCCCAAAACTACACATACAAAAATAATATGAAACCTGATGAAAAAAAAAGGTAAATATAGAGTGACAGACTGTGAAGGCAGCTTAGTTAAACTCACTAAACCAAATTTAATTAATCATATCAAATTGTCATTGAAGACTCCTCAACATAAAGAAGTATATTACATGTCCCTGCTACAACTCTTCAAACCATGGAGAAAAGAAGAACAATTACTAGATAGCTATGACTCATATGAGGATGCTTTCAAAGCAAATGAAAGCACTATAACTGATGTAAACTTTACACAGTACAAAAAAATGTTGCACAATGAACAGCAACATGAAGAAGAACTCCAAGCCCAACTAGATAAGGATACTCCTGACAGTAGTCAACCTTCTGTAACAGGAAGCCAAGAACCACTGGGAGAACCACTAATAACAAATGAGGCAGAATTAGCTATGATAGAAGTAGAAAACACCATGTGTCAGTATGAAGATAAGGAAGACTTAACTATACTACAATCAAAACTAAACAATGAGCAAAGTAGCATTTTTCAAGAAGTAACAAAACAAATTGCACATGGTGTAAAACATGAAAATAAAGAATGTTCCTGCCATAATTATAAACCTATACTACTGTACGTCAGTGGTGAAGCTGGTTCTGGCAAAACATTCCTAATCAAAATCATTAGTAAGTTCCTTCAACAATTGACAAACAACAAACTGTCAGCTGTTGTCACTGCCCCCACAGGTTTAGCTGCCTACAACATAGGTGGTGTTACATTACACCGATTACTACTATTACCAGTAGAACACCAGAACAAATTAGACTATTACAAACTTTCTGCAGAAGCTGCAATGGAATTACGCAGAGTATTGAAACAAATGAAAATGCTACTAATAGATGAAGTGAGCATGGTCTCCAACCTGATGTTAGCTTTGATTCACCTCAGATTACAAGAAGTACTCAAAACAGACTATGAAGAGCTCTTTGCAGAAAAACACATTATTGTTTTTGGAGATCTGCTTCAATTAACACCAGTAAAAGGTGAACCTATTTTTAAAACATTAGGGCACAAACTCTGCCGTAAAACTGTTGGCAGCATTGGAAATGTCAACCTTTGGCAACATTTCCAATACAGAGAATTAACAGAAAACATGCGCCAATCTGCAGATCTAACTTATGCCAACATTTTAAAAAGTTTGAGAGTTGGTATACTTTCTAAAGAAGCAGAAGCAACATTGAAAACCCGGCACATTAATGCACTTTATGGCGATAATGCATGTGCTACAGATGTTATGGAACAATTAGCCCACAAAAATGTCAATTGTATGGCCTTAATGCCAACTCTTGCAAGCTGTCTCAAATTCAATGAAATAATGTTAAGTAAAGAAAGGCAACCAATAATGGAAATTAGCGCCACAGACAAACTAGATGTACATGGTATGACACTACCCATGTGTGACCAAGCCACAACAAGACTAAATAATTCAGAAAAATCAATCTCAAACACAGCAGGCTTAGAAAAGATGTTAAAATTATCCTTAAATTGCAGAGTAATGCTTAAACGTAACCTTGACGTGGACCAAAGACTAGTTAATGGAGCACTGGGTACAGTTGTTGGCTTTCAAACATACCCACGTGACAACAAAATTCAGTTTGTCAATATACTCTTTGACAAACTTTCAGAAGTAAAACGGATAGGACGCTCAACAGCTAGATTCCTTCTCTTCAAAGATATGTATGTACGCAGAGAACAATTTTCTCTAACTCTTGCATACGCAGTCACGATTCATAAATCACAAGGTCTTACCCTAGACAAAGCAATGATAGATATTGGTAACACAGTCTTTAAAGAAGGCATGAGCTACGTAGCACTATCACGCTTACGTACTCTTGACGGTCTATTTCTAATCAACTTTGATGCAAGTAAAGTAAACGCTGATATGCCTTGCATTTTAGAATATAATAGACTTCGCTCACTATACACTCCCCATCTAAACACATATTCTGTTCCACAAAAACTAAAACGTTGTAAAAGAAAACTAAATCAAACAGAAATGCAACAGGACGTCACTGCAAATCCTCCAAAGAGAGCAAAAGAAACTAATACTTCATCAAGTACCACAAACAAAAAAGAATCAATTAGAGAAAGTAAACCAGGTACTTCTTTAAAGAAGGAAGACAAACTCCAAAAAAAGCAGTTAGATACAGAACTACCTGGACCATTTAAATTCTCAAATATAGTTGGTGTAAGTTGCTATGCAAATGTAGCAATGAATATTCTATTTCAATTACCACCAATTGTTGACAACATTTACTTACACAGTACAGACCCATTGTGTTTGCAAATGTTAGTACTTCACAGAAATGCAGCAAACAATCCTGACAACACATATAGTGTTTTTGGAATAAGACGACAATTGGACTACTGTGCTGGAATGGTGAAATTCACTATAAACTCACAGGAAGATCCACAAGAATTTCTAATGTACTTACTACAAGTACTGGAAAACAAAAACATACCTATAAATGAAATCGTTCAGATTTCATACATGTGGAAACATACATGCACTCTCTGCAACAATGTGACACAAGAAGAAATCCCCAATGAACGCTTCATATATATATCAATACCAAATTGTGAATCCATTCCATTTCAGCAACTTGTACAAAATGCAAACCATGGTAGATTATGCTCTACCTGCAATTCAGATAATCGCTCCACGTTAGTAATACAAACACATAGTAAATACGTAATACTAATGCTTCTATGTTACAATGCAGATGGCACCAAAAACAACTGCAAGCTGACTGGATTCACACATGGTCAAATATCACTTGATAAGAAAACCTTCACAACAATAGGTATAATCTACCACGCAGGAGCCACAACCAATTCAGGGCACTACACTGCATATATAAAAAAGAAATGTGGATGGTTTGAATGTAATGATAGTACCACTACTCTAAAGCAGAGATTACCAGCAAATCTTACAAACGCTTATTTGATGTTCTTAAAACCAAAATTTGATAAATAAACTGTATTTAAACCTTTAAGTAAATTTGTGTTAAAAAAATATAAACTGATTCCAAGATGGCCGCCGCGGAGACGAGCTGCGACTAAGCCGCGCTCGTACCGGGCCGCCTAAATAAGCACATATCGAAGCGAAGTCAGCGCAGCACACGAGCGGATCGCTCCTCCCAATGCCGCCCGTGGGCTCCGGACGATAGGGAGCACGACTGCGGGGCGCCGAACGCCGAGGACGGCACCCTCGGAGAAATCACCCCTCCCCCATCGGGAGATTCCCGCCGCCGAGCCGGCAGCTCCAACGCAGTGGAGCAGAGGGGCAGACCGCCTGCAACGAAGCCAAGGGAGAAGGGACAGAGGTGGTGGGGGTGACTCCCTACCCCTCCCAGGAGAACCGCGGAGGCATCGCCCCCCCCAGAGGGAACCGGACTACGGGCGGCAGCAACAGCGGGCAACGGAGCGGTCAGTCCAGCCCCCCTCCCCCCGCGCCCTTCGCAGAGGAAGGAAAGAGAGCCACAAAGAAAGACGCCCGGAGACCGGCACCAAGGGCACAGGGCCCCCAACACGGCGCAGAGCAGAGGCACGAGCGAGAGCCCCAGGACCACGGGGTTGAAGCGGAGAAAGTTGGTGAGCACCAAGGATTGGGGAGAGAGTGCGGTGACCATATAAACCCGGCGAGAAAAGACCCCCCCCCCAGAAGGGACCGGAGCAGCGCGAATGAGGGGAAACCGTACCCAAGCAGAGGGATCTCCCCAGGCGCCGTCACATCTAACAGCAGGGAGAAATACAGACTCTACAGACTCCATAGGAAAAGGGGAAAAAAAAAAGACGGGAAGCGGCAGGGAAACGCTGGAGTAGGAGCCCACAGACAGGGGACACAACCAGTGGGCGAGTGGATCCCGTAACAAGACACAGGAGAGCCCAGCTGATCGACGGGACCATAGAAAGGAGCCCCCGAGTCCAAGACAGGAAAGCTGCACAAGGAAAGAAACTCACCCTGGGAAGAGAGGACCCGCCTGAGCAGACCCCAAGCAGGCACAGACATATTGGAACAGGGCGCCCAGGGGCGATCCAAGAAGACACCCTCTTGAGCTCCAGGGGGGCACAGCACTAAGGACACAGGGGACTATCAGAAGCCCTCGCACACCCCGGGAAAACACCAATAAGCACACAGGGGACCATCAGAAGCCCTCACATATATCAAGAGACATTCATAACATGTCAAGGGCAAAAAGTAAAAATAGTGCCTCCCAGCAGACCCCGATCCCCTCAAAGCAAGACGCAAATATCCTACAACTCTGGTCGGCGGACACCACGCCGCAAGCGAAGGGAAAGCCGCAAGACAACCAACAAAGGGAAGAAATGGCACAGGCGAACCCCGTACAACCCCCATCCAAGGATGACATGCAATCATGGTTCCAGGAACTCCAAGAAAAATTCATGTCCTCCGTACAGGAACAGTTCACGACGATGAAAAACGACATGAAACAAGCGGTCCAAGACCTAAGGATCGATGTGGCGAAACTGGAGGAAAGAACCGATATACTGGAAAGAACACTCCAGGGGATATATGAGGAAACGCAGCAGACGAGTGAAACCTAGGAACATTTGATGAGACTCACCCATAACCTTGAGATTCAGTGCGAGGATTTGGAGAACTGCTCCAGACGCTCCAACATCCGCATCAAAAATATGGCAGAAACAGTACAGGACAGAGACCTCATGTCGGCAGTTAAGGAAGTGTTCAGCAATATCATAGATGCAGCAGAGCCGGATACAATAGGAGTCGACAGAGTCCACACGGTCGGCCCAAAAAGATCGGGAGCACCAGGGGAGAGGCCAAGGGACGTCCTGGTGGCGCTTACCTCCTACCCGCAAAAAGAACAAATCCTGAGGAAGGCCAGAGATATGGATCACATAAGAATGAACGGTCAAGAAATCCAATTGTACCAAGATCTGGCACTGATTACACTGCAGAAGAGAAGGCCGATGGCCCCACTAGTCAAGGCCCTACAGGCGAAAGAAATTCGATACAAGTGGACTTTTCCATTCGGGCTGACGTTTACATGGGAAGGGAAACAGCGGAGAGCAACCACTTGGGAAGAAGGCCTCAGCATAATGGGCCTTCAGGGCGATACGGAGGACGTGGAACAAGCGGCACCCAGCAGAGAGCAAAGGAGAAGACCTAAAGGATGGGAAACGATCAAACACAATAGACCAGCCAAAGGAAGAGAAAGCCGTAGGAAACAGACATGAAAAGAGGAAAAGACACAGAGAGAACGGAGGGCGCCAAGCGACATCGCACCAAACTCCGGTGAGGGGGCGGGAGAGAACACATCAGCTGTACAAGAACTGAAGAAGGCGGTCCGGGATGGACCCTCCGGCTTGGAATCGGGTAAGATAAGACATTTATGTGGGGTTTAGGAGCCCCCACACACACAGCCCCCAAGAGGAAGGAGGGCAGGGAGCCTCGGGCGCAACGCCCTGGCATCAGTAGGAACCCTTGCCCTACTCGGGGGCAACAAGTTTGGTTCAGTTTTTGTTACCAGTTCGGGGGGGGGAGTTAAGAGGGCGGGGAATGAGGGACCGGGACAACAGACAGAGGGCAGCGGAGAAGGAAGGGATGTCAAATACTCTGAACTTGTGCCTTACAAAATGGGGAAGATACGCATAGTGACCTATAACATAAGAGGGATGAATCACCCCGCAAAAAGGGTGAAACTGGAGAAATTACTCAAAAGGGAAGGGGCGGACCTCCTTCTCCTACAAGAAACGCATATAAGAGCAAAAGACAAACAAAAGGCTAGGATAAGGGGATATACAATATGGGCCCAGGCTAACGCCACAGATAAGAGGGCGGGAGTCATCATAGCAATGAGGACCGGAAGGGACGCCGTACTGGAGAACTCCATGACAGATAAGGAGGGGAGGTATGCGTTCGCAAATGTGGTGCTGGAGGGGCAGAGGATCACCCTAGCGTCAGTATATGCGCCCAATGTGGGACAGGACGGCTTTCTAAGAGACACCCTGGACAAATTAGAATCCTTTGCAAGAGGGGAAGTGATCTTGGGAGGAGATCTGAATATGGCGTGGGACCCACAAAGGGACAGAAGCACTGGAGGGGCATATAGCCAGGGGGCTCCATCGAAATGACTTAAGCAGCAAATGGACCAGATGGCCCTGAGTGATGTATGGAGGGAACTCAGAGGGGACCAAAATTGGTACACTTACTTCTCACATGTCCACAACTCGATGTCACGAATTGACTACCTATGGGCTTCGGTGGGCCTCATGGGCAGAATCCAGGAGGTGGAAAAGGTATCACGCACCCTTGTGGCTCGATATGAAACTTCAGGGGAAATCTAGAGGTCTGTGGAGGTGGAGATTGCCGGAGGACATAATCCAGGACAAGGTCACGGGGGAAACCATAAGGGGAATGATAGAAGAATACTTCACGGACAATGACACAGGGGAAGTATCTATCTCCACAGTCTGGGAGGCGTTTAAAGCAGTGATCCGAGGGAAACTAATGGCACTAAAAATAACGATGGAGAAACAGAGGTCGGTGTGGGAAAAAGAATTGGAAAGGTCAATTACTGAGATACAAGGGAAGATACTGACACAACCCTCCAGGGAACTTCAGAGGACTCTTAGACACACGCAGGGCCAGCTAGAAATGCTGCGCACAAAGGGAGCGGAAAGGAGCCTTCTATACCTAAGACAAAGGTACTACATTAAAGCAAATAAAGCAGATAAGTTGCTGGCGAGACAACTACGTGCCAAACAGAAAGACATAACAATCAAAAGCATCACAAATATGAAAGGGGAACACTTTACATGCACACAAGACATAGGGGAAGTCTTCAGAGAATACTACCAGAAACTGTATACCACAGACCAACCGGAGGCAGACGCACAGGACACATATCTGAAATCCCTCACATTCCAGCAAATCTCACCGGCAGACAAGCAGGCCTTAGAAGACCCCATAAGGGAAGAAGAAGTTAGAAAAGCTATAAATGAACTACCGAAAAATAAAGCCCCAGGCCCGGATGGCTATACGGCCCCATTTTATAAAAAATATGCGGACCAATTGACCCCGGTTCTAACCAGGTTATTGAACTCCTTTAAACAAAGTGGCAATGTGACCCCCACCATGAACGAAGCGAAGGTCCTGGTATTTCACAAACTAGGGAAGGACCCATCCTGCCCGGCCTAATATAGACCAATTTCACTGATAAATATAGATGCCAAAATATACACTAAGATATTAGCAGCTAGGCTCTCCCCGCTTCTTCCTAAATTAATTCACCTAGATCAATCAGGCTTTATCCCAAGGAGACAAACATACGACAATCTCAGAAGGGTCACCCATCTGGTGGAAAAGATTGGTATAAAGCGAATCCCAGCAATTCTCCTGGCACTTGATGCCGAAAAAGCATTTGACCGGGTGGAATGGTCCATGTTATTTAAGACACTTCAATGTATGGGATTTGGGGAACACTTTATTGCCAGAATTAAAGCAAACTACAACGCCCCAACTTGCAGAGTGGCCATCAATGGGGAGGTATCAGAAAAGGTGTACATATCTCGGGGAACTAAACAAGGGTGTCCACTCTCTCCCCTATTATATGCTATATTCCTAGAACCCCTACTGATGAAAATTAGGGAAGCTGCGTATGTTAAGGGGATAGAGATGGCAGGCATGCAACACAAGATTACCGCTTATGCGGACGATATGCTGTTGGCACTAGAGGAGCCGGACCAATCGCTGGCTGCAGCAATTGGAGAGCTAGAAACTTTCGGGGCCATCTCGGGGCTAAAAATCAACAGAAACAAATCAGAAATTCTAATACTGGCAGGAGACGGGGATAAGATTAAGAGAGAAGCAAGGGCACTCAACCTCAAGATAGCAGAGGAGGGTATTAAATACCTGGGAATTACTCTCACACACAAGGTAGACCAACTGTACAGTAAAAACTACCCGCAGCTACTTACTAGCGTTCGAAGAGACATAGAAAGATGGAACCCATTGCTGATATCATGGTGGGGTAGAATTCAGGCGGTAAAGATGACCATTCTTCCAAGGCTCCTTTACCACTTCCAAGCCCTGCCGGTGGGGATTCCCCGCTCATTCTTCAAATCACTCCTGAGGGTAGTCTCAACGTTTGTGTGGAAGGGGAAAACTCCGAGGCTCTCCAGGGCGGTCTTAACCTCGTCAACTAGGGAAGGAGGGATGGCACTGCCCCACTTTCAAAAATACTACCAAGCGGCCCAACTAAAGGTGCTTCGGGAATGGCTGGGAGAAGACCCACAACAGATATGGGCAGCACAAGATAGGGCGGTGGCTAGAACCCCACTAGTGGAACTACTCTGGAAGCAGAAACAGCACAGAGATCCCAACATAGGGATCAGCGTAATACTGAGCACGACCTTGGAGGCGTGGGACACCCAAACAAGAAAGGGCGCAATGTCCAACACAATAGGCCCATTCACACCCATATGGAGGAACCCGCAGTTTCCGCCAGGGTTGGAGCAGGGTACATCAGACAACTGGGAGGAGGCGGGCATAACGAAAATTGGGGAAATGTTTTGCAACAATGAAATTATTCAATACGAATCATGCCTCACACTCCCAACAAGAACCACACGGAATAGATATAGTTATGAACAACTTAAGCACTGGCTAAAAAACCCCGAAATAGCGAAGGCGGCTACGAGAACCCTAACCCCATTTGAGAAATACATCACAACCAACTCAGGGGTAAAGAAATGGATTTCGACACTATATTCCTTTATAAACAAACAAGGTGAAGAGATCAAATGGGCATATATGCGCAAATGGGATAGAATGCTGGGAAGGGAACTCACGAGAAAACAGTGGGAGGACATTTGGGCCCAGATCCCCAAACTGACAAGAGCGGTGCATATGAGAGAAATGTGGATCAAAATAGTGACTCAGTGGCACTACACGCCTGAGAGACTGCAAACTATGTTCCCAGGAACATCTAACCTCTGCTGGAGGGAGTGCGGAGAAGTAGGGACGTGGAGACACATCTGGTGGGCCTGTAAAGGAATAGTGCCGTTCTGGGAAGAAGTTAAGGGAGAAATGGGCAAGATATTTCCAGATGTGGGACAACTAGATGAGAGCGTATGGATGTGTGGCATGGGAGATGACACTACAAGAAGCTACACGAAAGCACAATGGAGAAGCTTTGTGGGACTTCTCATCGCGGCATGGACAACAATTGCCCAAAATTGGAAAAAGAAGGATACACCGCTAATATTTACGTGGCTTCAAAAAGTATGGGCGCAGCTAGCAATGGAAAAAGTCACACACATAATCCAAGGCACTAAGAACAGGTTCACCAAAGAATGGAGCGGGGTCTTGGAACACCTGCAGTCAGACTTTATGGATCAATGGTGCCCCCACAACATAAAGGTCACGGACATTTTCAACGCATAAAGAAATCCACGAATCAAGTCACATGGTCCCTGGGCGGGAGGGGGAGGCGAGTTGGGGGTGAAATGTTGGTACAAAGTTTTTTTTGTTGTGTTTATGACCAATGAAAATAATAAAGATATGTTTTAAAAAAATATATATATATACTGTTAGAATACTCCAAAAGCTATCTAACTGCTCAAAGATTCTACAACAACTAATCAGATAAATGAATACCACTAAATTAGACCAAAAAATACACAGTTAGAATACGCCAATTGGTATCTAACTGTCCCAAAATTATAAATTTGTGTTAAAATAATATAAACTGTTAGAATACTCCAAAAGCTATCTAACAGCTCAAAGATTCTACAACAACTAATCAGATAAATGAATACCACTAAATTAGGCCAAAAAATACACAGTTAGAATACGCCAATTGGTATCTAACTGCTCCAAAATTTTGTAATATCAAAACAAATGAAGAATCTGTTACTGCTCCAAAAAAAATACAACAAAGCAAAGTATAAAGCATTAGCCAGAAACAACAAGTGAACACTGAAAACAAACAAACAAATAAACTGTAGCATAACAGAAAAAGGGTTTTTTTTTTATCCAACATGGATTTTTTTTTCTCCCACAGACCCAATGATTTTAGCAACAAATACAGAAACTGAGCAAATTGCACAGTACTCTGATTTGTACTCTACTAAATATGAGGGTCGAAAAAAAATAAAAGTATATTGCTTATACAATGTAATAAGTAATTACAAAATACTAATACTAACATGCTATTTTCTTTTATCACAGAAATGAAGAATACAAACATGGACTCCCATTACTAGACCAAACAGTAAGTATACAATAACAAGGACAACCATAGCAGCATATCACATCCATAGTATCTAATACCTTTGTTCCTTATACATTTGTTTTTCACCCAAAGTTATAAGCAAATATGAATGTGATATGCTGCGGTGGTTGTTGCCAGGGCATAGAGTCTTGGGTGCATGGCCAAATGGCCATGCACCCAAGACTCTATGCCCTGGCAACAACCACCGCAGCATATCACATCCATAGAGTCAAACATTTCAACTATGATCTATGGGAAACTTTTAATGTCCGGGAACAATGTGAGAGTTCTTAGAACACTTTGAACTTGCCAGCGAACAATACGGACACCGTTTTCAGGACACCCCCTACGAACATTTCAGAACAACGCGATAGTTCTTAGAACACTTTCAACTTAAAAACGAACAATACGGACAGCGTCCTAAGGACACCCCCTACGAACATTCCAGGACACCGGGAGTTTTCTTAGAAGCGTCTTCAGAACACCACCATCTTGTTTATTTGCGAACATTTCAGGACACCGTGAGTGTTCTTAGGACACATTCAACTTGACAAAGAACAATACGGACAGCGTCCTCAGGACACCCCCTACGAACACTCCCCGGACACCGCAAGTGTTCTTAGAAGCGTCTTCAGAACACCCCCATTTTGTTTATTTGCGAACATTTCAGGACACCGCGAGTGTTCTTAGGACACATTCAACTTGACAGAGAACAATACGGACAGCGTCCTCAGGACACCCCCTACGAACACTCCCCAGACACCGCGAGTGTTCTTAGAAGCGTCTTCAGAACACCCCCATTTTGTTTATTTGCGAACATTTCAGGACACCGCGAGTGTTCTTAGAACACATTCAACTTGACAGAGAACAATACGGACAGCGTCCTCAGAACACCCCCTACAAACATTTCAGGACACCGGGAGTGTTCTCAAAAACGTCTTCAGAGCACCCCCATTTTGTTTATTTGCGAACATTTCAGGACACCGCGCGTGTTCTTAGAACACATTCAACTTGACAGAGAACAATACGGACAGCGTCCTCAGGACACCCCCTACGTACACTCCCCGGACACCGCAAGTGTTCTTAGAACAGTTTCACTTTGCTTGCGAACAAAACGGACACATATTGACTCCTTAGAACACTCCCTAGTCAGTTTATTTAGAACATTTCAGAACACCTGTGATGGCCGCAAATGAACACAAAAAGAACGTCTAACACATAAAAAACACAACTTTTATCCTACCTCATACACTCCCACCCTCCCCAAACACTCCTACACACCAACACACTCTACAAAATACACATTTTGAACAAAGTTTCACCACGCTGTCCGGGGACGTCCGCAAATCCAAGATGGCGGGCGCTACCGAAAAACCTAACGCGCTTCACGCTCCACGCCGTCCAATCAGCGAACACTTTGAATGTCTGCGAACATCACACAAGACGATTGGCCAATCAGGACACTTTCCGCGGAGCGAACAGGGAAGTGTGTCCGCAAACCGAACACAGATATCACTAATTTTTTTTTACCTACTTTTTGGTCATTTTAAAAAAAACTACTGGACAGATGTTCACCAAATTTGCAAAAGCACGCTTTCGGGACCAAGCCGCTGCTCCTGGTCCAAATTTGGTGGAAACCCGTCCAGCGGTTTGGGCTGTAGGCGCGAGCAAAATTTTTTTCCCATTCACTCTATGGAGAGTGAGTATAATGTATACAAATATGAGCATATAGAGGGAAGGTAGAGTAATACAAATAAAACTATGAGAAAGTGCTGATAACCATAATGATTATCTTCATGCACAGAAAGGATTGCTCTCTTTCAAGCCTGTATCTTCCGCTATGTATATGTTTCATATGATGTGACTGGACCCTAAGTCTACAAATATAGTACCTTTTCAATTTTTACTTCCTGACTGTTACTGAAGAAAACTATGTGGCTTCGATATGTCAGTAAAGGATAAAAAGGGAGAGCCAGCCATGTGATGTCATCAGTGATGTTATCAATGACATTTGTGATGTCATCTTTGATGTCCTGGGTGTTAGTGTTAGCAGTGCACGGTGGCGCGAGTTATGGTTGCTTATGTTACCATAACTGCTGAATTTCAGGGGTTTTTCGGTTTTACTTTCAGCCATAACGTCCTTTTAACAAAGTTTTTTCACTGAATTTCATAGGTTTTTAGTAGCGCAACTTAACCATAATGTCCCTTTAACAAAGTTTTTTCACTGAATTTCATAGGTTTTTAGTGCACAACTTAACCATAATATCCCTGACTTCATATACATGTAACATAGAACATACTAACCCCCTCGTAGTGATTTTCATGTCCGCGGACTACCGCCATGTCCACGGACACATCGAAAATCTGAGCGTGCTGAATGTAAATTTAAATAGTGTGCCCCATTTCCCCTTTGAAAAGAGCCGTTTTTTTTTTTTTTTACAGATGCTTGACAGACACCTGTTATTTTGTATTTTTTTTCTTGTTTTTTTTTCTTACTTTACTCCTAAAATCTTCACATAACCTTCTCCAAAGCAACCCTTACATTTCAAAATAGAAAGGCATTTCCCATAAAAGATAAAGAAATGCCATCTTCTTTAAAATTAACAGCATTACTGGCATCAATATTCTCATTGTTACAGAAGAACATACCAGCTCTAAGCATGAAGGCACACATGCCTCGGTTGATGACACACCTAGCAATATTTTGCTGAGGACAAAAAACTGAACTATTGTCCCATATTGCCCTAGGTAGTAATCCAGAAAAAAATACTTTTGCATTTGGAAGGATCTTCATTACTGCTTGAACCAAGCGTTCCAAATCAGCCAACAAAGTAGGGGCACTGACGTTGCCCAAATGGAAAGCACCATAGTGCAAAACTACCACATGCGGACTGTTCATCGTGGCAATATCCTCACAAACTTGTACAATTCCCTGTACATTGCAATCAGGCACACTGCTCCACACCACCTCCACTCCTTTCACATCAAAGTTCTTTGCAACATGCCTGCATTCAGCGTACTACTGTAAACCATGCACAAACATATCTCCGAGCACCAACATCCTGACTTTCTCCACTTCTGCCATCTTCACCACACACAGTCTCTTTCAACACAAATCCACAACCTCGACATCTGATTGGCTGATCCGTACAGTCTTCTTTCCATGTTGGATTTTCTCGAAAAACCCGGATGTAGCACGCCCTGTCCACGAACAGCCGCGGTGTCCGCGGACGGCGTCCACTTTACTCTCTGTGCCATTCCCTCATTGCATACAGCTAAGTAATCACACAATACGAATAACGTCCTCAGAACAACCCCATTTTGTGATTTTTCGAACATTTCAGGACAATTATTATTTCATTATACAACATATTAACATTACACATATTATACTTTCATCTTGAACTCTGCACACAATGCTATGTTTCTCCATTAGTAGCTCAGTATACTAGATAGAATCCCATAATACAATGCTATTTATATCAATGCATCGTTCAAAGCACTAATTACGGTATATTTATTGCAATATCCTTGACACTTTTTTCGCACATTATAATAAAAATCCCTAGTACACAAATTCCATGAAAAGTACATACACACGTGATGTCATCAGTGATTTCATCAATGACATTTGTGATGTCATCTTTGATATCCTGGGTGTTAGTCTTAGCAGTGCACGGTGGTGGCGCCTGTTATTTTTCAAAGCTTACCATAACTTGCGATTTTTAGGGGTCTTTCGGCTGTACTTAGAACCATAACGTCCTTTAAACAAACTTTTTTTAATATCACGCAAACAATATACAAACATGGCGTGCAAAAACCAACTTCTACAGATGGCTTTACACAGAATGTTGCAAAGTAAGAATTTATGCTCGTTCACAGTGAAGGTCAGCTGCTTCCACAACTTCTACAGATGGCTTTACACAGAATGTTGCAAAGTAAGAATTTATGCTTGTTCACAGTGAAGGTCAGCTGCTTCCATTTTTTTCTCGGGCCCCGGAAAGGCTCACGAAGCGGACTATAAGGTTGTATTGTGTTTTGACCTTGACAGACAGAGATTGTGATGAAAGACTTCTCTTGAAGGAGTGTTGCTAAGACGTAAGAGAAGATAAAGATGAAATTTCTGAAACGAAACCACTTTTATATATTATATCACTATGCTTAAGATCGTTGGCACACGCCGAGTCGTATTTTGGGACTGCACCACTCGTAGACAATGGAAATTGCAATTGTACTGTAAGTAACCCTTTAGATTACTTTATACCAAATATAATTACAATAGCGTAGCATTAAAGACCGCTCAAGTTGAACTTGTTCCTTGAAAGTGGCATAATGTTTTCTACCGCGCACTATCACCGCCGAATTGATCCCCTGTCGTTTAGAGGGCTCTGAAAAAGGCAGACGACACAGGGTGGGTTAATAGAAATAATTTAACCGGTCTATAAGCGGTCAAGCGCTCTACTCGCTGTGCCACTTCACTGTAGCCTGTCAAGTGGCACAGCGAGTACAGCGCTCGCTTTGACATCCGTGCACAGCTTGCTAACGCAAGTTTGAATCCCGGCAAGGCCAAACTCAGCCTTTCATCCTTCCGTGGTCGATAAATGAGCACCACACACCGTGGTTAATAATAAGCACCGCTTAGATACCTCACGGTTCTTAGCGCTATATGAATGGGAAAATATTATTATTTTATTATTAACATACTCTGTTGCACTATCTTCAATAGCAAATATTTTCACGCCCTAATAAATAAAATGATGATTTTTAATGAAGATCGGCTGGTGAGACTAATTTATGTTTTTTAAAACAGGTATGTGGCTCTATTTTGCCTATGTCACGATTTACAGACTCCAGCGGATGGGGTCTTCAACTGCCAGGTGCAGGTCCAAATATGCAACTTCATGACCCTCACCATTTTATGGGACAATCGCCAAGGACCAATATGCCCTTACGCAGTACTAGCGGCTACAAACAATATACCAACCAATAGGGTGGTCTAATGGCTCGTTGTTGGAGCAACCTTCCGATTATCAGAGCGACCATTTACTGCTTTTATCATAAACCAACAGCCTATCTACTGCAAAGGAACAACGCCTGGCTCCAAATAAACTTTTGCTGATCGACAACAGAGACAATAGCAAATCGCTGAATATTCACTAAACATTTCATGTGAAATAAATGTACTTTACCAAATGTACAATCCTGCTGTTTACTTTTAAACCACAGTTTCATATTCGGAATTGTGGCGCACTGAGTTGTAAGCTGATCTAACACTCTCTGTACCGCAAATGAACATCGAATGTCTCAACATGAACTTTTGCGGATCGACAACAAAGACAAATGCAAATTGCTGAATATTCTCTAAACATTTGATGTCAAATAAATGTACTTTACAACATTTACAATCTTGCTGTTTGCTTTTAAATCACAGTTCCATATTCCGAATTGTGGCGCGCTGTGTTGTGACATAATGTGTGTTGTCTTCCGGGTTCTGTGTAAAGTCGCGTAGTACTGGAGACGACTGGGCGCGTTTGATTACGCACCCTGTAACGTCACGGAGAGAGGCGGGGAATATGAATGCTTTGATAATATCAGGCTTAGGGGCGGGAGATATGATTTAGTGTCGCAAAAGCAAGTCAGCCAGGTCAATAGCGCCAGTCATAGGATTATCACATAATGTCGGCGCACACCAGACGGATTTATCATTTCTTTAGTGGACAAAAAGTCGGTTGACGCCCCTAGGAAATTGTACTATTAGCGGACAAAAGGAGTGCTCTTAAAACACTTTCAGCCTGACAACGAACAATACAAACAACGTTCTCAGAACACCCCCATTTTGTGTAATTGCAACCATTTCGGGACACTGCGAGTGTTCTTAGAACACATTCAACTAGACAGATTACAATACGGACAGCGTCCTGAGGACACCCCCACTTTGTGTATTTACGAACAATTAAGTACACCGCGAGTGTTCATAGCTCATTTTTACCTTCCTTGCGAACAAAAATGACACATACTCCGTCCTCTAAACACCCCACCATTTAGTTTATTTACAAAATGTCAGAACAGCCGTGTTCTCCGCGGACAAATCGAACGCAACAAAAAGGTCTAGCACATAAAAAAACAAAACATTGAACCTATCTCGTACTCCCCCACCCTCCCCAAACACTCTTACACACCAACACACGGCACTAAATACAATTTTTTATCCACGTTTCACTGCGCTGTACGCGGTCGACTGCGAATACAAGATGGCGGGCGCCACAGAAAAGCTGACGCGCTCCACGCCCCTCGCCGTCCAATCAGCGAACACGTCACATGTCCGCGGACATGACGCAAGGCCATGGGCCAATCGGGGTGCTGTCCGCGGAGCGAACAGGGAAGTCCGTCCGCGAAGCGAACGCAGATATCACTAATTTTTTTGCCTTACATTTTGGTCATTTTTAAAAAATCTACTGGACGGATTTACACCAAATTTACAAAAACACTCTTTTGGAACCAGGCCGCCGCTCCTGCCGCAAATTTGGTGTAAATCCGTCCAGCAGTTGGGCCGTAGCCGTGCGCAAAGTTTTTTCCCATTCAGTCTATGGGGAAAAAAAAGTTTTGGGGCCCCCCCTATAACTTTTCCCCCCTGGACGAATCCTCACCAAACTTTGCAAAAAAAATTCAGAGTGACCCAACTACTTTTTTTGCAAAGTTTGGTGAGGATCCATCCAGGGAGAGCGAAATTATAAGCCGCCCAAAAAGTGCTCTTCCTATGGAAACAGCAACTTAACCATAACTACATGGCCACTACTGTGGCCATGTAATTTATTTTACACACTCTGATATTCACACACAAATCACTATTCTTAAAGTAAGTTAAAACAGTCAGGAAAAGTATACACAACTCCCTATTTAAATTGTAGACCAGTTTGAGCAAGAGTGAAAACTGAGCTAAACGGCACAGCGTCAACTAAGCATAATGGCACTCTAACAATTTCTTCAGAGGGAGGGAAAGAACAAGTTATACAGATTTGGACTCCTAAATCACACCAGCAACACTTCCCAATTGGATTGTGAACAAGTTAAGCAAGGCAGCACTTTAGCATCAACAGTTCTTTGGTGAAAACCAAGCAATATGGCACTTCAGCAATATATAAAGGGGAAGGAAGGGTGGTTATAAGAGTTTTAGGTGCACCAACCCATTTCTTGAAGAGAAACAATCTAGAGAAGGCAGTTGTAACAGATTTAGCCAGAGTCAAGAGGCTTGTGCCAGAGTCAGTGGTACAAGGCAAAGTGCCTAGGTTCAAAATGTTCTAGTAGCTGCAGTCAACTCTTTGTTAAACGATTGAAAAGGTGGTTGCAGGACATAGAAAGATAATTTTAGACAAAAAGGCAGCCAGCCCAGAAGGTAAGTAAAGAATTTAAAACACCTTTAGCAATACCCAACGAAATGGGAGGCCTGGCGGAACAATGTACCTTAAAAGTGGAAGAGGCTCCTGCGGTGGTGGTAGTTCCTGGTAGTTCCTGAAGTTGGGAAATCCAACAGAGGAAGAGAGGCTCTCATTGTGGAGGAAGGTTTGAGTCACTGCACTGCCCAGGGATGAAACCAGCCGCGGTGCTGCTAAAACGAAATAAAAGGTACACTCATTTAAATCACGGTCATGGTGGACGGGTGCCTGGCTATCCGGTCTCCTAGTACTTGGCACTGGCGATTCGACCAAGGCAGGTCCTGGAAGGTGATTGGCAAACTGGATGACCCCACCAGCACATGGGAAGAAGACTCTTGCAGGCGAAGATCTTCCCGAGTCGTTGGAGAAAAGTGGTGAGGATCTGCAGCAGGGCTTCACCGGTGGTTCAGTCGTTGCAGATGTCTTTGGCTTCTCCCCTCTTTGGCTTCTTAGTTCCAGTGGTAACGTCTTATTCTCTAGTCCTCAGGAGCCTGCTTTTATGCAGCAAGATCCCCATTCATACAGCCTAGCTGTCACTCACACAGTGGGGTGGCTATCCTGGCGGGATAACCCCCCAACCTATCAGGGCAGAGTGCAACTTGGGTTCCCTAGGTAACCCTGTCCAGGGTGCCTATTCCCCCTCCCACACATCCTCTCTACCCCAGACTCAGTGGCGCCGAAAGTAGGGCTTCTGTGCAGAAGCCCGCCAAAAGGACGAACAAAGGATCACCGACCTGGGTTAGGATTTCAGAGAAAGACACGAGAAAGAAATATTATTAAATTTCTGGCAATAAAAACCTACCGGAGTAAAGTTAATATTAAAATAAACCGGCGGTATGTTAGAGGCTGTCAGTAAAAGTGGTAGCCTCGAACAATGGGAAAATCCCAGAGGGAAATATTTGCGGTCGAATATTTACGGTAGTAACCACTGCCACCAGCCAGAAACTTTGGAGAGAGGGACTGTACGGTAGGTACCCCCTCGAAAATGAACACTAGGGAAAAACTGTTAACCCTTTCCAGTACTTCCATAGTAAGATGGGTTGAACTGGTTTTGTTCATAATTATTGACTAGTAAAGTCAATGGGGACTTTACATGCCCTGGGAGACAGTAGTCAGTCCCAGGGTATGGAGTCTATGTTTGGGGGTCGCTACAACACCCCTGTGGTATGGCACTGAGGGTGCTTTGTAACACACATGTTAAAAAGATGATTCCTATGAGGGTGAGAAAAACCCCATAGACCATAAGCACACAAGATAGCCTGAAACACACACTAGCAATCCGTCTAAGAGTGGGATAAAAGGGTCTCACTCTTAGCAGGAGAAAAAATAAACCCTTCAAATCCAGCAAAGCTGCTGGGGGACTCTATAGGTAAGGGAAATTAGCCTTAGAAGAGAATTCTCCCTAACACTCGCCCGCCTCCCCCCCCAGACTAAGGGACAGGAGGATCTAATCCACTCTTGGATGAGTCTCTTACCTCTAGTCGGTTAAAAAGTTCCTAGAGAGACCATCAGCATTTTGGTGGTGACATCCTGACCTGTGCTCAATGGTAAAATCAATCCCTTGGCGGCAGATTGACCATCTTAACAGTTTTGGGTTTTCCCCTTTCATTTGCATCAACCATCTCAAGGGTTGGTGGTCAGTCTGAATGGTGAAAGTAGAACCATACAAGTATGGCCTAAACTTCTTCAGAGACCACACAATGTCAAAACATTCTCTCTCAATAGTTGCCCACCTTGTCTCAGGTTCCTTCAGTTTCCTACTGATGAAGCAAATGGGGTGTTCCCTACCTTTCTCATCCAGTTGACTTAAGGACTGCATATATACCTGTATTGGACAAATCTGTTTGCACAATGAAGGGTTGGTGGTCGTCAGGAGCTCTTAGAATGGAGCTTAAAAAAGGGCTCTTTTTAGACTTTCAAAGGCCTGATTGCACTCCTCATTCCATTTGACCTTTTTAAGGAATTTAGGAGAGGAGATTATATTCAGTGGAGAAGCTATGGTCCCATAGTTCTCAATGGAATTCCTGTAATACCCAGTGAGACCTAAGAAGGCTCTCATCTGGGTTTGAATAGTAGGTGTTGTCCAATTTTGCGTAGCTTCTATCTTGCTGAGCAAAGGCCTTATTTCACCACCTCCTACCTCATGACCAAGGTAGACCACTTTACTCTGAACAATTTGACATTTGTCTGCCTTTATGGTCAGTTAGGCCTGCTCAAGATTCTGCAAAACATATCCTAGGTGGTCAACATGTTCTTTCCAAGCAGGGCTGAACACTGCAATGTCATCCAAGTATGCCATGCAGAAGTCCTCCATCCAATTCAGAACCTGTTTAACCAGCCTTTGGAATGTAGCAAGTGCATTATTTAAGCCAAAAGGCATTACCTTAAACTGGTATAAGCCAACTGGGGTGGAGAATGTAGTTTTCTCCTTGGCATGGTCTGTCAGGGCTATTTGCCAATAGCCTGACATGAGATCAAACGTGCTGAGAAACTTGGCTGAACAAAGTATACCCACCAGCTCATCTGTCCTTGGCAAAGGATGGGCATCCGTCATAGTGACTGCATTTAGAGCTCTATAGTCCACATAGAATCTCAACTCCTTGGATCCTGCCTTTGGTACTAACACAACTGGGCTAGACCATGGACTAGTAGAGGGTTCTATTACCCCAAGATCAAGAATCCTGTTGACTGCTCCTTTGATGTGGGTTGATACATTCTCTGACATTCTGTAACCCCTGCTTTTGACAGGCCAACAGTCACCAGTGTTTATGTCATGCTGGCCCCAAGGGGTCAAGCCTGGTGAAAGTGAAAACAGATGGCAAATTGATTTAACAAAACTTTGCACTCCTCCTGTTGTTCAGAAGTCAAATTAGAAGAGAGATCAACCCCTTCTATTTGCTCATCTAAAGGTTTGCCTCTGAGAATGTCAGGCAGAGGATCACTCTCCTCCTCCTCTTGAGCTGAAGCTAGAAGCAAAGCTCCCAGTTCTGGTCTCGAGACATAAGCTTTTAGACGGTTGGTGTGAAAGACTCTGGGAGCCTCCTTAGGATTGCCTAAATCCACCACATAGTTCACCTCTCCAAGTTTTCCCACAATCTTGAAGGGTCCTATCCACTTGTCCTGCAAGGCCCTCTGCCTTGTTGGCACCATAACAAGAACTAGCTGGTCTTGAGCAAACTCAACCATGTTGGCCTTCTGGTTATGCCAATGCTTAACCAGAGCCTGACCTGCTTTCAAGTTATCACTTGCCACAGCCATCATGTGTGACATTCTCCTCTGGAGTTCTATCACATAGTCAGTCACTCTGGCTGGCTTGGGTGAAGGAGCACTCTCCAATCCCTCGTTGATCAGGGCTAATGGACCTCTCACTGGATGGCCATAGAGAAGTTCAAAGGGACTGTAACCCACTCCCTCCTGAGGGACTTCTCTATATGCAAAGAGAAGGCATGGCAGTAGGATATCCCACTTTTTCTTA
This sequence comes from Ambystoma mexicanum, assembly GCF_040938575.1. NCBI lineage: Eukaryota > Metazoa > Chordata > Amphibia > Caudata > Ambystomatidae > Ambystoma > Ambystoma mexicanum. Next base: position 316,602,229 of record NC_090936.1, read on the forward strand.
AGGGGGTCCTCTAAAGCTCCTATCATGCTCTTCATGGTTCTGTTGAACCTTTCTACCAACCCATTTGTCTGAGGGTGGCATGCTGTTGAGAACGTGTATGTAACTCCACCGTATTTCTACATGGCCTTCATGTAGTGGGACATAAAATTTGACCCCCTGTCGGATATTACCTCCTTAGGAAACCCAACCCTTGTAAAAAATACCAAGGAGGGCGGTAGCCACAGCCTGAGCTGTAACAGTCCTCATAGGAATTGCTTCAGGGTACCTAGCAGCATGGTCTACAACAACAAGGACAAACCTGTTGCCTGAATAGGTTGGAGGGTCAAGAGGACCGATAATGTCGATTCCCACCCTCTCAAATGGTACTCCCATCACAGGGAGAGGCACTAAAGGTGCCACGTTCTTGGATCCACTCTTACCAGAAGTTTGGCTGGTGTGGCAACTGTTGCAATACTTATCTACCTCAGCCCCCATTTTAGGCCAATAAAAGTAGAGAGAGAGCCATTCCTTGGTTTTCTTGAAACTCAAGTGACCAGCCAAAGGTATTTTATGGGCTAGTTGCAAGAATTGGAGTATGTTCTCTTGGGGCACTACAAGTCTTTTGTAGTCTCCAGGGATTGACTCAGTCAGTTCACTATAGAAGAGGCCATCTTCCCAGTGTAACATATACTTCCCATGCTCTTGCCCTTCAAGCTGAGAAGCTGCCTGGTGGCGAAGACCTTCCAGAGTTGGACATTCTCTTTGCCCCTTACTGAAGTCTGCCCTGTTGGGGCCATGTTCTGCCAGTAAAGACTGCAGCTCAGGATGGTCCAAAGGGTCCAAATCTCCAATAAGATCCTGTCCTTCCACTAGATATGAATCCTCAGGCTCTAGTTCAACCACACAGGGTTGTACCTCCCTCTCAGCCTCAGCTGGAGGAGGAATCGCAGGTGTGATTTTTGACAACCTAGGAGATTTCCTGGTTGGCAGCATTGGAGTGCTTTCTGCTGGTTTCTTCTTAGAAGTCTTAGGTTTCCCCTTTGCTTCTGGTTGCTTTGAAATTGCAGTTAGTAACTCCAGTGGTGTAGGAGTGATTTCTTCTTCTATCATCTCCTCCGGAGGGCCTCTCAAGGTCCTCTCCCTTGCAGGACTGGTGAGCTCCTGTAATCTCTTACTAGGAGGTCTGGGAGTACTTGACACTACTCCACGATCTTTAAGATCATTGCCCAACAACAACCTTCCAGGTACTTCAGATTGCACACTAACAGTAACTCTGACAGTCATTTCATTCCACTGGATGAGAGCTGGTAACTGGGGAAGCATCTGCACTGGCCCTCCAGCTTACTTGGTGAGGCGTTTGGGTGCCTTAGCAACACCCTCCACCGTGAAAAATAATTCATCCACCACAGTTATGCTGGCTCCAGTGTCTCTAATGGCAGGGGTCTCCTGGCCATTCACTAGGACACTGTCCTTATAATACTCTTTAGTATTATTTGGGATAGAATTATATACATCTATATTCTGTTGTTCCCACAACCCCAAGGATACTAAAGATACATTAGCTGAGACTCGGATGGGTCTTCAGCCAGTAGTTGAAAGTTTCCACTGACCATTTGTACTTCCTCCTCTGGAGCGAAGGCTAAGGAGACAGTGTGGAACCCTCAAGGTTTACCCTTACATCTGGGATCCCCCTTCACATGCTCAGTTGAACCACAAACATAACATTTTCCAAATGTCTTTATTAATGGTGGTTTGCTCTGACCTCCTTCTAGTCTGGGACCAGAAGGTACACTAGCCTGAGTTGGTTTCCCTTGTGGCTTACCCTTAGAGTTTTGTTTGTGGCCCTCTTTGGAATTGGAATTATTTGAATTCTCTTTGTTGTCTTTCTTAGGCTGCTTTCCCTCATCCTTTTTCTGAGTGGCCCCTGAATCCTTGTGAGTAGCCCTGTTGGCAACCCACAAGTCAGCAGCCTTAGCTAGCTTCTTGGAATCTAGTCCTTTTGAATCAGCCAAGTGCTGTCTGAGCTCAGGAGAGCAGGCATCATAGATAGACTCCAACATGACAAGATTTATCATTGCTTCAAAAGTGTTCACTCTGTAACCCTTAATCCACCCCTCTCAGTTTTGCAAACATTCATTCACCCAAGTAGCCCAATGGGTACTATCATGCTTTTTGAGGGTCCTAAACCTCTTAAGGTACTGGGAGGGGGTCTTCCCAAATCTAGCTATCAAAGCTAGTTTCACACATTCATAATCCATCCTATCCACCTCCCCCAACTCCATTACCACATCAGATGCAACAGGGGGGAGCCTAGAGAATAACCAGGGGATTAACTGATTCACTGTGATTTCCTGGAGCCCATGATTGTATTCAAACATAGCTAACCAATCTAACACATCCAGCTTAGGTTCATACATACCCACAATCTCTTCAGGCATCTGGGGTCTTTTTGGACTGGAGGATCTAGAGGATTCGTGGAGAGAAGAATTTTCAAAAGACAATTTCTTCATCTCTAGCTCATGGTTGAGCTCCATTCCTTTGAGCCTTAGTTCTTGATGTTTCTTTTCAGTTTCAGCACTAATTCTTTTGAATTCAAGTTCAAGCCTCATTCTTTCTAGAGTGATACATTCAGGACTTAATGTGGGACCTGACAATTGTCCAGTAGCCACAGGTTGAGGCCTTTGAGTAGGCAGAGGGCCAGACGGGGTTACATTGTCAGCCTCCTCTTCCTCATCTGCTTGAACAATAACATCATCAATATTATCATCCTCAGTGTTTGCTACATTTGCTGGAGGAGTGGGCACTAGAGCCCCACTCTCCAGTCTTTGGTGTTCTAACAATCTTTCAATCATTTCTGATTTCTTACCTTTGACAGTAAGACTTTTCTGTCTGCACAGATCCCTTAAATAATCAGCAGTATTTACAAGGAGGGTCTCCTGGCTATAGCTTTCCATATTTGACTTTTTAAAATTAACCTCATTAGTGCCAAGGACGGGCTATCTCGTCCTTGGGATTACCTCCCTCTTGCCAAGGACGAGATTTCAAGTACTCTGTTTGGTGCGATCCCTAAACTGTAATCCAACCCCTGGGCTATGTGAGGGTGAGGTTCCTCTTCATGGCCCGGGGGTTGGATTTCCTTCAATTTCACGTTGGCGTGCGTGATGTGCGCCGACATAAAATTGAAAGTAAATTCACTGCGGCAGCCATTTTCGGCTGCCGCGGTAAAGAGAGAAGGTAAGAGCCCCTCTCCCTCTGCCTTGATCTCCAGCTGTATTTCAAGCCGGAGATCAAGGCAGGTATTGTTGGAAAGGGGAGATCCTCCCCTTTCCAACGATACCTTGTGTGACAGCATTGCTGCCCGCGGATCGGGCGCAGAGCTCGATCCGCGGGCAGCAATGCGCACTAGACCACCAGGGATCTGTTTTGGGAGCGGGGGAGGGAGGCTGCTTACTAGGTAAGCGGCCCCCTCTACCCCAAACCACCAAAGCATGGCGCCACCTCACGCAGCCGTTTGTAGGAGGCCCAGGGAGGCCTGTGTAAAGACTAGTAGGGGGTGTCTGTAATTCCGCTCTCTATATGGTAGAGGAGAGGCACAGAGGACCCCAGCCAAGATTCTCTATTATTGGTACGTGGTCGAGCAATCAAGGCCTAGCTTCTCAGGAGGTGATGCAGGCTAATTCTTAAGTACAGTGTAGTCCCCGAACCCCCACAAAGGAATGTCCACACACTGTATTACTGAAAACACAGTCTTTATATAAATAATATTCAAGGGTATGTACACGATCACAATAACGCACTTTGTACTCGGAAGTCAATAATGATAAATATATACAATTCTAACGTGGTACCACTAATGTTATCAAATCTCATTAAAGTGCATCAACTGTACGGTTAAAATGTCACACAGATTAATAACGAGGAAACCAGCAATAGAGATAGGCAGGAACGTAAGATGGTAGAAACAATAGGCAGAATGCTGACCCCTACCAATAGGCACAGTTCTGAGTGGAGATCCCCTCACCTGGGCAACCTGTAAATAAAAGATATATAGCACAAGCCCAGTCCATGTAATGTTCAATAGTCTTACTTCCTCCTATTAATGTTTTACCCCCCAATGTACCTGGTGGAGTAGAGTTCTCCGACAATGTGTCGACCGATCCTTCTTGAGTGACTCACTTTCAGACAGGAGCCACGGATCATTGAGAGGTGTCGAGGACCCCTGGAGTCACGGGTCGTCGAACATTCAACGGGGAACAGGGTGAACTACGGCAGGGAAGTGACAGCTTCGTTCATAGCGGTGCTCATCGACGACAGAGCGTTGGCGTCCTGCAAGGAAGAGGCGTGCGGGGCAACTCGGTGACGATAGTTTTGGACCACAAAGAGATGATGAAGAACTGTGGCCCAGCAAGGGCGTCGAGTCGTCGGTGTCTCTGCGGTCTCTAGTTGGCGGGAAACCCACCGGTGGATGCTCCTCGGCGCGTCAACGGTCGGGCCTTCTCCAGCGGGAGACAAGCGGGTGGCGATGCAGATGAGAGCATCCGATGATCAATTGAAGTTCTTAGGCAAACGGGAGCACGTCGGCTCCGGTCGGCGATGGGGCCGTCGACAGTGGCGGACAACAGTCCGAGTGCTTCTCTTTGAGATTCTGCGGCAGTCCCCGTCTTGGGTCGGCAGCCTGTCGAAGGTCTGTCTACCAGGGAGAGTTGGCAAAGATCAGCTGTGCACGATGGTCCCTCGTAGCTCGGGAAGAGGGCGCCTCACCAGGTCTTCTTTGGGTCAGTCCTTGGGAACACAGCAGCCTTCGGATTGCGAAGGAGAGCCACAGCACCCCTTCTAGTCCAGCAGGGTTTCAAGGTCAAGCGTCAGTTACTCCAGTTACTCGTCGTAATGGACTTCAGCTTCTGAACATGATTCCTAGCAGTGGGAGGTCCCCAGATATACTGTTAATCTCCCATTCATTCCGCTGGGTCACACTCAAGCATCCAGTCTCGACTAAGGGCATTCATGCAGGCAGGCAGCCAATCAGGCACACGAGGTATTCAGGCCATTCACTTCTCTCCAGACACTCACAACAAGTTATGTGTATTGGGACAAGTACCGAGCCATTCATCACTCCAAGCTGCATTTATACCGGTTTCAGGCAAGGTTGTCTCAGTCATTGTGTCAACCAGCAGATACTAGACACCCACAACACAGAATGCATATTTGTCACGCACTCTATTCACCCAGGTCCCACCGACAGGAGGTACCCACAACATACATTACCGGGAAGGCTCCAGCTAGTCTGGCCGGGCCTTCACACCTACACCATATATGACATTTCCACCTAACAGTCAGTCAGGGGGAAGGGACAGAGCCAGGGTTTCCCAGGACTTTGGGAAAACAAGGTAATGGGTAATAGAAAGCAAGAGGCCACCGAGGCCATCTTGTTTTCCATCAAGAATCAACTGATCCCAATGGCAGGGCCGGGGTATCCCAAAATGGAGGATACTCTGCGCACCTGTCAAATTCAGCTTGGAGCTGTCACCAGCCCATACCATGCTCTGCGGGCCACCCACAGGTGCCCAAAAACATACACTAGGGGCACAGGGTTGTACCCCCACCCATGGGTGCCATAAGGGTATCCCACGGGTCCGTTCACCAAACCAAACGAAAGAGAGCTGCACCACCAGGAGTCCCACATGAACTCGTGCACGGAAAACACGACAGAACACACGATAAAAAGCAGTAAAGGACAAGGATACGGAGGCCCTGTCCCTCCGATGCATTTCCAGCATCACAGTCGCCCCCCCCAGACTAAGGTGGAGGGTGCCTAATCTCCCATGGGATAGACACCCTCATCCAGATGGTCAACATACTTTCTGGAAAGGCCATCTGCATTATCGTGACTCTTCCCTGGTCTGTGCTCTATGGTGAAGTCTAGCCCTTGCAGGCTAATGGACCACATGAGCAGTTTTGGGTTTTCACCCTTCCTCTGCATAAGCCACTTCAGGGGCTTATGATCTGTTTGGACCTTGAAGGTAGACCCCGTAAAGTAGGGCCTAAAACACCTAAGGCTCCAAACTATACTAAAACATTCCTTTTCAACAGTAGCCCACCTAAATTCTCTACCCTTGAGTTGTCTACTGATGAATATGATAGGATGTTCTCTCCCTTTGTCATCTAACTGGGACAAGACAGCTCCAATTCCGGTGTCGCAGGCATCCGTCTGGACGATAAAGGGTCGGCTGTAGTCAGGCGCACACAACACGGGTGCTCGACACAGACTTTCTTTCAAGCCATCAAAGGCCCTCTGACAGTCTTCAGTCCAATTAACCTTCCTAGGCTGCTTGGGTGAAGTCAGAGCTGTCAGTGGTGCAGCTATGGTTCCATAGTCCGCCATGAAATTGCGATAATACCCAGTGAGGCCCAAAAAAGGCTCTCACCTGAGTTTGAGTAGTGGGAGTCTCCCAGTCCTGTACATCCTGTACCTTACTGGGGAGAGGTTGGATTTGACCCCCTCCTACCTGATGACCAAGATACGTGACTTTCCCCTGATATTCCTGGGTGCTCTATCCCCACTAATACTATCCAGATGTTATTAAAATACATTTTGTGAAGAATGGAATGCAGTACGACTAACTGTTTCTTCCGGTATTAGATTGGAATTGTTTGACCTCTCACCCTGAAATTTTGGTTTAGTTTATCTAGGAATTCCCGCCTGGGTTTTTCAGGGTTCTGCCAGGTGCCCTATATCCAATTTAGTCTAACACATAGTCCCCCACTTGCTTGGCGGGACCGGGAGGGGTGGCTTCCAAACCTTCTCTGATCAAGGCGAGGGGCCCCCTCACGGGATGTCCAAAGAGTAACTCAAAGGGGCTGAAACCAACGCCCTCTTGAGGTACCTCTCTGTAAGCAAACAACAGACATGGCAGGAGGAGATCCCATTTCCTCCTTAGGGGCTCTTCCAAAGCGCCTAGCATGCCCTTGAGAGTTTTATTAAATCTCTCAACCAGACCATTGGTCTGGGGGTGGTAAGAAGTGGAGAACTTGTAGGTTACCCTGCTCCTGAACCTCGATTCCAACACTCCCTGTGTTCTCATTCTGCTCGATCTCTCCTCTGCCTTTGACACTGTCAACCATGCCATCCTGCTCAACCGTCTCCGTGATAACCTGGGTATCACTGGTCAGGCTCTGGCATGGCTGACCTCTTTCCTTTCCGGTCGACTCTCCCAGGTCCAAATGGGCTCCTTCCTCTCTGACATCTTTTTCTCCACCTGTGGTGTCCCCCAGGGATCCAACCTCTCTCCCTGGCTTTTCAACCAGTATCTGGCACTCCTTGCCCACCGCATCGCCGCTCTCTGCCCCTACTTCCAGTGCTATGCGGACGATACCCAGCTCATTTTCAGGCTACCCTCGGCCTCCTCCTCTCCTTCCCTCATCTCCGACTGTCTGTCTGCTATCCAGGAATGGTGTGCCGCCAATGACCTCTGCCTTAACGCCAGTAAGACCGAGATTCTACTCATCGGCACACCCACTCCCTCCTTCCCTGCAGCTCTCTGGCCGGCCTCCCTTGGCCCCCTTCCTGCCCCTACCTGCAAGGCTAAAAACCTCGGGGTCATCTTCGACTCCACACTCTCCTTCTCTCCTCATATATCTGACGTCTCTAAGAAGTCACACTACCAGCTGCACCTCCTCAGAGGTATTCTTCCCTTCCTCTCCTTCCCCCAGAAGCTCACTGTCTCCCGAGCCCTGGTTCTCTCAAGGCTGGACTACTGTAACAGCCTCTATCTTAATCTGCCTGCCTCCACTCTCCGCCCTCTGCAACTTATCCAGAACAGAACTGCGAGACTTGTCCTTGGCCTCAAGCCCAGGGACCGTATCTCTCCAGGACTGAAATCTCTTCACTGGCTCCCAGTGGCTGCGAGGATTAAGTTCAAAACCCTCTGCATTGTCCACAAGGCCTTCTGGGGCCTGGGGCCTAAATACCTTCAACTCTCTCTTCCTAAATATCTTCCTTCACGAGCCCTTCGCTCATCCGTCTCCAACTCCCTCATGGTCAGCCGCTTCTTGAAGCAACGAGCTGGGGGTAGATCTCTCTCCGCAGCAGGGGCCTCCCTCTGGAACTGCCTTCCTGCCTCCCTGAAACTTGAGGAGAACCATCTCCGGTTCCGGAAGCACCTCAAAACCTTCCTCTTCGCTTCTGCCTTCTCTCTCCCTCTCCCCTGCTAAACCTGCTTAACTCCCCACTGAATTTCTGCACTAAACCTGCATCTGGGCCACTCTCAGCGACCTCGGTCAGGGCCCAGCCACTCTCCACTTGCACTGCCTCCCTGGCTCCCCCTGCACTGTGGGACTGTCACTGTATCCCTACAGCCCCCCTCCCAGCACTTGCTCTGCACTTACCTCGCACTTGCCACCAGCTGGCCCTTTTATTTATTATTTATTATTTATTATTTTTTTACGCTACTTACCTTGTACTGCACTTTCCCCCCCACCTCCCCCCCAGCACTTTCTCCTTTTCCCCTTACCTCTGCACTTGCGCGATCTGAATGACACCTGGCCTAGTAGGATCGTTTGTTTGTCTTCCCCTTGTTTCCCTCCCTCCCTGCCTCGTCGCGCCTTGAAACACTTGTGTATAGGCGCGTTACAAATACCATATCATATTATATCATATCACTCTTTCCAAATGGTTTTCCTGTAACTAGACATGAAGTTGGATCCTGGGTCAGAGACAACCTCCTTGGGGAATCCAACACGGGTGAAAATGCCCAGGAGAGCCCGGGCAACCACCTTGGCAGTAACAGTCCGAAGGGGTATAGCCTCAGGGTACCTGGTGGCATGATCTACCAAAACCAGGATGAACCGATGTCCACCTGACGTGGGAGGGTCAAGGGGACCGATAATGTCGATGCCCACCCTCTCAAACGTGTGACAACTACTGGCAATGGCTGCAGTGGGGCAATGACACTGCCTCCAGTATTGCCAGACAACTGACAAGTTGGGCAGGTCCCGCAGTGGGACTCCACTTCTACTCCCATCTGAGGCCAGTAGACATGGGCAGAGAGCCTCTGCTTAGTCTTCTTGGTACCAAGATGACCAGCCAAGGGCACCTCATGCGCCAACTGCAGTCGGAAGGGCCTGTAAATCTGGGGTACCACCAACCTCTTGAGGGCTCCAGGTTCAGGCTTAGTGGGCTCACTAACAAGGAGCTCACCCTCCCAATAAATCTGGAATGTGTGAGGCACTTCGCCTTGTGCCTGGGACATGGTCTGTTTCCTCAGACCCTCGAGAGAGTGACACTCTCTCTGTCCTTTACAGAAGTCTGCCCGGGAGGGTCCCCCTTCAGCTAACAAGCATTGAAGATCGGGATGATCCTCCGGGTTGAGAACCTCTCTCACAGGAGAGTCTTCTGGCTCTTCTCCCACAGGAGTTGAGACGGGGTTTACCACTGGACCCAGCCTGTCCGGAGCATGGATCCCAATGGGTGCTGTAGGAACAGCAGGAAGAGAAGGAGCTCCCTCCACAGAGGTGGCCTTCTTGCTCTTCCTTCGCCTTGCCTTAGGCCGCGCCTTCGGCTCGGGTACCTGACTCACAGCCAGACGAGGTGTCACCTGTGATCTAGTGACCGCAGCAGCAGTAATGGGAAGACCATCCGTGATCAACTCCAACTCTACTAGATCGTTACCTAACAGAATGTTAGCAGGGACATTGTCCTGAATCAGGACAGGAAGCTTTGCTGTCTTGACTCCAATTACGAGTGTGACGGGGCTACAGGCGATAATTTGGGAGGCCCACCAGCTAACCTGGTGGTTCTCAGAGGAGCATTACATAGTCCTCTGGCTTGAGCAGGGTCCTGTCCACCACTGTCATGCTTACCCCAGTGTCTCTCAAACCAGTAGACGGCTGGCTATTCAGGAGGACACTTCTCAAAAATCTCTGGGTGTTCTGTGGGATAGTCCCCAGTACTTCCGCGTACTGGTCCCAGGCCCCAAGAGACACTAAGGAAATCTCTACGGGAGCACCAAATGTGATCCCGGTAGAGGAGGGGTGGCCAGTGGCCTCCACCTCAGACATGGGGTAAGGGTAGGTCAGGCTGACAGCCTGTACTCCGAGTGCCTTACCTTTACACTTGGAGTCACCCCTTTTGTGATCCAGAGCCCCACAGTCCCAACAAGTGCCGGGAGTGCAGGGTACGGTACTGGAACCACCGGGAGCCTGCTTTGCAGCAGGTGGACCACTACTCTTATTCCCACCCACAGATGACTTATCCCCACTAGATTTTGGGGTTTTAGGAGAGGAGGGTTTAGGTTTATTCGACTGTGACTGCTTTTGGGACTCCTCAGCTTTCTGAGAGGCCCCCTTTTCTTTGTCCTTGTCCTTCCCACTGGAGTCCTTAGGGGTCACCCGGTGGGAGACCCACTTGTCAACCAACCTAGCCAGCTTAAAGGGATCCAAATGTTCTGGTCAGCAACATACTGACGCAGCTTCGGTGAACAGGCTTCAGAAAAATGCTCAAAAAAACAACAGGTGGGACAATTCAACAAAAGTTTTCACCTTGTAACATCAATCCACCCCATCATATTCATGTGCGCGGCACTTACCCAGTCAACCCAAGACACATTCTCTCTTTTCTTAAAATCCCTGAACCTTTTAAGGTATTGGTTAGGCGCCTTGCCAAACTTGCCAATCAAAGCACTCATTCTGACCCCTTTCTTCCACACTCAGCTTCAGAATACAGTCATATCCAGTTTGAGGCACTCTGCTTAGCAAACACTTAGCCCAATCTCTTTTGTCAACATCATGAATTGCACAAGCCATTTCAAATGCTTCAATCCATTGGAGGATATGAGAACCCTCTGAAAACACACCAACCAAATCCTTCATAAATTTAGTTGCTGGGGACCTGACACTCTCACTGGGTTTTGCTGAAGTCTCCACTCAAGCTTTCTCTAGCTGGATTCTCTGACATCCAGTGTCCTTGTCTTTGAGTTCAAGATCCCTATTCTTGAGCTCCACTTGTTGAGCCAACTCCTCCTTTTTAAGCTCAGCATCTATTTCCAACTTGCGATATTCAAAGGCCAATTTCTTAATAACTCAAGCTCCAAGGAATTGCTGGGGTTCGGAACAGAGACAGCAGGAATGGCGGCATTCCCAGAAACAGATTCAGTAGAAAGCCCAGGGGAGGAGTCCTCATTGGTTGCATTCCCCCTTCATCAAGAGTTTCACCATCGGTCTGGTAGTCCACCAGGGCAGCTCTCAGCTCAGCCCTAGATTTATCCACAAAGTCTAACTCCCTGGCTTCACAAGCACTCTGGAGAGCCTATATGCTCATCCAAGTCAATTTACCATTCGCAATAGACTCCATTGCTTGTAATGCAGTTACTTTGTACACATCCAAACCTTAATCTAATAAAGTGCAGATATTTTGTAAGTGGCACGGTTATACACTGATTCTTAAAACCATAAGCATCCCACCGCTGCCACCAGTGTAAAGACTGGTAGGGGGTGTCTGTACTTCCGCTCTCTATTTGGTAGAGGAGAGGCACAGAGGACCCCAGTCAAGATTCTCTATTATTGGTACGTGGTCGAGCCATCAAGGCCTAGCTTCTCAGGAGGTGATGCAGGCTGGTTATTAAGTACAGTGTGGTCCCCGAACCCCCACAAAGGAATGTCCATACACTGTATTACTGAAAACGCAGTCTTTATATAATTATTATTCAAGGGTATGTACACGATCACAATAACGCACTTTGTACTCGGAAGTCAATAATGATAAATATATACAATTCTAACGTGGTACCACTAATGTTATCAAATCTCATTAAAGTGCATCAACTGTACGGTTAAAATGTCACAAAGATTAATAACGAGGAAACCAGCAAAGAGATGGGCAGGAACGTAAGATGGTAGAAATAGGCAGAATGCTGACCCCTACCAATAGGCACAGTTCTGAGTGGGGATCCCCCACCTGGGCAACCTGTAAATAAAAGATATATAGCACAAGCCCAGTCCATGTAATGTTCAGTAGTCTTACTTCCTCCTATTAAGGTTTTACCCCCCCAATGTACCTGGTGGAGTAGAGTTCTCCGACGATGTGTCGTCCGATCCTTCTTGAGTGACTCCCTTTCAGGCAGGAGCCACGGATCGTCGAGAGGTGTCGAGGACCTCGTCGTTCGGTGTCGGGGAATCGATGGCCCTTCTTGAGTGCACTCCCTTTAAGGCGGGAGTCACGGGTCGTCGAACGTCCGATGGTGAACAGGGTGAACTACGGCAGGGAAGTGACAGCTTCGTTCCTAGCAGTGCTCGTCGATGACATAGCGTTGGCGTCCTGCAAGGAAGAGGCGTGCGGGGCACCTCGGTGATGATAGTTCTGGACCACAAAGAGATGATGAAGAACTGTGGCCCAGCAAGGGCGTTGAGTCGTCGGCATCTCTGCGGTCTTTAGGTGGCGGGAAACCCACTGGTGGATGCTCCTCGGCGCGTCGACGGTCGGGCCTTCTCCAGCGGGAGACAAGCGGGTGGCGATGCAGACGAGAGCGTCCGAAGATCAATTGAAGTTCTTAGGCAAACGGGAGGACGGCGGCTCCGGTCGGCGATGGCGGCCGTCGACAGTGGTGGACAACAGTCCGAGTGCTTCTCTTTGAGATTCTGTGACAGTCCCCATCTTGGGTCGGCAGCCTGTCGAAGGTCTGTCTACCAGGGAGCGTTAGCAAAGATCAGCTGTGTACGATGATCCCTTTTAGCTCGGGAAGAGGGCGTCTTACTAGGTCCTCTCTGGGTCAGTCCTTAGAAACACAGCAGCCTTCAGATTGCGAAGGAGAGCCACAGCACTCCTTCTCGTCCAGCGGGGTTTCAAGGTCAAGCGTCAGTTACTCCAGTTACTCGTCGTAGTGGACTTCAGCTTCTGAATACGATTCCTAGCAGTGAGAGGTCCCCAGATATACTGTTGATCTCCCATTCATTCCGCTGGGTCACACTCAAGCATCCAATAACGACTAAGGGCATTCATGCAGGCAGGCAGCCAATCAGGCACACAAGGTATTCAGGCCATTTACTTCTCTCCAGACACTCACAACAAGTTGTGTGAATTGGGACAAGTACTGAGCCATTCAACACTCCAAGCTGCATTCATACCGGTTTCGGGCAGGGCTGTCTCAGTGATTGTGTCAACCGCCAGATACTAGACACCCACAACACAGAATGCATATTCGTCACACACTCTATTCACCCAGGTCCCACCCACAGGAGGTACCCACAACATACATCACCGGGAAGGCTCCAGCTAGTCTGGCCGGGCCTTCACAACAACACCATATATGGCATTTCCAACAGTCAGTCAGGGGGAAGGGACAGAGTCAGGGTTTCCCAGGACTTTGGGAAAACAAGGTAATGGGTAATAGAAGGCAAGAGGCCAAAGGGGCCATCTTGTTTTCCACCAGGAATCAACTGATCCCAATGGCAGGGCCGGGGTATCCCAAAATGGAGGATACTCTGCGCACCTGTCAAATTCAGCATGGAGCTGCCACCAGCCACAGGTGCCCAAAAACATACACTAGGGGCACAGGGTTGTACCCCCACCCATGGGTGCCATAAGGATATTCCACTGGTCCGTTCACCAAACCAAAAGAAAGAGAGCTGCACCGCCAGGAGTCCCACATGAACTCCTGCACGGAAAACACAACAGAACACACGATAAAAAGCAGTAAAGGACAAGGATATGGAGGCCCTGTCCCTCCAATGCATTTCCAGCATCACAGCCTGCATGAGGTGCCCCGCCACCCATTTGGGGTGAGGAGGGAGAGGGCCCCAGAAAATGGTGGGACAGGCTCCCCAGTGGGTGGGAAAGTAAGGTTTGGGCACCCTGGGGCCAGATTGGCACACCAATGTGCCCCTCTGAGCCAAGGCAAGTTTCATAAACAAAGAAAAAAATGGAAAATGGTGGAATGCATTTTAGGGGGGTCTGTGTGGCCCCCCAAAGGGACGGGGAATTTTCTAATGGGACGGGGTGGTGGCCCTCTCTCCCCCACCCGCAATGGAGTGGGTGCCATGTCATGCAGCCCTCCCTGGGACCAGATATCTGCTCCCAGGAAGGGACGCCTGAGCCCAGGGAGGAGTGCAGGACCAACCCCCCACTTATCTGCCCCCACGGAGGGCTACATGAGATGCGCCACCCCTCCAATTGGGGTGGGGGTGGAGAGGTGCACCCCCCTTCACAATAGAAAATTACCTGGCTGTGTATGGGCACCTCTGCCCCCGCTAAAGGGCAGCATGCCATTTTTCATTATTTTCTTTGTTTACTAAATGTGCCTTGGTGCAGAGGGGCACATTGGTGTGCTAATCTGGCCCCGGGGTGCCCAAACCTTACTGCTCGACCCACTGGGGGGCCTGTCCCACAATTTATGGGGGCCCTATCCCTGCCCATTACAAATGGAGGGGGGTGTACCTCATGCAGCTGTTTGTAGGAGGCCCAGGGAGGCCTGCATGAGGTGCCCCCACCACCCGATTGGGTGAGGGGGAGTGGGCCCCCAAAAATGGTGGGATAGGCCCCCCCAGTAGGTGGGACAGTAAGGTTTGGGCACCCCAGGGCCAGATTGGCACATCAATGTGCCTCTCTGCACCAAGGGGAGTTGGGTTACCAAAGGAAAAAAGTGAAAATGGTGGTACACTTTTAAGGGTGGCTGTGGGGCACCCCAAAGGGTCTGGGAATTTTCTAATTGGATGGGGCGTTGACCTCCCGCACTCTCCAGCCGCAATGAAGTGGGTGCCATGTCATACAGCCCTCCCTGGGACCAGATATCTGCTCCTAGGAACGGTTGCCTGAGCCCAGGGAGGAGTGCAGGACCAACCCCCCACTTATCTGCCCCCACGGAGGGCTACATGAGATGCGCCACCCCTCCAATTGGGGTGGGGGTGGAGAGGTGCACCCCCCTTCACAATAGAAAATTACCTGGCTGTGTATGGGCACCTCTGCCCCCGCTAAAGGGCAGCATGCCATTTTTCATTATTTTCTTTGTTTACTAAATGTGCCTTGGCGCAGAGGGGCACATTGGTGTGCCAATCTGGCCCCGGGGTGCCCAAACCTTACTGCTCGACCCACTGGGGGGCCTGTCCCACAATTTATGGGGGCCCTATCCCTGCCCATTACAAATGGAGGGGGGTGTACCTCATGCAGCTGTTTGTAGGAGGCCCAGGGAGGCCTGCATGAGGTGCCCCCACCACCCAATTGGGTGAGGGGGAGTGGGCCCCCAAAAATGGTGGGATAGGCCCCCCCAGTAGGTGGGACAGTAAGGTTTGGGCACCCCAGGGCCAGATTGGCACATCAATGTGCCTCTCTGCACCAAGGGGAGTTGGGTTACCAAAGGAAAAAAGTGAAAATGGTGGTACACTTTTAAGGGTGGCTGTGGGGCACCCCAAAGGGTCTGGGAATTTTCTAATTGGATGGGGCGTTGACCTCCCGCACTCTCCAGCCGCAATGAAGTGGGTGCCATGTCATGCAGCCCTCCCTGGGACCAGATATCTGCTCCTAGGAACGGTTGCCTGAGCCCAGGGAGGAGTGCAGGACAGCCCCCCCCTTATTTGCCCCTGGGGAGGGCTGCATGAGATGGGCCGCCCCTCCAATTTAACCATGTGTGGATTCCCACTGGTGTCCTCTTTTGGGAAATGCATGGGCTCCCTGTTTTCCTTGCTGGCTTCGACACCCTAGGCCCAAATCTGTAGGTTGCCCACATGGACAAAATGGTCAGTGGCGGAAGGATTGGGGTTACCAGTGGGTTACCCTTTTCCTTTCCGCGTTCCCACAGGTGTCTCAATGAAAACGGTACCTCAAATGTGTGGGTTCACCAATCTAGCCGCAAAGGAAAACGGCTAACCCACTGGTAAACACAAGAGGGTTTGGGGTGATAACCTACAGATTTGGGCTTAGGGTGTCCAAGCCACCAAGGAAAACTGGTAACCCCATGCATTTCTGAAAAGAGGGCACCAGTAGGAATCCACAGAGGTCCAACTTGAGCGAAGCCGACTAGAATGTTTTACCCAGAACCATCGACAAAGTGAAAAATGTGGGAATTTTTCAGCACATTTCGGACATTGCCAGGGCTTCTGGGTAATAGATTGCGGGCTGATTTGTGCAAATCATACCTCTGCGGATTCCCATGGGTGTCCTCTTTTCGTAAATGCATGGGATTCCCTGTTTTCCTTGGTGGCTTGGACACCCGAGGCCCATATCTTTATGTTGTGCTTGTCTGGAGAAAGTGTCAAATTCAGGTGTCGAAACAGACTTGGGGTTACCTGTGTTTTAGGCTTTCCCCTTGGCGCCCAGGTAGGTGCACCCACACATGTGAGGTTCCATTTTCATCGGGACACCTGTGGGAATGCGGGACGGTAGGCCATGTGTTGTTGATGGCGTGTTTCGATGGGTGCGCCGAGTGAAATGTGCGGGAAATGCGTTTTTTCCCCACATTTCGGACTTTGCTGGGGTGTCTGGGTAATACAATCTAGGCTGATTTGCGCAAATCATACCTCTGCGGATTCCCACGGGTGTCCTCTTTTCGGAAATGCATGGGGTTGCCTGTTTTCCTTGGTGGTTTGGACACCCGAGGCCCATATCTGTATGTTGTGCTTGTCTGGAGAAAGGGTCAAATTCAGGTGTCGAAACAGACTTGGGGTTACCTGTGTTTTAGGCTTTTCCCTTGGCGCCCAGGTAGATGCACTCACACATGTGAGGTACCGTTTTCATTGAAACACCTGTGGGAACGCAGGACGGTAGGCCATGTGTTGTTGGCGGCGTGTTTCGATGGGTGCGCAGAGTGAAATGTGCGGGAAATGCGTTTTTTCCCCACATTTCGGACTTTGTGGGGGTGTCTGGGTAATAAATTCTGGGCTAATTTGCACAAATCATACCTCTGCGGATTCCCACGGGTGTCCTATTTTCGAAAATGCATGGGGTTCCCTGTTTTCCCTGGTGGCTTGGACACCTGAGGCCCATATCTGTATGTTGTGCTTGTCTGGAGAAAGTGTCAAATTCAGGTGTCGAAACAGACTTGGGGTTACCTGTGTTTTAGGCTTCCCCCTTGGCGCCCAGGTAGATGCTCTCACACATGTGAGGTACCGTTTTCATCAGTACACCTGCGGGAACATGGGACGGTAGGCCATGTGTTGTTCGCAGCGTGGTTCGATGAATGCGCCGAGTGAAATGTGAGGAAAATGCATTTTTTCCCCCACATTTCAGACTTTGTGGGGGTATCTGGGTAATAAATTGTGGGCCGATTTGCGCAAATCATACCTCTGCGGATTCTAACGGGTGTCCTCTTTTCGAAATGCATGGGGTTCCCTGTTTTCCTTGGGGGCTTGGACACCCAAGGCCAATATCTGTATGTTGTGCGTGTCTGGAGAATTTGTCAAATTCAGGTGTCGAAACAGACTTGGGGTTTCCTGTGTTTTAGGCTTTCCCCTTGGCGCCCAGGTAGGTGCACCCACACATGTGAGGTACCATTTTCATTGGGACACCTGTGGGAACGAGGAACGGTAGGCCATGTGTTGTTGGCGGCGTGTTTTGATGGGTGCGCCGAGTGAAATGTGCGGAAAATGCGTTTTTCTCCCCACATTTAGGACTTTGTGGGGGAGTCTGGGTAATAAATTCTGGGCCGATTTGCGCAAATCATACCTCTGCGGATTCCCATGGGTGTCCTTTTTTCGGAAATGCATGGGGTTGCCTGTTTTCCTTGATGGCTTGGACACCCGAGGCCCATATCTGTATGCTGTGCTTGTCTGGAGAAAGTGTCAAATTCAGGTGTCGAAACAGACTTGGGGTTTCCTGTGTTTTAGGCTTTCCCCTTGGCGCCCAGGTAGGTTCACCCACACATGTGAGTACTGTTTTCATCGGGACACCTGTGGGAACGTGGGACAGTAGGCCATTAGTTGTTGATGGCATATTTCGATGGGTGCGCAGAGTGAAATGTATGGAAAATGCATTTTTTTCCCCACATTTCGGACTTTGCGGGGGAGTCTGGGTAATAAATTCTGGGCCGATTTGCGCAAATGATACCTCTGCGGATTCCCACAGGTGTCCTCTTTTCGGAAATGCATGGGGTTCCCTGTTTTCCTTGGTGGCTTGGACACCCGAGGCCCATATCTGTATGTTGTGCTTGTCTGGAGAAAGTGTCAAATTCAGGTGTCGAAACAGACTTGGGGTTACCTGTGTTTTAGGCTTTCCCCTTGGCGCCCAGGTAGGTGCACCCAAATATGGGAGATAACATTTTCATCGGGACACCTGTGGGAACGCAGGATGGTAGGCCATATGTTGTTGGTGGCATGTTTTGATGGGTGCGCCGAGTGAAATGTGCGGAAAATGCATTTTTTTCCCCAAATTTCGGATTTTGTGGGGTGTCTGGGTAATAAATTCTGGGCCGATTTACCCAAATCATACCTCTGCGGATTCCCAAGGGGGTCCTCTTTTCGGAAATGCATGGGGTTCCCTGTTTTCCTTGGTGGCTTGGACACCCGAGGCCCATATCTGTATGTTGTGCTTGTCTGGAGAAAGTGTCAAATTCAGGTGTCGAAACAGACTTGGGGTTACCTGTGTTTCAGGCTTTCCCCTTGGCGCCCAGGTAGGTGCACCCACACATGTAGGTACCGTTTTCATCGGTACACCTGTGGGAACGCGCGACAGTAGGCCATGTGTTGTTGGCTGCGTGTTTTGATGGGTGCGCCGAGTGAAATGCGCGGAAAATGCATTTTTTTCCCAACATTTCAGACTTTGCGGGGGTGTCTGGGTAATAAATTCTGGGCCGATTTGAGCTAATCATACCTCTGCGGATTCCCACGGGTGTCCTCTTTTCGGAAATGCATTGGGTTCCCTGTTTTCCTTGGTGGCTTGGACACCCGAGGCCCATATCTGTATTTTGTGCTTATCTGCAGAAAGTGTCAAATTCAGGTGTCGAAACAGACTTAGGGGTTACCTGTGTTTTAGGCTTTCCCTTTGGCGCCCAGGTAGGTGCACCCACACATGTGAGGTACCGTTTTCATCGGTACACCTGTGGGAAAGCAGGACGGTAGGCCATGTGTTGTTGGCGGCGTGTTTCGATGGGTGCGCAGAGTGAAATGCGCGAGAAATGCGTTTTTTTCCCCACATTTCGGACTTTGTGGGGGTGTCTGGGTAATAAATTCTTGGCTAATTTGCGCAAATCATACCTCTGCGGATTCCCATGGGTGTCCTCTTTTCGGAAATGCCTGGGTTTCCCTGTTTTCTTTGGTGGCTTGGACACCCGAGGCCCATATCTGTATGTTGTGCTTGTCTGGAGAAAGTGTCAAATTCAGGTGTCGAAACAGACTTGGGGTTACCTGTGTTTTAGGCTTTCCCCTTGGTGCCCAGGTAGGTGCACCCACACATGTGAGGTTCCATTTTCATCGGGACGCCTGTGGGAACATGGGACAGTATGCCATGTGTTGTTGATGGCGTGTTTCGATGGGTGCGCCGACTGAAATGTGCGGGAAATGCGTTTTTTTACCACATTTCGGACTTTGCTGGGGTGTCTGGGTAATAAATTCTAGGCTGATTTGCGCAAATCATACCTCTGTGGATTCACAAGGGTGTCCTCTTTTCGGAAATGCATGGGGTTCCCCGTTTTCCTTGGTGGCTTGGACACCAGAGGCCCATATCTGTATGTTGTGCTTGTCTGGAGAAAGTGTCAAAGTCAGGTGTCGAAACAGACTTGGGGTTACCTGTGTTTTAGGCTTTCCCCTGGGCGCCCAGGTAGGTGCACCCCCACATGTGAGTACCGTTTTCATCGGGACACCTGTGGGAACGTGGGACAGTAGGCCATGTGTTGTTGATGGCGTATTTCGATGGGTGCGCCGAGTGAAATGTACGGAAAATGCGTTTTTTTCCCCACATTTCGGACTTTGCGGGGGTGTCTTGGTAATAAATTCTGGGCTGATTTGCGAAAATCATACCTCTGCGGATTCCCACGGGTGTCCTTTTTTCGGAAATGCATGGGGTTGCCTGTTTTCCTTGGTGGCTTGGACACCCGAGGCCCATATCTGTATGTTGTGCTTGTCTGGAGAAAGTGTCAAATTCAGGTGTCGAAACAGACTTGTGGTTACCTGTGTTTTAGGCTTTCCCCTTGGCGCCCAGGTAGGTGCACCCAAACATGGGAGATACCGTTTTCATCGGGACATCTGTGGGAACGCAGGATGGTAGGCCGTATGTTGTTGGTGGCGTGTTTTGATGGGTGCGCCGAGTGAAATGTGCGGAAAATTCTTTTTTCCCCCAAATTTCGGACTTTGTGGGGGTGTCTGGGTAATACATTCTGGGCCGATTTGAACTAATCATACCTCTGCGGATTCCCACGGGTGTCCTCTTTTCGGAAATGCATTGTGTTCCCTGTTTTCCTTGGTGGCTTTGACACCCAAGGCCCATATCTGTATTTTGTGCTTATCTGCAGAAAGTGTCAAATTCAGGTGTCGAAACAGACTTAGGGGTTACCTGTGTTT
This sequence comes from Ambystoma mexicanum, assembly GCF_040938575.1. Lineage (NCBI taxonomy): Eukaryota > Metazoa > Chordata > Amphibia > Caudata > Ambystomatidae > Ambystoma > Ambystoma mexicanum. The sequence goes on from NC_090936.1 coordinate 316,622,680, forward strand.
TAGGCTTTCCCTTTGGCGCCCAGGTAGGTGCACCCACACATGTGAGGTACCGTTTTCATCGGTACACCTGTGGGAAAGCAGGACGGTAGGCCATGTGTTGTTGGCGGCGTGTTTCGATGGGTGCGCAGAGTGAAATGCGCGAGAAATGCGTTTTTTTCCCCACATTTCGGACTTTGTGGGGGTGTCTGGGTAATAAATTCTTGGCTAATTTGCGCAAATCATACCTCTGCGGATTCCCATGGGTGTCCTCTTTTCGGAAATGCCTGGGTTTCCCTGTTTTCTTTGGTGGCTTGGACACCCGAGGCCCATATCTGTATGTTGTGCTTGTCTGGAGAAAGTGTCAAATTCAGGTGTCGAAACAGACTTGGGGTTACCTGTGTTTTAGGCTTTCCCCTTGGTGCCCAGGTAGGTGCACCCACACATGTGAGGTTCCATTTTCATCGGGACGCCTGTGGGAACATGGGACAGTATGCCATGTGTTGTTGATGGCGTGTTTCGATGGGTGCGCCGACTGAAATGTGCGGGAAATGCGTTTTTTTACCACATTTCGGACTTTGCTGGGGTGTCTGGGTAATAAATTCTAGGCTGATTTGCGCAAATCATACCTCTGTGGATTCACAAGGGTGTCCTCTTTTCGGAAATGCATGGGGTTCCCCGTTTTCCTTGGTGGCTTGGACACCAGAGGCCCATATCTGTATGTTGTGCTTGTCTGGAGAAAGTGTCAAATTCAGGTGTCGAAACAGACTTGGGGTTACCTGTGTTTTAGGCTTTCCCCTGGGCGCCCAGGTAGGTGCACCCCCACATGTGAGTACCGTTTTCATCGGGACACCTGTGGGAACGTGGGACAGTAGGCCATGTGTTGTTGATGGCGTATTTCGATGGGTGCGCCGAGTGAAATGTACGGAAAATGCGTTTTTTTCCCCACATTTCGGACTTTGCGGGGGTGTCTTGGTAATAAATTCTGGGCTGATTTGCGAAAATCATACCTCTGCGGATTCCCACGGGTGTCCTTTTTTCGGAAATGCATGGGGTTGCCTGTTTTCCTTGGTGGCTTGGACACCCGAGGCCCATATCTGTATGTTGTGCTTGTCTGGAGAAAGTGTCAAATTCAGGTGTCGAAACAGACTTGTGGTTACCTGTGTTTTAGGCTTTCCCCTTGGCGCCCAGGTAGGTGCACCCAAACATGGGAGATACCGTTTTCATCGGGACATCTGTGGGAACGCAGGATGGTAGGCCGTATGTTGTTGGTGGCGTGTTTTGATGGGTGCGCCGAGTGAAATGTGCGGAAAATTCTTTTTTCTCCCAAATTTCGGACTTTGTGGGGGTGTCTGGGTAATACATTCTGGGCCGATTTGAGCTAATCATACCTCTGCGGATTCCCACGGGTGTCCTCTTTTCGGAAATGCATTGTGTTCCCTGTTTTCCTTGGTGGCTTTGACACCCAAGGCCCATATCTGTATTTTGTGCTTATCTGCAGAAAGTGTCAAATTCAGGTGTCGAAACAGACTTAGGTGTTACCTGTGTTTTAGGCTTTCCCTTTGGCGCCCAGGTAGGTGCACCCACACATGTGAGGTACCGTTTTCATCGGTACACCTGTGAGAATGCAGGACGGCAGGCCATGTGTTGTTGGCGGCGTGTTTCGATGGGTGCGCAGAGTGAAATGTGCAGGAAATGCGTTTTTTTCCCCACATTTCGGATTTTGTGGGGGTGTCTGGGTAATACATTCTGGGCTGATTTGCGCAAATCATACCTCTGCGGATTCCCACAGGTGTCCTCTTTTCGGAAATGCATGGGGTTCCCTGTTTTCCTTGGTGGCTTGGACACCCGAGGCCCATATCTGTATGTTGTGCTTGTCTGGAGAAAGTGTCAAATTCAGGTGTCGAAACAGACTTGAGGTTACCTGTGTTTTAGGCTTTCCCCTTGGCGCCCAGGTAGGTGCACCCAAACATGGGAGATATCGTTTTCATCGGGACACCTGTGGGAACGCAGGATGGTAGGCCATATGTTGTTGGTGGCGTGTTTTGATGGGTGCGCCGAGTGAAATTTGCAGAAAATGCATTTTTTTCCCCAAATTTCGGACTTTGTGGGGGTGTCTGGGTAATAAATTCTGGGCCGATTTGCGCAAATCATACCTCTGCGGATTCCCAAGGGGGTCCTCTTTTCGGAAATGCATGGGGTTCCCTGTTTTCCTTGGTGGCTTGGACACCCGAGGCCCATATCTGTATGTTGTGCTTGTCTGGAGAAAGTGTCAAATTCAGGTGTCGAAACAGACTTGGGGTTACCTGTGTTTCAGGCTTTCCCCTTGGCGCCCAGGTAGGTGCACCCAAACATGGGAGATATCCTTTTCATAGGGACACCTGTGGGAACGCGGGACGGTAGGCAATGTGTTGTTGGCGGCGTGTTTCGATGGGTTCGCCGAGTGAAATGTGCGGAAAATGCGTTTTTTTCCCCCACATTTTGGACTTTGTGGGGGAGTCTGGGTAATAAATTCTAGGCCAATTTGCGCAAATCATACCTCCTCGGATTCCCACGGGTGTCCTTTTTTCTGAAACGCATGGGGTTGCCTGTTTTCCTTGGTGGCTTGGACACCCGAGTCCCATATCTGTATGCTGTGCTTGTCTGGAGAAAGTGTCAAATTCAGGTGTCGAAACAGACTTGGGGTTACCTGTATTTTAGGCTTTCCCCTTGGCGCCCAGGTAAGTGCACCCACACATGTGAGGTACCGTTTTCATTGGGACACCTGTGGAAACGCGGGACGGTAGGCCATGTGTTGTTGGCGGCGTGTTTCGATGGGTGCGCCGAGTGAAATGTGCGGAAAATGTGTTTTTTTCCCCACATTTTGGATTTTGCGGGGGAGTCTGGGTAATACATTCTGGGCCGATTTGCGAAAATCATACCTCTGCGGATTCCCACGGGTGTCCTTTTTTCGGAAATGCATGGGGTTGCCTGTTTTCCTTGGTGGCTTGGACACCCGAGGCCCATATCTGTATGTTGTGCTTGTCTGGAGAAAGTGTCAAATTCAGGTGTCGAAACAGACTTGGGGTTACCTGTGTTTTAGGCTTTCCCCTTGGCGCCCAGGTAGGTGCACCCACACATGTGAGTACTGTTTTCATCGGGACACCTGTGGGAACGTGGGACAGTAGGCCATGTGTTGTTGATGGCGTATTTCGATGGGTGCGCCGAGTGAAATGTACGGAAAATGCGTTTTCTTCCCCACATTTAGGACTTTGCGGGGGTGTCTGGGTAATAAATTCTAGGCTGATTTGCGCAAATCATACCTCTGTGGATTCACAAGGGTGTCCTCTTTTCGGAAATGCATGGGGTTCCCCGTTTTCCTTGGTGGCTTGGACACCAGAGGCCCATATCTGTATGTTGTGCTTGTCTGGAGAAAGTGTCAAATTCAGGTGTCGAAACAGACTTGGGGTTACCTGTATTTTAGGCTTTCCCCTGGGCGCCCAGGTAGGTGCACCCCCACATGTGAGTACAGTTTTCATCGGGACACCTGTGGGAACGTGGGAAAGTAGGCCATGTGTTGTTGATGGCGTATTTCGATGGGTGCGCGAGTGAAATGTGCGGAAAATGCGTTTTTTTCCCCACATTTAGGACTTTGCGGGGGTGTCTGGGTAACAAATTCTGGGCCAATTTGCACAAATCATACCTCTGCGGATTCCCACAGGTGTCCTCTTTTCGGAAACACATGGGTTTCCCTGTTTTCGTTGGTGGCTGGGACACCCGAGGCCCATATCTGTATATTGTGCTTGTCTGGAGAAAGTGTCAAATTCAGGTGTCGAAACAGACTTGGGGTTACCTGTGTTTTAGGCTTTCCCCTTGGCGCCCAGGTAGGTGCACCCAAACATGGGAGATATCCTTTTCATAGGGACACCTGTGGGAATGCAGGATGGTAGGCTATATGTTGTTGGTGGCGTGTTTTGATGGGTGCGCCGAGTGAAATGCGCAGAAAATGCATTTTTTTCCCCAAATTTCGGACTTTGTGGGGGTGTCCGGGTAATAAATTCTGGGCCGATTTGCGCAAATCATACCTCTGCGGATTCCCAAGGGGGTCCTCTTTTCGGAAATGCATGGGGTTCCCTGTTTTCCTCGGTGGCTTGGACACCCGAGGCCCATATCTGTATATTGTGCTTGTCTGGAGAAAGTGTCAAATTCAGGTGTTGAAACAGACTTGGGGTTACCTGTGTTTCAGGCTTTCCCCTTGGCTCCCAGGTAGATGCACCCACACATGTGAGGTACCGTTTTCATCGGTACACCTTTGGGAAAGCAGGACGGTAGGCCATGTGTTGTTGGCGGCGTGTTTCGATGGGTGCGCATAGTGAAATGCGCGGGAAATGTGTTTTTTTCCCCACATTTCGGACTTTGTGGGGGTGTCTGGGTAATAAATTCTTGGCTGATTTGCGCAAATCATACCTCTGCGGATTCCCATGGGTGTCCTCTTTTCGGAAATGCATGGGTTTTCCTGTTTTCTTTGGTGGCTTGGACACCCGAGGCCCATATCTGTATGTTGTGCTTGTCTGGAGAAAGTGTCAAATTCAGGTGTCGAAACAGACTTGGGGTTACCTGTGTTTTAGGCTTTCCCCTTGGTGCCCAGGTAGGTGCACCCACACATGTGAGGTTCCATTTTCATCGGGACGCCTGTGGGAACATGGGACGGTATGCCATGTGTTGTTGATGGCGTGTTTCGATGGGTGCGCCGACTGAAATGTGCGGGAAATGCGTTTTTTTACCACATTTCGGACTTTGCTGGGGTGTCTGGGTAATAAATTCTAGGCTGATTTGCGCAAATCATACCTCTGTGGATTCACAAGCGTGTCCTCTTTTCGGAAATGCATGGGGTTCCCCGTTTTCCTTGGTGGCTTGGACACCAGAGGCCCATATCTGTATGTTGTGCTTGTCTGGAGAAAGTGTCAAATTCAGGTGTCGAAACAGACTTGGGGTTACCTGTGTTTTAGGCTTTCCCCTGGGCGCCCAGGTAGGTGCACCCCCACATGTGAGTACCGTTTTCATCGGGACACCTGTGGGAACGTGGGACAGTAGGCCATGTGTTGTTGATGGCGTATTTCGATGGGGGCGCCGAGTGAAATGTACGGAAAATGCGTTTTTTTCCCCACATTTCGGACTTTGCGGGGGTGTCTTGGTAATAAATTCTGGGCTGATTTGCGAAAATCATACCTCTGCGGATTCCCACGGGTGTCCTTTTTTCGGAAATGCATGGGGTTGCCTGTTTTCCTTGGTGGCTTGGACACCCGAGGCCCATATCTGTATGTTGAGCTTGTCTGGAGAAAGTGTCAAATTCAGGTGTCGAAACAGACTTGTGGTTACCTGTGTTTTAGGCTTTCCCCTTGGCGCCCAAGTAGGTGCACCCAAACATGGGAGATACCGTTTTCATCGGGACATCTGTGGGAACGCAGGATGGTAGGCCGTATGTTGTTGGTGGCGTGTTTTGATGGGTGCGCCGAGTGAAATGTGCGGAAAATTCGTTTTTTCCCCCAAATTTCGGACTTTGTGGGGGTGTCTGGGTAATACATTCTGGGCCGATTTGAGCTAATCATACCTCTGCGGATTCCCACGGGTGTCCTCTTTTCGGAAATGCATTGTGTTCTCCGTTTTCCTTGGTGGCTTTGACACCCAAGGCCCATATCTGTATTTTGTGCTTATCTGCAGAAAGTGTCAAATTCAGGTGTCGAAACAGACTTAGGGGTTACCTGTGTTTTAGGCTTTCCCTTTGGCGCCCAGGTAGGTGCACCCACACATGTGAGGTACCGTTTTCATCGGTACACCTGTGAGAATGCAGGACGGTAGGCCATGTGTTGTTGGCGGCGTGTTTCTATGGGTGCGCAGAGTGAAATGTGCAGGAAATGCGTTTTTTTCCCCACATTTCGGACTTTGTGGGGGTGTCTGGGTAATACATTCTGGGCTGATTTGCGCAAATCATACCTCTGCGGATTCCCACAGGTGTCCTCTTTTTGGAAATGGATGGGGTTCCCTGTTTTCCTTGGTGGCTTGGACACCCGAGGCCCATATCTGTTTGTTGTGCTTGTCTGGATAAAGTGTCAAATTCAGGTGTCGAAACAGACTTGGGGTTACCTGTGTTTTAGGCTTTCCCCTTGGCGACCAGGTAGATGCACTCATACATGTGAGGTACCGTTTTCATCAGTACACCTGTGGGAATGCGGGACGGTAGGCCATGTGTTGTTGGTGGCGTGTTTTGATGGGTGCGCCGAGTGAAATGTGCGGAAAATTCGTTTTTTCCCCCAAATTTCGGACTTTGTGGGGGTGTCTGGGTAATACATTCTGGGCCGATTTGAGCTAATCATACCTCTGCGGATTCCCACGGGTGTCCTCTTTTCGGAAATGCATTGTGTTCTCCGTTTTCCTTGGTGGCTTTGACACCCAAGGCCCATATCTGTATTTTGTGCTTATCTGCAGAAAGTGTCAAATTCAGGTGTCGAAACAGACTTAGGGGTTACCTGTGTTTTAGGCTTTCCCTTTGGCGCCCAGGTAGGTGCACCCACACATGTGAGGTACCGTTTTCATCGGTACACCTGTGAGAATGCAGGACGGTAGGCCATGTGTTGTTGGCGGCGTGTTTCTATGGGTGTGCCGAGTGAAATGTGCGGAAAATGCGTTTTTTTCCCCACATTTTGGACTTTGTGGGGGAGTCTGGGTAATAAATTCTGGGCCGATTTGCGCAAATCATACCTCTGCGGATTCCCACGGGTGTCCTTTTTTCAGAAATGCATGGGTTTGCCTGTTTTCCTTGGTGGCTTGGACACCCGAGGCCCATATCTGTGTGCTGTGCTTGTCTGGAGAAAGTGTCAAATTCAGGTGTCGAAACAGACTTGGGGTTACCTGTATTTTAGGCTTTCCCCTTGGCGCCCAGGTAGGTGCACCCACACATGTGAGGTACCGTTTTCATTGGGACACCTGTGGAAATGCGGGACGGTAGGCCATGTGTTGTAGGCAGCGTGTTTCGATGGGTGCGCCGAGTGAAATGTGCGGAAAATGCGTTTTTTTCCCCACATTTCGGACTTTGCGGGGGTGTCTGGGTAATAAATTCTGGGCCGATTTGCGCAAATCATACCTCTGCGGATTCCCATGGGTGTCCTTTTTTCGGAAATGCATGGGGTTGCCTGTTTTCCTTGATGGCTTGGACACCCGAGGCCCATATCTGTATGCTGTGCTTGTCTGGAGAAAGTGTCAAATTCAGGTGTCGAAACAGACTTGGGGTTTCCTGTGTTTTAGGCTTTCCCCTTGGCGCCCAGGTAGGTTCACCCACACATGTGAGTACTGTTTTCATCGGGACACCTGTGGGAACGTGGGACAGTAGGCCATTAGTTGTTGATGGCATATTTCGATGGGTGCGCAGAGTGAAATGTATGGAAAATGCATTTCTTTCCCCACATTTCGGACTTTGCGGGGGAGTCTGGGTAATAAATTCTGGGCCGATTTGCGCAAATGATACCTCTGCGGATTCCCACAGGTGTCCTCTTTTCGGAAATGCATGGAGTTCCCTGTTTTCCTTGGTGGCTTGGACACCCGAGGCCCATATCTGTATGTTGTGCTTGTCTGGAGAAAGTGTCAAATTCAGGTGTCGAAACAGACTTGGGGTTACCTGTGTTTTAGGCTTTCCCCTTGGCGCCCAGGTAGGTGCACCCAAATATGGGAGATAACATTTTCATCGGGACACCTGTGGGAACGCAGGATGGTAGGCCATATGTTGTTGGTGGCATGTTTTGATGGGTGCGCCGAGTGAAATGTGCGGAAAATGCATTTTTTTCCCCAAATTTCGGATTTTGTGGGGTGTCTGGGTAATAAATTCTGGGCCGATTTACCCAAATCATACCTCTGCGGATTCCCAAGGGGGTCCTCTTTTCGGAAATGCATGGGGTTCCCTGTTTTCCTTGGTGGCTTGGACACCCGAGGCCCATATCTGTATGTTGTGCTTGTCTGGAGAAAGTGTCAAATTCAGGTGTCGAAACAGACTTGGGGTTACCTGTGTTTCAGGCTTTCCCCTTGGCGCCCAGGTAGGTGCACCCACACATGTAGGTACCGTTTTCATCGGTACACCTGTGGGAACGCGCGACAGTAGGCCATGTGTTGTTGGCTGCGTGTTTTGATGGGTGCGCCGAGTGAAATGCGCGGAAAATGCATTTTTTTCCCAACATTTCAGACTTTGCGGGGGTGTCTGGGTAATAAATTCTGGGCCGATTTGAGCTAATCATACCTCTGCGGATTCCCACGGGTGTCCTCTTTTCGGAAATGCATTGGGTTCCCTGTTTTCCTTGGTGGCTTGGACACCCGAGGCCCATATCTGTATTTTGTGCTTATCTGCAGAAAGTGTCAAATTCAGGTGTCGAAACAGACTTAGGGGTTACCTGTGTTTTAGGCTTTCCCTTTGGCGCCCAGGTAGGTGCACCCACACATGTGAGGTACCGTTTTCATCGGTACACCTGTGGGAAAGCAGGACGGTAGGCCATGTGTTGTTGGCGGCGTGTTTCGATGGGTGCGCAGAGTGAAATGCGCGAGAAATGCGTTTTTTTCCCCACATTTCGGACTTTGTGGGGGTGTCTGGGTAATAAATTCTTGGCTAATTTGCGCAAATCATACCTCTGCGGATTCCCATGGGTGTCCTCTTTTCGGAAATGCCTGGGTTTCCCTGTTTTCTTTGGTGGCTTGGACACCCGAGGCCCATATCTGTATGTTGTGCTTGTCTGGAGAAAGTGTCAAATTCAGGTGTCGAAACAGACTTGGGGTTACCTGTGTTTTAGGCTTTCCCCTTGGTGCCCAGGTAGGTGCACCCACACATGTGAGGTTCCATTTTCATCGGGACGCCTGTGGGAACATGGGACAGTATGCCATGTGTTGTTGATGGCGTGTTTCGATGGGTGCGCCGACTGAAATGTGCGGGAAATGCGTTTTTTTACCACATTTCGGACTTTGCTGGGGTGTCTGGGTAATAAATTCTAGGCTGATTTGCGCAAATCATACCTCTGTGGATTCACAAGGGTGTCCTCTTTTCGGAAATGCATGGGGTTCCCCGTTTTCCTTGGTGGCTTGGACACCAGAGGCCCATATCTGTATGTTGTGCTTGTCTGGAGAAAGTTTCAAATTCAGGTGTCGAAACAGACTTGGGGTTACCTGTGTTTTAGGCTTTCCCCTGGGCGCCCAGGTAGGTGCACCCCCACATGTGAGTACCGTTTTCATCGGGACACCTGTGGGAACGTGGGACAGTAGGCCATGTGTTGTTGATGGCGTATTTCGATGGGTGCGCCGAGTGAAATGTACGGAAAATGCGTTTTTTTCCCCACATTTCGGACTTTGCGGGGGTGTCTTGGTAATAAATTCTGGGCTGATTTGCGAAAATCATACCTCTGCGGATTCCCACGGGTGTCCTTTTTTCGGAAATGCATGGGGTTGCCTGTTTTCCTTGGTGGCTTGGACACCCGAGGCCCATATCTGTATGTTGTGCTTGTCTGGAGAAAGTGTCAAATTCAGGTGTCGAAACAGACTTGTGGTTACCTGTGTTTTAGGCTTTCCCCTTGGCGCCCAGGTAGGTGCACCCAAACATGGGAGATACCGTTTTCATCGGGACATCTGTGGGAACGCAGGATGGTAGGCCGTATGTTGTTGGTGGCGTGTTTTGATGGGTGCGCCGAGTGAAATGTGCGGAAAATTCTTTTTTCCCCCAAATTTCGGACTTTGTGGGGGTGTCTGGGTAATACATTCTGGGCCGATTTGAGCTAATCATACCTCTGTGGATTCCCACGGGTGTCCTCTTTTTGGAAATGCATTGTGTTCCCTGTTTTCCTTGGTGGCTTTGACACCCAAGGCCCATATCTGTATTTTGTGCTTATCTGCAGAAAGTGTCAAATTCAGGTGTCGAAACAGACTTAGGGGTTACCTGTGTTTTAGGCTTTCCCTTTGGCGCCCAGGTAGGTGCACCCACACATGTGAGGTACCGTTTTCATCGGTACACCTGTGAGAATGCAGGACGGCAGGCCATGTGTTGTTGGCGGCGTGTTTCGATGGGTGCGCAGAGTGAAATGTGCAGGAAATGCGTTTTTTTCCCCACATTTCGGATTTTGTGGGGGTGTCTGGGTAATACATTCTGGGCTGATTTGCGCAAATCATACATCTGCGGATTCCCACAGGTGTACTCTTTTTGGAAATGCATGGGGTTCCCTGTTTTCCTTGGTGGCTTGGACACCCGAGGCCCATATCTGTATGTTTTGCTTGTCTGGAGAAAGTGTCAAATTCAGGTGTCGAAACAGACTTGAGGTTACCTGTGTTTTAGGCTTTCCCCTTGGCGCCCAGGTAGGTGCACCCAAACATGGGAGATATCGTTTTCATCGGGACATCTGTGGGAACGCAGGATGGTAGGCCATATGTTGTTGGTGGCGTGTTTTGATGGGTGCGCCGAGTGAAATTTGCAGAAAATGCATTTTTTTCCCCAAATTTCGGACTTTGTGGGGGTGTCTGGGTAATAAATTCTGGGCCGATTTGCGCAAATCATACCTCTGCGGATTCCCAAGGGGGTCCTCTTTTCGGAAATGCATGGGGTTCCCTGTTTTCCTTGGTGGCTTGGACACCCGAGGCCCATATCTGTATGTTGTGCTTGTCTGGAGAAAGTGTCAAATTCAGGTGTCGAAACAGACTTGGGGTTACCTGTGTTTCAGGCTTTCCCCTTGGCGCCCAGGTAGGTGCACCCAAACATGGGAGATATCCTTTTCATAGGGACACCTGTGGGAACGCGGGACGGTAGGCAATGTGTTGTTGGCGGCGTGTTTCGATGGGTTCGCCGAGTGAAATGTGCGGAAAATGCGTTTTTTTCCCCCACATTTTGGACTTTGTGGGGGAGTCTGGGTAATAAATTCTAGGCCAATTTGCGCAAATCATACCTCCTCGGAGTCCCACGGGTGTCCTTTTTTCTGAAACGCATGGGGTTGCCTGTTTTCCTTGGTGGCTTGGACACCCGAGTCCCATATCTGTATGCTGTGCTTGTCTGGAGAAAGTGTCAAATTCAGGTGTCGAAACAGACTTGGGGTTACCTGTATTTTAGGCTTTCCCCTTGGCGCCCAGGTAGGTGCACCCACACATGTGAGGTACCGTTTTCATTGGGACACCTGTGGAAACGCGGGACGGTAGGCCATGTGTTGTTGGCGGCGTGTTTCGATGGGTGCGCCGAGTGAAATGTGCGGAAAATGTGTTTTTTTCCCCACATTTTGGATTTTGCGGGGGAGTCTGGGTAATACATTCTGGGCCGATTTGCGAAAATCATACCTCTGCGGATTCCCTAGGGTGTCCTTTTTTCGGAAATGCATGGGGTTGCCTGTTTTCCTTGGTGGCTTGGACACCCGAGGCCCATATCTGTATGTTGTGCTTGTCTGGAGAAAGTGTCAAATTCAGGTGTCGAAACAGACTTGGGGTTACCTGTGTTTTAGGCTTTCCCCTTGGCGCCCAGGTAGGTGCACCCACACATGTGAGTACTGTTTTCATCGGGACACCTGTGGGAACGTGGGACAGTAGGCCATGTGTTGTTGATGGCGTATTTCGATGGGTGCGCCGAGTGAAATGTACGGAAAAAGCGTTTTCTTCCCCACATTTAGGACTTTGCGGGGGTGTCTGGGTAATAAATTCTAGGCTGATTTGCGCAAATCATACCTCTGTGGATTCACAAGGGTGTCCTCTTTTCGGAAATGCATGGGGTTCCCCGTTTTCCTTGGTGGCTTGGACACCAGAGGCCCATATCTGTATGTTGTGCTTGTCTGGAGAAAGTGTCAAATTCAGGTGTCGAAACAGACTTGGGGTTACCTGTATTTTAGGCTTTCCCCTGGGCGCCCAGGTAGGTGCACCCCCACATGTGAGTACAGTTTTCATCGGGACACCTGTGGGAACGTGGGAAAGTAGGCCATGTGTTGTTGATGGCGTATTTCGATGGGTGCGCCGAGTGAAATGTACGGAAAATGCGTTTTTTTCCCCACATTTAGGAATTTGCGGGGGTGTCTGGGTAACAAATTCTGGGCCAATTTGCACAAATCATACCTCTGCGGATTCCCACAGGTGTCCTCTTTTCGGAAACACATGGGTTTCCCTGTTTTCGTTGGTGGCTGGGACACCCGAGGCCCATATCTGTATATTGTGCTTGTCTGGAGAAAGTGTCAAATTCAGGTGTCGAAACAGACTTGGGGTTACCTGTGTTTTAGGCTTTCCCCTTGGCGCCCAGGTAGGTGCACCCAAACATGGGAGATATCCTTTTCATAGGGACACCTGTGGGAATGCAGGATGGTAGGCTATATGTTGTTGGTGGCGTGTTTTGATGGGTGCGCCGAGTGAAATGCGCAGAAAATGCATTTTTTTCCCCAAATTTCGGACTTTGTGGGGGTGTCCGGGTAATAAATTCTGGGCCGATTTGCGCAAATCATACCTCTGCGGATTCCCAAGGGGGTCCTCTTTTCGGAAATGCATGGGGTTCCCTGTTTTCCTCGGTGGCTTGGACACCCGAGGCCCATATCTGTATATTGTGCTTGTCTGGAGAAAGTGTCAAATTCAGGTGTCGAAACAGACTTGGGGTTACCTGTGTTTCAGGCTTTCCCCTTGGCTCCCAGGTAGATGCACCCACACATGTGAGGTACCGTTTTCATCGGTACACCTTTGGGAAAGCAGGACGGTAGGCCATGTGTTGTTGGCGGCGTGTTTCGATGGGTGCGCATAGTGAAATGCGCGGGAAATGTGTTTTTTTCCCCACATTTCGGACTTTGTGGGGGTGTCTGGGTAATAAATTCTTGGCTGATTTGCGCAAATCATACCTCTGCGGATTCCCATGGGTGTCCTCTTTTCGGAAATGCATGGGTTTCCCTGTTTTCTTTGGTGGCTTGGACACCCGAGGCCCATATCTGTATGTTGTGCTTGTCTGGAGAAAGTGTCAAATTCAGGTGTCGAAACAGACTTGGGGTTACCTGTGTTTTAGGCTTTCCCCTTGGTGCCCAGGTAGGTGCACCCACACATGTGAGGTTCCATTTTCATCGGGACGCCTGTGGGAACATGGGACGGTATGCCATGTGTTGTTGATGGCGTGTTTCGATGGGTGCGCCGACTGAAATGTGCGGGAAATGCGTTTTTTTACCACATTTCGGACTTTGCTGGGGTGTCTGGGTAATAAATTCTAGGCTGATTTGCGCAAATCATACCTCTGTGGATTCACAAGCGTGTCCTCTTTTCGGAAATGCATGGGGTTCCCCGTTTTCCTTGGTGGCTTGGACACCAGAGGCCCATATCTGTATGTTGTGCTTGTCTGGAGAAAGTGTCAAATTCAGGTGTCGAAACAGACTTGGGGTTACCTGTGTTTTAGGCTTTCCCCTGGGCGCCCAGGTAGGTGCACCCCCACATGTGAGTACCGTTTTCATCGGGACACCTGTGGGAACGTGGGACAGTAGGCCATGTGTTGTTGATGGCGTATTTCGATGGGGGCGCCGAGTGAAATGTACGGAAAATGCGTTTTTTTCCCCACATTTCGGACTTTGCGGGGGTGTCTTGGTAATATATTCTGGGCTGATTTGCGAAAATCATACCTCTGCGGATTCCCACGGGTGTCCTTTTTTCGGAAATGCATGGGGTTGCCTGTTTTCCTTGGTGGCTTGGACACCCGAGGCCCATATCTGTATGTTGAGCTTGTCTGGAGAAAGTGTCAAATTCAGGTGTCGAAACAGACTTGTGGTTACCTGTGTTTTAGGCTTTCCCCTTGGCGCCCAAGTAGGTGCACCCAAACATGGGAGATACCGTTTTCATCGGGACATCTGTGGGAACGCAGGATGGTAGGCCGTATGTTGTTGGTGGCGTGTTTTGATGGGTGCGCCGAGTGAAATGTGCGGAAAATTCGTTTTTTCCCCCAAATTTCGGACTTTGTGGGGGTGTCTGGGTAATACATTCTGGGCCGATTTGAGCTAATCATACCTCTGCGGATTCCCACGGGTGTCCTCTTTTCGGAAATGCATTGTGTTCTCCGTTTTCCTTGGTGGCTTTGACACCCAAGGCCCATATCTGTATTTTGTGCTTATCTGCAGAAAGTGTCAAATTCAGGTGTCGAAACAGACTTAGGGGTTACCTGTGTTTTAGGCTTTCCCTTTGGCGCCCAGGTAGGTGCACCCACACATGTGAGGTACCGTTTTCATCGGCACACCTGTGAGAATGCAGGACGGTAGGCCATGTGTTGTTGGCGGCGTGTTTCTATGGGTGCGCAGAGTGAAATGTGCAGGAAATGCGTTTTTTTCCCCACATTTCGGACTTTGTGGGGGTGTCTGGGTAATACATTCTGGGCTGATTTGCGCAAATCATACCTCTGCGGATTCCCACAGGTGTCCTCTTTTTGGAAATGGATGGGGTTCCCTGTTTTCCTTGGTGGCTTGGACACCCGAGGCCCATATCTGTTTGTTGTGCTTGTCTGGATAAAGTGTCAAATTCAGGTGTCGAAACAGACTTTGGGTTACCTGTGTTTTAGGCTTTCCCCTTGGCGACCAGGTAGATGCACTCATACATGTGAGGTACCGTTTTCATCAGTACACCTGTGGGAATGCGGGACGGTAGGCCATGTGTTGTTGGTGGCGTGTTTTGATGGGTGCGCCGAGTGAAATGTGCGGAAAATTCGTTTTTTCCCCCAAATTTCGGACTTTGTGGGGGTGTCTGGGTAATACATTCTGGGCCGATTTGAGCTAATCATACCTCTGCGGATTCCCACGGGTGTCCTCTTTTCGGAAATGCATTGTGTTCTCCGTTTTCCTTGGTGGCTTTGACACCCAAGGCCCATATCTGTATTTTGTGCTTATCTGCAGAAAGTGTCAAATTCAGGTGTCGAAACAGACTTAGGGGTTACCTGTGTTTTAGGCTTTCCCTTTGGCGCCCAGGTAGGTGCACCCACACATGTGAGGTACCGTTTTCATCGGTACACCTGTCAGAATGCAGGACGGTAGGCCATGTGTTGTTGGCGGCGTGTTTCTATGGGTGTGCCGAGTGAAATGTGCGGAAAATGCGTTTTTTTCCCCACATTTTGGACTTTGTGGGGGAGTCTGGGTAATAAATTCTGGGCCGATTTGCGCAAATCATACCTCTGCGGATTCCCACGGGTGTCCTTTTTTCAGAAATGCATGGGTTTGCCTGTTTTCCTTGGTGGCTTGGACACCCGAGGCCCATATCTGTGTGCTGTGCTTGTCTGGAGAAAGTGTCAAATTCAGGTGTCGAAACAGACTTGGGGTTACCTGTATTTTAGGCTTTCCCCTTGGCGCCCAGGTAGGTGCACCCACACATGTGAGGTACCGTTTTCATTGGGACACCTGTGGAAATGCGGGACGGTAGGCCATGTGTTGTTGGCAGCGTGTTTCGATGGGTGCGCCGAGTGAAATGTGCGGAAAATGCGTTTTTTTCCCCACATTTCGGACTTTGCGGGGGTGTCTGGGTAATAAATTCTGGGCCGATTTGCGCAAATCATACCTCTGCGGATTCCCACAGGTGTCCTCTTTTCAGAAATGCATGGGTTTGCCTGTTTTCCTTGGTGGCTTGGACACCCGAGGCCCATATCTGTATGCTGTGCTTGTCTGGAGAAAGTGTCAAATTCAGGTGTCGAAACAGACTTGGGGTTACCTGTATTTTAGGCTTTCCCCTTAGCGCCCAGGTAGGTGCACCCACACATGTGAGGTACCGTTTTAATTGGGACACCTGTGGAAATGCGGGACGGTAGGCCATGTGTTTTTGGCAGCGTGTTTCGATGGGTGCGCCGAGTGAAATGTGCAGAAAATGCATTTTTTTCCCCAAATTTCAGACTTTGTGGGGGTGTCTGGGTAATAAATTGTCTGCCGATTTGCGCAAATCATACCTCTGCGGATTCCCAAGGGGGTCCTCTTTTCGGAAATGCATGGGGTTCCCTGTTTTCCTTGGTGGCTTGGACACCCGAGGCCCATATCTGTATGTTGTGCTTGTCTGGAGAAAGTGTCAAATTCAGGTGTCGAAACAGACTTGGGGTTACCTGTGTTTCAGGCTTTCCCCTTGGCACCCAGGTAGGTGCACCCACACATGTGGGTACCGTTTTCATCGGTACACCTGTGGGAATGCGCGACAGCAGGCCATGTGTTGTTTGCAGCGTGGTTCGATGAATGCGCCGAGTGAAATGTGAGGAAAATGCATTTTTTCCCCCACATTTCGGACTTTGCGGGGGTATCTGGGTAATAAATTGTGGGCCGATTTGCATAAATCATACCTCTGCGGATTCACACGGGTGTCCTCTTTTCGAAATGCATGGGGGTCCCTGTTTTCCTTGTGGGCTTGGACACCCAAGGCCCATATCTGTATTTTGTGTGTGTCTGGAGAATTTGTCAAATTCAGGTGTCGAAACAGACTTGGGGTTACCTGTGTTTTAGGCTTTCCCCTTGGCGCCCAGGTAGGTGTACCCACACATGTGAGGTACCATTTTCATTGGGACACCTGTGGAAACGCGGGACGGTAGGCAATGTGTTGTTTGCGGCGTGTTTCGATGGGTGCGCCGAGTGAAATGTGCGGAAAATGCGTTTTTTTCCCCACATTTTGGACTTTGTGGGGGAGTCTGGGTAATAAATTCTAGGCCAATTTGCGCAAATCATACCTCCTCGGATTCCCACGGGTGTCCTTTTTTCGGAAACGCATGGGGTTGCCTGTTTTCCTTGGTGGCTTGGACACCCGAGTCCCATATCTGTATGCTGTGCTTGTCTGGAGAAAGTGTCAAATTCAGGTGTCGAAACAGACTTGGGGTTACCTGTATTTTAGGCTTTCCCCTTGGCGCCCAGGTAGGTGCACCCACACATGTGAGGTACCGTTTTCATTGGGACACCTGTGGAAACGCGGGACGGTAGGCCATGTGTTGTTGGCGGCGTGTTTCGATGGGTGCACCGAGTATAATGTGCGGAAAATGTGTTTTTTTCCCCACATTTTGGATTTTGCGGGGGAGTCTGAGTAATAAATTCTGGGCCGATTTGCGAAAATCATACCTCTGCGGATTCCCACGGGTGTCCTTTTTTCGGAAATGCATGGGGTTGCCTGTTTTCCTTGGTGGCTTGGACACCCGAGGCCCATATCTGTATGTTGTGCTTGTCTGGAGAAAGTGTCAAATTCAGGTGTCGAAACAGACCTGGGGTTACCTGTGTTTTAGGCTTTCCCCTTGGCGCCCAGGTAGGTGAACGCACACATGTGAGTACTGTTTTCATCGGGACACCTGTGGGAACGTGGGACAGTAGGCCATGTGTTGTTGATGGCGTATTTCGATGAGTGCGCCGAGTGAAATGTACGGAAAATGCGTTTTTTTCCCCACATTTAGGACTTTGCGGGGGTGTCTGGGTAACAAATTCTGGGCCAATTTGCACAAATCATACCTCTGCGGATTCCCACAGGTGTCCTCTTTTCGGAAATGCATGGGTTTCCCTGTTTTCCTTGGTGGCTGGGACACCCGAGGCCCATATCTGTATATTGTGCTTGTCTGGAGAAAGTGTCAAATTCAGGTGTCGAAACAGACTTGGGGTTACCTGTGTTTTAGGCTTTCCCCTTGGCGCCCAGGTAGGTGCACCCAAACATGGGAGATATCCTTTTCATAGGGACACCTGTGGGAATGCAGGATGGTAGGCTATATGTTGTTGGTGGCGTGTTTTGATGGGTGCGCCGAGTGAAATGCGCGGAAAATGCATTTTTTTTCCCAAATTTCGGACTTTGTGGGGGTGTCCGGGTAATAAATTCTGGGCCGATTTGCGTAAATCATACCTCTGCGGATTCCCAAGGGGGTCCTCCTTTCGGAAATGCATGGGGTTCCCTGTTTTCCTCGGTGGCTTGGACACCCGAGGCCCATATCTGTATATTGTGCTTGTCTGGAGAAAGTGTCAAATTCAGGTGTCGAAACAGACTTGGGGTTACCTGTGTTTCAGGCTTTCCCCTTGGCGCCCAGGTAGGTGCACCCACACATGTGAGGTACCGTTTTCATCGGTACACCTGTGGGAACGCGAGACAGTAGGCCATGTGTTGTTGGCTGCATATTTTGATGGGTGCGCTGAGTGAAATGTGCGGAAAATACTTTTTTCCCCCCAAATTTCGGACTTTGTGGGGGTGTCTGGGTAATAAATTCTAAGCCGATTTGCGCAAATCATACCTCTGCGGATTCCCATGGGTGTCCTTTTTTCAGAAATGCATGGGGTTGCCTGTTTTCCTTAGTGGCTTGGACACCCGAGGCCCATATCTGTATGTTGTGCTTTTCTGGAGAAAGTGTGAAAGTCAGGTGTCGAAACAGACTTGGGGTTACCTGTGTTTTAGGCTTTCCCCTTGGCGCCCAGGTAGGTGCACCCACACATGTGAGTACCGTTTTCATCGGGACACCTGTGGGAACGTGCGACAGTAGTAGGCCATGTGTTGTTGATGGCGTATTTCGATGGGAGCACCAAGTGAAATGTACGGAAAATGCATTTTTTTCCCCACATTTCGGACTTTGTTGGGGTGTCTGGGTAATAAATTCTGGGCCGATTTGCGCAAATCATACCTCTGCGGATTCCCACAGGTGTCCTCTTTTCGGAAATGCATGGGGTTCCCTGTTTTCCTCCGTGGCTTGGACACCCGAGGCCCATATCTGTATGTTGTGCTTGTCTGGAGAAAGTGTCAAATTCAGGTGTCGAAACAGACTTGGGGTTACCTGTATTTTAGGCTTTCTCCTTGGCGCCCAAGTAGGTGCACCCACACATGTGAGGTACCATTTTCATTTGGACACCTGTGGGAACGCGGGACTTTAGGCCATGTGTTGTTGGCGGCGTGTTTCGATGGGTGCGCCGAGTGAAAGGTGCGGAAAATGCGTTTTTTTTCCCCACATTTCGGACTTTGTGGGGGAGTCTGGGTAATTAATTCTGGGCCGATTTGCACAAATCATGCCTCTGCGGATTCCCACGGGTGTCCTTTTTTCGTAAATGCATGGGGTTGCCTGTTTTCCTTGGTGGCTTGGACACCCGAGGCCCATATCTGTATGCTGTGCTTGTCTGGAGAAAGTGTCAAATTCAGGTGTCGAAACAGACTTGGGGTTACCTGTATTTTAGGCTTTCCCCTTGGCGCCCAGGTAGGTGCACCCACACATGGAAGGTACCGTTTTCATTGGGACACCTGTGGAAATGCGGGACGGTAGGCCATGTGTTGTTGGCGGCGTGTTTCGATGGGTGCGCCGAGTGAAATGTGCGGAAAATGCATTTTTTTCCCCACATTTTGGATTTTGCGGGGGAGTCTGGGTAATAAATTCTGGGCCGATTTGCGAAAATCATACCTCTGCGGATTCCCACGGGTGTCCTTTTTTCGTAAATGCATGGGGTTGCCTGTTTTCCTTGGTGGCTTGGACACCCGAGGACCATATCTGTATGTTGTGCTTGTCTGGAGAAAGTGTCAAATTCAGGTGTCGAAACAGACTTGGGATTACCTGTGTTTTAGGCTTTCCCCTTGGCGCCCAGGTAGGTGCACCCACACATGTGAGTACTGTTTTCATCGGGACACCTGTGGGAACGTGGGACAGTAGGCCATGTGTTGTTGATGGCGTATTTCGATGGGTGCGCCGAGTGAAATGTACGTAAAATGCGTTTTTCCCCCACATTTCAGACTTTGCGAGGGTGTCTGGGTAACAAATTCTGGGCCGATTTGCGCAAATCATACCTCTGCGGATTCCCAAAGGTGTCCTCTATTCGGAAATGCATGGGGTTCCCTGTTTTCCTTGGTGGCTGGGACACCCGAGGCCCATATCTGTATGTTGTGCTTGTCTGGAGAAAGTGTCAAATTCAGGTGTCGAAACAGACTTGGGGTTACCTATGTTTTAGGCTTTCCCCTTGGCGCCCAGGTAGGTGCACCCAAACATGGCAGATATCATTTTCATCGGGACACCTGTGGGAATGCAGGATGGTAGGCCATATGTTGTTGGTGGCGTGTTTTGATGGGTGCGCCGAGTGAAATGCGCGGAAAATGCATTTTTTTCCCCAAATTTCGGACTTTGTGGGGGTGTCTGGATAATAAATTCTGGGCCGATTTGCGCAAATCATACCTCTGCGGATTCCCAAGGGGGTCCTCTTTTCGGAAATGCATGGGGTTCCCTGTTTTCCTTGGTGGCTTGGACACCCGAGGCCCATATCTGTATGTTGTGCTTGTCTGGAGAAAGTGTCAAATTCAGGTGTCGAAACAGACTTGGGGTTACCTGTGTTTCAGGCTTTCCCCTTGGCGCCCAGGTAGGTGCACCCACACATGTGAGGTACCGTTTTCATCGGTACACCTGTGGGAACGCGCGACAGTAGGCCATGTGTTGTTGGCTGCGTGTTTTGAAGGGTGCGCCGAATGAAATG
Organism: Ambystoma mexicanum; assembly: GCF_040938575.1. NCBI lineage: Eukaryota > Metazoa > Chordata > Amphibia > Caudata > Ambystomatidae > Ambystoma > Ambystoma mexicanum. The sequence goes on from NC_090936.1 coordinate 316,643,052, forward strand.
TGCGGAAAATGCATTTTTTTCCCCACATTTTGGACTTTGTGGGGGAGTCTGGGTAATTAATTCTGGGCCGATTTGCGCAAATCATGCCTCTGCGGATTCCCAAGGGGGTCCTCTTTTCGGAAATGCATGGGGTTCCCTGTTTTCATTGGTGGCTTGGACACCCGAGGCCCATATCTGTATGTTGTGCTTGTCTGGAGAAAGTGTCAAATTCAGGTGTCGAAACAGACTTGGGGTTACCCGTGTTTCAGGCTTTCCCCTTGGCGCCCAGGTAGGTGCACCCACACATGTGAGGTACCGTTTTCATCGGTACACCTGTGGGAACGCGCGACAGTAGGCCATGTGTTGTTGGCTGCGTGTTTTGAAGGGTGCGCCGAGTGAGATGTGCGGAAAATGCATTTTTTTCCCCAAATTTCGGACTTTGTGGGGCTGTCTGAGTAATAAATTCTGAGCCGATTTGCGCAAATCATACCTCTGCGGATTCCCATGGGTGTCCTTTTTTCAGAAATGCATGGGGTTGCCTGTTTTCCTTGGTGGCTTGGACACCCGAGGCCCATATGTGTATGTTGTGCTTGTCTGGAGAAAATGTCAAATTCAGATGTCGAAACAGACTTGGGGTTACCTGTGTTTTAGGCTTTCCCCTCGTTGCCCAGGTAGGTGAACCCACACATGTGAGTACCGTTTTCATCGGGACACCTGTGGGAATGTGTGACAGTAGGCCATGTGTTGTTGATGGCGTATTTCGATGGGTGCGCCAAGTGAAATGTACGGAAAATGCGTTTTTTCCCCACATTTCGGACTTTGCGGGGGTGTCTGGGTAATAAATTCTGGGCCGATTTGCGCAAATCATACCTCTGCGGATTCCCACAGGTGTCCTCTTTTCGGAAATTCATGGGGTTCCCTGTTTTCCTCCGTGGCTTGGACACCCGAGGCCCATATCTGTATGTTGTCCTTCTCTGGAGAAAGTGTCAAATTCAGGTGTCGAAACAGACTTGGGGTTACCTGTGTTTTAGGCTTTCTCCTTGGCGCCCAAGTAGGTGCACCCACACATGTGAGGTACCATTTTCATTTGGACACCTGTGGGAACGCGGGACTTTAGGCCATGTGTTGTTGGCGGCGTATTTCGATGGGTGCGCCGAGTGAAAGGTGCGGAAAATGCATTTTTTTTCCCCACATTTTGGACTTTGTGGGGGAGTCTGGGTAATTAATTCTGGGCCGATTTGCGCAAATCATGCCTCTGCGGATTCCCACGGGTGTCCTTTTTTCGGAAATGCATGGGGTTGCCTGTTTTCCTTGGTCGCATGGACACCCGAGGCCCATATCTGTATGCTGTGCTTGTCTGGAGAAAGTGTCAAATTCAGGTATAGAAACAGACTTGGGGTTACCTGTATTTTAGGCTTTCCCCTTGGCGCCCAGGTAGGTGCACCCACACATGTGAGGTACCGTTTTCATTGGGACACCTGTGGAAATGCGGGACGGTAGGCCATGTGTTGTTGGCGGCGTCTTTCGATGGGTGCGCCGAGTGAAATGTGCGGAAAATGCATTTTTTTCCCCACATTTTGGATTTTGCGTGGGAGTCTGGGTAATAAATTCTGGGCCGATTTGCGAAAATCATACCTCTGCGGATTCCCACGGGTGTCCTTTTTTCGTAAATGCATGGGGTTGCCTGTTTTCCTTGGTGGCTTGGACACCCGAGGCCCATATCTGTATGTTGTGCTTGTCTGGAGAAAGTGTCAAATTCAGGTGTCGAAACAGACTTGGGGTTACCTGTGTTTTAGGCTTTCCCCTTGGCGCCCAGGTAGGTGCACCCACACATGTGAGTACTGTTTTCATCGGGACACCTGTGGGAACGTGGGACAGTAGGCCATGTGTTGTTGATGGCGTATTTCGATGGGTGCGCCGAGTGAAATGTACGGAAAATGCGTTTTTCCCCCACATTTCAGACTTTGCGGGGGTGTCTGGGTAACAAATTCTGGGCCGATTTACGCAAATCATACCTCTGCGGATTCCCAAAGGTGTCCTCTATTCGGAAATGCATGGGGTTCCCTGTTTTCCTTGGTGGCTGGGACACCCGAGGCCCATATCTGTATGTTGTGCTTGTCTGGAGAAAGTGTCAAATTCAGGTGTCGAAACAGACTTGGGGTTACCTATGTTTTAGGCTTTCCCCTTGGCGCCCAGGTAGGTGCACCCAAACATGGCAGATATCATTTTCATCGGGACACCTGTGGGAATGCAGGATGGTAGGCCATATGTTGTTGGTGGCGTGTTTTGATGGGTGCGCCGAGTGAAATGCGCGGAAAATGCATTTTTTTCCCCAAATTTCGGACTTTGTGGGGGTGTCTGGATAATAAATTCTGGGCCGATTTGCGCAAATCATACCTCTGCGGATTCCCAAGGGGGTCCTCTTTTCGAAAATGCATGGGGTTCCCTGTTTTCCTTGGTGGCTTGGACACCCGAGGCCCATATCTGTATGTTGTGCTTGTCTGGAGAAAGTGTCAAATTCAGGTGTCGAAACAGACTTGGGGTTACCTGTGTTTCAGGCTTTCCCCTTGGCGCCCAGGTAGGTGCACCCACACATGTGAGGTACCGTTTTCATCGGTACAACTGTGGGAACGCGCGACAGTAGGCCATGTGTTGTTGGCTGCGTGTTTTGAAGGGTGCGCCGAATGAAATGTGCGGAAAATGCATTTTTTTCCCCACATTTTGGACTTTGTGGGGGAGTCTGGGTAATTAATTCTGGGCCGATTTGCGCAAATCATGCCTCTGCGGATTCCCACGGGTGTCCTTTTTTCGGAAATGCATGGGGTTGCCTGTTTTCCTTGGTGGCTTGGACACCCGAGGCCCATATCTGTATGTTGTGCTTGTCTGGAGAAAGTGTCAAATTCAGGTGTCGAAACAGACTTGGGGTTACCTGTGTTTTAGGCTTTCCCCTTGGCGCCCAGGTAGGTGCACCCACACATGTGAGTACTGTTTTCATCGGGACACCTGTGGGAACGTGGGACAGTAGGCCATGTGTTGTTGATGGCGTATTTCGATGGGTGCGCCGAGTGAAATGTACGGAAAATGCGTTTTTCCCCCACATTTCAGACTTTGCGGGGGTGTCTGGGTAACAAATTCTGGGCCGATTTGCGCAAATCATGCCTCTGCGGATTCCCACGGGTGTCCTTTTTTCGAAAATGCATGGGGTTGCCTGTTTTCCTTGGTGGCTTGGACACCCGAGGCCCATATCTGTATGCTGTGCTTGTCTGGAGAAAGTGTCAAATTCAGGTGTCGAAACAGACTTGGGGTTACCTGTATTTTAGGCTTTCCCCTTGGCGCCCAGGTAGGTGCACCCACACATGTGAGGTACCGTTTTCATTGGGACACCTGTGGAAATGCGGGACGGTAGGCCATGTGTTGTTGGCGGCGTCTTTCGATGGGTGCGCCGAGTGAAATGTGCGGAAAATGCATTTTTTTCCCCACATTTTGGATTTTGCGGGGGAGTCTGGGTAATAAATTCTGGGCCGATTTGCGAAAATCATACCTCTGCGGATTCCCACGGGTGTCCTTTTTTCGTAAATGCATGGGGTTGCCTGTTTTCCTTGGTGGCTTGGACACCCGAGGCCCATATCTGTATGTTGTGCTTGTCTGGAGAAAGTGTCAAATTCAGGTGTCGAAACAGACTTGGGGTTACCTGTGTTTTAGGCTTTCCCCTTGGCGCCCAGGTAGGTGCACCCACACATGTGAGTACTGTTTTCATCGGGACACCTGTGGGAACGTGGGACAGTAGGCCATGTGTTGTTGATGGCGTATTTCGATGGGTGCGCCGAGTGAAATGTACGGAAAATGCGTTTTTCCCCCACATTTCAGACTTTGCGGGGGTGTCTGGGTAACAAATTCTGGGCCGATTTACGCAAATCATACCTCTGCGGATTCCCAAAGGTGTCCTCTATTCGGAAATGCATGGGGTTCCCTGTTTTCCTTGGTGGCTGGGACACCCGAGGCCCATATCTGTATGTTGTGCTTGTCTGGAGAAAGTGTCAAATTCAGGTGTCGAAACAGACTTGGGGTTACCTATGTTTTAGGCTTTCCCCTTGGCGCCCAGGTAGGTGCACCCAAACATGGCAGATATCATTTTCATCGGGACACCTGTGGGAATGCACGATGGTAGGCCATATGTTGTTGGTGGCGTGTTTTGATGGGTGCGCCGAGTGAAATGCGCGGAAAATGCATTTTTTTCCCCAAATTTCGGACTTTGTGGGGGTGTCTGGATAATAAATTCTGGGCCGATTTGCGCAAATCATACCTCTGCGGATTCCCAAGGGGGTCCTCTTTTCGAAAATGCATGGGGTTCCCTGTTTTCCTTGGTGGCTTGGACACCCGAGGCCCATATCTGTATGTTGTGCTTGTCTGGAGAAAGTGTCAAATTCAGGTGTCGAAACAGACTTGGGGTTACCTGTGTTTCAGGCTTTCCCCTTGGCGCCCAGGTAGGTGCACCCACACATGTGAGGTACCGTTTTCATCGGTACAACTGTGGGAACGCGCGACAGTAGGCCATGTGTTGTTGGCTGCGTGTTTTGAAGGGTGCGCCGAATGAAATGTGCGGAAAATGCATTTTTTTCCCCACATTTTGGACTTTGTGGGGGAGTCTGGGTAATTAATTCTGGGCCGATTTGCGCAAATCATGCCTCTGCGGATTCCCACGGGTGTCCTTTTTTCGGAAATGCATGGGGTTGCCTGTTTTCCTTGGTGGCTTGGACACCCGAGGCCCATATCTGTATGTTGTGCTTGTCTGGAGAAAGTGTCAAATTCAGGTGTCGAAACAGACTTGGGGTTACCTGTGTTTTAGGCTTTCCCCTTGGCGCCCAGGTAGGTGCACCCACACATGTGAGTACTGTTTTCATCGGGACACCTGTGGGAACGTGGGACAGTAGGCCATGTGTTGTTGATGGCGTATTTCGATGGGTGCGCCGAGTGAAATGTACGGAAAATGCGTTTTTCCCCCACATTTCAGACTTTGCGGGGGTGTCTGGGTAACAAATTCTGGGCCGATTTGCGCAAATCATGCCTCTGCGGATTCCCACGGGTGTCCTTTTTTCGAAAATGCATGGGGTTGCCTGTTTTCCTTGGTGGCTTGGACACCCGAGGCCCATATCTGTATGCTGTGCTTGTCTGGAGAAAGTGTCAAATTCAGGTGTCGAAACAGACTTGGGGTTACCTGTATTTTAGGCTTTCCCCTTGGCGCCCAGGTAGGTGCACCCACACATGTGAGGTACCGTTTTCATTGGGACACCTGTGGAAATGCGGGACGGTAGGCCATGTGTTGTTGGCGGCGTCTTTCGATGGGTGCGCCGAGTGAAATGTGCGGAAAATGCATTTTTTTCCCCACATTTTGGATTTTGCGGGGGAGTCTGGGTAATAAATTCTGGGCCGATTTGCGAAAATCATACCTCTGCGGATTCCCACGGGTGTCCTTTTTTCGTAAATGCATGGGGTTGCCTGTTTTCCTTGGTGGCTTGGACACCCGAGGCCCATATCTGTATGTTGTGCTTGACTGGAGAAAGTGTCAAATTCAGGTGTCGAAACAGACTTGGGGTTACCTGTGTTTTAGGCTTTCCCCTTGGCGCCCAGGTAGGTGCACCCACACATGTGAGTACTGTTTTCATCGGGACACCTGTGGGAACGTGGGACAGTAGGCCATGTGTTGTTGATGGCGTATTTCGATGGGTGCGCCGAGTGAAATGTACAGAAAATACGTTTTTCCCCCACATTTCAGACTTTGCGGGGGTGTCTGGGTAACAAATTCTGGGCCGATTTGCGCAAATCATACCTCCGCGGATTCCCAAAGGTGTCCTCTATTCGGAAATGCATGGGGTTCCCTGTTTTCCTTGTTGGCTGGGACACCCGAGGCCCATATCTGTATGTTGTGCTTGTCTGGAGAAAGTGTCAAATTCAGGTGTCGAAACAGACTTGGGGTTACCTATGTTTTAGGCTTTCCCCTTGGCGCCCAGGTAGGTGCACCCAAACATGGCAGATATCATTTTCATCGGGACACCTGTAGGAATGCAGGATGGTAGGCCATATGTTGTTGGTGGCGTGTTTTGATGGGTGCGCCGAGTGAAATGCGCGGAAAATGCATTTTTTTCCCCAAATTTCGGACTTTGTGGGGGTGTCTGGATAATAAATTCTGGGCCGATTTGCGCAAATCATACCTCTGCGGATTCCCAAGGGGGTCCTCTTTTCGGAAATGCATGGGGTTCCCTGTTTTCCTTGGTGGCTTGGACACCCGAGGCCCATATCTGTATGTTGTGCTTGTCTGGAGAAAGTGTCAAATTCAGGTGTCGAAACAGACTTGGGGTTACCTGTGTTTCAGGCTTTCCCCTTGGCGCCCAGGTAGGTGCACCCACACATGTGAGGTACCGTTTTCATCGGTACACCTGTGGGAATGCGCGACAGTAGGCCATGTCTTGTTGGCTGCGTGTTTTGATGGGTGCGCCGAGTGAAATGTGCGGAAAATGCATTTTTTCCCCCAAATTTCGGACTTTGTGGGGGTGTCTGGGTAATAAATTCTGGGCCGATTTGCGCAAATCATACCTCTGCGGATTCCCACGGGTGTCCTTTTTTCAGAAATGCATGGGGTTGCCTGTTTTCCTTGGTGACTTGGACACCCGAGGCCCATATCTGTATGTTGTGCTTGTCTGGAGAAAGTGTCAAATTCAGGTGTCGAAACCGACTTGGGGTTACCTGTGTTTTAGGCTTTCCCCTTGGCACCCAAGTAGGTGCACCCACACATGGGAGATATCGTTTTCATCGGGACACCTGTGGGAACGCAGGATGGTAGGCCATATGTTGTTGGTGGCGAGTTTTGATAGGGTGCGCGAGTGAAATGTGCGGGAAATGAGTTTTTTTTACCACATTTCGGACTTTGCTGGGGTGTCTGGGTAATAAATTCTAGGCTGATTTGCGCAAATCATACCTCTGTGGATTCACAAGGGTGTCCTCTTTTCGGAAATGCATGGGGTTCCCCGTTTTCCTTGGTGACTTGGACACCAGAGGCCCATATCTGTATGTTGTGCTTGTCTGCAGAAAGTGTCAAATTCAGGTGTCGAAACAGACTTAGGGATTACCTGTGTTTTAGGCTTTCCCTTTGGCACCCAGGTAGGTGCACCCACACATGTGAGGTACCGTTTTCATCAGTACACCTGTGGAAACATGGGTCGGTCGGCCATGTGTTGTTCGCGGCGTGGTTCGATGAATGCGCAGTGTGAAATGTGAGGAAAATGCATTTTTTCCCCCACATTTCGGACTTTGCGGGGGTATCTGGGTAATAAATTGTGGGCCGATTTGCGCAAATCATACCTCTGCGGATTCCCACGGGTATCCTCTTTTCGAAATGCATGGGGTTCCCTGTTTTGCTTGGGGGCTTGGACACCCAAGGGCCATATCTGTATGTTGTGCGTTTCTGGAGAATTTGTCAAATTCAGGTGTCGAAACAGACTTGGGGTTACCTGTGTTTTAGGCTTTCCCCTTGACGCCCAAGTAGGTGCACCCACACATGTGAGGTACCATTTTCATTGGGACACCTGTGGGAAAGCGGAACGGTAGGCCATGTGTTGTTGGCGGGGTGTTTCGATGGGTGCGCCGAGTGAAATGTGCGGAAAATGCGTTTTTCCCCCACATTTTGGACTTTGTGGAGGAGTCTGAGTAATAACTTCTGGCCCGATTTGCGCAAATCATACCTCTGCGGATTCCCACTGGTGTCCTTTTTTCGGAAATGCATGGGGTTCCCTGTTTTCCTTGGTGGCTTGGACACCCAAGGCCCATATCTGTATGCTGTGCTTGGCTGGAGAAAGTGTCAAATTCAGGTGTCGAAACAGACTTGGGGTTACCTGTATTTTAGGCTTTCCCCTTAGGCGCAGAGGTAGGTGCACCCACACATGTGAGGTACCGTTTTCATTGGGACACCTGTGGAAACGCGGGATGGTAGGCCATGTGTTGTTGGCGGCGTGTTTCGATGGGTGCGCCGAGTGAAATGTGCGGAAAATGCGTTTTTTCACACACATTTTGGAATTTGTGGGGGAATCTGAGTAATAACTTCTGCCCCGATTTGCGCAAATAATACCTCTGCGGATTCCCACTGGTGTCCTTTTTTTGGAAATGCATGGGGTTCCCTGTTTTCCTTGGTGGCTTGGACACCCGCGGCCCATATCTGTATGCTGTGCTTGTCTGGAGAAAGTGTCAAATTCAGGTGTCGAAACAGACTTGGGGTTACCTGTATTTTAGGCTTTCCCCTTGGCGCACAGGTAGGTGCACCCACACATGTGAGGTACCGTTTTCATTGGGACACCTGTGGAAACGTGGGACGGTAGGCCATGTGTTGTTGGCGTCGTGTTTCGATGGGTGCGCTGAGTGAAATGTACGGAAAATGCGTTTTTTTCCCCACATTTAGGACTTTGCGGGGGTGTCTGGGTAATAAATTCTGGGCTGATTTGCGCAAATCATACCTCTGCGGATTCCCACAGGTGTCCTCTTTTCGGAAATGCATGGGGTTCCCTGTTTTCCTTGGTGGCTTGGACACCCGAGGCCCATATCTGTATGTTATGCTTGTCTGGAGAAAGTGTCAAATTCAGGTGTCGAAACAGACTTGGGGTTACCTGTGTTTTAGGCTTTCCCCTTGGCGCCCAGGTAGGTGCACCCAAACATGGGAGATAGCGGTTTCATCGGGACACCTGTGGGAACGCAGGATGGTAGGCCATATGTTGTTGGTGGCGTGTTTTGATGGGTGCGCCGAGTGAAATGTGCGGAAAATGCATTTTTTTCCCCAAATTTCGAACTTTGTGGGGGTGTCTGGGTAATAAATTCTGGGCCGATTTGCGCAAATCATACCTCTGCGGATTCCCAAGGGGGTCCTCTTTTCGGAAATGCATGGGGTTCCCTGTTTTCCTTGGTGGCTTGGACACCCGAGGCCCATATGTGTATGTTGTGCTTGTCTGGAGAAAGTGTCAATTTCAGGTGTCGAAACAGACTTGGGGTTACCTGTGTTTCAGGCTTTCCCCTTGGTGCCCAGGTAGGTGCACCCACACATGTAGGTACCGTTTTCATCGGTGCACCTGTGGGAACGCGAGACAGTAGGCCATGTGTTGTAGGCTGCGTGTTTTGATGGGTGCGCCGAGTGAAATGTGCGGAAAATGCATTTTTTTCCCCACATTTCAGACTTTGCGATGGTGTCTGGGTAATAAATTCTGGGCCGATTTGAGCTAATCATACCTCTGCGGATTCCCACGGGTGTCCTTTTTTCGGAAATGCATTGGGCTCCCTGTTTTCCTTGGTGGCTTGTACACCCAAGGCCCATATCTGTATTTTGTGCTTATCTGCAGAAAGTGTCAAATTCAGGTGTCGAAACAGACTTAGGGGTTACCTGTGTTTTAGGCTTTCCCTTTGGCGCCCAGGTAGGTGCACCCACACATGTGAGGTACCGTTTTCATCGGTACACCTGTGGGAAGGCAGGACGGTAGGCCATGTGTTGTTGGCGGCGTGTTTCGATGGGTGCGCAGAGTGAAATGTGCTGAAAATGCGTTTTTTTCCCCACATTTCAGACTTTGTGGGGGTGTCTGGGTAATAAATTCTGGCCCGATTTGCGCATTTCATACCTCTGCGGATTCCCATGGGTGTCCTTTTTTCGGAAATGCATGGGGTTGCCTGTTTTCCTTGGTGGCTTGGAGCCCGAGGCCCATATCTCTATGTTGTGCTTGTCTGGAGAAAGTGTCAAATTCAGGTGTCGAAACAGACTTAGGGGTTACCTGTGTTTTAGGCTTTCCCCTTGGCGCCCAGGTAGGTGCACCCAAACATGGGATATATCGTTTCCATTGGGACACCTGTGGGAACGCAGGATGGTAGGCCATATGGTGTTGGTGGCATGTTTTGTTGGGTGCGCCGAGTGAAATGTGCAGAAAATGCATTTTTTTCCCCAAATTTCGGACTTTGTGGGGGTGTCTGTGTAAATAACTCTCTGGTGGGGGGTGATCTGTACTTCCACTCTCTATATGGTAGAGGGGAGGCACAGAGGACCCCAGCCTAGATTCTCTATTCGGTAGCTATGGTCGAGCAATCAAGGCCTAGCTTCTCAGGAGGTGGTGCAGGCTGGTTCTTAAGTACAGTGTAGTCCCCAAGCCCCCACAAAGGAATGTCCACACACTGTATTGGTTAGAACACAGTCTTTATATAATCAATATTCAAGGTTATGTACACTTATCATAATAACTCACTTTGTACTTAGGAAAATCAACAATGGCAAATATATACAATTCTAAAGTGGTACCACCCTTTGTATTAGATCTCATTAAAGTGCATCAACACTACTGTAACAATGTCACACAGATCAATAGAGTGAAACCAGCAATAGAGAGAGGAGAGAAAATAAGATGGTTGAGCAATAGGCAGAATCCTGGCCCCTACCACTAGGCACAGTTCTGTGTGGAGATCCCCCCACCTGGGCAACCTGTAAAATAAAGATATAGCACAAGCCCAGTCCATATACTGTTCTGCAAGTCTTATTCCCTCCTATAATGTTTTTACCCCCCCAATGTACCTGGTGGAGCCGAGTTCTCCGAAGAGGCGTCGACAGATCCTTCTTGAGCGACCCCCTTTCAAGCGGGAGTCACGGATCGTCGAGAGGCGTCGAGAAGCGTCGAGGAACTCTGCGTTCGGCGGCGGGGAATCGACAGCCCTTCTTGAATGCCTTCCCTTTCAAGCGGGAGACACGGGGCGTCGAACGTCCGTCGACAAACAGGGTAGAACGGCGCCGATGAGGCGGCAGCTTCGATCCAAGCGGTGCTCGTCGACGACGGAGCGTTGGTGTCCTGCAAGGCAGAGGCGTGCGGGGCACCTCGATGACAATTGTTCTGGACCGCAAAGATTGTGAAGACGGGGGCTTAGCAAGGCGCCGAGTCGTTCGAGTCTTTGTGGTCTTTGGGTGGCGGGAAACCCACCGGCAGGTTTCTCCTCGGCGCGTTGGTCGTCCTCGACTTTCTCCGGCAGGATAAAGCGGTCGACGGTGCGGACGAGGAGTCCTTCGATTCAAATGTTCTTAGGCAAGGAGCGGATGGCTCCGGTCGTCGGCGGCACGGCGTCAAGTGGTTTCCACGGCTGGGCAACACAACTTCGACGGGCCTCCAGCGGTTACACAGACCTGCGAACCCTGGTCGACGGCAATGGACTTCGACGGCGGCGATGTCCGAGTGCTTCACTTCGATCTCCTCGGCTGTCGTGTCTCGGGTCGGCAGCCTTTCGAGGGTCTGACTTCCAGGGCGCTTCGGCGAAGATGTAGCGGTGCTCGATGGTCCCTCGGAGCACGGGAAGAGGGCGCCTTACCAGGTCCTCTCTCGGGTCAGTCCTCGACGAATTCGACAGCTTTCAGATCGGTCGAAGCAAGTGCAACAGCAAGTCTTCTTCTTCCAGCTGGGCGTCGAGGGTCAGCAGTTCCAGTTACTCTTGAGTGGAGACTCAGCTTCTGAACGCTTCTGAACAATTACCAGTGGTGAGAGGTCCCCAGATATACTATTCTGCCTCTCATCCACACTGCTGGCACACACTCAGCAGCCAATCATGCAGAAGGGCATTCATGCAGTCAGTCAGCCAATCAGGCACACAGTGCATTCAGGCCACACTCCTCCCTTTCAGACACTCACAACAAGGAATGTGGATTGGGACAAGTACCCAGCCATTCAACACTACACACTGCATTCAGGCCAGTTTCGGGCAGGGATGTCTCAGTCTTTGTCTCTCATGCCAGAAACCAGACAACCACAACAAGGAGTGTATATTGGTCACACACTCCATTCACCCAGGTCCCACCCACAGGAGGTACCCACAACATACAGTCATTGGGAAGGCTCCAGCCAGTCTAGCTGGGCCTTCAGATCAACACCATATATGGAACTTCCACCCAACAGCCAGTGAGGGGGAAGGGACAGAGTCAGGGCTTCCCAGGACTTTGGGAAAACAGGGTAACAGGCAATAGAAAGCAAGAGGCCACAGGGGCCATCTTGTTTCCTATCAGGAATCAACTGATCCCAATGGCAGAGCCTGGGTATCCCAAAATGGAGGACACCCAGAGCACCTGTCAAATTCAGCATGGAGCTGCCACCAGTCCATACACTGCTCTGTGGGCCACCCACAGGTGCCCAAAAACATACACTAGGGGCACAGGGTTGTACCCCTACCCATGGGTGCCATAAGGGTATCCCATGGGTCTGTTCACCAAACCAAAAGAGAGAGCTGCACTGCCAGGAGTCCCACATGGACTCCTGGGCAGAAAACACAACAGAACACACGATAAACAGCAGTAAAGGACAAGGATTCAGAGGCCCTGTCCCTCTGATGCATTTCCAGCATCACAGTCTGGGTAATAAATTCTGGGCCGATTTGCGCAAATCATACCTCTGCGGATTCCAATGGGGGTCCTCTTTTCGGAAATGCATGGGGTTCCCTGTTTTCCTTGGTGGCTTGGACACCCAAGGCCCATATCTGTATGTTGTGCTTGTCTGGAGAAAGTGTCAAATTCAGGTTTCGAAACAGACTTGGGGTTACCTGTGTTTCAGGCTTTCCCCTTGGTGCCCAGGTAGGTGCACCCACACATGTAGGTACCGTTTTCATCGGTACACCTGTGGGAACGCGCAACAGTAGGCCATGTGTTGTTGGCTGCATGTTTTGATGGGTGCGCAGAGTGAAATGTGCGGAAAATGCGTTTTTTCGCCACATTTCGGACTTTGTGGGGGTGTTTGGGTAATAAATTCTGGGTCGATTTGCGCAAATCACACCTCTGTGGATTCCCAAGGGGGTCCTATATTCGTAAATGCATGGGGTTCCCTGTTTTCCTTGGTGGCTGGGACACCCGAGGCCCATATCTGTATGTTGTGCTTGTCTGGAGAAAGTGTCAAATTCAGATGTTGAAACAGACTTTGGGTTACCTGTGTTTCAGGCTTTCCCCTTGGCGCCCAGGTAGGTGCACCCACACATGTAGGTACCGTTTTCATCGGTACACCTGTGGGAACACGCGACAGTAGGGCATGTGTTGTTGGCGGCGTGTTTTGATGGGTGCGCCGAGTGAAATGTGCGGAAAATGCATTTTTTTCCCCACATTTCAGACTTTGCGGGGATGTCTGGGTAAATATTCTGGGCTGATTTGCGCAAATCATACCTCTGCAGATTCCCCGGGTGTCCCCTTTTCGGAAATGCATGGGGTTCCCTGTTTTCCTTGGTGGCTTGGACACCCGAGGCCCATATCTGTATGTTGTGCTTGTCTGGAGAAAGTGTCAAATTCAGGTGTCGAAACAGACTTGGGTTACCTGTGTTTTAGGCTTTCCCCTTGGCGCCCAGGTAGGTGCACCCACACATGTGAGGTTCCATTTTCATCGGGACACCTGTGGGAACGCGGGACGGTAGGCCATGTGTTGTTGATGGTGTGTTTCAATGGGTGCGCCGAGTGAAATGTGAGGGAAATGCGTTTTTTTCCCACATTTCGGACTTTGCTGGGGTGTCTGGGTAATAAATTCTATGCTGATTTGCGCAAATCATACCTCTGTGGATTCACAAGGGTGTCCTCTTTTCGGAAATGCATGGGGTTCCCCGTTTTCCTTGGTGACTTGGACACCAGAGGCCCGTATCTGTATGTTGTGCTTGTCTGGAGAAAGTGTCAAATTCAGGTGTCGAAACACACTTGGGGTTACCTGTGTTTTAGGCTTTCCCCTTGGCGCCCAGGTAGGTGCACCGACACATCTGAGTACCGTTTTCATTGGGACACCTGTGGGAACGTGGGACAGTAGGCCATGTGTTGTTGATGGCGTATTTCGATGGGTGCGCCGAGTGAAATGTACGGAAAATGCATTTTTTTCCCCACATTTTGGACTTTGTGGGGGTGTCTCGGTAATAAATTCTGGGCCGATTTGCGTAAATCATACCTCTGCGGATTCCCACGGGTGTCCTCTTTTCGGAAATGCATGGGGTTCCCTGTTTTCCTTTGTGGCTTGGACACCCGAGGCCCATATCTGTATGTTGTTCTTGTCTGGAGAAAGTGTCAAATTCAGGTGTTGAAACAGACTTGGGGTTACCTGTGTTTTAGGCTTTCCTCTTGGCGCCCAGGTAGGTGGCTTGGGTTACCTGTGTTTCAGGCTTTCCCCTTGGTGCCCAGGTAGGTGCACCCACACATGTAGGTACCGTTTTCATCGGTGCACCTGTGGGAACGCGCGACAGTAGGCCATGTGTTGTAGGCTGCGTGTTTTGATGGGTGCGCCGAGTGAAATGTGCGGAAAATGCATTTTTTTCCCCACATTTCAGACTTTGCGGGGGTGTCTGGGTAATAAATTCCAGGCCGATTTGAGCTAATCATACCTCTGCGGATTCCCACGGGTGTCCTTTTTTCGGAAATGCATTGGGCTCCCTGTTTTCCTTGGTGGCTTGTACACCCAAGGCCCATATCTGTATTTTGTGCTTATCTGCAGAAAGTGTCAAATTCAGGTGTCGAAACAGACTTAGGGGTTACCTGTGTTTTAGGCTTTCCCTTTGGCGCCCAGGTAGGTGCACCCACACATGTGAGGTACCATTTTCATCGGTACACCTGTGGGAACGCAGGACGGTAGGACATGTGTTGTTGGCGGCGTGTTTCGATGGGTGCGCAGAGTGAAATGTGCGGAAAATGCGTTTTTTTCCCCACATTTCAGACTTTGTGGGGGTGTCTGGGTAATAAATTCTGGGCCGATTTGCGCAAATCATACCTCTGCGGATTCCCATGGGTGTCCTTTTTTCAGAAATGCATGGGGTTGCCTGTTTTCCTTGGTGGCTTGGAGCCCGAGGCCCATATCTCTATGTTGTGCTTGTCTGGACAAAGTGTCAAATTCAGGTGTCGAAACAGACTTGGGGTTACCTGTGTTTTAGGCTTTCCCCTTGGCGCCCAGGTAGGTGCACCCAAACATGGGATATATCGTTTTCATTGGGACACCTGTGGGAACGCAGGATGGTAGGCCATATGGTGTTGGTGGCATGTTTTGTTGGGTGCGCCGAGTGAAATGTGCAGAAAATGCATTTTTTTCCCCAAATTTCGGACTTTGTGGGGGTGTCTGTGTAAAGAACTCTCTGGTGGGGGGTGATCTGTACTTCCACTCTCTATATGGTAGAGGGGAGGCACAGAGGACCCCAGCCTAGATTCTCTATTCGGTAGCTATGGTCGAGCAATCAAGGCCTAGCTTCTCAGGAGGTGGTGCAGGCTGGTTCTTAAGTACAGTGTAGTCCCCAAGCCCCCACAAAGGAATGTCCACACACTGTATTGGTTAGAACACAGTCTTTATATAATCAATATTCAAGGTTATGTACACTTATCATAATAACTCACTTTGTACTTAGGAAAATCAACAATGGCAAATATATACAATTCTAAAGTGGTACCACCCTTTGTATTAGATCTCATTAAAGTGCATCAACACTACTGTAACAATGTCACACAGATCAATAGAGTGAAACCAGCAATAGAGAGAGGAGAGAAAATAAGATGGTTGAGCAATAGGCAGAATCCTGGCCCCTACCACTAGGCACAGTTCTGTGTGGAGATCCCCCCACCTGGGCAACCTGTAAAATAAAGATATAGCACAAGCCCAGTCCATATACTGTTCTGCAAGTCTTATTCCCTCCTATAATGTTTTTACCCCCCCAATGTACCTGGTGGAGTCGAGTTCTCCGAAGAGGCGTCGACGGATCCTTCTTGAGCGACCCCCTTTCAAGCGGGAGTCACGGATCGTCGAGAGGCGTCGAGAAGCGTTGAGGAACTCTGCGTTCGGCGGCGGGGAATCGACAGCCCTTCTTGAATGCCTTCCCTTTCAAGCGGGAGACACGGGGCGTCGAACGTCCGTCGACAAACAGGGTAGAACGGCGCCGATGAGGCGGCAGCTTCGATCCAAGCGGTGCTCGTCGACGACGGAGCATTGGCATCCTGCAAGGCAGAGGCGTGCGGGGCACCTCGATGACAATTGTTCTGGACCGCAAAGATTGTGAAGACGGGGGCCCAGCAAGGCGCCGAGTCGTTCGAGTCTTTGTGGTCTTTGGGTGGCGGGAAACCCACCGGCAGGTTTCTCCTCGGCGCGTTGGTCGTCCTCGACTTTCTCCGGCAGGATAAAGCGGTCGACGGTGCGGACAAGGAGTCCTTCGATTCTAATGTTCTTAGGCAAGGAGCGGACGGCTCCGGTCGTCAGCGGCACGGCGTCAAGTGGTTCCCACGGCTGGGCAACACAACTTCGACGGGCCTCCAGCGGTTACACAGACCTGCGAACCCTGGTCGACGGCAATGGACTTCGACGGCGGCGATGTCCGGGTGCTTCACTTCGATCTCCTCGGCGGTCGTGTCTCGGGTCGGCAGTCTTTCGAGGGTCTGACTTCCAGGGCGCTTCGGCGAAGATGTAGCGGTGCTCGATGGTCCCTCGGAGCACAGGAAGAGGGCGCCTTACCAGGTCCTCTCTCGGGTCAGTCCTCGACAAATTCGACAGCTTTCAGATCGGTCGAAGCAAGTGCAACAGCACGTCTTCTTCTTCCAGCTGGGCGTCGAGGGTCAGCAGTTCCAGTTACTCTTGAGTGGAGACTCAGCTTCTGAACGCTTCTGATCAATTACCAGTGGTGAGAGGTCCCCAGATACACTATTCTGCCTCTCATCCACACTGCTGGCACACACTCAGCAGCCAATCATGCAGAAGGGCATTCATGCAGTCAGTCAGCCAATCATGCACACAGTGCATTTAGGCCACACTCCTCCCTTTCAGACACTCACAACAAGGAATGTGGATTGGGACAAGTACCCAGCCATTCAACACTACACACTGCATTCAGGCCAGTTTCGGGCAGGGCTGTCTCAGTCTTTGTCTCTCATGCCAGAAACCAGACAACCATAACAAGGAGTGTATATTGGTCACACACTCCATTCACCCAGGTCCCACCCACAGGAGGTACCCACAACATACAGTCATTGGGAAGGCTCCAGCCAGTCTAGCTGGGCCTTCACATCAACACCATATATGGAACTTCCACCCAACAGCCAGTGAGGGGGAAGGGACAGAGTCAGGGCTTCCCAGGACTTTGGGAAAACAAGGTAACAGGCAATAGAAAGCAAGAGGCCACAGGGGCCATCTTGTTTCCTATCAGGAATCAACTGATCCCAATGGCAGGGCCTGGGTATTCCAAAATGGAGGACACCCAGAGCACCTGTCAAATTCAGCATGGAGCTGCCACCAGCCCATACCCTGCTCTGTGGGCCACCCACAGGTGCCCAAAAACATACACTAGGGGCACAGGGTTGTACCCCTACCCATGGGTGCCATAAGGGTATCCCATGGGTCTGTTCACCAAACCAAAAGAGAGAGCTGCACTGCCAGGAGTCCCACATGGACTCCTGGGCAGAAAACACAACAGAACACACGATAAAAAGCAGTAAAGGACAAGGATTCAGAGTCCCGGTCCCTCTGATGCATTTCCAGCATCACAGTCTGGGTAATAAATTCTGGGCCGATTTGCGCAAATCATACCTCTGCGGATTCCCAAGGGGGTCCTCTTTTCGGAAATGCGTGGGGTTCCCTGTTTTCCTTGGTGGCTTGGACACCCAAGGCCCATATCTGTATGTTGTGCTTGTCTGGAGAAAGTGTCAAATTCAGGTGTCGAAACAGACTTGGGGTTACCTGTGTTTCAGGCTTTCCCCTTGGTGCCCAGGTAGGTGCACCCACACATGTAGGACCTGTTTTCATCGGTACACCTGTGGGAACGCGCAACAGTAGGCCATGTGTTGTTGGCTGCGTGTTTTGATGGGTGCGCAGAGTGAAATGTGCGGAAAATGCGTTTTTTTCCCCACATTTCGGACTTTGTGGGGGTGTCTGGGTAATAAATTCTGGGCTGATTTGTGCAAATCATACCTCTGCGGATTCCCACGGGTGTCCTCTTTTCGGAAATGCATGGGGTTCCCTGTTTTCCTAGGTGGCGTGGACACCCGAGGCCCATATCTGTATGTTGTGCTTGTCTGGAGAAAGTGTCAAATTCAGGTGTCGAAACAGACTTGGGGTTACCTGTGTTTTAGGCTTTCCTCTTAGCGCCCAGGTAGGTGCACCCACACATGTGAGTTCTGTTTTCATCGGGACACCTGTGGGAACGTGGGACAATAGGCCATGTGTTGTTGATGGCGTATTTCGATGGGTGCGCCGAGTGAAATGTACGGAAAATGCGTTTTTCCCCCCACATTTCAGACTTTGCGGGGGTGTCTGGGTAACAAATTCTGGGCCGATTTGCGCAAATCATACCTCTGCGGATTCCCACAGGTGTCCTCTATTCGTAAATGCATGGGGTTCCCTGTTTTCCTTGGTGGCTGGGACACCCGAGGCCCATATCTGTATGTTGTGCTTGTCTGAAGAAAGTGTCAAATTCAGGTGTTGAAACAGACTTGGGGTTACCTGTGTTTTAGGCTTTCCCCTTGGCGCCCAGGTAGGTGCACCCAAACATGGGAGATATCGTTTTCATCGGGACACCTGTGGGAACGCAGGATGGTAGGCCATATGTTGTTGGTGGCGTGTTTTGATGGGTGCGCCGAGTGAAATGTGCGGAAAATGCATTTTTTTCCCCACATTTCGGACTTTGTGGGGGTGTCTGGGTAATAATTTCTGGGCCGATTTGCGCAAATCACACCTCTGTGGATTCCCAAGGGGGTCCTCTTTTCGGAAATGCATGGGGTTCCCTGTTTTCCTTCGTGGCTTGGACACCCGAGGCCCATATCTGTATGTTGTGCTTGTCTGGAGAAAGTGTCAAATTCAGGTGTCGAAACTGACTTGGGTTTACCTGTGTTTCAGGCTTTCCCCTTGGCGCCCAGGTAGGTGCACCCACACATGTAGGTACCGTTTTCATCGGTACACCTGTGGGAACACGCGACAGTAGGGCATGTGTTGTTGGCTGCGTGTTTTGATGGGTGCGCCGAGTGAAATGTGCGGAAAACGCATTTTTTTCCCCACATTTCAGACTTTGCGGGGGTGTCTGGGTAATACATTCTGGGCCGATTTGAGCTAATCATACCTCTGCGGATTCCCACGGGTGTCCTCTTTTCGGAAATGCATTGGGTTCCCTGTTTTCCTTGGTGGCTTGGACACCCAAGGCCCATATCTGTATTTTGTGCTTATCTGCACAAAGTGTCAAATTCAGGTGTCGAAACAAACTTAGGGGTTACCTGTGTTTTAGGCTTTCCCTTTGGCGCCCACGTAGGTGCACCCACACATGTGAGGTACCGTTTTCATCGGTACACCTGTGGGAACGCAGGACGGTAGGCCATGTGTTGTTGGCGGCGTGTTTCGATGGGTGCGCAGAGTGAAATGTGCAGAAAATGTGTTTTTTTCCCCACATTTCGGACTTTGTGGGGGTGTCTGGGTAAATATTCTGGGCTGATTTGCGCAAATCATACCTCTGCGGATTCCCCGGGTGTCCCCTTTTCGGAAATGCATGGGGTTCCCTGTTTTCCTTGGTGGCTTGGACACCCGAAGCCCATATCTGTATGTTGTGCTTGTCTGGAGAAAGTGTCAAATTCAGGTGTCGAAACAGACTTGGGGTTACCTGTGTTTTAGGCTTTCCCCTTGGCGCCCAGGTAGGTGCACCCACACATGTGAGGTTCCATTTTCATCGGGACACCTGTGGGAACGCGGGACGGTAGGCCATGTGTTGTTGATGGTGTGTTTCAATGGGTGCGCCGAGTGAAATGTGAGGGAAATGCGTTTTTTTACCACATTTCGGACTTTGCTGGGGTGTCTGGGTAATAAATTCTAGGCTGATTTGCGCAAATCATACCTCTGTGGATTCACAAGGGTGTCCTCTTTTCGGAAATGCATGGGGTTCCCTGTTTTCCTTTGTGGCTTGGACACCCGAGGCCCATATCTGTATGTTGTGCTTGTCTGGAGAAAGTGTCAAATTCAGGTGTCGAAACAGACTTGGGGTTACCTGTGTTTTAGGCTTTCCCCTTGGCGCCCAGGTAGGTGCACCGACACATGTGAGTACCGTTTTCATTGGGACACCTGTGGGAACGTGGGACAGTAGGCCATGTGTTATTGATGGCGTATTTCGATGGGTGCGCCGAGTGAAATGTACGGAAAATGCATTTTTTTCCCCACATTTCGGACTTTGTGGGGGTGTCTGGGTAATAAATTCTGGGCTGATTTGCGCAAATCATACCTCTGCGGATTCCCACGGGTGTCCTCTTTTCGGAAATGCATGGGGTTCCCTGTTTTCCTTTGTGGCTTGGACACCCGAGGCCCATATCTGTATGTTGTGCTTGTCTGGAGAAAGTGTCAAATTCAGGTGTCGAAACAGACTTGGGGTTACCTGTGTTTTAGGCTTTCCTCTTGGCGCCCAGGTAGGTGCACCCACACATGTGAGTACCGTTTTCATCGGGACACCTGTGGGAACGTGGGACAGTAGGCCATGTGTTGTTGATGGCGTATTTCGATGAGTGCGCCGAGTGAAATGTACGGAAAATGCGTTTTTTTCCCCACATTTCGGACTTTGTGGGGGTGTCTGGGTAATAAATTCTGGGCTGATTTGTGCAAATCATACCTCTGCGGATTCCCACGGGTGTCCTCTTTTCGGAAATGCATGGGGTTCCCTGTTTTCCTAGGTGGCGTGGACACCCGAGGCCCATATCTGTATGTTGTGCTTGTCTGGAGAAAGTGTCAAATTCAGGTGTCGAAACAGACTTGGGGTTACCTGTGTTTTAGGCTTTCCTCTTAGCGCCCAGGTAGGTGCACCCACACATGTGAGTACTGTTTTCATCGGGACACCTGTGGGAACGTGGGACAATAGGCCATGTGTTGTTGATGGCGTATTTCGATGGGTGCGCCGAGTGAAATGTACGGAAAATGCGTTTTTCCCCCCACATTCCAGACTTTGCGGGGGTGTCTGGGTAACAAATTCTGGGCCGATTTGCGCAAATCATACCTCTGCGGATTCCCACAGGTGTCCTCTATTCGTAAATGCATGGGGTTCCCTGTTTTCCTTGGTGGCTGGGACACCCGAGGCCCATATCTGTATGTTGTGCTTGTCTGAAGAAAGTGTTAAATTCAGGTGTTGAAACAGACTTGGGGTTACCTGTGTTTTAGGCTTTCCCCTTGGCGCCCAGGTAGGTGCACCCAAACATGGGAGATATCGTTTTCATTGGGACACCTGTGGGAACGCAGGATGGTAGGCCATATGTTGTTGGTGGCATGTTTTGATGGGTGCGCCGAGTGAAATGTGCGGAAAATGCATTTTTTTCCCCACATTTCGGACATTGTGGGGGTGTCTGGGTATTAAATTCTGGGCCGATTTGCGCAAATCACACCTCTGTGGATTCCCAAGGGGGTCCTCTTTTCGGAAATGCATGGGGTTCCCTGTTTTCCTTCGTGGCTTGGACACCCGAGGCCCATATCTGTATGTTGTGCTTGTCTGGAGAAAGTGTCAAATTCAGGTGTCGAAACTGACTTGGGTTTACCTGTGTTTCAGGCTTTCCCCTTGGCGCCCAGGTAGGTGCACCCACACATGTAGGTACCGTTTTCATCGGTACACCTGTGGGAACACGCGACAGTAGGGCATGTGTTGTTGGCTGCGTGTTTTGATGGGTGCGCCGAGTGAAATGTGCGGAAAACGCATTTTTTTCCCCACATTTCAGACTTTGCGGGGGTGTCTGGGTAATACATTCTGGGCCGATTTGAGCTAATCATACCTCTGCGGATTCCCACGGGTGTCCTCTTTTCGGAAATGCATTGGGTTCCCTGTTTTCCTTGGTGGCTTGGACACCCAAGGCCCATATCTGTATTTTGTGCTTATCTGCACAAAGTGTCAAATTCAGGTGTCGAAACAGACTTAGGGGTTACCTGTGTTTTAGGCTTTCCCTTTGGCGCCCACGTAGGTGCACCCACACATGTGAGGTACCGTTTTCATCGGTACACCTGTGGGAACGCAGGACGGTAGGCCATGTGTTGTTGGCGGCGTGTTTCGATGGGTGCGCAGAGTGAAATGTGCAGAAAATGTGTTTTTTTCCCCACATTTCGGACTTTGTGGGGGTGTCTGGGTAAATATTCTGGGCTGATTTGCGCAAATCATACCTCTGCGGATTCCCCGGGTGTCCCCTTTTCGGAAATGCATGGGGTTCCCTGTTTTCCTTGGTGGCTTGGACACCTGAAGCCCATATCTGTATGTTTTGCTTGTCTGGAGAAAGTGTCAAATTCAGGTGTCGAAACAGACTTGGGGTTACCTGTGTTTTAGGCTTTCCCCTTGGCGCCCAGGTAGGTGCACCCACACATGTGAGGTTCCATTTTCATCGGGACACCTGTGGGAACGCGGGACGGTAGGCCATGTGTTGTTGATGGTGTGTTTCAATGGGTGCGCCGAGTGAAATGTGAGGGAAATGCGTTTTTTTACCACATTTCGGACTTTGCTGGGGTGTCTGGGTAATAAATTCTAGGCTGATTTGCGCAAATCATACCTCTGTGGATTCACAAGGGTGTCCTCTTTTCGGAAATGCATGGGGTGCCCCGTTTTCCTTGTTGACTTGGACACCAGAGGCCCGTATCTGTATGTTGTGCTTGTCTGGAGAAAGTGTCAAATTCAGGTGTCGAAACAGACTTGGGGTTACCTGTGTTTTAGGCTTTCCCCTTGGCGCCCAGGTAGGTGCACCGACACATGTGAGTACCGTTTTCATTGGGACACCTGTGGGAACGTGGGACAGTAGGCCATGTGTTATTGATGGCTATTTCAATGGGTGCGCCGAGTGAAATGTACGGAAAATGCATTTTTTTCCCCACATTTCGGACTTTGTGGGGGTGTCTGTGTAATAAATTCTGGGCTGATTTGCGCAAATCATACCTCTGCGGATTCCCACGGGTGTCCTCTTTTCGGAAATGCATGGGGTTCCCTGTTTTCCTTTGTGGCTTGGACACCCGAGGCCCATATCTGTATGTTGTGCTTGTCTGGAGAAAGTGTCAAATTCAGGTGTCGAAACAGACTTGGGGTTACCTGTGTTTTAGGCTTTCCTCTTGGCGCCCAGGTAGGTGCACCCACACATGTGAGGTTCCATTTTCATCGGGACACCTGTGGGAACGCGGGACGGTAGGCCATGTGTTGTTGATGGTGTGTTTCAATGGGTGCGCCGAGTGAAATGTGAGGAAATGCGTTTTTTTACCACATTTCGGACTTTGCTGGGGTGTCTGCGTAATAAATTCTAGGCTGATTTGCGCAAATCATACCTCTGTGGATTCACAAGGGTGTCCTCTTTTCGGAAATGCATGGGGTTACCCGTTTTCCTTGGTGACTTGGACACCAGAGGCCCGTATCTGTATGTTGTGCTTGTCTGGAGAAAGTGTCAAATTCAGGTGTCGAAACACACTTGGGGTTACCTGTGTTTTAGGCTTACCCCTTGGCGCCCAGGTAGTTGCACCGACACATGTGAGTACCGTTTTCATTGGGACACCTGTGGGAACGTGGGACAGTAGGCCATGTGTTGTTGATGGCGTATTTCGATGGGTGCGCCGAGTGAAATGTACGGAAAATGCATTTTTTCCCCACATTTCGGATTTTGTGTGGGTGTCTGGGTAATAAATTCTAGGCCGATTTGCGTAAATCATACCTCTGCGGATTCCCACGGGTGTCCTCTTTTCGGAAATGCATGGGGTTCCCTGTTTTCCTTTGTGGCTTGGACACCCGAGGCCCACATCTGTATGTTGTGCTTGTCTGGAGAAAGTGTCAAATTCAGGTGTCGAAACAGACTTGGGGTTACCTGTGTTTTAGCTTTCCTCTTGGCGCCCAGGTAGGTGCACCCACACATGTGAGTACCGTTTTCATCGGGACACCTGTGGGAACGTGGGACAGTAGGCCATGTGTTGTTGATGGCGTATTTCGATGAGTGCGCCGAGTGAAATGTACGGAAAATGCGTTTTTTTCCCCACATTTCGGACTTTGTGGGGGTGTCTGGGTAATAAATTCTGGGCCGATTTGCGCAAATCATACCTCTGCGGATTCCCACAGGTGTCCTCTTTTCGGAGATGCATGGGGTTCCCTGTTTTCCTTGGTGGCTTGGAGCCCGAGGCCCATATCTGTATGTTGTGCTTGTCTGGAGAAAGTGTCAAATTCAGGTGTCTAAACAGACTTGGGGTTACCTGTGTTTTAGGCTTTCCCCTTGGCGCCCAGGTAGGTGCACCCACACATGTGAGGTTCCATTTTCATCGGGACACCTGTGGGAACGCAGGATGGTAGGCCATATGTTGTTGGTGGCGAGTTTTGATGGGTGCGCCGAGTGAAATGTGCGGAAAATGCATTTTTTTCCCCACATTTCAGACTTTGCGGGGATGTCTGGGTAATAAATTCTGGGCCGATTTGAGCTAATCATACCTCTGCGGATTCCCACGGGTGTCCTCTTTTCGGAAATGCATTGGGTTCCCTGTTTTCCTTGGTGGCTTGGACACCCGAAGCCCATATCTGTATGTTGTGCTGGTCTGGAGAAAGTGTCAAATTCAGGTGTCGAAACAGACTTGGGGTTACCTGTGTTTTAGGCTTTCCCCTTGGCGCCCAGGTAGGTGCACCCACACATGTGAGGTTCCATTTTCATCGGGACACCTGTGGGAACGCGGGACGGTAGGCCATGTGTTGTTGATGGTGTGTTTCAATGGGTGCGCCGAGTGAAATGTGAGGGAAATGCGTTTTTTTACCACATTTCGGACTTTGCTGGGGTGTCTGGGTAATAAATTCTAGGCTGATTTGCGCAAATCATACCTCAGTGGATTCACAAGGGTGTCCTCTTTTCGGAAATGCATGGGGTGCCCCGTTTTCCTTGTTGACTTGGACACCAGAGGCCCGTATCTGTATGTTGTGCTTGTCTGGAGAAAGTGTCAAATTCAGGTGTCGAAACACACTTGGGGTTACCTGTGTTTTAGGCTTTCCCCTTGGCGCCCAGGTAGGTGCACCGACACATGTGAGTACCGTTTTCATTGGGACACCTGTGGGAACGTGGGACAGTAGGCCATGTGTTATTGATGGCTATTTCGATGGGTGCGCCGAGTGAAATGTACGGAAAATGCATTTTTTTCCCCACATTTCGGACTTTGTGGGGGTGTCTGGGTAATAAATTCTGGGCTGATTTGCGCAAATCATACCTCTGCGGATTCCCACGGGTGTCCTCTTTTCGGAAATGCATGGGGTTCCCTGTTTTCCTTTGTGGCTTGGACACCCGAGGCCCATATCTGTATGTTGTGCTTGTCTGGAGAAAGTGTCAAATTCAGGTGTCGAAACAGACTTGGGGTTACCTGTGTTTTAGGCTTTCCCCTTGGCGCCCAGGTAGGTGCACCGACACATGTGAGTACCGTTTTCATTGGGACACCTGTGGGAACGTGGGACAGTAGGCCATGTGTTATTGATGGCGTATTTCGATGGGTGCGCCGAGTGAAATGTACGGAAAATGCATTTTTTTCCCCACATTTCGGACTTTGTGGGGGTGTCTGGGTAATAAATTCTGGGTTGATTTGCGCAAATCATACCTCTGCGGATTCCCACGGGTGTCCTCTTTTCGGAAATGCATGGGGTTCCCTGTTTTCCTTTGTGGCTTGGACACCCGAGGCCCATATCTGTATGTTGTGCTTGTCTGGGGAAAGTGTCAAATTCAGGTGTCGAAACAGACTTGGGGTTACCTGTGTTTTAGGCTTTCCTCTTGGCGCCCAGGTAGGTGCACCTACACATGTGAGTACCGTTTTCATCGGGACACCTGTGGGAACGTGGGACAGTAGGCCATGTGTTGTTGATGGCGTATTTCGATGAGTGCGCCGAGTGAAATGTACGGAAAATGCGTTTTTTCCCCACATTTCGGACTTTGTGGGGGTGTCTGGGTAATAAATTCTGGGCCGATTTGCGCAAATCATACCTCTGCGGATTCCCACAGGTGTCCTCTTTTCGGAGATGCATGGGGTTCCCTGTTTTCCTTGGTGGCTTGGAGCCCGAGGCCCATATCTGTATGTTGTGCTTGTCTGGACAAAGTGTCAAATTCAGGTGTCGAAACAGACTTGGGTTTACCTGTATTTTAGGCTTTCCCCTTGGCGCCCAGGTAGGTGCACCCAAACATGGGAGATATCGTTTTCATCGGGACACCTGTGGGAACGCAGGATTGTAGGCCATATGTTGTTGGTGGCGAGTTTTGATGGGTGCGCCGAGTGACATGTGCGGAAAATGCATTTTTTTCCCCACATTTCAGACTTTGCGGGGATGTCTGGGTAATAAATTCTGGGCCGATTTGAGCTAATCATACCTCTGCGGATTCCCACGGGTGTCCTCTTTTCGGAAATGCATTGGGTTCCCTGTATTCCTTGGTGGCTTGGACACCCAAGGCCCATATCTGTATTTTGTGCTTATCTGCAGAAAGTGTCAAATTCAGGTGTCGAAACAGACTTGGGGTTACCTGTGTTTTAGGCTTTCCCTTTGGTGCCCAGGTAGGTGCACCCGCACATGTGAGGTACCGTTTTCATCGGTACACCTGTGGGAACGTAGGACGGTAGGCCTTGTGTTGTTGGCGGCGTGTTTCGATTGGTGCACAGAGTGAAATGTGCGGAAAATGCATTTTTTTCCCCACATTTCAGACTTTGCAGGGGTGTCTGGGTAATAAATTCTGAGCCGATTTGAGCTAATCATACCTCTGCGGATTCCCACGGGTGTCCCCTTTTTGGAAATGCATGGGGTTCCATGTTTTCCTTGGTGGCTTGGACAGCCGAGGCCCATATCTGTATGTTGTGCTTGTCTGGAGAAAGTGTCAAATTCAGGTGTCTAAACAGACTTGGGGTTACCTGTGTTTTAGGCTTTCCCCTTGGCGCCCAGGTAGGTGCACCCACACATGTGAGGTTCCATTTTCATCGGGACACCTGTGGGAACGCGGGACGGTAGGCCATGTGTTGTTGATGGTGTGTTTCAATGGGTGCGCCGAGTGAAATGTGAGGGAAATGCGTTTTTTTACCACATTTCGGACTTTGCTGGGGTGTCTGCGTAATAAATTCTAGGCTGATTTGCGCAAATCATACCTCTGTGGATTCACAAGGGTGTCCTCTTTTCGGAAATGCATGGGGTTACCCGTTTTCCTTGGTGACTTGGACACCAGAGGCCCGTATCTGTATGTTGTGCTTGTCTGGAGAAAGTGTCAAATTCAGGTGTCGAAACACACTTGGGGTTACCTGTGTTTTAGGCTTACCCCTTGGCGCCCAGGTAGTTGCACCGACACATGTGAGTACCGTTTTCATTGGGACACCTGTGGGAACGTGGGACAGTAGGCCATGTGTTGTTTGCGGCGTATTTCGATGGGTGCGCCGAGTGAAATGTACGGAAAATGCATTTTTTTCCCCACATTTCGGACTTTGTGGGGGTGTCTGGGTATTAAATTCTGGGCCGATTTGCGTAAATCATACCTCTGCGGATTCCCACTGGTGTCCTTTTTTCGGAAATGCATGGGGTTCCCTGTTTTCCTTGGTGGCTTGGACACCCAAGGCCCATATCTGTATGCTGTGCTTGTCTGGAGAAAGTGTCAAATTCAGGTGTCGAAACAGACTTGGGGTTACCTGTATTTTAGGCTTTCCCCTTCGCGCACAGGTAGGTGCACCCACACATGTGAGGTACCGTTTTCATTGGGACACCTGTGGAAACGCGGGACGGTAGGCCATGTGTTGTTGGCGGCGTGTTTCGATGGGTGCGCCGAGTGAAATGTGCAGAAAATGCGTTTTTTCCCCCACATTTTGGACTTTGTGGGGGAGTCTGAGTAATAACTTCTGCCCCGATTTGCGCAAATAATACCTCTGCGGATTCCCACTGGTGTCCTTTTTTCGGAAATGCATGGGTTTCCCTGTTTTCCTTGGTGGCTTGGACACCCGAGGCCCATATCTGTATGCTGTGCTTGTCTGGAGAAAGTGTCAAATTCAGGTGTCGAAACAGACTTGGGGTTACCTGTATTTTAGGCTTTCCCCTTGGCGCACAGGTAGGTGCACCCACACATGTGAGGTACCGTTTTCATTGGGACACCTGTGGAAACGTGGGACGTAGGCCATGTGTTGTTGGCGTCGTGTTTCGATGGGTGCACCGAGTGAAATGTGCGGAAAATGCGTTTTTTTCCCCACATTTTGGACTTTGCGGGGGAATCTGGGTAATAAATTCTGGGCCGATTTGCGCAAATCATACCTCTGCGGATCCCCACGGGTGTCCGCTTTTCGGAAATGCATGGGGTTCCCTGTTTTCCTTGGTGGCTTGGACATCCGAGGCCCATATCTGTGTGATGTGAGAGTGTGCAATTCAGGTGTGAAAACAGTTTTGGGGTTACTTGTATTTTAGGCTTTCCCCTTGGCGCCCAGGTAAGTGCATCCACACATGTGAGGTATCGTTTTCACCAGGACACCTTTGGGAACGTGGGACAGTAGGCCATGGGCCTCATTACGACCCAGGCGGTAAGGGGTGTACGGCGGCGTAAACAGCGCCGACCCTTACCGCCTGATTCCGAGGTCCCTTAGCGCAATGGAGGATTTAACACCTGCTTTTAGCAGGTGTTAAAATCCATGGCGCTAAGGGACCTTGTTGTTAATTACGCCACCGTAATTTACGGTGGCGTAATTAACGCCTTCCCCACTCCCATTATGCCCTATGGGGCAAAAATGGGAATGGGGAAGGGTAAATGGGGATTGGGGACTTACCGCCCCGCCAACCTCGGAATGGGGCAGTAAGTCCGCCAACCACCATGGCGTAAACGTAGTTTACGCCATTTTGGTAGAGGTACGACCCAGGCGGTAACTTACCGCCTGGGTCGTAATGAGGCCCCATGTGTTGTTTGATGGCATATTTCGATGGGTGCGCCGAGTGAAATGTACGGAAAATGCGTTTTTTTTCCCACATTTCAGACTTTTCTGGAGGAGTCTGGGTAATAAATTCTGGGCCGATTTGCGCAAATCATACCTCTGCGGATTCCCACGGGTGTCCTCTTTTCGGAAATGCATGGGGTTCCACGTTTTCCTTGGTGGCTTGGACACCCGAGGCCCATATCTGTATGTTGTGCTTGTATGGCGAAAGTGTCAAATTCATGTGTCGAAACAGACTTGGGGTAACCTGTGTTTTAGGCTTTCCCCTTGGTGTCCAGGTAGGTGCACCCACACATGTGAGGTATTGTTGTCATCGAGATAACTCTGGGAACGCGGGACTGTAGGCATGTGTTGTTGGCGGATGTTTCGATGGGTGCGCCAAGTGAAATGTGCGGAAAATGTGTTTTTTCCGCACATTTCAGACTTTGCAGGGGTGTCTGGGTAACACATTCTGGGCCGATTTGCTCAAATCATACCTCTGAGGATACCCACGGGTGTCTTCTTTTTTGGAAATGCATGGGGTTCCCTGTTTTCCTTGGTGCCTTGGACACCTGAGGCCCATATCTGTATGATGTGAGAGTGTGCAATTCAGGAGTGAAAACAGTCTTGGGGTTACTTGTGTTTTAGGCTTGCCCCTTGGTGCCCAGGTAGGTGCACCCACACATTTGAGGTACCGTTTCAACCAGGACACCTTTGGGAACCCGGGACAGTAGGCCATGTGTTGTTGCCAGCGTGTTGCGATGGGTGTGCCGAGTGAAATGTGCAGAAAATGCGTTTTTTCCCCACCTTTCGGACTTTGCGTGGTTGTCTGGGTAATGAATTCTGGGCCGATTGGAGCTAATCCTACCTCTGCGGATTCCCACGGGTGTCCTCTTTTCCGAAATGCATGGGGTTCCCAGTTTTCCTTGGTGGCTTGGACACCCAAGGCTCATATCGGTATGTTGTGCTTGTCTGGAGAAAGTGTCAAATTCAGGTGTCGAAACAGACTTGGGGTTACCTGTGTTTTAGGCTTTCCCCTTGGCGCCCAGGTAGGTGCACCCACACATGTGAGGTACCGTTTTCATCGGGACATCTGTGGGAACGCCGGAAAGTAGGCCATGTGTTGTTGGTGGCGTGTTTCGATGGGTGTGCAGAGTGAAATGTGCGGGAAATGCGTTTTTTTGCACACATTTCAGACTTTGTGGGGGTGTCTGGGTAATAAATTCTGGGCCGATTTGCGCAAATCATACCTCTGCCGATTCCCACGGGTATCCTCTTTTCGGAAATGCATGGGGTTCCCTGTTTTCCTTGGTGGCTTGGACACCCGAGGCCCATATCTGTATGTTGTGCTTGTCTGGAGAAAGTGTCAAATTCAGGTGTCGAAACAGACTTGGGGTTACCTGTGTTTTAGGATTTCCCCTTGGTGCCCAGGTAGGTGCATCCACAAATGTGAGGTACCATTTTCATCGGTACACCTGTGGGAACGCAGGACGGTAGGCCATGTGTTGTTGGCAGTGTGTTTCGATGGGTGTGCAGAGTGAAATGTGCGGAAAATGCGTTTTTTTCCCCACATTTTGGACTTTGCGGTGGAGTCGGGGTAATAAATTCTGGGCCGATTTGCGCAAATCATACCTCTGCAGATTCCCACAGATGTCCTTTTTTCGCAAATGCATGGGGTTTCCTGTTTTCCTTGGTGGCTTGGACACCCGAGGCCCATATCTGTATGTTGTGCTTGTCTGGAGAAAGTGTCAAATTCAGGTGTCGAAACAGACTTGGGGTAACCTGTACTTTAGGCTTTCCCCTTGGCGTCAAGGTAGGTGCACCCACACATGTGAGTAATTGTTTTCATCGGGACAACTCTGGGAATGCGGGACGGTAGGCATGTGTTGTTGGCGGATGTTTCGATGGGTGCGCCAAGTGAAATGTGCGGAAAATGTGTTTTTTGCCCACATTTCAGATTTTTAAGGGGTGTCTGGGTAACAAATTCTAGGCCGATTTGCGCAAATCATACCTCTGCGGATTCCCACGGGTGTCTTCTTTTTGGAAATGCATTGGGTTCCCAGTTTTCCTTGGTGCCTTGGACACCCGAGGCCCATATCTGTATGATGTGAGAGTGTGCAATTCAGGTGTGAAAACAGTCTTGGGGTTACTTGTGTTTTAGGCTTTCCCCTTGGCGCCCAGGTAGGTGCACCCACACATGTGAGGTACCGTTTTCACCAGGACACCTTTGGGAACCTGGGACGGTAGGCCATGGGTTGTTGGCAGTGTGTTTCGATGGGTGCGCCGAGTGAAATGTGCAGAAAATGTGTTTTTTTCCCCACCTTTTTGACTTTGCGGGATTGTCTGGGTAATGAATTCTGTGCCGATTTGAGCTAATCCTACCTCTGCAGATTCTCACGGGTGTCCTCTTTTCCAAAATGCATGGGGTTCCCAGTTTTCCTTGGTGGCTTGGACACCCAAGGCCCATATCTGTGTGTTGTGCTTGTTTGGAGAAAGTGTCAAATTCAGGTGTCGAAACAGACTTGGGGTTACCTGTGTTTTAGGCTTTCTCCTTGGCGCCCCGGTAGGTGCACCCACACATGTGAGGTACCTTTTTCATTGCGACACCTGTGGGAACGCGGGACGGTAGGCCGTGTGTTGTTGGTGGCATGTTTAAATGGGTGCGGCGAGTGAAATGTGAGGAAAATGTATTTTTTTCCCATATTTCAGACTTTGCCGGTGTGTCTGGGTAATAAATTCTGGGCCGATTTACGCATATCATACCTCTGCGGATTCCCAGGGGTGTCCTCTTTTCGGAAATGCATGGGTTTGCCTGTTTTCCTTGGTGGCTTGGACACCCGAGGCCCATATCTGTATGTTGTGCTTGTCTGGAGAAAGTGTCAAATTCAGGTGTCGAAACGGACTTGGGGCTACCTGTGTTTTAGGCTTTACCCTTGGCGCCCAGGTAGGTGCACCCACACATGTGAGGTACCATTTTCATCAGTACACCTATGGGAACGCGGGACGGTAGGCCATGTGTTGTTGGCGTAGTGTTTCGATGGGTGCGCCGAGTGAAATGTGCAGAAAATGCATTTCTTCCCCAACATTTTGGATTTTGCTGGGGTGTCTGGGTAATAAATTCTGTGTCGATTTGCGCAAATCATACCTCTGCGGATTCCCATGGGTGTCCTATTTTTGGAAATGCATGGGGTTCCCTGTTTTCCTTGGTGGCTTGGACACCCGAGGCCCACATCTGTATGTTGTGCTTGTCTGGAGAAAGTGTCAAATTCTGGTGTCGAAACAGACTTGGGGTTACCTGTATTTTAGGCTTTCCCCTTGGCGCCCAGGTATGTGCACCCACACATGTGAGGTACATTTTCATTGGGACACCTGTGGGAACGCGGGATGGTAGGCCATGTGTTGTTTGCGGCGTGTTTCGATTGGTGCTCCGAGTGAAATGTGCGGAAAATGCATTTTTTCCCCCACATTTTGGACTTTACGGGGGAGTCTGGGCAATAAATTCTGGGCTGATTTACGCAAATCATACCTCTGCGGATTCCCATGTGTGTCTTTTTTTCGGAAATGCATGGGGTTGCCTGTTTTCCTTGGTGGCTAGGACACCCGAGGCCCATATCTGTATGTTGTGCTTGTCTGGAGAAAGTGTCAAATTCAGGTGTCGAAACACACTTGGGGTTACCTGTGTTTTAGGCTTACCCCTTGGCGCCCAGGTAGGTGCACCGACACATGTGAGTACCGTTTTCATTGGGACACCTGTGGGAACGTGGGACAGTAGGCCATGTGTTGTTGATGGCGTATTTCGATGGGTGCGCCGAGTGAAATGTACGGAAAATGCATTTTTTTCCCCACATTTCGGACTTTGTGGGGGTGTCTGGGTATTAAATTCTGGGCCGATTTGCGTAAATCATACCTCTGCGGATTCCCACGGGTGTCCTCTTTTCGGAAATGCATGGGGTTCCCTGTTTTCCTTTGTGGCTTGGACACCCGAGGCCCACATCTGCATGTTGTGCTTGTCTGGAGAAAGTGTCAAATTCAGGTGTCGAAACAGACTTGGGGTTACCTGTGTTTTAGCTTTCCTCTTGGCGCCCAGGTAGGTGCACCCACACATGTGAGTACCGTTTTCATCGGGACACCTGTGGGAACGTGGGACAGTAGGCCATGTGTTGTTGATGGCGTATTTCGATGAGTGCGCCGAGTGAAATGTACGGAAAATGCGTTTTTTTCCCCACATTTCGGACTTTGTGGGGGTGTCTGGGTAATAAATTCTGGGCCGATTTGCGCAAATCATACCTCTGCGGATTCCCACAGGTGTCCTCTTTTCGGAGATGCATGGGGTTCCCTGTTTTCCTTGGTGGCTTGGAGCCCGAGGCCCATATCTGTATGTTGTGCTTGTCTGGAGAAAGTGTCAAATTCAGGTGTCTAAACAGACTCGGGGTTACCTGTGTTTTAGGCTTTCCCCTTGGCGCCCAGGTAGGTGCACCCACACATGTGAGGTTCCATTTTCATCGGGACACCTGTGGGAACGCGGGACGGTAGGCCATGTGTTGTTGATGGTGTGTTTCAATGGGTGCGCCGAGTGAAATGTGAGGGAAATGCGTTTTTTTACCACATTTCGGACTTTGCTGGGGTGTCTGCGTAATAAATTCTAGGCTGATTTGCGCAAATCATACCTCTGTGGATTCACAAGGGTGTCCTCTTTTCGGAAATGCATGGGGTTACCCGTTTTCCTTGGTGACTTGGACACCAGAGGCCCGTATCTGTATGTTGTGCTTGTCTGGAGAAAGTGTCAAATTCAGGTGTCGAAACACACTTGGGGTTACCTGTGTTTTAGGCTTACCCCTTGGCGCCCAGGTAGGTGCACCGACACATGTGAGTACTGTTTTCATTGGGACACCTGTGGGAACGTGGGACAGTAGGCCATGTGTTGTTGATGGCGTATTTCGATGGGTGCGCCGAGTGAAATGTACGGAAAATGCATTTTTTTCCCCACATTTCGGACTTTGTGGGGGTGTCTGGGTAATAAATTCTGGGCCGATTTGCGTAAATCATACCTCTGCGGATTCCCACGGGTGTCCTCTTTTCGGAAATGCATGGGGTTCCCTGTTTTCCTTTGTGGCTTGGACACCCGAGGCCCATATCTGTATGTTGTGCTTGTCTGGAGAAAGTGTCAAATTCAGGTGTCGAAACAGACTTGGGGTTACCTGTGTTTTAGGCTTTCCTCTTGGCGCCCAGGTAGGTGCACCCACACATGTGAGTACCGTTTTCATCGGGACACCTGTGGGAACGTGGGACAGTAGGCCATGTGTTGTTGATGGCGTATTTCGATGAGTGCGCCGAGTGAAATGTACGGAAAATGCGTTTTTTTCCCCAAATTTCGGACTTTGTGGGGGTGTCTGGGTGATAAATTCTGGGCCGATTTGCGCAAATCATACCTCTGCGGATTCCCACAGGTGTCCTCTTTTCGGAGATGCATGGGGTTCCCTGTTTTCCTTGGTGGCTTGGAGCCCGAGGCCCATATCTGTATGTTGTGCTTGTCTGGACAAAGTGTCAAATTCAGGTGTCGAAACAGACTTGGGATTACCTGTGTTTTAGGCTTTCCCCTTGGCGCCCAGGTAGGTGCACCCAAACATGGGAGATATCGTTTTCATCGGGACACCTGTGGGAACGCAGGATGGTAGGCCATATGTTGTTGGTGGCGAGTTTTGATGGGTGCACCGAGTGAAATGTGCGGGAAATGCGTTTTTTTTACCACATTTCGGACTTTGCTGGGGTGTCTGGGTAATAAATTCTAGGCTGATTTGCGCAAATCATACCTCTGTGGATTCACAAGGGTGTCCTCTTTTCAGAAATGCATGGGGTTCCCCGTTTTCCTTGGTGACTTGGACACCAGAGGCCCATATCTGTATGTTGTGCTTGTCTGCAGAAAGTGTCAAATTCAGGTGTCGAAACAGACTTAGGGATTACCTGTGTTTTGGGCTTTCCCTTTGGCACCCAGGTAGGTGCACCCACACATGTGAGGTACCGTTTTCATCAGTACACCTGTGGGAACGCAGAACGGTAGGCCATGTGTTGTTGGTGGCATGTTTCGATGGGTGCGCAGAGTGAAATGTGCGGGAAATGCGTTTTTTTCCCCACATTTTGGACTTTGTGGGGGTCTCTGGGTAATACATTCTGGGCTGATTTGCGCAAATCATACCTCTGCGGATTCACACGGGTGTCCTCTTTTCGGAAATGCATGGGGTTCCCTGTTTTCCTTGGTGGCTTGGACACCCGAGGCCCAAATCTGTATGTTGTGCTTGTCTGGAGAAAGTGTCAAATTCAGGTGTCGAAACAGACTTGGGGTTACCTGTATTTTAGGCTTTCCCCTTGGAGCCCAGGTAGATGCACTCACACATGTGAGGTACAGTTTTCATCAGTACACCGGTGGAAACATGGGACGGTCGGCCACGTGTTGTTCGCGGCGTGGTTCGATGAATGCGCCGTGTGAAATGTGAGGAAAATGCATTTTTTCCCCCACATTTCGGACTTTGCGGGGGTATCTGGGTAATAAATTGTGGGCCGATTTGCGCAAATCATACCTCTGCGGATTCCCACGGGTATCCTCTTTTCGAAATGCATGGGGTTCCCTGTTTTGCTTGGGGGCTTGGACACCCAAGGGTCATATCTGTATGTTGTGCGTTTCTGGAGAATTTGTCAAATTCAGGTGTCGAAACAGACTTGGGGTTACCTGTGTTTTAGGCTTTCCCCTTGACGCCCAAGTAGGTGCACCCACACATGTGAGGTACCATTTTCATTGGGACACCTGTGGGAAAGCGGAACGGTAGGCCATGTGTTGTTGGCGGGGTGTTTCGATGGGTGCGCCGAGTGAAATGTGCGGAAAATGCGTTTTTTCCCCCACATTTTGGACTTTGTGGGGGAGTCTGAGTAATAACTTCTGGCCCGATTTGCGCAAATCATACCTCTGCGGATTCCCACTGGTGTCCTTTTTTCGGAAATGCATGGGGTTCCCTGTTTTCCTTGGTGGCTTGGACACCCAAGGCCCATATCTGTATGCTGTGCTTGTCTGGAGAAAGTGTCAAATTCAGGTGTCGAAACAGACTTGGGGTTACCTGTATTTTAGGCTTTCCCCTTCGCGCACAGGTAGGTGCACCCACACATGTGAGGTACCGTTTTCATTGGGACACCTGTGGAAATGCGGGACGGTAGGCCATGTGTTGTTGGCGGCGTGTTTCGATGGGTGCGCCGAGTGAAATGTGCAGAAAATGCGTTTTTTCCCCCACATTTTGGACTTTGTGGGGGAGTCTGAGTAATAACTTCTGCCCCGATTTGCGCAAATAATACCTCTGCGGATTCCCACTGGTGTCCTTTTTTCGGAAATGCATGGGTTTCCCTGTTTTCCTTGGTGGCTTGGACACCCGAGGCCCATATCTGTATGCTGTGCTTGTCTGGAGAAAGTGTCAAATTCAGGTGTCGAAACAGACTTGGGGTTACCTGTATTTTAGGCTTTCCCCTTGGCGCACAGGTAGGTGCACTCACACATGTGAGGTACCGTTTTCATTGGGACACCTGTGGAAACGTGGGACGTAGGCCATGTGTTGTTGGCGTCGTGTTTCGATGGGTGCACCGAGTGAAATGTGCGGAAAATGCGTTTTTTTCCCCACATTTTGGACTTTGCGGGGGAATCTGGGTAATAAATTCTGGGCCGATTTGCGCAAATCATCCCTCTGCGGATCCCCACGGGTGTCCGCTTTTCGGAAATGCATGGGGTTCCCTGTTTTCCTTGGTGGCTTGGACATCCGAGGCCCATATCTGTGTGATGTGAGAGTGTGCAATTCAGGTGTGAAAACAGTTTTGGGGTTACTTGTATTTTAGGCTTTCCCCTTGGCGCCCAGGTAAGTGCACCCACACATGTGAGGTATCGTTTTCACCAGGACACCTTTGGGAACGTGGGACAGTAGGCCATGGGCCTCATTACGACCCAGGCGGTAAGGGGTTTACGGCGGCGTAAACAGCGCCGACCCTTACCGCCTGATTCCGAGGTCCCTTAGCGCAATGGAGGATTTAACACCTGCTTTTAGCAGGTGTTAAAATCCATGGCGCTAAGGGACCTTGTTGTTAATTACGCCACCGTAATTTACGGTGGCGTAATTAACGCCTTCCCCACTCCCATTATGCCCTATGGGGCAAAAATTGGAATGGGGAAGGGTAAATGGGGATTGGGGACTTACCGCCCCGCCAACCTCGGAATGGGGCGGTAAGTCCGCCAACCACCATGGCGTAAACGTAGTTTACGCCATTTTGGTAAAGGTACGACCCAGGCGGTAACTTACCGCCTGGGTCGTAATGAGGCCCCATGTGTTGTTTGATGGCTTATTTCGATGGGTGGGCCGAGTGAAATGTACGGAAAATGCGTTTTTTTTTCCCACATTTCAGACTTTTCTGGAGGAGTCTGGGTAATAAATTCTGGGCCGATTTGCGCAAATCATACCTCTGCGGATTCCCACGGGTGTCCTCTTTTCGGAAATGCATGGGGTTCCACGTTTTCCTTGGTGGCTTGGACACCCGAGGCCCATATCTGTATGTTGTGCTTGTATGGCGAAAGTGTCAAATTCATGTGTCGAAACAGACTTGGGGTAACCTGTGTTTTAGGCTTTCCCCTTGGTGTCCAGGTAGGTGCACCCACACATGTGAGGTATTGTTGTCATCGAGATAACTCTGGGAACGCGGGACTGTAGGCATGTGTTGTTGGCGGATGTTTCGATGGGTGCGCCAAGTGAAATGTGCGGAAAATGTGTTTTTTCCGCACATTTCAGACTTTGCAGGGGTGTCTGGGTAACACATTCTGGGCCGATTTGCTCAAATCATACCTCTGAGGATACCCACGGGTGTCTTCTTTTTTGGAAATGCATGGGGTTCCCTGTTTTCCTTGGTGCCTTGGACACCTGAGGCCCATATCTGTATGATGTGAGAGTGTGCAATTCAGGAGTGAAAACAGTCTTGGGGTTACTTGTGTTTTAGGCTTGCCCCTTGGTGCCCAGGTAGGTGCACCCACACATTTGAGGTACCGTTTCAACCAGGACACCTTTGGGAACCCGGGACAGTAGGCCATGTGTTGTTGCCAGCGTGTTGCGATGGGTGTGCCGAGTGAAATGTGCAGAAAATGCGTTTTTTCCCCACCTTTCGGACTTTGCGTGGTTGTCTGGGTAATGAATTCTGGGCCGATTGGAGCTAATCCTACCTCTGCGGATTCCCACGGGTGTCCTCTTTTCCGAAATGCATGGGGTTCCCAGTTTTCCTTGGTGGCTTGGACACCCAAGGCTCATATCGGTATGTTGTGCTTGTCTGGAGAAAGTGTCAAATTCAGGTGTCGAAACAGACTTGGGGTTACCTGTGTTTTAGGCTTTCCCCTTGGCGCCCAGGTAGGTGCACCCACACATGTGAGGTACCGTTTTCATCGGGACATCTGTGGGAACGCCGGAAAGTAGGCCATGTGTTGTTGGTGGCGTGTTTCGATGGGTGTGCAGAGTGAAATGTGCGGGAAATGCGTTTTTTTGCACACATTTCAGACTTTGTGGGGGTGTCTGGGTAATAAATTCTGGGCCGATTTGCGCAAATCATACCTCTGCCGATTCCCACGGGTATCCTCTTTTCGGAAATGCATGGGGTTCCCTGTTTTCCTTGGTGGCTTGGACACCCGAGGCCCATATCTGTATGTTGTGCTTGTCTGGAGAAAGTGTCAAATTCAGGTGTCGAAACAGACTTGGGGTTACCTGTGTTTTAGGATTTCCCCTTGGTGCCCAGGTAGGTGCATCCACAAATGTGAGGTACCATTTTCATCGGTACACCTGTGGGAACGCAGGACGGTAGGCCATGTGTTGTTGGCAGTGTGTTTCGATGGGTGTGCAGAGTGAAATGTGCAGAAAATGCGTTTTTTCCCCCACATTTTGGACTTTGCGGGGGAGTCGGGGTAATAAATTCTGGGCCGATTTGTGCAAATCATACCTCTGCAGATTCCCACAGATGTCCTTTTTTCGCAAATGCATGGGGTTTCCTGTTTTCCTTGGTGGCTTGGACACCCGAGGCCCATATCTGTATGTTGTGCTTGTCTGGAGAAAGTGTCAAATTCAGGTGTCGAAACAGACTTGGGGTAACCTGTGCTTTAGGCTTTCCCCTTGGCGTCAAGGTAGGTGCACCCACACATGTGAGGGATTGTTTTCATCGGGACAACTCTGGGAATGCGGGACGGTAGGCATGTGTTGTTGGCGGATGTTTCGATGGGTGCGCCAAGTGAAATGTGCGGAAAATGTGTTTTTTGCCCACATTTCAGATTTTTAAGGGGTGTCTGGGTAACAAATTCTAGGCCGATTTGCGCAAATCATACCTCTGCGGATTCCCACGGGTGTCTTCTTTTTGGAAATGCATTGGGTTCCCAGTTTTCCTTGGTGCCTTGGACACCCGAGGCCCATATCTGTATGATGTGAGAGTGTGCAATTCAGGTGTGAAAACAGTCTTGGGGTTACT
This sequence comes from Ambystoma mexicanum, assembly GCF_040938575.1. Lineage (NCBI taxonomy): Eukaryota > Metazoa > Chordata > Amphibia > Caudata > Ambystomatidae > Ambystoma > Ambystoma mexicanum. The sequence continues at coordinate 316,682,417 of NC_090936.1, forward strand.
TGTGTTTTAGGCTTTCCCCTTGGCGCCCAGGTAGGTGCACCCACACATGTGAGGTACCGTTTTCTCCAGGACACCTTTGGGAACCTGGGACGGTAGGCCATGGGTTGTTGGCAGTGTGTTTCGATGGGTGCGCCGAGTGAAATGTGCAGAAAATGTGTTTTTTTCCCCACCTTTTTGACTTTGCGGGATTGTCTGGGTAATGAATTCTGTGCCGATTTGAGCTAATCCTACCTCTGCAGATTCTCACGGGTGTCCTCTTTTCCAAAATGCATGGGGTTCCCAGTTTTCCTTGGTGGCTTGGACACCCAAGGCCCATATCTGTGTGTTGTGCTTGTTTGGAGAAAGTGTCAAATTCAGGTGTCGAAACAGACTTGGGGTTACCTGTGTTTTAGGCTTTCTCCTTGGCGCCCCGGTAGGTGCACCCACACATGTGAGGTACCTTTTTCATTGCGACACCTGTGGGAACGCGGGACGGTAGGCCGTGTGTTGTTGGTGGCATGTTTAAATGGGTGCGGCGAGTGAAATGTGAGGAAAATGTATTTTTTTCCCATATTTCAGACTTTGCCGGTGTGTCTGGGTAATAAATTCTGGGCCGATTTACGCATATCATACCTCTGCGGATTCCCAGGGGTGTCCTCTTTTCGGAAATGCATGGGTTTGCCTGTTTTCCTTGGTGGCTTGGACACCCGAGGCCCATATCTGTATGTTGTGCTTGTCTGGAGAAAGTGTCAAATTCAGGTGTCGAAACGGACTTGGGGCTACCTGTGTTTTAGGATTTCCCCTTGGCGCCCAGGTAGGTGCACCCACACATGTGAGGTACCATTTTCATCAGTACACCTATGGGAACGCGGGACGGTAGGCCATGTGTTGTTGGCGTAGTGTTTCGATGGGTGCGCCGAGTGAAATGTGCAGAAAATGCATTTTTTCCCCAACATTTTGGATTTTGCTGGGGTGTCTGGGTAATAAATTCTGTGTCGATTTGCGCAAATCATACCTCTGCGGATTCCCATGGGTGTCCTATTTTTGGAAATGCATGGGGTTCCCTGTTTTCCTTGGTGGCTTGGACACCCGAGGCCCACATCTGTATGTTGTGCTTGTCTGGAGAAAGTGTCAAATTCAGGTGTCGAAACAGACTTGGGGTTACCTGTATTTTAGGCTTTCCCCTTGGCGCCCAGGTATGTGCACCCACACATGTGAGGTACATTTTCATTGGGACACCTGTGGGAACGCGGGATGGTAGGCCATGTGTTGTTTGCGGCGTGTTTCGATTGGTGCTCCGAGTGAAATGTGCGGAAAATGCATTTTTTCCCCCACATTTTGGACTTTACGGGGGAGTCTGGGTAATAAATTCTGGGCCGATTTACGCAAATCATACCTCTGCGGATTCCCATGTGTGTCTTTTTTTCGGAAATGCATGGGGTTGCCTGTTTTCCTTGGTGGCTAGGACACCCGAGCCCCATATCTGTATGTTGTGCTTGTCTGGAGAAAGTGTCAAATTCAGGTGTCGAAACAGACTTGGGGTTACCTGTGTTTTAGGGTTTCCCCTTGGCGCCCAGGTAGGTGCACCCACACATGTGAGGTACCTTTTTCATCGCGACACCTGTGGGAACGCGGGACGGTAGGCCATGTGTTGTTGGTGGCCTGTTTAAATGGGTGCGGCGAGTGAAATGTGAGGAAAATGCATTTTCTTCCCATATTTCGGACTTTGCGGGGGTGTCTGGGTAATAAATTCTGGGCCGATTTGCACAAATCATACCTCTGCGGATTCCCAGGGGTGTCCTCTTTTTGGAAATGCATGGGGTTCCCTGTTTTCCTTGGTGGCTAGTACACCCTAGGCCCATATCTGTATGTTGTGCTTGTCTGGAGAAAGTGTCAAATTCAGGTGTCGAAACGGACTTGGGGTTACCTGTGTTTTAGGCTTTACCCTTGGCGCCCAGGTAGGTGCACCCACACATGTGAGGTACCATTTTCATCAGTACACCTGTGGGAACGCGGGACGGTAGGCCATGTGTTGTTGGCGTAGTGTTTCAATGGGTGCACCGAGTGAAATGTGCAGAAAATGCATTTTTTCCCCAACATTTTGATCAAAGATTTTTTATTGATTTTTACATTAAAACAGCATTACATACACCTCTCTGCGTTCCGGGTATGGGACATGGGGAGGGGAAAAAGAGGAGGGGGGGGAGAGGCGGGGAGGGAGGGGAGGAGGGAGGGATAGCAGGGAGGGAGCGAGGTGAACAAGAAAAACAATAACATTAACAACAACAACACAGCTTCAGGGACCATGGTGCGACAGTCCGTCGGAGTCGACATCGGATGTCCTCGTGTCACAGGGTGCGTTTAACAGAGTTAGTATTCCCCTCTGGTGTGCCTCCTACGGTCTCAGTGGCTAGAGTACTTGCCCCTGAATCTCAATCATCCTCCTCCCATCGTTTCCAATTTTTTTCGGCTTTTTGCGGGCAACCCCTCGCTTTGTACACACGATGCTCCATTACTGCACATATATCCACATCCGTAACCCATTGGTCGTAGCTGGGTGTGCGCTCTGACCCCCACAACTGAGCAATGTTCCGCCTGAGAACCGCCATTGCAGTGGACCATAACAGTTTCTCATACCGGGAGCGGTCCGATTCCCCGGAGATCCCCAAAAGCAGTTGCTTCGGGCATCTCTGTATCTGTTTACCCAGAACTCTGGAGAGCTTGTCGCAGCATTTCTGCCACAGCTGCTGGATGTTACCACAGTCCCACAGTATATGAAAAAATGTACCTTCCTCTCGCTTGCAGCGCAGACATCTTGCATCCGAGGCCCTGCCCCAACGGAAGAGGGCCGCTCTTGGGTAATAGGTGCGGTGCAGTATCTTCAGCTGGACCAGTCGGAGCCTTGAAGAGATAGTTGTTTCTCGCGGGTACATCAGGGCCTCCACCCAGTCTTCTGGCAGAAGCTGGCCCACGTCACGTTCCCACTTTGCTTTCAGACTGGATAGCTCCGGTGTCGCAAATGAGGTTATTACGTTGTACATTGTGGAGGTAACCTTCCGCTCCACTCGGTCTTGGATTATGTTGCGCTCTAGTGGAGAGCTTTCTGGCAGATCTTGTATGGGCTGTCGCTGGGCCGTCCAAGCATGGACTAGTTGCATATGGTGGAATCTTTCTGTGTCTGGCAGGGAGAATTTCTCTTGCAACGTCCCGAATGATGCCAGGTTATCCTCATGCACGACGTCTCTGACATTGGAGATTCCGCGTTGGGTCCATTCGGGCCATCTTGGCAGATTCCGTATTTCGGGCAGGTTGCAGTTGTTCCACAACGGTTGGGCCAGAGTTATTTTCCCGCCCCAGCCCAAGTATCGCAACGCTTCCTTCCAGGTTCTCATTATGTGAGATATCATGTCTGGTTTCGGAGGTCTGTCCAGGTCTCTGTAGAGGTGCTCTATTGGTTTCACCGTGTCATTACAGTGGAAGCCCCTGATGTGTGGCAGGCTCCCGTCGCCGTGGAGCATATCATTCACCACCTCCATTTGGGCAGCCGAGTAGTATGATTGCAGTCTGGGCAACCCGATCCCTCCCTCCCAGATGGACCTCTGAAGAGTGGCAAGGGCAATTCTTGGGTGTCCTCCTTTCCAAAGCAGTTTCCGGAGGATGCATTCAATTTTGTGAAAGTCCTGATGATGGATGTACAAAGGCGCGTTTTGCCGGATGTATAGGAATTTGGGAAGGGCAATCATTTTGAACAGAGCTGCCCTACCCAGCAGCGTAAGTGGTAAGGAGATCCAATGGCGGGTGTCCTCTGCAAATCTCGTTATCAGGGGGGAGAAGTTCAGCGCCGTGTATTCTGTGAGTTGCGTTGTAATATGTATTCCCAAGTATTTGAACTGCTCCTTCTCGATCTGGTAGGGGCCCGAGGCTAGGCCTGCCACTGGAGTACCTCCTATAGGAAAAAGGATGGATTTGGACCAGTTCACGCGTAGTCCGCAAAATACCTCATATTGCTTCAGTAGTTGCACGACCTTGGGGCAGGAGGTTATCGGGTCCTTAAGGTAGATGAGAAGATCATCCGCATAAAGAGATATTCGGTCCTCCCAGGTCTCGGACCATCGGAAGCCCTCCCAGGTTCGAGTGTTTAGCAGTAGGATCGCCAGGGGTTCGATGGCGATGGCGAAGATCATGGCCGATAGTGGGCAGCCCTGCCTTGTACCTCTTCCCAGCCTGAACAGTTCTGATCTCCAGCCATTGACCCTGGTCCTAGCCACCGGGGATTCATACAGCAGTCGCACCCAACTCATGAAGGTTTCACCGAAGCCCATGCGGTGCATTATGGTCCAGACGGCTTCCCATCTCACCGAATCGAAGGCCTTTTCAAAGTCGATTGCTAACAGGGCTAGTGGACCCTGTATGTTGTTGTCCCTTTCCAACGCTGAAAATAGCCTGCGGAGGTTCATGCGGGTTGATCTTTGTGGCATAAAGCCGCATTGGTCCGGGTGTATTAGGGCGGGAATTACCTTCTGTAGCCGATCCGCTAGCAGTTTTGCGAGTATCTTGGTCTCCGAGTTAATGAGCGAGATGGGCCTATATGAACTGCATCTTTCTGGGGGCTTGTCCGGTTTGGGTATCACTACTATTGTTGCTTCTCGTAGGTCTGGGGGGAGAGTGCCCTTTTCTCGTGCGTGGAGGTACATTTTCAGCAACTGGGGGGCTATCACGTTAGCGCCTACCTTATGCCATATCTCCACCGGGAAGCCATTTGGGCCAGGGGTCTTACCGGACTGGAGACCATAGATGGCACCTAGGATCTCTTCCTCCGTGATCTCCCGCTCCAGTTGTAGCCGCTGGGCTTCATTTAGGGTAGGGATTTCAATGTGGTCCATGATCATAGCGTCCATCGGGGTTGTGGGTTCACCGTATAACTCAGCATAGTATTCCGCAAAGCCTTGGGTTATTTCCTGGTCTGTTACTCCTGCATTTGATCCTTTTGGTTCAAGTCTTCGGACATGGTTGCGTCCCTGCTCCTTCCTTTCCAGCCATGTCAGCATCTTGCCGGCCTTGTCGCCTGTGTCATAGATCCTTGCTCTCATTGCAGTGTGTGCTTGTCTAGCGTTATCCATCGCAATACTTTGCAATCTTTTTTGTGCTAATAGCAACGCCCGGTTGGAGGCTGGCGTATTTTCGCTTATATGCTTCTCCTCTGCCTGTTTGGCTTGTGTCTCTGCTTCAAGGATCTTGTGCATATGCTGCCACTTTTGGGCCGCCGTCCACGAGATCAGCTCGCCTCTTAGGACCGTTTTATAGGCTTCCCACAGCGTTTCAGGGTTCAATCCCGCCTGTGTGTTTAGCTCAAAGTAAGTATTGGTAGTTTCCTGTAGTCTGTCGACCAGTTCAGGGTCACCCAGATGATAGCTGTTCAGGCGCCAGCACGGTGGTGGGATTTTCCGGGATGTGGTGAGTACCATTTCAATCAGAGATTGGTCAGAAATACCTCTAGATAGCATGCTTATTTCCTGTGCCCTGCATAGGTCGGTAGCGGGGGTGAAAAAATAATCCAATCTGGAGAGCGAGGCATGTGCCACGGAGTGGAAGGAGTACGCTCTAGTGTCTGTGTGTAGTTCTCTCCACACGTCGCAAAGGCCGAGTGCGTTGGCGAATGTGGCCAGTCTGGTGGGGGCGTTAGGGTTTCTGTTACGTATATGTGATCTATCCAGGGTTACGTTCATGACTTCATTAAAGTCACCGCCTAGTACCATGTAGTCAGATGTATCATTGGCGATTAGCGGAGTGATGTCGGTGAGTAGCGGCTCTAGTAGGGTTGGTGGTGCATAAATTGCTATTAGTGCCACGGATTGTCACCATATCTCACCCGTCACATATATGTATCTGCCACCTGTATCATGGGTCACTGTGTGGAGGTGGAGGGGGAGGTTTTTTTGTACCAGGATCATGACGCCTCTTGCACCCATCGTGAAGCCGGAATGGAGTGCTGACTTATAGTTCGTCCGTCTGAATAGGGTACATTCTGTGCCTGCGAGATGTGTCTCGGATAGGAACACTATATCGGCCCTCAGTCTATTCAGGAATTGGCGCACCAGACGACGCTTGATGGCATTGCCCAGGCCATTTACGTTCCAAGACATAAGTCTTAGTGTTCTGAGGGCATCCGCCTGTGAGAGACGGGTCTCAACGACCGGTGGCGGGTGTCTGTACTTCCGCTCCCTATATGGTGGAGGAGAGGCACAGGAGACCCCAGCCAAGATTCTCTATTCGGTAGCAATGGTCGAGCAATCAAGGCCTAGCTTCCCAGGAGGTGATGCAGGCTGGTTCTTAAGTACAGTGTATCCCCCAATCCCCCACAAAGGAATATCCACACTCTGGATTGGTTAGAACACAGTCTTTATATAATCAAAAGTTAAGGTTATGTACATTTATCATGATAACACACTTTGTACTCTGGCAAAATCTACAATGACAAATATTTACAATCCTAAAGTGGTACCACCCTAGATTTCATTGAAGTGCATGAACAATACTGTACAATATCACCCAGACCAATAGAGTGAAGCCAACAATAGAGAGAGGAGAGAAAATAAGATGGTGGAGCAATAGGCAGAATACTGACCCCTACCACTAGGCACAGTTCTGTGTGGAGATCCCCCCACCTGGGCAACCTGTAAAGAAAGATATAGCACCAGCCCAGTCCATATATTGCTCTGTAAGTCTTATTCTCTCCTATAATGTTTTTACCCCCCCAATGTACCTGGTGGAGTCGAGTTCCTCGAAAAGGCGTCGACAAACGTCGAGGGACTAGCTGTTCGGCGACGGGGAATCGACGGCCCTTCTTGAATGCCTTCCCTTTCAAGCGGGAGGCACGGGGCGTCGAACGTCCGTCGACAAACGAGGTAGAACGATGTCGAAGAGGCAGCAGCTTCGTCCGAGCGGTGCTCGTCGGCGTCGGGGCGTCGGCGTCCTGCAAGGCGGAGGTGTGCGGGGCACCTCGATGACAATAGTTCTGGACCGCAAAGATTGTAGAGACGGAAGCCCAGCAAGGGCGTCGAGTCGTCCGAGTCTTTGAGGTCGTCGGGTGGCGGGAAACCCACCGGCAGGTTTCTCCTCGGCGCGTTGGTCGGCCTCGACTTTCCCCGGCAGGATAAGCGGTCGACGATGCGGTCGAGAGAGTCCTTCGATTGAATGTTCTTAGGCAAAGGAGCGGACGGCTCCGGTCGTCGGCGGCACGGCGTCAAGTGGTTCCCACGGCTGGGCAACACAACTTCGACGGGCCTCCAGTGGTTTCACAAAACTGCGAACCCTGGTCGACGGCGATGGACTTCGACGGCGTCGATGTCCGGGTGCTTCACTTCGATCTCCTCGGCGGTCCCGTCTCGGGTCGACAGCCTTTCGAGGGTCTGTCTTCCAGGGCGCTTCGGCGAAGATGGAGCGGTGCTCGATGGTCCCTCGGAGCACGGAAGAGGGCGCCTTACCAGGTCCTCTCTCGGGTCAGTCCTCGACGAATTCGTCAGCCTTCGGATCGGTCGAAGCAAATGCCACAGCAAGTCTTCTTCTTCCAGCTGGACGTCGAGGATCAGCAGTTCTAGTTACTCGTAGAATGGACACTCAACTCCAGAACGCTTCTGAACGCTTTGGAACGTTCCTGAACAACTACCAGTGGTGAGAGGTCCCCAGATATACTATCCTCTCTCTCATCCACGCTGCTGGCACACACTCAGCAGCCAATCATACTGCAGGGCATTCATGCAGTCAGTCAGCCAATCAGGCACACAGTGCATTCAGGCCACACTCCTCCCTTCCAGACACTCATAACAAGGAATGTGGATTGGGACAAGTACCCAGCCATTCATCACTACACACTGCATTCAGGCCAGTTTCGGGCAGGGCTGTCTCAGTCTTTGTCTCTCATGCCAGAAACCAGACAACCACAACAAGAAGTGTATATTGGTCACACACTCCATTCACCCAGTTCCCACCCACAGGAGGTACCCACAACATACAGTCACTGGGAAGGCTCTAGTCAGTCTAGCTGGGCCTTCACAACAACACCATATATGGAACTTCCACCCAACAGCCAGTCAGGGGGAAGGGACAGAGGCAGGGCTTCCCAGGACTTTGGGAAAACAAGATAACAGGCCATAGAAAGCAAGAGGCCACAGGGGCCATCTTGTTTTCTATCAGGAATCAACTGATCCCAATGCGGGGCCTGGGTATCCCAAAATGGAGGACACCCAGAGCACCTGTCAAATTCAGCATGGAGCTGCCACCAGCCCATACCCTGCTCTGTGGGCCACCCACAGGTGCCCAAAAACATACACTAGGGGCACAGGGTTGTACCCCTACCCATGGGTGCCATAAGGGTATCCCATGGGTCTGTTCACCAAACCAAAAGAGAGAGCTGCACTGCCAGGAGTCCCACATGGACTCCTGGGCAGAAAACATGACAGAACACACGGTAAAAACAGAAAAAGGACAAGGATTCAGAGGTCCTGTCCCCCAGATGCATTTCCAGCATCACAGTCGCCCCCCCCAGACTGAGGTGGAGGGTGTCTAATCTCCCACGGGATAGACACCCTCATCCAGACGGTCAACATACCTTCTGGAAAGGCCATCTGCATTATCGTGACTCTTCCCTGGTCTGTGCTCTATGGTGAAGTCTAGCCCTTGCAGGCTAATGGACCACCTGAGCAATTTCGGGTTCTCACCCTTCATCTGCATAAGCCACTTCAGGGGCTTATGATCTGTTTGGACCTTGAAGGTAGACCCCGTAAGGTAGGGCCTAAAACGCCTAAGGCTCCAAACTATACTAAAACACTCCTTTTCAACAGTAGCCCACCTAAGTTCTCTACCCTTGAGTTTTCTACTGATGAATATGATAGGGTGTTCTCTCCCTTTGTCATCTAACTGGGACAAGACAGCTCCAATTCCGGTGTCGCAGGCATCCGTCTGGACGATAAAGGGTCGGCTGTAGTCATGCGCACTCAACACAGGTGCCCTACACAGACTTTCTTTCAAGCCATCAAAGGCCCTCTGACAGTCTTCGGTCCAAGTAACCTTCCTAGGCTGCTTGGGTGACGTTAGAGCTGTCAGAGGTGCAGCTATGGTCCCATAGTCTGCCATGAAATTGCGATAGTACCCAGTGAGGCCCAAAAAGGCTCTCACCTGGGTTTGAGTAGTGGGAGTCTCCCAGTTCTGTACATCCTGTACTTCACTGGAGAGAGGTTGGATTTGACCCCCTCCTACCTCATGACCAAGATAGGTAACTTTCCCCTGAGCTATCTGGCACTTGGTGGCCTTGATAGTGAGGTTAGCCCTTTTTAAGGCCTGCAACACCTTATCCAGATGTGTCAAATGCTCTGCCCAGGTGGAACTGTAGACGGCAATGTCGTCTAAGTAAGCCACACAAAAGGCTTCCAGCCCACTGAGCGCATGGTTGACCAATCTCTGGAAGGTGGCAGGGGCATTCTTCAACCCAAAAGGCATGACTCTAAACTGGTAGAGTCCCTCAGGTGTTGAGAAGGCCGTCTTTTCCTTGGCATGGTCCGTCAGAGCTATTTGCCAATAGCCTGAAGTGAGGTCAAAGGTGCTCACAAACTTGGCAGCACCGATGGTGTCCACAAGCTCATCAGTCCTGGGCAATGGGTGTGCGTCAGTTTTGGTGACGGCATTGACTCCTCGGTAGTCCACACAGAACCTCCAATCCTTGGTACCCGCCTGGGAACTTGCCTTGGGGACAATGACCACTGGACTGGACCAGGGACTGGTTGAGGGTTCAATAACACCCAGATCCAACATCTTGGCGACCTCAGCCTGGATGTGGTTCTTAACGGTATCTGACATACGGTAGCACCTGCTTTTGACAGGCACACTGTCACCAGTGTCAATTTCGTGCTTACACCACGGTGTAAGGCCTGGCTTCAGTGAAAACAGAGAGGCGTACTGTTGGAGCAAAGCCCTACAGGCCCTCTGTTGCTCTGTTGTCAAATCTGGAGAGAGATGTACTCCCTCCACTGAGCCATCCTGAGGGTTGCTATGCAGCAAATCAGGAAGGGGCTCACTCTCATCCTCTTCTTGCCCAGAAGCTAGCAAGAGACATGAGACTTCTGCTCGCCGGTGGAAAGGCTTGAGCCTGTTGACATGGAATATCTGAGGGGCTACCCCAGAGGCTCCCATGTCAACCAGATAATTGACTTCGCCCATCTTGGAGATGATCCTGAAGGGTCCAGTCCACTTGTCTGCCAAAGCTCTAGGCTTGGTAGGCTCCATCACAAGGATTTCCTGTCCCGGAGTCCAATCCACTTGCGAGGCTTTAAGGTCATGCCAGTACTTATTCAATTCCTGGCTGGCCTTGAGATTTGCTGTTGCCTGGCCCATCATCTGTGTCATCCTCCGTCTGAGGCCTAACACATAGTCCCCCACTTGCTTGGCGGGACCTGGAGGGGTGGCTTCCAAGCCTTCTCTGATCAAGGCGAGGGGCCCCCTCACGGGATGTCCAAAGAGTAACTCAAAGGGGCTGAAACCAACACCCTCTTGAGGTACCTCTCTGTAAGCAAACAGCAGGCATGGCAGGAGGAGATCCCATTTCCTCCTTAGGGGTTCTTCCAAAGCCCCTAGCATGCCCTTGAGAGTTTTATTAAATCTCTCAACCAGACCATTGGTCTGGGGGTGGTAAGAGGTGGAGAACTTGTAGGTTACCCCGGACTCTTTCCACATGGTTTTCATGTAACTAGACATGAAGTTGGATCCTCTGTCAGAGACAACCTCCTTGGGGAATCCAACACGGGTGAAAATGCCCAGGAGAGCCCGGGCAACCACCTTGGCAGTAACAGTCCGAAGGGGTATCGCCTCAGGGTACCTGGTGGCATGATCTACCAAGACCAGGATGAACCGATGTCCACCTGAAGTGGGAGGGTCAAGGGGACCGACGATGTCGATGCCCACCCTCTCAAATGGGGTGCCAACCACTGGCAACGGCTGCAGTGGGGCAATGACACTGCCTCCAGTCTTGCCAGACAACTGACAAGTTGGGCAGGTCCTGCAGTGGGACTCCACCTCTACTCCCATCCGTGGCCAGTAGAAATGGGCAGAGAGCCTCTGCTTAGTCTTCTTGGTCCCAAGATGACCAGCCAAGGGCACCTCATGCGCCAACTGCAGTAGGAAGGGCCTATAAACCTGGGGTACCACCAACCTCTTGCGGGCACCAGGTTCAGGCTTAGTGGGCTCACTAACAAGGAGCTCACCCTCCCAATAAATCCGGAAGTTCCTCGGCACCTCTCCTTGTGCCTGGGCCAGGGCCTGTTTCCTCAGTCCCTCGAGAGAGTGGCACTCTCTCTGACCCTTACAGAAGTCCGCCCGGGAGGGTCCCCCTTCAGCTAACAAGCATTGAAGGTCGGGATGATCCTCCGGGTTGAGAACCTCTCCCACAGGAGAGTCTTCTGCCTCTTCTCCCAAAGGAGTTGAGTTTGGGTTTTCCACTGGACCCAGCCCGTCCGGAGCATGGATCCCAATGGGTGCAGCAGGAAGAGAAGGCGCTCCCTCCACAGAGGTGGCCTTCTTGGTCTTCCTCCTTCTTGCCTTAGGCCTCGCCTTTGGCTCGGGTATCTGACCCACAGCCAGACCCGGTGTCACCTGTGATCTAGTGACGGCCGCAGCAGTCATGGGAAGACCATCCGAGATCAACCCCAACTCTACTAGATCATTCCCTAACAAAATGTTAGCAGGGACATTGTCCTGAACCAGGACAGGAAGCTTCGCTGTCTTGTCGCCAATCATGAGTGTGACTAAGGCTACAGGTGATAATTTGGGAGGCCCACCAGCTAACCTGGTGGTTTGCAGAGGAGCACCTTCATAGTCCTCTGGCCTGAGCAGGGTCCTGTCCACCACTGTCATGCTTGCCCCAGTGTCTCTCAAACCAGTGGAAGGCTGGCCATTCAAGAGGACACTTCTCTAAAATCTACGGGTGTTCTGTGGGATAGTCGCCAGTACTTCTGCATACTGGTCACAGGCCCCAAGGGACACTAAGGAAATCTCCACCGGAGCACCAAATGTGATACCGGCAGAGGAGGGGAGGACAGTGGCCTCCACCTCAGACACGGGGTAAGGGTAGGTCAGGCTGACAGCCTGTACTCCAAGTGCCTTACCTTTACACTTGGGGTCACCCCTTTTGTGGTCCAGAGCCCCACAGTCCCAACAAGCGCCAGGAGTGCGGGGTACGGTACTGGAACCACTGGGAGCCTGCTTTGCAGCAGGTGGACCACTACTCTTATTCCCACCCCCAGATGACTTATCCCCACTAGATTTTTGGGTCTTAGGAGAGGAAGGTTTTGGTTTACCCGACTGTGACTGCTTGGAGGGCTCCTCAGCTTTCTGAGAGGCCCCCTTCTCCTTGTCCTTGTCCTTCCCACTGGAGTCCTTAGGGGACACCCGGTGGGAGACCCACTTGTCAGCCAACCTAGCCAGCTTAAAGGGGTCCAAAATGTTCTGGTCAGCCACATACTGACGCAGCTCTGGTGAAAAGGCTTCAGAGAAATGCTCAAAAAACAAGAGGTGGGACAATTCAACAAAAGTCTTAACCTTGTATCCATCGATCCACCCCATCATGTTCATGTGCGCAGCACTCACCCAGTCAACCCAAGACATATTCTCCTTTTTCTTAAAATCCCTGAACCTTCTAAGGTATTGGGTAGGTGTCTTGCCGAACTTGGCAATTAAAGCAGACTTCATACACTCGTACTGACCCCTTTCTTCCACACTCAGCTTCAGAATACAGTCATACCCGGTTTGAGGCACTCTGCTTAACAAACACTTCGCCCAATCTCTTTTATCCACATCATGAATCTCACAAGCCATTTCAAACGCTTCAATCCATTGGAGGATATCCGAACCCTCCACAAATACACCCACCAAATATTTCATAAAATTGGTGGCTGGGGACCTGACACTCTCACTGGATCTAGCTGAAGTCTCCACTCTAGCTTTCTCTAGCTGGATCCTCTGACATTCAGTGTCCTGGCTCTTGAGTTCAAGGTCCTTATTTTTGAGTGCAACTTGTTGAGCCAACTCCTATTTCTTAAGCTCAGCATCTATTTCCAACTTGCGGTATTCAAAGGCCAATTTCATCCTTAATAACTCAAGCTCTAAGGAATTGCTGGAGTTTGGAACAGAGGCAGCAGGAATGGCGGCATTCCCAGAGACAGATTCAGCTGAAACCCCAGGGGCAGAGTCCTCATTGGTTGCATCCCCCCCTTCATCAAGAGTTTCACTATCAGTCTGGTAGTCCACCAGGGCAGCTATCAGCTCAGCCCTAGACTTATCCACAAAGTCTAACCCCCTAGCTTCACAAGCACTCTGGAGAGCCTCCAAGCTCATCCGAGTTAATTTGCCATTCGCAATAGACTCCATTGTTTGTAATGCAGTTACCTCGTACACAACTAAACTTAAATTTAATAAAGGGCAAATATCCTTTGTAAGTGGCACGGTTATACACTGATTCTTAAAACCATAAGCATCCCACCGCTTGCCACCAGTGTGAGAGACGGGTCTCAACGACCGGTGGGGGGTGTCTGTACTTCCGCTCCCTATATGGTGGAGGAGAGGCACAGGAGACCCCAGCCAAGATTCTCTATTCGGTAGCAATGGTCGAGCAATCAAGGCCTAGCTTCCCAGGAGGTGATGCAGGCTGGTTCTTAAGTACAGTGTATCCCCCAAGCCCCCACAAAGGAATATCCACACTCTGTATTGGTTAGAACACAGTCTTTGTATAATCAAAAGTTAAGGTTATGTACATTTATCATGATAACTCACTTTGTACTCTGGCAAAATCTACAATGACAAATATTTACAATCCTAAAGTGGTACCACCCTAGATCTCATTGAAGTGCATGAACAATACTGTACAATATCACCCAGACCAATAGAGTGAAACCAACAATAGAGAGAGGAGAGAAAATAAGATGGTGGAGCAATAGGCAGAATACTGACCCCTACCACTAGGCACAGTTCTGTGTGGAGATCCCCCCCACCTGGGCAACCTGTAAAGAAAGATATAGCACCAGCCCAGTCCATATATTGCTCTGCAAGTCTTATCCTCTCCTATAATGTTTTTACCCCCCCAATGTACCTGGTGGAGTCGAGTTCCTCGAAAAGGCGTCGACAAACGTCGAGGGACTCGCTGTTCGGCGACGGGGAATCGACGGCCCTTCTTGAATGCCTTCCCTTTCAAGCGGGAGGCACGGGGCGTCGAACGTCCGTCGACAAACAAGGTAGAACGATGTCGAAGAGGCGGCAGCTTCGTCCGAGCGGTGCTCGTCGGCGTCGGGGCGTCGGCGTCCTGCAAGGCGGAGGTGTGCGCGGCACCTCGATGACAATAGTTCTGGACCGCAAAGATTGTAGAGACGGAAGCCCAGCAAGGGCGTCGAGTCGTCCGAGTCTTTGAGGTCGTCGGGTGGCGGGAAACCCACCGGCAGGTTTCTCCTCGGCGCGTTGGTCGGCCTCGACTTTCTCCGGCAGGATAAGCGGTCGACGATGCGGTCGAGAGAGTCCTTCGATTGAATGTTCTTAGGCAAAGGAGCGGACGGCTCCGGTCGTCGGCGGCACGGCGTCAAGTGGTTCCCACGGCTGGGCAACACAACTTCGACGGGCCTCCAGCGGTTTCACAAAACTACGAACCCTGGTCGAAGGTGATGGACTTCGACGGCGTCGATGTCCGGGTGCTTCACTTCGATCTCCTCGGCGGTCCCGTCTCGGGTCGACAGCCTTTCGAGGGTCTGTCTTCCAGGGCGCTTCGGCGAAGATGGAGCGGTGCTTGATGGTCCCTCGGAGCACGGGAAGAGGGCGCCTTACCAGGTCCTCTCTCGGGTCAGTCCTCGACGAATTCGTCAGCCTTCGGATCGGTCGAAGCAAATGCCACAGCAAGTCTTCTTCTTCCAGCTGGACGTCGAGGATCAGCAGTTCCAGTTACTCGTAGAGTGGAGACTCAACTCCAGAACGCTTCTGAACGCTTTGGAACGTTCCTGAACAACTACCAGTGGTGAGAGGTCCCCAGATATACTATCCTCTCTCTCATCCACGCTGCTGGCACACACTCAGCAGCCAATCATACTGCAGGGCATTCATGCAGTCAGTCAGCCAATCAGGCACACAGTGCATTCAGGCCACACTCCTCCCTTCCAGACACTCATAACAAGGAATGTGGATTGGGACAAGTACCCAGCCATTCAACACTACACACTGCATTCAGGCCAGTTTCGGGCAGGGCTGTCTCAGTCTTTGTCTCTCATGCCAGAAACCAGACAACCACAACAAGAAGTGTATATTGGTCACACACTCCATTCACCCAGGTCCCACCCACAGGAGGTACCCACAACATACAGTCACTGGGAAGGCTCCAGTCAGTCTAGCTGGGCCTTCACAACAACACCATATATGGAACTTCCACCCAACAGCCAGTCAGGGGGAAGGGACAGAGGCAGGGCTTCCCAGGACTTTGGGAAAACAAGATAACAGGCAATAGAAAGCAAGAGGCCACAGGGGCCATCTTGTTTTCTATCAGGAATCAACTGATCCCAAAGGCAGGGCCTGGGTATCCCAAAATGGAGGACACCCAGAGCACCTGTCAAATTCAGCATGGAGCTGCCACCAGCCCATACCCTGCTCTGTGGGCCACCCACAGGTGCCCAAAAACATACACTAGGGGCACAGGGTTGTACCCCTACCCATGGGTGCCATAAGGGTATACCATGGGTCTGTTCACCAAACCAAAAGAGAGAGCTGCACTGCCAGGAGTCCCACATGGACTCCTCGGCAGAAAACATGACAGAACACACGGTAAAAACAGAAAAAGGACAAGGATTCAGAGGCCCTGTCCCCCAGATGCATTTCCAGCATCACACCAGGTCCCACCCACAGGAGGTACCCACAACATACAGTCACTGGGAAGGCTCCAGTCAGTCTAGCTGGGCCTTCACAACAACACCATATATGGAACTTCCACCCAACAGCCAGTCAGGGGGAAGGGACAGAGGCAGGGCTTCCCAGGACTTTGGGAAAACAAGATAACAGGCCATAGAAAGCAAGAGGCCACAGGGGCCATCTTGTTTTCTATCAGGAATCAACTGATCCCAATGGCAGGGCCTGGGTATCCCAAAATGGAGGACACCCAGAGCACCTGTCAAATTCAGCATGGAGCTGCCACCAGCCCATACCCTGCTCTGTGGGCCACCCACAGGTGCCCAAAAACATACACTAGGGGCACACGGTTGTACCCCTACCCACGGGTGCCATAAGGGTAGCCCATGGGTCTGTTCACCAAACCAAAAGAGAGAGCTGCACTGCCAGGAGTCCCACATGGACTCCTGGGCAGAAAACATGACAGAACACACGGTAAAAACAGAAAAAGGACAAGGATTCAGAGGCCCTGTCCCCCAGATGCATTTCCAGCATCACAGTCGCCCCCCCCAGACTGAGGTGCAGGGTGTCTAATCTCCCACAGGATAGACACCCTCATCCAGACGGTCAACATACCTTCTGGAAAGGCCATCTGCATTATCGTGACTCTTCCCTGGTCTGTGCTCTATGGTGAAGTCTAGCCCTTGCAGGCTAATGGACCACCTGAGCAATTTCGGGTTCTCACCCTTCATCTGCATAAGCCACTTCAGGGGCTTATGATCTGTTTGTACCTTGAAGGTAGACCCCGTAAGGTAGGGCCTAAAACGCCTAAGGCTCCAAACTATGCTAAAACACTCCTTTTCAACAGTAGCCCACCTAAGTTCTCTACCCTTGAGTTGTCTACTGATGAATATGATAGGGTGTTCTCTCCCTTTGTCATCTAACTGGGACAAGACAGCTCCAATTCCGGTGTCGCAGGCATCCGTCTGGACGATAAAGGGTCGGCTGTGGTCAGGCGCACTCAACACAGGTGCCCTACACAGACTTTCTTTCAAGCCATCAAAGGCCCTCTGACAGTCTTCGGAACAAGTAACCTTCCTAGGCTGCTTGGGTGACGTTAGAGCTGTCAGAGGTGCAGCTATGGTCCCATAGTCTGCCATGAAATTGCGATAGTACCCAGTGAGGGCCAAAAAGGCTCTCACCTGGGTTTGAGTAGTGGGAGTCTCCCAGTTCTGTACATCCTGTACTTTACTGGAGAGAGGTTGGATTTGACCCCCTCCTACCTCATGACCAAGATAGGTAACTTTCCCCTGAGCTATCTGGCACTTGGTGGCCTTGATAGTGAGGTTAGCCCTTTTTAAGGCCTGCAACACCTTATCCAGATGTGTCAAATGCTCTGCCCAGGTGGAACTGTAGACGGCAATGTCGTCTAAGTAAGCCACACAAAAGGCTTCCAGCCCACTGAGCGCATGGTTGACCAATCTCTGGAAGGTGGCAGGGGCATTCTTCAACCCAAAAGGCATGACTCTAAACTGGTAGAGTCCCTCAGGTGTTGAGAAGGCCGTCTTTTCCTTGGCCTGGTCCGTCAGAGCTATTTGCCAATAGCCTGAAGTGAGGTCAAAGGTGCTCACAAACTTGGCAGCAGCGATGGTGTCCACGAGCTCATCAGCCCTGGGCAATGGGTGCGCGTCAGTTTTGGTGACGGCATTGACTCCTCGGTAGTCCACACAGAACCTCCAATCCTTGGTACCCGTCTGGGAACTTGCCTTGGGGACAAGGACCACTGGACTGGACCAGGAACTGGTTGAGGGTTCAATAACACCCAGATCCAACATCTTGGCGACCTCAGCCTGGATGTGGTTCTTAACGGTATCTGACATACGTAGCACCTGCTTTTGACAGGCACACTGTCACCAGTGTCAATTTCGTGCTTACACCACGGTGTAAGGCCTGGCTTCAGTGAAAACAGAGAGGCGTACTGTTGGAGCAAAGCCCTACAGGCCCTCTGTTGCTCTGTTGTCAAATCTGGAGAGAGATGTACTCCCTCCACTGAGCCATACTGAGGGTTGCTATGCAGCAAATCAGGAAGGGGCTCACTCTCATCCTCTTCTTGCCCAGAAGCTAGCAAGAGACATGAGACTTCTGCTCGCCGGTGGAAAGGCTTGAGCCTGTTGACATGGAATAACTGAGGGGCTACCCCAGAGGCTCCCATGTCAACCAGATAATTGACTTCGCCCATCTTGGAGATGATCCTGAAGGGTCCAGTCCACTTGTCTGCCAAAGCTCTAGGCTTGGTAGGCTCCATCACAAGGATTTCCTGTCCCGGAGTCCAATCCGCTTGCGAGGCTTTAAGGTCATGCCAGTACTTATTCAATTCCTGGCTGGCCTTGAGATTTGCTGTTGCCTGGCCCATCATCTGTGCCATCCTCCATCTGAGGCCTAACACATAGTCCCCCACTTGCTTGGCGGGACCTGGAGGGGTGGCTTCCAAGCCTTCTCTGATCAAGGCGAGGGGCCCCCTCACGGGATGTCCAAAGAGTAACTCAAAGGGGCTGAAACCAACACCCTCTTGAGGTTCCTCTCTGTAAGCAAACAGCAGGCATGGCAGGAGGAGATCCCATTTCCTCCTTAGGGGTTCTTCCAAAGCCCCTAGCATGCCCTTGAGAGTTTTATTAAATCTCTCAACCAGACCATTGGTCTGGGGGTGGTAAGAGGTGGAGAACTTGTAGGTTACCCCGCACTCTTTCCACATGGTTTTCATGTAACTAGACATGAAGTTGGATCCTCTGTCAGAGACAACCTCCTTGGGGAATCCAACACGGGTGAAAATGCCCAGGAGAGCCCGGGCAACCACCTTGGCAGTAACAGTCCGAAGGGGTATCGCCTCAGGGTACCTGGTGGCATGATCTACCAAGACCAGGATGAACCGATGTCCACCTGAAGTGGGAGGGTCAAGGGGACCGACGATGTCGATGCCCACCCTCTCAAATGGGGTGCCAACCACTGGCAACGGCTGCAGTGGGGCAATGACACTGCCTCCAGACTTGCCAGACAACTGACAAGTTGGGCAGGTCCTGCAGTGGGACTCCACCTCTACTCCCATCCGTGGCCAGTAGAAATGGGCAGAGAGCCTCTGCTTAGTCTTCTTGGTCCCAAGATGACCAGCCAAGGGCACCTCATGCGCCAACTGCAGTAGGAAGGGCCTATAAACCTGGGGTACCACCAACCTCTTGCGGGCACCAGGTTCAGGCTTAGTGGGCTCACTAACAAGGAGCTCACCCTCCCAATAAATCCGGAAGTTCCTAGGCACCTCTCCTTGTGCCTGGGCCAGGGCCTGTTTCCTCAGTCCCTCGAGAGAGTGGCACTCTCTCTGTCCCTTACAGAAGTCCGCCCGGGAGGGTCCCCCTTCAGCTAACAAGCATTGAAGGTCGGGATGATCCTCCGGGTTGAGAACCTCTCCCACAGGAGAGTCTTCTGCCTCTTCTCCCAAAGGAGTTGAGTTCGGGTTTTCCACTGGACCCAGCCCGTCCGGAGCATGGATCCCAATGGGTGCAGCAGGAAGAGAAGGCGCTCCCTCCACAGAGGTGGCCTTCTTGGTCTTCCTCCTTCTTGCCTTAGGCCTCGCCTTTGGCTCGGGTATCTGACCCACAGCCAGACCCGGTGTCATCTGTGATCTAGTGACGGCAGCAGCAGTCATGGGAAGACCATCCGAGATCAACCCCAACTCTACTAGATCATTCCCTAACAAAATGTTAGCAGGGACATTGTCCTGAACCAGGACAGGAAGCTTCGCTGTCTTGTCGCCAATCATGAGTGTGACTAAGGCTACAGGTGATAATTTGGGAGGCCCACCAGCTAACCTGTTGGTTTGCAGAGGAGCACCTTCATAGTCCTCTGGCCTGAGCAGGGTTCTGTCCACCACTGTCATGCTTGCCCCAGTGTCTCTCAAACCAGTGGAAGGCTGGCCATTCAAGAGGACACTTCTCAAAAATCTACGGGTGTTCTGTGGGATAGTCGCCAGTACTTCTGCATACTGGTCCCAGGCCCCAAGGGACACTAAGGAAATATCCACCGGAGCACCAAATGTGATACCGGCGGAAGAGGGGAGGACAGTGGCCTCCACCTCAGACACGGGGTAAGGGTAGGTCAGGCTGACAGCCTGTACTCCAAGTGCCTTACCTTTACACTTGGGGTCACCCCTTTTGTGGTCCAGAGCCCCACAGTCCCAACAAGCGCCAGGAGTGCGGGGTACGGTACTGGAACCACTGGGAGCCTGCTTTGCAGCAGGTGGACCACTACTCTTATTCCCACCCCCAGATAACTTATCCCCACTAGATTTTTGGGTCTTAGGAGAGGAAGGTTTTGGTTTACCCGACTGTGACTGCTTGGAGGACTCCTCAGCTCTCTGAGAGGCCCCCTTCTCTTTGTCCTTGTCCTTCCCACTGGAGTCCTTAGGGGACACCCGGTGGGAGACCCACTTGTCAGCCAACCTAGCCAGCTTAAAGGGGTCCAAAATGTTCTGGTCAGCCACATACTGACGCAGCTCTGGTGAACAGGCTTCAGAGAAATGCTCAAAAAACAAGAGGTGGGACAATTCAACAAAAGTCTTAACCTTGTATCCATCGATCCACCCCATCATGTTCATGTGCGCAGCACTCACCCAGTCAACCCAAGACATATTCTCCTTTTTCTTAAAATCCCTGAACCTTCTAAGGTATTGGGTAGGTGTCTTGCCAAACTTGGCAATTAAAGCAGACTTCATACACTCGTACTGACCCCTTTCTTCCACACTCAGCTTCAGAATACAGTCATACCCGGTTTGAGGCACTCTGCTTAACAAACACTTCGCCCAATCTCTTTTATCCACATCATGAATCTCACAAGCCATTTCAAACGCTTCAATCCATTGGAGGATATCCGAACCCTCCACAAATACACCCACCAAATCTTTCATAAACTTGGTGGCTGGGGACCTGACACTCTCACTGGATCTAGCTGAAGTCTTCACTCTAGCTTTCTCTAGCTGGATCCTCTGACATTCAGTGTCCTGGCTCTTGAGTTCAAGGTCCTTATTTTTGAGTACAACTTGTTGAGCCAACTCCTCTTTCTTAAGCTCAGCATCTATTTCCAACTTGCGGTATTCAAAGGCCAATTTCATCCTTAATAACTCAAGCTCTAAGGAATTGCTGGAGTTTGGAACAGAGGCAGCAGGAATGGCGGCATTCCCAGAGACAGATTCAGCTGAAACCCCAGGGGCAGAGTCCTCATTGGTTGCATTCCCCCCTTCATCAAGAGTTTCACTATCAGTCTGGTAGTCCACCAGGGCAGCTATCAGCTCAGCCCTAGACTTATCCACAAAGTCTAACCCCCTAGCTTCACAAGCACTCTGGAGAGCCTCCAAGCTCATCCGAGTTAATTTGCCATTCGCAATAGACTCCATTGTTTGTAATGCAGTTACCTCGTACACAACTAAACCTTAATTTAATAAAGGGCAAATATCCTTTGTAAGTGGCACGGTTATACACTGATTCTTAAAACCATAAGCATCCCACCGCTGCCACCAGTGTGAGAGACGGGTCTCAACGACCGGTGGGGGGTGTCTGTACTTCCGCTCCCTATATGGTGGAGGAGAGGCACAGGAGACCCCAGCCAAGATTCTCTATTCGGTAGCAATGGTCGAGCAATCAAGGCCTAGCTTTCCAGGAGGTGATGCAGGCTGGTTCTTAAGTACAGTGTATCCCCCAAGCCCCCACAAAGGAATATCCACACTCTGTATTGGTTAGAACACAGTCTTTATATAATCAAAAGTTAAGGTTATGTACATTTATCATGATAACTCACTTTGTACTCTGGCAAAATCTACAATGACAAATATTTACAATCCTAAAGTGGTACCACCCTAGATCTCATTGAAGTGCATGAACAATACTGTACAATATCACCCAGACCAATAGAGTGAAGCCAACAATAGAGAGAGGAGAGAAAATAAGATGGTGGAGCAATAGGCAGAATACTGACCCCTACCACTAGGCACAGTTCTGTGTGGAGATCCCCCCACCTGGGCAACCTGTAAAGAAAGATATAGCACCAGCCCAGTCCATATATTGCTCTGTAAGTCTTATTCTCTCCTATAATGTTTTTACCCCCCCAATGTACCTGGTGGAGTCGAGTTCCTCGAAAAGGCGTCGACAAACGTCGAGGGACTAGCTGATCGGCGACGGGGAATCGACGGCCCTTCTTGAATGCCTTCCCTTTCAAGCGGGAGGCACGGGGCTTCGAACGTCCGTCGACAAACGAGGTAGAACGATGTCGAAGAGGCGGCAGCTTTGTCCGAGCGGTGCTCGTCGGCGTCGGGGCGTCGGCGTTCTGCAAGGCGGAGGTGTGCGGGGCACCTCACTGACAATAGTTCTGGACCGCAAAGATTGTAGAGACGGAAGCCCAGCAAGGGCGTCGAGTCGTCCGAGTCTTTGAGGTCGTCGGGTGGCGGGAAACCCACCGGCAGGTTTCTCCTCGGCGCGTTGGTCGGCCTCGACTTTCCCCGGCAGGATAAGCGGTCGACGATGCGGTCGAGAGAGTCCTTCGATTGAATGTTCTTAGGCAAAGGAGCGGACAGCTCCGGTCGTCGGTGGCACGGCATCAAGTGGTTCCCACGGCTGGGCAACACAACTTCGACGGGCCTCCAGCGGTTTCACAAACCTGCGAACCCTGGTCGACGGCAATGGACTTCGACGGCGTCGATGTCCGGGTGCTTCACTTCGATCTCCTCGGCGGTCCCGTCTCGGGTCGGCAGCCTTTCGAGGGTCTGTCTTCCAGGGCGCTTCGGCGAAGATGGAGCGGTGCTCGATGGTCCCTCGGAGCACGGGAAGAGGGCGCCTTACCAGGTCCTCTCTCGGGTCAGTCCTCGACGAATTCGTCAGCCTTCGGATCGGTCGAAGCAAATGCCACAGCAAGTCTTCTTCTTCCAGCTGGACGTCGAGGATCAGCAGCTCCAGTTACTCGTAGAGTGGAGACTCAACTCCAGAACGCTTCTGAACGCTTTTGAACGTTCCTGAACCAACTACCAGTGGTGAGAGGTCCCCAGATATACTATCCTCTCTCTCATCCACGCGGCTGGCACACACTCAGCAGCCAATCATACTGCAGGGCATTCATGCAGCCAATCAGCCAATCAGGCACACAGTGCATTCAGGCCACACTCCTCCCTTCCAGACACTCACAACAAGGAATGTGGATTGGGACAAGTACCCAGCCATTCAACACTACACACTGCATTCAGGCCAGTTTCGGGCAGGGCTGTCTCAGTCTTTGTCTCTCATGCCAGAAACCAGACAACCACAACAAGAAGTGTATATTGGTCACACACTCCATTCACCCAGGTCCCACCCACAGGACGTACCCACAACATACAGTCACTGGGAAGGCTCCAGTCAGTCTAGCTGGGCCTTCACAACAACACCATATATGGAACTTCCACCCAACAGCCAGTCAGGGGGAAGGGACAGAGGCAGGGCTTCCCAGGACTTTGGGAAAACAAGATAACAGGCCATAGAAAGCAAGAGGCCACAGGGGCCATCTTGTTTTCTATCAGGAATCAACTGATCCCAATGGCAGGGCCTGGGTATCCCAAAATGGAGGACACCCAGAGCACCTGTCAAATTCAGCATGGAGCTGCCACCAGCCCATACCCTGCTCTGTGGGCCACCCACAGGTGCCCAAAAACATACACTAGGGGCACAGGGTTGTACCCCTACCCACGGGTGCCATAAGGGTAGCCCATGGGTCTGTTCACCAAACCAAAAGAGAGAGCTGCACTGCCAGGAGTCCCACATGGACTCCTGGGCAGAAAAAATGACAGAACACACGGTAAAAACAGAAAAAGGAGAAGGATTCAGAGGCCCTGTCACCCAGATGCATTTCCAGCATCACACCGCCTTACTGTTGTCCTCTGCCATATGAGCATTTAATGATATTAGCCCTCAGTGTCTCTGGCGGTGGTATACGCCCATTGGAGCCCTGCCCATGGGACCCCGACATCCACTCCAGCCATATTCCCTTATGAGTTCGATTGGTCCCACCTGAAGCTGTCCTTAAACCCCTAACCCCCCACCCTATACTCCTCCCAACTAGAAGCATCAGTCACCCAAACAACAGCTCTATTGTGTCAACCGGACACGTAACATGTACTAAACTTACTTTCAGGTGAAAGTGACTTTCCCCTAGATAAAGCCCAAGGGGGCGGTGTAAAGAACTCTCTGGTGGGGGGTGATCTGTACTTCCACTCTCTATATGGTAGAGGGGAGGCACAGAGGACCCCAGCCTAGATTCTCTATTCGGTAGCTATGGTCGAGCAATCAAGGCCTAGCTTCTCAGGAGGTGATGCAGGCTGGTTCTTAAGTACAGTGTAGTCCCCAAGCCCCCACAAAGGAATGTCCACACACTGTATTGGTTAGAACACAGTCTTTATATAATCAATATTCAAGGTTATGTACACTTATCATAATAACTCACTTTGTACTTAGGAAAATCAACAATGGTAAATATATACAATTCTAAAGTGGTACCACCCTTTGTATTAGATCTCATTAAAGTGCATCAACACTACTGTAACAATGTCACACAGATCAATAGAGTGAAACCAGCAATAGAGAGAGGAGAGAAAATAAGATGGTTGAGCAATAGGCAGAATCCTGGCCCCTACCACTAGGCACAGTTCTGTGTGGAGATCCCCCCACCTGGGCAACCTGTAAAATAAAGATATAGCACACGCCCAGTCCATATATTGTTCTGCAAGTCTTATTCCCTCCTATAATGTTTTTACCCCCCCAATGTACCTGGTGGAGTCGAGTTCTTCGAAGAGGCGTCGACGGATCCTTCTTGAGCGACCCCCTTTCAAGCGGGAGTCACGGATCGTCGAGAGGCGTCGAGAAGCGTCGAGGAACTCGGCGTTCGGCGGCGGGGAATCGACGGCCCTTCTTGAATGCCTTCCCTTTCAAGCGGGAGACACGGGGCGTCGAACGTCCGTCGAGGAACTCGGCGTTCGGCGTCGGGGAATCGACGGCCCTTCTTGAATGTCTTCCCTTTTAAGCGGGAGACACAGGGCGTCGAACGTCCGACAACAAACAGGGTAGAACGGCGTCGATGAGGCGGCAGCTTCGATCCAAGCGGTGCTCGTCGACGACGGAGCGTTGGCGTCCTGCAAGGCAGAGGCGTGCGGGGCACCTCGATGACAATTGTTCTGGACCGCAAAGATTGTGGAGATGGGGGCCCAGCAAGGGCGTCGAGTCGTTCGAGTCTTTGTGGTCTTTGGGTGGCGGGAAACCCACCGGCAGGTTTCTCCTCAGCGCGTTGGTCGTCCTCGACTTTCTCCGGCAGGATAAAGCGGTCGACGGTGCGGACGAGGGAGTCCTTCGATTCAAATGTTCTTAGGCAAGGAGCGGACGGCTCCGGTCGTCGGCGGCACGGCGTCAAGTGGTTCCCACGGCTGGGCAACACAACTTCGACGGGCCTCCAGCGGTTACACAGACCTGCGAACCCTGGTCGACGGCAATGGACTTCGACGGCGGCGATGTCCGGGTGCTTCAATTCGATCTCCTCGGCGGTCCTGTCTCGGGTCGGCAGCCTTTCGAGGGTCTGACTTCCAGGGCGCTTCGGCGAAGATGTAGCGGTGCTCGATGGTCCCTCGGAGCACGGGAAGAGGGCGCCTTACCAGGTCCTCTCTCGGGTCAGTCCTCGACGAATTCGACAGCTTTCAGATCGGTCGAAGCAAGTGCAACAGCAAGTCTTCTTCTTCCAGCTGGGCGTCGAGGGTCAGCAGTTCCAGTTACTCTTGAGTGGAGACTCAGCTTCTGAACGCTTCTGAACAATTACCAGTGGTGAGAGGTCCCCAGATATACTATTCTGCCTCTCATCCACACTGCTGGCACACACTCTGTTAGACAGAAACCTGTGCAGTTCCCTCTGGGACCACTGCAAAAGATTTAAGGCTACAGGTGTTTGGCAGTAAACCCACTTGGTAGCAGTCTGTACCACCCCGATTTACCTGGTAGCTGTGTCTGAGCAGTCAGACTTCCCTCAAGAAGTGTTAGGCAGTATACAGAGCATACATAATAGGTACAGAGGCACAGTAGTACAAGCAAACACTGACCAGAGCTAGGTGTAAAAGTATATAATTATTTATTTAAAAGACACACTCATAAATTACACTAGCACAGAAAAGGTAAGTAAGTCAAAACACAGTCACTATTACTTATTTGTACACCCCTAGTTATTTGTTGGACAAGTCTAAGTTAACACCACTTATTTCCAAACAGAGGTGAGCGCTTAACGTTAGATGGCACTCCAACAAGTTAGTTAAAAAGGGAGGGAAAAAGGCAGAAATAATGAAAACAGCAAGGTAAAACACTTTTCAGAGATTCACAGTAAGTTTAGCAAGGCAGTCTATTGAGGAGTAAGCAAGTTCGGTTGCCAGGCCCACTCTAGTGAAAGCCAGGCGAAAAGATGCCCAAGATCACACAATGTCGCAAGTCTTTACAGGTGAGTAGAAAAGGGTTTTCTCAGTTAAGAAAAGTTTAGTTAAGGTGTCCCAGGCTTACCCAGGGTCGAGAGCCGAGGGTTAAATCTACCCCGTACGATCGGTGGCAAGGGAAGCCGGGCGGAACACGGTACCTTTAAAATGGAAAGGATCCTCCAGCGGTGGCAGTTGTTCCTGGTAGTGGGTGCAAGTCGCGGCGTCGTCCAGAGGAGGAGAAGATCTCGTCGTGGAGGAAAGCTGGAGGTCGTTGCACTACCAGGGAAGAAACCAGCTGTGGAGTTTTTCCGGTTAAAAGGATGTTACCCTTCTTTCGCGGTTGAGGTAAAAAGTGGTATTCCGGTTGCCGGGGTGCTTGGCACAGGCAAGGCAGCCACGAGATGCTTCAGGGTGGTGAAAAGGAGGCAGAAACTGGTTGTCCCCACCAGTCAAGGGAAGAAGACTCTCCGGCGGGAGATCTTCACTGTCGTCGGGAAAAGTGGTGAGACGGTTCCGCAGGGCTCCACCGGTGGTGTCGTCTTGGCAGGTCGGCTCGGCTTCTCCCTCTTCGGCTTCTTAGGTCTTGTGGTGACTTCTGAAGAACCAGTCCCAAAAACCCTGCTTTTATGCAGCAAACCCCCATTCATACAGCCTAGCTGTCACTCAAACATGCTAAGTGGTGAGCGGGGTGGCTCACCACCTGGGCCAATCACACCAGAGTGCGACATGAGTTGGCAAGGCAACTCAGTCCAGGGTGCCTAAACCCCCTCCCACACCCCCTGTGGTACCCAGACAGAATGGCACCACTTTGGAGGGCTTCTGTGCAGAAGCCCGCCAAAAGTGGAACAAAGGCTCGACTCGGGTTCAGGGTTACTGAAATGAACCTAGACGCCATTTTGGCGGCGAGTTCTGGCAAAAAATCCCAACCGGTGAATTTATATTAAATAAATAAACCGGCGGTATCTTTAACATTGCACCAAAAAGTAGTGCATTAAAATCAATGGGAAATCCCATTGGGAAATATTCCGGTGGAATATTTCCGTGGTATCCACTGCCACAGCCAGAAACTCGGCGAGGGGGGACGGGACAGTACCCACTCGACAACGGACCCAGGGGCAATCCAATTGCCCCTACCAGTACTTCCACAGTATGATGGTTTGTACTGGTTAAGTTCCTAAGTTAGGACTAGTAAAGTCAATGGTGACTTTACAGACCCAGGGAGACAGTAGTCAGTCCCAGGGTGTGGAGTCTATGTTTGGGGGTCTCTAGGACACCCCTGTGTTACTGCACTGAGGGTGCTGTGTAACACACATTCAAAAACCAATGATAGCCTATGGGAAAAAATACCCCATAGCCCATAAGCACATAGTAAGTCACAGAAACACTCTCAAGTTATGTCCAAGAGTGAGGGTAAAAGAGTCTCACTCTTGGCAGGAGAAAAAAATAAACCCCAAAAATCCAGCAAAGCTGCGGGGGGACTCACTAGGTTAGGAAATTCAGCCTAAACAGAGAATTCTCCCTAACACTCGCCCCCCCAGACTAAGGGACAGGAGGATTTAATCCACGCATGGATGAACCTCATACCTCTAGTCGATGACATACATCCTAGAGAGTCCATCAGCATTTTGATGGTGACACCCTGACCTGTGCTCAATGGTGAAATCAAACCCCTGGAGGCAGATTGACCATCTCAATAGTTTTGGATTTTCCCCTTTCATTTGCATTAACCATCTCAAGGGTTGGTGGTCAGTCTGAATGACAAAAGTAGAACCATACAAGTATGGCCTAAACTTCTTCAGTGCCCACACAATAGCAAAGCATTCTCTTTCTATTGTTGCCCACCTTGTTTCAGGATCCTTCAGTTTTCTACTGATGAAGCAAATGGGGTGTTCCCTACGCTTCCCATCCAGTTGGCTAAGAACTGCGCCTATACCTACATTGGAAGCATCAGTTTGTACAATGAAGGTTTGGTTGTAGTCAGGAGCTCGGAGTACTGGAGCTTGGCAAAGAGCTTTCTTCAGGCTTTCAAAGGCCTGATTGCATTCCTCATTCCATTTGACCTTTTTTGGGAATTTTGGAGAGGATATCACATTCAGAGGAGAAGCTATGGTCCCATAGTTCTCAATGAAATTCCTGTAGTACCCAGTGAGGCCTAAGAAGGCTCTCACCTGGGTCTGAGTAGTAGGTGTTGTCCAATTTTGCACAGCTTCAATCTTGCTGAGCAAAGGCCTTATCTCACCACCTCCTACCTCATGTCCAAGGTAGACCACTTTACTCTGTCCAATTTGGCATTTGCTTGCCTTTATGGTCAGATTGGCCTGCTCAAGAGCCTGCAAAACATGTCCTAAGTGGTTCACATGGTCCTCCCAGGAGTGGCTGAAGACTGCAATGTTATCCAAGTATGCCATGCAGAAGTCCTCCATCCCAGCTAGAACTTGGTTCACCAGCCTTTGGAATGTTGCAGGTGCATTTTTTAGTCCAAAAGGCATAACCTTGAATTGGTATAGGCCAACTGGGGTAGAAAATGCAGTTTTCTCCTTGGCATGGTCTGTCAGGGCTATTTGCCAATAGCCTGACGTAAGGTCCAGTGTGCTGAGGTAGTTGGCTGCACCAAGTTTATCCGCCAACTCATCTGTCCTTGGCAAAGGGTGGGCATCAGTCTTGGTGACTGCATTGAGAGCTCTATAGTCCACACAGAATCTCAACTCTTTGGATCCTGCTTTTGGTACTAACACCACTGGGCTAGACCATGGACTAGTAGAGGGCTCTATTACCCCGAGATCAAGCATCTTCTTGACCTCACCTTTGATGTGGGTTCTGACATGTTCTGACATCCTATATCCTCTGCTTTTGACTGGCAGTCAGTCACCAGTGAGTATATCATGCTGTCCCCAAGGGGTCAAGCCTGGTGAAAGTGAGAACAGGGGGGCAAACTGATTTAACATAGTTTTGCACTCCTCCTGTTGCTCAGGGGTCAGATCTGAAGAGAAATTAACTCCTTCAACCTTTTCGTCCAAAGGTAAGCCTCTCAGGAGGTCAGGTAGAGCTTCAATCTCCTCCTCCTCTTCTGATGAAGCTAGGAGCAAGGCTCCTACTTCTGGTCTAGAGACATAGGCTTTGAGGCGGTTGGTGTGGAAGACTCTGGGAGCTTCCCTGGGTTTGGCCAGATCCACCAGATAGTTGACCTCTCCAAGTTTTCCCACAACCTTGAAGGGTCCCATCCATTTGTCTTGCAAGGCCCTCTGCCTTGTTGGAAGCATAGCTAGAACTAGCTGGTCTTGAGTAAACTCAACCATCTTAGCCTTCTGATCATGCCAATGTTTGATCAGAGCTTGTCCAGCTTTCAAGTTGTCACTTGCTTCTGCCATCATGTGTGACATTCTCCTTCGGAGACCTATCACATAGTCAGTCACTCTGACTGGCTTGGGGGAAGGAGCACTCTCCAACCCCTCCTTAATCAGGGCCAAGGGGCCTCTGACTGGATGGCCATAGAGAAGTTCAAAGGGAGAGTAACCTACTCCCTCCTGAGGGACTTCCCTATAAGCAAAGAGAAGGCATGGCAGTAGAAGGTCCCACTTCTTTTTAAGGGGTTCTTCTAAAGCACCTATCATGCTCTTCATGGTTCTGTTAAACCTTTCTACCAACCCATTTGTTTGAGGGTGGTATGCGGTTGAGAACTTGTAGGTGACTCCGCAGGTTTTCCACATGGCTTTCATGTAGTGGGACATAAAATTTGACCCCCTGTCAGAGATCACCTCCTTAGGAAACCCAACCCTGGTAAAAATACCAAGGAGGGCCTTAGCTACAGCCGGAGCTGTAACAGTCCTCATAGGAATGGCCTCAGGGTACCTAGTAGCATGGTCTACTACAACAAGGATAAACCTGTTGCCTGAGGAGGTTGGGGGATCAAGGGGACCAACAATGTCAATCCCTACCCTCTCAAATGGGACTCCCACAACTGGGAGAGGCACTAAAGGTGCCACATTCTTGAAACCAACCTTACCAGACGTCTGGCAGGTGTGGCAGCTCCTGCAATATCTATCTACTTCAGCCCCCATCTTTGGCCAATAAAAGTAGAGAGAGAGCCTTTCCTTGGTCTTCTTGAAACTCAAGTGACCAGCCAAAGGAATCTCGTGGGCTAGTTGCAAGAACTGTTGGCTGTTCTCTTGGGGCACTACCAGGCGTTGGTAGGCTCCAGGTTCAGATTCAGTTGGTTCACTGTAGAAGAGGCCATCTTCCCAGTGTAACCTATACTTCCCAGGCTCTTGCCCATCAGCCTGAGAAGCTGCCTGTTGGCGAAGGCCCTCCAGAGTTGGACATTCTCTTTGTCCCTTACGAAAAGCTGACCTGCTGGGTCCACCTTCTGCCAGTAAAGACTGCAGCTCAGGATGGTCAGCCGGGTCCAGGTCTCCAATAAGTTCTGGGCCTCCTACTAGCTCTTCTTCAGAGTCTAGTTCAACCAGACAGGGTTGTACCTCCCTCTCAGCCTCAGCTGGAGGTGGAGTTACAGGTGTAACTTTGGACAATCTCGGGGAAGTCCTTGTTGGAAGCACTGGAGTGCTTGCTGTAGGTTTTATTCTAGGAGTCTTGGGTTGCCCCTTTGCTCCTGATCTGGTAGTTACTGCAGTAAGTTGCTCCAGTGGAAGAGGAGTGATTTCTGTCATCATCTCCTGAGAAAAACCTCACAGGGTTTTCTCTCTTGTAGGTTTGGTGAGCTCCTGTAACCTTTTACTAGGGGGTCTGGGGGTATGTGACACAACTCCAAGAGCTTTCAGGTCATTACCCAACAGAACCCTACCTGGTACTTCACATTGTATACTGACAGGTATCTTCACAGCCATATCATTACACTGGATGAGAACTGGTAACTGGGGACACATCTGCACAGGCCCTCCAGCTAACTTGGTGAGGCATTTGGGTGCCTTAGCAACATCCTCTGCCTTGAAAAATGATTCATCCACCACAGTTATGCTGGCCCCAGTGTCCCTGATGGCAGGAGTCTCCTGACCATTCACATGGACACTGTCCTTATAATACTCTTTAGTATTATCTGGGATAGAATTATAGACATCTAAATTCTGTTGTTCCCACAACCCCAGAGAGACTAAAGAAACACTGGCTGAGACTCCAGTGGGTTCATCAGCCAGTAGTAGAAAGTTTCCACTTGCCATAGGGACTTCTTCCTCTGGAGCGAAGGCTAAGGAGACAAGCTGGACCCCTGAAGGTTTACCCTTACATATGGGATCTCCTTTCACATGGTCAGTAGCCTTACAAACATAACAGGATCCAAAGGCCCTTTGGAATGGAGGCTTGTTCTGACCTCCTTCTGGTTTGGCACCCGAAGGTATACTGCTCTGTTGTGGTTTCCCAGGTGGCTTACCCTTATGGTGTTGTTTGGGGCCCTGTAAGGATATTTGGCGTGTTACAGCACAGAGTACAGCACTACTACACAGGTAGCAAACAGCACAGAGTACAGCACTACTGCACAGGTAGCAATTTCTTTTTGCAGCACCACCACAAGGGTGCGGTGCATTGCTATATGTGTTACCAGATTAACAAGGAAAGACAGGCCATTCAGTCAAAAACGATTTTAACATATAAGATGCAAATCTATTTTTACAGTTAAAAGTACACGTTCACATTCAAAAATGCACACTATTTTTCACCTGAAATGCCTATGGTGCGAGAGACACATTTGAAAATAATAACTAACCTTACTGACAACTAACATGACTAATGAAACATAATCCACTAATAAAAATGTGTCTCCACTGCAGAATTAGGCCTATTCTGAAAGTGAACTTTTAAACGCACATCCATTTTTTTTTCTGTTCTCTCTGCTGCCCTGTCCACATAACTACAGGAAGCAAATGGGCTCGAAAGAACAGGAAATCAGTTGGTTACAAAGTATTACTATAAAAATGAGCCATTGTGTAGAGAAGGAGGAGATGGCGTGATTAATTCTGATTGGAGCAGCGTCATAGCAAGTATCATGCTAGAGGGAGTGATCAGGTTTGGCTGGGGGTAGTTTGACAAGGAGAAAGGGAGTCGAGATTGGGGAGAGCGGAAAAGAAGGACCTTTCCACTGGCTGAGGCATTCCTATCTGCAAAAGCTGAGAATTCCAGCCAATGACCCCGGTTTGAGAAGGCAAGCGTTCCTTTTTACTGGAGTTAATCTTCAAGGGAGCCACATTCAGAAAGAGAACAGCCAAAGAGAACAACTAAAAAGATAAGGTAATTACAGAATTGTGGGAGCTGAGTGTGTACGATAATATGCAGTCAGTGTAGGATTCCTGTGCATGCCTTAATCAAATGCTAATGTTGCAATTTGAGTTCTGTTCTCCGCCACTCTCTTTGCAGTGTGTCATAGACAATGCTTTTACTGTACCATTTTATTTATTTCTGTAAAGAATGAGATCGTGTTTAATTGCAACTTTTATAATACAGAAAAATATTTGAAAACAGACGGGTGGTGTATTTACTATTTACCATTACAATGCTGATGATGTGGGGAGATTTTAAACAGTGCAATGGTCATTTTAAGACAGATGTGTGCATGTCAGATTCAGTATGAACAGTTGTGAGTGACTGTAGCATAGCTCGTTGGAGGTACATGAGCCAACGGGAAGAGAGACTCTCTGAACATAGATCCCTACCGTATATAAGGTAGTGGAAATTACCACAAGATTACCATATATAGCTCTCTGTCGTAAATAAGTCAGTGAGATCGCCCATGGTGGCACACTAACACTAACACTGAAAAATGTGGTATTCCTAAAATGTAGGTCTGAGGTCTCTCTAGTGATTACACGAAAAATCTAAGCAAAGATAAGGGATTCTGGACATTGGGGCCACAAATAAAACAAGGGAATTATGCTTACCAAAATACCACCAACCGCGCCTACCACCCACGCATACCAAATATGCATGCCTGGGTGCTGAAATAATGCATGTTCACTTTATTATTGTTGTACATGGCCCAATCTGAATACAAGGAGTGATTGTTGCTAAGTTATATTTTGGCGGTAAGAAAATACCGTCAGGCCCCAAATCTCCACAAAATACCCTACATATTTATGGTGCGTTGCAGGCCGGGAAAGTGATCATAGAGTACCTACTGGGCGTGGCAAGCGTGTCTCACACTGCCATTTGCACATTAAAGGGAACCCATTTTATAATAGCAGTGTGCCACTAAAAACGAATTTCAGAATGTCACAAAGGGAAACCACATTCTCAGATCTAGTGCAATATTTAGAGGCAAAGTTATTTGCACATGGGAATTGGTCTTCGAATAGCACGTTAGAATGGAGTAACCGCATTCAGGGTGAGGTGCAGAAAGAAAAACTAGACAATATTTTTGCAGAAGGCAGCATAATTCAGGTCTGCCTTACAAGATTATTGAATGCAGCCGATAAAAGTGCAGAGAAAGACTGTTTAATACGGCTATGCGGCAAAATATGGTTTATTTTAAACAAGTCCCTGCGAACGCAAGAGAATGATACTCAGCTAATTAACAGGTTAAAGACTGAATTAGAGGGGGCAAGTAAAAATCAGGAAATGTTGAGAGCAGAATTGGATGTATGCCAAAAAGACATGCAATTAAAATGCAGAGACTTTGATACTCAGTTATCCAAAAGCAAGAAACAATTTGAAGATAGTGAGCACGAATTGGCACACTTAAAAGCCTTAGTGGATCACATTAGGCAGGATAAAGATGAGGTTGTTTCAGAAATGCATATTTTACAAAAAGAACATTGTGAAAAAGAAGGTGATCTCCAGAGTGCAGAACAAGAAATGATTAAAATGATCCAAGAAAGAGACAAGAGAAATAAAGAGTTCAATGAATGCCAAATGCAAATGTGCGAAATGCAGGAGGTGATTAATAAAATGAGTGATGAAAATAATTATTTGCAAAATGAAGCAACCAGACTCCTTAAAAAGTGTAAGGACTTAGAACAGCAAATGTGCATTCCCAGGTCCCAGGAGAGGCGGCAGGGTACCACATTCAATGGAGTGGAGGTGAATTCTAGCTCTGTCCAAAGAGCTAGTGCTCCAGTGACTGGGCCGGTGACTGAACTTGGTTGCAGCGCCCTTGGGGGATTTGATACTCCCTTTGGGGGCAGCCACCAATATCATACACCTGAAAACAGGATTGAATCACAAAATAGTGCAATTCCATGTATTGCAACAAGTAGCCCCATAAAAATAATGAAATCCATTAAAGCCCTGATCAAACCATTTAAAAAGGGAGGTGAATGCTGCATTGAGGATCACTTAGAAGCGGTGCATGACATTTTTAAAGCACTCCAGATACCTAAGGAACAGTACAGACAATATTTTCATTTAACTTTAGATGCCCCGACGGCCAGCATCATAAGGGGATTAAATGAACAGCAGAATATGACATGGCTGGAGTTTGAAAAAGAAATTAGGCGTCATTTTTCTCCTTTTCAGTCATTGCAGGAGGCAAAGAAAGTCGCGTACACAATTACTGCTGGACCTAATACATCCCCTCGCCAATTTTTACAAGACTTAAAAAGAGCATTCTCTCGCTTTGATGTATCTTTTGACTCAAATTCCAATGAGTTTAAAACTGCATACTTCTATGGGCTACAGAAAGACATCATATCCCAATTGGTCCGTGAATTTGACCGTGACAAGTCCCTTGAATGGATTGTACATCAAAGCACAAAGCTATATGAGGTACTCTATTGTCAGGGTAGAGAAAGTGATAAAATGAAAGATACTAGGCCTAAATCTAAAGATCCCTCAGCCACAGTAATGGAAATCAGGTCAGCCAAAATGTCCCTTGAGTCTGCTCAAAGCCAAGGTAAAAATAATGTGACACCTGAACAAAGGGGTAATCAACAAAGATCGCCATTTCCTGTACCAATGTTCCAAACACATGATCCTAGTAATAGAGAGAGCTACATCAGCCCTAGGTATTTAGGGGATAGACCCCGGGTAGGATATCGGCCTGATATGGCAGGTATGAACAATAACCAGAGACAAAATCAAGATCAAAGAAATGATGGTCCCTACCAGTCATTGGGGACACAGAGCAGATTTGATCCCAGCACCATGATATATGGTAATCAGGATAGGCCCCGATATGTGGATCGATTTACTGATAATGGAAATCAACATAGGGGCCAGTACCCACGATCTGAGAGACAGGACATGAGGCAAAACGTGAACTACAGTCCACGCCAGTACAATGATTCCCCACCAGGGGACTATAATCAAAGGATGGGTGCAACCCGCTCCCCTCCACAAATGAATCAAGAGTTCAGAAACCATCCCAACCGACATCATTCACCTGAGAGGTATCAGAATAGATCCAATCAGGGGGAAAACAACCAATATCGACCTAGGCCACAGAAAGAGGATCCTAGAGAGATGGAAAGGTTCCAGTGCCTTGAGGCCCAAGTGAAAATGTTAGCTGAGCAAATAGGAAAGCTCTATACAGCGCAAAAACAACCTTCCAAAGAGGGGGCTGATGGCCATAGCAATGACCGGGGGGCTTCCGAAAAGTGACTAAGTACTCATGATAACTGCAGTGCCAAAATGACTGATTGCTCTGATATAATTTTGCATAACGACTCTGAGATGCCTAATGGATTAAAAATGAAAGTACCAGTAAATGAAATTGTGACAGAAAGTGCAAATACTTCTAAAAAAGAGGTACGGTTTAACTTAGAGCTAAATAAAACAGTAAAGATTTGCACAAATGAAAAAGAAACATTAGGAATTCCAAAAGAACAAAGGGACAGATTTAAGAAAAATGACTCATGCATGGGGAATACCAGTGAACAGGGAGTAAGTGGGGATGCCATAGCTCCTTCCCTGGGCAAGCAAAACAATGACCAAACACAGACAGAAAAAGGAAATACTCACAAGGAGGGTACAAGTCAATCACCTGAAGAATTCTTTGAGCCACATATTTTTGAAGAGGCTGAAAGGGCTGGTATTACACTAAATGATCACAAATGCACAGAATTAAAAAATGACAAATTGCTGAATGATGTTGTTACACATATTCAGTTGGAGGATTGTAATGGGGTCTCTGATGTTACCCAGATGGATGGGCGAACAGTGGCCACACTCCAAAAAACCTCTGATCATGGAGAAATGAATAAAGTCTCTCGCGCAGAAATGGGTGAAAAGGAGGGAAAAATGTCTTTCCATTTACCAATGTGCTTAGCCAAAAGTGAGAAAGAACTGAGAAAGGTGAGCCCTGAAATCAGTAAGAATTCACATTTCTTATGTGTATTAGAGGAAGTTGAGGACAGATATTATGCACCCATCACTGTAGAAGAAAAATGCCACACCTTTGCTATGATTGACACTGGCGCACAGGCCACAATTATGTCCAAGGAGCTGGTAAAGAGTATCAATGAAGGGAGGCCTCCAGAGAGTCAGATCACAGTGAAGGCAAATCAAGGCCCAGTGCATAACTTTAATGGGGAGGAGGTGCCCATCATAGGTGTAACTGAGGTTGACATAAAAATAGGAAAGCACAGAATGAAACAAGAGGTATTGATCACATCTATTTGTGAAATTCAATTTCTGATGGGGACAGATTGCCTGAAAAGATTGTCTCCTCTCATAGATGGGGTGAATGGAGTGCTGTGGTCCTTAACCAAAAAACCATTGAGGCCTAAGAAACTAAAATCACAAAACAGCAATATAAATGAATGTCACACCGTTGCCAAAACAAATGATGCTGTGGAGGTATATCTCCAGAATAGCTGCATACCTAGTGTCACTGTTATATTAATGTGTCAAGACAAAATGCAGAGCGACAATGAAAAACTACCTGTACAAATATACTTGGACCCAAGGAAAGATTGGCAGACTGCCATAGATGAGCACACATTACGTTTATATTTAAAAGAGAAAACATGCAAACAGAATATTGCTCCTAAAACAGATTCAGAAAAACACATTACCACTCTGGCAGAAATACACATGGAAGATGAGCAACCATGGGTTCATGTTGGTATAAATGATTATCTTAAAACAATAAAAGCCACTTTAGCGCTTGAACATGAAAGGAGTTTCATTAATGAGAAATTGTTGCAAAAAATTATGGAGAGGGAAGAAATCCCGAAATTTAGGATTAAAAACCAATATGTTTCTGGGTTGGACAGTCCAGACTTTGAAAACCGAATTGCAGGCAGATGCATGCTTAAAATTAGCATTGGGCAGAAAACAATTTACCATAATGTATGGATAGTGAGTGGAGCACAAAATGAATTTTACATGGGCAATGACATCATGCACAGAATGTGTATGGTGTTAGATTTCCTTAATCAAAAAATATGGTCACGCCTAGGTGGTCCGGCACCTGAATTTGAAGACAAAAGAAGGGCTTATTATTGTGCACAACTGGTTCCTTATGCAGTCGAATTACAAATGAGGAAAAATACTATTATTCCTGCATTTACAAAACAGTTTGCAATAACACTGAAATGCAAAAATGGACAGCAGATGAAAGGCTCCGATGCATTTGTATGCCTGAATGAATCCATAAAACAGCAAGGCCTGGATTATGAATACATTCCATTGGTAGACATTGGTGAGGGATCTGTAAAAATCATGGTAAATAATAAAGGTTGTCAGGATATTCATTTAGAGGAAAACTCCCCATTAGGAATGGCCATACAAAAGTCACATTATACGGCAGATTTAAATAACATGGTGATTGGGAATATTCCTGAAAAATATGTAGATGCCAAGGGCGAGTTGCCAGAACACCTGGACTCTCAGCCCAAAGGAATATTTAAAATTCATTCTGTGTATCCTTATGATTCAAATGAGACAGTGTGCTGCCATCAAGAGGATTGCATAATATTTAATTTAAATGAAAATGAAACAGGAAATCAGCCCATTGAAGTGGAAGCTGATATGCCAAAATATTTGAAAGTGGCAGCTCTACAAAAAGACACAGCCACACAGTTAGAGGAAAGCGCTGAGATTCCGTTACCAGAAGAGTTTCCAGAATTTTCCAGAATGGTAGAAGAGCAGATCTCCTTAGCGGATGCATGTGACAGCGATAAGGATAGGGACGACCTGAGGGAAATATTTATGGAGTTTAAGGATGTATTTGCAAAAGATGCTTATGATTGTGGTTTAACTGATTTACATGTGGCCACACTACCAGAAGGTTGTAGCAGAAATCCAGTGTTTGCACGCCAGTATAGACTACCGCTGGCATGTTTAGAATCATTGGCAGAGATTATTAAAAATTTGGAATCACGGGGAATAATCAGGCCCATTCATAGCACATCCAATACGCCTATTTTAGGTGTGTTAAAGCCAAATGGTGAATGGCGGCTGTGTGCAGACTTAAGAGAGTTAAATAAAAGAGTACCAATATCTAGATGGCCACTGCCATTCATTGATCAGGGCCTAGCTCAGATACATGGTTCAAATGTATTTACCACATTAGATCTCACCTCTGGATATTGGTGCGTGCCATTGGCAGAGGAGATACAACACTTATTTTCCTTTACATTTGACAGGACTCAATATGCCTGGCGTAGAGCTCCATTCGGGTACATCAATAGTGGCAGTGAATTTGGCATATTTTTGAGAAAGGCCATGCCGGATGCAGCGGAAAGAGGAACAATAGTTTATGTGGATGATGTCCTGATAAAAAATGAAAGCCTGAAAAGCCATTTTGATGAAATAAGACATGTACTTGGCAAATTGCAGAAAGCAGGCGCCAAAGTATCTTTGCAAAAAGCACAATGGTGCAAGAAAAAAGTGAACTTTCTAGGGCATGAAGTGACTGAACATGGGCTAAATCCACAAAGGAAGAAAATAGAGGCCATACAAAGATTAAAAGATCCTAAAAATGTGAAAGGAGTAAAACGTTTATTAGGGATGGCAGGCTATAACAGAAAGTTCATTGAGAATTATGCAGAAATCACTCAACCATTGACTAAACTGCTTAAACTAAATACTCCCTGGAAATGGGAAAGAGGGCAGTCTGATGCAGTGGCTAAATTAAAGGAATGTCTTGTAAAGGCACCATGTTTAGCATACCCCATAAAGGACAGGGATTTCTTTATAGAAATAGGTTTTTCTGAACATTGTATGTCAGCAGTGTTATCACAAAAACACGATTTGAATCACAAAACCATTGCATATGCAAGTAAGGCATTTTCCCAAGTTGAAATGAAATTTAATGAATGTGAAAAGGCCCTATTAACCACTGTGTGGGCGCTACAACATTTCCGCCCCATTGTTCAGGGAGAAAAGGTGATTATTGAAACAAATCATCAACCTTTGCAATTTTTAGAGAGTAAAAGAATTAGATCAGGCAATCTAGCACAATCCAGAATCACTTCATGGACGCTGGCATTACAAGGTTTTCCCGTAGAAGTGAGATATGGACAAAATAAAAAGAGCCCAATTGCTCAAGGGTTAGCTGACTTACATGACTGTGCAGCTGAACAAATACCAAATGAAATGCAAGTGGAAACTAGTTTACAGGAATTTGAACAATCACCACACAAAGCTTTTGATGAAAAAACATGCAAGGATTTGCCAACTGTATATGTGGATGGTTGTGCTTTTCACATTGAAAATGACAGTAATAAACAATTAGTGGCAGGAATAGGAAATGTCTGGTTGAAATGTGAAGGCGTTCCCAGTATAGGGATGAGGATTGGAGATAGGAGCAGTCAGGTGGCGGAATTGGCAGCCATTTATAAAGCAATTGCTACTGCAGTTGATAAAAAGTTCAGTGAAATTGTCCTGGTGACTGATTCTGACTATGCACGGAATAGCTTTGTGGAGTATTTGCCTGGTTGGAAAGCAAGAGGCATGGTTACATACAACAAAAAGCCACTTAAACATGGAAAAATGATACAAGCCATAGACAAATTGGTGTCAGAAAATAATTTAACAATATACTGGAGAAAAATTCGTGGGCATTTAAAAACACCAGGAGAGGATAAGGAGGGAAATGATAAGGCAGACCACCTGGCTAAGATTGGGGCTGTGATGGGAGAATTGCTACCTATTGATTATTTAATGGGTGAAATACAAATTGATGCAGTCACACGTTCTAAAGCACCAAAGGAGGTAGATCAACCGGTGGTGCAGGGGAGTCATGACACGCCAGACCAAGATTTGGTTGAGGCACAAAAGAATGATCAAATTTTGGGAATCTATTATAATCATTTGATAGATCCTGAACAAAATCCTTTAACAGAAAATGATTGTATGGGAAAAGAAGAGTTGAGGGTGTTATTAAAGAACAAAACACGAATTAGATTACAGGATGGACTCATGATTAGAGAGTCCATAACAGGGCAAATACAGTGGGTAGTACCCCTTTCATTCAGAGGACTAATGCTACACCATGCACATGATGCCATAACTGCAGGCCATAGAGGTTCACAAAAAACATTAGAAATACTAAAAGATTATGCTTACTGGCCTCATATGTCCCAAGATGTGGAATTATATACTAGAGGATGTCTAGTATGCGCCCAATTTAAACCTGCTTCACCAATGCATAGAGCACCATTGATGAAAAGAGGCCTAACTCTCCCATGGTCAGATTTGCAAATAGACTATGTAGGTCCTTTAAAAAGGTCGAGCAGGGGACACCATTATATTTTGAGTGTGGTATGTTTGATGTCGAAGTGGATTGAGTGCATTCCTGCACCAGATTGTAGTGCGCAAACAGCAGCCACATTGCTGGTGAATCATGTGTTCTCAAGGTTTGGGTTGCCACAAAGAATTGAGTCAGACAGAGGAAGTCATTTCACAAGTACTCTAATGAGTAAGGTATGGCAAATACTAGGTGTGAAAAGGAAACTACATATCGCATATCGGGCGGCGTCTTCAGGTACAGTTGAAAGAAGCAATAGGTCTGTTGTGGATATTTTAAAGAAATTTGTGGCAGAAGCAGGTTACAGCTGGGATTTGCGTTTACCATTGGTTTTAATGGCAATCAGGTCGACTCCTGCCAAAGCAACAGGTGTTAGCCCCCATGAGGTCTTAACAGGTAGGAAAATGGTGTTACCACAACACCTACTATACAGAACACATGAGCAAACCCTTGTGAGTGCATCCACAGTTCATGAATATATTGATGAACTGAGGAGGCATTTGCAACATGCATTTGCTTTTGTGCAGAGAAATCTGGAAAGAGCTGCTGACAGTGCAAAATCATATTATGATAAAAAGACATCAGTAAAGGAATACAGTGTAGGGGATCAGGTGTACAAGTTTCATTTTGGAAAAAGTAAACAGAAAAATTCTAAATTTCTAGCAGCCTGGCAGGGGCCATTTCGAAATATAGATAAGGTCTCTCCTGTGGTTTATAAAATTTTAAAAAATGAAGGTGAAACAGCAATAGAGCAGTTTGTCCATGTAAATCAAATCAAACCATGCCATCCCAGACATGAGATCAGGCAGCTTGAGCATGTAGAGACAGATAAAGTCCCTTGAAAAAATAAAAAGAGAAAATAAATGGGTGTAATCAGGAGGCAGTGACAATGTATATGTAAAAATATATAATATAAATAAATAAATAAATAAATAAATAAATGCACATATAATGGAAGCTCATGGTTGGTGTGCAGAGAGAAAGTGTATTAAATTTTGAATATCTGCTTGTTTTCTTTTAACTTGTGTTTAATTTCAGAAAAAAAAAATGAAATATTTTTACCAAGCATGTTTTATTTTTGGCAAAAGGATGAAGTTAGTATTATGCTATGTACTTAATTTGTTTATTTTCTATTTTGATTTAGACAATTAACATTATTTGGTCGGAGGTTCCGAGATCAGAGCCCACGGGAGAGACGATGGAGTCCTGGAGTCCCCTGGATGAAGACCAAAAGATGCCTGCCTCCAGGTGGAGGTGAAGACAAGATAACCAGAATGCTAAAAATGACTCCTATGGATCTAAGATTGCCAAGATGGAAGTGTACTCGAATGAACCGAATAACATCGCTGGTCGGGACATATCAGAAGCGGACAAGAGTGCTGACATATGGAGTTCCACGTATTTATTAT
Source organism: Ambystoma mexicanum (assembly GCF_040938575.1). Lineage (NCBI taxonomy): Eukaryota > Metazoa > Chordata > Amphibia > Caudata > Ambystomatidae > Ambystoma > Ambystoma mexicanum. Next base: position 316,724,841 of record NC_090936.1, read on the forward strand.
TTTAATTATTTATTTTAATTTGTTATATTAATTATTTGTTTTAGCTAGTTGTTTTATTTCTTTGTTTTTAATTGACTTGGAAAATCTAAACTTAAAGTAATGCCACTTCAACTGAGAAGGCAAATGTAGAACATTTTGTAAACTAATGAACTCGGTTGAATACTGTGTTGATTGCAAATTTTTCATTGATGCACATGAATATTCATTTTGTTGGATTGCTATATTGTAAAAAAAAAAAAAAAAAAAAAGAGAGAACAAATTGTTTTTAGGAATTGGCTTGGATTATAGCCAAATTCTAAAAACAAAAGGAGGGTATATGTAAGGATATTTGGCGTGTTACAGCACAGAGTACAGCACTACTACACAGGTAGCAAACAGCACAGAGTACAGCACTACTGCACAGGTAGCAATTTTTTTTTTGCAGCACTACCACAAGGGTGCATTGCATTGCTATATGTGTTACCAGATTAACAAGGAAAGACAGGCCATTCAGTCAAAAACGATTTTAACATATAAGATGCAAATCTATTTTTACAGTTAAAAGTACACGTGCACATTCAAAAATGCACACTATTTTTCACCTGAAATGCCTATGGTGCGAGAGACACATTTGAAAATAATAAATAACCTTACTGACAACTAACATGACTAATGAAACATAATCCACTAATAAAAATGTGTCTCCACTGCAGAATTAGGCCTATTCTGAAAGTGAACTTTTAAACGCACATCCATTTTTTTTTCTGTTCTCTCTGCTGCCCTGTCCACATAACTACAGGAAGCAAATGGGCTCGAAAGAACAGGAAATCAGTTGGTTACAAAGTATTACTATAAAAATGAGCCATTGTGTAGAGAAGGAGGAGATGGCGTGATTAATTCTGATTGGAGCAGCGTCATAGCAAGTATCATGCTAGAGGGAGTGATCAGGTTTGGCTGGGGGGAGTTTGACAAGGAGAAAGGGAGTCGAGATTGGGGAGAGCGGAAAAGAAGGACCTTTCCACTGGCTGAGGCATTCCTATCTGCAAAAGCTGAGAATTCCAGCCAATGACCCCGGTTTGAGAAGGCAAGCGTTCCTTTTTACTGGAGTTAATCTTCAAGGGAGCCACATTCAGAAAGAGAACAGCCAAAGAGAACAACTAAAAAGATAAGGTAATTACAGAATTGTGGGAGCTGAGTGTGTACGATAATATGCAGTCAGTGTAGGATTCCTGTGCATGCCTTAATCAAATGCTAATGTTGCAATTTGAGTTCTGTTCTCCGCCACTCTCTTTGCAGTGTGTCATAGACAATGCTTTTACTGTACCATTTTATTTATTTCTGTAAAGAATGAGATCGTGTTTAATTGCAACTTTTATAATACAGAAAAATATTTGAAAACAGACGGGTGGTGTATTTACTATTTATCATTACAATGCTGATGATGTGGGGAGATTTTAAACAGTGCAATGGTCATTTTAAGACAGATGTGTGCATGTCAGATTCAGTATGAACAGTTGTGAGTGACTGTAGCATAGCTCGTTGGAGGTACATGAGCCAACGGGAAGAGAGACTCTCTGAACATAGCTCCCTACCGTATATAAGGTAGTGGAAATTACCACAAGATTTCCATATATAGCTCTCTGTCGTAAATAGGTCAGTGAGATCGCCCATGGTGGCACACTAACACTAACACTGAAAAATGTGGTATTCCTAAAATGTAGGTCTGAGGTCTCTCTAGTGATTACACGAAAAATCTAAGCAAAGATAAGGGATTCTGGACATTGGGGCCACAAATAAAACAAGGGAATTATGCTCACCAAAATACCACCAACCGCGCCTACCACCCACGCATACCAAATATGCATGCCTGGGTGCTGAAATAATGCATGTTCACTGTATTATTGTTGTACATGGCCCAATCTGAATACAAGGAGTGATTGTTGCTAAGTTATATTTCGGCGGTAAGAAAATACCGTCAGGCCCCAAATCTCCACAAAATACCCTACAGCCCTCTTTGGAATTGGAATTATTTGAATTCTCTTTGGAGTCTTTCTTAGGCTGCCTCCCCTCATCCTTCTTCTGAGTTACCCCAGAATCCTTGTGAGTAGCCCTGTTGGCAACCCACAAGTCAGCAGCCTTAGCTAGCTTTCTAGGAGCTAATTCCTGTGAATCAGCCAAGTGCTGTCTGAGCTCAGGAGAGCAGGCATCATAAATTGACTCCATCATTACAAGATTTCTCATTCCTTCATAAGTGTTCACTTTGTAACCCTTAATCCATCCCTCTAAGTTTTTCAACCCTTCACACACCCAGGTAGCCCAAGGGGCACCATCATGCTTTTTGAGGCTTCTAAACCTCTTAAGATACTGGGAAGGGGTCTTCCCAAACCTAGCTATCAAAGCTAGTTTCACACATTCATACTCTTTCCTATCCTCCTCCCCCAACTCCATTACTGCATCAGTCGCAACAGGGGGAAGCCTAGAGAACAACCAGGTGAGTAACTCATTACCTGTGATGTTCTGGAGCCCATGATTATACTCAAACATAGACAACCAATCCAACACATCCAACTTAGGCTCATACATACCAATCAATTCTTTAGGCATCTGGGGTCTTTTAGGACTGGAACTTCTAGAGGAGCCAGAGAGAGAAGCATTCTCAACAGACAATTTCTTCATTTCTAGCTCATACTTGAGCTCCATTTCTCTTAGCCTTAGTTCTTTGTCAGTTTGAGCATTAAGTTTCTTGTACTCTAATTCAAGTTTCATTTTCTCCAGTTCATAGTACTGAGGACCAAATGTGGGACCTGGCAAAGGCCCAGTAGGTACAGCTGGTAGAGCAGACAGAGGCCTAGAGGGAGCATCTACAATAGTTTCATCTTCCTCTTCTGGTTCTGATCCAAGATCATCAATACTTTGTTCAATATCAATATCATTGCTGTTCTCTACATTTGCTGGAGTGTTAGGTTCCTCTGAACCATCATCCAGACTTTGGTTTTCTAACAACCTTTCTATTAGCTCCATTTTCTTTCCTTTAGTCATGAGATTCTTATGCTTACAGAGAAGTCTTAGACAATCAGCAGTTTTTGTAGCAAGGGACTCTTGACTATAACTTTCCATAGTAGACAGGTTAGAATATGACTTTTTCTTTTTGTGCTTTAAGCTTTGTGGTTAGTTGCACTAAGGTATCTCAAAAGTACACTAAAGTGTATGCTCAATACAAATCCCAACGCTGTACACCAGTGTTAAACAGAAACCTGTGCAGTTCCCTCTGGGACCACTGCAAAAGATTTAAGGCTACAGGTGTTTGGCAGTAAACCCACTTGGTAGCAGTCTGTACCACCCAGATTTACCTGGTAGCTGTGGCTGAGTGTCAAGAAAGACCGGTGGGGGTTTCTGTACTTCTGCTCTCTATATGGTAGAAGAGAGGCACAGAGGACCCCAGCCAAGATTCTCTAGTACGGTAGCAATGGACGAGCAATCAAGGCCTAGCTTCTCAGGAGGTGATGCAGGCTGGTTCTTAAGTACAGTGTACCCCAAGCCCCCACAAAGGAATGTCCACACACTGTATTGGTTAGAACACCGTCTTTATATAATCAATAGTCAAGGTTATGTACACTTATCACAATAACTCACTTTGTACTCCGGAAAATCAACAATGGCAAATATATACAATTCTAAAGTGGTACCACCCTTTGTATTAGATCTTATTAAAGTGCATCAACAATACTGTAACAATGTCACACAGATCAATAGAGTGAAACCAGCAATAGAGAGAGGAGAGAAAATAAGATGGTTGAGCAATAGGCAGAATGCTGGCCCCTATCACTAGACACAGTTCTGTGTGGAGATCCCCCCCACCTGGGCAACCTGTAAAATAAAGATATAGCACAAGCCCAGTCCATATATTGTTCTGCAAGTCTTATTCCCTCCTATAATGTTTTTACCCCCCAATGTACCTGGTGGAGTCGAGTTCTTCGAAGAGGCGTCGACAGATCCTTCTTGAGCGACCCCCTTTCAAGCGGGAGTCACGGATCGTCGAGAGGCGTCGAGAAGCGTCAAGGAACTCGGTGTTCGGCGACGGGGAATCGATGGCCCTTCTTGAATGCCTTCCCTTTCAAGCGGGAGGCACGGGGCGTCGAACGTCCGTCGACAAACAAGGTAGAACGGCGTCGATGAGGCGGCAGCTTCATCCGAGCGGTGCTCGTCGGCGTCGGAGCGTCGGCGTCCTGCAAGGCAGAGGCGTGCGGGGCACATCGGTGACAATAGTTCTGGACCGCAAAGATTGTGGAGACGGAGGCCCAGCAAGGGCGTTGAGTCGTTCGAGTCTTTGTGGTCTTCGGGTGGCGGGAAACCCACCGGCAGGTTTCTCCTCGGCGCGTTGGTCGTCCTCGACTTTCTCCGGCAGGATAAAGCGGTCGACGGTGCGGACGAGGTAGTCCTTCGATTCAAATGTTCTTAGGCAAAGGAGCTGACAGCTCCGGTCGTCGGCGGCACGGCGTCAAGTGGTTTCCACGGCTGGGCAACACAACTTCGACGGGCCTCCAGCGGTTACACAAACCTGCGAACCCTGGTCGACGGCAATGGACTTCGACGGTGTCGATGTCCGGGTGCTTCACTTCGATCACCTCGGCGGTCCCGTCTCGGGTCGGCAGCCTTTCGAGGGTCTGTCTTCCAGGGTGCTTCAGCGAAGATGGAGCGGTGCTCGATGGTCCCTCGGAGCACGGGAAGAGGGCGCCTTACCAGGTCCTCTCTCGGGTCAGTCTTCGACGATTTCGGCAGCCTTCGGATCGGTCGAAGCAAATGCAACAGCAAGTCTTCTTCTTCCAGCTGGACGTCGAGGATCAGCAGTTCCAGTTACTCTTAGAGTGGAGACTCAACTCCAGAACGCTTCTGAACGCTTCTGAACGTTCCTGAACCCCCTGAACAGTGGTGAGAGGTCCCCAGATATACTATTCTGTCTCTCATCCACACTGCTGGCACACACTCAGCAGCCAATCATACAGAGGTTCATTCATGCAGTCAGTCAGCCAATCAGGCACACAGTGCATTCAGGCCACACTCCTCCCTTTCAGACACTCACAACAAGGAATGTGGATTGGGACAAGTACCCAGCCATTCAACACTACACACTGCATTCAGGCCAGTTTCGGGCAGGGCTGTCTCAGTCTTTGTCTCTCATGCCAGAAACCAGACAACCACAACAAGGAGTGTATATTGGTCTCACACTCCATTCACCCAGGTCCCACCCACAGGAGGTACCCACAACATACAGTCACTGGGAAGGCTCCAGTCAGTCTAGCTGGGCCTTCACAACAACACCATATATGGAACTTCCACCCAACAGCCAGTCAGGGGGAAGGGACAGAGTCAGGGCTTCCCAGGACTTTGGGAAAACAAGGCAACAGGCAATAGAAAGCAAGAGGCCACAGGGGCCATCTTGTTTCCTATCAGGAATCAACTGATCCCAATGGCAGGGCCTGGGCATCCCAAAATGGAGGACACCCAGAGCACCTGTCAAAGTCAGCATGGAGCTGCCACCAGCCCATACCCTGCTCTGTGGGCCACCCACAGGTGCCCAAAAACATACACTAGGGGCACAGGGTTGTACCCCTACCCATGGGTGCCATAAGGGTATCCCAGGGGTCTGTTCACCAAACCAAAAGAGAGAGCTGCACTGCCAGGAGTCCCAAATGGACTCCTGGGCAGAAAACACGACAGAACACACGATAAAAAGCAGTAAAGGACAAGGATTCAGAGGCCCTGTCCCTCTGATGCATTTCCAGCATCACAGTCGCCCCCCCCCCCAGACTGAGGTGGAGGGTGTCTAATCTCCCACGGGATAGACACCCTCATCCAGACGGTCAACATACCTTCTGGAAAGGCCATCTGCATTATCGTGACTCTTCCCTGGTCTGTGCTCTACGGTGAAGTCTAGCCCTTGCAGGCTAATGGACCACCTGAGCAATTTCGGATTCTCACCCTTCATTTGCATAAGCCACTTCAGGGGCTTATGATCTGTTTGGACCTTGAAGGCAGACCCCGTAAGGTAGGGCCTAAAACGCCTAAGGCTCCAAACTATGCTAAAACACTCCTTTTCAACAGTAGCCCACCTAAGTTCTCTACCCTTGAGTTGTCTACTGATGAATATGATAGGATGTTCTCTCCCTTTGTCATCTAATTGGGACAAGACAGCTCCAATTCCGGTGTCGCAGGCATCCGTCTGGACGATAAAGGGTCGGCTGTAGTCGGGCGCACACAACACAGGTGCCCTACACAGACTTTCTTTCAAGCCATCAAATGTCCTCTGACAGTCTTCGGTCCAATTAACCTTCCTAGGCTGTTTGGGTGAAGTTAGAGCTGTCAGGGGTGCAGCTATGGTTCCATAGTCTGCCATGAAATTGCGATAGTACCCAGTGAGGCCCAAAAAGGCTCTCACCTGGGTTTGAGTAGTGGGAGTCTCCCAGTTCTGTACATCCTGTACTTTACTGGAGAGAGGTTGGATTTGACCCCCTCCTACCTCATGACCAAGATAGGTAACTTTCCCCTGAGCTATCTGGCACTTGGTGGCCTTGTTAGGAAAGATTTCGTAATTGTAGGTAATTTTCCTTCCATGTGGCAACCCCTAAACTTTTTGCTGTTGTTTTTCACCTTGTTCTTGACTTTGCCAGAGAAGTGCAGCCTTCTGCCGCACTCCTCTGGGCTTTCGCTCCTTTCTTACGGGGAAACTGACATGCCCTTAAGACAGTCAGTACCGGGGAACGCTGTTTCCCGTAGTTTCTTTTATCATGTTGCGGCTTTCGTGCAACATGACACAAGAGGGCACTGTAAGCTAAGTTACAGCTCTCTTGGGTCTCTAGCCTTCTACAGGCCCTAGATACTCGTTTAGGATTGTATCTGATCGGTGCAAGTGATTCAGGGACAGGAATGGTGGCAGCGATCGTTTCTTGTGTTTTGAGCTCCTTTTGGCGTTCTAAGCGCGTTTTCCGCGCTTAGCCCAAAATGGTGGCCTGGCTCCCAAAATGGCCAGACCACGAGGCTCCTTTGTCCTGTCCGCTGACCGTCTTGCTCCCTTCACCTTCCCCAGGTCGAGCCGACCCGGGGCCTTCCTTATTTGGGCATGTACTTTCCCGCGAAACACGGATGCTTTCGCGGGCTTCTACATGTCTTGTGTGTGCCTCCAGGATGTGGGCTGGGATGTCTGGTCCCAATACACATCCTGGGTGCCAGAGAGTCTAGGGTGGTGTGAATGCCTGGGACCACCGTGGTCCGTGATTGGTCCACGAATGGTGTGAGTGTTGATGAGCGGATCACCCATTGGGTCCCCTCCGTTTTGGCGCGAAGGGAACCGTGGATAAGAGGGGGCTAGAAACACCACTACCATGTCGATCTCCTGAGTTCTCACGAACAAAGGAATACAGGAGCCAAGTATCCTGCAACCAAGAGGCTGGACCGAGGAATCGCTGGTGACCCGCTTAAGGACTTCTCCTCTGCACTGCTGTCGCCTTGTGAAACCCTTTTCGCCTTTGATCGAACCAGAAGGCCTGTACTGGTACTTCGTCCCTTGGAATAGCGGGAACAGCTATTCTCGGCATCTTCACCATCTCCTGCCAGCACTTTTCTGGCGAGAGGTTGGATTTGACCCCCTCCTACCTCATGACCAAGATAGGTAACTTTCCCCTGAGCTATCTGACACTTGGTGCCCTTGATAGTGAGGTTAGCCCTTTTCAAGGCCTGCAACACCTTATCCAGATGTGTCAAATGCTCTTCCCAGGTGGAACTGTAGACGGCAATGTCGTCTAAGTAAGCCACACAAAAGGCTTCCAGCCCACTGAGTGCATGGTTGACCAATCTCTGGAAGGTGGCAGGGGCATTCTTCAACCCAAAAGGCATGACCCTAAACTGGTAGAGTCCCTCAGGTGTTGAGAAGGCCGTCTTTTCCTTGGCATGGTCCATCAGAGCTATTTGCCAATAGCCTGAGGTAAGGTCAAAGGTGCTCACAAATTTGGCAGCACCTATGGTGTCCACGAGCTCATCAGCCCTGGGCAATGGGTGCGCGTCAGTTTTGGTGACGGCATTGACTCCTCGGTAGTCCACACAGAACCTCCAATCCTTGGTACCCGCATGGGAACTTGCCTTGGGGACAAGGACCACTGGACTGGACCAGGGACTGGTTGAGGGTTCAATAACACCCAGATCCAACATCTTGGCGACCTCTGCCTGGATGTGGTTCTTGACGGTATCTGACATACGGTAGCACCTGTTTTTGACAGGCACACTGTCACCAGTGTCAATTTCATGCCTACACCACGGTGTAAGGCCTGGCGTCAGTGAAAACAGAGAGGCATACTGTTGGAGCAAAGCCCTGCAGGCCCTCTGTTGCTCTGTTGTCAAATCCGGAGAGAGATGTACTCCCTCCACTGAGCCATCCTGAGGGTTGCTATGCAGCAAATCAGGAAGGGGCTCACTCTCATCCTCTTCTTGCCCTGAAGCTAGCAAGAGACATGAGACTTCTGCTCGCCGGTGGAAAGGCTTGAGCCTGTTGACATGGAATACCTGAGGGGCTACCCCAGAGGCTCCCATGTCAACCAGATAATTGACTTCACCCATCTTGGAGATGATCCTGAAGGGTCCAGTCCACTTGTCTGCCAAAGCTCTAGGCTTGGTAGGCTCCATCACAAGGATTTCCTTCCCGGAGTCCAATCCACTTGCGAGGCTTTAAGGTCATGCCAGTACTTATTCAATTCCTGGCTGGCCTTGAGATTTGCTGTTGCCTGACCCATCATCTGTGTCATCCTCCGTCTGAGGCCTAACACATAGTCCCCCACTTGCTTGGCGGGACCTGGAGGGGTGGCTTCCAAGCCTTCTCGGATCAAGGCGAGGGGCCCCCTCACGGGATGTCCAAAAAGTAACTCAAAGGGGCTGAAACCAACACCCTCTTGAGGTACCTCTCTGTAGGCAAACAACAGGCATGGCAGGAGGAGATCCCATTTCCTCCTTAGGGGTTCTTCCAAAGCCCCTAGCATGCCCTTGAGAGTTTTATTAAACCTCTCAACCAGACCATTGGTCTGGGGGTGGTAAGAGGTGGAGAACTTGTAGGTTACCCCACACTCTTTCCACATGATTTTCATGTAACTAGACATGAAGTTGGATCCTCTGTCAGAGACAACCTCCTTGGGGAATCCTACATGGGTGAAAATGCCCAGGAGAGCCCTGGCAACCACCTTGGCAGTAACAGTCCGAAGGGGTATTGCCTCAGGGTACCTGGTGGCATGATCTACCAAGACCAGGATGAACCGATGTCCACCTGAAGTGGGAGGGTGAAGGGGACCTACGATGTCGATGCCCACCCTCTCAAATGGTGTGCCAACCACTGGCAATGGTTGCAGTGGGGCAATGACCCTGCCTCCAGTCTTGCCAGACAACTGACAAGTTGGGCAGGTCCTGCAGTGGGACTCCACTTCTACTCCCATCCGTGGCCAGTAGAAATGGGCAGAGAGCCTCTGCTTAGTCTTCTTGATCCCAAGATGACCAGCCAAGGGCACCTCATGCGCCAACTGCAGTAGGAAGGGCCTGTAAACCTGGGGTACCACCAACTTCTTGAGGGCACCAGGTTCAGGCTTAGTGGGCTCACTAACAAGGAGCTCACCCTCCCAATAAATCCGGAATGTCCTAGGCACTTCTCCTTGTGCCTGGGACAGGGCCTGTTTCCTCAGTCCCTCGAGAGAGTGGCACTCTCTCTGTCCCTTACAGAAGTCTGCCCGGGAGGGTCCCCCTTCAGCTAACAAGCATTGAAGGTCGGGATGATCCTCCGGGTTGAGAACCTCTCCCACAGGAGAGTCTTCTGTCTCTTCTCCCACAGGAGTTGAGTTTGGGTTTTCCACTGGACCCAGCCCGTCCGGAGCATGGATCCCAATGGGTGCTGTCGGAACAGCAGGAAGAGAAGGTGTTCCCTCCACAGAGGTGGCCTTCTTGGTCTTCCTTCTTCTTGCCTTAGGCCTCGCCTTTGGCTCGGGTACCTGACTCACAGCCAGACCCGGTGTCACCTGTGACCTAGTGACTGCAGCGGCAGTCATGGGAAGACCATCCGAGATCAACCCCAACTCTACTAGATCATTTCCTAACAGAATGTTAGCAGGGACATTGTCCTGAACCAGGACAGGAAGCTTTGCTGTCTTGTCTCCAATCATGAGTGTGACTAAGGCTACAGGCGATAATTTGGGAGGCCCACCAGCTAACCTGGTGGTTCTCAGAGGAGCACCTACATAGTCCTCTGGCTTGAGCAGGGTCCTGTCCACCACTGTCATGCTTGCCCCAGTGTCTCTCAAACCAGTAGAAGGCTGGCCATTCAAGAGGACACTTCTCAGAAACCTACGGTGTTCTGTGGGATAGTCGCCAGTACTTCTGCATACTGGTCCCAGGCCCCAAGGGACACTAAGGAAATCTCTACCGGAGCACCAAATGTGATCCAGGTAGAGGAGGGGAGGACAGTGGCCTCCACCTCAGACACGGGGTAAGGGTAGGTCAGGCTGACAGCCTGTACTCCAAGTGCCTTACCTTTACACTTGGAGTCACCCCTTTTGTGATCCAGAGCCCCAGAGTCCCAACAAGTGCCAGGAGTGCGGGGTACGGTACTGGAACCACTGGGAACCTGCTTTGCAGCAGGTGGACCACTACTCTTATTCCCACCCACAGATGACTTACCCCCACTAGATTTTTGGGTCTTGGGAGAGGAAGGTTTAGGTTTACCCAACTGTGACTGCTTGTGGGACTCCTCAGCTTTCTGAGAGGACCCCTTTTCTTTGTCCTTGTCCTTCCCACTGGAGTCCTTAGGGGACACCCAGTGGGAGACCCACTTGTCAGCCAACCTAGCCAGCTTAAAGGGGTCCAAAATGTTCTGGTCAGCCACAAACTGACGCAGCTCTGGTGAACAGGCTTCAGAAAAATGCTCAAAAAACAAGAGGTGGGATAATTCAACAAAAGTCTTAACCTTGTATCCATCAATCCACCCCATCATGTTCATGTGCGCAGCACTCACCCAGTCAACCCAAGACACATTCTCTCTTTTCTTAAAATCCCTGAACCTTTTAAGGTATTGGGTAGGTGTCTTGCCAAACTTGGCAATCAAAGCAGACTTCATACACTCATACTGACCCCTTTCTTCCACACTCAGCTTCAGAATACAGTCATATCCAGTTTGAGGCACTCTGCTTAACAAACACTTAGCCCAATCTCTTTTATCAACATCATGAATCGCACAAGCCATTTCAAACGCTTCAATCCATTGGAGGATATCTGAACCCTCCACAAATACACCAACCAAATCTTTCATAAACTTGGTGGCTGGGGACCTGACACTCTCACTGGTTTTAGCTGAAGTCTCCACTCTAGCTTTCTCTAGCTGGATTCTCTGACATTCAGTGTCCTGGCTCTTGAGTTCAAGGTCCTTATTTCTGAGTTCAAGATCCCTATTCTTGAGCTCCACTTGTTGAGCCAACTCCTCTTTCTTAAGTTCAGCATCTATTTCCAACTTGCGGTATTCAAAGGCCAATTTCATCCTTAATAACTCAAGCTCCAAGGAATTGCTGGGGTTTGGAACAGAGGCAGCAGGAATGGCGGCATTCCCAGAAACAGATTCAGCAGAAACCCCAGGGGCAGAGTCCTCATTGGTTGCATTCCCCCCCTCATCAAGAGTTTCACCATCAGTCTGGTAGTCCACCAGGGCAGCTATCAGCTCAGCCCTAGACTTATCCACAAAGTCTAACTCCCTGGCTTCACAAGCATTCTGGAGAGCCTCCAAGCTCATCCGAGTCAATGGGCCTCATTACAACCTTGGTGCTAAGTGCACCAACTTTACCACCATGGTGTAAACTCTGTTTACACCATGGTGGATGGCGGATTTACCGCCCCATTCCAAGGTGAGTGGGGCGGTAAATCCCCATTTCCCATTTTCCCTTCCCCATTCCCATTTTTGCCCCATAGGGCATAATGGGAGTGGGGAAGGCGCTAATTACGCCGCCGTAAATTACGGCGGCGTAATTAGCACCATGGCAGGTAAGCGCCATGGATTTTAACGCCTGCTAAAAGCAGGCGTTAAAATCAGAATCAGGCGTTAAGGGTTAACGGTGGCGTTAACCCTTAACGCCTGAGTTGTAATGAGGACCAATTTGCCATTTGCAATAGACTCCATTGTTTGTAATGCAGTTATCTTGTACACAACTAAACCTTACTTTAATAAAGTGCAGATATTTTGTAAGTGGCACGGTTATACACTGATTCTTAAAACCATAAGCATCCTACCGCTGCCACCAGCTGTAAAGAACTCTCTGGTGGGGGGTGATCTGTACTTCCACTCTCTATATGGTAGAGGGGAGGCATAGAGGACCCCAGCCTAGATTCTCTATTCGGTAGCTATGGTCGAGCAATCAAGGCCTAGCTTCTCAGGAGGTGATGCAGGCTGGTTCTTAAGTACAGTGTAGTCCCCAAGCCCCCACAAAGGAATGTCCACACACTGTATTGGTTAGAACACAGTCTTTATATAATCAATATTCAAGGTTATGTACACTTATCATAATAACTCACTTTGTACTTAGGAATATCAACAATGGCAAATATATACAATTCTAAAGTGGTACCTCCCTTTGTATTAGATCTCATTAAAGTGCATCAACACTACTGTAACAATGTCACACAGATCAATAGAGTGAAACCAGCAATAGAGAGAGGAGAGAAAATAAGATGGTTGAGCAATAGGCAGAATCCTGGCCCCTACCACTAGGCACAGTTCTGTGTGGAGATCCCCCCACCTGGGCAACCTGTAAAATAAAGATATAGCACAAGCCCAGTCCATATATTGTTCTGCAAGTCTTATTCCCTCCTATAATGTTTTTACCCCCCCAATGTACCTGGTGGAGTCGAGTTCTTCGAAGAGGCGTCGACGGATCCTTCTTGAGCGACCCCCTTTCAAGCGGGAGTCACGGATCGTCGAGAGGCGTCGAGAAGCGTCGAGGAACTCGGCGTTCGGCGGCGGGGAATCGACGGCCCTTCTTGAATGCCTTCCCTTTCAAGCGGGAGACACGGGGCGTCGAACGTCCGTCGAGGAACTCGGCGTTCGGCATCGGCGAATCGACGGCCCTTCTTGAATGTCTTCCCTTTCAAGCGGGAGACACAGGGCGTCAAACGTCCGACAACAAACAGGGTAGAACGGCGTCGATGAGGCGGCAGCTTCGATCCAAGCGGAGGCACCTCGATGACAATTGTTCAGGACCGCAAAGATTGTGGAGACGGGGGCCCAGCAAGGGCGTCGAGTCGTTCGAATCTTTGTGGTCTTCGGGTGGCGGGAAACCCACCGGCAGGTTTCTCCTCGGCGCGTTGGTCGTCCTCGACTTTCTCCGGCGGGATAAAGCGGTCGACGGTGCGGACGAGGGAGTCCTTCGATTCAAATGTTCTTAGTCAAGAAGCGGACGGCTCCGGTCGTCGGCGGCACGGCGTCAAGTGGTTCCCACGGCTGGGCAACACAACTTCGACGGGCCTCCAGCGGTTACACAGACCTGCGAACCCTGGTCGACAGCAATGGACTTCGACGGCGGCGATGTCCGGGTGCTTCACTTCGATTTCCTCGGCGGTCCTGTCTCGGGTCGGCAGCCTTTCGAGGGTCTGACTTCCAGGGCGCTTCGGCGAAGATGTAGCGGTGCTCGATGGTCCCTCGGAGCACGGGAAGAGGGTGCCTTACCAGGTCCTCTCTCAGGTCAGTCCTCGACAAATTCGACAGCTTTCAGATCGGTCGAAGCAAGTGCAACAGCAAGTCTTCTTCTTCCAGCTGGGCGTCGAGGGTCAGCAGTTCCAGTTACTCTTGAGTGGAGACTCAGCTTCTGAACGCTTCTGAACAATTACCAGTGGTGAGAGGTCCCCAGATATACTATTCTGCCTCTCATCCACACTGCTGGCACACACTCAGCAGCCAATCATGCAGAAGGGCATTCATGCAGTCAGCCAATCAGGCACACAGTGCATTCAGGCCACACTCCTCCCTTTCAGACACTCACAACAAGGAATGTGGATTGGGACAAGTACCCAGCCATTCAACACTACACACTGCATTCAGGCCAGTTTCGGGCAGGGCTGTCTCAGTCTTTGGGCCTCATTACATGGTACGCGGTGAGCCATGGTGCTATTAGCGCCATGGCTCATGCCGGTAAAATACCGGCACCGCCTTGGCGGAAAGGGGATTTACCGCCCCATTCCAAGGTTGGAGGGGCGGTAAATCCCCTTTCCGCCATTGCCCTTACCCATTCCCATTTCTGCCCCATAGGGCTCTATGGAAATGGGGAAGGCGCTAATTACGCCACCGCAATTTTGCGGTGCCGTAATTAGCTCCGAGGTCCCTTAGCGAGTTGGATTTTAACGCCTGCAAGAAGCAGGCGTTAAATCCTCCAACCCGCAAAGGGACCTCGTAGTACGGCGGTAAGGGTTAACGGTCACCGTTGCCATTAACGGTGACCGTTAACCCTTACCGCTGTCCGTGTAATGAGGCCCTTTGTCTCTCATGCCAGAAACCAGACAACCACAACAAGGAGTGTATATTGGTCACACACTCCATTCACCCAGGTCCCACCCACAGGAGGTACCCACAACATACAGTCATTGGGAAGGCTCCAGCCAGTCTAGCTGGGCCTTCACAACAACACCATATATGGAACTTCCACCCAACAGCCAGTCAGGGGGAAGGGACAGAGTCAGGGCTTCCCAGGACTTTGGGAAAACAAGGTAACAGGCAATAGAAAGCAAGAGGCCACAGGGGCCATCTTGTTTCCTATCAGGAATAAACTGATCCCAATGGCAGGGCCTGGGTATCCCAAAATGGAGGACACCCAGAGCACCTGTCAAATTCAGCATGGAGCTGCCACCAGCCCATACCCTGCTCTGTGGGCCACCCACAGGTGCCCAACAACATACACTAGGGGCACAGGGTTGTACCCCTACCCATGGGTGCCATAAGGGTATCCCATGGGTCTGTTCACCAAACCAAAAGAGAGAGCTGCACTGCCAGGAGTCCCACATGGACTCCTGGGCAGAAAACACGACAGAACACATGATAAAAAGCAGTAAAGGACAAGGATTCAGAGGCCCTGTCCCTCTGATACATTTCCAGCATCACAGGCGGGTGCTGCTCCTCTAGAGGAGGTCCCCGTGGGAAACTACCTGTATGCAACACATGGTATTTGTTTCACTCCTCAGGGGATGGGGGGGATTTTCCCCTCAGTGTCGACTGGACACCTTATATGCGTTTAGTTTGACTTTCAGTACAGGTGGCTTCCCCCTTCCTAGCAACCCAGGGGATAAAAGCCCTCCTTGCGAGATATGCCCGGAGGAGGACAGTTACGTGTAATGTACGTGGGGTTCGATTCAGCCCCAGGGGGGGGGCTCTCCTCGTGTTGCGGTTTTGGGGCGTACCGCGGCCACATCAGGTATGTGTGTGTTGCCTGGTGTTGCGTATGCGCGTGTAAACAAATGGTTCTGTGTCTCTACCTGGGTAACCCCACGGGCCTTCAGGCGTCTGGCTAATTTTGGGGCTGTGGTCAGCCCCCCACATCCTCCAGCGGATCTTGTGCTGGTGGTCGGCGGGCCTCTCGCTGTTGGTCTGGTGGAGACCTACGGTTCCTCCGTCCGACGTCACGGGGGGCGGACCAGTCTCCGTCTATGTTTTGTTCTGCCCATTGCCAGGCCTCCTTGGGGTCGTTAAAGTGGACCGTTGTCCCTTTATGATATATCTTGAGTTGCGCCGGGAAGAGCAGGCCATACTACACTCCCATTGTTTGCAGCTGTTTCTTGAGATGATCGAAGGATTGTCTCGCCTTTTGGACTTCCCTGGTGTAGTCGGGAAAGAAGGCAACTTTGGAGCCGTTAAATGTGACAGCGCCTTTCGCACGCGCGTACTGTAGTAGGGCATCATGGTCCCTGTAGTTCAAAAACTTTGCGATTATCGTGCGTGGAGGCGCGCCAGGTTGAGGTCTGCCTGTGGGTACTCTGTGTGCCCTTTCTATGGAGAAGAACATGGAGAAGGCGTCCGGCTCGTACAGGTCAGTCAACCATTGCTCCAAAAAGAGCTCCATGCAGGGACCTTCGGCTCTCTCGGGAATGCCGAGAATGCGCACGTTGTTGCGTCTGGATCTACCCTCTCCGTCTTCAATTCTGTCCTCCAGCACCTTCAGTTTAGATGTGACATTTTGGAGCTGTTGTTGCACGGTGTTCATTCTATCCTTAGTGTTGGATATACGATGTTCGGCTCCCCCAGTGCGGGCTGTCAGTTTTTGAAGGTTGTGTCTGAGGAGGGACACATCCATGCTGATCCCGTCCATTTTTTGTTCCATTGATGTGCGGGAATCTGCAATGGCGGTCATTACGTCCTTCAGGGAGATTATATGTTCTGATTCTGCATCTTCTGAGGATAGCGCGTGTAAGTCGGGGGCCTGCAGTGGGGGAATGGTGTATTGATCCATTCTGCTTTGAGTGGGCTGCTTTCTGGATTTCTCTTTTCCCATGGTTCCCGTTGCACCTTGCGTCTGTCGTCTTTGCGTGGTGATCCTCTTGTGGTGGCTGGATATCGGTTTGTTTTGTCCACCCACTGTTGGGCTGCTGGCTCTGGGATTGCGTTTTGAGGCCTCTGCGGAATATGGTCCGGTCTTGACCCCCCGTGTCTTCTTTGACAGCAGTGAGCCTTTCTACTTTGGGTCTGATTGCCTCACGGTTGGCCTCACGGTTGGCCTGCAGCACTTAGTCCCTGGCCTCGGTCTTTTCTTCCTGGTGTCCTGGGGGTTGGAGCGGTGCGTTCGGGGCCCACACCCTATGGGGGGGCTCTCTCCTGGTCGAGTGGCCTTTGTTTGGGTGGTGTGCTACCGCTTCATAGCCACTGCGTGTGCGGCTGCAATCTTCCAGTTATGGGTGCGACCTTCCCCTGCCGTGGGCCCCCTCGCCGCCCTGGTCAGTGTCAGTATGGGTGGTATGGCGGCCAGGTGGCTCCGTGGCCTCACGGCCTCCCCCGAGGACCGGCCCGCTCACTTCTGGGGTGGGCCTGTTTGGATGGTGCAGTTCGCGTGTCCTCCTACCTCCAATAGCGTGTCTGCTGTTTGCGTGTGGTGCTCAGCCGCCGCAGGCCTCCCCTGGATGGTGTCTTGTCAGCAGGCCCCGCTCGTTGGATGGTGTGTGCGTCACTCTCCTCCAGGCTCCTGTGAGATCAGACTGTTGGCGGGCTCCAGTACGCAGCGCCGCAGCTGCTCATCGCAGGTCCTCCGAGCCACGACTCGTAGGCCCCGTTCAGTCTCCCTGTCACCATCCGCCCCTCCCGCAACGCTGTTTGGGGGGGTGCACGGCTCTCCTTTGCGGCGCCGAGTGCGTCTCACCACGACAGGGGGCACAGGTGCGCCGAGGTCTGCCCACGTATCGGAGTGCTGCCGGAGCCTTCCCAGGGGGGCCGCGCTTCTCCTCCCCCTGACACCAGTGGACAGGCGGCGAGCAGGGTACCGCTTCAGTGTCTGCAGGCGGCCATCTTGAAGGCGGGCTGGTTTGGCGCTCGTACAAAGTTCTTCGAGCACCAGCTCGGGGATTCGGTCGCGGTTTGAACTGCTTTCTTCCCAGCTTGTGCACGAGGGTGTCCGGCACCCGACAGGAGTGTTCTGGAACCTAATTTAGCCAGAAATCAGGCGTTTTCCTCAGGATGTATGGTGCGGCCACGGGAGCTGGAGAGACTCATGTCTTTCTCATCTCGCTGCTGGCCACGCCCCCCTTCCCCAACATTTTGGACTTTGCTGGGGTGTCTGGGTAATACATTCTGGATCGATTTGTAATGGCATGTGCCACGGAGTGGAAGGAGTACGCTCTAGTGTCTGGGTGTAGTTCTCTCCACACGTCGCAAAGGCCGAGTGCGTTGGCGAATGTGGCCAGTCTGGTGGGGGTGTTAAGGTTTCTGTTACGTATATGTGATCTATCCAGGGTTACGTTCATGACTTCATTAAAGTCACCCCCTAGTACCATGTAGTCAGATGTATCATTGGCGATTAGCGGAGTGATGTCGGTGAGTAGCGGCTCTAGTAGGGTTGGTGGTGCATAAATTGCTATTAGTGCCACGGATTGTCCCCATAGCTCACCCGTCACATATATGTATCTGCCACCTTTATCATGGGTCACTGTGTGGAGGTGGAGGGGGAGGTTTTTTTGTACCAGGATCATGACGCCTCTTGCACCCATCGTGAAGCCGGAATGGAGTGCTAACTTATAGTTCGTCCGTCTGAATAGGGTACATTCTGTGCCTGCGAGATGTGTCTCGGATAGGAACACTATATTGGCCCTCCGTCTATTCAGGAATTGGCGCACCAGACGACGCTTGATGGCATTGCCCAGGCCATTTACATTCCAAGACATAAGTCTTAGTGTTCTGAGGGCATCCGCCTTACTGTTGTCCTCTGCCATATGAGCATTTAATGATATTAGACCTCAGTG
The DNA here is from genome assembly GCF_040938575.1 of Ambystoma mexicanum. Taxonomy (NCBI): domain Eukaryota; kingdom Metazoa; phylum Chordata; class Amphibia; order Caudata; family Ambystomatidae; genus Ambystoma; species Ambystoma mexicanum. The sequence goes on from NC_090936.1 coordinate 316,743,312, forward strand.
TCTCCGGCGGCGGTATACGCCCATTGGAGCCCTGCCCATGGGACCCCGATATCCACTCCAGCCATATTCCCTTATGAGTTCGATTGGTCCCACCTGAAACTGTCCTTAAACCCCTAACCCCCCACCCTATACTCCTCCCAACTAGAAGCATCATTCGCCCAAACAACAGCTCTATGGTGTCAACCGGACACTTAACATGTACTAAACTTACTTTCAGGTGAAAGTGACTTTCCCCTAGATAAAGCCCAAGGGGGCGGGTGCTGCTCCTCTAGAGGAGGTCCCCGTAGGAAACTACCTGTGTGCAACACGTGGGATTTGTTTCACTCCTCGGGGGATGGGGGGGATTTTCCCCTCAGTGTTGAATGGACACCTTATATGCGTTTAGTTTGACTTTCAGTACAGGTGGCTTCCCCCTTCCTAGCAACCCAGGGGATAAAAGCCCCCCTCGCGAGATATGCCCGGAGGGGGACAGTTACGTGTAATGTACGTGGGGTTCAATACAGCCCCGGGGGGGCTTTCCTCGTGTTGCGGTTTTGGGGCGTACCGCGGCCACATCAGGTATGTGTGTGTTGCCTGGTGTTGCGTATGCACGTGTAAACAAATGGTTCTGTGTCTCTACCTGGGTAACCCCACGGGGCTTCAGGCGTCTGGCTAATTTTGGGGCTGTGGTCAGCCCCCCACATCCTCCAGCGGATCTTGTGCTGGTGGTCGGCGGGCCTCTCGCTGTTGGTCTGGTGGAGACCTACGGTTCCTCCGTCCGACGTCACGGGGGGCGGACCAGTCTCCGTCTATGTTTTGTTCAGCCCATTGCCAGGCCTCCTTGGGGTCGTTAAAGTGGACCGTTGTCCCTTTATGATATATCTTGAGTTGCGCCGGGAAGAGCAGGCCATACTTCACTCCCATTGTTTGCAGCAGTTTCTTGAGATGATCGAAGGATTGTCTAGCCTTTTGGACTTCCCTGGTGTGGTCGGGAAAGAAGGCAACTTTGGAGCCGGTAAATGTGACAGCGCCTTTCGCACGCACGTACTGTAGTAGGGCATCACGGTCCCTGTAGTTCAAAAACTTTGCGATTATCGTGCGTGGAGGCGCGCCAGGTTGAGGTCTGCCTGTGGGTACTCTGTGTGCCCTTTCTATGGAGAAGAACTTGGAGAAGGCGTCCGGCTCGTACAGGTCAGTCAACCATTGCTCCAAAAAGAGCTCCATGCAGGGACCTTCGGCTCTCTCGGGAATGCCGAGAATGCGCACGTTGTTGCGTCTGGATCTACCCTCTCCGTCTTCAATTCTGTCCTCCAGCACCTTCAGTTTAGATGTGACATTTTGGAGCTGTTGTTGCACGGTGTTCATTCTATCCTCAGTGTTGGATATACGATGTTCGGCCTCCCCGGTGCGGGCCGTCAGTTTTTGAAGGTCGTGTCTGAGGAGGGACACATCCATGCTGATCCTGTCCATTTTTTGTTCCATTGATGTGCGGGAATCTGCAATGGCGGTCATTACGTCCTTCAGGGAGATTATATGTTCTGATTCTGCATCTTCTGAGGATAGCGCGTGTAAGTCGGGGGCCTGCAGTGGGGGAATGGTGCATTGATCCATTCTGCTTTGAGTGGGCTGCTTTCTGGATTTCTCTTTTCCCATGGTTCCCATTGCACCTTGCGTCTGTCGTCTTTGCGTGGTGATCCTCTTGTGGTGGCTGGATATCGGTTTGTTTTGTCCACCCACTCTTGGGCTGTTGGCTCTGGGATTGCGTTTGGAGGCCTCTGCGGAATATGGTCCGGTCGTGACCCCCCGTGTCTTCTTCGACAGCAGTGAGCCTTTCTACTTTGGGTCTGATTGCCTCACGGTTGGTCTCACGGTTGGCCTGCAGCACTTAGTCCCTGGCCTCTGTCTTTTCTTCCTGGTGTCATGGGGGTTGGAGCGGTGCGTGCGGGGCCCACACCCTATGGGGGGGCTCTCTCCTGGTCGAGTGGCCTTTGTTTGGGTGGTGTGCTACCGCTTCATAGCCACTGCGTGTGGGGCTGCAATCTTCCAGTTATGGGTGCGACCTTCCCCTGCCGTGGACCCCCTCGCCACCCAGGTCAGTGTCAGTGTGGGTGGTATGGCGGCCAGGTGGCTCCACGGCCTCACGGCCTCCTCCGAGGACCGGCCCGCTCACTTCTGGGGTGGGCCTGTTTGGGTGGTGCAGTTCGCGTGTCCTCCTACCTCCATTAGCGTGTCCGCTGTTTGCGTGTGGTGCTCAGCCGCCGCAGGCCTCCCCTGGATGGTGTCTTGTCAGCATGCCCCGCTCGCCGGATGGCATGTGCGTCACTCTCTTCCAGGCTCCTGTGAGATCAGGCTGTTGGCGGGCTCCAGTACGCAGCGCCGCAGCTGCTCATCGCAGGTCCTCCGAGCCACGACTCGTAGGCCCCGTTCAGTCTCCCTGTCACCATCCGCCCCTCCCGCAACGCTGTTTGGGGGGGTGCACGGCTCTCCTTTGCGGCGCCGAGTGTGTCTCACCACGACAGGGGCGCGCAGGTGCGCCGAGGTCAGCCCACGTATCGGAGTGCTGCCGGAGCCTTCCCAGGGGGGCCGCGCTTCTCCTCCCCCTGACACCAGTGGACAGGCGGCGAGCAGGGTACCGCTTCAGTGTCTGCAGGCGGCCATCTTGAAGGCGGGCTGGTTTGGCGCTCGTACAAAGTTCTTCGAGCACCAGCTCGGGGATTTGGATGCGGTTTGAGCTGCTTTCTACCCAGCTTGTGCACGAGGGTGTCCGGCACCCAACAGGAGTGTTCTGGAACCTAATTTAGCCAGAAATCAGGCGTTTTCCTCAGGATGTATGGTGCGGCCACGGGAGCCGGAGAGACTCACGTCTTTCTCATCTCGCTGCTGGCCACGCCACCCTTCCCCAACATTTTGGACTTTGCTGGGGTGTCTGGGTAATAAATTCTGGGTCGATTTGCACAAATCATACCTCTGTGGATTCCCACGGGTGTCCTATTTTTGGAAATGCATGGGGTTCCCTGTTTTCCTTGGTGGCTTGGCCACCCGAGGCCCACATCTGTATGTTGTGCTTGTCTGGAGAAAGTGTCAAATTCAGGTGTCGAAACAGACTTGGGGTTACCTGTATTTTAGGCTTTCCCCTTGGCGCCCAGGTATGTGCACCCACACATGTGAGGGACATTTTCATTGGGACACCTGTGGGAACGTGGGACGGTAGGCCATGTGTTGTTGGCGGCGTGTTTCGATGGGTGCGCCGAGTGAAATGTGCGGAAAATGCATTTTTTCCCCCACATTTTGGACTTTACGGGGGAGTCTGGGTAATAAATTCTGGGCCGAATTGCGCAAATCATACCTCTGCGGATTCCCATGGGTGTCCCTTTTTCGGAAATGCATGGGGTTGCTTGTTTTCCTTGGTGGCTTGGACACCCGAGGCCCATATCTGTATGTTGTGCTTGTCTGGAGAAAGTGTCAAATTCAGGTGTCGAAACAGACTTGGGGTAACCTGTGTTTTAGGCTTTCCCCTTGGCGTCCAGGTAGGTGCACCCACACATGTGATGTGTTGTTTTCATCGGGACAACTCTGGGAACGCGTGACTGTAGGCATGTGTTGTTGGCGGATGTTTCGATGGGTGCACCAAGTGAAATGTGCGGAAAATGTGTTTTTTGCCCACATTTCAGACTTTGCAGGGGTGTCTGGTAACAAATTCTGGGCCGATTTGCGCAAATCATACCTCTGCGGATTCCCACAGGTGTCTTCTTTTTGGAAATGCATGGGGTTCCCTGTTTTCCTTGGCGCCTTGGAAACCCGAGGCCCATATCTGTATGATGTGAGAGTGTGCAATTCAGGTGTGAAAACAGTCTTGGGGTTACTTGTGTTTTAGGCTTTCCCCTTGGTGCCCAGGTAGGTGCACCCACATATGTGAGGTACCGGTTTCCAACAGGACACCTTTGGGAACCCAAGACGGTAGGCCATGTGTTGTTGGCGGCGTGTTTCGATGGGTGCGCCGAGTGAAATGTGCAGAAAATGTTTTTTTTCCCCATCTTTCGGATTTTGCAGGGTTGTCTGGGTAATGAATTTTGGGCTAATTTGAGCTAATCCTACCTCTGCGGATTCCCACGGGTGTCCTCGTTTCTGAAATTCATGGGGTTCCCAGTTTTCCTTGGTGGCTTGGACACCCAAGGCTCATATCGGTATGTTGTGCTTGTCTGGAGAAAGTGTCAAATTGAGGTTTCGAAACAGACTTGGGGTTACCTGTGTTTTAGGATTTCCCCTTGGCGCCCAGGTAGGTGCACCCACAAATGTGAGATACCGTTTTCATCGGTACACCTGTGGGAACGCAGGACGGTAGGCCATGTGTTGTTGGCGGCGTGTTTCGATGGGTGCGCAGAGTGAAATGTGCGGGAAAGGCGTTTTTTCCCCACATTTTGGAATTTGTGGGGGTGTCTGGGTAATAAATTCTGGGCTGATTTGCGCAAATCATACCTCTGCGGATTCCCACGGGTGTCCTCTTTTCGGAAATGCATGGGGTTCCCTGTTTTCCTTGGTGGCTTGGTCACCCGAGACCCATATCTGTATGTTATGCTTGTCTGGAGAAAGTGTCAAATTCAGGTGCCGAAACAGACTTGGGGTTACCTGTGTTTTTTTTTTTTAAACTTTTATTTATTCATTCAGCTTGGTAACACAGATACAGGTGAGCATCAATAGAGCCCTCAGAGGCAAAACAGAGCAATCGGCACATTTCGTATAATACATGCAAACGAGATACATAAAGAAAAGGGTATCAACATATGCACTCGGGGGTCCGTAGAAGGTCGGTATGAGGGCATTTGAGAGACAGCTCAGGGATCACCCAGGGCTGGATTAGGAGAGGGAGCTGGGGATGCGGGATCTGAGTCGGTGTCAATGGAGGACATGAATGAGCGGAACTTCTGCCATATGTCCCTAGGCCTGGAGCAGGCGGGTTGTTGAGCCGCCCATGATTCCTCGGTGTCGGAGGCCCACGTAACCGCTCTGAGCCATTGCGCGTGGGTAGGTGGAATAGGCCGTAGCCAGCAAAGCAGAATTGAACGCACCGCTAGTAGCATACAGAGGCCAGCCAGTTTCCTGGAGTCGCGGTGGAGTTCAGGGAAATCGTGAAATAGGCATTTTGTTGGGGATGGCAGAAAGGGGGTTTCGAGGATGATCGATGTGGTGGAGCAGACCGAGGTCCAGAATTGGATGAGACTAGGGCATGACCAGATCATGTGGATATAATCGGCGTCCTCATGGCCGCATCTAGGGCATCTAGGGGAGGCGTCACTAGAGATGCGGCGTAGCCTGGACGGGGTGTAGTGGTACCTATGGAGCACCTTAAATTGGATCAGTTTGAACCGGGAGTTGAAGGACACCCCGTGGGTCCGTGCACACATGTGGGACCAACGCTCATCGGTTATCTCGAGGTCGAGGTCTGATTCCCAGGAGCGCCGTAGTTTGGCGAAGGTAGGGGGTGCCCTGGTTTGGAGTAAGGTGTATAGTCTGGAGATCTTGCCCCTCGTTGGGTCAGGTGAGGACAATTCGGTGATTGCAGGTTCATCAGGTGGCAGAGTTGGGAAGCATGTGTACTTGTGCTTGAGTACTCTACGTAGAGATGAATACTGAAGCCAGACGGAGGGTTTCCGTCTAAGGGGGGCCGGGAGGTCAGGCCATTCTACAAAATTACCCTGATCGAATATATCGCGCAGCAATTCATAACCCGCCTCAGCCCAAGTGCGGACCACGGAGGGAGGGACTCGCGGGACTCCAGGGAGGAAATTACAAATTGGGAAGTTACCGTGAAAGGGTTGGGTGATGCCCAATATTTGCCAAGATTTGGTCAAGGCCAAGGATGTGCATGTCGCTGGGTCCAGTGAATCTGATATCTCTGGCATTGGCATGAACACGAGAGATCGGATGTCTCGATCGTTGACTGACAGCTTTTCTAGTCTAACGTGGGGAGGGGGGTCTGGTATGTTGAACCAGTGTGCAGTATGTTGGAGTTGAGCCGCCAGCCAGTACTTGAGGAAGTCCGGCGCCCCAAGGCCACCAGCCTCCATTGGGGCAGAGAGGGTCTTGAGCTTAAGGCGGACCGCACCGGAGTGCCAGAGAAAAGAGTTGAGAATGCGTGTCAATGTCCGAAAGAATTCAGAACCAGGCCATAACGGGATATTGGCAAATCTGTACAGGAGTTGGGGGAGTACCACCATCTTCAGTACCCCTATCCTGCCGGCCAAGGAGATCGGGAGTTTGTTCCAGCCCTGTATTTTTATCATAAGGTTTGTGAGGTATGAATGGAAATTATCTTCCAAGACCCGTTCAGTATGACGTGACACCACTACGCCCAGGTAAGTGAATCTAGATTGGGCCCAAGCGAATCCCATGGTATCAGGAGGGGGGAGTGTGCTGGGTGTGAGGGGAAAAAGGGTTGATTTAGAGCAGTTCACCGTGAGACCCGAGATCCGGCCAAAGAGAGCAATGTCTACGAGTATTGGGGTTAAATTAGTTTCGGGGGAGCGGATGTAGAGAAGGGCATCGTCAGCATATAACAAGACTATATCTGAGGAACCGGTGGTACGTAGGCCCCTATGCCCATGGTTTTGGCGAAGCATGTCTGCAAACGGTTCCATTGCCACGGCGAAGATTAAGGGCGAGAAGGGGCAGCCTTGTCTGGTGCCCCGAGCTATTTGGAATAGAGGGGAGCAGTGGTCCTCAGTCCGAACCCTGGCGACAGGGTTGGAGTAAAGTAATCTGACCCAGGATACGAAGGTGGGACCAAATTTACATTTATCTAGTACCCGCCAGAGGTAATTCCACGAGACTGAATCGAAAGCTTTTTGCATGTCTAGGGTCGCGGCCACCGCGTGTATACCCGGGTTCACTCTACTTATGATATTAAAGAGGCGTCTCAGATTTAAGGAGGTGGAGCGGCCCGGGATGAACCCAGCTTGATCAGGGTGGATGATATGTGGCATGTAGGGAACCAGACGTAAAGCGAGTGATTTGGCGAAAATCTTAACGTCGCAGTTGATCAGTGAAAGCGGGCGGTAAGAGCCGCATTGAGTGGGGGATTTGTTAGGTTTTAGTAGGACTGTTATGGTGGCTTCGCGGAGTGAAGGGGGAAACTGGCCCGCCTCCACCGACTCTTCCCAAAGGGATACCAGGTGGGGGAGCAGGAGTGATTTGAAATGTTTATAAAACTCAACAGGAATACCATCTGAGCCTGGGGTCTTACCCGAGGATAGAGAGTCGATAGCATTCGAGAACTCCTCAGGGGTAAATGGATTCTCGAGGGATCCGACGGTGTCGAGAGAGAGGACCGAGAGTGGGAGTCCATCAAGATAAGCATCGATCTCTGAATCGGTGGCGTTGTCCGAGTGTGCATATAGGGATTGGTAGAAGGAGAGGAATTCCGCATTGACATCCCCGGGGGAGGTGGCCATGGATCCATCGGGCCTTTGAATTCCGGGAATGGGTGGGGAACCAAACTCATGGCGGAGGAGTCTAGCCAGGAGACGGCCAGGGCGTTCGCCCTCACCATACCTCCTCGCCCGCCCAGGATTATCAAGAAACCTCAGCTCGCGGTCCGCGAGGGCGCGGAAGGTGTCCAATTCAGTGCCAATGAGCGCGAGGGTTACAGAGGTTGGGACAAGGGAATACCGAGCTTCCAGTGAAGATAACGTGGCCTCGCTCTCGGCGATTTCCCTACGAATGGTTTTGAGGATACCACTTTCCTTGGAGAGGGCGATGCCCCTGATGTAGACCTTAAAGGACTCCCAAAGGGTGGCCTGTGAGGACACGGAGTTGGCATTGATCTCGAAGAACTCCTCGATCGCCGACTCCAACTCAGAGCTAAATACCGGATCGAGTAGGGAATGCGGTTTCATTTTCCAGCATCTGGATCGACCCCCATCCGGGCCCCAGCATAGTGTGACAGTCACAGGGGAATGGTCAGATAGGGTCCTGGGGAGAATCGCCATGCCAGATACACTCCTTATTAGTCCATCGGACACCAACCACCTATCAATCCGAGAAAAGGAATCGTGAACCGAGGAATAGAAGGAATAAGAGCGGGAATCAGGGTAGAGAAGCCTCCATGCGTCAAATAGGGACAACCGGGGAAGAGAGGAGAGTGTAGTGTAAGCTTCCCTGGAGAGTTGACGGGGTCTGGAGCCAGATCTGTCCAGATCCACGTCGAATATTGTATTGAAATCCCCTCCCCAGAGAATCGGTACCAGAGGGAAGCCATCTAAGAGGGTTATGAGATCAGAGTAGAATCCGGGATCATCAATGTTGGGACCGTATATATTCAACAGGACTACTTCCTTATTCTGTAGGGTACCATGGAGTAGAACGTATCTGCCCAGGGGGTCTATAATCGTGGCGATGGGGCTGTATCTAAGGTTTCTGTGAATAAGGGTCATAACTCCACGGCTCTGGGTAGAATAGGTGGTATAGTACCTTTGGGGACCCCAAGTTTTAGCAAATTTTTCGCAGTATTCTGCACATGCATGTGTCTCCTGAAGGAAGAGGATTTTTGTCCCGTGTCGTTCGGCTTGGAGTTGTAGTAGCCTCATTTTCTTATAATTGCCCAATCCTCGAATGTTCCAGCTCATAAATGTCAGGGTTTCCTCACTCGACCCCCCGGGTATAGCCATGGAGAAATACGGGTGGGTGGAAATGTGCTCCCCAAGGACGGTGCCTATAGTGGACCAGTCCAAAACACCGACGGGGCCACGATGTTGCGGGCTCTGCCCTTTCTGCGAATACCAAGCTGTTTTTAACTTTTAACCCCGGTCCCCCCACCCCCTCCCACATCCCTCCCCCAAACGAAGGGATGAACAACCCATACCCAAACAACCAGAACAAACATGATGGCATCAACGCCTGGGGGGCCTGTGTGACGGCCTGGCGGCGATGCTCCGAACATGAGGCAATTTCAGGATAAACATAAAGCCCACAAGTATAACCCGCTCCCGCCCAGGGGCGGGCCACATGGGTGACGGTGGGGGAGTGGACAGCATGTGGTGAACCAAGAGAACAGTAGTAAAAGAGTACATGTGTCCGATCAACTGGACCGGGAAGCAAATTAGCACAATTACGAGAGCTGAAAGGGAATCCCAAAGAAGGTGAGCAAGGGGAGAAGAAGCATTTGACGGGCAACCAGGGCCCAACCAGGAGGGGGGTGGGGCGAACAAGAGATTGCCCAGGCACCCGGCCATGTTGTGATAAGTCAGTGAATCCGGGGGTAACAATCCGAGTGAACAACAACAGCAGTGATACCCACACTTTTTGTCAATAGTGAGAATGAGACATTAAACAGGAAACTTATCAAGTATTAACGGAGTGACTGAAGCGCAAACAAGAAATGAGGCAGGGATAGACGGTGTCCGTTCAACAGTTAGAGCGACCTGTGTCGAGCTAGTACCAGTGACTTGCACGAAAATGTTTCAGCCGGGAAAGTGTTCATCGATAAACCTGGATGCCTCCTCGGGTAACGTGAAGAAGTAAACCCGGTTTGAGTGTTCGATGCGCAGTTTAGCGGGGTATAACATGGCATATTTAACCTGGAGGTCGCGCAGCCTTTTCTTCACTGCCAGGAAAGTTTTTCGTTCACGTTGGACTGACACAGAGAAATCCGGGTATAGGTGGATCCTGGCTGCGCCCAGGAGATGGTCCCCCTTGGCCCTTGCTGCCCTAAGGAGTGCATCGCGGTCGCGAAAGTTTAAGACCCTGGCTATGATCGGTTGTGGGGGTGCTCCAGGTCTGGGCTTCGCTGCAAGCGATCGATGGGCTCTTTCGACCGCGAACTGCGGGGAGAGTTTAGGGGAGTCAAGGAGTTGGAGCAGCATGCCCTCCACGTAATCCTCCATGGGTTCATGTATATTATCCTCTGGCACCCCAATTATGCGGAGGTTGTTGCGCCTCGAGCGGGATTCGAGGTCCTCATTCTTTTTCTCCACCTCCGTAATGCGGGTAGACAGCGTGGAGACCTCTGCTGGGAGGGAACCCAGAGCATCCTCGGCGGTGCCCACTCGCGTCTCGATCTCGGCGACACGACTATCAGTCCTCTCCATGTGTGCTTTGATGGAGGAGATCGTGCCGTTCATGTCATCGAGCTTACTATGAATCGTGGTGAACCCCTCTCGGATAAACTCCATTATTTCTGGGAATCGGACGGTTCCGACACCGGTGAGGGGGAGGACTCCCGGGGACGGCGCCTCAGCTACGGGGGTCCCCGAGGGTTTCGTGAAGATATTGATCGAGGATTGTTTCTTGCCAGTCCGTGTCGACATCTCGCCGGTAGGGGGGACAACCAAGTTCAGCAGAGAGGGAGTAGGGCCACAAGGGGAGACACCGGGGTTGTCCAGGAGACGTGTGAGGGGGAGGCCCGGGCAGGGTGCCAGAGAGGCAGGAATATGGCGTCTCCGATTGGGGTCCCGCCGGAGCACGAGGGAGCCGGTGAACGCCGAGCGGGTCCGAGCACCTGACTGTAAAGTCCGTAGGGGTGGTCAAGGTTCGGGTGATAGTGACCAGTAGTGGAGGCAGAAGTGGCCAGGGTCGTAGACGTTGATCTGGTGTAGTGGAACACCACAATAGGAGGCAATGAGATGGGTGGTATACGGTGCAGATCCCTGAAGGCAAGTGGAGGGGCCCCAGCGTGGCCCTGAAGTTAGGGTCACCAGTCAGGAGGTTCGGCGGGTGAGTACAGGATATCTCCGTATAGACAGATAGACGTGCCGGCTACCCCATCAAGCAGGACTGAAAAGGAGTTGGTGGCTAGGGGAGAAGCCAATGGAGAGGAATGCCACTGTGAAACGCAGTGAAGCGGTCAGTGGAAGTAGGGCATCAAGGGAAGCTGGGGTCTCCGGAGCAGTGGAACCAGGAATGTTGGTGGTTGGTGGCCACAGTGCACTCAGGTGCGGGAGGAGAAGCAGCCAAGGGTGATCCAGACCTCCAGCCGTGGGCCAAGAGAAACGTTTATGGTGCAGTAGATTGGGCCTGAGTAGAACTTGAGGTGCATCCACAACGTGCCAGGGGGCCCAGGAGATACCCGCGGCCCCAGGGGTATAAAAGTAGTAGAGGTGAGGACCGGGGCACAGGGCGACTCACCGCATGAAGGAGCAGAGGCTCAATTGAATACAGCACGCCGCCCAGGGCGGGGCAGCGGAGCGAAACGCTCTGGATTCCGGTGCGGGGACCCTTTGATGTAGGGGACAAGGCCAGTGGTGCTCGTAGCAGGCGGGAAAGGGCGAAATCCCAGAGCGAGCAGAGTGCCCCACACCCGCAGAGGGCCGCGAGCCGCCTGTCCCCAGCGCGGCTCCTCGGACAGGAGCGGGGCCTGGGTAGGGACCACCCCCACCGCGGGTCCGGTGATATGCAGCACGCCGCCCAGGACGGGAGCAGCGGAGCGGAGCGCTCTGGAGGCCGGGTCGGGAGTCTGCAGGAATCGACGAACGGCGCCAGCCGCCCTCGTAGCAGGCGGGGGAGGGCGAGCGCGAGAGCGAGTGTAGCGCCCCTCCCCCTCAGTAGGCCACGAGCCGCGGGATTCCAATGCGATCCCACGGATCAAAGTGCGGGGCCAGGGAGGCACCCGCTCCCGCCCAGCCTGCGGCGGTTCGTATCTCCGCAGCAGGAGTGGCACCGAGGGCGGCACTTGGACTGCAGGTGCCCGGATTCCCCAGCAGCCCCTCTGGGGTATCGGATGAACGTGGCGTGGGGGCAAACAGGAGAATTCAGTCAGGAAGGTGCCTCGCAGGTCGGAGCCGAAGATCAGGCGGCCATCTTCACTGAGCGCAACAGCGCCCCCCCGGGTTACCTGTGTTTTAAGCTTTCCCCTTGGCGCCCAGGTAGAGGCACTCACACATGTGAGGTACCATTTTCATCAGTACACCTGTGGGAACATGGGACGGTAGGCCATGTGTTGTTCGCGGCGTGGTTCGATGAGTGCGCAGAGTGAAATGTGAGGAAAATGCATTTTTTCCCCCACATTTCTGACTTTGAGAAGGTATCTGGGTAATAAATTGTGGGCCGATTTGCGCAATTCATACCTCTGAGGATTCCCACAGGAGTCCTCTTTCCGAAATGCATGGGGTTCCCTGTTTCCCTTGGGGGCTTGGACACGCAAGGCCCATATCTGTATGTTGTGCGTGTCTGGAGAATTTGTCAAATTCAGGTTTCGAAACAGACTTGGGGTTACCTGTGTTTTAGGCTTTTCCCTTGGCGCCCAGGTAGGTGCACCCACACATGCGAGGTACCATTTTCATTGGGACACATGTGGGAACGCGGGACGCTAGGCCATGTGTTGTTGGCGGCGTGTTTCGATGGGTGCGCCGAGTGAAATGTGCAGAAAATGCGTTTTTTTCCCCCACATTTTGGAGTTTGTGGGGGAGTCTGGGTTATACATTCTGGGCCGATTTGCGAAAATCATACCTCTGCGGATTCCCACGGGTGTCCTATTTTTGGAAATGCATGGGGTTCCTTGTTTTCCTTGGTGGCTTTGACACCCGAGGCCCACATCTGTATGTTGTGCTTGTCTGGAGAAAGTGTCAAATTCAGGTGTCGAAACAGACTTGGGGTTACCTGTATTTTAGGCTTTCCCCTTGGCGCCCAGGTATGTGCACCCACACATGTGAGGGACATTTTCATTGGGACACCTGTGGGAACGTGGGACGGTAGGCCATGTGTTGTTGGCGGCGTGTTTCGATGGGTGCGCCGAGTGAAATGTGCAGAAAATGCATTTTTTCCCCCACATTTTGGACTTTACGGGGGAGTCTGGGTAATAAATTCTGGGCCGATTTGCGCAAATCATACCTCTGCGGATTCCCATGGGTGTCCCTTTTTCGGAAATGCATGGGGTTGCTTGTTTTCCTTGGTGGATTGGACACCCGAGGCCCATATCTGTATGTTGTGCTTGTCTGGAGAAAGTGTCAAATTCAGGTGTCGAAACAGACTTGGGGTAACCTGTGTTTTAGGCTTTCCCCTTGGCGTCCAGGTAGGTGCACCCACACATGTGAGGTATTGTTTTCATTGGGACAACTCTGGGAACGCGGGACTGTAGGCATGTGTTGTTGGCGGATGTTTCGATGGGTGCACCAAGTGAAATGTGCGGAAAATGTGTTTTTTGCCCACATTTCAGACTTTGCAGGGGTGTCTGGGTAACAAATTCTGGGCCGATTTGCGCAAATCATACCTCTGCAGATTCCCACGGCTGTCTTCTTTTTGGAAATGCATGGGGTTCCCTGTTTTCCTTGGTGCCTTGGATACCCAAGGCCCATATCTGTATGATGTGAGAGTGTGCAATTCAGGTGTGAAAACAGTTTTGGGGTTACTTGTGTTTTATGCTTTGCCCTTGGCGCCCAGGTAGGTGCACCGACACATGTGAGGTACCGTTTTCACCAGGACACCTTTGGGAACCCGGGACGGTAGGCCATGTGTTGTTGGCGGTGTGTTTCGATGGGTGCGCCGAGTGAAATGTGCAGAAAATGTGTTTTTTCCCCACCTTTCGGACTTTGCGGGGTTATCTGGGTAAAGAATTCTGGGCCGATTTGAGCTAATCCTACCTCTGCGGATTCCCACGGGTGTCCTCTTTTCCGAAATGCATGGGGTTCCCAGTTTTCCTTGTTGGCTTGGACACCCAAGGCCCATATCTGTATGTTGTGCTTGTCTGGAGAAAGTGTCAAATTCAGGTGTCGAAACAGACTTGGGGTTACCTGTATTTTAGGCTTTCCCATTGGCGCCCAGGTAGGTGCACCCACACATGTTAGGGACGTTTTCATTGGGACACCTGTGGGAACATTGGACGGTAGTCCATGTGTTGTTGGCGGCGTGTTTCGATGGGTGTGCCGAGTGAAATGTGCGGGAAATGCGTTTTTTCCCCACATTTTGGACTTTGCAGGGGAGTCGGGGTAATAAATTCTGGGCCGATTTGCGCAAATCATACCTCTGCAGATTCCCACGGGTGTGCTTTTTTCGGAAATGCATGGGGTTGCCTGTTTTCCTTGGTGGCTTGGATACCCGAGGCCCATATCTGTTTGTTGTGCTTGTCTGGAGAAAGTGTCAAATTCAGGTGTCGAAACAGACTTGGGGTGACCTGTGTTCCAGGCTTTCCCCTTGGCGTCCAGGTAGGTGCACCCACACATGTGAGGTTTTGTTTTCATCGGGACAACTCTGGGAACGCGGGACAGTAGGCATGTGTTGTTGGCGGGTGTTTTGATGGGTGCGGCAAGTGAAATGTGCGGAAAATGTGTTTTTTGCCACATTTCAGACTTTGCAGGGGTGTCTGGGTATTAAATTCTGGGCCGATTTGCGCAAATCATACCTCTGCGGATTCCCACGGGTTTCCTTTTTTTCGGAACTGCATGGGGTTGCCTGTTTTCCTTGGTGGCTTGGACAACCGAGGCCCATATCTGTATGTTGTGCTTGTTTGGAGAAAGTGTCAAATTCAGGTGTCGAAACAGACTTGGGGTAACCTGTGTTTTAGGCTTTCCCCTTGGCGTCCAGGTAGGTGCACCCACACTTGTGAGGTATTGTTTTCATCGGGACAACTCTGGGAACGCGGGACGGTAGGCATGTGTTGTTGGCAGATGTTTCGATGGGTGAGCCAAGTGAAATGTGCGGAAAATGTGTTTTTTGCCCACATTTCAGACTTTGCAGTGGCGTCTGGGTAACAAATTCTAGGCCGATTTGCGCAAATATACCTCTGTGGATTCCCACAGATGTCCTATTTTTGGAAATGCATGGGGTTCCCTGTTTTCCTTGGTGGCTTGGACACCCAAGGCCCATATCTGTGTGTTGTGCTTGTCTGGAGAAAGTGTCAAATTCAGGTGTCGAAACAGACTTGGGGTTACCTGTGTTTTAGGTTTTCCCCTTGGCGCCCAGGTAGGTTCACCCACACATGTGAGGTACCTTTTTCATCGGTACACCAGTGGGAACGCAGGACGGTAGGCCATGTGTTGTTGGCAGTGTGTTTCGATGGGTGCGCAGAGTGAAATGTGCGGGAAATGAGTTTTTTCCGCACATTTCAGACTTTGTGGGGGTGTCTGGGTAATAAATTCTGGGCTGATTTGCGCAAATCATACCTCTGCGGATTCCCACGGGTGTCCTCTTTTCGGAAATGCATGGGGTTCCCTGTTTTCCTTGGTGGCTTGGACACCCGAGACCCATATCTGTATGTTGTGCTTGTCTGGAGAAAGTGTCAAATTCAGGTGTCAAAACAGACTTGGGGTTACCTGTGTTTTAGGCTTTCCCCTTGGCGCCCAGGTAGATGCACTCACACATGTGAGGTACCATTTTCATCAGTACACCTGTGGGAACATGGGACGGTAGGCCATGTGTTGTTCGCGGCGTGGTTCGATGAGTGCGCCGAGTGAAATGTGAGGAAAATGCATTTTTTCCCCCACATTTCAGACTTTGCGGGGGTATCTGGGTAATAAATTGTGGGCCGATTTGCGCAAATCATAGCTCTGCGGATTCCCACAGGTGTCCTCTTTCCGAAATGCATGGGGTTCCCTGTTTTCCTTGGGGGCTTGGACACCCAAGGCCCATATCTGTATGTTGTGCGTGTCTGGAGAATTTGTCAAATTCAGGTGTCGAATCAGACTTGGGGTTACCTGTGTTTTAGGCTTTTCCCTTGGCGCCCAGATAGGTGCACCCACACATGCGAGGTACCGTTTTCATTGGGACACGTGTGGGAACGCGGGACGCTAGGCTATGTGTTGTTGGCGGCGTGTTTCGATGGGTGCGCCGAGTGAAATGTGCAGAAAATGCATTTTTTTTCCCCCACATTTTGGATTTTGCGGGGGAGTCTGGGTAATACATTCTGGGCCGATTTGCGCAAATCATACCTCTGCAGATTCCCACGGGTGTCCTTTTTTCGGAAATGCATGGGGTTGCCTGTTTTCCTTGGTGGCTTGGACACCCGAGGCCCACATCTGTATGTTGTGCTTGTCTGAAGAAAGTGTCAAATTCAGGTGTCGAAACAGACTTGGGGTTACCTGTATTTTAGGCTTTCCCCTTGGCGCCCAGGTAGGTGCACCCACACATGTGAGGTACGTTTTCATTGGGACACCTGTGGGAATGCGGGACGGTTGGCCATGTGTTGTTGGCGGCGTGTTTCGATTGGGTGCGCCGAGTGAAATGTGCGGAAAATGTGTTTTTTACCCCACATTTTGGACTTTACAGGGGAGTCGGGTCATAAATTCTGGGCCGAATTGCGCAAATCATACCTCTGCGGATTCCCATGGGTGTCCTTTTTTCGGAAATGCATGGGGTTGCCTGTTTTCCTTGGTGGCTTGGACAGCCGAGGCCCATATCTGTATGTTGTGCTTGTCTGGAGAAAGTGTCAAATTCAGGTGTCGAAACAGACTTGGGGTAACCTGTGTTTTAGGCTTTCCCCTTGGCGTCCAGGTAGGTGTACCCACACATGTGAGGTATTGTTTTCATCGGGACAACTCTGGGAACGTGGGACTGTAGGCATGTGTTGTTGGCGGTGTGTTTCGATGGGTGCGCCGAGTGAAATGTGCAGAAAATGTGTTTTTTTCCCCACCTTTCGGACTTTGCGGGGTTATCTGGGTAAAGAATTCTGGGCCGATTTGAGCTAAACCTACCTCTGCGGATTCCCACGGGTGTCCTCTTTTCCGAAATGCATGGGGTTCCCAGTTTTCCTTGGTGGCTTGGACACCCAAGGCCCATATCTGTATGTTGTGCTTGTCTGGAGAAAGTGTCAAATTCAGGTGTCGAAACAGACTTGGGGTTACCTGTATTTTAGGATTTCCCCTTGGCGCCCAGGTAGGTGCACCCACAAATGTTAGGTATGTTTTCATTGGGACACCTGTGGGAACGTTGGACGGTAGGCCATGTGTTGTTGGTGGCGTGTTTCGATGGGTGCGCCGAGTGAAATGTGCGGAAAATGCGTTTTTCTCCCCACATTTTGGACTTTGCGGGGGAGTCGGGGTAATAAATTCTGGGCCAATTTGTGCAAATCATACCTCTGCGGATTCCCACGAGTGTCCTCTTTTCGGAAATGCATGGGGTTCCCTGTTTTCCTTGGTGGCTTGGACACCCGAGACCCATATCTGTATGTTGTGCTAGTCTGGAGAAAGTGTCGAATTCAGGTGTCGAAACAGACTTGGGGTTACCTGTGTTTTAGGCTTTCCCCTTGGCGCCCAGGTAGATGCACTCACACATGTGAGGTACCATTTTCATCAGTACACCTGTGGGAACATGGGACGGTAGGCCATGTGTTGTTCGCGGCGTGGTTCGATGAATGCGCCGAGTGAAATGTGAGGAAAATGCATTTCTTCCTCCACATTTCGGACTTTGCGGGGGTATCTGGTTAATAAATTGTGGGCAGATTTGCGCAAATCATACCTCTGCGGATTCCCACAGGCGTCCTCTTTCCGAAATGCATGGGGTTCCCTGTTTTCCTTGGGGGCTTGGACAACCAAGGCCCATATCTGTATTATGTGCGTGTCTGGAGAATTTGTCAAATCCAGGTGTCGAAACAGACTTGGGGTAACCTGTGTTTTAGGCTTTCCCCTTGGCGTCCAGGTAGGTGCACCCACACTTGTGAGGTATTGTTTTCATTGGGACAACTCTGGGAACGCGGGACGGTAGGCATGTGTTGTTGGCAGATGTTTCGATGGGTGAGCCAAGTGAAATGTGCGGAAAATATGTTTTTTGCCCACATTTCAGACTTTGCAGTGGCGTCTGGGTAACAAATTCTAGGCCGATTTGCGCAAATATACCTCTGTGGATTCCCACAGGTGTCCTATTTTTGGAAATGCATGGGGTTCCCTGTTTTCCTTGGTGGCTTGGACACCCAAGGCCCATATCTGTGTGTTGTGCTTGTCTGGAGAAAGTGTCAAATTCAGGTGTCGAAACAGACTTGGGGTTACCTGTGTTTTAGGTTTTCCCCTTGGCGCCCAGGTAGGTTCACCCACACATGTGAGGTACCTTTTTCATTGCGACACCTGTGGGAACGCAGGACGGTAGGCCATGTATTGTTGGTGGCGTGTTTAAATGGGTGCGGCGAGTGAAATGTGAGGAATAGGCATTTTGTCCCATATTTCGGACTTTGCGGGGGTGTCTGGGTAATAAATTCTCGGCCGATTTGCGCAAATCATACCTCTGCAGATTCCCAGGGGTGTCCTCTTTTCGGAAATTCATGGGGTTCCTTGTTTTCCTTGGTGGCTTGTACACCCGAGGCCCATTTCTGTATGTTGTTCTTGTCTGGAGAAAGTTTCAAATTCAGGTGTCGAAACGGACTTGGGGTTACCTGTGTTTTAGGCTTTACCCTTGGCGCCCAGGTAGGTGCACCCACACATGTGAGGTACCATTTTCATCAGTACACCTGTGGGAACCCGGGACGGTAGGCCATGTGTTGTTGGCGGCGTGTTTCGATGGGTTCGCCGAGTGAAATGTGCAGAAAATGCATTTTTTCCCCAACATTTTGGACTTTGCCGGGGTGTCTGGGTAATAAATTCTGGGTCGATTTGTGCAAATCATACCTCTGCGCATTCCCACGGGTGTCCTATTTTTGAAAATGCATGGGGTTCCCTGTTTTCCTTGGTGGCTTGGACACCCGAGGCCCACAACTGTATGTTGTGCTTGTCTGGAGAAAGTGTCAAATTCAGGTGTCGAAACAGACTTGGGGTTACCTGTATTTTAGGCTTTCCCCTTGGCGCCCAGGTATGTGCACCCACACATGTGAGGTACATTTTCATTGGGACACCTGTGGGAACGCGGGATGGTAGGCCATGTGTTGTTGGCGGCGTGTTTCGATGGGTGCGCGGAGTGAAATGTGCGGAAAATGCATTTTTTCCCCACATTTTGGACTTTACGGGGGAGTCTGGGTAATAAATTCTGGGCCGATTTGCGCAAATTATACCTCTGCGGATTCCCATGGGTGTCCTTTTTTTGGAAATGCATGGGATTGCCTGTTTTCCTTGGTGGCTTGGACACCCGAGGCCCATATCTGTATGATGTGCTTGTCTGGAGAAAGTGTCAAATTCAGGTGTCGAAACAGACTTGGGGTTACCTGTGTTTTAGGCTTTCCTCTTGGCGCCCAGGTAGGTGCACCCACACATGTGAGGTACCATTTTCATTGGGACACCCGAGGGAACGCGGAACGCTAGGCCATGTGTTGTTGGCAGCGTGTTTCGATGGGTGCGCCGAGTGAAATGTGCGGAAAATGTGTTTTTTTTCCCCACATTTTGGACTTCGCGGGGGAGTCTGGGTAATACATTCTGGGCCGATTTGCGCAAATCATACCTCTGCAGATTCCCACGGGTGTCCTTTTTTAGGAAATGCATGGGGTTGCCTGTTTTCCTTGGTGGCTTGGACACACCGAGGCCCATATCTGTATGTTGTGCTTGTCTGGAGAAAGTGTCAAATTCAGGTGTTGAAACAGACTTGGGGTTACCTGTATTTTAGGCTTTCCCCTTGGCGCCCAGGTAGGTGCACCCACACATGTGAGGTACGTTTTCATTGGGACACCTGTGGGAAAGCGGGACGGTAGGCCATGTGTTGTTGGCGGCGTGTTTCGATTGGGTGAGTCGAGTGAAATGTGCGGAAAATGTGTTTTTTCCCCACATTTCAGACTTTGTGGGGGTATTTGGGTAATAAATTCTGGGCTGATTTGCGCAAATCATACCTCTGCGGATTCCCACGGGTGTCCTCTTTTCGGAAATGCATGGGGTTCCCTGTTTTCCTTGGTGGCTTGGACACCCGAGACCCATATCTGTATGTTGTGCTTGTCTGGAGAAAGTGTCAAATTCAGGTGTCAAAACAGACTTGGGGTTACCTGTGTTTTAGGCTTTCCCCTTGGCGCCCAGGTAGATGCACTCACACATGTGAGGTACCATTTTCATCAGTACACCTGTGGGAACATGGGACGGTACGCGATGTGTTGTTCGCGGCGTGGTTCGATGAATGCGCCGAGTGAAATGTGAGGAAAATGCATTTCTTCCTCCACATTTCGGACTTTGCGGAGGTATCTGGTTAATAAATTGTGGGCCGATTTGCGCAAATCATACCTCTGCGGATTCCCACAGGTGTCCTCTTTCCGAAATGCATGGGGTTCCCTGTTTTCCTTGGGGGCTTGGACAACCAAGGCCCATATCTGTATTATGTGCTTGTCTGGAGAAAGTGTCAAATTCAGGTGTCGAAACAGACTTGGGGTTACCTGTGTTTTAGGCTTTCCCCATGGCGCCCAGGTAGGTGCACCCACACATGTGAGGTCCGTTTTCATTGGGACACCTGTGGGAACGCTGGACGGTAGGCCATGTGTTGTTGGCGGCGTGATTCGATTGGGTGCGCCGAGTGAAATGTGCGGAAAATGTGTTTTTTACCCCACATTTTGGACTTTACGGGGTAGTCGGGTCATAAATTCTGGGCAAAAATTGCGCAAATCATACCTCTGCGGATTCCCATGGGTGTCCTTTTTTCGGAAATGCATTGGGTTGCCTGTTTTCCTTGGTGGTTTGGACAGCCGAGGCCCATATCTGTATGTTGTGCTTGTCTGGAGAAAGTGTCAAATTCAAGTGTCGAAACAGACTTGGGGTAACCTGTGTTTTAGGCTTTCCCCTTGGCGTCCAAGTCGGTGCACCCACACATGTGAGGTATTGTTTTCATCGGGACAACTCTGGGAACGCGGGACTGTAGGCTTGTGTTGTTGGCGGTGTGTTTCGATGGGTGCGCCGAGTGAAATGTGCAGAAAATGTGTTTTTTTCCCCACATTTCGGACTTTGCAGGGTTATCTGGGTAAAGAATTCTGGGCCGATTTGAGCTAATCCTACCTCTGCGGATTCCCACGGGTGTCCTCTTTTCCGAAATGCATGGGGTTCCCAGTTTTCCTTGGTGGCTTGGACACCCAAGGTCCATATCTGTATGTTGTGCTTGTCTGGAGAAAGTGTCAAATTCAGGTGTCGAAACAGACTTGGGGTTACCTGTATTTTAGGATTTCCCCTTGGCGCCCAGGTAGGTGCACCCACACATGTTAGGTATGTTTTCATTGGGACACCTGTGGGAACGTTGGACGGTAGGCCATGTGTTGTTGGCGGCGTGTTTCGATGGGTGCGCCGAGTGAAATGTGCGGAAAATGCGTTTTTCTCCCCACATTTTGGACTTTGCGGGGGAGTCGGGGTAATAAATTCTGGGCCGATTTGCGCAAATCATACCTCTGCGGATTCCCACGGGTGTCCTCTTTTCCGAAATGCATGGGGTTCCCTGTTTTCCTTGGGGGCTTGGACACCCAAGGCCCACATCTGTATGTTGTGTTTGTCTGAAGAAAGTGTCAAATTCAGGTGTCGAAACAGATTCGGGGTTACCTGTATTTTAGGCTTTCCCCTTGGCGCCCAGGTAGGTGCACCCACACATGTGAGGTACGTTTTCATTGGGACACCTGTGGGAATGCGGGACGGTTGGCCATGTGTTGTTGGCGGCGTGTTTCGATTGGGTGCGCCGAGTGAAATGTGCGGAAAATGTGTTTTTTACCCCACATTTTGGACTTTACGGGGTAGTCGGGTCATAAATTCTGGGCTGAATTGCGCAAATCATACCTCTGCGGATTTCCCATGGGTGTCCTTTTTTCGGAAATGCATGGGGTTGTCTGTTTTCCTTGGTGGCTTGGACAGCCGAGGCCCATATCTGTATGTTGTGCTTGTCTGGAGAAAGTGTCAAATTCAGGTGTCGAAACAGACTTGGGGTAACCTGTGTTTTAGGCTTTCCCCTTGGCGTCCAGGTAGGTGCACCCACACATGTGAGGTATTGTTTTCATCGGGACAACTCTGGGAACGCGGGACTGTAGGTATGTGTTGTTGGCGGTGTGTTTCAATGGGTGCGCCGAGTGAAATGTGCAGAAAATGTGTTTTTTTCCCCACCTTTCGGACTTTGCGGGGTTATCTGGGTAAAGAATTCTGGGCCGATTTGAGCTAATCCTACCTCTGCGGATTCCCACGGGTGTCCTCTTTTCCAAAATGCATGGGGTTCCCAGTTTTCCTTGGTGGCTTGGACAGCCGAGGCCCATATCTGTATGTTGTGCTTGTCTGGAGAAAGTGTCAAATTCAGGTGTCGAAACAGACTTGGGGTTACCTGTATTTTAGGATTTCCCCTTGGCGCCCAGGTAGGTGCACCCACACATGTTAGGTATGTTTTCATTGGGACACCTGTGGGAACGTTGGACGGTAGGCCATGTGTTGTTGGCGGCGTGTTTCGATGGGTGCGTGTTAGGCAGAAACCTGTGCAGTTCCCTTGGGGAACACTGCAAAAGATTTAAGACTACAGGTAGAGCAGTAAACCCCTTTGGTAGCAGTCTGTACCACCCAGATTTACCTGGTAGCTGTGGCTGAGCAGTCAGACTTCTCTCAAGAAGAGTTAGGCAGTATGCAAAGTATACACAATATGTGCCAAAACACAATAGCACAAGCAAACACTGACCAGAGCTTGGTTTCAAAAGTATATAGTTATTTATTTAAAAACACATAAGTTAAAAACACTCTAGCAAAATATAGTAAACACTTCAAACACAGTTATAATGAAAGTAGATTCAATCCTTTCTCCTATCTAGACAACTCTAGGTTAACACCACTTAATTAAAACAGAGGTGAGTGCTTAACGTTAGATGACACTCTAGTAGTTTCCAAGAAAGGGAGAGAAAAAGCAGAAATAGGTTAGACACACCACTCTAAGGTCCAGAACACTTGCAATAGGCTTAAAGAAGAATAAAGTCACAGGTGAGCAAAAGTCACTAGGCAGGGCCCACTCTTAGAGTAGCCGGAGCGAAAATGTGCCCAAGATCACACTGTTAGTTAGAGATTCAAAGTCTTGCAAAGAGTCAAAAAGAGTTTAGAGTGGCTCAGAAAGTTTAGCCAAAGTGTCCCAGGCACTCCCAGGTTCGAAAGCCGGGGACTAAATCTACCCCGTACAGTCGGTGGCAAGGGAAGCCAGGCGGAACACAGTACCTTAAGCGGGAAGGATCCTCCAGCGGGGGCAGTTGTTCCAGGCAGTGACAGCAAGGCTCGACGTCGGTCAGGGGAGAAGAATATCTCGCTGAAGAGCAGAAGAGAAAGGTCGTAGCACTGCCCGGGAAGAAACCAGCCGCGGAGTCCTCCGGTTAAAGGGTTGGTACCGACTTTCGCGGTATGGGGGTAAAGTGTGGTATTCCGGATGCCGGGGTGCTTGGCACAGGCAAGGCGGCCACGAGATACCTCAAAAGAACGGAAAGAAGGCGAAAACTGGTTGTCCCCACCAGTCAAGGGAAGGAGCCACTCCGTTAAGAGTTCTCCTCGGTCGTCGGGAAAAAGTGGTGAGACGGTTCAGCAGGGCTCCACCGGGTGGTGTCGTCGAAGCAGGTCGGCTCAGCTCTTCCCTCGTCGGATTCTTGGTCCTGTGGCGACTTCTGAAGTCCCAGTCCCCAAAGCCCTGCTTTTATGCAACAAGCCCCCATTCACCCAGCCTAGCTGTCACTCAAACATGCTAAGTGGTGAGCCGGGCGGCTCACCACTTGGGCCAATCAGGACGGAGTGCGACTTGAGTTACCAAGGTAACTCAGTCCAGGGTGCCTAAATCCCCCTCCACCCCTCCTAAGTACCCCAGACAGAGTGGCACCACTTTGGAGGGCTTCTGTGGAGAAGCCCGCCAAAAGTGGAACAAAGGGCTCCACTTTGGGTCAGAGTTACAGAGGCGAACACCAACGCCATTTTAGAATCAAGTTTTGGCAAAAAGTCCCAACCGGAGTTATAAAAATAAATATATAAACCGGCGGTATGTTTAAGGCTACCGTAAATAAATAATTAAATGTGTTAGCCTAAAACAATGGGAAATCCCATAGGGAAATATTCGCGGTCGAATATAAAAAGTAGTTTCCACTGCCACCAGCCAAAACTCGATCAGGGGGGACGGAGACGTGCCCCCTCGACTAACAGACCCTGGGGCAATCGAATTGCCCCAGCCAGTACGTCCACAATATGATGGTTTGTACTGGTTCTGTTCAGGATTCAAGACTAGCAAAGTCTTTGGTGACTTTACATGCCCTGGGAGACAGTAGTCAGTCCCAGGGTATGGAGTCTATGTTGGGGAGTCCCTAGGACACCCCTGGGTCACGGCACAGAGGGTGCTGTGTGACCCACATCACAAAAATACATGAGGCCCTATGGAGTAAAAGACCCCATAGCCCATTCAACACAAGGTTTAACCAAGAAAACACATTTCAACATGTCCAAGAGTGAGGGTAAAAGAGTCTCACTCTTGGCAGGAGAAAAAAATTAAACCCCAGAAATCCAGCAAAGCTGCTGGGGGACTCACTAGGTAGGGAAATTCAGCCTAAACAGAGAATTCTCCCTAACACTCGCCCCCCCCAGACTAAGGGACAGGAGGATTTAATCCACTCCTGGATGAACCTCATACCTCTAGTCGATGATATACATCCTAGAGAGTCCATCAGCATTTTGATGGTGACACCCTGACCTGTGCTCAATGGTGAAATCAAACCCTTGCAGGCAGATTGACCATCTCAATAGTTTTGGATTTTCCCCCTTCATTTGCATTAACCATCTCAAGGGTTGGTGGTCAGTCTGAATAACAAAAGTAGAACCATACAAGTATGGCCTAAACTTCTTCAGTGCCCACACAATAGCAAAGCATTCTCTTTCGATAGTTGCCCACCTTGTCTCAGGATCCTTCAGTTTCCTACTGATGAAGCAAATGGGGTGCTCCCTACCCTTCTCATCCAGTTGGCTTAGAACTGCACCTATACCTACATTGGAAGCATCAGTTTGTACAATGAAAGGTTGGTGGTAGTCAGGAGCTCTCAATACTGGAGCTTGGCAAAGAGCTCTCTTCAGTTTTTCAAAGGCCTGATTGCACTCCTCATTCCATTTTACCTTTTTAGGGAATTTGGGAGAGGAGATTACATTCAGTGGAGAAGCTATGGTCCCATAGTTCTCAATGAAATTCCTGTAATATCCAGTGAGGCCTAAAAAAGCTCTCACTTGGGTTTGAGTAGTTGGTGTTGTCCAATTTTGCACAGCTTCAATCTTGCTGGGCAAAGGCCTGATTTCTCCACCTCCTACCTCATGTCCAAGGTAGACCACTTTACTTTGACCAATCTGGCACTTACTGGCTTTGATTGTCAAATGGGCCTGTTCCAGAGCCTGCAACACATGTCCTAGGTGGTTCACATGTTCTTCCCAGGAGTGGCTGAAGACTGCAATGTCATCCAAGTATGCCATGCAGAAATCTTCCATCCCAGCCAGAACCTGGTTCACCATCCTTTGGAATGTGGCAGGTGCATTTTTTAGTCCAAAAGGCATGACCTTAAACTGGTACAAGCCAACTGGGGTCGAAAATGCAGTTTTCTCCTTGGCATGGTCTGTCAGGGCTATTTGCCAATAGCCTGACGTCAGGTCAAATGTGCTGAGGTACTTGGCTGCACCAAGTTTATCCACCAACTCATCTGTCCTGGGCAAAGGGTGGGCATCAGTCTTGGTGACTGCGTTTAGAGCTCTATAGTCCACACAGAATCTCAAGTCTTTGGATCCTGCCTTTGGTACTAACACAACTGGGCTAGACCATGGACTAGTAGAGGGCTCTATTACCCCGAGATCAAGCATCTTCTTGACCTCTCCTTTGATGTGGGCTCTGATATGTTCTGACATTCTGTATCCTCTGCTTTTGACTGGCAGACAGTCACCAGTGAGTATCTCATGCTGGCCCCAAGGGGTCAAGCCTGGTGACAGTGAGAACAGGGAGGCAAACTGATTTAACATAGATTTGCACTCCTCTTGTTGCTCAGGTGTCAGGTCTGAAGAGAGATTGACTCCTTCAACTTTTTCATCTAAAGGTACACCTCTGAGGAGATCAGGGAGAGATTCACTCTCTTCCTCCTCTGCAGCTGAAGCTAGAAGCAAGGCTCCTACATCAGGTCTGGAGATGTATGCTTTTAGTCGGTTGGTGTGGAAGACTCTAGGAGCTTCCCTGGGTCTGCCCAGATCCACCAGATAGTTGACCTCTCCAAGTTTTCCCACAACCTTGAAGGGTCCCATCCATTTGTCTTGCAAGGCCCTCTGCCTTGTTGGGAGCATAACTAGAACTAGCTGGTCTTGAGTAAACTCAACCATGTTAGCCTTCTGGTCGTGCCAATGTTTGACCAGGGCTTGACCAGCTTTCAAGTTGTCACTTGCTTCTGCCATCATGTGTGACATTCTCCTCCGGAGACCTATCACATAGTCAGTCACTCTGACTGGCTTGAGGGGAGGAGCACCTTCCAACCCCTCCTTAATCAGGGCCAATGGACCTCTGACTGGATGGCCATAGAGAAGCTCAAAGGGAGAATAACCTACTCCCTCCTGAGGGACTTCTCTATAAGCAAAGAGAAGGCATGGCAGTAGAAGGTCCCACTTTTTCTTAAGGGGTTCTTCTAAAGCACCTATCATGCTCTTCATGGTTCTGTTAAACCTTTCAACCAACCCGTTTGTCTGAGGGTGGTAGGCGGTTGAGAACTTGTAGGTAACTCCACAGGTTTTCCACATGGCCTTCATGTAGTGGGACATAAAGTTTGACCCCCTGTCAGAGATTACCTCCTTAGGAAACCCAACCCTGGTAAAAATACCAAGGAGGGCCTTAGCCACAGCCGGAGCTGTAACAGTCCTCATAGGAATGGCCTCAGGGTATCTAGTAGCATGGTCTACTACAACAAGGATAAACCTGTTGCCTGAGGAGGTTGGAGGATCAAGGGGACCAACAATGTCAATCCCTACCCTCTCAAATGGGACTCCCACAACTGGGAGAGGCACTAAAGGTGCCACATTCTTGGAACCAACCTTACCAGAAGTCTGGCAGGTATGGCAGCTCTTACAATATCTATCTACTTCAGCCCCCATCTTTGGCCAATAAAAGTAGAGTGAGAGCCTTTCCTTGGTCTTCTTGAAACTCAAGTGGCCAGCCAAAGGTATCTCATGGGCTAGTTGTAAGAACTGTTGTCTGTTTTCTTGTGGGACTACAAGGCGTTTGTAGTCTCCAGGTTCAGACTCAGTGGGTTCACTGTAGAAGAGGCCATCTTCCCAGTGCAACCTATACTTCCCAGGCTCTTGCCCATCAGCTTGAGAAGCTGCCTGGTGGCGGAGACCTTCCAGAGTTGGACATTCTCTTTGCCCCTTACGAAAAGCTGCCCTGCTAGGCCCACCTTCTGCCAGTAAAGACTGCAGCTCAGGATGGTCCTCAGGGTCCAAATCTCCAATAAGGTTGGGGCCTCCTTCTAGCTCTTCCTCAGAGTCTAGCTCAACCACACAGGGTTGTACCTCCCTCTCAGCCTCAGCTGGAGGTGGAGTTACAGGTGTAACTTTGGACAACCTAGGGGAAGTCCTTGTTGGAAGCACTGGAGTGCTTGCTGCTGGCTTTTTCCTAGGAGTCTTGGGTTGCCCCTTTGCTCCTGATCTGGTAGTTACTGCAGTAAGTTGCTCCAGTGGTAGAGGAGTGATTTCTGTCATCATCTCCTGAGATAACCCTCTCAGGGTTTTCTCCCTTGCAGGTTTTGTGAGTTCCTGGAACCTTTTGCTAGGAGGTCTGGGGGTATGAGATACAACTCCAAGAGCTTTGAGGTCATTACCCAACAGAACCCTACCTGGCACTTCACATTGTACACTGACAGGTATTTTTACAGCCATATCATTACATTGGATGAGAACTGGTAACTGGGGACACATCTGCACAGGCCCACCAGCTAACTTGGTGAGACATTTGGGTGCCTTAGCAACATCCTCTGCCTTGAAAAATGATTCATCCACCACAGTTATGCTGGCTCCAGTGTCCCTAATGGCAGGAGTCTCCTGACCATTCACCTGGACACTGTCCTTATAATACTCTTTAGTATTATCTGGGATAGAGTTATAGACATCTAAATTCTGTTGCTCCCACAACCCCAGAGAGACTAAAGAAACACTAGCTGAGACTCCAGTGGGTTCATCAGCTAGTAATAGAAAGTTTCCACTTGCCATATGTACTTCCTCTTCTGGAGCGAAGGCTAAGGAGGCAAGCTGGACCCCTGAAGGTTTACCCTTACATCTGGGATCTCCTTTCACATGGTCAGTAGCCTTACAAACAAAGCATGAGCCAAAGGCTCGCTGGAATGGAGGCTTGTTCTGACCTCCTTCTGGTCTGGGACCAGAAGGTACACTAGCCTGATTTGGTTTCCCTTGTGGCTTACCCTTATAGTTTTGTTTGGGGCCCTCTTTGGAATTTGTAGTATTAGAATTCTCTTTGGAGTCCTTCTTAGACTGTTTTTCCCCATCCTTCTTCTGAGTTACCCCAGAATCCTTGTGAGTGGCCCTGTTGGCAACCCACAAGTCAGCAGCCTTAGCTAGTTTCCGGGAATCTAATTCCCTGGAATCAGCCAAGTGTTGTCTGAGCTCAGGAGAGCAGGCATCATAAATAGTCTCCAACATAAACAAATTCTTCATACCTTCATAAGTGTTCACCTTGTAACCCTTAATCCATCCCTCTAAGTTTTTCAAACATTCATTCACCCAGGTAGCCCAAGGGGTACCATCATGCTTTTTGAGGCTCCTAAACCTCTTAAGATACTGGGAAGGGGTCTTCCCAAACCTAGCTATCAAAGCTAGTTTCACACATTCATAGTCCTTCCTATCCTCCTCCCCCATCTCCATTACTACATCAGTTGCAACAGGGGGAAGCCTAGAGAACAACCAGGTGAGTAAGTCATTTCCTGTGATGTTCTGGAGCCCATGATTATATTCAAACAGAGACAACCAATCCAACACATCCAACTTAGGCTCATACATACCAACCAATTCTTTAGGCATCCGGGGTCTTTTAGGACTGGAACTTCTAGAGGAGCCAGAGAGAGAAACATTCTCAACAGATAATTTCTTCATTTCTAAGTCATACTTGAGCTCCATTTCCCTTAGCCTTAGTTCTTTGTCAGTTTGAGCATTAAGTTTCTTATACTCCAATTCTAGCTTCATTTTCTCCAGTTCAAAGTACTGAGGACTAAATGTGGGACCCGGTAAAGGTCCAGTAGGTACAGCAGGTAGAGCAGGCAGAGGCCTAGGGGGGACAGTTACAACAGCCTCACCCTCCTCTTCTGACTCTTCCTCAGAATCATCAACATTTTGCTCCATGTTAACTTCAATACTGTCATCTACAGTTGCTGGAGTGGTAGGTTCCTCTGAACCATCACCCAGACTTTGGTTAGCTAACAATCTTTCAATCAGCTCCATTTTCTTGCCCTTAGTCAGGAGATCCTTATGTTTACAGAGCACTCTTAAACAATCAGCAGTTTTGGCTGCAAGGGACTCTTGACTATAGCTTTCTATAACTGACATGTTAGAGTTTTTACTTTTTCAGTGCTAAGCTTTGTGGTTAGTTGCACTAAGGTATCTAAAGCACAATAAAATGTATACTCAATACAAATCCCACCGCTGTACACCAGTGTTAGGCAGAAACCTGTGCAGTTCCCTTGGGGAACACTGCAAAAGATTTAAGACTACAGGTAGAGCAGTAAACCCCTTTGGTAGCAGTCTGTACCACCCAGATTTACCTGGTAGCTGTGGCTGAGCAGTCAGACTTCTCTCAAGAAGAGTTAGGCAGTATGCAAAGTATACACAATATGTGCCAAAACACAATAGCACAAGCAAACACTGACCAGAGCTTGGTTTCAAAAGTATATAGTTATTTATTTAAAAACACATAAGTTAAAAACACTCTAGCAAAATATAGTAAACACTTCAAACACAGTTATAATGAAAGTAGATTCAATCCTTTCTCCTATCTAGACAACTCTAGGTTAACACCACTTAATTAAAACAGAGGTGAGTGCTTAACGTTAGATGACACTCTAGTAGTTTCCAAGAAAGGGAGAGAAAAAGCAGAAATAGGTTAGACACACCACTCTAAGGTCCAGAACACTTGCAATAGGCTTAAAGAAGAATAAAGTCACAGGTGAGCAAAAGTCACTAGGCAGGGCCCACTCTTAGAGTAGCCGGAGCGAAAATGTGCCCAAGATCACACTGTTAGTTAGAGATTCAAAGTCTTGCAAAGAGTCAAAAAGAGTTTAGAGTGGCTCAGAAAGTTTAGCCAAAGTGTCCCAGGCACTCCCAGGTTCGAAAGCCGGGGACTAAATCTACCCCGTACAGTCGGTGGCAAGGGAAGCCAGGCGGAACACAGTACCTTAAGCGGGAAGGATCCTCCAGCGGGGGCAGTTGTTCCAGGCAGTGACAGCAAGGCTCGACGTCGGTCAGGGGAGAAGAATATCTCGCTGAAGAGCAGAAGAGAAAGGTCGTAGCACTGCCCGGGAAGAAACCAGCCGCGGAGTCCTCCGGTTAAAGGGTTGGTACCGACTTTCGCGGTATGGGGGTAAAGTGTGGTATTCCGGATGCCGGGGTGCTTGGCACAGGCAAGGCGGCCACGAGATACCTCAAAAGAACGGAAAGAAGGCGAAAACTGGTTGTCCCCACCAGTCAAGGGAAGGAGCCACTCCGTTAAGAGTTCTCCTCGGTCGTCGGGAAAAAGTGGTGAGACGGTTCAGCAGGGCTCCACCGGGTGGTGTCGTCGAAGCAGGTCGGCTCAGCTCTTCCCTCGTCGGATTCTTGGTCCTGTGGCGACTTCTGAAGTCCCAGTCCCCAAAGCCCTGCTTTTATGCAACAAGCCCCCATTCACCCAGCCTAGCTGTCACTCAAACATGCTAAGTGGTGAGCCGGGCGGCTCACCACTTGGGCCAATCAGGACGGAGTGCGACTTGAGTTACCAAGGTAACTCAGTCCAGGGTGCCTAAATCCCCCTCCACCCCTCCTAAGTACCCCAGACAGAGTGGCACCACTTTGGAGGGCTTCTGTGGAGAAGCCCGCCAAAAGTGGAACAAAGGGCTCCACTTTGGGTCAGAGTTACAGAGGCGAACACCAACGCCATTTTAGAATCAAGTTTTGGCAAAAAGTCCCAACCGGAGTTATAAAAATAAATATATAAACCGGCGGTATGTTTAAGGCTACCGTAAATAAATAATTAAATGTGTTAGCCTAAAACAATGGGAAATCCCATAGGGAAATATTCGCGGTCGAATATAAAAAGTAGTTTCCACTGCCACCAGCCAAAACTCGATCAGGGGGGACGGAGACGTGCCCCCTCGACTAACAGACCCTGGGGCAATCGAATTGCCCCAGCCAGTACGTCCACAATATGATGGTTTGTACTGGTTCTGTTCAGGATTCAAGACTAGCAAAGTCTTTGGTGACTTTACATGCCCTGGGAGACAGTAGTCAGTCCCAGGGTATGGAGTCTATGTTGGGGAGTCCCTAGGACACCCCTGGGTCACGGCACAGAGGGTGCTGTGTGACCCACATCACAAAAATACATGAGGCCCTATGGAGTAAAAGACCCCATAGCCCATTCAACACAAGGTTTAACCAAGAAAACACATTTCAACATGTCCAAGAGTGAGGGTAAAAGAGTCTCACTCTTGGCAGGAGAAAAAAATTAAACCCCAGAAATCCAGCAAAGCTGCTGGGGGACTCACTAGGTAGGGAAATTCAGCCTAAACAGAGAATTCTCCCTAACAGTGCGCCGAGTGAAATGTGCGGAAAATGCGTTTTTCTCCCCACATTTTGGACTTTGCGGGGGAGTCGGGGTAATAAATTCTGGGCCAATATGCGCAAATCATACCTCTGCGGATTCCCACGGGTGTCCTCTTTTCGGAAATGCATGGGGTTCCCTGTTTTCCTTGGTGGCTTGGACACCCGAGACCCATATCTGTATGTTGTGCTTGTCTGGAGAAAGTGTCAAATTCAGGTGTCAAAACAGACTTGGGGTTACCTGTGTTTTAAGCTTTCCCCTTGGCGCCCAGGTAGATGCACTCACACATGTGAGGTACCATTTTCATCAGTACACCTGTGGGAACATGGGACGGTAGGCGATGTGTTGTTCGCGGCGTGGTTCGATGAATGCGCCGAGTGAAATGTGAGGAAAATGCATTTCTTCCTCCACATTTCGGACTTTGCGGGGGTATCTGGTTAATAAATTGTGGGCCGATTTGCGCAAATCATACCTCTGCGGATTCCCACAGGTGTCCTCTTTCCGAAATGCATGGGGTTCCCTGTTTTCCTTGGGGGCTTGGACAACCAAGGCCCATATCTGTATTATGTGCGTGTCTGGAGAATTTGTCAAATTCAGGTGTCGAAACAGACTTGGGGTTACCTGTGTTTTAGGCTTTTCCCTTGGCACCCAGGTAGGTGCACCCACACATGTGAGGTACCGTTTTCATTGGGACACCCGAGGGAACGCGGAGCGCTAGGCCATGTGTTGTTGGCAGCGTGTTTCGATGGGTGCGCCGAGTGAAATGTGCGGAAAATGTCTTTTTTTTCCCCACATTTTGGACTTCGCGGGGGAGTCTGGGTAATACATTCTGGGCCGATTTGCACAAATCATACCTCTGCAGATTCCCACGGGTGTCCTTTTTTCGGAAATGCATGGGGTTGCCTGTTTTCCTTGGTGGCTTGGACACCCGAGGCCCATATCTGTATGTTGTGCTTGTCTGGAGAAAGTGTCAAATTCAGGTGTTGAAACAGACTTGGGGTTACCTGTATTTTAGGCTTTCCCCTTGGCGCCCAGGTAGGTGCACCCACACATGTGAGGTACGTTTTCATTGGGACACCTGTGGGAATGCGGGACGGTAGGCCATGTGTTGTTGGCGGCGTGTTTCGATTGGGTGCGTCGAGTGAAATGTGCGGAAAATGCGTTTTTTCCCCACATTTCAGACTTTGTGGGGGTATTTGGGTAATAAATTCTGGGCTGATTTGCGCAAATCATACCTCTGCGGATTCCCACGGGTGTCCTCTTTTCGGAAATGCATGGGGTTCCCTGTTTTCCTTGGTGGCTTGGACACCCGAGACCCATATCTGTATGTTGTGCTTGTCTGGAGAAAGTGTCAAATTCAGGTGTCAAAACAGATTTGGGGTTACCTGTGTTTTAGGCTTTCCCCTTGGCGCCAAGGTAGATGCACTCACACATGTGAGGTACCATTTTCATCAGTACACCTGTGGGAACATGGGACGGTACGCCATGTGTTGTTCGCGGCGTGGTTCGATGAGTGCGCCGAGTGAAATGTGAGGAAAATGCATTTTTCCCCCACATTTCAGACTTTGCGGGGGCATCTGGGTAATAAATTGTGGGCCGATTTGCGCAAATCATAGCTCTGCGGATTCCCACAGGTGTCCTCTTTCCGAAATGCATGGGGTTCCCTGTTTTCCTTGGGGGCTTGGACACCCAAGGCCCATATCTGTATGTTGTGCGTGTCTGGAGAATTTGTCAAATTCAGGTGTCGAATCAGACTTGGGGTTACCTGTGTTTTAGGCTTTTCCCTTGGCGCCCAGATAGGTGCACCCACACATGCGAGGTACCGTTTTCATTCGGACACGTGTGGGAACGCGGGACGCTAGGCCATGTGTTGTTGGCGGCGTGTTTCGATGGGTGCGCCGAGTGAAATGTGCAGAAAATGCATTTTTTTCCCCACATTTTGGACTTTGCGGGGGAGTCTGGGTAATACATTCTGGGCCGATTTGCGCAAATCATACCTCTGCAGATTCCCACGGGTGTCCTTTTTTCGGAAATGCATGGGGTTGCCTGTTTTCCTTGGTGGCTTGGACACCTGAGGCCCACATCTGTATGTTGTGCTTGTCTGAAGAAAGTGTTAATTTCAGGTGTCGAAACAGACTTGGGGTTACCTGTATTTTAGGCTTTCCCCTTGGCGCCCAGGTAGGTGCACCCACACATGTGAGGTACGTTTTCATTGGGACACCTGTGGGAATGCGGGACGTTTGGCCATGTGTTGTTGGCGGCATGTTTCGATTGGCTGCGCCGAGTGAAATGTGCGGAAAATGTGTTTTTTACCCCACATTTTGGACTTTACGGGGGAGTCGGGTCATAAATTCTGGGCCGAATTGCACAAATCATACCTCTGCGGATTCCCATGGGTGTCCTTTTTTCAGAAATGCATGGGGTTGCCTCTTTTCCTTGGTGGCTTGAACAGCCGAGGCCCATATCTGTATGTTGTGCTTGTCTGGAGAAAGTGTCAAATTCAGGTGTCGAAACAGACTTGGGGTAACCTGTGTTTTAGGCTTTCCCCTTGGCGTCCAGGTAGGTGCACCCACACATGTGAGGTATTGTTTTCATCGGGACAACTCTGGGAACGCAGGACTGTAGGCATGTGTTGTTGGCGGTGTGTTTTGATGGGTGCGCCGAGTGAAATGTGCAGAAAATGTGTTTTTTTCCCCACCTTTCGGACTTTGCGGGGTTATCTGGGTAAAGAATTCTGGGCCGATTTGAGGTAATCCTACCTCTGCGGATTCCCACGGGTGTCCTCTTTTCCGAAATGCATGGGGTTCCCAGTTTTCCTTGGTGGCTTGGACACCCAAGGCCCATATCTGTATGTTGTGCTTGTCTGGAGAAAGTGTCAAATTCAGGTGTCGAAACAGACTTGGGGTTACCTGTATTTTAGGATTTCCCCTTGGCGCCCAGGTAGGTGCACCCACACATGTTAGGTATGTTTTCATTGGGACACCTGTGGGAACGTTGGACGGTAGGCCATGTGTTGTTGGCGGCGTGTTTCGATGGGTGCGCCGAGTGAAATGTGCGGAAAATGCGTTTTTCTCCCCACATTTTGGACTTTGCGGGGGAGTCGGGGTAATAAATTCTGGGCCAATTTGCGCAAATCATACCTCTGCGGATTCCCATGGGTGTCCTCTTTTCGGAAATGCATGGGGTTCCCTGTTTTCCTTGGTGGCTTGGACACCCGAGACCCATATCTGTATGTTGTGCTTGTCTGGAGAAAGTGTCAAATTCAGGTGTCGAAACAGACTTGGGGTTACCTGTGTTTTAGGCTTTCCCCTTGGCGCCCAGGTAGGTGCACCCACACATGTGAGGTACGTTTTCATTGGGACACCTGTGGGAACGCGGGACGGTAGGCCATGTGTTGTTGGCGGCGTGTTTCGATTGGGTGCGCCGAGTGAAATGTGCGGAAAATGTGTTTTTTACCCCACATTTTGGACTTTACGGGGTAGTCGGGTCATAAATTCTGGGCAAAAATTGCGCAAATAATACCTCTGCGCATTCCCATGGGTGTCCTTTTTTCGGAAATGCATGGGGTTGCCTGTTTTCCTTGGTGGCTTGGACAGCCGAGGCCCATATCTGTATGTTGTGCTTGTCTGGAGAAAGTGTCAAATTCAGGTGTCGAAACAGACTTGGGGTAACCTGTGTTTTAGGCTTTCCCCTTGGCGTCCAGGTATGTGCACCCACACATGTGAGGTATTGTTTTCATCGGGACAACTCTGGGAACGCGGGACTGTAGGCTTGTGTTGTTGGCGGTGTGTTTCGATGGGTGCGCCGAGTGAAATGTGCAGAAAATGTGTTTTTTTCCCCACCTTTCGGACTTTGCGGGGTTATCTGGGTAAAGAATTCTGGGCCGATTTGAGCTAATCCTACCTCTGTGGATTCCCACGGGTGTCCTCTTTTCCGAAATGCATGGGGTTCCCAGTTTTCCTTGGTGGCTTGGACACCCAAGGTCCATATCTGTATGTTGTGCTTGTCTGGAGAAAGTGTCCAATTCAGGTGTCGAAACAGACTTGGGGTTACCTGTATTTTAGGATTTCCCCTTGGCGCCCAGGTAGGTGCACCCACACATGTTAGGTATGTTTTCATTGGGACACCTGTGGGAACGTTGGACGGTAGGCCATGTGTTGTTGGCGGCGTGTTTCGATGGGTGCACCGAGTGAAATGTGCGGAAAATGCGTTTTTCTCCCCACATTTTGGACTTTGCGGGGGAGTCGGGGTAATACATTCTAGGCCGATTTGCGCAAATCATACCTCTGCAGATTCCCATGGGTGTCCTTTTTTCGGAAATGCATGGGGTTGCCTGTTTTCCTTGGTGGCTTGGACAGCCGAGGCCCATATCTGTATGTTGTGCTTGTCTGGAGAAAGTGTCAAATTCAGGTGTCGAAACAGACTTGGGGTTACCTGTATTTTAGGATTTCCCCTTAGCGCCCAGGTAGGTGCACCAACACATGTTAGGTACGTTTTCATTGGGACACCTGTGGGAACGTTGGACGGTAGGCCATGTGTTGTTGGAGGCGTGTTTCGATGGGTGCGCCAAGTGAAATGTGCAGAAAATGCATTTTTTCCCCAACATTTTGGACTTTGCTAGGGTGTCTGTGTAATAAATTCTGGGTCGATTTGCGTGAATCATACCTCTGCGGATTCCCACGGGTGTCCTATTTTTGGAAATGCATGGGGTTCCCTGTTTTGCTTGGTGGCTTGGACACCCGAGGCCCATATCTTTATGTTGTGCTTGTCTGGAGAAAGTGTCAAATTCAGGTGTCGAAACAGACTTGGGGTAACCTGTGTTTTAGGCTTTCCCCTTGGCGTCCAGGTAGGTGCACCCACACATGTGAGGTATTGTTTTCATCGGGACAAGTCTGGGAACGCTGGACTGTAGGCATGTGTTGTTGGCGGATGTTTCGATGGGTGCGCCAAGTGAAATGTGCGGAAAATGTGTTTTTTCCCCACATATCAGACTTTGCAAGGGTGTCTGGGTAACAAATTCTTGGCCGATTTGCACAAATCATACCTCTGCAGATTCCCACGGCTGTCTTCTTTTTGGAAATGCATGGGGTTCCCTGTTTTCCTTCGTGCCTTGGATACCCGAGGCCCATATCTGTATGATGTGAGAGTGTGCAATTCAGGTGTGAAAACAGTCTTGTGTTTTATGCTTTCCTCTTGGCGCCCAGGTAGGTGCACCCACACATGTGAGGTACCTTTTTCATCGCGACACCTGTGGGAACGCGGGACGGTAGGCCATGTGTTGTTGGTGGCCTGTTTAAATGGGTGCGGCGAGTGAAATGTGAGGAAAATGCATTTTCTTCCCATATTTCGGACTTTGCGGGGGTGTCTGGGTAACAAATTCTGGGCCGATTTACGCAAATCATACCTCTGCGGATTCCCACGGGTGTATTCTTTTTGGAAATGCATGGGGTTCCCTGTTTTCCTTGGTGCCTTGGACACCCGAGGCCCATATCTGTATGATGTGAGAGTGTGCAATTCAGGTGTGAAAACAGTCTTGGGGTTACTTGTGTTTTAGGCTTTCCCCTTGGTGCCCAGGTAGGTGCACCCACACATGTGAGGTACCGGTTTCCACCAGGACACCTTTGTGAACCCGGGACGGTAGGCCATGTGTTGTTGGCGGCGTGTTTCGATGGGTGCGCCGAGTGAAATGTGCAGAAAATGTTTTTTTTCCCTACCTTTCGGATTTTGCGGGGTTGTCTGGGTAATTAATTCTGGGCCGATTTGAGCTAATCCTATCTCTGCGGATTCCCACGGGTGTCCTCTTTTCTGAAATGCATCAGGTTCCCAGTTTTCCTTGGTGGCTTGGACACCCAAGGCTCATTTCAGTATATTGTGCTTGTCTGGAGAAAGTGTCAAATTCAGGTGTCGAAACAGACTTGGGGTTACCTGTGTTTTAGGAATTCCCCTTGGCGCCCAGGTAGGTGCACCCACAAATGTGAGGTACCGTTTTCATCGGTACACCTGTGGGAACGCAGGATGGTAGGCCATGTGTTGTTGGCGGTGAGTTTCGATCGGTGAGTAGAGTGAAATGTGCGGGAAATGCGTTTTTTCCCCACATTTCGGACTTTGTTGGGGTGTCTGGGTAATAAATTCTGGGCTGATTTGCGCAAATCATACCTCTGCGGATTCCCACGGGTGCCCTCTTTTCGGAAATGCATGGGGTTCCCTGTTTTCCTTGTGGCTTGGACACCCGAGACCCATATCTGTATGTTGTGCTTGTCTGGAGAAAGTGTCAAATTCAGGTGTCGAAACAGACTTGGGGTAACCTGTGTTTTAGGCTTTCCCCTTGGCGCCCAGGTAGATGCACTCACACATGTGAGGTACCATTTTCATCAGTACACCGGTGGGAACATGGGACGGTAAGCCATGTGTTGTTCGCGGCGTGGTTCGATGAGTGCGCCAAGTGAAATGTGAGGAAAATGCATTTTTCCCCCATATTTCGGACTTTGCGGGGGTATCTGGGTAATAAATTGTGGGCCGATTTGCGCAAATCATACCTCTGCGGATTCCCACAGGTGTCCTCTTTCCGAAATGCATGGGGTTTTCTGTTTTCCTTGGGCGCTTGGACACCCAAGGCCCATATCTGTATGTTGTGCGTGTCTGGAGAATTTGTCAAATTCAGGTGTCGAAACAGACTTGGGGTTAGCTGTGTTTTAGGCTTTTCCCTTGGCGCCCAGGTAGGTGCACCCACACATGCGAGGTACCGTTTTCATTGGGACACCTGTGGGAACGCGGGATACTAGGCCATGTGTTGTTGTCGGCGTGTTTCGATGGGTGCGCCGATCGAAATGGGCGGAAAATGCGTTTTTTTCCCCACATTTTGGACTTTGCGGGGGAGTCTGGGTAATAAATTCTGGGCCGATTTGCGCAAATCATACCTCTGCAGATTCCCACGGGTGTCCTTTTTTCGGAAATGCATGGGGTTGCCTGTTTTTTATTGGTGGCTTGGACACCCGAGGCCCATATCTGTATGTTGTGCTTGTCTGGAGAAAGTGTCAAATTCAGGTGTCCAAACAGACTTGGGGTTACCTGTATTTTAGGCTTTCCCCTTGGCGCCCAGGTAGGTGCACCCACACATGTGAGGTACGTTTTCATTGGGACACCTGTGGGAACGCGGGACGGTAGGCCATGTGTTGTTGGCGGCGTGTTTCGATGGATGCGCCGAGTGAAATGTGCGGAAAATGCGTTTTTTCCCCCACATTTTGGACTTTACGGGGGAGTCGGGTAATAAATTCTGGGCCTAATTGCGCAAATCATACCTCTGCGGATTCCCATGGGTGTCCTTTTTTCGGAAATGCATGGGGTTGCCTGTTTTCCTTGGTGGCTTGGACACCCGAGGCCCACATCTGTATGTTGTGCTTGTCTGAAGAAAGTGTTAATTTCAGGTGTCGAAACAGACTTGGGGTTACCTGTATTTTAGGCTTTCCCTTTGGCGCCCAGGTAGGTGCACCCACACATGTGAGGTACGTTTTCATTGGGACACCTGTGGGAATGCGGGACGTTTGGCCATGTGTTGTTGGCGGCATGTTTCGATTGGCTGCGCCGAGTGAAATGTGCGGAAAATGTGTTTTTTACCCCACATTTTGGACTTTACGGGGGAGTCGGGTCATAAATTCTGGGCCGAATTGCACAAATCATACCTCTGCGGATTCCCATGGGTGTCCTTTTTTCGGAAATGCATGGGGTTGCCTCTTTTCCTTGGTGGCTTGAACAGCCGAGGCCCATATCTGTATGTTGTGCTTGTCTGGAGAAAGTGTCAAATTCAGGTGTCGAAACAGACTTGGGGTAACCTGTGTTTTAGGCTTTCCCCTTGGCGTCCAGGTAGGTGCACCCACACATGTGAGGTATTGTTTTCATCGGGACAACTCTGGGAACGCAGGACTGTAGGCATGTGTTGTTGGCGGTGTGTTTTGATGGGTGCGCCGAGTGAAATGTGCAGAAAATGTGTTTTTTTCCCCACCTTTCGGACTTTGCGGGGTTATCTGGGTAAAGAATTCTGGGCCGATTTGAGGTAATCCTACCTCTGCGGATTCCCACGGGTGTCCTCTTTTCCGAAATGCATGGGGTTCCCAGTTTTCCTTGGTGGCTTGGACACCCAAGGCCCATATCTGTATGTTGTGCTTGTCTGGAGAAAGTGTCAAATTCAGGTGTCGAAACAGACTTGGGGTTACCTGTATTTTAGGATTTCCCCTTGGCGCCCAGGTAGGTGCACCCACACATGTTAGGTATGTTTTCATTGGGACACCTGTGGGAACGTTGGACGGTAGGCCATGTGTTGTTGGCGGCGTGTTTCGATGGGTGCGCCGAGTGAAATGTGCGGAAAATGCGTTTTTCTCCCCACATTTTGGACTTTGCGGGGGAGTCGGGGTAATAAATTCTGGGCCAATTTGCGCAAATCATACCTCTGCGGATTCCCATGGGTGTCCTCTTTTCGGAAATGCATGGGGTTCCCTGTTTTCCTTGGTGGCTTGGACACCCGAGACCCATATCTGTATGTTGTGCTTGTCTGGAGAAAGTGTCAAATTCAGGTGTCGAAACAGACTTGGGGTTACCTGTGTTTTAGGCTTTCCCCTTGGCGCCCAGGTAGGTGCACCCACACATGTGAGGTACGTTTTCATTGGGACACCTGTGGGAACGCGGGACGGTAGGCCATGTGTTGTTGGCGGCGTGTTTCGATTGGGTGCGCCGAGTGAAATGTGCGGAAAATGTGTTTTTTACCCCACATTTTGGACTTTACGGGGTAGTCGGGTCATAAATTCTGGGCAAAAATTGCGCAAATAATACTTCTGCGCATTCCCATGGGTGTCCTTTTTTCGGAAATGCATGGGGTTGCCTGTTTTCCTTGGTGGCTTGGACAGCCGAGGCCCATATCTGTATGTTGTGCTTGTCTGGAGAAAGTGTCAAATTCAGGTGTCGAAACAGACTTGGGGTAACCTGTGTTTTAGGCTTTCCCCTTGGCGTCCAGGTAGGTGCACCCACACATGTGAGGTATTGTTTTCATCGGGACAACTCTGGGAACGCAGGACTGTAGGCATGTGTTGTTGGCGGTGTGTTTTGATGGGTGCGCCGAGTGAAATGTGCAGAAAATGTGTTTTTTTCCCCACCTTTCGGACTTTGCGGGGTTATCTGGGTAAAGAATTCTGGGCCGATTTGAGGTAATCCTACCTCTGCGGATTCCCACGGGTGTCCTCTTTTCCGAAATGCATGGGGTTCCCAGTTTTCCTTGGTGGCTTGGACACCCAAGGCCCATATCTGTATGTTGTGCTTGTCTGGAGAAAGTGTCAAATTCAGGTGTCGAAACAGACTTGGGGTTACCTGTATTTTAGGATTTCCCCTTGGCGCCCAGGTAGGTGCACCCACACATGTTAGGTATGTTTTCATTGGGACACCTGTGGGAACGTTGGACGGTAGGCCATGTGTTGTTGGCGGCGTGTTTCGATGGGTGCGCCGAGTGAAATGTGCGGAAAATGCGTTTTTCTCCCCACATTTTGGACTTTGCGGGGGAGTCGGGGTAATAAATTCTGGGCCAATTTGCGCAAATCATACCTCTGCGGATTCCCATGGGTGTCCTCTTTTCGGAAATGCATGGGGTTCCCTGTTTTCCTTGGTGGCTTGGACACCCGAGACCCATATCTGTATGTTGTGCTTGTCTGGAGAAAGTGTCAAATTCAGGTGTCGAAACAGACTTGGGGTTACCTGTGTTTTAGGCTTTCCCCTTGGCGCCCAGGTAGGTGCACCCACACATGTGAGGTACGTTTTCATTGGGACACCTGTGGGAACGCGGGACGGTAGGCCATGTGTTGTTGGCGGCGTGTTTCGATTGGGTGCGCCGAGTGAAATGTGCGGAAAATGTGTTTTTTACCCCACATTTTGGACTTTACGGGGTAGTCGGGTCATAAATTCTGGGCAAAAATTGCGCAAATAATACTTCTGCGCATTCCCATGGGTGTCCTTTTTTCGGAAATGCATGGGGTTGCCTGTTTTCCTTGGTGGCTTGGACAGCCGAGGCCCATATCTGTATGTTGTGCTTGTCTGGAGAAAGTGTCAAATTCAGGTGTCGAAACAGACTTGGGGTAACCTGTGTTTTAGGCTTTCCCCTTGGCGTCCAGGTCGGTGCACCCACACATGTGAGGTATTGTTTTCATCGGGACAACTCTGGGAACGCGGGACTGTAGGCTTGTGTTGTTGGCGGTGTGTTTCGATGGGTGCGCCGAGTGAAATGTGCAGAAAATGTGTTTTTTTCCCCACCTTTCGGACTTTGCGGGGTTATCTGGGTAAAGAATTCTGGGCCGATTTGAGCTAATCCTACCTCTGCGGATTCCCACGGGTGTCCTCTTTTCCGAAATGCATGGGGTTCCCAGTTTTCCTTGGTGGCTTGGACACCCAAGGTCCATATCTGTATGTTGTGCTTGTCTGGAGAAAGTGTCAAATTAAGGTGTCGAAACAGACTTGGGGTTACCTGTATTTTAGGATTTCCCCTTGGCGCCCAGGTAGGTGCACCCACACATGTTAGGTATGTTTTCATTGGGACACCTGTGGGAACGTTGGACGGTAGGCCATGTGTTGTTGGCGGCGTGTTTCGATGGGTGCGCCGAGTGAAATGTGCGGAAAATGCGTTTTTCTCCCCACATTTTGGACTTTGCGGGGGAGTCGGGGTAATACATTCTAGGCCGATTTGCGCAAATCATACCTCTGCAGATTCCCATGGGTGTCCTTTTTTCGGAAATGCATGGGGTTGCCTGTTTTCCTTGGTGGCTTGGACAACCGAGGCCCATATCTGTATGTTGTGCTTGTCTGGAGAAAGTGTCAAATTCAGGTGTCGAAACAGACTTGGGGTTACCTGTATTTTAGGATTTCCCCTTAGCGCCCAGGTAGGTGCACCAACACATGTTAGGTACGTTTTCATTGGGACACCTGTGGGAACGTTGGACGGTAGGCCATGTGTTGTTGGAGGCGTGTTTCGATGGGTGCGCCAAGTGAAATGTGCAGAAAATGCATTTTTTCCCCAACATTTTGGACTTTGCTAGGGTGTCTGTGTAATAAATTCTGGGTCGATTTGCGTGAATCATACCTCTGCGGATTCCCACGGGTGTCCTATTTTTGGAAATGCATGGGGTTCCCTGTTTTGCTTGGTGGCTTGGACACCCGAGGCCCATATCTTTATGTTGTGCTTGTCTGGAGA
The DNA here is from genome assembly GCF_040938575.1 of Ambystoma mexicanum. Taxonomy (NCBI): domain Eukaryota; kingdom Metazoa; phylum Chordata; class Amphibia; order Caudata; family Ambystomatidae; genus Ambystoma; species Ambystoma mexicanum. Next base: position 316,786,099 of record NC_090936.1, read on the forward strand.
AAGTGTCAAATTCAGGTGTCGAAACAGACTTGGGGTAACCTGTGTTTTAGGCTTTCCCCTTGGCGTCCAGGTAGGTGCACCCACACATGTGAGGTATTGTTTTCATCGGGACAAGTCTGGGAACGCTGGACTGTAGGCATGTGTTGTTGGCGGATGTTTCGATGGGTGCGCCAAGTGAAATGTGCGGAAAATGTGTTTTTTCCCCACATATCAGACTTTGCAAGGGTGTCTGGGTAACAAATTCTTGGCCGATTTGCACAAATCATACCTCTGCAGATTCCCACGGCTGTCTTCTTTTTGGAAATGCATGGGGTTCCCTGTTTTCCTTCGTGCCTTGGATACCCGAGGTCCATATCTGTATGATGTGAGAGTGTGCAATTCAGGTGTGAAAACAGTCTTGTGTTTTATGCTTTCCTCTTGGCGCCCAGGTAGGTGCACCCACACATGTGAGGTACCTTTTTCATCACGACACCTGTGGGAACGCGGGACGGTAGGCCATGTGTTGTTGGTGGCCTGTTTAAATGGGTGCGGCGAGTGAAATGTGAGGAAAATGCATTTTCTTCCCATATTTCGGACTTTGCGGGGGTGTCTGGGTAACAAATTCTGGGCCGATTTGCGCAAATCATACCTCTGCGGATTCCCACGGGTGTATTCTTTTTGGAAATGCATGGGGTTCCCTGTTTTCCTTGGTGCCTTGGACACCCGAGGCCCATATCTGTATGATGTGAGAGTGTGCAATTCAGGTGTGAAAACAGTCTTGGGGTTACTTGTGTTTTAGGCTTTCCCCTTGGTGCCCAGGTAGGTGCACCCACACATGTGAGGTACCGGTTTCCACCAGGACACCTTTGTGAACCCGGGACGGTAGGCCATGTGTTGTTGGCGGCGTGTTTCGATGGGTGCGCCGAGTGAAATGTGCAGAAAATGTTTTTTTTCCCTACCTTTCGGATTTTGCGGGGTTGTCTGGGTAATTAATTCTGGGCCGATTTGAGCTAATCCTATCTCTGCGGATTCCCACGGGTGTCCTCTTTTCTGAAATGCATCAGGTTCCCAGTTTTCCTTGGTGGCTTGGACACCCAAGGCTCATATCAGTATATTGTGCTTGTCTGGAGAAAGTGTCAAATTCAGGTGTCGAAACAGACTTGGGGTTACCTGTGTTTTAGGAATTCCCCTTGGCGCCCAGGTAGGTGCACCCACAAATGTGAGGTACCGTTTTCATCGGTACACCTGTGGGAACGCAGGATGGTAGGCCATGTGTTGTTGGCGGTGAGTTTCGATCGGTGAGTAGAGTGAAATGTGCGGGAAATGCGTTTTTTCCCCACATTTCGGACTTTGTTGGGGTGTCTGGGTAATAAATTCTGGGCTGATTTGCGCAAATCATACCTCTGCGGATTCCCACGGGTGCCCTCTTTTCGGAAATGCATGGGGTTCCCTGTTTTCCTTGTGGCTTGGACACCCGAGACCCATATCTGTATGTTGTGCTTGTCTGGAGAAAGTGTCAAATTCAGGTGTCGAAACAGACTTGGGGTAACCTGTGTTTTAGGCTTTCCCCTTGGCGCCCAGGTAGATGCACTCACACATGTGAGGTACCATTTTCATCAGTACACCGGTGGGAACATGGGACGGTAAGCCATGTGTTGTTCGCGGCGTGGTTCGATGAGTGCGCCAAGTGAAATGTGAGGAAAATGCATTTTTCCCCCATATTTCGGACTTTGCGGGGGTATCTGGGTAATAAATTGTGGGCCGATTTGCGCAAATCATACCTCTGCGGATTCCCACAGGTGTCCTCTTTCTGAAATGCATGGGGTTTTCTGTTTTCCTTGGGCGCTTGGACACCCAAGGCCCATATCTGTATGTTGTGCGTGTCTGGAGAATTTGTCAAATTCAGGTGTCGAAACAGACTTGGGGTTAGCTGTGTTTTAGGCTTTTCCCTTGGCGCCCAGGTAGGTGCACCCACACATGCGAGGTACCGTTTTCATTGGGACACCTGTGGGAACGCGGGATACTAGGCCATGTGTTGTTGTCGGCGTGTTTCGATGGGTGCGCCGATCGAAATGGGCGGAAAATGCGTTTTTTTTCCCCACATTTTGGACTTTGCGGGGGAGTCTGGGTAATAAATTCTGGGCCGATTTGCGCAAATCATACCTCTGCAGATTCCCACGGGTGTCCTTTTTTCGGAAATGCATGGGGTTGCCTGTTTTTTATTGGTGGCTTGGACACCCGAGGCCCATATCTGTATGTTGTGCTTGTCTGGAGAAAGTGTCAAATTCAGGTGTCCAAACAGACTTGGGGTTACCTGTATTTTAGGCTTTCCCCTTGGCGCCCAGGTAGGTGCACCCACACATGTGAGGTACGTTTTCATTGGGACACCTGTGGGAACGCGGGACGGTAGGCCATGTGTTGTTGGCGGCGTGTTTCGATGGATGCACCGAGTGAAATGTGCGGAAAATGCGTTTTTTCCCCCACATTTTGGACTTTACGGGGGAGTCGGGTAATATATTCTGGGCCTAATTGCGCAAATCATACCTCTGCGGATTCCCATGGGTGGCCTTTTTTCGGAAATGCATGGGGTTGCCTGTTTTCCTTGGTGGCTTGGACAGCCGAGGCCCATATCTGTATGTTGTGCTTGTCTGGAGAAAGTGTCAAATTCAGGTGTCGAAACAGACTTGGGGTAACCTGTGTTTTAGGCTTTCCCCTTGGGTCCAGGTAGGTGCACCCACACATGTGAGGTATTGTTTTCATCGGGACAACTCTGGGAATGCGGGACTGTGGGCATGTGTTGTTAGCGGTGTGTTTCGATGGGTGCGCCGAGTGAAATGTGCAGAAAATGTGTTTTTTTCCCCACCTTTCGGACTTTGCGGGGTTATCTGGGTAAAGAATTCAGGGCCGATATGAGCTAATCCTACCTCTGCGGATTCCCACTGGTGTCCTCTTTTCTGAAATGCATGGGGTTCCCAGTTTTCCTTAGTGGCTTGGACACCCAAGGCCCATATCTGTATGTTGTGTTTGTCTGGAGAAAGTGTCAAATTCAGGTGTCGAAACAGACTTGGGGTTACCTGTATTTTAGGATTTCCCCTTGGCGCCCAGGTAGGTGCACCCACACATGTTAGGTACGTTTTCATTGGGACACCTGTGGGAACGTTGGACGGTAGGCCATGTGTTGTTGGCGGCGTGTTTCGATGGGTGCGCCGAGTGAAATGTGCGGAAAATGCGTTTTTTTCCCCACATTTTGGACTTTGCGGGGGAGTCGGGGTAATAAATTCTGGGCCGATTTGCGCAAATCATACATCTGTGGATTCCCACGGGTGTCCTCTTTTCGGAAATGCATGGGGTTCCCTGTTTTCCTTGGTGGCTTGGACATCCGAGACCCATATCTGTATGTTGTGCTTGTCTGGAGAAAGTGTCAAATTCAGGTGTCGAAACAGACTTGGGGTTACCTGTGTTTTAGGCTTTCCCCTTGGCGCCCAGGTAGATGCACTCATACATGTGAGGTACCATTTTCATAAGTACACCTGTGGGAACATGGGATCTTTAGGCCATGTGTTGTTCACGGCGTGGTTCGATGAGTGCGCCGAGTGAAATGTGAGGAAAATGCATTTTTTCCCCCACATTTAGGACTTTGCGGGGGTATCTGGGTAATAAATTGTGGGCCGATTTGCGCAAATCATACCTCTTCGGATTCCCACAGGTGTCCTCTTTCCGAAATGCATGGGGTTCCCTGTTTTCCTTGGGGGCTTGGACACCCAAGGCTCATATCTGTATTATGTGCGTGTCTGGAGAATTTGTCAACTTCAGGTGTCGAAACAGACTTGGGGTTACCTGTGTTTTAGGCTTCTCCCTTGGCGCCCAGGTAGGTGCACCCACACATGCGAAGTACCGTTTTCATTGGGACACCTGTGGGAACGCGGGACGCTAGGCCATGTGTTGTTGGTGGCGTGTTTCGATGGGTGCGCCGAGTGAAATGTGCGGAAAATGCCTTTTTTTTCCCCCACATTTTGGACTTTGCGGGGGAGTCTGGGTAATACATTCTGGGCCGATTTGCACAAATCATACCTCTGCAGATTCCCAGAGGTGTCCTTTTTTCGGAAATGCATGGGGTTGCCTGTTTTCCTTGGTGGCTTGGACACCCGAGGCCCATATCTGTATGTTGTGCTTGTCTGGAGAAAGTGTCAAATTCAGGTGTCCAAACAGACTTGGGGTTACCTGTGTTTTAGGCTTTCCCCTTGGCGCCCAGGTAGGTGCACCCACACATGTGAGGTACGTTTTCATTGGGACACCTGTGGGAACGCGGGATGGTAGGCCATGTGTTGTTGGCGGCGTGTTTCGATTGGGTGCGCCGAGTGAAATGTGCGGAAAATGTGTTTTTTACCCCACATTTTGGACTTTACGGGGTAGTCGGGTCATAAATTCTGGGCAAAAATTGCGCAAATAATACCTCTGCGCATTCCCATGGGTGTCCTTTTTTCGGAAATGCATGGGGTTGCCTGTTTTCCTTGGTGGCTTGGACAGCCGAGGCCCATATCTGTATGTTGTGCTTGTCTGGAGAAAGTGTCAAATTCAGGTGTCGAAACAGACTTGGGGTAACCTGTGTTTTAGGCTTTCCCCTTGGCGTCCAGGTCGGTGCACCCACACATGTGAGGTATTGTTTTAATCGGGACAACTCTGGGAACGCGGGACTGTAGGCTTGTGTTGTTGGTGGTGTGTTTCGATGGGTGCGCCGAGTGAAATGTGCAGAAAATGTGTTTTTTTCCCCACCTTTCGGACTTTGCGGGGTTATCTGGGTAAAGAATTCTGGGCCGATTTGAGCTAATCCTACCTCTGCGGATTCCCACGGGTGTCCTCTTTTCCGAAATGCATGGGGTTCCCAGTTTTCCTTGGTGGCTTGGACACCCAAGGTCCATATCTGTATGTTGTGCTTGTCTGGAGAAAGTGTCAAATTCAGGTGTCGAAACAGACTTGGGGTTACCTGTATTTTAGGATTTCCCCTTGGCGCCCAGGTAGGTGCACCCACACATGTTAGGTATGTTTTCATTGGGACACCTGTGGGAACGTTGGACGGTAGGCCATGTGTTGTTGGCGGCGTGTTTCGATGGGTGCGCCGAGTGAAATGTGCGGAAAATGCGTTTTTCTCCCCACATTTTGGACTTTGCGGGGGAGTCGGGGTAATACATTCTAGGCCGATTTGCGCAAATCATACCTCTGCAGATTCCCATGGGTGTCCTTTTTTCAGAAATGCATGGGGTTGCCTGTTTTCCTTGGTGGCTTGGACAGCCGAGGCCCATATCTGTATGTTGTGCTTGTCTGGAGAAAGTGTCAAATTCAGGTGTCGAAACAGACTTGGGGTTACCTGTATTTTAGGATTTCCCCTTAGCGCCCAGGTAGGTGCACCAACACATGTTAGGTACGTTTTCATTGGGACACCTGTGGGAACGTTGGACGGTAGGCCATGTGTTGTTGGAGGCGTGTTTCGATGGGTGCGCCAAGTGAAATGTGCAGAAAATGCGTTTTTTCCCCAACATTTTGGACTTTGCTAGGGTGTCTGTGTAATAAATTCTGGGTCGATTTGCGTGAATCATACCTCTGCGGATTCCCACGGGTGTCCTATTTTTGGAAATGCATGGGGTTCCCTGTTTTGCTTGGTGGCTTGGACACCCGAGGCCCATATCTTTATGTTGTGCTTGTCTGGAGAAAGTGTCAAATTCAGGTGTCGAAACAGACTTGGGGTAACCTGTGTTTTAGGCTTTCCCCTTGTCGTCCAGGTAGGTGCACCCACACATGTGAGGTATTGTTTTCATCGGGACAAGTCTGGGAACGCTGGACTGTAGGCATGTGTTGTTGGCGGATGTTTCGATGGGTGCGCCAAGTGAAATGTGCGGAAAATGTGTTTTTTCCCCACATATCAGACTTTGCAAGGGTGTCTGGGTAACAAATTCTTGGCCGATTTGCACAAATCATACCTCTGCAGATTCCCACGGCTGTCTTCTTTTTGGAAATGCATGGGGTTCCCTGTTTTCCTTCGTGCCTTGGATACCCGAGGCCCATATCTGTATGATGTGAGAGTGTGCAATTCAGGTGTGAAAACAGTCTTGTGTTTTATGCTTTCCTCTTGGCGCCCAGGTAGGTGCACCCACACATGTGAGGTACCTTTTTCATCGCGACACCTGTGGGAACGCGGGACGGTAGGCCATGTGTTGTTGGTGGCCTGTTTAAATGGGTGCGGCGAGTGAAATGTGAGGAAAATGCATTTTCTTCCCATATTTCGGACTTTGCGGGGGTGTCTGGGTAACAAATTCTGGGCCGATTTGCGCAAATCATACCTCTGCGGATTCCCACGGGTGTATTCTTTTTGGAAATGCATGGGGTTCCCTGTTTTCCTTGGTGCCTTGGACACCCGAGGCCCATATCTGTATGATGTGAGAGTGTGCAATTCAGATGTGAAAACAGTCTTGGGGTTACTTGTGTTTTAGGCTTTCCCCTTGGTGCCCAGGTAGGTGCACCCACACATGTGAGGTACCGGTTTCCACCAGGACACCTTTGTGAACCCGGGACGGTAGGCCATGTGTTGTTGGCGGCGTGTTTCGATGGGTGCGCCAAGTGAAATGTGCAGAAAATGTTTTTTTTCCCTACCTTTCGGATTTTGCGGGGTTGTCTGGGTAATTAATTCTGGGCCGATTTGAGCTAATCCTATCTCTGCGGATTCCCACGGGTGTCCTCTTTTCTGAAATGCATCAGGTTCCCAGTTTTCCTTGGTGGCTTGGACACCCAAGGCTCATATCAGTATATTGTGCTTGTCTGGAGAAAGTGTCAAATTCAGGTGTCGAAACAGACTTGGGGTTACCTGTGTTTTAGGAATTCCCCTTGGCGCCCAGGTAGGTGCACCCACAAATGTGAGGTACCGTTTTCATCGGTACACCTGTGGGAACGCAGGATGGTAGGCCATGTGTTGTTGGCGGTGAGTTTCGATCAGTGAGTAGAGTGAAATGTGCGGGAAATGCGTTTTTTCCCCACATTTCGGACTTTGTTGGGGTGTCTGGGTAATAAATTCTGGGCTGATTTGCGCAAATCATACCTCTGCGGATTCCCACGGGTGCCCTCTTTTCGGAAATGCATGGGGTTCCCTGTTTTCCTTGTGGCTTGGACACCCGAGACCCATATCTGTATGTTGTGCTTGTCTGGAGAAAGTGTCAAATTCAGGTGTCGAAACAGACTTGGGGTAACCTGTGTTTTAGGCTTTCCCCTTGGCGCCCAGGTAGATGCACTCACACATGTGAGGTACCATTTTCATCAGTACACCGGTGGGAACATGGGACGGTAAGCCATGTGTTGTTCGCGGCGTGGTTCGATGAGTGCGCCAAGTGAAATGTGAGGAAAATGCATTTTTCCCCCATATTTCGGACTTTGCGGGGGTATCTGGGTAATAAATTGTGGGCCGATTTGCGCAAATCATACCTCTGCGGATTCCCACAGGTGTCCTCTTTCCGAAATGCATGGGGTTTTCTGTTTTCCTTGGGCGCTTGGACACCCAAGGCCCATATCTGTATGTTGTGCGTTTCTGGAGAATTTGTCAAATTCAGGTGTCGAAACAGACTTGGGGTTAGCTGTGTTTTAGGCTTTTCCCTTGGCGCCCAGGTAGGTGCACCCACACATGCGAGGTACCGTTTTCATTGGGACACCTGTGGGAACGCGGGATACTAGGCCATGTGTTGTTGTCGGCGTGTTTCGATGGGTGCGCCGATCGAAATGGGCGGAAAATGCGTTTTTTTTCCCCACATTTTGGACTTTGCGGGGGAGTCTGGGTAATAAATTCTGGGCCGATTTGCGCAAATCATACCTCTGCAGATTCCCACGGGTGTCCTTTTTTCGGAAATGCATGGGGTTGCCTGCCTGTTTTTTATTGGTGGCTTGGACACCCGAGGCCCATATCTGTATGTTGTGCTTGTCTGGAGAAAGTGTCAAATTCAGGTGTCCAAACAGACTTGGGGTTACCTGTATTTTAGGCTTTCCCCTTGGCGCCCAGGTAGGTGCACCCACACATGTGAGGTACGTTTTCATTGGGACACCTGTGGGAACGCGGGACGGTAGGCCATGTGTTGTTGGCGGCGTGTTTCGATGGATGCACCGAGTGAAATGTGCGGAAAATGCGTTTTTTCCCCCACATTTTGGACTTTACGGGGGAGTCGGGTAATAAATTCTGGGCCTAATTGCGCAAATCATACCTCTGCGGATTCCCATGGGTGGCCTTTTTTCGGAAATGCATGGGGTTGCCTGTTTTCCTTGGTGGCTTGGACAGCCGAGGCCCATATCTGTATGTTGTGCTTGTCTGGAGAAAGTGTCAAATTCAGGTGTCGAAACAGACTTGGGGTAACCTGTGTTTTAGGCTTTCCCCTTGGGTCCAGGTAGGTGCACCCACACATGTGAGGTATTGTTTTCATCGGGACAACTCTGGGAATGCGGGACTGTGGGCATGTGTTGTTAGCGGTGTGTTTCGATGGGTGCGCCGAGTGAAATGTGCAGAAAATGTGTTTTTTTCCCCACCTTTCGGACTTTGCGGGGTTATCTGGGTAAAGAATTCAGGGCCGATATGAGCTAATCCTACCTCTGCGGATTCCCACGGGTGTCCTCTTTTCTGAAATGCATGGGGTTCCCAGTTTTCCTTAGTGGCTTGGACACCCAAGGCCCATATCTGTATGTTGTGCTTGTCTGGAGAAAGTGTCAAATTCAGGTGTCGAAACAGACTTGGGGTTACCTGTATTTTAGGATTTCCCCTTGGCGCCCAGGTAGGTGCACCCACACATGTTAGGTACGTTTTCATTGGGACACCTGTGGGAACGTTGGACGGTAGGCCATGTGTTGTTGGCGGCGTGTTTCGATGGGTGCGCCGAGTGAAATGTGCGGAAAATGCGTTTTTTTCCCCACATTTTGGACTTTGCGGGGGGATTGGGGTAATAAATTCTGGGCCGATTTGCGCAAATCATACATCTGTGGATTCCCACGGGTGTCCTCTTTTCGGAAATGCATGGGGTTCCCTGTTTTCCTTGGTGGCTTGGACATCCGAGACCCATATCTGTATGTTGTGCTTGTCTGGAGAAAGTGTCAAATTCAGGTGGCGAAACAGACTTGGGGTTACCTGTGTTTTAGGCTTTCCCCTTGGCGCCCAGGTAGATGCACTCATACATGTGAGGTACCATTTTCATAAGTACACCTGTGGGAACATGGGATCTTTAGGCCATGTGTTGTTCACGGCGTGGTTCGATGAGTGCGCCGAGTGAAATGTGAGGAAAATGCATTTTTTCCCCCACATTTAGGACTTTGCGGGGGTATCTGGGTAATAAATTGTGGGCCGATTTGCGCAAATCATACCTCTTCGGATTCCCACAGGTGTCCTCTTTCCGAAATGCATGGGGTTCCCTGTTTTCCTTGGGGGCTTGGACACCCAAGGCTCATATCTGTATTATGTGCGTGTCTGGAGAATTTGTCAACTTCAGGTGTCGAAACAGACTTGGGGTTACCTGTGTTTTAGGCTTCTCCCTTGGCGCCCAGGTAGGTGCACCCACACATGCGAAGTACCGTTTTCATTGGGACACCTGTGGGAACGCGGGACGCTAGGCCATGTGTTGTTGGTGGCGTGTTTCGATGGGTGCGCCGAGTGAAATGTGCGGAAAATGCCTTTTTTTTCCCCCACATTTTGGACTTTGCGGGGGAGTCTGGGTAATACATTCTGGGCCGATTTGCACAAATCATACCTCTGCAGATTCCCAGAGGTGTCCTTTTTTCGGAAATGCATGGGGTTGCCTGTTTTCCTTGGTGGCTTGGACACCCGAGGCCCATATCTGTATGTTGTGCTTGTCTGGAGAAAGTGTCAAATTCAGGTGTCCAAACAGACTTGGGGTTACCTGTATTTTAGGCTTTCCCCTTGGCGCCCAGGTAGGTGCACCCACACATGCGAGGTACCGTTTTCATTGGGACACCTGTGGGAACGCGGGATACTAGGCCATGTGTTGTTGGCGGCGTGTTTCGATGGGTGCGCCGATCGAAATGGGCGGAAAATGCATTTTTTTCCCCACATTTTGGACTTTGCGGGGGAGTCTGGGTAATAAATTCTGGGCCGATTTGCGCAAATCATACCTCTGCAGATTCCCACGGGTGTCCTTTTTTCGGAAATGCATGAGGTTGCCTGTTTTTTATTGGTGGCTTGGACACCCGAGGCCCATATCTGTATGTTGTGCTTGTCTGGAGAAAGTGTCAAATTCAGGTGTCCAAACAGACTTGGGGTTACCTGTATTTTAGGCTTTCCCCTTGGCGCCCAGGTAGGTGCACCCACACATGTGAGGTACGTTTTCATTGGGACACCTGTGGGAACGCGGGACGGTAGGCCATGTGTTGTTGGCGGCGTGTTTCGATGGATGCGCCGAGTGAAATGTGCGGAAAATGCGTTTTTTCCCCCACATTTTGGACTTTACGGGGGAGTCGGGTAATAAATTCTGGGCCGAATTGCGCAAATCATACCTCTGCGGATTCCCATGGGTGTCCTTTTTTCGGAAATGCATGGGGTTGCCTGTTTTCCTTGGTGGCTTGGACAGCCGAGGCCCATATCTGTATGTTGTGCTTGTCTGGAGAAAGTGTCAAATTCAGGTGTCGAAACAGACTTGGGGTAACCTGTGTTTTAGGCTTTCCCCTTGGGTCCAGGTAGGTGCACCCACACATGTGAGGTATTGTTTTCATCGGGACAACTCTGGGAATGCGGGACTGTAGGCATGTGTTGTTAGCGGTGTGTTTCGATGGGTGCGCCGAGTGAAATGTGCAGAAAATGTGTTTTTTTCCCCACCTTTCGGACTTTGCGGGGTTATCTGGGTAAAGAATTCAGGGCCGATTTGAGCTAATCCTACCTCTGCGGATTCCCACGGGTGTCCTCTTTTCCGAAATGCATGGGGTTCCCAGTTTTCCTTAGTGGCTTGGACACCCAAGGCCCATATATGTATGTGGTGCTTGTCTGGAGAAAGTGTCAAATTCAGGTGTCGAAACAGACTTGGGGTTACCTGTGTTTTAGGCTTTCCCCTTGGCGCCCAGGTAGATGCACTCACACATGTGAGGTACCATTTTCATAAGTACACCTGTGGGAACATGGGATCTTTAGGCCATGTGTTGTTCACGGCGTTATTCGATGAGTGCGCCGAGTGAAATGTGAGGAAAATGCATTTTTTCCCCCACATTTAGGACTTTGCGGGGGTATCTGGGTAATAAATTGTGGGCCGATTTGCGCAAATCATACCTCTTCGGATTCCCACAGGTGTCCTCTTTCCGAAATGCATGGGGTTCCCTGTTTTCCTTGGGGGCTTGGACACCCAAGGCTCATATCTGTATTATGTGCGTGTCTGGAGAATTTGTCAACTTCAGGTGTCGAAACAGACTTGGGGTTACCTGTGTTTTAGGCTTCTCCCTTGGCGCCCAGGTAGGTGCACCCACACATGCGAAGTACCGTTTTCATTGGGACACCTGTGGGAACGCGGGACGCTAGGCCATGTGTTGTTGGTGGCGTGTTTCGATGGGTGCGCCGAGTGAAATGTGCGGAAAATGCCTTTTTTTTCCCCCACATTTTGGACTTTGCGGGGGAGTCTGGGTAATACATTCTGGGCCGATTTGCACAAATCATACCTCTGCAGATTCCCACAGGTGTCCTTTTTTCGGAAATGCATGGGGTTGCCTGTTTTCCTTGGTGGCTTGGAAACCCGAGGCCCATATCTCTATGTTGTGCTTGTCTGGAGAAAGTGTCAAATTCAGGTGTCGAAACAGACTTGGGGTTACCTGTATTTTAGGCTTTCCCCTTGGCGCCCAGGTAGGTGCTGTGAAGAAGACCGGTGGGGGGTGTCTGTACTTCTGCTCTCTATATGGTAGAAGAGAGGCACAGAGGACCCCAGCCAAGATTCTCTAGTACGGTAGCAATGGTCGAGCAATCAAGACCTAGCTTCTCAGAAGGTGATGCAGGCTGGTTCTTAAGTACAGTGTAGTCCCCAAGCCCCCACAAAGGAATGCCCACACACTGTATTGGTTAGAACACAGTCTTTATATAATCAATGTTCAAGGTTATGTACACTTATCATAATAACTCACTTTGTACTCAGAAAAATCAACAATGGCAAATATATACAATTCTAAAGTGGTACCACCCTTTGTATTAGACCTCATTAAAGTGCATGAACAATACTGTACAATGTCACACAGACCAATAGAGTGAAAACAGCAATAGAGAGAGGAGAGAAAATAAGATGATTGAGCAATGGGCAGAATACTGGCCCCTACCACTAGGAACAGTTCTGTGTGGAGATCCCCCCACCTGGGCAACCTGTAAAACCAAGATATAGTACAAGACCAGTCCATATATTGTTCTGTAAGTCTTATTCCCTCCTATAATGTTTTTACCCCCCCAATGTACCTGGTGGAGTCGAGTTCTTCGAAGAGGCGTCGACAGATCCTTCTGGAGTGACCCCCCTTTTAAGCGGGAGTCACGGATCGTCGAGAGGCATCGAGAAACGTCGAGGAACGTTCGGCGACGGGGAATCGACGGCCCTTCTTGAATGCCTTCCCTTTCAAGTGATTGAATGTTCTTAGGCAAAGGAGCGGACGGCTCCGGTCGTCGGCGGCACGGCGTCAAGTGGTTCCCACGGCTGGGCAACACAACTTCGACGGGCCTCCAGCGGTTACACAAACCTGCGAACCCTGGTCGACGGCAATGGACTTTGACGGCGTCGATGTCCGGGTGCTTAACTTCGATCTCCTCGGCGGTCCCGTCTCGGGTCGACAGCCTTTCGAGGGTCTGTCTTCCAGGGTGCTTCGGCGAAGATGGAGCGCTGCTCGATGGTCCCTCGGAGCACGGGAAGAGGGCGCCTTACAAGGTCCTCTCTCGGGTGAGCCCTCGACGATCTCGTCAGCCTTCAGATCGGTCGAAGCAAATGCCACAGCAAGTCTTCTTCTTCCAGCGGGACGTCGAGGATCAGCAGTTCCAGTTACTCTTAGAGTGGAGACTCAGCTCCAGAACGCTGCTGAACACAATGGTCGCTTCTCAACCAATGGTTCCTTCTGAACTCTTTTCCAGTGGTGAGAGGTCCCCAGATATACTATCCTGTCTCTCATCCACACTGCTGGCACACACTCAGCAGCCAATCATACAGAAGGGCATTCATGCAGTCAGTCAGCCAATCAGGCACACAGTGCATTCAGGCCACACTCCTCCCTTCCTAGACACTCACAGCAAGGAATGTGGATTGGGACAAGTACCCAGCCATTCAACACTACACACTGCATTCAGGCCAGTTTCGGGCAGGGCTGTCTCAGTCTTTGTCTCTCATGCCAGAAACCAGACAACCACAACAAGGAGTGTATATTGGTCACACACTCCATTCACCTAGGTCCCACCCACAGGAGGTACCCACAACATACAGTCACTGGGAAGGCTCCAGTCAGTCTAGCTGGGCCTTCACAACAATACCATATATGGAACTTCCACCCAACAGCCAGTCAGGGGGAAGGGGCAGAGACAGGGATTCCCAGGACTTTGGGAAAACAAGTTAACAGGCAATAGAAAGCAAGAGGCCACAGGGGCCATCTTGTTTCCTATCAGGAATCAACAGATCCCAATGGCAGGGCCTGGGTATCCCAAAATGGAGGACACCCGGAGCACCTGTCAATTTCAGCATGGAGCTGCCACCAGCCCATACCCTGCTCTGGGGCCACCCACAGGTGCCCAAAAACATACACTAGGGGCACAGGGTCGTACCCCTACCCCTGGGTGCCATAAGGGTATCCCATGGGTCTGTTCACCAAACCAAAAGAGAGAGCTGCACTGCCAGGAGTCCCACATGGACTCCGGGGCAGAAAACATAACAGAACACACGGTAAAAAAACAGTAAAAGGACAAGGATTCAGAGGCCCTGTCCCTCAGATGCATTTCCAGCATCACAGTCGCCCCCCCCAGACTGAGGTGGAGGGTGTCTAATCACCCACGGGATAGACACCCTCATCCAGACGGTCAACATACCTTCTGGAAAGGCCATCTGCATTATCGTGACTCTTCCCTGGTCTGTGCTCTATGGTGAAGTCTAGCCCTTGCAGGCTAATGGACCACCTGAGCAATTTCGGATTCTCACCCTTCATCTGCATAAGCCACTTCAGGGGCTTATGATCTGTTTGGACCTTGAAGGTAGACCCCATAAGGTAGGACCTAAAACGCCTAAGGCTCCAAACTATGCTAAACCACTCCTTTTCAACAGTAGCCCACCTAAGTTCTCTACCCTTGAGTTGTCTACTGATGAATATGATAGGATGTTCTCTACCTTTGTCATCTAACTGGGACAAGACAGCTCCAATTCCGGTGTCGCAGGCATCCGTCTGGACGATAAAGGGTCGGCTGTAGTCAGGCGCACTCAACACAGGTGCCCTACACAGACTTTCTTTCAAGCCATCAAAGGCCCTCTGACAGTCTTCGGTCCAATTAACCTTCCTAGGCTGCTTGGGTGAGGTCAGAGCTGTCAGAGGTGCAGCTATGGTTCCATAGTCTGCCATGAAATTGCGATAGTACCCAGTGAGGCCCAAAAAGGCCCTCACCTGGGTTTGAGTAGTGGGAGTCTCCCAGTTCTGTACATCCTGTACTTTACTGGAGAGAGGTTGGATTTGACCCCCTCCTACCTCATGACCAAGATAGGTAACTTTCCCCTGAGCTATCTGGCACTTGGTGGCCTTGATAGTGAGATTAGCACTTTTCAAGGCCTGCAACACCTTATCCAGATGTGTCAAATGCTCTTCCCAGGTGGAACTGTAGACGGCAATGTCGTCTAAGTAGGCCACACAAAAGGCTTCCAGCCCACTGAGCACATGGTTGACCAATCTCTGGAAGGTGGCAGGGGCATTCTTCAACCCAAAAGGCATGACCCTAAACTGGTAGAGTCCCTGAGGTGTTGAGAAGGCCGTCTTTTCCTTGGCATGGTCCGTCAGAGCTATTTGCCAATAGCCTGAGGTAAGGTCAAAGGTGCTCACAAATTTGGCAGCACCTATGGTGTCCACGAGCTCATCAGCCCTGGGCAATGGGTGCGCGTCAGTTTTGGTGACGGCGTTGACTCCTCGGTAGTCCACACAGAACCTCCAATCCTTGGTACCCGCCTGGGAACTTGCCTTGGGGACAAGGACCACTGGACTGGACCAGGGACTGGTTGAGGGTTCAATAACACCCAGATCCAACATCTTGGCGACCTCAGCCTGGATGTGGTTCTTGACGGTATCTGACATACGGTAGCACCTGCTTTTGACAGGTACACTGTCACCAGTGTCAATTTCATGCTTACACCACAGTGTAAGGCCTGGCTTCAGTGAAAACAGAGAGGCATACTGTTGGAGCAAAGCCCTACAGGCCCTCTGTTGCTCTGTTGTCAAATCTGGAGAGAGATGTACTCCCTCCACTGAGCCATCCTGAGGGTTGCTGTGCAGCAAATCAGGAAGGGGCTCACTCTCATCCTCTTCTTGCCCGGAAGCTAGCAAGAGACATGAGACTTCTGCTCGCCGGTGGAAAGGCTTGAGCCTGTTGACATGGAATATCTGAGGGGCTACCCCAGAGGCTCCCATGTCAACCAGATAATTGACTTCGCCCATCTTGGAGATGATCCTGAAGGGTCCAGTCCACTTGTCTGCCAAAGCTCTAGGCTTGGTAGGCTCCATCACAAGGATTTCCTGTCCCGGAGTCCAATCCACTTGTGAGGCTTTAAGGTCATGCCAGTACTTATTCAATTCCTGGCTGGCCTTGAGATTTGCTGTTGCCTGACCCATCATCTGTGTCATCCTCCGTCTGAGGCCTAACACATAGTCCCCCACTTGCTTGGCGGGACCTGGAGGGGTGGCTTCCAAGCCTTCTCTGATCAAGGCGAGGGGCCCCCTCACAGGATGTCCAAAGTGTAACTCAAAGGGGCTGAAACCAACACCCTCTTGAGGTACCTCCCTGTAAGCAAACAGCAGGCATGGCAGGAGGAGATCCCATTTCCTCCTTAGGGGTTCTTCCAAAGCCCCCAGCATGCCCTTGAGAGTTTTATTAAATCTCTCCACCAGACCATTGGTCTGGGGGTGGTAAGAGGTGGAGAACTTGTAGGTTACCCCGCACTCTTTCCACATGGTTTTCATGTAACTAGACATGAAGTTGGATCCTCTGTCAGAGACAACCTCCTTGGGGAATCCAACACGGGTGAAAATGCCCAGGAGAGCCCTGGCAACCACCTTGGCAGTAACAGTCCGAAGGGGTATCGCCTCAGGGTACCTGGTGGCATGATCTACCAAGACCAGGATGAACCGATGTCCACCTGAAGTGGGAGGGTCAAGGGGACCGACGATGTCGATGCCCACCCTCTCAAATGGTGTGCCAACCACTGGCAATGGCTGCAGTGGGGCAATGGCACTGCCTCCAGTCTTGCCAGACAACTGACAAGTTGGGCAGGTCCTGCAGTGGGACTCCACCTCTACTCCCATCCGTGGCCAGTAGAAATGGGCAGAGAGCCTCTGCTTAGTCTTCTTGGTCCCAAGATGACCAGCCAAGGGCACCTCATGCGCCAACTGTAGTAGGAAGGGCCTGTAAACCTGGGGTACCACCAACCTCTTGCGGGCACCAGGTTCAGGCTTAGTGGGCTCACTAACAAGGAGCTCACCCTCCCAATAAATCCGGAATGTCCTAGGCACTTCTCCTTGTGCCTGGGACAGGGCCTGTTTCCTCAGTCCCTCAAGAGAGTGGCACTCTCTCTGTCCCTTACAGAAGTCTGCCCGGGAGGGTCCCCCTTCAGCTAACAAGCATTGAAGGTCAGGATGATCCTCCGGGTTGAGAACCTCTCCCACAGGAGAGTCTTCTGTCTCTTCTCCCACAGGAGTTGAGTTGGGGTTTTCCACTGGACCCAGCCCGTCCGGAGCATGGATCCCAATGGGTGCTGTCGGAACAGCAGGAAGAGAAGGTGTCCCCTCCACAGAGGTGGCCTTCTTGGTCTTCCTCCTTCTTGCCTTAGGCCTTGCCTTTGGCTCGGGTACCTGACCCACAGCCAGACCCGGTGTCACCTGTGACCTAGTGACTGCAGCAGCAGTCATGGGAAGACCATCCGAGATCAAACCCAACTCTACTAGATCATTTCCTAACAAAATGTTAGCAGGGACATTGTCCTGAACCAGGACAGGAAGCTTTGCTGTCTTGTCTCCAATCATGAGTGTGACTAAGGCTACAGGTGATAATTTGGGAGGCCCACCAGCTAACCTGGTGGTTTTCAGAGGAGCACCTTCATAGTCCTCTGGCTTGAGCAGGGTCCTGTCCACCACTGTCATGCTTGCCCCAGTGTCCCTCAAACCAGTAGACGGCTGGCCATTCAAGAGGACACTTCTCAAAAACCTACGGGTGTTCTGTGGGATAGTCGCCAGTACTTCTGCATACTGGTCCCAGGCCCCAAGGGACACTAAGGAAATCTCTACTGGAGCACCAAATGTGATCCCGGTAGAGGAGGGGAGGACAGTGGCCTCCACCTCAGACACGGGTTAAGGGTAGGTCAGGCTGACAGCCTGTACTCCAAGTGCCTTACCTTTACACTTGGGGTCACCCCTTTTGTGATCCAGAGCCCCACAGTCCCAACAAGCGCCAGGAGTGCGGGGTACGGTACTGGAACCACTGGGAGCCTGCTTTGCAGCAGGTGGACCACTACTCTTATTCCCACCCCAGATGACTTATCCCCACTAGATTTTTGGGTCTTAGGAGAGGAAGGTTTTGGTTTACCCGACTGTGACTGCTTGTGGGACTCCTCAGCTTTCTGAGAGGCCCCCTTTTCTTTGTCCTTGTCCTTCCCACTGGAGTCCTTAGGGGACACCCGGTGGGAGACCCACTTGTCAGCCAACCTAGCCAGCTTAAAGGGGTCCAGAATGTTCTGGTCAGCCACATACTGACGCAGCTCTGGTGAACAGGCTTCAGAAAAATGCTCAAAAAACAAGAGGTGGGACAATTCCACAAAAGTCTTAACCTTGTATCCATCGATCCACCCCATCATGTTCATGTGCGCAGCACTCACCCAGTCAACCCAAGACATATTCTCTCTTTTCTTAAAATCCCTGAACCTTCTAAGGTATTGGGTAGGTGTCTTGCCAAACTTGGCAATCAAAGCAGACTTCATACACTCGTACTGACCCCTTTCTTCCACACTCAGCTTCAGAATACAGTCATACCCAGTTTGAGGCACTCTGCTTAACAAACACTTAGCCCAATCTCTTTTATCAACATCATGAATCGCACAAGCCATTTCAAACGCTTCAATCCATTGGAGGATATCTGAACCCTCCACAAATACACCAACCAAATCTTTCATAAACTTGGTGGCTGGGGAACTGACACTCTCACTGGTTTTAGCTGAAGTCTCCACTCTAGCTTTCTCTAGCTGGATTCTCTGACATTCAGTGTCCTGGCTCTTGAGTTCAAGATCCCTATTCTTGAGCTCCACTTGTTGAGCCAACTCCTCTTTCCTAAGTTCAGCATCTATTTCCAACTTGCGGTATTCAAAGGCAAATTTCATCCTTAATAACTCAAGCTCCAAGGAATTGCTGGGGTTTGGAACAGAGGCAGTAGGAATGGCGGCATTCCCAGAAACAGATTCAGCAGAAACCCCAGGGGCAGAGTCCTCATTGGTTGCATTCCCCCCCTCATCAAGAGTTTCACTATCAGTCTGGTAGTCCACCAGGGCAGCTATCAGCTCAGCCCTAGACTTATCCACAAAGTCTAACTCCCTGGCTTCACAAGCACTCTGGAGAGCCTCCAAGCTCATCCGAGTCAATTTTCCATTCGCAATAGACTCCATCGTTTGTAATGCAGTTATCTGGTACACAACTAAACCTTAATTTAATAAAGTGCAGATATCCTTTGTAAGTGGCACGGTTATACACTGATTCTTAAAACCATAAGCATCCCACCGCTGGCCACCAGTGTGAAGAAGACCGGTGGGGGGTGTCTGTACTTCTGCTCTCTATATGGTAGAAGAGAGGCACAGAGGACCCCAGCCAAGATTCTCTAGTACGGTAGCAATGGTCGAGCAATCAAGGCCTAGCTTCTCAGGAGGTGATGCAGGCTGGTTCTTAAGTACAGTGTAGTCCCCAAGCCCCCACAAAGGAATGTCCACACACTGTATTGGTTAGAACACAGTCTTTATATAATCAATGTTCAAGGTTATGTACACTTATCATAATAACTCACTTTGTACCCAGGAAAATCAACAATGGCAAATATATACAATTCTAAAGTGGTACCACCCTTTGTATTAGACCTCATTAAAGTGCATGAACAATACTGTACAATGCCAATAGAGTGAAACCAGCAATAGAGAGAGGAGAGAAAATAAGATGATTGAGCAATAGGCAGAATACTGGCCCCTACCACTAGGCACAGTTCTGTGTGGAGATCCCCCCACCTGGGCAACCTGTAAAACCAAGATATAGTACAAGCCCAGTCCATATATTGTTCTGTAAGTCTTATTCCCTCCTATAATGTTTTTACCCCCCCAATGTACCTGGTGGAGTCGAGTTCTTCGAAGAGGCGTCGACAGATCCTTCTGGAGTGACCCCCCTTTTAAGCGGGAGTCACGGATCGTCGAGAGGCGTCGAGAAACGTCGAGGAACTCGGCGTTCGGCGACGGGGAATCGATGGCCCTTCTTGAATGCCTTCCCTTTCAAGTGGGAGGCACGGGGCGTCGAACGTCCGTCGACAAACAAGGCAGAACGGCGTCGATGAACGTCGAGGAACTCGCTGTTCGGCGACGGGGAATCGACGGCCCTTCTTGAATGCCTTCCCTTTCAAGAAGGAGGCACGGGGCGTCGAACGTCCGTCGACAAACGGGGTAGAACGATGTCGATGAGGCAGCAGCTTCGTCCGAGCGGTGCTCGTCGGCGTCGGAGCGTCGGCGTCCTGCAAGGCAGAGGCGTGCGGGGCACCTCGGTGACAATAGTTCTGGACCGCAAAGATTGTGGAGACGGAGGCCCAGCAAGGGCGTCGAGTCGTTCGAGTCTTTGGGGTCTTCGGGTGGCGGGAAACCCACCGGCAGGTTTCTCCTCGGCGCGTTGGTTGTTGTTAGGCAGAAACCTGTGCAGTTCCCTTGGGGAACACTGCAAAAGATTTAAGACTACAGGTAGAGCAGTAAACCCCTTTGGTAGCAGTCTGTACCACCCAGATTTACCTGGTAGCTGTGGCTGAGCAGTCAGACTTCTCTCAAGAAGAGTTAGGCAGTATGCAAAGTATACACAATATGTACCAAAACACAATAGCACAAGCAAACACTGACCAGAGCTTGGTTTCAAAAGAATATTGTTATTTATTTAAAAACACACATAAGTAAAAACACTCTAGCAACGAATATGGTAAAAACACTTCAACACAGTTATAATGAAAGTAAATTCAATCCTTTCTCCTATCTAGACAACTCTAGGTTAACACCACTTAATTAAAACAGAGGTGAGTGCTTAACGTTAGATGACACTCTAGTAGTTTCCAAGAAAGGGAGAGAAAAAGCAGAAATAGGTTAAACACACCACTCTAAGGTCCAGAACACTTGCAATAGGCTTAAAGAAGCACAAAGTCACAGGTGAGCAAAAGTCACTAGGCAGGGCCCACTCTTAGAGTAGCCGGAGCGAAAAGGTGCCCAAGATCACACTGTTAGTTAGAGATTCAAGTCTTGCAAAGAGTCAAAAAGAGTTTTAGAGTGGCTCAGAAAGTTTAGCCAAAGTGTCCCAGGCACTCCCAGGTTCGAAAGCCGGGGACTAAATCTACCCCGTACAGTCGGTGGCAAGGGAAGCCAGGCGGAACACAGTACCTTAAGCGGAAAGGATCCTCCAGCGGTGGCAGGTGTTCCAGGCAGTGGCAGCAGGGCTCGACGTCGGTCAGGGGAGAAGAAGTTCTCGCTGAAGAGCAGAAGAGGAGGGTCGTTGCACTGCCCGGGAAGAAACCAGCCGCGGAGTCCTCCGGTTAAAGGGTTGGTACCGACTTTCGCGGTAGGGGGGTAAAGTGTGGTATTCCGGTTGCCGGGGTGCTTGGCACAGGCAAGGCGGCCACGAGATACCTCAAAGAACGGAAAGAAGGCGAAAACTGGTTGTCCCCACCAGTTAAGGGAAGGAGCCACTCCGTTAAGAGTTCTCCTCGGTCGTCGGGAAAAAGTGGTGAGACGGTTCAGCAGGGCTCCACCGGGTGGTGTCGTCGAAGCAGGTCGGCTCAGCTCTTCCCTCGTCGGATTCTTGGTCCTGTGGCGACTTCTGAAGTCCCAGTCCCCAAAGCCCTGCTTTTATGCAGCAAGCCCCCATTCACCCAGCCTAGCTGTCACTCAAACATGCTAAGTGGTGAGCCGGGCGGCTCACCACTTGGGCCAATCAGGACGGAGTGCGACTTGAGTTACCAAGGTAACTCAGTCCAGGGTGCCTAAATCCCCCTCCACCCCTCCTAAGTACCCCAGACAGAGTGGCACCACTTTGGAGGGCTTCTGTGGAGAAGCCCGCCAAAAGTGGAACAAAGGGCTCCACTTTGGGTCAGAGTTACAGAGGCGAACACCAACGCCATTTTAGAATCAAGTTTTGGCAAAAAGTCCCAACCGGAGTTATAAAAAGAAATATATAAACCGGCGGGATGTTTAAGGCTACCGTAAATAAATAATTAAATGTGTTAGCCTAAAACAATGGGAAATCCCATAGGGAAATATTCGCGGTTGAATATAAAAAGTAGTTTCCACTGCCACCAGCCAAAACTCGATCAGGGGGGACGGAGACGTGCCCCCTCGACTAACAGACCCTGGGGCAATCGAATTGCCCCAGCCAGTACGTCCACAATATGATGGTTTGTACTGGTTCTGTTCAGGATTCAAGACTAGCAAAGTCTTTGGTGACTTTACATGCCCTGGGAGACAGTAGTCAGTCCCAGGGTATGGAGTCTATGTTGGGGAGTCCCTAGGACACTCCTGGGTCACGGCACAGAGGGTGCTGTGTAACCCATATCACAAAAATACATGAGGCCCTATGGAGTAAAAGACCCCATAGCCCATTCAACACAAGGTTTAACCAAGATAACACAGTTCAACATGTCCAAGAGTGAGGGTAAAAGAGTCTCACTCTTGGCAGGAGAAAAAAATAAACTCCAGAAATCCAGCAAAGCTGCTGGGGGACTCACTAGGTAGGGAAATTCAGCCTAAACAGAGAATTCTCCCTAACACTCGCCCCCCCCAGACTAAGGGACAGGAGGATTTAATCCACTCCTGGATGAACCTCATGCCTCTAGTCGATGATATACATCCTAGAGAGTCCATCAGCATTTTGATGGTGACACCCTGACCTGTGCTCAATGGTGAAATCAAACCCTTGCAGGCAGATTGACCATCTCAATAGTTTTGGATTTTCCCCTTTCATTTGCATTAACCATCTCAAGGGTTGGTGGTCAGTCTGAATAACAAAAGTAGAACCATACAAGTATGGCCTAAACTTCTTCAGTGCCCACACAATAGCAAAGCATTCTCTTTCGATAGTTGCCCACCTTGTCTCAGGATCCTTCAGTTTCCTACTGATGAAGCAAATGGGGTGCTCCCTACCCTTCTCATCCAGTTGGCTTAGAACTGCACCTATACCTACATTGGAAGCATCAGTTTGTACAATGAAAGGTTGGTGGTAGTCAGGAGCTCTCAATACTGGGGCCTGGCAAAGAGCTCTCTTCAGTTTTTCAAAGGCCTGATTGCACTCCTCATTCCATTTTACCTTTTTTGGGAATTTGGGAGAGGAGATTACATTCAGTGGAGAAGCTATGGTCCCATAGTTCTCAATGAAATTCCTGTAATACCCAGTGAGGCCTAGAAAAGCTCTCACTTGGGTTTGAGTAGTTGGTGTTGTCCAATTTTGCACAGCTTCAATCTTGCTGGGCAAAGGCCTTATTTCTCCACCTCCTACCTCATGTCCAAGGTAGACCACTTTACTTTGACCAATCTGGCACTTACTGGCTTTGATTGTCAAATGGGCCTGTTTCAGAGCCTGCAACACATGTCCTAGGTGGTTCACATGTTCTTCCCAGGAGTGGCTGAAGACTGCAATGTCATCCAAGTATGCCATGCAGAAATCTTCCATCCCAGCCAGAACCTGGTTCACCATCCTTTGGAATGTGGCAGGTGCATTTTTCAGTCCAAAAGGCATGACCTTAAACTGGTACAAGCCAACTGGGGTTGAAAATGCAGTTTTCTCCTTGGCATGGTCTGTCAGGGCTATTTGCCAATAGCCTGACGTCAGGTCAAATGTGCTGAGGTACTTGGCTGCA
Organism: Ambystoma mexicanum; assembly: GCF_040938575.1. Taxonomy (NCBI): domain Eukaryota; kingdom Metazoa; phylum Chordata; class Amphibia; order Caudata; family Ambystomatidae; genus Ambystoma; species Ambystoma mexicanum. Next base: position 316,809,410 of record NC_090936.1, read on the forward strand.
CCAAGTTTATCCACCAACTCATCTGTCCTGGGCAAAGGATGGGCATCAGTCTTGGTGACTGCATTTAGAGCTCTATAGTCCACACAGAATCTCAAGTCTTTGGATCCTGCCTTTGGTACTAACACAACTGGGCTAGACCATGGACTAGTAGAGGGCTCTATTACCCCGAGATCAAGCATCTTCTTGACCTCTCCTTTGATGTGGGCTCTGATATGTTCTGACATTCTGTATCCTCTGCTTTTGACTGGCAGACAGTCACCAGTGAGTATCTCATGCTGGCCCCAAGGGGTCAAGCCTGGTGACAGTGAGAACAGGGAGGCAAACTGATTTAACATAGATTTGCACTCCTCTTGTTGCTCAGGTGTCAGGTCTGAAGAGAGATTGACTCCTTCAACTTTTTCATCTAAAGGTACACCTCTGAGGAGATCAGGGAGAGATTCACTCTCTTCCTCCTCTGCAGCTGAAGCTAGGAGCAAGGCTCCTACATCAGGTCTGGAGATGTAGGCTTTTAGTCGGTTGGTGTGGAAGACTCTAGGAGCTTCCCTGGGTCTGCCCAGATCCACCAGATAGTTGACCTCTCCAAGTTTTCCCACAACCTTGAAGGGTCCCATCCATTTGTCTTGCAAGGCCCTCTGCCTTGTTGGGAGCATAACTAGAACTAGCTGGTCTTGAGTAAACTCAACCATGTTAGCCTTCTGGTCGTGCCAATGTTTGACCAGGGCTTGACCAGCTTTCAAGTTGTCACTTGCTTCTGCCATCATGTGTGACATTCTCCTCCGGAGACCTATCACATAGTCAGTCACTCTGACTGGCTTGAGGGGAGGAGCACCTTCCAACCCCTCCTTAATCAGGGCCAATGGACCCCTGACTGGATGGCCATAGAGAAGCTCAAAGGGAGAATAACCTACTCCCTCCTGAGGGACTTCTCTATAAGCAAAGAGAAGGCATGGCAGTAGAAGGTCCCACTTTTTCTTAAGGGGTTCTTCCAAAGCACCTATCATGCTCTTCATGGTTCTGTTAAACCTTTCAACCAACCCGTTTGTCTGAGGGTGGTAGGCGGTTGAGAACTTGTAGGTAACTCCACAGGTTTTCCACATGGCCTTCATGTAGTGGGACATAAAGTTTGACCCCCTGTCAGAGATTACCTCCTTAGGAAACCCAACCCTGGTAAAAATACCAAGGAGGGCCTTAGCCACAGCCGGAGCTGTAACAGTCCTCATAGGAATGGCCTCAGGGTATCTAGTAGCATGGTCTACTACAACAAGGATAAACCTGTTGCCTGAGGAGGTTGGAGGATCAAGGGGACCAACAATGTCAATCCCTACCCTCTCAAATGGGACTCCCACAACTGGGAGAGGCACTAAAGGTGCCACATTCTTGGAACCAACCTTACCAGAAGTCTGGCAGGTATGGCAGCTCTTACAATATCTATCTACTTCAGCCCCCATCTTTGGCCAATAAAAGTAGAGTGAGAGCCTTTCCTTGGTCTTCTTGAAACTCAAGTGGCCAGCCAAAGGTATCTCATGGGCTAGTTGTAAGAACTGTTGTCTGTTCTCTTGTGGGACTACAAGGCGTTTGTAGTCTCCAGGTTCAGACTCAGTGGGTTCACTGTAGAAGAGGCCATCTTCCCAGTGCAACCTATACTTCCCAGGCTCTTGCCCATCAGCTTGAGAAGCTGCCTGGTGGCGGAGACCCTCCAGAGTTGGACATTCTCTTTGTCCCTTACGAAAAGCTGCCCTGCTAGGCCCACCTTCTGCCAGTAAAGACTGCAGCTCAGGATGGTCCTCAGGGTCCAAATCTCCAATAAGGTTGGGGCCTCCTTCTAGCTCTTCCTCAGAGTCTAGCTCAACCACACAGGGTTGTACCTCTCTCTCAGCCTCAGCTGGAGGTGGAGTTACAGGTGTAACTTTGGACAACCTAGGGGAAGTCCTTGTTGGAAGCACTGGAGTGCTTGCTGCTGGCTTTTTCCTAGGAGTCTTGGGTTGCCCCTTTGCTCCTGATCTGGTAGTTACTGCAGTAAGTTGCTCCAGTGGTAGAGGAGTGATTTCTGTCATCATCTCCTGAGATAACCCTCTCAGGGTTTTCTCCCTTGCAGGTTTTGTGAGTTCCTGAAACCTTTTGCTAGGAGGTCTGGGGGTATGAGATACAACTCCAAGAGCTTTGAGGTCATTACCCAACAGAACCCTACCTGGCACTTCACATTGTACACTGACAGGTATTTTTACAGCCATATCATTACATTGGATGAGAACTGGTAACTGGGGACACATCTGCACAGGCCCACCAGCTAACTTGGTGAGGCATTTGGGTGCCTTAGCAACATCCTCTGCCTTGAAAAATGATTCATCCACCACAGTTATGCTGGCTCCAGTGTCCCTAATGGCAGGAGTCTCCTGACCATTCACCTGGACACTGTCCTTATAATACTCTTTAGTATTATCTGGGATAGAGTTATAGACATCTAAATTCTGTTGCTCCCACAACCCCAGAGAGACTAAAGAAACACTAGCTGAGACTCCAGTGGGTTCATCAGCTAGTAATAGAAAGTTTCCACTTGCCATAGGTACTTCCTCTTCTGGAGCGAAGGCTAAGGAGGCAAGCTGGACCCCTGAAGGTTTACCCTTACATCTGGGATCTCCTTTCACATGGTCAGTAGCCTTACAAACAAAGCATGAGCCAAAGGCTCGCTGGAATGGAGGCTTGTTCTGACCTCCTTCTGGTCTGGGACCAGAAGGTACACTAGCCTGATTTGGTTTCCCTTGTGGCTTACCCTTATAGTTTTGTTTGGGGCCCTCTTTGGAATTTGTAGTATTAGAATTCTCTTTGGAGTCCTTCTTAGACTGTTTTTCCCCATCCTTCTTCTGAGTTACCCCAGAATCCTTGTGAGTGGCCCTGTTGGCAACCCACAAGTCAGCAGCCTTAGCTAGTTTCCGGGAATCCAATTCCCTGGAATCAGCCAAGTGTTGTCTGAGCTCAGGAGAGCAGGCATCATAAATAGTCTCCAACATAAACAAATTCTTCATACCTTCATAAGTGTTCACCTTGTAACCCTTAATCCATCCCTCTAAGTTTTTCAAACATTCATTCACCCAGGTAGCCCAAGGGGTACCATCATGCTTTTTGAGGCTCCTAAACCTCTTAAGATACTGGGAAGGGGTCTTCCCGAACCTAGCTATCAAAGCTAGTTTCACACATTCATAGTCCTTCCTATCCTCCTCCCCCATCTCCATTACCACATCAGTTGCAACAGGGGGAAGCCTAGAGAACAACCAGGTGAGTAAGTCATTTCCTGTGATGTTCTGGAGCCCATGATTATATTCAAACAGAGACAACCAATCCAACACATCCAACTTAGGCTCATACATACCAACCAATTCTTTAGGCATCCGGGGTCTTTTAGGACTGGAACTTCTAGAGGAGCCAGAGAGAGAAACATTCTCAACAGATAATTTCTTCATTTCTAAGTCATACTTGAGCTCCATTTCCCTTAGCCTTAGTTCTTTGTCAGTTTGAGCATTAAGTTTCTTATACTCCAATTCTAGCTTCATTTTCTCCAGTTCAAAGTACTGAGGACTAAATGTGGGACCTGGTAAAGGTCCAGTAGGCACAGCAGGTAGGGCAGGCAGAGGCCTAGGGGGGACAGTTACAACAGCCTCACCCTCCTCTTCTGACTCTTCCTCAGAATCATCAACATTTTGCTCCATGTTAACTTCAACACTGTCATCTACAGTTGCTGGAGTGGTAGGTTCCTCTGAACCATCACCCAGACTTTGGTTAGCTAACAATCTTTCAATCAGCTCCATTTTCTTGCCCTTAGTCAGGAGATCCTTATGTTTACAGAGCACTCTTAAACAATCAGCAGTTTTGGCTGCAAGGGACTCTTGACTATAGCTTTCTATAACTGACATGTTAGAGGTTTTACTTTTTCAGTGCTAAGCTTTGTGGTTAGTTGCACTAAGGTATCTAAAGCACAATAAAGTGTATACTCAATACAAATCCCACCGCTGTACACCAGTGTTAGGCAGAAACCTGTGCAGTTCCCTTGGGGAACACTGCAAAAGATTTAAGACTACAGGTAGAGCAGTAAACCCCTTTGGTAGCAGTCTGTACCACCCAGATTTACCTGGTAGCTGTGGCTGAGCAGTCAGACTTCTCTCAAGAAGAGTTAGGCAGTATGCAAAGTATACACAATATGTACCAAAACACAATAGCACAAGCAAACACTGACCAGAGCTTGGTTTCAAAAGAATATTGTTATTTATTTAAAAACACACATAAGTAAAAACACTCTAGCAACGAATATGGTAAAAACACTTCAACACAGTTATAATGAAAGTAAATTCAATCCTTTCTCCTATCTAGACAACTCTAGGTTAACACCACTTAATTAAAACAGAGGTGAGTGCTTAACGTTAGATGACACTCTAGTAGTTTCCAAGAAAGGGAGAGAAAAAGCAGAAATAGGTTAAACACACCACTCTAAGGTCCAGAACACTTGCAATAGGCTTAAAGAAGCACAAAGTCACAGGTGAGCAAAAGTCACTAGGCAGGGCCCACTCTTAGAGTAGCCGGAGCGAAAAGGTGCCCAAGATCACACTGTTAGTTAGAGATTCAAGTCTTGCAAAGAGTCAAAAAGAGTTTTAGAGTGGCTCAGAAAGTTTAGCCAAAGTGTCCCAGGCACTCCCAGGTTCGAAAGCCGGGGACTAAATCTACCCCGTACAGTCGGTGGCAAGGGAAGCCAGGCGGAACACAGTACCTTAAGCGGAAAGGATCCTCCAGCGGTGGCAGGTGTTCCAGGCAGTGGCAGCAGGGCTCGACGTCGGTCAGGGGAGAAGAAGTTCTCGCTGAAGAGCAGAAGAGGAGGGTCGTTGCACTGCCCGGGAAGAAACCAGCCGCGGAGTCCTCCGGTTAAAGGGTTGGTACCGACTTTCGCGGTAGGGGGGTAAAGTGTGGTATTCCGGTTGCCGGGGTGCTTGGCACAGGCAAGGCGGCCACGAGATACCTCAAAGAACGGAAAGAAGGCGAAAACTGGTTGTCCCCACCAGTTAAGGGAAGGAGCCACTCCGTTAAGAGTTCTCCTCGGTCGTCGGGAAAAAGTGGTGAGACGGTTCAGCAGGGCTCCACCGGGTGGTGTCGTCGAAGCAGGTCGGCTCAGCTCTTCCCTCGTCGGATTCTTGGTCCTGTGGCGACTTCTGAAGTCCCAGTCCCCAAAGCCCTGCTTTTATGCAGCAAGCCCCCATTCACCCAGCCTAGCTGTCACTCAAACATGCTAAGTGGTGAGCCGGGCGGCTCACCACTTGGGCCAATCAGGACGGAGTGCGACTTGAGTTACCAAGGTAACTCAGTCCAGGGTGCCTAAATCCCCCTCCACCCCTCCTAAGTACCCCAGACAGAGTGGCACCACTTTGGAGGGCTTCTGTGGAGAAGCCCGCCAAAAGTGGAACAAAGGGCTCCACTTTGGGTCAGAGTTACAGAGGCGAACACCAACGCCATTTTAGAATCAAGTTTTGGCAAAAAGTCCCAACCGGAGTTATAAAAAGAAATATATAAACCGGCGGGATGTTTAAGGCTACCGTAAATAAATAATTAAATGTGTTAGCCTAAAACAATGGGAAATCCCATAGGGAAATATTCGCGGTTGAATATAAAAAGTAGTTTCCACTGCCACCAGCCAAAACTCGATCAGGGGGGACGGAGACGTGCCCCCTCGACTAACAGACCCTGGGGCAATCGAATTGCCCCAGCCAGTACGTCCACAATATGATGGTTTGTACTGGTTCTGTTCAGGATTCAAGACTAGCAAAGTCTTTGGTGACTTTACATGCCCTGGGAGACAGTAGTCAGTCCCAGGGTATGGAGTCTATGTTGGGGAGTCCCTAGGACACTCCTGGGTCACGGCACAGAGGGTGCTGTGTAACCCATATCACAAAAATACATGAGGCCCTATGGAGTAAAAGACCCCATAGCCCATTCAACACAAGGTTTAACCAAGATAACACAGTTCAACATGTCCAAGAGTGAGGGTAAAAGAGTCTCACTCTTGGCAGGAGAAAAAAATAAACTCCAGAAATCCAGCAAAGCTGCTGGGGGACTCACTAGGTAGGGAAATTCAGCCTAAACAGAGAATTCTCCCTAACAGTTGTCCTCGACTTTCTCCGGCAGGATAAGTGGTCGACGATGCGGTCGAGAGAGTCCTTTGATTGAATGTTCTTAGGCAAAGGAGCGGACGGCTCTGGTCGTCGGCGGCACGGCATCAAGTGGTTCCCACGGCTGGGCAACACAACTTCGACGGGCCTCCAGCGGTTACACAAACCTGCAAACCCTGGTCGACGGCAATGGACTTCGACGGCGTTGATGTCCGGGTGCTTCACTTCGATCTCCTCGGCGGTCCCGTCTCGGGTCGACAGCCTTTCGAGGGTCTGTCTTCCAGGGCGCTTCGGCGAAGATGGAGCGGTGCTCGATGGTCCCTCGGAGCACGGGAAGAGGGCGCCTTACCAGGTCCTCTCTTGGGTCAGCCCTCGACGATCTCGTCAGCCTTCAGATCGGTCGAAGCAAATGCCACAGCAAGTCTTCTTCTTCCAGCGGGACGTCGAGGATCAGCAGTTCCAGTTACTCTTAGAGTGGAGACTCAGCTCCAGAACGCTGCTGAACACAATGGTCGCTTCTCAACCAATGGTTCCTTCTGAACTCTTTTCCATTGGTGAGAGGTCCCCAGATATACTATCCTGTCTCTCATCCACACTGCTGGCACACACTCAGCAGCCAATCATACAGAAGGGCATTCATGCAGTCAGTCAGCCAATCAGGCACACAGTGCTTTCAGTCCACACTCCTCCCTTCCTAGACACTCACAACAAGGAATGTGGATTGGGACAAGTACCCAGCCATTCAACACTACACACTGCATTCAGGCCAGTTTCGGGCAGGGCTGTCTCAGTCTTTGTCTCTCATGCCAGAAACCAGACAACCACATCAAGGAGTGTATATTGGTCACACACTCCATTCACCTAGGTCCCACCCACAGGAGGTACCCACAACATACAGTCACTGGGAAGGCTCCAGTCAGTCTAGCTGGGCCTTCACAACAATACCATATATGGAACTTCCACCCAACAGCCAGTCAGGGGGAAGGGGCAGAGACAGGGCTTCCCAGGACTTTGGGAAAACAAGTTAACAGGCAATAGAAAGCAAGAGGCCACAGGGGCCATCTTGTTTCCTATCAGGAATCGACAGATCCCAATGGCAAGGCCTGGGTATCCCAAAATGGAGGACACCCGGAGCACCTGTCAATTTCAGCATGGAGCTGCCACCAGCCCATACCCTGCTCTGGGGCCACCCACAGGTGCCCAAAAACATACACTATGGGCACAGGGTCGTACCCCTACCCATGGGTGCCATAAGGGTATCCCATGGGTCTGTTCACCAAACCAAAAGAGAGAGCTGCACTACCAGGAGTCCCACATGGACTCCGGGGCAGAAAACATAACAGAACACACGGTAAAAAAACAGTAAAAGGACAAGGATTCAGAGGCCCTGTCCCTCAGATGCATTTTCAGCATCACAGGTGCACCCAAACATGTGAGGTACGTTTTCATTGGGACACCTGTGGGAACGCGGAACGTTAGGCCATGTGTTGTTGGCGGCGTGTTTCGATGGGTGCGCCGAGTGAAATGTGCGGGAAATGCATTTTTTCCCCCACATTTTGGACTTTACGGGGGAGTCAGGTAATAAATTCTGGGCCGAATTGCGCAAATCATACCTCTGCGGATTCCCATGGGTGTCCTTTTTTCGGAAATGCATGGGGTTGCCTGTTTTCCTTGGTGGCTTGGACAGCCGAGGCCCATATCTGTATGTTGTGCGTGTCTGGAGAAAGTGTCAAATTCAGGTGTCGAAACAGACTTGGGGTAACCTGTGTTTTAGGCTTTCCCCTTGGCGTCCAGGTAGGTGCACCCACAACTGTGAGGTATAGTTTTCATCGGGACAACTCTGGGAACGCGGGACTGTAGGCATGTGTTGTTGGCGGATGTTTCGATGGGTGCGCCAAGTGAAATGTGCGGAAAATGTGTTTTTTCCCCACATTTCAGACTTTGCGAGGGTGTCTGGGTATCAAATTCTGGGCCGATTTGCGCAAATCATACCTCTGCAGATTCCCACGGCTGTGTTCTTTTTGGAAATGCATGGGGTTCCCTGTTTTCCTTGGTGCCTTGGATACCCGAGGCCCATATCTGTATGATGTGAGAGTGTGCAATTCAGGTGTGAAAACAGTCTTGGGGTTACTTGTGTTTTATGCTTTCCCCTTGGCGCCCAGGTAGGTGCACCGACACATCTGAGGTACCGTTTTCACCAGGACACCTTTGGGAACCCGGGACGGTAGGCCATGTGTTGTTGGCGGTGTGTTTCGATGGGTGCGCCGAGTGAAATGTGCAGAAAATGTGTTTTTTTCCCCACCTTTCGGACTTTGCGGGGGTTATCTGGGTAAAGAATTCTGGGCCGATTTGAGCTAATCCTACCTCTGCGGATTCCCACGGGTGTCCTCTTTTCTGAAATGCATGGGGTTCCCAGTTTTCCTTGGTGGCTTGGACACCCAAGGCCCATATCTGTATGTTGTGCTTGTCTGGAGAAAGTGTCAAATTCCGGTGTCGAAACAGACTTGGGGTTACCTGAATTTTAGGCTTTCCCCTTGGCGCCCAGGTAGGTGCACCCACACATGTTAGGTACGTTTTCATTGGGACACCTGTGGGAACGTTGGACGGTAGGCCATGTGTTGTTGGCATAGTGTTTCGATGGGTGCGCCGAGTGAAATGTGCAGAAAATGCATTTTTTCCCCAACATTTTGGACTTTGCTGGGGTGTCTGGGTAATACATTCTGGGTCGATTTGCGCAAATCATACCTCTGCGGATTCCCACGGGTGTCCTATTTTTGGAAATGCATGGGGTTCCCTGTTTTCCTTGGTGGCTTGGACACCCGAGGCCCACATCTGTACGTTGTGCTTGTCTGGAGAAAGTGTCAAATTCAGGTGTCGAAACAGACTTGGGGTTACCTGAATTTTAGGCTTTCCCCTTGGCGCCCAGGTAGGTGCACCCACACATGTTAGGTACGTTTTCATTGGGACACCTGTGGGAACGTTGGACGGTAGGCCATGTGTTGTTGGCGGCGTGTTTTGATGGGTGCGCCGAGTGAAATGTGAGGAAAATGCATTTTCTTCCCATATTTCGGACTTTGCGGGGGTGTCTGGGTAATAAATTCTGGGCCGATTTGCGCAAATCATATCTCTGCGGATTCCCAGGGGTGTCCTCTTTTCGGAAATGCATGGAGTTCCCTGTTTTCCTTGGTGGCTTGTACACCCGAGGCCCATATCTGTATGTTGTGCTTGTCTGGAGAAAGTGTCAAATTCAGGTGTCGTAACGGACTTGGGGTTACCTGTGTTTTAGGCTTTACCCTTGGTGCCCAGGTAGGTGCACCCACACATGTGAGGTACCATTTTCATCAGTACACCTGTGGGAACGCGGGACGGTAGGCCATGTGTTGTTGGCATAGTGTTTCGATGGGTGCGCCGAGTGAAATGTGCAGAAAATGCATTTTTTCCCCAACATTTTGGACTTTGCTGGGGTGTCTGGGTAATAAATTCTGGGTCGATTTGCGCAAATCATACCTCTGCAGATTCCCACGGGTGTCCTTTTTTTGGAAATGCATGGGGTTCCCTGTTTTCCTTGGTGGCTTGGACACCCGAGGCCCACATCTGTACGTTGTGCTTGTCTGAAGAAAGTGTCAAATTCAGGTGTCGAAACAGACTTGGGGTTACCTGTGTTTTAGGCTTTACCCTTGGTGCCCAGGTAGGTGCACCCACACATGTGAGGTACCATTTTCATCAGTACACCTGTGGGAACGTGGGACGGTAGGCCATGTGTTGTTGGCATAGTGTTTCGATGGGTGCGCCGAGTGAAATGTGCAGAAAATGCATTTTTTCCCCAACATTTTGGACTTTGCTGGGGTGTCTGGGTAATAAATTCTGGGTCGATTTGCGCAAATCATACCTCTGCGGATTCCCACAGGTGTCCTATTTTTGGAAATGCATGGGGTTCCCTTTTGTCCTTGGTGGCTCGGACACCCGAGGCCCACATCTGTATGTTGCGCTTGTCTGGAGAAAGTGTCAAATTCAGGTGTCGAAACAGACTTGGGGTTACCTGAATTTTAGGCTTTCCCCTTGGCGCCCAGGTAGGTGCACCCACACATGTTAGGTACGTTTTCATTGGGACACCTGTGGTAACGTTGGACGGTAGGCCATGTGTTGTTGGCGGCGTGTTTTGATGGGTGCGGCGAGTGAAATGTGAGGAAAATGCATTTTCTTCCCATATTTCGGACTTTGCGGGGGTGTCTGGGTAATAAATTCTGGGCCGATTTGCGCAAATCATACCTCTGCGGATTCCCAGGGGTGTCCTCTTTTCGGAAATGCATGGACTTCCCTGTTTTCCTTGGTGGCTTGTACACCCAAGGCCCATATCTGTATGTTGTGCTTGTCTGGAGAAAGTGTCAAATTCAGGTGTCGTAACGGACTTGGGGTTACCTGTGTTTTAGGCTTTACCCTTGGTGCCCAGGTAGGTGCACCCACACATGTGAGGTACCATTTTCATCAGTACACCTGTGGGAACGCGGGACGGTAGGCCATGTGTTGTTGGCATAGTGTTTCGATGGGTGCGCCGAGTGAAATGTGCAGAAAATGCATTTTTTCCCCAACATTTTGGACTTTGCTGGGGTGTCTGGGTAATAAATTCTGGGTCGATTTGCGCAAATCATACCTCTGCAGATTCCCACGGGTGTCCTTTTTTTGGAAATGCATGGGGTTCCCTGTTTTCCTTGGTGGCTTGGACACCCGAGGCCCACATCTGTACGTTGTGCTTGTCTGAAGAAAGTGTCAAATTCAGGTGTCGAAACAGACTTGGGGTTACCTGTATTTTAGGCTTTCCCCTTGGCGCCCAGGTATGTGCACCCACACATGTGAGTTACATTTTCATTGGGACACCTGTGGGAACGCGGGACGGTAGGCCATGTGTTGTTGGCGGCGTGTTTCGATGGGTGCGCCGAGTGAAATGTGCGGAAAATGCATTTTTTCCCCACATTTTGGACTTTACGGGGGAGTCTGGGTAATAAATTCTGGGCCGATTTGCGCAAATCATACCTCTGCGGATTCCCATGGGTGTCCTTTTTTCGGAAATGCATGGGGTTGCCTGTTTTCCTTGGTGGCTTGGACACCCGAGGCCCATATCTGTATGTTGTGGTTGTCTGGAGAAAGTGTCAAATTCAGGTGTCGAAACAGACTTGGGGTTACCTGTGTTTTAGGCTTTCCCCTTGGCGTCCAGGTAGGTGCACCCGCACATGTGAGGTATTGTTTTCATCGGGACAACTCTGGGAACGCGTGACTGTAGGTATGTTCTGTTGGCGGTGTGTTTCGATGGGTGCGCAGAGTGAAATGTGCAGGAAATGCGTTTTTTCCCCACATTTCGGACTTTGCGGGGGAGTCTGGGTAATACATTCTGGGCCGATTTGCGCAAATCATACCTCTGCGGATTCCCATGGGTGTCCTCTTTTCGGAAATGCATGGGGTTCCCTGTTTTCCTTGGTGGCTTGGACACCCAAGACCCATATCTGTATGTTGTACTTGTCTGGAGAAAGTGTCAAATTCAGGTGTCGAAACAGACTTGGGGTTACCTGTGTTTTAGGCTTTCCGCTTGGCGCCCAGGTAGATGCACTCACACATGTGAGGTACCATTTTCATCAGTACACCTGTGGGAACATGGGACGGTAGGCCATGTGTTGTTCGCAGCGTGGTTCGATGAGTGCACCGAGTGAAATGTGAGGAAAATGCATTTTTTCCGCCACATTTCGGACTTTGCGGGGGTATCTGGGTAATAAATTGTCGGCTGATTTGCGCAAATCATACCTCTGCGGATTCCCACAGGTGTCCTCTTTCCGAAATGCATGGGGTGCCCTGTTTTCCTTGGGGACTTGGACACCCAAGGCCCATATCTGTATGTTGTGCGTGTCTGGAGAATTTGTCAAATTCATTTGTCAAAACAGACTTGGGGTTACCTATGTTTTAGGCTTTTCCCTTGGTGCCCTGGTAGGTGCACCCACACATGCGAGGTACCGTTTTCTTTGGGACACCTGTGGGAACGCGGGACGCTATGCCATGTGTTGTTGGCAGCGTGTTTCGATGGGTGCGCCGAGTGAAATGTGCAGAAAATGCGTTTTTTTTCCCCACATTTTGGACTTCGCGGGGGAGTCTCGGTAATACATTCTGGGCCGATTTGCACAAATCATACCTCTGCAGATTCCCACGGTTGTCCTTTTTTTCGGAAATGCATGGGGTTGCCTGTTTTCCTTGGTGGCTTGGACACCCGTGGCCCATATCTGTATGTTGTGCTTGTCTGGAGAAAGTGTCAAATTCAGGTGTTGAAACAGACTTGGGGTTACCTGTATTTTAGTCTTTCCCCTTGGCGCCCAGGTAGGTGCACCCACACATGTGAGGTACGTTTTCATTGGGACACCTGTGGGAACGCGGGACGGTAGGCCATGTGTTGTTGGCGGCGTGTTTCAATGGGTGCGTCGAGTGAAATGTGCGGAAAATGCGTTTTTCCCCCCACATTTTGGACTTTACGGGGGAGTCGGGTAATAAATTCTGGGCCGAATTGCGCAAATCATACCTCTGCGGATTCCCATGGGTGTCCTTTTTTCGGAAATGCATGGTGTTGCCTGTTTTCCTTGGTGGCTTGGACAGCCGAGGCCCATATCTGTATGTTGTGCTTGTCTGGAGAAAGTGTCAAATTCAGGTGTCGAAACAGACTTGGGGTAACCTGTGTTTTAGGCTTTCCCCTTGGCGTCCAGGAAGGTGCACCCACACATGTGAGGTATTGTTTTCATCGGGACAACTCTGGGAACGCGGGACTGTAGGCATGTGTTGTTGGCAGATGTTTCGATGGGTGCGCCAAGTGAAATGTGAGGAAAATGTGTTTGTTCCCCACATTTCAGACTTTGCAAGGGTGTCTGGGTAACAAATTCTGGGCCGATTTGCGCAAATCATACCTCTGCAGATTCCCACGGCTGTCTTCTTTTTGGAAATGCATGGGGTTCCCTGTTTTCCTTGGTGCCTTGGATACCCGAGGCCCATATCTGTATGATGTGAGAGTGTGCAATTCAGGTGTGAAAACACTCTTGGGGTTACTTGTGTTTTATGCTTTCCCCTTGGCGCCCAGGTAGGTGCACCGACACATGTGAGGTACCGTTTTCATCAGGACACCTTTGGGAACCCGGGACGGTAGGCCATGTTTTGTTGGCGGTGTGTTTCGATGAGTGCGCCGAGTGAAATATGCAGAAAATGTGTTTTTTTCCCCACCTTTCGGACTTTGCGGGGTTATCTGGGTAAAGAATTCTGGGCCGATTTGAGCTAATCCTACCTCTGCGGATTCCCACGGGTGTCCTCTTTTCCGAAATGCATCGGGTTCCCAATTTTCCTTGGTGGCTTGGACACCCAAGGCCCATATCTGTATGTTGTGCTTGTCTGGAGAAAGTGTGAAATTCAGGTGTCGAAACAGACTTGGGGTTACCTGTATTTTAGGCTTTCCCCTTGGTGCCCAGGTAGGTGCACCCACACATGTTAGGTACGTTTTCATTGGGACACCTGTGGGAACGTTGGACGGTAGGCCATGTGTTGTTGGCGGCGTGTTTCGATGGGTGCGCCGAGTGAAATGTGCGGAAAATGCGTTTTTTTCCACACATTTTGGACTTTACGGGGGAGTCGGGGTAATAAATTCTGGGCCGATTTGCGCAAATCATACCTCTGCGGATTCCTACGGGTGTCCTTTTTTTGGAAATGCATGGGGTTGCCTGTTTTCCTTGGTGGCTTGGACACCCGAGGCCCATATCTGTATGTTGTGCATGTCTAGAGAAAGTGTCAAATTCAGGTGTCGAAACAGACTTGGGGTAACCTGTGTTTTAGGCTTTCCCCTTGGCGTCCAGGTAGGTGCACGCACACATGTGAGGTATTGTTTTCATCGGGACAACTCTGGGAACGCGGGACTGTAGGCATGTGTTGTTGGCAGATGTTTCGATGGGTGTGCCAAGTGAAATGTGCGGAAAATGTGTTTTTTCCCCACATTTCAGACTTTGCAAGGGTGTCTGGGTAACAAATTCTGGGCCGATTTGCACAAATCATACCTCTGCAGATTCCCACGGCTATCTTCTTTTTGGAAATGCATGGGGTTCCCTGTTTTCCTTGGTGCCTTGGATACCCGAAGGCCCATATCTGTATGATGTGAGAGTGTGCAATTCAGGTGTGAAAACAGTCTTGTGTTTTATGCTTTCCTCTTGGCGCCCAGGTAGGTGCACCCACACATCAGAGGTACCTTTTTCATCGCGACACCTGTGGGAACGCGGGACGGTAGGCCATGTGTTGTTGGTGGCCTGTTTAAATGGGTGCGGCGAGTGAAATGTGAGGAAAATGCATTTTCTTCCCTTATTTCGGACTTTGCGGGGGTGTCTGGGTAACAAATTATGGGCCGATTTGCGCAAATCATACCTCTGCGGATTCCCACGGGTGTCTTCTTTTTGGAAATGCATGGGGTTCCCTGTTTTCCTTGGTGCCTGGGACACCCGAGGGCCATATCTGTATGATGTGAGAGTGTGCAATTCAGGTGTGAAAACAGTCTTGGGGTTACTTGTGTTTTAGGCTTTCCCCTTGGTGCCCAGGTAGGTGCACCCACACATGTGAGGTACCGGTTTCCACCAGGACACCTTTGTGAACCCGGGACGGTAGGCCATGTGTTGTTGGCGGTGTGTTTCGATGGGTGCGTAGAGTGAAATGTGCGGGAAATGTGTTTTTTCCCCACATTTCGGACTTTGTGGGGGTGTCTGTGTAATAAATTCTGGGCTGATTTGCGCAAATCATACCTCTGCGGATTCCCACGGGGGTCCTCTTTTCGGAAATGCATGGGGTTCCCTGTTTTCCTTGGTGGCTTGGACACCCGAGACCCATATCTGTATGTTGTGCTTGTCTGGAGAAAGTGTCAAATTCAGGTGTCGAAACAGACTTGGGGTTACCTGTGTTTTAGGCTTTCCCCTTGGTGCCCAGGTAGATGCACTCACACATGTGAGGTACCATTTTCATCAGTACACCTGTGGGAACATGGGACGGTAGGCCATGTGTTGTTCGCGGCGTGGTTCGATGAGTGCGCCGAGTGAAATGTGAGGAAAATGCATTTTTTCCCCCACATTTCGGACTTTGCGGGGGTATCTGGGTAATAAATTGTGGGCCGATTTGCG
Organism: Ambystoma mexicanum; assembly: GCF_040938575.1. Taxonomy (NCBI): domain Eukaryota; kingdom Metazoa; phylum Chordata; class Amphibia; order Caudata; family Ambystomatidae; genus Ambystoma; species Ambystoma mexicanum. The sequence continues at coordinate 316,824,726 of NC_090936.1, forward strand.
CAAATCATACCTCTGCGGATTCCCACAGGTGTCCTCTTTCCGAAGTGCATGAGGTTTTCTGTTTTCTTTGGGGGCTTGGACACCCAAGGCCCATATCTGTATGTTGTGCGTGTCTGGAGAATTTGTCAAATTCAGGTGTCGAAACAGACTTGGGGTTACCTGTGTTTTAGGCTTTTCCCTTGGCGCCCAGGTAGGTGCACCCACACATGCGAGGTACCGTTTTCATTGGGACACCTGTGGGAACGTGGGACGCTACGCCATGTGTTGTTGGCGGCGTGTTTCGATGGGTGCGCCGAGTGAAATGTGCAGAAAATGCATTTTTTCCCCAACATTTTGGACTTTGCTGGGGTGTCTGGGTAATACATTCTGTGTCGATTTGCGCAAATCATACCTCTGCGGATTCCCACGGGTGTCCTATTTTTGGAAATGCATGGGGTTCCCTGTTTTCCTTGGTGGCTTGGACACCCGAGGCCCACATCTGTACGTTGTGCTTGTCTGGAGAAAGTGTCAAATTCAGGTGTCGAAACAGACTTGGGGTTACCTGAATTTTAGGCTTTCCCCTTGGCGCCCAGGTATGTGCACCCACACATGTTAGGTACATTTTCATTGGGACACCTGTGGGAACGTTGGACGGTAGGCCATGTGTTGTTGGCGGCGTGTTTTGATGGGTGCGGCGAGTGAAATGTGAGGAAAATGCATTTTCTTCCCATATTTCGGACTTTGCGGGGGTGTCTGGGTAATAAATTCTGGGCCGATTTGCGCAAATCATACCTCTGCGGATTCCCATGGGTGTCCTCTTTTCGGAAATGCATGGGGTTCCCTGTTTTCCTTGGTGGCTTGGACACCCAAGACCCATATCTGTATGTTGTGCTTGTCTGGAGAAAGTGTCAAATTCAGGTGTCGAAACAGACTTGGGGTTACCTGTGTTTTAGGCGCTCCCCTTGGCGCCCAGGTAGATGCACTCACACATGTGAGGTACCATTTTCATCAGTACACCTGTGGGAACATGGGACGGTAGGCCATGTGTTGTTCGCAGCGTGATTCGATGAGTGCACCGAGTGAAATGTGAGGAAATTGCATTTTTTCCGCCACATTTCGGACTTTGCGGGGGTATCTGGGTAATAAATTGTGGGCTGATTTGCGCAAATCATACCTCTGCGGATTCCCACAGGTGTCCTCTTTCCGAAATGCATGGGGTTCCCTGTTTTCCTTGGGGACTTGGACACCCAAGGCCCATATCTGTATGTTGTGCGTGTCTGGAGAATTTGTCAAATTCAGGTGTCAAAACAGACTTGGGTTTACCTGTGTTTTAGGCTTTTCCCTTGGCGCCCTGGTAGTTGCACCCTCACATGCGAGGTACCGTTTTCTTTGGTACACCTGTGGGAACGCGGGACGCTATGCCATGTGTTGTTGGCGGCGTGTTTCAATGGGTGCGCCGAGTGAAATGTGCGGAAAATGCGTTTTTTCCCCCACATTTTGGACTTTACGGGGGAGTCGGGTAATAAATTCTGGGCCGAATTGCGCAAATCATACCTCTGCGGATTCCCATGGGTGTCCTTTTTTCGGAAATGCATGGTGTTGCCTGTTTTCCTTGGTGGCTTGGACAGCCGAGGCCCATATCTGTATGTTGTGCTTGTCTGGAGAAAGTGTCAAATTCAGGTGTCGAAACAGACTTGGGGTAACCTGTGTTTTAGGCTTTCCCCTTGGCGTCCAGGAAGGTGCACCCACACATGTGAGGTATTGTTTTCATCGGGACAACTCTGGGAACGCGGGACTGTAGGCATGTGTTGTTGGCAGATGTTTTGATGGGTGCGCCAAGTGAAATGTGAGGAAAATGTGTTTCATCCCCACATTTCAGACTTTGCAAGGGTGTCTGGGTAACAAATACTGGGCCGATTTGCGCAAATCATACCTCTGCAGATTCCCACGGCTGTCTTCATTTTGGAAATGCATGGGGTTCCCTGTTTTCCTTGGTGCCTTGGATACCCGAGGCCCATATCTGTATGATGTGAGAGTGTGCAATTCAGGTGTGAAAACAGTCTTGGGGTTACTTGTGTTTTATGCTTTCCCTTTGGCGCCCAGGTAGGTGCACCGACACATGTGAGGTACCGTTTTCATCAGGACACCTTTGGGAACCCGGGACGGTAGGCCATGTGTTGTTGGCGGTGTGTTTCGATGAGTGCGCCGAGTGAAATGTGCAGAAAATGTGTTTTTTTCCCCACATTTCAGACTTTGTGGGGGTGTCTGGGTAATAAATTCTGGGCTGATTTGCGCAAATCATACCTCTGCGGATTCCCACGGGTGTCCTCTTTTCGGAAATGCATGGGGTTCCCTGTTTTCCTTGGTGGCTTGGACACCCGAGACCCATATCTGTATGTTGTGCTTGTCTTGAGAAAGTGTCAAATTCAGGTGTCGAAACAGACTTGGGGTTACCTGTGTTTTAGGCTTTCCCCTTGGTGCCCAGGTAGATGCACTCACACATGTGAGGTACCATTTTCATCAGTACACCTGTGGGAACATGGGACGGTAGGCCATGTGTTGTTCAAGGCGTGGTTCGATGAGTGCGCCGAGTGAAATGTGAGGAAAATGCATTTTTTCCCCCACATTTCGGACTTTGCGGGGGTATCTGGGTAATAAATTGTGGGCCGATTTGCGCAAATCATACCTCTGCGGATTCCCACAGGTGTCCTCTTTCCGAAGTGCATGAGGTTTTCTGTTTTCTTTGGGGGCTTGGACACCCAAGGGCCATATCTGTATGTTGTGCGTGTCTGGAGAATTTGTCAAATTCAGGTGTCGAAACAGACTTGGGGTTACCTGTGTTTTAGGCTTTTCCCTTGGTGCCCAGGTAGGTGCACCCACACATGCGAGGTACCGTTTTCATTGGGACACCTGTGGGAACGCGGGACGCTACGCCATGTGTTGTTGGCGGCGTGTTTCGATGGGTGCGCCGAGTGAAATGTGCAGAAAATGCATTTTTTCCCCAACATTTTGGACTTTGCAGGGGTGTCTGGGTAATACATTCTGGGTCGATTTGCGCAAATCATACCTCTGCGGATTCCCACGGGTGTCCTATTTTTGGAAATGCATGGGGTTCCCTGTTTTCCTTGGTGGCTTGGACACCCGAGGCCCACATCTGTACGTTGTGCTTGTCTGGAGAAAGTGTCAAATTCAGGTGTCGAAACAGACTTGGGGTTACCTGAATTTTAGGCTTTCCCCTTGGCGCCCAGGTAGGTGCACCCACACATGTTAGGTACGTTTTCATTGGGACACCTGTGGGAACGTTGGACGGTAGGCCATGTGTTGTTGGCGGCGTGTTTTGATGGGTGCGGCGAGTGAAATATGAGGAAAATGCATTTTTTCCCCCACATTTCGGACTTTGCGGGGGTATCTGGGTAATAAATTGTGGGCCGATTTGCGCAAATCATACCTCTGCGGATTCCCAGGGGTGTCCTCTTTTCGGAAATGCATGGAGTTCCCTGTTTTCCTTGGTGGCTTGGACACCCAAGGCCCATATCTGTATGTTGTGCGTGTCTGGAGAAAGTGTCAAATTCAAGTGTCGTAACCGACTTGGGGTTACCTGTATTTTAGGCTTTACCCTTGGTGCCCAGGTAGGTGCATCCACACATGTGAGGTACCATTTTCATCAGTACACCTGTGGGAACGCGGGACGGTAGGCCATGTGTTGTTGGCATAGTGTTTCGATGGGTGCGCCGAGTGAAATGTGCAGAAAATGCATTTTTTCCCCAACATTTTGGACTTTGCTGGGGTGTCTGGGTAATAAATTCTGGGTCGATTTGCGCAAATCATACCTCTGCAGATTCCAACGGGTGTCCTATTTTTGGAAATGCATGGGGTTCCCTGTTTTCTTTGGTGGCTTGGACACCCGAGGCCCACATCTGTACATTGTGTTTGTCTGAAGAAAGTGTCAAATTCAGGTGTCGAAACAGACTTGGGGTTACCTGTATTTTAGGCTTTCCCCTTGGCACCCAGGTATGTGCACCCACACATGTGAGGTACATTTTCATTGGGACACCTGTGGGAACACGGGACGGTAGGCCATGTGTTGTTGGCGGCGTGTTTCGATGGGTGCGCCGAGTGAAATGTGCGGAAAATGCATTTTTTCCCCACATTTTGGACTTTACGGGGGAGTCTGGGTAATAAATTCTGGGCCGATTTGCGCAAATCATACCTCTGCGGATTCCCATGGGTGTCCTTTTTTCGGAAATGCATGGGGTTGCCTGTTTTCCTTGGTGGCTTGGACACCCGAGGCCCATATCTGTATGTTGTGGTTGTCTGGAGAAAGTGTCAAATTCAGGTGTCGAAACAGACTTGGGGTTACCTGTGTTTTAGGCTTTCCCCTTGGCGTCCAGGTAGGTGCACCCGCACATGTGAGGTATTGTTTTCATCGGGACAACTCTGGGAACGCGTGACTGTAGGTATGTGCTGTTGGCGGTGTGTTTCGATGGGTGCGCAGAGTGAAATGTGCAGGAAATGCGTTTTTTCCCCACATTTCGGACTTTGCGGGGGAGTCTGGGTAATACATTCTGGGCCGATTTGCGCAAATCATACCTCTGCGGATTCCCATGGGTGTCCTCTTTTCGGAAATGCATGGGGTTCCCTGTTTTCCTTGGTGGCTTGGACACCCAAGACCCATATCTGTATGTTGTACTTGTCTGGAGAAAGTGTCAAATTCAGGTGTCGAAACAGACTTGGGGTTACCTGTGTTTTAGGCTTTCCGCTTGGCGCCCAGGTAGATGCACTCACACATGTGAGGTACCATTTTCATCAGTACACCTGTGGGAACATGGGACGGTAGGCCATGTGTTGTTCGCAGCGTGGTTCGATGAGTGCACCGAGTGAAATGTGAGGAAAATGCATTTTTTCCGCCACATTTCGGACTTTGCGGGGGTATCTGGGTAATAAATTGTCGGCTGATTTGCGCAAATCATACCTCTGCGGATTCCCACAGGTGTCCTCTTTCCGAAATGCATGGGGTGCCATGTTTTCCTTGGGGACTTGGACACCCAAGGCCCATATCTGTATGTTGTGCGTGTCTGGAGAATTTGTCAAATTCATTTGTCAAAACAGACTTGGGGTTACCTATGTTTTAGGCTTTTCCCTTGGTGCCTTGGTAGGTGCACCCACACATGCGAGGTACCGTTTTCTTTGGGACACCTGTGGGAACGCGGGACGCTATGCCATGTGTTGTTGGCAGCGTGTTTCGATGGGTGCGCCGAGTGAAATGTGCAGAAAATGCGTTTTTTTTCCCCACATTTTGGACTTCGCGGGGGAGTCTCGGTAATACATTCTGGGCCGATTTGCACAAATCATACCTCTGCAGATTCCCACGGTTGTCCTTTTTTTCGGAAATGCATGGGGTTGCCTGTTTTCCTTGGTGGCTTGGACACCCGTGGCCCATATCTGTATGTTGTGCTTGTCTGGAGAAAGTGTCAAATTCAGGTGTCGAAACAGACTTGGGGTTACCTGTATTTTAGTCTTTCCCCTTGGCGCCCAGGTAGGTGCACCCACACATGTGAGGTACGTTTTCATTGGGACACCTGTGGGAACGCGGGACGGTAGGCCATGTGTTGTTGGCGGCGTGTTTCAATGGGTGCGTCGAGTGAAATGTGCGGAAAATGCGTTTTTCCCCCCACATTTTGGACTTTACGGGGGAGTCGGGTAATAAATTCTGGGCCGAATTGCGCAAATCATACCTCTGCGGATTCCCATGGGTGTCCTTTTTTCGGAAATGCATGGTGTTGCCTGTTTTCCTTGGTGGCTTGGACAGCCGAGGCCCATATCTGTATGTTGTGCTTGTCTGGAGAAAGTGTCAAATTCAGGTGTCGAAACAGACTTGGGGTAACCTGTGTTTTAGGCTTTCCCCTTGGCGTCCAGGAAGGTGCACCCACACATGTGAGGTATTGTTTTCATCGGGACAACTCTGGGAACGCGGGACTGTAGGCATGTGTTGTTGGCAGATGTTTCGATGGGTGCGCCAAGTGAAATGTGAGGAAAATGTGTTTGTTCCCCACATTTCAGACTTTGCAAGGGTGTCTGGGTAACAAATTCTGGGCCGATTTGCGCAAATCATACCTCTGCAGATTCCCACGGCTGTCTTCTTTTTGGAAATGCATGGGGTTCCCTGTTTTCCTTGGTGCCTTGGATACCCGAGGCCCATATCTGTATGATGTGAGAGTGTGCAATTCAGGTGTGAAAACACTCTTGGGGTTACTTGTGTTTTATGCTTTCCCCTTGGCGCCCAGGTAGGTGCACCGACACATGTGAGGTACCGTTTTCATCAGGACACCTTTGGGAACCCGGGACGGTAGGCCATGTTTTGTTGGCGGTGTGTTTCGATGAGTGCGCCGAGTGAAATATGCAGAAAATGTGTTTTTTTCCCCACCTTTCGGACTTTGCGGGGTTATCTGGGTAAAGAATTCTGGGCCGATTTGAGCTAATCCTACCTCTGCGGATTCCCACGGGTGTCCTCTTTTCCGAAATGCATCGGGTTCCCAATTTTCCTTGGTGGCTTGGACACCCAAGGCCCATATCTGTATGTTGTGCTTGTCTGGAGAAAGTGTGAAATTCAGGTGTCGAAACAGACTTGGGGTTACCTGTATTTTAGGCTTTCCCCTTGGTGCCCAGGTAGGTGCACCCACACATGTTAGGTACGTTTTCATTGGGACACCTGTGGGAACGTTGGACGGTAGGCCATGTGTTGTTGGCGGCGTGTTTCGATGGGTGCGCCGAGTGAAATGTGCGGAAAATGCGTTTTTTTCCACACATTTTGGACTTTACGGGGGAGTCGGGGTAATAAATTCTGGGCCGATTTGCGCAAATCATACCTCTGCGGATTCCTACGGGTGTCCTTTTTTTGGAAATGCATGGGGTTGCCTGTTTTCCTTGGTGGCTTGGACACCCGAGGCCCATATCTGTATGTTGTGCATGTCTAGAGAAAGTGTCAAATTCAGGTGTCGAAACAGACTTGGGGTAACCTGTGTTTTAGGCTTTCCCCTTGGCGTCCAGGTAGGTGCACGCACACATGTGAGGTATTGTTTTCATCGGGACAACTCTGGGAACGCGGGACTGTAGGCATGTGTTGTTGGCAGATGTTTCGATGGGTGTGCCAAGTGAAATGTGCGGAAAATGTGTTTTTTCCCCACATTTCAGACTTTGCAAGGGTGTCTGGGTAACAAATTCTGGGCCGATTTGCACAAATCATACCTCTGCAGATTCCCACGGCTATCTTCTTTTTGGAAATGCATGGGGTTCCCTGTTTTCCTTGGTGCCTTGGATACCCGAAGGCCCATATCTGTATGATGTGAGAGTGTGCAATTCAGGTGTGAAAACAGTCTTGTGTTTTATGCTTTCCTCTTGGCGCCCAGGTAGGTGCACCCACACATCAGAGGTACCTTTTTCATCGCGACACCTGTGGGAACGCGGGACGGTAGGCCATGTGTTGTTGGTGGCCTGTTTAAATGGGTGCGGCGAGTGAAATGTGAGGAAAATGCATTTTCTTCCCTTATTTCGGACTTTGCGGGGGTGTCTGGGTAACAAATTATGGGCCGATTTGCGCAAATCATACCTCTGCGGATTCCCACGGGTGTCTTCTTTTTGGAAATGCATGGGGTTCCCTGTTTTCCTTGGTGCCTGGGACACCCGAGGGCCATATCTGTATGATGTGAGAGTGTGCAATTCAGGTGTGAAAACAGTCTTGGGGTTACTTGTGTTTTAGGCTTTCCCCTTGGTGCCCAGGTAGGTGCACCCACACATGTGAGGTACCGGTTTCCACCAGGACACCTTTGTGAACCCGGGACGGTAGGCCATGTGTTGTTGGCGGTGTGTTTCGATGGGTGCGTAGAGTGAAATGTGCGGGAAATGTGTTTTTTCCCCACATTTCGGACTTTGTGGGGGTGTCTGGGTAATAAATTCTGGGCTGATTTGCGCAAATCATACCTCTGCGGATTCCCACGGGGGTCCTCTTTTCGGAAATGCATGGGGTTCCCTGTTTTCCTTGGTGGCTTGGACACCCGAGACCCATATCTGTATGTTGTGCTTGTCTGGAGAAAGTGTCAAATTCAGGTGTCGAAACAGACTTGGGGTTACCTGTGTTTTAGGCTTTCCCCTTGGTGCCCAGGTAGATGCACTCACACATGTGAGGTACCATTTTCATCAGTACACCTGTGGGAACATGGGACGGTAGGCCATGTGTTGTTCGCGGCGTGGTTCGATGAGTGCGCCGATTGAAATGTGAGGAAAATGCATTTTTTCCCCCACATTTCGGACTTTGCGGGGGTATCTGGGTAATAAATTGTGGGCCGATTTGCGCAAATCATACCTCTGCGGATTCCCACAGGTGTCCTCTTTCCGAAGTGCATGAGGTTTTCTGTTTTCTTTGGGGGCTTGGACACCCAAGGCCCATATCTGTATGTTGTGCGTGTCTGGAGAATTTGTCAAATTCAGGTGTCGAAACAGACTTGGGGTTACCTGTGTTTTAGGCTTTTCCCTTGGCGCCCAGGTAGGTGCACCCACACATGCGAGGTACCGTTTTCATTGGGACACCTGTGGGAACGCGGGACGCTACGCCATGTGTTGTTGGCGGCGTGTTTCGATGGGTGCGCCGAGTGAAATGTGCAGAAAATGCATTTTTTCCCCAACATTTTGGACTTTGCTGGGGTGTCTGGGTAATACATTCTGGGTCGATTTGCGCAAATCATACCTCTGCGGATTCCCACGGGTGTCCTATTTTTGGAAATGCATGGGGTTCCCTGTTTTCCTTGGTGGCTTGGACACCCGAGGCCCACATCTGTACGTTGTGCTTGTCTGGAGAAAGTGTCAAATTCAGGTGTCGAAACAGACTTGGGGTTACCTGAATTTTAGGCTTTCCCCTTGGCGCCCAGGTATGTGCACCCACACATGTTAGGTACATTTTCATTGGGACACCTGTGGGAACGTTGGACGGTAGGCCATGTGTTGTTGGCGGCGTGTTTTGATGGGTGCGGCGAGTGAAATGTGAGGAAAATGCATTTTCTTCCCATATTTCGGACTTTGCGGGGGTGTCTGGGTAATAAATTCTGGGCCGATTTGCGCAAATCATACCTCTGCGGATTCCCATGGGTGTCCTCTTTTCGGAAATGCATGGGGTTCCCTGTTTTCCTTGGTGGCTTGGACACCCAAGACCCATATCTGTATGTTGTGCTTGTCTGGAGAAAGTGTCAAATTCAGGTGTCGAAACAGACTTGGGGTTACCTGTGTTTTAGGCGCTCCCCTTGGCGCCCAGGTAGATGCACTCACACATGTGAGGTACCATGTTCATCAGTACACCTGTGGGAACATGGGACGGTAGGCCATGTGTTGTTCGCAGCGTGATTCGATGAGTGCACCGAGTGAAATGTGAGGAAATTGCATTTTTTCCGCCACATTTCGGACTTTGCGGGGGTATCTGGGTAATAAATTGTGGGCTGATTTGCGCAAATCATACCTCTGCGGATTCCCACAGGTGTCCTCTTTCCGAAATGCATGGGGTTCCCTGTTTTCCTTGGGGACTTGGACACCCAAGGCCCATATCTGTATGTTGTGCGTGTCTGGAGAATTTGTCAAATTCAGGTGTCAAAACAGACTTGGGTTTACCTGTGTTTTAGGCTTTTCCCTTGGCGCCCTGGTAGTTGCACCCTCACATGCGAGGTACCGTTTTCTTTGGGACACCTGTGGGAACGCGGGACGCTATGCCATGTGTTGTTGGCGGCGTGTTTCAATGGGTGCGCCGAGTGAAATGTGCGGAAAATGCGTTTTTTCCCCCACATTTTGGACTTTACGGGGGAGTCGGGTAATAAATTCTGGGCCGAATTGCGCAAATCATACCTCTGCGGATTCCCATGGGTGTCCTTTTTTCGGAAATGCATGGTGTTGCCTGTTTTCCTTGGTGGCTTGGACAGCCGAGGCCCATATCTGTATGTTGTGCTTGTCTGGAGAAAGTGTCAAATTCAGGTGTCGAAACAGACTTGGGGTAACCTGTGTTTTAGGCTTTCCCCTTGGCGTCCAGGAAGGTGCACCCACACATGTGAGGTATTGTTTTCATCGGGACAACTCTGGGAACGCGGGACTGTAGGCATGTGTTGTTGGCAGATGTTTTGATGGGTGCGCCAAGTGAAATGTGAGGAAAATGTGTTTCATCCCCACATTTCAGACTTTGCAAGGGTGTCTGGGTAACAAATACTGGGCCGATTTGCGCAAATCATACCTCTGCAGATTCCCACGGCTGTCTTCATTTTGGAAATGCATGGGGTTCCCTGTTTTCCTTGGTGCCTTGGATACCCGAGGCCCATATCTGTATGATGTGAGAGTGTGCAATTCAGGTGTGAAAACAGTCTTGGGGTTACTTGTGTTTTATGCTTTCCCTTTGGCGCCCAGGTAGGTGCACCGACACATGTGAGGTACCGTTTTCATCAGGACACCTTTGGGAACCCGGGACGGTAGGCCATGTGTTGTTGGCGGTGTGTTTCGATGAGTGCGCCGAGTGAAATGTGCAGAAAATGTGTTTTTTTCCCCACATTTCAGACTTTGTGGGGGTGTCTGGGTAATAAATTCTGGGCTGATTTGCGCAAATCATACCTCTGCGGATTCCCACGGGTGTCCTCTTTTCGGAAATGCATGGGGTTCCCTGTTTTCCTTGGTGGCTTGGACACCCGAGACCCATATCTGTATGTTGTGCTTGTCTTGAGAAAGTGTCAAATTCAGGTGTCGAAACAGACTTGGGGTTACCTGTGTTTTAGGCTTTCCCCTTGGTGCCCAGGTAGATGCACTCACACATGTGAGGTACCATTTTCATCAGTACACCTGTGGGAACATGGGACGGTAGGCCATGTGTTGTTCAAGGCGTGGTTCGATGAGTGCGCCGAGTGAAATGTGAGGAAAATGCATTTTTTCCCCCACATTTCGGACTTTGCGGGGGTATCTGGGTAATAAATTGTGGGCCGATTTGCGCAAATCATACCTCTGCGGATTCCCACAGGTGTCCTCTTTCCGAAGTGCATGAGGTTTTCTGTTTTCTTTGGGGGCTTGGACACCCAAGGGCCATATCTGTATGTTGTGCGTGTCTGGAGAATTTGTCAAATTCAGGTGTCGAAACAGACTTGGGGTTACCTGTGTTTTAGGCTTTTCCCTTGGTGCCCAGGTAGGTGCACCCACACATGCGAGGTACCGTTTTCATTGGGACACCTGTGGGAACGCGGGACGCTACGCCATGTGTTGTTGGCGGCGTGTTTCGATGGGTGCGCCGAGTGAAATGTGCAGAAAATGCATTTTTTCCCCAACATTTTGGACTTTGCAGGGGTGTCTGGGTAATACATTCTGGGTCGATTTGCGCAAATCATACCTCTGCGGATTCCCACGGGTGTCCTATTTTTGGAAATGCATGGGGTTCCCTGTTTTCCTTGGTGGCTTGGACACCCGAGGCCCACATCTGTACGTTGTGCTTGTCTGGAGAAAGTGTCAAATTCAGGTGTCGAAACAGACTTGGGGTTACCTGAATTTTAGGCTTTCCCCTTGGCGCCCAGGTAGGTGCACCCACACATGTTAGGTACGTTTTCATTGGGACACCTGTGGGAACGTTGGACGGTAGGCCATGTGTTGTTGGCGGCGTGTTTTGATGGGTGCGGCGAGTGAAATATGAGGAAAATGCATTTTTTCCCCCACATTTCGGACTTTGCGGGGGTATCTGGGTAATAAATTGTGGGCCGATTTGCGCAAATCATACCTCTGCGGATTCCCAGGGGTGTCCTCTTTTCGGAAATGCATGGAGTTCCCTGTTTTCCTTGGTGGCTTGGACACCCAAGGCCCATATCTGTATGTTGTGCGTGTCTGGAGAAAGTGTCAAATTCAAGTGTCGTAACCGACTTGGGGTTACCTGTATTTTAGGCTTTACCCTTGGTGCCCAGGTAGGTGCATCCACACATGTGAGGTACCATTTTCATCAGTACACCTGTGGGAACGCGGGACGGTAGGCCATGTGTTGTTGGCATAGTGTTTCGATGGGTGCGCCGAGTGAAATGTGCAGAAAATGCATTTTTTCCCCAACATTTTGGACTTTGCTGGGGTGTCTGGGTAATAAATTCTGGGTCGATTTGCGCAAATCATACCTCTGCAGATTCCAACGGGTGTCCTATTTTTGGAAATGCATGGGGTTCCCTGTTTTCTTTGGTGGCTTGGACACCCGAGGCCCACATCTGTACATTGTGTTTGTCTGAAGAAAGTGTCAAATTCAGGTGTCGAAACAGACTTGGGGTTACCTGTATTTTAGGCTTTCCCCTTGGCACCCAGGTATGTGCACCCACACATGTGAGGTACATTTTCATTGGGACACCTGTGGGAACACGGGACGGTAGGCCATGTGTTGTTGGCGGCGTGTTTCGATGGGTGCGCCGAGTGAAATGTGCAGAAAATGCATTTTTTTCCCCACATTTTGGACTTTACGGGGGAGTCTGGGTAATAAATTCTGGGCCGATTTGCGCAAATCATACCTCTGCGGATTCCCATGGGTGTCCTTTTTTCGGAAATGCATGGGGTTGCCTGTTTTCCTTGGTGGCTTGGACACCCGAGGCCCATATCTGTATGTTGTGGTTGTCTGGAGAAAGTGTCAAATTCAGGTGTCGAAACAGACTTGGGGTTACCTGTGTTTTAGGCTTTCCCCTTGGCGTCCAGGTAGGTGCACCCGCACATGTGAGGTATTGGTTTCATCGGGACAACTCTGGGAACGCGTGACTGTAGGCATGTGCTGTTGGCGGTGTGTTTCGATGGGTGCACAGAGTGAAATGTGCAGGAAATGCGTTTTTTCCCCACATTTCGGACTTTGCGGGGGAGTCTGGGTAATACATTCTGGGCCGATTTGCGCAAATCATACCTCTGCGGATTCCCATGGGTGTCTTCTTTTCGGAAATGCATGGGGTTCCCTGTTTTCCTTGGTGGCTTGGACACCCAAGACCCATATCTGTATGTTGTGCTTGTCTGGAGAAAGTGTCAAATTCAGGTGTCGAAACAGACTTGGGGTTACCTGTGTTTTAGGCTTTCCCCTTGGCACCCAGGTAGATGCACTCACACATGTGAGGTACCATTTTCATCAGTACACCTGTGGGAACATGGGACGGTAGGCCATGTGTTGTTCGCGGCGTGGTTCGATGAGTGCGCCGAGTGAAATGTGAGGAAAATGCATTTTTTCCGCCACACTTCGGACTTTGCGGGGGAGTCTGGGTAATAAATTCTGGGCCGATTTGCGCAAATCATACCTCTGCGGATTCCCATGGGTGTCCTTTTTTCGGAAATGCATGGGGTTGCCTGTTTTCCTTGGTGGCTTGGACACCCGAGGCCCATATCTGTATGTTGTGGTTGTCTGGAGAAAGTGTCAAATTCAGGTGTCGAAACAAACTTGGGGTAACCAGAGTTTTAGGCTTTCCCCTTGGTGTCCAGGTAGGTGCACCCGCACATGTGAGGTATTGTTTTCATCGGGACAACTGTGGGAACGCGTGACTGTAGGCATGTGTTGTTGGCAGATGTTTTGATGGGTTCGCCAAGTGAAATGTGCGGAATATGTGTTTTTTCCCCACATTTCAGACTTTGCAGGGGTGTCTGGGTAACAAATTCTGGGCCGATTTGCGAAAATCATACCTCTGCAGATTGCCACGGCTGTCTTCTTTTTGGAAATGCATGGGGTTCCCTGTTTTCCTTGGTGCCTTGGATACCCGAGGCCCATATCTGTATGATGTGAGAGTGTGCAATTCAGGTGTGAAAACAGTCTTGGGGTTACTTGTGTTTTATGCTTTCCCCTTGGCGCCCAGGTAGGTGCACCGACACATGTGAGGTACCGTTTTCACCAGGACACCTTTGGGAACCCGGGACGGTAGGCCATGTGTTGTTGGCGGTGTGTTTTGATGGGTGCGCCGAGTGAAATGTGCAGAAAATCTGTTTTTTTCCCCACCTTTCGGACTTTGGGGGTTAACTGGGTAAAGAATTCTGGGCCGATTTCAGCTAATCCTACCTCTGCGGATTCCCACGGGTGTCCTCTTTTCCGAAATGCATGGGGTTCCGAGTTTTCCTTGGTGGCTTGGACACCCAAGGCCCATATCTGTATGTTTTACTTGTCTGGAGAAAGTGTCAAATTCAGGTGTCGAAACAGACTTGGGGTTACCTGTATTTTAGGCTTTCCCCTTGGTGCCCAGGTACGTTCACCCACACATGTTAGGTACGTTTTCATTGGGACACCTGTGGGAATGTTGGACGGTAGGCCATGTGTTGTTGGCGGCGTGTTTCGATGGGTGCGCCGAGTGAAATGTGCGGAAAATGTGTTTTTTGCCCACATTTCAGACTTTGCAAGGGTGTCTGGGTAACAAATTCTAGGCCGATTTGTGCAAATCATACCTCTGCGGATTCCCACGGGTGTCTTCTTTTTGGAAATGCATGGTGTTCCCTGTTTTCCTTGGTGCCTTGGACACCCAAGGCCCATATCTGTATGATGTGAGAGTGTGCAATTCAGGTGTGAAAACAGTCTTGGGGTTACTTGTGTTTTAGGCTTTCCCCTTGGCGCCCAGGTAGGTGCACCCACACATGTGAGGTACCGTTTTCACCAGGACACCTTTGGGAACCCGGGACGGTAGGCCATGTGTTGTTGGCGGCGTGTTTTGATGGGTGTGCCGAGTGAAATGTGAGGAAAATGCATTTTCTTCCCATATTTCGGACTTTGCGGGGGTGTCTGGGTAATAAATTCTGGGCCGATTTGCGCAAATCATACCTCTGCGGATTCCCAGGGGTGTCCTCTTTTCGGAAATGCATTGAGTTCCCTTTTTTCCTTGGTGGCTTGTACACCCGAGGCCCATATCTGTATGTTGTGCTTGTCTGAAGAAAGTGTCAAATTCAGGTGTCGTAACCGACTTGGGGTTACCTGTGTTTTAGGCTTTACCCTTGGTGCCCAGGTAGGTGCACCCACACATGTGAGGTACCATTTTCATCAGTACACCTGTGGGAACGCGGGACGGTAGGCCATGTGTTGTGGGCATAGTGTTTCGATGGGTGAGCCGAGTGAAATGTGCAGAAAATGCATTTTTTCCCCAACATTTTGGCCTTTGCTGAGGTGTCTGGGTAACAAATTATGGGCCGATTTGCGCAAATCATACCTCTGCGGATTCCCACGGGTGTCTTCTTTTTGGAAATGCATGGGGTTCCCTGTTTTCCTTGGTGCCTTGGACACCCGAGGCCCATATCTGTATGATGTGAGAGTGTGCAATTCAGGTGTGAAAACAGTCTTGGGGTTACTTGTGTTTTAGGCTTTCCCCTTGGTGCCCAGGTAGGTGCACCCACACATGTGAGGTACCGGTTTCCACCAGGACACCTTTGTGAACCCGGGACGGTAGGCCATGTGTTGTTGGCGGCGTGTTTCGATGGGTGCGCCGAGTGAAATGTGCAGAAAATGTTTTTTTTCCCCACATTTCGGATTTTGTGGGGTTGTCTGGGTAATGAATTCTGGGCCGATTTGAGCTAATCCTCTCTCTGCGGATTCCCACGGGTGTCCTCTTTTCTGAAATGCATGGGGTTCCCAGTTTTCCTTGGTGGCTTGGACACCCAAGGCTCATATCGGTATATTGTGCTTGTCTGGAGAAAGGGTCAAATTCAGGTGTCGAAACAGACTTGGGGTTACCTGTGTTTTAGGATTTTCCCTTGGCGCCCAGGTAGGTGCACCCACAAATGTGAGGTACCAATTTCATCGGTACACCTGTGGGAACGCAGGACGGTAGGCCATGTGTTGTTGGCGGTGTGTTTCGATGGGTGCGCAGAGTGAAATGTGCGGGAAATGTGTTTTTTCCCCACATTTCAGACTTTGTGGGGGTGTCTGGGTAATAAATTCTGGGCTGATTTGCGCAAATCATACCTCTGCGGATTCCCACGGGTGTCCTCTTTTCGGAAATGCATGGGGTTCCCTGTTTTCCTTGGTGGCTTGGACACCCAAGACCCATATCTGTATGTTGTGCTTGTCTGGAGAAAGTGTCAAATTCAGGTGTCGAAACAGACTTGGGGTTACCTGTATTTTAGGCTTTTCCCTTGGCGCCCAGGTAGGTGCACCCACACATGCGAGGTACCGTTTTCATTGGGACACCTGTGGGAACGTGGGACGCTATGCCATGTGTTGTTGCCGGCGTGTTTCGATGGGCGCGCCGAGTGAAATGTGCGGAAAATGCGTTTTTTCCCCCACATTTTGGACTTTACGGGGGAGTCGGGTAATAAATTCTGGGCCGAATTGCGCAAATCATACCTCTGCGGATTCCCATGCGTGTCCTTTTTTCAGAAATGCATGGGGTTGCCTGTTTTCCTTGGTGGCTTGGACAGCCGAGGCCCATATCAGTATGTTGTGCTTGTCTGGAGAAAGTGTCAAATTCAGGTGTCGAAACAGACTTGGGGTAACCTGTGTTTTAGGCTTTCCCCTTGGCGTCCAGGAAGGTGCACTGACACATGTGAGGTATTGTTTTCATCGGGACAACTCTGGGAACGCGGGACTGTAGGCATGTGTTGTTGGCGGTGTGTTTCGATGGGTGCGCCGAGTGAAATGTGCAGAAAATGTGTTTTTTTCCCCACCTTTCGGACTTTACGGGGTTATCTGGGTAAAGAATTCTGGGCCGATTTGAGCTAATCCTACCTCTGAGGATTCCCACGGGTGTCCTCTTTTCCGAAATGCATGGGGTTCCCAGTTTTCGTTGGTGGCTTGGACACCCAAGGCCCATATCTGTATGTTGTGCTTGTCTGGAGAAAGTGTCAAATTCAGGTGTCGAAACAGACTTGGGGTTACCTGTGTTTTAGGCTTTCCCCTTGGCGCCCAGGTAGGTGCACCCACACATGTGAGGTACCGTTTTCACCAGGACACCTTTGGGAACCCGGGACGGTAGGCCATGTGTTGTTGGCGGCGTGTTTTGATGGGTTTGCCGAGTGAAATGTGAGGAAAATGCATTTTCTTCCCATATTTCGGACTTTGCGGGGGTGTCTGGTTAATAAATTCTGGGCCGATTTGCGCAAATCATACCTCTGCGGATTCCCAGGGGTGTCCTCTTTTCGGAAATGCATGGAGTTCCCTGTTTTCCTTGGTGGCTTGTACACCCGAGGCCCATATCTGTATGTTGTGCTTGTCTGAAGAAAGTGTCAAATTCAGGTGTCGTAACCGACTTGGGGTTACCTGTGTTTTAGGCTTTACCCTTGGTGCCCAGGTAGGTGCACCCACAAATGTGAGGTTTCATTTTCATTAGTACACCTGTGGGAATGCGGGACAGTAGGCCATGTGTTGTGGGCATAGTGTTTCGATGGGTGAGCCGAGTGAAATGTGCAGAAAATGCATTTTTTCCCCAACATTTTGGCCTTTGCTGGGGTGTCTGGGTAACAAATTCTGGGCCGATTTGCGCAAATCATACCTCTGCGGATTCCCACGGGTGTCTTCTTTTTGGAAATGCATGGGGTTCCCTGTTTTCCTTGGTGCCTTGGACACCCGAGGCCCATATCTGTATGATGTGAGAGTGTGCAATTCAGGTGTGAAAACAGTCTTGGGGTTACTTGTGTTTTAGGCTTTCCCCTTGGTGCCCAGGTAGGTGCACCCACACATGTGAGGTACCGGTTTCCACCAGGACACCTTTGTGAACCCGGGACAGTAGGCCATGTGTTGTTGGCGGCGTGTTTCGATGGGTGCGCCGAGTGAAATGTGCAGAAAATGTTTTTTTTCCCCTAATTACGCAGATGACACTCAGATTCTAATCCCCCTTTCGGGTAACTTCTTGGAAGACACGGACTTAGTAAATAAGATATATCTCCTCATTCAGGCTTGGATGGCATCCCATGGCCTCTGCCTGAACGACGACAAGACTGAGCTACTGATCCTTGGCTCAGCGCTGGCCATCAAAAAACTCGGTCCCAACTATGCCTCATTTAACATCGACAATAACGTTATCAAAGTGATAACTGCAGTCAAAACCCTCGGGGTTTATCTTGACTCAGCGCTTACCTTCAAAAAACAAACAAACTCTCTAGCATCCTCCACGGCATATACTTGCAAATTGATCCGAGCATGCAGACCTTTTCTAACTGAGAATAGCTGCATCACATTAGCCAATGCTCTCATCATATCCAAGCTGGATTACTGCAATGCCCTCTATGCTGGTTCTAACAAGTATACCCTTGACAAACTACAAACTCTCCAAAATAACGCTATCAGAGTAGCGTTAAATATTCCTAACAGAGCCCACATCTCCACCTTTAGGAAAAATATCCATTGGCTAAAAATCAAAGACAGGATCACCCTCAAAATACTTTCCCTCACATCCAAATGTCTTAACAACATTGCCCCCCCCCTTATCTGGCCAACAGAATCCACAAGAGAACCTCAAACCGTCCCACGAGACTGACCAATGCCTTCACCTTAGTGATGCCTAGATACAAAAAGAGTACAGCCGGCGGCTCTAGTTTCCCAATCATAGCTGCGCAAACTTGGAACAAACTCCCTCTGGATCTCAGAATGGACCAACCTTACTCTAGTTTCAGGCGAAAAGTCCTCACTTGGATCCGTGCCAATGACACTTAACTTGACCTCCCCCTCCCACACAGACACTAGACATCTGCTACCAGCTGAATGACATCCGTTCAACTAGACTGTACCTTAGCTCTGCATATTTTTCTTCTCCTCTGCTTTCTTTCTATACTTACCTTTGATCTAACATGAACTGTATAAACTGCACTTTTCTGGATTCAATTGCGATCTGCATAAATTGTATTTTTCCTGTAACTAAGTTCTCAAGTAATTTTGCACTGATTGCGCCCAGCTACCCCTTCGGGTTTGGTTCTGCGCTATACCAAATAAACAAACAAACAAACAAACAAACAAACATTTCGGATTTTGCGGGGTTGTCTGGGTAATGAATTCTGGGCCGATTTGAGCTAATCCTCTCTCTGCGGATTCCCACGGGTGTCCTCTTTTCTGAAATGCATGGGGTTCCCAGTTTTCCTTGGTGGCTTGGACACCCAAGGCTCATATCGGTATATTGTGCTTGTCTGGAGAAAGTGTCAAATTCAGGTGTCGAAACAGACTTGGGGTTACCTGTGTTTTAGGATTTTCCCTTGGCGCCCAGGTAGGTGCACCCACAAATGTGAGGTACCAATTTCATCGGTACACCTGTGGGAACGCAGGACGGTAGGCCATGTGTTGTTGGCGGTGTGTTTCGATGGGTGCGCAGAGTGAAATGTGCGGGAAATGTGTTTTTTCCCCACATTTCAGACTTTGTGGGGGTGTCTGGGTAATAAATTCTGGGCTGATTTGCGCAAATCATACCTCTGCGGATTCCCACGGGTGTCCTCTTTTCGGAAATGCATGGGGTTCCCTGTTTTCCTTGGTGGCTTGGACACCCAAGACCCATATCTGTATGTTGTGCTTGTCTGGAGAAAGTGTCAAATTCAGGTGTCGAAACAGACTTGGGGTTACCTGTATTTTAGGCTTTTCCCTTGGCGCCCAGGTAGGTGCACCCACACATGCGAGGTACCGTTTTCATTGGGACACCTGTGGGAACGCGGGACGCTATGCCATGTGTTGTTGGCGGCGTGTTTCGATGGGTGCGCCGAGTGAAATGTGCGGAAAATGCGTTTTTTCCCCCACATTTTGGAATTTACGGGGGAGTCGGGTAATAAATTCTGGGCCGAATTGCGCAAATCATACCTCTGCGGATTCCCATGGGTGTCCTTTTTTCAGAAATGCATGGGGTTGCCTGTTTTCCTTGGTGGCTTGGACAGCCGAGGCCCATATCTGTATGTTGTGCTTGTCTGGAGAAAGTGTCAAATTCAGGTGTCGAAACAGACTTGGGGTAACCTGTGTTTTAGGCTTTCCCCTTGGCGTCCAGGAAGGTGCACCGACACATGTGAGGTATTGTTTTCATCGGGACAACTCTGGGAACGCGGGACTGTAGGCATGTGTTGTTGGCGGTGTGTTTCGATGGGTGCGCCGAGTGAAATGTGCAGAAAATGTGTTTTTTTCCCCACCTTTCGGACTTTGCGGGGTTATCTGGGTAAAGAATTCTGGGCCGATTTGAGCTAATCCTACCTCTGAGGATTCCCACGGGTGTCCTCTTTTCCGAAATGCATGGGGTTCCCAGTTTTCTTTGGTGGCTTGGACACCCAAGGCACATATCTGTATGTTGTACTTGTCTGGAGAAAGTGTCAAATTCAGGTGTCGAAACAGACTTGGGGTTATCTGTATTTTAGGATTTCCCCTTGGCGCCCAGGTAGGTGCACCCACACATGTTAGGTACGTTTTCATTGGGACACCTGTGGGAACATGGGACGGTAGGCCATGTGTTGTTCGCGGCGTGGTTCGATGAGTGCGCCGAGTGAAATGTGAGGAAAATGCATTTTTTCCACCACATTTCGGAATTTGCGGGGGTATCTGGGTAATAAATTGTGGACCGATTTGCGCAAATCATACCTTTGCGGATTCCCACAGGTGTCCTCTTTCCGAAATGCATGGGGTTCCCTGTTTTCCTTGGGGGCTTGGACACCCAAGGCCCATATCTGTATTATGTGCGTGTCTGGAGAATTTGTCAAATTCAGGTGTCGAAACAGACTTGGGGTTACCTGTGTTTTAGGATTTTCCCTTGGCGCCCAGGTAGTTGCACCCACACATGCAAGGTACCGTTTTCATTGGGACACCTGTGGGAACGTGGGACGCTAGGCCATGTGTTGTTGGCGGCGTGTTTCGATGGGTGCGCCGAGTGAAATGTGCGGAAAATGCGTTTTTTCCCCCACATTTTGGACTTTACGGGGGAGTCGGGTAATAAATTCTGGGCCGAATTGCGCAAATCATACCTCTGCGGATTCCCATGGGCGTCCTTTTTTCGGAAATGCATGGGATTGCCTGTTTTCCTTGGTGGCTTGGACAGCCGAGGCCCATATCTATATGTTGTGCTTGTCTGGAGAAAGTGTCAAATTCAGGTGTCGAAACAGAATTGGGGTAACCTGTGTTTTAGGCTTTCCCCTTGGCGCCCAGGTAGGTGCACCCACACATGTGAGGTACGTTTTTATTGGGACACCTGTGGGAACGCGGGACGGTAGGCCATGTGTTGTTGGCGGCGTGTTTCGATGGGTGCGCTGAGTGAAATGTGCGGAAAATGCGTTTTTTCCCCCACATTTTGGACTTTACGGGGGAGTCGGGTAATAAATTCTGGGCCGAATTGCGCAAATCATACCTCTGCGGATTCCCATGGGTGTCCTTTTTTCGGAAATGCATGGGGTTGCCTGTTTTCCTTGGTGGCTTGGACAGCCGAGTCCCATATCTGTATGTTGTGCTTGTCTGGAGAAAGTGTCAAATTCAGGTGTCAAAACAGACTTGGGGTAACCTGTGTTTTAGGCTTTCCCCTTGGCGTCCAGATAGGTGCACCCACACATGTGAGGTATTGTTTTCATCGGGACAACTCTGGGAACGCGGGACTCTAGGCATGTGTTGTTGGCAGATGTTTCAATGGGTGCGCCAAGTGAAATGTGCGGAAAATGTGTTTTTCCCCCATATTTCAGACTTTGCAAGGGTGTCTGTGTAACAAATTCTGGGCCGATTTGCGCAAATCATGCCTCTGCAGATTCCCATGGCTGTCTTCTTTTTGGAAATGCATGGAGTTCCCTGTTTTCCTTGGTGCCTTGGATACCCGAGGCCCATATCTGTATGATGTGAGAGTGTGCAATTCAGGTGTGAAAACAGTCTTGGGGTTACTCGTGTTTTATGCTTTCCCCTTGGCGCCCAGGTAGGTGCACCGACACATGTGAGGTACCGTTTTCACCAGGACACCTTTGGGAACCAGGGACGGTAGGCCATGTGTTGTTGGCGGTGTGTTTCGATGGGTGCGCCGAGTGAAATGTGCAGAAAATGTGTTTTTTTCCCCACCTTTCCGACTTTGCGGGGTTATCTGGGTAAAGAATTCTGGGCCGATTTGAGCTAAATCTACCTCTGCAGATTCCCACGGGTGTCTTCTTTTTGGAAATGCATGGTGTTTCCTGTTTTCCTTGGTGTCTTGGACACCCGAGGCCCATATCTGTATGATGTGAGAGTGTGCAATTCAGGTGTGAAAACAGTCTTGGGGTTACTTGTGTTTTAGGCTTTCCCCTTGGCGCCCAGGTAGGTGCACCCACACATGTGAGGTGCCGTTTTCACCAGGACACCTTTGGGAACCCGGGACGGTAGGCCATGTGTTGTTGGCAGTGTGTTTTGATGGGATGCGCAGAGTGAAATGTGCAGAAAATCTGTTTTTTTCCCCACCTTTCGGACTTTGCGGGGTTATCTGGGTAAAGAATTCTGGGCCGATTTCAGCTAATCCTACCTCTGCGGATTCCCACGGGTGTCCTCTTTTCCGAAATGCATGGGGTTCCGAGTTTTCCTTGGTGGCTTGGACACCCAAGGCCCATATCTGTATGTTTTGCTTGTCTGGAGAAAGTGTCAAATTCAGGTGTCGAAACAGACTTGGGGTTACCTGTATTTTAGGCTTTCCCCTTGGTGCCCAGGTACGTTCACCCACACATGTTAGGTACGTTTTCATTGGGACACCTGTGGGAATGTTGGACGGTAGGCCATGTGTTGTTGGCGGCGTGTTTCGATGGGTGCGCCGAGTGAAATGTGCGGAAAATGTGTTTTTTGCCCACATTTCAGACTTTGCAAGGGTGTCTGGGTAACAAATTCTAGGCCGATTTGTGCAAATCATACCTCTGCGGATTCCCACGGGTGTCTTCTTTTTGGAAATGCATGGTGTTCCCTGTTTTCCTTGGTGCCTTGGACACCCGAGGCCCATATCTGTATGATGTGAGAGTGTGCAATTCAGGTGTGAAAACAGTCTTGGGGTTACTTGTGTTTTAGGCTTTCCCCTTGGCGCCCAGGTAGGTGCACCCACACATGTGAGGTACCGTTTTCACCAGGACACCTTTGGGAACCCTGGACGGTAGGCCATGTGTTGTTGGCGGCGTGTTTTGATGGGTGTGCCGAGTGAAATGTGAGGAAAATGCATTTTCTTCCCATATTTCGGAATTTGCGGGGGTGTCTGGGTAATAAATTCTGGGCCGATTTGCGCAAATCATACCTCTGCGGATTCCCAGGGGTGTCCTCTTTTCGGAAATGCATGGAGTTCCCTATTTTCCTTGGTGGCTTGTACACCCGAGGCCCATATCTGTATGTTGTGCTTGTCTGAAGAAAGTGTCAAATTCAGGTGTCGTAACCGACTTGGGTATACCTGTGTTTTAGGCTTTACCCTTGGTGCCCAGGTAGGTGCACCCACACTTGTGAGGTACCATTTTCATCAGTACACCTGTGGGAACGCGGGACGGTAGGCCATATGTTGTGGGCATAGTGTTTCGATGGGTGAGCCGAGTGAAATGTGCAGAAAATGCATTTTTTCCCCAACATTTTGGCCTTTGCTGG
This sequence comes from Ambystoma mexicanum, assembly GCF_040938575.1. Classification (NCBI taxonomy): domain Eukaryota; kingdom Metazoa; phylum Chordata; class Amphibia; order Caudata; family Ambystomatidae; genus Ambystoma; species Ambystoma mexicanum. The sequence goes on from NC_090936.1 coordinate 316,848,181, forward strand.
GGTGTCTGGGTAACAAATTCTGGGCCGATTTGCGCAAATCATACCTCTGCGGATTCCCACGGGTGTCTTCTTTTTGGAAATGCATGGGGTTCCCTGTTTTCCTTGGTGCCTTGGACACCCGAGGCCCATATCTGTATGATGTGAGAGTGTGCAATTCAGGTGTGAAAACAGTCTTGGGGTTACTTGTGTTTTAGGCTTTCCCCTTGGTGCCCAGGTAGGTGCACCCACACATGTGAGGTACCGGTTTCCACCAGGACACCTTTGTGAACCCGGGACGGTAGGCCATGTGTTGTTGGCGGCGTGTTTCGATGGGTGCGCCGAGTGAAATGTGCAGAAAATGTTTTTTTTCCCCACATTTCGGATTTTGCGGGGTTGTCTGGGTAATGAATTCTGGCCCGATTTGAGCTAATCCTCTCTCTGTGGATTCCCACGGGTGTCCTCTTTTCTGAAATGCATGGGGTTCCCAGTTTTCCTTGGTGGCTTGGACACCCAAGGCTCATATCGGTATATTGTGCTTGTCTGGAGAAAGTGTCAAATTCAGGTGTCGAAACAGACTTGGGGTTACCTGTGTTTTAGGATTTTCCCTTGGCGCCCAGGTAGGTGCACCCACAAATGTGAGGTACCAATTTCATCGGTACACCTGTGGGAACGCAGGACGGTAGGCCATGTGTTGTTGGCGGCGTGTTTCGATGGGTGCGCAGAGTGAAATGTGCGGGAAATGTGTTTTTTCCCCACATTTCAGACTTTGTGGGGGTGTCTGGGTAATAAATTCTGGGCTGATTTGCGCAAATCATACCTCTGCGGATTCCCACGGGTGTCCTCTTTTCGGAAATGCATGGGGTTCCCTGTTTTCCTTGGTGGCTTGGACACCCAAGACCCATATCTGTATGTTGTGCTTGTCTGGAGAAAGTGTCAAATTCAGGTGTCGAAACAGACTTGGGGTTACCTGTATTTTAGGCTTTTCCCTTGGCGCCCAGGTAGGTGCACCCACACATGCGAGGTACCGTTTTCATTGGGACACCTGTGGGAACGCGGGACGCTATGCCATGTGTTGTTGGCGGTGTATTTCGATGGGTGCGCCGAGTGAAATGTGCGGAAAATGCGTTTTTTCCCCCACATTTTGGACTTTACGGGGGAGTCGGGTAATAAATTCTGGGCCGAATTGCGCAAATCATACCTCTGCGGATTCCCATGGGTGTCCTTTTTTCAGAAATGCATGGGTTTGCCTGTTTTCCTTGGTGGCTTGGACAGCCGAGGCCCATATCTGTATGTTGTGCTTGTCTGGAGAAAGTGTCAAATTCAGGTGTCGAAACAGACTTGGGGTAACCTGTGTTTTAGGCTTTCCACTTGGCGTCCAGGAAGGTGCACCGACACATGTGAGGTATTGTTTTCATCGGGACAACTCTGGGAACGCGGGACTGTAGGCATGTGTTGTTGGCGGTGTGTTTCGATGGGTGCCCCGAGTGAAATGTGCAGAAAATGTGTTTTTTTCCCCACCTTTCGGACTTTGTGGGGTTATCTGGGTAAAGAATTCTGGGCCGATTTGAGCTAATCCTACCTCTGAGGATTCCCACGGGTGTCCTCTTTTCCGAAATGCATGGGGTTCCCAGTTTTCGTTGATGGCTTGGACACCCAAGGCCCATATCTGTATGTTGTGCTTGTCTGGAGAAAGTGTCAAATTCAGGTGTCGAAACAGACTTGGGGTTATCTGTATTTTAGGATTTCCCCTTGGCGCCCAGGTAGGTGCACCCACACATGTTAGGTACGTTTTCATTGGGACACCTGTGGGAACGTGGGACGGTAGGCCATGTGTTGTTCGCGGCGTGGTTCGATGAGTGCGCCGAGTGAAATGTGAGGAAAATGCATTTTTTCCACCACATTTCGGACTTTGCGGGTGTATCTGGGTAATAAATTGTGGACCGATTTGCGCAAATCATACCTCTGCGGATTCCCACAGGTGTCCTCTTTCCGAAATGCATGGGGTTCCCTGTTTTCCTTGGGGGCTTGGACACCCAAGGCCCATATCTGTATTATGTGCGTGTCTGGAGAATTTGTCAAATTCAGGTGTCGAAACAGACTTGGGGTTACCTGTGTTTTATTATTTTCCCTTGGCGACCAGGTAGTTGCACCCACACATGCAAGGTACCGTTTTCATTGGGACACCTGTGGGAACGCGGGACGGTAGGCCATGTGTTGTTGGCGGCGTGTTTCGATGGGTGCGCCGAGTGAAATGTGCGGAAAATGCATTTTTTCCCCCACATTTTGGACTTTACGGGGGAGTCGGGTAATAAATTCTGGGCCGAATTGCGCAAATCATACCTCTGCGGATTCCCATGGGTGTCCTTTTTTCGGAAATGCATGGGGTTGCCTGTTTTCCTTGGTGGCTTGGACAGCCGAGGCCCATATCTGTATGTTGTGCTTGTCTGGAGAAAGTGTCAAATTCAGGTGTCGAAACAGACTTGGGGTTACTTGTATTTTAGGCTTTCCCCTTGGCGCCCAGGTAGGTGCACCCACACATGTTAGGTACGTTTTCATTGGGACACCTGTGGGAATGTTGGACGGTAGGCCATGTGTTGTTGGCGGCGTGTTTTGATGGGTGTGCCGAGTGAAATGTGAGGAAAATGCATTTTCTTCCCATATTTCGGACTTTGCAGGGGTGTCTGGGTAATAAATTCTTGGCCGATTTGCGCAAATCATACCTCTGCGGATTCCCATGGGTGTCTTTTTTCGGAAATGCATGGGGTTGCCTGTTTTCCTTGGTGGCTTGGTCAGCCGAGGCCCATATCTGTATGTTGTGCTTGTCTGGAGAAAGTGTCAAATTCAGGTGTCAAAACAGACTTGGGGTAACCTGTGTTTTAGGCTTTCCCCTTGGCGCCCAGGTAGGTGCACCCACACATGTGAGGTACGTTTTCATTGGGACACCTGTGGGAACGCGGGACGGTAGGCCATGTGTTGTTGGCGGCGTGTTTCGATGGGTGCGCCGAGTGAAATGTGCGGAAAATGTGTTTTTTCCCCACATTTCAGACTTTGCAAGGGTGTCTGGGTAACAAATTCTGGGCCGATTTGCGCAAATCATACCTCTGCAGATTCCCACGGCTGTCTTCTTTTTGGAAATGCATGGAGTTCCCTGTTTTCCTTGGTGCCTTGGATACCCTAGGCCCATATCTGTATGATGTGAGAGTGTGCAATTCAGGTGTGAAAACAGTCTTGGGGTTACTTGTGTTTTATGCTTTCCCCTTGGCGTCCAGGTAGGTGCACCCACACATGTGAGGTATTGTTTTCATCGGGACAACTCTGGGAACGCGTGACTGTAGGCATGTGTTGTTGGCAGATTTTTCGATGGGTTCGCCGAGTGAAATGTGCGGAAAATGTGTTTTTTCACCACATTTCAGACTTTGCAGGGGTGTCTGGGTAACAAATTCTGGGCCGATTTGCGCAAATCATACCTCTGCGGATTCCCACGGGTGTCTTCTTTTTGGAAATGCATGGGGTTCCCTGTTTTCCTTGGTGCCTTGGACACCCGAGGCCCATATCTGTATGATGTGAGAGTGTGCAATTCAGGTGTGAAAACAGTCTTGGGGTTACTTGTGTTTTAGGCTTTCCCCTTGGTGCCCAGGTAGGTGCACCCACACATGTGAGGTACCGGTTTCCACCAGGACACCTTTGTGAACCCGGGACGGTAGGCCATGTGTTGTTGGCGGCGTGTTTCGATGGGTGCGCCGAGTGAAATGTGCAGAAAATGTTTTTTTTCCAAACATTTCGGATTTTGCGGGGTTGTCTGGGTAATGAATTCTGGGCCGATTTGAGCTAATCCTATCTCTGCGGATTCCCACGGGTGTCCTCTTTTCTGAAATGCATGGGGTTCCCAGTTTTCCTTGGTGGCTTGGACACCCAAGGCTCATATCGGTATATTGTGCTTGTCTGGAGAAAGTGTCAAATTCAGGTGTCGAAACAGACTTGGGGTTATCTGTGTTTTAGGATTTCCCCTTGGCGCCCAGGTAGGTGCACCCACAAATGTGAGGTACGGTTTTCATCGGTACACCTGTGGGAACGCAGGACGGTAGGCCATGTGCTGTTGGCCGTGTGTTTCGATGGGTGCGCAGAGTGAAATGTGCGGGAAATGTGTTTTTTCCCCACATTTCGGACTTTGTGGGGGTGTCTGGGTAATACATTCTGGGCTGATTTGCGCAAATCATACCTCTGCGGATTCCCACGGGTGTCCTCTTTTTGGAAATGCATGGGGTTCCCTGTTTTCCTTGGTGGCTTGGACACCCGAGACCCATATCTGTATGTTGTGCTTGTCTGGAGAAAGTGTCAAATTCAGGTGTCGAAACAGACTTGGGGTTACCTGTGTTTTAGGCTTTCCCCTTGGCGCCCAGGTAGATGCACTCACACATGTGAGGTACCATTTTCATCAGTACACCTGTGGGAACATGGGACGGTAGGCCATGTGCTGTTCGCGGCATGGTTCGATGAGTGCGCCGAGTGAAATGTGAGGAAAATGCATTTTTTCCGCCACATTTCGGACTTTGCGAGGGTACCTGGGTAATAAATTGTGGGCCGATTTGCGCAAATCATACCTCTGCGGATTCCCACAGGTGTCCTCTTTCCGAAATGCATGGGGTTCCCTGTTTTCCTTGGGGACTTGGACACCCAAGGCCCATATCTGTATGTTGTGCGTGTCTGGAGAATTTGTCAAATTCAGGTGTTGAAACAGACTTGGGGTTACCTGTGTTTTAGGCTTTTCCCTTGGCGCCCAGGTAGGTGCACCCACAAATGCGAGGTACCATTTTCATTGGGAAACCTGTGGCAACGCGGGACGCTACGCCATATGTTGTTGGCGGCGTGTTTGGATGGGTGCGCCGATTGAAATGTGCAGAAAATGCTTTTTTTTCCCCCACATTTTGGACTTTGCGTGGGAGTGCATGGGGTTTCCTGTTTTCCTTGATGGCTTGGACACCCGAGGCCCATATCTGTATGTTGTGCTTGTCTAGAGAAAGTGTCAAATTCAGGTGTCGAAACAGACTTGGGGTTACCTGTATTTTAGGCTTTTCCCTTGGCACCCAGGTAGGTGCACCCACACATGCGAGGTACCGTTTTCATTGGGACACCTGTGGGAACGCGAGACGCTACGCCATGTGTTGTTGGCGGCATGTTTCGATGGGTGCGCCGAGTGAAATGTGCGGAAAATGCGTTTTTTCCCCACATTTCGGACTTTGCGGGGGTATCTGGGTAATAAATTGTGGGCCGATTTGCGCAAATCATACCTCTGCGGATTCCTACAGGTGTCCTCTTTCCTAAATGCATGGGGTTCCCTGTTTTCCTTGGGGGCTTGGACACCCAAGGCCCATATCTGTATGATGTGCGTGTCTGGAGAATTTGTCAAATTCAGGTGTCGAGACAGACTTGGGGTTACCTGTGTTTTAGGCTTTTCCCTTGGCGCCCAGGTAGTTGCACCCACACATGCGAGGTACCGTTTTCATTGGGACACCTGTGGGAACGCGGGACGCTAGGCCATGTGTTGTTGGCGGCGTGTTTCGATGGGTGCGCAGAGTGAAATGTGCGGAAAATGCGTTTTTCCCCCCACATTTTGGACTTTACGGGGGAGTCGGGTAATAAATTCTGGGCCGAATTGCGCAAATCATACCTCTGCGGATTCCCATGGGTGTCCTTTTTACGGAAATGCATGGGCTTGCCTGTTTTCCTTGGTGGCTTGGACAGCCGAGGCCCATATCTGTATGTTGTGCTTGTCTGGAGAAAGTGTCAAATTCAGGTGTCGAAACAGACTTGGGGTTACCTGTGTTTTAGGATTTCCCCTTGGCGCCCAGGTAGGTGCAACCACAAATGTGAGGTACCGTTTTCATCGGTACACCTGTGGGAACGCAGGACGGTAGGCCATGTGTTGTTGGCGGCGTGTTTCGATGGGTGGGCCGAGTGAAATGTGCGGAAAATGCGTTTTTTCCCGCAGATTTTGGACTTTACGGGGAAGTCGGGTAATAAATTCTGGGCCGAATTGAGCTAATCCTATCACTGCGGATTCCCACGGGTGTCCTCTTTTCTGAAATGCATGGGGTTCCCAGTTTTCCTTGGTGGCTTGGACACCCAAGGCTCATATCGGTATGTTGTGCTTGTCTGGAGAAAGTGTCAAATTCAGGTGCGAAACAGACTTGGGGTTACCTGTGTTTTAGGATTTCCCCTTGGCGCCCAGGTAGGTGCACCCACAAATGTGAGGTACCATTTTCATCAGTACACCTGTGGGAACATGGGACGGTAGGCCATGTGCTGTTCGCGGCATGGTTCGATGAGTGCGCCGAGTGAAATGTGAGGAAAATGCATTTTTTCCGCCACATTTCGGACTTTGCGGGGGTATCTGGGTAATAAATTGTGGGCCGATTTGCGCAAATCATATCTCTGTGGATTCCCACAGGTGTCCTCTTTCCAAAATGCATGGGGTTCCCTGTTTTCCTTGGGGACTTGGACACCCAAGGCCCATATCTGTATGTTGTGCGTGTCTGGAGAATTTGTCAAATTCAGGTGTCGAAACAGACTTGGGGTTACCTGTGTTTTAGGCTTTTCTCTTGGCGCCCAGGTAGGTGCACCCACAAATGCGAGGTACCATTTTCATTGGGAAACCTGTGGGAACGCGGGACGCTACGCCATGTGTTGTTGGCGGCGTGTTTCGATGGGTGCGCCGAGTCAAATGTGCGGAAAATGCGTTTTTTTTCCCCCACATTTTGGACTCTGCGTGGGAGTCTGGGTAATACATTCTGGGCCGATTTGCGCAAATCATACCTCTGCCGATTCCCACGGGTGTCCTTTTTTCGGAAATGCATGGGGTTTCCTGTTTTCCTTGGTGGCTTGGACACCCGAGGCCCATATCTGTATGTTGTGCTTGTCTAGAGAAAGTGTCAAATTCAGGTGTCGAAACAGACTTGGGGTTACCTGTATTTTAGGCTTTTCCCTTGGCACCCAGGTAGGTGCATCCACACATGCGAGGTACCGTTTTCATTGGGACACCTGTGGGAACGCGGGACCCTACGCCATGTGTTGTTGGCGGCGTGTTTCGATGGGTGCGCCGAGTGAAATGTGCGGAAAATGCGTTTTTTCCCCACATTTTGGACTTTACGCGGTAGTCGGGTAATAAATTCTGGGCCGAATTGCGCAAATCATACCTCTGCGGATTCCCATGGGTGTCCTTTTTTCGGAAATGCATGGGGTTGCCTGTTTTCCTTGGTGGCTTGGACAGCCGAGGCCCATATCTGTGTGTTGTGCTTGTCTGGAAAAAGTGTCAAATTCAGGTGTCGAAACAGACTTAGGGTAACCTGTGTTTTAGGCTTTCCCATTGGGGTCCAGGAAGGTGCACCCACACATATGAGGTATTGTTTTCATCGGGACAACTCTGGGAACGCGGGACTGTAGGCATGTGTTGTTCGCGGTGTGTTTCGATAGGTGCGCCGAGTGAAATGTGCAGAAAATGTGTTTTTTTCCCCACCTTTCGGACTTTGCGACGTTATCTGGGTAAAGATTCTGGGCCGATTTGAGCTAATCCTACCTCTGAGGATTCCCACGGGTGTCCTCTTTTCCGAAATGCATGGGGTTCCCAGTTTTCGTTGGTGGCTTGGACACCCAAGGCCCATATCTGTATGTTGTGCTTGTCTGGAGAAAGTGTCAAATTCAGGTGTCGAAACAGACTTGGGGTTACCTGTATTTTAGGATTTCCCCTTGGCGCCCAGGTAGGTGCACCCACACATGTTAGGTACGTTTTCATTGGGACACCTGTGGGAACGTTGGACGGTAGGCCATGTGTTGTTGGCGGTGTGTTTCGATGGGTGCGTCGGGTGAAATGTGCGGAAAATGCGTTTTTTTCCCCACATTTTGGACTTTGCGGGGGAGTCGGGGTAATACGTAATACATTCTGGGCCGATTTGCGCAAATCATACCTCTGCGGATTCCCACCGGTGTCCACTTTTCGGAAATGCATGGGGTTCCCTGTTTTCCTTGGTGGCTTGGACACCCAAGACCCATATCTGTATGTTGTGCTTGTCTGGAGAAAGTGTCAAATTCAGGTGTCGAAACAGACTTGGGGTTACCTATGTTGTAGGCTTTCCCCTTGGCGCCCAGGTAGATGCATCCACACATGTGAGGTACCGTTTTCATTGGGACACCTGTGGGAACATGGGACGGTAGGCCATGTGTTGTTCGCGGCGTGGTTCGATGAGTGCGCCGAGTGAAATGTGAGGAAAATGCATTTTTTCCACCACATTTCGGACTTTGCGGGGGTATCTGGGTAATAAATTGTGGGCTGATTTGCGCAAATCATACCTCTGCGGATTCCCACAGGTGTCCTCTTTCCGAAATGCATGGGGTTCCCTGTTTTCCTTGGGGGCTTGGACACCCAAGGCCCATATCTGTATTATGTGCGTGTCTGGAGAATTTGTCAAATTCAGGTGTCGAAACAGACTTAGGGTTACCTGTGTTTTAGGCTTTTCCCTTGGCGCCCAGGTAGTTGCACCCACACATGCAAGGTACCGTTTTCATTGGGACACCTGTGGGAACGCGGGACGGTAGGCCATGTGTTGTTGGCGGCGTGTTTCGATGGGTGCGCCGAGTGAAATGTGCGGAAAATGCGTTTTTTCCCCCACATTTTGGACTTTACGGGGGAGTCGGGTAATAAATTCTGGGCCGAATTGCGCAAATCATACCTCTGCGGATTCCCATGGGTGTCCTTTTTTCGGAAATGCATGGGGTTGCCTGTTTTCCTTGGTGGCTTGGACAGCCAAGGCCCATATCTGTATGTTGTGCTTGTCTGGAGAAAGTGTCAAATTCAGGTGTCGAAACAGACTTGGGGTAACCTGTGTTTTAGGCTTTCCCCTTAGCGTCCAGGTAGATGCACCCACACATGTGAGGTATTGTTTTCATCGGGACAACTCTGGGAACGCGGGACTGTAGGCATGTGTTGTTGGCGGATGTTTCGATGGATGCGCCAAGTGAAATGTGCGGAAAATGTGTTTTTTCCCCACATTTCAGACTTTGCAAGGGTTTCTGGGTAACAAATTCTGGGCCGATTTGCGCAAATCATACCTCTGCAGATTCCCACGGCTGTCTTCTTTTTGGAAATGCATGGAGTTCCCTGTTTTCCTTGGTGCCTTGGATACCCAAGGCCCATATCTGTATGATGTGAGAGTGTGCAATTCAGGTGTGAAAACAGTCTTGGGGTTACTTGTGTTTTATGCTTTCCCCTTGGCGCCCAGGTAGGTGCACCGACACATGTGAGGTACCGTTTTCACCAGGACACCTTTGCGAACCCGGGACGGTAGGCCATGTGTTGTTGGCGGTGTGTTTCGATGGGTGCGCCGAGTGAAATGTGCAGAAAATGTGTTTTTTTCCCCACCTTTCGGACTTTGCGGGGTTATCTGGGTAAAGAATTCTGGGCCGATTTGAGTTAATCCTACCTCTGCGGATCCCCACGGGTGTCCTCTTTTCCGAAATGCATGGGGCTCCCAGTTTTCCTTGGTTGCTTGGACACCCAAGGCCCATATCTGTATGTTGTGCTTGTCTGGAGAAAGTGTCAAATTCAGGTGTCGAAACAGACTTGGGGTTACCTGTATTTTAGGCTTTCCCCTTGGTGCCCAGGTAGGTGCACCCACACATGTTTGGTACTTTTTCATTGGGACACCTGTGGGAACGTTGGACGGTAGGCCATGTGTTGTTGGCGGCGTGTTTCGATGGGTACGCCGAGTGAAATGTGCGGAAAATGCATTTTTTCCCCACATTTTGGACTTTGCGGGGGAGTCGGGGTAATAAATTCTGGGCCGATTTGCGCAAATCATACCTCTGCGGATTCCCACGGGTGTCCTTTTTTCAGAAATGCATGGGGTTGCCTGTTTTCCTTGGTGCCTTGGACACCCGAGGCCCATATCTGTATGATGTGAGAGTGTGCAATTCAGGTGTGAAAACAGTCTTGGGGTTACTTGTGTTTTAGGCTTTCCCCTTGGCGCCCAGGTAGGTGCACCCACACATGTGAGGTACCGTTTTCACCAGGACACCTTTGGGAACCCGGGACGGTAGGCCATGTGTTGTTGGCAGTTTGTTTTGATGGGATGCGCCGAGTAAAATGTGCAGAAAATGTGTTTTTTCCCCCACCTTTCGGACTTTGCGGGGTTATCTGGGTAAAGAATTCTGGGCCGATTTGAGTTAATCCTACCTCTGCGGATCCCCACGGGTGTCCTCTTTTCTGAAATGCATGGGGCTCCCAGTTTTCCTTGGTTGCTTGGACACCCAAGGCCCATATCTGTATGTTGTGCTTGTCTGGAGAAAGTGTCAAATTCAGGTGACGAAACAGACTTGGGGTTACCTGTGTTTTAGGCTTTCCCCTTGGCTCCCATGTAGGTGCACACACACATGTGAGGAACCGTTTTCATCGGGACAACTGTGGGAATGCGGGACAGTAGGCAATATGTTGTTGGCGCAGTGTTTCAATTGGTGCTGCGCCGAGTGAGATGTGCGAAAAATGTGTTTTTTTCCCACATTTCAGATTTTGCGGGGGTGTCTGGGTAATATATTCTGGGACGATTTGCGCAAATCCTACCTCTGTGGATTCCCACGGGTGTCCTATTTTTGGAAATACATGGTGTTCCCTGTTTTCCTTGGTGGCTTGGACACTCGAGGCCCATATCTGTATGTTGTGCTTGTCTGGAGAAAGTGTCAAATTTAGGTGTCAAAACAGACTTGGGGTTACCTGTGTTTTAGGCTTTCCGCTTGGCGCCCAGGTAGGTGCACCCACACATGTTAGGTACGTTTTCATTGGGACACCTGTGGGAACGTTGGATGGTAGGCCATGTGTTGTTGGCGGTGTGTTTCGATGGGTGCGTCGGGTGAAATGTGCGGAAAATGCGTTTTTTTCCCCACATTTTGGACTTTGCGGGGGAGTCGGGGTAATACGTAATACATTCTGGGCCGATTTGCGCAAATCATACCTCTGCGGATTCCCACGGGTGTCCACTTTTCGGAAATGCATGGGGTTCCCTGTTTTCCTTGGTGGCTTGGACACCCAAGACCCATATCTGTATGTTGTGCTTGTCTGGAGAAAGTGTCAAATTCAGGTGTCGAAACAGACTTGGGGTTACCTATGTTGTAGGCTTTCCCCTTGGCGCCCAAGTAGATGCATCCACACATGTGAGGTACTGTTTTCATTGGGACACCTGTGGGAACATGGGACGGTAGGCCATGTGTTGTTCGCGGTGTGGTTAGATGAGTGCGCCGAGTGAAATGTGAGGAAAATGCATTTTTTCCACCACATTTCGGACTTTGCGGGGTATCTGGGTAATAAATTGTGGGCTGATTTGCGCAAATCATACCTCTGCGGATTCCCACAGGTGTCCTCTTTCCGAAATGCATGGGGTTCCCTGTTTTCCTTGGGGGCTTGGACACCCAAGGCCCATATCTGTATTATGTGCTTGTCTGGAGAATTTGTCAAATTCAGGTGTCGAAACAGACTTAGGGTTACCTGTGTTTTAGGCTTTTCCCTTGGCGCCCAGGTAGTTGCACCCACACATGCGAGGTACCGTTTTCATTGGGACACCTGTGGGAACGCGGGACGCTAGGCCATGTGTTGTTGGCGGCGTGTTTCGATGGGTGCGCAGAGTGAAATGTGCGTAAAATGCGTTTTTTCCCCCACATTTTGGACTTTACGGGGGAGTCGGGTAATAAATTCTGGACCGAATTGCGCAAATCATACCTCTGCGGATTCCCATGGGTGTCCTTTTTTCGGAAATGCATGGGCATGCCTGTTTTCCTTGGTGGCTTGGACAGCCGAGGCCCATATCTGTATGTTGTGCTTGTCTGGAGAAAGTGTCAAATTCAGGTGTCGAAACAGACTTGGGGTAACCTGTGTTTTAGGCTTTCCCCTTGGCGCCCAAGTAGGTGCACCCACACATGTGAGGTACGTTTTCATTGGGACACCTGTGGGAACGCGGGACGGTAGGCCATGTGTTGTTGGCAGCGTGTTTCGATGGGTGCGCCGAGTGAAATGTGCGGAAAATGCGTTTTTTCCCCCACATTTTGGACTTTACGGGGGAGTCGGGTAATAAATTCTGGGCCGAATTGCGCAAATCATACCTCTGCGGATTCCCATGGGTGTCCTTTTTTCGGAAATGCATGGGGTTGCCTGTTTTCCTTGGTGGCTTGGACAGCCAAGGCCCATATCTGTATGTTGTGCTTGTCTGGAGAAAGTGTCAAATTCAGGTGTCGAAACAGACTTGGGGTAACCTGTGTTTTAGGCTTTCCCCTTAGCGTCCAGGTAGGTGCACCCACACATGTGAGGTATTGTTTTCATCGGGACAACTCTGGGAACGCGGGACTGTAGGCATGTGTTGTTGGCGGAAGTTTCGATGGGTGCGCCAAGTGAAATGTGCGGAAAATGTGTTTTTTCCCCACATTTCAGACTTTGCAAGGGTGTCTGGGTAACAAATTCTGGGCCGATTTGCGCAAATCATACCTCTGCAGATTCCCACGGCTGTCTTCTTTTTGGAAATGCATGGAGTTCCCTGTTTTCCTTGGTGCCTTGGATACCCAAGGCCCATATCTGTATGATGTGAGAGTGTGCAATTCAGGTGTGAAAACAGTCTTGGGGTTACTTGTGTTTTATGCTTTCCCCTTGGCGCCCAGGTAGGTGCACCGACACATGTGAGGTACCGTTTTCACCAGGACACCTTTGCGAACCCGGGACGGTAGGCCATGTGTTGTTGGCGGTGTGTTTCGATGGGTGCGCCGAGTGAAATGTGCAGAAAATGTGTTTTTTTCCCCACCTTTCGGACTTTGCGGGGTTATCTGGGTAAAGAATTCTGGGCCGATTTGAGTTAATCCTACCTCTGCGGATCCCCACGGGTGTCCTCTTTTCCGAAATGCATGGGGCTCCCAGTTTTCCTTGGTTGCTTGGACACCCAAGGCCCATATCTGTATGTTGTGCTTGTCTGGAGAAAGTGTCAAATTCAGGTGTTGAAACAGACTTGGGGTTACCTGTATTTTAGGCTTTCCCCTTGGTGCCCAGGTAGGTGCACCCACACATGTTAGGTACGTTTTCATTGGGACACCTGTGGGAACGTTGGACGGTAGGCCATGTGTTGTTGGCGGCGTGTTTCGATGGGTACGCCGAGTTAAATGTGCGGAAAATGCGTTTTTTCCCCACATTTTGGACTTTGCGGGGGAGTCGGGGTAATACATTCTGGGCCGATTTGCGCAAATCATACCTCTGCGGATTCCCACGGGTGTCCTTTTTTCAGAAATGCATGGGGTTGCCTGTTTTCCTTGGTGCCTTGGACACCCGAGGCCCATATCTGTATGATGTGAGAGTGTGCAATTCAGGTGTGAAAACAGTCTTGGGGTTACTTGTGTTTTAGGCTTTCCCCTTGGCGCCCAGGTAGGTGCACCCACACATGTGAGGTACCGTTTTCACCAGGACACCTTTGGGAACCCGGGACGGTAGGCCATGTGTTGTTGGCAGTTTGTTTTGATGGGATGCGCCGAGTAAAATGTGCAGAAAATGTGTTTTTTCCCCCACCTTTCGGACTTTGCGGGGTTATCTGGGTAAAGAATTCTGGGCCGATTTGAGTTAATCCTACCTCTGCGGATCCCCACGGGTGTCCTCTTTTCTGAAATGCATGGGGCTCCCAGTTTTCCTTGGTTGCTTGGACACCCAAGGCCCATATCTGTATGTTGTGCTTGTCTGGAGAAAGTGTCAAATTCAGGTGACGAAACAGACTTGGGGTTACCTGTGTTTTAGGCTTTCCCCTTAGCTCCCATGTAGGTGCACACACACATGTGAGGAACCGTTTTCATCGGGACAACTGTGGGAATGCGGGACAGTAGGCAATATGTTGTTGGCGCAGTGTTTCAATTGGTGCTGCGCCGAGTGAGATGTGCGAAAAATGTGTTTTTTTCCCACATTTCAGATTTTGCGGGGGTGTCTGGGTAATATATTCTGGGACGATTTGCGCAAATCCTACCTCTGTGGATTCCCACGGGTGTCCTATTTTTGGAAATACATGGTGTTCCCTGTTTTCCTTGGTGGCTTGGACACTCGAGGCCCATATCTGTATGTTGTGCTTGTCTGGAGAAAGTGTCAAATTTAGGTGTCAAAACAGACTTGGGGTTACCTGTGTTTTAGGCTTTCCGCTTGGCGCCCAGGTAGGTGCACCCACACATGTTAGGTACGTTTTCATTGGGACACCTGTGGGAACGTTGGACGGTAGGCCATGTGTTGTTGGCGGTGTGTTTCGATGGGTGCGTCGGGTGAAATGTGCGGAAAATGCGTTTTTTTCCCCACATTTTGGACTTTGCGGGGGAGTCGGGGTAATACGTAATACATTCTGGGCCGATTTGCGCAAATCATACCTCTGCGGATTCCCACGGGTGTCCACTTTTCGGAAATGCATGGGGTTCCCTGTTTTCCTTGGTGGCTTGGACACCCAAGACCCATATCTGTATGTTGTGCTTGTCTGGAGAAAGTGTCAAATTCAGGTGTCGAAACAGACTTGGGGTTACCTATGTTGTAGGCTTTCCCCTTGGCGCCCAGGTAGATGCATCCACACATGTGAGGTACTGTTTTCATTGGGACACCTGTGGGAACATGGGACGGTAGGCCATGTGTTGTTCGCGGCGTGGTTAGATGAGTGCGCCGAGTGAAATGTGAGGAAAATGCATTTTTTCCACCACATTTCGGACTTTGCGGGGTATCTGGGTAATAAATTGTGGGCTGATTTGCGCAAATCATACCTCTGCGGATTCCCACAGGTGTCCTCTTTCCGAAATGCATGGGGTTCCCTGTTTTCCTTGGGGGCTTGGACACCCAAGGCCCATATCTGTATTATGTGCTTGTCTGGAGAATTTGTCAAATTCAGGTGTCGAAACAGACTTAGGGTAACCTGTGTTTTAGGCTTTCCCCTTGGCGCCCAGGTAGATGCATCCACACATGTGAGGTACTGTTTTCATTGGGACACCTGTGGGAACATGGGACGGTAGGCCATGTGTTGTTCGCGGCGTGGTTCGATGAGTGCGCCGAGTGAAATGTGAGGAAAATGCATTTTTTCCACCACATTTCGGACTTTGCGGGGGTATCTGGGTAATAAATTGTGGGCTGATTTGCGCAAATCATACCTCTGCGGATTCCCACAGGTGTCCTCTTTCCGAAATGCATGGGGTTCCCTGTTTTCCTTGGGGGCTTGGACACCCAAGGCCCATATCTGTATTATGTGCGTGTCTGGAGAATTTGTCAAATTCAGGTGTCGAAACAGACTTAGGGTTACCTGTGTTTTAGGCTTTTCCCTTGGCGCCCAGGTAGTTGCACCCACACATGCAAGGTACCGTTTTCATTGGGACACCTGTGGGAACGCGGGACGGTAGGCCATGTGTTGTTGGCGGCGTGTTTCGATGGGTGCGCCGAGTGAAATGTGCGGAAAATGCGTTTTTTCCCCCACATTTTGGACTTTACGGGGGAGTCGGGTAATAAATTCTGGGCCGAATTGCGCAAATCATACCTCTGCGGATTCCCATGGGTGTCCTTTTTTCGGAAATGCATGGGGTTGCCTGTTTTCCTTGGTGGCTTGGACAGCCAAGGCCCATATCTGTATGTTGTGCTTGTCTGGAGAAAGTGTCAAATTCAGGTGTCGAAACAGACTTGGGGTAACCTGTGTTTTAGGCTTTCCCCTTAGCGTCCAGGTAGATGCACCCACACATGTGAGGTATTGTTTTCATCGGGACAACTCTGGGAACGCGGGACTGTAGGCATGTGTTGTTGGCGGATGTTTCGATGGATGCGCCAAGTGAAATGTGCGGAAAATGTGTTTTTTCCCCACATTTCAGACTTTGCAAGGGTTTCTGGGTAACAAATTCTGGGCCGATTTGCGCAAATCATACCTCTGCAGATTCCCACGGCTGTCTTCTTTTTGGAAATGCATGGAGTTCCCTGTTTTCCTTGGTGCCTTGGATACCCAAGGCCCATATCTGTATGATGTGAGAGTTTGCAATTCAGGTGTGAAAACAGTCTTGGGGTTACTTGTGTTTTATGCTTTCCCCTTGGCGCCCAGGTAGGTGCACCGACACATGTGAGGTACCGTTTTCACCAGGACACCTTTGCGAACCCGGGACGGTAGGCCATGTGTTGTTGGCGGTGTGTTTCGATGGGTGCGCCGAGTGAAATGTGCAGAAAATGTGTTTTTTTCCCCACCTTTCGGACTTTGCGGGGTTATCTGGGTAAAGAATTCTGGGCCGATTTGAGTTAATCCTACCTCTGCGGATCCCCACGGGTGTCCTCTTTTCCGAAATGCATGGGGCTCCCAGTTTTCCTTGGTTGCTTGGACACCCAAGGCCCATATCTGTATGTTGTGCTTGTCTGGAGAAAGTGTCAAATTCAGGTGTCGAAACAGACTTGGGGTTACCTGTATTTTAGGCTTTCCCCTTGGTGCCCAGGTAGGTGCACCCACACATGTTTGGTACTTTTTCATTGGGACACCTGTGGGAACGTTGTACGGTAGGCCATGTGTTGTTGGCGGCGTGTTTCGATGGGTACGCCGAGTGAAATGTGCGGAAAATGCATTTTTTCCCCACATTTTGGACTTTGCGGGGGAGTCGGGGTAATAAATTCTGGGCCGATTTGCGCAAATCATACCTCTGCGGATTCCCACGGGTGTCCTTTTTTCAGAAATGCATGGGGTTGCCTGTTTTCCTTGGTGCCTTGGACACCCGAGGCCCATATCTGTATGATGTGAGAGTGTGCAATTCAGGTGTGAAAACAGTCTTGGGGTTACTTGTGTTTTAGGCTTTCCCCTTGGCGCCCAGGTAGGTGCACCCACACATGTGAGGTACCGTTTTCACCAGGACACCTTTGGGAACCCGGGACGGTAGGCCATGTGTTGTTGGCAGTTTGTTTTGATGGGATGCGCCGAGTAAAATGTGCAGAAAATGTGTTTTTTCCCCCACCTTTCGGACTTTGCGGGGTTATCTGGGTAAAGAATTCTGGGCCGATTTGAGTTAATCCTACCTCTGCGGATCCCCACGGGTGTCCTCTTTTCTGAAATGCATGGGGCTCCCAGTTTTCCTTGGTTGCTTGGACACCCAAGGCCCATATCTGTATGTTGTGCTTGTCTGGAGAAAGTGTCAAATTCAGGTGACGAAACAGACTTGGGGTTACCTGTGTTTTAGGCTTTCCCCTTGGCTCCCATGTAGGTGCACACACACATGTGAGGAACCGTTTTCATCGGGACAACTGTGGGAATGCGGGACAGTAGGCAATATGTTGTTGGCGCAGTGTTTCAATTGGTGCTGCGCCGAGTGAGATGTGCGAAAAATGTGTTTTTTTCCCACATTTCAGATTTTGCGGGGGTGTCTGGGTAATATATTCTGGGACGATTTGCGCAAATCCTACCTCTGTGGATTCCCACGGGTGTCCTATTTTTGGAAATACATGGTGTTCCCTGTTTTCCTTGGTGGCTTGGACACTCGAGGCCCATATCTGTATGTTGTGCTTGTCTGGAGAAAGTGTCAAATTTAGGTGTCAAAACAGACTTGGGGTTACCTGTGTTTTAGGCTTTCCGCTTGGCGCCCAGGTAGGTGCACCCACACATGTTAGGTACGTTTTCATTGGGACACCTGTGGGAACGTTGGATGGTAGGCCATGTGTTGTTGGCGGTGTGTTTCGATGGGTGCGTCGGGTGAAATGTGCGGAAAATGCGTTTTTTCCCCCACATTTTGGACTTTACGGGGGAGTCGGGGTAATACGTAATACATTCTGGGCCGATTTGCGCAAATCATACCTCTGCGGATTCCCACGGGTGTCCACTTTTCGGAAATGCATGGGGTTCCCTGTTTTCCTTGGTGGCTTGGACACCCAAGACCCATATCTGTATGTTGTGCTTGTCTGGAGAAAGTGTCAAATTCAGGTGTCGAAACAGACTTGGGGTTACCTATGTTGTAGGCTTTCCCCTTGGCGCCCAAGTAGATGCATCCACACATGTGAGGTACTGTTTTCATTGGGACACCTGTGGGAACATGGGACGGTAGGCCATGTGTTGTTCGCGGTGTGGTTAGATGAGTGCGCCGAGTGAAATGTGAGGAAAATGCATTTTTTCCACCACATTTCGGACTTTGCGGGGTATCTGGGTAATAAATTGTGGGCTGATTTGCGCAAATCATACCTCTGCGGATTCCCACAGGTGTCCTCTTTCCGAAATGCATGGGGTTCCCTGTTTTCCTTGGGGGCTTGGACACCCAAGGCCCATATCTGTATTATGTGCTTGTCTGGAGAATTTGTCAAATTCAGGTGTCGAAACAGACTTAGGGTTACCTGTGTTTTAGGCTTTTCCCTTGGCGCCCAGGTAGTTGCACCCACACATGCGAGGTACCGTTTTCATTGGGACACCTGTGGGAACGCGGGACGCTAGGCCATGTGTTGTTGGCGGCGTGTTTCGATGGATGCGCAGAGTGAAATGTGCGTAAAATGCGTTTTTTCCCCCACATTTTGGACTTTACGGGGGAGTCGGGTAATAAATTCTGGACCGAATTGCGCAAATCATACCTCTGCGGATTCCCATGGGTTTCCTTTTTTCGGAAATGCATGGGCATGCCTGTTTTCCTTGGTGGCTTGGACAGCCGAGGCCCATATCTGTATGTTGTGCTTGTCTGGAGAAAGTGTCAAATTCAGGTGTCGAAACAGACTTGGGGTAACCTGTGTTTTAGGCTTTCCCCTTGGCGCCCAAGTAGGTGCACCCACACATGTGAGGTACGTTTTCATTGGGACACCTGTGGGAACGCGGGACGGTAGGCCATGTGTTGTTGGCGGCGTGTTTCGATGGGTGCGCCGAGTGAAATGTGCGGAAAATGCGTTTTTTCCCCCACATTTTGGACTTTACGGGGGAGTCGGGTAATAAATTCTGGGCCGAATTGCGCAAATCATACCTCTGCGGATTCCCATGGGTGTCCTTTTTTCGGAAATGCATGGGGTTG
The DNA here is from genome assembly GCF_040938575.1 of Ambystoma mexicanum. Lineage (NCBI taxonomy): Eukaryota > Metazoa > Chordata > Amphibia > Caudata > Ambystomatidae > Ambystoma > Ambystoma mexicanum. The sequence goes on from NC_090936.1 coordinate 316,867,177, forward strand.
CCTGTTTTCCTTGGTGGCTTGGACAGCCAAGGCCCATATCTGTATGTTGTGCTTGTCTGGAGAAAGTGTCAAATTCAGGTGTCGAAACAGACTTGGGGTAACCTGTGTTTTAGGCTTTCCCCTTAGCGTCCAGGTAGGTGCACCCACACATGTGAGGTATTGTTTTCATCGGGACAACTCTGGGAACGCGGGACTGTAGGCATGTGTTGTTGGCGGAAGTTTCGATGGGTGCGCCAAGTGAAATGTGCGGAAAATGTGTTTTTTCCCCACATTTCAGACTTTGCAAGGGTGTCTGGGTAACAAATTCTGGGCCGATTTGCGCAAATCATACCTCTGCAGATTCCCACGGCTGTCTTCTTTTTGGAAATGCATGGAGTTCCCTGTTTTCCTTGGTGCCTTGGATACCCAAGGCCCATATCTGTATGATGTGAGAGTGTGCAATTCAGGTGTGAAAACAGTCTTGGGGTTACTTGTGTTTTATGCTTTCCCCTTGGCGCCCAGGTAGGTGCACCGACACATGTGAGGTACCGTTTTCACCAGGACACCTTTGCAAACCCGGGACGGTAGGCCATGTGTTGTTGGCGGTGTGTTTCGATGGGTGCGCCGAGTGAAATGTGCAGAAAATGTGTTTTTTTCCCCACCTTTCGGACTTTGCGGGGTTATCTGGGTAAAGAATTCTGGGCCGATTTGAGTTAATCCTACCTCTGCGGATCCCCACGGGTGTCCTCTTTTCCGAAATGCATGGGGCTCCCAGTTTTCCTTGGTTGCTTGGACACCCAAGGCCCATATCTGTATGTTGTGCTTGTCTGGAGAAAGTGTCAAATTCAGGTGTCGAAACAGACTTGGGGTTACCTGTATTTTAGGCTTTCCCCTTGGTGCCCAGGTAGGTGCACCCACACATGTTAGGTACGTTTTCATTGGGACACCTGTGGGAACGTTGGACGGTAGGCCATGTGTTGTTGGCGGCGTGTTTCGATGGGTACGCCGAGTTAAATGTGCGGAAAATGCTTTTTTTCCCCACATTTTGGACTTTGCGGGGGAGTCGGGGTAATACATTCTGGGCCGATTTGCGCAAATCATACCTCTGCGGATTCCCACGGGTGTCCTTTTTTCAGAAATGCATGGGGTTGCCTGTTTTCCTTGGTGCCTTGGACACCCGAGGCCCATATCTGTATGATGTGAGAGTGTGCAATTCAGGTGTGAAAACAGTCTTGGGGTTACTTGTGTTTTAGGCTTTCCCCTTGGCGCCCAGGTAGGTGCACCCACACATGTGAGGTACCGTTTTCACCAGGACACCTTTGGGAACCCGGGACGGTAGGCCATGTGTTGTTGGCAGTTTGTTTTGATGGGATGCGCCGAGTAAAATGTGCAGAAAATGTGTTTTTTCCCCCACCTTTCGGACTTTGCGGGGTTATCTGGGTAAAGAATTCTGGGCCGATTTGAGTTAATCCTACCTCTGCGGATCCCCACGGGTGTCCTCTTTTCTGAAATGCATGGGGCTCCCAGTTTTCCTTGGTTGCTTGGACACCCAAGGCCCATATCTGTATGTTGTGCTTGTCTGGAGAAAGTGTCAAATTCAGGTGACGAAACAGACTTGGGGTTACCTGTGTTTTAGGCTTTCCCCTTAGCTCCCATGTAGGTGCACACACACATGTGAGGAACCGTTTTCATCGGGACAACTGTGGGAATGCGGGACAGTAGGCAATATGTTGTTGGCGCAGTGTTTCAATTGGTGCTGCGCCGAGTGAGATGTGCGAAAAATGTGTTTTTTTCCCACATTTCAGATTTTGCGGGGGTGTCTGGGTAATATATTCTGGGACGATTTGCGCAAATCCTACCTCTGTGGATTCCCACGGGTGTCCTATTTTTGGAAATACATGGTGTTCCCTGTTTTCCTTGGTGGCTTGGACACTCGAGGCCCATATCTGTATGTTGTGCTTGTCTGGAGAAAGTGTCAAATTTAGGTGTCAAAAAAGACTTGGGGTTACCTGTGTTTTAGGCTTTCCGCTTGGCGCCCAGGTAGGTGCACCCACACATGTTAGGTACGTTTTCATTGGGACACCTGTGGGAACGTTGGACGGTAGGCCATGTGTTGTTGGCGGTGTGTTTCGATGGGTGCGTCGGGTGAAATGTGCGGAAAATGCGTTTTTTTCCCCACATTTTGGACTTTGCGGGGGAGTCGGGGTAATACGTAATACATTCTGGGCCGATTTGCGCAAATCATACCTCTGCGGATTCCCACGGGTGTCCACTTTTCGGAAATGCATGGGGTTCCCTGTTTTCCTTGGTGGCTTGGACACCCAAGACCCATATCTGTATGTTGTGCTTGTCTGGAGAAAGTGTCAAATTCAGGTGTCGAAACAGACTTGGGGTTACCTATGTTGTAGGCTTTCCCCTTGGCGCCCAGGTAGATGCATCCACACATGTGAGGTACTGTTTTCATTGGGACACCTGTGGGAACATGGGACGGTAGGCCATGTGTTGTTCGCGGCGTGGTTAGATGAGTGCGCCGAGTGAAATGTGAGGAAAATGCATTTTTTCCACCACATTTCGGACTTTGCGGGGTATCTGGGTAATAAATTGTGGGCTGATTTGCGCAAATCATACCTCTGCTGATTCCCACAGGTGTCCTCTTTCCGAAATGCATGGGGTTCCCTGTTTTCCTTGGGGGCTTGGACACCCAAGGCCCATATCTGTATTATGTGCTTGTCTGGAGAATTTGTCAAATTCAGGTGTCGAAACAGACTTAGGGTTACCTGTGTTTTAGGCTTTTCCCTTGGCGCCCAGGTAGTTGCACCCACACATGCGAGGTACCGTTTTCATTGGGACACCTGTGGGAACGCGGGACGCTAGGCCATGTGTTGTTGGCGGCGTGTTTCGATGGGTGCGCAGAGTGAAATGTGCGTAAAATGCGTTTTTTCCCCCACATTTTGGACTTTACGGGGGAGTCGGGTAATAAATTCTGGACCGAATTGCGCAAATCATACCTCTGCGGATTCCCATGGGTGTCCTTTTTTCGGAAATGCATGGGCATGCCTGTTTTCCTTGGTGGCTTGGACAGCCGAGGCCCATATCTGTATGTTGTGCTTGTCTGGAGAAAGTGTCAAATTCAGGTGTCGAAACAGACTTGGGGTAACCTGTGTTTTAGGCTTTCCCCTTGGCGCCCAGGTAGGTGCACCCACACATGTGAGGTACGTTTTCATTGGGACACCTGTGGGAACGCGGGACGGTAGGCCATGTGTTGTTGGCGGCGTGTTTCGATGGGTGCGCCGAGTGAAATGTGCGGAAAATGCGTTTTTTCCCCCACATTTTGGACTTTACGGGGGAGTCGGGTAATAAATTCTGGGCCGAATTGCGCAAATCATACCTCTGCGGATTCCCATGGGTGTCCTTTTTTCGGAAATGCATGGGGTTGCCTGTTTTCCTTGGTGGCTTGGACAGCCAAGGCCCATATCTGTATGTTGTGCTTGTCTGGAGAAAGTGTCAAATTCAGGTGTCGAAACAGACTTGGGGTAACCTGTGTTTTAGGCTTTCCCCTTAGCGTCCAGGTAGGTGCACCCACACATGTGAGGTATTGTTTTCATCGGGACAACTCTGGGAACGCGGGACTGTAGGCATGTGTTGTTGGCGGATGTTTCGATGGGTGCGCCAAGTGAAATGTGCGGAAAATGTGTTTTTTCCCCACATTTCAGACTTTGCAAGGGTGTCTGGGTAACAAATTCTGGGCCGATTTGCGCAAATCATACCTCTGCAGATTCCCACGGCTGTCTTCTTTTTGGAAATGCATGGAGTTCCCTGTTTTCCTTGGTGCCTTGGATACCCAAGGCCCATATCTGTATGATGTGAGAGTGTGCAATTCAGGTGTGAAAACAGTCTTGGGGTTACTTGTGTTTTATGCTTTCCCCTTGGCGCCCAGGTAGGTGCACCGACACATGTGAGGTACCGTTTTCACCAGGACACCTTTGCAAACCCGGGACGGTAGGCCATGTGTTGTTGGCGGTGTGTTTCGATGGGTGCGCCGAGTGAAATGTGCAGAAAATGTGTTTTTTTCCCCACCTTTCGGACTTTGCGGGGTTATCTGGGTAAAGAATTCTGGGCCGATTTGAGTTAATCCTACCTCTGCGGATCCCCACGGGTGTCCTCTTTTCCGAAATGCATGGGGCTCCCAGTTTTCCTTGGTTGCTTGGACACCCAAGGCCCATATCTGTATGTTGTGCTTGTCTGGAGAAAGTGTCAAATTCAGGTGTCGAAACAGACTTGGGGTTATCTGTATTTTAGGCTTTCCCCTTGGTGCCCAGGTAGGTGCACCCACACATGTTAGGTACGTTTTCATTGGGACACCTGTGGGAACGTTGGACGGTAGGCCATGTGTTGTTGGCGGCGTGTTTCGATGGGTACGCCGAGTGAAATGTGCGGAAAATGCGTTTTTTCCCCACATTTTGGACTTTGCGGGGGAGTCGGGGTAATACATTCTGGGCCGATTTGCGCAAATCATACCTCTGCGGATTCCCACGGGTGTCCTTTTTTCAGAAATGCATGGGGTTGCCTGTTTTCCTTGGGGCCTTGGACACCCGAGGCCCATATCTGTATGATGTGAGAGTGTGCAATTCAGGTGTGAAAACAGTCTTGGGGTTACTTGTGTTTTAGGCTTTCCCCTTGGCGCCCAGGTAGGTGCACCCACACATGTGAGGTACCGTTTTCACCAGGACACCTTTGGGAACCCGGGACGGTAGGCCATGTGTTGTTGGCAGTTTGTTTTGATGGGATGCGCCGAGTAAAATGTGCAGAAAATGTGTTTTTTCCCCCACCTTTCGGACTTTGCGGGGTTATCTGGGTAAAGAATTCTGGGCCGATTTGAGTTAATCCTACCTCTGCGGATCCCCACGGGTGTCCTCTTTTCTGAAATGCATGGGGCTCCCAGTTTTCCTTGGTTGCTTGGACACCCAAGGCCCATATCTGTATGTTGTGCTTGTCTGGAGAAAGTGTCAAATTCAGGTGACGAAACAGACTTGGGGTTACCTGTGTTTTAGGCTTTCCCCTTAGCTCCCATGTAGGTGCACACACACATGTGAGGAACCGTTTTCATCGGGACAACTGTGGGAATGCGGGACAGTAGGCAATATGTTGTTGGCGCAGTGTTTCAATTGGTGCTGCGCCGAGTGAGATGTGCGAAAAATGTGTTTTTTTCCCACATTTCAGATTTTGCGGGGGTGTCTGGGTAATATATTCTGGGACGATTTGCGCAAATCCTACCTCTGTGGATTCCCACGGGTGTCCTATTTTTGGAAATACATGGTGTTCCCTGTTTTCCTTGGTGGCTTGGACACTCGAGGCCCATATCTGTATGTTGTGCTTGTCTGGAGAAAGTGTCAAATTTAGGTGTCAAAACAGACTTGGGGTTACCTGTGTTTTAGGCTTTCCGCTTGGCGCCCAGGTAGGTGCACCCACACATGTGAGGTACCATTTTAATTGGGACACCTGTTGGAACGCGGGACGGTAGGCCATGTGTTGTTGCCGGTGTTTTTCGATGGGTGCGCCGAGTGAAATGTGCAGAAAATGTGTTTTTTTTCTACACATTTCAGACTTTGCGGGGGTGTCTGGGTAAGAAATTCTGGGCCGATTTCCGCAAATCATACCTCTGTGGATTCCCACGGGTGTCCTCCTTTCGGAAATGCATGGGGTTCCCTGTTTTCCTTGGTGGCTTGTATATCCGAGGCCCATATCTGTATGTTGTGCTTGTCTGGAGAAAGTGTCAAATTCAGGTGTTGAAACAGACTTGGTGTTACCGGTGTTTTAGGATTTCCCCTTGGCACCCAGGTAGGTGCACCCACACATGTGAGGTACCGTTTTCATCAGGACACGTGTGGGAACCCGGGACGGTAGTGCATGTGTTGTTGGCGGCGTGTTTCGATGGGTGCGCCGAGTGAAATGTGCGGAAAATGCATTTTTTTCCCACATTTCGGACTTTGTGGGGGTGTCCGGATAATACATTCTGGGCCGATTTGCGCAAATCATACCACTGCCAATTCCCACGGGTGTCCTCTTTTCGGAAATGCATGGGGTTCCCTGTTTTCCTTGGTGGCTTGGACACCCGAGGCCCAAATCTGTATGTTGTGCTTGTCTGGAGAAAGTGTCAAATTCAGGTGTCGAAACAGACTTGGGGTTACCTGTGTTTTAGGCTTTCTCCTTGGCGCCCAGGTAGGTGCACCCACACATGTGATGTACCGTTTTCCTTGGGACACCTGTGGGAACGCGGGACGGTAGGCCATATGTTGTTGCCGGTGTGTTTCGATGGGTGCGCCGAGTGAAATGTGCGGAAAATGCGTTTTTTCCCCCACATTTCGGAGTTTGCAGGGGTGTCTGGATAATACATTCTGGCCCGATTTGCACAAATCATACCTTTGCGGATTCCCACTGGTGTCCTCTTTCGGAAATGCAAGGGGTTCCTTGTTTTCCTTGGTGGCTTGGACACCCGAGGCCCATATCTGTATGTTGTGTTTGTCTGGAGAAAGTGTCAAATTCAGGTGTCGAAACAGACTTGGGGTTACCTTTGTTTTAGGGTTTCCCCTTGGCGCCCAGGTAGGTGCACACACACATGTGAGGTACCGTTTTCATCGGGACAACTGTGGGAACGGAGGACAGTAGGCCATGTGTTTTTGGCGGTGTGTTTCAATTGGTGCACCGAGTGATGTGTGCGGAAAATGTGTTTTTTTCCCACATTTCAGACTTTGCAGGGGGGTCTGGGTAATAAATTCTGTGTCGATTTGCGCAAATCCTACCTCTGCGGATTCCCACTGGTGTCCTCTTTTCGGAAATGCATGGGGTTCCCTGTTTTCCTTGGTGGCTTGGACACCCGAGGCCCATATCTGTATGATGTGAGAGTGTCCAATTCAGGTGTGAAAACAGACTTGGGGTTACTTGTGTTTTAGGCTTTCCCCTTGGCCCCCAGGTAGGTGCATGTGAAGTTCTGTGTTTTAGCAAAATTATTCTGACATCAAGGTGTGGATGAGTAACTTCTTTAATCAGTTTCCAAGTGTAACATCCAATTTCTAGAGTCATTATTCATCAGATGGTAAAGTCCAGGTCCAGGTCTCATAGACAAGCACCAGCATCCACTCTCTCAGGCTACATCTCTCAACTCCCTCAAGTGAACACCAGTCACACACAAAGATTCTAACCAGTAACATTCCATTGTCAATCATGACACTCACTCCAGATTCCATTAAGATGCAGGACAGGACCAGATCCTTGCATATCTCACCTCCTTAGAGATATCAAAAAGACAACCAGTTAACTCAAGCATAACAGCTATATACAGCACACACACACACACACACAGACACACAAACACCCACAAGTTCGAGGCATCTGCATCATCTCTCCAAACTAAGAACATTCTGCTAACCACTTCCTATATTCCCTGAACATCCACACCGCCGTGTGACACAACTACAACCAATGTCCCTTCTTCTTTCTACTAAGTGAAGAAGAGGCATCCAAATACTGACAACCATTACTACACTTTACAAACATAGAGGCACCCATACCTCTCATCCAAATCTTAACTCCAACGTCCTCCAATAGAACACACACACACACACACACACACACACACACACCCACATACACCCACAAGTTTGAGGCATCTGCATCATCTCTCCAAACTAAGAACATTCTGCTAACCACTTCCTATATTCCCTGAACATCCACACCGCCGTGTGACACAACTACAACCAATGTCCCTTGTCTAACTACTGACAGACCAGCTGGCCCCTGGCTTTGGCGCATCTCCTTATTTTCTGTGCCTGTGCCCTTTGCGCTGGGCCCTTCTGCGCCTATGGCATTAAGTGCTCGGCCTACCTGAGAGAGAGGGTCTTCCATGATTTGGGGGGCGGTGCTTGTCTCTTCTTCTGTGCTGTCTCCCAGCACAGCCAGCATCCTCGTCGCCAATGTGAAGTTCTGTGTTTTAGCAAAATTATTCTGACATCAAGGTGTGGATGAGTAACTTCTTTAATCATGTTTCCAAGCATAACATCCAGTTTCTAGAGTCATATTAATCAGATGGTAAAGTGCGGGTCCAGGTCTCATAGACAAGCACCGGCATCCTCTCTCTCAGGCTACATCTCTCAACTCCCTCAAGTGAACACCAGTCACACAGAAAGATTCTAACCAGTAACATTCCATTGTCAATCATGACACTCACTCCAGATTCCATTAGGATGCAGGACAGGACCAGATCCTTGCAGTGCACCCACACATGTGAGGTACTGTTTTCATCGGGACACCTGTGGGAACACAGGACGGTGGGCCATGTGTTGTTGGCCATGTGTTTCAATGGGTGCGCCGAGTGAAATGTGCGGAAAATGCATTTGTTTCCACACATTTTGGAATTTGCGGGGTGTCTGGGTAATAAATTCTGGGCTGATTTGCGCAAATCATACTTCTGCGGATTCCCACGGGTGTCCACTTTTCGGAAATGCATGGGGTTCCCTGTTTTCCTTGGTGGCTTGGACACCCGAGACCCATATCTGTATGTTGTGCTTGTCTGGAGAAAGTGTCAAATTCAGGTGTCGAAACAGACTTGGGGTTACCTGTGTTTTAGGCTTTCTCCTTGGCGCCCAGGTAGGTGCACCCACACATGTGAGGTACCATTTTCATCGGGACACGTGTGGGAATGTGGGACTGTAGGCCATGTGTTATTGGCAGCATATTTCGATGGGTGCGCCGAGTGAAATGTGTGGAAAATGCGTTTTCCCCCCACATTTCGAGTTTGCGGGGGTGTCTGGGTAATATATTCTGAGCCGATTTGCGCAAATCATACCTCTGCGGATTCCCACGGGTGTCCTCTTTTCAGAAATGCATGGGGTTCCCTGTTTTCCTTGGTAGCTTGGACACCCGAGGCCCTTATCTGTATGTTGTGCTTGTCTGGAGAAAGTGTCAAATTCAGGTGTCGAAACAGACTTGGGGTTACCTGTGTTTTAGGCTTTCCGCTTGGTGCCCAGGTAGGTGCACCCACACATGTGAGGTACCGTTTTCATCGGGACACCTGTGGGAATGGGGAACGGTAGGCCATGTGTTGTTGGCAGCGTTTTTCGATGGGTGTGCCGAGTGAAATGTGCGGAAAATGTGTTTTTTCCCCACATTTCGGACTTTGCAGGGGTGTCTGGGTAATAAACTCTGGGCCGATATGTGAAAATCATACTCTGCGGATTCCCACGTGTGTCCTCTTTTCGGAAATACATCGGGTTCCCTGATTTCCTTGGTGTCTTGGACACCCGAGGCACATATCTGTATGTTGTGCTTGTCTGGAGAAAGTGTCAAATTCAGGTGTCGAAACAGACTTGGGGTTACCTGTGTTTTAGGCTTTACCCTTGACGCCCAGGTAGGTGCACCCACACATGTGAGGTACCGTTTTCATCAGCACACCTGTGGGAACGAGGGACAGTAGGCCATGTGTTGTTGGCGGCGTGTTTGATGGGTGCGCCGAGTGAAATGTGCGGAAAATGCATTTTTTTCCCCACATTTTGGAGTTTGCAGGGGTGTCTGGGTAATACATTCTGGGCCGATTAGCGCAAATCATACCTCTGCGGATTCCCACGGGTGTCCTCTTTTCGGAAATGCATCAGGTTCCCTGTTTTCCTTGGTGCCTTGGACACCCGAGGCCCATATCTGTATGTTGTGCTTGTCTGGAGAAAGTGTCAAATTCAGGTGTCGAAACGGACTTGGGGTTACCTGTATTTTAGGCTTTAACCTTGGCGCCCAGGTAGGTGCACCCACACATGTTAGGTACGTTTTCATTGGGACACCTGTGGGAACGTTGGACGGTAGGCCATGTGTTGTTGGCGGCGTGTTTTGGTGGGTGTGCCGAGTGAAATGTGAGGAAAATGCATTTTCTTCCCATATTTCGGACTTTGCGGGGGTGTCTGGGTAATAAATTCTGGGCCGAATTGCGCATATCATACCTCTGCAGATTCCCACGGGTGTCCTCTTTTCAGAAATGCATTGGCTTCCTTGTTTTCATTGGTGCCTTGGACACCCGAGGCCCATATCTGTACGTTGTGAATGTCTGCAGACAGTGTCAAATTCAGGTGTCGAAACAGAATTGGGGTTACCTGTGTTTTAGGCTTTCCGCTTGGTGCCCAGGTAGGTGCACCCACACATGTAGGTACTGTTTTCATTGGGAAACCTGTGGGAACGCAGGACAGTAGTGCATGTGTTGATGGCGGCGTATTTTAATGGGTGCGCCGAGTGAAATGTGCGGAAAATGCATTTTCTTTCCCACATTTCAGACTTTGTGGGGGTGTCTGGGTAATACATTCTGGGCCGATTTGCGCAAATCATACCTCTGCGGATTCCCACGGGTGTTCTTTTTTCAGAAATACATGGGATTGCCTGTTTTGCTTGGTGGCTTGGACACCCCAGGCCCATATCTGTATGTTGTGCTTGTCTGGAGAAAGTGTAAAATTCAGGTGTCGAAACAGACGTGGGGTTACCCTGTGTTTTAGGCTTTCCCCTTGGCGCCCAGGTAGGTGCACCCACAAATGTGAGGTATTGTTTTCATCGGGACACCTGTGGGAACGCGGGACAGTAGATTTTGTCTTGTGTTGTTGGCGCTGTGTTTCAATTGGTGCGCCGAATGATATGTGCGGAAAATGTGTTTTTTTTCCCACATTTCAGACTTTGCAGGGGTGTCTGGGTAATAAATTCTGGGCCGATTTGCTCAAATCCTACCTCTGCGGATTCCCACAGGTGTCTTCTTTTCAGAAATGCATGGGGTTCACTGTTTTCCTTGGTGGCTTGGACACCCGAGGCCCATATCTGGATGATGTGCGAGTGTGCAATTCACGTGTGAAAACAGACTTGGGGTTACTTGTGTTTTAGGCTTTCCCCTTGGCGACCAGGTAGGTGCACCCACACATGTGATGTACTGTTTTCATCGGGACACCTGTGGGAACGCGGGACGGTGGGCCATGTGTTGTTGGCCATGTGTTTCGATGGGTGCGCCGAGTGAAATGTGCAGAAAATGTGTTTTTTAAAACACATTTTGGAGTTTGCGGGGTGTCTGCGTAATAAATTCTGGGCCGATTTGCACAAATCATACCTCTGCGGATTCCCACAGGTGTCCACTTTTCGGAAATGCATGGGGTTCCCTGTTTTCCTTGGTGGCTTGGACACCCAAGTCCCATATCTGTATGTTGTGCTTGTCTGGAGAAAGTGTCAAATTCAGGTGTCGAAACAGACCTGGGGTTACATGTGTTTTAGGGTTTCCACTTGGTGCCCAGGTAGGTGCACCCACACATGTGAGGTACCGTTTTCATTGGGAAACCTGTGGGAACGCGTGATGGTAGGCCATGTGTTGTTTCTGGTGTGTTTCCATGGGGGCGGCGAGTGAAATGTGCAGAAAATGCATTTTTTACCCCACATTTCAGAGTTTGCGGGGGTGTCTGGGTAATACATTCTGAGCCGATTTGCGCAAATCATACCTCTGCGGATTCCCATGGGTATCCTCTTTTCGGAAATGCATGGGGTTCCCTGTTTTCCTTGGTGGCTTGGACACCCTAGGCCCATATCTGTATGTTGTGCTTGTCTGGAGAAAGTGTCAAATGCAGGTGTTGAAACAGACTTGGGGTTACCTGTGTTTTAGGCTTTCCCCTTGGCGCCCAGGTAGGTGCACCCACAAATGTGAGGTACCGTTTTCATCGGGACACCTGTGGGAACACAGGAGGGTTGGCCATGTGTTGTTGGTGGCGTGTTTCGATGGGTGCGCCGAGTGAAATGTGCGGAAAATTCGTTTTTTTCCCCACATTCGGATTTTGCGGGGGAGTCTGGGTAATAAATTCTAGCCCAATTTGCGCAAATCATACCTCTGCGGATTCCCACGGATGTCCTCTTTTCGGAAATGCATGGGGATCCCTGTTTTCCTTGGTGGCTTGGACTCCCGAGGCCCATATCTGTATGTTGTGCTTGTCTGGAGAAAGTGTCAAATTCAGGTGTCAAAACAGACTTGGTTTTACCCTGTGTTTTAGGCTTTCCCCTTGGCGCCAGGGTAGGTGCACCCACAAATGTGAGGTATTGTTTTCATCGGGACGCCTGTGGGAACGCGGACAGTAGGCCTTGTGCTGTTGGTGCCGTGTTTCAATTGGTGCACCGAGTGATATATGCAGAAAATGTGTTTTTTTCCCACATTTCAGACTTTGCAGGGGGGTCTGGGTATTAAATTCTGGGTCGATTTGCTCAAATCCTACCTCTGCGGATTCCCACTGGTGTCCTCTTTTCGGAAATGCATGGGGTTCCCTGTTTTCCTTGGTGGCTTGGACACCCGAGGCCCATATCTGTATGATGTGAGAGTGTCCAATTCAGGTGTGAAAACAGACTTGGGGTTACTTGTGTTTTAGGCTTTCCCCTTGGCCCCCAGGTAGGTGCACCCACACATGTGAGGTACTGTTTTCATCGGGACACCTGTGGGAACACAGGACGGTGGGCCATGTGTTGTTGGCCATGTGTTTCAATGGGTGCACCGAGTGAAATGTGCGGAAAATGCATTTTTTTCCACACATTTTGGAATTTGCGGGGTGTCTGGGTAATACATTCTGGGCCGATTTGCACAAATCATACTTCTGCGGATTCCCACGGGTGTCCACTTTTCGGAAATGCATGGGGTTCTCTGTTTTCCTTGGTGGCTTGGACACCCGAGGCCCATATCTGTATGTTGTGCTTGTCCGGAGAAGTGTCAAATTCAGGTGTCGAAACAGACTTGGGGTTACCTGTGTTTTAGGCTTTCTCCTTGGCGCCCAGATAGGTGCACCCACACATGTGAGGTACCATTTTCATCGGGACACCTGTGGGAATGTGGGACGGTAGGCCATGTGTTGTTGGCGAAATATTTCGATGGGTGCGCCGAGTGAAATGTTTGGAAAATGCATTTTCCCACCACATTTTGGAGTTTGCGGGGGTGTCTGGGTAATAGATTCTGAGCCGATTTGCGCAAATAATACCTCTGCGGATTCCCACGGGTGTCCTCTTTTCAGAAATGCATGGGGTTCCCTGTTTTCCTTGGTAGCTTGGACACCCGAGGCCCTTATCTGTATGTTGTGCTTGTCTGGAGAAAGTGTCAAATTCAGGTGTCGAAACAGACTTGGGGTTACCTGTGTTTTAGGCTTTGCGCTTGGTGCCCAGGTAGGTGCACCCACACATGTGAGGTACCGTTTTCATCGGGACACGTGTGGGAATGAGGAAAGGTAGGCCATGTGTTGTTGGCAGCATTTTTCGATGGGTGTGCCGAGTGAAATGTTCGGAAAATGTGTTTTTCCCCCACATTTCGACTTAGCAGGGGTGTCTGGGTAATAAATTCTGGGCCGATATGTGAAAATCATACTCTGCGGATTCCCACGTGTGTCCTCTTTTCGGAAATACATCGGGTTCCCTGATTTCCTTGGTGTCTTGGATACCCGAGGCCCATATCTGTATGTTGTGCTTGTCTGGATAAAGTTTCAAATTCAGCTGTCGAAACAGACTTGGGGTTACCTGTGTTTTAGGCTTTACCCTTGACGCCCAGGTAGGTGCACCCACACATGTGAGGTACCGTTTTCATCAGCACACGTGTGGGAACGCGGGACAGTAGACCATGTGTTGTTGGCGGTGTGTTTGATGGGTGCACCGAGTGAAATGTGCGGAAAATGCATTTTTTTCCCCACATTTTGGAGTTTGCGGGGGTTTCTGGGTAATACATTCTGGGCCGATTTGCGCAAATCATACCTCTGCGGATTCCCACTGGTGTCCTCTTTTCGGAAATGCATCGGGTTCCCTGTTTTCCTTGGTGCCTTGGACACCCGAGGCCCATATCTGTATGTTGTGCTCGTCTGGAGAAAGTGTCAAAATTCAGGTGTCGAAACAGACTTGGGGTTACTTGTGTTTTAGGCTTTCCCCTTGGCGCCCAGGTATGTGCACCCACACAAGTGAGGTAGCGTTTTCAACAGTACACCTGTGGAATCGCAGGACAGTAGGCCATGTGTTGTTGGCGGAGTGTTTCAATGGATGCGCCGAGTGAAATGTGCAGAAAATGCATTTTTCTCCAACATTTTGGACTTTGCTGGGGTGTCTGGGTAATAAATTCTGAGCAGATTTGCGCAAATCATACCTGTGCGGATTCCCACGGGTGTCCTCTTTTCGGAAATGCATGGGGTTCCCGGTTTTCCTTGGTGGCTTGGACACCCGAGGCCCATATCTGTATGTTGTGCTTGTCTGGAGAAGTGTCAAATTCAGGTGTCGAAACAGACTTGGGGTTACCTGTGTTTTAGGCTTTCTCCTTGGCGCCCAGGTAGGTGCACCCACACATGTGAGGTACCATTTTCATCGGGACACCTGTGGGAATGTGGGACGGTAGGCCATGTGTTGTTGGCGGCCTGTATGATGGGTGCACCGAGTGAAATGTGCGGAAAATGCATTTTTTTCCCCACATTTTGGAGTTTGCGGGGGTGTCTGGGTAATACATTCTGGGCCGATTTGCACAAATCATACCTCTGCGGATTCCCACGGGTGTCCTCTTTTCGGAAATGCATCGGGTTCCCTGTTTTCCTTGGTGCCTTGGACACCCGAGGCCCATATCTGTATGTTGTGCTTGTCTGGAGAAAGTGTCAAATTCAGGTGTCGAAACAGACTTGGGGTTACCTGTATTTTAGGCTTTAACCTTGGCGCCCAGGTAGGTGCACCCACACATGTGAGGTACCGTTTTCATCAGTACACCTGTGGGAACGCAGGATGGTAGGCCATGTTTTGTTGGCTGCGTGTTTCGATGGGTGCGCCAAGTGAAATGTGCAGAAAATGCAATTTTTTCCACACATTTTGGAATTTGCGGGGTGTCTGGGTAATACATTCTGGGCCGATTTGCGCAAATCATACTTCTGCGGATTCCCACGGGTGTCCACTTTTCGTAAATGCATGGGGTTCTCTGTTTTCCTTGGTGGCTTGGACACCCGAGGCCCATATCTGTATGTTGTGCTTGTCTGGAGAAGTGTCAAATTCAGGTGTCGAAACAGTATTGGGATTACCTGTGTTTTAGGCTTTCTCCTTGGCGCCCAGGTAGGTGCACCCACACATGTGAGGTACCATTTTCATCGGGACACCTGTGGGAATGTGGGACGGTAGGCCATGTGTTGTTGGCGGCATATTTCGATGGGTGCGCCGAGTGAAATGTGTGGAAAATGCATTTTCCCACCACATTTCGGAGTTTGCGGGGGTGTCTGGGTAATAGATTCTGAGCAGATTTGCGCAAATAATACCTCTGCGGATTCCCACGGGTGTCCTCTTTTCAGAAATGCATGGGGTTCCCTGTTTCCTTGGTAGCTTGGACACCTGAGGCCGTTGTAAAGAAGACCGGTGGGGGGTGTCTGTACTTCTGCTCTCTATATGGTAGAAGAGAGGCACAGAGGACCCCAGCCAAGATTCTCTAGTACGGTAGCAATGGTCGAGCAATCAAGGCCTAGCTTCTCAGGAGGTGATGCAGGCTGGTTCTTAAGTACAGTGTAGTCCCCAAGCCCCCACAAAGGAATGTCCACACACTGTATTGGTTAGAACACAGTCTTTATATAATCAATATTCAAGGTTATGTACACTTATCATAATAACTCACTTTGTACTTAGGAAAATCAACAATGGCAAATATATACAATTCTAAAGTGGTACCACCCTTTGTATTAGATCTCATTAAAGTGCATCAACAATACTGTAACAATGTCACACAGATCAATAGAGTGAAACCAACAATAGAGAGAGGAGAGAAAATAAGATGGTTGAGCAATAGGCAGAATACTGACCCCTACCACTAGACACAGTTCTGTGTGGAGATCCCCCCACCTGGGCAACCTGTAAAATAAAGATATAGCACAAGCCCAGTCCATATATTGTTCTGCAAGTCTTATTCCCTCCTATAATGTTTTTACCCCCCCAATGTACCTGGTGGAGTCGAGTTCTTCGAAGAGGCGTCGACAGAGCCTTCTTGAGCGACCCCCTTTCAAGCGGGAGTCACGGATCGTCAAGAGGCGTCGAGAAGCGTCGAGAAACTCGGTGTTCGGCGACGGGGAGTCGAAGGCCCTTCTTGAATGCCTTCCCTTTCAAGCGGGAGACACGGGGCGTCGAACGTCCGTCGACAAACAGGGTAGAACGGCGTCGATGAGGCGGCAGCTTCGTCCGAGCGGTGCTCGTCGGCGTCGGAGCGTCGGCGTCCTGCAAGGCAGAGGCGTGCGGGGCACCTCGGTGACAATGGTTCTGGACCGCAAAGATTGTGGAGAAGGAGGCCCAGCAAGGGCGTTGAGTCGTTCGAGTCTTTGTGGTCTTCGGGTGGCGGGAAACCCACCGGCAGGTTTCTCCTCGGCACGTTGGTCGTCCTCGACTTTCTCCGGCAGGATAAAGCGGTCGACGGTGCGGACGAGAGAGTCCTTCGATTCGAATGTTCTTAGGCAAAGGAGCGGACGGCTCCGGTCGTCGGCGGCACGGCGTCAAGTGGTCCCCACGGCGTGGCAACACAACTTCGACGGGCCTCCAGCGGTTACACAAACCTGCGAACCCTGGTCGACGGCAATGGACTTCGACGGCGGCGATGTCCGGGTGCTTCACTTCGATCTCCTCGGCGGTCCCGTCTCAGGTTGGCAGCCTTTCGAGGGTCTGTCTTCCAGGGCGCTTCGGCGAAGATGGAGCGGTGCTCGATGGTCCCTCGGAGCACGGGAAGAGGGTGTCTTACCATGTCCTCTCTCGGGTCAGTCTTCGACGATTTCGGCAGCCTTCGGATCGGTCGAAGCAAATGCAACAGCAAGTCTTCTTCTTCCAGCTGGACGTCGAGGATCAGCAGTTCCAGTTACTCTTAGAGTGGAGACTCAGCTCCAGAACGCTTCTGAGCGCTTCTGAACGTTCCCTGAACCTTCTGAACAGTGGTGAGAGGTCCCCAGATATACTATTCTGTCTCTCATCCACACTGCTGGCACACACTCAGCAGCCAATCATACAGAAGGGCATTCATGCAGTCAGTCAGCCAATCAGGCACACGGTGCATTCAGGCCACACTCCTCCCTTTCAGACACTCACAACAAGGAATGTGGATTGGGACAAGTACCCAGCCATTCAACACTACACACTGCATTCAGGCCAGTTTCGGGCAGGGCTGTCTCAGTCTTTGTCTCTCATGCCAGAAACCAGACAACCACAACAAGGAGTGTATATTGTTCACACACTCCATTCACCCAGGTCCCACCCACAGGAGGTACCCACAACATACAGTCAATGGGAAGGCTCCAGTCAGTCTAGCTGGGCCTTCACAACAACACCATATATGGAACTTCCACCCAACAGCCAGTCAGGGGGACGGGACAGAGTCAGGGCTTCCCAGGACTTTGGGAAACAAGGTAACAGGCAATAGAAAGCAAGAGGCCACAGGGGCCATCTTGTTTCCTATCAGGAATCAACTGATCCCAATGGCAGGGCCTGGGTATCCCAAAATGGAGGACACCCAGAGCACCTGTCAAATTCAGCATGGAGCTGCCACCAGCCCATACCCTGCTCTGTGGGCCACCCACAGGTGCCCAAAAACATACACTAGGGGCACAGGGTTGTACCCCTACCCATGGGTGCCATAAGGGTATCCCATGGGTCTGTTCACCAAACCAAAAGAGAGAGCTGCACTGCCAGGAGTCCCACATGGACTCCTGGGCAGAAAACATGACAGAACACACGATAAAAAGCAGTAAAGGACAAGGATTCAGAGGCCCTGTCCCTCTGATGCATTTCCAGCATCACAGTCGCCCCCCCCAGACTGAGGTGGAGGGTATCTAATCTCCCACGGGATAGACACCCTCATCCAGACGCTCAACATACCTTCTGGAAAGGCCATCTGCATTATCGTGACTCTTCCCTGGTCTGTGCTCTATGGTGAAGTCTAGCCCTTGCAGGCTAATGGACCACCTGAGCAATTTCGGATTCTCACCCTTCATTTGCATAAGCCACTTCAGGGGCTTATGATCTGTTTGGACCTTGAAGGTAGACCCCGTAAGGTAGGGCCTAAAACGCCTAAGGCTCCAAACTATGCTAAAACACTCCTTTTCAACAGTAGCCCACCTAAGTTCTCTACCCTTGAGTTGTCTACTGATGAATATGATAGGATGTTCTCTCCCTTTGTCATCTAACTGGGACAAGACAGCTCCAATTCCGGTGTCGCAGGCATCGGTCTGGACGATAAAGGGTCGGCTGTAGTCAGGCGCACACAACACAGGTGCCCTACACAGACTTTCTTTCAAGCCATCAAAGGCCCTCTGACAGTCTTCGGTCCAATTAACCTTCCTAGGCTGTTTGGGTGAAGTTAGAGCTGTCAGGGGTGCAGCTATGGTTCCATAGTCTGCCATGAAATTGTGATAGTACCCAGTGAGGCCCAAAAAGGCTCTCACCTGGGTTTGAGTAGTGGGAGTCTCCCAGTTCTGTACATCCTGTACTTTACTGGAGAGAGGTTGGATTTGACCCCCTCCTACCTCATGACCAAGATAGGTAACTTTCCCCTGAGCTATCTGGCACTTGGTGGCCTTGATAGTGAGGTTAGCCCTTTTCAAGGCCTGCAACACCTTATCCAGATGTGTCAAATGCTCTTCCCAGGTGGAACTGTAGACGGCAATGTCGTCTAAGTAAGCCACACAAAAGGCTTCCAGCCCACTGAGCGCATGGTTGACCAATCTCTGGAAGGTGGCAGGGGCATTCTTCAACCCAAAAGGCATGACCCTAAACTGGTAGAGTCCCTCAGGTGTTGAGAAGGCCGTCTTTTCCTTGGCATGGTCCGTCAGAGCTATTTGCCAATAGCCTGAGGTAAGGTCAAAGGTGCTCACAAATTTGGCAGCACGTATGGTGTCCACGAGCTCATCAGCCCTGGGCAATGGGTGCGCGTCAGTTTTGGTGACGGCATTGACTCCTCGGTAGTCCACACAGAACCTCCAATCCTTGGTACCCGCCTGGGAACTTGCCTTGGGGACAAGGACCACTGGACTGGACCAGGGACTGGTTGAGGGTTCAATAACACCCAGATCCAACATCTTGGCGACCTCAGCCTGGATGTGGTTCTTGACGGTATCTGACATACGGTAGCACCTTCTTTTGACAGGCACACTGTCACCAGTGTCAATTTCATGCCTACACCACGGTGTAAGGCCTGGCGTCAGTGAAAACAGAGAGGCATACTGTTGGAGTAAAGCCCTGCAGGCCCTCTGTTGCTCTGTTGTCAAATCCGGAGAGAGATATACTCCCTCCACTGAGCCATCCTGAGGGTTGCTATGCAGCAAATCAGGAAGGGGCTCACTCTCATCCTCTTCTTGCCCTGAAGCTAGCAAGAGACATGAGACTTCTGCTCGCCGGTGGAAAGGCTTGAGCCTGTTGACATTGAATATCTGAGGGGCTACCCCAGAGGCTCCCATGTCAACCAGATAATTGACTTCGCCCATCTTGGAGATGATCCTGAAGGGTCCAGTCCACTTGTCTGCCAGAGCTCTAGGCTTGGTAGGCTCCATCACAAGGATTTCCTGTCCCGGAGTCCAATCCACTTGCGAGGCTTTATGGTCATGCCAGTACTTATTCAATTCCTGGCTGGCCTTGAGATTTGCTGTTGCCTGACCCATCATCTGCGTCATCCTCCATCTGAGGCCTAACACATAGTCCCCCACTTGCTTGGCGGGACCTGGAGGGGTGGCTTACAAGCCTTCTCTGTTCAAGGCGAGGGGCCCCCTCATGGGATGTCCAAAGAGTAACTCAAAGGGGCTGAAACCAACACCCTCTTGAGGTACCTCTCTGTAAGCAAACAGCAGGCATGGCAGGAGGAGATCCCATTTCCTCCTTAGGGGTTCTTCCAAAGCCCCTAGCATGCCCTTGAGAGTTTTATTAAATCTCTCAACCAGACCATTGGTCTGGGGGTGGTAAGAGGTGGAGAACTTGTAGGTTACCCCGCACTCTTTCCACATGGTTTCATGTAACTAGACATGAAGTTGGATCCTCTGTCAGAGACAACCTCCTTGGGGAATCCAACACGTGTGAAAATGCCCAGGAGAGCCCTGGCAACCACCTTGGCAGTAACAGTCCGAAGGGGTATTGCCTCAGGGTACCTGGTGGCATGATCTACCAAGACCAGGATGAACTGATGTCCACCTGAAGTGGGAGGGTCAAGGGGACCGACGATGTCGATGCCCACCCTCTCAAATGGTGTGCCAACCACTGGCAATGGCTGCAGTGGGGCAATGACCCTACCTCCAGTCTTGCCAGATAACTGACAAGTTGGGCAGGTCCTGCAGTGGGACTCCACCTCTACTCCCATCCGTGGCCAGTAGAAATGGGCAGAGAGCCTCTGCTTAGTCTTCTTGGTCCCAAGATGACCAGCCAAGGGCACCTCATGCGCCAACTGCAGTAGGATGGTCCTGTAAACCTGGGGTACCACCAACCTCTTGAGGGCACCAGGTTTAGGCTTAGTGGGCTCACTAACAAGGAGCTCACCCTCCCAATAAATCTGGAATGTCCTAGGCACTTCTCCTTGTGCCTGGGACAGGGCCTGTTTCCTCAGTCCCTCGAGAGAGTGGCACTCTCTCTGTCCCTTACAGAAGTCTGCCCGGGAGGGTCCCCCTTCAGCTAACAAGCATTGAAGGTCGGGATGATCCTCCGGGTTGAGAACCTCTCCCACAGGAGAGTCTTCTGTCTCTTCTCCCACAGGAGTTGAGTTTGGGTTTTCCACTGGACCCAGCCCGTCCGGAGCATGGATCCCAATGGGTGCTGTCGGAACAGCAGGAAGAGAAGGTGTTCCCTCCACAGAGGTGGCCTTCTTGGTCTTCCTTCTTCTTGACTTCGGCCTCGCCTTCGGCTGGGGTACCTGACCCACAGCCAGACCCGGTGTCACCTGTGACCTAGTGACTGCAGCAGCAGTCATGGGAAGACCATCCGAGATCAACCCCAACTCTACTAGATCATTTCCTAACAGAATGTTAGCAGGGACATTGTCCTGAACCAGGACAGGAAGCTTTGCTGTCTTGTCTCCAATCATGAGTGTGACTAAGGCTACAGGTGATAATTTGGGAGGCCCACCAGCTAACCTGGTGGTTTGCAGAGGAGCACCTACATAGTCCTCTGGCTTGAGCAGGGTCCTGTCCACCACTGTCATGCTTGCCCCAGTGTCTCTCAAACCAGTAGAAGGCTGGCCATTCAAGAGGACACTTCTCAAAAACCTACGGGTGTTCTGTGGGATTGTCGCCAGTACTTCTGCATACTGGTCCCAGGCCCCAAGGGACACTAAGGAAATCTCTACCGGAGCACTAAATGTGATCCCGGTAGAGGAGGGGAGGACAGTGGCCTCCGCCTCAGACACGGGGTAAGGGTAGGTCAGGCTGACAGCCTGTACTCCAAGTGCCTTACCTTTACACTTGGAGTCACCCCTTTTGTGATCCAGAGCCCCACAGTCCCAACAAGCGCCAGGAGTGCGGGGTACGGTACTGGAACCACTGGGAGCCTGCTTTGCAGCAGGTGGACCACTACTCTTATTCCCACCCACAGATGACTTATCCCCACTAGATTTTTGGGTCTTGGGAGAGGAAGGTTTAGGTTTACCCGACTGTGACTGCTTGTGGGACTCCTCAGCTTTCTGAGAGGCCCCTTTTTCTTTGTCCTTGTCCTTCCCACTGGAGTCCTTAGGGGACACCCGGTGGGAGACCCACTTGTCAGCCAACCTAGCCAGCTTAAAGGGGTCCAAAATGTTCTGGTCAGCCACATACTGACGCAGCTCTAGTGAACAGGCTTCAGAAAAATGCTCAAAAAACAAGAGGTGGGACAATTCAACAAAAGTCTTAACCTTGTATCCATCGATCCACCCCATCATGTTCATGTGCGCAGCACTCACCCAGTCAACCCAAGACACATTCTCTCTTTTCTTAAAATCCCTGAACCTTCTAAGGTATTGGGTAGGTGTCTTGCCAAACTTGGCAATCAAAGCAGACTTCATACACTCATACTGACCCCTTTCTTCCACACTCAGCTTCAGAATACAGTCATATCCAGTTTGAGGCACTCTGCTTAACAAACACTTAGCCCAATCTCTTTTATCAAAATCATGAATCGCACAAGCCATTTCAAACGCTTCAATCCATTGGAGGATATCTGAACCCTCCACAAATACACCAACCAAATCTTTCATAAACTTGGTGGCTGGGGACTTGACACTCTCACTGGTTTTAACTGAAGTCTCCACTCTAGCTTTCTCTAGCTGGATTCTCTGACATTCAGTCTCCTGGCTCTTGAGTTCAAGGTCCTTATTTCTGAGTTCAAGATCCCTATTCTTGAGCTCCACTTGTTGAGCCAACTCCTCTTTCTTAAGTTCAGTATCTATTTCCAACTTGCAGTATTCAAAGGCCAATTTCATCCTTAATAACTCAAGCTCCAAGGAATTGCTGGGGTTTGGAACAGAGGCAGCAGGAATGGCGGCATTCCCAGAAACAGATTCAGCAGAAACCCCAGGGGCAGAGTCCTCATTGGTTGCATTCCCCCCCTCATCAAGAGTTTCACCGTCAGTCTGGTAGTCCACCAGGGCAGCTATCAGCTCAGCCCTAGACTTATCCACAAAGTCTAACTCCTTGGCTTCACAAGCACTCTGGAGAGCCTCCAAGCTCATCCGAGTCAATTTGCCATTTGCAATAGACTCCATTGTTTGTAATGCAGTTACCTTGTACACAACTAAACCTTAATTTAATAAAGTGCGGATATCCTTTGTAAGTGGCACGGTTATACACTGATTCTTAAAACCATAAGCATCCCACCGCTGCCACCAGTTGTGAAGAAGACCGGTGGGGGGTGTCTGTAATTGTGCTCTCTATATGGTAGAAGAGAGGCACAGAGGACCCCAGCCAAGATTCTCTAGTACGGTAGCAATGGTCGAGCAATCAAGGCCTAGCTTCTCAGGAGGTGATGCAGGCTGGTTCTTAAGTACAGTGTAGTCCCCAAGCCCCCACAAAGGAATGTCCACACACTGTATTGGTTAGAACACAGTCTTTATATAATCAATATTCAAGGTTATGTACACTTATCATAATAACTCACTTTGTACGTAGGAAAATCAACAATGGCAAATATATACAATTCTAAAGTGGTACCACCCTTTATATTAGATCTCATTAAAGTGCATCAACAATACTGTAACAATGTCACACAGATCAATAGAGTGAAACCAACAATAGAGAGAGGAGAGAAAATAAGATGGTTGAGCAATAGGCAGAATACTGGCCCCTACCACTAGACACAGTTCTGTGTGGAGATCCCCCCACCTGGGCAACCTGTAAAATAAAGATATAGCACAAGCCCAGTCCATATATTGTTCTGCAAGTCTTATTCCCTCCTATAATGTTTTTACCCCCCCAATGTACCTGGTGGAGTCGAGTTCTTCGAAGAGGCGTCGACAGATCCTTCTTGAGCGACCCCCTTTCAAGCGGGAGTCACGGATCGTCGAGAGGCGTCGAGAAGCATCGAGGAACTCGGTGTTCGGCGACGGGGAGTCGACGGCCCTTCTTGAATGCCTTCCCTTTCAAGCGGGAGACACGGGGCGTCGAACGTCCGTCGACAAACAGGGTAGAACGGCGTCGATGAGGCGGCAGCTTCGTCCGAGCGGTGCTCGTCGGCGTCGGAGCGTCGGCGTCCTGCAAGGCAGAGGCGTGCGGGGCCCCTCGGTGACAATAGTTCTGGACCGCAAAGATTGTGGAGACGGAGGCCCAGCAAAGGCATCGAGTCGTTCGAGTCTTCGTGGTCTTCTGGTGGCGGGAAACCCACCGGCAGGTTTCTCCTCGGTGCGTTGGTCGTCCTCGACTTTCTCCGGCAGGATAAAGCGGTCGACGGTGCGGACGAGGGAGTCCTTCGATTCGAATGTTCTTAGGCAAAGGAGCGGACGGCTCCGGTCGTCAGCGGCACGGCGTCAAGTGGTCCCCACGGCTGGGCAACACAACTTCGACGGGCCTCCAGCGGTTACACAAACCTGCAAACCCTGGTCGACGGCAATGGACTTCGACGGCGGCGATGTCCGGGTGCTTCACTTCGATCTCCTCGGCGGTCCCGTCTCGGGTCGGCAGCCTTTCGAGGGTCTGTCTTCCAGGGCGCTTCAGCGAAGATGGAGCGGTGCTCGATGGTCCCTCGGAGCACGGGAAGAGGGCGCCTTACCAGGTCCTCTCTCGGGTCAGTCTTCGACGATTTCGGCAGCCTTCGGATCGGTCGAAGCAAATGCAACAGCAAGTCTTCTTCTTCCAGCTGGACGTCGAGGATCAGCAGTTCCAGTTACTCTTAGAGTGGAGACTCAGCTCCAGAACACTTCTGAACGCTTCTGAACGTTCCCTGAACCTTCTGAACAGTGGTGAGAGGTCCCCAGATATACTATTCTGTCTCTCATCCACACTGCTGACACACACTCAGCAGCCAATCATACAGAAGGGCATTCATGCAGTCAGTCAGCCAATCAGGAACACAGTGCATTCAGGCCACACTCCTCCCTTTCAGACACTCACAACAAGGAATGTGGATTGGGACAAGTACCCAGCCATTCAACACTACACACTGCATTCAGGCCAGTTTCGGGCAGGGCTGTCTCAGTCTTTGTCTCTCATGTCAGAAACCAGACAACCACAACAAGGAGTGTATATTGTTCACACACTCCATTCACCCAGGTCCCACCCACAGGAGGTACCCACAACATACAGTCACTGGGAAGGCTCCAGTCAGTCTAGCTGGGCCTTCACAACAACACCAGTCAGGGGGAAGGGACAGAGTCAGGGCTTCCCAGGACTTTTGGAAACAAGGTAACAGGCAATAGAAAGCAAGAGGCCACAGGGGCCATCTTGTTTCCTATCAGGAATCAACTGATCCCAATGGCAGGGCCTGGGTATCCCAAAATGGAGGACACCCAGAGCACCTGTCAAATTCAGCATGGAGCTGCCACCAGCCCATACCCTGCTCTGTGGGCCACCCACAGGTGCCCAAAAACATACACTAGGGGCACAGGGTTGTACCCCTACCCATGGGTGCCATAAGGGTATCCCATGGGTCTGTTCACCAAACCAAAAGCGAGAGCTGCACTGCCAGGAGTCCCACATGGACTCCTGGGCAGAAAACATGACAGAACACACGATAAAAAGCAGTAAAGGACAAGGATTCAGTGGCACTGTCCCTCTGATGCATTTCCAGCATCACAGCCCTTATCTGTATGTTGTGCTTGTCTGGAGAAAGTTTCAAATTCAGGTGTCGAAACAGACTTGGGGTTACCTGTGTTTTAGGCTTTCCGCTTGGTGCCCAGGTAGGTGCACCCATACATGTGAGGTACCGTTTTCATCGGGACATGTGTGGGAATGGGGAACGGTAGGCCACGTGTTGTTGGCAGCGTTTTTCGATGGGTGTGCCGAGTGAAATGTGCGGAAAATGTGTTTTTTCCCCACATTTCGGACTTTGCAGGGGTGTCTGGGTAATAAATTCTGGGCCGATATGTGAAAATCATACTCTGCGGATTCCCACGTGTGTCCTCTTTTCGGAAATACATTGGGTTCCCTGTTTTCCTTGGTGTCTTGGACACCCGAGGCCCATATCTGTATGTTGTGCTTGTCTGGATAAAGTTTCAAATTCAGGTGTCGAAACAGACTTGGGGTTACCTGTGTTTTAGGCTTTACCCTTGACGCCCAGGTAGGTGCACCCACACATGTGAGGTACCGTTTTCATCAGCACACTTGTGGGAACGCGGGACAGTAGGCCATGTGTTGTTGGCGGCGTGTTTGATGGGTGCACCGAGTGAAATGTGCGGAAAATGCATTTTTTTCCCCACATTTTGGAGTTTGCGGGGGTGTCTGGGTAATACATTCTGGGCCGATTTGCGCAAATCATACCTCTGCGGATTCCCACGGGTGTCCTCTTTTCGGAAATGCATTGGGTTCCCTGTTTTCCTTGGTGCCTTGGACACCCGAGGCCCATATCTGTATGTTGTGCTTGTCTGGAGAAAGTGTCAAATTCAGGTGTCGAAACAGACTTGGGGTTACCTGTATTTTAGGCTTTAACCTTGGCGCCCAGGTAGGTGCACACATACATGTGAGGTACCGTTTTCATCGGGACAACTGTGGGAATGCGGGACAGTAGGCAATATGTTGTTGGTGCAGTGTTTCAATTGGTGCGCCGAGTGAGATGTGCGAAAAATGTGTTTTTTCCCACATTTCAGACTTTGCGGGGGTGTCTGGGTAATATATTCTGGGACGATTTGCGCAAATCCTACCTCTGTGGATTCCCACGGGTTTCCTATTTTTGGAAATACATGGGGTTCCCTGTTTTCCTTGGTGGCTTGGACACCCGAGTCCCATATCTGTATGTTGTGCTTGACTGGAGAAAGTGTCAAATTTAGGTGTCAAAACAGACTTGGGGTTACCTGTGTTTTAGGCTTTCCGCTTGGCGCCCAGGTAGGTGCACCCACACATGTGAGGTACCATTTTAATTGGGACACCTGTGGGAACGTGGGACGGTAGGCCACGTGTTGTTGCCGGTGGGTTTCGATGTGTGCGCCGAGTGAAATGTGCAGAAAATGTGTTTTTTTTCTACACATTTCAGACTTTGCGGGGTTGTCTGGGTAAGAAATTCTGGGCCAATTTGCGCAAATCATACCTCTGAGGATTCCCACGGATGTCGTCTTTTTGGAAATGCATGGGGTTCCCTGTTTTCCTTGGTGGCTTGGACACCCAAGGCCCATATCTGTATGTTGTGCTTGTCTGGAGAAAGTGTCAAATTCAGGTGTCTAAACAGACTTGGGGTTACCTGTGTTTTAGGCTTTTTCCTTAGTGCCCAGGTAGGTGCACCCACACATGTGAGGTAACATTTTTATCGGGACACCTGTGGGAACGCGGGACGGTAGTGCATGTGTTGTTGGCGGCGTGTTTGATTATGCGCCGAGTGAAATGTGCGGAAAATGCAATTTTTTCCCACATTTCAGACTTTGTGGGGGTGTCTGGGTAATAAATTCTGGGCCGATTTGCGCAAATCATACCTCTGTGGATTCCCACGGGTGTCCTACTTTCGGAAATGCATGGGGTTCCCTGTTTTCCTTGGTGGCTTGTACATCCGAGGCCCATATCTGTATGTTGTGCTTGTCTGGAGAAAGTGTCAAATTCAGGTGTTGAAACAGACTTGGGGTTACCTGTGTTTTAGGATTTCCCCTTGGCGCCCAGGTAGGTGCACCCACACATGTGAGGTACCGTTTTCATCAGGACACGTGTGGGAACGCGGGAAGGTAGTGCATGTGTTGTTGGCGGTGTGTTTCGATGGGTGCGCCGAGTGAAATGTGCGGAAAATGCATTTTTTTCACACATTTCGGACTTGTGGGGGTGTCTGGGTAATACATTCTGGGCCGATTTGCGCAAATCATACCACTGCCGATTCCCACGGGTGTCCTCTTTTCGGAAATGCATGGGGTTCACTGTTTTCCTTGGTGGCTTGGACACCCGACACCCATATCTGTATGTTGTGCTTGTCTGGAGAAAGTGTCAAATTCAGATGTCGAAAATGACTTGGGGTTACCTTTGTTTTAGGCTTTCCCCTTGGTGCCCAGATAGGTGCACCCACACATGTGAGGTACCATTTTCATTGGCACACCTGTGGGAACGCGGGACAGTACACCGTATGTTGTTGCCGGTGTGTTTCGATGGGTGCGCCGAGTGAAATGTGCAGAAAATGCGTTTTTTTCCCCCACATTTCGGACTTTGCGGGGGTGTCTGGGTAAAAATTCTGGGCCTATTTGCGCAAATCATACCTCCGCGGATTCCCACGTATGTCAACTTTTTGGAAATGCATGGGGTTCCCTGTTTTCCTTGGTGGCTTGTACACCGGAGGCCCATATCTGTATGTTGTGCTTGTCTGGAGAAAGTGTCAAATTCAGGTGGCGAAACAGACTTGGGGTTACCTGTGTTTTAGGCTTTCCCCTTGGCGCCCAGGTAGGTGCACCCACACATGTGAGGTACCATTTTCATTGGCACACCTGTGGGAACGCGGGACAGTACGCCATATGATGTTGCCGGTGTGTTTCGATGGGTGCGCCGAGTGAAATGTGCAGAAAATGCATTTTTTTCCCCCAAATTTCGGACTTTGCGGGGGTGTCTGGGTAATAAATTCTGGGGCGATTTGGGCATATCATACCTCTGCGCTTTCGCACGGGTGTCCTCTTTTCGGAAATACATGGGGTTCCCTGTTTTCCCTGGTGGATTGACACCCGAGGCCCATATCTGTATGTTGTGCCGGTCGGCAGAGCGTCTCAAATTCCGGTCTGAAAACAGACTTGGGGTTACTTGTGTTTTAGGCTTTCCCCTTGGCACCCAGGTAGGTGCACCCACACAAGTGAGGTAGCGTTTTCATCAGTACACCTGTGGAATTGCAGGACAGTAGGCCATGTGTTGTTGGTGGAGTGTTTCAATTGATGCGCTGAGTGAAATGTGAGGAAAATACTTTTTTCCCCCACATTTCGGACTTTGCGCGGGTGTCTGGTTAATAAATTCTGGGGCGATTTGGGCATATCATACCTCTGCGCTTTTGCACGGGTGTCCTCTTTTCGGAAATACATGGGGTTCCCTGTTTTCCCTGGTGGATTGACACCCGAGGCCCATATCTGTATGTTGTGCCGGTCGGCAGAGCGTCTCAAATTCCGGTCTGAAAACAGACTTGGGGTTACTTGTGTTTTAGGCTTTCCCCTTGGCGCCCAGGTAGGTGCACCCACACAAGTGAGGTAGCGTTTTCATCAGTACACCTGTGGAATCGCAGGACAGTAGGCCATGTGTTGTTGGTGGAGTGTTTCAATGGATGCGCCGAGTGAAATGTGCAGAAAATGCATTTTTCTCCAACATTTTGGACTTTGCTGGGGTGTCTGGGTAATACATTCTGGGAAGACTTTTTGCGCAAATCATACCTCTGCGGATTCCCACGGGTGTCTTCTTTTCAGAAATGCATGGGGTTCACTGTTTTCCTTGGTGGCTTGGACACCCGAGGCCCATATATGTATGTTGTGCTTGTCTGGAGAAAGTGTCAAATTCAGGTGTCGAAACAGACTTGGGGTTACCTGTGTTTTAGGCTTTCCCCTTGGCGCCCAGGTAGGTGCACACACACATGTGAGGTACCGTTTTCATCGGGACAACTGTGGGAATGCGGGACAGTAGGCAATATGTTGTTGGCGCAGTGTTTCAATTGGTGCGCCGAGTGAGATGTGCGAAAAATGTGTTTTTTTCCCACATTTCAGACTTTGCGGGGGTGTCTGGGTAATATATTCTGGGACGATTTGAGCAAATCCTACCTCTGTGGATTCCCACGGGTGTCCTATTTTTGGAAATACATGGGGTTCCCTGTTTTCCTTGGTGTCTTGGACACCCGAGGCCCATATCTGTATGTTGTGCTTGACTGGAGAAAGTGTCAAATTTAGGTGTCAAAACAGACTTGGGGTTACCTGTGTTTTAGGCTTTCCGCTTGGCGCCCAGGTAGGTGCACCCACACATGTGAGGTACCATTTTAATTGGGACACCTGTGGGAACGCGGACGGTAGGCCACGTGTTGTTGCCGGTGTGTTTCGATGGGTGCGCCGAGTGAAATGTGCAGAAAATGTGTTTTTTTTCTACACATTTCAGACTTTGCGGGGTTGTCTGGGTAAGAAATTCTGGGCCGATTTGCGCAAATCATACCTCTGAGGATTCCCACGGATGTCCTCTTTTTGGAAATGCATGGGGTTCCCTGTTTTTCTTGGTGGCTTGGACACCCAAGGCCCATATCTGTATGTTGTGCTTGTCTGGAGAAAGTGTCAAATTCAGGTGTCTAAACAGACTTGGGGTTACCTGTGTTTTAGGCTTTTTCCTTAGTGCCCAGGTAGGTGCACCCACACATGTGAGGTAACATTTTCATCGGGACACCTGTGGGAACGCGGGACGGTAGTGCATGTGTTGTTGGCGGCGTGTTTGATTATGCGCCGAGTGAAATGTGCGGAAAATGCAATTTTTTCCCACATTTCAGACTTTGTGGGGGTGTCTGGGTAATAAATTCTGGGCCGATTTGCGCAAATCATACCTCTGTGGATTCCCACGGGTGTCCTACTTTCGGAAATGCATGGGGTTCCCTGTTTTCCTTGGTGGCTTGTACATCCGAGGCCCATATCTGTATGTTGTGCTTGTCTGGAGAAAGTGTCAAATTCAGGTGTTGAAACAGACTTGGGGTTACCTGTGTTTTAGGATTTCCCCTTGGCGCCCAGGTAGGTGCACCCACACATGTGAGGTACCGTTTTCATCAGGACACGTGTGGGAACGCGGGACGGTAGTGCATGTGTTGTTGGCGGTGTGTTTCGATGGGTGCGCCGAGTGAAATGTGCGGAAAATGCATTTTTTTCACACATTTCGGACTTGTGGGGGTGTGTGGGTAATACATTCTGGGCCGATTTGCGCAAATCATACCACTGCCGATTCCCACGGGTGTCCTCTTTTCGGAAATGCATGGGGTTCACTGTTTTCCTTGGTGGCTTGGACACCCGACACCCATATCTGTATGTTGTGCTTGTCTGGAGAAAGTGTCAAATTCAGATGTCGAAACAGACTTGGGGTTACCTTTGTTTTAGGCTTTCCCCTTGGTGCCCAGATAGGTGCACCCACACATGTGAGGTACCATTTTCATTGGCACACCTGTGGGAACGCGGGACAGTACACCGTATGTTGTTGTCGGTGTGTTTCGATGGGTGCGCCGAGTGAAATGTGCAGAAAATGCGTTTTTTTCCCCCACATTTCGGACTTTGCGGGGGTGTCTGGGTAAAAATTCTGGGCCTATTTGCGCAAATCATACCTCCGCGGATTCCCACGTATGTCAACTTTTTGGAAATGCATGGGGTTCCCTGTTTTCCTTGGTGGCTTGTACACCGGAGGCCCATATCTGTATGTTGTGCTTGTCTGGAGAAAGTGTCAAATTCAGGTGGCGAAACAGACTTGGGGTTACCTGTGTTTTAGGCTTTCCCCTTGGCGCCAGGTAGGTGCACCCACACATGTGAGGTACCATTTTCATTGGCACACCTGTGGGAACGCGGGACAGTACGCCATATGTTGTTGCCGGTGTGTTTCGATGGGTGCGCCGAGTGAAATGTGCAGAAAATGCATTTTATTCCCCCACATTTCGGACTTTGCGGGGGTGTCTGGGTAAAAATTCTGGGCCTATTTGCGCAAATCATACCTCCGCGGATTCCCACGTATGTCAACTTTTTGGAAATGCATGGGGTTCCCTGTTTTCCTTGGTGGCTTGTACACACGAGGCCCATATCTGTATGTTGTGCTTGTCTGGAGAAAGTGTCAAATTCAGGTGGCGAAACATACTTGGGGTTACCTGTGTTTTAGGCTTTCCCCTTGGCGCCCAGGTAGGTGCACCCACACATGTGAGGTACCGTTTTCATCGGGACAACTGTGGGAACGCAGGACGGTAGTGCATGTGTTGTTGGCGGTGTGTTTCGATGGGTGCGCCGAGTGAAATGTGCGGAAAATGCATTTTTTTCACACATTTCGGACTTGTGGGGGTGTGTGGGTAATACATTCTGGGCCGATTTGCGCAAATCATACCACTGCCGATTCCCACGGGTGTCCTCTTTTCGGAAATGCATGGGGTTCACTGTTTTCCTTGGTGGCTTGGACACCCGACACCCATATCTGTATGTTGTGCTTGTCTGGAGAAAGTGTCAAATTCAGATGTCGAAACAGACTTGGGGTTACCTTTGTTTTAGGCTTTCCCCTTGGTGCCCAGATAGGTGCACCCACACATGTGAGGTACCATTTTCATTGGCACACCTGTGGGAACGCGGGACAGTACACCGTATGTTGTTGTCGGTGTGTTTCGATGGGTGCGCCGAGTGAAATGTGCAGAAAATGCGTTTTTTTCCCCCACATTTCGGACTTTGCGGGGGTGTCTGGGTAAAAATTCTGGGCCTATTTGCGCAAATCATACCTCCGCGGATTCCCACGTATGTCAACTTTTTGGAAATGCATGGGGTTCCCTGTTTTCCTTGGTGGCTTGTACACCGGAGGCCCATATCTGTATGTTGTGCTTGTCTGGAGAAAGTGTCAAATTCAGGTGGCGAAACAGACTTGGGGTTACCTGTGTTTTAGGCTTTCCCCTTGGCGCCAGGTAGGTGCACCCACACATGTGAGGTACCATTTTCATTGGCACACCTGTGGGAACGCGGGACAGTACGCCATATGTTGTTGCCGGTGTGTTTCGATGGGTGCGCCGAGTGAAATGTGCAGAAAATGCATTTTATTCCCCCACATTTCGGACTTTGCGGGGGTGTCTGGGTAAAAATTCTGGGCCTATTTGCGCAAATCATACCTCCGCGGATTCCCACGTATGTCAACTTTTTGGAAATGCATGGGGTTCCCTGTTTTCCTTGGTGGCTTGTACACACGAGGCCCATATCTGTATGTTGTGCTTGTCTGGAGAAAGTGTCAAATTCAGGTGGCGAAACATACTTGGGGTTACCTGTGTTTTAGGCTTTCCCCTTGGCGCCCAGGTAGGTGCACCCACACATGTGAGGTACCGTTTTCATCGGGACAACTGTGGGAACGCAGGACGGTAGGCCATGTGTTGTTGGCTGTGTGTTTCGATGGGTGCGCCGAGTGAAATGTGAGGAAAATACTTTTTTTCCCCACATTTCGGACTTTGCGCGGGTGTCTGGTTAATAAATTCTGGGGCGATTTGGGCATATCATACCTCTGCGCTTTTGCACGGGTGTCCTCTTTTCGGAAATACATGGGGTTCCCTGTTTTCCCTGGTGGATTGACACCCGAGGCCCATATCTGTATGTTGTGCCGGTCGGCAGAGCGTCTCAAATTCCGGTCTGAAAACAGACTTGGGGTTACTTGTGTTTTAGGCTTTCCCCTTGGCGCCCAGGTAGGTGCACCCACACAAGTGAGGTAGCGTTTTCATCAGTACACCTGTGGAATCGCAGGACAGTAGACCATGTGTTGTTGGTGGAGTGTTTCAATGGATGCGCCGAGTGAAATGTGCGGAAAATGCATTTTTTTCACACATTTCGGACTTGTGGGGGTGTCTGGGTAATACATTCTGGGCCGATTTGCGCAAATCATACCACTGCCGATTCCCACGGGTGTCCTCTTTTCGGAAATGCATGGGGTTCACTGTTTTCCTTGGTGGCTTGGACACCCGACACCCATATCTGTATGTTGTGCTTGTCTGGAGAAAGTGTCAAATTCAGATGTCGAAACAGACTTGGGGTTACCTTTGTTTTAGGCTTTCCCCTTGGTGCCCAGATAGGTGCACCCACACATGTGAGGTACCATTTTCATTGGCACACCTGTGGGAACGCGGGACAGTACACCGTATGTTGTTGCCGGTGTGTTTCGATGGGTGCGCCGAGTGAAATGTGCAGAAAATGCGTTTTTTTCCCCCACATTTCGGACTTTGCGGGGGTGTCTGGGTAAAAATTCTGGGCCTATGTGCGCAAATCATACCTCCGCGGATTCCCACGTATGTCAACTTTTTGGAAATGCATGGGGTTCCCTGTTTTCCTTGGTGGCTTGTACACCGGAGGCCCATATCTGTATGTTGTGCTTGTCTGGAGAAAGTGTCAAATTCAGGTGGCGAAACAGACTTGGGGTTACCTGTGTTTTAGGCTTTCCCCTTGGCGCCAGGTAGGTGCACCCACACATGTGAGGTACCATTTTCATTGGCACACCTGTGGGAACGCGGGACAGTACGCCATATGTTGTTGCCGGTGTGTTTCGATGGGTGCGCCGAGTGAAATGTGCAGAAAATGCATTTTTTTCCCCCACATTTCGGACTTTGCGGGGGTGTCTGGGTAAAAATTCTGGGCCTATTTGCGCAAATCATACCTCCGCGGATTCCCACGTATGTCAACTTTTTGGAAATGCATGGGGTTCCCTGTTTTCCTTGGTGGCTTGTACACACGAGGCCCATATCTGTATGTTGTGCTTGTCTGGAGAAAGTGTCAAATTCAGGTGGCGAAACATACTTGGGGTTACCTGTGTTTTAGGCTTTCCCCTTGGCGCCCAGGTAGGTGCACCCACACATGTGAGGTACCGTTTTCATCGGGACAACTGTGGGAACGCAGGACGGTAGGCCATGTGTTGTTGGCTGTGTGTTTCGATGGGTGCGCCGAGTGAAATGTGAGGAAAATACTTTTTTCCCCCACATTTCGGACTTTGCGCGGGTGTCTGGTTAATAAATTCTGGGGCGATTTGGGCATATCATACCTCTGCGCTTTTGCACGGGTGTCCTCTTTTCGGAAATACATGGGGTTCCCTGTTTTCCCTGGTGGATTGACACCCGAGGCCCATATCTGTATGTTGTGCCGGTCGGCAGAGCGTCTCAAATTCCGGTCTGAAAACAGACTTGGGGTTACTTGTGTTTTAGGCTTTCTCCTTGGCGCCCAGGTAGGTGCACCCACACAAGTGAGGTAGCGTTTTCATCAGTACACCTTTTTAGAATCGCAGGACAGTAGGCCATGTGTTGTTGGTGGAGTGTTTCAATGGATGCGCCGAGTGAAATGTGCAGAAAATGCATTTTTCTCCAACATTTTGGACTTTGCTGGGGTGTCTGGGTAATAAATTCTGGGCCGATTTGTGCAAATCATACCTGTGCGGATTCCCAGGGGTGTCCTCTTTTTGGAAATGTATGGGGTTCCCTGTTTTCCTTAGTGGCTTGGACACCCGAGGCCCATAACTGTATGTTGTGCTTGTCTGGAGAAAGTGTCAAATTCAGGTGTCGAAACAGACTTGGGGTTACCTGTGTTTTAGGCTTTCCGCTTGGTGCCCAGGTAGGTGCACCCACACATGTGAGGTACCGTTTTCATCAGGACACCTGTGGGAACGCAGGACGGTAGTGCATGTGTTGTTGCAGAAATGCATGGGGTTCACTGTTTTCCTTGGTGGCGGATTCCCACGTATGTCAACTTTTTGGAAATGCATGGGGTTCCCTGTTTTCCTTGGTGGCTTGTACACACGAGGCCCATATCTGTATGTTGTGCTTGTCTGGAGAAAGTGTCAAATTCAGGTGGCGAAACATACTTGGGGTTACCTGTGTTTTAGGCTTTCCCCTTGGCGCCCAGGTAGGTGCACCCACACATGTGAGGTACCGTTTTCATCGGGACAACTGTGGGAACGCAGGACGGTAGGCCATGTGTTGTTGGCTGTGTGTTTCGATGGGTGCGCCGAGTGAAATGTGAGGAAAATACTTTTTTTCCCCACATTTCGGACTTTGCGCGGGTGTCTGGTTAATAAATTCTGGGGCGATTTGGGCATATCGCCCAGATTTTGCACGGGTGTCCTCTTTTCGGAAATACATGGGGTTCCCTGTTTTCCCTGGTGGATTGACACCCGAGGCCCATATCTGTATGTTGTGCCGGTCGGCAGAGCGTCTCAAATTCCGGTCTGAAAACAGACTTGGGGTTACTTGTGTTTTAGGCTTTCCCCTTGGCGCCCAGGTAGGTGCACCCACACAAGTGAGGTAGCGTTTTCATCAGTACACCTGTGGAATCGCAGGACAGTAGGCCATGTGTTGTTGGTGGAGTGTTTCAAAGGATGCGCCGAGTGAAATGTGCAGAAAATGCATTTTTCTCCAACATTTTGGACTTTGCTGGGGTCTCTGGGTAATAAATTCTGGGCCGATTTGTGCAAATCATACCTGTGCGGATTCCCAGGGATGTCCTCTTTTTGGAAATGTATGGGGTTCCCTGTTTTCCTTAGTGGCTTGGACACCCGAGGCCCATAACTGTATGTTGTGCTTGTCTGGAGAAAGTGTCAAATTCAGGTGTCGAAACAGACTTGGGGTTACCTGTGTTTTAGGCTTTCCGCTTGGTGCCCAGATAGGTGCACCCACACATGTGAGGTAATGTTTTCATCAGGACACCTGTGGGAACGCAGGACGGTAGTGCATGTGTTGTTGCTGGTGTGTTTCAATGGCTGCGCTGAGTGAAATGTGCGGAAAATGCATTTTTTTCCCACATTTCGGACTTTGTGGGGGTGTCTGGGTAATACATTCTGGGAAGACTTTTTGCGCAAATCATACCTCTGTGGATTCCCACGGGTGTTCTATTTTCGGAAATGCATGGGGTTCCCTGTTTTCCTTGGTGGCTTGTACACCCGAGGCACATATCTGTATGTTGTGCCGGTCGGCAGAGCGTCTCAAATTCCGGTCTGAAAACAGACTTGGGGTTACTTGTGTTTTAGGCTTTCCCCTTGGCGCCCAGGTAGGTGCACCCACACAAGTGAGGTAGCGTTTTCATCAGTACACCTGTGGAATCGCAGGACAGGAGGCCATGTGTTGTTGGCGGAGTGTTTCAATGATGCGCCAAGTGAAATATGCAGAAAATGCATTTTTCTCCAACATTTTGGACTTTGCTGGCGTGTCTGGGTAATAAATTCTGGGCCGATTTGCGCAAATTCTACCTCTGCGGATTCCCACGGGTGTCTTCTTTTCAGAAATGCATGGGGTTCACTGTTTTCCTTGGTGGCTTGGACACCCGAGGCCCATATCTGTATGTTGTGCTTGTCTGGAGCAAGTGTCAAATTCCGGTGTCGAAACAGCCCTGGGGTTACCTTTGTTTTAGGCGATCCCCTTGGTGCCCAGGTAGGTGCACCCACCCATGTGAAGTACCGTTTTCCTTGGGACACCTGTGGGAACGCGGGACAGTAGGCCATATGTTGTTGCCGGTGTGTTTCGATGGGTACGCCGAGTGAAATGTGCAGAAAATGCATTTTTTTCCCCCACATATCGGACTTTGAGGGGGTGTCTGGGTAAAAATGCAGCGCCTATTTGCGCAAATCATACCTCTGCGGACTCCCACGGATGTCCTCTTTTCGGAAATGCATGGGGTTACCTGTTTTCCTTGGTGACTTAGACACCCGAGGCCCTTATCTGTATGTTGTGCTTGTCTGGAGAAAGTGTCAAATTCAGGTGTCGAAACAGACTTGGGGTTACCTGTGTTTTAGGCTTTTCCTTTGGCGCCCAGGTAGGTGCACCCACACATGTGAGGTACCATTTTCATCGGGACACCTATGGCAATGTGGGATGATAGGCCATGTGTTGTTGACGGCATGT
Organism: Ambystoma mexicanum; assembly: GCF_040938575.1. Lineage (NCBI taxonomy): Eukaryota > Metazoa > Chordata > Amphibia > Caudata > Ambystomatidae > Ambystoma > Ambystoma mexicanum. Next base: position 316,904,305 of record NC_090936.1, read on the forward strand.
TTCGATGGGTGCGCCGAGTGAAATGTGCGGAAAATGCGGTTTTTCCCCCACATTTCGGAGTTTGCAGGGGTGTCTGGGTAATAAATTCTGGGCCGATTTGCACAAATCATACCTCTGCGGATTCCCACTGGTGTCCTCTTTTCGGAAATGCATGGGGTTCCTTGTTTTCCTTGGTGGCTTGGACACCTGAGGCCCATATCTGTATGTGTTGTTTGTCTGGAGAAAGTGTCAAATTCAGGTGTCGAAACACACTTGGGGTTACCTGTGTTTTAGGCTTTCCCCTTCGCCCCCAGGTAGGTGCACACACACATGTGAGGTACCGTTTTCATGTGGGACACCTGTGGGAACACAGGAGGGTTGGCCATGTGTTGTTGGTGGCGTGTTTCGATGGGTGCGCCGAGTGAAATGTGCGGAAAATTTGTTTTTTTCCCCACGTTCGGATTTTGCGGGGGAGTCTGGGTAATAAATTCTAGCCCAATTTGCGCAAATCATACCTCTGCGGATTCCCACGGATGTCCTCTTTTCGGAAATGCATGGGGATCCCTGTTTTCCTTGGTGGCTTGGACACCCGAGGCCCATATATGTATGTTGTGCTTGTCTGGAGAAAGTGTCAAATTCAGGTGTTGAAACAGACTTCGGGTTACCTGTGTTTTAGGCTTTCCGCTTGGTGCCCAGGTAGGTGCACCCACACATGTAGGTACCGTTTTCATTGGGAAACCTGTGGGAACGCAGGACGGTAGTGCATGTGTTGATGGCGGCGTATTTCGATGGGTGTGCCGAGTGAAATGTGCGGAAAACGCATTTTCTTTCACACATTTCGGACTTTGCGGGGGTGTCTGGGTAATAAATTCTGGGCCAATTTGAGCTAATCATACCTCTAGGGATACCCACGGATGTCCTCTTTTTGGAAATGCATGGGGTTCCCTGTTTTCCTTGGTGGCTTAGACACCCGAGGCCCATATCTGTATGTTGTGCTTGTCTGGAGAAATTTTCAATTTCAGGTGTCGAAACAGACTTGGGGTTACTTGTGTTTTAGGCTTTCTCCTTGGCGCTCAGCTAGGTGCACCCACACATGTGAGGTGCCATTTTCAACGGGACACCTGTGGGAATATGGGACGGTAGGCCATGTGTGGTTGGCGGCATGTTTCAATGGGTGCGCCAAGTGAAATGTGTGGAAAATGCGTTTTTTTCCCCACATTTCGGAGTTTGCGGGGGTGTCTGGGTAATAGATTTTGAGCCGATTTCCGCAAATCATACCTCTGTGGATTCCCACGGGTGTCCTCTTTTCGGAAATGCATGGGGTTCCCTGTTTTCCTTGGTGGCTTGGACACCCGAGGCCCATCTGTATGTTGTGCTTGTCTGGAGAAAGTGTCAAATTCAGGTGTTGAAACAGACTTGGGTTACCTGTGTTTTAGGCTTTTCCCTTGGCGCCCAGGTAGGTGCACCCACACATGTGAGGTACCGTTTTCTTCAGTACACCTGTGGGAACGCGGGACAGTAGGCCATGTGTTGTTGGCGGCGTGTTTCGATGGGTGCACTGAGTGAAATGTGCAGAAAATGCATTTTTTCCCCAACATTTTGGACTTTGCTGGGGTGTCTTGGTAATACATTCTGGGCCGATTTGAGCTAATCATACCTCTGCGGATTCCCACTGGTGTCCTCTTTTCGTAAATGCATTGGGTTCCCTGTTTTCCTTGGTGCCTTGCACACCCGAGGCCCATATCTGTATGTTGTGCTTGTCTGGAGAAAGTGTCAAATTCAAGTGTCGAAACAGACTTGGGGTTACCTGTGTTTTAGGCTTTACTCTTGGCGCACAGGTTGGTTCACCCACACATGTAGGTACTGTTTTCATCGGGACACCTGTGGAACGCAGGACGGTAGTGCATGTGTTGTTGGCGGCGTATTTCGATGGGTGCGCCGAGTGAAATCTGTGGAAATTGCATTTTCTTTCCCACATTTCGGACTTTGCGGGGGTGTCTGGGTAATACATTCTGGGCCGATTTGCGCAAATCAGACCTCTGCGGATTCCCACGGGTGTCCTCTTTTCGGAAATGCATCGGGTTCCCTGTTTTCCTTGGTGCCTTGGACACCCGAGGCCCATATCTGTACATTGTGATTGTCTGGAGAAAGTTTCAAATTCAGGTGTCGAAACAGACTTGGGGTTACCTGTCTTTTAGGCTTTCTCCTTGGCGCCCAGCTAGGTGCACCCACACATGCGAGGTGCCATTTTCATCGGGACACCTGTGGGAATGTGGGACGGTAGGCCATGTGTGGTTGGCTGCATGTTTCAATGGGTGCGCCGAGTGAAATGTGTGGAAAATGCGATTTTTTTTCCCCACATTTCGGAGTTTGCGGGGGTGTCTGGGTAATAGATTCTGAGCCGATTTGTGCAAATCATACCTCTGCGGATTCCCACGGGTGTCCTCTTTTCGGAGATGCCTGGGGTTCCGTTTTCCTTGGTGGCTTGGACACCCGAGGCCCATATCTGTATGTTGTGCTTGTCTGGAGAAAGTGTCAAATTCAGGTGTCGAAACAGACTTGGGGTTACCTGTGTTTTAGGCTTTACCCTTGGCGCCCAGGTAGGTGCACACACACATGTAGGTACCATTTTCATCGGGACACCTGTGGAACGCAGGACAGTAGTGCATGTGTTGTTGGTGGCGTATTTTGATGGGTGCGCCGAGTGAAATGTGCGGAAAACGCATTTTCTTTCTCACATTTGGGACTTTGCGGGGGTGTCTGGGTAATACATTCTGGGCCGATTTGCGCAAATCAGACCTCTGCGGATTCCCACGGGTGTCCTCTTTTCGGAAATGCATCGGGTTCCCTGTTTTCCTTGGTGCCTTGGACACCCGAGGCCCATATCTGTACATTGTGATTGTCTGGAGAAAGTGTCAAATTCAGGTGTCGAAACAGACTTGGGGTTACGTGTGTTTTAGGCTTTCCCCTTGGCGCCCAGGTAGGTGCACCCACACATGTAGGTACCATTTTAATCGGGACACCTGTGGAACGCAGGACAGTAGTGCATGTGTTGTTGGTGGCGTATTTCGATGGGTGCGCCGAGTGAAATGTGCGGAAAACGCATTTTCTTTCTCACATTTGGGACTTTGCGGGGGTGTCTGGGTAATAAATTCTGGGCCGATTTGAGCTAATCATACCTCTACGGATACCCACGGATGTCCTCTTTTTGGAAATGCATGGGGTTACCTGTTTTCCTTGGTGGCTTAGACACCCGAGGCCCATATCTGTATATTGTACTTGTCTAGAGAAAGTTTCAAATTCAGGTGTCGAAACAGACTTGGGGTTACTTGTGTTTCAGGCTTTCTCCTTGGCGCCCAGCTAGGTGCACCCACACATGTGAGGTGCCATTTTCATTGGGACACCTGTGGGAATGTGGGACGGTAGGCCATGTGTGGTTGGCGGCATGTTTCAATGGGTGCGGCAAGTGAAATGTGTGGATAATGCGTTTTTTACCCACATTTCGGAGTTTGCGGGGATGTCTGGGTAATAGATTCTGAGCCGATTTGTGCAAATCATACCTCTGCGGATTCCCACGGGTGTCCTCTTTTCAGAAATGCATGGGGTTCCCTGTTTTCCTTGGTGGCTTGGACACCCGAGGCCCATATCTGTATGTTGTGCTTGTCTGGAGAAAGTGTCAAATTCAGGTGTCGAAACAGACTTGGGTTACCTGTGTTTTAGGCTTTTCCCTTGGCGCCCAGGTAGGTGCACCCACACATGTGAGGTACCGTTTTCATCAGTACACATCTGGGAACGCGGGACTGTAGGCCATGTGTTTTTGGCGGCGTGTTTCGATGGGTGCACCGAGTGAAATGTGCAGAAAATGCATTTTTTCCCCAACATTTTGGACTTTGCTAGGGTGTCTGGGTAATACATTCTAGGCCGATTTGCGCAAATCATACCTCTGCGGATTCCCACGGGTGTCCTCTTTTCGGAAATGCATCGGGTTACCTGTTTTCCTTGGTGCCTTGGACACCCGAGGCCCATATCTGTATGTTGTGCTTGTCTGGAGAAAATGTCAAATTCAGGTGTCGAAAGAGACTTGGGGTTACGTGTGTTTTAGGCTTTTCCCTTGGTGCCCAGGTAGGTGCACCCACACATGTAGGTACCGTTTTCATCGGGACACCTGTGGAACGTAGGACGGTAGTGCATGTGTTGTTGGCGGCGTATTTCGATGGGTGCGCCGAGTGAAATGTGCTGAAAATGTATTAACTTTCCCACATTTCGTACTTTGCGGGGGTGTCTGGGTAATAAATTCTGGGCCAATTTGAGCTAATCATACCTCTACGGATACCCACGGATGTCCTCTTTTTGGAAATGCATGGGGTTCCCTGTTTTCCTTGGTGGCTTGGACACCCAAGGCCCATATCTGTATGTTATGCTTGTCTGGAGAAAGTGTCCAATTCAGGTGTCGAAACAGACTTGGGGTTACCTGTGTTTTAGGCTTTTCCCTTGGCGCCCAGGTAGGTGCACCCACACATGTGAGGTACCGTTTTCATCAGTACACCTTTGGGAACGCGGGTTGGTAGGCCATGTGTTGTTGGCAGCGTGTTTCGATGGGTGCACTGAGTGAAATGTGCAGAAAATGCATTTTTTCCCCAACATTTTGGACTTTGCTGGGGTGTCTGGGTAATACATTCTGGGCCGATTTGCGCAAATCATACCTCTGTGGATTCCCACTGGTGTCCTCTTTTTGGAAATGCATGGGGTTCCCTGTTTTCCTTGGTGCCTTGCACACCCGAGGCCCATATCTGTATGTTGGGCTTGTCTGGAGAAAGTGTCAAATTCAGGTGTCGAAACAGACTTGGGGTTACCTGTGTTTTAGGCTTTACCTTTGGCGCCCAGGTAGGTGCTCCCACACATGTAGGTACCATTTTCATCGGGACACCTGTGGAACGCAGGACAGTAGTGCATGTGTTGTTGGTGGCGTATTTCGATGGGTGCGCCGATTGAAATGTGCGGAAAACGCATTTTCTTTCTCACATTTGGGACTTTGCGGGGGTGTCTGGGTAACAAATTCTGGGCCGATTTGAGCTAATCATACCTCTATGGATACCCACGGATGTCCTCTTTTTGGAAATGCATGGGGTTCCCTGTTTTCCTTGGTGGTTTAGACACCCGAGGCCCATATCTGTATGTTGTGCTTGTCTGGAGGAAGTTTCAAATTCAGGTGTCGAAACAGACTTGGGGTTACCTGTCTTTTAGGCTTTCTCCTTGGCGCCCAGCTAGGTGCACCCACACATGCGAGATGCCATTTTCATCGGGACACCTGTGGGAATGTGGGACGGTAGGCCATGTGTGGTTGGCAGCATGTTTCAATGGGTGCGCCGAGTGAAATGTGTGGAAAATGTGTTTTTTTCCCCACATTTCGGAGTTTGCGGGGGTGTCTGGGTAATAGATTCTGAGCCGATTTGCGCAAATCATACCTCTGCGGATTCCCACGGGTGTCCTCTTTTCGGAAATGCATGGGGTTCCCTGTTTTCCTTGGTGGCTTGGACACCCGAGGCCCATATCTGTATGTTGTGCTTGTCTGGAGAAAGTGTCAAATTCAGGTGTCGAAACAGACTTGGATTACCTGTGTTTTAGGCTTTTCCCTTGGCGCCCAGGTAGATGCACCCACACATGTGAGGTACCGTTTTCATCAGTACACCTGTGGGAACGCAGGACAGTAGTGCATGTGTTGTTGGTGGCGTATTTCGATGGGTGCGCCGAGTGAAATGTGCGGAAAATGCATTTTTTTCCCACATTTCGGACTTTGCTGGGGTGTCTGGGTAATACATACTGGGCCGATTTGAGCTAATCATACCTCTGCGGATTCCCACGGGTGTTCTCTTTTCGGAAATGCATGGGGTTCCCTGTTTTCCTTGGTGGCTTGGACACCCAAGGCCCATATCTGTATGTTATGCTTGTCTGGAGAAAGTGTCAAATTCAGGTGTCAAAATAGACTTGGGGTTACCTGTGTTTTAGGCTTTTCCCTTGGCGCCCAGGTAGGTGCACCCACACATGTGAGGTACCGTTTTCATCAGTACACCTTTGGGAACGTGGGACGGTAGGCCATGTGTTGCTGGCAGCGTGTTTCGATGGGTGCACTGAGTGAAATGTGCAGAAAATGCATTTTTTCCCCAACATTTTGGACTTTGCTGGGGTGTCTGGGTAATACATTCTGATCCGATTTGCGCAAATCATACCTCTGCGGATTCCCAATGGTGTCCTTCTTTCGTAAATACATGGGGTTGCCTGTTTTCCTTGGTGGCTTGGACACCCGAGGCCCATATCTGTATGTAGTGCTTGTCTGGAGAAAGTGTCAAATTCAGGTGTCGAAACAGACTTGGGGTTACGTGTGTTTTAGGCTTTCCCCTTGGCGCCCAGGTAGGTGCACCCACACATGTAGGTACCATTTTAATCGGGACACCTGTGGAACGCAGGACAGTAGTGCATGTGTTGTTGGTGGCGTATTTCGATGGGTGCGCCGAGTGAAATGTGCGGAAAACGCATTTTCTTTCTCACATTTGGGACTTTGCGGGGGTGTCTGGGTAATAAATTCTGGGCCGATTAGAGCTAATCATACCTCTACGGATACCCACGGATGTCCTCTTTTTGGAAATGCATATGGTTACCTGTTTTCCTTGGTGGCTTAGACACCCGAGGCCCATATCTGTATATTGTACTTGTCTAGAGAAAGTTTCAAATTCAGGTGTCGAAACAGACTTGGGGTTACTTGTGTTTTAGGCTTTCTCCTTGGCGCCCAGCTAGGTGCACCCACACATGTGAGGTGCCATTTTCATTGGGACACCTGTGGGAATGTGGGACGGTAGGCCATGTGTGGTTGGCGGCATGTTTCAATGGGTGCGGCAAGTGAAATGTGTGGATAATGCGTTTTTTCCCCACATTTCGGAGTTTGCGGGGATGTCTGGGTAATAGATTCTGAGCCGATTTGTGCAAATCATACCTCTGCGGATTCCCACGGGTGTCCTCTTTTCAGAAATGCATGGGGTTCCCTGTTTTCCTTGGTGGCTTGGACACCCGAGGCCCATATCTGTATGTTGTGCTTGTCTGGAGAAAGTGTCAAATTCAGGTGTCGAAACAGACTTGGGTTACCTGTGTTTTAGGCTTTTCCCTTGGCGCCCAGGTAGGTGCACCCACACATGTGAGGTACCGTTTTCATCAGTACACATCTGGGAACGCGGGACTGTAGGCCATGTGTTTTTGGCGGCGTGTTTCGATGGGTGCACCGAGTGAAATGTGCAGAAAATGCATTTTTTCCCCAACATTTTGGACTTTGCTAGGGTGTCTGGGTAATACATTCTGGGCCGATTTGCGCAAATCATACCTCTGTGGATTCCCACGGGTGTCCTCTTTTCGGAAATGCATCGGGTTACCTGTTTTCCTTGGTGCCTTGGACACCCGAGGCCCATATCTGTATGTTGTGCTTGTCTGGAGAAAATGTCAAATTCAGGTGTCGAAACAGACTTGGGGTTACGTGTGTTTTAGGCTTTTCCCTTGGTGCCCAGGTAGGTGCACCCACACATGTAGGTACCGTTTTCATCGGGACACCTGTGGAACGCAGGACGGTAGTGCATGTGTTGTTGGCGGCGTATTTCGATGGGTGCGCCGAGTGAAATGTGCTGAAAATGTATTAACTTTCCCACATTTCGTACTTTGCGGGGGTGTCTGGGTAATAAATTCTGGGCCAATTTGAGCTAATCATACCTCTACGGATACCCACGGATGTCCTCTTTTTGGAAATGCATGGGGTTCCCTGTTTTCCTTGGTGGCTTGGACACCCAAGGCCCATATCTGTATGTTATGCTTGTCTGGAGAAAGTGTCCAATTCAGGTGTCGAAACAGACTTGGGGTTACCTGTGTTTTAGGCTTTTCCCTTGGCGCCCAGGTAGGTGCACCCACACATGTGAGGTACCGTTTTCATCAGTACACCTTTGGGAACGCGGGTTGGTAGGCCATGTGTTGTTGGCAGCGTGTTTCGATGGGTGCACTGAGTGAAATGTGCAGAAAATGCATTTTTTCCCCAACATTTTGGACTTTGCTGGGGTGTCTGGGTAATACATTCTGGGCCGATTTGTGCAAATCATACCTCTGTGGATTCCCACTGGTGTCCTCTTTTTGGAAATGCATGGGGTTCCCTGTTTTCCTTGGTGCCCTGCACACCCGAGGCCCATATCTGTATGTTGGGCTTGTCTGGAGAAAGTGTCAAATTCAGGTGTCGAAACAGACTTGGGGTTACCTGTGTTTTAGGCTTTACCCTTGGCGCCCAGGTAGGTGCTCCCACACATGTAGGTACCATTTTCATCGGGACACCTGTGGAACGCAGGACAGTAGTGCATGTGTTGTTGGTGGCGTATTTCGATGGGTGCGCCGATTGAAATGTGTGGAAAACGCATTTTCTTTCTCACATTTGGGACTTTGCGGGGGTGTCTGGGTAACAAATTCTGGGCCGATTTGAGCTAATCATACCTCTATGGATACCCACGGATGTCCTATTTTTGGAAATGCATGGGGTTCCCTGTTTTCCTTGGTGGTTTAGACACCCGATGCCCATATCTGTATGTTGTGCTTGTCTGGAGGAAGTTTCAAATTCAGGTGTCGAAACAGACTTGGGGTTACCTGTCTTTTAGGCTTTCTCCTTGGCGCCCAGCTAGGTGCACCCACACATGCGAGATGCCATTTTCATCGGGACACCTGTGGGAATGTGGGACGGTAGGCCATGTGTGGTTGGCAGCATGTTTCAATGGGTGCGCCGAGTGAAATGTGTGGAAAATGTGTTTTTTTCCCCACATTTCGGAGTTTGCGGGGGTGTCTGGGTAATAGATTCTGAGCCGATTTGCGCAAATCATACCTCTGCGGATTCCCACGGGTGTCCTCTTTTCGGAAATGCATGGGGTTCCCTGTTTTCCTTGGTGGCTTGGACACCCGAGGCCCATATCTGTATGTTGTGCTTGTCTGGAGAAAGTGTCAAATTCAGGTGTCGAAACAGACTTGGATTACCTGTGTTTTAGGCTTTTCCCTTGGCGCCCAGGTAGATGCACCCACACATGTGAGGTACCGTTTTCATCAGTACACCTGTGGGAACGCAGGACAGTAGTGCATGTGTTGTTGGTGGCGTATTTCGATGGGTGCGCCGAGTGAAATGTGCGGAAAATGCATTTTTTTTCCCACATTTCGGACTTTGCTGGGGTGTCTGGGTAATACATTCTGGGCCGATTTGAGCTAATCATACCACTGCGGATTCCCACGGGTGTTCTCTTTTCGGAAATGCATGGGGTTCCCTGTTTTCCTTGGTGGCTTGGACACCCAAGGCCCATATCTGTATGTTATGCTTGTCTGGAGAAAGTGTCAAATTCAGGTGTCAAAACAGACTTGGGGTTACCTGTGTTTTAGGCTTTTCCCTTGGCGCCCAGGTAGGTGCACCCACACATGTGAGGTACCGTTTTCATCAGTACACCTTTGGGAACGCGGGACGGTAGGCCATGTGTTGCTGGCAGCGTGTTTCGATGGGTGCACTGAGTGAAATGTGCAGAAAATGCATTTTTTCCCCAACATTTTGGACTTTGCTGGGGTGTCTGGGTAATACATTCTGATCCGATTTGCGCAAATCATACCTCTGCGGATTCCCAATGGTGTCCTTCTTTCGTAAATACATGGGGTTGCCTGTTTTCCTTGGTGGCTTGGACACCCGAGGCCCATATCTGTATGTAGTGCTTGTCTGGAGAAAGTGTCAAATTCAGGTGTCGAAACAGACTTGGGTTTACCCTGTGTTTTAGGCTTTCCCATTGGCGCCAAGGTAGGTGCACCCACAAATGTGAGGTATTGTTTTCATTGGGACACCTGTGGGAACGCGGGACAGTAGGCCTTGTGTTGTTGGCGCCGTGTTTCAATTGGTGCGCCGAGTGATATGTGCGGAAAATGTGTTTTTTCCCACATTTCAGAATTTTGCAGGGGTGTCTCAGTAATAAATTCTGGGCCGATTTGCGCAAATCCTACCTCTGCGGATTCCCACGGGTGTCCTCTTTTCGGAAATGCATGGGGTTCCCTGTTTTCCTTGGTGGCTTGGACACCCGAGGCCCGATTTGAGCAAATCATACCACTGTGGATTCCCACGGGTGTCCACTTTTCGGAAATTCATGGGGTTCCCTGTTTTCCTTGGTGGCTTGGACACCCAAGGCCCATGTCGGTATGTTGTGCTTGCCTCGAGTAAGTGTCAAATTCAGGTGTCGAAACAGACTTGGGGTGACGTGGGTTTTAGGCTTTCCCCTTGGCGTCCAGGTAGGTCCACCCACACATGTGAGGTACCGTTTTCATCGGGACACCTGTGGGAATGGGGGACGGTAGGCCATGTGTTGTTGGCAGCATTTTTCGATTGGTGCGCCAAGTGAAATGTGTGGAAAATGCGTTTTTTCCCCACATTTCGGACTTTGCGGGGGTGTCTGGGTAATACATTCTGGGCCGATGTTAGGCGGAAACATGGGCAGTTCCCTCTGGGACCACTGCAAAAGATTTAGGACTACAGGTGTTTGCCAGTAAACCCACTTGGTAGCAGTCTGTACCACACAGATTCACTTGGTAGCTGTGGCTGAGCAGTCAGACTTCCCTTAAAAAGAGTTAGGCAGTATGTGGAGTATACAATATAGGGCAATCTACACAGTAGAACAAGCAAACACGGGACAAGGCTTAGGTGTAAAGATATAAAGGTATTTATTTATAACAAGACATCTATGGAAAACACTGGGGCACTAATACGGCAAACAACTTCAATCACAATTATTATACGAAGAAAAAGATCAATCCCCGTAACAATAGTTTGACAAGTCTAGGTTCACTGGCATCAGTTATTTGCAGACAGAGGTGTATGCTTTAACCTAGATGGTACTCTAGTATTCGTTAGGACGGGAGAGAAAAATAAGGCAGGTTATGAAGTCGACTCGGTACCAATACTTTATGGACAAATGCAAGGCAAGTAAGGCAGGGTCTACTGCAGATCACAAAGTTCAGAGGCCAGGCCCACTCGGAGAGAGGCAAGGCGGTATGTCCCAAAAAGTGTCTCAGTGGAAATGCGCTTCGAGTCTTTATCGCAAAATTTTTATGGAAAGATTTGGACCAGTTCAGAACAATACGTTAAAGAAAGCTTGGAGGCGACCCATTGCAAAGGTGAGGATTAAGACACCTCACTCGATCCGGCAGAAAGGGAAGCCAGGTGGACACGGTACCTTGTTTGTCGAGAGACAGCTCCGGCGGGGGCAGTTGTTCCTGGTGGTGGATGCACGTCGGGTCTTTGCCAAGAGTAGAGATGATCTCGTCGTCGAAGAAAAGTGAAGTCTGGTGCACCACCAGGGAAGAGACCAGCCGCGGAGTGCTCCGTCACAAGGCACCACCTTTTGGCCGCGGTACAGGGGTAGTGGCTATCCGGTTGCCGAGGTGCTCTGCACGGGCAATTCGACCACTGCGTCCTGGAGCGAAGAAAAAGCAAAGGTGACTGGTTGTTCCCACCAGTCAGGGGAAGAGACTCTCCGGCAGGGAGATCTCCTCTGTCGTCGGCAAGTGGTGAGTCGGTTCCGCAGGACTCCACCAGAGGTGTCGTCGTTGCAGGTCGGCTCAGCTTTACCCTCGTCGGATTCTTAGGTCCTGTGGCGACTTCTGAAGATCCAATCCCAAAAGCCCTGCTTTTATGCAGAAAACCCCCATTCATTCAGCCTAGCTGTCAATCAAAACACGCTAAGTGGTGAGCGGGGTGGCTCACCACTTGGGCCAATCACACCAGAGTGCGACTGGAGTTGGCAAGGCAACTCAGTCCAGGGTGCCTAAACCCCCTCCCACACCCCTGTGGTAACCCAGACAGAATGGCACCACTTTGGAGGGTCTCTGTACAGAAGCCCGCCAAAAGTGGAACAAAGGGCTCAACCTTTGGTTTAGGAGTCACAGAGACGAACACAGACGCCATTTTAAAAACCGAGTTCTGGCAGAAAATACCATCCGATAGACTTATTTAAGAATAAGTAAACCGGTGGTATGTTAGAGATTAATGAGGAAAAGTATCAATCTCCAACAATGGGAAGAATCCCATAGGGTTATATTCGGGGTCGAACATAACAAGTAGTTTCCACTGCCACCAGCCAAAACTCGACGAGGGGGGACGGGACAGTGCCCCCTCGAATAACAGACCCAGGAGTAATCGAATTACCCCTACTAGTACGTCCACAATAGGATGGTTTGTACTAGTTCTGTTAGTAAATTTAGGTCTAGTAAAGCCAATGGTGACTTTACATGCCCGGGGAGACAGTAGTCAGTCCCCGGGTATTGAGTCTATGATGGAGGTCCGCTAGGACGCCCCAGTGCTACGGCACAGAGGGTGCAGTGTAACACACATAGCAAAACATATGAGACCCTATGGAGTAAAAGACCCCATAGCCCATAGAACACATTGACATTCAAAGGAATTACACACATTCATGTCCAAGATTGGGAGAAATAGAGTCTCACTCTTGGTAGGATGGAAAAACAAACTCCAGAAATCCAGCAAAGCTGCTGGGGGACTCACTAGGTTAGGAAATTCAGCCTAAACAGAGAATTCTCCCTAACACTCGCCCCCCTCCAGACTAAGGGACAGGAGGATTTAATCCACTCCAGGATGAATCGCATACATCTAGTCGATGACATACATCCTAGAGAGACCATCAGCATTTTGGTGGTGACACCCTGACCTGTGTTCAATGGGTTCCAAGGTTTTCCTTTGTAAGCTATATGACCTACAAACCTTCCTAGGAACATCAGTCTTTTTAAGTTTATAGGGGATCTGGTTAACCAGTCCCTCAGAAGTTGATACAACTACTGAACCTATTATAGGCTTTTTCAAGGAGTCCTTATAAAGAAACTCCTTAGATCTAGAGGGGCCTCCAGGGGTCTTCCCTACCTCTCTGTTGAGCGAAGGTTGGGTTTTAGGCCTCTTGGTTGGAGGAGATGGAGATAAGCAAGGTACATGCTTCTCCTCCTTCTTAGATCTACCTTTACCTACTTTAGGAGTTTCCCCTTAAGTCTAGGAATTGGGTTGGAGTCTTCTGCGGAAGGTCCAACAGTCTGGAGGTTTTTGGCCTTAGACTTTTCTTTCCTGGTTTTCCACCAGCACTGATAATTACCAGTTCTCTTAGGCCTAGTTAGGGTTCCAGTAGGTCTATCCACCTCTTCCTCATAAGCAGGTGGAGTCACAGACTTTATAACTGGGGGGACAATGATGGAGCTTGGTTGGGGCTCCCATTTCCCTAACATGTTAGCCTGAAATTTGCCTGGGTCAAAGGTCAATTTACCAACACCAGGGCTTGTAGTGGGGTTCTCAGTAGAGGTTCCCACAGGCTTAGAGTGGTTCCTTAAGGTGACCTCGCTAGCCAATTTGGATTGGTTCTGGATCTCCCTACTGGGAGGCCTGGGGTACTGGATACTACTCCTAGAGTTTTTAGATCATTCCCCAACAGGACTCTCCCTGTGTAACGCTCACCTGATTCCCGCAGAGGCGCCGGTCTTGACTGGGCAAATACCGTATCTTCAAAGGTGATGTGTAACACACGGTTGGCTCTTTGGGCTGGACCTCTGTGCACTGTATGTCTGACTCGAAGAGTAAGATGTCTTAGGTAAGTGAACGCCGAGCTCTCCATCTGCCTCGGGGCAGGGTGCCGTAACCAGTTTCTTCACTGGATAAGGGTGCAGGCCTCTTGACCTCAGAGGACTGCTGTCCGTCGTTTACTGCACGAACGGTAAGTTCCGAGTATTTCAAATGTCTTTAAATGTCTTTTGTAATGATGTCTCTTGTTTTGCAGGGTTCCGGCGATGGCGGATGACGGGCTGAAGTGAGTTGAGGATGGAACCCGTGTGAGGAATAGAAGCGCCTGGAAGCACGTAAGTAAGCGCTTGTTGCCTGCTTCACGATGCGCACTAACTGTCCTTTTATCTTGCAGGTACAAGTTCGGAGCTGCTGAAGGGTGCCGGAATACCCACTGGGTTCGGCGTGGGAAGGAGTAATGGCACGTGAGTAATAAAGTTACCCAATGTCTTTAAACGCACCTTCTTTTGTCTTTCAGATGCGGGATGCAGCGCCGAAGGCCTCCGGAGCGTGCGAAGAGTTGGTAAGCTTTTGTCTTTCAGATGCCGGAATGCATTGCGAAGACCTCCGGAGCACGCGATGAGTAGGTAAGCCTTTGTCTTTCAGATGCCGGAATGCAGCGCGAGGCGTTGGTGACAGCCGATGGACCAGGTAAGAGAAGCGCTGTCACTGAAGACCGTAATGCTAACCTGTTCTTTCTTGTCTTTATAGGTGTTGCTGAAGACTGGATTCAGGATGGTAAGCCTTTTTCCCTTAGGCCCAGGATCAGATGCAGAAGACACGATGAGTGTTCTGCTGCAGAGGATGCAGAATAACGCAAAGCAAGATTCATCCATCGGGTGTGGTTTAAATAGCCTCCTGTAGTGCTTAGGTGTCTCCTTCCACAGCCTTGCCTAGGTAAGAAGAGTTCCAGTGTTCTGAACCTAGGGAGTGGCTCCTGCCCCACCCAACAGGAAAAGTAGTCCCAAACAGAAGAGGATTAGAGGCTCAACTGGCAGGTAAGTAAGCAGCATGGTCTGCTGCAGGTAAGTCCACCCAAGCATTATGAGCCCGGCGCTTCCAGCGCTGGGACTGGGCATATTTATGAGCCTGGTGCCACTGGCGCCAGGACAGGGTCCAAAAGGTCTCAATTGGGACTGGTTGGCACTCGGAACCTGGGTTATGGGTCTGCTTCCAAGGGAGTTTGGTAAGTCCTGACCTTTTGGACGCAGAGATCATGACACCCTGGGACCTCAGTCTGAACACTGACAGGAATCAACACTGTCATGTCATTACACTGAATGAGGGCTGGTAGAATTGGAACCAGTTGGACAGGGCCTCCAGACATCTTAGTGGGACCTTTGGGTGCCTTAGCAACATCCTCAGGACTGAAAAAGCTTTCGTCCACTACTGTTCTGCTGGCCCCAGAGTCTCGCCTGGCAGGAGTATCCTGGCCATTGACAAGAACACTGTCCACATAATAACATTTAGAGTTTTCTGGTATAGAGTCATAAACACTCCTATTCTGATTACTAACCAGATCCATTGACTCTACTGATACACTTGCTTGAAGAACCCAGGGTTCTTCAGCAAAGACTTCAAAGTGATCACTAGTCATTTGGACTTCCTCCTCAGGAGTGAAGGCTAAGGCGACTGTGCTGATCCCAGTAGGTTTACCCTTACATTTTGGATCTCTTTTGATATGGTCAGTTGCCCCACAGAGATAGCATTTTCCAAATGCTCTCTGGAATGGTGGCTTGTTCTGACCTCCTTCTGGTTTGTGGCCAGAAGGTACACTATTCGGTTGTGGTTTTCCCTGGGGTTTACCCTGGTTATTTTTTTTGGGGCCCTCTGGGGAATTTGAGTTATTTGAATTCTCTTTTGAGTCATTTTTAGGCTGTTTTCCCTCATCCTTTTTCTGAGTTGCCCCAGAATCCTCATGAGTAGCCCTGTTGGCAACCCATAAGTCAGCAGCCTTAGCCAGCTTCCGGGAATCAAATTTTTTCGAATCAGCCAAGTGCTGTCTGAGCTCAGGAGAACAGGCATCATAAATCGACTCCAACATAAAAAGATTCTTCATACCCTGATAAGTGTTCACTTTGTAACCCTTAATCCATCCCTCTAGGTTTTTCAACCCTTCACTCACCCAGGTAGCCCAAGGGGTACCATCATGCTTTTTGAGGGTTCTAAACCTCTTAAGATACTGGGAAGGGGTCTTCCCGAATCTAGCTATCAAAGCTAGTTTTACACTATCGTAATCCGTCTTATCCGCCTCCCCCAACTCCATTACCACATCAGTCGCAACAGGGGGGAGCCTAGAGAACAACCAGGGAAGTAAATGATTCCCGGTGATGTCCTGGAGCCCATGATTGTACTCAAACAGTTTTAACCAATCCAATACATCCAATCTCGGTTCATACATACCCACTAATTCCTTCGGCATCCGGGGTCTTTTGGGACTGGAGCTCCTAGAGGAACCAGAGGAGAGAGAAGCATTGAGGACCACCCCCCGTTGCGGTACATCATTCGCTGCCAATTTAGGGTGGCCCTCAGCCCCCCTAAAAAGCAGCCTGTGATTTTGTATATTTTTTTTGTTTACCCAACTTCGCTTGGTGCAGATGGCCACATTAGTGTGTCAATCTGCCCCCAGGGTGCCCAAACCCTACTGCCCCATCTATTGGGGGTCCTGCCCCACCTTTTGTGGTGGCCCTCTCCCCCCACCCCAAATGGAGGTGGGGTGTACCTCACGCAGCTGTTTGTAGGAGGCCCGGGGAGGCCTGCATGAGGTGCCCCCGCCAGCCATTTGGGGTGAGGGGGGAGAGGGCCCCAAAAATGGTGGGACAGGCTGTGAAGAAGACCGGTGGGGGGTGTCTGTACTTCTGCTCTCTATATGGTAGAAGAGAGGCACAGAGGACCCCAGCCAAGATTCTCTAGTACGGTAGCAATGGTCGAGCAATCAAGGCCTAGCTTCTCAGGAGGTGATGCAGGCTGGTTCTTAAGTACAGTGTAGTCCCCAAGCCCTCACAATGGAATGTCCACACACTGTATTGGTTAGAACACAGTCTTTATATAATCAATGTTCAAGGTTATGTACACTTATCATAATAACTCACTTTGTACTCAGGAAAATCAACAATGGCAAATATATACAATTCTAAAGTGGTACCACCCTTTGTATTAGACCTCATTAAAGTGCATGAACAATACTGTACAATGTCACATAGACCAATAGAGTGAAACCAGCAATAGAGAGAGGAGAGAAAATAAGATGATTGAGCAATAGGCAGAATACTGGCCCCTACCACTAGGCACAGTTCTGTGTGGAGATCCCCCCACCTGGGCAACCTGTAAAACCAAGATATTGTACAAGCCC
This sequence comes from Ambystoma mexicanum, assembly GCF_040938575.1. Lineage (NCBI taxonomy): Eukaryota > Metazoa > Chordata > Amphibia > Caudata > Ambystomatidae > Ambystoma > Ambystoma mexicanum. Next base: position 316,921,278 of record NC_090936.1, read on the forward strand.
AGTCCATATATTGCTCTGTAAGTCTTATTCCCTCCTATAATGTTTTTACCCCCCCAATGTACCTGGTGGAGTCGAGTTCTTCGAAGAGGCGTCGACAGATCCTTCTGGAGTGACCCCCCTTTTAAGCGGGAGTCACGGATCGTCGAGAGGCGTCGAGAAACGTCGAGGAACCCGGCGTTCGGCGACGGGGAATCGATGGCCCTTCTTGAATGCCTTCCCTTTCAAGCGGGAGGCACGGGGCGTCGAACTTCCGTCGACAAACAAGGCAGAACGGCGTCGATGAACGTCGAGGAACTCGCTGTTCGGCGACGGGGAATCGACGGCCCTTCTTGAATGCCTTCCCTTTCAAGCGGGAGGCACGGGGCGTCGAACATCCGTCGACAAACGGGGTAGAACGACGTCGATGAGGCGGCAGCTTCGTCCGAGCGGTGCTCGTCGGCGTCGGAGCGTCGGCGTCCTGCAAGGCAGAGGCGTGCGGGGCACCCCGTGACAATAGTTCTGGGCCGCAAAGATTGTGGAGACGGAGGCCCAGCAAGGGCGTCGAGTCGTTCGAGTCTTTGGGGTCTTCGGGTGGCGGGAAACCCACCGGCAGGTTTCTCTTCGGCGCGTTGGTCGTCCTCGACTTTCTCCGGCAGGATAAGTGGTCGACGATGCGGTCGAGAGAGTCCTTTGATTGAATGTTCTTAGGCAAAGGAGCGGACGGCTCCGGTCGTCGGCGGCACGGCGTCAAGTGGTTCCCACGGCTGGGCAACACAACTTCGACGGGCCTCCAGCGGTTACACAAACCTGCGAACCCTGGTCGACGGCAATGGACTTCGACGGCGTCGATGTCCGGGTGCTTCACTTCGATCTCCTCGGCGGTCCCGTCTCGGGTCAACAGCCTTTCGAGGGTCTGTCTTCCAGGGCGCTTCGGCGAAGATGGAGCGGTGCTCGATGGTCCCTCGGAGCACGGGAAGAGGGCGCCTTACCAGGTCCTCTCTCGAGTCAGCCCTCGACGATCTCGTCAGACTTCAGATCGGTCGAAGCAAATGCCACAGCAAGTCTTCTTCTTCCAGCGGGACGTCGAGGATCAGCAGTTCCAGTTACTCTTAGAGTGGAGACTCAGCTCCAGAACGCTGCTGAACACAATGGTCGCTTCTCAACCAATGGTTCCTTCTGAACTGTTTTCCAGTGGTGAGAGGTCCCCAGATATACTATCCTGTCTCTCATCCACACTGCTGGCACACACTCAGCAGCCAATCATACCGAAGGGCATTCATGCAGTCAGTCAGCCAATCAGGCACACAGTGCATTCAGGCCACACTCCTCCCTTCCTAGACACTCACAACAAGGAATGTGGATTGGGACAAGTACCCAGCCATTCAACACTACACACTGCATTCAGGCCAGTTTCGGGCAGGGCTGTCTCAGTCTTTGTCTCTCATGCCAGAAACCAGACAACCACAACAAGGAGTGTATATTGGTCACACACTCCATTCACCTAGGTCCCACCCACAGGAGGTACCCACAACATACAGTCACTGGGAAGGCTCCAGTCAGTCTAGCTGGGCCTTCACAACAATACCATATATGGAACTTCCACCCAACAGCCAGTCAGGGGGAAGGGACAGAGACAGGGCTTCCCAGGACTTTGGGAAAACAAGTTAACAGGCAATAGAAAGCAAGAGGCCACAGGGGCCATCTTGTTTCCTATCAGGAATCAACAGATCCCAATGGCAGGGCCTGGGTATCCCAAAATGGAGGACACCCGGAGCACCTGTCAATTTCAGCATGGAGCTGCCACCAGCCCATACCCTGCTCTGGGGCCACCCACAGGTGCCCAAAAACATACACTAGGGGCACAGGGTCGTACCCCTACCCATGGGTGCCATAAGGGTATCCCATGGGTCTGTTCACCAAACCAAAAGAGAGAGCTGCACTGCCAGGAGTCCCACATGGACTCTGGGGCAGAAAACATAACAGAACACACGGTAAAAAGCAGTAAAAGGACAAGGATTCAGAGGCCCTGTCCCTCAGATGCATTTCCAGCATCACACAGGCCCCCCCAGTGGGTGGGGCAGTAAGGTTTGGGCACCCCGGCGCCAGATTGCACACCAATGTGACCCTCTGCACCAAGGGGAGTTGGGTTACCAAAGGAAAAAAATTAAAATGGTGGAACGCTTTTTAGGGGGGGCGGTGGGGCACCCCAAAGGGTCAGGGAATTTTCTAATGGGATGGGGCGTTGACCCCCTCCCCCCCACCCGCAATGGAGTGGGTGCCAAGTCATGCAGCCCTCCCTGGGACCAGATATCTTCTCCTAGGAACGGACGCCTGAGCCTAGGGAGGAGTGCAGGACAGCCCCCCCCTTATCTGCCACCGGGGAGGGCTACATTTTGCTGGTGTGACCGTAGGTAACACATGTTCTTTGTTCTGTTTACAGCTTTTTCTACCCGAGCAGCTGCAACGTTATGTGAGTACTGTTTTTTATTATTCTATGGTTAGGGCCCACTGTCAGTGGGTGAGACTGGGGCTGGATTGTTGGTGGTGTGGGTGGGAATGGCCTTTCTGGGCAGATCACCTCCAACTGTCCTGGAGTTGAGGCTGGGCTGCATTACAGCTTTTCCCTTCGGGGAGGTATTGGCACACTGCCGAGACTCCTTGGTGGGGAGAAGCTGTAACGCAGTGCAGCCAGGGCTCCAGCAAAGTCGGCAGTAATATCCCTGGCCTTGGGCACCCTTCTCCCATGTGGGTCTTTGCTGGTGGTTCTGGGTATTACATTCTGGGCCGATTTGCGTAAGTCAGACCTCTGTGGATTCCCACGGGTGTCCTCTTTTGGGAAATGCATGGGGTTCCCTGTTTTCCTTGCTGGCTTTGACACCCTAGGCCCAAATCTGTAGGTTGCCCACATGAACAAAATGGGCAGTGGCGAAAGGCTTGGGGTTCCCAGTGGGTTACCCTTTTCCTTTTGCGCCCCCGGTAGGTGCACCCACACATGTGAGGTACCGTTTTCATCGAGACACATGTGGGGCGCGGGAAGGTAAGCCACGTGTTGTTGGCAGTGTGTTTCGGTGGGTGGCCAGAGCGAAATGTCTGAGAATTGTCTTCATTTTCGGCCAATTTCAGAGACATTTCCCTGTGTCCACTCACCGAAACACGTCGCCAACAGCAGATGTCATACCTTCTCGTGTTCCCACCGGTGTCCCGGCCAAAAAGGTACCTCGCATGTGTGGGTGCACCTACCGGGGGCGCAAAAGGAAAAGGGTAACCCGCTGGTAACCCCAAGCCTTTCGCCACAGCACAATTTGTTCATGTGGGCAACCTACAGATTTGGGCCTAGGGTGTCGAAGCCAGCAAGGAAAACAGGGAACCCCGTGCATTTCCCAAAAGAGGACACCCGTGTGAATGCACAGAGGTCTGATTTGCGCAAAGCGGCCCAGAATTTATTACCCAGAACCCCAGACAAAGTGAACATTGTGTTTTTTCCCCACCAAATATCACACTTTGTCGGGGATTGCGGCTAATAAAAACTGGGGCAATATGCGCAAATCATACCTCTGCGGATTTGCACGGGTGTCCTCTTTTCGGAAATGCATGGGGTTCCCCATTTTCCTTGGTGGCTTGGACACCCGAGGCCCATATCTGTAAGTTGTGCCGGTCGGCAGAATGTCTGAGATTTCCCTCTGAAAACAGACTTGGGGTTACTTGTGTTTTAGGCTTTCCCCTTGGCGGCCAGGTAGGTGCACCCACACATGTGAGGTACCGTTTTCATCGGGACACCTGTGGGAAAGCGTGACAGTAGGCCATGTGTTGTTGGGGGCGTGTTTCGATGGGTGCGTCGAGCGAAATCTGCAGAAAAAGTGTTTTTTTTCCCCACATTTCGGACTTTGCAGGGCTGTCTGGGTAAAAAATTCTGGGGCGATGTGCGCAAATCATACCTCTGCGGATTCCCACGGGTGTCCTCTTTTCGGAAATGCATGGGGTTCCCTGTTTTCCTCAGTGGCTTGGACACCCGAGGCCCATATCTGTACGTTGTGCCGGTCGGCAGAATGTCTGAGATTTTGCTCTGAAAACAGACTTGGGGTTACTTGTGTTTTAGGCTTTCCCCTTGGCGGCCAGGTAGGTGCACCCACACATGTGAGGTACCGTTTTCATCGGGACACATGTGGGAACGTGTGACCATAGGCCATGTGTTGTTGGGGGCGTGTTTCGATGGGTGCGTCGAGCAAAATGTGCGGAAAAAGCATTTTTTTCCCGACATTTCGGACTTTGCGGGGCTGTCTGGGTAATAAAATGTGGGGCGATGTGCGCAAATCATACCTCTGCGGATTCCCACGGGTGTCCTCTTTTCGGAAATGCATGGGGTTCCCCGTTTTCCTTGGTGGCTTGGACACCTGAGGCCCATATCTGTATGTTGTGCCGGTCAGCAGAATGTCTGAGATTTCGCTCTGAAAAGAGACTTGTGGTTACTTGTGTTTTAGGCTTTCCCCTTGGCGGCCAGGTAGGTGCACCCACACATGTGAGGTACCGTTTTCATCGGGACACCTGTGGGAACGCGTGACGGTAGGCCATGTGTTGTTGGGGGCGTGTTTCGATGGGTGCGTCGAGCGAAATGTGCGGAAAAAGCGTTATTTTCCCGACATTTCGGACTTTGCGGGGCTGTCTGGGTAATAAAATCTGGGGCGATGTGCGCAAATCATACCTCTGTGGATTTCCACGGGTGTCCTCTTTTCGGAAATGCATGGGGTTCCCTGTTTTCCTCGGTGGCTTGGACACCCGAGGCCCATATCTGTACGTTGTGCCGGTCGGCAGAATGTCTGAGATTTCGCTCTGAAAACAGACTTGGGGTTACTTGTGTTTTAGGCTTTCCCCTTGGCGGCCAGGTAGGTGCACCCACACTTTTGAGGTACCGTTTTCATCGGGACACGTGTGGGAACGCGTGACGGTAGGCCATGTGTTGTTGGGGGCGTGTATCGATGGGTGCGTCGAGCTAAATCTGCGGAAAAAGTGTTTTTTTTCCCCACATTTCGGACTTTGCAGGGCTGTCTGGGTAAAAAATTCTGGGGCGATGTGTGCAAATCATACCTCTGCGGATTCCCACGGGTGTCCTCTTTTCGGAAATGCATGGGGTTCCCTGTTTTCCTCGGTGGCTTGGACACCCGAGGCCCATATCTGTACGTTGTGCCGGTCGGCAGAATGTCTGAGATTTCGCTCTGAAAACAGACTTGGGGTTACTTGTGTTTTAGGCTTTCCCCTTGGCGGCCAGGTAGGTGCACCCACACATGTGAGGTACCGTTTTCATCGGGACACCTGTGGGAACGAGTGACGGTAGGCCACGTGTTGTTGGGGGCGTGTTTCGATGGGTGCGTCGAGCGAAATCTGCGGAAAAAGTGTTTTTTTTCCCACATTTTGGACTTTGCGGGGCTGTCTGGGTAAAAAGTTCTGGGGCGATGTGCACAAATCATACCTCTGCGGATTCCCACAGGTGTCCTCTTTTCGGAAATGCATGGGGTTCCCTGTTTTCCTCGGTGGCTTGGACACCCGAGGCCCATATCTGTATGTTGTGCCGGTCGGCAGAATGTCTGAGATTTCGCTCTGAAAACAGACTTGGGGTTACTTGTGTTTTAGGATTTCCCCTTGGCGGCCAGGTAGGTGCACCCACACATGTGAGATACCATTTTCATCGGGACACCTGTGGGAACGTGTGACGGTAGGCCATGTGTTTTTGGGGGCATGTTTCAATGGGTGCTTCGAGCGAAATGTGCGGAAAAAGCGTTTTTTTCCCGATATTTCGGAATTTGCGGGGCTGTCTGGGTAATAAAATCTGGGGCGATGTGCGCAAATCATACCTCTGCGGATTCCCACGGGTGTCCTCTTTTCGGAAATGCATGGGGTTCCCTGTTATCCTCGGTGGCTTGGACACCCGAGGCCCATATCTGTACGTTGTGCCGGTCGGCAGAATGTCTGAGATTTCGCCATGAAAACAGACTTGGGGTTACTTGTGTTTTAGGCTTTCCCCTTGGCGGCAAGGTAGGTGCACCCACACATGTGAGGTACCATTTTCATCGGGACACCTGTGGGAACGCGTGACGATAGGCCATGTATTGTTGGGGGCGTGTTTTGATGGGTGCGTCCTGCGAAATGTGCGAAATAAGTGTTTTTTTCCCGACATTTCGGACTTTGCGGGGCTGTCTGGGTAATAAATTCTGGGGCGATGTGCGCAAATCATACCTCTGCGGATTCCCACGGGTGTCCTCTTTTCGGAAATGCATGGGGTTCCCTTTTTTCCTCGGTGGCTTGGACACCCGGGGCCCATATCTGTACGTTGTGCCGGTCGGCAGAATGTCTGAGATTTCCCTCTGAAAACAGACTTGGGGTTACTTCTGTTTTAGGCTTTCCCCTTGGCGGCCAGGTAGGTGCACCCACACATGTGAGGTACCATTTTCATCGGGACACCTGTGGGAACGTGTGGCGGTAGGCCATGTGTTGTTGGGGGCGTGTTTCGATGGGTGCGTCGAGCGAAATGTGCGAAAAAAGCGTTTTTATCCCGACTTTTCAGAATTTGCAGGGCTGTCTGGGTAATAAAATCTGGGGCGATGTGCGCAAATCATACCTCTGCGGATTCCCACGGGTGTCCTCTTTTCGGAAATGCATGGGGTTCCCTGTTTTCCTTGGTGGCTTGGACACCCGAGGCCCATATCTGTACGTTGTGCCGGTCGGCAGAATGTCTGAGATTTCCCTCTGAAAACAGACTTGGATTTACTTGTGTTTTAGGCTTTCCCCTTGGCGGCCAGGTAGGTGCACCCACACATGTGAGGTACCGTTTTCATCGGGACACCTGTGGGAACGTGTTACGGTAGGCCATGTGTTGTTGTGGGCGTGTTTCGATGGGTGCGTCGAGCGAAATGTGCGGAAAAAGCGTTTTTTTCCCGACTTTTCAGAATTTGCAGGGCTGTCTGGGTAATAAAATCTGGGGCGATGTGCGCAAATCATACCTCTGCGGATTCCCACAGGTGTCCTCTTTTCGGAAATGCATGGGGTTCCCTGTTTTCCTTGGTGGCTTGGACACCCAAGGCCCATATCTGTACGTTGTGCCTGTCGGCAGAAAGTCTGAGATTTCGCTCTGAAAACAGACTTGTGGTTACTTGTGTTTTAGGCTTTCCCCTTGGCGGCCAGGTAGGTGCACCCACACATGTGAGGTACCGTTTTCATCGGGACACCTGTGGGAACGCGTGACGGTAGGCCATGTGTTGTTGGGGGTGTGTTTCGATGGGTGCGTCGAGCGAAATCTGTGGAAAAAGTGTTTTTGTTCCCCACATTTCAAACTTTGCAGGGCTGTCTGGGTAAAAAATTCTGGGGCGATGTGCACAAATCATACCTCTGCGGATTCCCTCGGGTGTCCTCTTTTCGGAAATGGATGGGGTTCCCTGTTTTCCTCGTTGGCTTGGACACCCGAGGCCCATATCTGTACGTTGTGCCGGTCGGCAGAATGTCTGAGATTTTGCTCTGAAAACAGACTTGGGGTTACTTGTGTTTTAGGCTTTCCCCTTGGCAACCAGGTAGGTGTACCCACACATGTGCGGTACCGTTTTCATCGGGACACCTGTGCGAACGAGTGACGGTAGGCCATGTGTTGTGGGGGCGTGTTTCGAAGGGTGCGTCGAGCGCAATCTGCGGAAAAAGTGTTTTTTTCCCACATTTCGGACTTTGCGGGGCTGTCTGGGTAAAAAATTCTGGGGCGATGTGCACAAATCATACCTCTGCGGATTCCCACAGGTGTCCTCTTTTCGGAAATGCATGGGGTTCCCTGTTTTCCTCGGTGACTTGGACACCCGAGGCCCATATCTGTACGTTGTGCCGGTCGGCAGAATGTCTGAGATTTCGCTCTGAAAACAGACTTGGGGTTACGTGTGTTTTAGGCTTTCCCCTTGGCGGCCAGGTAGGTGCACCCACACATGTGAGGTACCATTTTCATCGGGACACCTGTGGGAACGTGTGACGGTAGGCCATGTGTTTTTGGGGGCGTGTTTCAATGGGTGCTTCGAGCGAAATGTGCGGAAAAAGTGTTTTTTTCCCCACATTTCGGACTTTGCGGGGCTGTCTGGGTAATAAAATCTGGGGCGATGTGCGCATATCATACCTCTGCGGATTCCAAAGGGTGTCCTCTTTTTGGAAATGCATGGGGTTCCCTGTTTTCCTTGGTGGCTTGGACACCCGAGGCCCATATCTGTACGTTGTGCCGGTCGGCAGAATGTCTGAGATTTCGCTCTGAAAACAGACTTGGGGTTACTTGTGTTTTAGGCTTTCCCCTTGGCGGCCAGGTAGGTGCACCCACACATGAGAGGTACCGTTTTCATCGGGACACCTGTGGGAACGCGTGACGGTAGGCCACGTGTTGTTGGGGGCGTGTTTCAATGGGTGCGTCGAGCAAAATGTGCGGAAAAAGTGTTTTTTCCCCCACATTTCGGACTTTGCAGGGCTGTCTGGGTAATAAAATCTGGGGCGATGTGCGCAAATCATACCTCTGCGGATTTCCACGGGTGTCCTCTTTTCGGAAATGCATGGGGTTCCCTGTTTTCCTCGGTGACTTGGACACCCGAGGCCCATATCTGTACGTTGTGCCGGTCGGCAGAATGTCTGAGATTTCGCTCTGAAAACAGACTTGGGGTTACGTGTGTTTTAGGCTTTCCCCTTGGCGGCCAGGTAGGTGCACCCACACATGTGAGGTACCATTTTCATCGGGACACCTGTGGGAACGTGTGACGGTAGGCCATGTGTTTTTGGGGGCGTGTTTCAATGGGTGCTTCGAGCGAAATGTGCGGAAAAAGTGTTTTTTTCCCCACATTTCGGACTTTGCGGGGCTGTCTGGGTAATAAAATCTGGGGCGATGTGCGCATATCATACCTCTGCGGATTCCAAAGGGTGTCCTCTTTTTGGAAATGCATGGGGTTCCCTGTTTTCCTCGGTGGCTTGGACACCCGAGGCCCATATCTGTACGTTGTGCCGGTCGGCAGAATGTCTGAGATTTCGCTCTGAAAACAGACTTGGGGTTACTTGTGTTTTAGGCTTTCCCCTTGGCGGCCAGGTAGGTGCACCCACACATGAGAGGTACCATTTTCATCGGGACACCTGTGGGAACGCGTGACGGTAGGCCACGTGTTGTTGGGGGCGTGTTTCAATGGGTGCGTCGAGCGAAATGTGCGGAAAAAGTGTTTTTTCCCCCACATTTCGGACTTTGCAGGGCTGTCTGGGTAATAAAATCTGGGGCGATGTGCGCAAATCATACCTCTGCGGATTTCCACGGGTGTCCTCTTTTCGGAAATGCATGGGGTTCCCTGTTTTCCTCGATGGCTTGGACACCCGAGGCCCATATCTGTACGTTGTGCCGGTCGGCAGAATGTCTGAGATTTCGCTCTGAAAACAGACTTGGGGTTACTTGTGTTTTAGGATTTCCCCTTGGCGGCCAGGTAGGTGCACCCACACATGTGAGGTACCATTTTCATCGGGACACCTGTGGGAACGCGTGACGGTAGGCCATGTGTTGTTGGGGGCGTGTTTTGATGGGTTTGTCGAGCGAAATGTGCGGAAAAGTGTTTTTTTCCCGACATTTCGGACTTTGCGGGGCTGTCTGGGTAATAAATTCTGGGGCGATGTGCGCAAATCATACCTCTGCGGATTCCCACGGGTGTCCTCTTTTCGGAAATGCATGGGGTTCCCTGTTTTCCTCGGTGGCTTGGACACCCGAGGCCCATATCTGTACGTTGTGCCGGGTGGCAGAATGTCTGAGATTTCCCTCTGAAATCAGACTTGGGGTTACTTGTGTTTTAGGCTTTCCCCTTGGCGGCCAGGTAGGTGCACCCACACATGTGAGGTACCGTTTTCATCGGGACACCTGTGGGAACGTGTGATGATAGGCCATGTGTTGTTGGGGGCGTGTTTCAATGGGTGCGTCGAGCGAAATGTGCGGAAAAAGCATTTTTTTCCCGACTTTTCAGAATTTGCAGGGCTGTCTGGGTAATAAAATCTGGGGCGATGTGCGCAAATCATACCTCTGCGGATTCCCACGGGTGTCCTCTTTTTGGAAATGCATGGGGTTCCCTGTTTTCCTTGGTGGCTTGGACACCCGAGGCCCATATCTGTACTTTGTGCCGGTTGGCAGAATGTCTGAGATTTCGCTCTGAAAACAGACTTGGGGTTACTTGTGTTTTAGGCTTTCCCCTTGGCGGCCAGGTAGGTGCACCCACCCATGTGAGGTACCGTTTTCATCGGGACACCTGTGGGAACGCGTGACGGTAGGCCATGTGTTGTTGGGGGCATGTTTCGAGGGGTGTGTCGAGTGAAATGTGCGGAAAAGGCGTTTTTTTCCCGACATTTCGAAATTTGCGGGGCTGTCTGGGTAATAAAATCTGGGGGATGTGCGCAAATCACACCTCTGCGTATTCCCACGGGTGTCCTCTTTTCGGAAATGCATGGGGTTCCCTGTTTTCCTCGGTGGCTTGGACACCCGAGGCCCATATCTGTACCTTGTGCCGGTTAGCAGAATGTCTGAGATTTCGCCATGAAAACAGACTTGGGGTTACTTGTGTTTTAGGCTTTCCCCTTGGTGGCCAGGTAGGTGCACCCACACATGTGAGGTACCATTTTCATCGGGACACCTGTGGGAACGCGTGACGGTAGGCCATGTGTTGTTGGGGGCGTGTTTTGATGGGTGCGTTGAGCAAAATGTGCAGAAAAAGTGTTTTTTCCCGACATTTCGGAATTTGCGGGGCTGTCTGGGTAATAAATTCTGGGGCGATGTGCGCAAATCATACCTCTGCGGATTCCCACGGGTGTCCTCTTTTCGGAAATGCATGGGGTTCCCTGTTTTCGTCGGTGGCTTGGACACCCGAGGCCCATATCTGTACCTTGTGCCGGTTGGCAGAATGTCTGAGATTTCCCCATGAAAACAGACTTGGGGTTACTTGTGTTTTAGGCTTTCCCCTTGGCGGCCAGGTAGGTGCACCCACACATGTGAGGTACCATTTTCATCGGGACACCTTTGGGAACGCGTGACGGTAGGCCATGTGTTGTTGGGGGCGTGTTTTGATGGGTGCGTTGAGCAAAATGTGCGGAAAAAGTGTTTTTTTCCCGACATTTCAGAATTTGCGGGGCTGTCTGGGTAATAAATTCTGGGGCGATGTGCGCAAATCATACCTCTGCGGATTCCCACGGGCGTCCTCTTTTCGGAAATGCATGGGGTTCCCTGTTTTCGTCGGTGGCTTGGACACCCGAGGTCCATATCTGTACGTTGTGCCGGTCGGCAGAATGTCTGAGATTTCGCTCTGAAAACAGACTTGGGGTTACTTGTGTTTTAGGCTTTCCCCTTGGTGGCCAGGTAGGTGGACCCACACATGTGAGGTACCGTTTTCATCGGGACACCTGTGGGAACGTGTGGCGGTAGGCCATGTGTTGTTGGGGGCGTGTTGCGATGGGTGCGTCGAGGGAAATGTGCGGAAAAAGCATTATTTTCCTGACTTTTCGGAATTTGCGGGGCTGTCTGGGTAATAAAATCTGGGGCGATGTGGGCATATCATACCTCTGCGGATTCCCACGGGTGTCCTATTTTCGGAAATGCATGGGGTTCCCTGTTTTCCTTGGTGGCTTGGACACCCGAGGCCCATATCTGTACGTTGTGCCGGTCGGCAGAATGTCTGAAATTTCGCTCTGAAAACAGACTTGGGGTTACTTGTGTTTTAGGCTTTCCCCTTGGTGGCCAGGTAGGTGCACCCACACATGTGAGGTACCGTTTTCATCGGGACACCTGTTGGAACGCGTGACGGTAGGCCATGTGTTGTTGGGGGCATGTTTCGATGGGTGCGTCGAGCAAAATGTGCAGAAAAGGCGTTTTTTTCCCGACATTTCAGACTTTGCGGGGCTGTCTGGGTAATAAAATCTGGGGGGATGTGCACAAATCATACCTCTGCGGATTCCCACGGGTGTCCTCTTTTCAGAAATACATGGGTTTCCCTGTTTTCCTTGGTGGCTTGGACACCCGAGGCCCATATCTGTACGTTGTGCCGGTCGGCAGAATGTCTGAGATTTCGCCATGAAAACAGACTTGGGGTTACTTGTGTTTTAGGCTTTCCCCTTGGCGGCCAGGTAGGTGTACCCACACATGTGAGGTACCGTTTTCATTGGGACACCTGTTGGAACGCGTGACGGTAGGCCATGTGTTGTTGGGGGTGTGTTTTGATGGGTGCGTCGAGCGAAATGTGCCGAAAAAGTGTTTTTTTCCCGACATTTAGGACTTTGCGGGGCTGTCTGGGTAAAAAATTTAGGGGCGATGTGCGCAAATCATACCTCTGCGGATTCCCACGGGTGTCCTCTTTTCGGAAATGCATGGGGTTCCCTGTTTTCCTCTGTGGCTTGGACACCCGAGGGCCATATCTGTACGTTGTGCCGGTTGGCAGAATGTCTGAGATTTCGCTCTGAAAACAGACTTGGGGTTACTTGTGTTTTAGGCTTTCCCCTTGGCGGCCAGGTAGGTGCACCCACACATGTGAGGTACCGTTTTCATCGGGACACCTGTGGGAACGAGTGACGGTAGGCCATGTGTTGTTGGGGGCGTGTTTCGATGGGTGCGTCGAGCGAAATGTGCGGAAAAAGCGTTTTTTTGCCCACATTTCGGACTTTGCGGGGCTGTCTGGGTAATAAATTCTGGGGCGATGTGCGCAAATCATACCTCTACGGATTCCCATGGGTGTCCCCTTTTCAGAAATGCATGGGGTTCCCCGTTTTCCTTGGTGGCTTGGACACCCGAGGCCCATATCTGTACGTTGTGCCGGTCGGCAGAATGTCTGAGATTTCCCTCTGAAAACAGAGTTGGGGTTACTTGTGTTTTAGGCTTTCCCCTTGGTGGCCAGGTAGGTGCAACCACACATTTGAGGTACCGTTTTCATCGGGACACCTGTGGGAACGCGTGACGGTAGGCCATGTGTTGTTGGGGGCGTGTTTCGATGGGTGCGTCGAGCAAAATGTGCCTAATGGCGTTTTTTCCCCGACATTTCAGACTTTGCAGGGCTGTCTGGGTAATAAATTCTGGGGCGATGTGCGCAAATCATACCTCTGCAGATTCCCACGGGTGTCCTCTTTTTGGAAATGCATGGGGTTCCATGTTTTCCTCGGTTGCTTGGACACTCGAGGCCCAGATCTGTACTTTGTGCCGGTCGGCAGAATGTCTGAGATTTCGCTCTGAAAACAGACTTGGGGTTACTTGTGTTTTAGGCTTTCCCCTTGGCGGCCAGGTAGGTGCACCCACACATGTGAGGTACCGTTTTCATCGGGACACCTGTGGGAACGCGTGACGGTAGGCCATGTGTTGTTGGGGGCGTGTTTCAATGGGTGCGTCGAGCAAAATGTGCGGAAAAAGCATTTTTTTCCCGACATTTCGGACTTTGCAGGGCTGCCTGGGTAATAAATTCTGGGGCGATGTGCGCAAATCATACCTCTGCGTATTCCCACGGGTGTCCTCTTATCAGAAATGCATGGGGTTCCCCGTTTTCCTCGGTGGCTTGGACACCCGAGGCCCATATCTGTACGTTGTGCCGGTCGGCAGAATGTCTGAGATTTCGCTCTGAAAACAGACTTGGGGTTACTTGTGTTTTAGGCTTTCCCCTTGGCGGCCAGGTAGGTGCACCCACACATGTGAGGTGCCGTTTTCATCGGGACACCTGTGGGAACGTGTGACGGTAGGCCATGTGTTGTTGGGGGCGTGTTTCGATGGGTGTGTCGAGCGAAATGTGCGGAAAAAGCATTTTTTTCCCCACATTTCAGACTTTGCGGGGCTGTCTGGGTAATAAAATCTGTGGCGATGTGCGCAAATCATACCTCTGCAGATTCCCACGGGTGTCCTCTTTTCGGAAATGCATGGGGTTCCCTGTTTTCTTTGGTGTCTTGGACACCCGAGGCCCATATCTGTACGTTGTGCCGGTCGGCAGAATGTCTGAGATTTCGCTCTGAAACCAGACTTGGGGTTACTTGTGTTTTAGGCTTTCCCCTTGGCGGCCAGGTAGGTGCACCCACAAATGTGGGGTACCGTTTTCATAGGGACACCTGTGGGAACACGGGACGGTAGGCCATGTGTTGTGTTTGTGTGGTTTTCATAACATTTTGACCCATTTGCTGGTGCCCTTTGTCTCACAACCCTTTCTTTTCCCAAATGTGACCTACATTTAGTCGCTGCTTTAGCCACCATACACTTTTGTAACCTGCACAAGTCACCTACCCTTGAAAAGGTCTGCCTGTGCTCTTTCAAAAAATGTATGGCTGCCATTCCTCACCACATTGGTTTTCCCAATTTACACATGCAAAGTGCGTATGGTCAGGCCGTGAGCGTAAAACTCCTGTGTACCATGGCTCAGTGTTTGGCTTGTGGTATTGCTTGTTTTGTAAAAATACTAAAAAAATGGTTTGCTCTCCTAACTGCAAGAGTCGGGGGAATGTAGCGGAGCATTGCTTTTCTCAAAATTCATAGAAGCCATTGCCGTACCAAGCCAACCATATCCAACACATACCTTTTTTTCAGTCATTTTCCCGTTTTTCCCCCATTCGATGGCAGTTTCCCCTACCTAGTTGTTGCCTGACCTATGCAAATCACCCCTTCCTAAACTTGGAATTTTGTCTACTTTTCAGAAATATATGCCTTTCTGTCCTCCAATTTGTTTTTCCTGCCCTTTTCTTCCATTCCGTCCATGCATGTCCAATTGGCAAAAATGGCAAAAATCACCTACCTCTCACAAAACGGTTGATAACCACATCAAAATAATTGTTTTCCATTTCCACTCAACCTGTTCCTGAAAGCCACGAAATGGGGGAACTCAGCACAGCAAACCATTTGTTCCTAGCTCTTACAAGGAAAAAACCACAGGCTTCTTTGTACATCATTTTATTGGCATTTTTTGAAAAAACCCAAAATGTTTGCACTTTTTCCTTATTTTCTCTCACCCCCCTACAGCAACCTGGGATTCCTGGGTGGCGTTACGACCGGCTACATGTGGGAAAAAAAGGAGCCAAATTTGGCTGAGATATCTCATGTAACAAAAAAGTTACAAGCCATTGAATGGCCACATACCAAAATCACCAAAAAATGCCCTGGCACTGGGGAGAAATACCCATGGCACTTAAAGGGTTAAAAACCGAGTTCTGGCAGAAAATAACATCCGATAGACTTATTTAAGATAAGTAAACCGGTGGTATGTTAGAGATTAAGAAGGAAATGTATCAATCTCCAACAATGGGAAGAATCCCATAGGGTTATATTCGGGGTCGAACATAACAAGTAGTTTCCACTGCCACCAGCCAAAACTCGACGAGGGGGGACGGGACAGTGGCCCCTCGAATAACAGACCCAGAAGTAATCGAATTACCCCTACTGGTACGTCCACAAAAGGATGGTTTGTACTAGTTCTGTTAGTAAATTTAGGTCTAGTAAAGCCAATGGTGACTTTACATGCCCGGGGAGACAGTAGTCAGTCCTCGGTATGGAGTCTATGATGGAGGTCCGCTAGGACGCCCCAGTGCTATGGCACGGAGGGTGCAGTGTAACACACATAGCAAAACATATCAGACCCTATGGAGTAAAAGACCCCATAGCCCATAGAACACATTGACATTCAAAGGAATTACACACATTCATGTCCAAGAGTGGGAGAAAAAGAGGCTCACTCTTGGTAGGATGGAAAAAACAAACTCCAGAAATCCAGCAAAGCTGCTGGGGGACTCACTAGGTTAGGAAATTCAGCCCAAACAGAGAATTCTCCCTAACAGCCGATTTGCAAAAATCAGATCTCTGTGGATTCCCACGGGTGTCCTCTTTTCGGAAATGCATCGGGTTCCCTGTTTTCCTTGGTGCCTTGGACACCCGAGGCCCATATCTGTACGTTGTGCTTGTCTGGGGAAAGTGTCAAATTCAGGTGTCGAAACAGACTTGGGGTTACCTGTGTTTTAGGATTTCCGCTTGGTGGCCAGGTAGGTGCACCCACACATGAAGGTACCGTTTTCATCGGGACACCTGTGGGAACGCAGGACGGTAGTGTCTGTGTTGTTGGCGGCGTATTTCGATGGGTGCGCCGAGTGAAATTTGCGGAAAATGCATTTTCTTTCTCACATTTCGGAATTTGCGGGGGTGTCTGGGTAATACATTCTGGGCCAATTTGAGCTAATCATACCTCTGCAGATTCCCACGGATGTCTTCTTTTTGGAAATGCATGGGGTTCCATGTTTTCCTTGGTGGCTTGGACACCTGAGGCCCATATCTGTGTGTTGTGCTTGTCTGGAGAAAGTGTCAAATTCAAGTGTCGAAACAGACTTGGGGTTACCTGTGTTTTAGGCTTTCCCCTTGGCGCCCAGGTAGATGCATCCACACATGTGAGGTACCGTTTTCATCGGGACACCTCTTGGAATTTGGGACGGTAGGCCATGTCTTGTTGGCGGTGTGTTTAGATGGGAGCGTAGAGTGAAATGTGCGGAAAATGCGTATTTTTTCCAACATTTCAGACTTTGCGGGGTGTCTGGGTAATAAATTCTGGGCCAATTTGCGCAAATCATACCTCTACGGATTCTCACGGGTGTCCTCTTTTTGGAAATGCATGGGGTTCCCTGTTTTCCTTGGTGGCTTGGACACCCGATGCCCATATCTGTATGTGTGCTTGTCTGGAGAAAGTGTCAAATTCAGGTGTCGAAACAGACTTGGGGTTACCTGTGTTTTAGGCTTTCCCCTTGGTGCCCAGGTAGGTGCGCCCACACATGTGATGTACCGTTTTCATCAGTACCCTGGTGGGAACATGGGACGGAAGGCCATGTGTTGTTGGCGGTGTGTTTCGATGGATGCGCCAAGTGAAATTTGCGGAAAATGCGTTTTTTTCCCCACATTTAGGATTTTGCGGGGGTGTCTGGGTAATAAATTCTGGGCCGATTTGCGCAAAACATACCTCTGCGGATTCCCACGGATGTCCTCTTTTCGGAAATGCATGGGGTTCCCTGTTTTCCTTGGTGGCTTGAACACCCAAGGCCCATATCTGTATGTTGTGCTTGTCTGGAGAAAGTGTCAACTTCAGGTGTCGAAACAGACTTGCGGTTACCTGTGTTTTAGGCTTTCCGCTTGGTGCCCAGGTAGGTGCATCCACACATGTGAGGTACCGTTTTCATCGGGACACCTGTGGGAACGCAGGGCAGTAGTGCATCTGTTGTTGGCGGAATGTTTTGATGGGTGCGCAGAGTGAAATGTACGGAAAATGCATTTTTTTTTCACATTTCGGAATTTGTGGGGGTGTCTGGCTAATAAATTCTGGGCCGATTTGCGCAAATTAACCTCTGCGGATTCCCACGGGTGTCCGCTTTTCGGAAATGCATGGGATTCCCTGTTTTCCTTGGTGGCTTGTACAACCGAGGCCCATATCTGTATGTTGTGATTGTCTGGAAAAAGTGTCAAATTCAGGTGTCGAAGCAGACTTGGGGTTACCTATGTTTTAGGTTTTCCCCTTGGCTCAAAGGTAGGTGCACCCACACATGTGAGGTACCGTTTTCATCAGTACACTGGTGGAAATGTGGGACGGTAGGCCATGTGTTGTGGCAGTGTGTTTCGATGGGTGCGCCGAGTAAAATTTGCGGAAAATGCGTTTTTTTCCCCCACATTTCGGAATTTGTGGGGGTGTCTGGCTAATAAATTCTGGGCCGATTTGCGCAAATCAACCTCTGCGGATTCCCACGGGTGTCCTCTTTTTGGAAATGCATGGGGTTCCCTGTTTTCCTTGGTGGCTTGGACACCCGATGCCCATATCTGTATGTGTGCTTGTCTGGAGAAAGTGTCAAATTCAGATGTCGAAACAGACTTGGGGTTACCTGTGTTTTAGGCTTTCCCCTTGGTGCCCAGGTAGGTGCACCCACACATGTGAGGTACCATTTTCATCAGTACACTGGTGGGATCGTGGGATGGAAGGCCATGTGTTGTTGGTGGTGTGTTTCGATGAGTGCGCCAAGTCAAATTTGCGGAAAATGCATTTTATCCTCACATTTCGGACTTTGCGGGGGTGTCTGGGTAATAAATTCTGGGCTGATTTCCGCAAATCATACCTCTGCGGATTCCCACAGATGTCCTCTTTTTGGAAATGCATGGGTTTGCCTGTTTTCCTTGGTGGCTTGGACACCCGAGTCCCATATCTGTCTGTTGTGCTTGTCTGGAGAAAGTGTCAAATTCAGGTGTCGAAACAGACTTGGGGTTACCTGTATTTTAGGCTTTCTCCTTGGCGCCCAGGTAGGTGCACCCACACATGTGAGGTACCATTTTCATCGGGACACCTGTGGGAATATGGGACGGTAGGCCATGTGTTGTTGGCCACATGTTTCGATGGGTGCGCAGAGTGAAATGTGCGAAAAATGCATTTTTTTTTCACATTTCGGACTTTGTGGGGGTGTCTGGCTAATAAATTCTGGGCCGATTTGCGCAAACCATACCTCTGTGGATTCCGACGGGTGTCCTCTTTTCGGAAATGCATGGGGTTCCCTGTTTTCCTTGGTGGCTTGGACACCCGAGGCCCATATCTGTATGTTGTGCTTGTCTGGAGAAAGTTTCAAATTCAGGTGTCGAAACAGACTTGGGGTTACCTGTGTTTTAGGCTTTCTCCTTGGCGCCCAGGTAGGTGCACCCACAAATGTGAGGTATCATTTTCATCAGGACACCTGTGGGAATGTGGGACGGTAGGCCATGTGTTGTTGGCGGCATGTTTCGATGGGTGCGCCGAGTGAAATGTGCGGAAAATGCATTTTTTTCGCACATTTCAGACTTTGTGGGGGTGTCTGGGTAATACATTCTTGGCTGATTTGAGCTAATCATACCTCTGCGGATTCCCACGGGTGTCCTATTTTTGGAAATGCATGGGGTTCCCTGTTTTCCTTGGTGCCTTGGACACCCGAGGCCATTGTATGTATGATGTGAGAGTGTGCAATTCAGGTGTGAAAACAGACTTTATGGTTACTTGTGTTTTCGGCTTTGCCCTTGGCACCCAGGTAGGTGCACCCACAAATGTGAGGTATTGTTTTCATCGGGACACCTGCGGGAATGCGGGAAAGTAGACCATGTGTTGTTGGTGCCGTGTTTCAATTGGTGCGCCGAATAAGATGTGCGGAAAATGTGTTTTTTTCCCACATTTCAGACTTTGCAGGGGTGTTTGTGTAATATATTCTGGGCCGATTTTCGCAAATCTTACCTCTGCGGATTCCCACGGGTGTCCTCTTTTCAGAAATGCATGGGGTTCCCCGTTTTCCTTGGTGGCTAGGACACCCGAGGCCCATATCTGTATGATGTGAGAGTGTGCAATTCAGGTGTGAAAACAGACTTGGGGTTACTTGTGTTTTAGGCTTTCCCCTTGGCGCCCAGGATGGTGCACCCACACATGTGAGCTACTGTTTTCATCAGGACACCTGTGGGAACGCGGGACGATTGGCCATGTGTTGTTGGCAGCGTGTTTCGATGGGTGCGCCGAGTGAAATGTGCAGAAAATGAATTTTTTCCCCAACATTTTGGACTTTGTGGGGTTGTCTGGCTAATAGATTCTGGGCCGATTTGCGCAACTCATACCTCTGCGAATTCCCACGGGTGTCCTCTTTTCAGAAATGCAATGGGTTCCCTGTTTTCCTTGGTGGCTTGTACAGCCGAGGCCCATATCTGTATGTTGTGCTTGTCTGGAGAAAGTGTCAAATTCAGGTGTCGAAACAGACTTGGGGTTACCTATGTTGTAGGCTTTCCCCTTGGCGCCCAGGTAGATGCATCCACACATGTGAGGTACCGTTTTCATCGGGACACCTGTGGGAACGCGGGACGGTAGGCCATGTCTTGTTGGCAGTTTGTTTAGATGGGAGCGTAGAGTGAAATGTGCGGAAATGCGTATTTCTTCCCACATTTCAGACTTTACGGGGTGTCTTGGTAATAAATTCTGGGCCAATTTGCGCAAATCATACCTCTGCGGATTCTCACGGGTGTCCTCTTTTTTGAAATGCATGGGGTTCCCTGTTTTCCTTGGTGGCTTGGACACCCGATGCCCATATCTGTATGTGTGCTTGTCTGGAGAAAGTGTCCAATTCAGGTGTCGAAACAGACTTGGGGTTACCTGTGTTTTAGGCTTTCCCCTTGGTGCCCAGGTAGGTGCACCCACACATGTGAGGTACCATTTTCATCAGTACACTGGTGGGAACGTGGGACGGAAGGCCATGTGTTGTTGGTGGTGTGTTTCGATGGGTGCGCCGAGTGAAATTTGCGGAAAATGCGTTTTATCCCGACATTTCGGACTTTGCGGGGGTGTTTGGGTAATAAATTCTCGGTCGATTTGCGCAAATCATACCTCTGCAGATTCCCACGGATGTCCTCTTTTTGGAAATGCATGGGGTTCCCTGTTTTCCTTGGTGGCTTGGACACCCGAGGCCCATATCTGTAGGTTGTGCTTGTCTGGAGAAAGTTTCAAATTCAGGTGTCGAAACAGACTTGGGTTTACCTGTGTTTTAGGCTTTCTCCTTGGCGCCCAGGTAGGTGCACCCACAAATGTGAGGTATCATTTTCAACGGGACACCTGTGGGAATGTGGGACGGTAGGCCATGTGTTGTTGGCGGCATGTTTCGATGGGTGCGCCGAGTGAAATGTGCGGAAAATGCATTCTTTTCTCTCATTTCGGACTTTGTGGGGGTGTCTGGGTAATACATTCTGGGCTGATTTGAGCTAATCATACCTCTGCGGATTCCCACAGGTGTCCTCTTTTTGGAAATGCATGGGGTTCCCTGTTTTCCTTGGTGCCTTGGACACCCGAGGCCAATATATGTATGATGTGAGAGTGTGCAATTCAGGTGTGAAAACAGACTTTTTGGTTACTTGTGTTTTAGGCTTTCCCCCTGGCGCCCTGGTAGGTGCACCCACAAATGTGAGGTATTGTTTTCATCGGGACACCTGCGGAAATGCAGGTCAGTAGGCCATGTGTTGTTGGCGCCGTGTTTCAATTGGTGCGCCGAGTAAGATATGCGGAAAATGTGTTTTTTTCCCACATTTCAGACTTTGCAGGGGTGTCTGTGTAATACATTCTGGGCCGATTTTCGCAAATCCTACCTCTGCGGATTTCCACGGGTGTCCTCTTTTCGGAAATGCATGGGGTTCTCCGTTTTCCTTGGTGGCTTGGACACCCGAGGCCCATATCTGTATGATGTAAGAGTGTGCAATTCAGGTGTGAAAACAGACTTGGGGTTACTTGTGTTTTAGGCTTTTCCCTTGGCGCCCAGGTTGGTGCACCCACACATGTGAGGTACCGTTTTCATCAGGACACCTGTGGAAACGCGTGACGATTGGCCATGTGTTGTTGGCGGCGTGTATCGATGGGTGCGCCGAGTGAAATGTGCAGAAAATGAATTTTTTCCCCAACATTTCGGACTTTGTGGGGGTGTCTGGCTAATAAATTCTGGGCCGATTTGCGCAAATCATACCTCTGCGGATTCCCACGAGTGTCCTCTTTTCGGAAATGCATGGGGTTCCCTTTTTCCTTGGTGGCTTGTACACCCGAGGCCCATATCTGTATGTTGTGCTTGTCTGGAGAAAGTGTCAAATTCAGGTGTCGAAACAGACTTGGGGTTACCTGTGTTTTAGGCTTTCCCCTTGGCGCCCAGGTAAATGCATCCACACATGTGAGGTATCATTTTCATCGGGGCACCTGTGGGAACGCGGGACAGTAGGCCATGTCTTGTTGGCAGTGTGTTTAGATGGGAGCGTAGAGTGAAATGTGCGGAAATGCGTATTTATTCCCACATTTCAGACTTTGGGGGGTGTCTTGGTAATAAATTCTGGGCCAATTTGCCAAATCATACCTCTGCGGATTCTCACGGGTGTCCTCTTTTCGGAAATGCATGGGGTTCCCTGTTTTCCTTGGTGGCTTGGACACCCGAGGCCCATATCTGTATGTTGTGCTTGTCTGGAGAAAGTGTCAAATTCAGGTGTCGAAACAGACTTGGGGTTACCTGTGTTTTAGGTTTTCCCCTTGGTGCCCAGGTAGGTGCACCCACACATATGAGGTACCATTTTCATCAGAACACTGGCGGGAACATGGGACGGTAGGCCATGTGTTGTTGGCAGTGTGTTTCGATGGGTGCTCCGAGTGAAATTTGCGGAAAATGCGTTTTTTCCTCCACATTTCAGAACTTGCGAGGGTGTCTGGGTAATAAATCCTGGGCCGATTCGCGCACATCATACCTCTGCGGATTCCCAAGGGTGTCTTGTTTTCGGAAATGCATGTGGTTCCCTGTTTTCCTTGGTGGCTTGGACACCCGAGTCCCATAGCTGTATGTTGTGCTTGTCTGGAGAAAGTGTCAAAATCAGGTATCGAAACAGACTTGGGGTTACCTGTGTTTTAGACTTTCCACTTGGCGCCCAGGTAGGTGCATGTCCCACACATGTGTGGTAACATTTTCATTGGGACACCTTTGGGAACGTGGGAAGGTAGGCCATGTGTTGTTGGTGCCGTGTTTTGATGGGTGCGCCGAATGAAATGTGCGGAAAATGTGTTTTTTTCCCCACATTTCGGGAATTTGCGTTGGAGTCTGGGTAATAAATTCTGGGCCGATTTGCACAAACCATACCTCTGCGGATTCCCATGGGTGTCCACTTTTCGGAAATGCATGGGGTTCCCTGTTTTCCTTGGTGGCTTAGACACCCAAGGCTCATATCTGTATGTTGTGCTTGTCCGGAGAAAGTGTCAAAATCAGGTATCGAAATTCCAAGATGGCGGCCGAGCCGGGCAGACGTGCGTGAGCGTAGCTCCGTCCCCCGGCCCGGGCCGCAACAAATAAGCACCTCACTTCGAGCACCCACCGAGCCTCTGAAAAGCGTCTTCCCCCAGACAGGGAGGAAAAGGAAATAATCTCCCTCGACGAGCGCCGGAGGCAGAACGAGAGCGAGTGCCGGACCAGACCCGCCCCTCCACACTACGAAGCCGGGAGTCGCGCTGAGACCCCGGGCCCGACGCCAGCAGTGAGCAGCAGATCGGGCGGATCGAGGGAAGCCCAAGCCCGAGGAAAGAAGCCGCAAGAAGAACGGGACCAGACGGAGAGAACCGCCCCCGCTCCGAGCGCGAAGCGGTCTCCGGAAAGAAAACGGGAAGCCCGAAGCCGGAAAAAGATTGTCGGCAGGCCCGCAGAAGCAACAACGGATGAAAGGTACGAGGCGGGGGGAAGGACGGAGGGCAAGCGGGAAGGAGACATCCCCACAGTAGATTTTGGCGGTGAGGGCCCCCCCCCCCTCCAGACGACCCGAGCGGAAGAAAAAGAAAGCGCACCCCCCCTCAAACAGGAAGCGGACATTTAACCCTGCGCCACAACAGGTCTGAGGGGGTCGGGGGCTGGGGGTCTCCGGAACATCAGCAGACCCGTCCTCTCCGAGCACTAAAACAGCATTCGGGGTACCCCAGGGGTGGGGAAACGACCTGGCCAGCGACAAGCAGCACAAGGAGGACCATATAGAAAGAGGAGCCTAACTCAGCAAGGAACTTAAAACTGGGAATCGAAGCAGGACTCACGGGGGTAACACGCAAAGTCCTAAGCATACCACAAACACAGATCCCCAGTAAATGAACATGCGATAAGGGAACCAAGAGGAGGACCGAAAGCCCCAGAAGTGAACCGTAAACCCAACAAAGATCCTCAAAAGAGACAACGTATCAACCCAAAATCAAGAGACCTCAGAAACTAGCCAAAACCCTGTCAAATCCGAAGAGAGGACTTTGATAAGAAACCCAAGCGAAGAGGCCCAAACACATGTCAAAAATCAAAACGAAGAGTGGGTCACAATCAACGGGGGCGGAGAAAGGTGGACCCAGGCAAGACCAAGACCTGACCCAAATCTGGGGACTAGGGAACAAGAACCCCAAGAGCTTGAACAAACAGAAAAACAAAGGAGGCGACCCTCCAGAACAGATAGAAAAGGCAGACATGGCCTCAAGGGACGATATGAAATCCTGGTTCAAGGAACTTCAGGACCAGTTCATCGCATCTACCCAGGCGCAATTTGACAATATGAAAGGCGAAATGAAACAAGCAATACAAGAATTAAAAAAAGACATAAAAGACCTCGGAGAGAGAACAGACAATTTAGAAAGGACGGTCCAAAACATAGACGAGGAAGCACTACAACAAGCGGAAGCACAAGACAGACTCGCACGCTTGGCGCTGGAGCTGGAATCCCAGTGCGAGGATTTGGAGAACAGATCGAGAAGATCGAACATCAGAATTAAAAATATGGTGGAAACAGTTGAAGACAAAGACCTCCGTACGGCAGCACAACAAGTGTTCCAAGAAATCTTACAGGAGGGAACCGAGGAAGACATCCAAATCGACAGAATACACAGAGTTGGTCCCCGCAGAACAGGAGAGCCCGGATCTCGCCCAAGAGACGTACTAGTGGCCATGACTAGATATACTCAAAAAGAACAAATCCTAAGGAAGGCCAGAACTACGGGGCAAATAAGAATGAACGGAAAAGAAATTCAGCTTTACCAAGATCTCGCCCAATCAACGCTTAGAAAAAGAAGAGAAATGAGTCAGATAACGAAAATCCTCTCGGAAAAACAAATTCGATATAAATGGACTTTCCCATTCGGTCTCCTATTCTCATGGGAAGACAGACAACACCGAATAACAACCTGCGAAGAAGGCCTTAAGATACTGGGAGACCAGGAATCTGAGAAGCAGAACGATAGTGAACCCCGAAGACAAAGGAGACAACCGAAGGGGTGGCAAACGGAGAAAAGGAAAACGAGACTCCAATCCCGGAAACCAGAAGATCGCTAAGTCTCCAGAAACACCCTACACGAGACGGGCGCAACAAGAGGGGAAGGCGATAACCAAACGGACGAGAGAGCCAGGACAGAGGGTGATCTGGAGCGCGGCTGAGCCGGGGGCCAGCCATGGAATCCACAACACAAGCAGGGTTTAGGACTCCCTGCGAACCGTTACCCCTGAGAAGTTAGAGGGCATGGAGCAAAGGCACCACGCCGGAGCAACCATAGGGCCCAGAGCCCTCCTCAGGGACAAAGTTGGGGGGAAGAGGGAGGGAGAGGGGAGGAGGGATGGGGGGAAAGGGGAAGGGAAAGTTCGAAGGGGGAGAAACTCCAACACCGGTATTAACACACACAACACAGTCCCACGAGGCGGAAACAAAACGAAACTACAGACAGATCTAAAGGAATGGGGCTGAAAATTCTAACGTACAATGTTAGAGGTCTGAACTCACCAGTGAAACGCAAGAAAATAGAACACTTTCTACACAAAGACAAATACGACATAATATCGCTCCAAGAAACGCATATACAAAAAAAAAGGAGAGGACAGTTCAAGTTAAAAGGCTACAACGTAATCCTACAATCAAACGATGAAGAGAAAAAGAAAGGAGTACTTCTTGCTTTCGCAAACCACCTACAAGTTAAAGTAAAAGAGACGCAAACAGACAAGGAAGGGCGCTATGTATTCGCAAAGGCCCAGATTGACAACCGTCAACTAACTATAGCCACCTTGTACGCGCCTAACTCAGGTCAAGAGGGATTCATCAAAGATACAATAAACAAATTAGAATCCTTCGCGGAGGGGGAAATAGTCCTGACCGGAGACTTCAACTTGGCATGGAACAACACGGAAGACCGATCAAACCCTAAAGGCAACCAGCAGGGGTCCCCCACGCCGGCGCTGAAGAAAGCAATGCACAACTTAGCCCTTGAGGACGTCTGGAGAAGACTCAAAGGAACGACAAAAGGATACACTTACCACTCGCATGTACATGACTCAAACTCCAGAATAGATTACATATGGGCAACAGGGACCCTAGTGGGGGAAATACAGGACATCGAAAAAGGCCATATCTCACTCTCAGACCATGCCCCGGTGTGGATCACAATCCCAAAATTCATGAAAAAATCGAACCTATGGAGATGGACCCTCCCCAGAGAGGTGATACAAGATCCAGTGGCAAAAGAATCCATCAGAGAAAGAATTGAGGAATACTTCGAGGACAATACTTCCCCGGAAATCTCCCCAAGCACAACATGGGAAGCCTTCAAAGCGGTTACGAGGGGGCACTTTATAGCTCTAAAAGCGCAAAGAGATAGGATCACACACAAATGGGAAGAAGAACTGGAAATAAAACTGGAAGAGACAAGAGAACAAATGACAAAAAACTCCTCCAGAAAGATCAAGAGAGCATATAGACACATACAGAGTCAATTAGACCTGATTAGAACAAAAAGAGCAGAAACACAGCTGCTGCACACGAAACACTGGTACGCAATGAAATCGAATAAAGCAGACAAATTGCTGGCGAGACAACTGAAGGGCAGAAAACAGGAACAGACAGTACAATCCATAAAAGATGAACAAGGAACAATGAAAACTCAGACAAAATACATTAAAGAAATTTTCCGGAACTACTACCAGAACCTATATTCCTCCCAACACCCGAAGGAGCAAGATCAGGAGGCCTTCCTCAGAGGCATCACCCTACCAACAGTTTCCCTGTCAGAAAAAGAAGCCCTGGAT
Source organism: Ambystoma mexicanum (assembly GCF_040938575.1). NCBI lineage: Eukaryota > Metazoa > Chordata > Amphibia > Caudata > Ambystomatidae > Ambystoma > Ambystoma mexicanum. The sequence continues at coordinate 316,947,837 of NC_090936.1, forward strand.
GCGCCAATAACACCAGAAGAGGTGAGGAAGGCAATTAGAGACCTGCCAAAAAACAAAGCCCCGGGTCCGGACGGATTCACAGCAACCTTCTACAAAACATACGCGGAAACGCTGATTCCACATCTGACCACGCTATTTAATACCTTCAGGACACAGAATAACATCACCCCATCGATGAACGAAGCAAAGATTCTAGTCTTCCATAAAAAGGGGAAAGACCCAGTAAACCCGAGCTCATACCGCCCAATAGCCCTAATCAACGTAGACGCCAAACTTTATACGAAGGCTCTAGCGAACCGACTGGCGCCACTACTCCCCAAATGAATCCACCAGGAACAAGCGGGATTCATTCCCACCAGAAAAACCCACGATAACATAAGAAGAATAATACACCTCATCGAAAAGGCAGGCATCGTGAAACTCCCATCAGCAATAGTATCGTTGGATGCAGAGAAAGCATTCGATCGGGTCGAATGGACAATGCTTTTTGCGACCATCAAAAAAATGGGAATGGGGAACGACTTTATCAACATGATCAAAGCCATCTACAACGCACCGACCGCCAGGATAGCAGTCAACCGAGAACTATCGAATCCTATCAGAATAGGAAGGGGCACCAAACAGGGATGCCCCTTGTCGCCCCTACTCTATGCAATCTTTCTTGAACCCCTATTGGAAAAGATCAGAGTGACGCCAGAAATAAAGTGGATAGAAATGGGCGGACAAACACACAAAACAGCCGCCTACGCCGACGACATGATGATGACCATCACAGACCCGAGCAGATCGCTTCCACACCTGATCCAGCTAATAGATGATTACGGGGAAATATCGGGCCTGAAAATTAACAAGCAGAAATCGTCGGTAATGACAATGGCCGGAAACAAGGATGAGATCCACAGGATAACGAAAGAGCTACGCCTCCAGACGTCAGAGGAAGGAGTAACATACTTAGGAGTGACCCTCACACCAAAAATAAGAGATCTATACACAGGGAACTACACGAAGCTTATGGAACAAGTCGTCTCAGACCTGAGCGGATGGAACCCCCTGAAGGTGTCCTGGTGGGGCAGGTTAACGGTTATAAAGATGACGATCTTACCTAGATTGCTCTACTACTTCCAAGCACTCCCCATAAAGGTCCCAACATCTTTCTTTAAATCACTCACAAAAACAATTACCAAATATATATGGCAAAACAAGACACCGAGAATTTCACACCAGGCACTTACCGCACAAAAATCAGACGGGGGGATGGCACTTCCCCACTTCAGGAAGTACTATGAGGCGGCACAACTGTGGGTACTACATGAATGGATCACGGATACGTCAGATAAGTGGTGGATGGCACAGGATCGAGCGGTGGCGAGATCTAACCTGCGTCACCTGTTGTGGAAGAGACCAGCACACAGACATCATAACATTGATATAAGTGAAGTTATGAGCACCACTATGGAAATCTGGGACAGAGCCACCAAAAGAGAAACCCTAACGATAGACCCGGCCCCGTTCATCCCAATTTTAGACAATCCAGACTTCCCCCCAGGGGTAGAAAAAGGCGCATTCCAGAAATGGAGGGACTCAGAGTGTACGAAAGTGGGCGACATGTTTGAAAAAGGGCAGATAAGATCATTTACAGACTGCCAGGACTTACTAGCCCTCACGGAGAAGGACAGGTTTCAGTATGAGCAAATTCATCACTGGCTCACATCCCCAAGAATTATGAAGGCGCTGACAAGGGACCTAACCCCCTTTGAGACCTATATACTAACCCAAACGGGAGAAAAGAAATTCGTCTCATCTCTTTACAAATTCATCAATGTCCAAGAAGAAAACATCACATGGTACTACATGAAAAAATGGGAAATCACGTTAGGGAAACAAATCCCGAGCACGCAATGGACGTACCTGTGGCACATCATTCCCAAGTGGACGCGAGCAATTCAAACAAAGGAAGCATGGATCAAGGTGATGATCCAATGGCATCACACTCCGGAAAGGCTACACAAAATGTTCCCGACAACCCAAGATAGCTGCTGGAGGGGATGTGACACAGTGGGCACCTGGAGGCATATCTGGTGGGACTGTCGGGAACTACAACAATTCTGGACGGAAGTGAAAGACAAGATGCAGGAAATGTTCATGGGAACGGACAACCTAGAAGAAGAAGTTTGGATGTGCGGAATGTGGGATCCCAAAGATAGAACTCTAAACAAGACACAAAAACGAAACTTTATGGGGTTCCTCATAGCGGCCTGGTTGGCAATAGCACAAAAATGGAAACAAAAGACCCCCCCAACGACGCAAGAATGGCTCCACAGGATATGGACATATGTAACGATGGAAAGAATAACGTATAACCTACAAGGGAACAGACAGCGATTCGCTACAGACTGGGGACACACCATAGAATACCTGCAAAGTGATTACATGCTCCAATGGTGCCCACATAACATTCGTATCTTAGATATGTTCACAAGCTAAGCCCGAAGCAAACATGGGACAGTAGGAACTGCAGAGAAACCAATACCGGTGGGGAGGGAGGGGGGCGGGAAGGGGAAGTTGGGGACAATGTTGTGTCCCGATGTTAATGCCTAAGAAATGTCAATAAAAAATCCATTATAAAAAAAATCAGGTATCGAAACAGACTTGGGGTTACCTGTGTTTTAGGCTTTCCCCTTGGTGCCCAGGTAGGTGCACCCACACATGTGAGGTACCGTTTTCATCGAGACACCTGTGGGAACGCGGGACGGTAGGCCATGTCTTGTTGGCGGTGTGTTTCGATGGGGGCGCAGAGTGAAATGTGCAGAAAATGCATTTTTTTCCCACATTTCGGACTTTGTGGGGGTGTCTGGGTAATAAATTCTGGGCCGATTTGCGCAAATCATACCTCTGCAGATTCCCACGGGTGTCCTATTTTCAGAAATGCATGGGGTTCCCTGTTTTCCTTGGTGTCTTGTACACCCGAGGCCCATATCTGTATGTTGTGCTTGTCTGGAGAAAGTGTCAAATTCAGGTGGCGAAACAGACTTGGGGTTACCTGTGTTTTAGGCTTTCCCCTTGGCGCCCCGGTAGGTGCACCACCCACACATGTGAGGTACATTTTCATCGGGACACCTGTAGGAACGTGGGATGGTAGGCCATGTGTTGTTCGCACCGTGTTTCCAGGGTTGCGCCGAATGAAATGTGCGGAAAATGCATTTTTTCCCCACATTTCAGACTTTGCGAGGGTGTCTGGGTAATAAATCCTGGGCCGATTCGCGCACATCATACCTCTGCGGATTCCCAAGGGTGTCTTGTTTTCCTAAATGCATGGCGTTCCCTGTTTTCCTTGGTGGCTTGGACACCTGAGTCCCATATCTGTATGTTGTGCTTGTCTGGAGAGTCAAATTCAGGTGTCGAAACAGACTTGGGGTAATCTGTGTTTTAGGCTTTCCCCTTGGCACCCAGGTAGGTGCATGTCCCACACATGTGTGGTACCATTTTCATCGGGACACCTGTGGGAACGTGGGAAGGTAGGCCATTTGTTGTTGGTGCCGTGTTTTGATGGGTGCGCCGAATGAAATGTGCGGAAAATGCGTTTTTTTCCCCACATTTCGGGAATTTGCGTGGGAGTCTGGGTAATAAATTCTGGGCCGATTTGCACAAACCATACCTCTGTGGATTCCCTCGGGTGTCCACTTTTCAGAAATGCATGGGGTTCCCTGTTTTCCTTGGTGGCTTGGACGCCCATATCTGTATGTTGTGCTTGTCTGGAGAAAGTGTCAAATTCAGGTGTCGAAACAAACTTGGGGTTACCTTTGTTTTAGGCTTTCCCCTTGGTGCCCAGGTAGGTGCACCCACACATGTGAGGTACCATTTTCATTGGGACAACAGTGGGAACGTGCGACCGTAGGCCATGTCTTGTTGCCGGTATGTTTCGATGGGTGCGCCGAGTAAAATGTGCAGAAAATGCGTTTTTTTCCCACACATTTCGGATTTTGCTCGGGTGTCTTGGTAAGAAATTCTGGGCCGATTTGCGCAAATCATAACTCTGCAGATTCCCACGGATGTCCTCTTTTTGGAAATGCATGGGGTTCCCTGTTTTCCTTGGTGGCTTGGACACCCGACGCCCATATCTGTATGTTGTGCTTGTCTGGAGAAAGTGTCAAATTCAGGTTCGAAACAGACTTGGGGTTATCTTTGTTTTAGGCTTTTCCCTTGGTGCCCAGGTAGGTGCACCCACACATGTGAGGTACCGTTTTCATCAGTACACTGGTGGGAACGTGGGACAGTAGGCCATGTGTTGTTGGCGGTGTGTTTCTATGGATGCGCGGAGTGAAATTTGCGGAAATTTTTTTTTTTTTCCACATTTCGGAATTTGTGGGTGTGTCTGGGTAATAAATTCTGAACCGATTTGCACAAATCATACCTCTGCGGATTCTCACAGGTGTCCTCTTTTGGGAAATGCATAGGGTGTTTCCTTGGTGGCTTGGACACCCGATGCCCATATCTGTATGTTGTGCTTGTCTGGAGAAAGTGTCAAATTCAGGTGTCGAAACAGACTTGGGGTTACCTGTGTTTTAGGCTTTCCCCTTGGCGCCCCGGTAGGTGCACCACCCACACATGTGAGGTACCATTTTCATCGGGACACCTGTGGGAACGTGGGATGGTAGGCCATGTGTTGTTCGCACCATGTTTCCAGGGGTGCGCCGAATGAAATGTGCGGAAAATGCATTTTTTTCCCCACATTTCGGAATTTGCGTGGGAGTCTGGGTAATAAATTCTGGGCCGATTTGTGCAAACCATACCTCTGCGGATTCCCACAGGTGTCCACTTTTCGGAAATGCATGGGGTTCCCTGTTTTCCTTGGTGGCTTGGACACCCAAGGCTCATATCTGTATGTTGTGCTTGTCTGGAGAAAGTGTCAAAATCAGGTATCGAAACAGACTTGGGGTTACCTGTGTTTTAGGCTTTCCCCTTGGTGCCCAGGTAGGTGCACCCACACATGTGAGGTACCGTTTTCATCGGGACACCTGTGGGAGCGCGGGACGGTAGGCCATGTTTTGTTGGCGGTGTGTTTCGATGGGGGCGCAGAGTGAAATGTGCAGAAAATGTATTTTTTTCCTACATTTCGGACTTTGTGGGGGAGTCTGGGTAATAAATTCTTGGCCGATTTGCGTAAATCATACCTCTGCGGATTCCCACGGGTGTCCTCTTTTCGGAAATGCATGGGGTTCCCTGTTTTCCTTGGTGGCTTGGACACCCGAGGCCCATATCTGTATGTTGTGCTTGTCTGGAGAAAGTGTCAAATTCAGGTGTCGAAACAGACTTGGGGTTACCTGTGTTTTAGGCTTTCCCCTTGGCGCCCCGGTTGGTGCACCACCCACACATGCGAGGTACCATTTTCATCGGGACACCTGTGGGAACTTGGGATGGTAGGCCATGTGTTTTTCGCACCGTGTTTCCAGGGGTGCGCCGAATGAAATGTGCGGAAAATGTATTTTTTTCCCACATTTCGGAATTTGCGTGGGAGTCTGGGTAATAAATTCTGGGCCGATTTGTGCAAACCATACCTCTGCGGATTCCCACAGGTGTCCACTTTTCAGAAATGCATGGGGTTCCCTGTTTTCCTTGGTGGCTTGGACACCCAAGGCTCATATCTGTATGTTGTGCTTGTCTGGAGAAAGTGTCAAAATCAGGTGTCGAAACAGACTTGGGGTTACCTGTGTTTTAGGCTTTCCCCTTGGCGCCCCGGTAGGTGCACCACCCACACATGTGAGGTACCATTTTCATCAGGACACCTGTGGGAACGCGGGACGGTAGGCCATGTTTTGTTGGCGGTGTGTTTCGATGGGGACGCAGAGTGAAATGTGCGGAAAATGTATTTTTTTCCTACATTTTGGACTTTGCAGGGGTGTCTGGGTAAGAAATTCAGGGCCGATTTGCGCAAATCATAACTCTGTGGATTCCCACGGATGTCCTCTTTTTGGAAATGCATGGGGTTCCCTGTTTTCCTTGGTGGCTTGGACACCCGACGCCCATATCTGTATGTTGTGCTTGTCTGGGGAAAGTGTCAAATTCAGGTGTCGAAACAGACTTGGGGTTACCTGTGTTTTAGGCTTTCTCCTTGGCGCCCAGGTAGGTGCACCCACACATGTGAGGTACCATTTTCATTGGGACACCTGTGGGAATGTGGGACGGTAGGCCATGTGTTGTTGGCGGCATGTTTCGAAGGAGCCGAGTGAAATGTGCGGAAAATGCGTTTTTATCCCCATATTTCGGAGTTTGCGGGGGTGTCTGGGTAATACATTCTGGGCCGATTTGCACAAATCATACCTCTGCGGATACCCACTGGTGTCCTCTTTTCAGAAATGCATGGGGTTCCCAGTTTTCCTTGGTGGCTTGGATACCCGAGGCCCATATCTGTATGTTGTGCTTGTCTGGAGAAAGTGTCAAATTCAGGTGTTGAAACAGACTTGGGGTTACCTGTGTTTTAGGCTTTCCGCTTGGTGCACAGGCAGGTGCACCCACACATGTGAGTTACTGTTTTCATTGGGAATCCTGTGGGAACGCGGAACAGTAGCACATGTGTTGTTGGTGGCGTGTTTCGATGGGTGCGCCGAATGAAATGTGCTGAAAATGCATTTTTTCCCCACATTTCGGACTTTGTGGGGGTGTCTGGTTAATAAATTCTGAACCGATTTTCACAAATCATACCTCTGCCGATTCTCACGAGTGTCCTCTTTTTGGAAATGCTTAGGGTTCCCTGTTTTCCTTGGTGGCTTGGACACCCGATGCCCATATCTGTATGTTGTGCTTGTCTTGAGAAAGTATCAAATTCAGGTGTCGAAACAGACTTGGGGTTACCTGTGTTTTAGGCTTTCCCCTTGGTGCCCCGGTAGGTGCACCACCCACACACGTGAGGTACCATTTTCATAGGGACATCTCTGGGAACGTGGAATGGTAGGCCATGTGTTGTTGGCACCGTGTTTCAAGGGGTGCGCCGAATGAAATGTGCGGAAAATGCATTTTTTTCCCCACATTTCGGAATTTGCGTGGGAGTCTGGGTAATAAATTCTGGGCCGATTTGTGCAAACCATACCTCTGCGGATTCCCATGGGTGTCCACTTTTCAGAAATGCATGGGGATCCCTGTTTTCCTTGGTGGCTTGTACACCCGAGGCCCATATCTGTATGTTGTGCTTGTCTGGAGAAAGTGTCAAATTCAGGTGTCGAAACAGACTTGGGGTTACCTGTGTTTTAGGCTTTCCCCTTGGCGCCCCGGTAGGTACACCACCCACACATGCGAGGTACCATTTTCATCGGGACACCTGTGGGAACTTGGGATGGTAGGCCATGTGTTGTTCGCACCGTGTTTCCAGGGGTGCGCCGAATGAAATGTGCGGAAAATGCATTTTTTTCCCCACATTTCGGAATTTGCGTGGGAGTCTGGGTAATAAATTCTGGGCCGATTTGTGCAAACCATACCTCTGCGGATTCCCACAGGTGTCCACTTTTCGGAAATGCATGGGGTTCCCTGTTTTCCTTGGTGGCTTGGACACCCAAGGCTCATATCTGTATGTTGTGCTTGTCTGGAGAAAGTGTCAAAATCAGGTATCGAAACAGACTTGGGGTTACCTGTGTTTTAGGCTTTCCCCTTGGTGCCCAGGTAGGTGAACCCACACATGTGAGGTACCGTTTTCATCGGGACACCTGTGGGAACGCGGGACGGTAGGCCATGTTTTGTTGGCGGTGTGTTTCGATGGGGACGCAGAGTGAAATGTGCGGAAAATGTATTTTTTTCCTACATTTTGGACTTTGCAGGGGTGTCTGGGTAAGAAATTCAGGGCCGATTTGCGCAAATCATAACTCTGTGGATTCCCACGGATGTCCTCTTTTTGGAAATGCATAAGGTTCCCTGTTTTCCTTGGTGGCTTGGAAACCGGACGCCCATATCTGTATGTTGTGCTTGTCTGGAGAAAGTGTCAAATTCAGGTGTCAAACAGACTTGGGGTTACCTGTGTTTTAGGCTTTCTCCTTGGCGCCCAGGTAGGTGCACCCACACATGTGAGGTACCATTTTCATTGGGACACCTGTGGGAATGTGGGACGGTAGGCCATGTGTTGTTGGCGGCATGTTTCGATGGGTGCGCCGAGTGAAATTTGCTGAAAATGCATTTTTATCCCCACATTTCGGAGTTTGCGGGGGTGTCTGGGTAATACATTCTGGGCCGATTTGCACAAATCATCCCTCTGCGGATACCCACTGGTGTCCTCTTTTCGGAAATGCATGGGGTTCCCAGTTTTCCTTGGTGGCTTGGATACCCGAGGCCCATATCTGTATGTTGTGCTTGTCTGGAGAAAGTGTCAAATTCAGGTGTTGAAACAGACTTGGGGTTACCTGTGTTTTAGGCTTTCCGCTTGGTGCTCATGCAGGTGCACCCACACATGTGAGATACTGTTTTCATCGGGAATCCTGTGGGAACGCGGGACAGTAGTGCATGTGTTGTTGGCGGCGTGTTTCGATGGGTGCGCCGAGTGAAATGTGCGGAAAATGCATTTTTTTCCCACATTTCGCACTTTGTGGGGGTGTCTGGGTAATACATTCTGGACCGATTTGCGCAAATCATACCTCTGTGGATTCCCACGGGTGTCCTCTTTTCAGAAATGCATGGGGTTCCCTGTTTTCCTTGGTTGCTTTTACACCCGAGGCCCATATCTGTATGTTGTGCTTGTCTGGAGAAAGTGTCAAATTCAGGTGTCGAAACAGACTTGGAGTTAGCTGTGTTTTAGGCTTTCCGCTTGGTGCTCAGGCAGATGCACCCACACATGTGAGGAACTGTTTTCATCGGGACACCTGTGGGAACGCGGGATGGTAGGCCATGTGTTGTTGGCAGTGTTTTTAGATGGGTGCGCTGAGTGAAATGTGCGGAAAATGCGTTTTTTCCCCACATTTCGGACTTTGAGGGGGTGTCAGGGTAATAAATTCTGGGCCGATTTGCGCAAATCATACCTCTGCGGATTCCCACGGGTGTCCTCTTTTCAGAAATGCATTGTTTTCCCTGTTTTCCTTGATACCTGTAAAGACTGGTCGGGGTGTCTGTACTTCTGCTCTCTATCTGGTAGAGGAGAGGCACAGAAGACCTTAGCCAAGATTCTCTATTACGATAGCAATGGACGAGCAGTCAAGGCCTAGCTTCTCAGGAGGTGATGCAGGCTGGTTCTTTAGAACAGTGTAGTCCCCAAACCCTCACAAAGGAATGTCCACACACTGTATTACAGAAAACACAGTCTTTATATAATTAATATTCAAAGGTATGTACACGATCACAATAACGCACTTTGTACTCGGAAATCAACAATGATAAATATATACAATTCTAAAGTGGTACCACCAATGTTATCGAATCTCATTAAAGTGCATCAACTGTACGATTAAAATGTCACACAGATCAATAACGAGGACAACAGCAATAGAGAGAGGAGGGAAAGCAAGATGGTTGACACAATTGGCAGAATACTGGCCCTGTTACCTAGACACAGTTCTGTGTGGCGATCCCCCCACCGGGGCAACCTGTAAATGAAGATATATAGCACAAGCCCAGTCCATATATTGTTCAATAGTCTTATTTCCTCCTACTAAGGTTTTACCCCCAATGTACCTGGTGGAGTAGAGTTCTCTGAAGATGCGTCGACCGATCCTTCTTGAGTGACTCCCTTTAAAGCAGGAGCCACGGATCGTTGAGAGGCGTTGAAGAACTCGGCGTTCGGTGGTGGGGAATCGACGGCCCTTTTTGAGCACCCTCCCTTTAAGGCAGGAGTCACGGGTCATCGAATGTCCGACGGAGAACAGGTTGAACTACGGCGGGGAAGTGGCAGCTTCGTTTCTAGCGGTGCTCGTCGACGATGGAGCGTTGGTGTCCTGCAAGGAAGAGGCTTGCGGGGCACCTCGGTAACGATAGTTCTGGACCGCAAAGAGAGGATGAAGAACTGTGACCCAGCAAGGGCGTCGAGTCGTCGGCATCTGTGTGGTCTTTAGGTGGCGGGAAACCCACCGGCAGATGCTCCTCGGCACGTCGACGGTCGGGCCTTCTCCAGCGGGATAAAGCAGGCGATGATGCAGACAAGAGCGTCCGATGATCAATTGAAGTTCTTAGGCAAACGGGAGCACGGCGGCTCCGGTCGGCGACGGCAGTCGTCAACAGTGGAGGACAACAGTCAGGGTGCTTCTCTTTGAGATTCCGCAGCAGTCCCCGTCTCCGGTGGGCAGCCTGTCATAGGTCTGTCTACCAGGGAGCTTTGACAAAAATCAGCTGTGCACGATAGTCCCTCGTAGCTCGGGAAGAGGGCGCCTTACGAGGTCCTCTCTGGATCAGTCCTTGGAGACACAGCAGCTTTCAGATTGTGAAGGAGAGCAACAGCAATTCTTCTCTTCCAGCAGGGCTTCAAGGTCAAGCTTCAGTTACTCCAGTTACTCGTCGTAGTGGACTTCAGCTTCTGAACAATTTCCAGTGGTGAGAGGTCCCCAGATATACTATTCGGTCGCTCATCCACACTGCTTGTCACACTCAGCAGCCAATCATCCAGAAGGGCATTCATGCTGTCAGTCAGCCAATCAGGCGCACAGTGCATTCAGGCCATCCTTCTCCCGGTCAGACACTCACAACAAGGAATGTGGATTGGGACAAGTACCCAGCCATTCAACACTACACACTGCATTCAGGCCAGTTTCAGGCAGGGCTGTCTCAGTCTTTGTCTCTCATGCCAGAAACCAGACAACCACAACAAGGAGTGCATATTGGTCACACACTCCATTCACCCAGGTCCCACCCACAGGAGGTACCCACAACATACATCACCGGGAAGGCTCCAGCTTGTCTGTCCGGGCCTTCACAACAACACCATATATGGCACTTCCATCCAACAGCCAGTCAGGGGGACGGGACAGAGTCAGGGCTTCCCAGGACTTTGGGAAAACACGGTAATAGGTAATAGAAAGCAAGAGGCCGCAGGGGCCATTTTGTTTTCCATCAGGAATCAACTAATTCCAATGGCAGGACGGGGTATCCCAAAATGGAGGATACTCGGTGCACCTGTCAAATTCAGCATGGAGCTGCCACCAGCTCATACCCTGCTCTGCGGGCCACCCACAGGTGCCCAAAAACATACACTAGGGGCACAATGTTGTACCCCCACCCATGGGTGCCATAAGGGTATCCCACGGGTCCGTTCACCAAACCAAAAGAGAGAGAGCTGCACCGCCAGGAGTCTCACATGAACTCCTGCACGGAAAAGACGACAGAACACACGATAAAAAGCTGTAAAGGACAAGGATACGGAGTCCCTATCCCTCCGATGCATTTCCAGCATCACAGTGCCTTGGACAGCCAAGGCCCATATTTGTATTTTGTGGTTGTCTGGAGAAAGTGTCAAATTCAGGTGTCGAAACAGAGTTGGGGTTACCTTTGTTTTAGGCTTTCCCCTTGGTGCCCAGGTAGGTGCACCCACACATGTGAGGTACCGTTTTCATCAGTATACCGGTGGGAACGCGGGACGGTAGGCCATGTGTTGTTGGCGGCGTGTTTCGGTGGGGGCGCCGAGTGAAATGTGCAGAAAATGCATTTTTTCCCCAACATTTTGGACTTTGCTGGGGTGCCTGGGTAATAAATTAGGGGCCGATTTGCCCAAATCATACCTCTGCGGATTCCCACGGGTGTCCTATATTCGGAAATGCATGGGGTACACTGTTTTCCTTGGTGGCTTGGACACCCGAGGCCCATATCTGTATGTTGTGCATGTCTGGAGAAAGTGTCAAATTCAGGTGTCGAAACAGAGTTGGGGTTACCTTTGTTTTAGGCTTTCCCCTTGGTGCCCAGGTAGGTGCACCCACACATGTGAGGTACCGTTTTCATTGGGACACCTGTGAGAACGTGGGATGGTAGGCCATGTGTTGTTGCCAGTGTGCTCCGATGGGTGAGCCGAGTGAAATGTGCAGAAAATGCGTTTTTTTTCTCCATATTTTGGTTTTTGCGGGGGTGTCTGGGTAAGAAATTCTGGGCCGATTTGCGCAAATCATATCTCTGCGGATTCTCACAGGTGTCCTCTTTTTGGAAATGCATGGGGTTCCCTGTTTTCCTTGGTGGCTTGGACACCTGGTGCCCATATCTGTATGTTGTGCTTGTCTGGAGAAAGTGTCAAATTCAGGTGGCAAAAAAGACTTGGGGTTACTAGTGTTTTAGGCTCTCCGCTTGGTGCCCAGGTAGGTGCACCCACACATGTGTGGTACCATTTTCATTGGGACACCTGTGGGAACGCGGGACAGTAGTGCATGTGTTGTTGGCGGCGTGTTTCGATGGGTGCACCGAGTGAAATGTGCGGAAAATGCATTTTTTCCCCACATTTCGGATTTTGTGTGGGTGTCTGGGTAATAAATTCTAGGCCGATTTGCGCAAATCATACCTCTGCGGATTCTCACGGGTGTCCTCTTTGTGGAAATGCATGGGGTTCCCTGTTTTCTTTGGTGGCTTGGACACCTGGTGCCCATATCTGTATGTTGTGCTTGTCTGGAGAAAGTGTCAAATTCAGGTGGCAAAAAAGACTTGGAGTTACTAGTGTTTTAGGCTTTCCCCTTGGCACCTAGGTAGGTGCACCCACAAATGTGAGGTATTGTTTTCATCAGGATACCTGCGGGAATGCGGGACAGTAGGCCATGTGTTGTTGGCGCCGTGTTTCAATTGGTGTGCCGAGTGTGATGTGCGGAAAATGTGTTTTTTTCCCACATTTCAGACTTTGTGGTGGTGTCTGTATAATAAATTCTGGGCTGATTTTCACAAATCCTACCTCTGCGGATTTCCACGGTTGTCCTCTTTTCGGAAATGCATGGGGTTCCCTGTTTTCCTTGGTGGGTTGGACACCCGAGGCCCATATCTGTATGATGTGAGAGTGTGCAAATCAGGTGTGAAAACAGACTTGGGGTTACCTGTGTTTTAGGCTTTCTCCTTGGCGCCCAGGTAGGTGCACCCACACATGTGAGGTACCATTTTCATTGGGACACCTGTGGGAATGTGGGACGGTAGGCCATGTGTTGTTGGCGGCATGTTTCGAAGGAGCCGAGTGAAATGTGCGGAAAATGCGTTTTTATCCCCACATTTCGGAGTTTGCGGGGGTGTCTGGGTAATACATTCTGGGCCGATTTGCACAAATCATACCTCCGCGGATACCCACTGGTGTCCTCTTTTTGGAAATGCATGGGGTTCCCTGTTTTCCTTGGTGGCTTGGATACCCGAGGCCCATATCTGTATGTTGTGCTTGTCTGGAGAAAGTGTCAAATTCGAAACAGACTTGGGGTTACCTGTGTTTTAGGCTTTACGCTTGTTGCTCAGGCAGGTGCACCCACACATGTGAGATACTGTTTTCATCGGGAATCCTGTGGGAACGCGGGACAGTAGTGCATGTGTTGTTGGTGGCGTGTTTCGATGGGTGCGCCGAGTGAAATGTGCGGAAAATGCATTTTTTTCCCACATTTCGGACTTTGTGGGGGTGTCTGGGTAATAAATTCTGGACCGATTTGCGCAAATCATACCTCTGTGGATTTCTACTGGTGTCCTCTTTTCAGAAATGCATGGGGTTCCCTGTTTTCCTTGGTTGCTTTTACACCCGAGGCCCATATCTGTATGTTGTGCTTGTCTGGAGAAAGTGTCAAATTCAGGTGTCGAAACAGACTTGGAGATAGCTGTGTTTTAGGCTTTCCGCTTGGTGCTCAGGCAGATGCATCCACACAGATGAGTCACGGGTCATCGAATGTCCGACGGAGAACAGGTTGAACTACGGCGGGGAAGTGGCAGCTTCGTTTCTAGCGGTGCTCGTCGACGATGGAGCGTTGGTGTCCTGCAAGGAAGAGGCTTGCGGGGCACCTCGGTAACGATAGTTCTGGACCGCAAAGAGAGGATGAAGAACTGTGACCCAGCAAGGGCGTCGAGTCGTCGGCATCTGTGTGGTCTTTAGGTGGCGGGAAACCCACCGGCAGATGCTCCTCGGCACGTCGACGGTCGGGCCTTCTCCAGCGGGATAAAGCAGGCGATGATGCAGACAAGAGCGTCCGATGATCAATTGAAGTTCTTAGGCAAACGGGAGCACGGCGGCTCCGGTCGGCGACGGCAGTCGTCAACAGTGGAGGACAACAGTCAGGGTGCTTCTCTTTGAGATTCCGCAGCAGTCCCCGTCTCCGGTGGGCAGCCTGTCATAGGTCTGTCTACCAGGGAGCTTTGACAAAAATCAGCTGTGCACGATAGTCCCTCGTAGCTCGGGAAGAGGGCGCCTTACGAGGTCCTCTCTGGATCAGTCCTTGGAGACACAGCAGCTTTCAGATTGTGAAGGAGAGCAACAGCAATTCTTCTCTTCCAGCAGGGCTTCAAGGTCAAGCTTCAGTTACTCCAGTTACTCGTCGTAGTGGACTTCAGCTTCTGAACAATTTCCAGTGGTGAGAGGTCCCCAGATATACTATTCGGTCGCTCATCCACACTGCTTGTCACACTCAGCAGCCAATCATCCAGAAGGGCATTCATGCTGTCAGTCAGCCAATCAGGCGCACAGTGCATTCAGGCCATCCTTCTCCCGGTCAGACACTCACAACAAGGAATGTGGATTGGGACAAGTACCCAGCCATTCAACACTACACACTGCATTCAGGCCAGTTTCAGGCAGGGCTGTCTCAGTCTTTGTCTCTCATGCCAGAAACCAGACAACCACAACAAGGAGTGCATATTGGTCACACACTCCATTCACCCAGGTCCCACCCACAGGAGGTACCCACAACATACATCACCGGGAAGGCTCCAGCTTGTCTGTCCGGGCCTTCACAACAACACCATATATGGCACTTCCATCCAACAGCCAGTCAGGGGGACGGGACAGAGTCAGGGCTTCCCAGGACTTTGGGAAAACACGGTAATAGGTAATAGAAAGCAAGAGGCCGCAGGGGCCATTTTGTTTTCCATCAGGAATCAACTAATTCCAATGGCAGGACGGGGTATCCCAAAATGGAGGATACTCGGTGCACCTGTCAAATTCAGCATGGAGCTGCCACCAGCTCATACCCTGCTCTGCGGGCCACCCACAGGTGCCCAAAAACATACACTAGGGGCACAATGTTGTACCCCCACCCATGGGTGCCATAAGGGTATCCCACGGGTCCGTTCACCAAACCAAAAGAGAGAGAGCTGCACCGCCAGGAGTCTCACATGAACTCCTGCACGGAAAAGACGACAGAACACACGATAAAAAGCTGTAAAGGACAAGGATACGGAGTCCCTATCCCTCCGATGCATTTCCAGCATCACAGTGCCTTGGACAGCCAAGGCCCATATTTGTATTTTGTGGTTGTCTGGAGAAAGTGTCAAATTCAGGTGTCGAAACAGAGTTGGGGTTACCTTTGTTTTAGGCTTTCCCCTTGGTGCCCAGGTAGGTGCACCCACACATGTGAGGTACCGTTTTCATCAGTATACCGGTGGGAACGCGGGACGGTAGGCCATGTGTTGTTGGCGGCGTGTTTCGGTGGGGGCGCCGAGTGAAATGTGCAGAAAATGCATTTTTTCCCCAACATTTTGGACTTTGCTGGGGTGCCTGGGTAATAAATTAGGGGCCGATTTGCCCAAATCATACCTCTGCGGATTCCCACGGGTGTCCTATATTCGGAAATGCATGGGGTACACTGTTTTCCTTGGTGGCTTGGACACCCGAGGCCCATATCTGTATGTTGTGCATGTCTGGAGAAAGTGTCAAATTCAGGTGTCGAAACAGAGTTGGGGTTACCTTTGTTTTAGGCTTTCCCCTTGGTGCCCAGGTAGGTGCACCCACACATGTGAGGTACCGTTTTCATTGGGACACCTGTGAGAACGTGGGATGGTAGGCCATGTGTTGTTGCCAGTGTGCTCCGATGGGTGAGCCGAGTGAAATGTGCAGAAAATGCGTTTTTTTTCTCCATATTTTGGTTTTTGCGGGGGTGTCTGGGTAAGAAATTCTGGGCCGATTTGCGCAAATCATATCTCTGCGGATTCTCACAGGTGTCCTCTTTTTGGAAATGCATGGGGTTCCCTGTTTTCCTTGGTGGCTTGGACACCTGGTGCCCATATCTGTATGTTGTGCTTGTCTGGAGAAAGTGTCAAATTCAGGTGGCAAAAAAGACTTGGGGTTACTAGTGTTTTAGGCTCTCCGCTTGGTGCCCAGGTAGGTGCACCCACACATGTGTGGTACCGTTTTCATTGGGACACCTGTGGGAACGCGGGACAGTAGTGCATGTGTTGTTGGCGGCGTGTTTCGATGGGTGCACCGAGTGAAATGTGCGGAAAATGCATTTTTTCCCCACATTTCGGATTTTGTGTGGGTGTCTGGGTAATAAATTCTAGGCCGATTTGCGCAAATCATACCTCTGCGGATTCTCACGGGTGTCCTCTTTGTGGAAATGCATGGGGTTCCCTGTTTTCTTTGGTGGCTTGGACACCTGGTGCCCATATCTGTATGTTGTGCTTGTCTGGAGAAAGTGTCAAATTCAGGTGGCAAAAAAGACTTGGAGTTACTAGTGTTTTAGGCTTTCCCCTTGGCACCTAGGTAGGTGCACCCACAAATGTGAGGTATTGTTTTCATCAGGATACCTGCGGGAATGCGGGACAGTAGGCCATGTGTTGTTGGCGCCGTGTTTCAATTGGTGTGCCGAGTGTGATGTGCGGAAAATGTGTTTTTTTCCCACATTTCAGACTTTGTGGTGGTGTCTGTATAATAAATTCTGGGCTGATTTTCACAAATCCTACCTCTGCGGATTTCCACGGTTGTCCTCTTTTCGGAAATGCATGGGGTTCCCTGTTTTCCTTGGTGGGTTGGACACCCGAGGCCCATATCTGTATGATGTGAGAGTGTGCAAATCAGGTGTGAAAACAGACTTGGGGTTACCTGTGTTTTAGGCTTTCTCCTTGGCGCCCAGGTAGGTGCACCCACACATGTGAGGTACCATTTTCATTGGGACACCTGTGGGAATGTGGGACGGTAGGCCATGTGTTGTTGGCGGCATGTTTCGAAGGAGCCGAGTGAAATGTGCGGAAAATGCGTTTTTATCCCCACATTTCGGAGTTTGCGGGGGTGTCAGGGTAATACATTCTGGGCCGATTTGCACAAATCATACCTCCGCGGATACCCACTGGTGTCCTCTTTTTGGAAATGCATGGGGTTCCCTGTTTTCCTTGGTGGCTTGGATACCCGAGGCCCATATCTGTATGTTGTGCTTGTCTGGAGAAAGTGTCAAATTCGAAACAGACTTGGGGTTACCTGTGTTTTAGGCTTTACGCTTGTTGCTCAGGCAGGTGCACCCACACATGTGAGATACTGTTTTCATCGGGAATCCTGTGGGAACGCGGGACAGTAGTGCATGTGTTGTTGGTGGCGTGTTTCGATGGGTGCGCCGAGTGAAATGTGCGGAAAATGCATTTTTTTCCCACATTTCGGACTTTGTGGGGGTGTCTGGGTAATAAATTCTGGACCGATTTGCGCAAATCATACCTCTGTGGATTTCTACTGGTGTCCTCTTTTCAGAAATGCATGGGGTTCCCTGTTTTCCTTGGTTGCTTTTACACCCGAGGCCCATATCTGTATGTTGTGCTTGTCTGGAGAAAGTGTCAAATTCAGGTGTCGAAACAGACTTGGAGATAGCTGTGTTTTAGGCTTTCCGCTTGGTGCTCAGGCAGATGCATCCACACATGTGAGGAACCATTTTCATCTGGACACCTGTGGGAACGCGGGATGGTAGGCCATGTGTTGTTGGCAGTGTTTTTAGATGGGTGCGCTGAGTGAAATGTGCGGAAAATGCATTTTTTCCCCACATTTCGGACTTTGAGTGGGTGTCTGAGTAATAAATTCTGGGCCGATTTGCGCAAATAATACCTCTGCGGATTCCCACGGGTGTCCTCTTTTCAGAAATGCATCGTTTTCCCTGTTTTCCTTGATACCTGTAAAGACTGGTCGGGGTGTCTGTACTTCTGCTCTCTATCTGGTAGCGGAGAGGCACAGAAGACCTTAGCCAAGATTCTCTATTACGGTAGCAATGGACGAGCAGTCAAGTCCTAGCTTCTCAGGAGGTGATGCAGGCTGGTTCTTTAGTACAGTGTAGTCCCCAAACCCTCACAAAGGAATGTCCACACACTGTATTACAGAAAACACAGTCTTTATATAATTAATATTCAAAGGTATGTACACGATCACAATAACGCACTTTGTACTCGGAAATCAACAATGATAAATATATACAATTCTAAAGTGGTACCATCAATGTTATCGAATCTCATTAAAGTGCATCAACTGTACGATTAAAATGTCACACAGATCAATAACGAGGACACCAGCAAAAGAGAGAGGAGGGAAAGCAAGATGGTTCACACAATTGGCAGAATACTGGCCCCGTTACCTAGACACAGTTCTGTGTGGCGATCCCCCCACCTGGGCAACCTGTAAATGAAGATATATAGCACAAGCCCAGTCCATATATTGTTCAATAGTCTTATTTCCTCCTACTAAGGTTTTACCCCCCAATGTACCTGGTGGAGTAGAGTTCTCCGAAGATGCGTCGACCGATCCTTCTTGAGTGACTCCCTTTAAAGCAGGAGCCACGGATCGTCGAGAGGCGTTGAGGAACTCGGCGTTCGGTGGTGGGGAATCAACGGCCCTTTTTGAGCGCCCTCCCTTTAAGGCAGGAGTCACGGGTCATCGAACGTCCGACGGAGAACAGGTTGAACTACGGCAGTGAAGTGGCAGCTTCGTTTCTAGCGGTGCTCGTCGACGATGGAGCGTTGGCGTCCTACAAGGAAGAGGCATGCGGGGCACCTCGGTAACGATAGTTCTGGACCGCAAAGAGAGGATGAAGAACTGTGAGCAAGCAAGGGCGTCGAGTCGTCGGCATCTGTGTGGTCTTTAGGTGGCGGGAAACCCACCGGCAGATGCTCCTCGGCACGTCGACGGTCGGGCCTTCTCCAGCGGGATAAAGCAGGCGGTGATGCAGACAAGAGCGTCCGATGATCAATTGAAGTTCTTAGGCAAACGGGAGCACGGCGGCTCCAGTCGGCGACGGCGGTCGTCAACAGTGGAGGACAACAGTCAGGATGCTTCTCTTTGAGATTCCGCGGCAGTCCCCGTCTCCGGTGGGCAGCCTGTCATAGGTCTGTCTACCAGGGAGCTTTGACAAAGATCAGCTGTGCACGATAGTCCCCCGTAGCTGGGGAAGAGGGCGCCTTACCAGGTCCTCTCTGGGTCAGTCCTTGGAGACACAGCAGCTTTCAGATTGTGAAGGAGAGCAACAGCAATTCTTCTCTTCCAGCAGGGCTTCAAGGTCAAGCTTCAGTTACTCCAGTTACTCGTCGTAGTGGACTTTAGCTTCTGAACAATTTCCAGTGGTGAGAGGTCCCCAGATATACTATTCGGTCGCTCATCCACACTGCTAGGTCACACTCAGCAGCCAATCATCCAGAAGGGCATTCATGCTGCCAGTCAGCCAATCAGGTGCGCAGTGCATTCAGGCCATCCTTCTCCCGCTCAGACACTCACAACAAGGAATGTGGATTGGGACAAGTACCCAGCCATTCAACAGTACACACTGCATTCAGGCCAGTTTCAGGCAGGGCTGTCTCAGTCTTTGTCTCTCATGCCAGAAACCAGACAACCACAACAAGGAGTGCATATTGGTCACACACTCCATTCACCCAGGTCCCACCCACAGGAGGTACCCACAACATACATCACCGGGAAGGCTCCAGCTTGTCTGTCCGGGCCTTCACAACAACACCATATATGGCACTTCCACCCAACAGCCAGTGAGGGGGACGGGACAGAGTCAGGGCTTCCCAGGACTTTGGGAAAACACGGTAATAGGTAATAGAAAGCAAGAGGCCGCAGGGGCCATTTTGTTTTCCATCAGGAATCAACTGATTCCAATGGCAGGACCGGGGTATCCCAAAATGGAGGATACTCGGTGCACCTGTCAAATTCAGCATGGAGCTGCCACCAGCCCATACCCTGCTCTGCGGGCCACCCACAGGTGCCCAAAAACATACACTAGGGGCACAGTGTTGTACCCCCACCCATGGGTGCCATAAGGGTATCCCACGGGTCCGTTCACCAAACCAAAAGAGAGAGAGCTGCACCGCCAGGAGTCTCACATGAACTCCTGCACGGAAAAGACAACAGAACACACGATAAAAAGCTGTAAAGGACAAGGATACGGAGGCCCTGTCCCTCCGATGCATTTCCAGCATCACAGCGCCTTGGACAGCCAAGGCCCATATTTGTATGTTGTGGTTGTCTGGAGAAAGTGTCAAATTCAGGTGTCGAAACAGAGTTGGGGTTACCTTTGTTTTAGGCTTTCTCCTTGGTGCCCAGGTAGGTGCACCCACACATGTGACGTACCGTTTTCATCAGTACACCGGTGGGAACGCGGGACGGTAGGCCATGTGTTGTTGGCGGCGTGTTTCGGTGGGTGCGCCTAGTGAAATGTGTAGAAAATGCATTTTTTCCCCAACATTTTGGACATTGCTGGGGTGTCTGGGTAATAAATTAGGGGCTGATTTGCCCAAATCATACCTCTGCGGATTCCCACGGGTGTCCTATTTTCGGAAATGCATGGGGTACACTGTTTTCCTTGGTGCCTTGGACACCCGAGGCCCATATCTGTATGTTGTGCATGTCTGGAGAAAGTGTCAAATTCAGGTGTCGAAACAGAGTTGGGGTTACCTTTGTTTTAGGCTTTCCCCTTGCTGCCCAGGTAGGTGCACCCACACATGTGAGGTACTGTTTTCATTGGGACACCTGTGGGAACGTGGGATGGTAGGCCATGTGTTGTTGGCAGTGTGCTCCGATGGGTGAGCCGAGTGAAATGTGTAGAAAATGCGTTTTTTTTCTCCATATTTTGGTATTTGCAGGGGTGTCTGGGTAAAAAATTCTGGGCCGATTTGCGCAAATCATACCTCTGCGGATTCTCACAGGTGTCCTCTTTTTGGAAATGCATGGGGTTCCCTGTTTTCCTCGGTGGCTTGGATACCTGGTGCCCATATCTGTATGTTGTGCTTGTCTGGAGAAAGTGTCAAATTCAGGTGGCATAAAAGACTTGGGGTTACTAGTGTTTTAGGCTTTCCGCTTGGTGCCCAGGTAGGTGCACCCACACATGTGTGGTACTGTTTTCATTGGGACACCTGTGGAAAGGCGGGACAGTAGTGCATGTGTTGTTGGCGGCGTGTTTCGATGGGTGCACCGAGTGAAATGTGCGGAAAATGCATTTTTTCCCCACATTTTGGATTTTGTGGGGGTGTCTGGGTAATAAATTCTAGGCCGATTTGCGCAAATCATACCTCTGCGGATTCTCACGGGTGTCCTCTTTGTGAAAATGCATGGGGTTCCCTGTTTTCCTTGGTGGCTTGGACACCTGGTGCCCATATCTGTATGTTGTGCTTGTCTGGAGAAAGTGTCAAATTCAGGTGGCAAAAAAGACTTGGGGTTACTAGTGTTTTAGGCTTTCCGCTTGGTGCTCAGGCAGGTGCACCCACACATGTGAGGAACCGTTTTCATCGGGACACCTGTGGGAACGCGGGACGGTAGGCAGTGGCAGTGTTGTTGGCAGTGTTTTTAGATGGGTGCGCTGAGTGAAATGTGCGGAAAATGCGTTTTCTTTCCCACATTTTGGAATTTGAGGGGGTGTCAGGGTAATACATTCTGGGCCGATTTGCGCAAATAATACCTCTGCGGATTCCCACGGGTGTCCTCTTTTCAGAAATGCATCGTTTTCCCTGTTTTCCTTGATACCTGTAAAGACTGGTCGGGGTGTCTGTACTTCTGCTCTCTATCTGGTAGAGGAGAAGCACAGAAGACCTTAGCCAAGATTCTCTATTACGGTAGCAATGGACGAGCAGTCAAGGCCTAGCTTCTCAGGAGGTGATGCAGGCTGGTTCTTTAGTACAGTGTAGTCCCCAAACCCTCACAAAGGAATGTCCACACACTGTATTACAGAAAACACAGTCTTTATATAATTAATATTCAAAGGTATGTACACGATCACAATAACGCACTTTGTACTCGGAAATCAACAATGATAAATATATACAATTCTAAAGTGGTACCACCAATGTTATCGAATCTCATTAAAGTGCATCAACTGTACGATTAAAATGTCACACAGATCAATAACGAGGACACCAGCAATAGCGAGAGGAGGGAAAGCAAGATGGTTGACACAATTGGCAGAATACTGGCCCCGTTAACTAGACACAGTTCTGTGTGGCGATCCCCCCACCGGGGCAACCTGTAAATGAAGATATATAGCACAAGCCCAGTCCATATATTGTTCAATAGTCTTATTTCCTCCTACTAACGTTTTACCCCCCAATGTACCTGGTGGAGTAGAGTTCTCTGAAGATGCGTCGACCGATCCTTCTTGAGTGACTCCCTTTAAAGCAGGAGCCACGGTTCGTCGAGAGGCATTGAAGAACTTGGCGTTCGGTGGTGGGGAATCGACGGCCCTTTTTGAGCACCCTCCCTTTAAGGCAGGAGTCACGGGTCATCGAACGTCCGACGGAGAACAGGTTGAACTACGGCGGTGAAGTGGCAGCTTCGTTTCTAGCGGTGCTCGTCGACGATGGAGCGTTGGCGTCCTACAAGGAAGAGGCATGCGGGGCACCTCGGTAACGATAGTTCTGGACCGCAAAGAGAGGATGAAGAACTGTGACCCAGCAAGGGCGTCGAGTCGTCGGCATCTGTGTGGTCTTTAGGTGGCGGGAAACCCACCGGCAGATGCTCCTCGGCACGTCGACGGTCGGGCCTTCTCCAGCGGGATAAAGCAGGCGATGATGCAGACAAGAGCGTCCGATGATCAATTGAAGTTCTTAGGCAAACGGGAGCACGGCGGCTCCGGTCGGCGACGGCGGTCGTCAACAGTGGAGGACAACAGTCAGGGTGCTTCTCTTTGAGATTCCGCAGCAGTCCCCGTCTCCGGTGGGCAGCCTGTCATAGGTCTGTCTACCAGGGAGCTTTGACAAAGATCAGCTGTGCACGATAGTCCCTCGTAGCTCGGGAAGAGGGTGCCTTACCAGGTCCTCTCTGGGTCAGTCCTTGGAGACACAGCAGCTTTCAGATTGTGAAGGAGAGCAACAGCAATTCTTCTCTTCCAGCAGGGCTTCAAGGTCAAGCTTCAGTTACTCCAGTTACTCGTCGTAGTGGACTTCAGCTTCTGAACAATTTCCAGTGGTGAGAGGTCCCCAGATATACTATTCAGTCGCTCATCCACACTGCTAGGTCACGCTCAGCAGCCAATCATCCAGAAGGGCATTCATGCTGTCAGTCAGCCAATCAGGTGCACAGTGCATTCAGGCCATCCTTCTCCCGCTCAGACACTCACAACAAGGAATGTGGATTGGGACAAGTACCCAGCCATTCAACACTACACACTGCATTCAGGCCAGTTTCAGGCAGGGCTTTCTCAGTCTTTGACTCATGCCAGAAACCAGACAACCACAACAAGGAGTGCATATTGGTCACACACTCCATTCACCCAGGTCCCACCCACAGGAGGTACCCACAACATACATCACCGGGAAGGCTCCAGCTTGTCTGTCCGAGCCTTCACAACAACACCATATATGGCACTTCCACCCAACAGCCAGTGAGGGGGACGGGACAGAGTCAGGGCTTCCCAGGACTTTGGGAAAACACGGTAATAGGTAATAGAAAGCAAGAGGCCGCAGGGGCCATTTTGTTTTCCATCAGGAATCAACTGATTCCAATGGCAGGACGGGGTATCCCAAAATGGAGGATACTCGGTGCACCTGTCAAATTCAGCATGGAGCTGACACCAGCCCATACCCTGCTCTGCGGGCCACCCACAGGTGCCCAAAAACATACACTAGGGGCACAGTGTTGTACCCCCACCCATGGGTGCCATAAGGGTATCCCACGGGTCCGTTCACCAAACCAAAAGAGAGAGAGCTGCACCGCCAGGAGTCTCACATGAACTCCTGCACGGAAAAGACGACAGAACACACAATAAAAAGCTGTAAAGGACAAGGATACGGAGGCCCTGTCCCTCCGATGCATTTCCAGCATCACAGTGCCTTGGACAGCCAAGGCCCATATTTGTATGTTGTGGTTGTCTGGAGAAAGTGTCAAATTCAGGTGTCGAAACAGAGTTGGGGTTACCTTTGTTTTAGGCTTTCCCCTTGGTGCCCAGGTAGGTGCACCCACACATGTGAGGTACCGTTTTCATTGGGACACCTGTGAGAACGTGGGACGGTAGGCCATGTGTTGTTGCCAGTGTGCTCCGATGGGTGAGCCGAGTGAAATGTGCAGAAAATGCGTTTTTTTCTCCATATTTTGGTTTTTGCGGGGGTGTCTGGGTAAGAAATTCTGGGCCGATTTGCGCAAATCATACCTCTGCGGATTCTCACAGGTGTCCTCTTTTTGGAAATGCATGGGGTTCCCTGTTTTCCTTGGTGGCTTGGACACCTGGTGCCCATATCTGTATGTTGTGCTTGTCTGGAGAAAGTGTCAAATTCAGGTGGTAAAAAAGACTTGGGGTTACTAGTGTTTTAGGCTTTCCGCTTGGTGCCCAGGTAGGTGCACCCACACATGTGTGGTACCGTTTTCATTGGGATACCTGTGGAAATGCAGGACAGTAGTGCATGTGTTGTTGGCGGCGTGTTTCGATGGGTGCACCGAGTGAAATGTGCGGAAAATGCATTTTTTCCCCACATTTCGGATTTTGTGTGGGTGTCTGGGTAATAAATTCTAGGCCGATTTGCGCAAATCATACCTCTGCGGATTCTCACGGGTGTCCTCTTTGTGGAAATGCATGGGGTTCCCTGTTTTCCTTGGTGGCTTGGACACCTGGTGCCCATATCTGTATGTTGTGCTTGTCTGGAGAAAGTGTCAAATTCAGGTGGCAAAAAAGACTTGGAGTTGCTAGTGTTTTAGGCTTTCCCCTTGGCACCTAGGTAGGTGCACCCACAAATGTGAGGTATTGTTTTCATCGGGATACCTGCGGGAATGCGGGACTGTAGGCCATGTGTTGTTGGCGCCGTGTTTCAATTGGTGTGCCAGTGTGATGTGCGGAAAATGTGTTTTTTTCCCACATTTCAGACTTTGTGGGGGTGTCTGTATAATAAATTCTGGGCTGATTTTCACAAATCCTACCTCTGCGGATTTCCAAGGGTGTCCTCTTTTCGGAAATGCATGGGGTTCCCTGTTTTCCTTGGTGGGTTGGACACCCGAGGCCCATATCTGTATGATGTGAGAGTGTGCAAATCAGGTGTGAAAACAGACTTGTGGTTACTTGTGTTTTAGGCTTTCCCCTTGGCGCCCAGGTAGGTGCACCCACACATGTGAGGTACAATTTTAATCAGGACACCTGTGGGAACGCCTGACAATTGGCCATGTGTTGTTGGCGGCGTGTTTCGATGGGTGCGCCGAGTGAAATGTGCAGAAAATTAATTTTTTCCCCAACATTTAGGACTTTTTTGGAGATGTCTGGGTAATAAATTCTGGGCCGATTTGCGCTAATCATACCTCTGCGGATTCTCATAGGTGTCCTCTTTTCAGAAATGCATGGGGTTCCCTGTTTTCCTTGGTGGCTTGGACACCCGATGCCGATATCTGTATGTTGTGCTTGTCTGGAGAAAGTGTCAAATTCAGGTTTCGAAACAGACTTGGGGTTACCTGTGTTTTAGGCTTTCTCCTTGGCGCCCAGGTAGGTGCACCCACACATGTGAGATTCCATTTTCATCGAGACACCTGTGGGAATGTGGGACGGTAGGCCATGTGTTGATGGCCGCATGTTTCGATGGGTGCGCTTGGTGAAATGTGCGGAAAATGCATTTTTTTTGCACATTTTGGAATTTGTGGGGGTGTCTGAGTAATAAATTCAGGGCCGATTTGCGCAAATCATACCTCTGTGGATTCCCACGGGTGTCGTCTTTTCGGAAATGCATGGGGTTCCCTGTTTTCCTTGGTGGCTTGTACACCCGAGGCCCATATCTGTATGTTGTGCTTGTCTGGAGAAAGTGTCAAATTCAGGTGTCGAAACAGACTTGGGGTTAACTGTGTTTTAGGCTTTCCCCTTGGTGCCCAGGTAGGTGCACCCACACTTGTGAGGTACCATTTTCATCGGGACACCTGTGGGAACGTTGGACGGTAGGCCATGTGTTGTTGCCGGCGTGTTTCGATGGGTGCGCAGAGTGAAATGTGTGGAAAAAGCGTTTTTTTCCCACATTTCAGACTTTGCGTGGGAGTCTGGGTAATCAATTCTGGGCCGATTTGCGCAAATCATACCTCTGCGGATTCCCACGGGTGTCCACTTTTCGCAAATGCATGGGGTTCCCTGTTTTCCTTGGTGGCTTGGACACCCAAGGCCCATATCTGTATGTTGCACTTGTCTGGAGAAAGTGTCAAATTCAGGTGTCGAAACAGACTTGGGGTTACCTGTGTTTTAGGCTTTCCCCTTGGCGCCCAGGTAGGTGCACCCACACATGTGAGCTACCGTTTTCATCGGGACACCTGTGGGAACGCGGGACAGTGGGCCATGTGTTGTTGGCGGCGTGCTTCGATGGGGCGCAGAGTGAAATGTGCGGAAAATACATATTTTTTCCCACATTTCGGACTTTGCGGGGTGTCTGGGTCATACATTCTGGGCCAATTTGCGCAAATCATACCTCTGCGGATTCCCACAGGTGTCCTCTTTTTGGAAATGCATGGGGTCCCTGTTTTCCTTGGTGGCTTGGACACCCGAGGCCCATATCTGTATGTTGTGCTTGTCTAGAGAAAGTGTCACATTCAGGTGTCGAAACAGACTTGGGGTTACCTTTGTTTTAGGCTTTCCCCTTGGTGCCCAGGTAGGTGCACCCAAACATGTGAGGTACCGTTTTCATTGGGACACCTGTGAGAACGTGGGACCCTAGGCCATGTGTTGTTGCCATTGTGTTTCGATGGGTGCGCCGAGTGAAATATGCAGAAAATTCGTTATTTTGCCCACATTTCATACTTTGTGGGGGTGTCTGGGTAATAAATTCTGGGCCGATTTGCGCAAATCATAACTCGGATTCCCACAGATGTCCTCTTTTTGGAAATGCATGGGGTTCCCTGTTTTCCTTGGTGGCTTGGACACCCGAGGTCCATATCTGTATGTTGCACTTTGTTAGGGAGAATTCTCTGTTTAGGCTGAATTTCCTAACCTAGTGAGTCCCCCAGCAGTTTTGCTGGATTATTGGGGTTTATTTTTTTCTCCTGCCAAGAGTGAGACTCTTTTACCCTCACTCATGGGCATGATTTGAGTGTGTTTCTTTGACTCTAGATGTGTTTAATGGGCTATGGGGTCTTTTACTCCATAGGGCTTCATGTGTTTTTGTTATGTGTGTTACACAGCACCCTCAGTGCAGTAACACAGGGGTGTCATAGTGACCCCCCAGTATAGACTCCATACCCTGGCACTGACTACTGTCTCCCTGGGCATGTAAAGTCACCATTGACTTTACTAGTCTTGAATTCTGAACAGAACCAGTACAAACCATCATATTGTGGACATACTGGCTGCGGCAATTCGATTGCCCTGGGGTCTGTTAGTCAAGGGGGCATGTCTCAGTCGCACCTGATCGAGTTTTGGCTGGTGGCATTGGATACTTCTTTTTATATTCAACCGCAAATATTTCTCTATGGGATTTTCCCATTGTTCGAGGCTACTATCTTTATTTATTTAATTACTATAACATCGAACATACCGCCGGTTTATTTAATTATTATTAATTCTCCGGTTGGTATTTTTTGCCAAAACTCGGTTCTAAAATGGCGTTTGTGTTCTCTTCTGTGACTCCAACCCAAGTCGAGCCCTTTGTTCCACTTTTTGGCGGGCTTCTCCATAGAAGCCCTCCAAAGTGCTGCCACTCTGTCTGGGGTACTTAGGTGGGGTGGAGGGGGATTTAGGCACCCTGGATTGAGTTGCCTAGGCAACTGAAGTCGCACTCCATCCTGATTGGCCCAAGTGGTGAGCCGGCCGGCTCACCACTTAGCATGTTTGAGTTACAGCTAGGCTGAGTGAATGGGGGTTTTCTGCATAAAAGCAGTGCTTTGGGGACTGGAACTTGAGAAGTCGCCACAGGACCTAAGAATCCGACGAGGGAGAAGCTGAGCCAACCTGCCACGACGACACCACCAGTGGAGCCAAGCTGGACCGTCTCACCACTTTTCCCAACGACAGAGGAGATCTCCCGACGGACAGTCTTTTTCCTTTTACTGGTGGGGATAACCAGTTTCACCATCTTTTCGCCTTCCTGATGCATCTCGTGGCCGCCTTACCTGTGCCAAGCACCCTGGCAACCGGAATCCCACGTTTTACCACGACTGTGAAATAAAGGGTAATACCTTTAACCAGAAAACTCTGCGTCTGGTTTCTTCCCTGGCAGTGCAACGGCCTAAATCTTTCATCCAATTCCAGATCTTCTCTTCCCCTGGACGACGACGAGACTTGCACCCGCTGCCAGGAACAACTGCCACAGCTGGAGGATCCTTCCCACTTAAGGTGTCCCGCATGGCTTCCCTTGCCACCGACTGTACGGGTTAGATTTAGCCCCCGGCTTTCGAACCTGGGTTAGCCTGGGACACCCTGGCTAAACTTTTCTGAGCCTCTCTAAACTCTTTTCAAACTTTCTGCAAGACTTTTTAAGCCTAGTGTAACTGTGTGATCTTGGGCGCATTTGTGATCTGCTCTCTCTAAGAGTGGACCCAGCCTATGGACCTTTGCTCACAAGTGACATTTGCTCTTCTGCCTTGCTAAAAGTGTTCCTAAATCTTAGAGTGGTGTACCTTTCCATATTCTGTCTTTTTCCCTCCCTTTTTCATGAACTTATTGGAGTGCCATCTATAGTTAAGTGCTCACCTCTGTCTGGAAATAAGTGGTGTTAACTAAGACTTGTCTGATAAGGATTAAGGGTTGAATATAATATAATAGTAACTGTGTTTAGAGTGTGTTACAATAAGAGTGCTGGAGTGTTTCAAACAGTGTGTTTTTAAATAAATAATTATATACTTTGATACCAAAGCTCTGGTCAGTGTTTGCTTGTATTATTGTGCCTGAGTGCCTATTGTGTATACTTTGCATACTGCCTAACTCTTCTTGAGGGAAGTCTGACTGCTCAGCCACAGCTACCAGTTAAATCTGGGTGGTACAGACAGACTGCTACCAAGTGGGTTTACTGCTAACACCTGTAGTCCTAAATCTTTTGCAGTGTTCCCAAAGGGAACTGCACAGGTTTCTGCCTAACACTGGTGTACAGCGTTGGGATTTGTATTGAGTATACATTTTAGAGTGCTTTAGGATACCTTAGTACAACTAACCACAAAGCTTAGCACTGACAAAGTAATCTTTCTAACATGTTAACTATGGAAAGTTATATTCAAGAGTCCCTTGCTACAAAAACTGCTGATTGTATAAGAATTCTCTGTAAGCATAAGAATCTCCAGACTAAAGGCAAGAAAATGGAACTAATAGAAAGGTTGTTAGCTAACCAAAGCCTGGATGATGGTTCAGAGGAACCTACCACTCCAGCAACTGTAGATAACAGTATTGAGATTGAAACTGAACAAAATGTTGATGATCTTGAGGAAGAGTCAGAAGAGGAGGGTGAGGCTGATGTGACTGTCCCCCCTAGGCCCCTATCTGCTCTACCTGCTGTACCTACTGGACCTTTACCAGGTTCCACATTTAGTCCACAATACTTTGAACTGGAGAGAATGAAACTAGAATTGGAGTATAAGAAACTTAATGCTCAAACTGAAAAAGAACTAAGGCTAAGGGAAATGGAGCTCTCAAGCATGAGCTAGAAATGAAGAAATTGTCTGTTGAAAATGCTTCTCTCTCTGGCTCCTCTAGAAGTTCCAGTCCTAAAAGACCCCGGATGGCTAAAGAATTGGTTGGTATGTATGAGCCTACGTTGGATGTGTTGGATTGGTTGTCTCTGTTTGAATATAATCATGGGCTCCAGAACATCACAGGAAATGACTTACTCACCTGGTTGTTCTCTAGGCTTCCCCCTGTTGCAACTGATGTGGTAATGGAGTTGGAGAAGGAGGATAGGAAAGAGTATGAATGTGTGAAACTAGCTCTGATAGCTAGATTTGGGAAGACCCCTTCCCAGTATCTTAAGAGGTTTAGAACCCTCAAAAAGCATGATGGTACCCCTTGGGCTACCTGGGTGAGTGAAGGGTTGAAAAACTTAGAGGGATGGATTAAGGGTTACAAGGTGAACACTTATGAAGGTATGAAGAATCTTTTTATGTTGGAGTCAATTTATGATGCCTGCTCCCCTGAGCTCAGAAAGTACTTGGCTGATTCAAAGGAATTAGATTCCAGAAAACTAGCTAAGGCTGCTGACTTGTGGGTTGCCAACAGGGCCACTCACAATGATTCTGGGGTAACTCAGAAAAAGGATGAGGGAAAGCAGCCACCCAAAGTGAATCCAGCGAATTCTAATACCTCCCATACCAAAGAGGGCCACAAACAACAAAATAACCAGGGTAAGCCCCAGGGTAAACCGAATCAGGCTAGTGTACCTTCTGGTCAACAACCAGAAGGAGGTCAGAACAAGCCACCCTTTCAGAGAGCATTTGGACAATGCTATATCTGTAAGGCTACTGACCATATCAAAGGGGATCCCAGATGCAAGGGTAAACCTGCAGGGATCAGCACAGTCTCCTTAGCCTTCACTCCTGAGGATGAAGTACAGATGGCTAGTGCCCACTTTGAACTCTTTGCTGAAGAACCCTTGGGTCTTCAAGCAACTGTAAACTTAGAGACTATGGGTCTGGTTAGTCCCCAGAATAGGGTTGTGTATAACTCCCTACCTGTTAACTCTAAGGTGTATTATGTGGACAGTGTTCTTGTCAATAGCCAGTATACTCCTGCCAGGAGAGACAATGGGGCCAGCAGAACAGTAGTGGATGAAAGCTTCTTTCAACCTGAGGATGTGGCAAAAGCACCCAAAGGTCCCACTAAGATGTCTGGAGGCCTTGTCCAAATGGTTCCTATTCTACCAGCCCTCATTCAGTGTAACTACATGACAGTGAGGATCCCTGTCAGTGTGCAGACTGAGGTGCCTGGGAAAGTCTTGTTTGGGAATGACCTGAGAACTCTAGGAGTAGTGCCACATACCCCCAGGCCTCCCAGTATGGAGAACCAGAACCTAACCAAATTGACTAGAGAGGCCACCTTAAGGGACCCCTCTAAGCCTGTGGGAACCTCTACTGAGACCCCCACTACAAGCCCTGGTGTTAGTAAGTTGACCTCTAACCCAGGCACATTTCAGGTTAGTACATTAGGGAAATGGGAGCCCCAACCAAGCTCCATCATTGTTCCCCCAGTTTCAGAGTCTGTGACCCCCCTGCTTCTGAGGAAGAGGAGGATAGACCTACTGGACCCTTACCTAGGCCTGAGAGAACTGGTAATTCTCAATGCTGGTGGAAAACCAGGAAAGAAAAGTCTAAGGCCAAAAACCTTCAGACTGTTGGACCTTCTACTGAAGACCCCAACCCAAAACCTAGTATTAGGGGGGAAACTCCTAAAGTAGGTAAGGTTAGATCTAAGAGGAAGGGGAAGCAGGTACATTGCCTAACCCTAACTCCTCCAACCAAGAGGCCTAAGACCCAACCTGCTCCGACAAGAGAGGTGGTGAGGAACCTTGTAGGCCCTTCTAGATCTAAGGGAATCCTTTATAAGGACCCCTGGAAAAAGCCTAACACAGGTTCAGAAGTTGTACCAACTTCTGAGGGACTGGTCAACCAGATCCCCCATAACATTAAAAAGACTGTTAGGCCGAAACCTGTGCAGTTCCCTCTGGGACCACTGCAAAAGATTTAGGACTACAGGTGTTTGGTAGTAAACCCACTTGGTAGCAGTCTGTACCACACAGATTCACTTGGTAGCTGTGGCTGAGCAGTCAGACTTCCCTCAAGAAGAGTTAGGCAGTATGTGAAGTATACAAAATAGGTCAATCTACACAGTAAGACAAGCAAACACACAACAAGGCTTCGGTGTAAAGATATATAGTTATTTATTTATAAGAACACATCTATAGAAAACACTCTGGCACTCAATAAGGCAAACGATTTCAATCACAATTACTATACGAAGAAAATATCAATCCTCCTAACAATAGTTCGACAAGTCTAGGTTCAACGGCATCACTTATTTGCAGACAGAGGTGAATGCTTTAACCTAGATGGCACTCTAGTATTCGTTAGAATGGGAGAGAAAAACGGGTTAAGAAATCAACTCGATACCAATATTTTTAAGAACAAATGCAAGGCAAGAAGACAGGGACCACTGTAGATTCCAAAGTTTAGAGACCAGGCCCACTCGGAGAGAGGCAAGGCGATGTGTCCCAAAAAGTATCTAAGTGGAAATGCGCTTCGAGTCTTTATCGCAAATTGTTATGGAAAGATTGGACCAGTTCAGAACAACAAGTTAAAGAAAGCTTGGAGGCGACCCAATGGAAAGGCGAGGATTAAGACACCTCACTCTATCCGGCAGAAAGGGAAGCCAGGCGGACACAGTACCTTGTTTGTGGAGAGACAGCTCCGGCGGGGGCAGTTGTTCCTGGTGGTGGATGCACGTCGGGTCTTTGCCAAGAGTAGAGATGATCTCGTCATCGAAGAAAAGTGAAGTCCGGTGCACCACCAGGGAAGAGACCAGCCGCGGAGTGCTCCGTCACAAGGCACCACCTTTTGGTTAGCGGTACAGGGGTAGTAGCTATCCAGTTGCCGAGGTACTCGGCACGGGCAATTCGACCACTGCGTCCTGGAGCGAAGAAAAAGCAAAGGGGACTGGTTGTTCCCACCAGTCAGGGGAAGAGACTCTCCGGCAGGGAGATCTCCTCTGTCGTCGGGAAGTGGTGATTCTGTTCCGCAGGGCTCCACCGGAGGTGTCGTCGTTGCAGGTCGGCTCAGCTTTACCCTCGTTGGATTCTTAGGTCCTGTGGCGACTTCTGAAGATCCAGTCCCAAAAGTCCTGCTTTTATGCAGAAAACCCCCATTCATTCAGCCTCGCTGTCAATCAAAACACGCTAAGTGGTGAGTGGGGTGGCTCACCACTTGGGCCAATCACACTAGAGTGCGACTGGAGTTGGCAAGGCAACTCTGTCCAGGGTGCCTAAACCCCCTCCCACACCCCTGTGGTAACCCAGACAGAATGGCACCACTTTGGAAGGTCTCTTTACAGAAGCCCGCCAAAAGTGGAACAAAGGGCTCAACCTTTGGTTTAGGAGTCACAGAGATGAACACAGACGCCATTTTAAAAACCGAGTTCTGGCAGAAAATACCATCCGATAAACTTATTTAAGATAAGTAAACCGGTGGTATGTTAGAGATTAACGAGAAAAAGTATCAATCTCCAACAATGGGAAGAATCCCATAGGGTTATATTCGGGGTCGAATATAACAAGTAGTTTCCACTGCCACCAGTCAATACTTGACGACGGGGGACGGGACAGTGCCCCACTCGAAGAACAGACCCAGGAGTAATCAAATTACCCCTACTAGTACCTCCACAATAGGATGGTTTGTACTAGTTCTGTTAGTAAATTTAGGTCTAGTAAAGCCAATGGTGACTTTACATGCCCGGGGAGACAGTAGTCAGTCCCCGGGTATGGAGTCTATGATGGAGGTCCGCTAGGACGCCCCAGTGCTACGGCACGGAGGGTGCAGTGTAACACACATAGCAAAACATATGAGACCCTATGGAGTAAAAGACCCCATAGCCCATAGAACACATTGACATTCAAAGGAATTACACACATTCATGTCCAAGAGTGGGAGAAAAAGAGTCTCATTCTTGGCAGGATGGAAAAAAACAAACTCCAGAAATCCAGCAAAGCTGCTGGGGGACTCACTAGTTTAGGAAATTCAGCCTAAACAGAGAATTCTCCCTAACACTCGCCCCTCCCCAGACTAAGGGACAGGAGGATTTAATCCACTCCTGGATGAATCTCATACCTCTAGTCGATGACATACATCCTAGAGAGACCATCAGAATTTTGGTGGTGACACCCTGACCTGTGCTCAATGGTGAAATCAAACCCTTGCAGGCAGATCGACCATCTCAATAGTTTCCGGTTTTCCCCTTTCATTTGAATTAACCATCTCAAGTGTTGGTGGTCAGTCTGAATGACAAAAGTAGAACCATACAAGTATGGCCTAAACTTCTTCAGAGCCCACATGATAGCAAAGCACTCTCTTTCGATTGTTGCCCACCTTGTTTCAGGATCCTTCAGCTTGCGGCTGATGAAGCAAATGGGGTGATCCCTACCTTTCCCATCCAGTTGACTGAGTACGGCACCTATTCCTACATTTGAAGCATCTGTCTGCACAATGAAGTGTTGGCGGTAATCAGGAGCTCTGAGTACTGGGGCTTGGCAAATAGCCTTTTTCAGGTTCTCAAAAGCCTGATTGCACTCCTCATTCCATCTAACCTTTTTAGGAAATTTGGGCGAGGAGATGACATTCAATGGAGAAGCTATGGTCCCATAGTTCTCGATGAAATTCCTGTAATACCCAGTGAGGCCTAGGAAGGCTCTCACTTGGGTTTGAGTATTAGGTGTTGTCCAATTTTGCACAGCGTCAATCTTACTGAGCAAAGGCCTTATTTCTCCACCTCCTACCTCATGTCAAAGATAGACTACCTTACTCTGTCCAATTTGGCATTTACTCACCTTTATGGTCAGATTGGCTCGTCCAAGAGCCTGCAAAACATCTCTCAGGTGGGTTACATGTTCTTCCCAGGAATTGCTGAACACTGCTATGTCATCCAAGTATGCCATGCAGAAGTCCTCCATCCCGTTCAGAATCTGATTTACCATCTGTTGAAACGTAGCGGGTGCATTCTTCAATCCGAAAGGCATTACCTTAAACTGGTATAAGCCAACGGGGGTAGAAAATGCAGTTTTCTCCTTGGCATGGTCTGTCAGGGCTATTTGCCAATAGCCTGACGTCAAGTCAAAGGTGCTGAGGAACTTGGCGGCGCCAAGTTTATCCATCAACTCATCTGTTCTTGGCAAAGGGTGGGCATCAGTCTTGGTGACTGCATTAAGAGCTCTATAATCCACACAGAATCTAAGATCTTTAGATCCGGCCTTTGGTACTAACACAACTGGGCTAGACCATGGACTAGTAGAGGGCTCTATTACCCCGAGATCAAGCATCTTGCTGACCTCACCTTTGATGTGGGTTTGTACGTTTTCTGACATTTGGTATCCTCTGCTTTTGACTGGCAGACAGTCACCAGTGAGTATGTCGTGCTGGCCCCAAGGGGTCAAGCCTGGTGAAAGCAAGAACAGAGAGGCAAACTGATTTAACATAGATTTGCACTCTTCTTGCTGCTCGGGTGTCAGATTGGAAGAGAGATTTACTCCTTCAATTTTTTCATCCAAAGGTAAGCCTCTGAGGAGATTCCGGAAGAGCTTCACTCTCTTCCTCTTCCTCGGATGATGCTAGAAGCAACGCTCCTACATCAGGTCGGGAGACATACGCTTTGAGTCGGTTGGTGTGGAAGACTGTCGGAGCCTCCTTGGGATTGCCCAAGACCACCAGATAGTTGACCTCTCCGAGTTTACCCACAACTCTGAAGGGTCCCATCCATTTGTCTTGCAAGACCCTCTGCCTTGTTGGGATCATAACGAGAACGAGCTGGTCTTGAGCGAACTCAACCATGTTAGCCTTTTGATCGTGCCAGTGCTTGATCAATGCTTGTCCAGCTTTCAAGTTATCGCTTGCTTCTGTCATCATGTGCGACATTCTCCTCCGGAGACCTATCACGTAGTCAGTCACTCTGACTGGCTTGGGGGAAGGAGCACTCTCCAACCCCTCCTTAATCAGGGCCAATGGACCTCTGACGGGATGACCATAGAGAAGTTCGAAGGGAGAATAATCTACTCCCTCCTGAGGGACTTCTCTATAAGCAAAGAGAAGGCATGGAAGTAGAAGGTCCCACTTACGCTTAAGGGGTTCCTCTAAAGAACCTATCATGCTCTTCATGGTTCGGTTGAACCGTTCTACCAACCCATTGGTTTGTGGGTGGTAAGCTGTTGAGAACTTGTAAGTAACTCCACAGGTTTTCCACATGGCCTTCATGTAGTGGGACATAAAGTTTGACCCCCTGTCAGAGATTACTTCCTTAGGAAACACGGCCATGGTAAAAATACCAAGGAGGGCCTTAGCCACAGCCGGAGCTGTAACAGTCCTCATAGGAATTGCCTCAGGATACCTAGTAGCATGGTCTACTACAACAAGTATAAATCTGTTGCCTGAGGAGGTTGGAGGATCAAGGGGACCAACCCCTACTCTCTCAAACGGGACTCACACAACTGGGAGAGGCACTAAAGGTGCCACATTCTTGGAGCCAACCTTACCAGAGGTCTGGCAGGTGTGGCAGCTCCTGCAGTGTTTTTCTACTTCGGACCCCATCTTTGCCCAATAGAAGTAGAGAGATAGCCTTTCCTTAGTCTTCTTGAAACTCAAGTGACCAGCCAAAGGAATCTCGTGGGCTAGCTGCAAGAACTGTGGTCTGTTCTCTTGGGGTACTACAAGCCGCATGTAGTCTCCAGGTGCAGACTCGGTCGGTTCACTGTAGAAGAGGCCATCTTCCCAGTGCAACCTGTATTTCCCAGGCTCTTGCCCTTTAGCCTGAGCTTCAGCCTGGTGGCGAAGACCTTCCAGAGTTGGACATTCTCTCTGTCCCTTACTGAAGTCTGCTCTGCTGGGTCCACCTTCTGCCAGTAAAGACTGCAGCTCAGGATAGTCAACAGGATCCAGATCTCCAATGAGTTCCTGGCCTTCCATTAGCTCTTCGTCAGAGTCTAATTCTACCACACAGGGTTGTACCTCCCTCTCAGCCTCAGCTGGAGGTGGAGTTACGGGTGTATTTTTGGATGACCGCGAGGAAGTCCTTGTCGGCTGCACTGAAATGCCGGCTACTGGTTTCGGGGTAGAAGTCTTATGTTTCCCTTTCGCTTCTGATTTCTTTGAGACAGCAGCAGACAATTCCAGTGGAGCAGGAGTGATTTCTTTCTTCATCATCTCCTGGAGAGTACTGCGCATGGTCCTCTCTCTTGCAGGTCTGGTTAACTCCTGTAACTGTTTACTAGGAGGTCTGGGAGTATGTGATACAACTCCGAGAGTTTTCAAATCGTTACCCAACAGTACGCATCCTGGTACCTCACTCTGTATGCTGACAGGTATCTTCACAGTCATGTCGTTACACTGGATGAGAACTGGTAATTGGGGAAGCATCTGCACAGGCCCTCCAGCTAACTTGGTGAGGTGTTTGGGTGCCTTAGCAACATCCTCAGCCTGAAAAAACGATTTATCCACCACAGTTATGCTGGCCCCAGTGTCCCTAATGGCAGGAATCTCCTGACCATTCACCTGGACACTGTCCTTATAATACTCTTTAGCATTATCGGGGATAGAATTATAGACATCTAAATTCTGTTGTTCCCACAACCCCAGAGATACTAAAGAAACGCTGGGGTTTGTCAGCTAGCAGTAGAAAGTTTCCACTTGCCATTTGGACTTCCTCCTCTGGAGCGAAGGCTAAGGAGACAAGCTGGACCCCTGAAGGTTTACCCTTAGATCTGGGATCTCCTTTCACGTGGTCAGTCGAGCCACAAACAAAGAATTTACCGAATGCTTTTTGGAATGGTGGCTTGTTCTGGCATCCTTCCGGTTTGGCACCAGAAGACACACTATTCTGCTGCGGTTTTCCTTGTGGCTTACCCTTCTGGTTTTGTTTGGGGCCCTCTTTGGAATTTGAGTTAATTGAATTCTCTTTTGAGTCTTTTTTAGGCTGTTTTCCCTCATCCTTTTTCTGAGTTGCCCCAGAATCCTTATGAGTAGTCCTGTTGGCAACCCTTAAATCAGCAGCCTTAGCTAGGCTCCGGGAATCCAATTCCTTCGAATCAGCCAAGTGCTGTCTGAGCTCGGGAGAACAGGCATCATAAATCGACTCCAACATAAAAAGATTCTTCATACCCTCATAAGTGTTCACTTTGTAACCCTTAATCCATCCCTCTAAGTTTTTCAACCCTTCACTCACCCAGGTAGCCCAAGGGGTACCGTCATGCTTTTTGAGGGTTCTAAACCTCTTAAGATACTGGGAAGGGGTCTTCCCGAATCTAGCTATCAAAGCTAGTTTCACACTTTCGTAATCCGTCTTATCCACCTCCCCCAACTCCATTACCACATCAGTCGCAACAGGGGGGAGCCTAGAGAACAACCAGGGAAGTAGATCATTCCCGGTGATGTCCTGGAGCCCATGATTGTACTCAAACAGTTTTAACCAATCCAATACATCCAACCTCGGTTCATACATACCCACTAATTCCTTCGGCATCCGGGGTCTTTTTGGACTGGAGCTTCTAGAAGAGCCAGAGACAGAAGCAGTTTCGACAGACAATTTTTTCATTTCTAACTCATGCTTGAGCTCCATTTCTCGGAGCCTAAGAATTTGTTGCATTTCTTGGTGTTTCTGTTCAGTTTGAGCAGTAATCCTTCTGAATTCCAAGTCTATTTTCATTTTTTCTAGTTCAAGGACTTGAGGACTTAGTGTGGGACCTGTTATAGGCCCAGTAGGTACAGCTGGTAAGGCAGGTAGAGGAGCAGGGGAGACAGTTTCGTTAGCCTCTCCTTCATCTCCAGCCTCTTCATCACTATCGTCAGAATTACGATTTAGATCACCACCATCACTGTTATCTACATCTGCTGGAGAAGTTGGTTCCTCTGAACCAGTACCCAGACTTTGGTTTTCCAGCAATCTCGCTATCAGTTCTAACTTCTTGCCTCTTACAGAAAGATTCTCTTGCCTACAGACAGCTCATAAATTCTCAGTATTTTCACCTGACAAGGATTCTCGATTGTAAGCTTCCATAGTAGACATGTTTTTGAAAGTTGCCTTTTAGTGCTAAGCTTTGTGGTTAGTTATCCTAAAGTGTTGAAAAACACTCTAAACTGTATACTCGATACAAATCCCACCGCTGTACACCAGTGTTAGGCGGAAACCTGTGCAGTTCCCTCTGGGACCACTGCAAAAGATTTAGGACTACAGGTGTTTGGCAGTAAACCCACTTGGTAGCAGTCTGTACCACACAGATTCACTTGGTAGCTGTGGCTGAGCAGTCAGACATCCCTCAAGAAGAGTTAGGCAGTATGTGGAGTATACAAAATAGGGCAATCTACACAGTAAGACAAGCAAACACGCAACAAGGCTTCGGTGTAAAGATATATAGTTATTTATTTATAAGAACACATCTATAGAAAACACTCTGGCACTCAATATGGCAAACGATTTCAATCACAATTACTATACGAAGAAAATATTAATCCCCCTAACAATAGTTCGACAAGTCTAGGTTCAATGACATCACTTATTTGCAGACAGAGGTGTATGCTTTAACCTAGATGGCACTCTAGTATTCGTTAGGACGGGTGAGAAAAACGGGTTAAGAAATCAACTCGATACCAATATTTTTAAGAACAAATGCAAGGCAAGAAGACAGGGACCACTGTAGATTCCAAAGTTCAGAGGCCAGGCCCACTCGGAGAGAGGCAAGGCGATGTGTCCCAAAAAGTATCTTAGTGGAAATGCACTTCGAGTCTTTATCGCAAATTGTTATGGAAAGATTGGACCAGTTCAGAACAACAAGTTAAAGAAAGCTTGGAGGCGACCCAATGGAAAGGCGAGGATTAAGACACCTCACTCTATCCGGCAGAAAGGGAAGCCAGGCGGACACGGTACCTTGTTTGTGGAGAGACAGCTCCGGCGGGGGCAGTTGTTCCTGGTGGTGGATGCACGTCGGGTCTTTGCCAAGAGTAGAGATGATCTCGTCATCGAAGAAAAGTGAAGTCCGGTGCACCACCAGGGAAGAGACCAGCCGCGGAGTGCTCCGTCACAAGGCACCACCTTTTGGTCGCGGTACAGGGGTAGTGGCTATCCGGTTGCCGAGGTGCTCGGCACGGGCAATTCCACCACTGCGTCCTGGAGCGAAGAAAAAGCAAAGGAGACTGGTTGTTCCCACCAGTCAGGGGAAGAGACTCTCCGGCAGGGAGATCTCCTCTGTCGTTGGGAAGTGGTGAGTCGGTTCCGCAGGGCTCCACCGGAGGTGTCGTCATTGCAGGTCGGCTCAGCTTTACCCTCGTTGGATTCTTAGGTCCTGTGGCGACTTCTGAAGATCCAGTCCCAAAAGCCCTGCTTTTATACAGAAAACCCCCATTCATTCAGCCTAGCTGTCAATCAAAACACGCTAAGTGGTGAGCGGGGTGGCTCACCACTTGGGCCAATCACACTAGAGTGCGACCGGAGTTGGCAAGGCAACTCGGTCCAGGGTGCCTAAACCCCCTCCCACACCCCTGTGGTAACCCAGACAGAATGGCACCACTTTGGAGGGTCTCTGTACAGAAGCCCGTCAAAAGTGGAACAAAGGGCTCAACCTTTGGTTTAGGAGTCACAGAGACGAACACAGACGCCATTTTAAAAACCGAGTTCTGGCAGAAAATAACATCCGATAAACTTATTTAAGATAAGTAAACCGGTAGTATGTTAGAGATTAACGAGAAAAAGTATCAATCTCCAACAATGGGAAGAATCCCATAGGGTTATATCAGGGGTAGAATATAACAAGTAGTTTCCACTGCCACCAGCCAAAACTCAACGAGGGGGGACGGGACAGTGCCCCCCTCGAATAACAGACCCAGGAGTAATCGAATTACCCCTACTAGTACGTCCACAATAGGATGGTTTGTACTAGTTCTGTTAGTAAATGTAGGTCTAGTAAAGCCATTGGTGACTTTACATGCCCGGGGAGACAGTAGTCAGTCAGTAGTCAGACAGTATGGAGTCTATGATG
The DNA here is from genome assembly GCF_040938575.1 of Ambystoma mexicanum. Classification (NCBI taxonomy): domain Eukaryota; kingdom Metazoa; phylum Chordata; class Amphibia; order Caudata; family Ambystomatidae; genus Ambystoma; species Ambystoma mexicanum. Next base: position 316,988,763 of record NC_090936.1, read on the forward strand.
GAGGTCCGCTAGGACGCCCCAGTGCTACGGCACGAAGGGTGCAGTGTAACACACATAGCAAAACATATGAGACCCTATGGAGTAAAAGACCCCATAGCCCATAGAACACATTGACATTCAAAGGAATTACACACATTCATGTCCAAGAGTGGGAGAAAAAGAGTCTCACTCTTGGCAGGATGGAAAAAAACAAACTCCAGAAATCCAGCAAAGTTGCTGGGGGACTCACTAGGTTAGGAAATTCAGCCTAAACAGAGAATTCTCCCTAACAAAGACTGATGTTCCTCAAAGGGTTTGTAGGTCATATAGCTTACAAAGGAACACCTTTGATTGGGCCCTAGAACATAGGTCAAGGTGCCAACATCAAAATGCTGATGGACTCTCTAGGATATATGTCATCGACTAGAGGTATGAGGTTCATCCAGGGGTGGATTAAATCCTCCTGTCCCTTAGTCTGGGGGGGAGGGCGAGTGTTAGGGAGAATTCTCTGTTTAGGCTGAATTTCCTAAACTAGTGAGTCCCCAACAACTTTGCTGGATTTTTGGGGTTTCTTTTTTTCTCCTGCCAAGAGTGAGACTCTTTTACCCTCACTCTTGGGCATGATTTGAGTGTGTTTCTTTGACTCTAGATGTGTTTAATGGGCTGTGGGGTCTTTTACTCCATAGGGCTTCATGTGTTTTTGTGATGTGTTTTACACAGCACCCTCAGTGCAGTAACACAGGGGTGTCATAGCGACCCCCCAGTATAGACTCCATACCCTGGCACTGACTACTGTCTCCCAGGGCATGTAAAGTCACCATTGACTTTACTAGTCTTGAATTCTGAACAGAACCAGTACAAACCATCTTATTGTGGACGTACTGGCTGGGGAAAATCGATTGCCCCGGGGTCTGTTAGTCAAGGGGGCACGTCTCCGTCCCCCCTCATCGAGTTTTGGCTTTGGCTGGCAGTGGATATTACTTTTTATATTCAACCGCGAATATTTCTCTATGGGATTTTCCCATTGTTCGAGGCTACTGTCTTTATTTATTTAATTACGATAGCCTCGAACATACCGCCGGTTTATTTAATTATTATTAATTCTCCGGTTGTTTTTTTGTTGCCAAAACTCGGTTCTAAAATGGCATTTGTGTTCTCTTCTGTGACTCCAACCCAAGTCGAGCCCTTTGTACCACTTTTTTGGCGGGCTTCTCCACAGAAGCCCTCCAAAGTGGTGCCACTCTGTCTGGGGTACTTAGGAGGGGTGGAGGGGGATTTAGGCACCCTGGACTGAGTTGCCTAGGCAACGCAAGTCGCACTCCGTCCTGATTGGCCCAAGTGGTGAGCCGGCCGGCTCAAAACTTAGCATGTTTGAGTGACAGCTGGGCTGAGTGAATGGGAGTTTTCTGCATAAAAGCAGGGCTTTGGGGACTGGAACTTGAGAAGTCGCCACAGGACCTAAGAATCCGACGAGGGAGAAGCTGAGCCAACCTGCCACGACGACACCACCGGTGGAGCCCCGCTGGACCGTCTCACCACTTTTCCCAAAGACAGAGGAGATATCCCGCCAGAGGGTCTTCTTCCTTTGACTGGTGGGGATAACCAGTTTCACAGTCTTTTTGCCTTCCCGACGCATCTCGAGGCCAAGCACCCCGGCAAACGGAATACCACGTTTTACCACGACCGCGAAATAAAGGTTAATACCTTTATCTGGAAAACTCTGCGGCTGGTTTCTTCCCTGGCAGTGCAACGACCTTCATCTTTCCTCCAACTCGAGATCTTCTCTTCCCCTGGACGACGACGAGACTTGCACCCGCTGCCAGGAACAACTGCCATCGCTGGAGGATCCTTCCCACTTAAGGTACCGTGTCCCGCCTGGCTTCCCTTGCCACCGACTGTACGGGGTAGATTTAGCCCCCGGCTTTCGAACCTGGGTTAGCCTGGGACACCCTGGCTAAACTTTTCTGAGCCTCTCTAAACTCTTTTCGAACTCTCTGCAAGACTTTTTAAGCCTAGTGTAACTGTGTGATCTTGGGCGCATTTGTGCTCTGCTCTCTCTAAGAGTGGGCCCAGCCTATGGACTTTGGCTCACAAGTGACTTTTGCTCTTCTGCCTTGCTAATAGTGTTCCTAAATCTTAGAGTGGTGTACCTTTCCATATTCTGTCTTTTTCCCTCCCTTTTTCATGAACTTATTGGAGTGCCATCTATAGTTAAGCGCTCACCTCTGTCTGGAAATAAGTGGTGTTAACTAAGACTTGTCTGATAAGGAATAAGGGTTGTATATATTATAATAGTAACTGTGTTTAGAGTGTGTTACAATAAGAGTGCTGGAGTGTTTCAAACAGTGTGTTTTTAAATAAATAATTATATACTTTGATACCAAAGCTCTGGTCAGTGTTTACTTGTATTATTGTGTCTGAGTGCCTATTGTGTTTACTTTGCATACTGCCTAACTCTTCTTAAGGGAAGTCTGACTGCTCAGCCACAGCTACCAGGTAAATCTGGGTCGTACAGACTGCTACCAAGTGGGTTTACTGCTAATACCTGTAGTCCTAAATCTTTTGCAGTGTTCCCAAAGGGAACTGCACAGGTTTCTGCCAACACACTTGTCTGGAGAAAGTGTCAAATTCAGGTGTCGAAACAGACTTGGGGTTACCTGTGTTTTAGGCATTCCCCTTGGCGCCCAGGTAAGTGCACCAACACATGTGAGGTACCGTTTTCATCGGGACACCTGTGGGAACGCGGGACGGTGGGCCATGTGTTGTTGGCGGCGTGTTTTGATGGGGGCGCACAGTGAAATGTGCGGAAAATACATATTTTTTCAAACATTTCGGAACTTGCGAGGTGTCTGGGTAATACATTCTGGGCCAATTTGCGCAATTCATACCTCTGCGGATTCCCACGGGTGTCCACTTTTCGGAAATGCATGGGGTTCCCTGTTTTCCTTGGTGGCTTGGACACCCTAGGCCCATATCTGTATGTTGTGCTTGTCTGGAGAAAGTGTCAAATTCAGGTGTCGAAACAGTCTTGGGGTTACCTTTGCTTTAGGCTTTCCCCTTGGTGCGCAGGTAGGTGCACCAACACATGTGAGGTACCGTTTTCATCGGGACACGAGTGGGAACGCGGGATGGTGGGCCATGTGTTGTTGGCGGCGTGTTTTGATGGGGGCGCACAGTGAAATGTGCTGAAAATACATATTTTTTCCCACATTTCGGACTTTGCTGGGTGTCTGGGTAATACATTCTGGGCCAATTTGCGCAAATCATTCCTCTGTGGATTGCCACGGATGTCCTCTTTTTGGAAATGCATGGGGTTCCCTGTTTTCCTTGGTGGCTTGGACACCCGATGCCCATATCTGTATGTTCTGCTTGTCTGGAGAAAGTGTCAAATTCAGGTGTCGAAGCAGACTTGGGGTTACCTGTATTTTAGGCTTTCTCCTTGGCGCCCAGGTAGGTGCACCCACACATGTGAGGTACCATTTTCATCGGGATACCTGTGGGAATGTGGGACGGTAGGCCATGTGTTGTTGGCCGTATGTTTCGATGGGTGCGCCGAGTGAAATGTGCGGAAAATGCATTTTTTTCCACATTACGGACTTTGTGGGGGTGTCTGGCTAATAAATTCTGGGCCGATTTGCGCAAATCATACCTCTGTGGATTCCCACGGGTGTCCTCTTTTCGGAAATGCATGGGGTTGCCTGTTTTCCTTGGTGGCTTGTACACCCGAGGCCCATATCTGTATGTTGTGCTTGTCTGGAGAAAGTGTCAAATTCAGGTGACGAAACAGACTTGGGGTTACCTGTGTTTTAGGCTTTCCCCTTGGCGCCCAAGTAGGTGCACCCACACATATGAGGTACCATTTTCATTGGGACACCTGTGGGAACGTGGGACACTAGGCAATGTGTTGTTGGTGCAGTGTTTCGATGGGTGCACCGAGTGAAATGTGTGGAAAATGCATTTTTTTCCCACATTTCAGACTTTGCGTGGGAGCCTGGGTAATAAATTCTGGGCCGATTTGCGCAAATCATACCTCTGCGGATTCCCACGGGTGTCCACTTTTCAGAAATGCATGGGGTTCCCTGTTTTCCTTGGTGGCTTGGACACCCAAGGCCCATATCTGTATATTGTGCTTGTCTGGAGAAAGTGTCAAAATCAGGTGTCGAAACAGACTTGGGTTACCTGTGTTTTAGGCTTTCCCCTTGGCGCCCAGGTAGGTGCACCCACACATGTGAGGTACTGTTTTCATCGGGACACCTCTGGGAACGCGGGACAGAAGGCCATGTCTTGTTGGCGGTGTGTTTCGATGGGGGCACGGAGTGAAATGTGCAGAAAATGCATATTTTTTCCCACATTTCCGACTTCGCGGGGTGTCTGGATAATACATTCTGGGCCGATTTGCGCAAATCATACCTCTGCGGATTCCCACGGGTGTCCTCTTTTCGGAAATGCATGGGGTTCCCTGTTTTCCTCGGTGGCTTAGACACCCGAAGCCCATATCTGTATGTTGTGCTTGTCTGGAGAAAGTGTCAAATTCATGTGTCGAAACAGACTTGGGGTTAACTTTGTTTTAGGCTTTCCCCTTGGGGCCTAGGTAGGTGCACCCACACATGTGAGGTACCATTTTCATTTGGACACCTGTGGGAACGTGGGACGGTAGGCCATGTGTTGTTGCCAGTGTGTTTCGATGGGTGCGCCGAGTGAAATGTGCAGAAAATGCGTTTTCTTTCCAGACATTTCGGACTTTGCTGGGGTGTCTGGGTTAGAAATTCTGGGCCGATTTGCGCAAATCATAACTCTGCGGATTCCCACGGATGTCCTCTTTTTGGAAATGCATGGGGTTCCCTGTTTTCCTTGGTGGCTTGGACACCCGACGCCCATATCTGTATGTTGTGCTTGTCTGGAGAAAGTGTCAAATTCAGGTGTCTAAACAGACTTGGGGTTATCTTTGTTGAAGGCTTTTCCCTTGGTGCCCAGGTAGGTGCACCCACACATGTGAAGTACCGTTTTCATCGGGACACCTGTGGGAACGCGCGACAGTAGGCCTGGTCTTCTTAGCAGTGTGTTTCGATGGGGGCGCAGAGTGAAATGTGCGGAAAATACGTATTTTTTCACCCATTTCGGACTTTGCGGGGTGTCTGGGTAATAAATTCTGGGCCGATTTGCGCAAAGCATACCTTTACTGATTCCCACGGGTGTCCTCTTTTTCGAAATGCATGGGGTTCCCTGTTTTCCTTGGTGGCTTGGAAACCCGAGGCCCATATCTGTATGTTGTTCTTGTCTGGAGAAAGTGTCAAATTCAGGTGTCGAAACAGACTTGGGGTTACCTGTGTTTTAGGCTTTCACCTTGGCGACCAGGTAGTTGCATCCACACATGTGAAGTATCATTTTCATCGGGACACCTGTGGGAACATGGGGCGGTAGTCCATGTGTTGTTGGCGGCGTGTTTCGATGGGTGCGCGAGTGAAATGTGCGGAAAATGCGTTTTTTTCCCCACATTTCAGAATTTGCCTGGGTGTCTGGGTAATAAATTCCGGGCCGATTTGAGCATATCATACCTCTGCTGATTCCCACAGGTGTCCTCTTTTTGGAAATGCATGGGGTTCCCTGTTTTCCTTGGTGGCTTGGACACCCGATGCCCATATCTGTATGTTGTGCTTGTCTGGATAAAGTGTCAAATTCAGGTGTCGAAACAGACTTGGGGTTACCTGTGTTTTAGGCTTTCCCCTTGGCGCCCAGGTAGGTGCACCCACACATGTGAGGTACCATTTTCATCGGGACACCTGTGGGAATGTGGGACGGTAGGCCATGCGTTGTTGGCAGCATGTTTCGATGGGTGCACCGAGTGAAATTTGCGGAAAATGCCTTTTTTTCCCCCACATTTTGGAATTTGCGGGGGTGTCTGGGTAAGAAATTCTGGGCCGATTTGCGCAAATCATACCTCTGCGGATTCCCACGGATGTCCTCTTTTTGGAAATGCATGGGGTTCCCTGTTTTCCCTGGTGGCTTGGACACCAAAGGCCCACATCTGTATGTTGTGCCGGTCAGCAGAGCATCTCAAATTCCGGTCTGAAAACAGACTTGGGGTTACTTGTGTTTTAGGCTTTCCCCTTGGCGGCCAGGTAGGTGCAACCACACATGTGAGGTACCATTTTCATTGGGACACCTGTGGGAATGCGGGCGGTAGGCCATGTGTTGTTGGGGGCATGTTTCGATGGGCGAGCTGAGCAAAATGTGCGGAAAATGCGTTTTTTTCCCCATATTTCGAACTTTGCGGGGGTGTCTGGGTAATAAATTCTGGGCCGATTTGTGCAAATCATAACTCTGTGGATTCCCACGGGTGTCCTCTTTTCAGAAATGCATGTGGTTCCATGTGTTCCTTGGTGGCTTGTACACCCGAGGCCCATATCTGTATGTTGTGCTTGTCTGGAGAAAGTGTCAAATTCAGGTGTCGAAACAGACTTGGGGTTACCTGTGTTTTAGGCTTTCACCTTGGCGACCAGGTAGTTGCATCCACACATGTGAAGTACCATTTTCATCGGGACACCTGTGGGAACGTGGGGCGGTAGTCCATGTGTTGTTGGCGGCGTGTTTCGATGGGTGCGCCGAGTGAAATGTGCGGAAAATGCATTTTTTTCCCCACATTTTGGACTTTGCGGGGGTAGCTGGGTAATAAATCCTGGGCCGATTCGCGCAAATCATACCTGTGTGGATTCCCAAGGGTGTCCTCTTTTCGGAAATGCATGGGGTTCCCTGTTGTCCTTGGTGGCTCGGACACCCGAGGCCCATATCTGTATGTTCTGCTTGTCTGGAGAAAGTGTCAAATTCAGGTGTCGAAACAGTCTTGGTGTTACCTGTATTTTAGGCTTTCTCCTTGGCGCGCAGGTAGGTGCACCCACACCTGTGAGGTACCATTTTCATAGGGAAACCTGTGGGAATGTGGGACAGTAGGCCATTTGTTGTTGGCCACATGTTTCGATGGGTGCACCGAGTGAAATGTGCGGAAAATGCATTTTTTTTCCACATTTCGGACTTTGTGGGGGTGTCTGGCTAATACATTCTGGGACGATTTGCGCAAATCATACCTCTGTGGATTCCCACTGGTGTCCTCTTTTCAGAAATGCATGGGGTTCCCTGTTTTCCTTTGTGGCTTGTACACCCGAGGCCCATATCTGTATGTTGTGCTTGTCTGGAGAAAGTGTCAAAATCAGGTGTCGAAACAGACTTGGGGTTACCTGTGTTTTAGGCTTTCACCTTGGCGACCAGGTAGTTGCATCCACACATGTGAAGTACCATTTTCATCGGGACACCTGTGCGAACGTGGGGCGGTAGTCCATGTGTTGTTGGCGGTGTGTTTCGATGGGTGCGTCGAGTGAAATGTGCGGAAAATGCGTTTTTTTCCCCACATTTCAGACTTTGCGTGGGTGTCTGGGTAATAAATTCCGGGCCGATTTGAGCATATCATACCTCTGCTGATTCCCACGGGTGTCCTCTTTTAGGAAATGCATGGGGTTCCCTGTTTTCCTTGGTGGCTTGGACACCCGATGCCCATATCTGTATGTTGTGCTTGTCTGGATAAAGTGTCAAATTCAGGTGTCGAAACAGACTTGGGGTTACCTGTGTTTTAGGCTTTCCCCTTGGAGCCCAGGTAGGTGCACCCACACATGTGAGGTACCGTTTTCATCAGTACACTGGTGGGAACGTGGGACGGTAGGCCATGTGTTGTTGGCGGTGTGTTTAGGTGGGTGAGCCGAGTGAAATTTGCGGAAAATGCATTTTTTTCCCCACATTTTGGACTTTGCGGGGGTGTCTGGGTAATAAATCCTGGGCCGATTCGCGCAAATCATACCTGTGTGGATTCCCAAGGGTGTCCTCTTTTCGGAAATGCATGGGGTTCCCTTTTGTCCTTGGTGGCTCGGACACCCGAGGCCCATATCTGTATGTTCTGCTTGTCTGGAGAAAGTGTCAAATTCAGGTGTCGAAACAGTCTTGGTGTTACCTGTATTTTAGGCTTTCTCCTTGGCGCGCAGGTAGGTGCACCCACACATGTGAGGTACCGTTTTCATCAGTACACTGGTGGGAACGTGTGACGGTAGGCCATGTGTTGTTGTCGGTGTGTTTCGATGGGTGCAACGAGTGAAATGTGCAGAAAATGCGTTTTTTTTCCCCACATTTCGGACTTTGCGGGGGTGTCTGGGTAATACATTCTGGGCCGATTTGCGCAAATCATACCTCTGCGGATTCTCACGGGTGTCCTATTTTTGGAAATGCATGGGGTTCCCTGTTTTCCTTGGTGGCTTGGACACCCGAGGCCCATATCTGTATGTTGTGCCGGTCGTCAGAGCATCTCAAATTCCGGTCTGAAAACAGACTTGGGGTTACTTGTGTTTTAGGCTTTCCCCTTGGCGGCCAGGTAGGTGCACCCACACATGTCAGGTACCATTTTCATCGGGACACCTGTGGGAATGTGGGCGGTAGGCCATGTGTTGTTGGGGGCGTGTTTCGATGGGCGAGCCGAGGGAAATGTGCGGAAAATGCATTTTTTTCCCCATATTTCGGACTTTGCGGGGGTGTCTGGGTCATACATTCCGGGGCGATTTGGGCATATCATACCTCTGCGGATTCCCATGGGTGTCCTTTTTTCGGAAATGCATGGGGTTCCCTGTTTTCCCTGGTGGCTTGGACACCCGAGGCCCATATCTGTATGTTGTGCCGGTCGGCAGAGCGTCTCAAATTCCGGTCTGAAAACAGACTTGGGGTTACTTGTGTTTTAGGCTTTCCCCTTGGCGGCCAGGTAGGTGCACCCACACATGTGAGGTACCGTTTTCATCGGGTCACCTGTGGGAATATGGGATGGTAGGCCATGTGTTGTTGGGCGTGTATTTCGATGGGTGAGTCGACCGAAATGTGCGTAAAATGCATTTTTTTCTCCCACATTTCGGACTTTGCGGGGGTGTCTGGGTAATAAATTCTGGGGTGATTTGGGCATATCATACCTCTGCGGATTCCCACGGGTGTCCTCTTTCTGGTAATGCATGGGGTTCCCTGTTTTCCCTGGTGGCTTGGACACCCGAGTCCATTATCTGTATGTTGTGCCAGTCGGCAGAGCGTCTCGAATTCCGGTCTGAAAACAGAGTTGTGGTTACTTGTGTTTTAGGCTTTCCCCTTGGCGGCCAGGTAGGTGCACCCAAACATGTGAGGTACCGTTTTCATCGGGTCACCTGTGGGAATATGGGATGGTAGGCCATGTGTTGTTGGGGGTGTGATTCGATGGGTGAGTCGAGCGAAATGTGTGGAAAATGCATTTTTTTCTCCCACATTTCGGACTTTGCGGGGGTGTCTGGGTAATAAATTCTGGGTTGATTTGGGCATATCATACCTCTTCGGATTCCCACGGGTGTCCTCTTTTTGGAAATGCATGGGGTTCCCTATTTTCCCTGGTGGCTTGTACACTCGAGGCCCATATCTGTATGCTGTGCCGGTCGGCAGAGCGTCTCAAAATTCCGGTCTGAAAACAGTCTTGGGGTTACTTGTGTTTTAGGATTTCTCCTTGGCGGCCAGGTAGGTGCACCCACACATGTGAGGTACCGTTTTCATCGGACACCTCTGGGAACGCGGGACTGTAGGCCATTTGTTGTTGAGGGCGTGTTTCCATGGGTGAGCTGAGCGAAATGTGTGGAAAATGCGTTTTTTTCCCTCATTTTGGACTTTGCGGGGGTGTCTGGGTAATATTTTCTGCGGCGATTTGGACATATCATACCTCTGCGGATTCCCACAGGTGTCCTCTTTCCGGAAATGCATGGGGTTCCCTGTTTTCCCTGGTGGCTTGGACACCCGAGACCCATATCTGTATGTTGTGCCGGTCGGCAGAGCGTCTCAAATCCCGGTCTGAAAACAGACTTCGGGTTACTTGTGTTTTAGGCTTTTCCCTTCGCGGCCAGGTAGGTGCACCCACACATGTGAGGTACTGTTTTCATCGGGACACCAGTGGGAAAGTGGCACGGTAGGCCATGTGTTGTTGGGGGCGTGTTTCGATGGGTGAGCCGAGCGAAATGTGCAGAAAATGTGTTTTTTTTCCCACATTTCAGACTTTGCAGAGGTGTCTGGGTAATAAATTCTGGGGTGATTTGGGCATATCATACCTCTGCGGATTCCCACGGGTGTCCTCTTTTCGGAAATGCATGGGTATCCCTGTTTTCCCTGGTGGCTTGGACACCCAAGGCCCATAACTGTATGTTGTGCCGGTCGGCAGAGCGTCTCAAATTCCGGTCTGAAAACAGACTTGGGATTACGTTTTTTAGGCTTTCCCCTTGGCGGCCAGGTATGTGCACCCACACATGTGAGGTACCGTTTTCATCGGGATACCTATGGGAACGCAGGACTGTAGGCCATGTGTTGTTGGGGCGTGTTTCGATGGGTAAGCCGAGCGGAATGTGCGGAAAATGCATTTTTTTCCCCACATTTCGGACTTTGCGGGGGTGTCTGGGTAATAAATTCTGGGGCGATTTGGGCATATCATACCTCTGCGGATTCCCATGGGTGTCCTCTTTTGGGAAATGCATGGGGTTCCCTGTTTTCCTTGGTGACTTGGACACCCAAGGCCGTTATCTGTATGTTGTGCACGGCAGAGCGTCTCAAATTCCGGTCTGAAAACAGACTTGGGTTTACTTGTGTTTTAGGCTTTCCCTTTGGTGGCCAGGTAGGTGCACCCACACATCCGAGGTACCGTTTTCATCGGGAGACTGGTGGAAACGCGGGACGGTAGGGCATGTGTTGTTGGGGGTGTGTTTTGATGGGTGAGCTGAGCGAAATGTGCAAAAAATTCATTTTTTTTCCCACATTTCGGACTTTGCAGGGGTGTCTGGGTAATAAATTCACGGCGATTTGGGCATATCATACCTCTGCGGATTCCCATGGGTGTCCTCTTTTCGGAAATATATGGGGTTCCCTGTTTTCCCTCGTGGCTTGGACACCCGAGGCCCATATCTGTATGTTGTGCCGGTCGGCAGAGAGTCTCAAAATCCGGTCTGAAAACAGACTTGGGGTTACTTGCGTTTTAGACTTTCCCCTTGGTGGCCAGGTAGGTGCACCCATACATGTGAGTTATCGTTTTCATCGGCACACCTGTGGGAACGCGGGACAGTAGGCCATGTGTTGTTGGGGGCGTGTTTCTATGGGTGAGCTGAGCGAAATGTGCGAAAATGCATTTTTTTCCCACATTTCGGACTTTGCGGGGTTGTCTGGGTAATAAATTCTGGGGCGATTTGGGCATATCATACCTCTGCGGATTCCCATGGGTGTCCTCTTTTCGGAAATGCATAGGGTTCCCTGTTTTCCCTGGTGGCTTGGACACCCGAGACCCATATCTGTATGTTGTGCCGGTCGGCAGAGCGTCTCAAATTCCAGTCTGAAAACAGACTTGGGGTTACTAGTGTTTTAGGCTTTTCCCTTTGTGGCCAGTTAGGTGCACCCACACATGTGAGGTACCGTTTTCATCGGGACAGCTGTGGGAACGCAGGACGGTAGGCCATGTGTTGTTGGGTGCGTGTTTCAATGGGTGAGCCGAGCGAAATGTGCGGAAAAGGTGTTTTTTTCTCCCACATTTCGGACTTTGCGGGGGTGTCTGGGTAATACATTCTGGGGCGATTTTGGTATATCATACCTCTGCGGATTCCCACGGGTATCCTCTTTTCGGAAAAGCATGGGGTTCCCTGTTTTCCCTGGTGCTTGGACACCCGAGGCCCATATCTGTATTTTGTGTCAGTCGGCAGAGCGTCTCAAATTCCGGTCTGAAAACAGACTTGGGGTTACTTGTGTTTTAGTCTTTCCCCTTGGCGGTCAGGTCGGTGCACCCACACATGTGAGGTACCATTTTCATCGGGACACCTGTGGGAACGCGGGGCGGTAGGCCATGTGTTTTTGGGGGCGTGTTTCGATGGGTGAGACAAGCAAAATGTGCATAAAAAGGCGTTTTTTCCCCCACATTTCAGACTTTGCGGGGGTTTCTGGGTAATAAATTCTGGGGCGATCTGGACATATCATACCTCTGTAGATTCCCAGGGGTGTCCTCTTTTCGGAAATGCATGAGGTTCCCTGTTTTCCCTGGTGGCTTGGACACCCGAGGCCCATATCTGTATGTTGTGCCGGTCGGCAGAGCGTCCCAAATTCCAGTCTGAAAACAGACTGGGGGTTACTTGTGTTTTAGGCTTTCCCCTTGGCGGCCAGGTGGGGGCACCTACAAATGTGAGGTACAGTTTTCATCGGGACACCTGTGGGAACGCGGGACGGTAGGCCATGTGTTGTTGGGGGCATGTTTCAATGGGTGAGCCGAGGAAAATGTGCGGAAAATGTGTTTTTTTTCCCACATTTCGGAATTTGCAGGGGTGTCTGGGTAATAAATTCTGGGGCGATTTGAGCATATCATACCTCTGCGGATTCCCACGGGTGTCCTCTTTTCAGAAATGCATGGGGTTCCCTGTTTTCCCTGGTGGCTTGGACACCAAAGGCCCATATCTGTATGTTGTACCGGTCGGCAGAGCATCTCAAATTCCGGTCTGAAAACAGACTTGGGGTTACTTGTGTTTTAGGCTTTCCCCTTGGCGGCCAGGTAGGTGCACCCACGCATGTGAGGTACCGTTTTCATCGGGATACCTGTGGGAATGCGGGACTGTAGGCCATGTGTTGTTGGGGGCGTGTTTTGATGGGTGAGCCGAGCGAAATGTGCAGAAAATGCGTTCTTTTTCCCACATTTCCGACTTTGCGCGGGTGTCTGGGTTATAAATTCTGGGGCGATTTGGGCATATAATACCTCTGCGGATTCCCATGGGTGTCCTCTTTTCGCAAATACATGGGGTTCCTTGTTTTCCCTGGTGGCTTGGACATCCGAGACCCATTTCTGTATGTTGTGCCGGTCGGCAGAGCGTCTCAAATTCCGGTCTGAAAACAGACTTGGGGGTACTTGTGTTTTAGGCTTTTCCCTTCGCGGCCAGTTAGGTGCACCCACACATGTGAGGTACCGTTTTCATTGGGACACCAGTGGGAAGGTGGGACGGTAGGCCATGTGTTGTTGGGGGCGTGTTTCGATGGGTGAGCCGAGCGAAATGTGCAGAAAATGCGTTTTTTTTCCCACATTTCAGAAATTGTGGGGGTTTCTGGGTAATACATTCTGGGGAGATTTGGGCATATCACACCTCTGCGGATTCCCATGGGTGTCCTCTTTTCGGAAAAGAATGGGGTTCCCTGTTATCCCTGGTGGCTTGGACACCCGAGGCCCATATCTGTATGTTGTGCCGGTCGGCAGAGAGTCTCAAATTCCGGTCTGAAAACAGACTTGGGGTTACTTGTGTTTTCGTCTTTCCCCTTGGCAGTCAGGTCGGTGCATCCACAAATGTGAGGTACCGTTTTCATCGGGACACCTGTGGGAATGCGGGACTGTAGGCTATGTGTTGTTGGGTGCGTGTTTCGATGGGTGAGCCGAGCGAAATGTGCGGAAAATGTGTTTTTTTCCCCCACATTTCAGACTTTGCAGGGGTGTCTGGGTAATAAATTATGGGTTGATTTGGGCATATCATACCGCTGCGGATTCCCACGGGTGTCCTCTTTTCGGAAATGCATGGGTTTCCCTATTTTCCCTGGTGGCTTGGACACCCGAGGCCCATAACTGTATGTTGTGCCGGTCGGCAGAGCGTCTCAAATTCCGGTCTGAAAACAGACTTGGGGTTACTTGTGTTTTAGGCTTTCCCCTTTTTCGGCCAGGTATATGCACCCACACATGTGAGGTAGCGTTTTCATCGGGATACCTATGGGAAAGCAGGACTGTAGGTCATGTGTTGTTGGGGGCGTGTTTCGATGGGTGAGCCGAGCGAAATGTGCGGAAAATGCATTTTTTTCCCTACATTTCGGACTTTGCGGGGGTGTCTGGGTAATAAATTCTGGGGCGATTTGGGCATATCATACCTCTGCAGATTCCCATTGGTGTCCTCTTTTTGGAAATGCATGGGGTTCCCTGTTTTCCCTGGTGACTTGGACACCCGAGGCCCATATCTGTATGTTGTGCACGGCAGAGCGTCTCAAATTCCGGTCTGAAAACAGACTTGGGGTTACTTGTGTTTTAGGCTTTCCCCTTGGCGGCCAGGTAGGTGCACCCACACATGTGAGGTACCGTTTTCATCAGGACACTTTTGGGAACGCGGGACGTTAGGCCATGTGTTGTTGGGGGTGTGTTTTGATGGGTGAGCCGAGCGAAATGTGCAAAAAATTCATTTTTTTTCCCACATTTGGACTTTGCAGGGGTGTCTGGGTAATAAATTCGGGGCGATTTGGGTATATCATACCTCTGCTGATTCCCATGGGTGTCCTCTTTTCGGAAATATATGGGGTTCCCTGTTTTCCCTGGTGGCTTGGACACCCGAGGCCCATATCTGTATGTTGTGCCGGTCGGCAGAGCGTCTCAAATTCCGGTCTGAAAACAGACTTGGGGTTACTTGTGTTTCAGACTTTCCCCTTGGTGGCCAGGTAGGTGCACCCACACATGTGAGTTACCGTTTTCATCGGCACACCTGTGGGAACGCGGGACAGTAGGCCCTGTGTTGTTGGGGGCGTTTTTCTATGGGTGAGCTGAGCGAAATGTGCGGAAAATGCATTTTTTTCCCACATTTCGGACTTTGCGGGGTTGTCTGGGTAATAAATTCTGGGGAGATTTGGGCATATCATACCTCTGCGGATTCCCATGGGTGTCCTCTTTTCAGAAATGCATGGGGTTCCCTGTTTTCCCTGGTGACTTGGACACCCGAGGCCCATATCTGTATGTTGTGCCGGTCGGCAGAGCATCACAAATTCCGGTCTGAAAACAGACTTGGGGTTACTTGTGTTTTAGGCTTTCCCCTTGGCGGCCAGGTAGGTGCACCCACACATGTGAGGTACTGTTTTCATCGGGACACCTGTGGGAACGCGGTACAGTAGGCCATGTGTTGTTGGGGGCGTGTTTCGACGGGTGAGCCGAGCAAAATATGCGGAAAATGCATTTTTTTCTCCCACATTTCGGACTTTGCGGGGGTGTCTGGGTTATACATTCTGGGGCGATTTGGGCATGTCATACCTCTGCGGATTCCCATGGGTGTCCTCTTTTTGGAAATACATGGGGTTCCCTGTTTTCACTGTTGGCTTGGACACCCGAGACCCATATCTGTAAGTTGTGCCGGTCGGCAGAACGTCTCAAATTCCGGTCTGAAAACAGACTTGGGGTTACTTGTGTTTTAGGCTTTTCCCTTCGCGGCCAGTTAGGTGCACCCACACATGTGAGGTACCATTTTCATCGGGACACCTGTGGGAATGCGGGACTGTAGGCCATGTGTTGTTGGGGGCGTGTTTCGATGGGTGAGCTGAGCGAAATGTGCAGAAAATGCGTTCTTTTTCCCACATTTCAGACTTTGCGCGAGTGTCTGGGTTATAAATTCTTGGGCGATTTGGGCATATAATACCTCTGCGGATTCCCATGGGTGTCCTCTTTTCGCAAATACATGGGGTTCCCTGTTTTCCCTGGTGGCTTGGACATCCGAGACCCATTTCTGTATGTTTTGCCGGTCGGCAGAGCGTCTCAAATTCCTGTCTGAAAACAGACTTGGGGGTAGTTGTGTTTTAGGCTTTTCCCTTCGCAGCCAGGTAGGTGCACCCACACATGTGAGGTACCGTTTTCATTGGGACACCAGTGGGAACGTGGGACGGTAGGCCATGTGTTGTTGGGGGCATGTTTCGATGGGTGAGCCAAGCGAAATGTGCAGAAAATGCATTTTTTTCCCACTTTTCAGAAATTGCAGAGGTGTCCGGGTAATACTGTTGGAATCGAAATAATATTTTACCTCCCATTGCATTGTTTGAATGTGTGTTGGCCTACGCCAAGTTGTCTAAACCATCGTGTAAATAGATTCCGCGACAAGGTCTTGACCTTATTATACTGTGTAAATCGCCATCTTGGATTTAGCCGCCATTTTAGTTTCTCTTGTAAAGTGGAAGTCACCCTGAATATCAAAATGGAGGCCGAATGACATTCCGAGTGAGATTCTGGCCGTTGTGACCTCCGCACACATGAATAAGTAATATGCCTGCAGGCCACTTGTCAGGGTCGCGAACTGAGACCTTTTCCTATCCCTGACCTACGTGTAAATGAACAACTGTATCAGCGGAACTGATCAAAATGCATACATTATGGGATTGACCTGGCAAGGAACCCTTAGCATAGTCTTAAGAATGGTTAACCCGCGAGGGGGTTGGTGTTAGGAAAGATTTCGTAATTGTAGGTAATTTTCCTTCTATGTGGCAACCCCTAAACTTTTTGCTGTTGTTTTTCACCTTGTTCTTGACTTTGCCAGAGAAGTGCAGCCTTCTGCCGCACTCCTCTGGGCTTTCGCTCTTTTCTTACGGGGAAACTGACATGCCCTTAAGACAGTCAGTACCGGGGAACGCTGTTTCCCGTAGTTTCTTTTATCATGTTGCGGCTTTAGTGCAACATGACACAAGAGGGCACTGTAAGCTAACTTACAGCTCTCTTTGGTCTCTAGCCTTCTACAGGCCCTAGATACTCGTTTAGGATTGTATTTGATCGGTGCAAGCGATTCAGGGACTGGAATGGTGGCAGCGATCGTTTTGTGTATTTTGAGCTCCTTTTGGCGTTCTGAACGCATTTTTCGGGCTGAACCCAAAATGGTGGCCTGGCTCCCAAAATGGCCAGACCACGAGGCTCCTTTGTCCTGTCCGCTGACCGTCTTGCTCCCTTCACCTTCCCCAGGTCGAGCCGACCCGGGGCCTTCCTTATTTGGGCATGTACTTTCCCGCGAAACACGGATGCCTTCGCGGGCTTCTACATGTCTTTTGTGTGCCTCCAGGATGTGGGCTGGGATGTCTGGTCCCAATACACATCCTGGGTGCCAGAGAGTCTAGGGTAGTGTGAATGCCTGGGACCACCGTGGTCCGTGATTGGTCCACGAATGGTGTGTGTGTTGATGAGCGGATCTCCCATTGGGTCCCCTCCGTCTTGGCGCGAAGGGAACCGTGGATAAGAGGGGGCTGGAAACACCACTACCATGTCGATCTCCTGAGTTCTCACGAACGAAGGAATACAGGCGCCAAGTATCCTGCAACCAAGAGGCTGGACCGAGGAATCGCTGGTGACCCGCTGAAGGACTCCTCCTTTGCACTGCTGTCGTCCCGTGAAACCCTTTCCTCCTTTGATCGAACCAGAAGGCCTGTACTGGTGCTTCGACCTTTGGAATAGCAGGAACAGCTATTCTCGGCGACTTCATCATCTCCTGCCAGTAAGCCTTCGGAAGCGTCTCTGGGCCATCCAGTTGACTGACCAGCTTACACGGGAGTCCTGCTCTGTAACCGCCGCCAGGTTGTGTAGTATTTCGAGTCCTTGTCACTCTCACACGCTTCGTACACTTGGCGTTCCCAAGTCTGAAGTGAGTAGTGTACATTTGGCTCAGATACACACGGCCGCTCCGTTGCCCTGCTGTGGTGACAAAACTGTGCAGGTTTCTTCGATTGGGACGTCTTTTTTCTCTACACGACGACGAGGCATTCCCGGCTCTTCTGAACCTGCCAGCTGCTGAAACTAACGTGGAGAAGCCTGGGTCTGCTTGCATCGGGGACCGGTGAGTAGTATAGCTAGGATCTGGTCGCCATCCTGCAGTAGCCCATTGCTTTTCCCCGCTGTGTAAAAACAGCACCCTTTTGTCCGTACTCGCGCTCTGCTTCTGCTCCCTGTGGAGGCTGCGCTTGAGTCGCGGAACCTGTTCTTCTTCTGTTGTGCACTAACCCGAACTGCCTGACTTCCTCCGAAGAGCTTCTCCTTTTGCCCGTTGGCACCAGCGTGTGCAGGTACTTTGAGCACAAGGCTCCACTCTTCGCAGGGCTCGGACTTCCATCTAGTTAGGTGCCTCTGAAGGCGAACTGAGTCTAAAGCATTATCGCACTGCCTGTTTTCCTTCCTTTTCAGGTGGACTACACATTTCGTGCATATAACACTTGCGACTGTCGTATTTGTATATATATTGTGTTGATATGGTATGTGTTGGCTTAATATTGTGATATTGTGATTTTCTCGCTACGGTCATTATTTTAAAGGCCTTAAAATAAATGTGTATATATTTTTGATATAACAACTGTTTGGCGTAGTTTGTAAGCGCTCTTGCTTTGTGTGCTCATTGCGGGCTTTCAGTCACCCTCACCCCTCTTGAGACCTAGTCTTGACCGCCGCGATCGCTACCTTGATTGGTCTGGCTCGTCCAGAGGTTACCCTGTTCCAAGTAATTAGGTTGGCCTTCTGAACTTCTGCGCCACCAGGACAGAGTTCAGAAATCCGTCTTAACAAATTGGTGTACAGCGGTGGGATACGACTGAAGGTATCCAGTGTTGCGCACGAACTAAGGCATTTCAGGTTATTCCAACCAGGACACGTAGTGAATTGTTGTAGTATAACTTTAAAAAGGCCATAGTCCTATCAAACAGTATAGAAACAAATACCTTGTTAACTTTAAATGCTTCCAAATCAGAAACGCTGAAAAAGATGTGTGCGGAGAGAGGTGTTTCCTCTCAAGGCACGAAATTGGAAATGATCCAAAGAATTGTGGCGTGGCAAGAAGCGCAGCTTGACGCTATAACTTCTGAGGACAGTGCAGAAGGTGGTGGGGCTGCTCTCACTGGTAGAACCGACGGTTCTGCCGCCGCACTGATCCATCGCGACCACGAGGACAGGGAGGACGAGATGTCTAATGTTTCCTCTGCCAGTGTTGATGGGGATGCTATGCTTGAATTCAAGAAGCAAGAGCTGCGGTTTAGGCAGCAGGAGCTTGAATTCAGCATAGCCAAACTAAAAATCGAACAGGCAGAAAAACAGAAAGACAGGGATCACCAGTTGGAACTGGCCAAGCTTCAGGTTGCAAATGGGTCCAAGGGTCCTGGACATGGGTCTGGGACCTCCTCTCATCCACGGTTTCCGAAAGATCTGCTCAGTGTGTATGAAGAAAGGAATGACATTATGGACTGGCTGAATGCGTTTGAGTATGCATGCGAAGTTCAACAAGTTGACAATGCTGATAAGATTGCATGGTTACTCAGCAGACTGCCCCATTCTGGCTGTAGTGCCATTATGGAAATGTCGAAGGCTGAGCGAGCTGATTTCGCAATGTTAAAGCAAACTCTCATTTTAAAGTTTGGGAAGACTCCGGCCCAATATTTGAAACGTTTCAGAGAGTATAAGAAAAAGGAAGGTGGTACTTGTTATCTTATGTCAATGAATCCTTGAAAAACTTAACTGGCTGGGTCGAAGGTTATAAGGTTTCTACCTTCGAAGGCATGATAAATCTTGTCATGCTGGAACACATTTTTGCTTCTTCTTCCCTGGAGCTTAAGCAGCATTTGGCCGATTCGAAGGAGATAGATCCTAAGAAGCTGGCCATTGCAGCAGACTTATGGGTGTCACATCGAGTGTCCCATAAGGACAAAACTCATCCTGGTAAGCAGGAGGAAGGGAAAAAGTCCAAAGATATGGAGGGTGGAGAATCTGCTAAATCTTCTTCCCATAAGGGCCACAAAAAGAAAAATAAGGGTAGGACACAAGAGAACTCACAGGGTAGTGGAGGTCCGCCTCCGAAACAGAACTCTGGTTACAATAAGCCTCCCTATGTAAACAGACCCAATGGATCTTGTTTTGCTTGTGGAGCAACTGACCACGTGAAGGGGGATCCCCGTTGTAAGGTTAGACCTTTGGGGGTTCACTCCGCTAATCTGGCCTTCTCCTCCTACGAGGAAGAAGAGATTACAGGAGCATCCTTCTCCTCAGACTCATTACCCAGCGGGATAGAGGCTGAGGTAGTTTTAGTGTCCCTGGGTTCCTGGGAGCCTAAAGTCGCAGAGGCTTATGCTAGGATTCCGGATAATACCAAGCACTACTTTAAAGACAGTGTGCTGATCAATGGAGTAGATACTCCAGCTCTTAGGGATAGTGGGTGCAGTCGCACTGTAGTGGATTCTACCTTGGTAGACTCAGAGGAAGTTGCCAGAGCTACTCTGATGCCCACTAAATTGGCTGACGGCCCCCTCCGTATGTTTCCAGTAATACCTGTAAATCTTACTTTAAATGGTACAGCAGTCAGGATTCCAGTGAGCATTCAGAGAAACGTCCCGGGAAAGGTCTTGTTAGGTAATGGTCTCAGAGCTTTAGGGCTCGTAGGAGACACTGCCGAAAGACCCTACACACGGTCTCAGGCACGGGCAGCATTGGCCAAGTCCAATACGCCGCCCCAGCCGAAGGGGAAACCCAAGGCGAAAGGAGTCGACAAGTCACGACGAGGGAAAGAGAATATTCACCCGAGCTCGCCTACCACTGCGGTGGAGGAAGTTGGTCAATCGCCTGGGCCTGACGAGGAGGTGGCGATGCCTGAAGTATTCGACCCCAACGATCATCCTGAACTAAAAGACTTGTTAGTTGAAGGAGGTCCTGATAGGGACGAATTCAGTAAAGGCCAACGTGAGTGCCCATCTCTGGAAGGCCTAAGGAGACAGGCCTGCTCCCAGCTTGAGGGTGAACCTCCTGGGACGCATAGGATTTATTGGGAAGGTGGACTCCTGTATAGTGAGCCCACAGAGTCTACAGAAGGAGACCATAGGAGGTTGGTGGTTCCTCTTGCTGTTAGGCCCTTCCTCCTGCAGTTGGTGCATGAAGTTCCCCTTGCTGGTCACCTTGGTATGAAGAGCACCAAGCAAAGGTTATCCATGCACTTCTACTGGCCCAAGATGGGGGTGCAAGTAGAAAGTCACTGCAGGAGTTGTGCCTCCTGCCAGTTGTCTGGTAAGGTTGGCGCGACAATCCAAGCTCCGTTGGTACCGCTCCCAGTTGTGGGGGTACCATTTGAAAGGGTAGGGATCGACATCGTTGGTCCCCTTGACCCGCAAACATCCTCAGGCAATAGGTTTATCCTGGTGCTTGTCGACCATGCGACCAGGGGTTCCTGAGGCCATCCCATTGAAAACTGTAACTGCCAAGTCAGTTGCAAAAGCTTTACTCGGCATATTTACTAGGGTTGGCTTCATTAAAGAAGTTGTGTCAGATTGTGGCAGCAACTTTATGTCGAAGTATATGCAGGCTATGTGGAAAGAATGTGGGGTCACCTACAAGTTCTCTTCTGCATACCACCCCCAGACCAATGGTCTGGTGGAACGTTTCAACAGAACGTTAAAGAGCATGATTGGGGCTCTGGAGGAGCCTCAGAGAAGAAAATGGGATCTTCTTTTACCATGCTTACTGTTTGCCTACCGAGAGGTACCACAGGAGGGTGTTGGCTTCAGCCCCTTCGAACTTCTGTTCGGTCATCCCGTACGGGGACCCTTAGCCATCGTCAAAGAGGGATGGGAGATGCCCACTCCCCCTGTTACTACCAACGTAGTTGATTATGTGCTAGGGCTCAGAAAACGGATGGTATTTCTGATGGGCTTGGCTAGTGATAAATTGAAGGCAGGACAAGCGCTGGTGAAACATTGGTACGACCAGAAAGCTTCCCTCATCAACTTTACACATGGTCAGCAAGTCCTGATCATGAATCCCATAAGGCCTCGAGCTTTACAGGACAAATGGTCAGGCCCTTACACAGTGGTGGAGCCCCTGGGTGAGGTTAACTATTTAGTGGACCTTGGAAGGCCTGGACAGGCTCCAAAAGTGTTTCACGTGAATAGGCTGAAGGCTTTCGTCCCAAGAGTCGAAATCGCAGCACTGCTACTGGCTTCAGATGTTGAGGAAGAAGAGTCTGAACCTCTCCCCGACCTGTTCCAAAGCGGTCCTTCAGATAGCTCCTTTGAGGGTGTCCGAGTGGCCCCTCACCTGACTTCTGATCAGCAGGCTGAGGTGAAAAGTTTGCTTAGGCAGTTTTCCCCCCTGTTTTCACAGTCGCCTGGTTTGACACCTTGGTGCAAACATAACATTGACACAGGAGACAGTGTACCTACCAAAAGTAGGGATACAGGATGTCAGACAAAGTACGGTCTTATATTAAGACCGAGGTCAACAAGATGTTAGACCTTGGGGTGATTGAACCCTCTAGTAGTCCTTGGTCCAGCCCTGTGGTTTTGGTTCCAAAGGCAGGCACTTCTGAATTGAGGTTCTGCGTGGATTTCAGGGCTCTGAATGCTGTCACCAAGACAGATGCACACCCCTTGCCTCAAACAGATGAGCTGGTGGATACTTTGGGTGCCTCCAAGTACCTCAGCACGTTTGACCTCACTGCTGGCTATTGGCAAATAGCTTTAGCAGAGCATGCCAAGGAGAAGACAGCATTTTCTACTCCAGACGGCCTTTACCAATTCCGGGTAATGCCGTTCGGGTTGAAGAATGCACCTGCCACTTTCCAGAGGCTTGTGAATCATGTGTTGAATGGGTTGGACGAATTCTGTCTTGCATATCTGGACGATATAGCAGTTTTCAGTGCCACCTGGGAAGACCATGTGAAACACCTCGGGATTGTGCTCCAGGCTCTTCAGAAAGCCCACTTGACCATAAAGGCTAGTAAATGCCAGATTGGACAAGGCTCAGTGGTTTACCTTGGACATGAAGTAGGTGGAGGGAGGATACAGCCTCTTCCCAGTAAAGTACAAGCAGTACAAGACTGGCCTACCCCCACTACGCAAAACCAAGTGAGAGCCTTCTTAGGACTCACGGGGTATTACCGCAATTTTGTGGCAGACTATGGCACCATAGCTGCCCCTCTGACTGCCCTCACAACTCCGAAGAAACCCAAGAAGGTAACTTGGACCGACGAGTGTGAGAAGGCCTTTAATGGCTTAAAAGACTCCTTGTGCCAGGCCCCTGTCCTCAGGGCCCCTGATTATCAAAGACCTTTTATCGTGCAGACGGACGCCTCTGACACTGGGATAGGAGCTGTACTATCACAAGTAGATGAGAAGGGTAAGGAACACCCTATCGGTTTTATTAGTCGCCAGCTTAAGGACAGAGAGCTCAGATGGTCCACGGTAGAGAAAGAATGTTTCTCTGTTGTGTGGGCCCTAAGGAAGCTGAGGCCCTACCTCTATGGGACCCACTTCACTGTGCAAACTGACCATAAGCCGTTAAAGTGGCTAATGAACATGAAGGGGGAGAATCCAAAGTTGCTTAGGTGGTCCATAAGTCTCCAAGGCTTCGACTTCACTATTGAGCATAGGCCAGGTGTCCAACATAGCAATGCTGATGGGTTGTCCAGAATGTTTAACCGACCTGAACAAGAGACTCATCCAGGGGTGGATTAGTTCCCCCTGTCCATAGTCTGGGAGGGGCGAGTGTTAGGAAAGATTTCGTAATTGTAGGTAATTTTCCTTCCATGTGGCAACCCCTAAACTTTTTTCTGTTGTTTTTCACCTTGTTCTTGACTTTGCCAGAGAAGTGCAGCCTTCTGCCGCACTCCTCTGGGCTTTCACTCTTTTCTTACGGGGAAACTGACATGCCCTTAAGACAGTCAGTACCGGGGAACGCTGTTTCACGTAGTTTCTTTTATCATGTTGCGGCTTTAGTGCAACATGACACAAGAGGGCACTGTAAGCTAACTTACAGCTCTCTTGGGTCTCTAGCCTTCTACAGGCCCTAGATACTCGTTTAGGATTGTATTTGATCGGTGCAAGCGATTCAGGGACTGGAATGGTGGCAGCGATCGTTTTGTGTATTTTGAGCTCCTTTTGGCGTTCTGAGCGCATTTTTCGCGCTGAACCCAAAATGGTGGCCTGGCTCCCAAAATGGCCAGACCACGAGGCTCCTTTGTCCTGTCCGCTGACCGTCTTGCTCCCTTCACCTTCCCCAGGTCGAGCCGACCCGGGGCCTTCCTTATTTGGGCATGTACTTTCCCGCGAAACACGGATGCTTTTGCGGGCTTCTACATGTCTTGTGTGTGCCTCCAGGATGTGGGCTGGGATGTCTGTTCCCAATACACATCCTGGGTGCCAGAGAGTCTAGGGTGGTGTGAATGCCTGGGACCACTGTGGTCCGTGAATGGTCCACGAATGGTGTGAGTGTTGATGAGCGGATCTCCCATTGGGTCCCCTCCGTTTTGGCGCGAAGGGAACCGTGGATAAGAGGGGGCCCGAAACACCACTACCATGTTGATCTCCTGAGTTCTCACGAACGAAGGAATACAGGAGCCAAGTATCCTGCAACCAAGAGGCTGGACCGAGGAATCGCTGGTGACCCGCTGAAGGACTTCTCCTCTGCACTGCTGTCGCCTTGTGAAACCCTTTTCACCTTCGATCGAACCAGAAGGCCTGTACTGGTACTTCGACCCTTTGGAATAGCGGGAACAGCTATTCTCGGCATCTTCACCATCTCCAGCCAGTAAGCCTTCGGAAGCGTCTCTGGGCCATCCAGTAGACTGACCAGCTTACACGGGAGTCTTGCTCTGTAACCGCCGTCAGGTTGTGTAGTATTTCGAGTCCTTGTCACTCTCACACGCTTCGTACACTTGGCGTTCCCAGGTCTGAAGTGAGTAGTGTACATTTGGCACAGATACACACGGCCGCTCCGTTGCCCTGCTGTGGTAACAAACTGTGCGGGTTTCTTCGATTGGGACGTCTTTTTACTCAACACGACGACGAGGCGTTCCCTGCTCTTCTGAACCTGCCAGCTGCTGAAACTGACGCGGAGAAGCCTGGGTCTGCTTGCATCAGGGACCGGTGAGTAGCATAGCTAGGATCTGGTCGCCCTCCTGCAGGAGCCCATTGCTTTTCCCCGCTGTGTCAAACAGCACCCCTTGCCGTACTCGCGCTCTGCTTCTGCCTACTGTGGAGGCTGCGCTTAAGTCGCGGAACTTGTTCTTCTTCTTTTGTGCACTAAACTGAACTGCCTGATTTCCCTCGAAGAGCTTCTCCTTTTGCCTGTTGGCACCAGCGCGTGCAGGTACTTTTGAGCACAAGGCTCCACTCTTCGCAGGGCTTGGACTTCCATCTAGTTAGGTGCCTCTGAAGGCGAACTGGGTCTAAGCATTATTTCGCACTGCCTGTCTTCCTTCCCTTATAGGTGGACTACCCATTTCGTGCATATAACGCTTGAGACTGTCGTATTTGTATATATATTGTGTTGATATGGTATGTGTTGGTTTAATATTGTGATATTGTGATTTTCTCGCTACGGTCATTGTTTTAAAGGCCTTGAAATAAATGTGTATATATTTTTAATATAACAACTGTTTGGAGTAGTTTGTAAGTGTTCTTGCTTTGTGTGCTCATTGCGGGCTTTCAGTCATCCTCACCCCTCTTGAGACTTAGTCTTGACCGCCGTGATCGCTACCTTGATTGGTCTGGCTCGTCCAGAGGTTACCTTGTTCCAAGTAATTAGGTTGGCCTTCTGAACTTCTGCGCCACCAGGACAGAGTTCGGAAATCCGTCTTAACAGGAAGGAGTAGGATATCACATCTCAGGCTATAGGGAGGGTCTCAGGTTTGGTATTAATAGCATTGAGATATCACATCTCATGCTATAGGAAGGGTCTCAGGATTGGATGGGAAGGAGTTGGATATCACATTTCATGCTATAGGAAGGGTCTCAGGTTTGGTAGAAGCATTGAGATATCACATCTCATGCTATAGGAAGGGCCTCATCATTGGAATGGGAAGGAGTTGGATATCACATCTCATGCTATCGGAAAGGTCTCAGGTTTGGTAGAAGCATTGGGATATCACATCTCATGCTATC
Source organism: Ambystoma mexicanum (assembly GCF_040938575.1). Lineage (NCBI taxonomy): Eukaryota > Metazoa > Chordata > Amphibia > Caudata > Ambystomatidae > Ambystoma > Ambystoma mexicanum. Next base: position 317,014,455 of record NC_090936.1, read on the forward strand.
GGAAGGGTCTCAGGATTAGATTGGGAAGGAGTTGGATATCACATCTCATGTTATAGGACGGGTCTCAGGATTGGAATGGGAAGGACTTGGACATCACATCTCATGTTATAGGAAGGGTCTCAGGTTTGTTATTAGAAGCATTGAGATATCACATCTCATGTTATAGGACAGTCTCAGGTTTGGTATTAGAAGCATTGAGATATAACATCTCATGGTATAGGACGGGTCTCAGGATTGGAATGGGAAGGAGTTTGATATCACATCTCATGCCTTAGGAAGGTCTCAGGTTTGGTGGAAGCATTAAGATATCACATCTCATGCTATCGGAAGGGTCTCAGGATTGGATTTGGATGGAGTTGGATATCACATCTCATATTATAGGAAGGGTCTCAGGTTTGGTAGAAGCATTGAGATATCACATCTCATGCTATAGGAAGGGTCTCAGGATTGGAATGGGAAGGAGTTGGATATCACATCTCATGATAAAGGAAGGGTCTCAGGATTGGAATGGGAAGTAGTTTGATATCACATCTCATGCTAAAGGAAAGGTCTCAGGTTTGGAAGGGGAAGGATTTGGACATCACATCTCAAGTTATAGGACGGGTCTGTGGTTTGGTATTAGAAGCATTGAGATATCATATCTCATGCTATCGGAAGGGTCTCAGGATTGGATTGGGAAGGAGTTGGATATCACATCTCATGTTATAGGAAGGGTCTCAAGATTGGAATGGGAAGGAGTTGGATATCACATCTCATGCTATCGGAAAGGACTCAGGTTTGGTAGAAGCATTGGGATATCACATTTCATGCTATAGGAAGGGTCTCAGGATTGGAATGGGAAGGAGTTGGATATCACATCTCATGCTAAAGGTCAGGTCTCAGGTTTGGAAGGAAACGATTTGAATATCACATCTCAAGTTATAGGACGGGTCTGTGGTTTGGTATTAGAAGCATTGAGATATCATATCTCATGCTATCGGAAGGGTCTCAGGATTGGATTGGGAAGGAGTTGGATATCACATCTCATGTTATAGGAAGGGTCTAAAGATTGGAATGGGAAGGACTTGGATATCACATCTCATGTTATAGGAAGGGTCTCAGGTTTGTTATTAGAAGCATTGAGATATCACATCTCATGTTATAGGACAGTCTCAGGTTTGGTATTAGAAGCATTGGATATAACATCTCATAGTATAGGACGGGTCTCAGGATTGGAATGGGAAGGAGTTGGATATCACATCTCATGCTATAGGGAGGGTCTCAGGTTTGATATTAGAAGCATTGAGATATCACATCTCATGCTATCGGAAGGGTCTCAGGATTGGTTTGGGAAGGAGTTGGATATCACATCTCAAGTTATAGGACGGGTCTGTGGTTTGGTATTAGAAGCATTGAGATATCATATCTCATGCTATCGGAAGGGTCTCAGGATTGGATTGGGAAGGAGTTGGATATCACATCTCATGTTATAGGAAGGCTCTCAGGTTTGTTATTAGAAGCATTGAGATATCACATCTCATGTTATAGGACAGTCTCAGGTTTGGTATTAGAAGCATTGAGATATCATATCTCATGGTATAGGACGGGTCTCAGGATTGCAATGGGAAGGAGTTGGATATCACATCTCATGCTAAAGGAAGGGTCTCAGGTTTGGAAGGGGAAGGATTTGGATATCGCATCTCAATTTATAGGACGGGTCTGTGGTTTGGTATTAGAAGCATTGAGATATCATATCTCATGCTATCGGAAGGGTCTCAGGATTGGATTGGGAAGGAGTTGGATATCACATCTCATGTTATAGGAAGGGTCTCAGGATTGGAATGGGAAGGATTTGGATATCACATCTCATGTTATAGGAAGGGTCTCAGGTTTGTTATTAGAAGTATTGAGATATTGCATCTCATGTTATAGGACAGTCTCAGGTTTGGTATTAGAAGCATTGAGGTATCATATCTCATGCTATCGGAAGGGTCTCAGGATTGGAATGGGAAGGATTTGGATATCACATCTCATGTTATAGGAAGGCTCTCAGGATTGGAATGGGAAGGATTTGGATATCACATCTCATGTTATAGGAAGGGTCTCAGGTTTATTATTAGAAGCATTGAGATATCACATCTCATGTTATAGGACAGTCTCAGGTTTGGTATTAGAAGCATTGAGATATCACATCTCATGGTATAGGACGGGTATCAGGATTGGAATGGGAAGGAGTTGGATATCACATCTCATGCCATAGGAAGGTCTCAGGTATGGTAGAAGCATTAAGATATCACATCTCATGCTATCGGAAGGGTCTCAGGATTGGATTGGGAAGGAGTTGGATATCCCATCTCATGCTATAGGAAGGGTCACAGGTTGGAATTGGAAGGAGTTGGATATCACATCTCATGCTATCGGAAGGGTCTCAGGATTGGAATGGGAAGGAGTTGGATATCACCTCTCATGCTATAGGGAGGGTCTCAGGTTTGATATTAGAAGCATTGAGATATCATATCTCATGCTATCGGAAGGGTCTCAGGATTGGATTGGGAAGGAGTTGGATATCACATCTCATGTTATAGGAAGGGTCTCAGGATTGGATGGGAAGAGTTGGATATCACATCTCATGCTATAGGAAGGGTCTCAGGTTTGGTAGAAGCATTTGGATATCACATCTCATGCTATAGGAAGGGCCTCAGGATTGCAATGGGAAGGGGTTGGATATCACATCTCATGATAAAGGAAGGGTCTCAGGTTTGGAAGGGGAAGAATTTGGATATCACATCTCATGCTATAGGAAGGGTCTCAGGATTGGAATGGGAAGGAGTTGGATATCACATCTCATGATAAAGGAAGGGTCTCAGGTTTGGAAGGGGAAGGATTTGGATATCACATCTCATGTTATAGGAAGGGTCTCAGGTTTGTTATTAGAAGCATTGAGATATCACATCTCTTGTTATAGGACAGTCTCAGGTTTGGTATTAGAAGCATTGAGATATCATATCTCATGGTATAGGACGGGTCTCAGGATTGGAATGGAAAGGAGTTGGATATCACATCTCATGGTATAGGACGGGTCTCAGGATTGGAATGGGAAGGAGTTTGATATCACATCTCATGCCTTAGGAAGGTCTCAGGTTTGGTGGAAGCATTAAGATATCACATCTCATGCTATCGGAAGGGTCTCAGGATTGGATTTGGATGGAGTTGGATATCACATCTCATATTATAGGAAGGGTCTCAGGTTTGGTAGAAGCATTGAGATATCACATCTCATGCTATAGGAAGGGTCTCAGGATTGGAATGGGAAGGAGTTGGATATCACATCTCATGATAAAGGAAGGGTCTCAGGATTGGAATGGGAAGTAGTTTGATATCACATCTCATGCTAAAGGAAAGGTCTCAGGTTTGGAAGGGGAAGGATTTGGACATCACATCTCAAGTTATAGGACGGGTCTGTGGTTTGGTATTAGAAGCATTGAGATATCATATCTCATGCTATCGGAAGGGTCTCAGGATTGGATTGGGAAGGAGTTGGATATCACATCTCATGTTATAGGAAGGGTCTCAGGATTGGAATGGGAAGGAGTTGGATATCACATCTCATGCTATCGGAAAGGACTCAGGTTTGGTAGAAGCATTGGGATATCACATTTCATGCTATAGGAAGGGTCTCAGGATTGGAATGGGAAGGAGTTGGATATCACATCTCATGCTAAAGGTCAGGTCTCAGGTTTGGAAGGAAACGATTTGGATATCACATCTCGAGTTATAGGACGGGTCTGTGGTTTGGTATTAGAAGCATTGAGATATCATATCTCATGCTATCGGAAGGGTCTCAGGATTGGATTGGGAAGGAGTTGGATATCACATCTCATGTTATAGGAAGGGTCTAAAGATTGGAATGGGAAGGAGTTGGATATCACATCTCATGCTATAGGGAGGGTCTCAGGTTTGATATTAGAAGCATTGAGATATCACATCTCATGCTATCGGAAGGGTCTCAGGATTGGATTGGGAAGGAGTTGGATATCACATCTCAAGTTATAGGACGGGTCTGTGGTTTGGTATTAGAAGCATTGAGATATCATATCTCATGCTATCGGAAGGGTCTCAGGATTGGATTGGGAAGGAGTTGGATATCACATCTCATGTTATAGGAAGGCTCTCAGGTTTGTTATTAGAAGCATTGAGATATCACATCTCATGTTATAGGACAGTCTCAGGTTTGGTATTAGAAGCATTGAGATATCATATCTCATGGTATAGGACGGGTCTCAGGATTGCAATGGGAAGGAGTTGGATATCACATCTCATGCTAAAGGAAGGGTCTCAGGTTTGGAAGGGGAAGGATTTGGATATCGCATCTCAATTTATAGGACGGGTCTGTGGTTTGGTATTAGAAGCATTGAGATATCATATCTCATGCTATCGGAAGGGTCTCAGGATTGGATTGGGAAGGAGTTGGATATCACATCTCATGTTATAGGAAGGGTCTCAGGATTGGAATGGGAAGGATTTGGATATCACATCTCATGTTATAGGAAGGGTCTCAGGTTTGTTATTAGAAGTATTGAGATATTGCATCTCATGTTATAGGACAGTCTCAGGTTTGGTATTAGAAGCATTGAGGTATCATATCTCATGCTATCGGAAGGGTCTCAGGATTGGAATGGGAAGGATTTGGATATCACATCTCATGTTATAGGAAGGGTCTCAGGATTGGAATGGGAAGGATTTGGATATCACATCTCATGTTATAGGAAGGGTCTCAGGTTTATTATTAGAAGCATTGAGATATCACATCTCATGTTATAGGACAGTCTCAGGTTTGGTATTAGAAGCATTGAGATATCACATCTCATGGTATAGGACGGGTATCAGGATTGGAATGGGAAGGAGTTGGATATCACATCTCATGCTATAGGAAGGGTCTCAGGATTGGAATGGGAAGGTGTTTGATATCACATCTCATGCCATAGGAAGGTCTCAGGTATGGTAGAAGCAGTAAGATATCACATCTCATGCTATCGGAAGGGTCTCAGGATTGGATTGGGAAGGAGTTGGATATCCCATCTCATGCTATAGGAAGGGTCACAGGTTGGAATTGGAAGGAGTTGGATATCACATCTCATGCTATCGGAAGGGTCTCAGGATTGGAATGGGAAGGAGTTGGATATCACCTCTCATGCTATAGGGAGGGTCTCAGGTTTGATATTAGAAGCATTTAGATATCATATCTCATGCTATCGGAAGGGTCTCAGGATTGGATTGGGAAGGAGTTGGATATCACATCTCATGTTATAGGAAGGGTCTCAGGATTGGATGGGAAGAGTTGGATATCACATCTCATGCTATAGGAAGGGTCTCAGGTTTGGTAGAAGCATTGGGATATCACATCTCATGCTATAGGAAGGGCCTCAGGATTGCAATGGGAAGGGGTTGGATATCACATCTCATGATAAAGGAAGGGTCTCAGGTTTGGAAGGGGAAGAATTTGGATATCACATCTCATGCTATAGGAAGGGTCTCAGGATTGGAATGGGAAGGAGTTGGATATCACATCTCATGATAAAGGAAGGGTCTCAGGTTTGGAAGGGGAAGGATTTGGATATCACATCTCATGTTATAGGAAGGGTCTCAGGTTTGTTATTAGAAGCATTGAGATATCACATCTCTTGTTATAGGACAGTCTCAGGTTTGGTATTAGAAGCATTGAGATATCATATCTCATGGTATAGGACGGGTCTCAGGATTGGAATGGAAAAGAGTTGGATATCACATCTCATGCTATAGGAAGGGTCTCAGGATTGGAATGGGAAGGATTTGGATATCACATCTCATGTTATAGGAAGGGTCTCAGGTTTATTATTAGAAGCATTGAGATATCACATCTCATGTTATAGGACAGTCTCAGGTTTGGTATTAGAAGCATTGAGATATCACATCTCATGGTATAGGAAGGGTCTCAGGATTGGAATGGGAAGGAGTTGGATATCACATCTCATGCTATAGGAAGGGTCTCAGGATTGGAATGGGAAGGATTTGGATATCACATCTCATGTTATAGGAAGGGTCTCAGGTTTGTTATTAGAAGCATTGAGATATCACATCTCATGTTATAGGGCAGTCTCAGGTTTGGTATTAGAAGCATTGAGATATCACATCTCATGGTATAGGACGGGTCTCAGGATTAGATTGGGAAGGAGTTGGATATCCCATCTCATGCTATAGGAAGGGTCACAGGTTGGAATTGGAAGGAGTTGGATATCACATCTCATGCTACCGGAAGGGTCTCAGGATTGGAATGGGAAGGATTTGGATATCACTTCTCATGTTATAGGAAGGGTCTCAGGTTTGGTAGAAGCATAGAGATATCACATCTCATGCTATAGGAAGGGTCTCAGGTTTGGTAGAAGCATTGAGATATCACATCTCATGCTATCGGAAGGGTCTCAGGATTAGATTGGGAAGGAGTTGGATATCACATCTCATGTTATAGGAAGGGTCTCAGGATTGGAATGGGAAGGACTTGGACATCACATTTTATGTTATAGGAAGGGTCTCAGGTTTGTTATTAGAAGCATTGAGATATCACATCTCATGTTATAGGACAGTCTCAGGTTTGGTATTAGAAGCATTGAGATATCATATCTCATGGTATAGGACGGGTCTCAGGATTGGAATGGGAAGGAGTTGGATATCACATCTCATGCTAAAGGAAGGGTCTCAGGTTTGGAAGGGGAAGGATTTGGATATCACATCTCAATTTATAGGATTGGTCTGTGGTTTGGTATTAGAAGCATTGCGATATCATATCTCATGCTATCGGAAGGGTCTCAAGATTGGATTGGGAAGGAGTTGGATATCACATCTCATGTTATAGGAAGGGTCTCAGGATTGGATTGGGAAGGATTTGGATATCACATCTCATGTTATGGGAAGGGTCTCAGGTATGTTATTAGAAGCATTGAGATATCATCTCATGGTATAGGACGGGCCTCAGGATTGGAATGGGAAGGAGTTGGATATCACATCTCATGCTAAAGGAAGGGTCTCAGGTTTGGAAGGGGAAGGATTTGGATATCACATCTCAATTTATAGGACGGGTCTGTGGTTTGGTATTAGAAGCATTGAGATATCATATCTCATGCTATTGGAAGGGTCTCAGGATTGGAATGGGAAGGACTTGGATATCACATCTCATGTTATAGGAAGGGTCTCAGGATTGGAATGGGAAGGACTTGGACATCACATCTCATGTTATAGGAAGGGTCTCAGGTTTGTTATTATAAGCATTGAGATATCGCATCTCATGTTATAGGACAGTCTCAGGTTTGGTATTAGAAGCATTGAGATATCATATCTCATTGTATAGGACGGGTCTCAGGATTGGAATGGGAGGGAGTTGGATATCACATATCATGCTATAGGAAGGGTCTCAGGATTGGAATGGGAAGGAGTTGGATATTACTTCTCATTTTATAGGAAGGGACTCATGCTTGGTATTAGAAGCATTGAGATATCATATCTCATGGTATAGGACGGGTCTCAGGATTGGAATGGGAAGGAGTTGGATATCACATCTCATGCTAAAGGAAGGGTCTCAGGTTTGGAAGGGGAAGGATTTGGATATCACATCTCAATTTATAGGATGGGTCTGTGGTTTGGTATTAGAAGCATTGAGATATCATATCTCATGCTATCGGAAGGGTCTCAAGATTGGATTGGGAAGGAGTTGGATATCACATCTCATGTTATAGGAAGGGTCTCAGGATTGGATTGTGAAGGATTTGGATACCACATCTCATGTTATGGGAAGGGTCTCAGGTATGTTATTAGAAGCATTGAGATATCACATCTCATGTTATAGGGCAGTCTCAGGTTTGGTATTAGAAGCATTGAGATATCATATCTCATGGTATAGGACGGGTCTCAGGATTGGAATGGGAAGGAGTTGGATATCACATCTCATTCTATAGGAAGGGTCTCGGGATTGGAATGGGAAGGATTTGGATATCACATCTCATGTTATAGGAAGGGTCTCAGGTTTGTTATTAGAAGCATTGAGATATCACATCTCATGTTATAGGACAGTCTCAGGTTTGATATTAGAAGCATTGTGATATCACATCTCATGGTACAGGGCGGGTCTCAGGATTGGAATGGGAAGGAGTTGGATATCACATCTCATGCTATAGGAAGGGTCTCAGGATTGGAATGGGAAGGAGTTTTATATCACATCTCATGCCATAGGAAGGTCTCAGGCATGGTAGAAGCATTAAGATATCACATCTCATGCTATCGGAAGGGTCTCAGGATTGGATTGGCAAGGAGTTGGATATCACATCTCATGTTATAGGAAGGGTCTCAGGATTGGAATGGGAAGGACTTGGACGTCACATCTCATGTTATAGGAAGGGTCTCAGGTTTGTTATTAGAAGCATTGAGATATCACATCTCATGTTATAGGACAGTCTCAGGTTTGGTATTAGAAGCATTGAGATATAACATCTCATGGTATAAGACAGGTCTCAGGATTGGAATGGGAAGGAGTTTGATATCACATCTCATGCCTTAGGAAGGTCTCAGGTTTGGTAGAAGCATTAAGATATCACATCTCATGCTATCGGAAGGGTCTCAGGATTGGATAGGAAAGGAGTTGGATATTCCATCTCATGCTATAGGAAGGGTCACAAGTTGGAATTGGAAGGAGTTGGATATCACATCTCATGTTATAGGAAGGGTATCAGGATTGGAATGGGAAGGACTTTGATACCACATCTCGCTATAGGGAGGGTCTCAGGTTTAGTATTAGAAGCATTGAGATATCACATCTCATGCTATCAGAAGTGTCTCAGGATAGGAATGAGAAGGAGTTGGATATCACATCTCATGCTATAGGAAGGGTCTCAGGTTTTGTATTAGAAGCACTGAGATATCAAATTTCATGCTATATGAAGAGACGCAGGATTGGAATGGGAAGAAGTTGGATATCTCATCTCATGGTATAGGAAGGGTCTCAGGATTGGAATCGGAAGGAGTTAGATATAACATGGATTGGGAAGGAGTTGGATATCACATCTCATGTTATAGGAAGGGTCTCAGGATTGGAATGGGAAGGGCTTGGACATCACATCTCATGTTATAGGATGGGTCTCAGGTTTGTTATTAGAAGCATTGAGATATCACATCTCATGTTATAGGACAGTCTCAGGTTTGGTATTAGAAGCATTGAGATATAACATCTCATGGTATAGGATGGGTCTCAGGATTGGAATGGGAAGGAGTTAGATATCACATCTAATGCTATAGGAAGGGTCTCAGGTTTGGTAGAAGCATTGGGATATCACATCTCATGCTATAGGAAGGTTCTCAGGATTGGAATGGAAAGGAGTTGGATATCACATCTCATGCTAAAGGAAGGGTCTCAGGTTTGGAAGGGGAAGGATTTGGATATCACATCTCAAGTTATAGGACGGGTCTGTGGTTTGGTATTAGAAGCATTGAGATATCAAATGAGATATATGAGATATCATATCTCATGCTATCGGAAGGGTCTCAGGATTGGATTGGGAAGGAGTTGGATATCCCATCTCATGCTATAGGAAGGGTCTCAGGATTGGAATGGGAAGGAGTATGATATCACATCTCATGCCATAGGAAGGTCTCAGGTTTGGTAGAAGCATTAAGATATCACATCTCATGCTATCGGAAGGGTCTCAGGATTGGATTGGGAAGGAGTTGGATATCCCATCTCATGCTATAGGAAGGGTCACAGGTTGGAATTGGAAGGAGTTGGATATCACATCTCATGTTATAGGAAGGGTATCAGGATTGGAATGGGAAGGACTTTGATATCACATCTCACGCTATAGGGAGGGTCTCAGGTTTGGTATTAGAAGCATTGAGATATCACATCTCATGCTATCAGAAGGGTCTCAGGATTGGAATGGGAAGGAGTTGGATATCATATCTCATGATATAGGAAGGGTCTCAGGTTTGGAATGGGAAGGAGTTGGATATCACATCTCATGCTATAGGGAGGGTCTCAGGTTTGATATTAGAAGCATTGAGATATCACATCTCATGTTATAGGACAGTCTCAGGTTTGGTATTAGAAGCATTGAGATATAACATCTCATAGTATAGGACGGGTCTCAGGATTGGAATGGGAAGGAGTTGGATATCACATCTCATGCTATAGGGAGGGACTCAGGTTTGATATTAGAAGCATTGAGATATCACATCTCATGCTATCGGAAGGGTCTCAGGATTGGATTGGGAAGGAGTTGGATATCACATCTCATGTTATAGGAAGGATCTCAGGTTTGGTATTAATAGCATTGAGATATCACATCTCATGCTATAGGAAAGCTCTCAGGTTTGGTAGCAGCATTGGGATATCACATCTCATGCTATAGGAAGGGTCTCAGGATTGGAATGGGAAGGAGTTGGATATCACATCTCATGCTAAAGGAAGGGTCTCAGGTTTGGAAGGGGAAGGATTTGGATATCACATCTCAAGTTATGGGACGGGTCTGTGGTTTGGTTTTAGAAGCATTGAGATATCATATCTCATGCTATCCGAAGGGTCTCAGGATTGGATTGGGAAGGAATTGGATATCACATCTCACATCTCATGTTATAGGAAGGCTCTCAGGTTTGTTATTAGAAGCATTGAGATATCAAAGCTCATGTTATAGGACAGTCTCAGGTTTGGTATTAGAAGCATTGAGATATCATATCTCATGGTATAGGACGGGTCTCAGGATTGGAATGGGAAGGAGTTGGATATCACATCTCATGCTAAAGGAAGGGTCTCAGGTTTGGAAGGGGAAGGATTTGGATATCACATCTCAATTTATAGGATGGGTCTGTGGTTTGGTATTAGAAGCATTGAGATATCATATCTCATGCTATCGGAAGGGTCTCAAGATTGGATTGGGAAGGAGTTGGATATCACATCTCATGTTATAGGAAGGGTCTCAGGATTGGATTGAGAAGGATTTAGATATCACATCTCATGTTATGGGAAGGGTCTCAGGTATGTTATTATAAGCATTGAGATATCACATCTCATGTTATAGGACAGTCTCAGGTTTGGTATTAGAAGCATTGAGATATCATATCTCATGGTATAGGACGGGTCTCAGGATTGGAATGGGAAGGAGTTGGATATCATATCTCATGCTATAGGAAGGGTCTCGGGATTGGAATGGGAAGGATTTGGATATCACATCTCATGTTATACGAAGGGTCTCAGGTTTGTTATTAGAAGCATTGAGATATCACATCTCATGTTATAGGACAGTCTCAGGTTTGGTATTAGAAGCATTGTGATATCACATATCATGGTATAGGGCGGGTCTCAGGATTGGAATGGGAAGGAGTTGGATATCACATCTCATGCTATAGGAAGGGTCTCAGGATTGGAATGGGAAGGAGTTTTATATCACATCTCATGCCATAGGAAGGTCTCAGGTATGGTAGAAGCATTAAGATATCACATCTCATGCTATCGGAAGGGTCTCAGGATTGGATTGGGAAGGAGTTGGATATCACATCTCATGTTATAGGAAGGGTCTCAGGATTGGAATGGGAAGGACTTGGACGTCACGTCTCATGTTATAGGAAGGGTCTCAGGTTTGTTATTAGAAGCATTGAGATATCACATCTCAGGTAATAGGACAGTCTCAGGTTTGGTATTAGAAGCATTGAGATATAACATCTCATGGTATAAGACAGGTCTCAGGATTGGAATGGGAAGGAGTTTGATATCACATCTCATGCCTGAGGAAGGTCTCAGGTTTGGTAGAAGCATTAAGATATCACATCTCATGCTATCGGAAAGGTCTCAGGACTGGATAGGAAAGGAGTTGGATATCCCATCTCATGCTATAGGAAGGGTCACAGGTTGGAATTGGAAGGAGTTGGATATCACATCTCATGTTATAGGAAGGGTATCAGGATTGGAATGGGAAGGACTTTGATATCACATCTCGCTATAGGGAGGGTCTCAGGTTTAGTATTAGAAGCATTGAGATATCACATCTCATGCTATCAGAAGGGTCTCAGGATAGGAATGGGAAGGAGTTGGATATCACATCTCATGCTATAGGAAGGGTCTCAGGTTTTGTATTAGAAGCACTGAGATATCAAATTTCATGCTATATGAAGAGACGCAGGATTGGAATGGGAAGAAGTTGGATATCTCATCTCATGGTATAGGAAGGGTCTCAGGATTGGAATCGGAAGGAGTTGGATATAACATGGATTGGGAAGGAGTTGGATATCACATCTCATGTTATAGGAAGGGTCTCAGGATTGGAATGGGAAGGGCTTGGTCATCACATCTCATGTTATAGGATGGGTCTCAGGTTTGTTATTAGAAGCATTGAGATATAACATCTCATGGTATAGGATGGGTCTCAGGATTGGAATGGGAAGGAGTTGGATATCACATCTCATGCTATCGGAAAGGACTCAGGTTTGGTAGAAGCATTGGGATATCACATTTCATGCTATAGGAAGGGTCTCAGGATTGGAATGGGAAGGAGTTGGATATCACATCTCATGCTAAAGGTCAGGTCTCAGGTTTGGAAGGAAACGATTTGGATATCACATCTCGAGTTATAGGACGGGTCTGTGGTTTGGTATTAGAAGCATTGAGATATCATATCTCATGCTATCGGAAGGGTCTCAGGATTGGATTGGGAAGGAGTTGGATATCACATCTCATGTTATAGGAAGGGTCTAAAGATTGGAATGGGAAGGAGTTGGATATCACATCTCATGCTATAGGGAGGGTCTCAGGTTTGATATTAGAAGCATTGAGATATCACATCTCATGCTATCGGAAGGGTCTCAGGATTGGATTGGGAAGGAGTTGGATATCACATCTCAAGTTATAGGACGGGTCTGTGGTTTGGTATTAGAAGCATTGAGATATCATATCTCATGCTATCGGAAGGGTCTCAGGATTGGATTGGGAAGGAGTTGGATATCACATCTCATGTTATAGGAAGGCTCTCAGGTTTGTTATTAGAAGCATTGAGATATCACATCTCATGTTATAGGACAGTCTCAGGTTTGGTATTAGAAGCATTGAGATATCATATCTCATGGTATAGGACGGGTCTCAGGATTGCAATGGGAAGGAGTTGGATATCACATCTCATGCTAAAGGAAGGGTCTCAGGTTTGGAAGGGGAAGGATTTGGATATCGCATCTCAATTTATAGGACGGGTCTGTGGTTTGGTATTAGAAGCATTGAGATATCATATCTCATGCTATCGGAAGGGTCTCAGGATTGGATTGGGAAGGAGTTGGATATCACATCTCATGTTATAGGAAGGGTCTCAGGATTGGAATGGGAAGGATTTGGATATCACATCTCATGTTATAGGAAGGGTCTCAGGTTTGTTATTAGAAGTATTGAGATATTGCATCTCATGTTATAGGACAGTCTCAGGTTTGGTATTAGAAGCATTGAGGTATCATATCTCATGCTATCGGAAGGGTCTCAGGATTGGAATGGGAAGGATTTGGATATCACATCTCATGTTATAGGAAGGGTCTCAGGATTGGAATGGGAAGGATTTGGATATCACATCTCATGTTATAGGAAGGGTCTCAGGTTTATTATTAGAAGCATTGAGATATCACATCTCATGTTATAGGACAGTCTCAGGTTTGGTATTAGAAGCATTGAGATATCACATCTCATGGTATAGGACGGGTATCAGGATTGGAATGGGAAGGAGTTGGATATCACATCTCATGCTATAGGAAGGGTCTCAGGATTGGAATGGGAAGGTGTTTGATATCACATCTCATGCCATAGGAAGGTCTCAGGTATGGTAGAAGCAGTAAGATATCACATCTCATGCTATCGGAAGGGTCTCAGGATTGGATTGGGAAGGAGTTGGATATCCCATCTCATGCTATAGGAAGGGTCACAGGTTGGAATTGGAAGGAGTTGGATATCACATCTCATGCTATCGGAAGGGTCTCAGGATTGGAATGGGAAGGAGTTGGATATCACCTCTCATGCTATAGGGAGGGTCTCAGGTTTGATATTAGAAGCATTTAGATATCATATCTCATGCTATCGGAAGGGTCTCAGGATTGGATTGGGAAGGAGTTGGATATCACATCTCATGTTATAGGAAGGGTCTCAGGATTGGATGGGAAGAGTTGGATATCACATCTCATGCTATAGGAAGGGTCTCAGGTTTGGTAGAAGCATTGGGATATCACATCTCATGCTATAGGAAGGGCCTCAGGATTGCAATGGGAAGGGGTTGGATATCACATCTCATGATAAAGGAAGGGTCTCAGGTTTGGAAGGGGAAGAATTTGGATATCACATCTCATGCTATAGGAAGGGTCTCAGGATTGGAATGGGAAGGAGTTGGATATCACATCTCATGATAAAGGAAGGGTCTCAGGTTTGGAAGGGGAAGGATTTGGATATCACATCTCATGTTATAGGAAGGGTCTCAGGTTTGTTATTAGAAGCATTGAGATATCACATCTCTTGTTATAGGACAGTCTCAGGTTTGGTATTAGAAGCATTGAGATATCATATCTCATGGTATAGGACGGGTCTCAGGATTGGAATGGAAAAGAGTTGGATATCACATCTCATGCTATAGGAAGGGTCTCAGGATTGGAATGGGAAGGATTTGGATATCACATCTCATGTTATAGGAAGGGTCTCAGGTTTATTATTAGAAGCATTGAGATATCACATCTCATGTTATAGGACAGTCTCAGGTTTGGTATTAGAAGCATTGAGATATCACATCTCATGGTATAGGAAGGGTCTCAGGATTGGAATGGGAAGGAGTTGGATATCACATCTCATGCTATAGGAAGGGTCTCAGGATTGGAATGGGAAGGATTTGGATATCACATCTCATGTTATAGGAAGGGTCTCAGGTTTGTTATTAGAAGCATTGAGATATCACATCTCATGTTATAGGGCAGTCTCAGGTTTGGTATTAGAAGCATTGAGATATCACATCTCATGGTATAGGACGGGTCTCAGGATTGGATTGGGAAGGAGTTGGATATCCCATCTCATGCTATAGGAAGGGTCACAGGTTGGAATTGGAAGGAGTTGGATATCACATCTCATGCTACCGGAAGGGTCTCAGTATTGGAATGGGAAGGATTTGGATATCACTTCTCATGTTATAGGAAGGGTCTCAGGTTTGGTAGAAGCATAGAGATATCACATCTCATGCTATAGGAAGGGTCTCAGGTTTGGTAGAAGCATTGAGATATCACATCTCATGCTATCGGAAGGGTCTCAGGATTAGATTGGGAAGGAGTTGGATATCACATCTCATGTTATAGGAAGGGTCTCAGGATTGGAATGGGAAGGACTTGGACATCACATTTTATGTTATAGGAAGGGTCTCAGGTTTGTTATTAGAAGCATTGAGATATCACATCTCATGTTATAGGACAGTCTCAGGTTTGGTATTAGAAGCATTGAGATATCATATCTCATGGTATAGGACGGGTCTCAGGATTGGAATGGGAAGGAGTTGGATATCACATCTCATGCTAAAGGAAGGGTCTCAGGTTTGGAAGGGGAAGGATTTGGATATCACATCTCAATTTATAGGATTGGTCTGTGGTTTGGTATTAGAAGCATTGCGATATCATATCTCATGCTATCGGAAGGGTCTCAAGATTGGATTGGGAAGGAGTTGGATATCACATCTCATGTTATAGGAAGGGTCTCAGGATTGGATTGGGAAGGATTTGGATATCACATCTCATGTTATGGGAAGGGTCTCAGGTATGTTATTAGAAGCATTGAGATATCATCTCATGGTATAGGACGGGCCTCAGGATTGGAATGGGAAGGAGTTGGATATCACATCTCATGCTAAAGGAAGGGTCTCAGGTTTGGAAGGGGAAGGATTTGGATATCACATCTCAATTTATAGGACGGGTCTGTGGTTTGGTATTAGAAGCATTGAGATATCATATCTCATGCTATTGGAAGGGTCTCAGGATTGGAATGGGAAGGACTTGGATATCACATCTCATGTTATAGGAAGGGTCTCAGGATTGGAATGGGAAGGACTTGGACATCACATCTCATGTTATAGGAAGGGTCTCAGGTTTGTTATTATAAGCATTGAGATATCGCATCTCATGTTATAGGACAGTCTCAGGTTTGGTATTAGAAGCATTGAGATATCATATCTCATTGTATAGGACGGGTCTCAGGATTGGAATGGGAGGGAGTTGGATATCACATATCATGCTATAGGAAGGGTCTCAGGATTGGAATGGGAAGGAGTTGGATATTACTTCTCATTTTATAGGAAGGGACTCATGCTTGGTATTAGAAGCATTGAGATATCATATCTCATGGTATAGGACGGGTCTCAGGATTGGAATGGGAAGGAGTTGGATATCACATCTCATGCTAAAGGAAGGGTCTCAGGTTTGGAAGGGGAAGGATTTGGATATCACATCTCAATTTATAGGATGGGTCTGTGGTTTGGTATTAGAAGCATTGAGATATCATATCTCATGCTATCGGAAGGGTCTCAAGATTGGATTGGGAAGGAGTTGGATATCACATCTCATGTTATAGGAAGGGTCTCAGGATTGGATTGTGAAGGATTTGGATACCACATCTCATGTTATGGGAAGGGTCTCAGGTATGTTATTAGAAGCATTGAGATATCACATCTCATGTTATAGGGCAGTCTCAGGTTTGGTATTAGAAGCATTGAGATATCATATCTCATGGTATAGGACGGGTCTCAGGATTGGAATGGGAAGGAGTTGGATATCACATCTCATTCTATAGGAAGGGTCTCGGGATTGGAATGGGAAGGATTTGGATATCACATCTCATGTTATAGGAAGGGTCTCAGGTTTGTTATTAGAAGCATTGAGATATCACATCTCATGTTATAGGACAGTCTCAGGTTTGATATTAGAAGCATTGTGATATCACATCTCATGGTACAGGGCGGGTCTCAGGATTGGAATGGGAAGGAGTTGGATATCACATCTCATGCTATAGGAAGGGTCTCAGGATTGGAATGGGAAGGAGTTTTATATCACATCTCATGCCATAGGAAGGTCTCAGGCATGGTAGAAGCATTAAGATATCACATCTCATGCTATCGGAAGGGTCTCAGGATTGGATTGGCAAGGAGTTGGATATCACATCTCATGTTATAGGAAGGGTCTCAGGATTGGAATGGGAAGGACTTGGACGTCACATCTCATGTTATAGGAAGGGTCTCAGGTTTGTTATTAGAAGCATTGAGATATCACATCTCATGTTATAGGACAGTCTCAGGTTTGGTATTAGAAGCATTGAGATATAACATCTCATGGTATAAGACAGGTCTCAGGATTGGAATGGGAAGGAGTTTGATATCACATCTCATGCCTTAGGAAGGTCTCAGGTTTGGTAGAAGCATTAAGATATCACATCTCATGCTATCGGAAGGGTCTCAGGATTGGATAGGAAAGGAGTTGGATATTCCATCTCATGCTATAGGAAGGGTCACAAGTTGGAATTGGAAGGAGTTGGATATCACATCTCATGTTATAGGAAGGGTATCAGGATTGGAATGGGAAGGACTTTGATACCACATCTCGCTATAGGGAGGGTCTCAGGTTTAGTATTAGAAGCATTGAGATATCACATCTCATGCTATCAGAAGTGTCTCAGGATAGGAATGAGAAGGAGTTGGATATCACATCTCATGCTATAGGAAGGGTCTCAGGTTTTGTATTAGAAGCACTGAGATATCAAATTTCATGCTATATGAAGAGACGCAGGATTGGAATGGGAAGAAGTTGGATATCTCATCTCATGGTATAGGAAGGGTCTCAGGATTGGAATCGGAAGGAGTTAGATATAACATGGATTGGGAAGGAGTTGGATATCACATCTCATGTTATAGGAAGGGTCTCAGGATTGGAATGGGAAGGGCTTGGACATCACATCTCATGTTATAGGATGGGTCTCAGGTTTGTTATTAGAAGCATTGAGATATCACATCTCATGTTATAGGACAGTCTCAGGTTTGGTATTAGAAGCATTGAGATATAACATCTCATGGTATAGGATGGGTCTCAGGATTGGAATGGGAAGGAGTTAGATATCACATCTAATGCTATAGGAAGGGTCTCAGGTTTGGTAGAAGCATTGGGATATCACATCTCATGCTATAGGAAGGTTCTCAGGATTGGAATGGAAAGGAGTTGGATATCACATCTCATGCTAAAGGAAGGGTCTCAGGTTTGGAAGGGGAAGGATTTGGATATCACATCTCAAGTTATAGGACGGGTCTGTGGTTTGGTATTAGAAGCATTGAGATATCAAATGAGATATATGAGATATCATATCTCATGCTATCGGAAGGGTCTCAGGATTGGATTGGGAAGGAGTTGGATATCCCATCTCATGCTATAGGAAGGGTCTCAGGATTGGAATGGGAAGGAGTATGATATCACATCTCATGCCATAGGAAGGTCTCAGGTTTGGTAGAAGCATTAAGATATCACATCTCATGCTATCGGAAGGGTCTCAGGATTGGATTGGGAAGGAGTTGGATATCCCATCTCATGCTATAGGAAGGGTCACAGGTTGGAATTGGAAGGAGTTGGATATCACATCTCATGTTATAGGAAGGGTATCAGGATTGGAATGGGAAGGACTTTGATATCACATCTCACGCTATAGGGAGGGTCTCAGGTTTGGTATTAGAAGCATTGAGATATCACATCTCATGCTATCAGAAGGGTCTCAGGATTGGAATGGGAAGGAGTTGGATATCATATCTCATGATATAGGAAGGGTCTCAGGTTTGGAATGGGAAGGAGTTGGATATCACATCTCATGCTATAGGGAGGGTCTCAGGTTTGATATTAGAAGCATTGAGATATCACATCTCATGTTATAGGACAGTCTCAGGTTTGGTATTAGAAGCATTGAGATATAACATCTCATAGTATAGGACGGGTCTCAGGATTGGAATGGGAAGGAGTTGGATATCACATCTCATGCTATAGGGAGGGACTCAGGTTTGATATTAGAAGCATTGAGATATCACATCTCATGCTATCGGAAGGGTCTCAGGATTGGATTGGGAAGGAGTTGGATATCACATCTCATGTTATAGGAAGGATCTCAGGTTTGGTATTAATAGCATTGAGATATCACATCTCATGCTATAGGAAAGCTCTCAGGTTTGGTAGCAGCATTGGGATATCACATCTCATGCTATAGGAAGGGTCTCAGGATTGGAATGGGAAGGAGTTGGATATCACATCTCATGCTAAAGGAAGGGTCTCAGGTTTGGAAGGGGAAGGATTTGGATATCACATCTCAAGTTATGGGACGGGTCTGTGGTTTGGTTTTAGAAGCATTGAGATATCATATCTCATGCTATCCGAAGGGTCTCAGGATTGGATTGGGAAGGAATTGGATATCACATCTCACATCTCATGTTATAGGAAGGCTCTCAGGTTTGTTATTAGAAGCATTGAGATATCAAAGCTCATGTTATAGGACAGTCTCAGGTTTGGTATTAGAAGCATTGAGATATCATATCTCATGGTATAGGACGGGTCTCAGGATTGGAATGGGAAGGAGTTGGATATCACATCTCATGCTAAAGGAAGGGTCTCAGGTTTGGAAGGGGAAGGATTTGGATATCACATCTCAATTTATAGGATGGGTCTGTGGTTTGGTATTAGAAGCATTGAGATATCATATCTCATGCTATCGGAAGGGTCTCAAGATTGGATTGGGAAGGAGTTGGATATCACATCTCATGTTATAGGAAGGGTCTCAGGATTGGATTGAGAAGGATTTAGATATCACATCTCATGTTATGGGAAGGGTCTCAGGTATGTTATTATAAGCATTGAGATATCACATCTCATGTTATAGGACAGTCTCAGGTTTGGTATTAGAAGCATTGAGATATCATATCTCATGGTATAGGACGGGTCTCAGGATTGGAATGGGAAGGAGTTGGATATCATATCTCATGCTATAGGAAGGGTCTCGGGATTGGAATGGGAAGGATTTGGATATCACATCTCATGTTATACGAAGGGTCTCAGGTTTGTTATTAGAAGCATTGAGATATCACATCTCATGTTATAGGACAGTCTCAGGTTTGGTATTAGAAGCATTGTGATATCACATATCATGGTATAGGGCGGGTCTCAGGATTGGAATGGGAAGGAGTTGGATATCACATCTCATGCTATAGGAAGGGTCTCAGGATTGGAATGGGAAGGAGTTTTATATCACATCTCATGCCATAGGAAGGTCTCAGGTATGGTAGAAGCATTAAGATATCACATCTCATGCTATCGGAAGGGTCTCAGGATTGGATTGGGAAGGAGTTGGATATCACATCTCATGTTATAGGAAGGGTCTCAGGATTGGAATGGGAAGGACTTGGACGTCACGTCTCATGTTATAGGAAGGGTCTCAGGTTTGTTATTAGAAGCATTGAGATATCACATCTCAGGTAATAGGACAGTCTCAGGTTTGGTATTAGAAGCATTGAGATATAACATCTCATGGTATAAGACAGGTCTCAGGATTGGAATGGGAAGGAGTTTGATATCACATCTCATGCCTGAGGAAGGTCTCAGGTTTGGTAGAAGCATTAAGATATCACATCTCATGCTATCGGAAAGGTCTCAGGACTGGATAGGAAAGGAGTTGGATATCCCATCTCATGCTATAGGAAGGGTCACAGGTTGGAATTGGAAGGAGTTGGATATCACATCTCATGTTATAGGAAGGGTATCAGGATTGGAATGGGAAGGACTTTGATATCACATCTCGCTATAGGGAGGGTCTCAGGTTTAGTATTAGAAGCATTGAGATATCACATCTCATGCTATCAGAAGGGTCTCAGGATAGGAATGGGAAGGAGTTGGATATCACATCTCATGCTATAGGAAGGGTCTCAGGTTTTGTATTAGAAGCACTGAGATATCAAATTTCATGCTATATGAAGAGACGCAGGATTGGAATGGGAAGAAGTTGGATATCTCATCTCATGGTATAGGAAGGGTCTCAGGATTGGAATCGGAAGGAGTTGGATATAACATGGATTGGGAAGGAGTTGGATATCACATCTCATGTTATAGGAAGGGTCTCAGGATTGGAATGGGAAGGGCTTGGTCATCACATCTCATGTTATAGGATGGGTCTCAGGTTTGTTATTAGAAGCATTGAGATATAACATCTCATGGTATAGGATGGGTCTCAGGATTGGAATGGGAAGGAGTTAGATATCACATCTCATGCTACAGGAAGGGTCTCAGGTTTGGTAGAAGCATTGGGATATCACATCTCATGCTATAGGAAGGTTCTCAGGATTGGAATGGAAAGGGGTTGGATATCACATCTCATGCTAAAGGAAGGGTCTCAGGTTTGGAAGGGGAAGGATTTGGATATCACATCTCAAGTTATAGGACGGGTCTGTGGTTTGGTATTAGAAGCATTGAGATATCATATGAGATATATGAGATATCATATCTCATGCTATCGGAAGGGTCTCAGGATTGGATTGGGAAGGAGTTGGATATCCCATCTCATGCTATAGGAAGGGTCTCAGGATTGGAATGGGAAGGAGTTTGATATCACATCTCATGCTATAGGAAGAGTCTCATGATTGGAATGGGAAGGAGTTGGATGTCACATCTCATGCTATAGGAAGGGTCTCAGGATTGGAATGGGAAGGATTTGGATATCACATCTCTTGCAATAGGAAGGGTCTCAGGTTTGGTATTAGAAATATTGAGATATCACATCTCATGGTATAGGAAGGGTCTCAGGATTGGAATCGGAAGGAGTTGGACATCACATCTCATGTTATAGGAAGGGTCTCAGGTTTTGTATTAGAAGCACTGAGATATCAAATCTCATGCTATATGAAGAGATGCAGGATTGGAATGGGAAGAAGTTGAATTTCACAGCTCATGCTAAAGGAAGGGTCTCAGATTTAGAAGGGGAAGGATTTGGATATCACATCTCAAGTTATAGGACGGGTCTGTGGTTTGGTATTAGAAGCATTGAGATATCATATCTCATGCTATCGGAAGGGTCTCAGGATTGGATTGGGAAGGAGTTGGATATCACATCTCATGTTATAGGAAGGGTCTCAGGATTGGAATGGGAAGCATTTGGATATCACATCTCATGTTATAGGAAGCGTCTCAGGTTTGTTATTAGAAGCATTGAGATATCACATCTCATGTTATAAGACAGTCTCAGGTTTGGTATTAGAAGCATTGAGATATCATATCTCATGGTATAGTACGGGTCTCAGGATTGGATTGGGAAGGAGTTGGATATCACATCTCATGCTATAGGAAGGGTCTCAGGATTGGAATGGGAAGGATTTGGATATCACATCTCATGTTATAGGAAGGGTCTCAGGTTTGTTATTAGAAGCATTGAGATATCACATCTCATGTTATAGGACAGTCTCAGGTTTGGTATTAGAAGCATTGAGATATCACATCCCATGGCATAGGACGGGTCTCAGGATTGGAATGGGAAGGAGTTGGATATCACATCTCATGCTATATGAAGGGTCTCAGGATTGGAATGGAAGGGCTTGGACATCACATCTCATGTTATAAGATGGGTCTCAGGTTTGTTATTAGAAGCATTGAGATATCACATCTCATGTTATAGGACAGTCTCAGGTTTGGTATTAGAAGCATTGAGATATAACATCTCATGGTATAGGATGGGTCTCAGGATTGGAATGGGAAGGAGTTAGATATCACATCTCATGCTATAGGAAGGGTCTCAGGTTTGGTAGAAGCATTGGGATATCACATCTCATGCTATAGGAAGGTTCTCAGGATTGGAATGGAAAGGAGTTGGATATCACATCTCATGCTAAAAGAAGGGTCTCAGGTTTGGAAGGGGAAGGACTTGGATATCACATCTCAAGTTATAGGACGGGTCTGTGGTTTGGTATTAGAAGCATTGAGATATCACATGAGATATATGAGATATCATATCTCATGCTATCGGAAGGGTCTCAGGATTGGATTGGGAAGGAGTTGGATATCCCATCTCATGCTATAGGAAGGGTCTCAGGATTGGAATGGGAAGGAGTTTGATATCACATCTCATGCCATAGGAAGGTCTCAGGTTTGGTAGAAGCATTAAGATATCACATCTCATGCTATCGGAAGCGTCTCAGGATTGGATTGGGAAGGAGTTGGATATCCCATCTCATGCTATAGGAAGGGTCACAGGTTGGAATTGGAAGGAGTTGGATATCACATCTCATGTTATAGGAAGGGTATCAGGATTGGAATGGGAAGGACTTTGATATCACATCTCACGCTATAGGGAGGGTCTCAGGTTTGGTATTAGAAGCATTGAGATATCACATCTCATGCTATCAGAAGGGTCTCAGGATTGGAATGGGAAGGAGTTGGATATCATATCTCATGATATAGGAAGGGTCTCAGGTTTGGAATGGGAAGGAGTTTGATATCACATCTCATGCTATAAGGAGGGTCTCAGGATTGGATTGGGAAGGAGTTGGATATCACATCTCATGTTATAGGAAGGATCTCAGGTTTGGTATTAATAGCATTGAGATATCACATCTCATGCTATAGGAAGGATCTCAGGATTGGAATGGGAAGTAGGATATCACATCTCATGCTATAGGAAGGGTCTCAGGTTTGGTAGAAGCATTGGGATATCACATCTTATGCTATAGGAAGGGTCTCAGGATTGGAATGGAAAGGAGTTGGATATCACATCTCATGCTATGGGAAGGGTCTCAGGATTGGAATGGGAAGGAGTTGGATATCACATCTCATGCTATAGGAAGGGTCTCAGGATTGGAATGGGAAGGATTTGGATATCACATCTCTTGCAATAGGAAGGGTCTCAGGTTTGGTATTAGAAATATTGAGATATCACATCTCATGGTATAGGAAGGGTCTCAAGATTGGAATCGGAAGGAGTTGGACATCACATCTCATTTTATAGGAAGGGTCTCAGGTTTTGTATTAGAAGCACTGAGATATCAAATCTCATGCTATATGAAGAGATGCAGGATTGGAATGGGAAGAAGTTGAATATCACATCTCATGCTAAAGGAAGGGTCTCAGGTTTAGAAGGGGAAGGATTTTGATATCACATCTCAAGTTATAGGACGGGTCTGTGGTTTGGTATTAGAAGCATTGAGATATCATATCTCATGCTATCGGAAGGGTCTCAGGATTGGATTGGGAAGGAGTTGGATATCACATCTCATGTTATAGGAAGGGTCTCAGGATTGGAATGGGAAGCATTTGGATATCACATCTCATGTTATAGGAAGCGTCTCAGGTTTGTTATTAGAAGCATTGAGATATCACATCTCATGTTATAAGACAGTCTCAGGTTTGGTATTAGAAGCATTGAGATATCATATCTCATGGTATAGTACGGGTCTCAGGATTGGATTGGGAAGGAGTTGGATATCACATCTCATGCTATAGGAAGGGTCTCAGGATTGGAATGGGAAGGATTTGGATATCACATCTCATGTTATAGGAAGGGTCTCAGGTTTGTTATTAGAAGCATTGAGATATCACATCTCATGTTATAGGACAGTCTCATGTTTGGTATTAGAAGCATTGAGATATCACATCTCATGGTATAGGACGGGTCTCAGGATTGGAATGGGAAGGAGTTGGATATCACATCTCATGCTATAGGAAGGGTCTCAGGATTGGAATGGGAAGGAGTTTGATATCACATCTCATGCTATAGGAAGGTCTCAGGTTTGGTAGAAGCATTAAGATATCACATCTCATGCTATCGGAAGGGTCTCAGGATTGGATTGGGAAGGAGTTGGATATCCCATCTCATGCTATAGGAAGGGTCACAGGTTGTAATTGGAAGGAGTTGGATATCACATCTCATGCTATCGGAAGGGTCTCAGGATTGGAATGGGAAGGAGTTGGATATCACATCTCATGCTATAGCGAGGGTCTCAGGTTTGATATTAGAAGCATTGAGATATCACATCTAATGCTATCAGAAGGGTCTCAGGATTGGATTGGGAAGGAGTTGGATATCACACCTCATGCAAAAGGAAGGGTCTCAGGTTTGGTATTAGAAACATTGAGATATCACATCTCATGGTATAGGAAGGGTCTCAGGATTGGAATCGGAAGGAGTTGGATATCACATCTCATGTTATAGGAAGGGTATCAGGATTGGAATGGGAAGGAGTTGGATATCACATCTCATGCTATAGGAAGGGTCTCAGGTTTGGTAGAAGCATTGGGATATCACATCTCATGCTATAGGAAGGGTCTCAGGATTGGAATGGAAAGGAGTTGGATAGCACATCTCATGCTATAGGAAGGGTCTCAGGATTGGAATGGGAAGGAGTTGGATATCACATCTCATACTATAGGAAGGGTCTCAGGATTGGATTGGGAAGGATTTGGATATCACATCTCTTGCAATAGGAAGGGTCTCAGGTTTGGTATTAGAAATATTGAGATATCACATCTCATGGTATAGGAAGGGTCTCAGGATTGGAATCGGAAGGAGTTGGACATCACATCTCATGTTATAGGAAGGGTCTCAGGTTTTGTATTAGAAGCACTGAGATATCAAATCTCATGCTATATGAAGAGACGCAGGATTGGAAAGGGAAGAAGTTGGATATCACATCTCATGCTAAAGGAAGGGTCTCAGGTTTAGAAGGGGAAGTATTTGGATATCACATCTCAAGTTATAGGACGGGTCTGTGGTTTGGTATTAGAAGCATTGAGATATCATATCTCATGCTATCGGAAGGGTCTAAGGATTGGATTGGGAAGGAGTTGGATATCACATCTCATGTTATAGGAAGGGTCTCAGGATTGGAATGGGAAGCATTTGGATATCACATCTCATGTTATAGGAAGCGTCTCAGGTTTGTTATTAGAAGCATTGAGATATCACATCTGATGTTATAGGACAGTCTCAGGTTTGGTATTAGAAGCATTGAGATATCACATCTCATGGTATAGGACGGGTCTCAGGATTGGAATGGGAAGGAGTTGGATATCACATCTCATGCTATAGGAAGGGTCTCAGGATTGAAATGGGAAGGAGTTTAATATCACATCTCATGCTATAGGAAGGTCTCAGGTTTGGTAGAAGCATTAAGATATCACATCTCATGCTATCGGAAGGGTCTCAGGATTGGATTGGGAAGGAGTTGGATATCCCATCTCATGCTGTAGGAAGGGTCACAGGTTGTAATTGGAAGGAGTTGGATATCACATCTCATGCTATCGGAAGGGTCTCAGGATTGGAATGGGAAGGAGTTGGATATCACATCTCATGCTATAGGGAGGGTCTCAGGTTTGATATTAGAAGCATTGAGATATCACATCTAATGCTATCAGAAGGGTCTCAGGATTGGATTGGGAAGGATTTGGATATCACATCTCTTGCAATAGGAAGGGTCTCAGGTTTGGTATTAGAAACATTGAGATATCACATCTCATGGTATAGGAAGGGTCTCAGGATTGGAATCGGAAGGAGTTGGATATCACATCTCATGTTATAGGAAGGGTCTCAGGTTTTGTATTAGAAGCACTGAGATATCAAATCTCATGCTATATGAAGAGACGCAGGATTGGAATGGGAAGAAGTTGGATATCACATCTCATGCTATAGGAAGGGTCTCAGGTTTGGAATGGGAGGATTTGGATATCACATCTCTTGCAATAGGAAGGGTCTCAGCTTTGGTATTAGAAACATTGAGATATCTCATCTCATGGTATAGGAAGGGTCTCAGGATTGGAATCGGAGGAGTTGGATATAACATCTCATGTTATAGGAAGGGTCTCAGGTTTGGTATTAGAAGCACTGAGATATCAAATCTCATGCTAAATGAAGTGTCGCAGGATTGGAATGGGAAGGAGTTGGATATCACATCTCATGCTATAGGAATGGTCCAACTTTGGTATTAGAAGCATTGAGATAGCACATCTCATGGAAGGGGCTCAGGATTGGAATGGGAAGGAGTTGGATATCACATCTCATGTTATAGGAATGATCGCAGGTTTGGTATTAAGAGCATTGAGATATCACATCTCATGCTATAGGAAGGGTCTCAGGATTGGAATGGGAAGGAGTTGGATATCACATCTCATGCTATAGGAAGGGTCTCATGATTGGTAGAAGCATTGAGATATCACATCTCATGCCATTGGAAGGGCCTCAAGATTGGAATGGGAAGGAGTTGGACATCACATCTCATAATATAGGAAGGGACTCAGGTTTGGTATTAGAAGCACTGAGATATCAGATCTCATCCTTTAGGAAGGGACTCAAGTTTGGTATTTGAAGGAGTGAGATAATAAATCTCATCCTATCGGAAGGGTCTCAGGATTGGAATGGGAAGGAGTTGAATTTCACATCTCATGCTATAGGAAGGATCTCAGGTTTGGTAGGAGCATTGAGATATCCCATCTCATGCTATAGAAAGGGTCTCAGGATTGGAATGGGAAGGAGTTGGATATCATCTCATGCTATAGGAAGGGTCTCAGGATTGGAATGGGAAGGAGTTGGATATCACATCTCATCCTATAGGAAGGGTCTCAGGTTTGGTAGAAGCATTGAGATATCACATCTCATGCTATAGGAAGGGCCTCATGATTGGAATGGGAAGGAGTTGGATATCACATCTCAGGCTATCGGAAGGGTCTCAGGATCGGAATGGGAAGGAGTTGGATATCACATCTCATGCTATCGGAATGGTCTCAGGTTTGGTGAAAGCATTGGGATAACACATCTCATGCTATAGGAAGGGTCTCAGGATTGGAATCGGAAGGAGTTGGATATCACATCTCATGCTAAAGGAAAGGTCTCAGGTTTGGAAGGGGAAGGATTTGGATATCACATCTCAAGTTATAGGACGGTTCTGTGGTTTGTTATTAGAAGCATTGAGATATCACATCTCATGTTATAGGACAGTCTCAGGTTTGGTATTAGAAGCATTGAGATATAACATCTCATGGTATAGGATGGGTCTCAGGATTGGAATGGGAAGGAGTTAGATATCACATCTCATGCTATAGGATTGGTTTCAGGTTTGGTAGAAGCATTGGGATATCATATCTCATGCTATAGGAAGGGTCTCAGGATTGGAATGGAAAGGAGTTGGATATCACATCTCATGCTAAATCAAGGGTCTCAGGTTTGGAAGGGGAAGGATTTGGATATCACATCTCAAGTTATAGGACGGGTCTGTGGTTTGGTATTAGAAAAATTGAGATATCTCATCTCATGGTATAGGAAGGGTCTCAGGATTGGAATCGGAAGGAGTTGCATATAACATCTCATGTCATAGGAAGGGTCTCAGGTTTGGTATTAGAAGCACTGAGATATCAAATCTGATGCTAAATTAAGGGACGCAGGATTGGAATGGGAAGGAGTTGGATATCACATCTCATGCTATAGGAACGGTCCAACTTTGGTATTAGAAGCATTGAGATATCACATCTCATAGAAGGGGCTCAGGATTGGAATGGGAAGGAGTTGGATATCACATCTCATGTTATAGGAATGATCCCAGGTTTGGTATTAAGAGCATTGAGATATCACATCTCATGCTATAGGAAGGGTCTCAGGATTGGAATGGGAAGGAGTTGGATATCACATCACATGCTATAGGAAGGGTCTCAGGTTTGGTAGAAGCATTGAGATATCACATCTCATGCTATAGGAAGCACCTCATGATTGGAATGGGAAGGAGTTGGATATCATATCTCATGCTATAGGGAGGGTCTCAGGTTTGGTATTAATAGCATTGAGATATCACATCTCATGCTATAGGAAGGGTCTCAGGATTGGGTGGGAAGGAGTTGGATATCACATTTCATGCTATAGGAAGGGTCTCAGGTTTGGTAGAAGCATTGAGATATCACATCTCATGCTATAGGAAGGGCCTCATGATTGGAATGGAAAGGAGTTGGATATCACATCTCATGCTATCGGAAAGGTCTCAGCTTTGGTAGAAGCATTGGGATATCACATCTCATGCTATCAGAAGGGTCTCAGGATTGGATTGGGAAGGAGTTGGATATCACATCTCATGTTATAGGAAGGGTCTCAGGATTGGAATGGGAAGGACTTGGACATCATATCTCATTTTATAGGAAGGGTCTCAGGTTTGTTATTAGAAGCATTGAGATATCACATCTCATGTTATAGGACAGTCTCAGGTTTGGTATTAGAAGCATTAAGATATAACATCTCATGGTATACGACGGGTCTCAGGATTGGAATGGGAAGGAGTTTGATATCACATCTCATGCCTTAGGAAGGTCTCAGGTTTGGTGGAAGTAGTAAGAGATCACATCTCATGCTATCGGAAGGGTTCAGGATTGGATTGGGAAGGAGTTGGATATCCCATCTCATGTTATTGGAAAGGTATCAGGATTGGAATGGGAAGGACATTGATATCACATCTCGCTATAGGGAGGGTCTCAGGATTGGTATTAGAAGCATTGAGATATCACATCTCATTCTATCAGAAGGGTCTCAGGATAGGAATGGGAAGGAGTTGGATATCACATCTCATGCTATAGGAATGGTCTCAAGTTTTGTATTACAAGCATTGAGATATCACATCTCATGCTATCGGAAAGGTCTCAGCTTTGGTAGAAGCATTGGGATATCACATCTCATGCTATCAGAAGGGTCTCAGGATTGGAATGGGAAGGAGTTGGATATCACATCTCATGATATAGGAAGGGTCTCAGGTTTGGAATGGGAAGGCGTTGGATATCACATCTCATGCTAAAGGAAGGGTCTCAAATTTGGAAGGGGAAGGATTTGGATATCACATCTCGTGTTATTGGAAGGGTCTCAGGTTTGTTAATAGAATAATGAGATATCACATCATGTTATAGGACAGTCTCAGGTTTGGTATTAGAAGCATTGAGATATCACATCTCATGGTATAGGACCAGTCTCAGGATTGGAATGGGAAGGAGTTGGATATCACATCTTATGCCATAGGAAGGTCTCAGGTTTGGTAGAAGCATTAAGATATCACATCTCATGCTATCGGAAGGGTCTCAGGATTGGATTTGGAAGGAGTTGGATATCCCATCTCATGCTATAGGAAGGGTCACAGGTTTGAATTGGAAGGAGTTGGATATCACATCTCATGCTATCGGAAGGGTCTCAGGATTGGAATGGGAAGGAGTTGGATATCACATCTCAAGTTATAGGACAGGTCTATGGTTTGGTATTAGAAGCATTGAGATATCATATCTCATGCTATCGGAAGGATCTCAGGATTGGATTGGGAAGGAGTTGGATATCACATCTCATGTTATAGGAAGGGTCTCAGGATTGGAATGGGAAGGACTTGGATATCACATCTCATGTTATAGGAAGGGTCTCAGGATTGGAATGGGAAGGAGTTGGATATCACATCTCATGCTAAAGGAAGGGTCTCAGGTTTGGAAGGGGAAGGACTTGGATATCACATCTCATGCTATAGGAAGGGTCTCAGGATTTGAATGTGAAGGAGTTGGATATCACATCTCATGCTATAGGGAGGGTCTCAGGTTTGGTATTAGAAACATTGAGATATCTCATCTCATGGTATAGGAAGGGTCTCAGGATTGGAATCGGAAGGAGTTGCATATAACATCTCATGTCATAGGAAGGGTCTCAGGTTTGGTATTAGAAGCACTGACATATCAAATCTGATGCTAAATTAAGGGACGCAGGATTGGAATGGGAAGGAGTTGGATATCACATCTCATGCTATAGGAACGGTCCAACTTTGGTATTAGAAGCATTGAGATATCACATCTCATAGAAGGGGCTCAGGATTGGAATGGGAAGGAGTTGGATATCACATCTCATGTTATAGGAATGATCCCAGGTTTGGTATTAAGAGCATTGAGATATCACATCTCATGCTATAGGAAGGGTCTCAGGATTGGAATGGGAAGGAGTTGGATATCACATCACATGCTATAGGAAGGGTCTCAGGTTTGGTAGAAGCATTGAGATATCACATCTCATGCTATAGGAAGGGCCTCATGATTGGAATGGGAAGGAGTTGGATATCACATCTCAGGCTATCGGAAGGGTCTCAGGATTGGAATGGGAAGGAGTTGGATATCACATCTCATGCTATAGGGAGGGTCTCAGGTTTGGTATTAATAGCATTGAGATATCACATCTCATGCTATAGGAAGGACCTCATGATTGGAATGGGAAGGAGTTGGATATCACATCTCATGCTATCGGAAAGGTCTCAGGTTTGGTAGAAGCATTGGGATATCACATCTCATGCTATCGGAAGGGTCTCAGGATTGGATTGGGAAGGAGTTGGATATCACATCTCATGTTATAGGAAGGGTCTCAGGATTGGAATGGGAAGGACTTGGACATCACATCTGATGTTATAGGAAGGGTCTCAGGTTTGTTATTAGAAGCATTGAGATATCACATCTCATGTTATAGGACAGTCTCAGGTTTGGTATTAGAAGCATTGAGATATAACATCTCATGGTATAGGACGGGTCTCAGGATTGGAATGGGAAGGAGTTTGATATCACATCTCATGCCTTAGGAAGGTCTCAGGTTTGGTGGAAGTAGTAAGAGATCACATCTCATGCTATCGGAAGGGTTCAGGATTGGATTGGGAAGGAGTTGGATATCCCATCTCATGTTATAGGAAAGGTATCAGGATTGGAATGGGAAGGACATTGATATCACATCTCGCTATAGGGAGGGTCTCAGGATTGGTATTAGAAGCATTGAGATATCACATCTCATTCTATCAGAAGGGTCTCAGGATAGGAATGGGAAGGAGTTGGATATCACATCTCATGCTATAGGAAGGGTCTCAAGTTTTGTATTACAAGCATTGAGATATCACATCTCATGGTATAGCAAGGGTCTCAGGATTGGAATGGGAAGGAGTTGGATATCACATCTCATGATATAGGAAGGGCCTCAGGTTTGGAATGGGAAGGCGTTGGATATCACATCTCATGCTAAAGGAAGGGTCTCAGGTTTGGAAGGGGAAGCATTTGGATATCACATCTCATGTTATTGGAAGGGTCTCAGGTTTGTTAATAGAAGAATGAGATATCACATCATGTTATAGGACAGTCTCAGGTTTGGTATTAGAAGCATTGAGATATCACATCTCATGGTATAGGACGGGTCTCAGGATTGGAATGGGAAGGAGTTGGATATCACATCTCATGCCATAGGAAGGTCTCAGGTTTGGTAGAAGCATTAAGATATCACATCTCAGGCTATCGGAAGGGTCTCAGGATTGGATTTGGAAGGAGTTGGATATCCCATCTCATGCTATAGGAAGGGTCACAGGTTTGAATTGGAAGGAGTTGGATATCACATCTCATGCTATCGGAAGGGTCTCAGGATTGGAATGGGAAGGAGTTGGATATCACATCTCAAGTTATAGGACAGGTCTATGGTTTGGTATTAGAAGCATTGAGATATCATATCTCATGCTATCGGAAGGATCTCAGGATTGGATTGGGAAGGAGTTGGATATCACATCTCATGTTATAGGAAGGGTCTCAGGATTGGAATGGGAAGGACTTGGATATCACATCTCATGTTATAGGAAGGGTCTCAGGATTGGAATGGGAAGGAGTTGGATATCACATCTCATGCTAAAGGAAGGGTCTCAGGTTTGGAAGGGGAAGGACTTGGATATCACATCTCATGCTATAGGAAGGGTCTCAGGATTTGAATGTGAAGGAGTTGGATATCACATCTCATGCTATAGGGAGGGTCTCAGGTTTGGTATTAGAAACATTGAGATATCTCATCTCATGGTATAGGAAGGGTCTAAGGATTGGAATCGGAAGGAGTTGCATATAACATCTCATGTCATAGGAAGGGTCTCAGGTTTGGTATTAGAAGCACTGACATATCAAATCTGATGCTAAATTAAGGGACGCAGGATTGGAATGGGAAGGCGTTGGATATCACATCTCATGCTATAGGAACGGTCCAACTTTGGTATTAGAAGCATTGAGATATCACATCTCATAGAAGGGGCTCAGGATTGGAATGGGAAGGAGTTGGATATCACATCTCATGTTATAGGAATGATCCCAGGTTTGGTATTAAGAGCATTGAGATATCACATCTCATGCTATAGGAAGGGTCTCAGGATTGGAATGGGAAGGAGTTGGATATCACATCACATGCTATAGGAAGGGTCTCAGGTTTGGTAGAAGCATTGAGATATCACATCTCATGCTATAGGAAGGGCCTCATGATTGGAATGGGAAGGAGTTGGATATCACATCTCAGGCTATCGGAAGGGTCTCAGGATTGGAATGGGAAGGAGTTGGATATCACATCTCATGCTATAGGGAGGGTCTCAGGTTTGGTATTAATAGCATTGAGATATCACATCTCATGCTATAGGAAGGGTCTCAGGATTGGATGGGAAGGAGTTGGATATCACATTTCATGCTATAGGAAGGGTCTCAGGTTTGGTAGAAGCATTGAGATATCACATCTCATGCTATAGGAAGGGCCTCATGATTGGAATGGGAAGGAGTTGGATATCACATCTCATGCTATCGGAAAGGTCTCAGGTTTGGTAGAAGCATTGGGATATCACATCTCATGCTATCGGAAGGGTCTCAGGATTGGATTGGGAAGGAGTTGGATATCACATCTCATGTTATAGGAAGGGTCTCAGGATTGGAATGGGAAGGACTTGGACATCACATCTGATGTTATAGGAAGGGTCTCAGGTTTGTTATTAGAAGCATTGAGATATCACATCTCATGTTATAGGACAGTCTCAGGTTTGGTATTAGAAGCATTGAGATATAACATCTCATGGTATAGGACGGGTCTCAGGATTGGAATGGGAAGGAGTTTGATATCACATCTCATGCCTTAGGAAGGTCTCAGGTTTGGTGGAAGTAGTAAGAGATCACATCTCATGCTATCGGAAGGGTTCAGGATTGGATTGGGAAGGAGTTGGATATCCCATCTCATGTTATAGGAAAGGTATCAGGATTGGAATGGGAAGGAGTTGGATATCACATCTCATGCCATAGGAAGGTCTCAGGTTTGGTAGAAGCATTAAGATATCACATCTCAGGCTATCGGAAGGGTCTCAGGATTGGATTTGGAAGGAGTTGGATATCCCATCTCATGCTATAGGAAGGGTCACAGGTTTGAATTGGAAGGAGTTGGATATCACATCTCATGCTATCGGAAGGGTCTCAGGATTGGAATGGGAAGGAGTTGGATATCACATCTCAAGTTATAGGACAGGTCTATGGTTTGGTATTAGAAGCATTGAGATATCATATCTCATGCTATCGGAAGGATCTCAGGATTGGATTGGGAAGGAGTTGGATATCACATCTCATGTTATAGGAAGGGTCTCAGGATTGGAATGGGAAGGACTTGGATATCACATCTCATGTTATAGGAAGGGTCTCAGGATTGGAATGGGAAGGAGTTGGATATCACATCTCATGCTAAAGGAAGGGTCTCAGGTTTGGAAGGGGAAGGACTTGGATATCACATCTCATGCTATAGGAAGGGTCTCAGGATTTGAATGTGAAGGAGTTGGATATCACATCTCATGCTATAGGGAGGGTCTCAGGTTTGGTATTAGAAACATTGAGATATCTCATCTCATGGTATAGGAAGGGTCTAAGGATTGGAATCGGAAGGAGTTGCATATAACATCTCATGTCATAGGAAGGGTCTCAGGTTTGGTATTAGAAGCACTGACATATCAAATCTGATGCTAAATTAAGGGACGCAGGATTGGAATGGGAAGGAGTTGGATATCACATCTCATGCTATAGGAACGGTCCAACTTTGGTATTAGAAGCATTGAGATATCACATCTCATAGAAGGGGCTCAGGATTGGAATGGGAAGGAGTTGGATATCACATCTCATGTTATAGGAATGATCCCAGGTTTGGTATTAAGAGCATTGAGATATCACATCTCTGCTATAGGAAGGGTCTCAGGATTGGAATGGGAAGGAGTTGGATATCACATCACATGCTATAGGAAGGGTCTCAGGTTTGGTAGAAGCATTGAGATATCACATCTCATGCTATAGGAAGGGCCTCATGATTGGAATGGGAAGGAGTTGGATATCACATCTCAGGCTATCGGAAGGGTCTCAGGATTGGAATGGGAAGGAGTTGGATATCACATCTCATGCTATAGGGAGGGTCTCAGGTTTGGTATTAATAGCATTGAGATATCACATCTCATGCTATAGGAAGGGTCTCAGGATTGGATGGGAAGGAGTTGGATATCACATTTCATGCTATAGGAAGGGTCTCAGGTTTGGTAGAAGCATTGAGATATCACATCTCATGCTATAGGAAGGGCCTCATGATTGGAATGGGAAGGAGTTGGATATCACATCTCATGCTATCGGAAAGGTCTCAGGTTTGGTAGAAGCATTGGGATATCACATCTCATGCTATCGGAAGGGTCTCAGGATTGGATTGGGAAGGAGTTGGATATCACATCTCATGTTATAGGAAGGGTCTCAGGATTGGAATGGGAAGGACTTGGACATCACATCTGATGTTATAGGAAGGGTCTCAGGTTTGTTATTAGAAGCATTGAGATATCACATCTCATGTTATAGGACAGTCTCAGGTTTGGTATTAGAAGCATTGAGATATAACATCTCATGGTATAGGACGGGTCTCAGGATTGGAATGGGAAGGAGTTTGATATCACATCTCATGCCTTAGGAAGGTCTCAGGTTTGGTGGAAGTAGTAAGAGATCACATCTCATGCTATCGGAAGGGTTCAGGATTGGATTGGGAAGGAGTTGGATATCCCATCTCAT
The DNA here is from genome assembly GCF_040938575.1 of Ambystoma mexicanum. Taxonomy (NCBI): domain Eukaryota; kingdom Metazoa; phylum Chordata; class Amphibia; order Caudata; family Ambystomatidae; genus Ambystoma; species Ambystoma mexicanum. The sequence goes on from NC_090936.1 coordinate 317,050,371, forward strand.
GTTATAGGAAAGGTATCAGGATTGGAATGGAAGGACATTGATATCACATCTCGCTATAGGGAGGGTCTCAGGATTGGTATTAGAAGCATTGAGATATCACATCTCATTCTATCAGAAGGGTCTCAGGATAGGAATGGGAAGGAGTTGGATATCACATCTCATGCTATAGGAAGGGTCTCAAGTTTTGTATTACAAGCATTGAGATATCACATCTCATGCTATAGGAAGGGTCTCAGGATTGGAATGGGAAGGAGTTGGATATCACATCTCATGATATAGGAAGGGTCTCAGGATTGGAATGGGAAGGACTTGGACATCACATCTGATATTATAGGAAGGGTCTCAGGTTTGTTATTAGAAGCATTGAGATATCACATCTCATGTTATAGGACAGTTTCAGGTTTGGTATTAGAAGCATTGAGATATAACATCTCATGGTATAGGACGGGTCTCAGGATTGGAATGGGAAGGAGTTTGATATCACATCTCATGCCTTAGGAAGGTCTCAGGTTTGGTGGAAGTAGTAAGAGATCACATCTCATGCTATCGGAAGGGTTCAGGATTGGATTGGGAAGGAGTTGGATATCCCATCTCATGTTATAGGAAAGGTATCAGGATTGGAATGGGAAGGAGTTGGATATCACATCTCATGCCATAGGAAGGTCTCAGGTTTGGTAGAAGCATTAAGATATCACATCTCAGGCTATCGGAAGGGTCTCAGGATTGGATTTGGAAGGAGTTGGATATCCCATCTCATGCTATAGGAAGGGTCACAGGTTTGAATTGGAAGGAGTTGGATATCACATCTCATGCTATCGGAAGGGTCTCAGGATTGGAATGGGAAGGAGTTGGATATCACATCTCAAGTTATAGGACAGGTCTATGGTTTGGTATTAGAAGCATTGAGATATCATATCTCATGCTATCGGAAGGATCTCAGGATTGGATTGGGAAGGAGTTGGATATCACATCTCATGTTATAGGAAGGGTCTCAGGATTGGAATGGGAAGGACTTGGATATCACATCTCATGTTATAGGAAGGGTCTCAGGATTGGAATGGGAAGGAGTTGGATATCACATCTCATGCTAAAGGAAGGGTCTCAGGTTTGGAAGGGGAAGGACTTGGATATCACATCTCATGCTATAGGAAGGGTCTCAGGATTTGAATGTGAAGGAGTTGGATATCACATCTCATGCTATAGGGAGGGTCTCAGGTTTGGTATTAGAAACATTGAGATATCTCATCTCATGGTATAGGAAGGGTCTAAGGATTGGAATCGGAAGGAGTTGCATATAACATCTCATGTCATAGGAAGGGTCTCAGGTTTGGTATTAGAAGCACTGACATATCAAATCTGATGCTAAATTAAGGGACGCAGGATTGGAATGGGAAGGAGTTGGATATCACATCTCATGCTATAGGAACGGTCCAACTTTGGTATTAGAAGCATTGAGATATCACATCTCATAGAAGGGGCTCAGGATTGGAATGGGAAGGAGTTGGATATCACATCTCATGTTATAGGAATGATCCCAGGTTTGGTATTAAGAGCATTGAGATATCACATCTCATGCTATAGGAAGGGTCTCAGGATTGGAATGGGAAGGAGTTGGATATCACATCACATGCTATAGGAAGGGTCTCAGGTTTGGTAGAAGCATTGAGATATCACATCTCATGCTATAGGAAGGGCCTCATGATTGGAATGGGAAGGAGTTGGATATCACATCTCAGGCTATCGGAAGGGTCTCAGGATTGGAATGGGAAGGAGTTGGATATCACATCTCATGCTATAGGGAGGGTCTCAGGTTTGGTATTAATAGCATTGAGATATCACATCTCATGCTATAGGAAGGGTCTCAGGATTGGATGGGAAGGAGTTGGATATCACATTTCATGCTATAGGAAGGGTCTCAGGTTTGGTAGAAGCATTGAGATATCACATCTCATGCTATAGGAAGGGCCTCATGATTGGAATGGGAAGGAGTTGGATATCACATCTCATGCTATCGGAAAGGTCTCAGGTTTGGTAGAAGCATTGGGATATCACATCTCATGCTATCGGAAGGGTCTCAGGATTGGATTGGGAAGGAGTTGGATATCACATCTCATGTTATAGGAAGGGTCTCAGGATTGGAATGGGAAGGACATGGACATCACATCTGATGTTATAGGAAGGGTCTCAGGTTTGTTATTAGAAGCATTGAGATATCACATCTCATGTTATAGGACAGTCTCAGGTTTGGTATTAGAAGCATTGAGATATAACATCTCATGGTATAGGACGGGTCTCAGGATTGGAATGGGAAGGAGTTTGATATCACATCTCATGCCTTAGGAAGGTCTCAGGTTTGGTGGAAGTAGTAAGAGATCACATCTCATGCTATCGGAAGGGTTCAGGATTGGATTGGGAAGGAGTTGGATATCCCATCTCATGTTATAGGAAAGGTATCAGGATTGGAATGGGAAGGACATTGATATCACATCTCGCTATAGGGAGGGTCTCAGGATTGGTATTAGAAGCATTGAGATATCACATCTCATTCTATCAGAAGGGTCTCAGGATAGGAATGGGAAGGAGTTGGATATCACATCTCATGCTATAGGAAGGGTCTCAAGTTTTGTATTACAAGCATTGAGATATCACATCTCATGCTATAGGAAGGGTCTCAGGATTGGAATGGGAAGGAGTTGGATATCACATCTCATGATATAGGAAGGGCCTCAGGTTTGGAATGGGAAGGCGTTGGATATCACATCTCATGCTAAAGGAAGGGTCTCAGGTTTGGAAGGGGAAGGATTTGGATATCACATCTCATGTTATTGGAAGGGTCTCAGGTTTGTTAATAGAAGAATGAGATATCACATCATGTTATAGGACAGTCTCAGGTTTGGTATTAGAAGCATTGAGATATCACATCTCATGCCATAGGAAGGTCTCAGGTTTGGTAGAAGCATTAAGATATCACATCTCAGGCTATCGGAAGGGTCTCAGGATTGGATTTGGAAGGAGTTGGATATCCCATCTCATGCTATAGGAAGGGTCACAGGTTTGAATTGGAAGGAGTTGGATATCACATCTCATGCTATCGGAAGGGTCTCAGGATTGGAATGGGAAGGAGTTGGATATCACATCTCAAGTTATAGGACGGGTCTGTGGTTTGGTATTAGAAGCATTGAGATATCATAATTCATGCTATCGGAAGGGTCTCAGGATTGGATTGGGAAGGAGTTGGATATCACATCTCATGTTATTGGAAGGGTCTCAGGATTGGAATGGGAAGGACTTGGATATCACATCTCATGTTACAGGAAGGGTCTCAGGTTTGTTATTAGAAGCATTGAGATATCACATCTCATGTTATAGGACAGTCTCAGGTTTGGTATTCGAAGCATTGAGATATAACATCTCATGGTATAGGATGGGTCTCAGGATTGGAATGGGAAGGAGTTGGATATCACATCTCATGCTATAGGAAGGGTCTCAGGATTGGAATGGGAAGGAGTTTGATATCACATCTCATGCCATAGGAAGGTCTCAGGTTTGGTAGAAGCATTAAGATATCCCATCTCATGCTATAGGAAGGGTCACAGGTTGGAATTGGAAGGAGTTGGATATCACATCTCATGCTGTAGGAAGGGTCTCAGGTTTGGTAGAAGCATTGAGATATCACATCTCATGCTATAGGAAGGGCCTCATGATTGGAATGGGAAGGAGTTGGATATCACATCTCATGCTATCGGAAAGGTCTCAGGTTTGGTAGAAGCATTGGGATATCACATCTCATGCTATCGGAAGGGTCTCAGGATTGGATTGGGAAGGAGTTGGATATCACATCTCATGTTATAGGAAGGGTCTCAGGATTGGAATGGGAAGGACTTGGACATCACATCTGATGTTATAGGAAGGGTCTCAGGTTTGTTATTAGAAGCATTGAGATATCACATCTCATGTTATAGGACAGTCTCAGGTTTGGTATTAGAAGCATTGAGATATAACATCTCATGGTATAGGACGGGTCTCAGGATTGGAATGGGAAGGAGTTTGATATCACATCTCATGCCTTAGGAAGGTCTCAGGTTTGGTGGAAGTAGTAAGAGATCACATCTCATGCTATCGGAAGGGTTCAGGATTGGATTGGGAAGGAGTTGGATATCCCATCTCATGTTATAGGAAAGGTATCAGGATTGGAATGGGAAGGACATTGATATCACATCTCGCTATAGGGAGGGTCTCAGGATTGGTATTAGAAGCATTGAGATATCACATCTCATTCCATCAGAAGGGTCTCAGGATAGGAATGGGAAGGAGTTGGATATCACATCTCATGCTATAGGAAGGGTCTCAAGTTTTGTATTACAAGCATTGAGATATCACATCTCATGCTATAGGAAGGGTCTCAGGATTGGAATGGGAAGGAGTTGGATATCACATCTCATGATATAGGAAGGGTCTCAGGTTTGGAATGGGAAGGCGTTGGATATCACATCTCATGCTAAAGGAAGGGTCTCAGGTTTGGAAGGGGAAGGATTTGGATATCACATCTCATGTTATTGGAAGGGTCTCAGGTTTGTTAATAGAAGAATGAGATATCACATCATGTTATAGGACAGTCTCAGGTTTGGTATTAGAAGCATTGAGATATCACATCTCATGGTATAGGACGGGTCTCAGGATTGGAATGGGAAGGAGTTGGATATCACATCTCATGCCATAGGAAGGTCTCAGGTTTGGTAGAAGCATTAAGATATCACATCTCAGGCTATCGGAAGGGTCTCAGGATTGGATTTGGAAGGAGTTGGATATCCCATCTCATGCTATAGGAAGGGTCACAGGTTTGAATTGGAAGGAGTTGGATATCACATCTCATGCTATCGGAAGGGTCTCAGGATTGGAATGGGAAGGAGTTGGATATCACATCTCAAGTTATAGGACGGGTCTGTGGTTTGGTATTAGAAGCATTGAGATATCATAATTCATGCTATCGGAAGGGTCTCAGGATTGGATTGGGAAGGAGTTGGATATCACATCTCATGTTATTGGAAGGGTCTCAGGATTGGAATGGGAAGGACTTGGATATCACATCTCATGTTACAGGAAGGGTCTCAGGTTTGTTATTAGAAGCATTGAGATATCACATCTCATGTTATAGGACAGTCTCAGGTTTGGTATTCGAAGCATTGAGATATAACATCTCATGGTATAGGATGGGTCTCAGGATTGGAATGGGAAGGAGTTGGATATCACATCTCATGCTATAGGAAGGGTCTCAGGATTGGAATGGGAAGGAGTTTGATATCACATCTCATGCCATAGGAAGGTCTCAGGTTTGGTAGAAGCATTAAGATATCCCATCTCATGCTATAGGAAGGGTCACAGGTTGGAATTGGAAGGAGTTGGATATCACATCTCATGCTGTAGGAAGGGTCTCAGGATTTGAATGGGAAGGAGTTGGATATCACATCTCATGCTATAGGAAGGGTCTCAGGTTTGGTAGAAGCATAGGGATATCACATCTCATGCTATAGGAAGGGTCTCAGGATTGGAATGGAAAGGAGTTGGATATCACATCTCATGCTATAGGAAGGGTCTCAGGATTTGAAAGGGAAGGAGTTGGATATCACATCTCATGCTATAGGAAGGGTCTCAGGTTTGGTAGAAGCATAGGGATATCACATCGCATGCTATAGGAAGGGTATCAGGATTGGAATGGGAAGGACTTGGACATCATATCTCATGTTATAGGAAGGGTCTCAGGTTTGTTATTAGAAGCATTGAGATATCACATCTCATGTTATAGGACAGTCTCAGGTTTGGTATTAGAAGCATTGAGATATAACATCTCATGGTATACGACGGGTCTCAGGATTGGAATGGGAAGTAGTTTGATATCACATCTCATGCCTTAGGAAGGTCTCGGGTTTGGTGGAAGTAGTAAGAGATCACATCTCATGCTATCGGAAGGGTTCAGGATTGGATTGGGAAGGAGTTGGATATCCCATCTCATGTTATAGGAAAGGTATCAGGATTGGAATGGGAAGGACATTGATATCACATCTCGCTATAGGGAGGGTCTCAGGATTGGTATTAGAAGCATTGAGATATCACATCTCATTCTATCAGAAGGGTCTCAGGATAGGAATGGGAAGGAGTTGGATATCACATCTCATGCTATAGGAAGGGTCTCAAGTTTTGTATTACAAGCATTGAGATATCACATCTCATGCTATAGGAAGGGTCTCAGGATTGGAATGGGAAGGAGTTGGATATCACATCTCATGATATAGGAAGGGTCTCAGGTTTGGAATGGGAAGGCGTTGGATATCACATCTCATGCTAAAGGAAGGGTCTCAAATTTGGAAGGGGAAGGATTTGGATATCACATCTCGTGTTATTGGAAGGGTCTCAGGTTTGTTAATAGAAGAATGAGATATCACATCATGTTATAGGACAGTCTCAGGTTTGGTATTAGAAGCATTGAGATATCACATCTCATGGTATAGGACCAGTCTCAGGATTGGAATGGGAAGGAGTTGGATATCACATCTTATGCCATAGGAAGGTCTCAGGTTTGGTAGAAGCATTAAGATATCACATCTCATGCTATCGGAAGGGTCTCAGGATTGGATTTGGAAGGAATTGGATATCCCATCTCATGCTATAGGAAGGGTCACAGGTTTGAATTGGAAGGAGTTGGATATCCCATCTCATGCTATCGGAAGGGTCTCAGGATTGGAATGGGAAGGAGTTGGATATCACATCTCAAGTTATAGGACAGGTCTATGGTTTGGTATTAGAAGCATTGAGATATCATATCTCATGCTATCGGAAGGGTCTCAGGATTGGATTGGGAAGGAGTTGGATATCACATCTCATGTTATAGGAAGGGTCTCAGGATTGGAATGGGAAGGACTTGGATATCACATCTCATGTTATAGGAAGGGTCTCAGGATTGGAATGGGAAGGAGTTGGATATCACATCTCATGCTAAAGGAAGGGTCTCAGGTTTGGAAGGGGAAGGAGTTGGATATCACATCTCATGCTATAGGAAGGGTCTCAGGATTTGAATGTGAAGGAGTTGGATATCACATCTCATGCTATAGGGAGGGTCTCAGGTTTGGTATTAGAAACATTGAGATATCTCATCTCATGGTATAGGAAGGGTCTCAGGATTGGAATCGGAAGGAGTTGCATATAACATCTCATGTCATAGGAAGGGTCTCAGGTTTGGTATTAGAAGCACTGACATATCAAATCTGATGCTAAATTAAGGGACGCAGGATTGGAATGGGAAGGAGTTGGATATCACATCTCATGCTATAGGAACGGTCCAACTTTGGTATTAGAAGCATTGAGATATCACATCTCATAGAAGGGGCTCAGGATTGGAATGGGAAGGAGTTGGATATCACATCTCATGTTATAGGAATGATCCCAGGTTTGGTATTAAGAGCATTGAGATATCACATCTCATGCTATAGGAAGGGTCTCAGGATTGGAATGGGAAGGAGTTGGATATCACATCACATGCTATAGGAAGGGTCTCAGGTTTGGTAGAAGCATTGAGATATCACATCTCATGCTATAGGAAGGGCCTCATGATTGGAATGGGAAGGAGTTGGATATCACATCTCAGGCTATCGGAAGGGTCTCAGGATTGGAATGGGAAGGAGTTGGATATCACATCTCATGCTATAGGGAGGGTCTCAGGTTTGGTATTAATAGCATTGACATATCACATCTCATGCTATAGGAAGGGTCTCAGGATTGGATGGGAAGGAGTTGGATATCACATTTCATGCTATAGGAAGGGTCTCAGGTTTGGTAGAAGCATTGAGATATCACATCTCATGCTATTCGAAGGGCCTCATGATTGGAATGGGAAGGAGTTGGATATCACATCTCATGCTATCGGAAAGGTCTCAGGTTTGGTAGAAGCATTGGGATATCACATCTCATGCTATCGGAAGGGTCTCAGGATTGGATTGGGAAGGAGTTGGATATCACATCTCATGTTATAGGAAGGGTCTCAGGATTGGAATGGGAAGGACTTGGACATCACATCTGATATTATAGGAAATGTCTCAGGTTTGTTATTAGAAGCATTGAGATATCACATCTCATGTTATAGGACAGTCTCAGGTTTGGTATTAGAAGCATTGAGATATAACATCTCATGGTATAGGACGGGTCTCAGGATTGGAATGGGAAGGAGTTTGATATCACATCTCATGCCTTAGGAAGGTCTCAGGTTTGGTGGAAGTAGTAAGAGATCACATCTCATGCTATCGGAAGGGTTCAGGATTGGATTGGGAAGGAGTTGGATATCCCATCTCATGTTATAGGAAAGGTATCAGGATTGGAATGGGAAGGACATTGATATCACATCTCGCTATAGGGAGGGTCTCAGGATTGGTATTAGAAGCATTGAGATATCACATCTCATTCTATCAGAAGGGTCTCAGGATAGGAATGGGAAGGAGTTGGATATCACATCTCATGCTATAGGAAGGGTCTCAAGTTTTGTATTACAAGCATTGAGATATCACATCTCATGCTATAGGAAGGGTCTCAGGATTGGAATGGGAAGGAGTTGGATATCACATCTCATGATATAGGAAGGGTCTCAGGTTTGGAATGGGAAGGCGTTGGATATCACATCTCATGCTAAAGGAAGGGTCTCAGGTTTGGAAGGGGAAGGATTTGGATATCACATCTCATGTTATTGGAAGGGTCTCAGGTTTGTTAATAGAAGAATGAGATATCACATCATGTTATAGGACAGTCTCAGGTTTGGTATTAGAAGCATTGAGATATCACATCTCATGGTATAGGACGGGTCTCAGGATTGGAATGGGAAGGAGTTGGATATCACATCTCATGCCATAGGAAGGTCTCAGGTTTGGTAGAAGCATTAAGATATCACATCTCAGGCTATCGGAAGGGTCTCAGGATTGGATTTGGAAGGAGTTGGATATCCCATCTCATGCTCTAGGAAGGGTCACAGGTTTGAATTGGAAGGAGTTGGATATCACATCTCATGCTATCGGAAGGGTCTCAGGATTGGAAAGGGAAGGAGTTGGATATCACATCTCAAGTTATAGGACGGGTCTGTGGTTTGGTATTAGAAGCATTGAGATATCATAATTCATACTATCGGAAGGGTCTCAGGATTGGATTGGGAAGGAGTTGGATATCACATCTCATGTTATTGGAAGGGTCTCAGGATTGGAATGGGAAGGACTTGGATATCACATCTCATGTTACAGGAAGGGTCTCAGGTTTGTTATTAGAAGCATTGAGATATCACATCTCATGTTATAGGACAGTCTCAGGTTTGGCATTCGAAGCATTGAGATATAACATCTCATGGTATAGGATGGGTCTCAGGATTGGAATGGGAAGGAGTTGGATATCACATCTCATGCTATAGGAAGGGTCTCAGGATTGGAATGGGAAGGAGTTTGATATCACATCTCATGCCATAGGAAGGTCTCAGGTTTGGTAGAAGCATTAAGATATCCCATCTCATGCTATAGGAAGGGTCACAGGTTGGAATTGGAAGGAGTTGGATATCACATCTCATGCTGTAGGAAGGGTCTCAGGATTTGAATGAGAAGGAGTTGGATATCACATCTCATGCTATAGGAAGGGTCTCAGGTTTGGTAGAAGCATAGGGATATCACATCTCATGCTATAGGAAGGGTCTCAGGATTGGAATGGAAAGGAGTTGGATATCACATCTCATGCTATAGGAAGGGTCTCAGGATTTATATGGGAAGGAGTTGGATATCACATCTCATGCTATAGGAAGGGTCTCAGGTTTGGTAGAAGCATAGGGATATCACATCGCATGCTATAGGAAGGGTATCAGGATTGGAATGGAAAGGAGTTGGATATCACATCTCATGCTATAGGAAGGGTCTCAGGATTGGAATGGGAAGGAGTTGGATATCACATCTCATGCTATAGTAAGGGTCTCAGGATTGGAATGGGAAGGAGTTGGATATCACATCTCATGTTATAGGAAGGGACTCAGGTTTGGTATTAGAAGAACTGAGATATCAGATCTCATCCTTTAGGAAGGGACTCAAGTTTGGTATTTGTAGGAGTGAGATAATAAATCTCATCCTATCGGAAGGGTCTCAGGATTGGAATGGGAAGGAGTTGAATATCACATCTCATGCTATAGGAAGGATCTCAGGTTTGGTAGAAACATTGAGATATCACATCTCGTGCTATAGGAACGGTCTCAGGTTTGGAAGGGGAAGGATTTGGATATCACATCTCAAGTTATAGGACGGGTCTGTGGTTTGGTATTAGAAGCATTGAGATATATCTCATGGTATAGTACGGGTCTCAGGATTGGAATGGGAAGGAGTTGGATATCACATCTCATGTTATAGGAAGGGTCTCAGGATTGGAATGGGAAGCATTTGGATATCACATCTCATGTTATAGGAAGCGTCACAGGTTTGTTATTAGAAGCATTGAGATATCACATCTCATGTTATAGGACAGTCTCAGGTTTGGTATTAGAAGCATTGAGATATCACATCTCATGGTATAGGACGGGTCTCAGGATTGGAATGGTAAGGAGTTGGATATCACATCTCATGCTATAGGAAGGGTCTCAGGATTGGAATGAGAAGGAGTTTGATATCACACCTTATGCTATAGGAAGGTCTCAGGTTTGGTAGAAGCATTAAGATATCACATCTCATGCTATCGGAAGGGTCTCAGGATTGGATTGGGAAGGAGTTGGATATCCCATCTCATACTATAGGAAGGGTCACAGGTTTGATATTAGAAGCATTGAGATATCACATCTAATGCTATCGGAAGGGTCTCAGGATTGGATTGGGAAGGAGTTGGATATCCCATCTCATGCTATAGTAAGGGTCACAGGTTGGAATTCGAAGGAGTTGGATATCACTTCTCATGCTATCAGAAGGGTCTCAGGATTGGAATGGGAAGGAGTTGGATATCACATCTCCTGCTATAGGGAGGGTGTCAGGTTTGATATTAGAAGCATTGAGATATCACATCTAATGCTATCGGAAGGGTCTCAGGATTGGATTGGGAAGGAGTTGGATATCACATCTCATGCAATAGGAAGGGTCTCAGGTTTGGAATGGGAAGGATTTGGATATCACATCTCTTGCAATAGGAAGGGTCTCAGGTCTGGTATTAGAAACATTGAGATATCACATCTCATGGTATAGGAAGGGTCTCAGGATTGGAATCGGAAGGATTTGGATATCACATCTTATGTTATAGGAAGGGTCTCAGGTTTTGTATTAGAAGCACTGAGATATCAAATCTCATGCTATATGAAGAGACGCAGGATTGGAATGGGAAGAAGTTGAATATCACATCTCATGCTATAGGAAGGGTCTCAGGTTTGGAATGTGAAGGATTTGGATATCACATCTCTTGCAATAGGAAGGGTCTCAGGTTTGGTATTAGAAACATTGAGATATCACATCTAATGCTAGCGGAAGGGTCTCAGGATTGGATTGGGAAGGAGTTGGATATCCCATCTCATGCTATAGGAAGGGTCACAGGTTGGAATTTGAATGAGTTGGATATCACATCTCATGCTATCGGAAGGGTCTCAGGATTTTAATGGGAAGGAGTTGGATATCACATCTCATGCTATAGGGAGGGTCTCAGGTTTGATATTAGAAGCATTGAGATATCACATCTAATGCTATCAGAAGGGTCTAAGGATTGGATTGGGAAGGATTTGGATATCACATCTCTTGCAATAGGAAGGGCCTCAGGTCTGGTATTAGAAACATTGAGATATCACACCTCATGGTATAGGAAGGGTCTCAGGATTGGAATCGGAAGGAGTTGGATATCACATCTCATGTTATAGGAAGGGTCACAGGTTTTATATTAGAAGCACTGAGATATCAAATCTCATGCTATATGAAGAGACGCAGGATTGGAATGGGAAGAAGTTGGATATCACATCTCATGCTATAGGAAGGGTCTCAGGTTTGGAATGGGAAGGATTTGGATATCACATCTCTTGCAATAGGAAGGGTCTCAGGTTTGGTATTAGAAACATTGAGATATCACATCTTATGCTAGCAGAAGGGTCTCAGGATTGGATTGGGAAGGAGTTGGATATCACATCTCGTGCAATAGGAGGGTCTCAGGTTTGGAATGGGAAGGATTTGGATATCACATCTCTTGCAATAGGAAGGGTCTCAGGTCTGGTATTAGAAACATTGAGATATCACATCTCATGGTATAGGAAGGGTCTCAGGATTGGAATCGGAAGGAGTTGGATATCACATCTCATGTTATAGGAAGGGTCTTAGGTTTTGTATTAGAAGCACTGAGATATCAAATCTCATGCTATATGAAAAGACGCAGGATTGAAATGGGAAGAAGTTGGATATCACATCTCATGCTATAGGAAGGGTCTCAGGTTTGGAATGGGAAGGATTTGGATATCACATCTCTTGCAATAGGAAGGGTCTCAGGTCTGGTATTAGAAACATTGAGATATCACATCTCATGGTATAGGAAGGGTCTCAGGATTGGAATCGGAAGGAGTTGGATATCACATCTCATGTTATAGGAAGGGTCTCAGGTTTTGTATTAGAAGCACTGAGATATCAAATCTCATGCTATATGAAAAGACGCAGGATTGGAATGGGAAGAAGTTGGATATCACATCTCATGCTATAGGAAGGGTCTCAGGTTTGGTATTAGAAACATTGAGATATCACATCTAATGCTAGCGGAAGGGTCTCAGGATTGGATTGGGAAGGTGTTGGATATGACATCTCATGCAATAGGAGGGTCTCAGGTTTGGAATGGGAAGGATTTGGATATCACATCTCTTGCAATAGGAAGGGTCTCAGGTCTGGTATTAGAAACATTGAGATATCACATCTCATGGTATAGGAAGGGTGTCAGGATTGGAATGGGAAGGAGTTGGATATCACATCTCATGCTATAGGGAGGGTCTCAGTTTTGGTATTAGAAACATTGAGATATCTCATCTCATGATATAGGAAGGGTCTCAGGATTGGAATCGGAAGGAGTTGCATATAACATCTCATGTCATAGGAAGGGTCTCAGGTTTGGTATTAGAAGCACTGAGATATCAAATCTGATGCTAAATTAAGGGACGCAGGATTGGAATGGGAAGGAGTTGGATATCACATCTCATGCTATAGGAACGGTCCAACTTTGGTATTAGAAGCATTGAGATATAACATCGCATGGAAGGGGCTCAGGATTGGAATGGGAAGGAGTTGGATATCACATCTCATGTTATAGGAATGATCCCAGGTTTGGTATTAAGAGCATTGAGATATCACATCTCATGCTATAGGAAGGGTCTCAGGATTGGAATGGGAAGGAGTTGGATATCACATCACATGCTATAGGAAGGGTCTCAGGTTTGGTAGAAGCATTGATATATCACATCTCATGCTATAGGAAGGGCCTCATGATTGGAATGGGAAGTGTTAGGAAAGATTTCGTAATTGTAGGTAATTTTCCTTCCATGTGGCAACCCCTAAACTTTTTGCTGTTGTTTTTCACCTTGTTCTCGACTTTGCCAGAGAAGTGCAGCCTTCTGCCGCACTCCTCTGGGCTTTCGCTCCTTTCTTACGGGGAAACTGACATGCCCTTAAGACAGTCAGTACCGGGGAACGCTGTTTCCCGTAGTTTCTTTTATCATGTTGCGGCTTTCGTGCAACATGACACAAGAGGGCACTGTAAGCTAAGTTACAGCTCTCTTGGGTCTCTAGCCTTCTACAGGCCCTAGATACTCGTTTAGGATTGTATCTGATCGGTGCAAGTGATTCAGGGACAGGAATGGTGGCAGCAATCGTTTCTTGTGTTTTGAGCTCCTTTTGGTGTTCTAAGCGCGTTTTACGCGCTTAACCCAAAATGGTGGCCTGGCTCCCAAAATGGCCAGACCACGAGGCTCCTTTGTCCTGTCCGCTGACCGTCTTGCTCCCCTCACCTTCCCCAGGTCGAGCCGACCCGGGGCCTTCCTTATTTGGGCATGTACTTTCCCGCGAAACACGGATGCTTTCGCGGGCTTCTACAGGTCTTGTGTGTGCCTCCAGGATGTGGGCTGGGATGTCTGGTCCCATTACACATCCTGGGTGCCAGAGAGTCTAGGGTGGTGCGAATGCCTGGGACCACCGTGGTCCGTGATTGGTCCACGAATGGTGTGAGTGTTGATGAGCGGATCTCCCATTGGGTCCCCTCCGTTTTGGCGCGAAGGGAACCGTGGATAAGAGGGGGCTGGAAACACCACTACCATGTCGATCTCCTGAGTTCTCACGAACAAAGGAATACAGGAGCCAAGTATCCTGCAACCACGAGGCTGGACCGAGGAATCGCTGGTGACCCGCTGAAGGACTTCTCCTCTGCACTGCTGTCGCCTTGTGAAACCCTTTTCACCTTTGATCGAACCAGAAGGCCTGTACTGGTACTTCGACCCTTGGAATAGCGGGAACAGCTATTCTCGGCATCTTCACATCTCCTGCCAGTAAGCCTTCAGAAGCGTCTCTGGGCCATCCAGTAGACTGACCAGCTTACACGGGAGTCTTGCTCTGTAACCGCCGCCAGGTTGTGTAGTATTTCGAGTCCTTGTCACTCTCACACGCTTCGTACACTTGGCGTTCCCAGGTCTGAAGTGAGTAGTGTACATTTGGCTCAGATACACACGGCCGCTCCGTTGCCCTGCTGTGGTAACAAACTGTGCGGGTTTCTTCGATTGGGACGTCTTTTTACTCAACACGACGACGAGGCGTTCCCTGCTCTTCTGAACCTGCCAGCTGCTGAAACTGACGCGGAGAAGCCTGGGTCTGCTTGCATCGGGGACCGGTGAGTAGCATGGCTAGGATCTGGTCGCCCTCCTGCAGGAGCCCATTGCTTTTCCCTGCTGTGTCAAACAGCACCCCTTGCCGTACTCGCGCTCTGCTTCTGCCCACTGTGGAGGCTGCGCTTGAGTCGCAGAACTTGTTCTTCTTCTTTTGTGCACTAAACTGAACTGCCTGATTTTCCTCGAAGAGCTTCTCCTTTTGCCCGTTGGCACCAGCGCGTGCAGGTACTTTTGAGCACAAGGCTCCACTCTTCGCAGGGCTCGGACTTCCATCTAGTTAGGTGCCTCTGAAGGCGAACTGGGTCTAAGCATTATTGCGCACTGCCTGTTTTCCCTCCCTTTTAGGTGGACTACACATTTCGTGCATATAACGCTTGGGACTTGTTGTATTTGTATATATATTGTGTTGATATGGTATGTGTTGGTTTACTATCGTTATATTGTGATTTTCTCGCTACGGTCATTGTTTTAAAGGCCTTGAAATAAATGTGTATATATTTTTAATATAACAACTGTTTGGAGTAGTTTGTAAGTGATCTTGCTTTGTGTGCTCATTGCGGGCTTTCAGTCACCCTCACCCCTCTTGAGACCAGTCTTGACCGCCGCGATCGCTACCTTGATTGGTCTGGCTCGTCCAGAGGTTACCCTGTTCCAAGTAATTAGGTTGGCCTTCTGAACTTCTGCGCCACCAGGACAGAGTTCGGAAATCCGTCTTAACAAATTGGTGTACAGCGGTGGGATATGACTGAAGGTATCCAGTGTTGCGCACGAACTAAGGCATTTCAGGTTATTCCAACCAGGACACGTAGTGAATTGTTGTAGTATAACTTTAAAAAGGCCATAGTCCTATATAACAGTATGGAAACAAATACCTTGTTAACTTTAAATGCTTTCAAATCAGAAACATTGAAAAAGATGTGTGCGGAGAGAGGTGTTTCCTCTCAAGGCACGAAATTGGAAATGATCCAAAGAATCGTGGCGTGGCAAGAAGCGCAGCTTGACGCTATAACTTCTGAGGACAGTTCGGAAGGAGGTGGGGCTGCTCTCACTGGTAGAACCGACGGCTCTGCCGACGCACTGATCCATCGCGACCACGAGGACAGGGAGGACGAGATGTCTAATGTTTCCTCTGCCAGTGCTGATGGGGAGGCTATGCTTGAATTCAAGAAGCAAGAGCTGCGGTTTAGGCAGCAGAAGCTTGAATTCAGCATAGCCAAACTAAAAATCGAACAGGCAGAAAAACAAAAAGACAGGGATCACCAGTTGGAACTGGCCAAGCTTCAGTTTGCAAATGGGTCCAAGGGTCCTGGACATGGGTCTGGGGCCTCCTCTCATCCACGGTTTCCGAAAGATCGCTCAGTGTATATGAGGAAAGGAATGACATTATGGACTGGCTGAATGCGTTTGAGTATGCATGCGAAGTTCAACAAGTTGACAATGCTGATAAGATTGCCTGGTTACTCAGCAGACTGCCCCATTCTGGCTGTAGTGCCATTATGGAAATGTCGAAGGCTGAGCGAGCTGATTTCGCAATGTTAAAGCAAACTCTCATTTTAAAGTTTGGGAAGACTCCGGCCCAATATTTGAAACGTTTCAGAGAGTATAAGAAAAAGGAAGGTGGTACTTGGGTATCTTATGTCACTGAATCCTTGAAAAACCTAACTGGCAGGGTCGAAGGTTATAAGGTTTCTACCTTCGAAGGCATGATAAATCTTGTCATGCTGGAACACATTTTTGCATCTTCTTCCCCGGAGCTTAAGCAGCATTTGGCCGATTCGTAGGAGATAGATCCTAAGAAGCTGGCCATTGCAGCCGACTTATGGGTGTCACATCGAGTGTCCCATAAGGACAAAACTCATCCTGGTAAGCAGGAGGAAGGGAAAAAGTCCAAAGATATGGAGGGTGGAGCATCTGATAAATCTTCTTCTCATAAGGGCCACAAAAAGAAAAATAAGGGTAAGACACAAGAGAACTCACAGGGTAGTGGAGGTCAGCCTCCGAAACAGAACTCTGGTTACAATAAGCCTCCCTATGTAAACAGACCCAATGGATCTTGTTTTGCTTGTGGAGCAACTGACCATGTGAAGGGGGATCCCCGGTGTAAGGTTAGACCTTTGGGGGTCCACTCTGCTAATCTGGCCTTCTCCTCCTACGAGGAAGAAGAGATTACAGGAGCATCCTTCTCCTCAGACTCATTTCCCAGCGGGATAGAGGCTGAGGTAGTTTTAGTGTCCCTGGGTTCCTGGGAGCCTAAAGTCGCAGAGGCTTATGCTAGGATTCCGGATAATACCAAGCACTACTTTAAAGACAGTGTGCTGATCAATGGAGTAGATACTCCAGTTCTTAGGGATAGTGGGTGCAGTCGCACTGTAGTGGATTCTACCTTGGTAGACTCAGAGGAAGTTGCCAGAGCTACTCTGATGCCCACTAAGTTGGCTGACGGCCCACTCCGTATGTTCCCAGTAATACCTGTAAATCTTACTTTAAATGGTACAGCAGTCAGGATTCCAGTGAGCATTCAGAGAAACGTCCCGGGAAAGGTCTTGTTAGGTAATGATCTCAGAGCTTTAGGGCTCGTAGGAGACACTGCCGAAAGACCCTACACACGGTCTCAAGCACGGGCAGCATTGGCCAAGACCAATACGCCGCCCCAGCCGAAGGGGAAACCCAAGGCGAAAGGAGTCGACAAGTCAAGACGAGGGAAAGAGAATATTCCCCCGGGCTCGTCTACCACTGCGGTGGAGGAAGTTGGTCAATCGCCCGGGCCTGACGAGGAGGTGGCGATGCCTGAAGTATTTGACCCCAACGATCATCCTGAACTAAAAGACTTGTTAGTTGAAGGAGGTCCTGATAGGGACGAATTCAGTAAAGGCCAACGTGAGTGCCCATCTCTGGAAGGCCTAAGGAGACAGGCCTGCTCCCAGCTTGAGGGTGAACCTCCTGGGACGCATAGGATTTATTGGGAAGGTGGACTCCTGTATAGTGAGCCCACAGAGTCTACAGAAGGAGACCATAGGAGGTTGGTGGTTCCCCTTGCTGTTAGGCCCTTCCTCCTGCAGTTGGCGCATGAAGTTCCCCTTGCTGGTCACCTTGGTATGAAGAGGACCAAGTAAAGGTTATCCATGCACTTCTACTGGCCCAAGGTGGGGGTGCAAGTAGAAAGTCACTGCAGGAGTTGTGCCTCCTGCCAGTTGTCTGGTAAGGTTGGCGCGACAATCCAAGCTCCGTTGGTACCGCTCCCAGTTGTGGGGGTACCATTTGAAAGGGTAGGGATCGACATCGTTGGTCCCCTTGACCCGAAAACATCCTCGGGCAATAGGTTTATCCTGGTGCTGGTCGACCATGCAACCAGACATCCTGAGGCCATCCCATTGAAAACTGTAACTGCCAAGTCAGTTGCAAAAGCTTTACTTGGCATATTTACTAGGGTTGGCTTCCCTAAAGAAGTTGTGTCGGATCGTGGCAGCAACTTTATGTCGAAGTATATGCAGGCTATGTGGAAAGAATGTGGGGTCACCTACAAGTTCTCTTCTGCATACCACCCCCAGACCAATGGTCTGGTGGAACGTTTCAACAGAACGTTAAAGAGCATGATTGGGGCTCTGGAGGAACCTCAGAGAAGTAAATGGGATCTTCTTTTACCATGCTTACTGTTTGCCTACCGAGAGGTACCACAGGAGGGTGTTGGCTTCAGCCCCTTCGAACTTCTGTTCGGTCATCCCGTACGGGGACCCTTAGCCCTCGTCAAAGAGGGATGGGAGATGCCCACTCCCCCTGTTACTACCAACGTAGTTGATTATGTGCTAGGGCTCAGAAAACGGATGGTACTTCTGATGGGCTTGGCTAGTGATAAATTGAAGGCAGGACAAGCGCTGGTGAAACATTGGTACGACCAGAAGGCTTCCCTCATCAACTTTACACCTGGTCAGCAAGTCCTGATCATGAATCCCATAAGGCCTCGAGCTTTACAGGACAAATGGTCAGGCCCTTACACAGTGGTGGAGCCCCTGGGTGAGGTTAACTATTTAGTGGACCTTGGAAGGCCTGGACAGGCTCCAAAAGTGTTTCACGTGAATAGGCTGAAGGCTTTCGTCCCAAGAGTCGAAATCGCAGCACTGCTACTGGCTTCAGATGTTGAGGAAGAGGAGTCGGAACCTCTCCCCGACCTGTTCCAAAGCGGTCCTTCAGATAGCTCTTTTGAGGGTGTCCGAGTGGCCCCTCACCTGACTTCTGATCAGCAGGCTGAGGTGAAAAGTTTGCTTAGGCAGTTTTCCCCCCTGTTTTCACAGTCGCCTGGTTTGACACCTTGGTGCAAACATAACATTGACACAGGAGACAGTGTACCTACCAAAAGTAGGGGATACAGGATGTCAGACAAAGTACGGTTTTATATTAAGACTGAGGTCAACAAGATGTTAGACCTTGGGGTGATTGAACCCTCTAGTAGTCCTTGGTCCAGCCCTGTGGTTTTGGTTCCAAAGGCAGGCACTTCTGAATTGAGGTTCTGCGTGGATTACAGGGCTCTGAATGCTGTCACCAAGACAGATGCACACCCCTTGCCTCGAACAGATGAACTGGTGGATACTTTGGGTGCCTCCAAGTACCTCAGCACGTTTGACCTCACTGCTGGCTATTGGCAAATAGCTTTAGCAGAACATGCCAAGGAGATGACAGCATTTTCTACTCCAGACGGCCTTTACCAATTCTGGGTAATGCCGTTCGGGTTGAAGAATGCCCCTGCCACTTTCCAGAGGCTTGTGAATCATGTGTTGAATGGGTTGGACGAATTCTGTCTTGCATATCTGGACGATATAGCAGTTTTCAGTGCCACCTGGGAAGACCATGTGAAACACCTCGGGATTGTGCTCCAGGCTCCTCAGAAAGCACACCTGACCATAAAGGCTAGTAAATGCCAGATTGGACAAGGCTCAGTGGTTTACCTTGGACATGAAGTAGGTGGAGGGAGGATACAGCCTCTTCCCAGTAAAGTACAAGCAGTACAAGACTGGCCTACCCCCACTACGTAAACCCAAGTGAGAGCCTTCTTAGGACTCACGGGGTATTACTACAATTTTGTGGCAGACTATGGCACCATAGCTGCCCCTCTGACTGCCCTCACAACTCCGAAGAAACCCAAGAAGGTAACTTGGACCGACGAGTGTGAGAAGGCCTTCAATGGCTTAAAAGACTCATTGTGCCAGGCCCCTGTCCTCAGGGCCCCTGATTATCAAAGACCTTTTATCTTGCAGACGGACGCCTCTGACACTGGGATAGGAGCTGTACTATCCCAAGTAGATGAGAAGGGTAAGGAACACCCTATTGGTTTTATTAGCCGCCAGCTTAAGAACAGAGAGCTCAGATGGTCCACGGTAGAGAAAGAATGTTTCTCTGTTGTGTGGGCCCTAAGGAAGCTGTGGCCCTACCTCTATGGGACCCACTTCACTGTGCAAACTGACCATATGCCCTTAAAGTGGCTAATGAACATGAAGGGGAGAATCCAAAGTTGCTTAGGTGGTCCATAAGTCTACAAGGCTTCGACTTCAATATTGAGCATAGGCCAGGTGTCCAACATAGCAATGCTGATGGGTTGTCCAGAATGTTTAACCGACCTGAACAAGAGACTCATCCAGGGGTTGATTAGTTCCCCCTGTCCATAGTCTGGGAGGGGCGAGTGTTAGGAAAGATTTCGTAATTGTAGGTAATTTTCCTTCCATGTGGCAACCCCTAAACTTTTTGCTGTTGTTTTTCACCTTGTTCTCGACTTTGCCAGAGAAGTGCAGCCTTCTGCCGCACTCCTCTGGGCTTTCGCTCCTTTCTTACGGGGAAACTGACATGCCCTTAAGACAGTCAGTACTGGGGAACGCTGTTTCCCGTAGTTTCTTTTATCATGTTGCGGCTTTCGTGCAACATGACACAAGAGGGCACTGTAAGCTAAGTTACAGCTCTCTTGGGTCTCTAGCCTTCTACAGGCCCTAGATACTCGTTTAGGATTGTATCTGATCGGTGCAAGTGATTCAGGGACAGGAATGGTGGCAGCTATCGTTTCTTGTGTTTTGAGCTCCTTTTGGCGTTCTAAGCGCGTTTCTCGCGCTTAACCCAAAATGGTGGCCTGGCTCCCAAAATGGCCAGACCACGAGGCTCCTTTGTCCTGTCCGCTGACCGTCTTGCTCCCCTCACCTTCCCCAGGTCGAGCCGACCCGGGGCCTTCCTTATTTGGGTATGTACTTTCCCACGAAACACGGATGCTTTCGGGGGCTTCTACAGGTCTTGTGTGTGCCTCCAGATGTGGGCTGGGATGTCTGGTCCCAATACACATCCTGGGTGCCAGAGAGTCTAGGGTGGTGCGAATGCCTGGGACCACCGTGGTCCGTGATTGGTCCACGAATGGTGTGAGTGTTGATGAGCGGATCTCCCATTGGGTCCCCTCCGTTTTGGCGCGAAGGGAACCGTGGATAAGAGGGGGCTGGAAACACCACTACAATGTCGATCTCCTGAGTTCTCACGAACAAAGGAATACAGGAGCCAAGTATCCTGCAACCACGAGGCTGGACCGAGGAATCGCTGGTGACCCGCTGAAGGACTTCTCCTCTGCACTGCTGTCGCCTTGTGAAACCCTTTTCACCTTTGATCGAACCAGAAGGCCTGTACTGGTACTTCGACCCTTGGAATAGCGGGAACAGCTATTCTCGGCATCTTCACCATCTCCTGCCAGTAAGCCTTCGGAAGCGTCTCTGGGCCATCCAGTAGACTGACCAGCTTACACGGGAGTCTTGCTCTGTAACCGCCGTCAGGTTGTGTAGTATTTCGAGTCCTTGTCACTCTCACACGCTTCGTACACTTGGCGTTCCCAGGTCTGAAGTGAGTAGTGTACATTTGGCTCAGATACACACGGCCGCTCCGTTGCCCTGCTGTGGTAACAAACTGTGCGGGTTTCTTCGATTGGGACGTCTTTTTACTCAACACGACGACGAGGCGTTCCCTGCTCTTCTGAACCTGCCAGCTGCTGAAACTGACGCGGAGAAGCCTGGGTCTGCTTGCATCGGGGACCGGTGAGTAGCATAGCTAGGATCTGGTCGCCCTCCTGCAGGAGCCCATTGCTTTTCCCGCCTGTGTCAAACAGCACGCCTTGCCGTACTCGCGCTCTGCTTCTGCCCACTGTAGAGGCTGCGCTTGAGTCGCGGAACTTGTTCTTCTTCTTTTGTGCACTAAACTGAACTGCCTGATTTTCCTCGAAGAGCTTCTCCTTTTGCCCGTTGGCACCAGCGCGTGCAGGTACTTTTGAGCACAAGGCTCCACTCTTCGCAGGGCTCGGACTTCCATCTAGTTAGGTGCCTCTGAAGGTGAACTGGGTCTAAGCATTATTGCGCACTGCCTGTTTTCCCTCCCTTTTAGGTGGACTACACATTTCGTGCATATAACGCTTCGGATTTGTTGTATTTGTATATATATTGTGTTGATATGGTATGTGTTGGTTTACTATCGTTATATTGTGATTTTCTCACTACGGTCATTGTTTTAAAGGCCTTGAAATAAATGTGTATATATTTTTAATATAACAACTGTTTGGAGTAGTTTGTAAGTGATCTTGCTTTGTGTGCTCATTGCGGGCTTTCAGTCACCCTCACCCCTCTTGAGACCTAGTCTTGACCGCCGCGATCGCTACCTTGATTGGTCTGGCTCGTCCAGAGGTTACCCTGTTCCAAGTAATTAGGTTGGCCTTCTGAACTTCTGCGCCACCAGGACAGAGTTCGGAAATCCGTCTTAACAGGAAGGAGTTGGATATCACATCTCAGGCTATAGGGAGTGTCTCAGGTTTGGTATTAATAGCATTGAGATATCACATCTCATGCTATAGGAAGGGTCTCAGGATTGGATGGGAAGGAGTTGGATATCACATTTCATGCTATAGGAAGGGTCTCAGGTTTGGTAGAAGCATTGAGATATCACATCTCATGCTATAGGAAGGGCCTCATGATTGGAATGGGAAGGATTTGGATATCACATCTCATGCTATCGGAAAGGTCTCAGGTTTGGTAGAAGCATTGGGATATCACATCTCATGCTATCGGAAGGGTCTCAGGATTAGATTGGGAAGGAGTTGGATATCACATCTCATGTTATAGGAAGGGTCTCAGGATTGGAATGGGAAGGACTTGGACATCACATCTCATGTTATAGGAAGGGTCTCAGGTTTGTTATTAGAAGCATTGAGATATCACATCTCATGTTATAGAACAGTCTCAGGTTTGGTATTAGAAGCATTGAGATATAACATCTCATGGTATAGGACGGGTCTCAGGATTGGAATGGGAAGGAGTTTGATATCACATCTCATGCCTTAGGAAGGTCTCAGGTTTGGTGGAAGCATTAAGATATCACATCTCATGCTATCGGAAGGGTTCAGGATTGGATTGGGAAGGAGTTGGATATCCCATCTCATGCTATAGGAAGGGTCACAGGTTGGAATTGGAAGGAGTTGGATATCACATCTCATGTTATAGGAAAGGTATCAGGATTGGAATGGGAAGGACTTTGATATCACATCTCGCAATAGGGAGGGTCTCAGAATTGGTATTAGAAGCATTGAGATATCACATCTCATTCTATCAGAAGGGTCTCAGGATAGGAATGGGAAGGAGTTGGATATCACATCTCATGCTATAGGAAGGGTCTCAAGTTTTGTATTGCAAGCATTGAGATATCACATCTCATGCTATAGGAAGGGTCTCAGTATTGGAATGGGAAGGAGTTGGATATCACATCTCATGATATAGGAAGGGTCTCAGGTTTGGAATGGGAAGGCGTTGGATATCACATCTCATGCTAAAGGAAGGGTCTCAGGTCTGGAAGGGGAAGGATTTGGATATCACATCTCATGTTATAGGAAGGGTCTCAGGTTTGTTATTAGAAGCATGAGATATCACATCATGTTATAGGACAGTCTCAGGTTTGGTATTAGAAGCATTGAGATATCACATCTCATGGTATAGGACGGGTCTCAGGATTGGAATGGGAAGGAGTTGGATATCACATCTCATGCCATAGGAAGGTCTCAGGTTTGGTAGAAGCATTAAGATATCACATCTCATGCTATCGGAAGGGTCTCAGGATTGGATTGTGAAGGAGTTGGATATCCCATCTCATGCTATAGGAAGGGTCACAGGTTTGAATTGGAAGGAGTTGGATATCACATCTCATGCTATCGGAAGGGTCTCAGGATTGGAATGGGAAGGAGTTGGATATCACATCTCAAGTTATAGGACAGGTCTATGGTTTGGTATTAGAAGCATTGAGATATCATATCTCATGCTATCGGAAGGGTCTCAGGATTGGATTAGGAAGGAGTTGTATATCACATCTCATGTTATAGGAAGGGTCTCAGGATTGGAATGGTAAGGACTTGGATATCACATCTCATGTTATAGGAAGGGTCTCAGGATTGGAATGGGAAGGAGTTGGATATCACATCTCAGGCTAAAGGAAGGGTCTCAGGTTTGGAAGGGGAAGAATTTGGATATCACATCTCAAGTTATAGGACGGGTCTGTGGTTTGGTATTAGAAGCATTGAGATATCATAATTCATGCTATCAGAAGAGTCTCAGGATTGGATTGGGAAGGAGTTGGATATCACATCTCATGTTATTGGAAGGGTCTCAGGATTGGAATGGGAAGGACTTGGATACCACATCTCATGTTACAGGAAGGGTCTCAGGTTTGTTGTTAGAAGCATTGAGATATCACATCTCATGTCATAGGACAGTCTCAGGTTTGGTATTAGAAGCATTGAGATATAACATCTCATGGTATAGGATGGGTCTCAGGATTGGAATGGGAAGGAGTTGGATATCAGATCTCATGCTATAGGAAGGGTCTCAGGATTGGAATGGGAAGGAGTTTGATATCACATCTCATGCCATAGGAAGGTCTCAGGTTTGGTTGAAGCATTAAGATATCACATCTCATGCTATCGGAAGGGTCTCAGGATTGGATTGGGAAGGAGTTGGATATCCCATCTCATGCTATAGGAAGGGTCACAGGTTGGAATTGGAAGGAGTTGGATATCACATCTCATGTTATAGGAAGGGTATCAGGATTGGAATGGGAAGGACTTTGATATCACATCTCACGCTATAGGGAGGGTCTCAGGTTTGGTATTAGAAGCATTGAGATATCACATCTCATGCTATCAGAAGGGTCTCAGGATTGGAATGGGAAGGAGTTGGATATCATATCTCATGATATAGGAAGGGTCTCAGGTTTGGAATGGGAAGGAGTTGGATATCACATCTCATGCTATAGGGAGGGTCTCAGGATTGGATTGGGAAGGAGTTGGATATCACATCTCATGTTATAGGAAGGATCTCAGGTTTGGTATTAATAGCATTGAGATATCACATCTCATGCTATAGGAAGGGTCTCAGGATTGGAATGGGAAGGAGTTGGATATCACATCTCATGCTATAGGAAGGGTCTCAGGTTTGGTAGAAGCATTGGGATATCACATCTCATGCTATAGGAAGGGTCTCAGGATTGGAATGGAAAGGAGTTGGATATCACATCTCATGCTATAGGAAGGGTCACAGGATTGGAATGGGAAGGAGTTGGATATCACATCTCATGCGATAGTAAGGGTCTCAGGATTGGAATGGGAAGGAGTTGGATATCACATCTCATTTTATAGGAAGGGACTCAGGTTTGGTATTAGAAGAACTGAGATATCAGATCTCATCCTTTAGGAAGGGACTCAAGTTTGGTATTTGTAGGAGTGAGATAATAAATCTCATCCTATCGGAAGGGTCTCAGGATTGGAATGGGAAGGAGTTGAATATCACATCTCATGCTAAAGGAAGGATCTCAGGTTTGGTAGAAGCATGGAGATATCACATCTTGTGCTATAGGAACGGTCTCAGGTTTGGAAGGGGAAGGATTTGGATATCGCATCTCAAGTTATAGGACGGGTCTGTGGTTTGGTCTTAGAAGCATTGAGATATATCTCATGGTATAGTACGGGTCTCAGGATTGGAATGGGAAGGAGTTGGATATCACATCTCATGCTATAGGAAGGGTCTCGGGATTGGAATGGGAAGGACTTGGACATCACATCTCATGTTATAGGAAGGGTCAGGTTTGCTATTAGAAGGATTGAGATATCACATCTCATGTTATAGGACAGTCTCAGGTTAGGTATTAGAAGCATTGAGATATCACATCTCATGGTATAGGACGGGTCTCAGGATTGGAATGGGAAGGAGTTTGATATCACATCTCATGCCTTAGGAAGGTCTCAGGTTTGGTGGAAGCATTAAGATATCACATCTCATGCTATCGGAAGGGTTCAGGATTGGATTGGGAAGGAGTTGGATATCCCATCTCATGCTATAGGAAGGGTCACAGGTTGGAATTGGAAGGAGTTGGATATCACATCTCATGTTATAGGAAAGGTATCAGGATTGGAATGGGAAGGACTTTGATATCACATCTCGCAATAGGGAGGGTCTCAGAATTGGTATTAGAAGCATTGAGATATCACATCTCATTCTATCAGAAGGGTCTCAGGATAGGAATGGGAAGGAGTTGGATATCACATCTCATGCTATAGGAAGGGTCTCAAGTTTTGTATTGCAAGCATTGAGATATCACATCTCATGCTATAGGAAGGGTCTCAGTATTGGAATGGGAAGGAGTTGGATATCACATCTCATGATATAGGAAGGGTCTCAGGTTTGGAATGGGAAGGCGTTGGATATCACATCTCATGCTAAAGGAAGGGTCTCAGGTCTGGAAGGGGAAGGATTTGGATATCACATCTCATGTTATAGGAAGGGTCTCAGGTTTGTTATTAGAAGCATGAGATATCACATCATGTTATAGGACAGTCTCAGGTTTGGTATTAGAAGCATTGAGATATCACATCTCATGGTATAGGACGGGTCTCAGGATTGGAATGGGAAGGAGTTGGATATCACATCTCATGCCATAGGAAGGTCTCAGGTTTGGTAGAAGCATTAAGATATCACATCTCATGCTATCGGAAGGGTCTCAGGATTGGATTGTGAAGGAGTTGGATATCCCATCTCATGCTATAGGAAGGGTCACAGGTTTGAATTGGAAGGAGTTGGATATCACATCTCATGCTATCGGAAGGGTCTCAGGATTGGAATGGGAAGGAGTTGGATATCACATCTCAAGTTATAGGACAGGTCTATGGTTTGGTATTAGAAGCATTGAGATATCATATCTCATGCTATCGGAAGGGTCTCAGGATTGGATTAGGAAGGAGTTGTATATCACATCTCATGTTATAGGAAGGGTCTCAGGATTGGAATGGTAAGGACTTGGATATCACATCTCATGTTATAGGAAGGGTCTCAGGATTGGAATGGGAAGGAGTTGGATATCACATCTCAGGCTAAAGGAAGGGTCTCAGGTTTGGAAGGGGAAGAATTTGGATATCACATCTCAAGTTATAGGACGGGTCTGTGGTTTGGTATTAGAAGCATTGAGATATCATAATTCATGCTATCAGAAGAGTCTCAGGATTGGATTGGGAAGGAGTTGGATATCACATCTCATGTTATTGGAAGGGTCTCAGGATTGGAATGGGAAGGACTTGGATACCACATCTCATGTTACAGGAAGGGTCTCAGGTTTGTTGTTAGAAGCATTGAGATATCACATCTCATGTCATAGGACAGTCTCAGGTTTGGTATTAGAAGCATTGAGATATAACATCTCATGGTATAGGATGGGTCTCAGGATTGGAATGGGAAGGAGTTGGATATCAGATCTCATGCTATAGGAAGGGTCTCAGGATTGGAATGGGAAGGAGTTTGATATCACATCTCATGCCATAGGAAGGTCTCAGGTTTGGTTGAAGCATTAAGATATCACATCTCATGCTATCGGAAGGGTCTCAGGATTGGATTGGGAAGGAGTTGGATATCCCATCTCATGCTATAGGAAGGGTCACAGGTTGGAATTGGAAGGAGTTGGATATCACATCTCATGTTATAGGAAGGGTATCAGGATTGGAATGGGAAGGACTTTGATATCACATCTCACGCTATAGGGAGGGTCTCAGGTTTGGTATTAGAAGCATTGAGATATCACATCTCATGCTATCAGAAGGGTCTCAGGATTGGAATGGGAAGGAGTTGGATATCATATCTCATGATATAGGAAGGGTCTCAGGTTTGGAATGGGAAGGAGTTGGATATCACATCTCATGCTATAGGGAGGGTCTCAGGATTGGATTGGGAAGGAGTTGGATATCACATCTCATGTTATAGGAAGGATCTCAGGTTTGGTATTAATAGCATTGAGATATCACATCTCATGCTATAGGAAGGGTCTCAGGATTGGAATGGGAAGGAGTTGGATATCACATCTCATGCTATAGGAAGGGTCTCAGGTTTGGTAGAAGCATTGGGATATCACATCTCATGCTATAGGAAGGGTCTCAGGATTGGAATGGAAAGGAGTTGGATATCACATCTCATGCTATAGGAAGGGTCACAGGATTGGAATGGGAAGGAGTTGGATATCACATCTCATGCGATAGTAAGGGTCTCAGGATTGGAATGGGAAGGAGTTGGATATCACATCTCATTTTATAGGAAGGGACTCAGGTTTGGTATTAGAAGAACTGAGATATCAGATCTCATCCTTTAGGAAGGGACTCAAGTTTGGTATTTGTAGGAGTGAGATAATAAATCTCATCCTATCGGAAGGGTCTCAGGATTGGAATGGGAAGGAGTTGAATATCACATCTCATGCTAAAGGAAGGATCTCAGGTTTGGTAGAAGCATGGAGATATCACATCTTGTGCTATAGGAACGGTCTCAGGTTTGGAAGGGGAAGGATTTGGATATCGCATCTCAAGTTATAGGACGGGTCTGTGGTTTGGTCTTAGAAGCATTGAGATATATCTCATGGTATAGTACGGGTCTCAGGATTGGAATGGGAAGGAGTTGGATATCACATCTCATGCTATAGGAAGGGTCTCGGGATTGGAATGGGAAGGACTTGGACATCACATCTCATGTTATAGGAAGGGTCAGGTTTGCTATTAGAAGGATTGAGATATCACATCTCATGTTATAGGACAGTCTCAGGTTAGGTATTAGAAGCATTGAGATATCACATCTCATGGTATAGGACGGGTCTCAGGATTGGAATGGGAAGGAGTTGGATATCACATCTCATGCTATAGGAAGGGTCTCAGGATTGGAATGGGAAGGAGTTTTATATGACATCTCATGCCATAGGAAGGTCTCAGGTTTGGTAGAAGCATTAAGATATCACATCTCATGCTATCGGAAGGGTCTCAGGATTGGATTGGGAAGGAGTTGGATATCCCATCTCATACTATAGGAAGGGTCACAGGTTTGACATTAGAAGCATTGAGATATCACATCTAATGCTATCGGAAGGGTCTCAGAAATGGATTGGGAAGGAGTTGGATATCCCATCTCATGCTATAGGAAGGGTCTCAGGATTGGAATGGGAAGGAGTTGGATATCACATCTCATGCTATAGGGAGGGTCTCAGGTTTGATATTAGAAGCATTGAGATATCACATCTAATGCTATCGGAAGGGTCTCAGGATTGGATTGGGAAGGAGTTGGATATCACATCTCATGCAATAGGAAGGGTCTCAGGTTTGGAATGGAAAGGAGTTGGATATCACATCTCATGCTATAGTAAGGGTCTCAGGATTGGAATGGGAAGGAGTTGGATATCACATCTCATGTTATAGGAAGGGACTCAGGTTTGGTATTAGAAGAACTGAGATATCAGATCTCATCCTTTAGGAAGGGACTCAAGTTTGGTATTTGTAGGAGTGAGATAATAAATCTCATCCTATCGGAAGGGTCTCAGGATTGGATTGGGAAGGAGTTGGATATCCCATCTTATGCTATAGGATGGGTCACAGGTTGGAATTCGAAGGAGTTGGATATCACATCTCATGCTATCGGAAGGGTCTCAGGATTGGAATGGGAAGGAGTTGGATATCACATCTCATGCTATAGCGAGGGTCTCAGGTTTGATATTAGAAGCATTGAGATATCACATCTAATGCTATCGGAAGGGTCTCAGGATTGGATTGGGAAGGAGTTGGATATCACATCTCATGCAATAGGAAGGGTCTCAAGTTTGGAATGGGAAGGATTTGGATATCACATCTCTTGCAATAGGAAGGGTCTCAGGTCTGGTATTAGAAACATTGAGATATCACATCTCATGGCATAGGAAGGGTCTCAGGATTGGAATCGGAAGGAGTTGGATATCACATCTCATGTTATAGGAAGGGTCTCAGGTTTTGTATTAGAAGCACTGAGATATCAAATCTCATGCTATATGAAGAGACGCAGGATTGGAATGGGAAGAAGTTGGATATCACATCTCATGCTATAGGAAGGGTCTCAGGTTTGGAATGGGAAGGATTTGGATATCACATCTCTTGCAATAGGAAGGGTCTCAGGTTTGGTATTAGAAACATTGAGATATCACATCTAATGCTAGCGGAAGGGTCTCAGGATTGGATTGGGATGGAGTTGGATATCACATCTCGTGCAATAGGAGGGTCTCAGGTTTGGAATGGGAAGGATTTGGATATCACATCTCTTGCAATAGGAAGGGTCTCAGGTCTGGTATTAGAAACATTGAGATATCACATCTCATGGTATAGGAAGGGTCTCAGGATTGGAATCGGAAGGAGTTGGATATCACATCTCATGTTATAGGAAGGGTCTCAGGTTTTGTATTAGAAGCACTGAGATATCAAATCTCATGCTATATGAAGAGACGCAGGATTGGAATGGAAAGAAGTTGGATATCACATCTCATGCTATAGGAAGGGTCTCAGGTTTGGAATGGGAAGGATTTGGATATCACATCTCTTGCAATAGGAATGGTCACAGGTTTGGTATTAGAAACATTGAGATATCTCAACTTATGGTATAGGAAGGGTCTCAGGATTGGAATCGGAAGGAGTTAGATATAACATCTCATGTTATAGGAAGGGTCTCAGGTTTGGTATTAGAAGCACTGAGATATCAAATCCCATGCTAAATGAAGGGACGCAGGATTGGAATGGGAAGGAGTTGGATATCACATCTCATGCTACAGGAACGGTCCAACTTTGGTATTAGAAGCATTGAGATAGCACATCTCATGGAAGGGGCTCAGGATTGGAATGGGAAGGAGTTGGATATCACATCTCATGTTATAGGAATGATCGCAGGTTTGGTATTAAGAGCATTGAGATATCACATCTCATGCTATAGGAAGGGTCTCAGGATTGGAATGGGAAGGAGTTGGATATCACATCTCATGCTATAGGAAGGGTCTCAGGTTTGGTAGAAGCATTGAGATATCACATCTCATGCTATAGGAAGGGCCTCATGATTGGAATGGGAAGGAGTTGGATATCACATCTCATGTTATAGGAAGGGACTCAGGTTTGGTATTAGAAGCACTGAGATATCAGATCTCATCCTTTAGGAAGGGACTCAAGTTTGGTATTTGAAGGAGTGAGATAATAAATTTCATCCTATCGGAAGGGTCTCAGGATTGGAATGGGAAGGAGTTGAATATCACATTTCATGCTATAGGAAGGATCTCAGGTTTGGTAGAAGCATTGAGTTATCACATCTCATGCTATAGGAAGGGTCTCAGGATTGGAATGGGAAGGAGTTGGATATCATCTCATGCTATAGGAAGGGTCTCAGGTTTGGTAGAAGCATTGAGATATCACATCTCATGCTATAGGAAGGACCTCATGATTGGAATGGGAAGGAGTTGGATATACCTTCCCAGGCTATCAGAAGGGTCTCAGGATTGGAATGGGAAGGAGTTGGATATCACATCTCATGCTATAGGGAGGGTCTCAGGTTTGGTATTAATAGCATTTAGATATCACATCTCATGCTATAAGAAGGGTCTCAGGATTGGATGGGAAGGAGTTGGATATCACATTTCATGCTATAGGAAGGGTCTCAGGTTTGGTAGAAGCATTGGGATATCACATCTCATGCTATAGGAAGGGTCTCATGATTGGAATGGGAAGGATTTGGATATCACATCTCAAGTTATAGGACGGGTCTGTGGTTTGGTATTAGAAGCATTGAGATATCATATCTCATGCTATCGGAAGGGTCTCAGGATTGGATTGGGAAGGAGTTGGATATCACATCTCATGTTATAGGAAGGGTCTGAGGATTGGAATGGGAAGGACTTGGACATCGCATCTCATGTTATAGGAAGGGTCTCAGGTTTGTTATTAGAAGCATTGAGATATCACATCTCATGTTATAGGACAGTCTCAGGTTTGGTATTAGAAGCATTGAGATATAACATCTCATGGTATAGGACGGGTCTCAGGATTGGAATGGGAAGGAGTTAGATATCACATCTCATGCTATAGGAAGGGTCTCAGGTTTGGTAGAAGCATTGGGATATCACATCTCATGCTATAGGAAGGGCCTCATGATTGGAATGGGAAGGAGTTGAATATCACATCTCATGCTATAGGAAGGATCTCAGGTTTCGTAGAAGCATTGAGATATCACATCTCATGCTATAGGAAGGGTCTCAGGATTGGAATGGGAAGGAGTTGGATATCATCTCATGCTATAGGAAGGGTCTCAGGATTGGAATGGCAAGGAGTTGGATATCACATCTCATCCTATAGGAAGGGTCTCAGCTTTGGTAGAAGCATTGAGATATCACATCTCATGCTATAGGAAGGGCCTCATGATTGGAATGGGAAGGAGTTGGATATCACATCTCAGGCTATCGGAAGGGTCTCAGGATTGGAATGGGAAGGACTTGGATATTACATCTCATGCTATAGGGAGGGTCTCAGGTTTGGTATTAATAGCATTTAGATATCACATCTCATGCTATAGGAAGGGTCTCAGGATTGGATGGGAAGAAGTTGGATATCACATTTCATGCTATAGGAAGGGACTCAGGTTTGGTAGAAGCATTGGGATATCACATCTCAGGCTAAAGGAAGGGTCTCATGATTGGAATGGGAAGGAGTTGGATATCACATCTCATGCTAAAGGAAAGGTCTCAGGTTGGGAAGGGGAAGGATTTGGATATCACATCTCAAGTTATAGGACGGGTCTGTGGTTTAGTATTAGAAGCATTGAGATATCATATCTCATGCTATCGGAAGGGTCTCAGGATTGGATTGGGAAGGAGTTGGATATCACATCTCATGTTATAGGAAGGGTCTGAGGATTGGAATGGGAAGGACTTGGACATCACATCTCATGTTATAGGAAGGGTCTCAGGTTTGTTATTAGAAGCATTGAGATATCACATCTCATGTTATAGGACAGTCTCAGGTTTGGTATTAGAAGCATTGAGATATAACATCTCATGGTATAGGACGGGTCTCAGGATTGGAATGGGAAGGAGTTAGATATCACATCTCATGCTATAGGAAGGGTCTCAGGTTTGGTAGAAGCATTGGTATATCACATCTCATGCTATAGGAAGGGCCTCATGATTGGAATGGGAAGGAGTTGGATATCACATCTCATGTTATAGGAAGGGACTCAGGTTTGGTATTAGAAGCACTGAGATATCAGATCTCATCCGTTAGGAAGGGACTCAAGTTTGGTATTTGAAGGAGTGAGATAATAAATCTCATCCTATCGGAAGGGTCTCAGGATTGGAATGGGAAGGAGTTAAATATCACATCTAATGCTATAGGAAGGATCTCAGGTTTGGTGAAGCATTGAGATATCACATGTCATGCTATAGGAAGGGTCTCAGGATTGGAATGGGAAGGAGTCGGATATCATCTCATGCTATAGGAAGGGTCTCAGGATTGGAATGGGAAGGTGTTGGATATCACATCTCATCCTATAGGAAGGGTCTCAGGTTTGGAATGGGAAGCATTTGGATATCACATCTCTTGCAATAGGAATGATCCAAGGTTTGGTATTAAGAGCATTGAGATATCACATCTCATGCTATAGGAAGGGTCTCAGGATTGGAATGGGAAGGAGTTGGATATCACATCTCATGCTATAGGAAGGGTTTCAGGTTTGGTAGAAGCATTGAGATATCACATCTAATGCTATAGGAAGGGTCTCAGGTTTGGTAGAAGCATTGAGATATCACATCTCATGCTATAGGAAGGGCCTCAAGATTGGAATGGGAAGGAGTTGGATATCACATCTCAGGCTATCGCAAGGGACTCAGGATTGGAATGGGAAGGAGTTGGATATCACATCTCATGCTATAGGGAGGGTCTCAGGTTTGGTATTAATAGCATTGAGATATCACTTCTCATGCTATAGGAAGGGCCTCATGATTGGAATGGGAAGGAGTTGGATATCACATCTCATGCCATCGGAAAGGTCTCAGGTTTGGTAGAGGCATTGGGATATCACATCTCATGCTATAGGAAGGGTCTCAGGATTGGAATGGGAAGGAGTTGGATATCACATCTCATGCTATAGGAAGGGTCTCAGATTTGGTAGAAGCATTGAGATATAACATCTCATGCTATAGGAAGGGCCTCATGATTGGAATGGGAAGGAGTTGGATATCACATCTCATGCCATCGGAAAGGTCTCAGGTTTGGTAGAAGCATTGGGATATCACATCTCATGCTATAGGAAGGGCCTCAAGATTGGAATGGGAAGGAGTTGGATATCACATCTCAGGCTATCGGAAGGGACTCAGGATTGGAATGGGAAGGAGTTGGATATCACATCTCATGCTATAGGAAGGGTCTCAGATTTGGTAGAAGCATTGAGATATCACATCTCATGCTATAGGAAGGGCCTCATGATTGGAATGGGAAGGAGTTGGATATCACATCTCATGCCATCGGAAAGGTCTCAGGTTTGGTAGAAGCATTGGGATATCACATCTCATGCTATAGGAAGGGTCTCAGGATTGGAATGGGAAGGAGTTGGATATCACATCTCATGCTAAAGGAAAGGTCTCAGGTTTGGAAGGGGAAGGATTTGGATATCACATCTCAAGTTATAGGACGGGTCTGTGGTTTGGTATTAGAAGCATTGATATATATCTCATGGTATAGTACGGGTCTCAGGATTGGAATGGGAAGGAGTTGGATATCATATCTCATGCTATAGGAAGGGTCTCAGGATGGAATGGGAAGGACTTGGACATCACATCTCATGTTATAGGAAGGGTCAGGTTTGTTATTAGAAGGATTGAGATATCACATCTCATGTTATAGGACAGTCTCAGGTTTGGTATTAGAAGCATTGAGATATCACATCTCATGGTATAGGACGGGTCTCAGGATTGGAATGGGAAGGAGTTGGATATCACATCTCATGCTATAGGGAGGATCTCAGGATTGGAATGGGAAGGAGTTTGATATCACATCTCATGCCATAGGAAGGTCTCAGGTTTGGTAGAAGCATTAAGATATCACATCTCATGCTATCAGAAGGGTCTCAGGATTGGATTGGGAAGGAGTTGGATATCCCATCTCATGCTAGAGGAAGGGTCACAGGTTGGAATTCGAAGGAGTTGGATATCACATCTTATGCTATCGGAAGGGTCTCAGGATTGGAATGGGAAGGAGTTGGATATCACATCTCATGCTATAGGGAGGGTCTCAGGTTTGATATTAGAAGCATTGAGATATCACATCTAATGCTATCGGAAGGGTCTCAGGATTGGATTGGGAAGGAGTTGGATATCACATCTCATGCTAGAGGAAGGGTCACAGGTTGGAATTCGAAGGAGTTGGATATCACATCTTATGCTATCGGAAGGGTCTCAGGATTGGAATGGGAAGGAGTTGGATATCACATCTCATGCTATAGGGAGGGTCTCAGGTTTGATATTAGAAGCATTGAGATATCACATCTAATGCTATCGGAAGGGTCTCAGGATTGGATTGGGAAGGAGTTGGATATCACATCTCATGCAATAGGAAGGGTCTCAGGTTTGGAATTGGAAGGATTTGGATATCACATCTCTTGCAATAGGAAGGGTCTCAGGTCTGGTATTTGAAACATTGAGATATCACATCTCATGGTATAGGAAGGGTCTCAGGATTGGAATCGGAAGGAGTTGGATATCACATCTCATGTTATAGGAAGGGTCTCAGGTTTTGTATTAGAAGCACTGAGATATCAAATCTCATGCTATACGAAGAGACGCAGGATTGGAATGGAAAGAAGTTGGATATCACATCTCATGCTATAGGAAGGGTCTCAGGTTTGGAATGGGAAGCATTTGGATATCACATCTCTTGCAATACGAAGGGTCTCAGGTTTGGTATTAGAAACATTG
The DNA here is from genome assembly GCF_040938575.1 of Ambystoma mexicanum. Classification (NCBI taxonomy): domain Eukaryota; kingdom Metazoa; phylum Chordata; class Amphibia; order Caudata; family Ambystomatidae; genus Ambystoma; species Ambystoma mexicanum. Next base: position 317,086,549 of record NC_090936.1, read on the forward strand.
AGATATCTCATCATATGGTATAGGAAGGGTCTCAGGATTGGAATGGGAAGCATTTGGATATCACATCTCTTGCAATAGGAATGATCCAAGGTTTGGTATTAAGAGCATTGAGATATCACATCTCATGCTATAGGAAGGGTCTCAGGATTGGAATGGGGAGGAGTTGGATATCACATCTCATGCTATAGGAAGGGTCTCCGGTTTGGTAGAAGCATTGAGATATCACATCTCATGCTATAGGAAGGGTCTCAGGTTTGGTAGAAGCATTGAGATATCACATCTCATGATATAGGAAGGGCCTCAAGATTGGATGGGAAGGAGTTGGATATCACATCTCAGGCTATCGGAAGGGACTCAGGATTGGAATGGGAAGGAGTTGGATATCACATCTCATGCTATAGGGAGGGTCTCAGGTTTGGTATTAATAGCATTGAGATATCACTTCTCATGCTATAGGAAGGGTCTCAGGATTGGATGGGAATAAGTTGGATATCACATTTCATGCTATAGGAAGGGTCCCAGATTTGGTAGAAGCATTGAGATATCACATCTCATGCTATAGGAAGGGCCTCATGATTGGAATGCAAAGGAGTTGGATATCACATCTCATGCCATCGGAAAGGTCTCAGGTTTGGTAGAAGCATTGGGATATCACATCTCATGCTATAGGAAGGGTCTCAGGATTGGAATGGGAAGGAGTTGGATATCACATCTCATGCTAAAGGAAAGGTCTCAGGTTTGGAAGGGGAAGGATTTGGATATCACATCTCAAGTTATAGGACGGGTCTGTGGTTTGGTATTAGAAGCATTGAGATATATCTCATGGTATAGTACGGGTCTCAGGATTGGAATGGGAAGGAGTTGGATATCACATCTCATGCTATAGGAAGGGTCTCAGGATTGGAATGGGAAGGACTTGGACATCACATTTCATGTTATAGGAAGGTTCAGGTTTGTTATTAGAAGGATTGAGATATCACATCTCATGATATAGGACAGTCTCAGGTTTGGTATTAGAAGCATTAAGATATCACATCTCATGCTATCGGAAGGGTCTCAGGATTGGATTGGGAAGGAGTTGGATATCCCATCTCATACTATAGGAAGGGTCACAGGTTTGATATTAGAAGCATTGAGATATCACATCTAATGCTATCGAAAGGGTCTCAGGATTGGATTGGGAAGGAGTTGGATATCCCATCTCATGCTAGAGGAAGGGTCACAGGTTGGAATTCGAAGGAGTTGGATATCACATCTTATGCTATCGGAAGGGTCTCGGGATTGGAATGGGAAGGAGTTGGATATCACATCTCATGCTATAGGGAGGGTCTCAGGTTTGATATTAGAAGCATTGAGATATCACATCTAATGCTATCGGAAGGGTCTCAGGATTGGATTGGGAAGGAGTTGGATATCACATCTCATGCAATAGGAAGGGTCTCAGGTTTGGAATTGGAAGGATTTGGATATCACATCTCTTGCAATAGGAAGGGTCTCAGGTCTGGTATTTGAAACATTGAGATATCACATCTCATGGTATAGGAAGGGTCTCAGGATTGGAATCGGAAGGAGTTGGATATCACATCTCATGTTATAGGAAGGGTCTCAGGTTTTGTATTAGAAGCACTGAGATATCAAATCTCATGCTATACGAAGAGACGCAGGATTGGAATGGAAAGAAGTTGGATATCACATCTCATGCTATAGGAAGGGTCTCATGTTTGGAATGGGAAGCATTTGGATATCACATCTCTTGCAATACGAAGGGTCTCAGGTTTGGTATTAGAAACATTGAGATATCTCATCATATGGTATAGGAAGGGTCTCAGGATTGGAATGGGAAGCATTTGGATATCACATCTCTTGCAATAGGAATGATCCAAGGTTTGGTATTAAGAGCATTGAGATATCACATCTCATGCTATAGGAAGGGTCTCAGGATTGGAATGGGGAGGAGTTGGATATCACATCTCATGCTATAGGAAGGGTCTCAGGTTTGGTAGAAGCATTGAGATATCACATCTCATGCTATAGGAAGGGTCTCAGGTTTGGTAGAAGCATTGAGATATCACATCTCATGATATAGGAAGGGCCTCAAGATTGGATGGGAAGGAGTTGGATATCACATCTCAGGCTATCGCAAGGGACTCAGGATTGGAATGGGAAGGAGTTGGATATCACATTTCATGCTATAGGGAGGGTCTCAGGTTTGGTATTAATAGCATTGAGAGATCACTTCTCATGCTATAGGAAGGGTCTCAGGATTGGATGGGAATAAGTTGGATATCACATTTCATGCTATAGGAAGGGTCCCAGATTTGGTAGAAGCATTGAGATATCACATCTCATGCTATAGGAAGGGCCTCATGATTGGAATGCGAAGGAGTTGGATATCACATCTCATGCCATCGGAAAGGTCTCAGGTTTGGTAGAAGCATTGGGATATCACATCTCATGCTATAGGAAGGGTCTCAGGATTGGAATGGGAAGGAGTTGGATATCACATCTCATGCTAAAGGAAAGGTCTCAGGTTTGGAAGGGGAAGGATTTGGATATCACATCTCAAGTTATAGGACGGGTCTGTGGTTTGGTATTAGAAGCATTGAGATATATCTCATGGTATAGTACGGGTCTCAGGATTGGAATGGGAAGGAGTTGGATATCACATCTCATGCTATAGGAAGGGTCTCAGGATTGGAATGGGAAGGACTTGGACATCACATTTCATGTTATAGGAAGGTTCAGGTTTGTTATTAGAAGGATTGAGATATCACATCTCATGATATAGGACAGTCTCAGGTTTGGTATTAGAAGCATTGAGATATCACATCTCATGGTATAGGACGGATCTCAGGATTGGAATGGGAAGGAGTTGGATATCACATCTCATGCTATAGAAAGGGTCTCAGGATTGGAATGGGAAGGAGTTTTATATCACATCTCATGCCATAGGAAGGTCTCAGGTTTCGTAGAAGCATTAAGATATCACATCTCATGCTATCGGAAGGGTCTCAGGATTGGATTGGGAAGGAGTTGGATATCCCATCTCATACTATAGGAAGGGTCACAGGTTTGATATTAGAAGCATTGAGATATCACATCTAATGCTATCGGAAGGGTCTCAGGATTGGATTGGGAAGGAGTTGGATATCCCATCTCATGATATAGGAAGGGTCACAGGTTGGAATTCGAAGGAGTTGGATATCACATCTCATGCTATCGGAAGGGTCTCAGGATTGGAATGGGAAGGAGTTGGATATCACATCTAATGCTATAGGGAGGGTCTCAGGTTTGATATTAGAAGCATTGAGATATCACATCTAATGCTATTGGAAGGGTCTCAGGATTGGATTGGGAAGGAGTTGGATATCACATCTCATGCAATAGGAAGGGTCTCAGGTTTGGAATGGGAAGGATTTGGATATCACATCTCTTGCAATAGGAAGGGTCTCAGGTCTGGTATTAGAAACATTGAGATATCACATCTCATGGTATAGGAAGGGTCTCAGGATTGGAATCGGAAGGAGTTGGATATCACATCTCATGTTATAGGAAGGGTCTCAGGTTTTGTATTAGAAGCACTGAGATATCAAATCCCATGCTAAATGAAGGGACGCAGGATTGGAATGGGAAGGAGTTGGATATCACATCTCATGCTATAGGAACGGTCCAACGTTGGTATTAGAAGCATTGAGATAGCACATCTCATGGAAGGGGCTCAGGATTGGAATGGGAAGGAGTTGGATATCACATCTTATGTTATAGGAATGATCGCAGGTTTGGTATTAAGAGCATTGAGATATCACATCTCATGCTATAGGAAGGGTCTCAGGATTGCAATGGGAAGGAGTTGGATATCACATCTCATGCTATAGGAAGGGTCTCAGGTTTGGTAGAAGCATTGAGATATCACATCTCATGCTATAGGAAGGGCCTCATGATTGGAATGGGAAGGAGTTGGATATCACATCTCATGTTATAGGAAGGGACTCAGGTTTGGTATTAGAAGCACTGAGATATCAGATCTCATCCTTTAGGAAGGGACTCAAGTGTGGTATTTGAAGGAGTGAGATAATAAATCTCATCCTATCGGAAGGGTCTCAGGATTGGAATGGGAATGAGTTGAATATCACATCTCATGCTATAGGAAGGATCTCAGGTTTGGTAGAAGCATTGAGATATCACATCTCATGCTATAGGAAGGGTCTCAGGATTGGAATGGGAAGGAGTTGGATATCATCTCATGCTATAGGAAGTGTCTCAGGATTGGAATGGCAAGGAGTTGGATATCACATCTCATCCTATAGGAAGGGTCTCAGGTTTGGTAGAAGCATTGATATATCACATCTCATGCTATAGGAAGGGTCTCAGGATTGGAATGGGAAGGAGTTGGATATCATCTCATGCTATAGGAAGTGTCTCAGGATTGGAATGGCAAGGAGTTGGATATCACATCTCATCCTATAGGAAGGGTCTCAGGTTTGGTAGAAGCATTGATATATCACATCTCATGCTATAGGAAGGGCCTCATGATTGGAATGGGAAGGAGTTGGATATCACATCTCAGGCTATAGGAAGGGCCTCATGATTGGAATGGGAAGGAGTTGGATATCACATCTCAGGCTATAGGAAGGGCCTCATGATTGGAATGGGAAGGAGTTGGATATCACATCTCATGCTATAGGAAGGGCCTCATGATTGGAATGGGAAGGAGTTGGATATCACATCTCAGGCTATAGGAAGTGTCTCAGGATTGGAATGGCAAGGAGTTGGATATCACATCTCATCCTATAGGAAGGGTCTCAGGTTTGGTAGAAGCATTGATATATCACATCTCATGCTATAGGAAGGGCCTCATGATTGGAATGGGAAGGAGTTGGATATCACATCTCAGGCTATAGGAAGGTTCTCAGGATTGGATGGGAAGGAGTTGGATATCACATTTCATGCTATAGGAAGGGTCGCAGGCTTGGTAGAAGCATTGGGATATCACATCTCATGCTATAGGAAGGGTCTCATGATTGGAATGGGAAGGAGTTGGATATCACATCTCATGCTAAATGAAAGGTCTCAGGTTTGGAAGGGGAAGGATTTGGATATCACATCTCAAGTTATAGGACGGGTCTGTGGTTTGGTATTAGAAGCATTGAGATATCATATCTCATGCTATCGGAAGGGTCTCAGGATTGGATTGGGAAGGAGTTGGATATCACATCTCATGTTATAGGAAGGGTCTGAGGATTGGAATGGGAAGGACTTGGACATCACATTTCATGTTATAGGAAGGGTCTCAGGTTTGTTATTAGAAGCATTGAGATATCACATCTCATGTTATAGGACAGTCTCAGGTTTGGTATTAGAAGCATTGAGATATAACATCTCATGGTATAGGACGGGTCTCAGGATTGGAATGGGAAGGAGTTAGATATCACATCTCATGCTATAGGAAGGGTCTCAGGTTTGGTAGAAGCATTGGGATATCACATCTCATGCTAAAAGAAGGGTCTCAGGTATGGAAGGGGAAGGATTTGGATATCACATCTCAAGTTATAGGACGGGTCTGTGTATTGGTATTAGAAGCATTGAGATATCATATCTCATGCTATCGGAAGGGTCTCAGGATTGGATTGGGAAGGATTTGGATATCACATCTCGTTATAGGAAGGGTCTCAGGTTGGTTATTAGAAGCATTGAGATATCACATCTCATGCCATAGGAAGGTCTCAGGTTTGGTGGAAGCATTAAGATATCACATCTCATGCTATCGGAAGGGTCTCAGGATTGGATTGGGAAGGAGTTGGATATCCCATCTCATGCTATAGGAAGGGTCACAGGTTGGAATTGGAAGGAGTTGGATATCACATCTCATGCTATCGGAAGGGTCTCAGGATTGGAATGGGAAGGAGTTGGATATCACATCGCAAGTTATAGGAAGGGTCTCAGGATTGGAATGGGAAGGACTTGGATATCACATCTCATGCTAAAGGAAGGGTCTCAGGTTTGGAAGGGGAAGGATTTGGATATCACATCTCAAGTTGTAGGACAGGTCTGTGGTTTGGTATTAGAAGCATTGAGATATCATATCTCTTGTTATAGGACAGTCTCATGTTTGGTATTAGAAGCATTGAGATATAACATCTCATGGTATAGGACGGGTATCAGGATTGGAATGGGAAGGAGTTGGATATCACATCTCATGCTATAGGAAGGGTCTCAGGATTGGAATGGGAAGGAGTTTGATATCAAACCTCATGCCATGGGAAGGTTTCAGGTTTGCTAGAAGCATTAAGATATCACATCTCATGCTATCGGAAGGGTCTCAGGTTTGGTAGAAGCATTGGGATACCACATCTCATGCTATAGGAAGGGTCTCAGGTTTGGAATGGAAAGGAGTTGGATATCACATCTCATGCTATAGGAAGGGTCTCAGGTTTGGTAGAAGCATTGAGATATCACATCTCATGCTATAGGAAGGGCCTCATGATTGGAATGGGAAGGAGTTGGATATCACATCTCATGTTATAGGAAGGGACTCAGGTTTGGTATTAGAAGCACTGAGATATCAGATCTTATCCGTTAGGAAGGGACTCAAGTTTGCTATTTGAAGGAGTGAGATAATAAATCTCTTCCTATCGGAAGGGTCTCAGGATTGGAATGGGAAGGAGTTGAATATCACATCTAATGCTATAGGAAGGATCTCAGGTTTGGTGAAGCATTGAGATATCACATCTCATGCTACAGGAAGGGTCTCAGGATTGGAATGGGAAGGAGTCGGATATCATCTCATGCTATAAGAAGGGTCTCAGGATTGGAATGGGAAGGTGTTGGATATCACATCTCATCCTATAGGAAGGGTCTCAGGTTTGGAATGGGAAGCATTTGGATATCACATCTCTTGCAATAGGAATGATCCAAGGTTTGGCATTAAGAGCATTGAGATATCACATCTCATGCTATAGGAAGGGTCTCAGGATTGGAATGGGAAGGAGTTGGATATCACATCTCATGCTATAGGAAGGGTCTCAGGTTTGGTAGAAGCATTGAGATATCACATCTCATGCTATAGGAAGGGTCTCAGGTTTGGTAGAAGCATTGAGATATCACATCTCATGCTCTAGGAAGGGCCTCAAGATTGGAATGGGAAGGAGTTGGATATCACATCTCAGGCTATCGGAAGGGACTCAGGATTGGAATGGGAGGGAGTTGGATATCACATCTCATGCTATAGGGAGGGTCTCAGGTTTGGTATTAATAGCATTGAGATATCACTTCTCATGCTATAGGAAGGGTCTCAGGATTGGATGGGAATAAGTTGGATATCACATTTCATGCTATAGGAAGGGTCTCAGATTTGGTAGAAGCATTGAGATATCACATCTCATGCTATAGGAAGGGCCTCATGATTGGAATGGGAAGGAGTTGGATATCACATCTCATGCCATCGGAAAGGTCTCAGGTTTGGTAGAAGCATTGGGATATCACATCTCATGCTATATATAGGAAGGTTCTCAGGATTGGAATGGGAAGGAGTTGGATATCACATCTCATGCTAAAGGAAAGGTCTCAGGTTTGGAAGGAGAAGGATTTGGATATCACATCTCAAGTTATAGGACAGGTCTGTGGTTTGGTATTAGAAGCATTGAGATATATATCATGGTATAGTACGGGTCTCAGGATTGGAATGGGAAGGAGTTGGCTATCACATCTCATGCTATAGAAAGGGTCTCAGGATTGGAATGGGAAGGAGTTTGATATCACATCTCATGCCATAGGAAGGTCTCAGGTTTGGTAGAAGCATTAAGATATCACATCTCATGCTATCGGAAGGGTCTCAGGATTGGATTGGGAAGGAGTTCGATATCCCATCTCATACTATAGGAAGGGTCACAGGTTTGATATTAGAAGCATTGAGATATCACATCTAATGCTATCGGAAGGGTCTCAGGATTGGATTGGGAAGGAGTTGGATATCCCATCTCATGATATACGAAGGGTCACAGGTTGGAATTCGAAGGAGTTGGATATCACATCTCATGCTATCAGAAGGGTCTCAGGATTGGAATGGGAAGGAGTTGGATATCACATCTCATGCTATAGGGAGGGTCTCAGGTTTGATATTAGAAGCATTGAGATATCACATCTAATGCTATCGGAAGGGTCTCAGGATTGGATTGGGAAGGAGTTGGATATCACATCTCATGCAATCGGAAGGGTCTCAGGTTTGGAATGGGAAGGATTTGGATATCACATCTCTTGCAATAGGAAGGGTCTCAGGTCTGGTATTAGAAACATTGAGATGTCACATCTCATGGTATAGGAAGGGTCTCAGGATTGGAATCGGAAGGAGTTGGATATCACATCTCATGTTATAGGAAGGGTCTCAGGTTTTGTATTAGAAGCACTGAGATATCAAATCTCATGCTATATGAAGAGACGCAGGATTGGAATGGGAAGAAGTTGGATATCACATCTCATGCTATAGGAAGGGTCTCAGGTTTGGAATGGGAAGGATTTGGATATCACATCTCTTGCAATAGGAAGAGTCTCAGGTTTGGTATTAGAAACATTGAGATATCACATCTAATGCTAGCGGAAGGGTCTCAGGATTGGATTGGGAAGTAGTTAGATATCACATCTCATGCAATAGGAGGGTCTCAGGTTTGGAATGGGAAGGATTTGGATATCACATCTCTTGCAATAGGAAGGGTCTCAGGTCTGGTATTAGAAACATTGAGATATCACATCTCATGGTATAGGAAGGGTCTCAGGATTGGAATCGGAAGGAGTTGGATATCACATCTCATGTTATAGGAAGGGTCTCAGGTTTTGTATTAGAAGCACTGAGATATCAAATCTAACGCTACATGAAGAGACGCAGGATTGGAATGGAAAGAAGTTGGATATCACATCTCATGCTATAGGAAGGGTCTCAGGTTTGGAATGGGAAGGATTTGGATATCACATCTCTTGCAATAGGAAGGGTCTCAGGTTTGGTATTAGAAACATTGCGATATCTCATCTTATGGTATAGGAAGGGTCTCAGGATTGGAATCGGAAGGAGTTGGATATAACATCTCATGTTATAGGAAGGGTCTCAGGTTTGGTATTAGAAGCACTGAGATATCAAATCCCATGCTAAATGAAGGGACGCAGGATTGGAATGGGAAGGAGTTGGATATCACATCTCATGCTATAGGAACGGTCCAACTTTGGTATTAGAAGCATTGAGATAGCACATCTCATGGAAGGGGCTCAGGATTGGAATGGGAAGGAGTTGGATATCACATCTCATGTTATAGGAATGATCGCAGGTTTGGTATTAAGAGCATTGAGATATAACATCTCATGCTATAGGAAGGGTCTCAGGATTGCAACGGGAAGGAGTTGGATATCACATCTCATGCTATAGGAAGGGTCTCAGGTTTGGTATTAATAGCATTGAGATATCACTTCTCATGCTATAGGAAGGGTCTCAGGATTGGATGGGAATAAGTTGGATATCACATTTCATGCTATAGGAAGGGTCCCAGATTTGGTAGAAGCATTGAGATATCACATCTCATGCTATAGGAAGGGCCTCATGATTGGAATGCAAAGGAGTTGGATATCACATCTCATGCCATCGGAAAGGTCTCAGGTTTGGTAGAAGCATTGGGATATCACATCTCATGCTATAGGAAGGGTCTCAGGATTGGAATGGGAAGGAGTTGGATATCACATCTCATGCTAAAGGAAAGGTCTCAGGTTTGGAAGGGGAAGGATTTGGATATCACATCTCAAGTTATAGGACGGGTCTGTGGTTTGGTATTAGAAGCATTGAGATATATCTCATGGTATAGTACGGGTCTCAGGATTGGAATGGGAAGGAGTTGGATATCACATCTCATGCTATAGGAAGGGTCTCAGGATTGGAATGGGAAGGACTTGGACATCACATTTCATGTTATAGGAAGGTTCAGGTTTGTTATTAGAAGGATTGAGATATCACATCTCATGATATAGGACAGTCTCAGGTTTGGTATTAGAAGCATTAAGATATCACATCTCATGCTATCGGAAGGGTCTCAGGATTGGATTGGGAAGGAGTTGGATATCCCATCTCATACTATAGGAAGGGTCACAGGTTTGATATTAGAAGCATTGAGATATCACATCTAATGCTATCGAAAGGGTCTCAGGATTGGATTGGGAAGGAGTTGGATATCCCATCTCATGCTAGAGGAAGGGTCACAGGTTGGAATTCGAAGGAGTTGGATATCACATCTTATGCTATCGGAAGGGTCTCGGGATTGGAATGGGAAGGAGTTGGATATCACATCTCATGCTATAGGGAGGGTCTCAGGTTTGATATTAGAAGCATTGAGATATCACATCTAATGCTATCGGAAGGGTCTCAGGATTGGATTGGGAAGGAGTTGGATATCACATCTCATGCAATAGGAAGGGTCTCAGGTTTGGAATTGGAAGGATTTGGATATCACATCTCTTGCAATAGGAAGGGTCTCAGGTCTGGTATTTGAAACATTGAGATATCACATCTCATGGTATAGGAAGGGTCTCAGGATTGGAATCGGAAGGAGTTGGATATCACATCTCATGTTATAGGAAGGGTCTCAGGTTTTGTATTAGAAGCACTGAGATATCAAATCTCATGCTATACGAAGAGACGCAGGATTGGAATGGAAAGAAGTTGGATATCACATCTCATGCTATAGGAAGGGTCTCATGTTTGGAATGGGAAGCATTTGGATATCACATCTCTTGCAATACGAAGGGTCTCAGGTTTGGTATTAGAAACATTGAGATATCTCATCATATGGTATAGGAAGGGTCTCAGGATTGGAATGGGAAGCATTTGGATATCACATCTCTTGCAATAGGAATGATCCAAGGTTTGGTATTAAGAGCATTGAGATATCACATCTCATGCTATAGGAAGGGTCTCAGGATTGGAATGGGGAGGAGTTGGATATCACATCTCATGCTATAGGAAGGGTCTCAGGTTTGGTAGAAGCATTGAGATATCACATCTCATGCTATAGGAAGGGTCTCAGGTTTGGTAGAAGCATTGAGATATCACATCTCATGATATAGGAAGGGCCTCAAGATTGGATGGGAAGGAGTTGGATATCACATCTCAGGCTATCGCAAGGGACTCAGGATTGGAATGGGAAGGAGTTGGATATCACATTTCATGCTATAGGGAGGGTCTCAGGTTTGGTATTAATAGCATTGAGAGATCACTTCTCATGCTATAGGAAGGGTCTCAGGATTGGATGGGAATAAGTTGGATATCACATTTCATGCTATAGGAAGGGTCCCAGATTTGGTAGAAGCATTGAGATATCACATCTCATGCTATAGGAAGGGCCTCATGATTGGAATGCGAAGGAGTTGGATATCACATCTCATGCCATCGGAAAGGTCTCAGGTTTGGTAGAAGCATTGGGATATCACATCTCATGCTATAGGAAGGGTCTCAGGATTGGAATGGGAAGGAGTTGGATATCACATCTCATGCTAAAGGAAAGGTCTCAGGTTTGGAAGGGGAAGGATTTGGATATCACATCTCAAGTTATAGGACGGGTCTGTGGTTTGGTATTAGAAGCATTGAGATATATCTCATGGTATAGTACGGGTCTCAGGATTGGAATGGGAAGGAGTTGGATATCACATCTCATGCTATAGGAAGGGTCTCAGGATTGGAATGGGAAGGACTTGGACATCACATTTCATGTTATAGGAAGGTTCAGGTTTGTTATTAGAAGGATTGAGATATCACATCTCATGATATAGGACAGTCTCAGGTTTGGTATTAGAAGCATTGAGATATCACATCTCATGGTATAGGACGGATCTCAGGATTGAAATGGGAAGGAGTTGGATATCACATCTCATGCTATAGAAAGGGTCTCAGGATTGGAATGGGAAGGAGTTTTATATCACATCTCATGCCATAGGAAGGTCTCAGGTTTCGTAGAAGCATTAAGATATCACATCTCATGCTATCGGAAGGGTCTCAGGATTGGATTGGGAAGGAGTTGGATATCCCATCTCATACTATAGGAAGGGTCACAGGTTTGATATTAGAAGCATTGAGATATCACATCTAATGCTATCGGAAGGGTCTCAGGATTGGATTGGGAAGGAGTTGGATATCCCATCTCATGATATAGGAAGGGTCACAGGTTGGAATTCGAAGGAGTTGGATATCACATCTCATGCTATCGGAAGGGTCTCAGGATTGGAATGGGAAGGAGTTGGATATCACATCTAATGCTATAGGGAGGGTCTCAGGTTTGATATTAGAAGCATTGAGATATCACATCTAATGCTATTGGAAGGGTCTCAGGATTGGATTGGGAAGGAGTTGGATATCACATCTCATGCAATAGGAAGGGTCTCAGGTTTGGAATGGGAAGGATTTGGATATCACATCTCTTGCAATAGGAAGGGTCTCAGGTCTGGTATTAGAAACATTGAGATATCACATCTCATGTTATAGGAAGGGTCTCAGGTTTTGTATTAGAAGCACTGAGATATCAAATCCCATGCTAAATGAAGGGACGCAGGATTGGAATGGGAAGGAGTTGGATATCACATCTCATGCTATAGGAACGGTCCAACGTTGGTATTAGAAGCATTGAGATAGCACATCTCATGGAAGGGGCTCAGGATTGGAATGGGAAGGAGTTGGATATCACATCTTATGTTATAGGAATGATCGCAGGTTTGGTATTAAGAGCATTGAGATATCACATCTCATGCTATAGGAAGGGTCTCAGGATTGCAATGGGAAGGAGTTGGATATCACATCTCATGCTATAGGAAGGGTCTCAGGTTTGGTAGAAGCATTGAGATATCACATCTCATGCTATAGGAAGGGCCTCATGATTGGAATGGGAAGGAGTTGGATATCACATCTCATGTTATAGGAAGGGACTCAGGTTTGGTATTAGAAGCACTGAGATATCAGATCTCATCCTTTAGGAAGGGACTCAAGTGTGGTATTTGAAGGAGTGAGATAATAAATCTCATCCTATCGGAAGGGTCTCAGGATTGGAATGGGAATGAGTTGAATATCACATCTCATGCTATAGGAAGGATCTCAGGTTTGGTAGAAGCATTGAGATATCACATCTCATGCTATAGGAAGGGTCTCAGGATTGGAATGGGAAGGAGTTGGATATCATCTCATGCTATAGGAAGTGTCTCAGGATTGGAATGGCAAGGAGTTGGATATCACATCTCATCCTATAGGAAGGGTCTCAGGTTTGGTAGAAGCATTGATATATCACATCTCATGCTATAGGAAGGGCCTCATGATTGGAATGGGAAGGAGTTGGATATCACATCTCAGGCTATAGGAAGGGTCTCAGGATTGGAATGGGAAGGAGTTGGATATCACATCTCATGCTATAGGGAGGGTCTCAGGTTTGGTATTAATAGCATTTAGATATCACATCTCATGCTATAGGAAGGTTCTCAGGATTGGATGGGAAGGAGTTGGATATCACATTTCATGCTATAGGAAGGGTCGCAGGCTTGGTAGAAGCATTGGGATATCACATCTCATGCTATAGGAAGGGTCTCATGATTGGAATGGGAAGGAGTTGGATATCACATCTCATGCTAAATGAAAGGTCTCAGGTTTGGAAGGGGAAGGATTTGGATATCACATCTCAAGTTATAGGACGGGTCTGTGGTTTGGTATTAGAAGCATTGAGATATCATATCTCATGCTATCGGAAGGGTCTCAGGATTGGATTGGGAAGGAGTTGGATATCACATCTCATGTTATAGGAAGGGTCTGAGGATTGGAATGGGAAGGACTTGGACATCACATTTCATGTTATAGGAAGGGTCTCAGGTTTGTTATTAGAAGCATTGAGATATCACATCTCATGTTATAGGACAGTCTCAGGTTTGGTATTAGAAGCATTGAGATATAACATCTCATGGTATAGGACGGGTCTCAGGATTGGAATGGGAAGGAGTTAGATATCACATCTCATGCTATAGGAAGGGTCTCAGGTTTGGTAGAAGCATTGGGATATCACATCTCATGCTAAAAGAAGGGTCTCAGGTATGGAAGGGGAAGGATTTGGATATCACATCTCAAGTTATAGGACGGGTCTGTGTATTGGTATTAGAAGCATTGAGATATCATATCTCATGCTATCGGAAGGGTCTCAGGATTGGATTGGGAAGGATTTGGATATCACATCTCGTTATAGGAAGGGTCTCAGGTTGGTTATTAGAAGCATTGAGATATCACATCTCATGCCATAGGAAGGTCTCAGGTTTGGTGGAAGCATTAAGATATCACATCTCATGCTATCGGAAGGGTCTCAGGATTGGATTGGGAAGGAGTTGGATATCCCATCTCATGCTATAGGAAGGGTCACAGGTTGGAATTGGAAGGAGTTGGATATCACATCTCATGCTATCGGAAGGGTCTCAGGATTGGAATGGGAAGGAGTTGGATATCACATCGCAAGTTATAGGAAGGGTCTCAGGATTGGAATGGGAAGGACTTGGATATCACATCTCATGCTAAAGGAAGGGTCTCAGGTTTGGAAGGGGAAGGATTTGGATATCACATCTCAAGTTGTAGGACAGGTCTGTGGTTTGGTATTAGAAGCATTGAGATATCATATCTCTTGTTATAGGACAGTCTCATGTTTGGTATTAGAAGCATTGAGATATAACATCTCATGGTATAGGACGGGTATCAGGATTGGAATGGGAAGGAGTTGGATATCACATCTCATGCTATAGGAAGGGTCTCAGGATTGGAATGGGAAGGAGTTTGATATCAAACCTCATGCCATGGGAAGGTTTCAGGTTTGCTAGAAGCATTAAGATATCACATCTCATGCTATCGGAAGGGTCTCAGGTTTGGTAGAAGCATTGGGATACCACATCTCATGCTATAGGAAGGGTCTCAGGTTTGGAATGGAAAGGAGTTGGATATCACATCTCATGCTATAGGAAGGGTCTCAGGTTTGGTAGAAGCATTGAGATATCACATCTCATGCTATAGGAAGGGCCTCATGATTGGAATGGGAAGGAGTTGGATATCACATCTCATGTTATAGGAAGGGACTCAGGTTTGGTATTAGAAGCACTGAGATATCAGATCTTATCCGTTAGGAAGGGACTCAAGTTTGCTATTTGAAGGAGTGAGATAATAAATCTCTTCCTATCGGAAGGGTCTCAGGATTGGAATGGGAAGGAGTTGAATATCACATCTAATGCTATAGGAAGGATCTCAGGTTTGGTGAAGCATTGAGATATCACATCTCATGCTACAGGAAGGGTCTCAGGATTGGAATGGGAAGGAGTCGGATATCATCTCATGCTATAAGAAGGGTCTCAGGATTGGAATGGGAAGGTGTTGGATATCACATCTCATCCTATAGGAAGGGTCTCAGGTTTGGAATGGGAAGCATTTGGATATCACATCTCTTGCAATAGGAATGATCCAAGGTTTGGCATTAAGAGCATTGAGATATCACATCTCATGCTATAGGAAGGGTCTCAGGATTGGAATGGGAAGGAGTTGGATATCACATCTCATGCTATAGGAAGGGTCTCAGGTTTGGTAGAAGCATTGAGATATCACATCTCATGCTATAGGAAGGGTCTCAGGTTTGGTAGAAGCATTGAGATATCACATCTCATGCTCTAGGAAGGGCCTCAAGATTGGAATGGGAAGGAGTTGGATATCACATCTCAGGCTATCGGAAGGGACTCAGGATTGGAATGGGAGGGAGTTGGATATCACATCTCATGCTATAGGGAGGGTCTCAGGTTTGGTATTAATAGCATTGAGATATCACTTCTCATGCTATAGGAAGGGTCTCAGGATTGGATGGGAATAAGTTGGATATCACATTTCATGATATAGGAAGGGTCTCAGATTTGGTAGAAGCATTGAGATATCACATCTCATGCTATAGGAAGGGCCTCATGATTGGAATGGGAAGGAGTTGGATATCACATCTCATGCCATCGGAAAGGTCTCAGGTTTGGTAGAAGCATTGGGATATCACATCTCATGCTATATATAGGAAGGGTCTCAGGATTGGAATGGGAAGGAGTTGGATATCACATCTCATGCTAAAGGAAAGGTCTCAGGTTTGGAAGGAGAAGGATTTGGATATCACATCTCAAGTTATAGGACAGGTCTGTGGTTTGGTATTAGAAGCATTGAGATATATATCATGGTATAGTACGGGTCTCAGGATTGGAATGGGAAGGAGTTGGCTATCACATCTCATGCTATAGAAAGGGTCTCAGGATTGGAATGGGAAGAAGTTTGATATCACATCTCATGCCATAGGAAGGTCTCAGGTTTGGTAGAAGCATTAAGATATCACATCTCATGCTATCGGAAGGGTCTCAGGATTGGATTGGGAAGGAGTTCGATATCCCATCTCATACTATAGGAAGGGTCACAGGTTTGATATTAGAAGCATTGAGATATCACATCTAATGCTATCGGAAGGGTCTCAGGATTGGATTGGGAAGGAGTTGGATATCCCATCTCATGATATACGAAGGGTCACAGGTTGGAATTCGAAGGAGTTGGATATCACATCTCATGCTATCAGAAGGGTCTCAGGATTGGAATGGGAAGGAGTTGGATATCACATCTCATGCTATAGGGAGGGTCTCAGGTTTGATATTAGAAGCATTGAGATATCACATCTAATGCTATCGGAAGGGTCTCAGGATTGGATTGGGAAGGAGTTGGATATCACATCTCATGCAATCGGAAGGGTCTCAGGTTTGGAATGGGAAGGATTTGGATATCACATCTCTTGCAATAGGAAGGGTCTCAGGTCTGGTATTAGAAACATTGAGATGTCACATCTCATGGTATAGGAAGGGTCTCAGGATTGGAATCGGAAGGAGTTGGATATCACATCTCATGTTATAGGAAGGGTCTCAGGTTTTGTATTAGAAGCACTGAGATATCAAATCTCATGCTATATGAAGAGACGCAGGATTGGAATGGGAAGAAGTTGGATATCACATCTCATGCTATAGGAAGGGTCTCAGGTTTGGAATGGGAAGGATTTGGATATCACATCTCTTGCAATAGGAAGAGTCTCAGGTTTGGTATTAGAAACATTGAGATATCACATCTAATGCTAGCGGAAGGGTCTCAGGATTGGATTGGGAAGTAGTTAGATATCACATCTCATGCAATAGGAGGGTCTCAGGTTTGGAATGGGAAGGATTTGGATATCACATCTCTTGCAATAGGAAGGGTCTCAGGTCTGGTATTAGAAACATTGAGATATCACATCTCATGGTATAGGAAGGGTCTCAGGATTGGAATCGGAAGGAGTTGGATATCACATCTCATGTTATAGGAAGGGTCTCAGGTTTTGTATTAGAAGCACTGAGATATCAAATCTAACGCTACATGAAGAGACGCAGGATTGGAATGGAAAGAAGTTGGATATCACATCTCATGCTATAGGAAGGGTCTCAGGTTTGGAATGGGAAGGATTTGGATATCACATCTCTTGCAATAGGAAGGGTCTCAGGTTTGGTATTAGAAACATTGCGATATCTCATCTTATGGTATAGGAAGGGTCTCAGGATTGGAATCGGAAGGAGTTGGATATAACATCTCATGTTATAGGAAGGGTCTCAGGTTTGGTATTAGAAGCACTGAGATATCAAATCCCATGCTAAATGAAGGGACGCAGGATTGGAATGGGAAGGAGTTGGATATCACATCTCATGCTATAGGAACGGTCCAACTTTGGTATTAGAAGCATTGAGATAGCACATCTCATGGAAGGGGCTCAGGATTGGAATGGGAAGGAGTTGGATATCACATCTCATGTTATAGGAATGATCGCAGGTTTGGTATTAAGAGCATTGAGATATAACATCTCATGCTATAGGAAGGGTCTCAGGATTGCAACGGGAAGGAGTTGGATATCACATCTCATGCTATAGGAACGGTCTCAGGTTTGGTAGAAGCATTGAGATATCACATCTCATGCTATAGGAAGGGCCTCATGATTGGAATGGGAAGGAGTTGGATATCACATCTCATGTTATAGGAAGGGACTCAGGTTTGGTACTAGAAGCACTGAGATATCAGGTCTCATCCTTTAGGAAGGGACTCAAGTGTGGTATTTGAAGGAGTGAGATAATAAATCTCATCCTATCGGAAGGGTCTCAGGATTGGAATGGGAAGGAGTTGAATATCACATCTCATGCTATAGGAAGGATCTCAGGTTTGGTAGAAGCATTGAGATATCACATCTCATGCTATAGGAAGGGTCTCAGGATTGGAATGGGAAGGAGTTGGATATCATCTCATGCTATAGGAAGGGTCTCAGGTTTGGTAGAAGCATTGAGATATCACATCTCATGCTATAGGAAGGGCCTCATGATTGGAATGGGAAGGAGTTGGATATCACTTCCCAGGCTATCAGAAGGGTCTCAGGATTGGAATGGGAAGGAGTTGGATATCACATCTCATCCTATAGAAAGGGTCTCAGGTTTGGTAGAAGCATTGAGATATCACATCTCATGCTATAGGAAGGGCCTCATGATTGGAATGTGAAGGAGTTGGATATCACATCTCAGGCTATTGGAAGGGTCTCAGGATTGGAATGGGAAGGAGTTGGATATCACATCTCATGCTATAGGGAGGGTCTCAGGTTTGGTATTAATAGCATTTTGGATATCACATCTCATGCTATAGGAAGGGTCTCAGGATTGGATGGGAAGCAGTTGGATATCACATTTCATGCTATAAGAAGGGTCGCAGGCTTGGTAGAAGCATTGGGATATCACATCGCATGCTATAGGAAGGGTCTCATGATTGGAATGGGAAGGAGTTGGATATCACATCTCATGCTAAAGGAAAGGTCTCAGGTTTGGAAGGGGAAGGATTTGGATATCACATCTCAAGTTATAGGACGGGTCTGTGGTTTGGTATTAGAAGCATTGAGATATCATATCTCATGCTATCGGAAGGGTCTCAGGATAGGATTGGGAAGGAGTTGGATATCACATCTCATGTTATAGGAAGGGTCTGAGGATTGGAATGGGAAGGACTTGGACATCACATTTCATGTTATAGGAAGGGTCTCAGGTTTGTTATTAGAAGCATTGAGATATCACATCTCATGTTATAGGACAGTCTCAGGTTTGGTATTAGAAGCATTGAGATATAACATCTCATGGTATAGGACGGGTCTCAGGATTGGAATGGGAAGGAGTTAGATATCACATCTCATGCTATTTGAAGGGTCTCAGGTTTGGTAGAAGCATTGGGATATCACATCTCATGCTATAGGAAGGGTCTCAGGATTGGAATGGAAAGGAGTTGGATATCACATCTCATGCTAAAGGAAGGGTCTCAGGTATGGAAGGGGAAGGATTTGCATATCACATCTCAAGTTATAGGACGGGTCTGTGGTTTGGTATTAGAAGCATTGAGATATCATATCTCATGCTATCGGAAGGGTCTCAGGATTGGATTGGGAAGGATTTGGATATCACATCTCGTTATAGGAAGGGTCTCAGGTTGGTTATTAGAAGCATTGAGATATCACATCTCATGTTATAGGACAGTCTCAGGTTTGGTATTAGAAGCATTGAGATATCACATCTCATGGTATAGGACAGGTCTCAGGATTGGAATGGGAAGGAGTTTGATATCACATCTCATGCCATTGGAAGGTCTCAGGTTTGGTGGAAGCATTAAGATATCACATCTCATGCTATCGGAAGGGTCTCAGGATTGGATTGGGAAGGAGTTGGATATCCCATCTCATGCTATAGGAAGGGTCACAGGTTGGAATTGGAAGGAGTTGGATATCACATCTCATGCTATCGGAAGGGTCTCAGGATTGGAATGGGAAGGAGTTGGATATCACATCGCAAGTTATAGGATGGGTCTGTGGTTTGGTATTAGAAGCATTGAGATATCATATCTCATGCTATCGGAAGGGTCTCAGGATTGGATTGGGAAAGGGTTGGATATCACATCTCATGTTATAGGAAGGGTCTCAGGTTTGGAATGGGAAGGACTTGGATATCACATCTCATGTTATAGGAAGGGTCTCAGGTTTGGAAGGGGAAGGATTTGGATATCACATCTCAAGTTATAGGACAGGTCTGTGGTTTGGTATTAGAAGCATTGAGATATCATATCTCTTGTTTTAGGACAGTCTCATGTTTGGTATTAGAAGCATTGAGATATAACATCTCATGTTATAGGACGGGTCTCAGGATTGGAATGGGAAGGAGTTGGATATCACATCTCATGCTATAGGAAGGGTCTCAGGATTGGAATGGGAAGGAGTTTGATATCACATCTCATTCCATGGGAAGGTCTCAGGTTTGCTAGAAGCATTAAGATATCACATCTCATGCTATCGGAAGGGTCTCAGGATTGGATTGGGAAGGAGTTGGATATCCCATCTCATGCTATAGGAAGGGTCACAGGTTGGAATTGGAAGGAGTTGGATATCACATCTCATGTTATAGGAAGGGTATCAGGATTCGGATGGGAAGGTCTTTGATATCACATCTCACGCTATAGGGAGGGTCTCAGGTTTGGTATTAGAAGCATTGAGATATCAAATCTCATGCTATCAGAAGGGTCTCAGGATAGGAATGGGAAGGAGTTGGATATCACACCTCATGCTATAGGAAGGGTCTCATGTTTTGTATTACAAGCATTGAGATATCACATCTCATGCTATAGGAACGGTCTCAGGATTGGAATGGGAAGGAGTTGGATATCACATCTCATGCTAAAGGAAGGGTCTCAGGTTTGGAAGGGGAAGGATTTGGATATCACATCTCAAGTTGTAGGACAGGTCTGTGGTTTGGTATTAGAAGCATTGAGATATCATATCTCTTGTTATAGGACAGTCTCATGTTTGGTATTAGAAGCATTGAGATATAACATCTCATGGTATAGGACGGGTATCAGGATTGGAATGGGAAGGAGTTGGATATCACATCTCATGCTATAGGAAGGGTCTCAGGATTGGAATGGGAAGGAGTTTGATATCAAACCTCATGCCATGGGAAGGTCTCAGGTTTGCTAGAAGCATTAAGATATCACATCTCATGCTATCGGAAGGGTCTCAGGTTTGGTAGAAGCATTGGGATACCACATCTCATGCTATAGGAAGGGTCTCAGGTTTGGAATGGAAAGGAGTTGGATATCACATCTCATGCTATAGGAAGGGTCTCAGGTTTGGTAGAAGCATTGAGATATCACATCTCATGCTATAGGAAGGGCCTCATGATTGGAATGGGAAGGAGTTGGATATCACATCTCATGTTATAGGAAGGGACTCAGGTTTGGTATTAGAAGCACTGAGATATCAGATCTTATCCGTTAGGAAGGGACTCAAGTTTGCTATTTGAAGGAGTGAGATAATAAATCTCTTCCTATCGGAAGGGTCTCAGGATTGGAATGGGAAGGAGTTGAATATCACATCTAATGCTATAGGAAGGATCTCAGGTTTGGTGAAGCATTGAGATATCACATCTCATGCTACAGGAAGGGTCTCAGGATTGGAATGGGAAGGAGTCGGATATCATCTCATGCTATAAGAAGGGTCTCAGGATTGGAATGGGAAGGTGTTGGATATCACATCTCATCCTATAGGAAGGGTCTCAGGTTTGGAATGGGAAGCATTTGGATATCACATCTCTTGCAATAGGAATGATCCAAGGTTTGGCATTAAGAGCATTGAGATATCACATCTCATGCTATAGGAAGGGTCTCAGGATTGGAATGGGAAGGAGTTGGATATCACATCTCATGCTATAGGAAGGGTCTCAGGTTTGGTAGAAGCATTGAGATATCACATCTCATGCTATAGGAAGGGTCTCAGGTTTGGTAGAAGCATTGAGATATCACATCTCATGCTCTAGGAAGGGCCTCAAGATTGGAATGGGAAGGAGTTGGATATCACATCTCAGGCTATCGGAAGGGACTCAGGATTGGAATGGAAGGGAGTTGGATATCACATCTCATGCTATAGGGAGGGTCTCAGGTTTGGTATTAATAGCATTGAGATATCACTTCTCATGCTATAGGAAGGGTCTCAGGATTGGATGGGAATAAGTTGGATATCACATTTCATGCTATAGGAAGGGTCTCAGATTTGGTAGAAGCATTGAGATATCACATCTCATGCTATAGGAAGGGCCTCATGATTGGAATGGGAAGGAGTTGGATATCACATCTCATGCCATCGGAAAGGTCTCAGGTTTGGTAGAAGCATTGGGATATCACATCTCATGCTATATATAGGAAGGGTCTCAGGATTGGAATGGGAAGGAGTTGGATATCACATCTCATGCTAAAGGAAAGGTCTCAGGTTTGGAAGGAGAAGGATTTGGATATCACATCTCAAGTTATAGGACAGGTCTGTGGTTTGGTATTAGAAGCATTGAGATATATATCATGGTATAGTACGGGTCTCAGGATTGGAATGGGAAGGAGTTGGCTATCACATCTCATGCTATAGAAAGGGTCTCAGGATTGGAATGGGAAGGAGTTTGATATCACATCTCATGCCATAGGAAGGTCTCAGGTTTGGTAGAAGCATTAAGATATCACATCTCATGCTATCGGAAGGGTCTCAGGATTGGATTGGGAAGGAGTTCGATATCCCATCTCATACTATAGGAAGGGTCACAGGTTTGATATTAGAAGCATTGAGATATCACATCTAATGCTATCGGAAGGGTCTCAGGATTGGATTGGGAAGGAGTTGGATATCCCATCTCATGATATACGAAGGGTCACAGGTTGGAATTCGAAGGAGTTGGATATCACATCTCATGCTATCAGAAGGGTCTCAGGATTGGAATGGGAAGGAGTTGGATATCACATCTCATGCTATAGGGAGGGTCTCAGGTTTGATATTAGAAGCATTGAGATATCACATCTAATGCTATCGGAAGGGTCTCAGGATTGGATTGGGAAGGAGTTGGATATCACATCTCATGCAATCGGAAGGGTCTCAGGTTTGGAATGGGAAGGATTTGGATATCACATCTCTTGCAATAGGAAGGGTCTCAGGTCTGGTATTAGAAACAATGAGATGTCACATCTCATGGAATAGGAAGGGTCTCAGGATTGGAATCGGAAGGAGTTGGATATCACATCTCATGTTATAGGAAGGGTCTCAGGTTTTGTATTAGAAGCACTGAGATATCAAATCTCATGCTATATGAAGAGACGCAGGATTGGAATGGGAAGAAGTTGGATATCACATCTCATGCTATAGGAAGGGTCTCAGGTTTGGAATGGGAAGGATTTGGATATCACATCTCTTGCAATAGGAAGAGTCTCAGGTTTGGTATTAGAAACATTGAGATATCACATCTAATGCTAGCGGAAGGGTCTCAGGATTGGATTGGGAAGTAGTTAGATATCACATCTCATGCAATAGGAGGGTCTCAGGTTTGGAATGGGAAGGATTTGGATATCACATCTCTTGCAATAGGAAGGGTCTCAGGTCTGGTATTAGAAACATTGAGATGTCACATCTCATGGTATAGGAAGGGTCTCAGGATTGGAATCGGAAGGAGTTGGATATCACATCTCATGTTATAGGAAGGGTCTCAGGTTTTGTATTAGAAGCACTGAGATATCAAATCTAACGCTACATGAAGAGACGCAGGATTGGAATGGAAAGAAGTTGGATATCACATCTCATGCTATAGGAAGGGTCTCAGGTTTGGAATGGGAAGGATTTGGATATCACATCTCTTGCAATAGGAAGGGTCTCAGGTTTGGTATTAGAAACATTGCGATATCTCATCTTATGGTATAGGAAGGGTCTCAGGATTGGAATCGGAAGGAGTTGGATATAACATCTCATGTTATAGGAAGGGTCTCAGGTTTGGTATTAATAGCATTTTGGATATCACATCTCATGCTATAGGAAGGGTCTCAGGATTGGATGGGAAGCAGTTGGATATCACATTTCATGCTATAAGAAGGGTCGCAGGCTTGGTAGAAGCATTGGGATATCACATCGCATGCTATAGGAAGGGTCTCATGATTGGATGGGAAGCAGTTGGATATCACATTTCATGCTATAAGAAGGGTCGCAGGCTTGGTAGAAGCATTGGGATATCAAATCCCATGCTAAATGAAGGGACGCAGGATTGGAATGGGAAGGAGTTGGATATCACATCTCATGCTATAGGAACGGTCCAACTTTGGTATTAGAAGCATTGAGATAGCACATCTCATGGAAGGGGCTCAGGATTGGAATGGGAAGGAGTTGGATATCACATCTCATGTTATAGGAATGATCGCAGGTTTGGTATTAAGAGCATTGAGATATCACATCTCATGCTATAGGAAGGGTCTCAGGATTGCAACGGGAAGGAATTGGATATCACATCTCATGCTATAGGAAGGGTCTCAGGTTTGGTAGAAGCATTGAGATATCACATCTCATGCTATAGGAAGGGCCTCATGATTGGAATGGGAAGGAGTTGGATATCACATCTCATGTTATAGGAAGGGACTCAGGTTTGGTACTAGAAGCACTGAGATATCAGGTCTCATCCTTTAGGAAGGGACTCAAGTGTGGTATTTGAAGGAGTGAGATAATAAATCTCATCCTATCGGAAGGGTCTCAGGATTGGAATGGGAAGGAGTTGAATATCACATCTCATGCTATAGGAAGGATCTCAGGTTTGGTAGAAGCATTGAGATATCACATCTCATGCTATAGGAAGGGTCTCAGGATTGGAATGGGAAGGAGTTGGATATCATCTCATGCTATAGGAAGGGTCTCAGGTTTGGTAGAAGCATTGAGATATCACATCTCATGCTATAGGAAGGGCCTCATGTTTGGAATGGGAAGGAGTTGGATATCACTTCCCAGGCTATCAGAAGGGTCTCAGGATTGGAATGGGAAGGAGTTGGATATCACATCTCATCCTATAGAAAGGGTCTCAGGTTTGGTAGAAGCATTGAGATATCACATCTCATGCTATAGGAAGGGCCTCATGATTGGAATGTGAAGGAGTTGGATATCACATCTCAGGCTATCGGAAGGGTCTCAGGATTGGAATGGGAAGGAGTTGGATATCACATCTCATGCTATAGGGAGGGTCTCAGGTTTGGTATTAATAGCATTTTGGATATCACATCTCATGCTATAGGAAGGGTCTCAGGATTGGATGGGAAGCAGTTGGATATCACATTTCATGCTATAAGAAGGGTCGCAGGCTTGGTAGAAGCATTGGGATATCACATCGCATGCTATAGGAAGGGTCTCATGATTGGAATGGGAAGGAGTTGGATATCACATCTCATGCTAAAGGAAAGGTCTCAGGTTTGGAAGGGGAAGGATTTGGATATCACATCTCAAGTTATAGGACGGGTCTGTGGTTTGGTATTAGAAGCATTGAGATATCATATCTCATGCTATCGGAAGGGTCTCAGGATAGGATTGGGAAGGAGTTGGATATCACATCTCATGTTATAGGAAGGGTCTGAGGATTGGAATGGGAAGGACTTGGACATCACATTTCATGTTATAGGAAGGGTCTCAGGTTTGTTATTAGAAGCATTGAGATATCACATCTCATGTTATAGGACAGTCTCAGGTTTGGTATTAGAAGCATTGAGATATAACATCTCATGGTATAGGACGGGTCTCAGGATTGGAATGGGAAGGAGTTAGATATCACATCTCATGCTATTTGAAGGGTCTCAGGTTTGGTAGAAGCATTGGGATATCACATCTCATGCTATAGGAAGGGTCTCAGGATTGGAATGGAAAGGAGTTGGATATCACATCTCATGCTAAAGGAAGGGTCTCAGGTATGGAAGGGGAAGGATTTGCATATCACATCTCAAGTTATAGGACGGGTCTGTGGTTTGGTATTAGAAGCATTGAGATATCATATCTCATGCTATCGGAAGGGTCTCAGGATTGGATTGGGAAGGATTTGGATATCACATCTCGTTATAGGAAGGGTCTCAGGTTGGTTATTAGAAGCATTGAGATATCACATCTCATGTTATAGGACAGTCTCAGGTTTGGTATTAGAAGCATTGAGATATCACATCTCATGGTATAGGACAGGTCTCAGGATTGGAATGGGAAGGAGTTTGATATCACATCTCATGCCATTGGAAGGTCTCAGGTTTGGTGGAAGCATTAAGATATCACATCCCATGCTATCGGAAGGGTCTCAGGATTGGATTGGGAAGGAGTTGGATATCCCATCTCATGCTATAGGAAGGGTCACAGGTTGGAATTGGAAGGAGTTGGATATCACATCTCATGCTATCGGAAGGGTCTCAGGATTGGAATGGGAAGGAGTTGGATATCACATCGCAAGTTATAGGACGGGTCTGTGGTTTGGTATTAGAAGCATTGAGATATCATATCTCATGCTATCGGAAGGGTCTCAGGATTGGATTGGGAAAGGGTTGGATATCACATCTCATGTTATAGGAAGGGTCTCAGGTTTGGAATGGGAAGGACTTGGATATCACATCTCATGTTATAGGAAGGGTCTCAGGTTTGGAAGGGGAAGGATTTGGATATCACATCTCAAGTTATAGGACAGGTCTGTGGTTTGGTATTAGAAGCATTGAGATATCATATCTCTTGTTTTAGGACAGTCTCATGTTTGGTATTAGAAGCATTGAGATATAACATCTCATGTTATAGGACGGGTCTCAGGATTGGAATGGGAAGGAGTTGGATATCACATCTCATGCTATAGGAAGGGTCTCAGGATTGGAATGGGAAGGAGTTTGATATCACATCTCATTCCATGGGAAGGTCTCAGGTTTGCTAGAAGCATTAAGATATCACATCTCATGCTATCGGAAGGGTCTCAGGATTGGATTGGGAAGGAGTTGGATATCCCATCTCATGCTATAGGAAGGGTCACAGGTTGGAATTGGAAGGAGTTGGATATCACATCTCATGTTATAGGAAGGGTATCAGGATTCGGATGGGAAGGTCTTTGATATCACATCTCACGCTATAGGGAGGGTCTCAGGTTTGGTATTAGAAGCATTGAGATATCAAATCTCATGCTATCAGAAGGGTCTCAGGATAGGAATGGGAAGGAGTTGGATATCACATCTCATGCTATAGGAAGGGTCTCATGTTTTGTATTACAAGCATTGAGATATCACATCTCATGCTATAGGAACGGTCTCAGGATTGGAATGGGAAGGAGTTGGATATCACATCTCATGTTAAAGGAAGGGTCTCAGGTTTGGAAAGGGAATTTATAGGACGGGTCTGTGGTTTGGTATTAGAAGCATTGAGATATCATATCACATGCTATCGGAAGGGTCTCAGGATTGGTATTAGAAGCATTGAGATATCATATCTCATGGTATAGGACTGGTCTCAGGATTGGAATGGGAAGGATTTGGATATCACATCTCATGTTATAGGAAGGGTCTCAGGTTTGTTATTAGAAGCATTGAGATATCACATCTAATGTTATAGGACAGTCTCAGGTTTGGTATTAGAAGCATTGAGATATCATATCTCATGGTATAGGACGGGTCTCAGGATTGGAATGGGAAGGAGTTGGATATCACATCTCATGCTATAGAAGGGTCTCAGGATTGGAATGGGAAGGATTTGGATATCACATCTCATGTTATAGGAAGGGTCTCAGGTTTGTTATTAGAAGCATTGAGATATCACATCTCATGTTATAGGACAGTCTCAGGTTTGGTATTAGAAGCATTGAGATATCATATCTCATGGTATAGGACGGGTCTCAGGATTGGAATGGGAAGGAGTTGGATATCACATCTCATGCTATAGGAAAGGTCTCAGGATTGGAATGGGAAGGAGTTTGATATCACATCTCATGCCATAGGAAGGTCTCAGGTATGGTAGAAGCATTAAGATATCACATCTCATGCTATCGGAAGGGTCTCAGGATTGGATTAGGAAGGAGTTGGATATCCCATCTCATGCTATAGGAAGGGTCACAGGTTGGAATTGGAAGGAGTTGGATATCACATCTCATGCTATCGGAAGGGTCTCAGGATTGGAATGGGAAGGAGTTGGATTTCACATCTCATGCTATAGGGAGGGTCTCAGGTTTGATATTAGAAGCATTGAGATATATCTCATGCTAACGGAAGGGTCTCAGGATTGGATTGGGAAGGAGTTGGATATCACATCTCATGTTATAGGAAGGGTCTCAGGATTGGATGGGAAGAGTTGGATATCACATCTCATGATAAAGGAAGGGTCTCAGGTTTGGAAGGGGAAGGACTTGGATATCACATCTCATGTTATAGGAAGGGTCTCAGGTTTGTTATTTGAAGCATTGAGATATCACATCTCATGTTATAGGACGGGTCTGTGGATTGGTATTAGAAGCATTGAGATATCATATCTCATGCTATCGGAAGGGTCTCAGGATTGGATTGGGAAGGAGTTGGATATCACATCTCATGTTATAGGAAGGGTCTCAAGATTGGAATGGGAAGGACTTGGATATCACATCTCATGTTATAGGAAGGGTCTCAGGTTTGTTATTTGAAGCATTGAGATATCACATCTCATGTTATAGGACAGTCTCAGGTTTGGTATTAGAAGCATTGAGATATAACATCTCATAGTATAGGACGGGTCTCAGGATTGGAATGGGAAGGAGTTGGATATCACATCTCATGCTATAGGAAGGGTATCAGGATTGGAATGGGAAGGAGTTTGATATCACATCTCATGCCATGGGAAGTTCTCAGGTTTGCTAGAAGCATTAAGATATCACATCTCATGCTATTGGAAGGGTCTCAGGATTGGATTGGGAAGGAGTTGGATATCGCATCTCATGCTATAGGAAGGGTCACAGGTTGGAATTGGAAGGAGTTGGATATCACATCTCATGTTATAGGAAGGGTATCAGGATTGGAATGGGAAGGACTTTGATATCACATCTCACGCTATAGGGAGGGTCTCAGGTTTGGTATTAGAAGCATTGAGATATCACATCTCATGCTATCGGAAGGGTCTCAGGATTGGATTGGGCAGGAGTTGGATATCACATCTCATGTTATAGGAAGGGTCTCAGGATTGGATGGGAAGAGTTGGATATCACATCTCATGCTATAGGAAGGGTCTCAGGATTGGAATGGGAAGGAGTTGGATATCACATCTCATGCTAAAGTAAGGGTCTCGGGTTTGGAAGGGGATATCTCAATGCTTCTAATACCAAACCACAGACCCGTCCTATAACTTGAGATGTGATATCCAACTCCTTCCCATTCCAATCCTGAGACCCGTCTATACTATGAGATGTTATATCTCAATGCTTCTAATACCAAACCTGAGACTGTCCTGTAACATGAGATGTGATATCTCAATGCTTCTAATAACAAACCTGAGACCCTTCCTATAACATGAGATGTGATATCCAAGTCCTTCCCATTCCAATCTTGAGACCCTTCCTATAACATGAGATGTGATATCCAACTCCTTCCCAATCCAATCCTGAGACCCTTCCGATAGCATGAGATATGATATCTCAATGCCTCTAATACCAAACCTGAGATTCTTCCTATAACATGAGATGTGATATCCAAATCCTTCCCCTTCCAAACCTGAGACCCTCCCTTTAGCATGAGATGTGATATCCAAATCCTTCCCCTTCCAAACCTGAGATCCTTCCTCTAACATGAAATGTGATATCCAACTCCTTCCCTTTCCAAACCTGAGAGCCTTCCTATAGCATGAGATGTGATATCCAAGTCCTTCCCATTCCAATCCGGATACCCTTCTTATAACATGAGATGTGATATCCAACTCCTTCCCATTCCAACCTGAGACCCTTCCTATAGCATGAGATGGGATATCCAACTCCATCCAAATCCAATCCTGAGACCCTTCCGATAGCATGAGACGTGATATCTCAATGCTTCTACCAAACCTGAGACCCTTCCTATAGCATGAGATGTGATATCCAACTCCTTCCCATTCCAAACCTGAGACCCTTCCTATAGCATGAGATATGATATCTCAATGCTTCTAATACCAGACCTGAGACCCTTCCTGTAGCATGAGATGTAATATCTCAATGCTTCTAATACCAAACCTGAGAACCTTCCTATAGCATGAGATGTGATATCCAACTCCTTCCCTTTCCAAACCTGAGACCCTTCCGATAGCAGAGATGTGATATCTCAATGCTTATACCAAACCTGAGACCCTTCCTATGGCATGAGATGTCATATACTACTCCTTCTCATTCCAATCCTGAGACTCTTCCTATAGCATGAGATGTGATATCTCAATGCTTCTACCAAACCCGAGACCCTTCCTATAGCATGAGATGTGATATCTCAAGGCTTCTAATACCAAACCTGATATCTTTCCTATAACATGAGATGTGATATCCAACTCCTTCCCATTCCAATCCTGAGACCCTTCCTATATCATGAGATGTGATATCTCAATGCTTCTAATACCAAACCTGATATCCTCCCTATAACATGAGATGTTATATCCAACTCCTTCCCATTCCAATCCTGAGATCCTTCCTATACCATGAGATGTGATATCTCAATGTTTCTCATACTAAACCTGAGGCCCTTCCTATAGCAAAGGATGTGATATCCAAATCCTTCCCATTCCAAACCTGAGACCCTTCCTATAGCATGAGATGTGATATCCAACTCCTTCCCAATCCAATCCTGAGACCCTTCCTATAGCATGAGATGTAATATCACAATGCTTGTAATACCAAACCTGAGACCCTTCATATAGCATAAGATGTGATATCCAACTCCTTCCCATTCCAATCCTTAGACCCTTCCTATAGCATGAGATGTGAGATCTCAATGCTTCTAATACCAAACCTGAGACCCTTCTTAAAGCATGAGATGGGATATCCAACTCCTTCCTATTCCAATCCTGAGACCCTTACAATAGCAGAGATGTGATATCTCAATGCTTATACCAAACCTGAGACCCTTCCAATGGCATGAGATGTGATATCCAACTCCTTCCCATTCCAATCCTGAGACCCTTCTTATAGTATGAGATGTGTTATCTCAATGTTTCTAATACCAAACCTGAGATCCTTCCTATAACATGAGATGTGATATCCAACTCCTTCCCATTCCAAACCTGAGAACCTTCCTTTAGCATGAGATGTGATATCAAACTCCTTCCCATGCCAATCCTGAGACCCTTACTTTAGCATGAGATGTGATATCTCAATGCTTCTAATACCAAACCTGAGATCCTTCCTATAGGCTGAGATGTCATATCCAACTTCTTCCCATTCCAATCCTGAGACCGTCCTATAGCATGAGATGTGATATCTCAATGCTTCTACCAAACCTGAGACCGTTCCTATGGCATGAGATGTGATATCAAACTCCTTCCCATTCCAATCCTGAGACCCTTCCTATAGCTTGAGATGTGATATCCAACTCCTTCCCATTCCAATCCTGAGACCCTTCCTATAGCATGAGATGTGATATCTCAATGCTTCTAATACCAAACCTGAGATCCTTCCTATAACATGAGATGTGATATCCAACTCCTTCCCATTTCAATCCTGACACCCTTCCTATACCATGAGATGTGATATCTCAATGTTTCTAATACCAAACCTGAGACCCGTCCTATAACATGAGATGTGAGATCCAAATCCTTCCCCTTCCAAACCTGAGACCCTTCCTTTAGCATGAGATGTGATATCCAACTCCTTCCCATTCCAATCCTGAGACCTTTCCGATAGCAGAGATGTGATATCTCAATGCTTCTAATACCAAACCTGAGGCCCTTCCTATAGCAAGAGATGTGATATCCAAATCCTTCCCATTCCAAAACTGCGACCCTTCCTATAGCATGAGATGTGATATCCGACTCCTTCCCATTCCAATCCTGAGACCCTTCCTGTAGCATGAGATATGATATCTCAATGCTTGTAATACCAAACCTGAGACCCTTCCTATAGCATGACATGTGATATCCAACTCTTTCCCATTCCAATCCTGAGACCCTTCCTATAGCATGAGATGTGATATCTCAATGCTTCTAATACCAAACCTGAGACCCTTCCTATAGCATGAGATGGGATATCCAACTCCTTCCCAATCCAATCCTGAGACCCTCCCGATAGCATGAGATGTGATATCTCAATGCTTCTAACACCAAACCTGAGATCCTTCCTATAACATGAGATGTGATGTCCAAATCCTTCCCCTTCCAAACCTGAGACCCTCCCTTTAGCATGAGATGTGATATCCAACTCCTTCCCAATCCAATCCTGAGACCCTTCTGATAGCATGAGATGTGATATCTCAATGCCTCTATTACCAAACCTGAGATCCTTCCTCTAACATGAAATGTGATATCCAACTCCTTCCCTTTCCAAGCCTGAGAGCCTTCCTATAGCATGAGATGCGATATCCTAGTCCTTCCCATTCCAATCCTTAGACCCTTCCTACACCATGCGATGTGATATCTCAATGCTTCTAATACCAAACCTGAGACCCGTCCTATAATATGAGATGGGATATCCAACTCCTTCCCATTCCAATCCTGAGACACTTCCGATAGCAGATATGTGATATCTCAATGCTTATACCAAACCTGAGACCCTTCCTATAACATGAGATGTGATATCCAACTCCTTCCCGTTCCAAACCTGAGACCATTCCTATAGCATGAGATGTGATATCCAACTCCTTCCCATTCCAATCCTGAGACCCTTCCGATAGCATGAGATGTCATATCTCAATGCTTCTAATACCAAACCTGAGATTCTTCCTATAACATGAGATGTGATATCCAAATCCTTCCCCTTCCAAACCTGAGACCCTCCCTTTAGCATGAGATGTGATATCCAAATCCTTCCCCTTCCAAACCTGAGATCCTTCCTCTAACATGAAATGTGATATCCAACTCCTTCCCTTTCCAAACCTGAGAGCCTTCCTATAGCATGAGATGTGATATCCAAGTCCTTCCCATTCCAATCCTGATACCCTTCTTATAACATGAGATGTGATATCCAACTCCTTCCCATTCCAACCTGAGACCCTTCCTATAGCATGAGATGGGATATCCAACTCCATCCAAATCCAATCATGAGACCCTTCCGATAGCATGAGATGTGATATCTCAATGCTTCTACCAAACCTGAGACCCATACTATGGCATGAGATGTGATATCAAACTCCTTCCCATTCCAATCCTGAGACCCTTCCTATAGCTTGAGATGTGATATCCAACTCCTTCCCATTCCAATTCTGAGACCCTTCCAATACCATGAGACTTGATATCTCAATGCTTCTAATACCAAACCTGAGACCCTTCCTATAGCATGAGATGGGATATCCAACTCCTTCCCAATCCAATCCTGAGACCCTTCTGATAGCATGAGATGTGATATCTCAATGCTTCTACCAAACCTGAGACCCTTCCTATGGCATGAGATGTGAAATCAAACTCCTTCCCATTCCAATCCTGAGACCCTTCCTATAGCACGAGTTGTGATATCTCAATGCTTCTAATACCAAACGTGAGACCCTTCCTATAGCATGAAATGGGATATCCAACTCCTTCCCAATCCAATCCTGAGACCCTTCTGATAGCATGAGATGTGATATCTCAATGCTTCTACCAAACCTGAGACCCTTCCTATGGCATGAGATGTGAAATCAAACTCCTTCCATTCCAATCCTGAGACCCTTCCTATAACTTGAGATGTGATATCCAACTCCTTCCCATTCCAATCCTGAGACCCTTCCTATACCATGAGATGTGATATATCAATGCTTGTAATACCAAACCTGAGACGCGTCCTATAACATGAGATGTGATATCCAAATCCTTCCCCTTCCAACCCTGAGATCCTTCCTTTAGCATGAGATGTGATTTCCAACTCCTTCCCATTCCAATCCTGAGATCCTTCCTATAGCATGAGATGTGATATCTCAATGCTTCTAATACCAAACCTGAGACCGTTCCTATAACATGAGATGGGATATCCAACTCCTTCCCATTCCAATCCCGAGACCCTTCTGATAGCAGAGATGTGCTATCTCAATGCTTATACCAAACCTGAGACCCTTCCTATGGCATGAGATGTCATATACTACTCCTTTCCATTCCAATCCTGAGACCCTTCCTATAGCATGAGATGTGATATCTCAATGCTTCTACCAAACCTGAGACCCTTCCTATAGCATGAGATGTGATGTCCAACTCCTTCCCATTCCAATCCCGAGACCGTTCCTATAGCATGAGATGTGATATCTCAATGCTTCTAATACCAAACCTGATATCCTTCCTATAACATGAGATGTAATATCCAACTCCTTCCCATTCCAATACTGAGATCCTTCCTATACCATGAGATGTAATATCACAATGCTGCTTGTAATACCAAACCTGAGCCCCTTCCAATAGCATGAGATGTGATATCCAACTCCTTCCCAATCCAATCCTGAGACCCTTCCTATAGCATGTGATGTAATATCACAATGCTTGTAATACCAAACCTCAGACACTTCCTATAGCATGAGATGTGATATCCAACTCCTTCCCATTCCAATCCTGAGACCCTTCCTATAGCATGAGATGTGATATCTCAATGCTCTAATAACAAAACCGAGACCCTTCTTAAAGCATGTGATGTGATATCCAACTCCTTCCCGTTCCAAACCCGAGACCCTTCCTATAGCATATGTGATATCCAACTCCTTCCCATTCCAAACCTGAGACCCTTCCTATAGCAAGAATGTAATATCCAACTCCTTCCCATTCCAATCCTGAGACCATTCCTATAGCATGAGATGTGATATCTCAATGCTTCTAATAGCAAACCTAAGATCCTTCCTATGACATGAGATGTGATATCCAATTCCTTCCCATTCCAAACCTGAGACCCTTCCTACAGCATGCAATGTGATATCTCAATGCTTCTAATACCACACCTGAGACCCGTCCTATAACATGAGATGGGATATCCAACTCCTTCCCATTCCAATCCTGAGACCCTTCCGATAGCAGAGATGTGATATCTCAATGCTTATACCAAACCTGAGACCCTTCCTATGGCATGAGATGTCATATACAAATACTTCCCATTCCAATCCGGAGACCCTTCCTATAGCATGAGATGTGATATCTCAATGCTTCTACCAAACCTGAGACCCTTCCTATAGCATGAGATGTGATATCCAACTCCTTCCCATTCCAAACCTGAGACCCTTCCTGTAGCATGAGATGTGATATCTCAATGCTTCTAATACCAAACCTGAGAACCTTCCTATAGCATGAGATGTGATATCCAACTCCTTCCCTTTCCAAACCTGAGACCCTTCCGATAGCAGAGATGTGATATCTCAATGCTTATACCAAACCTGAGACCCTTCCTATGGCATGAGATGTCATATACTACTCCTTCCCATTCCAATCCTGAGACCCTTCCTATAGCATGAGATGTGATATCTCAATGCTTCTACCAAACCCGAGACCCTTCCTATAGCATGAGATGTGATATCCAACTCCTTCCCATTCCAATCCTGAGACCCTTCCTATAGCATGAGATGTGATATCTCAATGCATCTAATAACAAAACTGAGACCCTTCTTAAAGCATGTGATGTGATATCCAACTCCTTCCCGTTCCAAACCCGAGACCCTTCCTATAGTATATGTGATATCCAACTCCTTCCCATTCCAAACCTGAGACCCTTCCTATAGCAAGAATGTAATATCCAACTCCTTCCCATTCCAATCCTGAGACCATTCCTATAGCATGAGATGTGATATCTCAATGTTTCTAATAGCAAACCTGAGATCCTTCCTATGACATGAGATGTGATATCCAATTCCTTCCCATTCCAAACCTGAGACCCTTCCTACAGCATGCAATGTGATATCTCAATGCTTCTAATACCACACTTGAGACCCGTCCTATAATATGAGATGGGATATCCAACTCCTTCCCATTCCAATCCTGAGACCCTTCCGATAGCAGAGATGTGATATCTCAATGCTTATACCAAACCTGAGACCCTTCCTATGGCATGAGATGTCATATACAAATACTTCCCATTCCAATCCGGAGACCCTTCCTATAGCATGAGATGTGATATCTCAATGCTTCTACCAAACCTGAGACCCTTCCTATAGCATGAGATGTGATATCCAACTCCTTCCCATTCCAAACCTGAGACCCTTCCTATAGCATGAGATGTGATATCTCAATGCTTCTAATACCAGACCTGAGACCCTTCCTGTAGCATGAGATGCAATATCTCAATGCTTCTAATACCAAACCTGAGAACCTTCCTATAGCATGAGATGTGATATCCAACTCCTTCCCTTTCCAAACCTGAGACCCTTCCGATAGCAGAGATGTGATATCTCAATGCTTATACCAAACCTGAGACCCTTCCTATGGCATGAGATGCCATATACTACTCCTTCTCATTCCAATCCTGAGACTCTTCCTATAGCATGAGATGTGATATCTCAATGCTTCTACCAAACCCGAGACCCTTCCTATAGCATGAGATGTGATATCTCAAGGCTTCTAATACCAAACCTGATATCTTTCCTATAACATGAGATGTGATATCCAACTCCTTCCCATTCCAATCCTGAGACCCTTCCTATATCATGAGATGTGATATCTCAATGCTTCTAATACCAAACCTGATATCCTTCCTATAACATGAGATGTTATATCCAACTCCTTCCCATTCCAATCCTGAGATCCTTCCTATACCATGAGATGTGATATCTCAATGTTTCTCATACTAAACCTGAGGCCCTTCCTATAGCAAAGGATGTGATATCCAAATCCTTCCCTTCACAAACCTTAGACCCTTCCTATAGCATGAGATGTGATATCCAACTCCTTCCCAATCCAATCCTGAGACCCTTCCTATAGCATGAGATGTAATATCACAATGCTTGTAATACCAAACCTGAGACCCTTCATATAGCATAAGATGTGATATCCAACTCCTTCCCATTCCAATCCTTAGACCCTTCCTATAGCATGAGATGTGAGATCTCAATGCTTCTAATACCAAACCTGAGACCCTTCTTAAAGCATGAGATGGGATATCCAACTCCTTCCTATTCCAATCCTGAGACCCTTACAATAGCAGAGATGTGATATCTCAATGCTTATACCAAACCTGAGACCCTTCCAATGGCATGAGATGTGATATCCAACTCCTTCCCATTCCAATCCTGAGACCCTTCTTATAGTATGAGATGTGTTATCTCAATGTTTCAAATACCAAACCTGAGATCCTTCCTATAACATGAGATGTGATATCCAACTCCTTCCCATTC
The DNA here is from genome assembly GCF_040938575.1 of Ambystoma mexicanum. Lineage (NCBI taxonomy): Eukaryota > Metazoa > Chordata > Amphibia > Caudata > Ambystomatidae > Ambystoma > Ambystoma mexicanum. The sequence continues at coordinate 317,123,915 of NC_090936.1, forward strand.
CAAACCTGAGAACCTTCCTTTAGCATGAGATGTGATATCAAACTCCTTCCCATGCCAATCCTGAGACCCTTACTTTAGCATGAGATGTGATATCTCAATGCTTCTAATACCAAACCTGAGATCCTTCCTATAGGCTGAGATGTGATATCCAACTCCTTCCCATTCCAATCCTGAGACCCTTCCTGTAGCATGAGATGTCATATCCAACTTCTTCCCATTCCAATCCTGAGACCGTCCTATAGCATGAGATGTGATATCTCAATGCTTCTACCAAACCTGAGACCGTTCCTATGGCATGAGATGTGATATCAAACTCCTTCCCATTCCAATCCTGAGACCCTTCCTATAGCTTGAGATGTGATATCCAACTCCGTCCCATTCCAATCCTGAGACCCTTCTTAAAGCATGTGATGTGATATCCAACTCCTTCCCGTTCCAAACCCGAGACCCTTCCTATAGCATATGTGATATCCAACTCCTTCCCATTCCAAACCTGAGACCCTTCCTATAGCAAGAATGTAATATCCAACTCCTTCCCATTCCAATCCTGAGACCATTCCTATAGCATGAGATGTGATATCTCAATGCTTCTAATAGCAAACCTAAGATCCTTCCTATGACATGAGATGTGATATCCAATTACTTCCCATTCCAAACCTGAGACCCTTCCTACAGCATGCAATGTGATATCTCAATGCTTCTAATACCACACCTGAGACCCGTCCTATAACATGAGATGGGATATCCAACTCCTTCCCATTCCAATCCTAAGACCCTTCCGATAGCAGAGATGTGATATCTCAATGCTTATACCAAACCTGAGACCCTTCCTATGGCATGAGATGTCATATACTACTCCTTCCCATTCCAATCCTGAGACCCTTCCTATAGCATGAGATGTGATATCTCAATGCTTCTACCAAACCCGAGACCCTTCCTATAGCATGAGATGTGATATCCAACTCCTTCCCATTCCAATCCTGAGACCCTTCCTATAGCATGAGATGTGATATCTCAATGCATCTAATAACAAAACTGAGACCCTTCTTAAAGCATGTGATGTGATATCCAACTCCTTCCCGTTCCAAACCCGAGACCCTTCCTATAGTATATGTGATATCCAACTCCTTCCCATTCCAAACCTGAGACCCTTCCTATAGCAAGAATGTAATATCCAACTCCTTCCCATTCCAATCCTGAGACCATTCCTATAGCATGAGATGTGATATCTCAATGTTTCTAATAGCAAACCTGAGATCCTTCCTATGACATGAGATGTGATATCCAATTCCTTCCCATTCCAAACCTGAGACCCTTCCTACAGCATGCAATGTGATATCTCAATGCTTCTAATACCACACTTGAGACCCGTCCTATAATATGAGATGGGATATCCAACTCCTTCCCATTCCAATCCTGAGACCCTTCCGATAGCAGAGATGTGATATCTCAATGCTTATACCAAACCTGAGACCCTTCCTATGGCATGAGATGTCATATACAAATACTTCCCATTCCAATCCGGAGACCCTTCCTATAGCATGAGATGTGATATCTCAATGCTTCTACCAAACCTGAGACCCTTCCTATAGCATGAGATGTGATATCCAACTCCTTCCCATTCCAAACCTGAGACCCTTCCTATAGCATGAGATGTGATATCTCAATGCTTCTAATACCAGACCTGAGACCCTTCCTGTACCATGAGATGTAATATCTCAATCCTTCTAATACCAAACCTGAGAACCTTCCTATAGCATGAGATGTGATATCCAACTCCTTCCCTTTCCAAACCTGAGACCCTTCCGATAGCAGAGATGTGATATCTCAATGCTTATACCAAACCTGAGACCCTTCCTATGGCATGAGATGTCATATACTACTCCTTCTCATTCCAATCCTGAGACTCTTCCTATAGCATGAGATGTGATATCTCAATGCTTCTACCAAACCCGAGACCCTTCCTATAGCATGAGATGTGATATCTCAAGGCTTCTAATACCAAACCTGATATCTTTCCTATAACATGAGATGTGATATCCAACTCCTTCCCATTCCAATCCTGAGACCCTTCCTATATCATGAGATGTGATATCTCAATGCTTCTAATACCAAACCTGATATCCTTCCTATAACATGAGATGTTATATCCAACTCCTTCCCATTCCAATCCTGAGATCCTTCCTATACCATGAGATGTGATATCTCAATGTTTCTCATACTAAACCTGAGGCCCTTCCTATAGCAAAGGATGTGATATCCAAATCCTTCCCTTCACAAACCTTAGACCCTTCCTATAGCATGAGATGTGATATCCAACTCCTTCCCAATCCAATCCTGAGACCCTTCCTATAGCATGAGATGTAATATCACAATGCTTGTAATACCAAACCTGAGACCCTTCATATAGCATAAGATGTGATATCCAACTCCTTCCCATTCCAATCCTTAGACCCTTCCTATAGCATGAGATGTGAGATCTCAATGCTTCTAATACCAAACCTGAGACCCTTCTTAAAGCATGAGATGGGATATCCAACTCCTTCCTATTCCAATCCTGAGACCCTTACAATAGCAGAGATGTGATATCTCAATGCTTATACCAAACCTGAGACCCTTCCAATGGCATGAGATGTGATATCCAACTCCTTCCCATTCCAATCCTGAGACCCTTCTTATAGTATGAGATGTGTTATCTCAATGTTTCTAATACCAAACCTGAGATCCTTCCTATAACATGAGATGTGATATCCAACTCCTTCCCATTCCAAACCTGAGAACCTTCCTTTAGCATGAGATGTGATATCAAACTCCTTCCCATGCCAATCCTGAGACCCTTACTTTAGCATGAGATGTGATATCTCAATGCTTCTAATACCAAACCTGAGATCCTTCCTATAGGCTGAGATGTGATATCCAACTCCTTCCCATTCCAATCCTGAGACCCTTCCTGTAGCATGAGATGTCATATCCAACTTCTTCCCATTCCAATCCTGAGACCGTCCTATAGCATGAGATGTGATATCTCAATGCTTCTACCAAACCTGAGACCGTTCCTATGGCATGAGATGTGATATCAAACTCCTTCCCATTCCAATCCTGAGACCCTTCCTATAGCTTGAGATGTGATATCCAACTCCGTCCCATTCCAATCCTGAGACCCTTCCTATAGCATGAGATGTGATATCTCAATGCTTCTAATACCAAACCTGAGATCCTTCCTATAACATGAGATGTGATATCCAACTCCTTCCCATTTCAATCCTGAGACCCTTCCTATACCATGAGATGTGATATCTCAATGTTTCTAATACCAAACCTGAGACCCGTCCTATAACATGAGATGTGAGATCGAAATCCTTCCCCTTCCAAACCTGAGACCCTTCCTTTAGCATGAGATGTGATATCCAACTCCTTCCCATTCCAATCCTGAGACCCTTCCGATAGCAGAGATGTGATATCTCAATGCTTCTAATACCAAACCTGAGGCCCTTCCTATAGCAAGAGATGTGATATCCAAATCCTTCCCATTCCAAAACTGCGACCCTTCCTATAGCATGAGATGTGATATCCGACTCCTTCCCATTCCAATCCTGAGACCCTTCCTGTAGCATGAGATATGATATCTCAATGCTTGTAATACCAAACCTGAGACCCTTCCTATAGCATGACATGTGATATCCAACTCTTTCCCATTCCAATCCTGAGACCCTTCCTATAGCATGAGATGTGATATCTCAATGCTTCTAATACCAAACCTGAGACCCTTCCTATAGCATGAGATGGGATATCCAACTCCTTCCCAATCCAATCCTGAGACCCTCCCGATAGCATGAGATGTGATATCTCAATGCTTCGAACACCAAACCTGAGATCCTTCCTATAACATGAGATGTGATATCCAAATCCTTCCCCTTCCAAACCTGAGACCCTCCCTTTAGCATGAGATGTGATATCCAACTCCTTCCCAATCCAATCCTGAGACCCTTCTGATAGCATGAGATGTGATATCTCAATGCCTCTATTACCAAACCTGAGATCCTTCCTCTAACATGAAATGTGATATCCAACTCCTTCCCTTTCCAAGCCTGAGAGCCTTCCTATAGCATGAGATGCGATATCCTAGTCCTTCCCATTCCAATCCTTAGACCCTTCCTACACCATGCGATGTGATATCTCAATGCTTCTAATACCAAACCTGAGACCCGTCCTATAATATGAGATGGGATATCCAACTCCTTCCCATTCCAATCCTGAGACACTTCCGATAGCAGAGATGTGATATCTCAATGCTTATACCAAACCTGAGACCCTTCCTATAACATGAGATGTGATATCCAACTCCTTCCCGTTCCAAACCTGAGACCCTTCCTATAGCATGACATGTGATATCCAACTCCTTCCCATTCCAATCCTGAGACCCTTCCGATAGCATGAGATGTCATATCTCAATGCTTCTAATACCAAACCTGAGATTCTTCCTATAACATGAGATGTGATATCCAAATCCTTCCCCTTCCAAACCTGAGACCCTCCCTTTAGCATGAGATGTGATATCCAAATCCTTCCCCTTCCAAACCTGAGATCCTTCCTCTAACATGAAATGTGATATCCAACTCCTTCCCTTTCCAAACCTGAGAGCCTTCCTATAGCATGAGATGTGATATCCAAGTCCTTCCCATTCCAATCCTGATACCCTTCTTATAACATGAGATGTGATATCCAACTCCTTCCCATTCCAACCTGAGACCCTTCCTATAGCATGAGATGGGATATCCAACTCCATCCAAATCCAATCCTGAGACCCTTCCGATAGCATGAGATGTGATATCTCAATGCTTCTACCAAACCTGAGACCCATACTATGGCATGAGATGTGATATCAAACTCCTTCCCATTCCAATCCTGAGACCCTTCCTATAGCTTGAGATGTGATATCCAACTCCTTCCCATTCCAATTCTGAGACCCTTCCAATACCATGAGACTTGATATCTCAATGCTTCTAATACCAAACCTGAGACCCTTCCTATAGCATGAGATGGGATATCCAACTCCTTCCCAATCCAATCCTGAGACCCTTCTGATAGCATGAGATGTGATATCTCAATGCTTCTACCAAACCTGAGACCCTTCCTATGGCATGAGATGTGAAATCAAACTCCTTCCCATTCCAATCCTGAGACCCTTCCTATAGCACGAGTTGTGATATCTCAATGCTTCTAATACCAAACGTGAGACCCTTCCTATAGCATGAGATGGGATATCCAACTCCTTCCCAATCCAATCCTGAGACCCTTCTGATAGCATGAGATGTGATATCTCAATGCTTCTACCAAACCTGAGACCCTTCCTATGGCATGAGATGTGAAATCAAACTCCTTCCATTCGAATCCTGAGACCCTTCCTATAACTTGAGATGTGATATCAAACTCCTTCCCATTCCAATCCTGAGACCCTTCCTATACCATGAGATGTGATATATCAATGCTTGTAATACCAAACCTGAGACGCGTCCTATAACATGAGATGTGATATCCAAATCCTTCCCCTTCCAACCCTGAGATCCTTCCTTTAGCATGAGATGTGATTTCCAACTCCTTCCCATTCCAATCCTGAGACCCTTCCGATAGCATGAGATGTGATATCTCAATGCTTCTAATATCAAACCTGAGACCCTCCCTATAGCATGAGATGTGATATCCAAGTCCTTCCCATTCCAATCCTGAGATCCTTCCTATAGCATGAGATGTGATATCTCAATGCTTCTAATACCAAACCTGAGACCGTTCCTATAACATGAGATGGGATATCCAACTCCTTCCCATTCCAATCCCGAGACCCTTCCGATAGCAGAGATGTGATATCTCAATGCTTATACCAAACCTGAGACCCTTCCTATGGCATGAGATGTCATATACTACTCCTTTCCATTCCAATCCTGAGACCCTTCCTATAGCATGAGATGTGATATCTCAATGCTTCTACCAAACCTGAGACCCTTCCTATAGCATGAGATGTGATGTCCAAATCCTTCCCATTCCAATCCCGAGACCGTTCCTATAGCATGAGATGTTATATCTCAATGCTTCTAATACCAAACCTGATATCCTTCCTATAACATGAGATGTAATATCCAACTCCTTCCCATTCCAATACTGAGATCCTTCCTATACCATGAGATGTAATATCACAATGCTTGTAATACCAAACCTGAGCCCCTTCCAATAGCATGAGATGTGATATCCAACTCCTTCCCAATCCAATCCTGAGACCCTTCCTATAGCATGTGATGTAATATCACAATGCTTGTAATACCAAACCTCAGACACTTCCTATAGCATGAGATGTGATATCCAACTCCTTCCCATTCCAATCCTGAGACCCTTCCTATAGCATGAGATGTGATATCTCAATGCATCTAATAACAAAACCGAGACCCTTCTTAAAGCATGTGATGTGATATCCAACTCCTTCCCGTTCCAAACCCGAGACCCTTCCTATAGCATATGTGATATCCAACTCCTTCCCATTCCAAACCTGAGACCCTTCCTATAGCAAGAATGTAATATCCAACTCCTTCCCATTCCAATCCTGAGACCATTCCTATAGCATGAGATGTGATATCTCAATGCTTCTAATAGCAAACCTGAGATCCTTCCTATGACATGAGATGTGATATCCAATTCCTTCCCATTCCAAACCTGAGACCCTTCCTACAGCATGCAATGTGATATCTCAATGCTTCTAATACCACACCTGAGACCCGTCCTATAACATGAGTTGGGATATCCAACTCCTTCCCATTCCAATCCTGAGACCCTTCCGATAGCAGAGATGTGATATCTCAATGCTTATACCAAACCTGAGACCCTTCCTATGGCATGAGATGTCATATACAAATACTTCCCATTCCAATCCGGAGACCCTTCCTATAGCATGAGATGTGATATCTCAATGCTTCTACCAAACCTGAGACCCTTCCTATAGCATGAGATGTGATATCCAACTCCTTCCCATTCCAAACCTGAGACCCTTCCTATAGCATGAGATGTGATATCTCAATGCTTCTAATACCAGACCTGAGACCCTTCCTGTAGCATGAGATGTGATATCTCAATGCTTCTAATACCAAACCTGAGAACCTTCCTATAGCATGAGATGTGATATCCAACTCCTTCCCTTTCCAAACCTGAGACCCTTCCGATAGCAGAGATGTGATATCTCAATGCTTCTACCAAACCCGAGACCCTTCCTATAGCATGAGATGTGATATCTCAATGCTTCTAATACCAAACCTGATATCTTTCCTATAACATGAGATGTGATATCCAACTCCTTCCCATTCCAATCCTGAGACCCTTCCTATATCATGAGATGTGATATCTCAATGCTTCTAATACCAAACCTGATATCCTTCCTATAACATGAGATGTTATATCCAACTCCTTCCCATTCCAATCCTGAGATCCTTCCTATACCATGAGATGTGATATCTCAATGTTTCTCATACTAAACCTGAGGCCCTTCCTATAGCAAGAGATGTGATATCAAAATCCTTCCCATTCCAAACCTGAGACCCTTCCTATAGCATGAGATGTGATATCCAACTCCTTCCCAATCCAATCCTTAGACCCTTTCTATAGCATGAGATGTGAGATCTCAATGTTTCTAATACCAAACCTGAGACCCTTCTTAAAGCATGAGATGGGATATCCAACTCCTTCCTATTCCAATCCTGAGACCCTTACAATAGCAGAGATGTGATATCTCAATGCTTATACCAAACCTGAGACCCTTCCAATGGCATGAGATGTGATATCCAACTCCTTCCCATTCCAATCCTGAGACCCTTCTTATAGTATGAGATGTGTTATCTCAATGTTTCTAATACCAAACCTGAGATCCTTCCTATAACATGAGATGTGATATCCAACTCCTTCCCATTCCAAACCTGAGAACCTTCCTTTAGCATGAGATGTGATATCAAACTCCTTCCCATGCCAATCCTGAGACCCTTACTTTAGCATGAGATGTGCCATCTCAATGCTTCTAATACCAAACCTGAGATCCTTCCTATAGGCTGAGATGTGATATCCAACTCCTTCCCATTCCAATCCTGAGACCCTTCCTGTAGCATGAGATGTGATATCCAACTCCTTCCCATTCCAATACTGATACCCTTCCTATAGCATGAGATGTGATATCTCAATGCTTCTAATACCAAACCTGAGATCCTTCATGTAACATGAGATGTGATATCCAACTCCTTCTCATTCCAAACCTGACACCATTCCTATAGCACGAGATCTGATATCTCAATGCTTCTAATACCAAACCTGAGATCCATCCTATAGCATGAGATGTGATATCCAACTCCTTCCCTTTCCAAACCTGAGACCATTCCTTTAGCTTGAGATGTGATATCCAACTCCTTCCTATTCCAATCCTGAGAGCCATCCTATAGCATCAAAATGCGATATCCAAGTCCTTCCCATTCCAAACCTGAGACCCTTCCTATAACATGATATGTGATATCCAACTCCTTCCCATTCCAACCTGAGACCCTTTCTATAGCATGAGATGGGATATCCAACTCCTTCCCAATCCAATCCTGAGACCCTTCCGATAGCATGAGATGTGATATCTCAATGCTTCTAATACCAAACCTGAGATCCTTCCTATAACATGAGATGTGAGATCCAAATCCTTCCCGTTCCAAACCTGAGACCCTTCCTATAGCATATGTGATATCCAACACCTTCCCATTCCAAACCTGAGACCCTTCCTATAGCAAGAATGTAATATCCAACTCCTTCCCATTCCAATCCTGAGACCATTCCTATAGCATGAGATGTGATATCTCAATGCTTCTAATAGCAAACCTGAGATCCTTCCTATGACATGAGATGTGATATTCAATTCCTTCCCATTCCAAACCTGAGACCCTTCCTACAGCATGCGATGTGATATCTCAATGCTTCTAATACCACACCTGAGACCCGTCCTATAACATGAGATGGGATATCCAAGTCCTTCCCATTCCAATCCTGAGACCCTTCCTATAGCATGAGATGTGATATCTCAATGCTTCTAATACCAAACCTGAGACCCTTCCTATAACATGAGATGGGATATCCAACTCCTTCCCATTCCAATCCTGAGACCCGTCCGATAGCAGAGATGTGATATCTCAATGCTTATACCAAACCTGAGACCCTTCCTATAGCACGAGATGTGATATCTCAATGCGTCTACCAAACCTGAGACCCTTCCTATAGCATGAGATGTGATATCCAACTCCTTCCCTTTCCAAACCTGAGAGCCTTCCTATAGCATGAGATGTGACATCTCAATGCTTCTAATGCCAAACCTGAGATCCTTCCTATAACATGAGATGTGATATCCAACTCCTTCCCATTCCAAACCGGAGACCCTTCCTTTAGCATGAGATGTGATATCCAACTCCTTCCCATTCCAATCCTGAGAGCCTTACTATAGCATGAGATGTGATATCTCAATGCTTCTAATACCAAGCCTGCGATCCTTCCTATAACATGAGATGTGATATCCAACTCCTTCTCATTCCAAACCTGAGACACTTCCTATTGCATGAGATGTGATACCTCAATGTTTCTAATACCAAACCTGAGATCCATCCTATAACATGAGATTTGATATCTCAATAGTTCTAATACCAAACCTGAGACCCTTCCTATAGCATGAGATATGATATCTCAATGCTTCTAATACCAAACCTGAGACCCTTCCTATAACATGAGATGGGATATCCAACTCCTTCCCATTCCAAACCTGAGACCCTTCCGATAGCAGAGATGTGATATCTCAATGCTTATACCAAACCTGAGACCCTTCCTATGGCATGAGATGTCATATACAACTAATTCCCTTTCCAATCCGGAGACCCTTCCTATAGCATGAGATGTGATATCTCAATGCTTCTACCAAACCTGAGACCCTTCCTATAGCATGAGATGTGATATCCAACTCCTTCCCATTCCAAACCTGAGACCCTTCCTATAGCATGAGATGTGATATCTCAATGCTTCTAAAATCAGACCTGAGATCCTACCTATAACATGAGATGTGATATCCAACTCCTTCCCATTGAAAACCTGAGACCCTTCCTGTAGCATGAGGTGTGAAATCCAACTCCTTCCCATTCCAATACTGAGACCCTTCCAATAGCATGAGATGTGATATCTCAGTGCTTCTAATACCAAACCTGAGACCCTTCCTATAGCATGAGATGTGATATCCAACTCCTTCCCTTTCCAAACCTGAGACCATTCCTTTAGCTTGAGATGGGATATCCAACTCCTTCCCAATCCAATCCTGAGACCCTTCCGATAGCATGAGATGTGATATCTCAATGCTTCTACCAAACCTGAGACCGTTCCTATGGCATGAGATGTGATATCAAACTCCTTCCCATTCCAATCCTGAGACCCTTCCTATAGCTTGAGATGTGATTTCCAACTCCTTCCCATTCCAATCCTGAGACCCTTCCTATACCATGAGATTTGATATCTCAATGCTTCTAATACCAAACCTGAGACCCGTCCAATAACATGAGATGTGAGATCCAAATCCTTCCCCTTCCAAACCTGAGACCCTTCCTTTAGCATGAGATGTGATATCCAACTCCTTCCCATTCCAATCCTGAGACCCTTCCGATAGCAGAGATGTGATATCTCAATGCTTATACCAAACCTGAGACCCTTCCTATGGCATGAGATGTCATATACAACTCCTTCCCATTCCAATCCTGAGACCCTTCCTATAGCATGAGATGTGATATCTCAATGCTTCTACCAAACCTGAGACCCTTCCTATAGCATGAGATGTCATATCCAACTCCTTCCCATTCCAATCCTGAGACCCTTCCTATAGCATGAGATGTGATATCTCAATGCTTCTAATACCAAACCTGAGATCCTTCCTATAACATGAGATGTGATATCCAACTCCTTCCCATTCCAATCCTGAGACCCTTCCTATACCATGAGATGTGATATCTCAATGTTTCTAATACCAAACATGAGACCCGTCCTATTACATGAGATGTGAGATCCAAATCCTTCCCCTTCCAAACCTGAGACCCTTCCTTTAGCATGAGATGTGATATCCAACTTCTTCCCATTCCAATCCTGAGACCCTTCCGATAGCAGAGATGTGATATCTCAATGCTTGTACCAAACCTGAGACCCTTCCTATAGCATGAGATGTCATATCCAACTCCTTCCCATTCCAATCCTGAGACCCTTCCTATACCATGAGATGTGATATCTCAATGCTTCTAATACCAAACCTGAGGCCCTTCCTATAGCAAGAGATGTGATATCCAAATCCTTCCCATTCCAAAACTGCGACCCTTCCTATAGCATGAGATGTGATATCTGACTCCTTCCCATTCCAATCCTGAGACCCTTCCTGTAGCATGAGATGTGATATCTCAATGCTTGTAATACCAAACCTGAGACCCTTCCTATAGCATGAGATGTGATATCCACCTCTTTCCCATTCCAATCCTGAGACCCTTCCTATAGCATGAGATGTGATATCTCAATGCTTCTAACACCAAACCTGAGATCCTTCCTATAACATGAGATGTGATATCCAAATCCTTGCCCTTCCAAACATGAGACCCTCCCGTTAGCATGAGATGTGATATCCAACTCCTTCCCATTCCAATCCTGAGACCCTTCCTATAACATGAGATGTGATATCCAACTCCTTCCCATTCCAATCCTGAGACCATTCCTATAGTATGAGATGTGATATCGCAATGCTTCTACCAAACCTGAGACCCTTCCTATAGCATGAGATGTGATATCCAACTCCTTCCCATTCCAAACCTGAGACCCTTCCTGTAGCATGAGATGTGATATCCGACTCCTTCCCATTCCAATCCTGAGACCCTTCCTGTAGCATGAGATGTGATATCTCAATGCTTGTAATACCAAACCTGAGACCCTTCCTATAGCATGAGATGTGATATCCAACTCTTTCCCATTCCAATCCTGAGACCCTTCCTATAGCATGAGATGTGATATCTTAATGCTTCTAATACCAAACCTGAGACCCTTCCTATAGCATGAGATGGGATATCCAGCTCCTTCCCAACCCAAACCTGAGACCCTCCCGATAGCATGAGATGTGATATCTCAATGCTTCTAACACCAAACCTGAGATCCTTCCTATAACATGAGATGTGATATCCAAATCCTTCCCCTTCCAAACCTGAGACCCTCCCTTTAGCATGAGATGTGATATCCAACTCCTTCCCAATCCAATCCTGAGACCCTTCTGATAGCATGAGATGTGATATCTCAATGCCTCTAATACCAAACCTGAGATCCTTCCTCTAACATGAAATGTGATATCCAACTCCTTCCCTTTCCAAGCCTGAGAGCCTTCCTATAGCATGAGATGCAATATCCTAGTCCTTCCCATTTCAATCCGCAGACCCTTCCTACACCATGCGATGTGATATCTCAATGCTTCTAATACCAAACCTGAGACCCGTCCTATAACATGAGATGGGATATCCAACTCCTTCCCATTCCAATCCTGAGACACTTCCGATAGCAGAGATGTGATATCTCAATGCTTATACCAAACCTGAGACCCTTCCTATAACATGAGATGTGATATCCAACTCCTTCCCGTTCCAAACCTGAGACCCTTCCTATAGCATGAGATGTGATATCCAACTCCTTCCCATTCCAATCCTGAGACCCTTCCGATAGCATGAGATATCATATCTCAATGCTTCTAATACCAAACCTGAGATTCTTCCTATAACATGAGATGTGATATCCAAATCCTTCCCCTTCCAAACCTGAGACCCTCCCTTTAGCAGAAGATGTGATATCCAAATCCTTCCCCTTCCAAACCTGAGATCCTTCCTCTAACATGAAATGTGATATCCAACTCCTTCCCTTTCCAAACCTGAGAGCCTTCCTATAGCATGAGATGTGATATCCAAGTCCTTCCCATTCCAATCCTGATACCCTTCTTATAACATGAGATGTGATATCCAACTCCTTCCCATTCCAACCTGAGACCCTTCCTATAGCATGAGATGGGATATCCAACTCCATCCAAATCCAATCCTGAGACCCTTCCGATAGCATGAGATGTGATATCTCAATGCTTCTACCAAACCTGAGAGCCATACTATAGCTTGAGATGTGATATCCAAATCCTTCTCATTCCAATTCTGAGACCCTTCCAATACGATGAGACTTGATATCTCAATGCTTCTAATACCAAACATGAGACCCTTCCTATAGCATGAGATGTGATATCTCAATGCTTCTAATACCAAACCTGAGACCCTTCCTATAGCATGAGATGGGATATCCAACTCCTTCCCAATCCAATCCTGAGACCCTTCTGATAGCATGAGATGTGATATCTCAATGCTTCTACCAAACCTGAGACCCTTCCTATGGCATGAGATGTGAAATCAAACTCCTTCCCATTCCAATCCTGAGACCCTTCCTATAGCACGAGTTGTGATATATCAATGCTTCTAATACCAAACGTGAGACCCTTCCTATAGCATGAGATGGGATATCCAACTCCTTCCCAATCCAAACCTGAGACCCTTCTGATAGCATGAGATGTGATATCTCAATGCTTCTACCAAACCTGAGACCCTTCCTATGGCATGAGATGTGAAATCAAACTCCTTCCCATTCCAATCCTGAGACCCTTCCTATAGGTTGAGATGTGATATCCAACTCCTTCCCATTCCAATCCTGAGACCCTTCCTATACCATGAGATGTGATATATCAATGCATGTAATACCAAACCTGAGACGCGTCCTATAACATGAGATGTGATATCCAAATCCTTCCCCTTCCAACCCTGAGATCCTTCCTTTAGCATGAGATGTGATTTCCAACTCCTTCCCATTCCAATCCTGAGACCCTTCCGATAGCATGAGATGTGATATCTCAATGCTTCTAATATCAAACCTGAGACCCTCCCTATAGCATGAGATGTGATATCCAAGTCCTTCCCATTCCAATCCTGAGATCCTTCCTATAGCATGAGATGTGATATCTCAATGCTTCTAATACCAAACCTGAGACCGTTCCTATAACATGTGATGGGATATCCAACTCCTTCCCATTCCAATCCCGAGACCCTTCCGATAGCAGAGATGTGATATCTCAATGCTTATACCAAACCTGAGACCCTTCCTATGGCATGAGATATCATATACGACTCCTTCCCATTCCAATCCTGAGACCCTTCCTATAGCATGAGATGTGATATCTCAATGCTTCTACCCAACCTGAGACCCTTCCTATAGCATGAGATGTGATATCCGACTCCTTCCCATTCCAATCTTGAGACCCTTCCTGTAGCATGAGATGTGATATCTCAATGCTTGTAATACCAAACCTGAGACCCTTCCTATAGCATGAGATGTGATATCCAGCTCTTTCCCATTCCAATCCTGAGACCCTTCCTATAGCATGAGATGTGATATCTTAATGCTTCTAATACCAAACCTGAGACCCTTCCTATAGCATGAGATGGGATATCCAGCTCCTTCCCAATCCAATCCTGAGACCCTCCCGATAGCATGATATGTGATATCTCAATGCTTCTAACACCAAACCTGAGACCCTTCCTATAGCATGAGATGTGATATCTCAATGCTTCTACCCAACCTGAGACCCTTCCTATAGCATGAGATGGGATATCCAACTCCTTCCCATTCCAATCCTGAGACACTTCCGATAGCAGCGATGTGATATCTCAATGCTTATACCAAACCTGAGACCCTTCCTATAACATGAGATGTGATATCCAACTCCTTCCCGTTCCAAACCTGAGACCCTTCCTATAGCATGAGATGTGATATCCAACTCCTTCCCATTCCAATCCTGAGACCCTTCCGATAGCATGAGATGTCATATCTCAATGCTTCTAATACCAAACCTGAGATTCTTCCTATAACATGAGATGTGATATCCAAATCCTTCCCCTTCCAAACCTGAGACCCTCCCTTTAGCATGAGATGTGATATCCAAATCCTTCCCCTTCCAAACCTGAGATCCTTCCTCTAACATGAAATGTGATATCCAACTCCTTCCCCTTCCAAACCTAGGATCCTTCCTCTAACATGAGATGTGATATCCAAGTCCTTCCCATTCCAATCCTGATACCCTTCTTATAACATGAGATGTGATATCCATCTCCTTCCCATTCCAACCTGAAACCCTTCCTATAGCATGAGATGGGATATCCAACTCCATCCAAATCCAATCCTGAGACCCTTCCGATAGCATGAGATGTGATATCTCAATGCTTCTACCAAACCTGAGACCCATACTATGGCATGAGATGTGATATCAAACTCCTTCCCATTCCAATCCTGAGACCCTTCCTATAGCTTGAGATGTGATATCCAACTCCTTCCCATTCTAATTCTGAGACCCTTCCAATACCATGAGACTTGATATCTCAATGCTTCTAATACCAAACATGAGACCCTTCCTATAGCATGAGATGTGATATCTCAATGCTTCTAATACCAAACCTGAGACCCTTCCTATAGCATGAGATGGGATATCCAACTCCTTCCAAATCCAATCCTGAGACCCTTCTGATAGCATGAGATGTGATATCTCAATGCTTCTA
Source organism: Ambystoma mexicanum (assembly GCF_040938575.1). NCBI lineage: Eukaryota > Metazoa > Chordata > Amphibia > Caudata > Ambystomatidae > Ambystoma > Ambystoma mexicanum. Next base: position 317,139,601 of record NC_090936.1, read on the forward strand.
CCAAACCTGAGACCCTTCCTATGGCATGAGATGTGAAATCAAACTCCTTCCCATTCCAATCCTGAGACCCTTCCTATAGCTTGAGATGTGATATCCAACTCCTTCCCATTCCAATCCTGAGACCCTTCCTATACCATGAAATGTGATATATCAATGCTTGTAATACCAAACCTGAGAAGCGTCCTATAACATGAGATGTGATATCCAAATCCTTCCCCTTCCAACCCTGAGATCCTTCCATTAACATGAGATGTGATTTCCAACTCCTTCCCATTCCAATCCTGAGACCCTTCCGATAGCATGAGATGTAATATCTCAATGCTTCTAATATCAAACCTGAGACCCTCCCTATAGCATGAGATGTGATATCCAAGTCCTTCCCATTCCAATCCTGAGACCCTTCCTATACCATGAAATGTGATATATCAATGCTTGTAATACCAAACCTGAGAAGCGTCCTATAACATGAGATGTGATATCCAAATCCTTCCCCTTCCAACCCTGAGATCCTTCCATTAACATGAGATGTGATTTCCAACTCCTTCCCATTCCAATCCTGAGACCCTTCCAATACCATGAGACTTGATATCTCAATGCTTCTAATACCAAACATGAGACCCTTCCTATAGCATGAGATGTGATATCTCAATGCTTCTAATACCAAACCTGAGACCGTTCCTATAACATAAGATGGGATATCCAACTCCTTCCCATTCCAATCCCGAGACCCTTCCGATAGCAGAGATGTGATATCTCAATGCTTATACCAAACCTGAGAACCCTTCCTATGGCATGAGATGTCATATACTACTCCTTCCCATTCCAATCCTGAGACCCTTCCTATAGCATGAGATGTGATATCTCAATGCTTCTACCAAACCTGAGACCCTTCCTATAGCATGAGATGTGATGTCCAACTCCTTCCCATTCCAATCCCGAGACCGTTCCTATAGCATGAGATGTGATATCTCAATGCTTCTAATACCAATCCTGATATCCTTCCTATAACATGAGATGTGATATCCAACTCCTTCCCCTTCCAATACTGAGATCCTTCCTATACCATGAGATGTAATATCACAATGCTTGTAATACCAAACCTGAGACCCTTCCTATAGCATGAGATGTGATATATAACTCCTTCCCAATCCAATCCTGAGACCCTTCCTATAGCATGTGATGTAATATCACAATGCTTGTAATACCAAACCTCAGACCCTTCCTATAGCATGAGATGTGATATCCAACTCCTTCCCACTCCAATCCTGAGACCCTTCCTATAGCATGAGATGTGATATCTCAATGCTTCTAATACCAAAACTGAGACCCTTCTTAAAGCATGTGATGTGATATCCAACTCCTTCCCGTTCCAAACCCGAGACCCTTCCTATAGCATATTTGATATCCAACTCCTTCCCATTCCAAACCTGAGACCCTTCCTATAGCAAGAATGTAATATCCAACTCCTTCCCATTCCAATCCTGAGACCCTTCCTATAGCATGCAATGTGATATCTCAATGCTTCTAATACCACACCTGAGACCCGTCCTATAACATGAGATTGGATATCCAACTCCTTCCCATTCCAATCCTGAGACCCTTCCGATAGCAGAGATGTGATATCTCAATGCTTCTACCAAACCTGAGACCCTTCCTATAGCATGAGATGTGATATCTCAGTGCTTCTAATACCAGACCTGAGATCTGTAGGGTATTTTGTGGAGATTTGGGGCCTGACGGTATTTTCTTACCGCCGAAAAATAACTTAGCAACAATCACTCCTTGTATTCAGATTGGGCCATGTACAACAATAATACAGTGGACATGCATTATTTCAGCACCCAGACATGCATATTTGGTATGCTTGGTTGGTATGCGTGGTTGGTGGTATTTTGGTGAGCATAATTCCCTTGTTTTATTTGTGGCCCCAATGTCCAGAATCCCTTATCTTTGCTTAGATTTTTCGTGTAATCACTAGAGAGACCTCAGGCCTACATTTCAGGAATACCACATTTTCAGTGTTAGTGTTAGTGTGCCACCATGGGCGATCTCACTGACTTATTTACGACAGAAAGCTATATGTGGTAATTTTGTGGTAATTTCCACTACCTTATATACGGTAGGGAACTATGTCCAGAGAGTCTCTCTTCCCGTTGGCTCATGTACCTCCAACGAGCTATGCTACAAACAGTCACTCACAACTGTCCATACTGAATATGATCATGCACACATCTGTCTTAAAATGACAATTGCACTGTTTAAAAATCTCCCCACATCATCAGCACTGTATTGGTAAATATAAAACACACCACCCGTCTGCTTTCAAATATTTTTCTGTATTATAAAAGTTGCATTTAAATACGATCTCACTCTTTACAGAAATAAATAAAATAGCACAGTAACAGCATTGTCTGTGATACACTGAAAAGAGAGTGGCGGAGACAAGAACTCAATTTGCAACATTAACATGTGATTAAAGCATAGGAATCTCCTTTCCTACACTGACTGAATATTCTCGTACACACTCAGCCCCCACACTCCTGTAATTACCTTATCTGTTCAGCCTGAGTTTTCTTCAGCTGTTCTCTTTCTGAATGTGGCTCCCTTGAAGATTAACCCCGGTGAAAACAAGCGTCTTTCGTTCTCAAACCGGGGTTATTGCCTGGAACTCTCAGCTTTTTCATCAGAAATGCTCCAACCAGGAAAACAGGTCCTTCTCCCAGCTCTCCAAATCCCGACTGTCTTCCCCCTCTCTTCAAACTCCCCCCAGCAAAACCCTCATCACTGCCTCTAGCATGATACTTGCTATGACGCTGCTCCAATCAGAAATTAATCATGCCATCTCCTCCCTCTCTACACAATGGCTCCTTTTTACAGTAACCATTTGTAACCAACTGATTTCCTGTATCTTCGGGCCCTTGGCTTCCTGAGTTATGTGGACAGAGCAGCAGAGAAAAAGAAAAAAAAATGAATGTGCGTTTAAAAGTTCACTTTCAGAGTAGGCCTATTTCTGCAGTGGAGACACATTTTTATTAGTGGGTTATGTTAAATTCAGTTTTATTAGTCAGGTTAGTTATGAATAATGTTAGTTATTAATTTTCAAATGTGTCTCTTGCACCATAGGCATTTCAGGTGAAAATAGTGTGCATTTTTGAATGTGCACGTGTGCTTTTATCTGTAAAAATAGATTTGCATCTTATATGTTAAAATCGTTTTTGACTGAATAGCCTGTCTTTCCATGTTAATCTGGTAACACATATAGCAATGCACCGCACCCATGTGGTGGTGCTGCATAAAAAAAATTGCTACCTGTGCAGTAGTGCTGTACTCTGTGCTGTAACACGCCAAATCTTCCTTACAGATCCTTCCTATAACATGAGATGTGATATCCAATTCCTTCCCATTCCATACCTGAGACCCTTCCTGTAGCATGAGATGTGATATCCAACTCCTTCCCATTCCAATACTGAGACCCTTCCTATAGCATGAGATCTGATATCTCAATGCTTCTAAAACCAAACCTGAGATCCATCCTATATCATGAGATGTGATATCCAACTCCTTCCCTTTCCAAACCTGAGACGATTCCTTTAGCATGAGATGTGATATCCAACTCCTTCCTATTCCAATCCTGAGAGCCATCCTATAGCATCAGATGCGATATCCAAGTCCTTCCCATTCCAAACCTGAGACCCTTCCTATAACATGAGATGTGATATCCAACTTCTTCCCATTCCAAACCTGAGACCCTTCCTATAGCATGAGATGTGATATCTCAATGCTTCTAATACCAGACCTGAGATCCTTCCTATAACATGAGATGTGATATCCAATTCCTTCCAATTCCAAACCTGAGACCCTTCCTCTAGCATGAGATGTGATATCCAACTCCTTCCCATTCCAATACTGAGACCCTTCCTATAGCATGAGATCTGATATCTCAATGCTTCTAATACCAAACCTGAGATCCATCCTATAGCATGAGATGTGATATCCAACTCCTTCCCTTTCCAAACCTGAGACCATTCCTTTAGCATTAGATGTGATATCCAACTCCTTCCTATTCCAATCCTGAGAGCCATCCTATAGCATCAGATGCGATATCCAAGTCCTTCCCATTCCAAACCTGAGACCCTTCCTATAACATGAGATGTGATATCCAACTCCTTACCATTCCAACCTGAGACCCTTTCTATTGCATGAGATGGGATATCCAACTCCTTCCCAATCCAATCCTGAGACCCTTCCGATAGCATGAGATGTGATATCTCAATGCTTCTAATACCAAACCTGAGATCCTTCCTATGACATGAGATGTGATATCCAATTCCTTCCCATTCCAAACCTGAGACCCTTCCTATAGCATATGTGATATCCAACTCCTTCCCATTCCAATCCTGAGACCATTCCTATAGCATGAGATGTGATATCTCAATGCTTCTAATAGCAAACCTGAGATCCTTCCTATGACATGAGATGTGATATCCAATTCCTTCCCATTCCAAACCTGAGACCCTTCCTACAGCATGCGATGTGATATCTCAATGCTTCTAATACCACACCTGAGACCCGTCCTATAACATGAGATGGGATATCCAAGTCCTTCCCATTCCAAACCTGAGACCCTTCCTTTAGCATGAGATGTGATATCCAACTCCTTCCCATTCCAATCCTGAGACCCTTCCGATAGCAGAGATGTGATATCTCAATGCTTATACCAAACCTGAGACCCTTCCTATGGCATGAGATGTCATATACAACTCCTTCCCATTCCAATCCTGAGACCCTTCCTATAGCATGAGATGTGATATCTCAATGCTTCTACTAAAACTGAGACCCTTCCTATAGCATGAGATGTCATATCCAACTCCTTCCCATTCCAATCCTGAGACCCTTCCTATAGCATGAGATGTGATATCTCAATGCTTCTAATACCAAACCTGAGATCCTTCCTATAACATGAGATGTGATATTCAACTCCTTCTCATTCCAATCCTGAGACCCTTCCTATACCATGAGATGTGATATCTCAATGTTTCTAATACCAAACATGAGACCAGTCCTATAACATGAGATGTGAGATCCAAATCCTTCCCCTTCCAAACCTGAGACCCTTCCTTTAGCATGAGATGTGATATCCAACTCCTTCCCATTCCAATCCGGAGACCCTTCCGATAGCAGAGATGTGATATCTCAATGCTTATACCAAACATGAGACCCTTCCTATAGCATGAGATGTCATATGCAACTCCTTCCCACTCCAATCCTGAGACCCTTCGAATAGCATGAGATGTGATATCTCAATGCTTCTAATACCAAACCTGAGGCCCTTCCTATAGCAAGAGATGTGATATCCAAATCCTTCCCATTCCAAAACTGCGACCCTTCCTATAGCATGAGATGTGATATCCGACTCCTTCCCATTCCAATCCTGAGACCCTTCCTGTAGCATGAGATGTGATATCTCAATGCTTGTAATACCAAACCTGAGACCCTTCCTATAGCATGAGATGTGATTTCCAACTCTTTCCCATTCCAATCCTGAGACCCTTCCTATAGCATGAGATCTGATATCTCAATGCTTCTAATACCAAACCTGAGACCCTTCCTATAGCATGAGATGGGATATCCAACTCCTTCCCAATCCAATCCTGAGACCCTTCAGATAGCATGAGATGTGATATCTCAATGCTTCTAACACCAAACCTGAGATCCTTCCTATAACATGAGATGTGATATCCAAATCCTTCCCCTTCCAAACCTGAGACCCTCCCATTAGCATGAGATGTGATATCCAACTCCTTCCCATTCCAATCCTGAGACACTTCTGATAGCATGAGATGTGATATCTCAATGCCTCTAATACCAAACCTGAGATCCTTCCTCTAACATGAAATGTGATATCCAACTCCTTCCCTTTCCAAGCCTGAGAGCCTTCCTATAGCATGAGATGTGATATCCAAGTCCTTCCCATTCCAATCCTTAGACCCTTCCTACAGAATGCGATGTGATATCTCAATGCTTCCAATACCAAACCTGAGACCCGTCCTTTAACATGAGATGGGATATCCAACTCCTTCCCATTCCAATCCTGAGACACTTCCGATAGCAGAGATGTGATATCTCAATGCTTATACCAAACCTGAGACCCTTCCTATAACATGAGATGTGATATCCAACTCCTTCCTGTTCCAAACCTGAGACCCTTCCTATAGCATGAGATGTGATATCCAACTCCTTCCCATTCCAATCCTGAGACCCTTCCGATAGCATGAGATGTGATATCTCAATGCTTCAAATACCAAACCTGAGATTCTTCCTATGACATGAGATGTATTATCCAAATCCTTCCCCTTCCAAACCCGAGACCCTCCCTTTAGCATGAGATGTGATATCCAACTCCTTCCCATTCCAATCCTGAGACCCTTCTGGTAGCATGAGATGTGATATCTCAATGCCTCTAATACCAAACCTGAGATCCTTCCTCTAACATGAAATGTGATATCCAACTCCTTCCCTTTCCAAACCTGAGAGCCTTCCTATAGCATGAGATGTGATATCCAAGTCCTTCCCATTCCAATCCTGAGACCCTTCCTATAGCATGAGATGTGATATCCAACTCCTTCCCATTCCAATCCTGAGACCCTTCCGATAGCATGAGATGTGATATCTCAATGCTTCAAATACCAAACCTGAGATTCTTCCTATGACATGAGATGTGATATCCAAATCCTTCCCCTTCCAAACCTGAGACCCTCCCTTTAGCATGAGATGTGATATCCAACTCCTTCCCATTCCAATCCTGAGACCCTTCTGATAGCATGAGATGTGATATCTCAATGCCTCTAATACCATACCTGAGATCCTTCCTCTAACATGAAATGTGATATCCAACTCCTTCCCTTTCCAAACCTGAGAGCCTTCCTATAGCATGAGATGTGATATCCAAGTCCTTCCCATTCCAATCCTGAGACCCTTCCTATAACATGAGATGTGATATCCAACTCCTTCCCATTCCAATCCTGAGACAATTCCTATAGTATGAGATGTGATATCGCAATGCTTCTACCAAACCTGAGACCCTTCCTATAGCATGAGATGTGATATCCAACTCCTTCCCATTCCAAACCTGAGACCCTTCCTATAGCATGAGATGTGATATCTCAATGCTTCTAAAACCAGACAAGAGATCCTTCCTATAACATGAGATGTGATATCCAACTCCTTCCCATTCTAAACCTGAGACCCTTCCTGTAGCATGAGATGTGATATCCAACTCATTCCCATTCCAATACTGAGACCCTTCCTATAGCATGAGATGTGATATTTCAATGCTTCTAATACCAAACCTGAGACCCTTCCTATAGCATGAGATGTGATATCCAACTCCTTCCCTTTCCAAACCTGAAACCATTCCTATAGCATGAGATGTGATATCTCAATGCTTCTAATAGCAACCCTGAGATCCTTCCTATGACATGAGATGTGATATCCAATTCCTTCCCATTCCAAACCTGAGACCCTTCCTACAGCATGCAATGTGATATCTCAATGCTTCTAATGCCACACCTGAGACCCGTCCTATAACATGAGATGGGATATCCAACTCCTTCCCATTCCAATCCTGAGACCCTTCCGATAGCAGAGATGTGATATCTCAATGCTTATACCAAACCTGAGACCCTTCCTATGGCATGAGATGTCATATACAAATACTTCCCATTCCAATCCGGAGACCCTTCCTATAGCATGAGATGTGAAATCTCAATGCTTCTACCAAACCTGAGACCCTTCCTATAGCATGAGATGTGATATCCAACTCCTTCCCATTCCAAACCTGAGACCCTTCCTATAGCATGAGATGTGATATCTCAGTGCTTCTAATACCAGACCTGAGATCTGTAGGGTATTTTGTGGAGATTTGGGGCCTGACGGTATTTTCTTACCGCCGAAAAATAACTTAGCAACAATCACTCCTTGTATTCAGATTGGGCCATGTACAACAATAATACAGTGGACATGCATTATTTCAGCACCCAGACATGCATATTTGGTATGCTTGGTTGGTATGCGTGGTTGGTGGTATTTTGGTGAGCATAATTCCCTTGTTTTATTTGTGGCCCCAATGTCCAGAATCCCTTATCTTTGCTTAGATTTTTCGTGTAATCACTAGAGAGACCTCAGGCCTACATTTCAGGAATACCACATTTTCAGTGTTAGTGTTAGTGTGCCACCATGGGCGATCTCACTGACTTATTTACGACAGAGAGCTATATGTGGTAATTTTGTGGTAATTTCCACTACCTTATATACGGTAGGGAACTATGTCCAGAGAGTCTCTCTTCCCGTTGGCTCATGTACCTCCAACGAGCTATGCTACAAACAGTCACTCACAACTGTCCATACTGAATATGATCATGCACACATCTGTCTTAAAATGACAATTGCACTGTTTAAAAATCTCCCCACATCATCAGCACTGTATTGGTAAATATAAAACACACCACCCGTCTGCTTTCAAATATTTTTCTGTATTATAAAAGTTGCATTTAAATACGATCTCACTCTTTACAGAAATAAATAAAATAGCACAGTAACAGCATTGTCTGTGATACACTGAAAAGAGAGTGGCGGAGACAAGAACTCAATTTGCAACATTAACATGTGATTAAAGCATAGGAATCTCCTTTCCTACACTGACTGAATATTCTCGTACACACTCAGCCCCCACACTCCTGTAATTACCTTATCTGTTCAGCCTGAGTTTTCTTCAGCTGTTCTCTTTCTGAATGTGGCTCCCTTGAAGATTAACCCCGGTGAAAACAAGCGTCTTTCGTTCTCAAACCGGGGTTATTGCCTGGAACTCTCAGCTTTTTCATCAGAAATGCTCCAACCAGGAAAACAGGTCCTTCTCCCAGCTCTCCAAATCCCGACTGTCTTCCCCCTCTCTTCAAACTCCCCCCAGCAAAACCCTCATCACTGCCTCTAGCATGATACTTGCTATGACGCTGCTCCAATCAGAAATTAATCATGCCATCTCCTCCCTCTCTACACAATGGCTCCTTTTTACAGTAACCATTTGTAACCAACTGATTTCCTGTATCTTCGGGCACTTGGCTTCCTGAGTTATGTGGACAGAGCAGCAGAGAAAAAGAAAAAAAAATGAATGTGCGTTTAAAAGTTCACTTTCAGAGTAGGCCTATTTCTGCAGTGGAGACACATTTTTATTAGTGGGTTATGTTAAATTCAGTTTTATTAGTCAGGTTAGTTATGAATAATGTTAGTTATTAATTTTCAAATGTGTCTCTTGCACCATAGGCATTTCAGGTGAAAATAGTGTGCATTTTTGAATGTGCACGTGTGCTTTTATCTGTAAAAATAGATTTGCATCTTATATGTTAAAATCGTTTTTTTTTGACTGAATAGCCTGTCTTTCCATGTTAATCTGGTAACACATATAGCAATGCACCGCACCCATGTGGTGGTGCTGCATAAAAAAAATTGCTACCTGTGCAGTAGTGCTGTACTCTGTGCTGTAACACGCCAAATCTTCCTTACAGATCCTTCCTATAACATGAGATGTGATATCCAATTCCTTCCCATTCCATACCTGAGACCCTTCCTGTAGCATGAGATGTGATATCCAACTCCTTCCCATTCCAATACTGAGACCCTTCCTATAGCATGAGATCTGATATCTCAATGCTTCTAATACCAAACCTGAGATCCATCCTATATCATGAGATGTGATATCCAACTCCTTCCCTTTCCAAACCTGAGACGATTCCTTTAGCATGAGATGTGATATCCAACTCCTTCCTATTCCAATCCTGAGAGCCATCCTATAGCATCAGATGCGATATCCAAGTCCTTCCCATTCCAAACCTGAGACCCTTCCTATAACATGAGATGTGATATCCAACTTCTTCCCATTCCAAACCTGAGACCCTTCCTATAGCATGAGATGTGATATCTCAATGCTTCTAATACCAGACCTGAGATCCTTCCTATAACATGAGATGTGATATCCAATTCCTTCCAATTCCAAACCTGAGACCCTTCCTCTAGCATGAGATGTGATATCCAACTCCTTCCCATTCCAATACTGAGACCCTTCCTATAGCATGAGATCTGATATCTCAATGCTTCTAATACCAAACCTGAGATCCATCCTATAGCATGAGATGTGATATCCAACTCCTTCCCTTTCCAAACCTGAGACCATTCCTTTAGCATTAGATGTGATATCCAACTCCTTCCTATTCCAATCCTGAGAGCCATCCTATAGCATCAGATGCGATATCCAAGTCCTTCCCATTCCAAACCTGAGACCCTTCCTATAACATGAGATGTGATATCCAACTCCTTACCATTCCAACCTGAGACCCTTTCTATTGCATGAGATGGGATATCCAACTCCTTCCCAATCCAATCCTGAGACCCTTCCGATAGCATGAGATGTGATATCTCAATGCTTCTAATACCAAACCTGAGATCCTTCCTATGACATGAGATGTGATATCCAATTCCTTCCCATTCCAAACCTGAGACCCTTCCTATAGCATATGTGATATCCAACTCCTTCCCATTCCAATCCTGAGACCATTCCTATAGCATGAGATGTGATATCTCAATGCTTCTAATAGCAAACCTGAGATCCTTCCTATGACATGAGATGTGATATCCAATTCCTTCCCATTCCAAACCTGAGACCCTTCCTACAGCATGCGATGTGATATCTCAATGCTTCTAATACCACACCTGAGACCCGTCCTATAACATGAGATGGGATATCCAAGTCCTTCCCATTCCAAACCTGAGACCCTTCCTTTAGCATGAGATGTGATATCCAACTCCTTCCCATTCCAATCCTGAGACCCTTCCGATAGCAGAGATGTGATATCTCAATGCTTATACCAAACCTGAGACCCTTCCTATGGCATGAGATGTCATATACAACTCCTTCCCATTCCAATCCTGAGACCCTTCCTATAGCATGAGATGTGATATCTCAATGCTTCTACTAAAACTGAGACCCTTCCTATAGCATGAGATGTCATATCCAACTCCTTCCCATTCCAATCCTGAGACCCTTCCTATAGCATGAGATGTGATATCTCAATGCTTCTAATACCAAACCTGAGATCCTTCCTATAACATGAGATGTGATATTCAACTCCTTCTCGTTCCAATCCTGAGACCCTTCCTATACCATGAGATGTGATATCTCAATGTTTCTAATACCAAACATGAGACCAGTCCTATAACATGAGATGTGAGATCCAAATCCTTCCCCTTCCAAACCTGAGACCCTTCCTTTAGCATGAGATGTGATATCCAACTCCTTCCCATTCCAATCCGGAGACCCTTCCGATAGCAGAGATGTGATATCTCAATGCTTATACCAAACATGAGACCCTTCCTATAGCATGAGATGTCATATGCAACTCCTTCCCACTCCAATCCTGAGACCCTTCGAATAGCATGAGATGTGATATCTCAATGCTTCTAATACCAAACTTGAGGCCCTTCCTATAGCAAGAGATGTGATATCCAAATCCTTCCCATTCCAAAACTGCGACCCTTCCTATAGCATGAGATGTGATATCCGACTCCTTCCCATTCCAATCCTGAGACCCTTCCTGTAGCATGAGATGTGATATCTCAATGCTTGTAATACCAAACCTGAGACCCTTCCTATAGCATGAGATGTGATTTCCAACTCTTTCCCATTCCAATCCTGAGACCCTTCCTATAGCATGAGATCTGATATCTCAATGCTTCTAATACCAAACCTGAGACCCTTCCTATAGCATGAGATGGGATATCCAACTCCTTCCCAATCCAATCCTGAGACCCTTCAGATAGCATGAGATGTGATATCTCAATGCTTCTAACACCAAACCTGAGATCCTTCCTATAACATGAGATGTGATATCCAAATCCTTCCCCTTCCAAACCTGAGACCCTCCCATTAGCATGAGATGTGATATCCAACTCCTTCCCATTCCAATCCTGAGACACTTCTGATAGCATGAGATGTGATATCTCAATGCCTCTAATACCAAACCTGAGATCCTTCCTCTAACATGAAATGTGATATCCAACTCCTTCCCTTTCCAAGCCTGAGAGCCTTCCTATAGCATGAGATGTGATATCCAAGTCCTTCCCATTCCAATCCTTAGACCCTTCCTACAGAATGCGATGTGATATCTCAATGCTTCCAATACCAAACCTGAGACCCGTCCTTTAACATGAGATGGGATATCCAACTCCTTCCCATTCCAATCCTGAGACACTTCCGATAGCAGAGATGTGATATCTCAATGCTTATACCAAACCTGAGACCCTTCCTATAACATGAGATGTGATATCCAACTCCTTCCTGTTCCAAACCTGAGACCCTTCCTATAGCATGAGATGTGATATCCAACTCCTTCCCATTCCAATCCTGAGACCCTTCCGATAGCATGAGATGTGATATCTCAATGCTTCAAATACCAAACCTGAGATTCTTCCTATGACATGAGATGTATTATCAAAATCCTTCCCCTTCCAAACCTGAGACCCTCCCTTTAGCATGAGATGTGAAATCCAACTCCTTCCCATTCCAATACTGAGACCCTTCCAATAGCATGAGATGTGATATCTCAGTGCTTCTAATACCAAACCTGAGACCCTTCCTATAGCATGAGATGTGATATCCAACTCCTTCCCTTTCCAAACCTGAGACCATTCCTTTAGCTTGAGATGGGATATCCAACTCCTTCCCAATCCAATCCTGAGACCCTTCCGATAGCATGAGATGTGATATCTCAATGCTTCTACCAAACCTGAGACCGTTCCTATGGCATGAGATGTGATATCAAACTCCTTCCCATTCCAATCCTGAGACCCTTCCTATAGCTTGAGATGTGATTTCCAACTCCTTCCCATTCCAATCCTGAGACCCTTCCTATACCATGAGATTTGATATCTCAATGCTTCTAATACCAAACCTGAGACCCGTCCAATAACATGAGATGTGAGATCCAAATCCTTCCCCTTCCAAACCTGAGACCCTTCCTTTAGCATGAGATGTGATATCCAACTCCTTCCCATTCCAATCCTGAGACCCTTCCGATAGCAGAGATGTGATATCTCAATGCTTATACCAAACCTGAGACCCTTCCTATGGCATGAGATGTCATATACAACTCCTTCCCATTCCAATCCTGAGACCCTTCCTATAGCATGAGATGTGATATCTCAATGCTTCTACCAAACCTGAGACCCTTCCTATAGCATGAGATGTCATATCCAACTCCTTCCCATTCCAATCCTGAGACCCTTCCTATAGCATGAGATGTGATATCTCAATGCTTCTAATACCAAACCTGAGATCCTTCCTATAACATGAGATGTGATATCCAACTCCTTCCCATTCCAATCCTGAGACCCTTCCTATACCATGAGATGTGATATCTCAATGTTTCTAATACCAAACATGAGACCCGTCCTATTACATGAGATGTGAGATCCAAATCCTTCCCCTTCCAAACCTGAGACCCTTCCTTTAGCATGAGATGTGATATCCAACTTCTTCCCATTCCAATCCTGAGACCCTTCCGATAGCAGAGATGTGATATCTCAATGCTTGTACCAAACCTGAGACCCTTCCTATAGCATGAGATGTCATATCCAACTCCTTCCCATTCCAATCCTGAGACCCTTCCTATACCATGAGATGTGATATCTCAATGCTTCTAATACCAAACCTGAGGCCCTTCCTATAGCAAGAGATGTGATATCCAAATCCTTCCCATTCCAAAACTGCGACCCTTCCTATAGCATGAGATGTGATATCTGACTCCTTCCCATTCCAATCCTGAGACCCTTCCTGTAGCATGAGATGTGATATCTCAATGCTTGTAATACCAAACCTGAGACCCTTCCTATAGCATGAGATGTGATATCCACCTCTTTCCCATTCCAATCCTGAGACCCTTCCTATAGCATGAGATGTGATATCTCAATGCTTCTAACACCAAACCTGAGATCCTTCCTATAACATGAGATGTGATATCCAAATCCTTGCCCTTCCAAACCTGAGACCCTCCCGTTAGCATGAGATGTGATATCCAACTCCTTCCCATTCCAATCCTGAGACCCTTCCTATAACATGAGATGTGATATCCAACTCCTTCCCATTCCAATCCTGAGACCATTCCTATAGTATGAGATGTGATATCGCAATGCTTCTACCAAACCTGAGACCCTTCCTATAGCATGAGATGTGATATCCAACTCCTTCCCATTCCAAACCTGAGACCCTTCCTGTAGCATGAGATGTGATATCCGACTCCTTCCCATTCCAATCCTGAGACCCTTCCTGTAGCATGAGATGTGATATCTCAATGCTTGTAATACCAAACCTGAGACCCTTCCTATAGCATGAGATGTGATATCCAACTCTTTCCCATTCCAATCCTGAGACCCTTCCTATAGCATGAGATGTGATATCTTAATGCTTCTAATACCAAACCTGAGACCCTTCCTATAGCATGAGATGGGATATCCAGCTCCTTCCCAACCCAAACCTGAGACCCTCCCGATAGCATGAGATGTGATATCTCAATGCTTCTAACACCAAACCTGAGATCCTTCCTATAACATGAGATGTGATATCCAAATCCTTCCCCTTCCAAACCTGAGACCCTCCCTTTAGCATGAGATGTGATATCCAACTCCTTCCCAATCCAATCCTGAGACCCTTCTGATAGCATGAGATGTGATATCTCAATGCCTCTAATACCAAACCTGAGATCCTTCCTCTAACATGAAATGTGATATCCAACTCCTTCCCTTTCCAAGCCTGAGAGCCTTCCTATAGCATGAGATGCAATATCCTAGTCCTTCCCATTTCAATCCGCAGACCCTTCCTACACCATGCGATGTGATATCTCAATGCTTCTAATACCAAACCTGAGACCCGTCCTATAACATGAGATGGGATATCCAACTCCTTCCCATTCCAATCCTGAGACACTTCCGATAGCAGAGATGTGATATCTCAATGCTTATACCAAACCTGAGACCCTTCCTATAACATGAGATGTGATATCCAACTCCTTCCCGTTCCAAACCTGAGACCCTTCCTATAGCATGAGATGTGATATCCAACTCCTTCCCATTCCAATCCTGAGACCCTTCCGATAGCATGAGATATCATATCTCAATGCTTCTAATACCAAACCTGAGATTCTTCCTATAACATGAGATGTGATATCCAAATCCTTCCCCTTCCAAACCTGAGACCCTCCCTTTAGCAGAAGATGTGATATCCAAATCCTTCCCCTTCCAAACCTGAGATCCTTCCTCTAACATGAAATGTGATATCCAACTCCTTCCCTTTCCAAACCTGAGAGCCTTCCTATAGCATGAGATGTGATATCCAAGTCCTTCCCATTCCAATCCTGATACCCTTCTTATAACATGAGATGTGATATCCAACTCCTTCCCATTCCAACCTGAGACCCTTCCTATAGCATGAGATGGGATATCCAACTCCATCCAAATCCAATCCTGAGACCCTTCCGATAGCATGAGATGTGATATCTCAATGCTTCTACCAAACCTGAGAGCCATACTATAGCTTGAGATGTGATATCCAAATCCTTCTCATTCCAATTCTGAGACCCTTCCAATACGATGAGACTTGATATCTCAATGCTTCTAATACCAAACATGAGACCCTTCCTATAGCATGAGATGTGATATCTCAATGCTTCTAATACCAAACCTGAGACCCTTCCTATAGCATGAGATGGGATATCCAACTCCTTCCCAATCCAATCCTGAGACCCTTCTGATAGCATGAGATGTGATATCTCAATGCTTCTACCAAACCTGAGACCCTTCCTATGGCATGAGATGTGAAATCAAACTCCTTCCCATTCCAATCCTGAGACCCTTCCTATAGGTTGAGATGTGATATCCAACTCCTTCCCATTCCAATCCTGAGACCCTTCCTATACCATGAGATGTGATATATCAATGCATGTAATACCAAACCTGAGACGCGTCCTATAACATGAGATGTGATATCCAAATCCTTCCCCTTCCAACCCTGAGATCCTTCCTTTAGCATGAGATGTGATTTCCAACTCCTTCCCATTCCAATCCTGAGACCCTTCCGATAGCATGAGATGTGATATCTCAATGCTTCTAATATCAAACCTGAGACCCTCCCTATAGCATGAGATGTGATATCCAAGTCCTTCCCATTCCAATCCTGAGATCCTTCCTATAGCATGAGATGTGATATCTCAATGCTTCTAATACCAAACCTGAGACCGTTCCTATAACATGTGATGGGATATCCAACTCCTTCCCATTCCAATCCCGAGACCCTTCCGATAGCAGAGATGTGATATCTCAATGCTTATACCAAACCTGAGACCCTTCCTATGGCATGAGATATCATATACGACTCCTTCCCATTCCAATCCTGAGACCCTTCCTATAGCATGAGATGTGATATCTCAATGCTTCTACCCAACCTGAGACCCTTCCTATAGCATGAGATGTGATATCCGACTCCTTCCCATTCCAATCTTGAGACCCTTCCTGTAGCATGAGATGTGATATCTCAATGCTTGTAATACCAAACCTGAGACCCTTCCTATAGCATGAGATGTGATATCCAGCTCTTTCCCATTCCAATCCTGAGACCCTTCCTATAGCATGAGATGTGATATCTTAATGCTTCTAATACCAAACCTGAGACCCTTCCTATAGCATGAGATGGGATATCCAGCTCCTTCCCAATCCAATCCTGAGACCCTCCCGATAGCATGATATGTGATATCTCAATGCTTCTAACACCAAACCTGAGACCCTTCCTATAGCATGAGATGTGATATCTCAATGCTTCTACCCAACCTGAGACCCTTCCTATAGCATGAGATGGGATATCCAACTCCTTCCCATTCCAATCCTGAGACACTTCCGATAGCAGCGATGTGATATCTCAATGCTTATACCAAACCTGAGACCCTTCCTATAACATGAGATGTGATATCCAACTCCTTCCCGTTCCAAACCTGAGACCCTTCCTATAGCATGAGATGTGATATCCAACTCCTTCCCATTCCAATCCTGAGACCCTTCCGATAGCATGAGATGTCATATCTCAATGCTTCTAATACCAAACCTGAGATTCTTCCTATAACATGAGATGTGATATCCAAATCCTTCCCCTTCCAAACCTGAGACCCTCCCTTTAGCATGAGATGTGATATCCAAATCCTTCCCCTTCCAAACCTGAGATCCTTCCTCTAACATGAAATGTGATATCCAACTCCTTCCCCTTCCAAACCTAGGATCCTTCCTCTAACATGAGATGTGATATCCAAGTCCTTCCCATTCCAATCCTGATACCCTTCTTATAACATGAGATGTGATATCCATCTCCTTCCCATTCCAACCTGAGACCCTTCCTATAGCATGAGATGGGATATCCAACTCCATCCAAATCCAATCCTGAGACCCTTCCGATAGCATGAGATGTGATATCTCAATGCTTCTACCAAACCTGAGACCCATACTATGGCATGAGATGTGATATCAAACTCCTTCCCATTCCAATCCTGAGACCCTTCCTATAGCTTGAGATGTGATATCCAACTCCTTCCCATTCTAATTCTGAGACCCTTCCAATACCATGAGACTTGATATCTCAATGCTTCTAATACCAAACATGAGACCCTTCCTATAGCATGAGATGTGATATCTCAATGCTTCTAATACCAAACCTGAGACCCTTCCTATAGCATGAGATGGGATATCCAACTCCTTCCAAATCCAATCCTGAGACCCTTCTGATAGCATGAGATGTGATATCTCAATGCTTCTACCAAACCTGAGACCCTTCCTATGGCATGAGATGTGAAATCAAACTCCTTCCCATTCCAATCCTGAGACCCTTCCTATAGCTTGAGATGTGATATCCAACTCCTTCCCATTCCAATCCTGAGACCCTTCCTATACCATGAAATGTGATATATCAATGCTTGTAATACCAAACCTGAGAAGCGTCCTATAACATGAGATGTGATATCCAAATCCTTCCCCTTCCAACCCTGAGATCCTTCCATTAACATGAGATGTGATTTCCAACTCCTTCCCATTCCAATCCTGAGACCCTTCCGATAGCATGAGATGTGATATCTCAATGCTTCTAATATCAAACCTGAGACCCTCCCTATAGCATGAGATGTGATATCCAAGTCCTTCCCATTCCAATCCTGAGACCCTTCCTATACCATGAAATGTGATATATCAATGCTTGTAATACCAAACCTGAGAAGCGTCCTATAACATGAGATGTGATATCCAAATCCTTCCCCTTCCAACCCTGAGATCCTTCCATTAACATGAGATGTGATTTCCAACTCCTTCCCATTCCAATCCTGAGACCCTTCCAATACCATGAGACTTGATATCTCAATGCTTCTAATACCAAACATGAGACCCTTCCTATAGCATGAGATGTGATATCTCAATGCTTCTAATACCAAACCTGAGACCGTTCCTATAACATGAGATGGGATATCCAACTCCTTCCCATTCCAATCCCGAGACCCTTCCGATAGCAGAGATGTGATATCTCAATGCTTATACCAAACCTGAGAACCCTTCCTATGGCATGAGATGTCATATACTACTCCTTCCCATTCCAATCCTGAGACCCTTCCTATAGCATGAGATGTGATATCTCAATGCTTCTACCAAACCTGAGACCCTTCCTATAGCATGAGATGTGATGTCCAACTCCTTCCCATTCCAATCCCGAGACCGTTCCTATAGCATGAGATGTGATATCTCAATGCTTCTAATACCAATCCTGATATCCTTCCTATAACATGAGATGTGATATCCAACTCCTTCCCCTTCCAATACTGAGATCCTTCCTATACCATGAGATGTAATATCACAATGCTTGTAATACCAAACCTGAGACCCTTCCTATAGCATGAGATGTGATATATAACTCCTTCCCAATCCAATCCTGAGACCCTTCCTATAGCATGTGATGTAATATCACAATGCTTGTAATACCAAACCTCAGACCCTTCCTATAGCATGAGATGTGATATCCAACTCCTTCCCACTCCAATCCTGAGACCCTTCCTATAGCATGAGATGTGATATCTCAATGCTTCTAATACCAAAACTGAGACCCTTCTTAAAGCATGTGATGTGATATCCAACTCCTTCCCGTTCCAAACCCGAGACCCTTCCTATAGCATATTTGATATCCAACTCCTTCCCATTCCAAACCTGAGACCCTTCCTATAGCAAGAATGTAATATCCAACTCCTTCCCATTCCAATCCTGAGACCCTTCCTATAGCATGCAATGTGATATCTCAATGCTTCTAATACCACACCTGAGACCCGTCCTATAACATGAGATTGGATATCCAACTCCTTCCCATTCCAATCCTGAGACCCTTCCGATAGCAGAGATGTGATATCTCAATGCTTCTACCAAACCTGAGACCCTTCCTATAGCATGAGATGTGATATCTCAGTGCTTCTAATACCAGACCTGAGATCTGTAGGGTATTTTGTGGAGATTTGGGGCCTGACGGTATTTTCTTACCGCCGAAAAATAACTTAGCAACAATCACTCCTTGTATTCAGATTGGGCCATGTACAACAATAATACAGTGGACATGCATTATTTCAGCACCCAGACATGCATATTTGGTATGCTTGGTTGGTATGCGTGGTTGGTGGTATTTTGGTGAGCATAATTCCCTTGTTTTATTTGTGGCCCCAATGTCCAGAATCCCTTATCTTTGCTTAGATTTTTCGTGTAATCACTAGAGAGACCTCAGGCCTACATTTCAGGAATACCACATTTTCAGTGTTAGTGTTAGTGTGCCACCATGGGCGATCTCACTGACTTATTTACGACAGAAAGCTATATGTGGTAATTTTGTGGTAATTTCCACTACCTTATATACGGTAGGGAACTATGTCCAGAGAGTCTCTCTTCCCGTTGGCTCATGTACCTCCAACGAGCTATGCTACAAACAGTCACTCACAACTGTCCATACTGAATATGATCATGCACACATCTGTCTTAAAATGACAATTGCACTGTTTAAAAATCTCCCCACATCATCAGCACTGTATTGGTAAATATAAAACACACCACCCGTCTGCTTTCAAATATTTTTCTGTATTATAAAAGTTGCATTTAAATACGATCTCACTCTTTACAGAAATAAATAAAATAGCACAGTAACAGCATTGTCTGTGATACACTGAAAAGAGAGTGGCGGAGACAAGAACTCAATTTGCAACATTAACATGTGATTAAAGCATAGGAATCTCCTTTCCTACACTGACTGAATATTCTCGTACACACTCAGCCCCCACACTCCTGTAATTACCTTATCTGTTCAGCCTGAGTTTTCTTCAGCTGTTCTCTTTCTGAATGTGGCTCCCTTGAAGATTAACCCCGGTGAAAACAAGCGTCTTTCGTTCTCAAACCGGGGTTATTGCCTGGAACTCTCAGCTTTTTCATCAGAAATGCTCCAACCAGGAAAACAGGTCCTTCTCCCAGCTCTCCAAATCCCGACTGTCTTCCCCCTCTCTTCAAACTCCCCCCAGCAAAACCCTCATCACTGCCTCTAGCATGATACTTGCTATGACGCTGCTCCAATCAGAAATTAATCATGCCATCTCCTCCCTCTCTACACAATGGCTCCTTTTTACAGTAACCATTTGTAACCAACTGATTTCCTGTATCTTCGGGCCCTTGGCTTCCTGAGTTATGTGGACAGAGCAGCAGAGAAAAAGAAAAAAAAATGAATGTGCGTTTAAAAGTTCACTTTCAGAGTAGGCCTATTTCTGCAGTGGAGACACATTTTTATTAGTGGGTTATGTTAAATTCAGTTTTATTAGTCAGGTTAGTTATGAATAATGTTAGTTATTAATTTTCAAATGTGTCTCTTGCACCATAGGCATTTCAGGTGAAAATAGTGTGCATTTTTGAATGTGCACGTGTGCTTTTATCTGTAAAAATAGATTTGCATCTTATATGTTAAAATCGTTTTTGACTGAATAGCCTGTCTTTCCATGTTAATCTGGTAACACATATAGCAATGCACCGCACCCATGTGGTGGTGCTGCATAAAAAAAATTGCTACCTGTGCAGTAGTGCTGTACTCTGTGCTGTAACACGCCAAATCTTCCTTACAGATCCTTCCTATAACATGAGATGTGATATCCAATTCCTTCCCATTCCATACCTGAGACCCTTCCTGTAGCATGAGATGTGATATCCAACTCCTTCCCATTCCAATACTGAGACCCTTCCTATAGCATGAGATCTGATATCTCAATGCTTCTAAAACCAAACCTGAGATCCATCCTATATCATGAGATGTGATATCCAACTCCTTCCCTTTCCAAACCTGAGACGATTCCTTTAGCATGAGATGTGATATCCAACTCCTTCCTATTCCAATCCTGAGAGCCATCCTATAGCATCAGATGCGATATCCAAGTCCTTCCCATTCCAAACCTGAGACCCTTCCTATAACATGAGATGTGATATCCAACTTCTTCCCATTCCAAACCTGAGACCCTTCCTATAGCATGAGATGTGATATCTCAATGCTTCTAATACCAGACCTGAGATCCTTCCTATAACATGAGATGTGATATCCAATTCCTTCCAATTCCAAACCTGAGACCCTTCCTCTAGCATGAGATGTGATATCCAACTCCTTCCCATTCCAATACTGAGACCCTTCCTATAGCATGAGATCTGATATCTCAATGCTTCTAATACCAAACCTGAGATCCATCCTATAGCATGAGATGTGATATCCAACTCCTTCCCTTTCCAAACCTGAGACCATTCCTTTAGCATTAGATGTGATATCCAACTCCTTCCTATTCCAATCCTGAGAGCCATCCTATAGCATCAGATGCGATATCCAAGTCCTTCCCATTCCAAACCTGAGACCCTTCCTATAACATGAGATGTGATATCCAA
Organism: Ambystoma mexicanum; assembly: GCF_040938575.1. NCBI lineage: Eukaryota > Metazoa > Chordata > Amphibia > Caudata > Ambystomatidae > Ambystoma > Ambystoma mexicanum. The sequence continues at coordinate 317,161,660 of NC_090936.1, forward strand.
CTCCTTACCATTCCAACCTGAGACCCTTTCTATTGCATGAGATGGGATATCCAACTCCTTCCCAATCCAATCCTGAGACCCTTCCGATAGCATGAGATGTGATATCTCAATGCTTCTAATACCAAACCTGAGATCCTTCCTATGACATGAGATGTGATATCCAATTCCTTCCCATTCCAAACCTGAGACCCTTCCTATAGCATATGTGATATCCAACTCCTTCCCATTCCAATCCTGAGACCATTCCTATAGCATGAGATGTGATATCTCAATGCTTCTAATAGCAAACCTGAGATCCTTCCTATGACATGAGATGTGATATCCAATTCCTTCCCATTCCAAACCTGAGACCCTTCCTACAGCATGCGATGTGATATCTCAATGCTTCTAATACCACACCTGAGACCCGTCCTATAACATGAGATGGGATATCCAAGTCCTTCCCATTCCAAACCTGAGACCCTTCCTTTAGCATGAGATGTGATATCCAACTCCTTCCCATTCCAATCCTGAGACCCTTCCGATAGCAGAGATGTGATATCTCAATGCTTATACCAAACCTGAGACCCTTCCTATGGCATGAGATGTCATATACAACTCCTTCCCATTCCAATCCTGAGACCCTTCCTATAGCATGAGATGTGATATCTCAATGCTTCTACTAAAACTGAGACCCTTCCTATAGCATGAGATGTCATATCCAACTCCTTCCCATTCCAATCCTGAGACCCTTCCTATAGCATGAGATGTGATATCTCAATGCTTCTAATACCAAACCTGAGATCCTTCCTATAACATGAGATGTGATATTCAACTCCTTCTCATTCCAATCCTGAGACCCTTCCTATACCATGAGATGTGATATCTCAATGTTTCTAATACCAAACATGAGACCAGTCCTATAACATGAGATGTGAGATCCAAATCCTTCCCCTTCCAAACCTGAGACCCTTCCTTTAGCATGAGATGTGATATCCAACTCCTTCCCATTCCAATCCGGAGACCCTTCCGATAGCAGAGATGTGATATCTCAATGCTTATACCAAACATGAGACCCTTCCTATAGCATGAGATGTCATATGCAACTCCTTCCCACTCCAATCCTGAGACCCTTCGAATAGCATGAGATGTGATATCTCAATGCTTCTAATACCAAACCTGAGGCCCTTCCTATAGCAAGAGATGTGATATCCAAATCCTTCCCATTCCAAAACTGCGACCCTTCCTATAGCATGAGATGTGATATCCGACTCCTTCCCATTCCAATCCTGAGACCCTTCCTGTAGCATGAGATGTGATATCTCAATGCTTGTAATACCAAACCTGAGACCCTTCCTATAGCATGAGATGTGATTTCCAACTCTTTCCCATTCCAATCCTGAGACCCTTCCTATAGCATGAGATCTGATATCTCAATGCTTCTAATACCAAACCTGAGACCCTTCCTATAGCATGAGATGGGATATCCAACTCCTTCCCAATCCAATCCTGAGACCCTTCAGATAGCATGAGATGTGATATCTCAATGCTTCTAACACCAAACCTGAGATCCTTCCTATAACATGAGATGTGATATCCAAATCCTTCCCCTTCCAAACCTGAGACCCTCCCATTAGCATGAGATGTGATATCCAACTCCTTCCCATTCCAATCCTGAGACACTTCTGATAGCATGAGATGTGATATCTCAATGCCTCTAATACCAAACCTGAGATCCTTCCTCTAACATGAAATGTGATATCCAACTCCTTCCCTTTCCAAGCCTGAGAGCCTTCCTATAGCATGAGATGTGATATCCAAGTCCTTCCCATTCCAATCCTTAGACCCTTCCTACAGAATGCGATGTGATATCTCAATGCTTCCAATACCAAACCTGAGACCCGTCCTTTAACATGAGATGGGATATCCAACTCCTTCCCATTCCAATCCTGAGACACTTCCGATAGCAGAGATGTGATATCTCAATGCTTATACCAAACCTGAGACCCTTCCTATAACATGAGATGTGATATCCAACTCCTTCCTGTTCCAAACCTGAGACCCTTCCTATAGCATGAGATGTGATATCCAACTCCTTCCCATTCCAATCCTGAGACCCTTCCGATAGCATGAGATGTGATATCTCAATGCTTCAAATACCAAACCTGAGATTCTTCCTATGACATGAGATGTATTATCCAAATCCTTCCCCTTCCAAACCTGAGACCCTCCCTTTAGCATGAGATGTGATATCCAACTCCTTCCCATTCCAATCCTGAGACCCTTCTGGTAGCATGAGATGTGATATCTCAATGCCTCTAATACCAAACCTGAGATCCTTCCTCTAACATGAAATGTGATATCCAACTCCTTCCCTTTCCAAACCTGAGAGCCTTCCTATAGCATGAGATGTGATATCCAAGTCCTTCCCATTCCAATCCTGAGACCCTTCCTATAGCATGAGATGTGATATCCAACTCCTTCCCATTCCAATCCTGAGACCCTTCCGATAGCATGAGATGTGATATCTCAATGCTTCAAATACCAAACCTGAGATTCTTCCTATGACATGAGATGTGATATCCAAATCCTTCCCCTTCCAAACCTGAGACCCTCCCTTTAGCATGAGATGTGATATCCAACTCCTTCCCATTCCAATCCTGAGACCCTTCTGATAGCATGAGATGTGATATCTCAATGCCTCTAATACCATACCTGAGATCCTTCCTCTAACATGAAATGTGATATCCAACTCCTTCCCTTTCCAAACCTGAGAGCCTTCCTATAGCATGAGATGTGATATCCAAGTCCTTCCCATTCCAATCCTGAGACCCTTCCTATAACATGAGATGTGATATCCAACTCCTTCCCATTCCAATCCTGAGACAATTCCTATAGTATGAGATGTGATATCGCAATGCTTCTACCAAACCTGAGACCCTTCCTATAGCATGAGATGTGATATCCAACTCCTTCCCATTCCAAACCTGAGACCCTTCCTATAGCATGAGATGTGATATCTCAATGCTTCTAAAACCAGACAAGAGATCCTTCCTATAACATGAGATGTGATATCCAACTCCTTCCCATTCTAAACCTGAGACCCTTCCTGTAGCATGAGATGTGATATCCAACTCATTCCCATTCCAATACTGAGACCCTTCCTATAGCATGAGATGTGATATCTCAATGCTTCTAATACCAAACCTGAGACCCTTCCTATAGCATGAGATGTGATATCCAACTCCTTCCCTTTCCAAACCTGAAACCATTCCTATAGCATGAGATGTGATATCTCAATGCTTCTAATAGCAACCCTGAGATCCTTCCTATGACATGAGATGTGATATCCAATTCCTTCCCATTCCAAACCTGAGACCCTTCCTACAGCATGCAATGTGATATCTCAATGCTTCTAATACCACACCTGAGACCCGTCCTATAACATGAGATGGGATATCCAACTCCTTCCCATTCCAATCCTGAGACCCTTCCGATAGCAGAGATGTGATATCTCAATGCTTATACCAAACCTGAGACCCTTCCTATGGCATGAGATGTCATATACAAATACTTCCCATTCCAATCCGGAGACCCTTCCTATAGCATGAGATGTGAAATCTCAATGCTTCTACCAAACCTGAGACCCTTCCTATAGCATGAGATGTGATATCCAACTCCTTCCCATTCCAAACCTGAGACCCTTCCTATAGCATGAGATGTGATATCTCAGTGCTTCTAATACCAGACCTGAGATCTGTAGGGTATTTTGTGGAGATTTGGGGCCTGACGGTATTTTCTTACCGCCGAAAAATAACTTAGCAACAATCACTCCTTGTATTCAGATTGGGCCATGTACAACAATAATACAGTGGACATGCATTATTTCAGCACCCAGACATGCATATTTGGTATGCTTGGTTGGTATGCGTGGTTGGTGGTATTTTGGTGAGCATAATTCCCTTGTTTTATTTGTGGCCCCAATGTCCAGAATCCCTTATCTTTGCTTAGATTTTTCGTGTAATCACTAGAGAGACCTCAGGCCTACATTTCAGGAATACCACATTTTCAGTGTTAGTGTTAGTGTGCCACCATGGGCGATCTCACTGACTTATTTACGACAGAGAGCTATATGTGGTAATTTTGTGGTAATTTCCACTACCTTATATACGGTAGGGAACTATGTCCAGAGAGTCTCTCTTCCCGTTGGCTCATGTACCTCCAACGAGCTATGCTACAAACAGTCACTCACAACTGTCCATACTGAATATGATCATGCACACATCTGTCTTAAAATGACAATTGCACTGTTTAAAAATCTCCCCACATCATCAGCACTGTATTGGTAAATATAAAACACACCACCCGTCTGCTTTCAAATATTTTTCTGTATTATAAAAGTTGCATTTAAATACGATCTCACTCTTTACAGAAATAAATAAAATAGCACAGTAACAGCATTGTCTGTGATACACTGAAAAGAGAGTGGCGGAGACAAGAACTCAATTTGCAACATTAACATGTGATTAAAGCATAGGAATCTCCTTTCCTACACTGACTGAATATTCTCGTACACACTCAGCCCCCACACTCCTGTAATTACCTTATCTGTTCAGCCTGAGTTTTCTTCAGCTGTTCTCTTTCTGAATGTGGCTCCCTTGAAGATTAACCCCGGTGAAAACAAGCGTCTTTCGTTCTCAAACCGGGGTTATTGCCTGGAACTCTCAGCTTTTTCATCAGAAATGCTCCAACCAGGAAAACAGGTCCTTCTCCCAGCTCTCCAAATCCCGACTGTCTTCCCCCTCTCTTCAAACTCCCCCCAGCAAAACCCTCATCACTGCCTCTAGCATGATACTTGCTATGACGCTGCTCCAATCAGAAATTAATCATGCCATCTCCTCCCTCTCTACACAATGGCTCCTTTTTACAGTAACCATTTGTAACCAACTGATTTCCTGTATCTTCGGGCACTTGGCTTCCTGAGTTATGTGGACAGAGCAGCAGAGAAAAAGAAAAAAAAATGAATGTGCGTTTAAAAGTTCACTTTCAGAGTAGGCCTATTTCTGCAGTGGAGACACATTTTTATTAGTGGGTTATGTTAAATTCAGTTTTATTAGTCAGGTTAGTTATGAATAATGTTAGTTATTAATTTTCAAATGTGTCTCTTGCACCATAGGCATTTCAGGTGAAAATAGTGTGCATTTTTGAATGTGCACGTGTGCTTTTATCTGTAAAAATAGATTTGCATCTTATATGTTAAAATCGTTTTTTTTTGACTGAATAGCCTGTCTTTCCATGTTAATCTGGTAACACATATAGCAATGCACCGCACCCATGTGGTGGTGCTGCATAAAAAAAATTGCTACCTGTGCAGTAGTGCTGTACTCTGTGCTGTAACACGCCAAATCTTCCTTACAGATCCTTCCTATAACATGAGATGTGATATCCAATTCCTTCCCATTCCATACCTGAGACCCTTCCTGTAGCATGAGATGTGATATCCAACTCCTTCCCATTCCAATACTGAGACCCTTCCTATAGCATGAGATCTGATATCTCAATGCTTCTAATACCAAACCTGAGATCCATCCTATATCATGAGATGTGATATCCAACTCCTTCCCTTTCCAAACCTGAGACGATTCCTTTAGCATGAGATGTGATATCCAACTCCTTCCTATTCCAATCCTGAGAGCCATCCTATAGCATCAGATGCGATATCCAAGTCCTTCCCATTCCAAACCTGAGACCCTTCCTATAACATGAGATGTGATATCCAACTTCTTCCCATTCCAAACCTGAGACCCTTCCTATAGCATGAGATGTGATATCTCAATGCTTCTAATACCAGACCTGAGATCCTTCCTATAACATGAGATGTGATATCCAATTCCTTCCAATTCCAAACCTGAGACCCTTCCTCTAGCATGAGATGTGATATCCAACTCCTTCCCATTCCAATACTGAGACCCTTCCTATAGCATGACATCTGATATCTCAATGCTTCTAATACCAAACCTGAGATCCATCCTATAGCATGAGATGTGATATCCAACTCCTTCCCTTTCCAAACCTGAGACCATTCCTTTAGCATTAGATGTGATATCCAACTCCTTCCTATTCCAATCCTGAGAGCCATCCTATAGCATCAGATGCGATATCCAAGTCCTTCCCATTCCAAACCTGAGACCCTTCCTATAACATGAGATGTGATATCCAACTCCTTACCATTCCAACCTGAGACCCTTTCTATTGCATGAGATGGGATATCCAACTCCTTCCCAATCCAATCCTGAGACCCTTCCGATAGCATGAGATGTGATATCTCAATGCTTCTAATACCAAACCTGAGATCCTTCCTATGACATGAGATGTGATATCCAATTCCTTCCCATTCCAAACCTGAGACCCTTCCTATAGCATATGTGATATCCAACTCCTTCCCATTCCAATCCTGAGACCATTCCTATAGCATGAGATGTGATATCTCAATGCTTCTAATAGCAAACCTGAGATCCTTCCTATGACATGAGATGTGATATCCAATTCCTTCCCATTCCAAACCTGAGACCCTTCCTACAGCATGCGATGTGATATCTCAATGCTTCTAATACCACACCTGAGACCCGTCCTATAACATGAGATGGGATATCCAAGTCCTTCCCATTCCAAACCTGAGACCCTTCCTTTAGCATGAGATGTGATATCCAACTCCTTCCCATTCCAATCCTGAGACCCTTCCGATAGCAGAGATGTGATATCTCAATGCTTATACCAAACCTGAGACCCTTCCTATGGCATGAGATGTCATATACAACTCCTTCCCATTCCAATCCTGAGACCCTTCCTATAGCATGAGATGTGATATCTCAATGCTTCTACTAAAACTGAGACCCTTCCTATAGCATGAGATGTCATATCCAACTCCTTCCCATTCCAATCCTGAGACCCTTCCTATAGCATGAGATGTGATATCTCAATGCTTCTAATACCAAACCTGAGATCCTTCCTATAACATGAGATGTGATATTCAACTCCTTCTCGTTCCAATCCTGAGACCCTTCCTATACCATGAGATGTGATATCTCAATGTTTCTAATACCAAACATGAGACCAGTCCTATAACATGAGATGTGAGATCCAAATCCTTCCCCTTCCAAACCTGAGACCCTTCCTTTAGCATGAGATGTGATATCCAACTCCTTCCCATTCCAATCCGGAGACCCTTCCGATAGCAGAGATGTGATATCTCAATGCTTATACCAAACATGAGACCCTTCCTATAGCATGAGATGTCATATGCAACTCCTTCCCACTCCAATCCTGAGACCCTTCGAATAGCATGAGATGTGATATCTCAATGCTTCTAATACCAAACCTGAGGCCCTTCCTATAGCAAGAGATGTGATATCCAAATCCTTCCCATTCCAAAACTGCGACCCTTCCTATAGCATGAGATGTGATATCCGACTCCTTCCCATTCCAATCCTGAGACCCTTCCTGTAGCATGAGATGTGATATCTCAATGCTTGTAATACCAAACCTGAGACCCTTCCTATAGCATGAGATGTGATTTCCAACTCTTTCCCATTCCAATCCTGAGACCCTTCCTATAGCATGAGATCTGATATCTCAATGCTTCTAATACCAAACCTGAGACCCTTCCTATAGCATGAGATGGGATATCCAACTCCTTCCCAATCCAATCCTGAGACCCTTCAGATAGCATGAGATGTGATATCTCAATGCTTCTAACACCAAACCTGAGATCCTTCCTATAACATGAGATGTGATATCCAAATCCTTCCCCTTCCAAACCTGAGACCCTCCCATTAGCATGAGATGTGATATCCAACTCCTTCCCATTCCAATCCTGAGACACTTCTGATAGCATGAGATGTGATATCTCAATGCCTCTAATACCAAACCTGAGATCCTTCCTCTAACATGAAATGTGATATCCAACTCCTTCCCTTTCCAAGCCTGAGAGCCTTCCTATAGCATGAGATGTGATATCCAAGTCCTTCCCATTCCAATCCTTAGACCCTTCCTACAGAATGCGATGTGATATCTCAATGCTTCCAATACCAAACCTGAGACCCGTCCTTTAACATGAGATGGGATATCCAACTCCTTCCCATTCCAATCCTGAGACACTTCCGATAGCAGAGATGTGATATCTCAATGCTTATACCAAACCTGAGACCCTTCCTATAACATGAGATGTGATATCCAACTCCTTCCTGTTCCAAACCTGAGACCCTTCCTATAGCATGAGATGTGATATCCAACTCCTTCCCATTCCAATCCTGAGACCCTTCCGATAGCATGAGATGTGATATCTCAATGCTTCAAATACCAAACCTGAGATTCTTCCTATGACATGAGATGTATTATCAAAATCCTTCCCCTTCCAAACCTGAGACCCTCCCTTTAGCATGAGATGTGATATCCAACTCCTTCCCATTCCAATCCTGAGACCCTTCTGGTAGCATGAGATGTGATATCTCAATGCCTCTAATACCAAACCTGAGATCCTTCCTCTAACATGAAATGTGATATCCAACTCCTTCCCTTTCCAAACCTGAGAGCCTTCCTATAGCATGAGATGTGATATCCAAGTCCTTCCCATTCCAATCCTGAGACCCTTCCTATAGCATGAGATGTGATATCCAACTCCTTCCCATTCCAATCCTGAGACCCTTCCGATAGCATGAGATGTGATATCTCAATGCTTCAAATACCAAACCTGAGATTCTTCCTATGACATGAGATGTGATATCCAAATCCTTCCCCTTCCAAACCTGAGACCCTCCCTTTAGCATGAGATGTGATATCCAACTCCTTCCCATTCCAATCCTGAGACCCTTCTGATAGCATGAGATGTGATATCTCAATGCCTCTAATACCATACCTGAGATCCTTCCTCTAACATGAAATGTGATATCCAACTCCTTCCCTTTCCAAACCTGAGAGCCTTCCTATAGCATGAGATGTGATATCCAAGTCCTTCCCATTCCAATCCTGAGACCCTTCCTATAACATGAGATGTGATATCCAACTCCTTCCCATTCCAATCCTGAGACAATTCCTATAGTATGAGATGTGATATCGCAATGCTTCTACCAAACCTGAGACCCTTCCTATAGCATGAGATGTGATATCCAACTCCTTCCCATTCTAAACCTGAGACCCTTCCTGTAGCATGAGATGTGATATCCAACTCCTTCCCATTCCAATACTGAGACCCTTCCTATAGCATGAGATGTGATATCTCAATGCTTCTAATACCAAACCTGAGACCCTTCCTATAGCATGAGATGTGATATCCAACTCCTTCCCTTTCCAAACCTGAAACCCTTCCTATAGCATGAGATGGGATATCCAACTCCTTCCCAATCCAATCCTGAGACCCTTCCGATAGCATGAGATGTGATATCTCAATGCTTCTACCAAACCTGAGACCGTTCCTATGGCATGAGATGTGATATCAAACTCCTTCCCATTCCAATCCTGAGACCCTTCCTATAGCTTGAGATGTGATATCCAACTCCTTCCCATTCCAATCCTGAGACCCTTCCTATAGCATGAGATGTGATATCTCAATGCTTATACCAAACCTGAGACCCTTCCTATGGCATGAGATGTCATATACAACTCCTTCCCATTCCAATCCTGAGATCCTTCCTATAGCATGAGTTGTGATATCTCAATGCTTCTACCAAACCTGAGACCATTCCTATAGCATGAGATGTGATATCTCAGTGCTTCTAATACCAAAACTGAGATCCTTCCTATAACATGAGATGTGATATCCAACTCCTTCCCATTCCAATCCTGAGACCCTTCCTATACCATGAGATGTGATATCTCAATGTTTCTAATACCAAACCTGAGAACCGTCCTATAACATGAGATGTGAGATCCAAATCCTTCCCCTTCCAAACCTGAGACCCTTCCTTTAGCATGAGATGTGATATCCAACTCCTTCCCATTCCAATCCTGAGACCCTTCCGATAGCAGAGATGTGATATCTCAATGCTTATACCAAACCTGAGACCCTTCGTACAGCATGAGATGTCATATCCAACTCATTCCCATTCCAATCCTGAGACCCTTCCTATAGCATGAGATGTGATATCTCAATGCTTCTAATACCAAACCTGAGGCCCTTCCTATAGCAAGAGATGTGATATCCAAATCCTTCCCATTTCAAAACTGCGACCCTTCCTATAGCATGAGATGTGATATCCGACTCCTTCCCGTTCCAATCCTGAGACCCTTCCTGTAGCATGAGATGTGATATCTCAATGCTTGTAATACCAAACCTGAGACCCTTCCTATAGCATGAGATGTGATATCCAACTCTTTCCCATTCCAATCCTGAGACCGTTCCTATAGCATGAGATGTGATGTCTCAATGCTTCTAATACCAAACCGGAGACCCTTCCTATAGCATGAGATGGGATATCCAACTCCTTCCCAATCCAATCCAGAGACCCTCCCGATAGCATGAGATGTGATATCTCAATGCTTCTAACACCAAACCTGAGATCCTTCCTATAACATGAGATGTGATATCCAAATCCTTCCCCTTCCAAACCTGAGACCCTCCCTTTAGCATGAGATGTTATATCCAACTCCTTCCCAATCCAATCCTGAGACCCTTCTGATAGCATGAGATGTGATATCTCAATGCCTCTAATACCAAACCTGAGATCCTTCCTCTAACATGAAATGTGATATCCAACTCCTTCCCTTTCCAAGCCTGAGAGCCTTCCTATAGCATGAGATGCGATATCCAAGTCCTTCCCATTCCAATCCTTAGACCCTTCCTACTGCATGCGATGTGATATCTCAATTCTTCTAATACCAAACCTGAGACCCGTCCTATAACATGAGATGGGATATCCAAAACCTTCCCATTCCAATCCTGAGACACTTCTGATAGCAGAGATGTTATATCTCAATGCTTATACCAAACCTGAGACCCTTCCTATAACATGAGATGTGATATCCAACTCCTTCCCGTTCCAAACCTGAGACCCTCCCTTTAGCATGAGATGTGATATCCAAATCCTTCCCCTTCCAAACCTGAGATCCTTCCTCTAACATGAAATGTGATATCCAACTCCTTCCCTTTCCAAACCTGAGAGCCTTCCTATAGCATGAGATGTGATATCCAAGTCCTTCCCATTCCAATCCTGAAACCCTTCTTATAACATGAGATGTGGTATCCAACTCCTTCCCATTCCAACCTGAGACCCTTCCTATAGCATGAGATGGGATATCCAACTCCATCCAAATCCAATCCTGAGACCCTTCCGATAGCATGAGATGTGATATCTCAATGCTTCTACCAAACCTGAGACCCATACTATGGCATGAGATGTGATATCAAAGTCCTTCCCATTCCAATCCTGAGACCCTTCCTATAGCTTGAGATGTGATATCCAACTCCACCCCATTCCAATTCTGAGACCCTTCCAATACCATGAGACTTGATATCTCAATGCTTCTAATACCAAACCTGAGACCCTTCCTATAGCATGAGATGTGATATCTCAATGCTTCTAATACCAAACCTGAGACCCTTCCTATAGCATGAGATGGGATATCCAACTCCTTCCCAATCCAATCCTGAGACCCTTCTGATAGCATGAGATGTGATATCTCAATGCTTCTACCAAACCTGAGACCCTTCCTATGGCATGAGAAGTGAAATCAAACTCCTTCCCATTCCAATCCTGAGACCCTTCCTATAGCACGAGTTGTGATATCTCAATGCTTCTAATACCAAACGTGAGACCCTTCCTATAGCATGAGATGGGATATCCAACTCCTTCCCAATCCAATCCTGAGACCCTTCTAATAGCATGAGATGTGATATCTCAATGCTTCTACCAAACCTGAGACCCTTCCTATGGCATGAGATGTGAAATCAAATTCCTTCCCATTCCAATCCTGAGACCCTTCCTATAGCTTGAGATGTGATATCCAACTCCTTCCCATTCCAATCCTGAGACCCTTCCTATACCATGAGATGTGATATATCAATGCTTGTAATACCAAACCTGAGACGCGTCCTATAACATGAGATGTGATATCCAAATCCTTCCCCTTCCAACCCTGAGATCCTTCCTTTAGCATGAGATGTGATTTCCAACTCCTTCCCATTCCAATCCTGAGACCTTTCCGATAGCATGAGATGTGATATCTCAATGCTTCTAATATCAAACCTGAGATCCTTCCTATGACATGAGATGTGATATCCAATTCCTTCCCATTCCAAACCTGAGACCCTTCCTACAGCATGCAATGTGATATCTCAATGCTTCTAATACCACACCTGAGACCCGTCCTATAACATGAGATGGGATATCCAACTCCTTCCCATTCCAATCCTGAGACCCTTCCGATAGCAGAGATGTGATATCTCAATGCTTATACCAAACCTGAGACCCTTCCTATGGCATGAGATGTCATATACAAATACTTCCCATTCCAATCCGGAGACCCTTCCTATAGCATGAGATGTGATATCTCAATGCTTCTACCAAACCTGAGACCCTTCCTATAGCATGAGATGTGATATCCAACTCCTTCCCATTCCAAACCTGAGACCCTTCCTATAGCATGAGATGTGATATCTCAATGCTTCTAATACCAGACCTGAGATCCTTCCTATAACATGAGATGGGATATCCAACTCCTTCCCATTCCAATACTGAGACGCTTCCTATAGCATGAGATGTGATATCTCAATGCTTCTAATACCTGTTAAGACGGATTTCCGAACTCTGTCCTGGTGGCGCAGAAGTTCAGAAGGCCAACCTAATTACTTGGAACAGGGTAACCTCTGGACAAGCCAGACCAATCAAGGTAGCGATCGCGGCGGTCAAGACTAGGTCTCAAGAGGGGTGAGGGTGACTGAAAGCCCGCAATGAGCACACAAAGCAAGAGCGCTTACAAACTACTCCAAACAGTTGTTATATCAAAAATATAAACACATTTATTTTAAGGCCTTTAAAACAACGACCGTAGCGAGAAAATCACAATAACACAGTATTAAGCCAACACATACCAAATCAACACAATATATATACAAATACACAGTCGCAAGCGTTTAAAGCACGAAATATGTAGTCCACCTGCCAGGGAAGGAAAACAGGCAGTGCGATAACGCTTTAGACTCAGTTCGCCTTTAGAGGCACCTAACTAGATGGAAGTCCGAGCCCTGCGAAGAGTGGAGCCTTGTGCTCAAAGTACCTGCCACGCCGGTGCCAACGGGCAAAAGGGGAAGCTCTTCGGAGGAAGTCAGGCAGTTCGGGTTAGTGCACAGCAGAAGGAGAACAGGTTCCGCAACTCAAGCGCAGCCTCCACAGCGGGCAGAAGCAGAGCGCGAGTACGGCCAAAAGGGTGCTGTTTTTACACAGCAGGGAAAAGCAATGGGATACTGCAGGAGGGCGACCAGATCCTAGCTAAACTACTCACCGGTCCCCGAAGCAAGCAGGCCCAGGCTTCTCCACGTTAGTTTCAGCAGCTGGCAGGTTCAGAAGAGCAGGGAACGCCTCGTAGTCGTGTAGAGCAAAAAGACGTCCCAATCGACGAAACCAGCACAGTTTTGTTGCCGCACAGGACAACGGAGCGGCCGTGTGTATTCGAGCCAAATGAACCCTCCTCCCTTCAGACCTGGGGACGCCAAGCGTACGAAGCGTGGGAGAGGGACAAGGACTCGCAATACAACACAACCTGGTGGCGGTTGCAGAGCCAAACTCCTTGGTAAGCTGGTCAGTCAACTGGATGGCCCAGAGACGCTTCCGAAGGCTTACTTGGCAGGAGATGGTTGAAGATGCCGGGAATAGCTGTTCCTGCTATTCCAAAGGTCGAAGCACCAGTACAGGCCTTCTGGTTCGATCAAAGGAGGACAGGGGCTCTCCGGACGACGGCAGTGCAAAGGAGGATTCCTTCAGCGGGTCACCAGCGATTCCTCGGTCCAGCCTCGTAGTTGCAGGATACTTGGCTCCTGTATTCCTTCGTTCGTGAGAACTCAGGAGATCGACATGGCAGTGGTGTTTCCAGCTCCCTCTTATCCATGGTTCCCTTCGCGCCAAAACGGAGGGGAGCCAATGGGAGATCCGCTCATCAACACACATACCATACGTGGACCAATCACGGACCACGGTGGTCCCAGGCATTCACACCACCCCAGACTCTCTGGCACCCAGGATGTGTATTGGGACCAGACATCCCAGCCCACACCCTGGAGGCACACAAACGACATGTAGAAGCCCGCGAAAGCAACCACGTTTTGCGGGAAAGTACATGCCCAAATAAGGAAGGCCCCGGGTCGTCTGACCTGGGGAAGGTGAAGGGAGCAAGACGGTCAGTGGACAAGACAAAGGAGCCTCGCGGCCTGGCCATTTTGGGAGCCAGGCCACCATTTTGGGTTCAGTGCAAAAACGTGCTCAGAACGCCAAAAGGAGCTCAAAATAAACAAAACGATCGCTGCCACCATTCGAGTCCCTGAATAACTTGCACCGATCAAATACCATCCTAAAAGAGTATCTAGGGTCTGTAGAAGGCTAGAGACCCAAGAGAGCTGTAACTTAGCTTACAGTGCCCTCTTGTGTCGTGTTGCACTAAAGCTGCGACACGATAAAAGAAACTACGGGAAACCACGTTCCCCGGTACTGACTGTCTTAAGGGCATGTCAGTTTCCCCATAAGAAAAGGAGCGAAAGCCCAGAGAAGTGCGGCAGAAGGCTGTACTTCTCTGGCAAAGTCAAGAACAAGGTTAAAAACAATAGCAAAAAGTTTAGGGGTTGCCACATGGAAGGAAAATTCCCTACAATTACGAAATCTTTCCTAACACTCGCCCCTCCCAGACTATGGACAGGGGGAACTAATCCACCCCTGGATGAGTCTCTTGTTCAGGTCGGTAAAACATTCTGGACAACCCATCAGCATTGCTATGTTGGACACCTGGCCTATGCTCAATAGTGAAGTCGAAGCCTTGTAGACTTATGGACCACCTAAGCAACTTTGGATTCTCCCCCTTCATGTTCATTAGCCACTTTAACGGCTTATGGTCAGTCTGCACAGTGAAGTGGGTCCCATAGAGGTAGGGCCTCAGCTTCCTTAGGGCCCACACAACAGAGAAACATTCTTTCTCTACCGTGGACCATCTGAGCTCTCTGTCCTTAAACTGGCGACTAATAAAACCGATAGGGTGTTCCTTACCCTTCTCGTCTACTTGGGATAGTACAGCTCCTATCCCAGTGTCAGAGGCGTCCGTCTGCACGATAAAAGGTCTTTGATAATCCGGGGCCCTGAGCACAGGGGCCTGGCACAAGGAGTCTTTCAAGCCATTGAAGGCCTTCTCACACTCGTCGGTCCAAGTTACCTTCTTGGGTTTCTTCGGAGTTGTGAGGGCAGTCAGAGGAGCAGCTATGGTGCCATAGTCTGCCACAAAATTGCGATAATACCCCGTGAGTCCTAAAAAGGCTCTCACTTGGGTTTGCGTAGTGGGGGTAGGCCAGTCTTGTACTGCTTGTACTTTACTGGGTAGAGGCTGTATCCTCCCTCCACCTACTTCATGTCCAAGGTAAACCACTGAGCCTTGTCCAATCTGGCATTTACTAGCCTTTATGGTCAAGTGGGCTTTCTGAAGAGCCTGGAGCACAATCCTGAGGTGTTTCACATGGTCTTCCCAGGTGGCACTGAAAACTGCTATATCGTCCAGATATGCAAGGCAGAATTCGTCCAACCCATTCAACACACGATTCACAAGCCTCTGGAAAGTGGCAGGTGCATTCTTCAATCCAAACGGCATTACCCGGAATTGGTAAAGGCCGTCTGGAGTAGAAAATGCTGTCTTCTCCTTGGCATGTTCTGCTAAAGCTATTTGCCAATAGCCAGCAGTGAGGTCAAAAGTGCTGAGGTACTTGGAGGCACCCAAAGTATCCACCAGCTCATCTGTTCGAGGCAAGGGGTGTGCATCTGTCTTGGTGACAGCATTCAGAGCCCTGTAATCCACGCAGAACCTCAATTCAGAAGTGCCTGCTTTTGGAACCAAAACCACAGGACTGGACCAAGGACTACTAGAGGGTTCAATCACCCCAAGGTCTAACATCTTGTTGACCTCGGTCTTAATATAAGACCGTACTTTATCTGACATCCTGTATCCCCTACTTTTGGTAGGTACACTGTCTCCTGTGTCAATGTTATGTTTGCACCAAGGTGTCAAACCAGGGGACTGTGAAAACAGGGGGGAAAACTGCCTAAGCAAACTTTTCACATCAGCCTGCTGATCAGAAGTCAGGTGAGGGGCCACTCGGACACCATAAACGGAGCTATCTGAAGGACCGCTTTGGAACAGGTCGGGAAGAGGTTCAGACTCCTCTTCCTCAACGTCTGAAGCCAGTAGCAGTGCTGCGATTTCGACTCTTGGGACGAAAGCCTTCAGCCTATTCACGTGGAACACTTTTGGAGCCTGTCCAGGCCTTCCAAGGTCCACTAAATAGTTTACCTCACCCAGGGGCTCCACCACTGTGCAAGGGCCTGACCATTTGTCCTGTAAAGCGCGAGGCCTTATTGGATTCATGATCAGGACTTGCTGACCAGGTGTAAAGTTGATGAGGGAAGCTTTCTGGTCGTACCAATGTTTCACCAGCGCTTGCCCTGCCTTCAATTTATCACTAGCCAAGCCCATCAGAAGTACCATCCGTTTTCTGAGCCCTAGCACATAATCAACTACATTGGTAGTAACAGGGGGAGTGGGCATCTCCCATCCCTCCTTGACAATGGCTAAGGGTCCCCGTACGGGATGACCGAACAGAAGTTCGAAGGGGCTGAAGCCAACACCCTCCTGTGGTACCTCTCGGTAGGCAAACAGTAAGCATGGTAAAAGAAGATCCCATTTTCTTCTCTGGGGCTCCTCCAGAGCCCCAATCATGCTCTTTAACGTTCTGTTGAAACGTTCCACCAGACCATTGGTCTGGGGGTGATATGCAGAAGAGAACTTGTAGGTGACCCCACATTCTTTCCACATAGCCTGCATATACTTCGACATAAAGTTGCTGCCACGATCTGACACAACTTCTTTAGGGAAGCCAACCCTAGTAAATATGCCGAGTAAAGCTTTTGCAACTGACTTGGCAGATACAGTTTTCAATGGGATGGCCTCAGGATACCTGGTTGCATGGTCGACCAGCACCAGGATAAACCTATTGCCCGAGGATGTTTGCTGGTCAAGGGGACCAACGATGTCGATCCCTACCCTTTCAAATGGTACCCCCACAACTGGGAGCGGTACCAACGGAGCTTGGATTGTCGTGCCAACCTTACCAGACAACTGGCAGGAGGCGCAACTCCTGCAGTGACTTTCTACTTGCACCCCCATCTTGGGCCAGTAGAAGTGCATGGATAACCTTTGCTTGGTCCTCTTCATACCAAGGTGACCAGCAAGGGGAACTTCATGCGCCAACTGCAGGAGGAAGGGCCTAACAGCAAGGGGAACCACCAACCTCCTATGGTCTCCTTCTGTAGACTCTGTGGGCTCACTATACAGGAGTCCACCTTCCCAATAAATCCTATGCTTCCCAGGAGGTTCACCCTCAAGCTGGGAGCAGGCCTGTCTCCTTAGGCCTTCCAGAGATGGGCACTCACGTTGGCCTTTACTGAATTCGTCCCTATCAGGACCTCCTTCAACTAACAAGTCTTTTAGTTCAGGATGATCGTTGGGGTCGAATACTTCAGGCATCGCCACCTCCTCGTCAGGCCCGGGCGATTGACCAACTTCCTCCACCGCAGTGGTAGGCGAGCTCGGGGGAATATTCTCTTTCCCTCGTCTTGACTTGTAGACTCCTTTCACCTTGGGTTTCCCCTTCGGCTGGGGCGGCGTATTGGAATTGGCCAATGCTGCCCGTGCTTGAGACCGTGTGTAGGGTCTTTCGGCAGTGTCTCCTACGAGCCCTAAAGCTCTGAGATCATTGCCCAACAAGACCTTTCCCGGGACGTTTCTCTGAATGCTCACTGGAATCCTGACTGCTGTACCATTTAAAGTAAGATTTACAGGGATCACGGGAAACATACGGAGGGGGCCGTCAGCCAACTTAGTGGGCATCAGAGTAGCTCTGGCAACTTCCTCTGAGTCTACCAAGGTGGAATCCACTACAGTTCGACTGCACCCACTATCCCTAAGAGCTGGAGTATCCACTCCATTGATCAGCACACTGTCTTTAAAGTAGTGCTTGGTATTATCCGGAATCCTAGCATACGCCTCTGCGACTTTAGGCTCCCAGGAACCCAGGGACACTAAAACTACCTCGGCCTCTATTCCGCTGGGAAATGAGTCCGAGGAGAAGGATGCTCCTGTAATCTCTTCTTCCTCGTAGGAGGAGAAGGCCAGATTAGCGGAGTGGACCCCCAAAGGTCTAACCTTACAACGGGGATCCCCCTTCACATGGTCAGTTGCTCCACAAGAAAAACAAGCCCCAGTGGGTCTGTTTACGTAGGGAGGCTTATTGTAACCAGAGTTCTGTTTCGGAGGCGCACCTCCACTACCCTGTGAGTTCTCTTGTGTCTTACCCTTGTTTTTCTTTTTGTGGCCCTTATGGGAAGAAGATTTAGCAGATTCCCCACCCTCCATATCTTTGGACTTTTTCCCTTCCTCCTGCTTACCAGGATGAGTTTTGTCCTTATGGGACACTCGATGTGACACCCATAAGTCTGCTGCAATGGCCAGCTTCTTAGGATCTATCTCCTTCGAATCGGCCAAATGCTGCTTAAGCTCCGGGGAAGAAGAAGCAAAAATGTGTTCCAGCATGACCAGATTGATCATGCCTTCGAAGGTAGAAACCTTATAACCTTCAACCCAGCCAGTTAAGTTTTTCAAAGATTCAGCGACATAAGATACCCAAGTACCACCTTCCTTTTTCTTATACTCTCGAAAACGCTTTAAATATTGGGCCGGAGTCTTCCCAAACTTTAAAATGAGAGTTTGCTTTAACATTGCGAAATCAGCCCGCTCAGCCTTCGACATTTCCATAATGGCACTACAGCCAGAATGGGGCAGTCTACTGAGCAACCACGCAATCTTATCAGCATTGTCAACTTCCTGGACCTCGCATGCATACTCAAACGCATTCAGCCAGTCCATAATGTCATTCCTTTCTTCATACACACTGAGCAGATCTTTTGGAAACCGTGGATGAGAGGAAGCCCCAGACCCATGTCTAGGACCCTTGGATCCATTTGCAACCTGAAGCTTGGCCAGTTCCAACTGGTGATCCCTGTCTTTCTGTTTTTCTGCCTGTTCGATTTTTAGTTTGGCTATGCTGAATTCAAGCTCCTGCTGCCTAAACCGCAGCTCTTGCTTCTTGAATTCAAGCATAGCCTCCCCATCAACACTGGCAGAGGAAACATTAGACATTACATCCTCCCTGTCCTCGTGGTCGCGATGGATCAGTGCAGCGGCAGAACCGTCGGTTCTACCAGTGAGAGCAGCCCCACCACCTTCTGCACTGTCCTCGGAAGTTATAGCGTCAAGCTGCGCTTCTTGCCACGCCACGATTGTCTGGATCATTTCCAATTTTGTGCCTTGAGAGGAAACACCTCTCTGCGCACACATCTTCTTCAATGTTTCTGACTTGGAAGCATTTAAAGTTAACAAGGTATTTGTTTCCATACTGTTTGATAGGACTATGGCCTTTTTAAAGTTATACTACAACAATTCACTACGTGTACTGTTTGGAATAACCTGAAGTGCCTTAGTTCGAGCGCAACACTGGATACCTTCAGTCGTATCCCACCGCTGTACACCAATTTGTTAAGACGGATTTCCGAACTCTGTCCTGGTGGCGCAGAAGTTCAGAAGGCCAACCTAATTACTTGGAACAGGGTAACCTCTGGACAAGCCAGACCAATCAAGGTAGCGATCGCGGCGGTCAAGACTAGGTCTCAAGAGGGGTGAGGGTGACTGAAAGCCCGCAATGAGCACACAAAGCAAGAGCGCTTACAAACTACTCCAAACAGTTGTTATATCAAAAATATAAACACATTTATTTTAAGGCCTTTAAAACAACGACCGTAGCGAGAAAATCACAATAACACAGTATTAAGCCAACACATACCAAATCAACACAATATATATACAAATACACAGTCGCAAGCGTTTAAAGCACGAAATATGTAGTCCACCTGCCAGGGAAGGAAAACAGGCAGTGCGATAACGCTTTAGACTCAGTTCGCCTTTAGAGGCACCTAACTAGATGGAAGTCCGAGCCCTGCGAAGAGTGGAGCCTTGTGCTCAAAGTACCTGCCACGCCGGTGCCAACGGGCAAAAGGGGAAGCTCTTCGGAGGAAGTCAGGCAGTTCGGGTTAGTGCACAGCAGAAGGAGAACAGGTTCCGCAACTCAAGCGCAGCCTCCACAGCGGGCAGAAGCAGAGCGCGAGTACGGCCAAAAGGGTGCTGTTTTTACACAGCAGGGAAAAGCAATGGGATACTGCAGGAGGGCGACCAGATCCTAGCTAAACTACTCACCGGTCCCCGAAGCAAGCAGGCCCAGGCTTCTCCACGTTAGTTTCAGCAGCTGGCAGGTTCAGAAGAGCACGGAACGCCTCGTAGTCGTGTAGAGCAAAAAGACGTCCCAATCGACGAAACCAGCACAGTTTTGTTGCCGCACAGGACAACGGAGCGGCCGTGTGTATTCGAGCCAAATGAACCCTCCTCCCTTCAGACCTGGGGACGCCAAGCGTACGAAGCATGGGAGAGGGACAAGGACTCGCAATACAACACAACCTGGCGGCGGTTGCAGAGCCAAACTCCTTGGTAAGCTGGTCAGTCAACTGGATGGCCCAGAGACGCTTCCGAAGGCTTACTTGGCAGGAGATGGTTGAAGATGCCGGGAATAGCTGTTCCTGCTATTCCAAAGGTCGAAGCACCAGTACAGGCCTTCTGGTTCGATCAAAGGAGGACAGGGGCTCTCCGGACGACGGCAGTGCAAAGGAGGATTCCTTCAGCGGGTCACCAGCGATTCCTCGGTCCAGCCTCGTAGTTGCAGGATACTTGGCTCCTGTATTCCTTCGTTCGTGAGAACTCAGGAGATCGACATGGCAGTGGTGTTTCCAGCTCCCTCTTATCCACGGTTCCCTTCGCGCCAAAACGGAGGGGAGCCAATGGGAGATCCGCTCATCAACACACATACCATACGTGGACCAATCACGGACCACGGTGGTCCCAGGCATTCACACCACCCCAGACTCTCTGGCACCCAGGATGTGTATTGGGACCAGACATCCCAGCCCACACCCTGGAGGCACACAAACGACATGTAGAAGCCCGCGAAAGCAACCACGTTTCGTGGGAAAGTACATGCCCAAATAAGGAAGGCCCCGGGTCGTCTGACCTGGGGAAGGTGAAGGGAGCAAGACGGTCAGTGGACAAGACAAAGGAGCCTCGCGGCCTGGCCATTTTGGGAGCCAGGCCACCATTTTGGGTTCAGTGCAAAAACGTGCTCAGAACGCCAAAAGGAGCTCAAAATAAACAAAACGATCGCTGCCACCATTCGAGTCCCTGAATGACTTGCACCGATCAAATACCATCCTAAAAGAGTATCTAGGGTCTGTAGAAGGCTAGAGACCCAAGAGAGCTGTAACTTAGCTTACAGTGCCCTCTTGTGTCGTGTTGCACTAAAGCTGCGACACGATAAAAGAAACTACGGGAACCCAGGTTCCCCGGTACTGACTGTCTTAAGGGCATGTCAGTTTCCCCATAAGAAAAGGAGCGAAAGCCCAGAGAAGTGCGGCAGAAGGCTGTACTTCTCTGGCAAAGTCAAGAACAAGGTTAAAAACAATAGCAAAAAGTTTAGGGGTTGCCACATGGAAGGAAAATTCCCTACAATTACGAAATCTTTCCTAACAATACCAAACCTGAGAACCTTCCTGTAGCATGAGATGTGATATCCAACTCCTTCCCTTTCCAAACCTGAGACCCTTCCGATAGCAGATATGTGATATCTCAATGCTTATACCAAACCTGAGACCCTTCCTATGGCATGAGATGTCATATACTACTCCTTCCCATTCCAATCCTGAGACCCTTCCTATAGCATGAGATGTGATATCTCAATGCTTCTACCAAACCCGAGACCCTTCCTACAGCATGAGATGTGATATCTCAATGCTTCTAATACCAAACCTGATATCCTTCCTATAACATGAGATGTGATATCCAACTCCTTCCCATTCCAATCCTGAGACCCTTCCTATATCATGAGATGTGATATCTCAATGCTTCTATTACAAAACCTGATATCCTTCCTATAACATGAGATGTGATATCCAACTCCTTCCCATTCCAATCCTGAGATCCTTCCTATACCATGAGATGTGATATCTCAATGTTTCTCATACTAAACCTGAGGCCCTTCCTATAGCAAGAGATGTGATATACAAATCCTTCCCATTCCAAACCTGAGACCCTTCCTATAGCATGAGATGTGATATCCAACTCCTTCCCAATCCAATCCTGAGACCCTTCCTATAGCATGAGATGTAATATCACAATGCTTGTAATACCAAACCTGAGACCCTTCCTATAGCATAAGATGTGATATCCAACTCCTTCCCATTCCAATCCTTAGACCCTTCCTATAGCATGAGATGTGAGATCTCAATGCTTCTAATACCAAACCTGAGACCCTTCTTAAAGCATGAGATGGGATATCCAACTCCTTCCTATTCCAATCCTGAGACCCTTACAATAGCAGAGATGTGATATCTCAATGCTTATACCAAACCTGAGACCCTTCCTATGGCATGAGATGTGATATCCAACTCCTTCCCATTCCAAACCGGAGACCCTCCCTTTAGCATGAGATGTGATATCTCAATGCTTCTAATACCAAACCTGAGATCCTTCCTATAGGCTGAGATGTGATATCCAACTCCTTCCCATTCCAATACTGAGACCCTTCCTGTAGCATGAGATGTGATATCCAACTCCTTCTCATTCCAAACATGAGACCATTCCTATAGCATGAGATCTGATATCTCAATGCTTCTAATACCAAACCTGAGATCCATCCTATATCATGAGATGTGATATCCAACTCCTTCCCTTTCCAAACCTGAGACCATTCCTTTAGCATGAGATGTGATATCCAACTCCTTCCTATTCCAATCCTGAGAGCCATCCTATAGCATCAGATGCGATATCCAAGTCCTTCCCATTCCAAACCTGAGACCCTTCCTATAACATGAGATGTGATATCCAACTCCTTCCCATTCCAACCTGAGACCCTTTCTATAGCATGAGATGGGATATCCAACTCCTTCCTAATCCAATCCTGAGACCCTTCGAATAGCATGAGATGTGATGTCTCAATGCTTCTAATACCAAACCTGAGATCCTTCCTATAACATGAGATGTGAGATCCAAATCCTTCCCGTTCCAAACCTGAGACCCTTCCTATAGCATATGTGATATCTAACTCCTTCCCATTCCAAACCTGAGACCCTTCCTATAGCAAGAATGTAATATCCAACTCCTTCCCATTCCAATCCTGAGACTATTCCTATAGCATGAGATGTGATATCCCAATGCTTCTAATAGCAAACCTGAGATCCTTCCTATGACATGAGATGTGATATCCAATTCCTTCCCATTCCAAACCTGAGACCCTTCCTACAGCATGCGATGTGATATCTCAATGCTTCTAATACCACACCTGAGACCCGTCCTATAACATGAAATGGGATATCCAAGTCCTTCCCATTCCAATCCTGAGACCCTTCCTATAGTATGAGATGTGATATCTCAATGCTTCTAATACCAAACCTGAGACCCTTCCTATAACATGAGATGGGATATCCAACTCCTTCCCATTCCAATCCTGAGACCCGTCCGATAGCAGAGATGTGATATCTCAATGCTTATACCAAACCTGAGACCCTTCCTATGGCATGAGATGTCATATACAACTCCTTCCCATTCCAATCCGGAGACCCTTCCTATAGCATGAGATGTGATATCTCAATGCGTCTACCAAACCTGAGACCTTCCTATAGCATGAGATGTGATATCCAACTCCTTCCCATTCCAAACCTGAGACCCTTCTGATAGCATGAGATGTGATATCTCAATGCCTCTAATACCAAACCTGAGATCCTTCCTCTAACATGAAATGTGATATCCAACTCCTTCCCTTTCCAAACCTGAGGGCCTTCCTATAGCATGAGATGTGACATCTCAATGCTTCTAATACCAAACCTGAGATCCTTCTTATAACATGAGATGTGATATCCAACTCCTTCCCATTCCAAACCGGAGACCCTTCCTTTAGCATGAGATGTGATATCCAACTCCTTCCCATTCCAATCCTGAGACCCTTACTATACCAAATCCTCCAAGCATGAGATGTGATATCTCAATGCTTCTAATACCAAACCTGAGATCCTTCCTATAGCATGAGATGTGATATCCAACTCCTTCTCATTCCAAACCTGAGACACTTCCTATAGCATGAGATGTAATACCTCAATGCTTCTAATACCAAACCTGAGATCCATCCTATAACATGAGATGTGATATCTCAATAGTTCTAATACCAAACCTGAGACCCTTCCTATAGCATGAGATGTGATATCCAACTCCTTCCCTTTCCAAACCTGAGACCATTCCTTTAGCATGAGATGTGATATCCAACTCCTTCCTATTCCAATCCTGAGAGCCATCCTATAGCATCAGATGCGATATCCAAGTCCTTCCCATTCCAATCCTGAGACCCTTCCTATAACATGAGATGTGATATCCAACTCCTTCCCATTCCAACCTGAGACCCTTTCTGTAGCATGAGATGGGATATCCAACTCCTTCCCAATCCAATCCTGAGACCCTTCCGATAGCAGAGATGTGATATCTCAATGTTTCTAATAACAAACCTGAGACCGTCCTATAACATGAGATGTGAGATCCAAATCCTTCCCGTTCCAAACCTGAGACCCTTCCTATAGCATATGTGATATCCAACTCCTTCCCATTCCAAACCTGAGATCCTTCCTATAGCAAGAATGTAATATCCAACTCCTTCCCATTCCAATCCTGAGACCATTCCTATAGCATGAGATGTGATATCTCAATGCTTCTAATAGCAAACCTGAGATCCTTCCTATGACATGAGATGTGATATCCAATTCCTTCCCATTCCAAACCTGAGACCCTTCCTACAGCATGCGATGTGATATCTCAATGCTTCTAATACCACACCTGAGACCCGTCCTATAACATGAAATGGGATATCCAAGTCCTTCCCATTCCAATCCTGAGACCCTTCCTATAGTATGAGATGTGATATCTCAATGCTTCTAATACCAAACCTGAGACCCTTCCTATAACATGAGATGGGATATCCAACTCCTTCCCATTCCAATCCTGAGACCCGTCCGATAGCAAAGATGTGATATCTCAATGCTTATACCAAACCTGAGACCCTTCCTATGGCATGAGATGTCATATACAAATCCTTCCCATTCCAATCCGGAGACCCTTCCTATAGCATATGTGATATCCAACTCCTTCCCATTCCAAACCTGAGATCCTTCCTATAGCAAGAATGTAATATCCAACTCCTTCCCATTCCAATCCTGAGACCATTCCTATAGCATGAGATGTGATATCTCAATGCTTCTAATAGCAAACCTGAGACCCTTCCTATAGCATATGTGATATCCAACTCCTTCCCATTCCAAACCTGAGATCCTTCCTATAGCAAGAATGTAATATCCAACTCCTTCCCATTCCAATCCTGAGACCATTCCTATAGCATGAGATGTGATATCCCAATGCTTCTAATAGCAAACCTGAGATCCTTCCTATGACATGAGATGTGATATCCAATTCCTTCCCATTCCAAACCTGAGACCCTTCCTACAGCATGCGATGTGATATCTCAATGCTTCTAATACCACACCTGAGACCCGTCCTATAACATGAAATGGGATATCCAACTCCTTCCCTGTGATATCAAAGTCCTTCCCATTCCAATCCTGAGACCCTTCCTAAAGCTTGAGATGTGATATCCAACTCCTTCCCATTCCAATTCTGAGACCCTTCCAATACCATGAGACTTGATATCTCAATGCTCCTAATACCAAACCTGAGACCCTTCCTATAGCATGAGATGTGATATCTCAATGCTTCTAATACCAAACCTGAGACCCTTCCTATAGCATGAGATGGGATATCCAACTCCTTCCCAATCCAATCCTGTGACCCTTCTGATAGCATGAGATGTGATATCTCAATGCTTCTACCAAACCTGAGACCCTTCCTATGGCATAAGATGTGAAATCAAACTCCTTCCCATTCCAATCCCGAGACCCTTCCTATAGCACGAGTTGTGATATCTCAATGCTTCTAATACCAAACGTGAGACCCTTCCTATAGCATGAGATGGGATATCCAACTCCTTCCCAATCCAATCCTGAGACCCTTCTGATAGCATGAGATGTGATATCTCAATGCTTCTACCAAACCTGAGACCCTTCCTATGGCATGAGATGTGAAATCAAACTCCTTCCCATTCCAATCCTGAGACCCTTCCTATAGCTTGAGATGTGATATCCAACTCCTTCCCATTCCAATCCTGAGACCCTTCCTATACCATGAGATGTGATATATCAATGCTTGTAATACCAAACCTGAGACCCTCCCTATAGCATGAGATGTGATATCCAAGTCCTTCCCATTCCAATCCTGAGATCCTTCCTATAGCATGAGATGTGATATCTCAATGTTTCTAATACCAAACCTGAGACCGTTCCTATAACATGAGATGGGATATCCAACTCCTTCCCATTCCAATCCCGAGACCCTTCCGATAGCAGAGATGTGATATCTCAATGCTTATACCAAACCTGAGACCCTTCCTATGGCATGAGATGTCATATACTACTCCTTCCCATTCCAATCCTGAGACCCTTCCTATAGCATGAGATGTGATATCTCAATGCTTCTACCAAACCTGAGACCCTTCCTATAGCATGAGATGTGATGTCCAACTCCTTCCCATTCCAATCCCGAGACCGTTCCTATAGCATTAGATGTGATATCTCAATGCTTCTAATACCAAACCTGATATCCTTCCTATAACATGAGATGTGATATCCAACTCCTTCCCATTCCAATACTGAGATCCTTCCTATACCATGAGATGTAATATCACAATGCTTGTAATACCAAACTTGAGACCCTTCCTATAGCATGAGATGTGATATCCAACTCCTTCCCAATCCAATCCTGAGACCCTTCCTATAGCATGTGATGTAATATCACAATGCTTGTAATAACAAACCTCAGACCCTTCCTATAGCATGAGATGTGATATCCAACTCCTTCCCATTCCAATCCTGAGACCCTTCCTATAGCATGAGATGTGATATCTCAATGCTTCTAATACCAAAACTGAGACCCTTCTTAAAGTATGTGATGTGATATCCAACTCCTTCCCGTTCCAAACCCGAGACCCTTCCTATAGCATATGTGATATCCAACTCCTTCCCATTCCAAACCTGAGACCCTTCCTATAGCAAGAATGTAATATCCAACTCCTTCCCATTCCAATCCTGAGACCATTCCTATAGCATGAGATGTGATATCTCAATGCTTCTAATAGCACATTTGAGATCCTTCCTATGACATGAGATGTGATATCCAATTCCTTCCCATTCCAAACCTGAGACCCTTCCTACAGCATGCAATGTGATATCTCAATGCTTATAATACCACACCTAAGAACCCTTCCGATAACTTGAGATGGGATATCCAACTCCTTCCCAGTCCAATCCTGAGACCCTTCCGATAGCAGAGATGTGATATCTCAATGCTTATACCAAACCTGAGACCCTTCCTATGGCATGAGATGTCATATACAAAATCTTCCCATTCCAATCCGGAGACCCTTCCTATAGCATGAGATGTAATATCTCAATGCTTCTACCAAACCTGAGACCCTTCCTATAGCATGAGATGTGATATCCAACTCCTTCCCATTCCAAACCTGAGACCCTTCCTATAGCATGAGATGTGATATTTCAATGCTTCTAATACCAGACCTGAGATCCTTCCTATAACATGAGATGTGATATCCAATTCCTTCCCATTCCAAACCTGAGACCCTTCCTGTAGCATGAGATGTGATATCCAACTCCTTCCCATTCCAATACTGAGACCCTTCCTATAGCATGAGATGTGATATCTCAATGCTTCTAATACCAAACCTGAGAATCTTCCTATAGCATGAGATGTGATATCCAACTCCTTCCCTTTCCAAACCTGAGATCCTTCCGATAGCAGAGATGTGATATCTCAATGCTTATACCAAACCTGAGACCCTTCCTATAGCATGAGATGTGATATCTCAATGCTTCTACCAAACCCGAGACCCTTCCTATAGCATGGGATGTGATATCTTAATGCTTCTAATACCAAACCTGATATCCTTCCTATAACATGAGATGTGATATCCAACTCCTTCCCATTCCAATCCTGAGACCCTTCCTATATCATGAGATGTGATATCTCAATGCTTCTAATACCAAACCTGATATCCTTCCTATAACATGAGATGTGATATCCAACTTCTTCCCATTTGAATCCTGAGATCCTTCCTATACCATGAGATGTGAGATCTCAATGCTTCTAATACCAAACTTGAGATCCATCCTATACCATGAGATGTGATATCCACTCCTTCCCTTTCCAAACCTGAGACCATTCCTTTAGCATGAGATGTGATATCCAACTCCTTCCTATTCCAATCCTGAGAGCCATCCTATAGCATCAGATGCGATATCCAAGTCCTTCCCATTCCAAACCTGAGACCCTTCCTATAACATGAGATGTGATATCCAACTCCTTCCCATTCCAACCTGAGACCCTTTCTATAGCATGAGATGGGATATCCAACTCCTTCCCAATCCAATCCTGAGACCCTTCCGATAGCATGAGATGTGATATCTCAATGCTTCTAATACCAAACCTGAGATCCTTCCTATAACATGAGATGTGAGATCCAAATCCTTCCCGTTCCAAACCGGAGACCCTTCCTATAGCATATGTGATATCCAACTCCTTCCCATTCCAAACCTGAGACCCTTCCTATAGCAAGAATGTAATATCCAACTCCTTCCCATTCCAATCCTGAGACCATTCCTATAGCATGAGATGTGATATCTCAATGCTTCTAATAGCAAACCTGAGATCCTTCCTATGACATGAGATGTGATATCCAATTCCTTCCCATTCCAAACCTGAGACCCTTCCTACAGCATGTGATGTGATATCTCAATGCTTCTAATACCACACCTGAGACCCGTCCTATAACATGAAATGGGATATCCAAGTCCTTCCCATTCCAATCCTGAGGCCCTTCCTATAGCATGAGATGTGATATCTCAATGCTTCTAATACCAAACCTGAGACCCTTCCTATAACATGAGATGGGATATCCAACTCCTTCCCATTCCAATCCTGAGACCCGTCCGATAGCAGAGATGTGATATCTCAATGCTTATACCAAACCTGAGACCCTTCCTATGGCATGAGATGTCATATACAACTCCTTCCCATTCCAATCCGGAGACCCTTCCTATAGCATGAGATGTGATATCTCAATGCGTCTACCAAACCTGAGACCCTTCCTATAGCATGAGATGTGATATCCAACTCCTTCCCATTCCAAACCTGAGACCCTTCTGATAGCATGAGATGTGATATCTCAATGCCTCTAATACCAAACCTGAGATCCTTCCTCTAACATGAAATGTGATATCCAACTCCTTCCCTTTCCAAACCTGAGAGCCTTCCTATAGCATGAGATGTGACATCTCAATGCTTCTAATACCAAACCTGAGATCCTTCCTATAACATGAGATGTGATATCCAACTCCTTCCCATTCCAAACCGGAGACCCTTACTATAGCATGAGATGTGATATCTCAATGTTTCTAATACCAAACCTGAGATCCTTCCTATAACATGAGATGTGATATCCAACTCCTTCTCATTCCAAACCTGAGACACTTCCTATAGCATGACATGTGATACCTCAATGCTTCTAATACCAAACCTGAGATCCATCCTATAACCTGAGATGTGATATCTCAATAGTTCTAATACCAAACCTGAGACACTTCCTATAGCATGAGATGTGATATCCAACTCCTTCCCTTTCCAAACCTGAGACCATTCCTTTAGCATGAGATGTGATATCCAACTCCTTCCTATTCCAATCCTGAGAGCCATCCTATAGCATCAGATGCGATATCCAAGTCCTTCCCATTCCAATCCTGAGACCCTTCCTATAACATGAGATGTGATATCCAACTCCTTCCCATTCCAACCTGAGACCCTTTCTGTAGCATGGGATAGGATATCCAACTCCTTCCCAATCCAATCCTGAGACCCTTCCGATAGCAGAGATGTGATATCTCAATGTTTCTAATACCAAACCTGAGACCGTCCTATAACATGAGATGTGAGATCCAAATCCTTCCCGTTCCCAACCTGAGACCCTTCCTATAGCATATGTGATATCCAACTCCTTCCCATTCCAAACCTGAGATCCTTCCTATAGCAAGAATGTAATATCCAACTCCTTCCCATTCCAATCCTGAGACCATTCCTATAGCATGAGATGTGATATCTCAATGCTTCTAATAGCAAACCTGAGATCCTTCCTATGACATGAGATGTGATATCCAATTCCTTCCCATTCCAAACCTGAGACCCTTCCTACAGCATGCGATGTGATATCTCAATGCTTCTAATACCACACCTGAGACCCGTCCTATAACATGAGATGGGATATCCAAGTCCTTCCCATTCCAATCCTGAGACCCTTCCTATATCATGAGATGTGATATCTCAATGCTTCTAATACCAAACCTGAGACCCTTCCTATAACATGAGATGGGATATCCAATTCCTTCCCATTCCAATCCTGAGACCCGTCCGATAGCAGAGATGTGATATCTCAATGCTTATACCAAACCTGAGACCCTTCCTATGGCATGAGATGTCATATACAACTCCTTCCCATTCCAATCCGGAGACCCTTCCTATAGCATGAGATGTGATATCTCAATGCGTCTACCAAACCTGAGACCCTTCCTATAGCATGAGATGTGATATCCAACTCCTTCCAATTCCAAACCTGAGACCCTTCTGATAGCATGAGATGTGATATCTGAATGCCTCTAATACCAAACCTGAGATCCTTCCTGTAACATGAAATGTGATATCCAACTCCTTCCCTTTCCAAACCTGAGAGCCTTCCTAAAGCATGAGATGTGACATCTCAATGCTTCTAATACCAAACCTGAGATCCTTCCTATAACATGAGATGTGATATCCAACTCCTTCCCATTCCAAACCGGAGACCCTTCCTTTAGCATGAGATGTGATATCCAACTCCTTCCCATTCCAATCCTGAGACCCTTACTATAGCATGACATGTGATATCTCAATGCTTCTAATACCAAACCTGAGATCCTTCCTATAACATGAGATGTGATATCCAACTCCTTCTCATTCCAAACCTGAGACACTTCCTATAGCATGAGATGTGATACCTCAATGCTTCTAATACCAAACCTGAGATCCATCCTATAACATGAGATGTGATATCCACCTCCTTCCCTTTCCAAACCTGAGACCATTCCTTTAGCATGAGATGTGATATCCAACTCCTTCCTATTCCAATCCTGAGAGCCATCCTATAGCATCAGATGCGATATCCAAGTCCTTCCCATTCCAATCCTGAGACCCTTCCTATAACATGAGATGTGATATCCAACTCCTTCCCATTCAAACCTGAGACCCTTTCTATAGCATGAGATGGGATATCCAACTCCTTCCCAATCCAATCCTGAGACTCTTCCGATAGCAGAGATGTGATATCTCAATGTTTCTAATACCAAACCTGAGACCGTCCTATAACATGAGATGTGAGATCCAAATCCTTCCCGTTCCAAACCTGAGACCCTTCCTATAGCATATGTGATATCCAACTCCTTCCCATTCCAAACCTGAGACCCTTCCTATAGCAAGAATGTAATATCCAACTCCTTCCCATTCCAATCCTGAGACAATTCCTATAGCATGAGATGTGATATCTCAATGCTTCTAATACCAAACCTGAGATCCATCCTATAGCATGAGATGTGATATCCAATTCCTTCCCATTCCAAACCTGAGACCCTTCCTACAGCATGCGATGTGATATCTCAATGCTTCTAATACCACACCTGAGACCCGTCCTATAACATGAGATGGGATATCCAAGTCCTTCCCATTCCAATCCTGAGACCCTTCCTATAGCATGAGATGTGATATCTCAATGCTTCTAATACCAAACCTGAGACCCTTCCTATAACATGAGATGGGATATGCAACTCCTTCCCATTCCAATCCTGAGACCTGTCCAATAGCAGAGATGTGATATCTCAATGCTTATACCAAACCTGAGACCCTTCCTATGGCATGAGATGTCATATACAACTCCTTCCCATTCCAATCCGGAAACCCTTCCTATAGCATGAGATGTGATATCTCAATGCGTCTACCAAACCTGAGACCCTTCCTATAGCATGAGATGTGATATCCAACTCCTTCCCATTCCAAACCTGAGACCCTTCTGATAGCATGAGATGTGATATCTCAATGCCTCTAATACCAAACCTGAGATCCTTCCTCTAACATGAAATGTGATATCCAACTCCTTCCCTTTCCAAACCTGAGAGCCTTCCTATAGCATGAGATGTGACATCTCAATGCTTCTAATACCAAACCTGAGATCCTTCCTATAACATGAGATGTGATATCCAACTCCTTCCCATTCCAAACCTGAGACACTTCCTATAGCATGAGATGTGATACCTCAATGCTTCTAATACCAAACCTGAGATCCATCCTATAGCATGAGATGTGATATCTCAATAGTTCTAATACCAAACCTGAGATTCTTCATATAGCCTGAGATGTGATATCCAACTCCTTCCCATTCCAATCCTGAGACCCTTCCTATAGCATGAGATGTGATATCTCAATGCTTCTAATACCAAACCTGAATCCTTCCTATAACATGAGATGTGATATCCAACTCCTTCTCATTCCAAACCTAAGACCCTTCCTATAGCATAAGATGTGAGATCTCAATGCTTCTAATACCAAACCTGAGACCCTTCTTATAGCATGAGATGTGATATCCAACTCCTTCCCATCCCAATCCAGAGGCCCTTCCTATAGTATGAGATGTGATATCTCAATGCTTCTAATACCAAACCTGAGACCCTTCCTATATCATGAGATGGGATATCCAACTCATTCCCATTCCAATCCTGAGACTCTTCCGATAGCAGAGAGGTGATATCTCAATG
The DNA here is from genome assembly GCF_040938575.1 of Ambystoma mexicanum. Taxonomy (NCBI): domain Eukaryota; kingdom Metazoa; phylum Chordata; class Amphibia; order Caudata; family Ambystomatidae; genus Ambystoma; species Ambystoma mexicanum. The sequence goes on from NC_090936.1 coordinate 317,195,079, forward strand.
CTTATACCAAACCTGAGAACCTTCCTATAACATGAGATGTGATATCCAACTCCTTCCCATTCCAATCCTGAGACCATTCCTATAGCATGAGATGTGATATCTCAATGATTCTAATACCAAACCAGAGATCCTTCCTATGACATGAGATGTGATATCCAATTCCTTCCCATTCCAAACCTGAGACCCTTCCTACAGCATGCGATGTGATATCTCAATGCTTCTAATACCAAACCTGAGACCCGTCCTATAACATGAGATGGGATATCCAAGTCCTTCCCATTCCAATCCTGAGACCCTTCCGATAGCAGAGATGTGATATCTCAATGCTTATACCAAACCTGAGACCCTTCCTATGGCATGAGATGTCATATACAAATACTTCCCATTCCAGTCCGGAGACCCTTCCTATAGCATGAGATGTGATATCTCAATGCTTCTAATACCAGACCTGAGATCCTTCCTATAACATGAGATGTGATATCCAATTCCTTCCCATTCCAAACCTGAGACCCTTCCTGTAGCATGAGATGTGATATCCAACTCCTTCCCATTCCAATACTGAGAGCCTTCCTATAGCATGAGATGTGATATCTCAATGCTTCTAATACCAAACCTGAGAACCTTCCTATAGCATGAGATGTGATATCCAACTCCTTCCCTTTCCAAACCTGAGACCCTTCCGATAGCAGAGATGTGATATCTCAATGCTTATACCAGACCTGAGACCCTTCCTATGGCATGAGATGTCATATACTACTCCTTCCCATTCCAATCCTGAGACCCTTCCTATAGCATGAGATGTGATATCTCAATGCTTCTACCAAACCCGAGACCCTTCCTATAGCATGAGATGTGATATCTCAATGCTTCTAATACCAAACCTGATATCCTTCCTATAACATGAGATGTGATATCCAACTCCTTCCCATTCCAATCCTGAGACCCTTCCTATATCATGAGATGTGATATCTCAATGCTTCTAATACCAAACCTGATATCCTTCCTATAACATGAGATGTGATATTCAACTCCTTCCCATTCCAATCCTGAGATCATGAGATGTGATATCTCAATGTTTCTCATACTAAACCTGAGGCCCTTCCTACAGCAAGAGATGTGATATACAAATCCTTCCCATTCCAAACCTGAGAACCTTCCTATAGCATGAGATGTGATATCCAACTCCTCCCCAATCCAATCCTGAGACCCTTCCTATAGCATGAGATGTAATATCACAATGCTTGTAATACCAAACCTGAGACCCTTCCTATAGCATAAGATGTGATATCCAACTCCTTCCCATTCCAATCCTTAGACCCTTCCTATAGCATGAGATGTGATATCTCAATGCGTCTACCAAAACCTGAGACCCTTCCTATAGCATGAGATGTGATATCCAACTCCTTCCAATTCCAAACCTGAGACCCTTCTGATAGCATGAGATGTGATATCTGAATGCCTCTAATACCAAACCTGAGATCCTTCCTGTAACATGAAATGTGATATCCAACTCCTTCCCTTTCCAAACCTGAGAGCCTTCCTATAGCATGAGATGTGACATCTCAATGCTTCTAATACCAAACCTGAGATCCTTCCTATAACATGAGATGTGATATCCAACTCCTTCCCATTCCAAACCGGAGACCCTTCCTTTAGCATGAGATGTGATATCCAACTCCTTCCAATTCCAAACCTGAGACCCTTCTGATAGCATGACATGTGATATCTCAATGCTTCTAATACCAAACCTGAGATCCTTCCTATAACATGAGATGTGATATCCAACTCCTTCTCATTCCAAACCTGAGACACTTCCTATAGCATGAGATGTGATACCTCAATGCTTCTAATACCAAACCTGAGGTCCATCCTATAACATGAGATGTGATATCTCAATAGTTCTAATACCAAACCTGAGACCCTTCCTATAGCATGAGATGTGATATCCACCTCCTTCCCTTTCCAAACCTGAGACCATTCCTTTAGCATGAGATGTGATATCCAACTCCTTCCTATTCCAATCCTGAGAGCCATCCTATAGCATCAGATGCGATATCCAAGTCCTTCCCATTCCAATCCTGAGACCCTTCCTGTAGCATGAGATGTGATATCCAACTCCTTCTCATTCCAAACATGAGACCATTCCTATAGCATGAGATCTGATATCTCAATGCTTCTAATACCAAACCTGAGATCCATCCTATATCATGAGATGTGATATCCAACTCCTTCCCTTTCCAAACCTGAGACCATTCCTTTAGCATGAGATGTGATATCCAACTCCTTCCTATTCCAATCCTGAGAGCCATCCTATAGCATCAGATGCGATATCCAAGTCCTTCCCATTCCAAACCTGAGACCCTTCCTATAACATGAGATGTGATATCCAACTCCTTCCCATTCCAACCTGAGACCCTTTCTATAGCATGAGATGGGATATCCAACTCCTTCCTAATCCAATCCTGAGACCCTTCGAATAGCATGAGATGTGATGTCTCAATGCTTCTAATACCAAACCTGAGATCCTTCCTATAACATGAGATGTGAGATCCAAATCCTTCCCGTTCCAAACCTGAGACCCTTCCTATAGCATATGTGATATCTAACTCCTTCCCATTCCAAACCTGAGACCCTTCCTATAGCAAGAATGTAATATCCAACTCCTTCCCATTCCAATCCTGAGACTATTCCTATAGCATGAGATGTGATATCCCAATGCTTCTAATAGCAAACCTGAGATCCTTCCTATGACATGAGATGTGATATCCAATTCCTTCCCATTCCAAACCTGAGACCCTTCCTACAGCATGCGATGTGATATCTCAATGCTTCTAATACCACACCTGAGACCCGTCCTATAACATGAAATGGGATATCCAAGTCCTTCCCATTCCAATCCTGAGACCCTTCCTATAGTATGAGATGTGATATCTCAATGCTTCTAATACCAAACCTGAGACCCTTCCTATAACATGAGATGGGATATCCAACTCCTTCCCATTCCAATCCTGAGACCCGTCCGATAGCAGAGATGTGATATCTCAATGCTTATACCAAACCTGAGACCCTTCCTATGGCATGAGATGTCATATACAACTCCTTCCCATTCCAATCCGGAGACCCTTCCTATAGCATGAGATGTGATATCTCAATGCGTCTACCAAACCTGAGACCTTCCTATAGCATGAGATGTGATATCCAACTCCTTCCCATTCCAAACCTGAGACCCTTCTGATAGCATGAGATGTGATATCTCAATGCCTCTAATACCAAACCTGAGATCCTTCCTCTAACATGAAATGTGATATCCAACTCCTTCCCTTTCCAAACCTGAGGGCCTTCCTATAGCATGAGATGTGACATCTCAATGCTTCTAATACCAAACCTGAGATCCTTCTTATAACATGAGATGTGATATCCAACTCCTTCCCATTCCAAACCGGAGACCCTTCCTTTAGCATGAGATGTGATATCCAACTCCTTCCCATTCCAATCCTGAGACCCTTACTATACCAAATCCTCCAAGCATGAGATGTGATATCTCAATGCTTCTAATACCAAACCTGAGATCCTTCCTATAGCATGAGATGTGATATCCAACTCCTTCTCATTCCAAACCTGAGACACTTCCTATAGCATGAGATGTAATACCTCAATGCTTCTAATACCAAACCTGAGATCCATCCTATAACATGAGATGTGATATCTCAATAGTTCTAATACCAAACCTGAGACCCTTCCTATAGCATGAGATGTGATATCCAACTCCTTCCCTTTCCAAACCTGAGACCATTCCTTTAGCATGAGATGTGATATCCAACTCCTTCCTATTCCAATCCTGAGAGCCATCCTATAGCATCAGATGCGATATCCAAGTCCTTCCCATTCCAATCCTGAGACCCTTCCTATAACATGAGATGTGATATCCAACTCCTTCCCATTCCAACCTGAGACCCTTTCTGTAGCATGAGATGGGATATCCAACTCCTTCCCAATCCAATCCTGAGACCCTTCCGATAGCAGAGATGTGATATCTCAATGTTTCTAATAACAAACCTGAGACCGTCCTATAACATGAGATGTGAGATCCAAATCCTTCCCGTTCCAAACCTGAGACCCTTCCTATAGCATATGTGATATCCAACTCCTTCCCATTCCAAACCTGAGATCCTTCCTATAGCAAGAATGTAATATCCAACTCCTTCCCATTCCAATCCTGAGACCATTCCTATAGCATGAGATGTGATATCTCAATGCTTCTAATAGCAAACCTGAGATCCTTCCTATGACATGAGATGTGATATCCAATTCCTTCCCATTCCAAACCTGAGACCCTTCCTACAGCATGCGATGTGATATCTCAATGCTTCTAATACCACACCTGAGACCCGTCCTATAACATGAAATGGGATATCCAAGTCCTTCCCATTCCAATCCTGAGACCCTTCCTATAGTATGAGATGTGATATCTCAATGCTTCTAATACCAAACCTGAGACCCTTCCTATAACATGAGATGGGATATCCAACTCCTTCCCATTCCAATCCTGAGACCCGTCCGATAGCAAAGATGTGATATCTCAATGCTTATACCAAACCTGAGACCCTTCCTATGGCATGAGATGTCATATACAAATCCTTCCCATTCCAATCCGGAGACCCTTCCTATAGCATATGTGATATCCAACTCCTTCCCATTCCAAACCTGAGATCCTTCCTATAGCAAGAATGTAATATCCAACTCCTTCCCATTCCAATCCTGAGACCATTCCTATAGCATGAGATGTGATATCTCAATGCTTCTAATAGCAAACCTGAGACCCTTCCTATAGCATATGTGATATCCAACTCCTTCCCATTCCAAACCTGAGATCCTTCCTATAGCAAGAATGTAATATCCAACTCCTTCCCATTCCAATCCTGAGACCATTCCTATAGCATGAGATGTGATATCCCAATGCTTCTAATAGCAAACCTGAGATCCTTCCTATGACATGAGATGTGATATCCAATTCCTTCCCATTCCAAACCTGAGACCCTTCCTACAGCATGCGATGTGATATCTCAATGCTTCTAATACCACACCTGAGACCCGTCCTATAACATGAAATGGGATATCCAACTCCTTCCCTGTGATATCAAAGTCCTTCCCATTCCAATCCTGAGACCCTTCCTAAAGCTTGAGATGTGATATCCAACTCCTTCCCATTCCAATTCTGAGACCCTTCCAATACCATGAGACTTGATATCTCAATGCTCCTAATACCAAACCTGAGACCCTTCCTATAGCATGAGATGTGATATCTCAATGCTTCTAATACCAAACCTGAGACCCTTCCTATAGCATGAGATGGGATATCCAACTCCTTCCCAATCCAATCCTGAGACCCTTCTGATAGCATGAGATGTGATATCTCAATGCTTCTACCAAACCTGAGACCCTTCCTATGGCATAAGATGTGAAATCAAACTCCTTCCCATTCCAATCCCGAGACCCTTCCTATAGCACGAGTTGTGATATCTCAATGCTTCTAATACCAAACGTGAGACCCTTCCTATAGCATGAGATGGGATATCCAACTCCTTCCCAATCCAATCCTGAGACCCTTCTGATAGCATGAGATGTGATATCTCAATGCTTCTACCAAACCTGAGACCCTTCCTATGGCATGAGATGTGAAATCAAACTCCTTCCCATTCCAATCCTGAGACCCTTCCTATAGCTTGAGATGTGATATCCAACTCCTTCCCATTCCAATCCTGAGACCCTTCCTATACCATGAGATGTGATATATCAATGCTTGTAATACCAAACCTGAGACCCTCCCTATAGCATGAGATGTGATATCCAAGTCCTTCCCATTCCAATCCTGAGATCCTTCCTATAGCATGAGATGTGATATCTCAATGTTTCTAATACCAAACCTGAGACCGTTCCTATAACATGAGATGGGATATCCAACTCCTTCCCATTCCAATCCCGAGACCCTTCCGATAGCAGAGATGTGATATCTCAATGCTTATACCAAACCTGAGACCCTTCCTATTGTTAAGACGGATTTCTGAACTCTGTCCTGGTGGCGCAGAGGTTCAGAAGGCCAACCTAATTACTTGGAACAGGGTAACCTCTGGACAAGCCAGACCAATCAAGGTAGCGATCGCGGCGGTCAAGACTAGGTCTCAAGAGGGGTGAGGGTGACTGAAAGCCCGCAATGAGCACACAAAGCAAGAGCGCTTACAAACTACTCCAAACAGTTGTTTATATCAAAAATAGATACACATTTATTATAAGGCCTTGAAATTAATAACCACAGTAAAAGCAGCAATATACAACGATATTAAACCAACACATACACTATCCACCCAATATATATACAGAATACACAGTTTCACAGCATTAGCAGCACGAAATATGTTATCCACCTGCAGGGGAAGGAAAACAGGCAGTGCGAACCAATGCGTGTGATATGTCCGCCTTCTGAGGCCCCTAACTGGATGGTAGTCCAATCCCTACGAAGAGTGGAGCCTAGCGCTCAAAAGTACCTGCACACGCCGGTGCCAATGGGCAGAAGGTGAAGCTCTTCGGAGGACGTTGAACAGCTCTGTAGGGAGCTCTAATGAAGGAGAACACGGTCCGCGACTCTAGCGCAGCCTCCACTGTGAGGCAGAAGCAGGGCGCGAGTACGGACAAGGAGTGCTGTATTTACAGCGGGGAAAAGCAAGGGGCACTGCAGGAGGGCGACCAGATCCTAGCTAATCTACTCACCGGTCCCCGAAGCAAGCAGGCCCGAGCTTCTCCTCGATAGATGCAGCTTCTGGCAGGTTCTGAAGAGCAGGGAACGTCTCGTCGTCGTGCAGAGTAAAAAGACGTCCCGATCGAAGAAACAAGCACAGTTTTGTCGCCACAGCAGGGCAACGGAACGGCCGGGTGTATTCAAGCCAAACGAGCACTGCTCACCTCTAGCTTAGGACTGCTAAGCAAACGAAGCGTGTGAGCATGCCCCGGACTCAGAATACCACCCAACCTGTCGGCGATTACAGAGCAGGCCTCCTTAGTAAGCTGGTCAGTCAACTGGATGGCCCAGAGACACTTCCGAAGGCTTACAGCAGGAGTTGATGAAGGTGCCGGGAATAGCTGGTCCTGCTATTCCAATAGGTCGAAGCGCCAGTACAGGCCTTCTTGTTCGATCTTAGGTGGAAAGGGCTTCACCGGACGACAGCAATGAGGAGCAGAAGTTCTTCAGGGGGTCACCAGCGATTCCTCGGTCCAGCCTCGTGTTCGCAGGATACTTGGCTCCTGTATCCCTGGGTTCGTAAGAACTCAGGAGATCGACCTGGTAGTGGTGTTTCCAGCTCCCTCTTATCCAAGGTTCCCTTCGCGCCTAAAACGGAGGGGAGCCAATGGGAGATCCGCTCATCAACACACATACCATACGTGGACCAATCACGGACCACAGTGGTCCCAGGCATTCACACCACCCTAGACTCTCTGGCACCCAGGATGTGTATTGGGACCAGACAGCCCATCCCACATCCTGGGGGCACTCAAACGACATGTAGAAGCCCGCGAACGCAACCGTGTTTCGCGGGAAACTACATGCCCAAATAAGGAAGGCCCCGGGTCGCCTGACCCGGGGGAAGGTAAAGGGAGCAAGACGGACAGTGGACTAGACAAAGGAGCCTCGTGGTCCGGCCATTTTGTGTAGCCGGGCCACCCTTTTGTGTTCGCGGCAAAAACGTGCTCAGAACGGCAAAAGGAGCTCAAAATAAACCAAATGATCGCTGCCACCAGCCCAGTCCCTGAATGACTTGCACCGATCCAAAAACCATCCTATAAGAGTGTCTAGGGTCTGTAGAAGGCTAGAGACCCAAGAGAGCTGTAACTTAGCTTACAGTGCCCTCTTGTGTCGTGTTGCACTAAAATGGCGACACGATAAAAGAAACTACGGGAAACAGCGTTCCCCGGTACTGACTGTCTTAAGGGCATGTCAGTTTCCCCGTAAGAAAGGAGCGAAAGCCCAGAGGAGTACAGCAGAAGGCTGCACTTCTCTGGCAAAGTCAAGAAAACAGGTTGAAAACAATAGCAAAAAGTTTAGGGGTTGCCACATGGAAGGAAAGTTCCCTACAATAACGAAATCTTTCCTAACACTCGCCCCTCCCAGACTATGGACAGGGGGAACTAATCCACCCCTGGATGAGTCTCTTGTTCAGGTCGGTAAAACATTCTGGACAACCCATCAGCATTGCTATGTTGGACACCTGGCCTATGCTCAATAGTGAAGTCGAAGCCTTGTAGACTTATGGACCACCTAAGCAACTTTGGATTCTCCCCCTTCATGTTCATTAGCCACTTTAACGGCTTATGGTCAGTCTGCACAGTGAAGTGGGTCCCATAGAGGTAGGGCCGCAGCTTCCTTAGGGCCCACACAACAGAGAAACATTCTTTCTCTACCGTGGACCATCTGAGCTCTCTGTCCTTAAGCTGGCGACTAATAAAACCGATAGGGTGTTCCTTACCCTTCTCATCTACTTGTGATAGTACAGCTCCTATCCCAGTGTCAGAGGCATCCGTCTGCACGATAAAAGGTCTTTGATAATCAGGGGCCCTGAGCACAGGGGCCTGGCACAAGGAGTCTTTCAAGCCATTGAAGGCCTTCTCACACTCGTCAGTCCAAGTTACCTTCTTGGGTTTCTTCGGAGTTGTGAGGGCAGTCAGAGGAGCAGCTATGGTGCCATAGTCTGCCATAAAATTGCGGTAATAACCCGTGAGTCCTAAGAAGGCTCTCACTTGGGTTTGTGTAGTGGGGGTAGGCCAGTCTTGTACTGCTTGTACTTTACTGGATAGAGGCTGTCTCCTCCCTCCACCTACTTCATGTTCAAGGCAAACCACTGAGCCTTGTCCATTTTGGTGAGGGGCCACTCGGACACCCTCAAAAGAGCTTTCTGAAGGACTGCTTTGGAACAGGTCAGGGAGAGGTTCAGACTCCTCTCCCTCAACGTCTGAAGCCAATAGCAGTGCTGCGATTTCGCCGCTTGGGACGAAAGCCTTCAGCCTATTCATGTGAAACACTTTTGGAGCCTGTCCAGGCCTTCCAAGGTCCACTGAATAGTTAACCTCACCCAGGGGCTCCACCACTGGGTAAGGGCCTGACCATTTGTCCTGTAAAGCTCGAGGCCTTATGAGATTCATGATCAGGACTTGCTGACCAAGTGTAAAGTTGATGAGGGAAGCTTTCTGGTCGTACCAATGTTTCACCAGCGCTTGCCCTGCCTTCAATTTATCACTGGCCAAGCCCATCAGAAGTACCATCTGTTTTCTGAGCCCTAGCACATAATCAACTACGTTGGTAGTAACAGGGGGAGTGGGCATCTCCCATCCCTCTTTGATGATGGCTAAGGGTCCCCGTACGGGATGACCGAACAGAAGTTCGAAGGGGCTGAAGCCAACACCCTCCTGTGGTACCTCTCGGTAGGCAAACAGTAAGCATGAAACAAGAAGATCCCATTTTCTTCTCTGAGGCTCCTCCAGAGCCCCAATCATGCTCGTTAACGTCCTGTTGAAACGCCCCCCCAGACCATCGGTCTGGGGGCGGTATGCAGAAGAGAACCTGTAGGTGACCCCACATTCTTTCCACATAGCCTGCCTATACTTCGACATAAAGTTGCTGCCATGATCCGACACAACTTCTTTAGGGAAGCCAACCCTAGTGAACATGCCGAGTAAAGCTTCTGCAACTGGCTTGGCAGTTACAGTTGTAAATGGGACGGCCTCAGGATACCTGGTTGCATGGTCGACCAGCACCAGGATAAACCTATTGCCTGAGGATGTTTGCGGGTCAAGGGGACCAACCATGTCGATCCCTACCCTTTCAAATGGTACCCCCACAACTGGGAGCGGTACCAACGGAGCTTGGATTGTCGCGCCAACCTTACCAGACAACTGGCAGGAGGCACAACTCCTGCAGTGACTTTCTACTTGCACCCCCATCTTGGGCCAGTAGAAGTGCATGGATAACCTTTGCTTGGTCCTCCTCATACCAAGGTGACCAGCAAGGGGAACGACATGCGCCAACTGCAGGAGGAAGGGCCTAACAGCAAGGGAAACCACCAACCTCCTATGGTCTCCTTCTGTAGACTCTGTGGGCTCACTATAAAGGAGTCCACCTTCCTGGTAAATCCTTTGCAACCCAGGAGGTTCACCCTCAAGCTGGGAGCAGGCCTGTCTCCTTAGGCCTTCCAGAGATGGGCACTCACGTTGGCCCTTACTGAAGTCGTCCCTATCAGGACCTCCTTCAACTAACAAGTCTTTTAGTTCAGGATGGTCGTTGGGGTCGAACACTTCAGGCATCGCCACCTCCTCGTCAGGCTCGGGCGATTGACCAACTCCCTCCACCGCAGTGGTAGGCGAGCTCGGGGGAATATTCTCTTTCCCCCGTCGGGACTTGTTGACTCCTTTCGCCTTGGGTTTCCCCTTCGGCTGGGGCGGCGTATTGGACTTGGCCAATGCTGCCCGTGCTTGAGACCGTGTGTAGGGTCTTTCGGCAGTGTCTCCTACGAGCCCTAGAGCTCTGAGATCATTGCCCAACAAGACCTTTCCCGGGACGTTTCTCTGAATGCTCACTGGAATCCTAACTGCTGTACCATTTAAAGTTAGATTAACAGGGATCACGGGAAACATACGGAGGGGGCCGTCAGCCAACTTAGTGGGCATCAGAGTAGCTCTGGCAACTTCCTCTGAGTCTACCAAGGTAGAATCCACTACAGTTCGACTGCACCCACTATCCCTAAGAGCTGGAGTATCCACTCCATTGATCAGCACACTGTCTTTAAAGTAGTGCTTGGTATTATCTGGAATCCTAGCATACGCCTCTGCGACTTTAGGCTCCCAGGAACCCAGGGACACTAAAACTACCTCAGCCTCTATTCCGCTGGGAAATGAGTCTGAGGAGAAGGATGCTCCTGTAATCTCTTCTTCCTCGTAGGAGGAGAAGGCCAGATTAGCGGAGTGGACCCCCAAAGGTCTAACCTTACAACGGGGATCCCCCTTCACATGGTCAGTTGCTCCACAAGAAAAACAAGCCCCATTGGGTCTGTTTACGTAGGGAGGCTTATTATAACCAGAGTTCTGTTTCGGAGGCGAACCTCCACTACCCTGTGAGTTCTCGGATGGCTTACCCTTATTTTTCTTTTTGTGGCCCTTATGGGAAGATGATTTAGCAGATTCCCCACCCTCCATATCTTTGGTCTTTTTCCCTTCCTCCTGCTTACCAGGATGAGTTTTGTCCTTATGGGACACTCGATGTGACACCCATAAGTCTGCTGCAATGGCCAGCTTCTTAGGATCTATCTCCTTCGAATCGGCCAAATGCTGCTTAAGCTCCGGGGAAGAAGAAGCAAAAATGTGTTCCAGCATGACCAGATTGATCATGCCTTCGAAGGTAGAAACCTTATAACCTTCAACCCAGCCAGTTAAGTTTTTTAGGGACTCAGCTACATACGACACCCAAGTACCACCTTCCTTTTTCTTATACTCTCTAAACCTTTTCAAATATTGGGTCGGAGTCTTCCCAAACTTTAAAATGAGAGTCTGCTTCAACATTGCAAAATCAGCGCGCTCAGCCTTCGACATTTCCATAATGGCACTGCAACCAGAATGGGGCAGTCTGCTGAGTAACCATGCAATCTTATCCGCATTATCAACCTCTTGAACCTCGCATGCATACTCAAACGCATTTAACCAGTCCATAATGTCATTTCGTTCCTCATACACACTGAGCAGATCTTTTGGAAACCGTGGATGAGAGGAAGCCCCAGAACCATGTCCAGGACCCTTGGGCCCATTTGCGAACTGAAGCTTGGCCAGTTCCAACTGGTGATCCCTGTCTTTTTGTTTTTCTGCCTGGTCGATTTTCAGTTTGGCTATGCTGAATTCAAGCTCCTGCTGCCTAAACCGCAGCTCTTGCTTCTTGAATTCAAGCATAGCCTCCCCATCAACACTGGCAGAGGAAACGTTAGACATTACATCCTCCCTGTCCTCGTGGTCGTGATGGATCAGTGCAGCGGCAGAACCGTCGGTTCTGCCAGTGAGAGCAGCCCCACCACCTTCTGCACTGTCCTCGGAAGTTATAGCGTCAAGCTGCGCTTCTTGCCACGCCACGATTCTCTGGATCATTTCCAATTTAGTGCCTTGAGAGGAAACCCCTCTCTCCGCACACATCTTCTTCAATGTTTCAGATTTCGAAGCATTTAAGGTTAATAAAGTATTCGTTTCCATACTGTTGATAGGACTATGGCCTTTTTAACGTTATATTCAATACTTTACTGCGTGTCCTGGTTGGAATAACCTGAAAACGCCTTAGCTCGTGCGCAACACTGGATACCTTCAGTCGTATCCCACCGCTGTACACCAATTTGTTAAGACGGATTTCTGAACTCTGTCCTGGTGGCGCAGAGGTTCAGAAGGCCAACCTAATTACTTGGAACAGGGTAACCTCTGGACAAGCCAGACCAATCAAGGTAGCGATCGCGGCGGTCAAGACTAGGTCTCAAGAGGGGTGAGGGTGACTGAAAGCCCGCAATGAGCACACAAAGCAAGAGCGCTTACAAACTACTCCAAACAGTTGTTTATATCAAAAATAGATACACATTTATTATAAGGCCTTGAAATTAATAACCACAGTAAAAGCAGCAATATACAACGATATTAAACCAACACATACACTATCCACCCAATATATATACAGAATACACAGTTTCACAGCATTAGCAGCACGAAATATGTTATCCACCTGCAGGGGAAGGAAAACAGGCAGTGCGAACCAATGCGTGTGATATGTCCGCCTTCTGAGGCCCCTAACTGGATGGTAGTCCAATCCCTACGAAGAGTGGAGCCTAGCGCTCAAAAGTACCTGCACACGCCGGTGCCAATGGGCAGAAGGTGAAGCTCTTCGGAGGACGTTGAACAGCTCTGTAGGGAGCTCTAATGAAGGAGAACACGGTCCGCGACTCTAGCGCAGCCTCCACTGTGAGGCAGAAGCAGGGCGCGAGTACGGACAAGGAGTGCTGTATTTACAGCGGGGAAAAGCAAGGGGCACTGCAGGAGGGCGACCAGATCCTAGCTAATCTACTCACCGGTCCCCGAAGCAAGCAGGCCCGAGCTTCTCCTCGATAGATGCAGCTTCTGGCAGGTTCTGAAGAGCAGGGAACGTCTCGTCGTCGTGCAGAGTAAAAAGACGTCCCGATCGAAGAAACAAGCACAGTTTTGTCGCCACAGCAGGGCAACGGAACGGCCGGGTGTATTCAAGCCAAACGAGCACTGCTCACCTCTAGCTTAGGACTGCTAAGCAAACGAAGCGTGTGAGCATGCCCCGGACTCAGAATACCACCCAACCTGTCGGCGATTACAGAGCAGGCCTCCTTAGTAAGCTGGTCAGTCAACTGGATGGCCCAGAGACACTTCCGAAGGCTTACAGCAGGAGTTGATGAAGGTGCCGGGAATAGCTGGTCCTGCTATTCCAATAGGTCGAAGCGCCAGTACAGGCCTTCTTGTTCGATCTTAGGTGGAAAGGGCTTCACCGGACGACAGCAATGAGGAGCAGAAGTTCTTCAGGGGGTCACCAGCGATTCCTCGGTCCAGCCTCGTGTTCGCAGGATACTTGGCTCCTGTATCCCTGGGTTCGTAAGAACTCAGGAGATCGACCTGGTAGTGGTGTTTCCAGCTCCCTCTTATCCAAGGTTCCCTTCGCGCCTAAAACGGAGGGGAGCCAATGGGAGATCCGCTCATCAACACACATACCATACGTGGACCAATCACGGACCACAGTGGTCCCAGGCATTCACACCACCCTAGACTCTCTGGCACCCAGGATGTGTATTGGGACCAGACAGCCCATCCCACATCCTGGGGGCACTCAAACGACATGTAGAAGCCCGCGAACGCAACCGTGTTTCGCGGGAAACTACATGCCCAAATAAGGAAGGCCCCGGGTCGCCTGACCCGGGGGAAGGTAAAGGGAGCAAGACGGACAGTGGACTAGACAAAGGAGCCTCGTGGTCCGGCCATTTTGTGTAGCCGGGCCACCCTTTTGTGTTCGCGGCAAAAACGTGCTCAGAACGGCAAAAGGAGCTCAAAATAAACCAAATGATCGCTGCCACCAGCCCAGTCCCTGAATGACTTGCACCGATCCAAAAACCATCCTATAAGAGTGTCTAGGGTCTGTAGAAGGCTAGAGACCCAAGAGAGCTGTAACTTAGCTTACAGTGCCCTCTTGTGTCGTGTTGCACTAAAATGGCGACACGATAAAAGAAACTACGGGAAACAGCGTTCCCCGGTACTGACTGTCTTAAGGGCATGTCAGTTTCCCCGTAAGAAAGGAGCGAAAGCCCAGAGGAGTACAGCAGAAGGCTGCACTTCTCTGGCAAAGTCAAGAAAACAGGTTGAAAACAATAGCAAAAAGTTTAGGGGTTGCCACATGGAAGGAAAGTTCCCTACAATAACGAAATCTTTCCTAACACCTATGGCATGAGATGTCATATACTACTCCTTCCCATTCCAATCCTGAGACCCTTCCTATAGCATGAGATGTGATATCTCAATGCTTCTACCAAACCTGAGACCCTTCCTATAGCATGAGATGTGATGTCCAACTCCTTCCCATTCCAATCCCGAGACCGTTCCTATAGCATTAGATGTGATATCTCAATGCTTCTAATACCAAACCTGATATCCTTCCTATAACATGAGATGTGATATCCAACTCCTTCCCATTCCAATACTGAGATCCTTCCTATACCATGAGATGTAATATCACAATGCTTGTAATACCAAACTTGAGACCCTTCCTATAGCATGAGATGTGATATCCAACTCCTTCCCAATCCAATCCTGAGACCCTTCCTATAGCATGTGATGTAATATCACAATGCTTGTAATACCAAACCTCAGACCCTTCCTATAGCATGAGATGTGATATCCAACTCCTTCCCATTCCAATCCTGAGACCCTTCCTATAGCATGAGATATGATATCTCAATGCTTCTAATACCAAAACTGAGACCCTTCTTAAAGTATGTGATGTGATATCCAACTCCTTCCCGTTCCAAACCCGAGACCCTTCCTATAGCATATGTGATATCCAACTCCTTCCCATTCCAAACCTGAGACCCTTCCTATAGCAAGAATGTAATATCCAACTCCTTCCCATTCCAATCCTGAGACCATTCCTATAGCATGAGATGTGATATCTCAATGCTTCTAATAGCACATTTGAGATCCTTCCTATGACATGAGATGTGATATCCAATTCCTTCCCATTCCAAACCTGAGACCCTTCCTACAGCATGCAATGTGATATCTCAATGCTTATAATACCACACCTAAGAACCCTTCCGATAACTTGAGATGGGATATCCAACTCCTTCCCAGTCCAATCCTGAGACCCTTCCGATAGCAGAGATGTGATATCTCAATGCTTATACCAAACCTGAGACCCTTCCTATGGCATGAGATGTCATATACAAAATCTTCCCATTCCAATCCGGAGACCCTTCCTATAGCATGAGATGTAATATCTCAATGCTTCTACCAAACCTGAGACCCTTCCTATAGCATGAGATGTGATATCCAACTCCTTCCCATTCCAAACCTGAGACCCTTCCTATAGCATGAGATGTGATATTTCAATGCTTCTAATACCAGACCTGAGATCCTTCCTATAACATGAGATGTGATATCCAATTCCTTCCCATTCCAAACCTGAGACCCTTCCTGTAGCATGAGATGTGATATCCAACTCCTTCCCATTCCAATACTGAGACCCTTCCTATAGCATGAGATGTGATATCTCAATGCTTCTAATACCAAACCTGAGAATCTTCCTATAGCATGAGATGTGATATCCAACTCCTTCCCTTTCCAAACCTGAGATCCTTCCGATAGCAGAGATGTGATATCTCAATGCTTATACCAAACCTGAGACCCTTCCTATAGCATGCGATGTGATATCTCAATGCTTCTACCAAACCCGAGACCCTTCCTATAGCATGGGATGTGATATCTTAATGCTTCTAATACCAAACCTGATATCCTTCCTATAACATGAGATGTGATATCCAACTCCTTCCCATTCCAATCCTGAGACCCTTCCTATATCATGAGATGTGATATCTCAATGCTTCTAATACCAAACCTGATATCCTTCCTATAACATGAGATGTGATATCCAACTTCTTCCCATTTGAATCCTGAGATCCTTCCTATACCATGAGATGTGAGATCTCAATGCTTCTAATACCAAACTTGAGATCCATCCTATACCATGAGATGTGATATCCACTCCTTCCCTTTCCAAACCTGAGACCATTCCTTTAGCATGAGATGTGATATCCAACTCCTTCCTATTCCAATCCTGAGAGCCATCCTATAGCATCAGATGCGATATCCAAGTCCTTCCCATTCCAAACCTGAGACCCTTCCTATAACATGAGATGTGATATCCAACTCCTTCCCATTCCAACCTGAGACCCTTTCTATAGCATGAGATGGGATATCCAACTCCTTCCCAATCCAATCCTGAGACCCTTCCGATAGCATGAGATGTGATATCTCAATGCTTCTAATACCAAACCTGAGATCCTTCCTATAACATGAGATGTGAGATCCAAATCCTTCCCGTTCCAAACCGGAGACCCTTCCTATAGCATATGTGATATCCAACTCCTTCCCATTCCAAACCTGAGACCCTTCCTATAGCAAGAATGTAATATCCAACTCCTTCCCATTCCAATCCTGAGACCATTCCTATAGCATGAGATGTGATATCTCAATGCTTCTAATAGCAAACCTGAGATCCTTCCTATGACATGAGATGTGATATCCAATTCCTTCCCATTCCAAACCTGAGACCCTTCCTACAGCATGTGATGTGATATCTCAATGCTTCTAATACCACACCTGAGACCCGTCCTATAACATGAAATGGGATATCCAAGTCCTTCCCATTCCAATCCTGAGGCCCTTCCTATAGCATGAGATGTGATATCTCAATGCTTCTAATACCAAACCTGAGACCCTTCCTATAACATGAGATGGGATATCCAACTCCTTCCCATTCCAATCCTGAGACCCGTCCGATAGCAGAGATGTGATATCTCAATGCTTATACCAAACCTGAGACCCTTCCTATGGCATGAGATGTCATATACAACTCCTTCCCATTCCAATCCGGAGACCCTTCCTATAGCATGAGATGTGATATCTCAATGCGTCTACCAAACCTGAGACCCTTCCTATAGCATGAGATGTGATATCCAACTCCTTCCCATTCCAAACCTGAGACCCTTCTGATAGCATGAGATGTGATATCTCAATGCCTCTAATACCAAACCTGAGATCCTTCCTCTAACATGAAATGTGATATCCAACTCCTTCCCTTTCCAAACCTGAGAGCCTTCCTATAGCATGAGATGTGACATCTCAATGCTTCTAATACCAAACCTGAGATCCTTCCTATAACATGAGATGTGATATCCAACTCCTTCCCATTCCAAACCGGAGACCCTTACTATAGCATGAGATGTGATATCTCAATGTTTCTAATACCAAACCTGAGATCCTTCCTATAACATGAGATGTGATATCCAACTCCTTCTCATTCCAAACCTGAGACACTTCCTATAGCATGACATGTGATACCTCAATGCTTCTAATACCAAACCTGAGATCCATCCTATAACCTGAGATGTGATATCTCAATAGTTCTAATACCAAACCTGAGACCCTTCCTATAGCATGAGATGTGATATCCAACTCCTTCCCTTTCCAAACCTGAGACCATTCCTTTAGCATGAGATGTGATATCCAACTCCTTCCTATTCCAATCCTGAGAGCCATCCTATAGCATCAGATGCGATATCCAAGTCCTTCCCATTCCAATCCTGAGACCCTTCCTATAACATGAGATGTGATATCCAACTCCTTCCCATTCCAACCTGAGACCCTTTCTGTAGCATGGGATAGGATATCCAACTCCTTCCCAATCCAATCCTGAGACCCTTCCGATAGCAGAGATGTGATATCTCAATGTTTCTAATACCAAACCTGAGACCGTCCTATAACATGAGATGTGAGATCCAAATCCTTCCCGTTCCCAACCTGAGACCCTTCCTATAGCATATGTGATATCCAACTCCTTCCCATTCCAAACCTGAGATCCTTCCTATAGCAAGAATGTAATATCCAACTCCTTCCCATTCCAATCCTGAGACCATTCCTATAGCATGAGATGTGATATCTCAATGCTTCTAATAGCAAACCTGAGATCCTTCCTATGACATGAGATGTGATATCCAATTCCTTCCCATTCCAAACCTGAGACCCTTCCTACAGCATGCGATGTGATATCTCAATGCTTCTAATACCACACCTGAGACCCGTCCTATAACATGAGATGGGATATCCAAGTCCTTCCCATTCCAATCCTGAGACCCTTCCTATATCATGAGATGTGATATCTCAATGCTTCTAATACCAAACCTGAGACCCTTCCTATAACATGAGATGGGATATCCAATTCCTTCCCATTCCAATCCTGAGACCCGTCCGATAGCAGAGATGTGATATCTCAATGCTTATACCAAACCTGAGACCCTTCCTATGGCATGAGATGTCATATACAACTCCTTCCCATTCCAATCCGGAGACCCTTCCTATAGCATGAGATGTGATATCTCAATGCGTCTACCAAACCTGAGACCCTTCCTATAGCATGAGATGTGATATCCAACTCCTTCCAATTCCAAACCTGAGACCCTTCTGATAGCATGAGATGTGATATCTGAATGCCTCTAATACCAAACCTGAGATCCTTCCTGTAACATGAAATGTGATATCCAACTCCTTCCCTTTCCAAACCTGAGAGCCTTCCTAAAGCATGAGATGTGACATCTCAATGCTTCTAATACCAAACCTGAGATCCTTCCTATAACATGAGATGTGATATCCAACTCCTTCCCATTCCAAACCGGAGACCCTTCCTTTAGCATGAGATGTGATATCCAACTCCTTCCCATTCCAATCCTGAGACCCTTACTATAGCATGACATGTGATATCTCAATGCTTCTAATACCAAACCTGAGATCCTTCCTATAACATGAGATGTGATATCCAACTCCTTCTCATTCCAAACCTGAGACACTTCCTATAGCATGAGATGTGATACCTCAATGCTTCTAATACCAAACCTGAGATCCATCCTATAACATGAGATGTGATATCCACCTCCTTCCCTTTCCAAACCTGAGACCATTCCTTTAGCATGAGATGTGATATCCAACTCCTTCCTATTCCAATCCTGAGAGCCATCCTATAGCATCAGATGCGATATCCAAGTCCTTCCCATTCCAATCCTGAGACCCTTCCTATAACATGAGATGTGATATCCAACTCCTTCCCATTCAAACCTGAGACCCTTTCTATAGCATGAGATGGGATATCCAACTCCTTCCCAATCCAATCCTGAGACTCTTCCGATAGCAGAGATGTGATATCTCAATGTTTCTAATACCAAACCTGAGACCGTCCTATAACATGAGATGTGAGATCCAAATCCTTCCCGTTCCAAACCTGAGACCCTTCCTATAGCATATGTGATATCCAACTCCTTCCCATTCCAAACCTGAGACCCTTCCTATAGCAAGAATGTAATATCCAACTCCTTCCCATTCCAATCCTGAGACAATTCCTATAGCATGAGATGTGATATCTCAATGCTTCTAATACCAAACCTGAGATCCATCCTATAGCATGAGATGTGATATCCAATTCCTTCCCATTCCAAACCTGAGACCCTTCCTACAGCATGCGATGTGATATCTCAATGCTTCTAATACCACACCTGAGACCCGTCCTATAACATGAGATGGGATATCCAAGTCCTTCCCATTCCAATCCTGAGACCCTTCCTATAGCATGAGATGTGATATCTCAATGCTTCTAATACCAAACCTGAGACCCTTCCTATAACATGAGATGGGATATGCAACTCCTTCCCATTCCAATCCTGAGACCTGTCCAATAGCAGAGATGTGATATCTCAATGCTTATACCAAACCTGAGACCCTTCCTATGGCATGAGATGTCATATACAACTCCTTCCCATTCCAATCCGGAAACCCTTCCTATAGCATGAGATGTGATATCTCAATGCGTCTACCAAACCTGAGACCCTTCCTATAGCATGAGATGTGATATCCAACTCCTTCCCATTCCAAACCTGAGACCCTTCTGATAGCATGAGATGTGATATCTCAATGCCTCTAATACCAAACCTGAGATCCTTCCTCTAACATGAAATGTGATATCCAACTCCTTCCCTTTCCAAACCTGAGAGCCTTCCTATAGCATGAGATGTGACATCTCAATGCTTCTAATACCAAACCTGAGATCCTTCCTATAACATGAGATGTGATATCCAACTCCTTCCCATTCCAAACCTGAGACACTTCCTATAGCATGAGATGTGATACCTCAATGCTTCTAATACCAAACCTGAGATCCATCCTATAACATGAGATGTGATATCTCAATAGTTCTAATACCAAACCTGAGATTCTTCATATAGCCTGAGATGTGATATCCAACTCCTTCCCATTCCAATCCTGAGACCCTTCCTATAGCATGAGATGTGATATCTCAATGCTTCTAATACCAAACCTGAATCCTTCCTATAACATGAGATGTGATATCCAACTCCTTCTCATTCCAAACCTAAGACCCTTCCTATAGCATAAGATGTGAGATCTCAATGCTTCTAATACCAAACCTGAGACCCTTCTTATAGCATGAGATGTGATATCCAACTCCTTCCCATCCCAATCCAGAGGCCCTTCCTATAGTATGAGATGTGATATCTCAATGCTTCTAATACCAAACCTGAGACCCTTCCTATATCATGAGATGGGATATCCAACTCATTCCCATTCCAATCCTGAGACTCTTCCGATAGCAGAGAGGTGATATCTCAATGCTTATACCAAACCTGAGAACCTTCCTATAACATGAGATGTGATATCCAACTCCTTCCCATTCCAATCCTGAGACCATTCCTATAGCATGAGATGTGATATCTCAATGCTTCTAATACCAAACCAGAGATCCTTCCTATGACATGAGATGTGATATCCAATTCCTTCCCATTCCAAACCTGAGACCCTTCCTACAGCATGCGATGTGATATCTCAATGCTTCTAATACCAAACCTGAGACCCGTCCTATAACATGAGATGGGATATCCAAGTCCTTCCCATTCCAATCCTGAGACCCTTCCGATAGCAGAGATGTGATATCTCAATGCTTATACCAAACCTGAGACCCTTCCTATGGCATGAGATGTCATATACAAATACTTCCCATTCCAGTCCGGAGACCCTTCCTATAGCATGAGATGTGATATCTCAATGCTTCTAATACCAGACCTGAGATCCTTCCTATAACATGAGATGTGATATCCAATTCCTTCCCATTCCAAACCTGAGACCCTTCCTGTAGCATGAGATGTGATATCCAACTCCTTCCCATTCCAATACTGAGAGCCTTCCTATAGCATGAGATGTGATATCTCAATGCTTCTAATACCAAACCTGAGAACCTTCCTATAGCATGAGATGTGATATCCAACTCCTTCCCTTTCCAAACCTGAGACCCTTCCGATAGCAGAGATGTGATATCTCAATGCTTATACCAGACCTGAGACCCTTCCTATGGCATGAGATGTCATATACTACTCCTTCCCATTCCAATCCTGAGACCCTTCCTATAGCATGAGATGTGATATCTCAATGCTTCTACCAAACCCGAGACCCTTCCTATAGCATGAGATGTGATATCTCAATGCTTCTAATACCAAACCTGATATCCTTCCTATAACATGAGATGTGATATCCAACTCCTTCCCATTCCAATCCTGAGACCCTTCCTATATCATGAGATGTGATATCTCAATGCTTCTAATACCAAACCTGATATCCTTCCTATAACATGAGATGTGATATTCAACTCCTTCCCATTCCAATCCTGAGATCATGAGATGTGATATCTCAATGTTTCTCATACTAAACCTGAGGCCCTTCCTACAGCAAGAGATGTGATATACAAATCCTTCCCATTCCAAACCTGAGAACCTTCCTATAGCATGAGATGTGATATCCAACTCCTCCCCAATCCAATCCTGAGACCCTTCCTATAGCATGAGATGTAATATCACAATGCTTGTAATACCAAACCTGAGACCCTTCCTATAGCATAAGATGTGATATCCAACTCCTTCCCATTCCAATCCTTAGACCCTTCCTATAGCATGAGATGTGATATCTCAATGCGTCTACCAAAACCTGAGACCCTTCCTATAGCATGAGATGTGATATCCAACTCCTTCCAATTCCAAACCTGAGACCCTTCTGATAGCATGAGATGTGATATCTGAATGCCTCTAATACCAAACCTGAGATCCTTCCTGTAACATGAAATGTGATATCCAACTCCTTCCCTTTCCAAACCTGAGAGCCTTCCTATAGCATGAGATGTGACATCTCAATGCTTCTAATACCAAACCTGAGATCCTTCCTATAACATGAGATGTGATATCCAACTCCTTCCCATTCCAAACCGGAGACCCTTCCTTTAGCATGAGATGTGATATCCAACTCCTTCCAATTCCAAACCTGAGACCCTTCTGATAGCATGACATGTGATATCTCAATGCTTCTAATACCAAACCTGAGATCCTTCCTATAACATGAGATGTGATATCCAACTCCTTCTCATTCCAAACCTGAGACACTTCCTATAGCATGAGATGTGATACCTCAATGCTTCTAATACCAAACCTGAGGTCCATCCTATAACATGAGATGTGATATCTCAATAGTTCTAATACCAAACCTGAGACCCTTCCTATAGCATGAGATGTGATATCCACCTCCTTCCCTTTCCAAACCTGAGACCATTCCTTTAGCATGAGATGTGATATCCAACTCCTTCCTATTCCAATCCTGAGAGCCATCCTATAGCATCAGATGCGATATCCAAGTCCTTCCCATTCCAATCCTGAGACCCTTCCTATAACATGAGATGTGATATCCAACTCCTTCCCATTCCAACCTGAGACCCTTTCTATAGCATGAGATGGGATATCCAACTCCTTCCCAATCCAATCCTGAGACTCTTCCGATAGCAGAGATGTGATATCTCAATGTTTCTAATACCAAACCTGAGACCGTCCTATAACATGAGATGTGAGATCCAAATCCTTCCCGTTCCAAACCTGAGACCCTTCCTATAGCATATGTGATATCCAACTCCTTCCCATTCCAAACCTGAGACCCTTCCTATAGCAAGAATGTAATATCCAACTCCTTCCCATTCCAATCCTGAGACAATTCCTATAGCATGAGATGTGATATCTCAATGCTTCTAATACCAAACCTGAGATCCATCCTATAGCATGAGATGTGATATCCAATTCCTTCCCATTCCAAACCTGAGACCCTTCCTACAGCATGCGATGTGATATCTCAATGCTTCTAATACCACACCTGAGACCCGTCCTATAACATGAGATGGGATATCCAAGTCCTTCCCATTCCAATCCTGAGACCCTTCCTATAGCATGAGATGTGATATCTCAATGCTTCTAATACCAAACCTGAGACCCTTCCTATAACATGAGATGGGATATCCAACTCCTTCCCATTCCAATCCTGAGACCTGTCCGATAGCAGAGATGTGATATCTCAATGCTTATACCAAACCTGAGACCCTTCCTATGGCATGAGATGTCATATACAACTCCTTCCCATTCCAATCCGGAAACCCTTCCTATAGCATGAGATGTGATATCTCAATGCGTCTACCAGACCTGAGACCCTTCCTATAGCATGAGATGTGATATCCAACTCCTTCCCATTCCAAACCTGAGACCCTTCTGATAGCATGAGATGTGATATCTCAATGCCTCTAATACCAAACCTGAGATCCTTCCTCTAACATGAAATGTGATATCCAACTCCTTCCCTTTCCAAACCTGAGAGCCTTCCTATAGCATGAGATGTGACATCTCAATGCTTCTAATACCAAACCTGAGATCCTTCCTATAACATGAGATGTGATATCCAACTCCTTCCCATTCCAAACCTGAGACACTTCCTATAGCATGAGATGTGATACCTCAATGCTTCTAATACCAAACCTGAGATCCATCCTATAACATGAGATGTGATATCTCAATAGTTCTAATACCAAACCTGAGATCCTTCATATAGCCTGAGATGTGATATCCAACTCCTTCCCATTCCAATCCTGAGACCCTTCCTATAGCATGAGATGTGAGATCTCAATGCTTCTAATACCAAACCTGAGACCCTTCTTATAGCATGAGATGTGATATCCAACTCCTTCCCATCCCAATCCAGAGGCCCTTCCTATAGTATGAGATGTGATATCTCAATGCTTCTAATACCAAACCTGAGACCCTTCCTATATCATGAGATGGGATATCCAACTCATTCCCATTCCAATCCTGAGACTCTTCCGATAGCAGAGAGGTGATATCTCAATGCTTATACCAAACCTGAGAACCTTCCTATAACATGAGATGTGATATCCAACTCCTTCCCATTCCAATCCTGAGACCCTTCCTATAGCATGAGATGTGATATCTCAATGCTTTTAATACCAACCCTGAGATCCTTCCTATGACATGAGATGTGATATCCAATTCCTTCCCATTCCAAACCTGAGACCCTTCCTACAGCATGCGATGTGATATCTCAATGCTTCTAATACCAAACCTGAGACCCGTCCTATAACATGAGATGGGATATCCAAGTCCTTCCCATTACAATCCTGAGACCCTTCCGATAGCAGAGATGTGATATCTCAATGCTTATACCAAACCTGAGACCCTTCCTATGGCATGAGATGTCATATACAAATACTTCCCATTCCAATCCGGAGACCCTTCCTATAGCATGAGATGTGATATCTCAATGCTTCTAATACCAGACCTGAGATCCTTCCTATAACATGAGATGTGATACTCAATTCCTTCCCATTCCAAACCTGAGACCCTTCCTGTAGCATGAGATGTGATATCCAACTCCTTCCCATTCCAATACTGAGAGCCTTCCTATAGCATGAGATGTGATATCTCAATGCTTCTAATACCAAACCTGAGAACCTTCCTATAGCATGAGATGTGATATCCAACTCCTTCCCTTTCCAAACCTGAGACCCTTCCGATAGCAGAGATGTGATATCTCAATGCTTATACCAAACCTGAGACCCTTCCTATGGCATGAGATGTCACATACTACTCCTTCCCATTCCAATCCTGAGACCCTTCCTATAGCATGAGATGTGATATCTCAATGCTTCTACCAAACCCGAGACCCTTCCTATAGCATGAGATGTGATATCTCAATGCTTCTAATACCAAACCTGATATCCTTCCTATAACATGAGATGTGATATCCAACTCCTTCCCATTCCAATCCTGAGACCCTTCCTATATCATGAGATGTGATATCTCAATGCTTCTAATACCAAACCTGATATCCTTCCTATAACATGAGATGTGATATTCAACTCCTTCCCATTCCAATCCTGAGATTCTTCCTATACCATGAGATGTGAGATCTCAATGCTTCTAATACCAAACCTGAGACCCTTCTTAAAGCATGAGAAGGGATTTCCAACTCCTTCCCAATCCAATCCTGAGACCCTTACAATAGCAGAGATGTGATATCTCAAGGCTTATACCAAACCTGAGACCCTTCCTATGGCATGAAATGTGACATCCAATTCCTTCCGAATCCAATCCTGAGACCCTTCCTATAGTATGAGATGTGTTATCTCAATGTTTCTAATACCAAACCTTAGATCCTTCCTATAATATGAGATGTGATATCCAACTCCTTCCCATTCCAAACCGGAGACCCTTCCTTTAGCATGAGATGTGATATCAAACTCCTTCCCATGCCAATCCTGAGACCCTTACTTTAGCATGAGATGTGATATCTCAATGCTTCTAATACCAAACCTGAGATCCTTCCTATAGGCTGAGATGTGATATCCAACTCCTTCCCATTCCAATCCTGAGACCCTTCCTGTAGCATGAAATGTGATATCCAACTCCTTCCCATTCCAATACTGATACCCTTCCTATAGCATGAGATGTGATATCTCAATGCTTCTAATACCAAACCTGAGATCCTTCATGTAACATGAGATGTGATATCCAACTCCTTCTCATTCCAAACCTGAGACCATTCCTATAGCATGAGATCTGATATCTCAATGCTTCTAATACCAAACCTGAGATCCATCATATAGCATGAGATGTGATATCCAACTCCTTCCCTTTCCAAACCTGAGACCATTCCTTTAGCATGAGATGTGATATCTAACTCCTTCCTATTCCAATCCTGAGAGCCATCCTATAGCATCAGATGCGATATCCAAGTCCTTCCATTCCAAACCTGAGACCCTTCCTATAACATGAGATGTGATTTCCAACTCCTTCCCATTCCAACCTGAGACCCTTTCTATAGCATGAGATGGGATATCCAACTCCTTCCCAATCCAATCCTGAGACCCTTCCGATAGCATGAGATGTGATATCTCAATGCTTCTAATACCAAACCTGAGATCCTTCCTATAACATGAGATGTGAGATCCAAATCCTTCCCGTTCCAAACCTGAGACCCTTCCTATAGCATATGTGATATTCAACTCCTTCCCATTCCAAACCTGAGACCCTTCCTATAGCAAGAATGTAATATCCAACTCCTTCCCATTCCAATCCTGAGACCATTCCTATAGCATGAGATGTGATATCTCAATGCTTCTAATAGCAAACCTGAGATCCTTCCTATGACATGAGATGTGATATCCAATTCCTTCCCATTCCAAACCTGAGACCCTTCCTACAGCATGCGATGTGATATCTCAATGCTTCTAATACCACACCTGAGACCCGTCCTATAACTTGAGATGGGATATCCAAGTCCTTCCCATTCCAATCCTGAGACCCTTCCTATAGCATGAAATGGGATATCTCAATGCTTCTAATACCAAACCTGAGACCCTTCCTATAACATGAGATGGGATATCCAACTCCTTCCCATTCCAATCCTGAGACCCGTCCGATAGCAGAGATGTGATATCTCAATGCTTATACCAAACCTGAGACCCTTCCTATGGCATGAGATGTGATATCTCAATGCGTCTACCAAACCTGAAACCCTTCCTATAGCATGAGATGTGATATCCAACTTCTTCCCATTCCAAACCTGAGACCCTTCTGATAGCATGAGATGTGATATCTCAATGCCTCTAATACCAAACCTGAGATCCTTCCTATAGCATGAGATGTGATATCCAACTTCTTCCCATTCCAAACCTGAGACCCTTCTGATAGCATGAGATGTGATATCTCAATGCCTCTAATACCAAACCTGAGATCCTTCCTCTAACATGAAATGTGATATCCAACTCCTTCCCTTTCCAAACATGAGAGCCTTCCTATAACATGAGATGTGATATCCAACTCCTTCCCATTCCAAACCGGAGACCCTTTCTGTAGCATGAGATGTGATAACCAACTCCTTCCCAATCCAATCCTGAGACCCTTCCGATAGCAGAGATGTGATATCTCAATGTTTCTAATACCAAACCTGAGACCGTCCTATAACATGAGATGTGAGATCCAAATCCTTCCCGTTCCAAACCAGAGACCCTTCCTATAGCATATGTGATATCCAACTCCTTCCCATTCCAAACCTGAGACCCTTCCTATAGCAAGAATGTAATATCCAACTCCTTCCTATTCCAATCCTCAGACCATTCCTATAGCATGAGATGTGATATCTCAATGCTTCTAATAGCAAACCTGAGATCCTTCCTATGACATGTGTTAGGAAAGATTTCGTAATTGTAGGTAATGTTCCTTCCATGTGGCAACCCCTAAACTTTTTGCTGTTGTTTTTCACCTTGTTCTTGACTTTGCCAGAGAAGTGCAGCCTTCTGCCGCACTCCTCTGGGCTTTCGCTCCTTTCTTACGGGGAAACTGACATGCCCTTAAGACAGTCAGTACCGGGGAACGCTGTTTCCCGTAGTTTCTTTTATCATGTTGCGGCTTTCGTGCAACATGACACAAGAGGGCACTGTAAGCTAAGTTACAGCTCTCTTGGGTCTCTAGCCTTCTACAGGCCCTAGATACTCGTTTAGGATTGTATCTGATTGGTGCAAGTGATTCAGGGACCGGAATGGTGGCAGCGATTGTTTCTTGTGTTTTGAGCTCCTTTTGGCGTTCTAAGCGCTTTTTCTGCGCTTAACCCAAAATGGTGGCCTGGCTCCCAAAATGGCCAGACCACGAGGCTCCTTTGTCCTGTCCGCTGACCGTCTTGCTCCCTTCACCTTCCCCAGGTTGAGCTGACCCGGGGCCTTCCTTATTTGGGCATGTACTTTCCCGCGAAAAACGGATGCTTTCGCGGGCTTCTACATGTCTTGTGTGTGCCTCCAGGATGTGGGCTGGGATGTCTGGTCCCAATACACATCCTGGGTGCCAGAGAGTCTAGGGTGGTGTGAATGCCTGGGACCACCGTGGTCCGTGAATGGTCCACGAATGGTGTGAGTGTTGATGAGCAGATCTCCCATTGGGTCCCCTCCGTTTTGGCGCGAAGGGAACCGTGGATAAGAGGGGGCTGGAAACACCACTACCATGTCGATCTCCTGAGTTCTCACGAACGAAGGAATACAGGAGCCAAGTATCCTGCAACCAAGAGGCTGGACCGAGGAATCGCTGGTGACCCGCTGAAGGACTTCTCCTCTGCACTGCTGTCGCCTTGTGAAACCCTTTTCACCTTTGATCGAACCAGAAGGCCTGTACTGGTACTTCGACCCTTTGGAATAGCGGGAACAGCTATTCTCGGCATCTTCACCATCTCCTGCCAGTAAGCCTTCGGAAGCGTCTCTGGGCCATCCAGCTGACTGACCAGCTTACACGGGAGTCTTGCTCTGTAACCGCCGCCAGGTTGTGTAGTATTTCGAGTCCTTGTCACTCTCACACGCTTCGTACACTTGGCGTTCCCAAGTCTGAAGTGAGTAGTGTACATTTGGCTCAGATACACACGGCCGCTCCGTTGCCCTGCTGTGGTAACAAACTGTGCGGGTTTCTTCGATTGGGACGTCTTTTTACTCAACACGACGACGAGGCGTTCCCTGCTCTTCTGAACCTGCCAGCTGCTGAAACTGACGCGGAGAAGCCTGGGTCTGCTTGCATCGGGGACCGGTGAGTAGCATAGCTAGGATCTGGTCGCCCTCCTGCAGGAGCCCATTGCTTTTCCCCGCTGTGTAAAACAGCACCCTTGTCCGTACTCGCGCTCTGCTTCTGCCCACTGTGGAGGCTGCGCTTGAGTCGCGGAACTTGTTCTTCTTCTTTTGTGCACTAAACTGAACTGCCTGATTTCCCTCGAAGAGCTTCTCCTTTTGCCCGTTGGCACCAGCGCGTGCAGGTATTTTTGAGCACAAGGCTCCACTCTTCGCAGGGCTCGGTCTTCCATCTAGTTAGGTGCCTCTGAAGGTGAACTGGGTCTAAGCATTATTTCGCCATGCCTGTTTCCCTCCCTTTTAGGTGGACTACACATTTCGTGCATATAACGCTTGCGACTGTCGTATTTGTATATATATTGTGTTGATATGGTATGTGTTGGTTTAATATTGTTATATTGTGATTTTCTCGCTACGGTCATTGTTTTAAAGGCCTTGAAATAAATGTGTATATATTTTTAATATAACAACTGTTTGGAGTAGTTTGTAAGTGTTCTTGCTTTGTGTGCTCATTGCGGGCATTCAGTCACCCTCACCCCTCTTGAGACCTAGTCTTGACCGCCGTGATCGCTACCTTGATTGGTCTGGCTCATCCAGAGGT
Organism: Ambystoma mexicanum; assembly: GCF_040938575.1. Lineage (NCBI taxonomy): Eukaryota > Metazoa > Chordata > Amphibia > Caudata > Ambystomatidae > Ambystoma > Ambystoma mexicanum. The sequence goes on from NC_090936.1 coordinate 317,225,063, forward strand.
TACACTGCTCCAAGTAATTAGGTTGGCCTTCTGAACTTCTGCGCCACCAGGACAGAGTTCAGAAATCCGTCTTAACAACATGAGATGTGATATCCAATTCCTTCCCATTCCAATCCTGAGACCCTTCCTATAGCATGAGATGTGATATCTCAATGCTTCTAATACCAAACCTGAGACCCTTCCTATAACATGAGATGGGATATCCAACTCCTTCCCATTCCAATCCTGAGACCCGTCCGATAGCAGAGATGTGATATCTCAATGCTTATACCAAACCTGAGACCCTTCCTATGGCATGAGATGTCATATACAACTCCTTCCCATTACAATCCGGAGACCCTTCCTATAGCATGAGATGTGATATCTCAATGCGTCTACCAAACCTGAGACCCTTCCTATAGCATGAGATGTGATATCCAACTCCTTCCCATTCCAAACCTGAGACCCTTCTGATAGCATGAGATGTGATATCTCAATGCCTCTAATACCAAACCTGAGATCCTTCCTCTAACATGAAATGTGATATCCAACTCCTTCCCTTTCCAAACCTGAGAGCCTTCCTATAGCATGAGATTTGACATCTCAATGCTTCTAATACCAAACCTGAGATCCTTCCTATAAAATGAGATGTGATATCCAACTCCTTCCCATTCCAAACCGGAGACCCTTCCTTTAGCATGAGATGTGATATCCAACTCCTTCCCATTCCAATCCTGAGACCCTTACTATAGCATGAGATGTAATATCTCAATGCTTCTAATACCAAACCTGAGATCCTTCCTATAACATGAGATGTGATATCGAACTCCTTCTCATTCCAAACCTGAGACACTTCCTATAGCATGAGATGTGATACCTCAATGCTTCTAATACCAAACCTGAGATCCATCCTATAACATGAGATGTGATATCTTAATAGTTCTAATACCAAACCTGAGACCCTTCCTATAGCATGAGATGTGATATCCAACTCCTTCCCTTTCCAAACCTGAGACCATTCCTTTAGCATGAGATGTGATATCCAACTCCTTCCTATTCCAATCCTGAGAGCCATCCTATAGCATCAGATGTGATATCCAAGTCCTTCCCATTCCAATCGTGAGACCCTTCCTATAACATGAGATGTGATATCCACTCCTTCCCATTCCAAACTGAGACCCTTTCTATAGCATGAGATGGGATATCCAACTCCTTCCCAATACAATCCTGAGACCCTTCCGATAGCAGAGATGTGATATCTCAATGTTTCTAATACCAAACCTGAGACCGTCCTATAACATGAGATGCGAGATCCAAATCCTTCCCGTTCCAAACCTGAGACCCTTCCTATAGCATATGTGATATCCAACTCCTTCCCATTCCAAACCTGAGACGCTTCCTACAGCAAGAATGTAATATCCAACTCCTTCCCATTCCAGTCCTGAGACCATTCCTATAGCATGAGATGTGATATCTCAATGCTTCCAATAGCAAACCTGAGATCCTTCCTATGACATGAGATGTGATATCCAATTCCTTCCCATTCCAAACCTGAGACCCTTCCTACAGCATGCGATGTGATATCTCAATGCTTCTAATACCAGACCTGAGACCCGTCCTATAACATGAGATGGGATATCCAAGTCCTTCCCATTCCAATCCTGAGACCCTTCCTATAGCATGAGATGTGATATCTCAATGCTTCTAATACCAAACCTGAGACCCTTCCTATAACATGAGATGGGATATCCAACTCCTTCCCATTCCAATCCAGAGACCCGTCCGATAGCAGAGATGTGATATCTCAATGCTTATACCAAACCTGAGACCCTTCCTATGGCATGAGATGTCATATTTAACTCCTTCCCATTCCAATCCGGAGACCCTTCCTATAGCATGAGATGTGATATCTCAATGCGTCTACCAAACCTGAGACCCTTCCTATAGCATGAGATGTGATATCCAACTCCTTCCCATTCCAAACCTGAGACCCTTCTGAAAGCATGAGATGTGATATCTCAATGCCTCTAATACCAAACCTGAGATCCTTCCTCTAACATGAAATGTGATATCCAACTCCTTCCCTTTCCAAACCTGAGATCCTTCCTATAGCATGAGATGTGACATCTCAATGCTTCTAATACCAAACCTGAGATCCTTCCTATAACATGTGATGTGATATCCAACTCCTTCCCATTCCAAACCGGAGACCCTTTCTGTAGCATGAGATGTGATAACCAACTCCTTCCCAATTCAATCCTGAGACCCTTCCGATAGCAGAGATGTGATATCTCAATGTTTCTAATACCAAACCTGAGACCGTCCTATAACATGAGATGTGAGATCCAAATCCTTCCCGTTCCAAACCTGAGACCCTTCCTATAGCATATGTGATATCCAACTCCTTCCCATTCCAAACCTGAGACCCTTCCTATAGCAAGAATGTAATATCCAACTCCTTCCTATTCCAATCCTCAGACCATTCCTATAGCATGAGATGTGATATCTCAATGCTTCTAATAGCAAACCTGAGATCCTTCCTATGACATGAGATGTGATATTCAATTCCTTCCCATTCCAAACCTGAGACCCTTCCTACAGCATGCGATGTGATATCTCAATGCTTCTAATACCACACCTGAGACCCGTCCTATAACATGAGATGGGATATCCAAGTCCTTCCCATTCCAATCCTGAGACCCTTCCTATAGCATGAGATGTGATATCTCAATGCTTCTAATACCAAACCTGAGACCCTTCCTATAACATGAGATGGGATATCCAACTCCTTCCCATTCCAATCCTGAGACCCGTCCGATAGCAGAGATGTGATATCTCAATGCTTATACCAAACCTGAGACCCTTCCTATGGCATGAGATGTCATATACAACTCCTTCCCATTCCAATCCGGAGACCCTTCCTATAGCATGAGATGTGATATCTCAATGCGTCTACCAAACCTGAGACCCTTCCTATAGCATGAGATGTGATATCCACCTCCTTCCCATTCCAAACCTGAGACCCTTCTGATAGCATGAGATGTGATATCTCAATGCCTCTAATACCAAACCTGAGATCCTTCCTCTAACATGAAATGTGATATCCAACTCCTTCCCTTTCCAAACCTGAGAGCCTTCCTATAGCATGAGATGTGACATCTCAATGCTTCTAATACCAAACCTGAGATTCTTCCTATAACATGAGATGTGATATCCAACTCCTTCCCATTCCAAACCGGAGACCTTTCCTTTAGCATGAGATGTGATATCCAACTCCTTCCCATTCCAATCCTGAGACCCTTACTATAGCATGAGATGTGATATCTCAATGCTTCTAATACCAAACCTGAGATCCTTCCTATAACATGAGATGTGATATCCAACTCCTTCTCATTCCAAACCTGAGACACTTCCTATAGCATGAGATGTGATACCTCAATGCTTCTAATATCAAACCTGAGATCCATCCTATAACATGAGATGTGATATCTCAATAGTTCTAATACCAAACCTGAGGCCCTTCCTATAGCATGAGATGTGATATCCAACTCCTTCCCTTTCCAAACCTGAGACCATTCCTTTAGCATGAGATGTGATATCCAACTCCTTCCTATTCCAATCCTGAGAGCCATCCTATAGCATCAGATGCGATATCCAAGTCCTTCCCATTCCAATCCTGAGACCCTTCCTATAACATGAGATGTGATATCCACTCCTTCCCATTCCAACCTGAGACCCTTTCTATAGCATGAGATGGGATATCCAACTCCTTCCCAATCCAATCCTGAGACCCTTCCGATAGCAGAGATGTGATATCTCAATGTTTCTAATACCAAACCTGAGATCCATCCTATAACATGAGATGGGATATCTCAATAGTTCTAATACCAAACCTGAGATCCTTCATATAGCCTGAGATGTGATATCCAACTCCTTCCCATTCCAATCCTGAGACCCTTCCTATAGCATGAGATGTGATATCTCAATGCTTCTAATACCAAACCTGAAAACTTCCTATAACATGAGATGTGATATCCAACTCCTTCCCATTCCAAACCTAAGACAATTCCTATAGCATAAAATGTGATATCTCAATGCTTCTAATACCAAACCTGAAACCCTTCTTATAGCATGAGATGTGATATCCAACTCCTTCCCATCCCAAACCAGAGACCCTTCCTATAGTATGAGATGTGATATCTCAATGCTTCTAATACCAAACCTGAGACCCTTCATATAGCATGAGATGTTATCTCCAACTCCTTCCCATTCCAATCCTGAGACCCATCCGATAGCAGAGATGTGATATCTCAATGCTTATACCAAACCTGAGACCCTTCCTATGGCATGAGATGTCATATACAACTCCTTACCATTCCAATCCGGAGACCCTTCCTATAGCATGAGATGTGATATCTCAATGCGTCTACCAAACCTGAGACCCTTCCTATAGCATGAGATGTGATATGCAACTCCTTCCCATTCCAAACCTGAGACCCTTCTGATAGCATGAGATGTGATATCTCAATGCCTCTAATACCAAACCTGAGATCCTTCCTCTAACATGAAATGTGATATCCAACTCCTTCCCTTTCCAAACCTGAGAGCCTTCCTATAGCATGAGATGTGACATCTCAATGCTTCTAATACCAAACCTGAGATCCTTCCTATAACATGAGATGTGATATCCAACTCCTTCCCATTCCAAACCGGAGACCCTTCCTTTAGCATGAGATGTGATATCCAACTCCTTCCCATTCCAATCCTGAGACCCTTACTATAGCATGAGATGTGATATCTCAATGCTTCTAATACCAAACCTGAGATCCTTCCTATAAAATGAGATGTGATATCCAACTCCATCTCATTCCAAACCTGAGACACTTCCTATAGCATGAGATGTGATACCTCAATGCTTCTAATACCAAACCTGAGATCCATCCTATAACATGAGATGTGATATCTCGATAGTTCTAATACCAAACCTGAGATCCTTCATATAGCCTGAGATGTGATATCCAACTCCTTCCCATTCCAATCCTGAGACCCTTCCTATAGCATGAGATGTGATATCTCAATGCTTCTAATACCAAACCTGAATCCTTCCTATAACATGAGATGTGATATCCAACTCCTTCCCATTCCAAACCTAAGACAATTCCTATAGCATAAAATGTGATATCTCAATGCTTCTAATACCAAACCTGAGACCCTTCTTATAGCATGAGATGTGATATCCAACTCCTTCCCATCCCAAACCAGAGACCCTTCCTATAGTATGAGATGTGATATCTCAATGCTTCTAATACCAAACCTGAGACCCTTCATATAGCATGAGATGTTATCTCCAACTCCTTCCCATCCCAAAAAAGAGATCCTTCCTATAGTATGAGATGTGATATCTCAATGCTTCTAATACCAAACCTGAGACCCTTCCTATATCATGAGATGGGATATCCAACTCCTTCCCATTCCAATCCTGAGACTCTTCCGATAGCAGAGAGGTGATATCTCAATGCTTATACCAAACCTGAGAACCTTCCTATAACATGAGATGTTATCTCCAACTCCTTCCCATCCCAAAACAGAGATCCTTCCTATAGTATGAGATGTGATATCTCAATGCTTCTAATACCAAACCTGAGACCCTTCCTATAGCAAGAATGTAATATCCAACTCCTTCCCATTCCAATCCTGAGACCATTCCTATAGCATGAGATGTGATATCTCAAAGCTTCTAATACCAAACCTGAGATCCTTCCTATGACATGAGATGTGATATCCAATTCCTGCCCATTCTAAACCTGAGACCCTTCCTACAGCATGCGATGTGATATCTCAATGCTTCTAATACCAAACCTGAGACCCGTCCTATAACATGAGATGGGATATCCAAGTCCTTCCCATTCCAATCCTGAGACCCTTCCGATAGCAGAGATGTGATATCTCAATGCTTATAACAAACCTGAAACCCTTCCTATGGCATGAGATGTCATATACAACTCCTTCCCATTCCAATCCGGAGACCCTTCCTATAGCATGAGATGTGATATCTCAATGCTTCTACCAAACCTGAGACCCTTCCTATAGCATGAGATGTGATATCTCAATGCTTATACCAAACCTGAAACCCTTCCTATGGCATGAGATGTCATATACAACTCCTTCCCATTCCAAACCTGAGACCTTCCTATAGCATGAGATGTCATATCTCAATGCTTCTAAAACCAGACCTGAGATCCTTCCTATAACATGAGATGTGATATCCAACTCCTTCCCATTCCAAACCTGAGACCCTTCCTGTAGCATGAGATGTGATATCCAACTCCTTCCCATTCCAATACTGAGACCCTTCCTATAGCATGAGATGTGATATCTCAATGCTTCTAATACCAAACCGAGACCCTTCCTATAGCATGAGATGTGATATCCAACTCCTTCCCTTTCCAAACCTGAGACCATTCCTTTAGCATGAGATGTGATATCCAACTCCTCCCTGTTCCAATCCTGAGAGCCTTCCTATAGCATCATATGCGCTATTCAAGTCCTTCCCATTCCAATCCTGAGACCCTTGCTATAACATGAGATGTGATATCCAACTCCTTCCCATTCCAACCTGAGACCCTTTCTATAGCATGAGATGGGATATCCAACTCCTTCCCAATCCAATCCTGAGACCCTTCCGATAGCATGAGATGTGATATCTCAATGCTTCTACCAAACCTGAGACCGTTCCTATGGCATGAGATGTGATATCAAACTCCTTCCCATTCCAATCCTGAGAACCTTCCTATAGCTTGAGATGTGATATCCAACTCCTTCCCATTCCAATCCTTAGACCCTTCCTATACCATGAGATGTGATATCTCAATGCTTCTAATACCAAACCTGAGACCCTTCCTTTAGCATGAGATGTGATATCCAACTCCTTCCCATTCCAATCCTGAGACCCTTCCGATAGCAGAGATGTGATATCTCAATGCTTATACCAAACCTGAGACCCTTCCTATGGCATGAGATGTCATATACAACTCCTTCCCATTCCAATCCTGAGACCCTTCCTATAGCATGAGATGTGATATCTCAATGCGTCTACCAAACCTGAGACTCTTCCTATAGCATGAGATGTCATATCCAACTCCTTCCCATTCCAATCCTGAGACCCTTCCTATAGCATGAGATGTGATATCTCAATGCTTCTAATACCAAACCTGAGATCCTTCCTAAAACATGAGTTGTGATATCCAACTCCTTCCCATTCCAATCCTGAGACACTTACTATACCATGGGATGTGATATCTCAATGTTTCTAATACCAAACCTGAGACCTGTCCTATAACATGAGATGTGAGATCCAAATCCTTCCCCTTCCAAACCTGAGACCCTTCCTTTAGCATAAGATGCGATATCCAACTCCTTCCCATTCCAATCCTGAGACCCTTCCGATAGCAGAGATGTGATATCTCAATGCTTATACCAAACCTGAGACCCTTCCTATAGCATGAGATGTGATTTCTCAATGCTTCTAATACCAAACCTGAGATCCTTCCTATAACATGAGATGTGATATCCAACTCCACCCCATTCCAATCCTGGGACCCTTCCTATACCATAAGATGTGATATCTCAATGTTTCTAATACCAAACCTGAGGCCCTTCCTATAGCAAGAGATGTGATATCCAAATCATTCCCATTCCAAAACTGCGACCCTTCCTATAGCATGAGATGTGATATCCGACTCCTTCCCATTCCAATCCTGAGACCCTTCCTGTAGCATGAGATGTGATATCTCAATGCTTGTAATACCAAACCTGAGACCCTTCCTATAGCATGAGATGTGATATCCAACTCTTTCCCATTCCAATCCTGAGACCCTTCCTATAGCATGATATGTGATATCTCAATGCTTCTAATACCAAACCTGAGACCCTTCCTATAGCATGAGATGGGATATCCAACTCCTTCCCAATCCAATCCTGAGACCCTTCCGATAGCATGAGATGTGATATCTCAATGCTTCTAACACCAAACCTGAGATCCTTCCTATAACATGAGATGTGATATCCAAAGCCTTCCCCTTCCAAACCTGAGACCCTCCCTTTAGCATGAGATGTGATATCCAACTCTTTCCCATTCCAATCCTGAGACCCTTCTGATAGCATGAGATGTGATATCTCAATGCTTCTAATACCAAACCTGAGACCCTTCCTTTAGCATGAGATGTGATATCCAACTCCTTCCCATTCCAATCCTGAGACCCTTCCGATAGCAGAGATGTGATATCTCAATGCTTATACCAAACCTGAGACCCTTCCTATGGCATGAGATGTCATATACAACTCCTTCCCATTCCAATCCTGAGACCCTTCCTATAGCATGAGATGTGATATCTCAATGCGTCTACCAAACCTGAGACTCTTCCTATAGCATGAGATGTCATATCCAACTCCTTCCCATTCCAATCCTGAGACCCTTCCTATAGCATGAGATGTGATATCTCAATGCTTCTAATACCAAACCTGAGATCCTTCCTAAAACATGAGTTGTGATATCCAACTCCTTCCCATTCCAATCCTGAGACACTTACTATACCATGGGATGTGATATCTCAATGTTTCTAATACCAAACCTGAGACCTGTCCTATAACATGAGATGTGAGATCCAAATCCTTCCCCTTCCAAACCTGAGACCCTTCCTTTAGCATAAGATGCGATATCCAACTCCTTCCCATTCCAATCCTGAGACCCTTCCGATAGCAGAGATGTGATATCTCAATGCTTATACCAAACCTGAGACCCTTCCTATAGCATGAGATGTGATTTCTCAATGCTTCTAATACCAAACCTGAGATCCTTCCTATAACATGAGATGTGATATCCAACTCCACCCCATTCCAATCCTGGGACCCTTCCTATACCATAAGATGTGATATCTCAATGTTTCTAATACCAAACCTGAGGCCCTTCCTATAGCAAGAGATGTGATATCCAAATCATTCCCATTCCAAAACTGCGACCCTTCCTATAGCATGAGATGTGATATCCGACTCCTTCCCATTCCAATCCTGAGACCCTTCCTGTAGCATGAGATGTGATATCTCAATGCTTGTAATACCAAACCTGAGACCCTTCCTATAGCATGAGATGTGATATCCAACTCTTTCCCATTCCAATCCTGAGACCCTTCCTATAGCATGATATGTGATATCTCAATGCTTCTAATACCAAACCTGAGACCCTTCCTATAGCATGAGATGGGATATCCAACTCCTTCCCAATCCAATCCTGAGACCCTTCCGATAGCATGAGATGTGATATCTCAATGCTTCTAACACCAAACCTGAGATCCTTCCTATAACATGAGATGTGATATCCAAAGCCTTCCCCTTCCAAACCTGAGACCCTCCCTTTAGCATGAGATGTGATATCCAACTCTTTCCCATTCCAATCCTGAGACCCTTCTGATAGCATGAGATGTGATATCTCAATGCCTCTAATACCAAACCTGAGATCCTTCCTCTAACATGAAATGTGATATCCAACTCCTTCCTTTCCAAGCCTGAGAGCCTTCCTATAGCATGAGATGTGATATCCAAGTCCTTCCCATTCCAATCCTTAGACCCTTCCTACAGCATGCAATGTGATATCTCAATGCTTCTAATACCAAACCTGAGACCCATCCTATAACATGAGGTGGGATATCCAACTCCTTCCCATTCCAATCCTGAGACACTTCTGATAGCATAGATGTGATTTCTCAATGCTTATACCAAACCTGAGACCCTTCCTATAACATGAGGTGTGATATCCCATTCCAATCCTGAGACCCTTCTGATAGCATGAGATGTGATATCTCAATGCCTCTAATACCAAACCTGAGATCCTTCCTCTAACATGAAATGTGATATCCAACTCCTTCCCTTTCCAAACCTGAGAGCCTTCCTATACCATGAGATGTGATATCCAAGTCCTTCCCATTACAATCCTGAGACACTTCCTATAACATGAGATGTGATATCCAGCTCCATCCCATTCCAACCTGAGACCCTTCCTATAGCATGAGATGCAATATCCAACTCCTTCCAAATCCAATCCTGAGACCCTCCCTTGGGATGTGATATCCCAATGCCTCTAATACCAAACCTGAGATCCTTCCTCTAACATGAAATGTGATATCCAACTCCTTCCCTTTCCAAGCCTGAGAGCCTTCCTATAGCATGAGATGTGATATCCAAGTCCTTCCCATTCCAATCCTTAGACCCTTCCTACAGCATGCAATGTGATATCTCAATGCTTCTAATACCAAACCTGAGACCCGTCCTATAACATGAGGTGGGATATCCAACTCCTTCCCATTCCAATCCTGAGACACTTCTGATAGCAGAGGTATGATATCTCAATGCTTATACCAAACCTGAGACCCTTCCTATAACATGAGATGTGATATCAAACTCCTTCCCGTTCCAAACCTGAGACCCTTCCTATAGCATGAGATGTGATATCCAACTCCTTCCCATTCCAATCCTGAGACCCTTCCCATAGCATGAGATGTGATATCTCAATGCTTCTAATACCAAACCTGAGACGATTCCTATAGCATGAGATGTGATATCCAACTCCTTCCCTTTCCAAACCTGAGACCATTCCTTTAGCATGAGATGTGATATCCAACTCCTTCCTATTCCAATCCTGAGAGCCTTCCCATAGCATCAGATGCGCTATTCAAGTCCTTCCCATTCCAATCCAGAGACCCTTCCTATAACATGAGATGTGATATCCAACTCCTTCCCATTCCAACCTGAGACCCTTTCGATAGCATGAGATGGGATATCCAACTCCTTCCCAATCCAATCCTGAGACCCTTCCGATAGCATGACATGTGATATCTCAATGCTTCTACCAAACCTGAGGCCGTTCCTATGGCATGAGATGTGATTTCAAACTCCTTCCCATTCCAATCCTTAGACCCTTCCTATACCATGAGATGTGATATCTCAATGCTTCTAATACCAAACCTGAAACCCTTCCTTTAGCATGAGATGTGATATCCAACTCCTTCCCATTCCAATCCTGAGACCCTTCCGATAGCAGAGATGTGATATCTCAATGCTTATACCAAACCTGAGACCCTTCCAATGGCATGAGATGTCATATACAACTCCTTCCCATTCCAATCCTGAGACCCTTCCTATAGCATGAGATGTGATATCTCAATGCGTCTACCAAACCTGAGACCCTTCCTATAGCATGATATGTCATATCCAACTCCTTCCCATTCCAATCCTGAGACCCTTCCTATAGCATGAGATGTGATATCTCAATGCTTCTAATACCAAACCTGAGATCCTTCCTATAACATGAGATGTGATATCCAACTCCTTCCCATTCCAATCCTGAGACACTTCCTATACCATGAGATGTGATATCTCAATGTTTCTAATACCAAACCTGAGACCCGTCCTATAACATGAGATGTGAGATCCAAATCCTTCCCCTTCCAAACCTGAGACCCTTCCTTTAGCATAAGATGTGATATCCAACTCCTTCTCATTCCAATCCTGAGACCCTTCCGATAGCAGAGATGTGATATCTCAATGCTTATACCAAACCTGAGACCCTTCCTATAGCATGAGATGTCATATCCAACTCCTTCCCATTCCAATCCTGAGACCCTTCCTATAGCATGAGATGTGATATCTCAATGCTTCTAATACCAAACCTGAGATCCTTCCTATAACATGAGATGTGATATCCAACTCCATCCCATTCCAATCCTGAGACCCTTCCTATAGCATGAGATGTGATATCTCAATGTTTCTAATACCAAACCTGAGACCCTTCCTATAGCATGAGATGGGATATCCAACTCCTTCCCAATCCAATCCTACGACCCTTCCGATAGCATGAGATGTGATATCTCAATGCTTCTAACACCAAACCTGAGATCCTTCCTATAACATGAGATGTGATATCCAAATCCTTCCCCTTCCAAACCTGAGACCCTCCCTTTAGCATGAGATGTGATATCTAACTCTTTCCCATTCCAATCCTGAGACCCTTCTGATAGCATGAGATGTGATATCTCAATGCCTCTAATACCAAACCTGAGATCCTTCCTCTAACATGAGATGTGATATCCAAGTCCTTCCCTTTCCAAGCCTGAGAGCCTTCCTATAGCATGCAATGTGATATCTCAATGCTTCTAATACAAAACCTGAGACCCGTCCTATAACATGAGGTGGGATATCCAACTCCTTCCCATTCCAATCCTGAGACACTTCTGGTAGCAGAGATGTGATATCTCAATGCTTACACCAAACCTGAGACCCTTCCTATAACATGAGATGTGATATCCCATTCCAATCCTGAGACCCTTCTGATAGCATGAGATGTGATATCTCAATGCCTCTAATACCAAACCTGAGATCCTTCCTCTAACATGAAATGTGATATCCAACTCCTTCCCTTTCCAAACCTAAGAGCCTTCCTATACCATGAGATGTGATATCCAAGTCCTTCCCATTACAATCCTGAGACACTTCCTATAACATGAGATGTGATATCCAACTCCATCCCATTCCAACCCGAGACCATCCCTTTAGCATGAGATGTGATATCCAACTCTTTCCCATTCCAATCCTGAGACCCTTCTGATAGCATGAGATGTGATATCTCAATGCCTCTAATACCAAACCCGAGATCCTTCCTCTAACATGAAATGTGATATCCAACTCCTTCCCTTTCCAAGCCTGAGAGCCTTCCTATAGCATGAGATGTGATATCCAAGTCCTTCCCATTCCAATCCTTAGACCCTTCCTACAGCATGCAATGTGATATTTCAATGCTTCTAATACCAAACCTGAGACCCGTCCTATAACATGAGGTGGGATATCCAACTCCTTCCCATTCCAATCCTGAGACACTTCTGATAGCAGAGATGTGATATCTCAATGCTTATACCAAACCTGAGACCCTTCCTATAACATGAGATGTGATATCCCATTCCAATCCTGAGACCCTTCTGATAGCATGAGATGTGAAATCTCAATGCCTCTAATACCAAACCTGAGATCCTTCCTCTAACATGAAATGTGATATCCAACTCCTTCCCTTTCCAAACCTGAGAGCCTTCCTATACCATGAGATGTGATATCCAAGTCCTTCCCATTACAATCCTGAGACACTTCTGATAGCAGAGATGTGATATCTCAATGCTTATACCAAACATGAGACCCTTCCTACAGCAAGAGATGTGATATACAAATCCTTCCCATTCCAAACCTGAGACCCTTCCTATAGCATGAGATGTGATATCCAACTCCTTCCCAATCCAATCCTGAGACCCTTCCTATAGCATGAGATGTAATATCACAATGCTTGTAATACCAAACCTGAGACCCTTCCTATAGCATAAGATGTGATATCCAACTCCTTCCCATTCCAATCCTTAGACCCTTCCTATAGCATGAGATGTGAGATCTCAATGCTTCTAATACCAAACCTGAGACCCTTCTTAAAGCATGAGATGGGATATCCAACTCCTTCCTATTCCAATCCTGAGACCCTTAAAATAGCAGAGATGTGATATCTCAATGCTTATACCAAACCTGAGACCCTTCCTATGGCATGAGATGTGATATCTCAATGTTTCTAATACCAAACCTGAGATCCTTCCTATAACATGAGATGTGATATCCAACTCCTTCCCATTCCAAACCGGAAACCCTTCCTTTAGCATGAGATGTGATATCAAATTCCTTCCCATTGTAAGGATATTTGGCGTGTTACAGTACAGAGTACAGCAATACTGCACAAGTAGCACATTTTTTTGCAGCATCTCCACAAGGGTGCGGTGCATTGCTATATGGGTTGCCAGATTAACAAGGAAAGACAGGCTATTCAGTCAAAAACGATTTTAACATATAAGATGCAAATCTATTTTTACAGTTAAAAGCACACGTGCTCATTTAAAAATGCACACTATTTTTCACCTGAAATGCCTATATTGCTAGAGACACATTTGAAAATTAACAGCTAACCTATTAACAATTAACCTGACTAATAAAACCTTATTTAACATAACCCACTAATAAAATGTGTTCTCCACTGCAGAATTAGGCATACTCTGAAAACCATTTAAATGCGTGTGCAGAGATTTTTTCTTCTCTTCTCTGCCTGATTCTCCGTGTTTTTGTGCACAGTAACTGCAGGAAGAAGGAAGTCAGATTTGCAACAATTGCAAATGTATAAGCGAAGCTATTGTTGAAGAGTAGGAGGATGAGAGATGATGGATTTCATTGGAACACGTCATACAGAGGGCTGAGAGGAAAGTTTTAGTGGGCAGTATCAGGGAAAAAGACAGGCAGACATCTTTCTGCACTACTGGGGAGAAGACCTGGCTGTGGGGTCCTGACTGAATGCAGATTCCTGTGTCCTGCTGCAGTCGAGATTGGGGAGAGCTGAAAGAAAAACCTTTCCACTGGCTGAGGCATTCCTATCTGAAAAAGCTGAGAATTCCAGGCAATGACCCCGGCTTGAGAAGGCAAGCGTTCCTTTTTGCTGGAGTTAATCCAAGAGAGCCACATTCACAAAGAGAACAACTAAAAAGATAAGGTAATGAGAAGTGTGGGAGCTGAGTGTGTACGGTAATATGCAGTCAGTTTAGGATTCCTGTGCGTGTCTTAATCAAATACCAATGTTGCAATTTGAGTTCTGTTCTCCGCCACGCTCTTTGCAGTGTGTCATAGACAATGCTTTGACTGTACCATTTTATTTATTTCTGTAAAGAATGAGATCGTGTCTAAATGCAGCTTTTATAATACAGAAAATATTTGAAAACAGACGGGTGTTTTATTTTCTATTTACCATTACAATGCCGATGATGTGGGGAGATTTTTAAACAGTGCAATGGTCATTTTAAGACAGATGTGTGCATGTCAGAATCAGTATGAATAATTGTGAGTGACTGTAGCATAGCTTGTTGGAGGTACATGAGCCAACGGGAAGAGAGACTCTCTGAACATAGCTCCCTACCGTATATAAGGTAGTGGAAATTACCACAAGACTACCACATATAGCTCTCTGTCGTAAATAAGTCAGTGAGTTCGCCCATGGTGGCACACCAACACTATCACTGGAAATGTGGTATTCCTAGAATGCAGGTCTGAGGTCTCTCTAGTGATCACACGAAAAATCTAAGCAAAGATAAGGGATTCTGGACATTGGGGCCACAAATAAAACAAGGGAATTATGCTCACCAAAATACCACCAACCACGTATACCAAATATGCAGGTCTGGGTGCTGAAATAATGCATGTCCATTGTATTATTGTTGCACATGGCCAAATCTGAATACAAAGAGTGATTATTGCTAAGTTATTTTTCGGCGGTAATAAAATACCGTCAGGCCCCAAATCTCCACAAAATACCCTACATATTTATGGTGCGTTGCAGGCCGGGAAAGTGATCATAGAGTACCTACTGGGCGTGGCAAGCGTGTCTCACACTGCCATTTGCACATTAAAGGGAACCCATTTTATAATAGCAGAGTGCCACTAAAAACGAATTTCAGAATGTCACAAAGGGAAACCACATTCTCAGATCTAGTGCAATATTTAGAGGCAAAGTTATTTGCACATGGGAATTGGTCTTCGAATAGCACGTTAGAATGGAGTAACCGCATTCAGGGTGAGGTGCAGAAAGAAAAACTAGACAATATTTTTGCAGAAGGCAGCATAATTCAGGTCTGCCTTACAAGATTATTGAATGCAGCCGATAAAAGTGCAGAGAAAGACTGTTTAATACGGCTATGCAGCAAAATATGGTTTATTTTAAACAAGTCCCTGCGAATGCAAGAGAATGATACTCAGCTAATTAACAGGTTAAAGACTGAATTAGATGGGGCAAGTAAAAATCAGGAAATGTTGAGAGCAGAATTGGATGTATGCCAAAAAGACATGCAATTAAAATGCAGAGACTTTGATACTCAGTTATCCAAAAGCAAGAAACAATTTGAAGATAGTGAGCAAGAATTGACACACTTAAAAGCCTTAGTGGATCACATTAGGCAGGATAAAGATGAGGTTGTTTCAGAAATGCAGATTTTACAAAAAGAACATTGCGAAAAAGAAGGTGATCTCCAGAGTGCAGAACAAGAAATGATTAAAATGACCCAAGAAAGAGACAAGAGAAATAAAGAGTTCTATGAATGCCAAATGCAAATGTGCGATATGCAGGAGGCAATTAATAAAATGAGTGATGAAAATAATTATTTGCATGATGAAGCCAACAGACTCCTTAAAAAATGTAAGGACTTAGAACAGCAAATGTGCATTCCCAGGTCCCAAGAGAGGCGGCAGGGTACCACATTCAATGGAGTGGAGGTGAATTCTAGCTCTGCCCAAAGAGCTAGTGCCCCAGTGATTGGGCCGGTGACTGAACTTGGTTGCAGCGCCCTTGGGGGATTTGATACTCCCATTGGGGGCAGTCACCAATCTCATACACCTGAAAACAGGATTGACTCACAAAATAGTGCAATTCCATGTATTGCAACAAGTAGCCCCATAAAAATAATGAAATCCATTAAAGCCCTGATCAAACCATTTAAAAAGGGAGGTGAATGCTGCATTGAGGATCACTTAGAAGCGGTGCATGACATTTTTAAAGCACTCCAGATACCTAAGGAACAGTACAGACAATATTTTCATTTAACTTTAGATGCCCCGACGGCCAGCATCATAAGGGGATTAAATGAACAGCAGAATATGACATGGCTGGAGTTTGAAAAAGAAATTAGGCGTCATTTTTCTCCTTTTCAGTCATTGCAGGAGGCAAAGAAAGTCGCGTACACAATTACTGCTGGACCTAATACATCCCCTCGCCAATTTTTACAAGACTTAAGAAGAGCATTCTCTCGCTTTGATGTATCTTTTGACTCAAATTCCAATGAGTTTAAAACTGCATACTTCTATGGGCTACAGAAAGACATCATATCCCAATTGGTCCGTGAATTTGACCGTGACAAGTCCCTTGAATGGATTGTACATCAAAGCACAAAGCTATATGAGGTACTCTATTGTCAGGGTAGAGAAAGTGATAAAATGAAAGATACTAGGCCTAAATCTAAAGAACCCTCAGCCACAGTAATGGAAATCAGGTCAGCCAAAATGTCCCTTGAGTCTGCTCAAAGTCAAGGTAAAAATAATGTGACACCTGAACAAAGGGGTAATCAACAAAGATCGCCATTTCCTGTACCAATATTCCAAACACATGATCCTAGTAATAGAGAGAGCTACATCAGCCCTAGGTACTTAGGGGATAGACCACGGGTAAGATACTGGTCTGATATGGCAGGTATGAACAATAACCAGAGACAAAATCAAGATCAAAGAAATGATGGTCCCTACCAGTCATTGGGGACACAGAGCAGATTTGATCCCAACACCATGATATATGGTAATCAGGATAGGCCGCGATATGTGGATCGATTTACTGATAATGGAAATCAACATAGGGGCCAGTACCCACAATCTGAGAGACAGGACATGAGGCAAAACGTGAACTACAGTCCACGCCAGTACAATGATTCCCCACCAAGGGACTATAATCAAAGGATGGGTGCAACCCGCTCCCCTCCACAAATGAATCAAGAGTTCAGAAACCATCCCAACCGGTATCAATCACCTGAGAGGTATCAGAATAGATCCAATCAGGAGGAAAACAACCAATATCGACCTAGGCCACAGAAAGAGGATCCTAGAGAGATGGAAAGGTTCCAGTGCCTTGAGGCCCAAGTGAAAATGTTAGCTGAGCAAATAGGAAAGCTCTATACAGCGCAAAAACAACCTTCCAAAGAGGGGGCTGATGGCCATAGCAATGACCGGGGGGCTTCCGAAAAGTGACTAAGTACTCATGATAATCGCAGTGCCAAAATGACAGATTGCTCTGATATAATTTTGCATAACAACTCTGAGATGCCTAATGGATTAAAAATGAAAGTACCAGTAAATGAAATTGTGACAGAAAGTGCAAATACTTCTAAAAAAGAGGTACGGTTTAGCTTAGAGCTAAATAAAACAGTAAAGATTTGCACAAATGAAAAAGAAACATTAGGAATTCCAAAAGAACAAAGGAACAGATTTAAGAAAAATGACTCATGCATGGGGAATACCAGTGAACAGGGAGTAAGTGGGGATGCCATAGCTCCTTCCCTGGGCAAGCAAAACAATGACCAAACACGGACAGAAAAAGGAAATACTCACAAGGAGGGTACAAGTCAATCACCTGAAAAATTCTTTGAGCCACATATTTTTGAAGAGGCTGAAAGGGCTGGTATTACACTAAATGATCACAAATGCAAAGAATTAAAAATGACAAATTGCTGAATGATGTTGTTACACATGTTCAGTTGGAAGGTTGTAATGTGGTCTCTGATGTTACCCAGATGGATGGGCGAACAGTGGCCACACTCCAAAAAACCTCTGAACATGGAGAAATGAATAAAATATCTCGCACAGAAATGGGTAAAAAGGAGGGAAAAATGTCTTTTCATTTACCAATGTGCTTAGCCAAAAGTGAAAAAGACCTGAGAAAGGTGAGCCCTGAAATCAGTAAGAATTCACATTTCTTATGTGTATTAGAGGAAGTTGAGGACAGATATTATGCACCCATCACTGTAGAAGAAAAATGCCACACCTTCGCTATGATTGACACTGGCGCACAGGCCACAATTATGTCCAAGGAGCTGGTAAAGAGTATCAATGAAGGGAGGCCTCCACAGAGTCAGATCACAGTGAAGGCAAATCAAGGCCCAGTGCATAACTTTAATGGGGAGGAGGTGCCCATCATAGGTGTAACTGAGGTTGACATAAAAATAGGAAAGCACAGAATGAAACAAGAGGTATTGATCACATCTATTTGTGAAATTCCATTTCTGATGGGGACAGATTGCCTGAAAAGATTGTCTCCTCTCATAGATGGGGTGAATGGAGTGCTGTGGTCCTTAACCAAAAAACCATTGAGGCCTAAGAAACTAAAATCACAAAACAGCAATATAAAAGAATGTCACACCGTTGCCAAAACAAATGATGCTGTGGAGGTATATCTCCAGAATAGCTGCATACCTAGTGTCACTGTTATATTAATGTGTCAAGACAAAGATCAGAGCGACAATGAAAAACTACCTGTACAAATATACTTGGACCCAAGGAAAGATTGGCAGACTGCTATAGATGAGCACACATTACGTTTTTACTTAAAAGAGAATACATGCAAACAGAATATTGTTCCTAAAACAGATTCAGAAAAACACATTACCACTCTGGCAGAAATACACATGGAAGATGAGCAACCATGGGTTCACGTTGGTATAAATGATTATCTTAAAACAATAAAAGCCACTTTAGCGCTTGAACATGAAAGGAGTTTCATTAATGAGAAATTGGTGCAAAAAAATTATGGAGAGGGAAGAAATCCCGAAATTTAGGATTAAAAACCAATATGTTTCTGGGTTGGACAGTCCAGACTTTGAAAACCGAATTGCAGGCAGATGCATGCTTAAAATTAGCATTGGGCAGAAAATAATTTACCATAATGTATGGATAGTGAGTGGAGCACAAAATGAATTTTACATGGGCAATGACATCATGCACAGAATGTGTATGGTGTTAGATTTCCTTAATCAAAAAATATGGTCACGCCTAGGTGGTCCGGCACCTGAATTTGAAGACAAAAGAAGGGCTTATCATTGTGCACAACTAGTTCCTTATGCAGTCGAATTACAAATGAGGAAAAATACTATTGTTCCTGCATTTACAAAACAGTTTGCAATAACACTGAAATGCAAAAATGGACAGCAGATGAAAGGCTCTGATGCATTTGTATGCCTGAATGAATCCATAAAACAGCAAGGCCTGGATTATGAATACATTCCATTGGTAGACATTGGTGAGGGATCTGTAAAAATCATGGTAAATAATAAAGGTTGTCAGGATATTCATTTAGAGGAAAACTCCCCATTAGGAATGGCCATACAAAAATCACATTATACGGCAGATTTAAATAACATGGTGATTGGGAATATTCCTGAAAAATATGTAGATGCCAAGGGCGAGTTGCCAGAACACCTGGACTCTCAGCCCAAAGGAATATTTAAAATTCATTCTGTGTATCCTTATGATTCAAATGAGACAGTGTGCTGCCATCAAGAGGATTGCATAATATTTAATTTAAATGAAAATGAAACAGGAAATCAGCCCATTGAAGTGGAAGCTGATATGCCAAAATATTTAAAAGTGGCAGCTCTACAAAAAGACACAGCCACACAGTTAGAGGAAAGCGCTGAGATTCCTTTACCAGAAGAGTTTCCAGAATTTTCCAGAATGGTAGAAGAGCAGATCTCCTTAGCGGATGCATGTGACAGCGATGAGGATCGAGACGACCTGAGGGAAATATTTATGGAGTTTAAGGATGTATTTGCAAAAGATGCTTATGATTGTGGTTTAACTGATTTACATGTGGCCACACTACCAGAAGGTTGTAGCAGAAATCCAGTGTTTGTACGCCAGTATAGACTACCGCTGGCATGTTTAGAATCATTGGCAGAGATTATTAAAAATTTGGAATCACGGGGAATAATCAGGCCCATTCATAGCACATCCAATACGCCTATTTTAGGTGTGTTAAAGCCAAATGGTCAATGGCGGCTGTGTGCAGACTTAAGAGAGTTAAATAAAAGAGTACCAGTATCTAGATGGCCACTACCATTCATTGATCAGGGCCTAGCTCAGATACATGGTTCAAAGGTATTTACCACATTAGATCTCACCTCTGGATATTGGTGTGTGCCATTGGCAGAGGAGATACAACACTTATTTTCCTTTACATTTGACAGGACTCAATATGCCTGGCTTAGAGCTCCGTTCGGGTACATCAATAGTGGGAGTGAATTTGGCATATTTTTGAGAAAGGCCATGCCGGATGCAGCGGAAAGAGGAACAATAGTTTATGTGGATGATGTCCTGATAAAAAATGAAAGCCTTAAAAGCCATTTTGATGAAATAAGACATATACTTGGCCAATTGCAGAAAGCAGGCGCCAAAGTATCTTTGCAAAAAGCACAATGGTGCAAGAAAAAAGTGAACTTTCTAGGGCATGAAGTGACTGAACATGGGCTAAATCCACAAAGGAAGAAAATAGAGGCCATTCAAAGATTAAAAGATCCTAAAAATGTGAAAGGAGTAAAAAGTTTATTAGGGATGACAGGCTATAACAGAAAGTTCATTGAGAATTATGCAGAAATCACTCAACCATTAACTAAACTGCTTAAACTAAATACTCCCTGGAGATGGGAAAGAGAGCAGTCTGATGCAGTGGATAGATTGAAGGAATATCTTGTAAAGGCACCATGTTTAGCATACCCCATAAAGGACAGGGATTTCTTTATAGAAATAGGCTTTTCTGAACATTGTATGTCAGCAGTGTTATCACAAAAACACGATTTGAATCACAAAACCATTGCATATGCAAGTAAGGCATTTTCCCAAGTTGAAATGAAATTTAATGAATGTGAGAAGGCCCTATTAACCACTGTGTGGGCGCTACAACATTTCCGCCCCATTGTTCAGGGAGAAAAGGTGATTATTGAAACAAATCATCAACCGTTGCAATTTTTAGAGAGTAAAAGAATTAGATCAGGCAATCTAGCGCAATCCAGAATCACTTCATGGACGCTGGCATTACAAGGTTTTCCCGTAGAAGTGAGATATGGACAAAATAAAAAGAGCCCAATTGCTCAAGGGTTAGCTGACTTACATGACTGTGCAGCTGAACAAATACCAAATGAAATGGAAGTGGAAGCTAGTTTACAGGAATTTGAACAATCACCACACAAAGCTTTTGATGAAAAAACATGCAAGGATTTGCCAACTGTATATGTGGATGGTTGTGCTTTTCACATTGAAAATGACAGTAATAAACAATTAGTGGCAGGAATAGGAAATGTCTGGTTGAAATGTGAAGGCGTTCCTAGTATAGGGATGAGGATTGGAGATAGGAGCAGTCAGGTGGCGGAATTGGCAGCCATCTATAAAGCAATTGCTACTGCAGTTGATAAAAAGTTCAGTGAAATTGTCCTGGTGACTGATTCTGACTATGCACGGAATAGCTTTGTGGAGTATTTGCCTGGTTGGAAAGCAAGAGGCATGGTTACATACAACAAAAAGCCACTTAAACATGGAAAAATGATACAAGCCATAGACAAATTGGTGTCAGAAAATAATTTAACAATATACTGGAGAAAAATTCGTGGGCATTTAAAAACACCAGGAGAGGATAAGGAGGGAAATGATAAGGCAGACCATCTGGCTAAGATTGGGGCTGTGATGGGAGAATTGCTACCTATTGATTATTTAATGGGTGAAATACAAATTGATGCAGTCACACGTTCTAAAGCACCAAAGGAGGTAGATCAACCGGTGGTGCAGTGGAGTCATGACACGCCAGACCAAGATTTGATTGAGGCACAAAAGAATGATCAAATTTTGGGAATCTATTATAATCATTTGATAGATCCTGAACAAAATCCTGTAACAGAAAAAGATTGTATGGGAAAAGAAGAGTTGAGGGTGTTATTAAAAAACAAAACACGAATTAGATTACAGGATGGGCTCATGATTAGAGAGTCCATAACAGGGCAAATACAGTGGGTAGTACCCCTTTCATTCAGAGGACTAATGCTACACCATGCACATGATGCCATAACTGCAGGCCATAGAGGTTCACAAAAAACATTAGAAATACTAAAAGATTATGCTTACTGGCCTCATATGTCCCAAGATGTGGAATTATATACTAGAGGATGTCTAGTATGCGCCCAATTTAAACCTGCTTCACCAATGCATAGAGCACCATTGATGAAAAGAGGCCTAACTCTCCCATGGTCAGATTTGCAAATAGACTATGTAGGTCCTTTAAAAAGGTCGAGCAGGGGACACCGTTTTATTTTGAGTGTGGTATGTTTGATGTCAAAGTGGATTGAGTGCATTCCTGCACCAGATTGTAGTGCGCAAACAGCAGATACATTGCTGGTGAACCATGTGTTCTCAAGGTTTGGGTTGCCGCAAAGAATTGAGTCAGACAGAGGAAGTCATTTCACAAGTACTCTAATGAGCAAGGTATGGCAAATACTAGGTGTGAAAAGGAAACTACATATCGCATATCGGGCGGCGTCTTCAGGTACAGTTGAAAGAAGCAATAGGTCTGTTGTGGATATTTTAAAGAAATTTGTGGCAGAAGCAGGTTCCAGCTGGGATTTGCGTTTACCATTGGTTTTGATGGCAATCAGGTCGACTCCTGCCAAAGCAACAGGTGTTAGCCCCCATGAGGTCTTAACAGGTAGGAAAATGGTGTTACCACAACACCTACTATACAGAACACATGAGCAAACTCTAGTGAGTGCATCCACAGTTCATGAATATATTGATGAACTGAGGAGGCATTTGCAACATGCATTTGCTTTTGTGCAGAGAAATCTGGAAAGAGCTGCTGACAGTGCAAAGTCATATTATGATAAAAAGACATCAGTAAAGGAATACAGTGTAGGGGATCAGGTGTACAAGTTTCATTTTGGAAAAAGTAAACAGAAAAATTCTAAATTTCTAGCAGCCTGGCAGGGGCCATTTCGAATTATAGATAAGGTTTCTCCTGTAGTGTATAAAATTTTTAAAAATGAAGGTGAAACAGCAATAGAGCAGTTTGTCCATGTAAATCAAATCAAACCATGCCATCCCAGACATGAGATCAGGCGGCTTGAGCATGTAGAAACAGATAAAATCACTTGAACACAAGAAGAGAAAATAAATGGGTACAATCAGGAGGCAGTGACAAAGAAGTTAAAAAGTTGATTGTTATGATGGCACATAAACACTGTAGTATATGTAAAATATAATATAAAATAAATATAAATAAATAAATAAATAAATAAATGCACATATAATGGAAGCTCGTGGTTGGTGTGCAGAGAGAAAGTGTATTAAATATTGAATGCTGTTTTATATGTGTTTGTTTTCTTGTAACTTGTGTTTAATTTCAGAAGAAAGAAAAAAAAAAAACGAAATATTTTTACCAAGCATGTTTTATTTTTGGCAAAAGGATGAAGTTAGTATTGTGCTATGTACTTAATCTGTTTATTTTCTATTTTGATTTAGACAATTAACATTATTTGGTCGGAGGTTCCGGGATCAGAGGCCACGGGAGACGATGGAGTCCTGGAGTCCCCTGGATGAAGACCAAAAGATGCCTGCCTCCAGGTGGAGGTGAAGACAAAATAACCGGAATGCCAAAAGAGATGACTACTGTGGATTCAAGATTGCCAAGATGAAAGAGTACTCGAATGAACCGAATAACATCGCTGGTCGGGACATACCAAAAGAGACAAAACAAAAGTTCCGGCATATGAAGTTCCACGTATTTATTATTTTAATTATTTATTTTAATTTGTTATATTACTTATTTGTTTTAGTTAGTTGTTTTATTTCATTGTTTTTAATTGACTTGGAAAATTTAAACTTAAAGTAATGCCAATTCCACTGAGAAGGCAAATGTGGAACATTTTATGAACTGATGGACTCAGATGAAATGTTGATTGCAAATTTTCATTGATGCACATGAATATTCATTTTGTTGGATTGCTATATTGTAAAAAAAAATAGAACAAGTTGTTTTTAGGAATTGGCTTGGATTATAGCCAAGTTCTAAAAACAAAAGGAGGGTATATGTAAGGATATTTGGCGTGTTACAGTACAGAGTACAGCAATACTGCACAAGTAGCACATTTTTTTGCAGCATCTCCACAAGGGTGCGGTGCATTGCTATATGGGTTGCCAGATTAACAAGGAAAGACAGGCTATTCAGTCAAAAACGATTTTAACATATAAGATGCAAATCTATTTTTACAGTTAAAAGCACACGTGCTCATTTAAAAATGCACACTATTTTTCACCTGAAATGCCTATATTGCTAGAGACACATTTGAAAATTAACAGCTAACCTATTAACAATTAACCTGACTAATAAAACCTTATTTAACATAACCCACTAATAAAATGTGTTCTCCACTGCAGAATTAGGCATACTCTGAAAACCATTTAAATGCGTGTGCAGAGATTTTTTCTTCTCTTCTCTGCCTGATTCTCCGTGTTTTTGTGCACAGTAACTGCAGGAAGAAGGAAGTCAGATTTGCAACAATTGCAAATGTATAAGCGAAGCTATTGTTGAAGAGTAGGAGGATGAGAGATGATGGATTTCATTGGAACACGTCATACAGAGGGCTGAGAGGAAAGTTTTAGTGGGCAGTATCAGGGAAAAAGACAGGCAGACATCTTTCTGCACTACTGGGGAGAAGACCTGGCTGTGGGGTCCTGACTGAATGCAGATTCCTGTGTCCTGCTGCAGTCGAGATTGGGGAGAGCTGAAAGAAAAACCTTTCCACTGGCTGAGGCATTCCTATCTGAAAAAGCTGAGAATTCCAGGCAATGACCCCGGCTTGAGAAGGCAAGCGTTCCTTTTTGCTGGAGTTAATCCAAGAGAGCCACATTCACAAAGAGAACAACTAAAAAGATAAGGTAATGAGAAGTGTGGGAGCTGAGTGTGTACGGTAATATGCAGTCAGTGTAGGATTCCTGTGCGTGTCTTAATCAAATACCAATGTTGCAATTTGAGTTCTGTTCTCCGCCACGCTCTTTGCAGTGTGTCATAGACAATGCTTTGACTGTACCATTTTATTTATTTCTGTAAAGAATGAGATCGTGTCTAAATGCAGCTTTTATAATACAGAAAATATTTGAAAACAGACGGGTGTTTTATTTTCTATTTACCATTACAATGCCGATGATGTGGGGAGATTTTTAAACAGTGCAATGGTCATTTTAAGACAGATGTGTGCATGTCAGAATCAGTATGAATAATTGTGAGTGACTGTAGCATAGCTTGTTGGAGGTACATGAGCCAACGGGAAGAGAGACTCTCTGAACATAGCTCCCTACCGTATATAAGGTAGTGGAAATTACCACAAGACTACCACATATAGCTCTCTGTCGTAAATAAGTCAGTGAGTTCGCCCATGGTGGCACACCAACACTATCACTGGAAATGTGGTATTCCTAGAATGCAGGTCTGAGGTCTCTCTAGTGATCACACGAAAAATCTAAGCAAAGATAAGGGATTCTGGACATTGGGGCCACAAATAAAACAAGGGAATTATGCTCACCAAAATACCACCAACCACGTATACCAAATATGCAGGTCTGGGTGCTGAAATAATGCATGTCCATTGTATTATTGTTGCACATGGCCAAATCTGAATACAAAGAGTGATTATTGCTAAGTTATTTTTCGGCGGTAATAAAATACCGTCAGGCCCCAAATCTCCACAAAATACCCTACACCATGCCAATCCTGAGACCCTTACTTTAGCATGAGATGTGATATCTCAATGCTTCTAATACCAAACCTGAGATCCTTCCTATAGGCTGAGATGTGATATCCAACTCCTCCCCATTCCAATCCTGAGACCCTTCCTGTAGCATGAGATGTGATATCCAACTCCTTCCCATTCCAATACTGATACCCTTGCTATAGCATGAGATGTGATATCTCAATGCTTCTAATACCAAACCTGAGATCCTTCATGTAACATGAGATGTGATACCCAACTCCTTCCATTCCAATCCTGAGACACTTCTGATAGCAGAGATGTGATATCTCAATGCTTATACCAAACCTGAGACCCTTCCTATAACATGAGATGTGATATCCCATTCCAATCCTGATACCCTTCTGATAGCATGAGATGTGAAATCCCAATGCCTCTAATACCAAACCTGAGATCCTTCCTCTAACATGAAATGTGATATCCAACTCCTTCCCTTTCCAAACCTGAGAGCCTTCCTATAGCATGAGATGTGACATCTCAATGCTTCTAATACCAAACCTGAGATCCTTCCTATAACATGAGATGTGATATCCAACTCCTTCCCATTCCAAACCGGAGACCCTTCCTTTAGCATGAGATGTGATATCCAACTCCTTCCCATTCCAATCCTGAGACCCTTACTATAGCATGAGATGTGATAACTCAATGCTTCTGATACCAAACCTGAGATCCTTCCTATAAAATGAGATGTGATATCCAACTCCTTCTCATTCCAAACCTGAGACACTTCCTATAGCATGAGATGTGATACCTCAATGCTTCTAATACCAAACCTGAGATCCATCCTATAACATGAGATGTGATATCTCAATAGTTCTAATACCAAACCTGAGATCCTTCATATAGCCTGAGATGTGATATCCAACTCCTTCCCATTCCAATCCTGAGACCCTTACTATAGCATGAGATGTGATAACTCAATGCTTCTAATACCAAACCTGAGATCCTTCCTATAAAATGAGATGTGATATCCAACTCCTTCTCATTCCAAACCTGAGACACTTCCTATAGCATGAGATGTGATACCTCAATGCTTCTAATACCAAACCTGAGATCCATCCTATAACATGAGATGTGATATCTCAATAGTTCTAATACCAAACCTGAGACCCTTCCTATAGCATGAGATGTGATATCTCAATGCTTCTAATACCAAACCTGAATCCTTCCTATAACATGAGATGTGATATCCAACTCCTTCCCATTCCAAACCTAAGACAATTCCTATAGCATAAAATGTGATATCTCAATGCTTCTAATACCAAACCTGAGACCCTTCTTATAGCATGAGATGTGATATCCAACTCCTTCCCATCCCAAACCAGAGACCCTTCCTATAGTATGAGATGTGATATCTCAATGCTTCTAATACCAAACCTGAGACCCTTCATATAGCATGAGATGTTATCTCCAACTCCTTCCCATCCCAAAACAAAGATCCTTCCTATAGTATGAGATGTGATATCTCAATGCTTCTAATACCAAACCTGAGACCCTTCCTATATCATGAGATGGGATATCCAACTCCTTCCCATTCCAATCCTGAGACTCTTCCGATAGCAGAGAGGTGATATCTCAATGCTTATACCAAACCTGAGAACCTTCCTATAACATGAGATGTTATCTCCAACTCCTTCCCATCCCAAAACAGAGATCCTTCCTATAGTATGAGATGTGATATCTCAATGCTTCTAATACCAAACCTGAGACCCTTCCTATAGCAAGAAGGTAATATCCAACTCCTTCCCATTCCAATCCTGAGACCATTCCTATAGCATGAGATGTGATATCTCAAAGCTTCTAATACCAAACCTGAGATCCTTCCTATGACATGAGATGTGATATCCAATTCCTGCCCATTCCAAACCTGAGACCCTTCCTACAGCATGCGATGTGATATCTCAATGCTTCTAATACCAAACCTGAGACCCGTCCTATAACATGAGATGGGATATCCAAGTCCTTCCCATTCCAATCCTGAGACCCTTCCGATAGCAGAGATGTGATATCTCAATGCTTATACCAAACCTGAAACCCTTCCTATGGCATGAGATGTCATATACAACTCCTTCCCATTCCAATCCGGAGACCCTTCCTATAGCATGAGATGTGATATCTCAATGCTTCTACCAAACCTGAGACCCTTCCTAAAGCATGAGATGTGATATCTCAATGCTTATACCAAACCTGAAACCCTTCCTATGGCATGAGATGTCATATACAACTCCTTCCCATTCCAAACCTGAGACCTTCCTATAGCATGAGATGTCATATCTCAATGCTTCTAAAACCAGACCTGAGATCCTTCCTATAACATGAGATGTGATATCCAACTCCTTCCCATTCCAAACCTGAGACCCTTCCTGTAGCATGAGATGTGATATCCAACTCCTTCCCATTCCAATACTGAGAACCTTCCTATAGCATGAGATGTGATATCTCAATGCTTCTAATACCAAACCGAGACCCTTCCTATAGCATGAGATGTGATATCCAACTCCTTCCCTTTCCAAACCTAAGACCATTCCTTTAGCATGAGATGTGATATCCAACTCCTCCCTGTTCCAATCCTGAGAGCCTTCCTATAGCATCATATGCGCTATTCAAGTCCTTCCCATTCCAATCCTGAGACCCTTGCTATAACATGAGATGTGATATCCAACTCCTTCCCATTCCAACTTGAGACCCTTTCTATAGCATGAGATGGGATATCCAACTCCTTCCCAATCCAATCCTGAGACCCTTCCGATAGCATGAGATGTGATATCTCAATGCTTCTACCAAACCTGAGACCGTTCCTATGGCATGAGATGTGATATCAAACTCCTTCCCATTCCAATCCTGAGACCCTTCCTATAGCTTGAGATGTTATATCCAACTCCTTCCCATTCCAATCCTTAGACCCTTCCTATACCATGAGATGTGATATCTCAATGCTTCTAATACCAAACCTGAGACCCTTCCTTTAGCATGAGATGTGATATCCAACTCCTTCCCATTCCAATCCTGAGACCCTTCCGATAGCAGAGATGTGATATCTCAATGCTTATACCAAACCTGAGACCCTTCCTATGGCATGAGATGTCATATACAACTCCTTCCCATTCCAATCCTGAGACCCTTCCTATAGCATGAGATGTGATATCTCAATGCATCTACCAAACCTGAGACTCTTCCTATAGCATGAGATGTCATATCCAACTCCTTCCCATTCCAATCCTGAGACCCTTCCTATAGCATGAGATGTGATATCTCAATGCTTCTAATACCAAACCTGAGATCCTTCCTATAACATGAGATGTGATATCCAACTCCTTCACATTCCAATCCTGAGACACTTACTATACCATGAGATGTGATATCTCAATGTTTCTAATACCAAACCTGAGACCCGTCCTATAACATGAGATGTGAGATCCAAATCCTTCCCCTTCCAAACCTGAGACCCTTCCTTTAGCATAAGATGCGATATCCAACTCCTTCCCATTCCAATCCTGAGACCCTTCCGATAGCAGAGATGTGATATCTCAATGCTTATACCAAACCTGAGACCCTTCCCATAGCATGAGATGTGATATCTCAATGCTTCTAATACCAAACCTGAGATCCTTCCTATAACATGAGATGTGATATCCAACTCCATCCCATTCCAATCCTGAGACCCTTTCTATACCATAAGATGTGATATCTCAATGTTTCTAATACCAAACCTGAGGCCCTTCCTATAGCAAGAGATGTGATATCCAAATCCTTCCCATTCCAAAACTGCGACCCTTCCTATAGCATGAGATGTGATATCCGACTCCTTCCCATTCCAATCCTGAGACCCTTCCTGTAGCATGAGATGTGATATCTCAATGCTTGTAATACCAAACCTGAGACCCTTCCTATAGCATGAGATGTGATATCCAACTCCTTCCCATTCCAATCCTGAGACCCTTCCGATAGCAGAGATGTGATATCTCAATGCTTATACCAAACCTGAGACCCTTCCTATAGCATGAGATGTGATATCTCAATGCTTCTAATACCAAACCTGAGATCCTTCCTATAGCAAGAGATGTGAGATCCAAATCCTTCCCCTTCCAAACCTGAGACCCTTCCTTTAGCATAAGATGCGATATCCAACTCCTTCCCATTCCAATCCTGAGACCCTTCCGATAGCAGAGATGTGATATCTCAATGCTTATACCAAACCTGAGACCCTTCCTATAGCATGAGATGTGATATCTCAATGCTTCTAATACCAAACCTGAGATCCTTCCTATAACATGAGATGTGATATCCAACTCCATCCCATTCCAATCCTGAGACCCTTTCTATACCATAAGATGTGATATCTCAATGTTTCTAATACCAAACCTGAGGCCCTTCCTATAGCAAGAGATGTGATATCCAAATCCTTCCCATTCCAAAACTGCGACCCTTCCTATAGCATGAGATGTGATATCCGACTCCTTCCCATTCCAATCCTGAGACCCTTCCTGTAGCATGAGATGTGATATCTCAATGCTTGTAATACCAAACCTGAGACCCTTCCTATAGCATGAGATGTGATATCCAACTCTTTCCCATTCCAATCCTGAGACCCTTCCTATAGCATGATATGTGATATCTCAATGCTTCTAATACCAAACCTGAGACCCTTCCTATAGCATGAGATGTGATATCCGACTCCTTCCCATTCCAATCCTGAGACCCTTCCTGTAGCATGAGATGTGATATCTCAATGCTTGTAATACCAAACCTGAGACCCTTCCTATAGCATGAGATGTGATATCCAACTCCTTCACATTCCAATCCTGAGACACTTACTATACCATGAGATGTGATATCTCAATGTTTCTAATACCAAACCTGAGACCCGTCCTATAACATGAGATGTGAGATCCAAATCCTTCCCCTTCCAAACCTGAGACCCTTCCTTTAGCATAAGATGCGATATCCAACTCCTTCCCATTCCAATCCTGAGACCCTTCCGATAGCAGAGATGTGATATCTCAATGCTTATACCAAACCTGAGACCCTTCCTATAGCATGAGATGTGATATCTCAATGCTTCTAATACCAAACCTGAGATCCTTCCTATAACATGAGATGTGATATCCAACTCCATCCCATTCCAATCCTGAGACCCTTTCTATACCATAAGATGTGATATCTCAATGTTTCTAATACCAAACCTGAGGCCCTTCCTATAGCAAGAGATGTGATATCCAAATCCTTCCCATTCCAAAACTGCGACCCTTCCTATAGCATGAGATGTGATATCCGACTCCTTCCCATTCCAATCCTGAGACCCTTCCTGTAGCATGAGATGTG
Organism: Ambystoma mexicanum; assembly: GCF_040938575.1. Lineage (NCBI taxonomy): Eukaryota > Metazoa > Chordata > Amphibia > Caudata > Ambystomatidae > Ambystoma > Ambystoma mexicanum. The sequence goes on from NC_090936.1 coordinate 317,256,853, forward strand.
ATATCTCAATGCTTGTAATACCAAACCTGAGACCCTTCCTATAGCATGAGATGTGATATCCAACTCCTTCCCATTCCAATCCTGAGACCCTTCCGATAGCAGAGATGTGATATCTCAATGCTTATACCAAACCTGAGACCCTTCCTATAGCATGAGATGTGATATCTCAATGCTTCTAATACCAAACCTGAGATCCTTCCTATAACATGAGATGTGATATCCAACTCCATCCCATTCCAATCCTGAGACCCTTTCTATACCATAAGATGTGATATCTCAATGTTTCTAATACCAAACCTGAGGCCCTTCCTATAGCAAGAGATGTGATATCCAAATCCTTCCCATTCCAAAACTGCGACCCTTCCTATAGCATGAGATGTGATATCCGACTCCTTCCCATTCCAATCCTGAGACCCTTCCGATAGCAGAGATGTGATATCTCAATGCTTATACCAAACCTGAGACCCTTCCTATAGCATGAGATGTGATATCTCAATGCTTCTAATACCAAACCTGAGATCCTTCCTATAGCAAGAGATGTGAGATCCAAATCCTTCCCCTTCCAAACCTGAGACCCTTCCTTTAGCATAAGATGCGATATCCAACTCCTTCCCATTCCAATCCTGAGACCCTTCCGATAGCAGAGATGTGATATCTCAATGCTTATACCAAACCTGAGACCCTTCCTATAGCATGAGATGTGATATCTCAATGCTTCTAATACCAAACCTGAGATCCTTCCTATAACATGAGATGTGATATCCAACTCCATCCCATTCCAATCCTGAGACCCTTTCTATACCATAAGATGTGATATCTCAATGTTTCTAATACCAAACCTGAGGCCCTTCCTATAGCAAGAGATGTGATATCCAAATCCTTCCCATTCCAAAACTGCGACCCTTCCTATAGCATGAGATGTGATATCCGACTCCTTCCCATTCCAATCCTGAGACCCTTCCTGTAGCATGAGATGTGATATCTCAATGCTTGTAATACCAAACCTGAGACCCTTCCTATAGCATGAGATGTGATATCCAACTCTTTCCCATTCCAATCCTGAGACCCTTCCTATAGCATGATATGTGATATCTCAATGCTTCTAATACCAAACCTGAGACCCTTCCTATAGCATGAGATGGGATATCCAACTCCTTCCCAATCCAATCCTGAGACCCTTCCGATAGCATGAGATGTGATATCTCAATGCTTCTAACACCAAACCTGAGATCCTTCCTATAACATGAGATGTGATATCCAAAGCCTTCCCCTTCCAAACCTGAGACCCTCCCTTTGGCATGAGATGTGATATCCAACTCTTTCCCATTCCAATCCTGAGACCCTTCTGATAGCATGAGATGTGATATCTCAATGCCTCTAATACCAAACCTGAGATCCTTCCTCTAACATGAAATGTGATATCCAACTCCTTCCCTTTCCAAGCCTGAGAGCCTTCCTATAGCATGAGATGTGATATCCAAGTCCTTCCCATTCCAATCCTTAGACCCTTCCTGTAGCATGAGATGTGATATCTCAATGCTTGTAATACCAAACCTGAGACCCTTCCTATAGCATGAGATGTGATATCCAACTCCTTCCCATTCCAATCCTGAGACACTTCTGATAGCATAGATGTGATTTCTCAATGCTTATACCAAACCTGAGACCCTTCCTATAACATGAGGTGTGATATACCATTCCAATCCTGAGACCCTTCTGATAGCATGAGATGTGATATCTCAATGCCTCTAATACCAAACCTGAGATCCTTCCTCTAACATGAAATGTGATATCCAACTCCTTCCCTTTCCAAACCTGAGAGCCTTCCTATACCATGAGATGTGATATCCAAGTCCTTCCCATTACAATCCTGAGACACTTCCTATAACATGAGATGTGATATCCAACGCCATCCCATTCCAACCCGAGACCATCCCTTTAGCATGAGATGTGATATCCAACTCTTTCCCATTCCAATCCTGAGACCCTTCTGATAGCATGAGATGTGATATCTCAATGCCTCTAATACCAAACCCGAGATCCTTCCTCTAACATGAAATGTGATATCCAACTCCTTCCCTTTCCAAGCCTGAGAGCCTTCCTATAGCATGAGATGTGATATCCAAGTCCTTCCCATTCCAATCCTTAGACCCTTCCTACAGCATGCAATGTGATATTTCAATGCTTCTAATACCAAACCTGAGACCCGTCCTATAACATGAGGTGGGATATCCAACTCCTTCCCATTCCAATCCTGAGACACTTCTGATAGCAGAGATGTGATATCTCAATGCTTATACCAAACCTGAGACCCTTCCTATAACATGAGATGTGATATCCCATTCCAATCCTGAGACCCTTCTGATAGCATGAGATGTGAAATCTCAATGCCTCTAATACCAAACCTGAGATCCTTCCTCTAACATGAAATGTGATATCCAACTCCTTCCCTTTCCAAACCTGAGAGCCTTCCTATACCATGAGATGTGATAGCCAAGTCCTTCCCATTACAATCCTGAGACACTTCTGATAGCAGAGATGTGATATCTCAATGCTTATACCAAACCTGAGACCCTTCCTACAGCAAGAGATGTGATATACAAATCCTTCCCATTCCAAACCTGAGACCCTTCCTATAGCATGAGATGTGATATCCAACTCCTTCCCAATCCAATCCTGAGACCCTTCCTATAGCATGAGATGTAATATCACAATGCTTGTAATACCAAACCTGAGACCCTTCCTATAGCATAAGATGTGATATCCAACTCCTTCCCATTCCAATCCTTAGACCCTTCCTATAGCATGAGATGTGAGATCTCAATGCTTCTAATACCAAACCTGAGACCCTTCTTAAAGCATGAGATGGGATATCCAACTCCTTCCTATTCCAATCCTGAGACCCTTAAAATAGCAGAGATGTGATATCTCAATGCTTATACCAAACCTGAGACCCTTCCTATGGCATGAGATATGATATCCAACTCCTTCCCAATCCAATTCTGAGACCCTTCCTATAGTATGAGATGTGTTATCTCAATGTTTCTAATACCAAACCTGAGATCCTTCCTATAACATGATATGTGATATCCAACTCCTTCCCATTCCAAACTGGAAACCCTTCCTTTAGCATGAGATGTGATATCAAATTCCTTCCCATGCCAATCCTGAGACCCTTACTTTAGCATGAGATGTGATATCTCAATGCTTCTAATACCAAACCTGAGATCCTTCCTATAGGCTGAGATGTGATATCCAACTCCTCCCCATTCCAATCCTAAGACCCTTCCTGTAGCATGAGATGTGATATCCAACTCCTTCCCATTCCAATACTGATACCCTTCCTATAGCATGAGATGTGATATCTCAATGCTTCTAATACCAAACCTGAGATCCTTCATGTAACATGAGATGTGATATCCAACTCATTCCCATTCCAATCCTGAGACACTTCTGATAGCAGAGATGTGATATCTCAATGCTTATACCAAACCTGAGACCCTTCCTATAACATGAGATGTGATATCCCATTCCAATCCTGAGACCCTTCTGATAGCATGAGATGTGAAATCCCAATGCCTCTAATACCAAACCTGAGATCCTTCCTCTAACATGAAATGTGATATCCAACTCCTTCCCTTTCCAAACCTGAGAGCCTTCCTATACCATGAGATGTGATATCCAAGTCCTTCCCATTACAATCCTGAGACACTTCTGATAGCAGAGATGTGATATCTCAATGCTTATACCAAACCTAAGACCCTTCCTATACCATGAGATGTGATATCTCAATGTTTCTCATACTAAACCTGAGGCCCTTCTTACAGCAAGAGATGTGATATACAAATCCTTCCCATTCCAAACCTGAGACCCTTCCTATAGCATGAGATGTGATATCCAACTCCTTCCCAATCCAATCCTGAGACCCTTCCTATAGCATGAGATGTAATATCACAATGCGTGTAATACCAAACCTGAGACCCTTCTTAAAGCATGAGATGGGATATCCAACTCCTTCCTATTCCAATCCTGAGACCCTTACAATAGCAGAGATGTGATATCTCAATGCTTATACCAAACCTGAGACCCTTCCTATGGCATGAGATGTGATATCCAACTCCTTCCCAATCCAATCCTGAGACCCTTCCTATAGTATGAGATGTGTTATCTCAATGTTTCTAATACCAAACCTGAGATCCTTCCTATAACATGAGATGTGATATCCAACTCCTTCCCATTCCAAACCGATGACCCTTCCTTTAGCATGAGATGTGATATCAAACTCCTTCCCATGCCAATCCTGAGACCCTTACTTTAGCATGAGATGTGATATCTCAATGCTTCTAATACCAAACCTGAGATCCTTCCTATAGGCTGTGATGTGATATCCAACTCCTTCCCATTCCAATCCTGAGACCCTTCCTGTAGCATGAGATGTGATATCCAACTCCTTCCCATTTCAATACTGATACCCTTCCTATAGCATGAGATGTGATATCTCAATGCTTCTAATACCAAACCTGAGATCCATCCTATAGCATGAGATGTGATATCCAACTCCTTCCCATTCCAAACCTGAGACCCTTCCTATAACATGAGATGTGATATCCAACTCCTTCCCATTCCAACCTGAGACCCTTTCTATAGCATCAGATGGGATATCCAACTCCTTCCCAATCCAATCCTGAGACCCTTCCGATAGCATGAGATGTGATATCTCAATGCTTCTAAGAGCAAACCTGAGATCCTTCCTATGACCTGAGATGTGATATCCAATTCCTTCCCATTCCAAACCTGAGACCCTTCCTACAGCATGCGATGTGATATCTCAATGCTTCTAATACCACACCTGAGACCCGTCCTATAACATGAGATGGGATATCCAAGTCCTTCCCATTCCAATCCTGAGACCCTTCCTATAGCATGAGATGGGATATCTCAATGCTTCTAATACCAAACCTGAGACCCTTCCTATAACATGAGATGGGATATCCAACTCCTTCCCATTCCAATCCTGAGACCCGTCCGATAACAGAGATGTGATATCTCAATGCTTATACCAAACCTGAGACCCTTCCTATGGCATGAGATGTCATATACAACTCCTTCCCATTCCAAACCGGAGACCCTTCCTATAGCATGAGATGTGATATCTCAATGCGTCTACCAAACCTGAAACCCTTCCTATAGCATGAGATGTGATATCCAACTTCTTCCCATTCCAAAACTGAGACCCTTCTGATAGCATGAGATGTTTTAACCAACTCCTTCCCATTCCAATCCTGAGACCCTTACTATAGCATGAGATGTGATATCTCAATGCTTCTAATACCAAACCTGAGATCCTTCCTATAACATGAGATGTGATATCCAACTCCTTCTCATTCCAAACCTGAGACACTTCCTATAGCATGAGATGTGATACCTCAATGCTTCTAATACCAAACCTGAGATCCATCCTATAACATGAGATGTGATATTTCAATAGTTCTAATACCAAACCTGAGACCCTTCCTATAGCATGAGATGTGATATCCAACTCCTTCCCTTTCCAAACCTGAGACCATTCCTTTAGCATGAGTTGTGATATCCAATTCCTTCCCATTCCAAACCTGAGACCCTTCCTACAGCATGCAATGTGATATCTCAATGCTTCTAATACCACACCTGAGACCCGTCCTATAACATGAGATGGGATATCCAAGTCCTTCCCATTCCAATCCTGAGACCCTTCCTATAGCATGAGATGTGATATCTCAATGCTTCTAATACCAAACCTCGACCCTTCCTATAACATGAGATGGGATATCCAACTCCTTCCCATTCCAATCCTGAGACCCGTCCGATAGCAGAGATGCGATATCTCAATGCTTATACCAAACCTGAGACCCTTCCTATGGCATGAGATGTGATATCCAACTCCTTCCCAATCCAATCCTGAGACCCTTCCTATAGCATGAGATGTAATATCACAATGCTTGTAATACCAAACCTGAGACCCTTCTTAAAGCATGAGATGGGATATCCAACTCCTTCCTATTCCAATCCTGAGACCCTTACAATAGCAGAGATGTGATATCTCAATGCTTATACCAAACCTGAGACCCTTCCTATGGCATGAGATGTGATATCCAACTCCTTCCCAATCCAATCCTGAGACCCTTCCTATAGTATGAGATGTGTTATCTCAATGTTTCAAATACCAAACCTGAGATCCTTCCTATAACATGAGATGTGATATCCAACTCCTTCCCATTCCAAACCGATGACCCTTCCTTTAGCATGAGATGTGATATCAAACTCCTTCCCATGCCAATCCTGAGACCCTTACTTTAGCATGAGATGTGATATCTCAATGCTTCTAATACCAAACCTGAGATCCTTCCTATAGGCTGAGATGTGATATCCAACTCCTTCCCATTCCAATCCTGAGACCCTTCCTGTAGCATGAGATGTGATATCCAACTCCTTCCCATTTCAATACTGATACCCTTCCTATAGCATGAGATGTGATATCTCAATGCTTCTAATACCAAACCTGAGATCCATCCTATAGCATGAGATGTGATATCCAACTCCTTCCCATTCCAAACCTGAGACCCTTCCTATAACATGAGATGTGATATCCAACTCCTTCCCATTCCAACCTGAGACCCTTTCTATAGCATCAGATGGGATATCCAACTCCTTCCCAATCCAATCCTGAGACCCTTCCGATAGCATGAGATGTGATATCTCAATGCTTCTAAGAGCAAACCTGAGATCCTTCCTATGACCTGAGATGTGATATCCAATTCCTTCCCATTCCAAACCTGAGACCCTTCCTACAGCATGCGATGTGATATCTCAATGCTTCTAATACCACACCTGAGACCCGTCCTATAACATGAGATGGGATATCCAAGTCCTTCCCATTCCAATCCTGAGACCCTTCCTATAGCATGAGATGGGATATCTCAATGCTTCTAATACCAAACCTGAGACCCTTCCTATAACATGAGATGGGATATCCAACTCCTTCCCATTCCAATCCTGAGACCCGTCCGATAACAGAGATGTGATATCTCAATGCTTATACCAAACCTGAGACCCTTCCTATGGCATGAGATGTCATATACAACTCCTTCCCATTCCAAACCGGAGACCCTTCCTATAGCATGAGATGTGATATCTCAATGCGTCTACCAAACCTGAAACCCTTCCTATAGCATGATATGTGATATCCAACTTCTTCCCATTCCAAAACTGAGACCCTTCTGATAGCATGAGATGTTTTAACCAACTCCTTCCCATTCCAATCCTGAGACCCTTACTATAGCATGAGATGTGATATCTCAATGCTTCTAATACCAAACCTGAGATCCTTCCTATAACATGAGATGTGATATCCAACTCCTTCTCATTCCAAACCTGAGACACTTCCTATAGCATGAGATGTGATACCTCAATGCTTCTAATACCAAACCTGAGATCCATCCTATAACATGAGATGTGATATTTCAATAGTTCTAATACCAAACCTGAGACCCTTCCTATAGCATGAGATGTGATATCCAACTCCTTCCCTTTCCAAACCTGAGACCATTCCTTTAGCATGAGTTGTGATATCCAATTCCTTCCCATTCCAAACCTGAGATCCTTCCTACATCATGCAATGTGATATCTCAATGCTTCTAATACCACACCTGAGACCCGTCCTATAACATGAGATGGGATATCCAAGTCCTTCCCATTCCAATCCTGAGACCCTTCCTATAGCATGAGATGTGATATCTCAATGCTTCTAATACCAAACCTCGACCCTTCCTATAACATGAGATGGGATATCCAACTCCTTCCCATTCCAATCCTGAGACCCGTCCGATAGCAGAGATGCGATATCTCAATGCTTATACCAAACCTGAGACCCTTCCTATGGCATGAGATGTGATATCCAACTCCTTCCCATTCCAAACCAGAGACCCTTCCTTTAGCATGAGATGTGATATCCAACTCCTTCCCATTCCAATCCTGAGACCCTTACTATAGCATGAGATGTGATACCTCAATGCTTCTAATACCAAACCTGAGATCCATCCTATACCATGAGATGTGATATCTCAATAGTTCTAATACCAAACCAGAGACCCTTCCTATAGCATGAGATGTGATATCCAACTCCTTCCCTTTCCAATCCTGAGACCCGTCCGATAGCAGAGATGTGATATCTCAATGCTTATACCAAACCTGAGACCCTTCCTATGGCATGAGATGTCATATACAACTCCTTCCCATTCCAATCCGGAGACCCTTCCTATAGCATGAGATGTGATATCTCAATGCGTCTACCAAACCTGAGACCCTTCCTATAGCATGAGATGTGATATCCAACTCCTTCCCATTCCAAACCTGAGACCCTTCTGATAGCATGAGATGTGATATCTCAATGCCTCTAATACCAAACCTGAGATCCTTCCTCTAACATGAAATGTGATATCCAACTCCTTCCCTTTCCAAACCTGAGAGCCTTCCTATAGCATCAGATGTGACTTCTCAATGCTTCTAATACCAAACCTGAAATCCTTCCTATAACATGAGATGTGATATCCAACTCCTTCCTATTCCAAACCGGAGACCCTTCCTTTAGCATGAGATGTGATATTCAACTCCTTCCCATTCCAATCCTGAGACCCTTACTATAGCATGAGATGTGATATCTCAATGCTTCTAATACCAAACCTGAGATCCTTCCTATAAAATGAGATGTGATATCCAACTCCTTCTCATTCCAAACCTGAGACACTTCCTATAGCATGAGATGTGATACCTCAATGCTTCTAATAGCAAACCTGAGATCCATCCTATAACATGAGATGTGATATCTCAATAGTTCTAATACCAAACCTGAGATCCTTCATATAGCCTGAGATGTGATATCCAACTCCTTCCCATTCCAATCATGAGACCCTTCCTATAGCATGAGATGTGATATCTCAATGCTTCTAATACCAAACCTGAAGCCTTCCTATAACATGAGAGGTGATATCCAACTCCTTCCCATTCCAAACCTAAGACCCTTCCTATAGCATAAGATGTGATATCTCAATGCTTCTAATACCAAACCTGAGACCCTTCTTATAGCATGACATGTGATATCCAACTCCTTCCCATCCCAAACCAGAGACCCTTCCTATAGTATGAGATGTGATATCTCAGTGCTTCTAATACCAAACCTGAGACCCTTCATATAGCATGAGATGTTATCTCCAACTCCTTCCCATCCCAAAACAGAGATCCTTCCTATAGTATGAGATGTGATATCTCAATGCTTCTAATACCAAACCTGAGACCCTTCCTATATCATGAGATGGGATATCCAACTCCTTCCCATTCCAATCCTGAGACTCTTCCGATAGCAGAGAGGTGATATCTCAATGCTTATACCAAACCTGAAACCCTTCCTATGGCATGAGATGTCATATACAACTCCTTCCCATTCCAATCCGGAGACCCTTCCTATAGCATGAGATGTGATATCTCAATGCTTCTACCAAACCTGAGACCCTTCCTATAGCATGAGATGTGATATCCAACTCCTTCCCATTCCAAACTTGAGACCTTCCTATAGCATGAGATGTCATATCTCAATGCTTCTAAAACCAGACCTGAGATCCTTCCTATAACATGAGATGTGATATCCAACTCATTCCCATTCCAAACCTGAGACCCTTCCTGTAGCATGAGATGTGATATCCAACTCCTTCCCATTCCAATACTGAGACCCTTCCTATAGCATGAGATGTGATATCTCAATGCTTCTAATACCAAACCGAGACCCTTCCTATAGCATGAGATGTGATATCCAACTCCTTCCCTTTCCAAACCTGAGACCATTCCTTTAGCATGAGATGAGATATCCAACTCCTCCCTGTTCCAATCCTGAGAGCCTTCCTATAGCATCATATGCGCTATTCAAGTCCTTCCCATTCCAATCCTGAGACCCTTGCTATAACATGAGATGTGATATCCAACTCCTTCCCATTCCAACCTGAGACCCTTTCTATAGCATGAGATGGGATATCCAACTCCTTCCCAATCCAATCCTGAGACCCTTCCGATAGCATGAGATGTGATATCTCAATGCTTCTACCAAACCTGAGACCGTTCCTATGGCATGAGATGTGATATCAAACTCCTTCCCATTCCAATCCTGAGACCCTTCCTATAGCTTGAGATGTGATATCCAACTCCTTCCCATTCCAATCCTTAGACCCTTCCTATACCATGAGATGTGATATCTCAATGCTTCTAATACCAAACCTGAGACCCTTCCTTTAGCATGAAATGTGATATCCAACTCCTTCCCATTCCAATCCTGAGACCCTTCCGATAGCAGAGATGTGATATCTCAATGCTTATACCAAACCTGAGACCCTTCCTATGGCATGAGATGTCATATACAACTCCTTCTCATTCCAATCCTGAGACCCTTCCTATAGCATGAGATGTGATATCTCAATGCGTCTACCAAACCTGAGACTCTTCCTATAGCATGAGATGTCATATCCAACTCCTTCCCATTCCAATCCTGAGACCCTTCCTATAGCATGAGATGTGATATCTCAATGCTTCTAATACCAAACCTGAGATCCTTCCTATAACATGAGATGTGATATCCAACTCCTTCCCATTCCAATCCTGAGACACTTACTATACCATGAGATGTGATATCTCAATGTTTCTAATACCAAACCTGAGACCCGTCCTATAACATGAGATGTGAGATCCAAATCCTTCCCTTTCCAAACCTGAGACCCTTCCTTTAGCATAAGATGCGATATCCAACTCCTTCCCATTCCAATCCTGAGACCCTTCCGATAGCAGAGATGTGATATCTCAATGCTTATACCAAACCTGAGACCCTTCCTATAGCATGAGATGTGATATCTCAATGCTTCTAATACCAAACCTGAGATCCTTCCTATAACATGAGATGTGATATCCAACTCCATCCCATTCCAATCCTGAGACCCTTCCTATACCATAAGATGTGATATCTCAATGTTTCTAATACCAAACCTGAGGCCCTTCCTATAGCAAGAGATGTGATATCCAAATCCTTCCCATTCCAAAACTGCGACCCTTCCTATAGCATGAGATGTGATATCCGACTCCTTCCCATTCCAATCCTGAGACCCTTCCTGTAGCATGAGATGTGATATCTCAATGCTTGTAATACCAAACCTGAGACCCTTCCTATAGCATGAGATGTGATATCCAACTCTTTCCCATTCCAATCCTGAGACCCTTCCTATAGCATGATATGTGATATCTCAATGCTTCTAATACCAAACCTGAGACCCTTCCTATAGCATGAGATGGGATATCCAACTCCTTCCCAATCCAATCCTGAGACCCTTCCGATAGCCTGAGATGTGATATCTCAATGCTTCTAACACCAAACCTGAGATCCTTCCTATAACATGAGATGTGATATCCAAAGCCTTCCCCTTCCAAACCTGAGAACCTCCCTTTAGCATGAGATGTGATATCCAACTCTTTCCCATTCCAATCCTGAGACCCTTCTGATAGCATGAGATGTGATATCTCAATGCCTCTAATACCAAACCTGAGATCCTTCCTCTAACATGAAATGTGATATCCAACTCCTTCCCTTTCCAAGCCTGAGAGCCTTCCTATAGCATGAGATGTGATATCCAAGTCCTTCCCATTCCAATCCTTAGACCCTTCCTACAGCATGCAATGTGATATCTCAATGCTTCTAATACCAAACCTGAGACCCATCCTATAACATGAGGTGGGATATCCAACTCCTTCCCATTCCAATCCTGAGACACTTCTGATAGCATAGATGTGATTTCTCAATGCTTATACCAAACCTGAGACCCTTCCTATAACATGAGGTGTGATATCCCATTCCAATCCTGAGACCCGTCTGATAGCATGAGATGTGATATCTCAATGCCTCTAATACCAAACCTGAGATCCTTCCTCTAACATGAAATGTGATATCCAACTCCTTCCCTTTCCAAACCTGAGAGCCTTCCTATACCATGAGATGTGATATCCAAGTCCTTCCCATTACAATCCTGAGACACTTCCTGTAACATGAGATGTGATATCCAGCTCCATCCCATTCCAACCTGAGACCCTTCCTGTAGCATGAGATGCAATATCCAACTCCTTCCAAATCCAATCCTGAGACCCTCCCTTGGGATGTGATATCCCAATGCCTCTAATACCAAACCTGAGATCCTTCCTCTAACATGAAATGTGATATCCAACTCCTTCCCTTTCCAAGCCTGAGAGCCTTCCTATAGCATGAGATGTGATATCCAAGTCCTTCCCATTCCAATCCTTAGACCCTTCCTACAGCATGCAATGTGATATCTCAATGCTTCTAATACCAAACCTGAGACCCGTCCTATAACATGAGGTGGGATATCCAACTCCTTCCCATTCCAATCCTGAGACACTTCTGATAGCAGAGGTATGATATCTCAATGCTTATACCAAACCTGAAGCCTTCCTATAACATGAGATGTGATATCCAACTCCTTCCCGTTCCAAACCTGAGACCCTTCCTATAGCATGAGATGTGATATCCAACTCCTTCCCATTCCAATCCTGAGACCCTTCCCATAGCATGAGATGTGATATCTCAATGCTTCTAATACCAAACCTGAGACCATTCCTTTAGCATGAGATGAGATATCCAACTCCTCCCTGTTCCAATCCTGAGAGCCTTCCTATAGCATCATATGCGCTATTCAAGTCCTTCCCATTCCAATCCTGAGACCCTTGCTATAACATGAGATGTGATATCCAACTCCTTCCCATTCCAACCTGAGACCCTTTCTATAGCATGAGATGGGATATCCAACTCCTTCCCAATCCAATCCTGAGACCCTTCCGATAGCATGAGATGTGATATCTCAATGCTTCTACCAAACCTGAGACCGTTCCTATGGCATGAGATGTGATATCAAACTCCTTCCCATTCCAATCCTGAGACCCTTCCTATAGCTTGAGATGTGATATCCAACTCCTTCCCATTCCAATCCTTAGACCCTTCCTATACCATGAGATGTGATATCTCAATGCTTCTAATACCAAACCTGAGACCCTTCCTTTAGCATGAAATGTGATATCCAACTCCTTCCCATTCCAATCCTGAGACCCTTCCGATAGCAGAGATGTGATATCTCAATGCTTATACCAAACCTGAGACCCTTCCTATGGCATGAGATGTCATATACAACTCCTTCTCATTCCAATCCTGAGACCCTTCCTATAGCATGAGATGTGATATCTCAATGCGTCTACCAAACCTGAGACTCTTCCTATAGCATGAGATGTCATATCCAACTCCTTCCCATTCCAATCCTGAGACCCTTCCTATAGCATGAGATGTGATATCTCAATGCTTCTAATACCAAACCTGAGATCCTTCCTATAACATGAGATGTGATATCCAACTCCTTCCCATTCCAATCCTGAGACACTTACTATACCATGAGATGTGATATCTCAATGTTTCTAATACCAAACCTGAGACCCGTCCTATAACATGAGATGTGAGATCCAAATCCTTCCCTTTCCAAACCTGAGACCCTTCCTTTAGCATAAGATGCGATATCCAACTCCTTCCCATTCCAATCCTGAGACCCTTCCGATAGCAGAGATGTGATATCTCAATGCTTATACCAAACCTGAGACCCTTCCTATAGCATGAGATGTGATATCTCAATGCTTCTAATACCAAACCTGAGATCCTTCCTATAACATGAGATGTGATATCCAACTCCATCCCATTCCAATCCTGAGACCCTTCCTATACCATAAGATGTGATATCTCAATGTTTCTAATACCAAACCTGAGGCCCTTCCTATAGCAAGAGATGTGATATCCAAATCCTTCCCATTCCAAAACTGCGACCCTTCCTATAGCATGAGATGTGATATCCGACTCCTTCCCATTCCAATCCTGAGACCCTTCCTGTAGCATGAGATGTGATATCTCAATGCTTGTAATACCAAACCTGAGACCCTTCCTATAGCATGAGATGTGATATCCAACTCTTTCCCATTCCAATCCTGAGACCCTTCCTATAGCATGATATGTGATATCTCAATGCTTCTAATACCAAACCTGAGACCCTTCCTATAGCATGAGATGGGATATCCAACTCCTTCCCAATCCAATCCTGAGACCCTTCCGATAGCCTGAGATGTGATATCTCAATGCTTCTAACACCAAACCTGAGATCCTTCCTATAACATGAGATGTGATATCCAAAGCCTTCCCCTTCCAAACCTGAGAACCTCCCTTTAGCATGAGATGTGATATCCAACTCTTTCCCATTCCAATCCTGAGACCCTTCTGATAGCATGAGATGTGATATCTCAATGCCTCTAATACCAAACCTGAGATCCTTCCTCTAACATGAAATGTGATATCCAACTCCTTCCCTTTCCAAGCCTGAGAGCCTTCCTATAGCATGAGATGTGATATCCAAGTCCTTCCCATTCCAATCCTTAGACCCTTCCTACAGCATGCAATGTGATATCTCAATGCTTCTAATACCAAACCTGAGACCCATCCTATAACATGAGGTGGGATATCCAACTCCTTCCCATTCCAATCCTGAGACACTTCTGATAGCATAGATGTGATTTCTCAATGCTTATACCAAACCTGAGACCCTTCCTATAACATGAGGTGTGATATCCCATTCCAATCCTGAGACCCGTCTGATAGCATGAGATGTGATATCTCAATGCCTCTAATACCAAACCTGAGATCCTTCCTCTAACATGAAATGTGATATCCAACTCCTTCCCTTTCCAAACCTGAGAGCCTTCCTATACCATGAGATGTGATATCCAAGTCCTTCCCATTACAATCCTGAGACACTTCCTGTAACATGAGATGTGATATCCAGCTCCATCCCATTCCAACCTGAGACCCTTCCTGTAGCATGAGATGCAATATCCAACTCCTTCCAAATCCAATCCTGAGACCCTCCCTTGGGATGTGATATCCCAATGCCTCTAATACCAAACCTGAGATCCTTCCTCTAACATGAAATGTGATATCCAACTCCTTCCCTTTCCAAGCCTGAGAGCCTTCCTATAGCATGAGATGTGATATCCAAGTCCTTCCCATTCCAATCCTTAGACCCTTCCTACAGCATGCAATGTGATATCTCAATGCTTCTAATACCAAACCTGAGACCCGTCCTATAACATGAGGTGGGATATCCAACTCCTTCCCATTCCAATCCTGAGACACTTCTGATAGCAGAGGTATGATATCTCAATGCTTATACCAAACCTGAAGCCTTCCTATAACATGAGATGTGATATCCAACTCCTTCCCGTTCCAAACCTGAGACCCTTCCTATAGCATGAGATGTGATATCCAACTCCTTCCCATTCCAATCCTGAGACCCTTCCCATAGCATGAGATGTGATATCTCAATGCTTCTAATACCAAACCTGAGACGATTCCTATAGCATGAGATGTGATATCCAACTCCTTCCTATTCCAATCCTGAGAGCCTTCCCATAGCATCAGTTGCGCTATTCAAGTCCTTCCCATTCCAAACCTGAGACCCTTCCTATAACATGAGATGTGATATCCAACTCCTTCCCATTCCAACCTGAGACCCTTTCTATAGCATGAGATGGGATATCCAACTCCTTCCCTTTCCAAACCTGAGACCATTCCTTTAGCATGAGATGTGATATCCAACTCCTTCCTATTCCAATCCTGAGAGCCTTCCCATAGCATCAGTTGCGCTATTCAAGTCCTTCCCATTCCAAACCTGAGACCCTTCCTATAACATGAGATGTGATATCCAACTCCTTCCCATTCCAACCTGAGACCCTTTCTATAGCATGAGATGGGATATCCAACTCCTTCCCAATCCAATCCTGAGACCCTTCCGATAGCATGAGATGTGATATCTCAATGCTTCTACCAAACCTGAGGCCGTTCCTATGGCATGAGATGTGATTTCAAACTCCTTCCCATTCCAATCCTTAGACCCTTCCTATACCATGAGATGTGATATCTCAATGCTTCTAATACCAAACCTGAGACCCTTCCTTTAGCATGAGATGTGATATCCAACTCCTTCCCAATCCAATCCTGAGACCCTTCCGATAGCAGAGATTTGATATCTCAATGCTTATACCAAACCTGAGACCCTTCCAATGGCATGAGATGTCATATACAACTCCTTCCCATTCCAATCCTGAGACCCTTCCTATAGCATGAGATGTGATATCTCAATGCGTCTACCAAACCTGAGACCCTTCCTATAGCATGATATGTCATATCCAACTCCTTCCCATTCCAATCCTGAGACCCTGCCTATAGCATGAGATGTGATATAATTCAATGCTTCTAATACCAAACCTGAGATCCTTCCTATAACATGAGATGTGATATCCAACTCCTTCCCATTCCAATCCTGAGACACTTCCTATACCATGAGATGTGATATCTCAATGTTTCTAATACCAAACCTGAGACCCGTCCTATAACATGAGATGTGAGATCCAAATCCTTCCCCTTCCAAACCTGAGACCCTTCCTTTAGCATAAGATGTGATATCCAACTCCTTCCCATTCCAATCCTGAGACCCTTCCGATAGCAGAGATGTAATATCTCAATGCTTATACCAAACCTGAGACCCTTCCTATAGCATGAGATGTCATATCCAACTCCTTCCCATTCCAATGCTGAGACCCTTCCTATAGCATCAGATGTGATATCTCAATGCTTCTAATACCAAACCTGAGATCCTTCCTATAACATGAGATGTGATATCCAACTCCATCCCATTCCAATCCTGAGACCCTTCCTATAGCATGAGATGTGATATCTCAATGTTTCTAATACCAAACCTGAGACCCTTCCTATAGCATGAGATGGGATATCCAACTCCTTCCCAATCCAATCCTGAGACCCTTCCGATAGCATGAGATGTGATATCTCAATGCTTCTAACACCAAACCTGAGATCCTTCCTATAACATGAGATGTGATATCCAAATCCTTCCCCTTCCAAACCTGAGACCCTCCCTTTAGCATGAGATGTGATATCCAACTCTTTCCCATTCCAATCCTGAGACCCTTCTGATAGCATGAGATGTGATATCTCAATGCCTCTAATACCAAACCTGAGATCCTTCCTCTAACATGAGATGTGATATCCAAGTCCTTCCCTTTCCAAGCCTGAGAGCCTTCCTCTAGCATGCAATGTGCTATCTCAATGCTTCTAATACAAAACCTGAGACCCGTCCTATAACATGAGGTGGGATATCCAACTCCTTCCCATTCCAATCCTGAGACACTTCTGGTAGCAGAGATGTGATATCTCAATGCTTATACCAAACCTGAGACCCTTCCTATAACATGAGATGTGATATCCCATTCCAATCCTGAGACCCTTCTGATAGCATGAGATGTGATATCTCAATGCCTCTAATACCAAACCTGAGATCCTTCCTCTAACATGAAATGTGATATCCAACTCCTTCCCTTTCCAAACCTGAGAGCCTTCCTATACCATGAGATGTGATATCCAAGTCCTTCCCATTACAATCCTGAGACAATTCCTATAACATGAGATGTGATATACAACTCCATCCCATTCCAACCCGAGACCATCCCTTTAGCATGAGATGTGATATCCAACTCTTTCCCATTCCAATCCGGAGACCCTTCTGATAGCATGAGATGTGATATCTCAATGCCTCTAA
Source organism: Ambystoma mexicanum (assembly GCF_040938575.1). Lineage (NCBI taxonomy): Eukaryota > Metazoa > Chordata > Amphibia > Caudata > Ambystomatidae > Ambystoma > Ambystoma mexicanum. Next base: position 317,274,627 of record NC_090936.1, read on the forward strand.
TACCAAACCCGAGATCCTTCCTCTAACATGAAATGTGATATCCAACTCCTTCCCTTTCCAAGCCTGAGAGCCTTCCTATAGCATGAGATGTGATATCCAAGTCCTTCCCATTCCAATCCTTAGACCCTTCCTACAGCATGCAATGTGATATTTCAATGCTTCTAATACCAAACCTGAGACCCGTCCTATAACATGAGGTGGGATATACAACTCCTTCCCATTCCAATCCTGAGACACTTCTGATAGCAGAGATGTGATATCTCAATGCTTATACCAAACCTGAGACCCTTCCTATAACATGAGATGTGATATCCCATTCCAATCCTGAGACCCCTCTGATAGCATGAGATGTGAAATCTCAATGCCTCTAATACCAAACCTGAGATCCTTCCTCTAACATGAAATGTGATATCCAACTCCTTCCCTTTCCAAACCTGAGAGCCTTCCTATACCATGAGATGTGATATCCAAGTCCTTCCCATTACAATCCTGAGACACTTCTGATAGCAGAGATGTGATATCTCAATGCTTATACCAATCCTGAGACCCTTCCTACAGCAAGAGATGTGATATACAAATCCTTCCCATTCCAAACCTGAGACCCTTCCTATAGCATGAGATGTGATATCCAAATCCTTCCCAATCCAATCCTGAGACCCTTCCTATAGCATGAGATGTAATATCACAATGCTTGTAATACCAAACCTGAGACCCTTCCTATAGCATAAGATGTGATATCCAACTCCTTCCCATTCCAATCCTGAGACCCTTCCTATAGCATGAGATGTGAGATCTCAATGCTTCTAATACCAAACCTTAGACCCTTCTTAAAGCATGAGATGGGATATCCAACTCCTTCCTATTCCAATCCTGAGACCCTTAAAATAGCAGAGATGTGATATCTCAATGCTTATACCAAACCTGAGACCCTTCCTATGGCATGAGATGTGATATCCAACTCCTTCCCAATCCAATTCTGAGACCCTTCCTATAGTATGAGATGTGTTATCTCAATGTTTCTAATACCAAACCTGAGATCCTTCCTATAACATGAGATGTGATATCCAACTCCTTCCCATTCCAAACCGGAAACCCTTCCTTTAGCATGAGATGTGATATCAAATTCCTTCCCATGCCAATCCTGAGACCCTTACTTTAGCATGAGATGTGATATCTCAATGCTTCTAATACCAAACCTGAGATCCTTCCATTAGGCTGAGATGTGATATCCAACTCCTCCCCATTCCAATCCTGAGACCCTTCCTGTAACATGAGATGTGATATCCAACTCCTTCCCATTCCAATACTGATACCCTTCCTATAGCATGAGATGTGATATCTCAATGCTTCTAATACCAAACCTGAGATCCTTCATGTAACATGAGATGTGATATCCAACTCCTTCCCATTCCAATCCTGAGACACTTCTGATAGCAGAGATGTGATATCTCAATGCTTATACCAAACCTGAGACCCTTCCTATAACATGAGATGTGATATCCCATTCCAATCCTGAGACCCTTCTGATAGCATGAGATGTGAAATCCCAATGCCTCTAATACCAAACCTGAGATCCTTCCTCTAACATGAAATGTGATATCCAACTCCTTCCCTTTCCAATCCTGAGATCCTTCCTATACCATGAGATGTGATATCTCAATGTTTCTCATACTAAACCTGAGGCCCTTCTTACAGCAAGAGATGTGATATACAAATCCTTCCCATTCCAAACCTGAGACCCTTCCTATAGCATGAGATGTGATATCCAACTCCTTCCCAATCCAATCCTGAGACCCTTCCTATAGCATGAGATGTAATATCACAATGCTTGTAATACCAAACCTGAGACCCTTCCTATAGCATAAGATGTGATATCCAACTCCTTCCCATTCCAATCCTTAGACCCTTCCTATAGCATGAGATGTGAGATCTCAATGCTTCTAATACCAAACCTGAGACCCTTCTTAAAGCATGAGATGGGATATCCAACTCCTTCCTATTCCAATCCTGAGACCCTTACAATAGCAGAGATGTGATATTTCAATGCTTATACCAAACCTGAGACCCTTCCTATGGCATGAGATGTGATATTCAACTCCTTCCCAATCCAATCCTGAGACCCTTCCTATAGTATGAGATGTGTTATCTCAATGTTTCTAATACCAAACCTGAGATCCTTCCTATAACATGAGATGTGATATCCAACTCCTTCCCATTCCAAACCGGAGACCCTTCCTTTAGCATGAGATGTGATATCAAACTCCTTCCCATGCCAATCCTGAGACCCTTACTTTAGCATGAGATGTGATATCTCAATGCTTCTAATACCAAACCTGAGATCCTTCCTATAGGCTGAGATGTGATATCCAACTCCTTCCCATTCCAATCCTGAGACCCTTCCTGTAGCATGAGATGTGATATCCAACTCCTTCCCATTTCAATACTGATACCCTTCCTATAGCATGAGATGTGATATCTCAATGCTTCTAATACCAAACCTGAGATCCTTCATGTAACAGGAGATGTGATATCCAACTCCTTCTCATTCCAAACCTGAGACCATTCCTATAGCATGAGATCTGATATCTCAATGCTTCTAATACCAAACCTGAGATCCATCCTATAGCATGAGATGTGATATCCAACTCCTTCCCTTTCCAAACCTGAGACCATTCCTTTAGCATGAGATGTGATATCCAACTCCTTCCTATTCCAATCCTGAGAGCCATCCTATAGCATCAGATGCGATATCCAAGTCCTTCCCATTCCAAACCTGAGACCCTTCCTATAACATGAGATGTGATATCCAACTCCTTCCCATTCCAACCTGAGACCCTTTCAATAGCATGAGATGGGATATCCAACTCCTTCCCAATCCAATCCTGAGACCCTTCCGATAGCATGAGATGTGATATCCAACTCCTTCCTATTCCAATCCTGAGAGCCTTCCCATAGCATCAGTTGCGCTATTCAAGTCCTTCCCATTCCAAACCTGAGACCCTTCCTATAACATGAGATGTGATATCCAACTCCTTCCCATTCCAACCTGAGACCCTTTCTATAGCATGAGATGGGATATCCAACTCCTTCCCAATCCAATCCTGAGACCCTTCCGATAGCATGAGATGTGATATCTCAATGCTTCTACCAAACCTGAGGCCGTTCCTATGGCATGAGATGTGATTTCAAACTCCTTCCCATTCCAATCCTTAGACCCTTCCTATACCATGAGATGTGATATCTCAATGCTTCTAATACCAAACCTGAGACCCTTCCTTTAGCATGAGATGTGATATCCAACTCCTTCCCATTCCAATCCTGAGACCCTTCCGATAGCAGAGATTTGATATCTCAATGCTTATACCAAACCTGAGACCCTTCCAATGGCATGAGATGTCATATACAACTCCTTCCCATTCCAATCCTGAGACCCTTCCTATAGCATGAGATGTGATATCTCAATGCGTCTACCAAACCTGAGACCCTTCCTATAGCATGATATGTCATATCCAACTCCTTCCCATTCCAATCCTGAGACCCTGCCTATAGCATGAGATGTGATATAATTCAATGCTTCTAATACCAAACCTGAGATCCTTCCTATAACATGAGATGTGATATCCAACTCCTTCCCATTCCAATCCTGAGACACTTCCTATACCATGAGATGTGATATCTCAATGTTTCTAATACCAAACCTGAGACCCGTCCTATAACATGAGATGTGAGATCCAAATCCTTCCCCTTCCAAACCTGAGACCCTTCCTTTAGCATAAGATGTGATATCCAACTCCTTCCCATTCCAATCCTGAGACCCTTCCGATAGCAGAGATGTAATATCTCAATGCTTATACCAAACCTGAGACCCTTCCTATAGCATGAGATGTCATATCCAACTCCTTCCCATTCCAATCCTGAGACCCTTCCTATAGCATCAGATGTGATATCTCAATGCTTCTAATACCAAACCTGAGATCCTTCCTATAACATGAGATGTGATATCCAACTCCATCCCATTCCAATCCTGAGACCCTTCCTATAGCATGAGATGTGATATCTCAATGTTTCTAATACCAAACCTGAGACCCTTCCTATAGCATGAGATGGGATATCCAACTCCTTCCCAATCCAATCCTGAGACCCTTCCGATAGCATGAGATGTGATATCTCAATGCTTCTAACACCAAACCTGAGATCCTTCCTATAACATGAGATGTGATATCCAAATCCTTCCCCTTCCAAACCTGAGACCCTCCCTTTAGCATGAGATGTGATATCCAACTCTTTCCCATTCCAATCCTGAGACCCTTCTGATAGCATGAGATGTGATATCTCAATGCCTCTAATACCAAACCTGAGATCCTTCCTCTAACATGAGATGTGATATCCAAGTCCTTCCCTTTCCAAGCCTGAGAGCCTTCCTCTAGCATGCAATGTGATATCTCAATGCTTCTAATACAAAACCTGAGACCCGTCCTATAACATGAGGTGGGATATCCAACTCCTTCCCATTCCAATCCTGAGACACTTCTGGTAGCAGAGATGTGATATCTCAATGCTTATACCAAACCTGAGACCCTTCCTATAACATGAGATGTGATATCCCATTCCAATCCTGAGACCCTTCTGATAGCATGAGATGTGATATCTCAATGCCTCTAATACCAAACCTGAGATCCTTCCTCTAACATGAAATGTGATATCCAACTCCTTCCCTTTCCAAACCTGAGAGCCTTCCTATACCATGAGATGTGATATCCAAGTCCTTCCCATTACAATCCTGAGACAATTCCTATAACATGAGATGTGATATACAACTCCATCCCATTCCAACCCGAGACCATCCCTTTAGCATGAGATGTGATATCCAACTCTTTCCCATTCCAATCCGGAGACCCTTCTGATAGCATGAGATGTGATATCTCAATGCCTCTAATACCAAACCCGAGATCCTTCCTCTAACATGAAATGTGATATCCAACTCCTTCCCTTTCCAAGCCTGAGAGCCTTCCTATAGCATGAGATGTGATATCCAAGTCCTTCCCATTCCAATCCTTAGACCCTTCCTACAGCATGCAATGTGATATTTCAATGCTTCTAATACCAAACCTGAGACCCGTCCTATAACATGAGGTGGGATATACAACTCCTTCCCATTCCAATCCTGAGACACTTCTGATAGCAGAGATGTGATATCTCAATGCTTATACCAAACCTGAGACCCTTCCTATAACATGAGATGTGATATCCCATTCCAATCCTGAGACCCCTCTGATAGCATGAGATGTGAAATCTCAATGCCTCTAATACCAAACCTGAGATCCTTCCTCTAACATGAAATGTGATATCCAACTCCTTCCCTTTCCAAACCTGAGAGCCTTCCTATACCATGAGATGTGATATCCAAGTCCTTCCCATTACAATCCTGAGACACTTCTGATAGCAGAGATGTGATATCTCAATGCTTATACCAATCCTGAGACCCTTCCTACAGCAAGAGATGTGATATACAAATCCTTCCCATTCCAAACCTGAGACCCTTCCTATAGCATGAGATGTGATATCCAACTCCTTCCCAATCCAATCCTGAGACCCTTCCTATAGCATGAGATGTAATATCACAATGCTTGTAATACCAAACCTGAGACCCTTCCTATAGCATAAGATGTGATATCCAACTCCTTCCCATTTCAATCCTGAGACCCTTCCTATAGCATGAGATGTGAGATCTCAATGCTTCTAATACCAAACCTTAGACCCTTCTTAAAGCATGAGATGGGATATCCAACTCCTTCCTATTCCAATCCTGAGACCCTTAAAATAGCAGAGATGTGATATCTCAATGCTTATACCAAACCTGAGACCCTTCCTATGGCATGAGATGTGATATCCAACTCCTTCCCAATCCAATTCTGAGACCCTTCCTATAGTATGAGATGTGTTATCTCAATGTTTCTAATACCAAACCTGAGATCCTTCCTATAACATGAGATGTGATATCCAACTCCTTCCCATTCCAAACCGGAAACCCTTCCTTTAGCATGAGATGTGATATCAAATTCCTTCCCATGCCAATCCTGAGACCCTTACTTTAGCATGAGATGTGATATCTCAATGCTTCTAATACCAAACCTGAGATCCTTCCATTAGGCTGAGATGTGATATCCAACTCCTCCCCATTCCAATCCTGAGACCCTTCCTGTAACATGAGATGTGATATCCAACTCCTTCCCATTCCAATACTGATACCCTTCCTATAGCATGAGATGTGATATCTCAATGCTTCTAATACCAAACCTGAGATCCTTCATGTAACATGAGATGTGATATCCAACTCCTTCCCATTCCAATCCTGAGACACTTCTGATAGCAGAGATGTGATATCTCAATGCTTATACCAAACCTGAGACCCTTCCTATAACATGAGATGTGATATCCCATTCCAATCCTGAGACCCTTCTGATAGCATGAGATGGGATATCCAACTCCTTCCCAATCCAATCCTGAGACCCTTCCGATAGCATGAGATGTGATATCTCAATGCTTCTAACACCAAACCTGAGATCCTTCCTATAACATGAGATGTGATATCCAAATCCTTCCCCTTCCAAACCTGAGACCCTCCCTTTAGCATGAGATGTGATATCCAACTCTTTCCCATTCCAATCCTGAGACCCTTCTGATAGCATGAGATGTGATATCTCAATGCCTCTAATACCAAACCTGAGATCCTTCCTCTAACATGAGATGTGATATCCAAGTCCTTCCCTTTCCAAGCCTGAGAGCCTTCCTCTAGCATGCAATGTGATATCTCAATGCTTCTAATACAAAACCTGAGACCCGTCCTATAACATGAGGTGGGATATCCAACTCCTTCCCATTCCAATCCTGAGACACTTCTGGTAGCAGAGATGTGATATCTCAATGCTTATACCAAACCTGAGACCCTTCCTATAACATGAGATGTGATATCCCATTCCAATCCTGAGACCCTTCTGATAGCATGAGATGTGATATCTCAATGCCTCTAATACCAAACCTGAGATCCTTCCTCTAACATGAAATGTGATATCCAACTCCTTCCCTTTCCAAACCTGAGAGCCTTCCTATACCATGAGATGTGATATCCAAGTCCTTCCCATTACAATCCTGAGACAATTCCTATAACATGAGATGTGATATACAACTCCATCCCATTCCAACCCGAGACCATCCCTTTAGCATGAGATGTGATATCCAACTCTTTCCCATTCCAATCCGGAGACCCTTCTGATAGCATGAGATGTGATATCTCAATGCCTCTAATACCAAACCCGAGATCCTTCCTCTAACATGAAATGTGATATCCAACTCCTTCCCTTTCCAAGCCTGAGAGCCTTCCTATAGCATGAGATGTGATATCCAAGTCCTTCCCATTCCAATCCTTAGACCCTTCCTACAGCATGCAATGTGATATTTCAATGCTTCTAATACCAAACCTGAGACCCGTCCTATAACATGAGGTGGGATATACAACTCCTTCCCATTCCAATCCTGAGACACTTCTGATAGCAGAGATGTGATATCTCAATGCTTATACCAAACCTGAGACCCTTCCTATAACATGAGATGTGATATCCCATTCCAATCCTGAGACCCCTCTGATAGCATGAGATGTGAAATCTCAATGCCTCTAATACCAAACCTGAGATCCTTCCTCTAACATGAAATGTGATATCCAACTCCTTCCCTTTCCAAACCTGAGAGCCTTCCTATACCATGAGATGTGATATCCAAGTCCTTCCCATTACAATCCTGAGACACTTCTGATAGCAGAGATGTGATATCTCAATGCTTATACCAATCCTGAGACCCTTCCTACAGCAAGAGATGTGATATACAAATCCTTCCCATTCCAAACCTGAGACCCTTCCTATAGCATGAGATGTGATATCCAACTCCTTCCCAATCCAATCCTGAGACCCTTCCTATAGCATGAGATGTAATATCACAATGCTTGTAATACCAAACCTGAGACCCTTCCTATAGCATAAGATGTGATATCCAACTCCTTCCCATTTCAATCCTGAGACCCTTCCTATAGCATGAGATGTGAGATCTCAATGCTTCTAATACCAAACCTTAGACCCTTCTTAAAGCATGAGATGGGATATCCAACTCCTTCCTATTCCAATCCTGAGACCCTTAAAATAGCAGAGATGTGATATCTCAATGCTTATACCAAACCTGAGACCCTTCCTATGGCATGAGATGTGATATCCAACTCCTTCCCAATCCAATTCTGAGACCCTTCCTATAGTATGAGATGTGTTATCTCAATGTTTCTAATACCAAACCTGAGATCCTTCCTATAACATGAGATGTGATATCCAACTCCTTCCCATTCCAAACCGGAAACCCTTCCTTTAGCATGAGATGTGATATCAAATTCCTTCCCATGCCAATCCTGAGACCCTTACTTTAGCATGAGATGTGATATCTCAATGCTTCTAATACCAAACCTGAGATCCTTCCATTAGGCTGAGATGTGATATCCAACTCCTCCCCATTCCAATCCTGAGACCCTTCCTGTAACATGAGATGTGATATCCAACTCCTTCCCATTCCAATACTGATACCCTTCCTATAGCATGAGATGTGATATCTCAATGCTTCTAATACCAAACCTGAGATCCTTCATGTAACATGAGATGTGATATCCAACTCCTTCCCATTCCAATCCTGAGACACTTCTGATAGCAGAGATGTGATATCTCAATGCTTATACCAAACCTGAGACCCTTCCTATAACATGAGATGTGATATCCCATTCCAATCCTGAGACCCTTCTGATAGCATGAGATGTGAAATCCCAATGCCTCTAATACCAAACCTGAGATCCTTCCTCTAACATGAAATGTGATATCCAACTCCTTCCCTTTCCAAACCTAAGAGCCTTCCTATACCATGAGATGTGATATCCAAGTCCTTCCCATTACAATCCTGAGACACTTCTGATAGCAGAGATGTGATATCTCAATGCTTATACCAAACCTGAGACCCTTCCTATAACATGAGATGTGATATCCCATTCCAATCCTGAGACCCTTCTGATAGCATGAGATGTGATATCTCAATGCCTCTAATACCAAACCTGAGATCCTTCCTCTAACATGAAATGTGATATCCAACTCCTTCCCTTTCCAATCCTGAGATCCTTCCTATACCATGAGATGTGATATCTCAATGTTTCTCATACTAAACCTGAGGCCCTTCTTACAGCAAGAGATGTGATATACAAATCCTTCCCATTCCAAACCTGAGACCCTTCCTATAGCATGAGATGTGATATCCAACTCCTTCCCAATCCAATCCTGAGACCCTTCCTATAGCATGAGATGTAATATCACAATGCTTGTAATACCAAACCTGAGACCCTTCCTATAGCATAAGATGTGATATCCAACTCCTTCCCATTCCAATCCTTAGACCCTTCCTATAGCATGAGATGTGAGATCTCAATGCTTCTAATACCAAACCTGAGACCCTTCTTAAAGCATGAGATGGGATATCCAACTCCTTCCTATTCCAATCCTGAGACCCTTACAATAGCAGAGATGTGATATTTCAATGCTTATACCAAACCTGAGACCCTTCCTATGGCATGAGATGTGATATTCAACTCCTTCCCAATCCAATCCTGAGACCCTTCCTATAGTATGAGATGTGTTATCTCAATGTTTCTAATACCAAACCTGAGATCCTTCCTATAACATGAGATGTGATATCCAACTCCTTCCCATTCCAAACCGGAGACCCTTCCTTTAGCATGAGATGTGATATCAAACTCCTTCCCATGCCAATCCTGAGACCCTTACTTTAGCATGAGATGTGATATCTCAATGCTTCTAATACCAAACCTGAGATCCTTCCTATAGGCTGAGATGTGATATCCAACTCCTTCCCATTCCAATCCTGAGACCCTTCCTGTAGCATGAGATGTGATATCCAACTCCTTCCCATTTCAATACTGATACCCTTCCTATAGCATGAGATGTGATATCTCAATGCTTCTAATACCAAACCTGAGATCCTTCATGTAACAGGAGATGTGATATCCAACTCCTTCTCATTCCAAACCTGAGACCATTCCTATAGCATGAGATCTGATATCTCAATGCTTCTAATACCAAACCTGAGATCCATCCTATAGCATGAGATGTGATATCCAACTCCTTCCCTTTCCAAACCTGAGACCATTCCTTTAGCATGAGATGTGATATCCAACTCCTTCCTATTCCAATCCTGAGAGCCATCCTATAGCATCAGATGCGATATCCAAGTCCTTCCCATTCCAAACCTGAGACCCTTCCTATAACATGAGATGTGATATCCAACTCCTTCCCATTCCAACCTGAGACCCTTTCAATAGCATGAGATGGGATATCCAACTCCTTCCCAATCCAATCCTGAGACCCTTCCGATAGCATGAGATGTGATATCTCAATGCTTCTAAGAGCAAACCTGAGATCCTTCCTATGACCTGAGATGTGATATCCAATTAATTCCCATTCCAAACCTGAGACCCTTCCTACAGCATGCGATGTGATATCTCAATAGTTCTAATACCACACCTGAGACCCGTCCTATAACATGAGATGGGATATCCAAGTCCTTCCCATTCCAATCCTGAGACCCTTCCTATAGCATGAGATGGGATATCTCAATGCTTCTAATACCAAACCTGAGACCCTTCCTATAACATGAGATGGGATATCCAACTCCTTCCCATTCCAATCCTGAGACCTGTCCGATAGCAGAGATGTGATATCTCAATGCTTATACCAAACCTGAGACCCTTCCTATGGCATGAGATGTCATATACAACTCCTTCCCATTCCAATCCGGAGACCCTTCCTATAGCATGAGATGTGATATCTCAATGCGTCTACCAAACCTGAAACCCTTCCTATAGCATGAGATGTGATATCCAACTTCTTCCCATTCCAAACCTGAGACCCTTCTGATAGCATGAGATGTGATATCTCAATGCCTCTAATACCAAACCTGAGATCCTTCCTCTAACATGAAATGTGATATCCAACTCCTTCCCTTTCCAAACCTGAGAGCCTTCCTATAGCATGAGATGTGATAACCAACTCCTTCCCATTCCAATCCTGAGACCCTTACTATAGCATGAGATGTGATATCTCAATGCTTCTAATACCAAACCTGAGATCCTTCGTATAACATGAGATGTGATATCCAACTCCTTCTCATTCCAAACCTGAGACACTTCCTATAGCATGAGATGTGATACCTCAATGCTTCTAATACCAAACCTGAGATCCATCCTATAACATGAGATGTGATATTTCAATAGTTCTAATACCAAACCTGAGACCCTTCCTATAGCATGAGATGTGATATCCAACTCCTTCCCTTTCCAAACCTGAGACCATTCCTTTAGCATGAGATGTGATATCCAACTCCTTCCTATTCCAATCCTGAGAGCCATCCTATAGCATCAGATGCGATATCCAAGTCCTTCCCATTCCAATCCTGAGACCCTTCCTATAACATGAGATGTGATATCCAACTCCTTCCCATTCCAACCTGAGACCCTTTCTGTAGCATGAGATGGGATATCCAACTCCTTCCCAGTCCAATCCTGAGACCCTTCCGATAGCAGAGATGTGATATCTCAATGTTTCTAATACCAAACCTGAGACCGTCCTATAACATGAGATGTGAGATCCAAATCCTTCCCGTTCCAAACCTGAGACCCTTCCTATAGCATATGTGATATCCAACTCCTTCCCATTCCAAACCTGAGACCCTTCCTATAGCAAGAATGTAATATCCAACTCCTTCCCATTCCAATCCTGAGACCATTCCTATAGCATGAGATGTGATATCTCAATGCTTCTAATAGCAAACCTGAGATCCTTCCTATGTCATGAGATGTGATATCCAATTCCTTCCCATTCCAAACCTGAGACCCTTCCTACAGCATGCGATGTGATATCTCAATGCTTCTAATACCACACCTGAGACCCGTCCTATAACATGAGATGGGATATCCAAGTCCTTCCCATTCCAATCCTGAGACCCTTCCTATAGCATGAGATGTGATATCTCAATGCTTCTAATACCAAACCTGAGACCCTTCCTATAACATGAGATGGGATATCCAACTCCTTCCCATTCCAATCCTGAGACCCGTCCGATAGCAGAGATGCGATATCTCAATGCTTATACCAAACCTGAGACCCTTCCTATGGCATGAGATGTGATATCCAACTCCTTCCCATTCCAAACCAGAGACCCTTCCTTTAGCATGAGATGTGATATCCAACTCCTTCCCATTCCAAACCTGAGACCCTTACTATAGCATGAGATGTGATATCTCAATGCTTCTAATACCAAACCTGAGATCCTTCCTATAACATGAGATGTGATATCCAACTCCTTCTCATTCCAAACCTGAGACACTTCCTATAGCATGAGATGTGATACCTCAATGCTTCTAATACCAAACCTGAGATCCATCCTATACCATGAGATGTGATATCTCAATAGTTCTAATACCAAACCTGAGACCCTTCCTATAGCATGAGATGTGATATCCAACTCCTTCCCTTTCCAAACCTGAGACCCTTCCTATAACATGAGATGGGATATCCAACTCCTTCCCATTCCAATCCTGAGACCCGTCCGATAGCAGAGATGTGGTATCTCAATGCTTATACCAAACCTGAGACCCTTCCTATGGCATGAGATGTCATATACAACTCCTTCCCATTCCAATCCGGAGACCCTTCCTATAGCATGAGATGTGATATCTCAATGCGTCTACCAAACCTGAGACCCTTCCTATAGCATGAGATGTGATATCCAACTCCTTCCCATTCCAAACCTGAGACCCTTCTGATAGCATGAGATGTGATATCTCAATGCCTCTAATACCAAACCTGAGATCCTTCCTCTAACATGAAATGTGATATCCAACTCCTTCCCTTTCCAAACCTGAGAGCCTTCCTATAGCATGAGATGTGACATCTCAATGCTTCTAATACCAAACCTGAAATCCTTCCTATAACATGAGATGTGATATCCAACTCCTTCCTATTCCAAACCGGAGACCCTTCCGTTAGCATGAGATGTGATATTCAACTCCTTCCCATTCCAATCCTGAGAACCTTACTATAGCATGAGATGTGATATCTCAATGCTTCTGATACCAAACCTGAGATCCTTCCTATAAAATGAGATGTGATATCCAACTCCTTCTCATTCCAAACCTGAGACACTTCCTATAGCATGAGATGTGATACCTCAATGCTTCTAATTCCAAACCTGAGATCCATCCTATAACATGAGATGTGATATCTCAATAGTTCTAATACCAAACCTGAGATCCTTCATATAGCCTGAGATGTGATATCCAACTCCTTCCCATTCCAATCATGAGACCCTTCCTATAGCATGAGATGTGATATCTCAATGCTTCTAATACCAAACCTGAAGCCTTCCTATAACATGAGAGGTGATATCCAACTCCTTCCCATTCCAAACCTAAGACCCTTCCTATAGCATAAGATGTGATATCTCAATGCTTCTAATACCAAACCTGAGACCCTTCTTATAGCATGACATGTGATATCCAACTCCTTCCCATCCCAAACCAGAGACCCTTCCTATAGTATGAGATGTGATATCTCAGTGCTTCTAATACCAAACCTGAGACCCTTCATATAGCATGAGATGTTATCTCCAACTCCTTCCCATCCCAAAACAGAGATCCTTCCTATAGTATGAGATGTGATATCTCAATGCTTCTAATACCAAACCTGAGACCCTTCCTATATCATGAGATGGGATATCCAACTCCTTCCCATTCCAATCCTGAGACTCTTCCGATAGCAGAGAGGTGATATATCAATGCTTATACCAAACCTGAGAACCTTCCTATATCATGAGATGTGATATCCAACTCCTTCCCGTTCCAAACCTGAGACCCTTCCTATAACATATGTGATATCCAACTCCTTCCCATTCCAAACCTGAGACCCTTCCTATAGCAAGAATGTAATATCCAACTCCTTCCCATTCCAATCCTGAGACCATTCCTATAGCATGAGATGTGATATCTCAATGCTTCTAATACCAAACCTGAGATCCATCCTATACCATGAGATGTGATATCTCAATAGTTCTAATACCAAAACTGAGACCCTTCCTATAGCATGAGATGTGATATCCAACTCCTTCCCTTTCCAAACCTGAGACCCTTCTTCCTATAACATGAGATGGGATATCCAACTCCTTCCCATTCCAATCCTGAGACCCGTCCGATAGCAGAAATGTGATATCTCAATGCTTATACCAAACCTGAGACCCTTCCTATGGCATGAGATGTCATATACAACTCCTTCCCATTCCAATCCGGAGACCCTTCCTATAGCATGAGATGTGATATCTCAATGCGCCTACCAAACCTGAGACCCTTCCTATAGCATGAGATGTGATATCCAACTCCTTCCCATTCCAAACCTGAGACCCTTCTGATAGCATGAGATGTGATATCTCAATGCCTCTAATACCAAACCTGAGATCCTTCCTCTAACATGAAATGTGATATCCAACTCCTTCCCTTTCCAAACCTGAGAGCCTTCCTATAGCATGAGATGTGATAACCAACTCCTTCCCATTCCAATCCTGAGACCCTTACTATAGCATGAGATGTGATATCTCAATGCTTCTAATACCAAACCTGAGATCCTTCGTATAACATGAGATGTGATATCCAACTCCTTCTCATTCCAAACCTGAGACACTTCCTATAGCATGAGATGTGATACCTCAATGCTTCTAATACCAAACCTGAGATCCATCCTATAACATGAGATGTGATATTTCAATAGTTCTAATACCAAACCTGAGACCCTTCCTATAGCATGAGATGTGATATCCAACTCCTTCCCTTTCCAAACCTGAGACCATTCCTTTAGCATGAGATGTGATATCCAACTCCTTCCTATTCCAATCCTGAGAGCCATCCTATAGCATCAGATGCGATATCCAAGTCCTTCCCATTCCAATCCTGAGACCCTTCCTATAACATGAGATGTGATATCCAACTCCTTCCCATTCCAACCTGAGACCCTTTCTGTAGCATGAGATGGGATATCCAACTCCTTCCCAGTCCAATCCTGAGACCCTTCCGACAGCAGAGATGTGATATCTCAATGTTTCTAATACCAAACCTGAGACCGTCCTATAACATGAGATGTGAGATCCAAATCCTTCCCGTTCCAAACCTGAGACCCTTCCTATAGCATATGTGATATCCAACTCCTTCCCATTCCAAACCTGAGACCCTTCCTATAGCAAGAATGTAATATCCAACTCCTTCCCATTCCAATCCTGAGACCATTCCTATAGCATGAGATGTGATATCTCAATGCTTCTAATAGCAAACCTGAGATCCTTCCTATGTCATGAGATGTGATATCCAATTCCTTCCCATTCCAAACCTGAGACACTTCCTATAGCATGAGATGTGATACCTCAATGCTTCTAATTCCAAACCTGAGATCCATCCTATAACATGAGATGTGATATCTCAATAGTTCTAATACCAAACCTGAGATCCTTCATATAGCCTGAGATGTGATATCCAACTCCTTCCCATTCCAATCATGAGACCCTTCCTATAGCATGAGATGTGATATCTCAATGCTTCTAATACCAAACCTGAAATCCTTCCTATAACATGAGATGTGATATCCAACTCCTTCCTATTCCAAACCGGAGACCCTTCCTTTAGCATGAGATGTGATATTCAACTCCTTCCCATTCCAATCCTGAGACCCTTACTATAGCATGAGATGTGATATCTCAATGCTTCTGATACCAAACCTGAGATCCTTCCTATAAAATGAGATGTGATATCCAACTCCTTCTCATTCCAAACCTGAGACACTTCCTATAGCATGAGATGTGATACCTCAATGCTTCTAATTCCAAACCTGAGATCCATCCTATAACATGAGATGTGATATCTCAATAGTTCTAATACCAAACCTGAGATCCTTCATATAGCCTGAGATGTGATATCCAACTCCTTCCCATTCCAATCATGAGACCCTTCCTATAGCATGAGATGTGATATCTCAATGCTTCTAATACCAAACCTGAAGCCTTCCTATAACATGAGAGGTGATATCCAACTCCTTCCCATTCCAAACCTAAGACCCTTCCTATAGCATAAGATGTGATATCTCAATGCTTCTAATACCAAACCTGAGACCCTTCTTATAGCATGACATGTGATATCCAACTCCTTCCCATCCCAAACCAGAGACCCTTCCTATAGTATGAGATTTGATATCTCAGTGCTTCTAATACCAAACCTGAGACCCTTCATATAGCATGAGATGTTATCTCCAACTCCTTCCCATCCCAAAACAGAGATCCTTCCTATAGTATGAGATGTGATATCTCAATGCTTCTAATACCAAACCTGAGACCCTTCCTATATCATGAGATGGGATATCCAACTCCTTCCCATTCCAATCCTGAGACTCTTCCGATTGCAGAGAGGTGATATCTCAATGCTTATACCAAACCTGAGAACCTTCCTATAACATGAGATGTGATATCCAACTCCTTCCCGTTCCAAACCTGAGACCCTTCCTATAACATATGTGATATCCAACTCCTTCCCATTCCAAACCTGAGACCCTTCCTATAGCAAGAATGTAATATCCAACTCCTTCCCATTCCAATCCTGAGACCATTCCTATAGCATGAGATGTGATATCTCAATGCTTCTAATACCAAACCTGAGATCCATCCTATACCATGAGATGTGATATCTCAATAGTTCTAATACCAAACCTGAGACCCTTCCTATAGCATGAGATGTGATATCCAACTCCTTCCCTTTCCAAACCTGAGACCCTTCCTATAACATGAGATGGGATATCCAACTCCTTCCCATTCCAATCCTGAGACCCGTCCGATAGCAGAAATGTGATATCTCAATGCTTATACCAAACCTGAGACCCTTCCTATGGCATGAGATGTCATATACAACTCCTTCCCATTCCAATCCGGAGACCCTTCCTATAGCATGAGATGTGATATCTCAATGCGTCTACCAAACCTGAGACCCTTCCTATAGCATGAGATGTGATATCCAACTCCTTCCCATTCCAAACCTGAGACCCTTCTGATAGCATGAGATGTGATATCTCAATGCCTCTAATACCAAACCTGAGATCCTTCCTCTAACATGAAATGTGATATCCAACTCCTTACCTTTCCAAACCTGAGAGCCTTCCTATAGCATGAGATGTGATAACCAACTCCTTCCCATTCCAATCCTGAGACCCTTACTATAGCATGAGATGTGATATCTCAATGCTTCTAATACCAAGCCTGAGATCCTTCGTATAACATGAGATGTGATATCCAACTCCTTCTCATTCCAAACCTGAGACACTTCCTATAGCATGAGATGTGATACCTCAATGCTTCTAATACCAAACCTGAGATCCATCCTATAACATGAGATGTGATATTTCAATAGTTCTAATACCAAACCTGAGACACTTCCTATAGCATGAGATGTGATATCCAACTCCTTCCCTTTCCAAACCTGAGACCATTCCTTTAGCATGAGATGTGATATCCAACTCCTTCCTATTCCAATCCTGAGAGCCATCCTATAGCATCAGATGCGATATCCAAGTCCTTCCCATTCCAATCCTGAGACCCTTCCTATAACATGAGATGTGATATCCAACTCCTTCCCATTCCAACCTGATACCCTTTCTGTAGCATGAGATGGGATATCCAACTCCTTCCCAGTCCAATCCTGAGACCCTTCCGATAGCAGAGATGTGATATCTCAATGTTTCTAATACCAAACCTGAGACCGTCCTATAACATGAGATGTGAGATCCAAATCCTTCCCGTTCCAAACCTGAGACCCTTCCTATAGCATATGTGATATCCAACTCCTTCCCATTCCAAGCCTGAGACCCTTCCTATAGCAAGAAAGTAATATCCAACTCCTTCCCATTCCAATCCTGAGACCATTCCTATAGCATGAGATGTGATATCTCAATGCTTCTAATAGCAAACCTGAGATCCTTCCTATGTCATGAGATGTGATATCCAATTCCTTCCCATTCCAAACCTGAGACCCTTCCTACAGCATGCGATGTGATATCTCAATGCTTCTAATACCACACCTGAGACCCGTCCTATAACATGAGATGGGATATCCAAGTCCTTCCCATTCCAATCCTGAGACCCTTCCTATAGCATGAGATGTGATATCTCAATGCTTCTAATACCAAACCTGAGACCCTTCCTATAACATGAGATGGGATATCTAACTCCTTCCCATTCCAATCCTGAGACCCGTCCGATAGCAGAGATGCGATATCTCAATGCTTATACCAAACCTGAGACCCTTCCTATGGCATGAGATGTGATATCCAACTCCTTCCCATTCCAAACCAGAGACCCTTCCTTTAGCATGAGATGTGATATCCAACTCCTTCCCATTCCAATCCTGAGACCCTTACTATAGCATGAGATGTGATATCTCAATGCTTCTAATACCAAACCTGAGATCCTTCCTATAACATGAGATGTAATATCCAACTCCTTCTCATTCCAAACCTGAGACACTTCCTATAGCATGAGATGTGATACCTCAAAGCTTCTAATACCAAACCTGAGATCCATCCTATACCATGAGATGTGATATCTCAATAGTTCTAATACCAAACCTGAGACCCTTCCTATAGCATGAGATGTGATATCCAACTCCTTCCCTTTCCAAACCTGAGACCCTTCCTATAACATGAGATGGGATATCCAACTCCTTCCCATTCCAATCCTGAGACCTGTCCGATAGCAGAGATGTGGTATCTCAATGCTTATACCAAACCTGAGACCCTTCCTATGGCATGAGATGTCATATACAACTCCTTCCCATTCCAATCCGGGGACCCTTCCTATAGCATGAGATGTGATATCTCAATGCGTCTACCAAACCTGAGACCCTTCCTATAGCATGAGATGTGATATCCAACTCCTTCCCATTCCAAACCTGAGACCCTTCTGATAGCATGAGATGTGATATCTCAATGCCTCTAATACCAAACCTGAGATCCTTCCTCTAACATGAAATGTGATATCCAACTCCTTCCCTTTCCAAACCTGAGAGCCTTCCTATAGCATGAGATGTGACATCTCAATGCTTCTAATACCAAACCTGAAATCCTTCCTATAACATGAGATGTGATATCCAACTCCTTCCTATTCCAAACCGGAGACCCTTCCTTTAGCATGAGATGTGATATTCAACTCCTTCCCATTCCAATCCTGAGACCCTTACTATAGCATGAGATGTGATATCTCAATGCTTCTGATACCAAGCCTGAGATCCTTCGTATAACATGAGATGTGATATCCAACTCCTTCTCATTCCAAACCTGAGACACTTCCTATAGCATGAGATGTGATACCTCAATGCTTCTAATACCAAACCTGAGATCCATCCTATAACATGAGATGTGATATTTCAATAGTTCTAATACCAAACCTGAGACACTTCCTATAGCATGAGATGTGATATCCAACTCCTTCCCTTTCCAAACCTGAGACCATTCCTTTAGCATGAGATGTGATATCCAACTCCTTCCTATTCCAATCCTGAGAGCCATCCTATAGCATCAGATGCGATATCCAAGTCCTTCCCATTCCAATCCTGAGACCCTTCCTATAACATGAGATGTGATATCCAACTCCTTCCCATTCCAACCTGATACCCTTTCTGTAGCATGAGATGGGATATCCAACTCCTTCCCAGTCCAATCCTGAGACCCTTCCGATAGCAGAGATGTGATATCTCAATGTTTCTAATACCAAACCTGAGACCGTCCTATAACATGAGATGTGAGATCCAAATCCTTCCCGTTCCAAACCTGAGACCCTTCCTATAGCATATGTGATATCCAACTCCTTCCCATTCCAAGCCTGAGACCCTTCCTATAGCAAGAAAGTAATATCCAACTCCTTCCCATTCCAATCCTGAGACCATTCCTATAGCATGAGATGTGATATCTCAATGCTTCTAATAGCAAACCTGAGATCCTTCCTATGTCATGAGATGTGATATCCAATTCCTTCCCATTCCAAACCTGAGACCCTTCCTACAGCATGCGATGTGATATCTCAATGCTTCTAATACCACACCTGAGACCCGTCCTATAACATGAGATGGGATATCCAAGTCCTTCCCATTCCAATCCTGAGACCCTTCCTATAGCATGAGATGTGATATCTCAATGCTTCTAATACCAAACCTGAGACCCTTCCTATAACATGAGATGGGATATCTAACTCCTTCCCATTCCAATCCTGAGACCCGTCCGATAGCAGAGATGCGATATCTCAATGCTTATACCAAACCTGAGACCCTTCCTATGGCATGAGATGTGATATCCAACTCCTTCCCATTCCAAACCAGAGACCCTTCCTTTAGCATGAGATGTGATATCCAACTCCTTCCCATTCCAATCCTGAGACCCTTACTATAGCATGAGATGTGATATCTCAATGCTTCTAATACCAAACCTGAGATCCTTCCTATAACATGAGATGTAATATCCAACTCCTTCTCATTCCAAACCTGAGACACTTCCTATAGCATGAGATGTGATACCTCAAAGCTTCTAATACCAAACCTGAGATCCATCCTATACCATGAGATGTGATATCTCAATAGTTCTAATACCAAACCTGAGACCCTTCCTATAGCATGAGATGTGATATCCAACTCCTTCCCTTTCCAAACCTGAGACCCTTCCTATAACATGAGATGGGATATCCAACTCCTTCCCATTCCAATCCTGAGACCTGTCCGATAGCAGAGATGTGGTATCTCAATGCTTATACCAAACCTGAGACCCTTCCTATGGCATGAGATGTCATATACAACTCCTTCCCATTCCAATCCGGGGACCCTTCCTATAGCATGAGATGTGATATCTCAATGCGTCTACCAAACCTGAGACCCTTCCTATAGCATGAGATGTGATATCCAACTCCTTCCCATTCCAAACCTGAGACCCTTCTGATAGCATGAGATGTGATATCTCAATGCCTCTAATACCAAACCTGAGATCCTTCCTCTAACATGAAATGTGATATCCAACTCCTTCCCTTTCCAAACCTGAGAGCCTTCCTATAGCATGAGATGTGACATCTCAATGCTTCTAATACCAAACCTGAAATCCTTCCTATAACATGAGATGTGATATCCAACTCCTTCCTATTCCAAACCGGAGACCCTTCCTTTAGCATGAGATGTGATATTCAACTCCTTCCCATTCCAATCCTGAGACCCTTACTATAGCATGAGATGTGATATCTCAATGCTTCTGATACCAAACCTGAGATCCTTCCTATAAAATGAGATGTGATATCCAACTCCTTCTCATTCCAAACCTGAGACACTTCCTATAGCATGAGATGTGATACCTCAATGCTTCTAATACCAAACCTGAGATCCATCCTATAACATGAGATGTGATATCTCAATAGTTCTAATACCAAACCTGAGATCCTTCATATAGCCTGAGATGTGATATCCAACTCCTTCCCATTCCAATCATGAGACCCTTCCTATAGCATGAGATGTGATATCTCAATGCTTCTAATACCAAACCTGAAGTCTTCCTATAACATGAGAGGTGATATCCAACTCCTTCCCATTCCAAACCTAAGACCCTTCCTATAGCATAAGATGTGATATCTCAATGCTTCTAATACCAAACCTGAGACCCTTCTTATAGCATGACATGTGATATCCAACTCCTTCCCATCCCAAACCAGAGACCCTTCCTATAGTATGAGATGTGATATCTCAGTGCTTCTAATACCAAACCTGAGACCCTTCATATAGCATGAGATGTTAGCTCCAACTCCTTCCCATCTCAAAACAGAGATCCTTCCTATAGTATGAGATGTGATATCTCAATGCTTCTAATACCAAACCTGAGACCCTTCCTATATCATGAGATGGGATATCCAACTCCTTCCCATTCCAATCCTGAGACTCTTCCGATAGCAGAGAGGTGATATCTCAATGCTTATACCAAACCTGAGAACCTTCCTATAACATGAGATGTGATATCCAACTCCTTCCCGTTCCAAACCTGATACCCTTCCTATAGCATATGTGATATCCAACTCCTTCCCATTCCAAACCTGAGACCCTTCCTATAGCAAGAATGTAATATCCAACTCCTTCCCATTCCAATACTGAGACCATTCATATAGCATGAGATGTGATATCTCAATGCTTCTAATACCAAACCTGAGATCCATCCTATACCATGAGATGTGATATCTCAATAGTTCTAATACCAAACCTGAGACCCTTCCTATAGCATGAGATGTGATATCCAACTCCTTCCCTTTCCAAACCTGAGACCCTTCCTATAACATGAGATGGGATATCCAACTCCTTCCCATTCCAATCCTGAGACCCGTCCGATAGCAGAGATGTGATATCTCAATGCTTATACCAAACCTGAGACCCTTCCTATGGCATGAGATGTCATATACAACTCCTTCCCATTCCAATCCGGAGACCCTTCCTATAGCATGAGATGTGATATCTCAATGTGTCTACCAAACCTGAGACCCTTCCTATAGCATGAGATGTGATATCCAACTCCTTCCCATTCCAAACCTGAGACCCTTCTGATAGCATGAGATGTGATATCTCAATGCCTCTAATACCAAACCTGAGATCCTTCCTCTAACATGAAATGTGATATCCAACTCCTTCCCTTTCCAAACCTGAGAGCCTTCCTATAGCATGAGATGTGACATCTCAATGCTTCTAATACCAAACCTGAAATCCTTCCTATAACATGAGATGTGATATCCAACTCCTTCCTATTCCAAACCGGAGACCCTTCCTTTAGCATGCGATGTGATATTCAACTCCTTCCCATTCCAATCCTGAGACCCTTACTATAGCTTGAGATGTGATATCTCAATGCTTCTGATACCAAACCTGAGATCCTTCCTATAAAATGAGATGTGATATCCAACTCCTTCTCATTCCAAACCTGAGACACTTCCTATAGCATGATATGTGATACCTCAATGCTTCTAATACCAAACCTGAGATCCATCCTATAACATGAGATGTGATATCTCAATAGTTCTAATACCAAACCTGAGATCCTTCATAAAGCCTGAGATGTGATATCCAACTCCTTCCCATTCCAATCATGAGACCCTTCCTATAGCATGAGATGTGATATCTCAATGCTTCTAATACCAAACCTGAAGCCTTCCTATAACATGAGATGTGATATCCAACTCCTTCCCATTCCAATCCTGAGACACTTACTATACCATGAGATGTGATATCTCAATGTTTCTAATACCAAACCTGAGACCCGTCCTATAACATGAGATGTGAGATCCAAATCCTTCCCCTTCCAAACCTGAGACCCTTCCTTTAGCATAAGATGTGATATCCAACTCCTTCCCATTCCAATCCTGAGACACTTACTATACCATGAGATGTGATATCTCAATGTTTCTAATACCAAACCTGAGACCCGTCCTATAACATGAGATGTGAGATCCAACTCCTTCCCTTTCCAAACCTGAGACCATTCCTTTAGCATGAGATGTGATATCTCAATGCTTCTAATACCAAACCTGAGATCCTTCCTATGACATGAGATGTGATATCCAATTCCTTCCCATTCCAAACCTGAGACCCTTCCTACAGCATGCGATGTGATATCTCAATGCTTCTAATACCAAACCTGAGACCCATCCTATAACATGAGATGGGATATCCAAGTCCTTCCCATTCCAATCCGGAGACCCTTCCGATAGCAGAGATGTGATATCTCAATGCTTATACCAAACCTGAAATCCTTCCTATGGCATGAGATGTCATATACAACTCCTTCCCATTCCAATCCGAAGACCCTTCCTATAGCATGAGATGTGATATCCAACTCCTTCACATTCCAAACCTGAGACCTTCCTATAGCATGAGATGTCATATCTCAATGCTTCTAAAACCAGACCTGAGATCCTTCCTATAACATGAGATGTGATATCCAACTCCTTCCCATTCCAAACCTGAGACCCTTCCTGTAGCATGAGATGTGATATCCAACTCCTTCCCATTCCAATACTGAGACCCTTCCTATAGCATGAGATGTGATATCACAATGCTTCTAATACCAAACCCGAGACCCTTCCTATAGCATGAGATGTGATATCCAACTCCTTCCCTTTCCAAACCTGAGACCATTCCTTTAGCATGAGATGTGATATCCAACTCCTTCCTATTCCAATCCTGAGAGCCTTCCTATAGCATCATATGCGCTATTCAAGTCCTTCCCATTCCAATCCTGAGACCCTTTCTATAGCATGAGATGGGATATCCAACTCCTTCCCATTCCAACCTGAGACCCTTTCTATAGCATGAGATGGGATATCCAACTCCTTCCCATTCCAATCCTGAGACCCTTCCTATAGCATGAGATGTGATATCTCAATGCTTCTAATACCAAACCTGAGATCCTTCCTATAACATGAGATGTGATATCCAACTCCTTCCCTTTCCAATCCTGAGACACTTACTATACCATGAGATGTGATATCTCAATGTTTCTAATACCAAACCTGAGACCCGTCCTATAACATGAGATGTGAGATCCAAATCCTTCCCCTTCCAAACCTGAGACCCTTCCTTTAGCATAAGATGTGATATCCAACTCCTTCCCATTCCAATCCTGAGACCCTTCCGATAGCAGAGATGTGATATCTCAATGCTTATACCAAACCCGAGACCCTTCCTATAACATGAGATGTGAGATCCAAATCCTTCCCCTTCCAAACCTGAGACCCTTCCTTTAGCATAAGATGTGATATCCAACTCCTTCCCATTCCAATCCTGAGACACTTACTATACCATGAGATGTGATATCTCAATGTTTCTAATACCAAATCTGAGACCCGTCCTATAACATGAGATGTGAGATCCAACTCCTTCCCTTTCCAAACCTGAGACCATTCCTTTAGCATGAGATGTGATATCCAACTCCTTCCTATTCCAATCCTGAGAGCCTTCCTATAGCATCATATGATCTATTCAAGTCCTTCCCATTCCAATCCTGAGACCCTTGCTATAACATGAGATGTGATATCCAACTCCTTCCCATTCCAACCTGAGACCCTTTCTATAGCATGAGATGGGATATCCAACTCCTTCCCATTCCAATCCTGAGACCCTTCCTATAGCATGAGATGTGAGTTCCAAATCCTTCCCCTTCCAAACCTGAGACCCTTCCTTTAGCATAAGATGTGATATCCAACTCCTTCCCATTCCAATCCTGAGACCCTTCCGATAGCAGAGATGTGATATCTCAATGCTTATACCAAACCCGAGACCCTTCCTATAGCATGAGATGTGATATCTCAATGCTTCTAATACCAAACCTGAGATCTTTCCTATAACATGAGATGTGATATCCAACTCCATCCCATTCCAATCCTGAGACCCTTCCTATACCATAAGATGTGATATCTCAATGTTTCTAATACCAAACCTGAGGCCCTTCCTATAGCAAGAGATGTGATATCCAAATCCTTCCCATTCCAAAACTGCGACCCTTCCTATAGCATGAGATGTGATATCCGACTCTTTCCCATTCCAATCCTGAGACCCTTCCTGTAGCATGAGATGTGATATCTCAATGCTTGTAATACCAAACCTGAGACCCTTCCTATAGCATGAGATGTGATATCCAACTCTTTCCAATTCCAATCCTGAGACCCTTCCGATAGCATGAGATGTGATATCTCAATGCTTCTAATACCAAACCTGAGACCCTTCCTATAGCATAAGACGGGATATCCAACTCCTTCCCAATCCAATCCTGAGACCCTTCCGATAGCATGAGATGTGATATCTCAATGCTTCTAACACCTAACCTGAGATCCTTCCTATAACATGAGATGTGATATCCAAATCCTGCCCCTTCCAAACCTGAGACCCGCCCTTTAGCATGAGATGTGATATCTAACTCTTTCCCATTCCAATCCTGAGACCCTTCTGATAGCATGAGATGTGATATCTCAATGCCTCTAATACCAAACCTGAGATCCTTCCTCTAACATGAAATGTGATATCCAACTCCTTCCCTTTCCAAGCCTGAGAGCCTTCCTATAGCATGAGATGTGATATCCAAGTCCTTCCCATTCCAATCCTTAGACCCTTCCTACAGCATGCAATGTGATATCTCAATGCTTCTAATACCAAACCTGAGACCCGTCCTATAACATGAGGTGGGATATCCAACTCCTTCCCATTCCAATCCTGAGACACTTCTGATAGCAGAGGTATGATATCTCAATGCTTATACCAAACCTGAGACCCTTCCTATAACATGAGATGTGATATCCAACTCCTTCCCGTTCCAAACCTGAGACCCTTCCTATAGCATGAGATGTGATATCCAACTCCTTCCCATTCCAATCCTGAGACCCTTCCCATAGCATGAGATGTGATATCTCAATGCTTCTAATACCAAACCTGAGATTCTTCCTATAACATGAGATGTGATATCGAAATCCTTCCCCTTCCAAACCTGAGACCCTCCCTTTAGCATGAGATGTGATATCCAACTCTTTCCCATTCCAATCCTGAGACCCTTCCTATTGTAACGCTCACCTGATTCCCGTAGAGGCGCCGGTCTTGACTGGGCGTATACCGTATCTGCAAAGGTGATGTGTAACACACGGCTGGCTCTTTGGGCTGGACCTCTGTGCACTGTTTGTCTGACTTGAAGGGTAAGATGTCTCCAAATAGAAAATATGGGATTAAGGAACTGGGTTATTGAATGTCTCTCGCTTCTTCCCTTTCTCTTCTCCTGTAGAACCCCAAAGGTTAACGCTCTCACCTTAGGTAAGTGAACGCCGTGCTCTCCATCTGCCTCGGGGCAGGGTGCTGTAACCAGTTTCTTCACTGGATAAGGGGAGCAGGCCTCTTGACTTCAGAGGACTGCTGTCCTTCGTTTACTGCACGAACGGTAAGTTTCGAGTAATTCTAATGTCTTTAAAGTCTTTAGTAATGATGTTTCTTGTTTTGCAGGGTTCCGGCGATGGCGGATGACGGGCTGAAGTGAGTTGAAGATGGAGCCCGTGTGATGAATATAAGCGCCTGGAAGCACGTAAGTAAGCGCTTGTTGCCTGCTTCACGATGCGCTCTAACTGTCTTTTTATTTTGCAGGTACAAGTTCGGAGCGGCTGCAGGGTGCCGGAATACCCACTGGGTTAGATGTGGAAAGGAGTAATGGCACGTGAGTATTAAAGTTCCCCAATGTCTTTAAACGCACCTTGTTTTGTCTTTCAGATGCGGGATGCAGTGCCGAAGGCCTCCGAAGCGTGCGAAGAGTTGGTAAGCTTTTGTCTTTCAGATGCCGGAATACAGTGTGAAGACCTCCGGAGCGCACGAAGAGTAGGTAAGCCTTTGTCTTTCAGATGCCGGAATGCAGCGCAAGGCGTTGGTGACAGCCGATGGACCAGGTAAGTGAAGAGCTGTGTAAGGATCTGTCTTCTCCTGCATCCTAGTGGAATCTGGAGTGAGTGCTATGAGTGACATTGGAGTGTTACTGGATGGAATGTTTGTGTATGACTGGTGTTCTCTGGAGGGGAGTTGAAGATGTAAGCCTGAGAGAGAGGATGCCGGTGCTTGCCTATGTGAACTGGAATCTACTATCTGATTAATATGACTCTAGAAACTGGATGTTATGCTTAGAAACATAATAAAGAAGTCACTCATCCATACCATGATGTCAGAGTCATTCTACCTGAACCCAGATTTCCACATTGGCGACGAGGATGCTGGCTGTGCTGGGGGGACAGCACAGAAGAAGAGACAAGCACCGCCCCCCCAAACCAAGGAAGACCCTCTCTCTCAGGTAAGGCGAGCGCTAAATACAGTAGGCGCAGAAGGGCCTAGCGCCAAGGGCACAGGCGAAGGCAATAAGGAGCTGCGCCAGGGCCAGATGCCAACTGGCCTGTCAACAGTTGGACAGGTCAAGCACAGTGAAAGTCAAGAGACTTTGGCAGGGCTGAGGGCCCAGAAACAGTTTTAAGGGGTTTGGAAAACCAAGCTGCGGCATGGAGGGCTTGGAGCCCAGGGCAGTAGCAAATGAAGAGGCCTGGGGTCTAAGTTACGCCTGGAAATATGGGAAGCCATGCTGCGCAGCTGGGGGCTTGGAGCCCAGGGCAGCAGTATTAGAAGAGGTTGGGAACCTAAGCTGTGCCTAGAAGTGACAGAGAAGTTGGATGAAGAAGCTGAAGAAACTTGTGGCTCATGTGCAAGGCGCCTGGAGCAGAGGAGGGCCCTGATGGCAATTCCAGCGCTGGGAGGGGTTTGGAGCCAGTGACTGGGCTTATAAAGGGGCTCGGAGCCCATTTGCAGCAACACCATAATGAGTTGGAGCCCACAACAGTAGCGTCTTGTGGGGCTGGGAGCCTGTGCAAGTGGGTTTGCTACCTTCTGCTGGCATTGTGAATTTGTGGTTCAGCACCTGTGAGCTTTGACTGGACTTGAAGAGAGCTTGGAGTTTGTGATGTGCCTAGGAGGGGCATGGTGTCTCTTGCCGGATAGCAGAGGGGCAGTGTCTTTGCCTATGGTTTGGAGAACTGTGTGCTTATTGTTTTGGGAACTGCGTTATACAAGGATCCCCGGAGGTACTTTTGACTTTAAAAGATGCTGCCACGAGGAACAGTAAAAGAAGAAAATTGAGTTTTGCTTTTGATGATTTTGGTTTAAGCAGTCAATTTTAGTTGTTGACTTATATGTCATTGTCATGTGATGCTTGTTGATTAATTGGTCATTTCTGTGTGAATGAATTGGAGTAAATGGAGTGAAGGTAGAGTGCATGTAGTAGCCGCTGTGGTTTTAATAGGTATTTAGCAAAATGATGATTCTAGGTCATTGGCGTGTATAACAAATTGTTCTTCACACAGATGGTCTCAAAAGTGAATTACAGTGTTGATTGACCAGGATGGTAGAGATACCTGGCTCAAGTTGATATGACACGTGTTTGCTGCACTAATAATTTTCTTTTCCAGGATGGACATTTTAGTTGAGAGTGGAAAACACTGATGTTTTAAATTCAAATGCTATGACTTGACTAATATTTTAATTTTTCAGGTGGATCGGTTTATACATGCTAGAGTTTTAAGAGTTTTAAAGTAGTGTGTACAATGTTGTTATTAAGTGCAATGTTAGGAACATTATATGTGAAGATTAGGTAATGAGTATAACATGAGGGATTCTAGTGATATGTGATACACTAGTGGTATGTATGTAGTGTAGTACTCCCGGAGTTAGGTTTTTGTGTGAAGAGAACTTTCAACACGGGCAAATGAGGGGTAGTGGGGTCACTGAGTTTGTGAAGTAGTTACCCGAGTATTAGATATACTCAGCCTGGTTGGAAGTGGTGTGTGTTTAGGCACACCTGGGTCTTGTGATTGTAGGGTGTAAGGGAGATAAGTGTGTGTTCTATTGTGGGATGTTGGAGTTAGGATTGGTATGAGAGGTCTGGGTGCCTCTATGTGTGGAAAGTTTAGTTATGGTATTTCAGTAGTCGGAGGTGCCTCTTCTTCACTTAGCAGAAAGGGGAAGGGGCATTGTTTTAAAGTGTGTCCCACGGCTGTGAGGACGTTCATTGGTGTTGGGAAGTTGTTAGCAGAATGTCTTTGTTTGGTGAAATGATGCATGTGCATTAAACGTGTAGGTGTCTGTGTGTGTGGGTGTTTTATATAGCTGTCATTCTGAGTTAGCTGGTCATCTTTTTTGATATCTCTAAGGAGGGGAGATATGTAAGGATCTGTCTTCTCCTGCATCCTAGTGGAATCTGGAGTGAGTGCTATGAGTGACATTGGAGTGTTACTGGATGGAATGTTTGTGTATGACTGGTGTTCTCTGGAGGGGAGTTGAAGATGTAAGCCTGAGAGAGAGGATGCCGGTGCTTGCCTATGTGAACTGGAATCTACTATCTGATTAATATGACTCTAGAAACTGGATGTTATGCTTAGAAACATAATAAAGAAGTCACTCATCCATACCATGATGTCAGAGTCATTCTACCTGAACCCAGATTTCCACAAGCTGTCACTGAAGACCGTAATGCTAACCTGTTCTTTCTTGTCTTTATAGGTGTTGCTGAAGACTGGATTCAGGATGGTAAGCCTTTTTCCTTAGGCCCAGGATCAGATGCAGAAGACACGATGAACGTTCTGCTGCAGAGGATGCAGAATAACGCAAAGCAAGATTCATCCATCGGGTGTGGTTTAAATAGCCTCCTGTAGTGCTTAGGTGTCTCCTTCCACAGCCACGCCTAGGTAAGAAAAGAGTTCCTGCTTTCCAGAAGAGTTCCAGTGTGCTGAATCTAGGGAGTGGCTCCTGCCCCACCCAACAGGAAAAGTAGTTCCAAACAGAAGAGGATCAGAGGCTCAACTGGCAGGCAAGTAAGCAGCATGGTCTGCTGCAGGTAAGTCCACCCAAGCATTATGAGCCCGGCGCTTCCAGCGCTGGGACTGGGCATATTTATGAGCCTGGTGCCACTGGCGCCAGGACTGGGTCCAAAAGGTCCCAATTGCGACTGTTTGGCACTCGGAACCTGGGTTATGGATCTGCTTCCAAGGGAGTTGGGAAAACCCTAACCTTTTGGAAGCAGAGATCATGACAGTACCCCCCCTCAAGGCCCCTCCCAAACCGGGCTTCTCCGGGGGTTTTGGCTTGTCAGGAAATGTTCGGTGAAATCTTTTGATTAGGCGAGGAGCGTGGACATATTCAGCAGGTTCCCAGGATCTCTCTTGGGGGCCGTAGCCTTTCCAGTCAATTAGGTAAAATAGTTTAGATTTGGAGATCTTGGAGTCCAGAATGCTTTTGACTTCAAACTCGAGTTCTCCATCAACTAGGATAGGTTTTGGAGATTTAGTTAGTCGGGTTTGAGGTTGCACGGGTTTTAATAGAGAGACGTGGAAGACCGGATGTATCTTCATGTGCCGGGGCAAGTCCAACTTGACAGCTACTGGGTTTACTATGGTAGTGATGGAATAGGGACCAAGGTATCTTGGGTTGAATGTGCGTGGCCCTTTTAGAGGTAGATATGTGGTGGATAACCAGACTTGATCCCCTACTTGATATTGAGGGGCTTCCTTCCGATGTTGATCTGCTCCTTTCTTGTATTGTTCTTTAGCCCTTTGAAGGTGAGAAACAGCTTCCTTAAAGGCTTGGGTGATTGTAGAATGCAGGTAGTCTACTGCTGGTGTTTCAAGATCTTGGAGGGGATCCAACTCCGAGGTTCGAGGGTGACTGCCGTACAAAAGAAAAAACTGGGTTTTCCCAGTTCCCGAATGGACAGAGTTATTGTAGGCATATTCGGCTATCCAAAGGATGTCTTTCCAAGTTTTTTCAGTTTGTTGCAGCATGCAGCGTAAATACTGTTCCAGAGTTTGATTGGTCCTCTCGGTTTGTCCGTCGGTCTGAGGGTGGTGACTGGTCGATAGTCTCACATCAATTTGAGCCGACCGACAGCAACTTCGCCAAAAATGAGAAATAAATTGACTACCTCGATCCGAAATTAGAACCGAAGGAAAACCGTGCAGTCGGACGATGTTTTCGAGAAATTCTCGGGCCAGAGTTGCTGCTGTTGGCAAGCCTTTGAGCGGAATGAAATGCGCCATCTTGGAGAATAAGTCCACGATTACTAGAATCGTATTGTATCCGGAGCATGGAGGTAGATCAGTGATGAAGTCCATAGAAAGCGCATGCCAAGGGCGAGGTGGGATGTCAATAGGGCGTAAGAGGCCTGCTGGTCTTTCCTTTTGACTCTTGTTTTGGGCGCATACTCCACAGGACATTATAAAGTCTCTGATATCTTTTTTCCAAGACGGCCACCAGAAGTAGCGCTTGATCTTTTCTGAGGTCTTGGCCATACCGGGATGTCGTTCCATTAAAGAATCGTGATAACAAGAGATTACTTTTTTCTGTAAATCTGTGCTGGGTAGGTATAATCGTTCTTGGAAATACAATAAGTTGTCCTTTACTGCAAAGTACTTTTCCTGCAGATGCCAATTCTGTATGTCTGCTGGAGTTACAAGTTGCCTGGCCTTATCCTTAACTTCCTCTATGGATTCTGTGGCGATTACACCCAGAATTCTTTGTTCGGGAATGATTGGTACAGGTTTAGGGTTGATCAAGTGTTCTTCCACTCCCATCCGAGAAAGGGCATCAGCTTTACCGTTCTTTGTACCAGGTCGATAGGTAATTATGAAGTCAAACTCAGCAAAGAATAATGCCCAACGGAGTTGTCTAGAGGATTGGGCTTTTGCGGTTTTCAAATATTGCAGGTTTCAGTGATCCGTAATCACAGTAACGGTGTGTCGGGCCCCCAGCAGATAATGCCGCCAAGCCTTAAAGGCAGACTTGATAGCCAGAAGTTCCTTGTCAGTAATCGTGTAATTGATTTCAGGAGGCGAGAATTTGCGGGACCAAAATGCCACGGGATGCAACTGATTGGTTACCGGGTCCTTTTGTGATAGAACTGCCCTCATGGCAAGGCTTGAAGCATCAGTTTCCACGATGTAGGGGACTTCGGGGCGAGGGTGTTTTAAGATTGGTGCAGAGATAAATTTAGTCTTCAAATCCTGGAAAGCTTGTTCCGCCTCGGTAGACCATTCAAAACGTTTGTTTTTCTTTAACAAGGCAGTGATGGGCTGGACTATTCGAGAGAATTCGGGGATAAACCTGCGGTAAAAGTTAGCGAAGCCTAACATGCTTTGCACACCTTTTACGGAGGATGGTGATGGCCATTTGAGAACTGCATCGACCTTCTTTGAATCCATACGCACTCCGCCAGGTGATAATATGAATCCCAAGAATTCAACTTCAGTCACGTTGAAAACACATTTTTCCAACTTAGCGAAAAGTTTGTGTTGACGCAATCTTTCGAGGACCATTTTCACGTGTTTCCAATGTTCAGATTCCGATGAAGAATAAACGAGGATGTCATCAATGTAAACAAAAACACACACATCTATGAGCTCTCTGAGGACATCGTTCATAAAATATTGAAAGGCGGCCGGGGCATTGCAAAGTCCGAAGGGCATGACCTGATATTCAAATAGTCCATACTTGGTGCGGAAGGCCGTCTTCCATTCATCGCCCTCTTTTACTCGTACCAAGCGGTAAGCTCCTCTAAGATCCAGCTTTGTATATATGCATGCTTTTCCGACTTGGTCCAGGAGTTCAGGGATCAAAGGTAACGGATATCTATTCTTAACGGTGATCTGGTTCAGGGAGCGATAATCTATACAAGTTCTAAGGTCTCCTTCCTTTTTTGGAACGAAGAACAAAGCTGAAGAAGCAGGGGACTTGGAAGGACGAATAAACCCATTTGCCAGGTATTGATCCAGGTATTGTCGAAGGTGAAGGTTCTCAGGCTCGGTGAGGGCATAAATTCTACTACAAGGAGGAGTAGATCCAGGTATCAGGTCTATCTGGCAGTCATAAGACCTATGAGGAGGTAGAGAGTTAGCCTGATCCTTCCGGAAAACATCTTGGTATTCTAGGTATTCGGGAGGTAACTGGGGAGTCTCTGAAGAAATTGCTGCCAGTGCAACACCAGGTGGAGGGTGACAAGTAGAGACACATTCTGGAAACTGGACCGTTCTTGCTCGCCAATCGATCAGAGGCTTGTGTTTCTCTAACCAAGGTATTCCTAGAATAATCTGAAACTGAGGGGCCTTGATCACATCGAACACGATCTTCTCATGGTGTCCATCTTGACTTACTAGCGTCACCTCTTGAGTGGTATGCGTTACTGGCCCGGAGGCTATCTCCGTACCATCCACCGTAGTAATGACGTCCTTTACAGCCTTGGGACAAAGAGTTAGATTCATCCTCAAAACCATTTCATGATCCACATAATTGCCGATGGCACCGCTGTCGACGTAAGCTTCAATTGCATGTAATCGATCCGGATTATCAGGGCTAATGAGGACCATAGGTATCACGAAATGCGAGGTCACGGAACTGGTTTTCACGCTCGGCAAGAGGACCTCTATTCTTGTCGGGCGAGGTCGTTTCCCTGCTCAGAGTTTGTAACTTTGGTAACTGCAGCTCCTACTGCCTTCTTGGCAGGTTTCACCGGACAGTCTTGAAGAAAGTGCCCTGAGTTTCCGCAATAGAGGCATAATTGCAACTGTTTTCTCCTTTCCCGCTCCTTTTGTGTTAGAGGACCTTTCATACCCCCTATTTGCATGGGTTCCCCGGGGTCTACTCCTTTGGAAGGAGTTGGCGGTTTGGAAAATACTCGAGCATCAAACTTGGAACGATCGGCCTTCCTGTTTTGCAGTCTGTGATCTATTTGAACGACTAAGTCTATATAGTCCGAACAATCTTGTGGGGGATTCACTACTTGGGCTAACACATCTTTGAGCTCTCCACGTAGACCTCTATAAAACAGCGTAATCCTTTTGTCCTCAGGCCATTGAGTTTCCACCATCAGTCTGTTGAAAGACGCAATATAAGCCAAAAGGTCTTGATTACCTTGTCGCAACGAAAGAAGCTCATTGTCCAAGGCCTGCCCCTGTGAATGTCTTGCGAACAGTTTTTCCATACTGAGCTGAAAAGCTTGAAAATCATGGAGGACCGGATCATCTTGATTTACTAGAGGGATCGACCAGTCTGCCGCATTGCCACTAAGGTACGAAAGCACGAAAGCTACTTTAGCTTGATCAGTTGGAAAGGCTGCTGGCCGGCATAAGAAATGCAACCGGCACTGATTGATAAATACTGCAAACCTCTTTGGGTCACCAGAAAACCGTTCGGGCGGAGCCAGAGGTACATTCCCAGGTAGGTTGATCTGCACTGGATTCATAGAGGATGTAGAAGGAAGATTTCCCCCAGATGCGGGTAACAGGGTCTGTCCGGCTTGTGACTGTAGCAATTGTCTAGCGAGATCATCTGTTCGCTCTTTGGAAATAATCAGTTCCCTTCTTAGAGCGTTCGTTTCCTGATGGGCTGCATGCACTTCTGCCCTTAGTTCCCCAAGTAACTGGGCTAGCTGGTCGGTATCCGAGGTTTCCATAGCGCCTGGACGGGAGTTTTGTGGTAGG
This sequence comes from Ambystoma mexicanum, assembly GCF_040938575.1. Lineage (NCBI taxonomy): Eukaryota > Metazoa > Chordata > Amphibia > Caudata > Ambystomatidae > Ambystoma > Ambystoma mexicanum. The sequence continues at coordinate 317,309,883 of NC_090936.1, forward strand.
CTTTGCGTTCTGTAACGCTCACCTGATTCCCGTAGAGGCGCCGGTCTTGACTGGGCCTATACCGTATCTGCAAAGGTGATGTATAACACACGGCTGGCTCTTTGGGCTGGACCTCTGTGCACTGTATGTCTGACTTGAAGGGTAAGATGTCTGCAAATAGAAAATATGGGATTAAGGAACTGGGTGATTGAATGTCTCTCGCTTCTTCCCTTTCTCTTCTCCTGTAGAACCCCAAAGGTTAACGCTCTCACCTTAGGTAAGTGAACGCCGTGCTCTCCATCTGCCTCGGGGCAGGGTGCTGTAACCAGTTTCTTCACTGGATAAGGGGAGCAGGCCTCTTGACTTCAGAGGACTGCTGTCCGTCGTTTACTGCACGAACGGTAAGTTTCGAGTAATTCTAATGTCTTTAAAGTCTTTAGTAATGATGTTTCTTGTTTTGCAGGGTTCCGGCGATGGCGGATGACGGGCTGAAGTGAGTTGAAGATGGAGCCCGTGTGATGAATATAAGCGCCTGGAAGCACGTAAGTAAGCGCTTGTTGCCTGCTTCACGATGCGCTCTAACTGTCTTTTTATTTTGCAGGTACAAGTTCGGAGCGGCTGCAGGGTGCCGGAATACCCACTGGGTTAGATGTGGAAAGGAGTAATGGCACGTGAGTATTAAAGTTCCCCAATGTCTTTAAACGCACCTTGTTTTGTCTTTCAGATGCGGGATGCAGCGCCGAAGGCCTCCAGAGCGTGCAAAGAGTTGGTAAGCTTTTGTTTTTCAGATGGATGAATGCAGTTTGAAGACCTCCGGAGCACACGAAGAGTAGGTAAGCCTTTGTCTTTCAGATGCCGGAATGCAGCGCGAGGCGTTGGTGACAGCCGATGGACCAGGTAAGTGAAGAGCTGTCACTGAAGACTGTAATGCTAACCTGTTCTTTCTTGTCTTTATAGGTGTTGCTGAAGACTGGATTCAGGAAGGTAAGCCTTTTTCCTTAGGCCCAGGATCAGATGCAGAAGACACGATGAACGTTCTGCTGCAGAGGATGCAGAATAACGCAAAGCAAGATTCATCCATCGGGTGTGGTTTAAATAGCCTCCTGTAGTGCTTAGGTGTCTCCTTCCACAGCCACGCCTAGGTAAGAAAAGAGTTCCTGCTTTCCAGAAGAGTTCCAGTGTTCTGAATCTAGGGAGTGGCTCCTGCCCCACCCAACAAGAAAAGTAGTTCCAAACAGAAGAGGATCAGAGGCTCAACTGGCAGGCAAGTAAGCAGCATGGTCTGCTGCAGGTAAGTCCACCCAAGCATTATGAGCCCAGCGCTTCCAGCGCTGGGACTGGGCATATTTATGAGCCTGGTGCCACTGGCGCCAGGACTGGGTCCAAAAGGTCCCAATTGGGACTGGTTGGCACTCGGAACCTGGGTTATGGATCTGCTTCCAAGGGAGTTGGGAAAACCCTAACCTTTTGGAAGCAGAGATCATGACACCTATAGCATGAGATGTGATATCTCAATGCTTCTAATACCAAACCTGAGACGATTCCTATAGCATGAGATGTGATATCCAATTCCTTCCCTTTCCAAACCTGAGACCTTTCATTTAGCATGAGATGTGATACCCAACTCCTTCCTATTCCAATCCTGAGAGCCTTCCCATAGCATCAGATGCGCTATTCAAGCCCTTCCCATTCCAATCCTGAGACCCTTCCTATAACATGAGATGTGATATCCAACTCCTTCCCATTCCAACCTGAGACCCTTTCTATAGCATGAGATGGGATATCCAACTCCTTCCCAATCCAATCCTGAGACCCTTCCGATAGCATGAGATGTGATATCTCAATGCTTCTACCAAACCTGAGACCGTTCCTATGGCATGAGATGTGATTTCAAACTCCTTCCCATTCCAATCCTGAGACTCTTCCGATAGCAGAGATGTGATATCTCAATGCTTATACCAAACCTGAGACCCTTCCAATGGCATGAGATGTCATATACAACTCCTTCCCATTCCAATCCTGAGACCCTTCCTATAGCATGAGATGTGATATCTCAATGCATCTACCAAACCTGAGACCCTTCCTATAGCATGATATGTCATATCCAACTCCTTCCCATTCCAATCCTGAGACCCTTCCTATAGCATGAGATGTGATATCTCAATGCTTCTAATACCAAACCTGAGATCCTTCCTATAACATGAGATGTGATATCCAACTCCTTCCCATTCCAATCCTGAGACACTTCCTATACCATGAGATGTGATATCTCAATGTTTCTAATACCAAACCTGAGACCCGTCCTATAACATGAGATGTGAGATCCAAATCCTTCCCCTTCCAAACCTGAGAGCCTTTCTTTAGCATAAGATGTGATATCCAACTCCTTCCCATTCCAATCCTGAGACCCTTCCGATAGCAGAGATGTGATATCTCAATGCTTATACCAAACCTGAGACCCTTCCTATAGCATGAGATGTCATATACAACTCCTTCCCATTCCAATCATGAGACCCTTCCTATAGCATGAGATGTGATATCTCAATGCTTCTAATACCAAACCTGAGATCCTTCCTATAACATAAGATGTGATATCCAACTCCATCCCATTCCAATCCTGAGACCCTTCCTATACCATGAGATGTGATATCTCAATTTTTCTAATACAAAACCTGAGGCCATTCCTATAGCAAGAGATGTGATATCCAACTCCTTCCCATTCCAATCCTGAGACCCTCCCTGTAGCATGAGATGTGATATCTCAATGCTTGTAATACCAAACCTGAGACCCTTCCTATAGCATGAGAAGTGATATCCAACTCTTTCCCAATCCAATCCTGAGACCCTTCCGATAGCATGAGATGTGATATCTCAATGCTTCTAACACCAAACCTGAGATCCTTCCTATAACATGAGATGTGATATCCAAATCCTTTCCCTTCCAAACCTGAGACCCTCCCTTTAGCATGAGATGTGATATCCAACTCTTTCCCATTCCAATCCTGAGACCCTTCTGATAGCATGAGATGTGATATTTCAATGCCTCTAATACCAAACCTGAGATCCTTCCTCTAACATGAGATGTGATATCCAAGTCCTTCCCTTTCCAAGCCTGAGAGCCTTCCTATAGCATGCAATGTGATATCTCAATGCTTCTAATACCAAACCTGAGACCCGTCCAATAACATGAGGTGGGATATCCAACTCCTTCACATTCCAATCCTGAGACACTTCTGATAGCAGAGATGTGATATCTCAATGCTTATACCAAACCTAAGACCCTTCCTATAACATGAGATGTGATATCCCATTCCAATCCTGAGACCCTTCTGATAGCATGAGATGTGATATCTCAATGCCTCTAATACCAAACCTGAGATCCTTCCTCTAACATGAAATGTGATATCCAACTCCTTCCCTTTCCAAACCTGAGAGCCTTCCTATAGCATGAGATGTGATATCCAAGTCGTTCCCATTACAATCCTGAGACACTTCCTATAACATGAGATGTGATATCCAACTCCATCCCATTCCAACCCGAGACCATCCCTTTAGCATGAGATGTGATATCCAACTCTTTCCCATTCCAATCCTGAGACCCTTCTGATAGCATGAGATGTGATATCTCAATTCCTCTAATACCAAACCCGAGATCCTTCCTCTAACATGAAATGTGATATCCAACTCCTTCCCTTTCCAAGCCTGAGAGCCTTCCTATAGCATGAGATGTGATATCCAAGTCCTTCCCATTCCAATCCTTAGACCATTACTACAGCATGAGATGTGATATCTCAATGCTTGTAATACCAAACCTGAGACCCTTCCTATAGCATGAGAAGTGATATCCAACTCTTTCCCAATCCAATCCTGAGACCCTTCCGATAGCATGAGATGTGATATCTCAATGCTTCTAACACCAAACCTGAGATCCTTCCTATAACATGAGATGTGATATCCAAATCCTTCCCCTTCCAAACCTGAGACCCTCCCTTTAGCATGAGATGTGATATCCAACTCTTTCCCATTCCAATCCTGAGACCCTTCTGATAGCATGAGATGTGATATTTCAATGCCTCTAATACCAAACCTGAGATCCTTCCTCTAACATGAGATGTGATATCCAAGTCCTTCCCTTTCCAAGCCTGAGAGCCTTCCTATAGCATGCAATGTGATATCTCAATGCTTCTAATACCAAACCTGAGACCCGTCAAATAACATGAGGTGGGATATCCAACTCCTTCCCATTCCAATCCTGAGACACTTCTGATAGCAGAGATGTGATATCTCAATGCTTATACCAAACCTGAGACCCTTCCTATAACATGAGATGTGATATCCCATTCCAATCCTGAGACCCTTCTGATAGCATGAGATGTGATATCTCAATGCCTCTAATACCAAACCTGAGATCCTTCCTCTAACATGAAATGTGATATCCAACTCCTTCCCTTTCCAAACCTGAGAGCCTTCCTATAGCATGAGATGTGATATCCAAGTCGTTCCCATTACAATCCTGAGACACTTCCTATAACATGAGATGTGATATCCAACTCCATCCCATTCCAACCCGAGACCATCCCTTTATCTTTCCCATTCCAATCCTGAGACCCTTCTGATAGCATGAGATGTGATATCTCAATGCCTCTAATACCAAACCTGAGATCCTTCCTCTAACATGAAATGTGATATCCAACTCCTTCCCTTTCCAAGCCTGAGAGCCTTCCTATAGCATGAGATGTGATATCCAAGTCCTTCCCATTCCAATCCTTAGACCATTCCTACAGCATGCAATGTGATATTTCAATGCTTCTAATACCAAACCTGAGACCCGTCCTCTAACATGAGGTGGGATATTCAACTCCTTCTCATTTCAATCCTGAGACACTTCTGATAGCAGAGATGTGATATCTCAATGCTTATACCAAACCTGAGACCCTTCCTATAACATGAGATGTGATATCCCATTCCAATCCTGAGACCCTTCTGATAGCATGAGATGTGATATCTCAATGCCTCTAATACCAAACCTGAGATCCTTCCTCTAACATGAAATGTGATATCCAACTCCTTCCCTTTCCAATCCTGAGATCCTTTCTATACCATGAGATGTGATATCTCAATGTTTCTCATACTAAACCTGAGGCCCTTCCTACAGCAAGAGATGTGATATACAAATCCTTCCCATTCCAAACCTGAGACCCTTCCTATAGCATGAGATGTGATATCCAACTCCTTCCTAATCCAATCCTGAGACCCTTCCTATACCATGAGATGTAATATCACAATGCTTGTAATACCAAACCTGAGACCCTTCCTATAGCATAAGATGTGATATCCAACTCCTTCCCATTCCAATCCTTAGACCCTTCCTATAGCATGAGATGTGAGATCTCAATGCTTCTAATACCAAACCTGAGACCCTTCTTAAAGCATGAGATGGGATATCCAACTCCTTCCTATTCCAATCCTGAGACCCTTACAATAGCAGAGATGTGATATCTCAATGCTTATACCAAACCTGAGACCCTTCCTATGGCATGAGATGTGATATCCAACTCCTTCCCAATCCAATCCTGAGACCCTTCCTTTAGCATGAGATGTGATATCAAACTCCTTCCCATGCCAATCCTGAGACCCTTACTTTAGCATGAGATGTGATATCTCAATGCTTCTAATACCAAACCTGAGATCCTTCCTATAGGCTGAGATGTGATATCCAACTCCTTCCCATTCCAATCCTGAGATCCTTCCTGTAGCATGAGATGTGATATCCAACTCCTTCCCATTCCAATACTGATACCCTTCCTATAGCATGAGATGTGATATCTCAATGCTTCTAATACCAAACCTGAGATCCTTCATGTAACATGAGATGTGATATCCAACTCCTTCTCATTCCAAACCTGAGACCATTCCTATAGCATGAGATCTGATATCTCAATGCTTCTAATACCAAACCTGAGATCCATCCTATAGCATGAGATGTGATATCCAACTCCTTCCCTTTCCAAACCTGAGACCATTCCTTTAGCATGAGATGTGATATCCAACTCCTTCCTATTCCAATCCTGAGAGCCATCCTATAGCATCAGATGCGATATCCAAGTCCTTCCCATTCCAAACCTGAGACCCTTCCTATAACATGAGATGTGATATCCAACTCCTTCCCATTCCAACCTGAGACCCTTTCTATACCATGAGATGGGATATCCAACTCCTTCCCAATCCAATCCTGAGACCCTTCCGATAGCATGAGATGTGATATCTCTATGCTTCTAATACCAAACCTGAGATCCTTCCTATAACATGAGATGTGAGATCCAAATCCTTCCCGTTCCAAACCTGGGACCCTTCCTATAGCATATGTGATATCCAACTCCTTCCCATTCCAAACCTGAGACCCTTCCTATAGCATGAGATGTGATATCTCAATGCTTCTAATAGCAAACCTGAGATCCTTCCTATGACATGAGATGTGATATCAAATTCCTTCCCATTCCAAACCTGAGACCCTTCCTACAGCATGCGATGTGATATCTCAATGCTTCTAATACCACACCTGAGACCCGTCCTATAACATGAGATGTGATATCTCAATGCTTCTAATAGCAAACCTGAGACCCTCCCTTTAGCATGAGATGTGATATCTAACTCTTTCCCATTCCAATCCTGAGACCCTTCTGATAGCATGAGATGTGATATCTCAATGCCTCTAATACCAAACCTGAGATCCTTCCTCTAACATGAAATGTGATATCCAACTCATTCCCTTTCCAAGCCTGAGAGCCTTCCTATAGCATGAGATGTGATATCCAAGTCCTTCCCATTCCAATCCTTAGACCCTTCCTACAGCATGCAATGTGATATCTCAATGCTTCTAATACCAAACCTGAGACCCATCCTATAACATGAGGTGGGATATCCAACTCCTTCCCATTCCAATCCTGAGACACTTCTGATAGCAGAGATGTGATTTCTCAATGCTTATACCAAACCTGAGACCCTTCCTATAACATGAGGTGTGATATCCCATTCCAATCCTGAGACCCTTCTGATAGCATGAGATGTGATATCTCAATGTCTCTAATACCAAACCTGAGATCCGTCCTCTAACATGAAATGTGATATCCAACTCCTTCCCTTTCCAAGCCTGAGAGCCTTCCTATAGCATGAGATGTGATATCCAAGTCCTTCCCATTCCAATCCTTAGACCCTTCCTACAGCATGCAATGTGATATCTCAATGCTTCTAATACCAAACCTGAGACCCATCCTATAACATGAGGTGGGATATCCAACTCCTTCCCATTCCAATCCTGAGACACTTCTGATAGCAGAGATGTGATTTCTCAATGCTTATACCAAACCTGAGACCCTTCCTATAACATGAGGTGTGATATCCCATTCCAATCCTGAGACCCTTCTGATAGCATGAGATGTGATATCTCAATGCCTCTAATACCAAACCTGAGATCCTTCCTCTAACATGAAATGTGATATCCAACTCCTTCCCTTTCCAAACCTGAGAGCCTTCCTATACCATGAGATGTGATATCCAAGTCCTTCCCATTACAATCCTGAGACACTTCCTATAACATGAGATGTGATATCCAGCTCCATCCCATTCCAACCTGAGACCCTTCCTATAGCATGAGATGCGATATCCAACTCCTTCCAAATCCAATCCTGAGACCCTCCCTTGGGATGTGATATCCCAATGCCTCTAATACCAAACCTGAGATCCTTCCTCTAACATGAAATGTGATATCCAACTCCTTCCCTTTCCAAGCCTGAGAGCCTTCCTATAGCATGAGATGTGATATCCAAGTCCTTCCCATTCCAATCCTTAGACCATTCCTACAGCATGCAATGTGATATTTCAATGCTTCTAATACCAAACCTGAGACCCGTCCTCTAACATGAGGTGGGATATTCAACTCCTTCTCATTTCAATCCTGAGACACTTCTGATAGCAGAGATGTGATATCTCAATGCTTATACCAAACCTGAGACCCTTCCTATAACATGAGATGTGATATCCCATTCCAATCCTGAGACCCTTCTGATAGCATGAGATGTGATATCTCAATGCCTCTAATACCAAACCTGAGATCCTTCCTCTAACATGAAATGTGATATCCAACTCCTTCCCTTTCCAAACCTGAGAGCCTTCCTATACCATGAGATGTGATATCGAAGTCCTTCCCATTACAATCCTGAGACACTTCTGATAGCAGAGATGTGATATCTCAATGCTTATACCAAACCTGAGACCCTTCCTATAACATGAGATGTGATATCCCATTCCAATCCTGAGACCCTTCTGATAGCATGAGATGTGATATCTCAATGCCTCTAATACCAAACCTGAAATCCTTCCTCTAACATGAAATGTGCTATCCAACTCCTTCCCTTTCCAATCCTGAGATCCTTTCTATACCATGAGATGTGATATCTCAATGTTTCTCATACTAAACCTGAGGCCCTTCCTACAGCAAGAGATGTGATATACAAATCCTTCCCATTCCAAACCTGAGACCCTTCCTATAGCATGAGATGTGATATCCAACTCCTTCCTAATCCAATCCTGAGACCCTTCCTATAGCATGAGATGTAATATCACAATGCTTGTAATACCAAACCTGAGACCCTTCCTATAGCATAAGATGTGATATCCAACTCCTTCCCATTCCAATCCTTAGACCCTTCCTATAGCATGAGATGTGAGATCTCAATGCTTCTAATACCAAACCTGAGACCCTTCTTAAAGCATGAGATGGGATATCCAACTCCTTCCTATTCCAATCCTGAGACCCTTACAATAGCAGAGATGTGATATCTCAATGCTTATACCAAACCTGAGACCCTTCCTATGGCATGAGATGTGATATCCAACTCCTTCCCAATCCAATCCTGAGACCCTTCCTTTAGCATGAGATGTGATATCAAACTCCTTCCCATGCCAATCCTGAGACCCTTACTTTAGCATGAGATGTGATATCTCAATGCTTCTAATACCAAACCTGAGATCCTTCCTATAGGCTGAGATGTGATATCCAACTCCTTCCCATTCCAATCCTGAGATCCTTCCTGTAGCATGAGATGTGATATCCAACTCCTTCCCATTCCAATACTGATACCCTTCCTATAGCATGAGATGTGATATCTCAATGCTTCTAATACCAAACCTGAGATCCTTCATGTAACATGAGATGTGATATCCAACTCCTTCTCATTCCAAACCTGAGACCATTCCTATAGCATGAGATCTGATATCTCAATGCTTCTAATACCAAACCTGAGATCCATCCTATAGCATGAGATGTGATATCCAACTCCTTCCCTTTCCAAACCTGAGACCATTCCTTTAGCATGAGATGTGATATCCAACTCCTTCCTATTCCAATCCTGAGAGCCATCCTATAGCATCAGATGCGATATCCAAGTCCTTCCCATTCCAAACCTGAGACCCTTCCTATAACATGAGATGTGATATCCAACTCCTTCCCATTCCAACCTGAGACCCTTTCTATACCATGAGATGGGATATCCAACTCCTTCCCAATCCAATCCTGAGACCCTTCCGATAGCATGAGATGTGATATCTCAATGCTTCTAATACCAAACCTGAGATCCTTCCTATAACATGAGATGTGAGATCCAAATCCTTCCCGTTCCAAACCTGGGACCCTTCCTATAGCATATGTGATATCCAACTCCTTCCCATTCCAAACCTGAGACCCTTCCTATAGCAAGAATGTAATATCCAACTCCTTCCCATTCCAAACCTGAGACCATTCCTATAGCATGAGATGTGATATCTCAATGCTTCTAATAGCAAACCTGAGATCCTTCCTATGACATGAGATGTGATATCAAATTCCTTCCCATTCCAAACCTGAGACCCTTCCTACAGCATGCGATGTGATATCTCAATGCTTCTAATACCACACCTGAGACCCGTCCTATAACATGAGATGTGATATCTCAATGCTTCTAATAGCAAACCTGAGACCCTCCCTTTAGCATGAGATGTGATATCTAACTCTTTCCCATTCCAATCCTGAGACCCTTCTGATAGCATGAGATGTGATATCTCAATGCCTCTAATACCAAACCTGAGATCCTTCCTCTAACATGAAATGTGATATCCAACTCATTCCCTTTCCAAGCCTGAGAGCCTTCCTATAGCATGAGATGTGATATCCAAGTCCTTCCCATTCCAATCCTTAGACCCTTCCTACAGCATGCAATGTGATATCTCAATGCTTCTAATACCAAACCTGAGACCCATCCTATAACATGAGGTGGGATATCCAACTCCTTCCCATTCCAATCCTGAGACACTTCTGATAGCAGAGATGTGATTTCTCAATGCTTATACCAAACCTGAGACCCTTCCTATAACATGAGGTGTGATATCCCATTCCAATCCTGAGACCCTTCTGATAGCATGAGATGTGATATCTCAATGCCTCTAATACCAAACCTGAGATCCTTCCTCTAACATGAAATGTGATATCCAACTCCTTCCCTTTCCAAGCCTGAGAGCCTTCCTATAGCATGAGATGTGATATCCAAGTCCTTCCCATTCCAATCCTTAGACCCTTCCTACAGCATGCAATGTGATATCTCAATGCTTCTAATACCAAACCTGAGACCCATCCTATAACATGAGGTGGGATATCCAACTCCTTCCCATTCCAATCCTGAGACACTTCTGATAGCAGAGATGTGATTTCTCAATGCTTATACCAAACCTGAGACCCTTCCTATAACATGAGGTGTGATATCCCATTCCAATCCTGAGACCCTTCTGATAGCATGAGATGTGATATCTCAATGCCTCTAATACCAAACCTGAGATCCTTCCTCTAACATGAAATGTGATATCCAACTCCTTCCCTTTCCAAACCTGAGAGCCTTCCTATACCATGAGATGTGATATCCAAGTCCTTCCCATTACAATCCTGAGACACTTCCTATAACATGAGATGTGATATCCAGCTCCATCCCATTCCAACCTGAGACCCTTCCTATAGCATGAGATGCGATATCCAACTCCTTCCAAATCCAATCCTGAGACCCTCCCTTGGGATGTGATATCCCAATGCCTCTAATACCAAACCTGAGATCCTTCCTCTAACATGAAATGTGATATCCAACTCCTTCCCTTTCCAAGCCTGAGAGCCTTCCTATAGCATGAGATGTGATATCCAAGTCCTTCCCATTCCAATCCTTAGACCCTTCCTACAGCATGCAATGTGATATCTCAATGCTTCTAATACCAAACCTGAGACCCGTCCTATAACATGAGGTGGGATATCCAACTCCTTCCCATTCCAATCCTGAGACACTTCTGATAGCAGAGGTATGATATCTCAATGCTTATACCAAACCTGAGACCCTTCCTATAACATGAGATGTGATATCCAACTCCTTCCCGTTCCAAACCTGAGACCCTTCCTATAGCATGAGATGTGATATCCAACTCCTTCCTATTCCAATCCTGAGAGCCTTCCCATAGCATCAGATGCGCTATTCAAGTCCTTCCCATTTCAATCCTGAGACCCTTCCTATAACATGAGATGTGATATCCAACTCCTTCCCATTCCAACCTGAGACCCTTTCTATAGCATGAGATGGGATATCCAACTCCTTCCCAATTCAATCCTGAGACCCTTCCGATAGCATGAGATGTGATATCTCAATGCTTCTACCAAACCTGAGACCGTTCCTATGGCATGAGATGTGATTTCAAACTCCTTCCCATTCCAATCCTGAGACCCTTCCGATAGCAGAGATGTGATATCTCAATGCTTATACCAAACCTGAGACCCTTCCAATGGCATGAGATGTCATATACAACTCCTTCCCATTCAAATCCTGAGACCCTTCCTATAGCATGAGATGTGATATCTCAATGCGTCTACCAAACCTGAGACCCTTCCTATAGCATGATATGTCATATCCAACTCCTTCCCATTCCAATCCTGAGACCCTTCCTATACATTAGATGTGATATCTCAATGCTTCTAATACCAAACCTGAGATCCTTCCTATAACATGAGATGTGATATCCAACTCCTTCCCATTCCAATCCTGAGACACTTCCTATACCATGAGATGTGATATCTCAATGTTTCTAATACCAAACCTGAGACCCGTCCTATAACATGAGATGTGAGATCCAAATCCTGCCCCTTCCAAACCTGAGACCCTTCCTTTAGCATAAGATGTGATATCCAACTCCTTCCCATTCCAATCCTGAGACCCTTCCGATAGCAGAGATGTGATATCTCAATGCTTATACCAAACCTGAGACCCTTCCTATAGCATGAGATGTCATATCCAACTCCTTCCCATTCCAATCCTGAGACCCTTCCTATAGCATGAGATGTGATATCTCAATGCTTCTAATACCAAACCTGAGATCCTTCCTATAACATGAGATGTGATATCCAACTCCATCCCATTCCAATCCTGAGACCCTTCCTATACCATGAGATGTGATATCTCAATGTTTCTAATACAAAACCTGAGGCCCTTCCTATAGCAAGAGATGTGATATCCAAATCCTTCCCATTCCAAAACTGCGACCCTTCCTATAGCATGAGATGTGATATCCGACTCCTTCCCATTCCAATCCTGAGACCCTTACTGTAGCATGAGATGTGATATCTCAATGCTTGTAATACCAAACCTGAGACCCTTCCTATAGCATGAGATGTGATATCCGACTCTTTCCCATTCCAATCCTGAGACCCTTCCTATAGCATGAGATGTGATACCTCAATGCTTCTAATACCAAAAATGAGACCCTTCCTATAGCATGAGATGAGATATCCAACTCCTTCCCAATCCAATCCTGAGACCCTTCCGATAGCATGAGATGTGATATCTCAATGCTTCTAACACCAAACCTGAGATCCTTCCTATAACATGAGATGTGATATCCAAATCCTTCCCCTTCCAAACCTGAGACCCTCCCTTTAGCATGAGATGTGATATCCAACTCTTTCCCATTCCAATCCTGAGACCCTTCTGATAGCATGAGATGTGATATCTCAATGCCTCTAATACCAAACCTGAGATCCTTCCTCTAACATGAGATGTGATATCCAAGTCCTTCCCTTTCCAAGCCTGAGAGCCTTCCTATAGCATGCAATGTGATATCTCAATGCTTCTAATACCAAACCTGAGACCCGTCCTATAACATGAGGTGGGATATCCAACTCCTTCCTATTCCAATCCTGAGACACTTCTGATAGCAGAGATGTGATATCTCAATGCGTATACCAAACCTGAGACCCTTCCTATAACATGAGATGTGATATCCCATTCCAATCCTGAGACCCTTCTGATAGCATGAGATGTGATATCTCAATGCCTCTAATACCAAACCTGAGATCCTTCCTCTAACATGAAATGTGAATCCAACACCTTCCCTTTCCAAACCTGAGAGCCTTCCTATAGCATGAGATGTGATATCCAAGTCGTTCCCATTACAATCCTGAGACACTTCCTATAACATGAGATGTGATATCCAACTCCATCCCATTCCAACCCGAGACCATCCCTTTAGCATGAGATGTGATATCCAACTCTTTCCCATTCCAATCCTGAGACCCTTCTGATAGCATGAGATGTGATATCTCAATGCCTCTAATACCAAACCCGAGATCCTTCCTCTAACATGAAATGTGATATCCAACTCCTTCCCTTTCCAAGCCTGAGAGCCTTCCTATAGCATGAGATGTGATATCCAAGTCCTTCCCATTCCAATCCTTAGACCATTCCTACAGCATGCAATGTGATATTTCAATGCTTCTAATACCAAACCTGAGACCCGTCCTATAACATGAGGTGGGATATCCAACTCCTTCCCATTTCAATCCTGAGACACTTCTGATAGCAGAGATGTGACATCTCAATGCTTATACCAAACCTGAGACCCTTCCTATAACATGAGATGTGATATCCCATTCCAATCCTGAGACCCTTCTGATAGCATGAGATGTGATATCTCAATGCCTCTAATACCAAACCTGAGATCCTTCCTCTAACATGAAATGTGATATCCAACTCCGTCCCTTTCCAAACCTGAGAGCCTTCCTATACCATGAGATGTGATATCCAAGTCCTTCCCATTACAATCCTGAGACACTTCTGATAGCAGAGATGTTATATCTCAATGCTTATACCAAACCTGAGACCCTTCCTATAACATGAGATGTGATATCCCATTCCAATCCTGAGACCCTTCTGATAGCATGAGATGTGATATCTCAATGCCTCTAATACCAAACCTGAGATCCTTCCTCTAACATGAAATATGATATCCAACTCCTTCCCTTTCCAATCCTGAGATCCTTCCTATACCATGAGATGTGATATCTCAATGTTTCTCATACTAAACCTGAGGCCCTTCCTACAGCAAGAGATGTGATATACAAATCCTTCCCATTCCAAACCTGAGACCCTTCCTATAGCATGAGATGTGATATCCAACTCCTTCCCAATCCAATCCTGAGACCCTTCCTATAGCATGAGATGTAATATCACAATGCTTGTAATACCAAACCTGAGACCCTTCCTATAGCATAAGATGTGATATCCAACTCCTTCCCATTCCAATCCTTAGACCCTTCCTATAGCATGAGATGTGAGATCTCAATGTTTCTAATACCAAACCTGAGACCCTTCTTAAAGCATGAGATGGGATATCCAACTCCTTCCTATTCCAATCCTGAGACCCTTACAATAGCAGAGAAGTGATATCTCAATGCTTATACCAAACCTGAGACCCTTCCTATGGCATGAGATGTGATATCCAACTCCTTCACAATCCAATCCTGAGACCCTTCCTTTAGCATGAGATGTGATGTCAAACTCCTTCCCATGCCAATCCTGAGACCCTTACTTTAGCATGAGATGTGATATCTCAATGCTTCTAATACCAAACCTGAGATCCTTCCTATAGGCTGAGATGTGATATCCAACTCATTCCCATTCCAATCCTGAGACCCTTCCTGTAGCATGAGATGTGATATCTCAATGCCTCTAATACCAAACCTGAGATCCTTCCTCTAACATGAAATGTGATATCCAACTCCTTCCCTTTCCAATCCTGAGATCCTTCCTATACCATGAGATGTGATATCTCAATGTTTCTCATACTAAACCCGAGGCCCTTCCTACAGCAAGAGATGTGATATACAAATCCTTCCCATTCCAAACCTGAGACCCTTCCTATAGCATGAGATGTGATATCCAACTCCTTCCCAATCCAATCCTGAGACCCTTCCTATAGCATGAGATGTAATATCACAATGCTTGTAATACCAAACCTGAGACCCTTCCTATAGCATAAGATGTGATATCCAACTCCTTCCCATTCCAATCCTTAGACCCTTCCTATAGCATGAGATGTGAGATCTCAATGCTTCTAATACCAAACCTGAGACCCTTCTTAAAGCATGAGATGGGATATCCAACTCCTTCCTATTCCAATCCTGAGACCCTTCCTGTAGCATGAGATGTGACATCCAACTCCTTCCTATTCCAATACTGATACCCTTCCTATAGCATGAGATCTGATATCTCAATGCTTCTAATACCAAACCTGAGATCCTTCATGTAACATGAGATGTGATATCCAACTCCTTCCCAATCCAATCCTGAGACCCTTCCTTTAGCATGAGATGTGATGTCAAACTCCTTCCCATGCCAATCCTGAGACCCTTACTTTAGCATGAGATGTGATATCTCAATGCTTCTAATACCAAACCTGAGATCCTTCCTATAGGCTGAGATGTGATATCCAACTCCTTCCCATTCCAATCCTGAGACCCTTCCTGTAGCATGAGATGTGATATCCAACTCCTTCCTATTCCAATACTGATACCCTTCCTATAGCATGAGATGTGATATCTCAATGCTTCTAATACCAAACCTGAGATCCTTCATGTAACATGAGATGTGATATCCAACTCCTTCTCATTCCAAACCTGAGACCATTCCTATAGCATGAGATCTGATATCTCAATGCTTCTAATACCAAACCTGAGATCCATCCTATAGCATGAGATGTGATATCCAACTCCTTCCCTTTCCAAACCTGAGACCATTCCTTTAGCATGAGATGTGATATCCAACTCCTTCCTATTCCAATCCTGAGAGCCATCCTATAGCATCAGATGCGATATCCAAGTCCTTCCCATTCCAAACCTGAGACCCTTCCTATAACATGAGATGTGATATCCAACTCCTTCCCATTCCAACCTGAGACCCTTTCTATACCATGATATGGGATATCCAACTCCTTCCCAATCCAATCCTGAGACCCTTCCGATAGCATGAGATGTGATATCTCAATGCTTCTAATACCAAACCTGAGATCCTTCCTATAACATGAGATGTGAGATCCAAATCCTTCCCGTTCCAAACCTGAGATCCTTCCTATAGCATATGTGATATCCAACTCCTTCCCATTCCAAACCTGAGACCCTTCCTATAGCAAGAATGTAATATCCAACTCCTTCCCATTCCAATCCTGAGACCATTCCTATAGCATGAGATGTGATATCTCAATGCTTCTAATACCACACCTGAGACCCGTCCTATAACATGAGATGGGATATCCAAGTCCTTCCCATTCCAATCCTGAGACCCTTCCTATAGCATGAGATGGGATATCTCAATGCTTCTAATACCAAACCTGAGACCCTTCCTATAACATGAGATGGGATATCCAACTCCTTCCCATTCCAATCCTGAGACCCGTCCGATAGCAGAGATGTGATATCTCAATGCTTATACCAAACCTGAGACCCTTCCTATGGCATGAGATGTCATATACAACTCCTTCCCCATTACAATCCGGAGACCCTTCCTATAGCATGAGATGTGATATCTCAATGCGTCTACCAAACCTGAGACCCTTCCTATAGCATGAGATGTGATATCCAACTCCTTCCCATTCCAAACCTGAGACCCTTCTGATAGCATGAGATGTGATATCTCAATGCCTCTAATACCAAACCTGAGATCCTTCCTCTAACATGAAATGTGATATCCAACTCCTTCCCTTTCCAAACCTGAGAGCCTTCCTATAGCATGAGATGTGACATCTCAATGCTTCTAATACCAAACCTGAGATCCTTCCTATAACATGAGATGTGATATCCAACTCCTTCCCATTCCAAACCGGAGACCCTTCCTTTAGCATGAGATGTGATATCCAACTCCTTCCCATTCCAATCCTGAGACCCTTACTATAGCATGAGATGTGATATCTCAATGCTTCTAATACCAAACCTGAGATCCTTCCTATAGCATGAGATGTGATACCTCAATGCTTCTAATACCAAACCTGAGATCCATCCTATAACATGAGATGTGATATCTCAATAGTTCTAATACCAAACCTGAGACCCTTCCTATAGCATGAGATGTGATATCCAACTCCTTCCCTTTCCAAACCTGAGACCATTCCTTTAGCATGAGATGTGATATCCAACTCCTTCCTATTCCAATCCTGAGAGCCATCCTATAGCATCAGATGCGATATCCAAGTCCTTCCCATTCCAATCCTGAGACCCTTCCTATAACATGAGATGTGATATCCACTCCTTCCCATTCCAACCTGAGACCCTTTCTATAGCATGAGATGGGATATCCAACTCCTTCCCAATCCAATCCTGAGACCCTTCCGATAGCAGAGATGTGATATCTCAATGTTTCTAATACCAAACCTGAGACCGTCCTATAACATGAGATGTGAGATCCAAATCCTTCCCGTTCCAAACCTGAGACCCTTCCTATAGCATATGTGATATCCAACTCCTTCCCATTCCAAACCTGAGACCCTTCCTATAGCAAGAATGTAATATCCAACTCCTTCCCATTCCAGTCCTGAGACCATTCCTATAGCATGAGATGTGATATCTCAATGCTTCCAATAGCAAACCTGAGATCCTTCCTATGACATGAGATGGGATATCCAAGTCCTTCCCATTCCAATCCTGAGACCCTTCCTATAGCATGAGATGTGATATCTCAATGCTTCTAATACCAAACCTGAGACCCTTCCTATAACATGAGATGGGATATCCAACTCCTTCCCATTCCAATCCTGAGACCCGTCCGATAGCAGAGATGTGATATCTCAATGCTTATACCAAACCTGAGACCCTTCCTATGGCATGAGATGTCATATACAACTCCTTCCCATTCCAATCCGGAGACCCTTCCTATAGCATGAGATGTGATATCTCAATGCGTCTACCAACCCTGAGACCCTTCCTATAGCATGAGATGTGATATCCAACTCCTTCCCATTCCAAACCTGAGACCCTTCTGATAGCATGAGATGTGATATCTCAATGCCTCTAATACCAAACCTGAGATCCTTCCTCTAACATGAAATGTGATATCCAACTCCTTCCCTTTCCAAACCTGAGAGCCTTCCTATAACATGAGATGTGACATCTCAATGCTTCTAATACCAAACCTGAGATCCTTCCTATAACATGAGATGTGATATCCAACTCCTTCCCATTCCAAACCGGAGACCCTTCCTTTAGCATG
Source organism: Ambystoma mexicanum (assembly GCF_040938575.1). NCBI lineage: Eukaryota > Metazoa > Chordata > Amphibia > Caudata > Ambystomatidae > Ambystoma > Ambystoma mexicanum. The sequence goes on from NC_090936.1 coordinate 317,328,452, forward strand.
AGATGTGATATCCAACTCATTCCCATTCCAAACCTGAGACCCTTCTGATAGCATGAGATGTGATATCTCAATGCCTCTAATACCAAACCTGGAATCCTTCCTCTAACATGAAATGTGATATCCAACTCCTTCCCTTTCCAAACCTGAGAGGCTTCCTATAACATGAGATGTGACACCTCAATGCTTCTAATACCAAACCTGAGATCCTTCCTCTAACATGAAATGTGATATCCAACTCCTTCCCTTTCCAAACCTGAGAGCCTTCCTATAACATGAGATGTGATATCTCAATGCTTCTAATACCAAACCTGAGATCCTTCCTATAAAATGAGATGTGATATCCAACTCCTTCTCATTCCAAACCTGAGACACTTCCTATGGCATGAGATGTGATACCTCAATGCTTCTAATACCAAACCTGAGATCCATCCTATAACATGAGATGTGATATCTCAATAGTTCTAATACCAAACCTGAGATCCTTCATATAGCCTGAGATGTGATATCCAACTCCTTCCCATTCCAATCCTGAGACCCTTCCTAAAGCATGAGATGTGATATCTCAATGCTTCTAATACCAAACCTGAATCCTTCCTATAACATGAGATGTGATATCCAACTCCTTCCCATTCCAAACCTGAGACCCTTCTTATAGCATGAGATGTGATATCCAACTCCTTCCCATTCCAATCCTGAGACCCTTACTATAGCATGAGATGTGATATCTCAATGCTTCTAATACCAAACCTGAGATCCTTCCTATAAAATGAGATGTGATATTCAACTCCTTCTCATTCCAAACCTGAGACACTTCCTATGGCATGAGATGTGATACCTCAATGCTTATAATACCAAACCTGAGATCCATCCTATAACATGAGATGTGATATCTCAATAGTTCTAATACCAAACCTGAGATCCTTCATATAGCCTGAGATGTGATATCCAACTCTTTCCCATTCCAATCCTGAGACCCTTCTGATAGCATGAGATGTGATATCTCAATGCCTCTAATACCAAACCTGAGATCCTTCCTCTAACATGAAATGTGATATCCAACTCCTTCCCTTTCCAAGCCTGAGAACCTTCCTATAGCATGAGATGTGATATCCAAGTCCTTCCCATTCCAATCCTTAGACCCTTCCTACAGCATGCAATGTGATATTTCAATGCTTCTAATACCAAACCTGAGACCCATCCTATAACATGAGGTGGGATATCCAACTCCTTCCCATTCCAATCCAGAGACACTTCTGATAGCAGAGATGTGATATCTCAATGCCTCTAATACCAAACCTGAGATCCTTCCTCTAACATGAAATGTGATATCCAACTCCTTCCCTTTCCAAACCTGAGAGCCTTCCTATACAATGAGATGTGATATCCAAGTCCTTCACATTACAATCCTGAGACACTTCCTATAACATGAGATGTGATATCCAGCTCCATCCCATTCCAACCTGAGACCCTTCCTATAGCATGAGATGCGATATCCAACTCCTTCCAAATCCAATCCTGAGACCCTCCCTTGGGATGTGATATCCCAATGCCTCTAATACCAAACCTGAGATCATTCCTCTAACATGAAATGTGATATCCAACTCCTTCCCTTTCCAAGCCTGAGAGCCTTCCTATAGCATGAGATGTGATATCCAAGTCCTTCCCATTCCAATCCTTAGACCCTTCCTACAGCATGCAATGTGATATCTCAATGCTTCTAATACCAAACCTGAGACCCGTCCTATAACATGAGGTGGGATATCCAACTCCTTCCCATTCCAATCCTGAGACACTTCTGATAGCAGAGGTATGATATCTCAATGCTTATACCAAACCTGAGACCCTTCCTATAACATGAGATGTGATATCCAACTCCTTCCCGTTCCAAACCTGAGACCCTTCCAATAGCATGAGATGTGATATCCAACTCCTTCCCATTCCAATCCTGAGACCCTTCCTATAGCATGAGATGTGATATCTCAATGCTTCTAATACCAAACCTGAGACGATTCCTATAGCATGAGATGTGATATCCAATTCCTTCCCTTTCCAAACCTGAGACCATTCCTTTAGCATGAGATGTGATATCCAACTCCTTCCCATTCCAACCTGAGACCCTTTCTATAGCATGAGATGGGATATCCAACTCCTTCCCAATCCAATCCTGAGACCCTTCCGATAGCATGAGATGTGATATATCAATGCTTCTACCAAACCTGAGACCGTTCCTATGGCATTAGATGTGATTTCAAACTCCTTCCCATTCCAATCCTGAGACCCTTCCGATAGCAGAGATGTGATATCTCAATGCTTATACCAAACCTGAATCCCTTCCAATGGCATGAGATGTCATATACAACTCCTTCACATTCCAATCCTGAGACCCTTCCTATAGCATGAGATGTGATATCTCAATGTGTCTACCAAACCTGAGACCCTACCTATAGCATGATATGTCATATCCAACTCCTTCCCATTCCAATCCTGAGACCCTTCCTATAGCATGAGATGTGATATCTCAATGTGTCTACCAAACCTGAGACCGTTCCTATGGCATTAGATGTGATTTCAAACTCCTTCCCATTCCAATCCTGAGACCCTTCCGATAGCAGAGATGTGATATCTCAATGCTTATACCAAACCTGAGACCCTTCCAATGGCATGAGATGTCATATACAACTCCTTCACATTCCAATCCTGAGACCCTTCCTATAGCATGAGATGTGATATCTCAATGTGTCTACCAAACCTGAGACCCTTCCTATAGCATGATATGTCATATCCAACTCCTTCCCATTCCAATCCTGAGACCCGTCCTATAACATATCCTGAGACCCGTCCTATAACATGAGATGTGAGATCCAAATCCTTCCCCTTCCAAACCTGAGACCCTTCCTTTAGCATAAGATGTGATATCCAACTCCTTCCCATTCCAATCCTGAGACCCTTCCGATAGCAGAGATGTGATATCTCAATGCTTATACCAAACCTGAGACCCTTCCTATAGCATGAGATGTCATATCCAACTCCTTCCCATTCCAATCCTGAGACCCTTCCTATAGCATGAGATGTGATATCTCAATGCTTCTAATACCAAAGCTGAGATCCTTCCTATAACATGAGATGTGATATCCAACTCCATCCCATTCCAATCCTGAGACCCTTCCTATACCATGAGATGTGATATCTCAATGTTTCTAATACAAAACCTGAGGCCCTTCCTATAGCAAGAGATGTGATATCCAAATCCTTCCCATTCCAAAACTGCGACCCTTCCTATAGCATGAGATGTGATATCCGGCTCCTTCCCATTCCAATCCTGAGACCCTTCCTGTAGCATGAGATGTGATATCTCAATGCTTGTAATACCAAACCTGAGACCCTTCCTATAGCATGAGATGTGATATCCAAGTCTTTCCCATTCCAATCCTGAGACCCTTCCTATAGCATGAGATGTGATATCTCAATGCTTCTAACACCAAACCTGAGATCCTTCCTATAACATGAGATGTGATATCCAAATCCTTCCCCTTCCAAACCTGAGACCCTCCCTTTAGCATGAGATGTGATATCCAACTCTTTCCCATTCCAATCCTGAGACCCTTCTGATAGCATGAGATGTGATATCTCAATGCCTCTAATACCAAACCTGAGATCCTTCCTCTAACATGAGATGTGATATCCAAGTCCTTCCCTTTCCAAGCCTGAGAGCCTTCCTATAGCATGCAATGTGATATCTCAATGCTTCTAATACCGAACCTGAGACCCGTCCTATAACATGAGGTGGGATATCCAACTCCTTCCCATTCCAATCCTGAGACACTTCTGATAGCAGAGATGTGATATCTCAATGCTTATACCAAACCTAGACCCTTCCTATAACATGAGATGTGATATCCCATTCCAATCCTGAGACCCTTCGGATAGCATGAGATGTGATATCTCAATGCCTCTAATACCAAACCTGAGATCCTTCCTCTAACATGAAATGTGATATCCAACTCCTTCCCTTTCCAAACCTGAGAGCCTTCCTATACCATGAGATGTGATATCCAAGTCCTTCCCATTACAATCCTGAGACACTTCCTATAACATGAGATGTGATATCCAACTCCATCCCATTCCAACCCGAGACCATCCCTTTAGCATGAGATGTGATATCCAACTCTTTCCCATTCCAATCCTGAGACCCTTCTGATAGCATGAGATGTGATATCTCAATGCTTCTAATACCAAACCCGAGATCCTTCCTCTAACATGAAATGTGATATCCAACTCCTTCCCTTTCCAAGCCTGAGAGCCTTCCTATAGCATGAGATGTGATATCCAAGTCCTTCCCATTCCAATCCTTAGACCATTCCTACAGCATGCAATGTGATATTTCAATGCTTCTAATACCAAACCTGAGACCCATCCTATAACATGAGGTGGGATATCCAACTCCTTCCCATTCCAATCCTGAGACACTTCTGATAGCAGAGATGTGATATCTCAATGCTTATACCAAACCGAGACCCTTCCTATAACATGAGATGTGATATCCCATTCCAATCCTGAGACCCTTCTGATAGCATGAGATGTGATATCTCAACGCCTCTAATACCAAACCTGAGATCCTTCCTCTAACATGAAATGTGATATCCAACTCCTTCCCTTTCCAAACCTGAGAGCCTTCCTATACCATGAGATGTGATATCCAAGTCCTTCCCATTACAATCCTGAGACACTTCTGATAGCAGAGATGTGATATCTCAATGCTTATACCAAACCTGAGACCCTTCCTATAACATGAGATGTGATATCCCATTCCAATCCTGAGACCCTTCTGATAGCATGAGATGTGATATCTCAATGCCTCTAATACCAAACCTGAGATCCTTCCTCTAACATGAAATGTGATATCCAACTCCTTCCCTTTCCAATCCTGAGATCCTTCCTATACCATGAGATGTGATATCTCAATGTTTCTCATACTAAACCTGAGGCCCTTCCTACAGCAAGAGATGTGATATACAAATCCTTCCCATTCCAAACCTGAGACCCTTCCTATAGCATGAGATGTGATATCCAACTCCTTCCCAATCCAATCCTGAGACCCTTCCTATAGCATGAGATGTAATATCACAATGCTTGTAATACCAAACCTGAGACCCTTCCTATAGCATAAGATGTGATATCCAACTCCTTCCCATTCCAATCCTTAGACCCTTCCTATAGCATGAGATGTGAGATCTCAATGCTTCTAATACCAAACCCGAGACCCTTCTTAAAGCATGAGATGGGATATCCAACTCCTTCCTATTCCAATCATGAGACCCTTACAATAGCAGAGATGTGATATCTCAATGCTTATACCAAACCTGAGACCCTTCCTATGGCATGAGATGTGATATCCAACTCCTTCCCAATCCAATCCTGAGACCCTTCCTATAGTATGAGATGTGTTATCTCAATGTTTCTAATACCAAACCTGAGATCCTTCCTATAACATGAGATGATATCCAACTCCTTCCCATTCCAAACCGGAGACCCTTCCTTTAGCATGAGATGTGATATCAAACTCCTTCCCATGCCAATCCTGAGACCCTTACTTTAGCATGAGATGTGATATCCAACTCCTTCCCATTCCAATACTGATACCCTTCCTATAGCATGAGATGTGATATCTCAATGCTTCTAATACCAAACCTGAGATCCTTCATGTAACATGAGATGTGATATCCAACTCCTTCTCATTCCAAACCTGAGACCATTCCTATAGCATGAGATCTGATATCTCAATGCTTCTTATACCAAACCTGAGATCCATCCTATAGCATGAGATGTGATATCCAACTCCTTCCCTTTCCAAACCTGAGACCATTCCTTTAGCATGAGATGTGATATCCAACTCCTTCCTATTCCAATCCTGAGAGCCATCCTATAGCATCAGATGCGATATCCAAGTCCTTCCCATTCCAAACCTGAGACCCTTCCTCTAACATGAGATGTGATATCCAACTCCTTCCCATTCCAACCTGAGACCCTTTCTATAGCATGAGATGGGATATCCAACTCCTTCCCAATCCAATCCTGAGACCCTTCCGATAGCATGAGATGTGATATCTCAATGCTTCTAATACCAAACCTGAGATCCTTCCTATAACATGAGATGTGAGATCCAAATCCTTCCCGTTCCAAACCTGAGAACCTTCCTATAGCATATGTGATATTCAACTCCTTCCCATTCCAAACCTGAGACCCTTCCTATAGCAAGAATGTAATATCCAACTCCTTCCCATTCCAATCCTGAGACCATTCCTATAGCATGAGATGTGATATCTCAATGCTTCTAATAGCAAATCTGAGATCCTTCCTATGACATGAGATGTGATATCCAATTCCTTCCCATTCCAAACCTGAGACCCTTCCTACAGCATGCGATGTGATATCTCAATGCTTCTAATACCACACCTGAGACCCGTCCTATAACATGAGATGGGATATCCAAGTCCTTCCCATTCCAATCCTGAGACCCTTCCTATAGCATGAGATGGGATATCTCAATGCTTCTAATACCAAACCTGAGACCTTCCTATAACATGAGATGGGATATCCAACTCCTTCCCATTCCAATCCTGAGACCCGTCCGATAGCAGAGATGTGATATCTCAATGCTTATACCAAACCTGAGACCCTTCCTATGGCATGAGATGTCATATACAACTCCTTCCCATTCCAATCCGGAGACCCTTCCTATAGCATGAGATGTGATATCTCAATGCGTCTACCAAACCTGAAAGCCTTCCTATAGCATGAGATGTGATATCCAACTTCTTCCCATTCCAAACCTGAGACCCTTCTGATAGCATGAGATGTGATATCTCAATGCCTCTAATACCAAACCTGAGACCCTTCCTCTAACATGAAATGTGATATCCAACTCCTTCCCTTTCCAAACCTGAGAGCCTTCCTATAGCATGAGATGTGACATCTCAATGCTTCTAATACCAAACCTGAGATCCTTCCTATAACATGAGATGTGATATCCAACTCCTTCCCATTCCAAACCGGAGACCTTTCCTTTAGCATGAGATGTGATATCTCAATGCTTCTAATACCAAACCTGAGATCCTTCCTATAACATGAGATGTGATATCCAACTCCTTCTCATTCCAAACCTGAGACACTTCCTATAGCATGAGATGTGATACCTCAATGCTTCTAATACCAAACCTGAGATCCATCCTATAACATGAGATGTGATATCTCAATAGTTCTAATACCAAACCTGAGACCCTTCCTATAGCATGAGATGTGATATCCAACTCCTTCCCTTTCCAAACCTGAGACCATTCCTTTAGCATGAGATGTGATATCGAACTCCTTCCTATTCCAATCCTGAGAGCCATCCTATAGCATCAGATGCGATATCCAAGTCCTTCCCATTCCAATCCTGAGACCCTTCCTATAACATGAGATGTGATATCTCAATGTTTCTTATACCAAACCTGAGACCGTCCTATAACATGAGATGTGAGATCCAAATCCTTTCCGTTCCAAACCTGAGACCCTTCCTATAGCATATGTGATATCCAACTCCTTCCCATTCCAAACCTGAGACCCTTCCTATAGCAAGAATGTAATATCCAACTCCTTCCCATTCCAATCCTGAGACCATTCCTATAGCATGAGATGTGATATCTCAATGCTTCTAATACCAAACCTGAGATCCATCCTATAGCATGAGATGTGATATCCAACTCCTTCCCTTTCCAAACCTGAGACCATTCCTTTAGCATGAGATGTGATATCCAACTCCTTCTCATTCCAAACCTGAGACCATTCCTATAGCATGAGATCTGATATCTCAATGCTTCTAATACCAAACCTGAGATCCATCCTATAGCATGAGATGTGATATCCAACTCCTTCCCTTTCCAAACCTGAGACCATTCCTTTAGCATGAGATGTGATATCCAACTCCTTCCTATTCCAATCCTGAGAGCCATCCTATAGCATCAGATGCGATATCCAAGTCCTTCCCATTCCAAACCTGAGACCCTTCCTATAACATGAGATGTGATATCCAACTCCTTCCCATTCCAACCTGAGACCCTTTCTATAGCATGAGATGGGATATCCAACTCCTTCCCAATCCAATCCTGAGACCCTTCCGATAGCATGAGATGTGATATCTCAATGCTTCTAATACCAAACCTGAGATCCTTCCTATAACATGAGATGTGAGATCCAAATCCTTCCCGTTCCAAACCTGAGACCCTTCCTATAGCATATGTGATATTCAACTTCTTCCCATTCCAAACCTGAGACCCTTCCTAAAGCAAGAATGTAATATCCAACTCCTTCCCATTCCAATCCTGAGACCATTCCTATAGCATGAGATGTGACATCTCAATGCTTCTAATACCAAACCTGAGACCCTTCCTCTAACATGAAATGTGATATCCAACTCCTTCCCTTTCCAAACCTGAGAGCCTTCCTATAGCATGAGATGTGACATCTCAATGCTTCTAATACCAAACCTGAGATCCTTCCTATAACATGAGATGTGATATCCAACTCCTTCCCATTCCAAACCGGAGACCTTTCCTTTAGCATGAGATGTGATATCTCAATGCTTCTAATAGCAAACCTGAGTTCCTTCCTATGATATGAGATGTGATATCCAATTCCTTACCATTCCAAACCTGAGACCCTTCCTACAGCATGCAATGTGATATCTCAATGCTTCTAATACCACACCTGAGACCCGTCCTATAACATGAGATGGGATATCCAAGTCCTTCCCATTCCAATCCTGAGACCCTTCCTATAGCATGAGATGGGATATCTCAATGCTTCTAATACCAAACCTGAGATCCTTCCTATAACATGAGATGTGATATCCAACTCCTTCTCATTCCAAACCTGAGAGCCTTCCTATAGCATGAGATGTGACATCTCAATGCTTCTAATACCAAACCTGAGATCCTTCCTATAACATGAGATGTGATATCCAACTCCTTCCCATTCCAAACCGGAGACCCTTCCTTTAGCATGAGATGTGATAACCAACTCCTTCCCATTCCAATCCTGAGACCCTTAGTATAGCATGAGATTTGATATCTCAATGCTTCTAATACCAAACCTGAGATCCTTCCTATAACATTAGATGTGATATCCAACTCCTTCTCATTCCAAACCTGAGACACTTCCTATAGCATGAGATGTGATACCTCAATGCTTCTAATACCAAACCTGAGATCCATCCTATAACATGAGATGTGATATCTCAATAGTTCTAATACCAAACCTGAGACCCTTCCTATAGCCTGAGATGTGATATCCAACTCCTTCCCATTCCAAACCGGAGACCCTTCCTTTAGCATGAGATGTGATATCCAACTCATTCCCATTCCAAACCTGAGACCCTTCTGATAGCATGAGATGTGATATCTCAATGCCTCTAATACCAAACCTGAGATCCTTCCTCTAACATGAAATGTGATATCCAACTCCTTCCCTTTCCAAACCTGAGAGCCTTCCTATAACATGAGATGTGACATCTCAATGCTTCTAATACCAAACCTGAGATCCTTCCTATAACATGAGATGTGATATCCAACTCCTTCCCATTCCAAACCGGAGACCCTTCCTTTAGCATGAGATGTGATATCCAACTCATTCCCATTCCAAACCTGAGACCCTTCTGATAGCATGAGATGTGATATCTCAATGCCTCTAATACCAAACCTGAGATCCTTCCTCTAACATGAAATGTGATATCCAACTCCTTCCCTTTCCAAACCTGAGAGCCTTCCTATAACATGAGATGTGACACCTCAATGCTTCTAATACCAAACCTGAGATCCTTCCTCTAACATGAAATGTGATATCCAACTCCTTCCCTTTTCAAACCTGAGAGCCTTCCTATAACATGAGATGTGATATCTCAATGCTTCTAATACCAAACCTGAGATCCTTCCTATAAAATGAGATGTGATATCCAACTCCTTCTCATTCCAAACCTGAGACACTTCCTATGGCATGAGATGTGATACCTCAATGCTTCTAATACCAAACCTGAGATCCATCCTATAACATGAGATGTGATATCTCAATAGTTCTAATACCAAACCTGAGATCCTTCATATAGCCTGAGATGTGATATCCAACTCCTTCCCATTCCAATCCTGAGACCCTTCCTATAGCATGAGATGTGATATCTCAATGCTTCTAATACCAAACCTGAATCCTTCCTATAACATGAGATGTGATATCCAACTCCTTCCCATTCCAAACCTAAGACCCTTCCTATAGCATAAGATGTGATATCTCAATGCTTCTAATACCAAACCTGAGACCCTTCTTATAGCATGAGATGTGATATCCAACTCCTTCCCATTCCAATCCTGAGACCCTTACTATAGCATGAGATGTGATATCTCAATGCTTCTAATACCAAACCTGAGATCCTTCCTATAAAATGAGATGTGATATCCAACTCCTTCTCATTCCAAACCTGAGACACTTCCTATGGCATGAGATGTGATACCTCAATGCTTCTAATACCAAACCTGAGATCCATCCTATAACATGAGATGTGATATCTCAATAGTTCTAATACCATACCAAACCTGAGATCCTTCATATAGCCTGAGATGTGATATCCAACTCTTTCCCATTCCAATCCTGAGACCCTTCTGATAGCATGAGATGTGATATCTCAATGCCTCTAATACCAAACCTGAGATCCTTCCTCTAACATGAAATGTGATATCCAACTCCTTCCCTTTCCAAGCCTGAGAACCTTCCTATAGCATGAGATGTGATATCCAACTCCTTCCCATTCCAATCCTTAGACCCTTCCTACAGCATGCAATGTGATATCTCAATCCTTCTAATACCAAACCTGAGACCCATCCTATAACATGAGGTGGGATATCCAACTCCTTCCCATTCCAATCCAGAGACACTTCTGATAGCAGAGATGTGATTTCTCAATGCTTATACCAAACCTGAGACCCTTCCTATAACATGAGGTGTGATATCCTATTCCAATCCTGAGACCCTTCTGATAGCATGTGATGTGATATCTCAATGCCTCTAATACCAAACCTGAGATCCTTCCTCTAACATGAAATGTGATATCCAACTCCTTCCCTTTCCAAACCTGAGAGCCTTCCTATACAATGAGATGTGATATCCAAGTCCTTCACATTACAATCCTGAGACACTTCCTATAACATGAGATGTGATATCCAGCTCCATCCCATTCCAACCTGAGACCCTTCCTATAGCATGAGATGCGATATCCAACTCCTTCCAAATCCAATCCTGAGACCCTCCCTTGGGATGTGATATCCCAATGCCTCTAATACCAAACCTGAGATCCTTCCTCTAACATGAAATGTGATATCCAACTCCTTCCCTTTCCAAGCCTGAGAGCCTTCCTATAGCATGAGATGTGATATCCAAGTCCTTCCCATTCCAATCCTTAGACCCTTCCTACAGCATGCAATGTGATATCTCAATGCTTCTAATACCAAACCTGAGACCCGTCCTATAACATGAGGTGGGATATCCAACTCCTTCCCATTCCAATCCTGAGACACTTCTGATAGCAGAGGTATGATATCTCAATGCTTATACCAAACCTGAGACCCTTCCTATAACATGAGATGTGATATCCAACTCCTTCCCGTTCCAAACCTGAGACCCTTCCTATAGCATGAGATGTGATATCCAACTCTTTCCCATTCCAATCCTGAGACCCTTCCTATAGCATGAGATGTGATATCTCAATGCTTCTAATACCAAACCTGAGACGATTCCTATAGCATGAGATGTGATATCCAATTCCTTCCCTTTCTAAACCTGAGACCATTCCTTTAGCATGAGATGTGATATCCAACTCCTTCCCATTCCAGCCTGAGACCCTTTCTATAGCATGAGATGGGATATCCAACTCCTTCCCAATCCAATCCTGAGACCCTTCCGATAGCATGAGATGTGATATCTCAATGCTTCTACCAAACCTGAGACCGTTCCTATGGCATTAGATGTGATTTCAAACTCCTTCCCATTCCAATCCTGAGACCCTTCCGATAGCAGAGATGTGATATCTCAATGCTTATACAGAACCTGAGACCCTTCCAATGGCATGAGATGTCATAAACAACTCCTTCACATTCCAATCCTGAGACCCTTCCTATAGCATGAGATGTGATATCTCAATGTGTCTACCAAACCTGAGACCCTTCCTTTAGCATGATATGTCATATCCAACTCCTTCCCATTCCAATCCTGAGACCCTTCCTATAGCATGAGATGTGATATCTCAATGTGTCTACCAAACCTGAGACTGTTCCTATGGCATTAGATGTGATTTCAAACTCCTTCCCATTCCAATCCTGAGACCCTTCCGATAGCAGAGATGTGATATCTCAATGCTTATACCAAACCTGAGACCCTTCCAATGGTATGAGATGTCATATACAACTCCTTCACATTCCAATCCTGAGACCCTTCCTATAGCATGAGATGTGATATCTCAATGTGTCTACCAAACCTGAGACCCTTCCTATAGCATGATATGTCATATCCAACTCCTTCCCATTCCAATCCTGAGACCCGTCCTATAACATGAGATGTGAGATCCAAATCCTTCCCCTTCCAAACCTGAGACCCTTCCTTTAGCATAAGATGTGATATCCAACTCCTTCCCATTCCAATCCTGAGACCCTTCCGATAGCAGAGATGTGATATCTCAATGCTTATACCAAACCTGAGACCCTTCCTATAGCATGAGATGTCATATCCAACTCCTTCCCATTCCAATCCTGAGACCCTTCCTATAGCATGAGATGTGATATCTCAATGCTTCTAATACCAAACCTGAGATCCTTCCTATAACATGAGATGTGATATCCAACTCCATCCCATTCCAATCCTGAGACCCTTCCTATACCATGAGATGTGATATCTCAATGTTTCTAATACAAAACCTGAGGCCCTTCCTATAGCAAGAGATGTGATATCCAAATCCTTCCCATTCCAAACCTGAGACCCTTCCTATAACATGAGATGTGATATCCAACTCCTTCCCATTCCAACCTGAGACCCTTTCTATAGCATGAGATGGGATATCCAACTCCTTCCCAATCCAATCCTGAGACCCTTCCGATAGCATGAGATGTGATATCTCAATGCTTCTAATACCAAACCTGAGATCCTTCCTATAACATGAGATGTGAGATCCAAATCCTTCCCGTTCCAAACCTGAGACCCTTCCTATAGCATATGTGATATTCAACTTCTTCCAATTCCAAACCTGAGACCCTTCCTAAAGCAAGAATGTAATATCCAACTCCTTCCCATCCCAATCCTGAGACCATTCCTATAGCATGAGATGTGATATCTCAATGCTTCTAATAGCAAACCTGAGATCCTTCCTATGATATGAGATGTGATATCCAATTCCTTACCATTCCAAACCTGAGACCCTTCCTACAGCATGCAATGTGATATCTCAATGCTTCTAATACCACACCTGAGACCCGTCCTATAACATGAGATGGGATATCCAAGTCCTTCCCATTCCAATCCTGAGACCCTTCCTATAGCATGAGATGGGATATCTCAATGCTTCTAATACCAAACCTGAGATCCTTCCTATAACATGAGATGTGATATCCAACTCCTTCTCATTCCAAACCTGAGAGCCTTCCTATAGCATGAGATGTGACATCTCAATGCTTCTAATACCAAACCTGAGATCCTTCCTATAACATGAGATGTGATATCCAACTCCTTCCCATTCCAAACCGGAGACCCTTCCTTTAGCATGAGATGTGATAACCAACTCCTTCCCATTCCAATCCTGAGACCCTTAGTATAGCATGAGATTTGATATCTCAATGCTTCTAATACCAAACCTGAGATCCTTCCTATAACATTAGATGTGATATCCAACTCCTTCTCATTCCAAACCTGAGACACTTCCTATAGCATGAGATGTGATACCTCAATGCTTCTAATACCAAACCTGAGATCCATCCTATAACATGAGATGTGATATCTCAATAGTTCTAATACCAAACCTGAGACCCTTCCTATAGCCTGAGATGTGATATCCAACTCCTTCCCATTCCAAACCGGAGACCCTTCCTTTAGCATGAGATGTGATATCCAACTCATTCCCATTCCAAACCTGAGACCCTTCTGATAGCATGAGATGTGATATCTCAATGCCTCTAATACCAAACCTGAGATCCTTCCTCTAACATGAAATGTGATATCCAACTCCTTCCCTTTCCAAACCTGAGAGCCTTCCTATAACATGAGATGTGACATCTCAATGCTTCTAATACCAAACCTGAGATCCTTCCTATAACATGAGATGTGATATCCAACTCCTTCCCATTCCAAACCGGAGACCCTTCCTTTAGCATGAGATGTGATATCCAACTCATTCCCATTCCAAACCTGAGACCCTTCTGATAGCATGAGATGTGATATCTCAATGCCTCTAATACCAAACCTGAGATCCTTCCTCTAACATGAAATGTGATATCCAACTCCTTCCCTTTCCAAACCTGAGAGCCTTCCTATAACATGAGATGTGACACCTCAATGCTTCTAATACCAAACCTGAGATCCTTCCTCTAACATGAAATGTGATATCCAACTCCTTCCCTTTCCAAACCTGAGAGCCTTCCTATAACATGAGATGTGATATCTCAATGCTTCTAATACCAAACCTGAGATCCTTCCTATAAAATGAGATGTGATATCCAACTCCTTCTCATTCCAAACCTGAGACACTTCCTATGGCATGAGATGTGATACCTCAATGCTTCTAATACCAAACCTGAGATCCATCCTATAACATGAGATGTGATATCTCAATAGTTCTAATACCAAACCTGAGATCCTTCATATAGCCTGAGATGTGATATCCAACTCCTTCCCATTCCAATCCTGAGACCCTTCCTATAGCATGAGATGTGATATCTCAATGCTTCTAATACCAAACCTGAATCCTTCCTATAACATGAGATGTGATATCCAACTCCTTCCCATTCCAAACCTAAGACCCTTCCTATAGCATAAGATGTGATATCTCAATGCTTCTAATACCAAACCTGAGACCCTTCTTATAGCATGAGATGTGATATCCAACTCCTTCCCATTCCAATCCTGAGACCCTTACTATAGCATGAGATGTGATATCTCAATGCTTCTAATACCAAACCTGAGATCCTTCCTATAAAATGAGATGTGATATCCAACTCCTTCTCATTCCAAACCTGAGACACTTCCTATGGCATTAGATGTGATACCTCAATGCTTCTAATACCAAACCTGAGATCCATCCTATAACATGAGATGTGATATCTCAATAGTTCTAATACCAAACCTGAGATCCTTCATATAGCCTGAGATGTGATATCCAACTCTTTCCCATTCCAATCCTGAGACCCTTCTGATAGCATGAGATGTGATATCTCAATGCCTCTAATACCAAACCTGAGATCCTTCCTCTAACATGAAATGTTATATCCAACTCCTTCCCTTTCCAAGCCTGAGAACCTTCCTATAGCATGAGATGTGATATCCAACTCCTTCCCATTCCAATCCTTAGACCCTTCCTACAGCATGCAATGTGATATCTCAATGCTTCTAATACCAAACCTGAGACCCATCCTATAACATGAGGTGGGATATCCAACTCCTTCCCATTCCAATCCAGAGACACTTCTGATAGCAGAGATGTGATTTCTCAATGCTTATACCAAACCTGAGACCCTTCCTATAACATGAGGTGTGATATCCCATTCCAATCCTGAGACCCTTCTGATAGCATGTGATGTGATATCTCAATGCCTCTAATACCAAACCTGAGATCCTTCCTCTAACATGAAATGTGATATCCAACTCCTTCCCTTTCCAAACCTGAGAGCCTTCCTATACAATGAGATGTGATATCCAAGTCCTTCATATTACAATCCTGAGACACTTCCTATAACATGAGATGTGATATCCAGCTCCATCCCATTCCAACCTGAGACCCTTCCTATAGCATGAGATGCGATATCCAACTCCTTCCAAATCCAATCCTGAGACCCTCCCTTGGGATGTGATATCCCAATGCCTCTAATACCAAACCTGAGATCCTTCCTCTAACATGAAATGTGATATCCAACTCCTTCCCTTTCCAAGCCTGAGAGCCTTCCTATAGCATGAGATGTGATATCCAAGTCCTTCCCATTCCAATCCTTAGACCCTTCCTACAGCATGCAATGTGATATCTCAATGCTTCTAATACCAAACCTGAGACCCGTCCTATAACATGAGGTGGGATATCCAACTCCTTCCCATTCCAATCCTGAGACACTTCTGATAGCAGAGGTATGATATCTCAATGCTTATACCAAACCTGAGACCCTTCCTATAACATGAGATGTGATATCCAACTCCTTCCCATTCCAATCCTGAGACCCTTCCTATAGGCTGAGATGTGATATCTCAATGCTTCTAATACCAAACCTGAGACGATTCCTATAGCATGAGATGTGATATCCAATTCCTTCCCTTTCCAAACCTGAGACCATTCCTTTAGCATGAGATGTGATATCCAACTCCTTCCCATTCCAACCTGAGACCCTTTCTATAGCATGAGATGGGATATCCAACTCCTTCCAAATCCAATCCTGAGACCCTTCCGATAGCATGAGATGTGATATCTCAATGCTTCTACCAAACCTGAGACCGTTCCTATGGCATTAGATGTGATTTCAAACTCCTTCCCATTCCAATCCTGAGACCCTTCCGATAGCAGAGATGTGATATCTCAATGCTTATACAGAACCTGAGACCCTTCCAATGGCATGAGATGTCATAAACAACTCCTTCACATTCCAATCCTGAGACCCTTCCTATAGCATGAGATGTGATATCTCAATGTGTCTACCAAACCTGAGACCCTTCCTATAGCATGATATGTCATATCCAACTCCTTCCCATTCCAATCCTGAGACCCTTCCTATAGCATGAGATGTGATATCTCAATGTGTCTACCAAACCTGAGACTGTTCCTATGGCATTAGATGTGATTTCAAACTCCTTCCCATTCCAATCCTGAGACCCTTCCGATAGCAGAGATGTGATATCTCAATGCTTATACCAAACCTGAGACCCTTCCAATGGTATGAGATGTCATATACAACTCCTTCACATTCCAATCCTGAGACCCTTCCTATAGCATGAGATGTGATATCTCAATGTGTCTACCAAACCTGAGACCCTTCCTATAGCATGATATGTCATATCCAACTCCTTCCCATTCCAATCCTGAGACCCGTCCTATAACATGAGATGTGAGATCCAAATCCTTCCCCTTCCAAACCTGAGACCCTTCCTTTAGCATAAGATGTGATATCCAACTCCTTCCCATTCCAATCCTGAGACCCTTCCGATAGCAGAGATGTGATATCTCAATGCTTATACCAAACCTGAGACCCTTCCTATAGCATGAGATGTCATATCCAACTCCTTCCCATTCCAATCCTGAGACCCTTCCTATAGCATGAGATGTGATATCTTAATGCTTCTAATACCAAACCTGAGATCCTTCCTATAACATGAGATGTGATATCCAACTCCATCCCATTCCAATCCTGAGACCCTTCCTATACCATGAGATGTGATATCTCAATGTTTCTAATACAAAACCTGAGGCCCTTCCTATAGCAAGAGATGTGATATCCAAATCCTTCCCATTCCAAAACTGCGACCCTTCCTATAGCATGAGATGTGATATCCGGCTCCTTCCCATTCCAATCCTGAGACCCTTCCTGTAGCATGAGATGTGATATCTCAATGCTTGTAATACCAAACCTGAGACCCTTCCTATAACATGAGATGTGATATCCAACTCCATCCCATTCCAATCCTGAGACCCTTCCTATACCATGAGATGTGATATCTCAATGTTTCTAATACAAAACCTGAGGCCCTTCCTATAGCAAGAGATGTGATATCCAAATCCTTCCCATTCCAAACCTGAGACCCTTCCTATAACATGAGATGTGATATCCAACTCCTTCCCATTCCAACCTGAGACCCTTTCTATAGCATGAGATGGGATATCCAACTCCTTCCCAATCCAATCCTGAGACCCTTCCGATAGCATGAGATGTGATATCTCAATGCTTCTAATACCAAACCTGAGATCCTTCCTATAACATGAGATGTGAGATCCAAATCCTTCCCGTTCCAAACCTGAGACCCTTCCTATAGCATATGTGATATTCAACTTCTTCCCATTCCAAACCTGAGACCCTTCCTAAAGCAAGAATGTAATATCCAACTCCTTCCCATTCCAATCCTGAGACCATTCCTATAGCATGAGATGTGATATCTCAATGCTTCTAATAGCAAACCTGAGATCCTTCCTATGATATGAGATGTGATATCCAATTCCTTACCATTCCAAACCTGAGACCCTTCCTACAGCATGCAATGTGATATCTCAATGCTTCTAATACCACACCTGAGACCCGTCCTATAACATGAGATGGGATATCCAAGTCCTTCCCATTCCAATCCTGAGACCCTTCCTATAGCATGAGATGGGATATCTCAATGCTTCTAATACCAAACCTGAGATCCTTCCTATAACATGAGATGTGATATCCAACTCCTTCTCATTCCAAACCTGAGAGCCTTCCTATAGCATGAGATGTTACATCTCAATGCTTCTAATACCAAATCTGAGATCCTTCCTATAACATGAGATGTGATATCCAACTCCTTCCCATTCCAAACCGGAGACCCTTCCTTTAGCATGAGATGTGATAACCAACTCCTTCCCATTCCAATCCTGAGACCCTTAGTATAGCATGAGATTTGATATCTCAATGCTTCTAATACCAAACCTGAGATCCTTCCTATAACATTAGATGTGATATCCAACTCCTTCTCATTCCAAACCTGAGACACTTCCTATAGCATGAGATGTGATACCTCAATGCTTCTAATACCAAACCTGAGATCCATCCTATAACATGAGATGTGATATCTCAATAGTTCTAATACCAAACCTGAGACCCTTCCTATAGCCTGAGATGTGATATCCAACTCCTTCCCATTCCAAACCGGAGACCCTTCCTTTAGCATGAGATGTGATATCCAACTCATTCCCATTCCAAACCTGATACCCTTCTGATAGCATGAGATGTGATATCTCAATGCCTCTAATACCAAACCTGAGATCCTTCCTCTAACATGAAATGTGATATCCAACTCCTTCCCTTTCCAAACCTGAGAGCCTTCCTATAACATGAGATGTGACATCTCAATGCTTCTAATACCAAACCTGAGATCCTTCCTATAACATGAGATGTGATATCCAACTCCTTCCCATTCCAAACCGGAGACCCTTCCTTTAGCATGAGATGTGATATCCAACTCATTCCCATTCCAAACCTGAGACCCTTCTGATAGCATGAGATGTGATATCTCAATGCCTCTAATACCAAACCTGAGATCCTTCCTCTAACATGAAATGTGATATCCAACTCCTTCCCTTTCCAAACCTGAGAGCCTTCCTATAACATGAGATGTGACACCTCAATGCTTCTAATACCAAACCTGAGATCCTTCCTCTAACATGAAATGTGATATCCAACTCCTTCCCTTTCCAAACCTGAGAGCCTTCCTATAACATGAGATCTGATATCTCAATGCTTCTAATACCAAACCTGAGATCCTTCCTATAAAATGAGATGTGATATCCAACTCCTTCTCATTCCAAACCTGAGACACTTCCTATGGCATGAGATGTGATACCTCAATGCTTCTAATACCAAACCTGAGATCCATCCTATAACATGAGATGTGATATCTCAATAGTTCTAATACCAAACCTGAGATCCTTCATATAGCCTGAGATGTGATATCCAACTCCTTCCCATTCCAATCCTGAGACCCTTCCTATAGCATGAGATGTGATATCTCAATGCTTCTAATACCAAACCTGAATCCTTCCTATAACATGAGATGTGATATCCAACTCCTTCCCATTCCAAACCTAAGACCCTTCCTATAGCATAAGATGTGATATCTCAATGCTTCTAATACCAAACCTGAGACCCTTCTTATAGCATGAGATGTGATATCCAACTCCTTCCCATTCCAATCCTGAGACCCTTACTATAGCATGAGATGTGATATCTCAATGCTTCTAATACCAAACCTGAGATCCTTCCTATAAAATGAGATGTGATATCCAACTCCTTCTCATTCCAAACCTGAGACACTTCCTATGGCATGAGATGTGATACCTCAATGCTTCTAATACCAAACCTGAGATCCATCCTATAACATGAGATGTGATATCTCAATAGTTCTAATACCAAACCTGAGATCCTTCATATAGCCTGAGATGTGATATCCAACTCTTTCCCATTCCAATCCTGAGACCCTTCTGATAGCATGAGATGTGATATCTCAATGCCTCTAATACCAAACCTGAGATCCTTCCTCTAACATGAAATGTGATATCCAACTCCTTCCCTTTCCAAGCCTGAGAACCTTCCTATAGCATGAGATGTGATATCCAACTCCTTCCCATTCCAATCCTTAGACCCTTCCTACAGCATGCAATGTGATATCTCAATGCTTCTAATACCAAACCTGAGACCCGTCCTATAACATGAGGTGGGATATCCAACTCCTTCCCATTCCAATCCTGAGACACTTCTGATAGCAGAGGTATGATATCTCAATGCTTATACCAAACCTGAGACCCTTCCTATAACATGAGATGTGATATCCAACTCCTTCCCGTTCCAATCCTGAGACCCTTCCTATAGCATGAGATGTGATATCTCAATGCTTCTAATACCAAACCTGAGACGATTCCTATAGCATGAGATGTGATATCCAATTCCTTCCCTTTCCAAACCTGAGACCATTCCTTTAGCATGAGATGTGATATCCAACTCCTTCCCATTCCAACCTGAGACCCTTTCTATAGCATGAGATGGGATATCCAACTCCTTCCCATTCCAATCCTGAGACCCTTCCGATAGCAGAGATGTGATATCTCAATGCTTATACAGAACCTGAGACCCTTCCAATGGCATGAGATGTCATAAACAACTCCTTCACATTCCAATCCTGAGACCCTTCCTATAGCATGAGATGTGATATCTCAATGTGTCTACCAAACCTGAGACCCTTCCTATAGCATGATATGTCATATCCAACTCCTTCCCATTCCAATCCTGAGACCCTTCCTATAGCATGAGATGTGATATCTCAATGTGTCTACCAAACCTGAGACTGTTCCTATGGCATTAGATGTGATTTCAAACTCCTTCCCATTCCAATCCTGAGACCCTTCCGATAGCAGAGATGTGATATCTCAATGCTTATACCAAACCTGAGACCCTTCCAATGGTATGAGATGTCATATACAACTCCTTCACATTCCAATCCTGAGACCCTTCCTATAGCATGAGATGTGATATCTCAATGTGTCTACCAAACCTGAGACCCTTCCTATAGCATGATATGTCATATCCAACTCCTTCCCATTCCAATCCTGAGACCCGTCCTATAACATGAGATGTGAGATCCAAATCCTTCCCCTTCCAAACCTGAGACCCTTCCTTTAGCATAAGATGTGATATCCAACTCCTTCCCATTCCAATCCTGAGACCCTTCCGATAGCAGAGATGTGATATCTCAATGCTTATACCAAACCTGAGACCCTTCCTATAGCATGAGATGTCATATCCAACTCCTTCCCATTCCAATCCTGAGACCCTTCCTATAGCATGAGATGTGATATCTCAATGCTTCTAATACCAAACCTGAGATCATTCCTATAACATGAGATGTGATATCCAACTCCATCCCATTCCAATCCTGAGACCCTTCCTATACCATGAGATGTGATATCTCAATGTTTCTAATACAAAACCTGAGGCCCTTCCTATAGCAAGAGATGTGATATCCAAATCCTTCCCATTCCAAAACTGCGACCCTTCCTATAGCATGAGATGTGATATCCGGCTCCTTCCCATTCCAATCCTGAGACCCTTCCTGTAGCATGAGATGTGATATCTCAATGCTTGTAATACCAAACCTGAGACCCTTCCTATAGCATGAGATGTGATATCCAACTCTTTCCCATTCCAATCCTGAGACCCTTCCTATAGCATGAGATGTGATATCTCAATGCTTCTAACACCAAACCTGAGATCCTTCCTATAACATGAGATGTGATATCCAAATCCTTCCCCTTCCAAACCTGAGACCTTCCCTTTAGCATGAGATGTGATATCCAAATCCTTCCCATTCCAAAACTGCGACCCTTCCTATAGCATGAGATGTGATATCCGGCTCCTTCCCATTCCAATCCTGAGACCCTTCCTGTAGCATGAGATGTGATATCTCAATGCTTGTAATACCAAACCTGAGACCCTTCCTATTGCATGAGATGTGATATCCAACTCTTTCCCATTCCAATCCTGAGACCCTTCCTATAGCATGAGATGTGATATCTCAATGCTTCTAACACCAAACCTGAGATCCTTCCTATAACATGAGATGTGATATCCAAATCCTTCCCCTTCCAAACCTGAGACCTTCCCTTTAGCATGAGATGTGATATCCAACTCTTTCCCATTCCAATCCTGAGACCCTTCTGATAGCATGAGATGTGATATCTCAATGCCTCTAATACCAAACCTGAGATCCTTCCTCTAACATGAGATGTGATATCCAAGTCCTTCCCTTTCCAAGCCTGAGAGCCTTCCTATAGCATGCAATGTGATATCTCAATGCTTCTAATACCGAACCTGAGACCCGTCCTATAACATGAGGTGGGATATCCAACTCCTTCCCATTCCAATCCTGAGACACTTCTGATAGCAGAGATGTGATATCTCAATGCTTATACCAAACCTGAGACCCTTCCTACAACATGAGATGTGATATCCCATTCCAATCCTGAGACCCTTCTGATAGCAGAGATGTGATATCTCAATGCCTCTAATACCAAACCTGAGATCCTTCCTCTAACATGAAATGTGATATCCAACTCCTTCCCTTTCCAAACCTGAGAGCCTTCCTATACCATGAGATGTGATATCCAAGTCCTTCCCATTACAATCCTGAGACACTTCCTATAACATGAGATGTGATATCCAACTCCATCCCATTCCAACCCGAGACCATCCCTTTAGCATGAGATGTGATATCCAATTCTTTCCCATTCCAATCCTGAGACCCTTCTGATAGCATGAGATGTGATATCTCAATGCCTCTAATACCAAACCCGAGATCCTTCCTCTAACATGAAATGTGATATCCAACTCCTTCCCTTTCCAATCCTGAGAGCCTTCCTATAGCATGAGATGTGATATCCAAGTCCTTCCCATTCCAATCCTTAGACCATTCCTACAGCATGCAATGTGATATTTCAATGCTTCTAATACCAAACCTGAGACCCATCCTATAACATGAGGTGGGATATCCAACTCCTTTCCATTCCAATCCTGAGACACTTCTGATAGCAGAGATGTGATATCTCAATGCTTATACCAAACCGAGACCCTTCCTATAACATGAGATGTGATATCCCATTCCAATCCTGAGACCCTTCTGATAGCATGAGATGTGATATCTCAACGCCTCTAATACCAAACCTGAGATCCTTCCTCTAACATGAAATGTGATATCCAACTCCTTCCCTTTCCAAATCTGAGAGACTTCCTATACCATGAGATGTGATATCCAAGTCCTTCCCATTACAATCCTGAGACACTTCTGATAGCAGAGATGTGATATCTCAATGCTTATACCAAACCTGAGACCCTTCCTATAACATGAGATGTGATATCCCATTCCAATCCTTAGACCCTTCTGATAGCATGAGATGTGATATCTCAATGCCTCTAATACCAAACCTGAGATCCTTCCTCTAACATGAAATGTGATATCCAACTCCTTCCCTTTCCAATCCTGAGATCCTTCCTATACCATGAGATGTGATATCTCAATGTTTCTCATACTAAACCTGAGGCCCTTCCTACAGCAAGAGATGTGATATACAAATCCTTCCCATTCCAAACCTGAGACCCTTCCTATAGCATGAGATGTGATATCCAACTCCTTCCCAATCCAATCCTGAGACCCTTCCTATAGCATGAGATGTAATATCACAATGCTTGCAATACCAAACCTGAGACCCTTCCTATAGCATAAGATGTGATATCCAACTCCTTCCCATTCCAATCCTTAGACCCTTCCTATAGCATGAGATGTGAGATCTCAATGCTTCTGATACCAAACCTAAGACCCTTCTTAAAGCATGAGATGGGATATCCAACTCCTTCCTATTCCAATCCTGAGACCCTTACAATAGCAGAGATGTGATATCTCAATGCTTATACCAAACCTGAGACCCTTCCTATGGCATGAGATGGGATATCCAACTCCTTCCCAATCCAATCCTGAGACCCTTCCTATAGTATGAGATGTGTTATCTCAATGTTTCTAATACCAAACCTGAGATCCTTCCTATAACATGAGATGATATCCAACTCCTTCCCATTCCAAACTGGAGACCCTTCCTTTAGCATGAGATGTGATATCAAACTCCTTCCCATGCCAATCCTGAGACCCTTACTTTAGCATGAGATGTGATATCTCAATGCTTCTAATACCAAACCTGAGATCCTTCCTATAGGCTGAGATGTGATATCCAACTCCTTCCCATTCCAATCCTGAGACCCTTCCTGTAGCATGAGATGTGATATCCAACTCCTTCCCATTCCAATACTGATACCCTTCCTATAGCATGAGATGTGATATCTCAATGCTTCTAATACCAAACCTGAGATCCTTCATGTAACATGAGATGTGATATCCAACTCCTTCTCATTCCAAACCTGAGACCATTCCTATAGCATGAGATCTTATATCTCAATGCTTCTTACACCAAACCTGAGATCCATCCTATAGCATGAGATGTGATATCCAACTCCTTCCCTTTCCAAACATGAGACCATTCCTTTAGCATGAGATGTGATATCCAACTCCTTCCTATTCCAATCCTGAGAGCCATCCTATAGCATCAGATGCGATATCCAAGTCCTTCCCATTCCAAACCTGAGACCCTTCCTATAACATGAGATGTGATATCCAACTCCTTCCCATTCCAACCTGAGACCCTTTCTATAGCATGAGATGGGATATCCAACTCCTTCCCAATCCAATCCTGAGACCCTTCCGATAGCATGAGATGTGATATCTCAATGCTTCTAATACCAAACCTGAGATCCTTCCTATAACATGAGATGTGAGATCCAAATCCTTCCCGTTCCAAACCTGAGACCCTTCCTATAGCATATGTGATATTCAACTCCTTCCCATTCCAAACCTGAGACCCTTCCTATAGCAAGAATGTAATATCCAACTCCTTCCCATTCCAATCCTGAGACCATTCCTATAGCATGAGATGTGATATCTCAATGCTTCTAATAGCAAATCTGAGATCCTTCCTATGACATGAGATGTGATATCCAATTCCTTCCCATTCCAAACCTGAGACCCTTCCTACAGCATGCGATGTGATATCTCAATGCTTCTAATACCACACCTGAGACCCGTCCTATAACATGAGATGGGATATCCAAGTCCTTACCATTCCAATCCTGAGACCCTTCCTATAGCATGAGATGGGATATCTCAATGCTTCTAATACCAAACCTGAGACCTTCCTATAACATGAGATGGGATATCCAACTCCTTCCCATTCCAATCCTGAGACCCGTCCGATAGCAGAGATGTGATATCTCAATGCTTATACCAAACCTGAGACCCTTCCTATGGCATGAGATGTCATATACAACTCCTTTCCATTCCAATCCGGAGATCCTTCCTATAGCATGAGATGTGATATCTCAATGCGTCTACCAAACCTGAAACCCTTCCTATAGCATGAGATGTGATATCCAACTTCTTCCCATTCCAAACCTGAGACCCTTCTGATAGCATGAGATGTGATATCTCAATGCCTCTAATACCAAACCTGAGATCCTTCCTCTAACATGAAATGTGATATCCAACTCCTTCCCTTTCCAAACCTGAGAGCCTTCCTATAGCATGAGATGTGACATCTCAATGCTTCTAATACCAAACCTGAGATCCTTCCTATAACATGAGATGTGATATCCAACTCCTTCCCATTCCAAACCGGAGACCCTTCCTTTAGCATGAGATGTGATATCTCAATGCTTCTAATACCAAACCTGAGATCCTTCCTATAACATGAGATGTGATATCCAACTCCTTCTCATTCCAAACCTGAGACACTTCCTATAGCAAGAGATGTGATACCTCAATGCTTCTAATACCAAACCTGAGATCCATCCTATAACATGAGATGTGATATCTCAATAGTTCTAATACCAAACCTGAGGCCCTTCCTATAGCATGAGATGTGATATCCAACTCCTTCCCTTTCCAAACCTGAGACCATTCCTTTAGCATGAGATGTAATATCCAACTCCTTCCTATTCCAATCCTGAGAGCCATCCTATAGCATCAGATGCGATATCCAAGTCCTTCACATTCCAATCCTGAGACCCTTCCTATAACATGAGATGTGATATCCAACTCCTTCCCATTTCAACCTGAGGCCCTTTCTGTAGCATGAGGTGGGATATCCAACTCCTTCCCAGTCCAATCCTGAGACCCTTCCGATAGCAGAGATGTGATATCTCAATGTTTCTTATACCAAACCTGAGACCGTCCTATAACATGAGATGTGAGATCCAAATCCTTTCCGTTCCAAACCTGAGACCCTTCCTATAGCATATGTGATATCCAACTCCTTCCCATTCCAAACCTGAGACCCTTCCTATAGCAAGAATGTAATATCCAACTCCTTCCCATTCCAATCCTGAGACCATTCCTATAGCATGAGATGTGATATCTCAATGCTTCTAATACCAAACCTGAGATCCATCCTATAGCATAAGATGTGATATCCAACTCCTTCTCTTTCCAAACCTGAGACCATTCCTTTAGCATGAGATGTCATATCCAACTCCTTCTCATTCCAAACCTGAGACCATTCCTATAGCATGAGATCTGATATCTCAATGCTTCTAATACCAAACCTGAGATCCATCCTATAGCATGAGATGTGATATCCAACTCCTTCTCTTTCCAAACCTGAGACCATTCCTTTAGCATGAGATGTGATATCCAACTCCTTCCTATTCCAATCCTGAGAGCCATCCTATAGCATCAGATGCGATATCCAAGTCCTTCCCATTCCAAACCTGAGACCCTTCCTATAACATGAGATGTGATATCCAACTCCTTCCCATTCCAACCTGAGACCCTTTCTATAGCATGAGATGGGATATCCAACTCCTTCCCAATCCAATCCTGAGACCCTTCTGATAGCATGAGATGTGATATCTCAATGCTTCTAATACCAAACCTGAGATCCTTCCTATAACATGAGATGTGAGATCCAAATCCTTCCCGTTCCAAACCTGAGACCCTTCCTATAGCATATGTGATATTCAACTTCTTCCCATTCCAAACCTGAGACCCTTCCTAAAGCAAGAATGTAATATCCAACTCCTTCCCATTCCAATCCTGAGACCATTCCTATAGCATGAGATTTGATATCTCAATGCTTCTAATAGCAAACCTGAGATCCTTCCTATGATATGAGATGTGATATCCAATTCCTTCCCATTCCAAACCTGAGACCCTTCCTACAGCATGCGATGTGATATCTCAATGCTTCTAATACCACACCTGAGACCGGTCCTATAACATGAGATGGGATATCCAAGTCCTTCCCATTCCAATCCTGAGACCCTTCCTATAGCATGAGATGGGATATCTCAATGCTTCTAATACCAAACCTGAGATCCTTCCTATAACATGAGATGTGATATCCAACTCCTTCTCATTCCAAACCTGAGAGCCTTCCTATAGCATGAGATGTGACATCTCAATGCTTCTAATACCAAACCTGAGATCCTTCCTATAACATGAGATGTGATATCCAACTCCTTCACATTCCAAACCGGAGACCCTTCCTTTAGCATGAGATGTGATAATCAACTCCTTCCCATTCCAATCCTGAGACCCTTAGTATAGCATGAGATTTGATATCTCAATGCTTCTAATACCAAACCTGAGATCCTTCCTATAACATTAGATGTGATATCCAACTCCTTCTCATTCCAAACCTGAGACACTTCCTATAGCATGAGATGTGATACCTCAATGCTTCTAATACCAAACCTGAGATCCATCCTATAACATGAGATGTGATATCTCAATAGTTCTAATACCAAACCTGAGACCCTTCCTATAGCATGAGATGTGATATCCAACTCCTTCCCTTTCCAAACCTGAGACCATTCCTTTAGCATGAGATGTGATATCCAACTCCTTCCTATTCCAATCCTGAGAGCCATCCTATAGCATCAGATGCGATATCCAAGTCCTTCCCATTCCAATCCTGAGACCCTTCCTATAACATGAGATGTGATATCCAACTCCTTCCCATTCCAACCTGAGACCCTTTCTGTAGCATGAGATGGGATATCCAACTCCTTCCCAGTCCAATCCTGAGACCCTTCCGATAGCAGAGATGTGATATCTCAATGTTTCTAATACCAAACCTGAGACCGTCCTATAACATGAGATGTGAGATCCAAATCCTTCCCGTTCCAAACCTGAGACCATTCCTATAGCATATGTGATATCCAACTCCTTCCCATTCCAAACCTGAGACCCTTCCTATAGCAAGAATGTAATATCCAACTCCTTCCCATTCCAATCATGAGACCCTTCCTATAACATGAGATGTGATATCTCAATGCTTCTAATACCAAACCTGAGATCCTTCCTATAACATGAGATGTGATATCCAACTCCTTCTCATTCCAAACCTGAGACACTTCCTATAGCATGAGATGTGATACCTCAATGCTTCTAATACCAAACCTGAGATCCATCCTATAACATGAGATGTGATATCACAATTGTTCTAATACCAAACCTGAGACCCTTCCTATAGCATGAGATGTGATATCCAACTCCTTCCCTTTCCAAACCTGAGACCATTCCTTTAGCATGAGATGTGATATCCAACTCCTTCCTATTCCAATCCTGAGAGCCATCCTATAGCATCAGATGCGATATCCAAGTCCTTCCCATTCCAATCCTGAGACCCTTCCTATAACATGAGATGTGATATCCACTCCTTCCCATTCCAACCTGAGACCCTTTCTATAGCATGAGATGGGATATCCAACTCCTTCCCAATCCAATCCTGAGACCCTTCCGATAGCAGAGATGTGATATCTCAATGTTTCTAATACCAAACCTGAGATCCTTCCTATAACATGAGATGTGATATCCAACTCCTTCTCATTCCAAACCTGAGACACTTCCTATAGCATGAGATGTGATACCTCAATGCTTCTAATACCAAACCTGAGATCCATCCTATAACATGAGATGTGATATCACAATTGTTCTAATACCAAACCTGAGACCCTTCCTATAGCATGAGATGTGATATCCAACTCCTTCCCTTTCCAAACCTGAGACCATTCCTTTAGCATGAGATGTGATATCCAACTCCTTCCTATTCCAATCCTGAGAGCCATCCTATAGCATCAGATGCGATATCCAAGTCCTTCCCATTCCAATCCTGAGACCCTTCCTATAACATGAGATGTGATATCCAACTCCTTCCCATTCCAACCTGAGACCCTTTCTGTAGCATGAGATGGGATATCCAACTCCTTCCCAGTCCAATCCTGAGACCCTTCCGATAGCAGAGATGTGATATCTCAATGTTTCTAATACCAAACCTGAGACCGTCCTATAACATGAGATGTGAGATCCAAATCCTTCCCGTTCCAAACCTGAGACCATTCCTATAGCATATGTGATATCCAACTCCTTCCCATTCCAAACCTGAGACCCTTCCTATGGCAAGAATGTAATATCCAACTCCTTCCCATTCCAATCCTGAGACCCTTCCTATAACATGAGATGTGATATCTCAATGCTTCTAATACCAAACCTGAGATCCTTCCTATAACATGAGATGTGATATCCAACTCCTTCTCATTCCAAACCTGAGACACTTCCTATAGCATGAGATGTGATACCTCAATGCTTCTAATACCAAACCTGAGATCCATCCTATAACATGAGATGTGATATGACAATTGTTCTAATACCAAACCTGAGACCCTTCCTATAGCATGAGATGTGATATCCAACTCCTTCCCTTTCCAAACCTGAGACCATTCCTTTAGCATGAGATGTGATATCCAACTCCTTCCTATTCCAATCCTGAGAGCCATCCTATAGCATCAGATGCGATATCCAAGTCCTTCCCATTCCAATCCTGAGACCCTTCCTATAACATGAGATGTGATATCCACTCCTTCCCATTCCAACCTGAGACCCTTTCTATAGCATGAGATGGGATATCCAACTCCTTCCCAATCCAATCCTGAGACCCTTCCGATAGCAGAGATGTGATATCTCAATGTTTCTAATACCAAACCTGAGACCGTCCTATAACATGAGATGTGCGATCCAAATTCTTCCCCTTCCAAACCTGAGACCCTTCCTATAGCATATGTGATATCCAACTCCTTCCCATTCCAAACCTGAGACCCTTCCTATAGCAAGAATGTAATATCCAACTCCTTCCCATTCCAGTCCTGAGACCATTCCTATAGCATGAGATGTGATATCTCAATGCTTCCAATAGCAAACCTGAGATCCTTCCTATGACATGAGATGTGATATCCAATTCCTTCCCATTCCAAACCTGAGACCCTTCCTACAGCATGCGATGTGATATCTCAATGCTTCTAATACCACACCTGAGACCCGTCCTATAACATGAGATGGGATATCCAAGTCCTTCCCATTCCAATCCTGAGACCCTTCCTATAGCATGAGATGTGATATCTCAATGCTTCTAATACCAAACCTGAGACCCTTCCTATAACATGAGATGGGATATCCAACTCCTTCCCATTCCAATCCTGAGACCCGTCCGATAGCAGAGATGTGATATCTCAATGCTTATACCAAACCTGAGACCCTTCCTATGGCATGAGATGTCATATACAACTCCTTCCCATTCCAATCCGGAGACCCTTCCTATAGCATGAGATGTGATATCTCAATGCGTCTACCAAACCTGAGACCCTTCCTATAGCATAAGATGTGATATCCAACTCCTTCCCATTCCAAACCTGAGACCCTTCTGATAACATGAGATGTGATATCTCAATGCCTCTAATACCAAACCTGAGATCCTTCCTCTAACATGAAATGTGATATCCAACTCCTTCCCTTTCCAAACCTGAGAGCCTTCCTATAACATGAGATGTGACATCTCAATGCTTCTAATACCAAACCTGAGATCCTTCCTATAACATGAGATGTGATATCCAACTCCTTCCCATTCCAAACCGGAGACCCTTCCTTTAGCATGAGATGTGATATCCAACTCCTTCCCATTCCAATCCTGAGACCCTTACTATAGTATGAGATGTGATATCTCAATGCTTCTAATACCAAACCTGAGATCCTTCCTATAAAATGAGATGTGATATCCAACTCCTTCTCATTCCAAACCTGAGACACTTCCTATGGCATGAGATGTGATACCTCAATGCTTCTAATACCAAACCTGAGATCCATCCTATAACATGAGATGTGATATCTCAATAGTTCTAATACCAAACCTGAGATCCTTCATATAGCCTAAGATGTGATATCCAACTCCTTCCCATTCCAATCCTGAGACCCTTCCTATAGCATGAGATGTGATATCTCAATGCTTCTAATACCAAACCTGAATCCTTCCTATAACATGAGATGTGATATCCAACTCCTTCCCATTCCAAACCTAAGACCCTTCCTATAGCATAAGATGTGATATCTCAATGCTTCTAATACCAAACCTGAGACCCTTCTTATAGCATGAGATGTGATATCCAACTCCTTCCCATCCCAAACCAGAGACCCTTCCTATAGTATGAGATGTGATATCTCAGTGCTTCTAATACCAAACCTGAGACCCTTCATATAGCATGAGATTTTATCTCCAACTCCTTCCCATCCCAAAACAGAGATCCTTCCTATAGTATGAGATGCGATATCTTAATGCTTCTAATACCAAACCTGAGACCCTTCCTATATCATGAGATGTGATATCCAACTCCTTCCCGTTCCAAACCTGAGACCCTTCCTATAGCATATGTGATATCCAACTCCTTCCCATTCCAAACCTGAGACCCTTCCTATAGCAAGAATGTAATATCCAAATCCTTCCCATTCCAATCCTGAGACCATTCCTATAGCATGAGATGTGATATCTCAATGCTTCTAATACCAAACCTGAGATCCTTCCTATGACATGAGATGTGATATCCAATTCCTTCCCATTCCAAACCTGAGACCCTTCCTACAGCATGCGATGTGATATCTCAATGCTTCTAATACCAAACCTGAGACCCGTCCTATAACATGAGACGGGATATCCAAGTCCTTCCCATTCCAATCCTGAGACCCTTCCGATAGGAGAGATGTGATATCTCAATGCTTATACCAAACCTGAAACCCTTCCTATGGCATGAGATGTCATATACAACTCCTTCCCATTCCAATCCGGAGACCCTTCCTATAGCATAAGATGTGATATCTCAATGCTTCTACCAAACCTGAGACCCTTCCTATAGCATGAGATGTGATATCCAACTCCTTCCCATTCCAAACCTGAGACCTTCCTATAGCATGAGATGTCATATCTCAATGCTTCTAAAACCAGACCTGAGATCCTTCCTATAACATGAGATGTGATATCAAACTCCTTCCCATTCCAAACCTGAAACCCTTCCTGTAGCATGAGATGTGATATCCAACTCCTTCCCATTCCAATACTGAGACCCTTCCTATAGCATGAGATGTGATATCTCAATGCTTCTAATACCAAACCTGAGACCCTTCCTATAGCATGAGATGTGATATCCAACTCCTTCCCTTTCCAAACCTGAGACCATTCCTTTAGCATGAGATGTGATATCCAACTCCTTCCTATTCCAATCCTGAGAGCCTTACTATAGCATCATATGCGCTATTCAAGTCCTTCCCATTCCAATCCTGAGACCCTTGCTATAACATGAGATGTGATATCCAACTCCTTCCCAATCCAATCCTGAGACCCTTACTATAGTATGAGATGTGATATCTCAATGCTTCTAATACCAAACCTGAGATCCTTCCTATAAAATGAGATGTGATATCCAACTCCTTCTCATTCCAAACCTGAGACACTTCCTATGGCATGAGATGTGATACCTCAATGCTTCTAATACCAAACCTGAGATCCATACTATAACATGAGATGTGATATCTCAATAGTTCTAATACCAAACCTGAGATCCTTCATATAGCCTAAGATGTGATATCCAACTCCTTCCCATTCCAATCCTGAGACCCTTCCTATAGCATGAGATGTGATATCTCAATGCTTCTAATACCAAACCTGAATCCTTCCTATAACATGAGATGTGATATCCAACTCCTTCCCATTCCAAACCTAAGACCCTTCCTATAGCATAAGATGTGATATCTCAATGCTTCTAATACCAAACCTGAGACCCTTCTTATAGCATGAGATGTGATATCCAACTCCTTCCCATCCCAAACCAGAGACCCTTCCTATAGTATGAGATGTGATATCTCAGTGCTTCTAATACCAAACCTGAGACCCTTCATATAGCATGAGATTTTATCTCCAACTCCTTCCCATCCCAAAACAGAGATCCTTCCTATAGTATGAGATGCGATATCTTAATGCTTCTAATACCAAACCTGAGACCCTTCCTATATCATGAGATGTGATATCCAACTCCTTCCCGTTCCAAACCTGAGACCCTTCCTATAGCATATGTGATATCCAACTCCTTCCCATTC
The DNA here is from genome assembly GCF_040938575.1 of Ambystoma mexicanum. Classification (NCBI taxonomy): domain Eukaryota; kingdom Metazoa; phylum Chordata; class Amphibia; order Caudata; family Ambystomatidae; genus Ambystoma; species Ambystoma mexicanum. The sequence goes on from NC_090936.1 coordinate 317,362,508, forward strand.
CAAACATGAGACCCTTCCTATAGCAAGAATGTAATATCCAAATCCTTCCCATTCCAATCCTGAGACCATTCCTATAGCATGAGATGTGATATCTCAATGCTTCTAATACCAAACCTGAGATCCTTCCTATGACATGAGATGTGATATCCAATTCCTTCCCATTCCAAACCTGAGACCCTTCCTACAGCATGCGATGTGATATCTCAATGCTTCTAATACCAAACCTGAGACCCGTCCTATAACATGAGATGGGATATCCAAGTCCTTCCCATTCCAATCCTGAGACCCTTCCGATAGGAGAGATGTGATATCTCAATGCTTATACCAAACCTGAAACCCTTCCTATGGCATGAGATGTCATTTACAACTCCTTCCCATTCCAATCCGGAGACCCTTCCTATAGCATAAGATGTGATATCTCAATGCTTCTACCAAACCTGAGACCCTTCCTATAGCATGAGATGTGATATCCAACTCCTTCCCATTCCAAACCTGAGACCTTCCTATAGCATGAGATGTCATATCTCAATGCTTCTAAAACCAGACCTGAGATCCTTCCTATAACATGAGATGTGATATCAAACTCCTTCCCATTCCAAACCTGAAACCCTTCCTGTAGCATGAGATGTGATATCCAACTCCTTCCCATTCCAATACTGAGACCCTTCCTATAGCATGAGATGTGATATCTCAATGCTTCTAATACCAAACCTGAGACCCTTCCTATAGCATGAGATGTGATATCCAACTCCTTCCCTTTCCAAACCTGAGACCATTCCTTTAGCATGAGATGTGATATCCAACTCCTTCCTATTCCAATCCTGAGAGCCTTACTATAGCATCATATGCGCTATTCAAGTCCTTCCCATTCCAATCCTGAGACCCTTGCTATAACATGAGATGTGATATCCAACTCCTTCCCAATCCAATCCTGAGACCCTTCCGATAGCATGAGATGTGATATCTCAATGCTTCTACCAAACCTGAGACCGTTCCTATGGCATGAGATGTGATATCAAACTCCTTCCCATTCCAATCCTGAGACCCTTCCTATAGCTTGAGATGTGATATCCAACTCCTTCCCATTCCAATCCTTAGACCCTTCCTATACCATGAGATGTGATATCTTAATGCTTCTAATACCAAACCTGAGACCCTTCCTTTAGCATGAGATGTGATATCCAACTCCTTCCCATTCCAATCCTGAGACCCTTCCGATAGCAGAGATGTGATATCTCAATGCTTATACCAAACCTGAGACCTTTCCTATGGCATGAGATGTCATATACAACTCCTTCCCATTCCAATCCTGAGACCCTTCCTATAGCATGAGATGTGCTATCTCAATGCGTCTACCAAACCTGAGACTCTTCCTATAGCATGAGATGTCATATTCAACTCCTTCCCATTCCAATCCTGAGACCCTTCCTATAGCATGAGATGTGATATCTCAATGCTTCTAATACCAAACCTGAGATCCTTCCTATACCATGAGATGTGAGATCCAAATCCTTTCCCTTCCAAACCTGAGACCCTTCCTTTAGCATAAGATGTGATATCCAACTCCTTCCCATTCCAATCCTGAGACCCTTCTTATAGCATGAGATGTGATATCCAACTCCTTCCCATCCCAAACCAGAGACCCTTCCTATAGTATGAGATGTGATATCTCAGTGCTTCTAATACCAAACCTGAGACCCTTCATATAGCATGAGATTTTATCTCCAACTCCTTCCCATCCCAAAACAGAGATCCTTCCTATAGTATGAGATGCGATATCTTAATGCTTCTAATACCAAACCTGAGACCCTTCCTATATCATGAGATGTGATATCCAACTCCTTCCCATTCCAAACCTGAGACCCTTCCTATAGCATATGTGATATCCAACTCCTTCCCATTCCAAACCTGAGACCCTTCCTATAGCAAGAATGTAATATCCAAATCCTTCCCATTCCAATCCTGAGACCATTCCTATAGCATGAGATGTGATATCTCAATGCTTCTAATACCAAACCTGAGATCCTTCCTATGACATGAGATGTGATATCCAATTCCTTCCCATTCCAAACCTGAGACCCTTCCTACAGCATGCGATGTGATATCTCAATGCTTCTAATACCAAACCTGAGACCCGTCCTATAACATGAGATGGGATATCCAAGTCCTTCCCATTCCAATCCTGAGACCCTTCCGATAGGAGAGATGTGATATCTCAATGCTTATACCAAACCTGAAACCCTTCCTATGGCATGAGATGTCATTTACAACTCCTTCCCATTCCAATCCGGAGACCCTTCCTATAGCATAAGATGTGATATCTCAATGCTTCTACCAAACCTGAGACCCTTCCTATAGCATGAGATGTGATATCCAACTCCTTCCCATTCCAAACCTGAGACCTTCCTATAGCATGAGATGTCATATCTCAATGCTTCTAAAACCAGACCTGAGATCCTTCCTATAACATGAGATGTGATATCAAACTCCTTCCCATTCCAAACCTGAAACCCTTCCTGTAGCATGAGATGTGATATCCAACTCCTTCCCATTCCAATACTGAGACCCTTCCTATAGCATGAGATGTGATATCTCAATGCTTCTAATACCAAACCTGAGACCCTTCCTATAGCATGAGATGTGATATCCAACTCCTTCCCTTTCCAAACCTGAGACCATTCCTTTAGCATGAGATGTGATATCCAACTCCTTCCTATTCCAATCCTGAGAGCCTTACTATAGCATCATATGCGCTATTCAAGTCCTTCCCATTCCAATCCTGAGACCCTTGCTATAACATGAGATGTGATATCCAACTCCTTCCCAATCCAATCCTGAGACCCTTCCGATAGCATGAGATGTGATATCTCAATGCTTCTACCAAACCTGAGACCGTTCCTATGGCATGAGATGTGATATCAAACTCCTTCCCATTCCAATCCTGAGACCCTTCCTATAGCTTGAGATGTGATATCCAACTCCTTCCCATTCCAATCCTTAGACCCTTCCTATACCATGAGATGTGATATCTTAATGCTTCTAATACCAAACCTGAGACCCTTCCTTTAGCATGAGATGTGATATCCAACTCCTTCCCATTCCAATCCTGAGACCCTTCCGATAGCAGAGATGTGATATCTCAATGCTTATACCAAACCTGAGACCTTTCCTATGGCATGAGATGTCATATACAACTCCTTCCCATTCCAATCCTGAGACCCTTCCTATAGCATGAGATGTGCTATCTCAATGCGTCTACCAAACCTGAGACTCTTCCTATAGCATGAGATGTCATATTCAACTCCTTCCCATTCCAATCCTGAGACCCTTCCTATAGCATGAGATGTGATATCTCAATGCTTCTAATACCAAACCTGAGATCCTTCCTATACCATGAGATGTGAGATCCAAATCCTTTCCCTTCCAAACCTGAGACCCTTCCTTTAGCATAAGATGTGATATCCAACTCCTTCCCATTCCAATCCTGAGACCCTTCCGATAGCAGAGATGTGATATCTCAATGCTTATACCAAACCTGAGACCCTTCCTATAGCATGAGATGTGATATCTCAATGCTTCTAATACCAAACCTGAGATCCTTCCTATAACATGAGATGTGATATCCAACTCCATCCCATTCCAATCCTGAGACCCTTCCTATACCATAAGATGTGATATCTCAATGTTTCTAATACCAAACCTGAGGCCCTTCCTATAGCAAGAGATGTGATATCCAAATCCTTCCCATTCCAAAACTGCGACCCTTCCTATAGCATGAGATGTGATATCCGACTCCTTCCCATTCCAATCCTGAGACCCTTCCTGTAGCATGAGATGTGATATCTCAATGCTTGTAATACCAAACCTGAGACCCTTCCTATAGCATGAGATGTGATATCCAACTCTTTCCCATTCCAATCCTGAGACCCTTCCTATAGCATGAGATGTGATATCTCAATGCTTCTAATACCAAACCTGAGACCCTTCCTATAGCATGAGATGGGATATCCAACTCCTTCCCAATCCAATCCTGAGACCCTTCCGATAGCATGAGATGTGATATCTCAATGCTTCTAACACCAAACCTGAGATCCTTCCTATAACATGAGATGTGATATCCAAATCCTTCCCCTTCCAAACCTGAGACCCTCCCTTTAGCATGAGATGTGATATCCAACGTTTTCCCATTCCAATCCTGAGACCCTTCTGATAGCATGAGATGTGATATCTCAATGCCTCTAATAGCAAACCTGAGATCCTTCCTCTAACATGAAATGTGATATCCAACTCCTTCCCTTTCCAAGCCTGAGATGTGATATCCAAGTCCTTCCCATTCCAATCCTTAGACCCTTCCTACAGCATGCAATGTGATATCTCAATGCTTATAATACCAAACCTGAGACCCATCCTATAACATGAGGTGGGATATCCAACTCCTTCCCATTCCAATCCTGAGACACTTCTGATAGCAGAGATGTGATTTCTCAATGCTTATACCAAACCTGAGACACTTCCTATAACATGAGGTGTGATATCCCATTCCAATCCTGAGACCCTTCTGATAGCATGAGATGTGATATCTCAATGCCTCTAATACCAAACCTAAGATCCTTCCTCTAACATGAAATGTGATATCCAACTCCTTCCATTTCCAAACCTGAGAGCCTTCATATACCATGAGATGTGATATCCAAGTCCTTCCCATTACAATCCTGAGACACTTCCTATAACATGAGATGTGATATCCAGCTCCAACCCATTCCAACCTGAGACCCTTCCTATAGCATGAGATGTGATATCTCAATGCTTCTAATACCAAACCTGAGACCCTTCCTCTAACATGAAATGTGATATCCAACTCCTTCCCTTTCCAAGCCTGAGAGCCTTCCTATAGCATGAGATGTGATATCCAAGTCCTTCCCATTCCAATCCTTAGACCCTTCCTACAGCATGCAATGTGATATCTCAATGCTTCTAATACCAAACCTGAGACCCGTCCTATAACATGAGGTGGGATATCCAACTCCTTCCCATTCCAATCCTGAGACACTTCTGATAGCAGAGGTATGATATCTCAATGCTTATACCAAACCTGAGACCCTTCCTATAACATGAGATGTGATATCCAACTCCTTCCCGTTCCAAACCTGAGACCCTTCCTATAGCATGAGATGTGATATCCAACTCCTTCCCATTCCAATCCTGAGACCCTTCCCATAGCATGAGATGTGATATCTCAATGCTTCTAATACCAAACCTGAGATTATTCCTATAACATGAGATGTGATATCGAAATCCTTCCCCTTCCAACCCTGAGACCCTCCCTTTAGCATGAGATGTGATATCCAACTCTTTCCCATTCCAATCCTGAGACCCATCCTATAGCATGAGATGTGATATCTCAATGCTTCTAATACCAAACCTGAGACGATTCCTATAGCATGAGATGTGATATCCAATTCCTTCCCTTTCCAAACCTGAGACCATTCCTTTAGCATGAGATGTGATATCCAACTCCTTCCTATTCCAATCCTGAGAGCCTTCCCATAGCATCAGATGCGCTATTCAAGTCCTTCCCATTCCAATCCTGAGACCCTTCCTATAACATGAGATGTGATATCCAACTCCTTTCCATTCCAACCTGAGACCCTTTCTATAGCATGAGATGGGATATCCAACTCCTTCCCAATCCAATCCTGAGACCCTTCCGATAGCATGAGATGTGCTATCTCAATGCTTCTACCAAACCTGAGACCGTTCCTATGGCATGAGATGTGATTTCAAACTCCTTCCCATTCCAATCCTGAGACCCTTCCGATAGCAGAGATGTGATATATCAATGCTTATACCAAACCTGAGACCCTTCCAATGGCATGAGATGTCATATACAACTCCTTCCCATTCCAATCCTGAGACCCTTCCTATAGCATGAGATGTGATATCTCAATGCGTCTACCAAACCTGAGACCCTTCCTATAGCATGATATGTCATATCCAACTCCTTCCCATTCCAATCCTGAGACCCTTCCTATAGCATGAGATGTGATATCTCAATGCTTCTAATACCAAACCTGAGATCCTTCCTATAACATGAGATGTGATATCCAACTCCTTCCCATTCCAATCCTGAGACACTTCCTATACCATGAGATGTGATATCTCAATGTTTCTAATACCAAACCTGACACCCGTCTTATAACATGAGATGTGAGATCCAAATCCTTCCCCTTCCAAACCTGAGACCCTTCCTTTAGCATAAGATGTGATATACAACTCCTTCCCATTCCAATCCTGAGACCCTTCCGATAGCAGAGTTGTGATATCTCAATGCTTATACCAAACCTGAGACCCTTCCTATAGCATGAGATGTCATATCCAACTCCTTCCCATTCCAATCCTGAGACCCTTCCTATAGCATGAGATGTGATATCTCAATGCTTCTAATACCAAACCTGAGATCCTTCCTATAACATGAGATGTGATATCCAACTCCATCCCATTCCAATCCTGAGACCCTTCCTATACCATGAGATGTGATATCTCAATGTTTCTAATACAAAACCTGAGCCCCTTCCTATAGCAAGAGATGTGATATCCAAATCCTTCCCATTCCAAAACTGCGACCCTTCCTGTAGCATGAGATGTGATATCTCAATGCTTGTAATACCAAACCTGAGACCCTTCCTATAGCATGAGATGTGATATCCAACTCTTTGCCATTCCAATCCTGAGACCCTTCCTATAGCATGAGATGTGATATCTCAATGCTTCTAATACCAAACCTGAGACCCTTTCTATAGCATGAGATGGGATATCCAACTCCTTCCCAATCCAATCCTGAGACCCTTTCGATAGCATGAGATGTGATATCTCAATGCTTCTAACACCAAACCTGAGATCCTTCCTATAACATGAGATGTGATATCCAAATCCTTCCCCTTCCAAACCTGAGACCCTCCCTTTAGCATGATATGTGATATCCAACTCTTTCCCATTCCAATCCTGAGACCCTTCTGATAGCATGAGATGTGATATCTCAATGCCTCTAATACCAAACCTGAGATCCTTCCTCTAACATGAGATGTGATATCCAAGTCCTTCCCTTTCCAAGCCTGAGAGCCTTCCTATAGCATGCAATGTGATATCTCAATGCTTCTAATACCGAACCTGAGACCCGTCCTATAACATGAGGTGGGATATCCAACTCCTTCCCATTCCAATCCTGAGACACTTCTGATAGCAGAGATGTGATATCTCAATGCTTATAACAAACCTGAGACCCTTCCTATAACATGAGATGTGATATCCCATTCCAATCCTGAGACCCTTCTGATAGCATGAGATGTGATATCTCAATGCCTCTAATACCAAACCTGAGATCCTTCCTCTAACATGAAATGTGATATCCAACTCCTTCCCTTTCCAAACCTGAGAGCCTTCCTATACCATGAGATGTGATATCCAAGTCCTTCCCATTACAATCCTGAGACACTTCCTATAACATGAGATGTGATATCCAACTCCATCCCATTCCAACCCGAGACCATCCCTTTAGCATGAGATGTGATATCCAACTCTTTCCCATTCCAATCCTGAGACCCTTCTGATAGCATGAGATGTGATATCTCAATGCCTCTAATACCAAACCCGAGATCCTTCCTCTAACATGAAATGTGATATAAAACTCCTTCCCTTTCCAAGCCTGAGAGCCTTCCTATAGCATGAGATCTGATATCCAAGTCCTTCCCATTCCAATCCTTAGACCCTTCCTACAGCATGCAATGTGATATTTCAATGCTTCTAATACCAAACCTGAGACCCGTCCTATAACATGAGGTGGGATATCCAACTCCTTCCCATTCCAATCCTGAGACACTTCTGATAGCAGAGATGTGATATCCCATTCCAATCCTGAGACGCTTCTGATAGCATGAGATGTGATATCTCAATGATTCTAATACCAAACCTGAGACCCGTCCTATAACATGAGGTGGGATGTCCAACTCCTTCCCATTCCAATCCTGAGACACTTCTGATAGCAGAGATGTGATTTCTCAATGCTTATACCAAACCTGAGACCCTTCCTATAACATGAGGTGTGATATCCCATTCCAATCCTGAGACCCTTCTGATAGCATGAGATGTGATATCTCAATGCCTCTAATACCAAACCTGAGATCCTTCCACTAACATGAAATGTGATATCCAACTCCTTCCCTTTCCAAACCTGAGAGCCTTCCTATACCATGAGATGTGATATCCAAGTCCTTCCCATTACAATCCTGAGACACTTCCTATAACATGAGATGTGATATCCAGCTCCATCCCATTCCAACCTGAGACCCTTCCTATAGCATGAGATGTGATATCTCAATGCTTCTAATACCAAACCTGAGACCCTTCCTCTAACATGAAATGTGATATCCAACTCCTTCCCTTTCCAAGCCTGAGAGCCTTCCTATACCATGAGATGTGATATCCAAGTCCTTCCCATTACAATCCTGAGACACTTCCTATAACATGAGATGTGATATCCAGCTCCATCCCATTCCAACCTGAGACCCTTCCTATAGCATGAGATGTGATATCTCAATGCTTCTAATACCAAACCTGAGACCCTTCCTCTAACATGAAATGTGATATCCAACTCCTTCCCTTTCCAAGCCTGAGAGCCTTCCTATAGCATGAGATGTGATATCCAAGTCCTTCCCATTCCAATCCTTAGACCCTTCCTACAGCATGCAATGTGATATCTCAATGCTTCTAATACCAAACCTAAGACCCGTCCTATAACATGAGGTGGGATATCCAACTCCTTCCCATTCCAATCCTGAGACACTTCTGATAGCAGAGGTATGATATCTCAATGCTTATACCAAACCTGAGACCCTTCCTATAAAATGAGATGTGATATCCAACTCCTTCCCGTTCCAAACCTGAGACCCTTCCTATAGCATGAGATGTGATATCCAACTCCTTCCCATTCCAATCCCGAGACCCTTCCCATAGCATGAGATGTGATATCTCAATGCTTCTAATACCAAACCTGAGATTCTTCCTATAACATGAGATGTGATATCGAAATCCTTCCCCTTCCAAACCTGAGACCATTCCTTTAGCATGAGATGTGATATCCAACTCCTTCCTATTCCAATCCTGAGAGCCTTCCCATAGCATCAGATGCGCTATTCAAGTCCTTCCCATTCCAATCCTGAGACCCTTCCTATAACATGAGATGTGATATCCAACTCCTTTCTATTCCAACCTGAGACCCTTTCTATAGCATGAGATGGGATATCCAACTCCTTCCCAATCCAATCCTGAGACCCTTCCGATAGCATGAGATGTGATATCTCAATGCTTCTACCAAACCTGAGACCGTTCCTATGGCATGAGATGTGATTTCAAACTCCTTCCCATTCCAATCCTGAGACCCTTCCGATAGCAGAGATGTGATATCTCAATGCTTATACCAAACCTGAGACCCTTCCAATGGCATGAGATGTCATATACAACTCCTTCCCATTCCAATCCTGAGACCCTTCCTATAGCATGAGATGTGATATCTCAATGCGTCTACCAAGCTGAGACCCTTCCTATAGCATGATATGTCATATCCAACTCCTTCCCATTCCAATCCTGAGACCCTTCCTATAGCATGAGATGTGATATCTCAATGCTTCTAATACCAAACCTGAGATCCTTCCTATAACATGAGATGTGATATCCAACTCCTTCCCATTCCAATCCTGAGACACTTCCTATACCATGAGATGTGATATCACAATGTTTCTAATACCAAACCTGAGACCCGTCCTATAACATGAGATGTGAGATCCAAATCCTTCCCCTTCCAATCCTGAGACCCTTCCGATGGCAGAGTTGTGATATCTCAATGCTTATACCAAACCTGAGACCCTTCCTATAGCATGAGATGTCATATCCAACTCCTTCCCATTCCAATCCTGAGACCCTTCCTATAGCATGAGATGTGATATCTCAATGCTTCTAATACCAAACCTGAGATCCTTCCTATAACATGAGATGTGATATCCAAATCCTTCCCCTTCCAAACCTGAGACCCTCCCTTTAGCATGAGATGTGATATCCAACTCTTTCCCATTCCAATCCTGAGACACTTCCTATACCATGAGATGTGATATCACAATGTTTCTAATACCAAACCTGAGATCCTTCCTATAACATGAGATGTGATATCCAACTCCTTCCCATTCCAATCCTGAGACACTTCCTATACCATGAGATGTGATATCACAATGTTTCTAATACCAAACCTGAGACCCGTCCTATAACATGAGATGTGAGATCCAAATCCTTCCCCTTCCAATCCTGAGACCCTTCCGATGGCAGAGTTGTGATATCTCAATGCTTATACCAAACCTGAGACCCTTCCTATAGCATGAGATGTCATATCCAACTCCTTCCCATTCCAATCCTGAGACCCTTCCTATAGCATGAGATGTGATATCTCAATGCTTCTAATACCAAACCTGAGATCCTTCCTATAACATGAGATGTGATATCCAAATCCTTCCCCTTCCAAACCTGAGACCCTTCCTATAGCATGAGATGTGATATCTCAATGCTTCTAATACCAAACCTGAGACCCTTCCTCTAACATGAAATGTGATATCCAACTCCTTCCCTTTCCAAGCCTGAGAGCCTTCCTATAGCATGAGATGTGATATCCAAGTCCTTCCCATTCCAATCCTTAGACCCTTCCTACAGCATGCAATGTGATATCTCAATGCTTCTAATACCAAACCTAAGACCCGTCCTATAACATGAGGTGGGATATCCAACTCCTTCCCATTCCAATCCTGAGACACTTCTGATAGCAGAGGTATGATATCTCAATGCTTATACCAAACCTGAGACCCTTCCTATAACATGAGATGTGATATCCAACTCCTTCCCGTTCCAAACCTGAGACCCTTCCTATAGCATGAGATGTGATATCCAACTCCTTCCCATTCCAATCCCGAGACCCTTCCCATAGCATGAGATGTGATATCTCAATGCTTCTAATACCAAACCTGAGATTCTTCCTATAACATGAGATGTGATATCGAAATCCTTCCCCTTCCAAACCTGAGACCATTCCTTTAGCATGAGATGTGATATCCAACTCCTTCCTATTCCAATCCTGAGAGCCTTCCCATAGCATCAGATGCGCTATTCAAGTCCTTCCCATTCCAATCCTGAGACCCTTCCTATAACATGAGATGTGATATCCAACTCCTTTCTATTCCAACCTGAGACCCTTTCTATAGCATGAGATGGGATATCCAACTCCTTCCCAATCCAATCCTGAGACCCTTCCGATAGCATGAGATGTGATATCTCAATGCTTCTACCAAACCTGAGACCGTTCCTATGGCATGAGATGTGATTTCAAACTCCTTCCCATTCCAATCCTGAGACCCTTCCGATAGCAGAGATGTGATATCTCAATGCTTATACCAAACCTGAGACCCTTCCAATGGCATGAGATGTCATATACAACTCCTTCCCATTCCAATCCTGAGACCCTTCCTATAGCATGAGATGTGATATCTCAATGCGTCTACCAAGCTGAGACCCTTCCTATAGCATGATATGTCATATCCAACTCCTTCCCATTCCAATCCTGAGACCCTTCCTATAGCATGAGATGTGATATCTCAATGCTTCTAATACCAAACCTGAGATCCTTCCTATAACATGAGATGTGATATCCAACTCCTTCCCATTCCAATCCTGAGACACTTCCTATACCATGAGATGTGATATCACAATGTTTCTAATACCAAACCTGAGACCCGTCCTATAACATGAGATGTGAGATCCAAATCCTTCCCCTTCCAATCCTGAGACCCTTCCGATGGCAGAGTTGTGATATCTCAATGCTTATACCAAACCTGAGACCCTTCCTATAGCATGAGATGTCATATCCAACTCCTTCCCATTCCAATCCTGAGACCCTTCCTATAGCATGAGATGTGATATCTCAATGCTTCTAATACCAAACCTGAGATCCTTCCTATAACATGAGATGTGATATCCAAATCCTTCCCCTTCCAAACCTGAGACCCTCCCTTTAGCATGAGATGTGATATCCAACTCTTTCCCATTCCAATCCTGAGACCCTTCTGATAGCATGAGATGTGATATCTCAATGCCTCTAATACCAAACCTGAGATCCTTCCTCTAACATGAGATGTGATATCCAAGTCCTTCCCTTTCCAAGCCTGAGAGCCTTCCTATAGCATGCAATGTGATATCTCAATGCTTCTAATACCGAACCTGAGACCCGTCCTATAACATGAGGTGGGATATCCAACTCCTTCCCATTCCAATCCTGAGACACTTCTGATAGCAGAGATGTGATATCTCAATGCTTATACCAAACCTGAGACCCTTCCTATAACATGAGATGTGATATCCCATTCCAATCCTGAGACCCTTCTGATAGCATGAGATGTGATATCTCAATGCCTCTAATACCAAACCTGAGATCCTTCCTCTAACATGAAATGTGATATCCAACTCCTTAACTTTCCAAACCTGAGAGCCTTCCTATACCATGAGATGTGATATCCAAGTCCTTCCCATTACAATCCTGAGACACTTCCTATAACATGAGATGTGATATCCAACTCCATCCCATTCCAACCCGAGACCATCCCTTTAGCATGAGATGTGATATCCAACTCTTTCCCATTCCAATCCTGAGACCCTTCTGATAGCATGAGATGTGATATCTCAATGCCTCTAATACCAAACCCGAGATCCTTCCTCTAACATGAAATGTGATATAAAACTCCTTCCCTTTCCAAGCCTGAGAGCCTTCCTATAGCATGAGATCTGATATCCAAGTCCTTCCCATTCCAATCCTTAGACCCTTCCTACAGCATGCAATGTGATATTTCAATGCTTCTAATACCAAACCTGAGACCCGTCCTATAACATGAGGTGGGATATCCAACTCCTTCCCATTCCAATCCTGAGACACTTCTGATAGCAGAGATGTGATTTCTCAATGCTTATACCAAACCTGAGACCCTTCCTATAACATGAGGTGTGATATCCAATTCCAATCCTGAGACCCTTCTGATAGCATGAGATGTGATATCTCAATGCCTCTAATACCAAACCTGAGATCCTTCCACTAACATGAAATGTGATATCCAACTCCTTCCCTTTCCAAACCTGAGAGCCTTCCTATACCATGAGATGTGATATCCAAGTCCTTCCCATTACAATCCTGAGACACTTCCTATAACATGAGATGTGATATCCAGCTCCATCCCATTCCAACCTGAGACCCTTCCTATAGCATGAGATGTGATATCTCAATGCTTCTAATACCAAACCTGAGACCCTTCCTCTAGCATGAAATGTGATATCCAACTCCTTCCCTTTCCAAGCCTGAGAGCCTTCCTATAGCATGAGATGTGATATCCAAGTCCTTCCCATTCCAATCCTTAGACCCTTCCTACAGCATGCAATGTGATATCTCAATGCTTCTAATACCAAACCTTAGACCCATCCTATAACATGAGGTGGGATATCCAACTCCTTCCCATTCCAATCCTGAGACACTTCTGATAGCAGAGGTATGATATCTCAATGCTTATACCAAACCTGAGACCCTTCCTATAACATGAGATGTGATATCCAACTCCTTCCCGTTCCAAACCTGAGACCCTTCCTATAGCATGAGATGTGATATCCAACTCCTTCCCATTCCAATCCCGAGACCCTTCCCATAGCATGAGATGTGATATCTCAATGCTTCTAATACCAAACCTGAGATTCTTCCTATAACATGAGATGTGATATCGAAATCCTTCCCCTTCCAAACCTGAGACCATTCCTTTAGCATGAGATGTGATATCCAACTCCTTCCTATTCCAATCCTGAGAGCCTTCCCATAGCATCAGATGCGCTATTCAAGTCCTTCCCATTCCAATCCTGAGACCCTTCCTATAACATGAGATGTGATATCCAACTCCTTTCTATTCCAACCTGAGACCCTTTCTATAGCATGAGATGGGATATCCAACTCCTTCCCAATCCAATCCTGAGACCCTTCCGATAGCATGAGATGTGATATCTCAATGCTTCTACCAAACCTGAGACCGTTCCTATGGCATGAGATGTGATTTCAAACTCCTTCCCATTCCAATCCTGAGACCCTTCCGATAGCAGAGATGTGATATCTCAATGCTTATACCAAACCTGAGACCCTTCCAATGGCATGAGATGTCATATACAACTCCTTCCCATTCCAATCCTGAGACCCTTCCTATAGCCTGAGATGTGATATCTCAATGCGTCTACCAAGCTGAGACCCTTCCTATAGCATGATATGTCATATCCAACTCCTTCCCATTCCAATCCTGAGACCCTTCCTATAGCATGAGATGTGATATCCAACTCCTTCCCATTCCAATCCTGAGACACTTCCTATACCATGAGATGTGATATCACAATGTTTCTAATACCAAACCTGAGACCCGTCCTATAACATGAGATGTGAGATCCAAATCCTTCCCCTTCCAATCCTGAGACCCTTCCGATGGCAGAGTTGTGATATCTCAATGCTTATACCAAACCTGAGACCCTTCCTATAGCATGAGATGTCATATCCAACTCCTTCCCATTCCAATCCTGAGACCCTTCCTATAGCATGAGATGTGATATCTCAATGCTTCTAATACCAAACCTGAGATCCTTCCTATAACATGAGATGTGATATCCAACTCCATCCCATTCCAATCCTGAGACCCTTCCTATACCATGAGATGTGATATCTCAATGCTTCTAACACCAAACCTGAGATCCTTCCTATAACATGAGATGTGATATCCAAATCCTTCCCCTTCCAAACCTGAGACCCTCCCTTTAGCATGAGATGTGATATCCAACTCTTTCCCATTCCAATCCTGAGACCCTTCTGATAGCATGAGATGTGATATCTCAATGCCTCTAATACCAAACATGAGATCCTTCCTCTAACATGAGATGTGATATCCAAGTCCTTCCCTTTCCAAGCCTGAGAGCCTTCCTATAGCATGCAATGTGATATCTCAATGCTTCTAATACCAAACCTGAGACCCGTCCTATAACATGAGGTGGGATATCCAACTCCTTCCCATTCCAATCCTGAGACACTTCTGATAGCAGAGATGTGATATCTCAATGCTTATACCAAACCTGAGACCCTTCCTATAACATGAGATGTGATATCCCATTCCAATCCTGAGACCCTTCTGATAGCATGAGATGTGATATCTCAATGCCTCTAATACCAAACCTGAAATCCTTCCTCTAACATGAAATGTGATATCCAACTCCTTCCCTTTCCAAACCTGAGAGCCTTCCTATACCATGAGATGTGATATCCAAGTCCTTCCCATTACAATCCTGAGACACTTCCTATAACATGAGATGTGATATCCAACTCCATCCCATTCCAACCCGAGACCATCCCTTTAGCATGAGATGTGATATCCAACTCTTTCCCATTCCAATCCTGAGACCCTTCTGATAGCATGAGATGTGATATCTCAATGCCTCTAATACCAAACCCGAGATCCTTCCTCTAACATGAAATGTGATATCCAACTCCTTCCCTTTCCAAGCCTGAGAGCCTTCCTATAGCATGAGATCTGATATCCAAGTCCTTCCCATTCCAATCCTTAGACCCTTCCTACAGCATGCAATGTGATATTTCAATGCTTCTAATACCAAACCTGAGACCCGTCCTATAACATGAGGTGGGATATCCAACTCCTTCCCATTCCAATCCTGAGACACTTTTGATAGCAGAGATGTGATATCTCAATGCTTATACCAAACCTGAGACCCTTCCTATAACATGAGATGTGATATCCCATTCCAATCCTGAGACCCTTCTGATAGCATGAGATGTGATATCTCAATGCCTCTAATACCAAACCTGAGATCCTTCCTCTAACATGAAATGTGATATCCAACTCCTTCCCTTTCCAAACCTGAGAGCCTTCCTATACCATGAGATGTGATATCCAAGTCCTTCCCATTACAATCCTGAGACACTTCCTATAACATGAGATGTGATATCCAACTCCATCCCATTCCAACCTGAGACCCTTCCTATAGCATGAGATGGCATATCCAACTCCTTCCAAATCCAATCCTGAGACCCTCCCTTGGGATGTGATATCCCAATGCCTCTAATACCAAACCTGAGATCCTTCCTCTAACATGAAATGTGATATCCAACTCCTTCCCTTTCCAAGCCTGAGAGCCTTCCTATAGCATGAGATCTGATATCCAAGTCCTTCCCATTCCAATCCTTAGACCCTTCCTACAGCATGCAATGTGATATTTCAATGCTTCTAATACCAAACCTGAGACCCGTCCTATAACATGAGGTGGGATATCCAACTCCTTCCCATTCCAATCCTGAGACACTTCTGATAGCAGAGATGTGATTTCTCAATGCTTATACCAAACCTGAGACCCTTCCTATAACATGAGGTGTGATATCCCATTCCAATCCTGAGACCCTTCTGATAGCATGAGATGTGATATCTCAATGCCTCTAATACCAAACCTGAGATCCTTCCTCTAACATGAAATGTGATATCCAACTCCTTCCCTTTCCAAACCTGAGAGCCTTCCTATACCATGAGATGTGATATCCAAGTCCTTCCCATTACAATCCTGAGACACTTCCTATAACATGAGATGTGATATCCAGCTCCATCCCATTCCAACCTGAGACCCTTCCTATAGCATGAGATGTGATATCTCAATGCTTCTAATACCAAACCTGAGACCCTTCCTCTAACATGAAATGTGATATCCAACTCCTTCCCTTTCCAAGCCTGAGAGCCTTCCTATAGCATGCAATGTGATATCTCAATGCTTCTAATACCAAACCTGAGACCCGTCCTATAACATGAGGTGGGATATCCAACTCCTTCCCATTCCAATCCTGAGACACTTCTGATAGCAGAGGTATGATATCTCAATGCTTATACCAAACCTGAGACCCTTCCTATAACATGAGATGTGATATCCAACTCCTTCCCGTTCCAAACCTGAGACCCTTCCTATAGCATGAGATGTGATATCCAACTCCTTCCCATTCCAATCCCGAGACCCTTCCCATAGCATGAGATGTGATATCTCAATGCTTCTAATACCAAACCTGAGATTCTTCCTATAACATGAGATGTGATATCGAAATCCTTCCCCTTCCAAACCTGAGACCCTCCCTTTAGCATGAGATGTGATATCCAACTCTTTCCCATTCCAATCCTGAGACCCTTTCTATAGCATGAGATGTGATATCTCAATGCTTCTAGTACCAAACCTGAGACGATTCCTATAGCATGAGATGTGATATCCAATTCCGTCCCTTTCCAAACCTGAGACCATTCCTTTAGCATGAGATGTGATATCCAACTCCTTCCTATTCCAATCCTGAGAGCCTTCCCATAGCATCAGATGCGCTATTCAAGTCCTTCCCATTCCAATCCTGAGACCCTTCCTATAACATGTGATGTGATATCCGACTCCTTCCCATTCCAACCTGAGACCCTTTCTATAGTATGAGATGGGATATCCAACTCCTTCCCAATCCAATCCTGAGACCCTTCCGATAGCATGAGATGTGATATCTCAATGCTTCTACCAAACTTGAGACCGTTCCTATGGCATGAGATGTGATTTCAAACTCCTTCCCATTCCAATCCTGAGACCCTTACGATAGCAGAGATGTGATATCTCAATGCTTATACCAAACCTGAGACCCTTCCAATGGCATGAGATGTCATATACAACTCCTTCCCATTCCAATCCTGAGACCCTTCCGATAGCAGAGATGTGATATCTCAATGCTTATACCAAACCTGAGACCCTTCCTATAGCATGAGATGTCATATCCAACTCCTTCCCATTCCAATCCTGAGACCCTTCCTATAGCATGAGATGTGATATCTCAATGCTTCTAATACCAAACCTGAGATCCTTCCTATAACATGAGATGTGATATCCAACTCCATCCCATTCCAATCCTGAGACCCTTCCTATACCATGAGATGTGATATCTCAATGTTTCTAATACAAAACCTGAGGCCCTTCCTATAGCAAGAGATGTGATATCCAAATCCTTCCCATTCCAAAACTGCGACCCTTCCTATAGCATGAGATGTGATATCCGACTCCTTCCCATTCCAATCCTGAGACCCTTCCTGTAGCATGAGATGTGATATCCAACTCTTTCCCATTCCAATCCTGAGACCCTTCCTATAACATGAGATGTGATATCTCAATGCTTCTAATACCAAACCTGAGACCCTTCCTATAGCATGAGATGGGATATCCAACTCCTTCCCAATCCAATCCTGAGACCCTTCCGATAGCATGAGATGTGATATCTCAATGCTTCTAACACCAAACCTGAGATCCTTCCTATAACATGAGATGTGATATCCAAATCCTTCCCCTTCCAAACCTGAGACCCTACCTTTAGCATGAGATGTGATATCCAACTCTTTCCCATTCCAATCCTGAGACCCTTCTGATAGCATGAGATGTGATATCTCAATGCCTCTAATACCAAACCTGAGATCCTTCCTCTAACATGAGATGTGATATCCAAGTCCTTCCCTTTCCAAGCCTGAGAGCCTTCCTATAGCATGGAATGTGATATCTCAATGCTTCTAATACCAAACCTGAGACCCGTATAATAACATGAGGTGGGATATCCAACTCCTTCCCATTCCAATCCTGAGACACTTCTGATAGCAGAGATGTGATATCTCAATGCTTATACCAAACCTGAGACCCTTCCTATAACATGAGATGTGATATCCCATTCCAATCCTGAGACCCTTCTGATAGCATGAGATGTGATATCTCAATGTCTCTAATACCAAACCTGAGATCCTTCCTCTAACATGAAATGTGATATCCAACTCCTTCCATTTCCAAACCTGAGAGCCTTCCTATACCATGAGATGTGATATCCAAGTCCTTCCCATTACAATCCTGAGACACTTCCTATAACATGAGATGTGATATCCAACTCCATCCCATTCCAACCCGAGACCATCCCTTTAGCATGAGATGTGATATCCAACTCTTTTCCATTCCAATCCTGAGACCCTTCTGATAGCATGAGATGTGATATCTCAATGCCTCTAATACCAAACCCGAGATCCTTCCTCTAACATGAAATGTGATATCCAACTCCTTCCCTTTCCAAGCCTGAGAGCCTTCCTATAGCATGAGATCTGATATCCAAGTCCTTCCCATTCTAATCCTTAGACCCTTCCTACAGCATGCAATGTGATATTTCAATGCTTCTAATACCAAACCTGAGACCCATCCTATAACATGAGGTGGGATATCCAACTCCTTCCCATTCCAATCCTGAGACACTTCTGATAGCAGAGATGTGATATCTCAATGCTTATACCAAACCTGAGACCCTTCCTATAACATGAGATGTGATATCCCATTCCAATCCTGAGACCCTTCTGATAGCATGAGATGTGATATCTCAATGCCTCTAATACCAAACCTGAGATCCTTCCTCTAACATGAAATGTGATATCCAACTCCTTCCCTTTCCAAACCTGAGAGCCTTCCTATACCATGAGATGTGATATCCAAGTCCTTCCCATTACAATCCTGAGACACTTCCTATAACATGAGATGTGATATCCAACTCCATCCCATTCCAACCTGAGACCCTTCCTATAGCATGAGATGGGATATCCAACTCCTTCCATATCCAATCCTGAGACCCTCCCTTGGGATGTGATATCCCAATGCCTCTAATACCAAACCTGAGATCCTTCTTCTAACATGAAATGTGATATCCAACTCCTTCCCTTTCCAAGCCTGAGAGCCTTCCTATAGCATGATATGTGATATCCAAGTCCTTCCCATTCCAATCCTTAGACCCTTCCTACAGCATGCAATGTGATATCTCAATGATTCTAATACCAAACCTGAGACCCGTCCTATAACATGAGGTGGGATATCCAACTCCTTCCCATTCCAATCCTGAGACACTTCGGATAGCAGAGTTGTGATATCTCAATGCTTATACCAAACCTGAGACCCCGCCTATAACATGAGATGTGATATCCAACTCCTTCCCGTTCCAAACCTGAAACCCTTCCTATAGCATGAGATGTGATATCCAACTCCTTCCCATTCCAATCCTGAGACCCTTCCGATAGCATGAGATGTGATATCTCAATGCTTCTAATACCAAACCTGAGATTCTTCCTACAACATGAGATGTGATATCCAAATCCTCCCCCTTCCAAACCTGAGACCCTCCCTTTAGCATGAGATGTGATATCCAACTCTTTCCCATTCCAATCCTGAGACCCTTCCTATAGCATGAGATGTGATATCTCAATGCTTCTAATACCAAACCTGAGACCCTTCCTATAGCATGAGATGGGATATCCAACTCCTTCCCAATCCAATCCTGAGACCCTTCCTGTAGCATGAGATGTGATATCTCAATGCTTGTAATACCAAACGTGAGACGCTTCCTATAGCATGAGATGTGATATCCAACTCTTTCCCATTCCAATCCTGAGACCCTTCCTATAGCATTAGATGTGATATCTCAATGCTTCTAATACCAAACCTGAGACCCTTCCTATAGCATGAGATGGGATATCCAACTCCTTCCCAATCCAATCCTGAGACCCTTCCGATAGCATGAGATGTGATATCTCAATGCTTCTAACACCAAATCTGATATCCTTCCTATAACATGAGATGTGATATCCAAATCCTTCCCCTTCCAAACCTGAGACCCTCCCTTTAGCATGAGATGTGATATCCAACTCCTTCCCTTTCCAATCCTGAGACCCTCTGATAGCATGAGATGTGATATCTCAATGCTTCTAATACCAAACCTGAGATCCTTCCTCTAACATGAAATGTGATATCCAACTCCTTCCCTTTCCAAGCCTGAGAGCCTTCCTATAGCATGAGATGTGATATCCAAGTCCTTCCCAATCCAATCCTTAGACCCTTCCTACAGCATGCAATGTGATATCTCAATGCTTCTAATACCAAACCTGAGACCCGTCCTATAACATGAGGTGGGATATCCAACTCCTTCCCATTCCAATCCTGAGACACTTCTGATAGCAGAGATGTGACATCTCAATGCTTATACCAAACCTGAGACCCTTCCTATAACATGAGATGTGATATTCCATTCCAATCCTGAGACCCTTCTGATAGCATGAGATGTGATATCTCAATGCCTCTAATACCAAACCTGAGATCCTTCCTCTAACATTAAATGTGATATCCAACTCCTTCCCTTTCCAAACCTGAGAGCCTTCCTATACCATGAGATGTGATATCCAAGTCCTTCCCATTACAACCTGAGACCCTTCCTATAGATGGGATATCCAACTCCTTCCAAATCAAATCCTGAGACCCTCCCTTGGGATGTGATATCCCAATGCCTCTAATACCAAACCTGAGATCCTTCCTCTAACATGAAATGTGATATCCAACTCCTTCCCTTTCCAAGCCTGAGAGCCTTCCTATAGCATGCTATGTGATATCCAAGTCCTTCCCATTCCAATCCTTAGACCCTTCCTACAGCATGCAATGTGATATCTCAATGATTCTAATACCAAACCTGAGACCCGTCCTATAACATGAGGTGGGATATCCAACTCCTTCCCATTCCAATCCTGAGACACCTCTGATAGCAGAGTTGTGATATCTCAATGCTTATACCAAACCTGAGACCCTTCCTATAACATGAGATGTGATATCCAACTCCTTCCCGTTCCAAACCTGAAACCCTTCCTATAGCATGAGATGTGATATCCAACTCCTTCCCATTCCAATCCTGAGACCCTTCCGATAGCATGAGATGTGATATCTCAATGCTTCTAATACCAAACCTGAGATTCTTCCTATAACATGAGATGTGATATCCAAATCCTCCCCCTTCCAAACCTGAGACCCTCCCTTTAGCATGAGATGTGATATCCAACTCTTTCCCATTCCAATCCTGAGACCCTTCCCATAGCATGAGATGTGATATCTCAATGCTTCTAATACCAAACCTGAGACCCTTCCTATAGCATGAGATGGGATATCCAACTCCTTCCCAATCCAATCCTGAGACCCTTCCTGTAGCATGAGATGTGATATCTCAATGCTTGTAATACCAAACGTGAGACACTTCCTATAGCATGAGATGTGATATCCAACTCTTTCCCATTCCAATCCTGAGACCCTTCCTATAGCATTAGATGTGCTATCTCAATGCTTCTAATACCAAACCTGAGACCCTTCCTATAGCATGAGATGGGATATCCAACTCCTTCCCAATCTAATCCTGAGACCCTTCCGATAGCATGAGATGTGAAATCTCAATGCTTCTAACACCAAATCTGATATCCTTCCTATAACATGAGATGTGATATCCAAATCCTTCCCCTTCCAAACCTGAGACCCTCCCTTTAGCATGAGATGTGATATCCAACTCCTTCCCTTTCCAATCCTGAGACCCTCTGATAGCATGAGATGTGATATCTCAATGCCTCTAATACCAAACCTGAGATCCTTCCTCTAACATGAAATGTGATATCCAACTCCTTCCCTTTCCAAGCCTGAGAGCCTTCCTGTAGCATGAGATGTGATATCCAAGTCCTTCCCAATCCAATCCTTCGACCCTTCCTACAGCATGCAATGTGATATCTCAATGCTTCTAATACCAAACCTGAGACCCGTCCTATAACATGAGGTGGGATATCCAACTCCTTCCCATTCCAATCCTGAGACACTTCTGATAGCAGAGATGTGATATCTCAATGCTTATACCAAACCTGAGACCCTTCCTATAACATGAGATGTGATATTCCATTCCAATCCTGAGACCCTTCTGATAGCATGAGATGTGATATCTCAATGCCTCTAATACCAAACCTGAGATCCTTCCTCTAACATTAAATGTGATATCCAACTCCTTCCCTTTCCAAACCTGAGAGCCTTCCTATACCATGCGATGTGATATCCAAGTCCTTCCCATTACAATCCTGAGACACTTCCTATAACATGAGATGTGATATCCAACTCCATCCCATTCCAACCTGAGACCCTTCCTATAGCATGAGATGGGATATCCAACTCCTTCCCTTTCCAAGCCTGAGAGCCTTCCTATAGCACGAGATGTGATATCCAAGTCCTTCACATTCCAATCCTTAGACCCTTCCTACAGCATGCAATGTGATATCTCAATGCTTCTAATACCAAACCTGAGACCCGTCCTATAACATGAGGTGGGATATCCAACTCCTTCCCATTCCAATCCTGAGACACTTCTGATAGCAGAGATGTGATATCTCAATGCTTATACCAAACATGAGACCCTTCCTATAACATGAGATGTGATATGCAACTCCTTCCCGTTCCAAACCTGAGACCCTTCCTATAGCATGAGATGTGATATCCAACTCCTTCCCATTCCAATCCTGAGACCCTTCTGATAGCATGAGATGTGATATCTCAATGCTTCTAATACCAAACCTGAGATTCTTCCTATAACATGAGATGTGATATCCAAATCCTTCCCCTTCCAAACCTGAGACCCTCCCTTTAGCATGAGATGTGATATCCAACTCCTTCCCATTCCAATCCTGAGACCCTTCTGATAGCATGAGATGTGATATCTCAATGCCTCTAATACCAAACCTGAGATCCTTCCTCTAACATGAAATGTGATATCCAACGCCTTCCCTTTCCAAACCTGAGAGCCTTCCTATACCATGAGATGTGATATCCAAGTCCTTCCCATTACAATCCTGAGACCCTTCCTATAACATGAGATGTGATATCCAACTCCATCCCATTCCAACCTGAGACCCTTCCTATAGCATGAGATGGGATATCCAACTCCTTCCAAATCCAATCCTGAGATCCTTCCGATAGCATGAGATGTGATATCTCAATGCTTCTACCAAACCTGAGACCCATATTATGGCATAAAATGTGATATCAAACTCCTTCCCATTCCAATCCTGAGACCCTTCCTATAGCTTGAGATGTGATATCCAACTCCTTCCCATTCCAAACCTGAGACCCTTCCTATAGCAACAATGTAATATCCAACTCCTTCCCATTCCAATCCTGAGACCATTCCTATAGCATGAGATGTGATATCTCAATGCTTCTAATAGCAAACCTGAGATCCTTCCTATGACATGAGATGTGATATCCAACTCGTTCCCATTCCAATATTGTGACTCTTCCGATGGCATGAGATGTGATATCTCAATGCTTCTAATATCAAAACTGAGACCCTCCCTACAGCATGAGATGTGATATCTAAGTCCTTCCCATTCCAATCCTGAGACACTTCTGATAGCAGAGATGTGATATCTCAATGCTTATACCAAACCTGAGACCCTTACTATAACATGAGATGTGATATCAAACTCCTTCTCGTTCCAAACCTGAGACCCTTCCTATACCATGAGATGTGATATCCAAGTCCTTCCCATTACAATCCTGAGACACTTCCTATAACATGAGATGTGATATCCAACTCCATCCCATTCCAACCCGAGACCATCCCTTTAGCATGAGATGTGATATCCAACTCTTTTCCATTCCAATCCTGAGACCCTTCTGATAGCATGAGATGTGATATCTCAATGCCTCTAATACCAAACCCGAGATCCTTCCTCTAACATGAAATGTGATATCCAACTCCTTCCCTTTCCAAGCCTGAGAGCCTTCCTATAGCATGAGATCTGATATCCAAGTCCTTCCCATTCTAATCCTTAGACCCTTCCTACAGCATGCAATGTGATATTTCAATGCTTCTAATACCAAACCTGAGACCCATCCTATAACATGAGGTGGGATATCCAACTCCTTCCCATTCCAATCCTGAGACACTTCTGATAGCAGAGATGTGATATCTCAATGCTTATACCAAACCTGAGACCCTTCCTATAACATGAGATGTGATATCCCATTCCAATCCTGAGACCCTTCTGATAGCATGAGATGTGATATCTCAATGCCTCTAATACCAAACCTGAGATCCTTCCTCTAACATGAAATGTGATATCCAACTCCTTCCCTTTCCAAACCTGAGAGCCTTCCTATACCATGAGATGTGATATCCAAGTCCTTCCCATTAAAATCCTGAGACACTTCCTATAACATGAGATGTGATATCCAACTCCATCCCATTCCAACCTGAGACCCTTCCTATAGCATGAGATGGGATATCCAACTCCTTCCATATCCAATCCTGAGACCCTCCCTTGGGATGTGATATCCCAATGCCTCTAATACCAAACCTGAGATCCTTCTTCTAACATGAAATGAGATATCCAACTCCTTCCCTTTCCAAGCCTGAGAGCCTTCCTATAGCATGATATGTGATATCCAAGTCCTTCCCATTCCAATCCTTAGACCCTTCCTACAGCATGCAATGTGATATCTCAATGATTCTAATACCAAACCTGAGACCCGTCCTATAACATGAGGTGGGATATCCAACTCCTTCCCATTCCAATCCTGAGACACTTCGGATAGCAGAGTTGTGATATCTCAATGCTTATACCAAACCTGAGACCCCGCCTATAACATGAGATGTGATATCCAACTCCTTCCCGTTCCAAACCTGAAACCCTTCCTATAGCATGAGATGTGATATCCAACTCCTTCCCATTCCAATCCTGAGACCCTTCCGATAGCATGAGATGTGATATCTCAATGCTTCTAATACCAAACCTGAGATTCTTCCTATAACATGAGATGTGATATCCAAATCCTCCCCCTTCCAAACCTGAGACCCTCCCTTTAGCATGAGATGTGATATCCAACTCTTTCCCATTCCAATCCTGAGACCCTTCCTATAGCATGAGATGTGATATCTCAATGCTTCTAATACCAAACCTGAGACCCTTCCTATAGCATGAGATGGGATATCCAACTCCTTCCCAATCCAATCCTGAGACCCTTCCTGTAGCATGAGATGTGATATCTCAATGCTTGTAATACCAAACGTGAGACGCTTCCTATAGCATGAGATGTGATATCCAACTCTTTCCCATTCCAATCCTGAGACCCTTCCTATAGCATTAGATGTGATATCTCAATGCTTCTAATACCAAACCTGAGACCCTTCCTATAGCATGAGATGGGATATCCAACTCCTTCCCAATCCAATCCTGAGACCCTTCCGATAGCATGAGATGTGATATCTCAATGCTTCTAACACCAAATCTGATATCCTTCCTATAACATGAGATGTGATATCCAAATCCTTCCCCTTCCAAACCTGAGACCCTCCCTTTAGCATGAGATGTGATATCCAACTCCTTCCCTTTCCAATCCTGAGACCCTCTGATAGCATGAGATGTGATATCTCAATGCTTCTAATACCAAACCTGAGATCCTTCCTCTAACATGAAATGTGATATCCAACTCCTTCCCTTTCCAAGCCTGAGAGCCTTCCTATAGCATGAGATGTGATATCCAAGTCCTTCCCAATCCAATCCTTAGACCCTTCCTACAGCATGCAATGTGATATCTCAATGCTTCTAATACCAAACCTGAGACCCGTCCTATAACATGAGGTGGGATATCCAACTCCTTCCCATTCCAATCCTGAGACACTTCTGATAGCAGAGATGTGACATCTCAATGCTTATACCAAACCTGAGACCCTTCCTATAACATGAGATGTGATATTCCATTCCAATCCTGAGACCCTTCTGATAGCATGAGATGTGATATCTCAATGCCTCTAATACCAAACCTGAGACCCGTCCTATAACATGAGGTGGGATATCCAACTCCTTCCCATTCCAATCCTGAGACACTTCGGATAGCAGAGTTGTGATATCTCAATGCTTATACCAAACCTGAGACCCCGCCTATAACATGAGATGTGATATCCAACTCCTTCCCGTTCCAAACCTGAAACCCTTCCTATAGCATGAGATGTGATATCCAACTCCTTCCCATTCCAATCCTGAGACCCTTCCGATAGCATGAGATGTGATATCTCAATGCTTCTAATACCAAACCTGAGATTCTTCCTATAACATGAGATGTGATATCCAAATCCTCCCCCTTCCAAACCTGAGACCCTCCCTTTAGCATGAGATGTGATATCCAACTCTTTCCCATTCCAATCCTGAGACCCTTCCTATAGCATGAGATGTGATATCTCAATGCTTCTAATACCAAACCTGAGACCCTTCCTATAGCATGAGATGGGATATCCAACTCCTTCCCAATCCAATCCTGAGACCCTTCCTGTAGCATGAGATGTGATATCTCAATGCTTGTAATACCAAACGTGAGACGCTTCCTATAGCATGAGATGTGATATCCAACTCTTTCCCATTCCAATCCTGAGACCCTTCCTATAGCATTAGATGTGATATCTCAATGCTTCTAATACCAAACCTGAGACCCTTCCTATAGCATGAGATGGGATATCCAACTCCTTCCCAATCCAATCCTGAGACCCTTCCGATAGCATGAGATGTGATATCTCAATACTTCTAACACCAAATCTGATATCCTTCCTATAACATGAGATGTGATATCCAAATCCTTCCCCTTCCAAACCTGAGACCCTCCCTTTAGCATGAGATGTGATATCCAACTCCTTCCCTTTCCAATCCTGAGACCCTCTGATAGCATGAGATGTGATATCTCAATGCTTCTAATACCAAACCTGAGATCCTTCCTCTAACATGAAATGTGATATCCAACTCCTTCCCTTTCCAAGCCTGAGAGCCTTCCTATAGCATGAGATGTGATATCCAAGTCCTTCCCAATCCAATCCTTAGACCCTTCCTACAGCATGCAATGTGATATCTCAATGCTTCTAATACCAAACCTGAGACCCGTCCTATAACATGAGGTGGGATATCCAACTCCTTCCCATTCCAATCCTGAGACACTTCTGATGGCAGAGATGTGACATCTCAATGCTTATACCAAACCTGAGACCCTTCCTATAACATGAGATGTGATATTCCATTCCAATCCTGAGACCCTTCTGATAGCATGAGATGTGATATCTCAATGCCTCTAATACCAAACCTGAGATCCTTCCTCTAACATTAAATGTGATATCCAACTCCTTCCCTTTCCAAACCTGAGAGCCTTCCTATACCATGAGATGTGATATCCAAGTCCTTCCCATTACAACCTGAGACCCTTCCTATAGATGGGATATCCAACTCCTTCCAAATCAAATCCTGAGGCCCTCCCTTGGGATGTGATATCCCAATGCCTCTAATACCAAACCTGAGATCCTTCCTCTAACATGAAATGTGATATCCAACTCCTTCCCTTTCCAAGCCTGAGAGCCTTCCTATAGCATGCTATGTGATATCCAAGTCCTTCCCATTCCAATCCTTAGACCCTTCCTACAGCATGCAATGTGATATCTCAATGATTCTAATACCAAACCTGAGACCCGTCCTATAACATGAGGTGGGATATCCAACTCCTTCCCATTCCAATCCTGAGACACCTCTGATAGCAGAGTTGTGATATCTCAATGCTTATACCAAACCTGAGACCCTTCCTATAACATGAGATGTGATATCCAACTCCTTCCCGTTCCAAACCTGAAACCCTTCCTATAGCATGAGATGTGATATCCAACTCCTTCCCATTCCAATCCTGAGACCCTTCCGATAGCATGAGATGTGATATCTCAATGCTTCTAATACCAAACCTGAGATTCTTCCTATAACATGAGATGTGATATCCAAATCCTCCCCCTTCCAAACCTGAGACCCTCCCTTTAGCATGAGATGTGATATCCAACTCTTTCCCATTCCAATCCTGAGACCCTTCCTATAGCATGAGATGTGATATCTCAATGCTTGTAATACCAAACGTGAGACACTTCCTATAGCATGAGATGTGATATCCAACTCTTTCCCATTCCAATCCTGAGACCCTTCCTATAGCATTAGATGTGATATCTCAATGCTTCTAATACCAAACCTGAGACCCTTCCTATAGCATGAGATGGGATATCCAACTCCTTCCCAATCTAATCCTGAGACCCTTCCGATAGCATGAGATGTGAAATCTCAATGCTTCTAACACCAAATCTGATATCCTTCCTATAACATGAGATGTGATATCCAAATCCTTCCCCTTCCAAACCTGAGACCCTCCCTTTAGCATGAGATGTGATATCCAACTCCTTCCCTTTCCAATCCTGAGACCCTCTGATAGCATGAGATGTGATATCTCAATGCCTCTAATACCAAACCTGAGATCCTTCCTCTAACATGAAATGTGATATCCAACTCCTTCCCTTTCCAAGCCTGAGAGCCTTCCTATAGCATGAGATGTGATATCCAAGTCCTTCCCAATCCAATCCTTAGACCCTTCCTACAGCATGCAATGTGATATCTCAATGCTTCTAATACCAAACCTGAGACCCGTCCTATAACATGAGGTGGGATATCCAACTCCTTCCCATTCCAATCCTGAGACACTTCTGATAGCAGAGATGTGATATCTCAATGCTTATACCAAACCTGAGACCCTTCCTATAACATGAGATGTGATATTCCATTCCAATCCTGAGACCCTTCTGATAGCATGAGATGTGATATCTCAATGCCTCTAATACCAAACCTGAGATCCTTCCTCTAACATTAAAGGTGATATCCAACTCCTTCCCTTTCCAAACCTGAGAGCCTTCCTATACCATGCGATGTGATATCCAAGTCCTTCCCATTACAATCCTGAGACACTTCCTATAACATGAGATGTGATATCCAACTCCATCCCATTCCAACCTGAGACCCTTCCTATAGCATGAGATGGGATATCCAACTCCTTCCCTTTCCAAGCCTGAGAGCCTTCCTATAGCACGAGATGTGATATCCAAGACCTTCACATTCCAATCCTTAGACCCTTCCTACAGCATGCAATGTGATATCTCAATGCTTCTAATACCAAACCTGAGACCCGTCCTATAACATGAGGTGGGATATCCAACTCCTTCCCATTCCAATCCTGAGACACTTCTGATAGCAGAGATGTGATATCTCAATGCTTATACCAAACATGAGACCCTTCCTATAACATGAGATGTGATATGCAACTCCTTCCCGTTCCAAACCTGAGACCCTTCCTATAGCATGAGATGTGATATCCAACTCCTTCCCATTCCAATCCTGAGACCCTTCCGATAGCATGAGATGTGATATCTCAATGCTTCTAATACCAAACCTGAGATTCTTCCTATAACATGAGATGTGATATCCAAATCCTTCCCCTTCCAAACCTGAGACCCTCCCTTTAGCATTAGATGTGATATCCAACTCCTTCCCATTCCAATCCTGAGACCCTTCTGATAGCATGAGATGTGATATCTCAATGCCTCTAATACCAAACCTGAGATCCTTCCTCTAACATGAAATGTGATATCCAACGCCTTCCCTTTCCAAACCTGAGAGCCTTCCTATACCATGAGATGTGATATCCAAGTCCTTCCCATTACAATCCTGAGACCCTTCCTATAACATGAGATGTGATATCCAACTCCATCCCATTCCAACCTGAGACCCTTCCTATAGCATGAGATGGGATATCCAACTCCTTCCAAATCCAATCCTGAGATCCTTCCGATAGCATGAGATGTGATATCTCAATGCTTCTACCAAACCTGAGACCCATATTATGGCATAAAATGTGATATCAAACTCCTTCCCATTCCAATCCTGAGACCCTTCCTATAGCTTGAGATGTGATATCCAACTCCTTCCCATTCCAAACCTGAGACCCTTCCTATAGCAACAATGTAATATCCAACTCCTTCCCATTCCAATCCTGAGACCATTCCTATAGCATGAGATGTGATATCTCAATGCTTCTAATAGCAAACCTGAGATCCTTCCTATGACATGAGATGTGATATCCAACTCGTTCCCATTCCAATATTGTGACTCTTCCGATGGCATGAGATGTGATATCTCAATGCTTCTAATATCAAAACTGAGACCCTCCCTACAGCATGAGATGTGATATCTAAGTCCTTCCCATTCCAATCCTGAGACACTTCTGATAGCAGAGATGTGATATCTCAATGCTTATACCAAACCTGAAACCCTTACTATAACATGAGATGTGATATCAAACTCCTTCTCGTTCCAAACCTGAGACCCTTCCTATAGCATGAGATGTGATATCCAACTCCTTCCCATTCCAATCCTGAGACCCTTCCGATAGCATGAGATGGGATATCCAACTCCTTCCAAATCCAATCCTGAGACCCTTCCGATAGCATGAGATGGGATATCCAACTCCTTCCAAATCCAATCCTGAAACCCTTCCGATAGCATGTGATGTGATATCTCAATGCTTCAAATACCAAACCTGAGATTTTTCCTATAACATGAGATGTGATATCCAAATCCTTCCCCTTCCAAACCTGAGACCCTCCCTTTAGCATGAGATGTGATATCCAACTCCTTCCCATTCCAATCCTGAGACCCTTCTGATAGCATGAGATGTGATATCTCAATGCCTCCAATACCAAACCTGAGATCCTTCCTTTAACATGAAATGTGATATCCAACTCCTTCCCTTTCCACATCTGAGTGCCTTCCTATAGCATGAGATGTGATATCCAAGTCCTTCCCATTCCAATCCTGAGACCCTTCCTATAACATGAGCTGTGATATCCAACTCCATCCCATTCCAACCTGAGACCCTTCCTATAGCATGAGATGGGATATCCAACTCCTTCCAAATCCAATCCTGAGACCCTTCCGATAGCATGTGATGTGATATCTCAATGCTTCTACCAAACCTGAGACCCATACTATGGCATGAGATGTAATATCCAACTCCTTCCCATTCCAATCTTGAGACCCTTCCTGTTAGGAAAGATTTCGTAATTGTAGGTAATTTTCCTTCCATGTGGCAACCCCTAAACTTTTTGCTGTTGTTTTTCACCTTGTTCTTGACTTTGCCAGAGAAGTGCAGCCTTCTGCCGCACTCCTCTGGGCTTTCGCTCCTTTCTTACGGGGAACCTGACATGCCCTTAAAACAGTCAGTACCGGGGAACGCTGTTTCCCGTAGTTTCTTTTATCATGTTGCGGCTTTCGTGCAACATGACACAAGAGGGCACTGTAAGCTAAGTTACAGCTCTCTTGGGTCTCTAGCCTTCTACAGGCCCTAGATACTCGTTTAGGATTGTATCTGATCGGTGCAAGTGATTCAGGGACGGGAATGGTGGCAGCGATCGTTTCTTGTGTTTTGAGCTCCTTTTGGCGTTCTAAGCGCGTTTCTCGCGCTTAACCCAAAATGGTGGCCTGGCTCCCAAAATGGCCAGACCACGAGGCTCCTTTGTCCTGTCCGCTGACCGTCTTGCTCCCTTCACCTTCCCCAGGTCGAGCCGACCCGGGGCCTTCCTTATTTGGGTATGTACTTTCGCGCGAAACACGGATGCTTTCGCGGGCTTCTACATGTCTTTTGTGTGCCTCCAGGATGTTGTCACATTCACTCCCTGGGTCAATCGACTCCTCACCACTATCCAAAGTGACCCTTATGCCCTCCTGCTCACCTGCCGTCTCTTCTTCTGTTTGGAGTCCAAATCTCCTTCTTCTCAAAGCCTCTTCTCTGGAATGCAGATGGGGTCTGCCTCGAGAGGAAGCCACCCTGCCCCTCTGACTCGGGGCCTAGGGGGGCCCCCGAAACGGGGCAGACCAATGAAGGGGAAAAAGCCAAAAGGCACAAAAAAACCCTCTTGGGTGAGTACGATGACAGGATGCCAGGCCGAAATGATTGGAATGAGAGGACCCAACAGAATGAAAAGCCTACCCAATGAGGGTAGGATGGGAGTGGTGAGTAACAATCAGACAGAGAAAGAAAGGGAAGAAATGTTGGAGCTAAGATTGTAGCGAAGACGGAAGGACTGCAGAGGAAGCGGGAAGCCAGAGAGGAACGGGAGTACCCGAGATAGCGAGGCTGGACGGCACAAAACCACAGGAGAAGGTAACAGGAGAAGGGTCGAACACAGAGGAAAGGACTGGAACGTACCAACCCGGAAGCCTAACGCGAGTAGGTTGCAACGCGCGGGCTTCCGGGTTGGCGCTCGTAATAAAGTGCGCTGCTGGTCCGACCGCGGAAAGCTGGACCGCGGCTGGAGAACATGCAGCGTCGTAACGGCCATTTCAATGGCCGCTCCAGCGCCAGCGTCTCCACAACTGCCAGCGGCCGCGGCCGCCGTGCGTGACAGTATGCCCCCCTCCAGATCCGAACCCTCCGGGCTTCCCCGGATGTGTTCGGTGAAAACTCTTAAGCAGTCGAGGAGCATGTACATATGACCTGGGTTCCCAAGAATCCTCTGAACTGGGAAAGTTCTTCCACGAAACAAGGTATTCCAATCTGCCTCTACGATATCTGGAATCTAAGATAGCAGACACCTCATATTCTTCTGGTATAGACTTGGGACTGCTCACTATACCTGTAGCCTTTCTAACAGGGGTGTTTGAATCAACTGGACGGAGGAGGGAGGAGTGAAAGACTGGGTGTATCCGAGACATGGACTTGGGAAGTTGTAATCTATAAGCCACTGGGTTAATTCTCTTGATTATCTTGAAAGGTCCGATAAACCGGGGGGTTAGCTTGGTCGGGTGTACCCATCTAGGCAAATATCTAGTGGACAACGAGACCCGTTCCCCCTCCTTCCAATCAGGACCTGGTAAACGACCTCGATCAGACACATCCTTATACCTGCGTCTGGCAGATACCAAACTTTGTTGGGCGGTAGTGTGGGCGGTGGTTATTTGATCTAAGGTGGATTCGATGGTGGGTATATTAGTGGGTGAGGAGAAAACCGGTAGAATACCTCGAGGGTGGAAACCATAAGAACAAAAAAAGGGGCTGAGTCCCGTTGCCGAGTGAACAGCGTTGTTATACGCGAATTCGGCGGTGGGCAGAAGACTCACCCAATTGTCCTGATTCTTATTGACGTAACATCGGAGGTATTGCTCCAGAGAGGCATTAAGGCGTTCTGTCTGACCATTAGTCTGAGGATGGAAACCGGATGACAAGGCCCTCTCTATACCTAACCGTTGACATAGGGCGCCCCAAAATCGAGAGGTATATTGAGTGCCCTGATCAGAAATGATCTTATCAGGTAGACCGTGGAGCCTAAATATGTCTCTAAGGAAGACTTCGGCCATTCCAGTAGCGGATGGCACTCCTTGCAGCGCTGAGAAATGAGCCAGCTTGGTAAATGTATAGATGGTAACCATAAGACATGTCAAACCCTGGGATCGGGGCAGGTCTACAATAAAGTCCGTGGATATTTGGGACCATGGCCGGCTTGGCAAGTCCGGTTGCATCAGCAACCCATAGGGCTTGTGAGTGGAGTTCTTACTTCGGGCGCACACCATACACGACTTACAATGTTGCTTCACGTCGTGAGAAAGAGAAGGCCAAAAAAAAGAGCGAGAAATCAACTCTAATGTACCTTTGATACCTCTATGTCCAGCGGTAACATGGTTGTGACCCCATTCCAGAACCTTCAGTTGTAAGGACTTAGAGGGAATGTACAAACGCTGTCCCACCAGTAAAAGACCTTCAGACCAACGAAGTTGAGGATGTAAGCCACCCGGCACAGTGGTTGCCAGATTAGGTTGGGTTGCTGTCTTAACCTCTTGAAGGAATGACGAGATTATCCCCACTATTCGGTTCCGGGGAAACATAGTATGGCTAAGTGAAGAAGAGTGATATTCGGAAGACTGACACCTCGACAGGGCGTCCGCCAAGCTGTTTTGGGTGCCTGGAATGTAGGTGATAGAAAAGTCATACTGGCTGAAGAAATGAGCCCAGCGCACCTGCCTTGAGTTGACACATTCCATATTCCGGAGAATTTTCAAATTCTTATGATCAGTACGTAAAGTGAATGGATGTGAACCGCCTTGAAGCAGGTGTCTCCACTCCTCACATGCCACCTTGAGAGCCAGAAGTTCCTTTTCAATAACAGAGTAATTCTGTTGACTTGTAGATAGTGTTTTAGAAAGATATGCGATAGGATGTTCCAGTCCATCTTTGAGTTGAAGAAGTACTGCTCCTAAGGCGCTAGCAGAAGCATCAGCCTCTACTACAAAGGGCAGATTCTGATCAGGTTGGGATAGAATAGGTGCGGAACAGAATCTCCCCTTTAAATCAATAAAGGCTTGATTGGCTGTTTCCGACCATTGAAATGGCTTGGCATCTTTCTTAAGTAATGAAGTAATGGGCAGCACTATCTGCGAAAAATGTCCGATAAACTTCCTATAGAAGTTGGCTAGTCCTAAGAACCGTTGGACATCTTTCAAAGACGTGGGTGGAGGCCAGTCCAAGATGGCAGACACCTTCCTGGGATCCATGGTTATGCCTTCATGGGATAAGATATAACCCAAATAAGGAACAGAAGACATATAAAAAAGGCACTTCTCAGGTTTAATCAATAAGTGTTGAGATTGTAGCCTATGCAACACTGTCTGAAGATGCGTTGTATGTTCGGAGGAGGATTTTGAAAAAACCAAGATGTCATCAAGGTACACTATGATACAGATGAATAATAGGTCAGAAAACAGGCGATCCATAAAACACTGGAATATGGCCGGAGCGTTAACCAAGCCAAATGGCATCACTCGATATTCAAAAAGGCCAAACGGTGTCCGAAAGGCAGTCTTCCATTCATCCCCATCTCTTATCCGGAGAAGGTGGTAGGCACTCCGGAGATCTAATTTAGAGAAGATGGTCGAGCCTTGTACAGCTTCCAGTATGTCTGCTATCAAAGGCATTGGATAACGGTCGCGTACTGTGACCTTGTTCAGACCCCGATAGTCAATACATGGCCTTAATTCTGTGGAAACCTTTTTTGGTATGAAAAATAAAGAGGCTCCAGCCGGTGATTTGGAGGGACGAATGAGGCCATTTGTCAGATGAGAGTCCAAGTAATTTCGAAGCGCCCTCTTCTCCAATAGAGACAAGGGAAACATGCGACTAAACGGAACCAGGGCATCTGGCACCAGCTCGATGGCGCAGTCTTCTGGCCGATGCGGAGGGAGATCCAAGACAGGTTTGTCTTTAAAAACTCCTTTGAACTTATCCAATTCTGAGGGAATTTTACAAACTTCATGTACTCCTTCTTGTTGGGGGGTAAGGACTTGTACCAAATCTTCTGAGGCATGGAGTAAACAGTTCTGTTTACAATATGAGGAGGTAAAAGCCAGGGTGTTCTGTGCCCAATCGATGAGCGGGTTATGCCTCCTTAGCCAGGGAATTCCGAGGATAACTGGGAAATGGGCTGCTCGAATTAGGTCAAATTGTATCTGTTCCGAATGCTGGAGAATGCACGCCTTCAAGGAAACAGTGGAATGGGTGATAGGCCCCGATGACAGGGGAGAACCATCAACTCCTTCTACCTTCTGGACCTCTTCCAGTTGCAGCAGGGGGAGACCATGTTTGTGTGCCCACTCGGTATCCATAAATACCCCTGCAGCGCCACAATCCAATAGCGCCATGGTGGTGAAGGCTTTTGTCGGGGTTTCCAACAGGATGGGAACAGCCATAAGGCAAGAGTCCATGGTGGTGGAATGAGAAGCTACAGTCACCGTAACATAGGGACTTGTGGTCGGACCTCGGGTACTCGTCCCCTTCAGTTCCGAGGTCGATCGTTTCCCGAGCGTCTAGGCGGGACTTCAGTACAGTTCCGAAGCAAGTGGGAATTGGATCCACAATACATGCAGAGGCCCGCATCTCTCCGACGTCTTCTTTCTTCGGGTGTCAAAGAGGATCGTGCGGACCCAACTTGCATTGGTTCCTCCTTATTACTGGAGTGAGGCAGTGAGGGCAGTGGGTAGGCACTAGGTAGAGGGGTGACCGACGCTTTCTGCTTCTTCTTTTCAGCCTTGCGTTCACTAAGGCGGTAGTCGATCTGTGTTACAATGGAGAATAAGTCCGACAGGGTAGTGGGA
Source organism: Ambystoma mexicanum (assembly GCF_040938575.1). NCBI lineage: Eukaryota > Metazoa > Chordata > Amphibia > Caudata > Ambystomatidae > Ambystoma > Ambystoma mexicanum. The sequence continues at coordinate 317,399,563 of NC_090936.1, forward strand.
CGGGCTATCCTGGCCAGCTCATCCTTTATCTCCTCCTTCAATCCTCGACAGAAAATTGTATACTGGGCCCTTTCTGGCCAACCTGCCTCAGAGGCTAAACGTTTAAAGGTGGAGAGGTATGTCAGCAGGTCACTGGAACCCTGTTGCACATCCAATAGTTCTTCTGCCGCCACATGTGTTATCTCGGGTTGTTCAAAAGTCTGGCGCAGTAAGGTCAGAAAACCCCCATAATCTCTGATAATAGGATTGTTGTTGGTCACAAATGGGGTGGCCCAAGCCAAGGCATTTACGATCATGTTAGATATCATATACCCCACCTTGGCTTGATCATTAGAGAACATCAGAGGTCTGAAGGCAAAATAAATGGAACAGGCTTCCAAGAATTCTTTTAAGCGCTTTGGGGTGCCGTCATATTTGCCTGTGGATAAGGTCATAGGCGGTAAGTCGGAATCTCTAGCTTCCCGATGAGAGACCATCTGCCTCAGGACCGCATTATCTGCCTTTACATTCTGCAATTCAACATTCATGGCCTGGACCGCAGCCACTAATTCTTGTATCTGCTCGGGGGAGGCCATACTTCTTCTTTGGCGTTGCAAACTGTCACAATCACTCCCTGGGTCAATCGACTCCTCACCACTATCCAAAGTGACCCTTATGCCCTCCTGCTCACCTGCCGTCTCTTCTTCTGTTTGGAGTCCAAATCTCCTTCTTCTCAAAGCCTCTTCTCTGGAATGCAGATGGGGTCTGCCTCGAGAGGAAGCCACCCTGCCCCTCTGACTCGGGGCCTAGGGGGGCCCCCGAAACGGGGCAGACCAATGAAGGGGAAAAAGCCAAAAGGCACAAAAAACCCCTCTTGGGTGAGTACGATGACAGGATGCCAGGCCGAAATGATTGGAATGAGAGGACCCAACAGAATGAAAAGCCTACCCAATGAGGGTAGGATGGGAGTGGTGAGTAACAATCAGACAGAGAAAGAAAGGGAAGAAATGTTGGAGCTAAGATTGTAGCGAAGACGGAAGGACTGCAGAGGAAGCGGGAAGCCAGAGAGGAACGGGAGTAGCCGAGATAGCGAGGCTGGACGGCACAAAACCACAGGAGAAGGTAACGGGAGAAGGGTCGAACACAGAGGAAAGGACTGGAGCGTACCAACCCGGAAGCCTAACGCGAGTAGGTTGCAACGCGCGGGCTTCCGGGTTGGTGCTCGTAATAAAGTGCGCTGCTGGTCCGACCGCGGAAAGCTGGACCGCGGCTGGAGAACGTGCAGTGTCGTAACGGCCATTTCAATGGCCGCTCCAGCACCAGCGTCTCCACAACTGCCAGCGGCCGCGGCCGCTGTGCGTGACAGATGTGGGCTGGGATGTCTGGTCCCAATACACATCCTGGGTGCCAGAGAGTCTAGGGTGGTGTGAATGCCTGGGACCACCGTGGTCCGTGATTGGTCCACGAATGGTGTGAGTGTTGATGAGCGGATCTCCCATTGGGTCCCCTCCGTTTTGGCGCGAAGGGAACCGTGGATAAGAGGGTGCTGGAAACACCACTACCATGTCGATCTCCTGAGTTCTCACGAACGAAGGAATACAGGAGCCAAGTATCCTGCAACCAAGAGGCTGGACCGAGGAATCGCTGGTGACCCGCTGAAGGACTTCTCCTCTGTACTGCTGTCGCTTTGTGAAACCCTTTTCACCTTTGATCGAACCAGAAGGCCTGTACTGGTACTTCGACCTTTGGAATAGCGGGAACAGCTATTCTCGGCATCTTCACCATCTCCTGCCAGTAAGCCTTCGGAAGTGTCTCTGGGCCATCCAGCTGACTGACCAGCTTACACGGGAGTCTTGCTCTGTAACCGCCGCCAGGTTGTGTAGTATTTCGAGTCCTTGTCACTCTCACACGCTTCGTACACTTGGCGTTCCCAAGTCTGAAGTGAGTAGTGTACATTTGGCTCAGATACACACGGCCGCTCCGTTGCCCTGCTGTGGTAACAAACTGTGCGGGTTTCTTCGATTGGGACGTCTTTTTACTCAACACGACGACGAGGCGTTCCCTGCTCTTCTGAACCTGCCAGCTGCTGAAACTGACGCGGAGAAGCCTGGGTCTGCTTGCATCGGGGACCGATGAGTAGCATAGCTAGGATCTGGTCGCCCTCCTGCAGGAGCCCATTGCTTTTCCCCGCTGTGTAAAACAGCACCCTTTTCCGTACTCGCGCTCTGCTTCTGCCCACTGTGGAGGCTGCGCTTGAGTCGCGGAACTTGTACTTCTTCTTTTGTGCACTAAACTGAACTGCCTGATTTCCCTCGAAGAGCTTCTCCTTTTGCCCGTTGGCACCAGCGCGTGCAGGTACTTTTGAGCACAAGGCTCCACTCTTCGCAGGGCTCGGACTTCCATCTAGTTAGGTGCCTCTGAAGGTGAACTGGGTCTAAGCATTATTTCGCACTGCCTGTTTTCCCTCCCTTTTAGGTGGACTACACATTTCGTGCATATAACGCTTGCGACTGTCGTATTTGTATATATATTGTGTTGATATGGTATGTGTTGGTTTACTATCGGTATATTGTGATTTTCTCGCTACGGTCATTGTTTTAAAGGCCTTGAATAAATGTGTATATATTTTTAATATAACAACTGTTTGGAGTAGTTTGTAAGTGATCTTGCTTTGTGTGCTCATTGCGGGCTTTCAGTCACCCTCACCCCTCTTGAGACCTAGTCTTGACCGCCGCGATCGCTACCTTGATTGATCTGGCTCGTCCAGAGGTTACCCTGTTCCAAGTAATTAGGTTGGCCTTCTGAACTTCTGCGCCACCAGGACAGAGTTCAGAAAACCGTCTTAACAAATTGGTGTACAGCGGTGGGATACGACTGAAGGTATCCAGTGTTGCGCACGAACTAAGGCATTTCAGGTTATTCCAACCAGGACACGTAGTGAATTGTTGTAGTATAACTTTAAAAAGGCCATAGTCCTATCTAACAGTATGGAAACAAATACCTTGTTAACTTTAAATGCTTCCAAATCAGAAACATTAAAAAAGATGTGTGCGGAGAGAGGTGTTTCCTCTCAAGCCACGAAATTGGAAATGATCCAAAGAATCGTGGCGTGGCAAGAAGCGCAGCTTGACGCTATAACTTCTGAGGACAGTGCGGAAGGTGGTGGGGCTGCTCTCACTGGTAGAACCGACGGTTCTGCCGCTGCACTGATCCATCGCGACCACGAGGACAGGGAGGACGAGATGTCTAATGTTTCCTCTGCCAGTGCTGATGGGGAGGCTATGCTTGAATTCAAGAAGCAAGAGCTGCGGTTTAGGCAGCAGGAGCTTGAATTCAGCATAGCCAAACTAAAAATCGAACAGGCAGAAAAACAAAAAGACAGGGATCACCAGTTGGAACTGGCCAAGCTTCAGTTTGCAAATGGGTCCAAGGGTCCTGGACATGGGTCTGGGGCTTCCTCTCATCCACGGTTTCCGAAAGATCTGCTCAGTGTGTATGAAGAAAGGAATGACATTATGGACTGGCTGAATGCGTTTGAGTATGCATGCGAAGTTCAACAAGTTGGCAATGCTGATAAGATTGCCTGGTTACTCAGCAGACTGCCCCATTCTGGCTGTAGTGCCATTATTGAAATGTCGAAGGCTGAGCGAGCTGATTTCGCAATGTTAAAGCAAACTCTCATTTTAAAGTTTGGGAAGACTCCGGCCCAATATTTGAAACGTTTCAGAGAGTATAAGAAAAAGGAAGGTGGTACTTGGGCATCTTATGTCACTGAATCCTTGAAAAACTTAACTGGCTGGGTCGAAGGTTATAAGGTTTCTACCTTCGAAGGCATGATAAATCTTGTCATGCTGGAACACATTTTTGCATCTTCTTCCCCGGAGCTTAAGCAGCATTTGGCCAATTCGAAGGAGATAGATCCTAAGAAGCTGGCCATTGCAGCAGACTTATGGGTGTCACATCGAGTGTCCCATAAGGACAAAACTCATCCTTGTAAGCAGGAGGAAGAGAAAAAGTCCAAAGATATGGAGGGTGGAGAATCTGCTAAATCTTCTTCTCATAAGGGCCACAATAAGAAAAATAAGGGTAAGACACAAGAGAACTCGCAGGGTAGTGGAGGTCAGCCTCCGAAACAGAACTCTGGTTACAATAAGCCTCCCTATGTAAACAGACCCAATGGATCTTGTTTTGCTTGTGGAGCAACTGACCACGTGAAGGGGTATCCCCGGTGTAAGGTTAGACCTTTGGGGGTCCACTCCGCTAATCTGGCCTTCTCCTCCTACGAGGAAGAAGAGATTACAGGAGCATCCTTCTCCTCAGACTCATTTCCCAGCGGGATAGAGGCTGAGGTAGTTTTAGTGTCCCTGGGTTCCTGGGAGCCTAAAGTCGCAGAGGCTTATGCTAGGATTCCGGATAATACCAAGCACTACTTTAAAGACAGTGTGCTGATCAATGGAGTAGATACTCCAGCTCTTAGGGATAGTGGGTGCAGTCGCACTGTAGTGGATTCTACCTTGGTAGACTCAGAGGAAGTTGCCAGAGCTACTCTGATGCCCACTAAGTTGGCTGACGGCCCACTCCGTATGTTCCCAGTAATACCTGTAAATCTTACTTTAAATGGTACAGCAGTCAGGATTCCAGTGAGCATTCAGAGAAACGTCCCGGGAAAGGTCTTGTTAGGTAATGATCTCAGAGCTTTAGGGCTCGTAGGAGACACTGCCGAAAGACCCTACACACGGTCTCAAGCATGGGCAGCATTGGCCAAGACCAATACGCCGCCCCAGCTGAAGGGGAAACCCAAGGCGAAAGGAGTCGACAAGACAAGACGAGGGAAAGAGAATATTCCCCCGAGCTCGCCTACCACTGCGGTGGAGGAAGTTGGTCAATCGCCCGGGCCTGGCGAGGAGGTGGCGATGCCTGAAGTATTTGACCCCAACGATCATCCTGAACTAAAAGACTTGTTAGTTGAAGGAGGTCCTGATAGGGACGAATTCAGTAAAGTCCAACGTGAGTGCCCATCTCTGGAAGGCCTAAGGAGACAAGCCTGCTCCCATCTTGAGGGTGAACCTCCTGGGACGCATAGGATTTATTGGGAAGGTGGACTCCTGTATAGTGAGCCCACAGAGTCTACAGGAGGAGACCATAGGAGGTTGGTGGTTCCCCTTGCTGTTAGGCCCTTCCTCCTGCAGTTGGCGCATGAAGTTCCCCTTGCTGGTCACCTTGGTATGAAGAGGACCAAGCAAAGGTTATCCATGCACTTCTACTGGCCCAAGATGGGGGTGCAAGTAGAAAGTCACTGCAGGAGTTGTGCCTCCTGCCAGTTGTCTGGTAAGGTTGGCGCGACAATCCAAGCTCCGTTGGTACCGCTCCCAGTTGTGGGGGTACCATTTGAAAGGGTAGGGATCGACATCGTTGGTCCCCTTGACCCGCAAACATCCTCGGGCAATAGGTTTATCCTGGTGCTGGTCGACCATGCAACCAGATATCCTGAGGCCATCCCATTGAAAACTGTAACTGCCAAGTCAGTTGCAAAAGCTTTACTTGGCATATTTACTAGGGTTGGCTTCCCTAAAGAAGTTGTGTCGGATCGTGGCAGCAACTTTATGTCGAAGTATATGCAGGCTATGTGGAAAGAATGTGGGGTCACCTACAAGTTCTCTTCTGTATACCACCCCCAGACCAATGGTCTGGTGGAACGTTTCAACAGAACGTTAAAGAGCATGATTGGGGCTCTGGAGGAACCTCAGAGAAGAAAATGGGATCTTCTTTTACCATGCTTACTGTTTGCCTACCGAGGGGTACCACAGGAGGGTGTTGGCTTCAGCCCCTTCGAACTTCTGTTCGGTCATCCCGTACGGGGACCCTTAGCCATCGTCAAAGAGGGATGGGAGATGCCCACTCCCCCTGTTACTACCAACATAGTTGATTATGTGCTAGGGCTCAGAAAACGGATGGTACTTCTGATGGGCTTGGCTAGTGATAAATTGAAGGCAGGACAAGCGCTGGTGAAACATTGGTACGACCAGAAAGCTTCCCTCATCAACTTTACACCTGGTCAGCAAGTCCTGATCATGAATCCCATAAGGCCTCAAGCTTTACAGGACAAATGGTCAGGCCCTTACACAGTGGTGGAGCCCCTGGGTGAGGTTAACTATTTAGTGGACCTTGGAAGGCCTGGACAGGCTCCAAAAGTGTTTCACGTGAATAGGCTGAAGGCTTTCGTCCCAAGAGTCGAAATCGCAGCACTGCTACTGGCTTCAGATGTTGAGGAAGAGGAGTCTGAACCTCTCCCCGACCTGTTCCAAAGCAGTCCTTCAGATAGCTCCTTTGAGGGTGTCCGAGTGGCCCCTCACCTGACTTCTGATCAGCAGGCTGAGGTGAAAAGTTTGCTTAGGCAGTTTTCCCCCCTGTTCTCACAGTCGCCTGGTTTGACACCTTGGTGCAAACATAACATTGACACAGGAGACAGTGTACCTACCAAAAGTAGGGGATACAGGATGTCAGATAAAGTACGGTCTTTTATTAAGACCGAGGTCAACAAGATGTTAGACCTTGGGGTGATTGAACCCTCTAGTAGTCCTTGGTCCAGCCCTGTGGTTTTGGTTCCAAAGGCAGGCACTTCTGAATTGAGGTTCTGCGTGGATTACAGGGTTCTGAATGCTGTCACCAAGACAGATGCACACCCCTTGCCTCGAACAGATGAGCTGGTGGATACTTTGGGTGCCTCCAAGTACCTCAGCACGTTTGACCTCACTGCTGGCTATTGGCAAATAGCTTTAGCAGAACATGCCAAGGAGAAGACAGCATTTTCTACTCCAGACGGTCTTTACCAATTCCGGGTAATGCCGTTCGGGTTGAAGAATGCACCTGCCACTTTCCAGAGGCTTGTGAATCATGTGTTGAATGGGTTGGACGAATTCTGTCTTGCATATCTGGACGATATAGCAGTTTTCAGTGCCACCTGGGAAGACCATGTGAAACACCTCGGGATTGTGCTCCAGGCTCTTCGGAAAGCACACCTGACCATAAAGGCTAGTAACTGCCAGATTGGACAAGGCTCAGTGGTTTACCTTGGACATGAAGTAGGTGGAGGGAGGATACAGCCTCTTCCCAGTAAAGTACCAGCAGTACAAGACTGGCCTACCCCCACTACGCAAACCCAAGTGAGAGCCTTCTTAGGACTCACGGGGTATTACCGCAATTTTGTGGCAGACTATGGCACCATAGCTGCCCCTCTGACTGCCCTCACAACTCCGAAGAAACCCATGAAGGTAACTTGGACCGACGAGTGTGAGAAGGCCTTCAATGGCTTAAAAGACTCCTTGTGCCAGGCCCCTGTCCTCAGGGCCCCTGATTATCAAAGACCTTTTATCGTGCAGACGGACGCCTCTGACACTGGGATAGGAGCTGTACTATCACAAGTAGATGAGAAGGGTAAGGAACACCCTATTGGTTTTATTAGCCGCCAGCTTAAAGACAGAGAGCTCAGATGGTCCACGGTAGAGAAAGAATGTTTCTCTGTTGTGTGGGCCCTACGGAAGCTGAGGCCCTACCTCTATGGGACCCACTTCACTGTGCAAACTGACCATAAGCATTTAAAGTGGCTAATGAACATGAAGGGGGAGAATCCAAAGTTGCTTAGGTGGTCCATAAGTCTACAAGGCTTTGACTTCACTATTGAGCATAGGCCAGGTGTCCAACATAGCAATGCTGATGGGTTGTCCAGAATGTTTAACCGACCTGAACAAGAGACTCATCCAGGGGTGGATTAGTTCCCCCTGTCCATAGTCTGGGAGGGGCGAGTGTTAGGAAATATTTCGTAATTGTAGGTAATTTTCCTTCCATGTGGCAACCCCTAAACTTTTTGCTGTTGTTTTTCACCTTGTTCTTGACTTTGCCAGAGAAGTGCAGCCTTCTGCCGCACTCCTCTGGGCTTTCGCTCCTTTCTTACGGGGAAACTGACATGCCCTTAAGACAGTCAGTACCGGGGAACGCTATTTCCCGTAGTTTCTTTTATCATGTTGCGGCTTTCGTGCAACATGACACAAGAGGGCACTGTAAGCTAAGTTACAGCTCTCTTGGGTCTCTAGCCTTCTACGGGCCCTAGATACTCGTTTAGGATTGTATCTGATCGGTGCAAGTGATTCAGGGACAGGAATGGTGGCAGCGATCGTTTCTTGTGTTTTGAGCTCCTTTTGGCGTTCTAAACGTGTTTCTCGCGCTTAACCCAAAATGGTGGCCTGGCTCCCAAAATGGCCAGACCACGAGGCTCCTTTGTCCTGTCCGCTGACCGTCTTGCTCCCTTCACCTTCCCCAGGTCGAGCCGACCCGGGGCCTTCCTTATTTGGGCATGTACTTTCCCGCGAAACACGGATGCTTTCGCGGACTTCTACATGTCTTTTGTGTGCCTCCAGGATGTGGGCTGGGATGTCTGGTCCCAATACACATCCTGGGTGCCAGAGAGTCTAGGGTGGTGTGAATGCCTGGGACCACCGTGGTCCGTGATTGGTCCACAAATGGTGTGAGTGTTGATGAGCGGATCTCCCATTCGGTCCCCTCCGTTTTGGCACGAAGGGAACCGTGGATAAGAGGGGGCTGGAAACACCACTACCATGTCGATCTCCTGAGTTCTCACGAACGAAGGAATACAGGAGCCAAGTATCCTGCAACCAAGAGGCTGGACCGAGGAATCGCTGGTGACCCGCTGAAAGACTTCTCCTCTGCACTGCTATCGCCTTGTGAAACCCTTTGCACCTTTGATCGAACCAGAAGGCCTGTACTGGTACTTCGACCTTTGGAATAGCGGGAACAGTTATTCTCGGCATCTTCACCATCTCCTGCCAGTAAGCCTTCGGAAGTGTCTCTGGGCCATCCAGCTGACTGACCAGCTTACACGGGAGTCTTGCTCTGTAACCGCCGCCAGGTTGTGTAGTATTTCGAGTCCTTGTCACTCTCACACGCTTCGTACACTTGGCGTTCCCAAGTCTGAAGTGAGTAGTGTACATTTGGCTCAGATACACACGGCCGCTCCGTTGGCCTGCTGTGGTAACAAACTGTGCGGGTTTCTTCGATTGGGACGTCTTTTTACTCAACACGACGACGAGGCGTTCCCTGCTCTTCTGAACCTGCCAGCTGCTGAAACTGACGCGGAGAAGCCTGGGTCTGCTTGCATCGGGGACCGGTGAGTAGCATAGCTAGGATCTGGTCGCCCTCCTGCAGGAGCCCATTGCTTTTCCCCGCTGTGTAAAACAGCACCCTTTTCCGTACTCGCGCTCTGCTTCTGCCCAATGTGGAGGCTGCGCTTGAGTCGCGGAACTTGTTCTTCTTCTTTTGTGCACTAAACTGAACTGCCTGATTTCCCTCGAAGAGCTTCTCCTTTTGCCGTTGGCACCAGGGTGTGCAGGTACTTTTGAGCACAAGGCTCCACTCTTCGCAGGGCTCGGACTTCCATCTAGTTAGGTGCCTCTGAAGGTGAACTGGGTCTAAGCATTATTTCGCACTGCCTGTTTCCCCTCCCTTTTAGGTGGACTACACATTTTGTGCATATAACGCTTGCGACTGTCGTATTTGTATATATATTGTGTTGATATGGTATGTGTTGGTTTACTATCATTGTATTGTGATTTTCTCGCTACGGTCATTGTTTTAAAGGCCTTGAAATAAATGTGTATATATTTTTAATATAACAACTGTTTGGAGTAGTTTGTAAGTGATCTTGCTTTGTGTGCTCATTGCGGGCTTTCAGTCACCCTCACCCCTCTTGAGACCTAGTCTTGACCGCCGCAATCGCTACCTTGATTGGTCTGGCTCGTCCAGAGGTTACCCTGTTCCAAGTAATTAGGTTGGCCTTCTGAACTTCTGCGCCACCAGGACAGAGTTCAGAAATCCGTCTTAACACTTCCTATAGCATGAGATGTGATATCTCAATGCTTCTATCAAACCTGAGACCCTTCCTTTAGCATGAGATCTGATATACAACTCCTTCTCATTCCAATCCTGAGACCCTTCCTATAGCATGAGATGTGATATCTCAATGCTTCTAATACCAAACCTGAGATCCTTCCTATAACATGAGATGTGATATCCAATTCCTTCCCATTCCAAACCTGAGACCCTTCCTATTGGATGAGATGTGATATCCAACTCCTTCCCATTCCAATCCTGAGACCCTTCCTATACCATGAGATGTGATATCTCAATGTTTCTAATACCAAACCTGGGACCCGTCCTATAACATGAGATATGATATCCAAATCCTTCCCCTTCCAAACCTGAGACCCTTCCTTTAGCATGAGATGTGATATCCAAATCCTTCCCATTCCAATCCTGAAACCCTTCCTATAGCATGAGATGTGGTATCTCAATGTTTCTAATAAAAAACCTGAGACCCTTCCTATAGCAAGAGATGTGATATCCAAATCCTTCCCATTTCAATCCTGAGACCCTTCCTATAACAAGAGATGTGATATCCAACTCCTTCCCATTCCAAACTGAGACCCTTCCTATAGCATGAGAAGGGATATCCAACTCCTTCCCAATCCAATCCTGAGACCCTTCCGATAGCAGAGATGTGATATCTCACTGCTTCTAACACCAAACCTGAGATCCTTCCTATAACATGAGATGTGATATCCAAATCCTTCCCCTTCCAAACCTGAGACCCTCTCTTTAGCATGACATGTGATATCCAACTCTTTCCCATTCCAATCCTGAGACCCTTCTGATAGCATGAGATGTGATATCTCAATGCCTCTAATACCAAACCTGAGATCCTTCCTCTAACATGAAATGTGATATCCAACTCCTTCCCTTTCCAAGCCTGAGAGCCTTCCTATAGCATGAGATGTGATATCCAAGTCCTTCCCATTCCAATCCTTAGACCCTTCCTACAGCATGCAATGTGATATCTCAATGCTTCTAATACCAAACCTGAGGCCCATCCTATAACATGAGGTGGGATATCCAACTCCTTCCCATTCCAATCCTGAGACACTTCTGATAGCATGAGATGTGATATCTCAATGCCTCTAATACCAAACCTGAGATCCTTCCTCTAACATGAAATGTGATATCCACCTCCTTCCCTTTCCAAACCTGAGAGCCTTCCTATACCATGAGATGTGATATCCAAATTCTTCTCATTAAAATCCTGAGACACTTCCTATAACATGAGATGTGATATCCAACTCCATCCCATTCCAACCTGAGACCCTTCCTATAGCATGAGATGCGATATCCAACTCCTTCCAAATCCAATCCTGAGACCCTCCCTTGGGATGTGATATCCCAATGCCTCTATTACCAAACCTGAGATCCTTCCTCTAACATGAAATGTGATATCCAACTCCTTCCCATTCCAATCCTGAGACACTTCTGATAGCAGAGATGTGATATCTCAATGCTTATACCAAACCTGAGACCCTTCCTATAACATGAGATGTGATAGCCAACTCCTTCCCGTTCCAAACCTGAGACCCTTCCTATAGCATGAGATGTGATATCCAACTCCTTCCCATTCCAATCCTGAGACCCTTCCGATAGCATGAGATGTGATATCTCAATGCTTCTAATACCAAACCTGAGATTCTTCCTATAACATGAGATGTGATATCCAAATCCTCCCCCTTCCAAACCTGAGACCCTCCCTTTAGCATGAGATGTGATATCCAACTCTTTCCCATTCCAATCCTGAGACCCTTCCTATAGCATGAGATGTGATATCTCAATGCTTCTAATACCAAACCTGAGACCCTTCCTATAGCATGAGATGGGATATCCAACTCCTTCCCAATCCAATCCTGAGACCCTTCCTGTAGCATGAGATGTGATATCTCAATGCTTGTAATACCAAACGTGAGACCCTTCCTATAGCATGAGATGTGATATCCAACTCTTTCCCATTCCAATCCTGAGACCCTTCCTATAGCATTAGATGTGATATCTCAATGCTTCTAATACCAAACCTGAGACCCTTCCTATAGCATGAGATGGGATATCCAAATCCTTCCCATTCTAAACCTGAGACCCTCCCTTTAGCATGAGATGTGATATCCAACTCCTTCCCATTCCAATCCTGAGACCCTCTGATAGCATGAGATGTGATATCTCAATGCCTCTAATAACAAACCTGAGATCCTTCCTCTAACATAAAATGTGATATCCAACTCCTTCCCTTTCCAAGCCTGAGAGCCTTCCTATAGCATGAGATGTGATATCCAAGTCCTTCCCAATCCAATCCTTAGACCCTTCCTACAGCATGCAATGTGATATCTCAATGCTTCTAATACCAAACCTGAGACCCGTCCTATAACATGAGGTGGGATATCCAACTCCTTCCCATTCCAATCCTGAGACACTTCTGATAGCAGAGATGTGATATCTCAATGCTTATACCAAACCTGAGACCCTTCCTATAACATGAGATGTGATATTCCATTCCAATCCTGAGACCCTTCTGATAGCATGGGATGTGATATCTCAATGCCTCTAATACCAACCCAGATATCAGTCCTCTATCATGAAATGTGATATCCAACTCTTTCCATTTCCAAACCTGAGAGCCTTCCTATACCATGGATGTATTATCCAAGTCCTTCCCATTACAATCCTGAGACACTTCCTATAACATGAGATGTGATATCCAACTCCATCCCATTCCAACCTGAGACCCTTCCTATAGCATGAGATGGGATATCCAACTCCTTCCAAATCCAATCCTGAGACCCTCCCTTGGGATGTGATATCCCAATGCCTCTAATACCAAACCTGAGATCCTTCCTCTAACATGAAATGTGATATCCAACTCCTTCCCTTTCCAAGCCTGAGAGCCTTCCTATAGCACGAGATGTGATATCCAAGTCCTTCCCATTCCAATCCTTAGACCCTTCCTACAGCATGCAATGTGATATCTCAATGCTTCTAAAACCAAACCTGAGACCCGTCCTATAACATGAGGTGGGATATCCAACTGCTTCCCATTCCAATCCTGAGACACTTCTGATAGCAGAGATGTGATATCTCAATGCTTATACCAAACATGAGACCCTTCCTATAACATGAGATATGATATCCAACTCCTTCCCATTCCAATCCTGAGACCCTTCCGATAGCATGAAATGTGATATCTCAATGCTTCTAATACCAAACCTGAGATTCTTCCTATAACATGAGATGTGATATCCAAATCCTTCCCCTTCCAAACCTGAGACCCTCCCTTTAGCATGAGATGTGATATCCAACTCCTTCCCATTCGAATCCTGAGACCCTTCTGATAGCATGAGATGTGATATCTCAATGCCTCTAATACCAAACCTGAGATCCTTCCTCTAACATGAAATGTGATATCCAACGCCTTCCCTTTCCAAACCTGAGAGCCTTCCTATACCATGAGATGTGATATCCAAGTCCTTTCCATTACAATCCTAAGACCCTTCCTATAACATGAGATGTGATATCCAACTCCATCCCATTCCAACCTGAGACCCTTCCTATAGCATGAGATGGGATATCCAACTCCTTCCAAATCCAATCCTGAGATCCTTCCGATAGCATGAGATGTGATATCTCAATGCTTCTACCAAACCTGAGACCCATATTATGGCATGAGATGTGATATCAAACTCCTTCCCATTCCAAACCTGAGATCCTTCCTCTAACATGAAATGTGATATCCAACTCCTTCCCTTTCCAAACCTGAGAGCCTTCCTATACCATGAGATGTGATATCCAACTCCATCCCATTCCAACCTGAGACCCTTCCTATAGCATGAGATGCGATATCCAACTCCTTCCAAATCCAATCCTGAGACCCTCCCTTGGGATGTGATATCCCAATGCCTCTATTACCAAACCTGAGATCCTTCCTCTAACATGAAATGTGATATCCAACTCCTTCCCATTCCAATCCTGAGACACTTCTGATAGCAGAGATGTGATATCTCAATGCTTATACCAAACCTGAGACCCTTCCTATAACATGAGATGTGATAGCCAACTCCTTCCCGTTCCAAACCTGAGACCCTTCCTATAGCATGAGATGTGATATCCAACTCCTTCCCATTCCAATCCTGAGACCCTTCCGATAGCATGAGATGTGATATCTCAATGCTTCTAATACCAAACCTGAGATTCTTCCTATAACATGAGATGTGATATCCAAATCCTCCCCCTTCCAAACCTGAGACCCTCCCTTTAGCATGAGATGTGATATCCAACTCTTTCCCATTCCAATCCTGAGACCCTTCCTATAGCATGAGATGTGATATCTCAATGCTTCTAATACCAAACCTGAGACCCTTCCTATAGCATGAGATGGGATATCCAACTCCTTCCCAATCCAATCCTGAGACCCTTCCTGTAGCATGAGATGTGATATCTCAATGCTTGTAATACCAAACGTGAGACCCTTCCTATAGCATGAGATGTGATATCCAACTCTTTCCCATTCCAATCCTGAGACCCTTCCTATAGCATTAGATGTGATATCTCAATGCTTCTAATACCAAACCTGAGACCCTTCCTATAGCATGAGATGGGATATCCAAATCCTTCCCATTCTAAACCTGAGACCCTCCCTTTAGCATGAGATGTGATATTCAACTCCTTCCCATTCCAATCCTGAGACCCTCTGATAGCATGAGATGTGATATCTCAATGCCTCTAATACCAAACCTGAGATCCTTCCTCTAACATGAAATGTGATATCCAACTCCTTCCCTTTCCAAGCCTGAGAGCCTTCCTATAGCATGAGATGTGATATCCAAGTCCTTCCCAATCCAATCCTTAGACCCTTCCTACAGCATGCAATGTGATATCTCAATGCTTCTAATACCAAACCTGAGACCCGTCCTATAACATGAGGTGGGATATCCACCTCCTTCCCATTCCAATCCTGAGACACTTCTGATAGCAGAGATGTGATATCTCAATGCTTATACCAAACCTGAGACCCTTCCTATAACATGAGATGTGATATTCCATTCCAATCCTGAGACCCTTCTGATAGCATGGGATGTGATATCTCAATGCCTCTAATACCAACCCAGATATCAGTCCTCTATCATGAAATGTGATATCCAACTCCTTCCCTTTCCAAACCTGAGAGCCTTCCTATACCATGGATGTATTATCCAAGTCCTTCCCATTACAATCCTGAGACACTTCCTATAACATGAGATGTGATATCCAACTCCATCCCATTCCAACCTGAGACCCTTCCTATAGCATGAGATGGGATATCCAACTCCTTCCAAATCCAATCCTGAGACCCTCCCTTGGGATGTGATATCCCAATGCCTCTAATACCAAACCTGAGATCCTTCCTCTAACATGAAATGTGATATCCAACTCCTTCCCTTTCCAAGCCTGAGAGCCTTCCTATAGCACGAGATGTGATATCCAAGTCCTTCCCATTCCAATCCTTAGACCCTTCCTACAGCATGCAATGTGATATCTCAATGCTTCTAAAACCAAACCTGAGACCTGTCCTATAACATGAGGTGGGATATCCAACTGCTTCCCATTCCAATCCTGAGACACTTCTGATAGCAGAGATGTGATATCTCAATGCTTATACCAAACATGAGACCCTTCCTATAACATGAGATATGATATCCAACTCCTTCCCATTCCAATCCTGAGACCCTTCCGATAGCATGAGATGTGATATCTAAATGCTTCTAATACCAAACCTGAGATTCTTCCTATAACATGAGATGTGATATCCAAATCCTTCCCCTTCCAAACCTGAGACCCTCCCTTTAGCATGAGATGTGATATCCAACTCCTTCCCATTCGAATCCTGAGACCCTTCTGATAGCATGAGATGTGATATCTCAATGCCTCTAATACCAAACCTGAGATCCTTCCTCTAACATGAAATGTGATATCCAACACCTTCCCTTTCCAAACCTGAGAGCCTTCCTATACCATGAGATGTGATATCCAAGTCCTTTCCATTACAATCCTAAGACCCTTCCTATAACATGAGATGTGATATCCAACTCCATCCCATTCCAACCTGAGACCCTTCCTATAGCATGAGATGGGATATCCAACTCCTTCCAAATCCAATCCTGAGATCCTTCCGATAGCATGAGATGTGATATCTCAATGCTTCTACCAAACCTGAGACCCATATTATGGCATGAGATGTGATATCAAACTCCTTCCCATTCCAATCCTGAGACCCTTCCTATAGCTTGAGATGTGATATCCAACTCCTTCCCATTCCGATTCTGAGACCCTTCCTATACCATGAGACTTGATATCTCAATGCTTCTAATACCAAACCTGAGACCCTTCCTATAGCATGAGATGCGATATCCAACTCCTTCCCATTCCAAACCTGAGACCCTTCCTATAGCAAGAATGTAATATCCAACTCCTTCCCATTCCAATCCTGAGACCATTGCTATAGCATGAGATGTGATATATCAATGCTTCTAATAGCAAACCTGAGATCCTTCCTATGACATGAAATGTGATATCCAACTCCTTCCCATTCCAATCCTGAGACCCTTCCGATAGCATGAGATGTGATATCTCAATGCTTCTAATACCAAACCTGAGATTCTTCCTATAACATGAGATGTGATATCCAAATCCTCCCCCTTCCAAACCTGAGACCCTCCCTTTAGCATGAGATGTGATATCCAACTCTTTCCCATTCCAATCCTGAGACCCTTCCTATAGCATGAGATGTGATATCTCAATGCTTCTAATACCAAACCTGAGACCCTTCCTATAGCATGAGATGGGATATCCAACTCCTTCCCAATCCAATCCTGAGACCCTTCCTGTAGCATGAGATGTGATATATCAATGCTTGTAATACCAAACGTGAGACCCTTCCTATAGCATGAGATGTGATATCCAACTCTTTCCCATTCCAATCCTGAGACCCTTCCTATAGCATTAGATGTGATATCTCAATGCTTCTAATACCAAACCTGAGACCCTTCCTATAGCATGAGATGGGATATCCAACTCCTTCCCAATCCAATCCTGAGACCCTTCCGATAGCATGAGATGTGATATCTCAATGCTTCTAACACCAAACCTGATATCCTTCCTATAACATGAGATGTGATATCAAAATCCTTCCCCTTCCAAACCTGAGACCCTTCCTTTAGCATGAGATGTGATATCCAACTCCTTCCCATTCCAATCCTGAGACCCTCTAAAAGCATGAGATGTGATATCTCAATGCCTCTAATACCAAACCTGAGATCCTTCCTATAACATGAAATGTGATATCCAACTCCTTCCCTTTCCAAGCCTGAGAGCCTTCCTATAGCATGAGGTGTGATATCCAAGTCCTTCCCAATCCAATCCTTAGACCCTTCCTACAGCATGCAATGTGATATCTCAATGCTTCTAATACCAAACCTGAGACCCGTCCTATAACATGAGGTGGGATATCCAACTCCTTCCCATTCCAATCCTGAGACACTTCTGATAGCAGAGATGTGATATCTCAATGCTTGTAATACGAAACGTGAGACCCTTCCTATAGCATGAGATGTGATATCCAACTCTTTCCCATTCCAATCCTGAGACCCTTCCTATAGCATTAGATGTGATATCTCAATGCTTCTAATACCAAACCTGAGACCCTTCCTATAGCATGAGATGGGATATCCAACTCCTTCCCAATCCAATCCTGAGACCCTTCCGATAGCATGAGATGTGATATCTCAATGCTTCTAACACCAAACCTGAGATCCTTCCTATAACATGAGATGTGATATCAAAATCCTTCCCCTTCCAAACCTGAGACCCTTCCTTTAGCATGAGATGTGATATCCAACTCCTTCCCATTCCAATCCTGAGACCCTCTAAAAGCATGAGATGTGATATCTCAATGCCTCTAATACCAAACCTGAGAGCCTTCCTATACCATGGATGTGATATCCAAGTCCTTCCCATTACAATCCTGAGACACTTCCTATAACATGAGATGTGATATCCAACTCCATCCCATTCCAACCTGAGACCCTTCCTATAGCATGAGATGGGATATCCAACTCCTTCCAAATCCAATCCTGAGACCCTCCCTTGGGATGTGATATCCCAATGCCTCTAATACCAAACCTGAGATCCTTCCTCTAACATGAAATGTGATATCCAACTCCTTCCCTTTCCAAGCCTGAGAGCCTTCCTATAGCACGAGATGTGATATCCAAGTCCTTCCCATTCCAATCCTTACACCCTTCCTACAGCATGCAATGTGATATCTCAATGCTTCTAATACCAAACCTGAGACCCGTCCTATAACATGAGGTGGTATATCCAACTCCTTCCCATTCCAATCCTGAGACACTTCTGATAGCAGAGATGTGATATCTCAATGCTTATACCAAACATGAGACCCTTCCTATAACATGAGATATGATATCCAACTCCTTCCCATTCCAATCCTGAGACCCTTCCGATAGCATGAGATGTGATATCTCAATGCTTCTACTACCAAACCTGAGATTCTTCCTATAACATGAGATGTGATATCCAAATCCTTCCCCTTCCAAACCTGAGACCCTCCCTTTAGCATGAGATGTGATATCCAACTCCTTCCCATTCCAATCCTGAGACCGTTCTGATAGCATGAGATGTGATATCTCAATGCCTCTAATACCAAACCTGAGATCCTTCCTCTAACATGAAATGTGATATCCAACGCGTTCCCTTTCCAAACCTGAGAGCCTTCCTATACCATGAGATGTGATATCCAAGTCCTTTCCATTACAATCCTGAGACCCTTCCTATAACATGAGATGTGATATCCAACTCCATCCCATTCCAACCTGAGACCCTTCCTATAGCATGAGATGGGATATCTCAATGCTTCTACCAAACCTGAGACCCAAATTATGGCATGAGATGTGATATCAAACTCCTTCCCATTCCAATCCTGAGACCATTCCTATAGCTTGAGATGTGATATCCAACTCCTTCCCATTCCGATGCTGAGACCCTTTCTATACCATGAGACTTGATATCTCAATGCTTCTAATACCAAACCTGAGACCCTTCCTATAGCAGGAGATGTGATATCCAACTCCTTCCCATTCCAAACCTGAGACCCTTCCTATACCAAGAATGCAATATCCAACACCTTCCCATTCCAATCCTGGGACCATTCCTATAGCATGAGATGTGATATCTCAATGCTTCTAATAGCAAACCTGAGATCCTTCCTATGACATGAGATGTGATATCCAATTCGTTCCCATTCCAATCCTGAGACCCTTCCGGTAGCATGAGATGTGATATCTCAATGCTTCTAATATCAAAACTGAGACCCTCCCTACAGCATGAGATGTGATATCTAAGTCCTTCCCATTCCAATTCTGAGACACTTCTGACAGCAGAGATGTGATATCTCAATGCTTATACCAAACCTGAGACCCTTCCTATAACATGAGATGTGATATCCAACTCCTTCTCGTTCCAAACCTGAGACCCTTCCTATAGCATGAGATGTGATATCCAACTCCTTCCCATTCCAATCCTGAGACCCTTCCGATAGCATGAGATGGGATATCCAACTCCTTCCAAATCCAATCATGAGACCCTTCCGATAGCATGAGATGGGATATCCAACTCCTTCCATATCCAATCCTGAGACCCTTCCGATAGCATGTGATGTGATATCTCAATGCTTCTAATACCAAACCTAAGATTCTTCCTATAACATGAGATGTGATATCCAAATCCTTCCCCTTCCAAACCTGAGACCCTCCCTTTAGCATGAGATGTGATATCCAACTCCTTACCATTCCAATCCTGAGACCCTTCTGATAGCATGAGATGTGATATCTCAATGCCTCTAATACCAAACCTGAGATCCTTCCTCTAACATGAAATGTTATATCCAACTCCTTCCCTTTCCAAACCTGAGAGCCTTCCTATAGCATGAGATGTGATATCCAAGTCCTTCCCATTCCAATCCTGAGACCCTTACTATAACATGAGATGTGATATCCAACTCCATCCCATTCCAACCTGAGACCCTTCCTATAGCATGAGATGGGATATCCAACTCCTTCCAAATCCAATCCTGAGACCCTTCCGATAGCATGTGATGTGATATCTCAATGCTTCTACCAAACCTGAGACCCATACTATGGCATGAGATGTGATATCCAACTCCTTCCCATTCCTATCTTGAGACCCTTCCTATAGCATGAGATGTGATATCTCAATGCTTCTATCAAACCTGAGACCCTTCCTTTAGCATGAGATGTGATATCCAACTCCTTCACATTCCAATCCTGAGACCCTTCCCATAGCATGAGATATGATATCTCAATGCTTCTAATACCAAACCTGAGATCCTTCCTATAACATGAGATGTGATATCCAATTCCTTCCCATTCCAAACCTGAGACCCTTCGTGTTGGATGAGATGTGATATCCAACTCCTTCCCATTCCAATCCTGAGACCTTTCCTATACCATGAGATGTGGTATCTCAATGTTTCTAATAAAAAACCTGAGACCCTTCCTATAGCAAGAGATGTGATATCCAAATCCTTCCCATTCCAATCCTGAGACCCTTCCTATAACATGAGATGTGATATCCAACTCCTTCCCATTCCAACCTGAGACCCTTCCTATAGCATGAGAAGGGATATCCAATTCCTTCCCAATCCAATCTTGAGACCCTTCCGATAGCAGAGATGTGATATCTCAATGCCTCTAACACCAAACCTGAGATCCTTCCTATAACATGAGATGTGATATCCAAATCCTTCCCCTTCCAAACCTGAGACCCTCCCTTTTGAATGAGATGTGATATCCAACTCTTTCCCATTCCAATCCTGAGACCCTTCTGATAGCATGAGATGTGATATCTCAATGCCTCTAATACCAAACCTGAGATCCTTCCTCTAACATGAAATGTGATATCCAACTCCTTCCCTTTCCAAGCCTGAGAGCCTTCCTATAGCATGAGATGTGATATCCAAGTCCTTCCCATTCCAATCTTTAGACCCTTCCTACAGCATTCAATGTGATATCTCAATGCTTCTAATACCAAACCTGAGACCCATCCTATAACATTAGGTTGGATATCCAACTCCTTCCCTTTCCAATTCTTGAACACTTCTGCTAGCATGAGATGTGATATCTCAATGCCTCTAATACCAAACCTGAGATTCTTCCTATAACATGAGCTGTGATATCCAAGTCCTTTCCATTACAATCCTGAGACCCTTCCTATAACATGAGATGTGATATCCAACTCCATCCCATTCCAACCTGAGACCCTTCCTATAGCATGAGATGGGATATCCAACTCCTTCCAAATCCAATCCTGAGATCCTTCCGATAGCATGAGATGTGATATCTTAATGCTTCTATCAAACCTGAGACCCAAATTATGGCATGAGATGTGATATCAAACTCCTTCCCATTCCAATCCTGAGACCCTTCCTATAGCTTGAGATGTGATATCCAACTCCTTCCCATTCCGATGCTGAGACCCTTTCTATACCATGAGACTTGATATCTCAATGCTTCTAATACCAAACCTGAGACCCTTCCTATAGCAGGAGATGTGATATCCAACTCCTTCCCATTCCAAACCTGAGACCCTTCCTATACCAAGAATGTAATATCCAACACCTTCCCATTCCAATCCTGGGACCATTCCTATAGCATGAGATGTGATATCTCAATGCTTCTAATAGCAAACCTGAGATCCTTCCTATGACATGAGATGTGATATCCAATTCGTTCCCATTCCAATCCTGAGACCCTTCCGGTAGCATGAGATGTGATATCTCAATGCTTCTAATATCAAAACTGAGACCCTCCCTACAGCATGAGATGTGATATCTAAGTCCTTCCCATTCCAATTCTGAGACACTTCTGACAGCAGAGATGTGATATCTCAATGCTTATACCAAACCTGAGACCCTTCCTATAACATGAGATGTGATATCCAACTCCTTCTCGTTCCAAACCTGAGACCCTTCCTATAGCATGAGATGTGATATCCAACTCCTTCCCATTCCAATCCTGAGACCCTTCCGATAGCATGAGATGGGATATCCAACTCCTTCCAAATCCAATCATGAGACCCTTCCGATAGCATGAGATGGGATATCCAACTCCTTCCATATCCAATCCTGAGACCCTTCCGATAGCATGTGATGTGATATCTCAATGCTTCTAATACCAAACCTAAGATTCTTCCTATAACATGAGATGTGATATCCAAATCCTTCCCCTTCCAAACCTGAGACCCTCCCTTTAGCATGAGATGTGATATCCAACTCCTTACCATTCCAATCCTGAGACCCTTCTGATCGCATGAGATGTGATATCTCAATGCCTCTAATACCAAACCTGAGATCCTTCCTCTAACATGAAATGTTATATCCAACTCCTTCCCTTTCCAAACCTGAGAGCCTTCCTATAGCATGAGATGTGATATCCAAGTCCTTCCCATTCCAATCCTGAGACCCTTACTATAACATGAGATGTGATATCCAACTCCATCCCATTCCAACCTGAGACCCTTCCTATAGCATGAGATGGGATATCCAACTCCTTCCAAATCCAATCCTGAGACCCTTCCGATAGCATGTGATGTGATATCTCAATGCTTCTACCAAACCTGAGACCCATACTATGGCATGAGATGTGATATCCAACTCCTTCCCATTCCTATCTTGAGACCCTTCCTATAGCATGAGATGTGATATCTCAATGCTTCTATCAAACCTGAGACCCTTCCTTTAGCATGAGATGTGATATCCAACTCCTTCACATTCCAATTCTGAGACCCTTCCCATAGCATGAGATGTGATATCTCAATGCTTCTAACACCAAACCTGAGATCCTTCCTATAACATGAGATGTGATATCCAAATCCTTCCCCTTCCAAACCTGAGACCCTCCCTTTTGAATGAGATGTGATATCCAACTCTTTCCCATTCCAATCCTGAGACCCTTCTGATAGCATGAGATGTGATATCTCAATGCCTCTAATACCAAACCTGAGATCCTTCCTCTAACATGAAATGTGATATCCAACTCCTTCCCTTTCCAAGCCTGAGAGCCTTCCTATAGCATGAGATGTGATATCCAAGTCCTTCCCATTCCAATCTTTAGACCCTTCCTACAGCATTCAATGTGATATCTCAATTCTTCTAATACCAAACCTGAGACCCATCCTATAACATTAGGTGGGATATCCAACTCCTTCCCATTCCAATCCTGAGACACTTCTGCTAGCATGAGATGTGATATCTCAATGCCTCTAATACCAAACCTGAGATCCTTCCTATAACATGAGATGTGATATCCAAGTCCTTTCCATTACAATCCTGATACCCTTCCTATAACATGAGATGTGATATCCAACTCCATCCCATTCCAACCTGAGACCCTTCCTATAGCATGAGATGGGATATCCAACTCCTTCCAAATCCAATCCTGAGATCCTTCCGATAGCATGAGATGTGATATCTCAATGCTTCTACCAAACCTGAGACCCAAATTATGGCATGAGATGTGATATCAAACTCCTTCCCATTCCAATCCTGAGACCCTTCCTATAGCTTGAGATGTGATATCCAACTCCTTCCCATTCCGATGCTGAGACCCTTTCTATACCATGAGACTTGATATCTCAATGCTTCTAATACCAAACCTGAGACCCTTCCTATAGCAGGAGATGTGATATCCAACTCCTTCCCATTCCAAACCTGAGACCCTTCCTATACCAAGAATGTAATATCCAACACCTTCCCATTCCAATCCTGGGACCATTCCTATAGCATGAGATGTGATATCTCAATGCTTCTAATAGCAAACCTGAGATCCTTCCTATGACATGAGATGTGATATCCAATTCGTTCCCATTCCAATCCTCAGACCCTTCCGGTAGCATGAGATGTGATATCTCAATGCTTCTAATATCAAAACTGAGACCCTCCCTACAGCATGAGATGTGATATCTAAGTCCTTCCCATTCCAATTCTGAGACACTTCTGACAGCAGAGATGTGATATCTCAATGCTTATACCAAACCTGAGACCCTTCCTATAACATGAGATGTGATATCCAACTCCTTCTCGTTCCAAACCTGAGACCCTTCCTATAGCATGAGATGTGATATCCAACTCCTTCCCATTCCAATCCTGAGACCCTTCCTATACCATGAGATGTGGTATCTCAATGTTTCTAATAAAAAACCTGAGACCCTTCCTATAGCAAGAGATGTGATATCCAAATCCTTCCCATTCCAATCCTGAGACCCTTCCTATAACATGAGATGTGATATCCAACTCCTTCCCATTCCAACCTGAGACCCTTCCTATAGCATGAGAAGGGATATCCAATTCCTTCCCAATCCAATCTTGAGACCCTACCGATAGCAGAGATGTGATATCTCAATGCTTCTAACACCAAACCTGAGATCCTTCCTATGACATGAGATGTGATATCCAATTCGTTCCCATTCCAATCCTGAGACCCTTCCGGTAGCATGAGATGTGATATCTCAATGCTTCTAATATCAAAACTGAGACCCTCCCTACAGCATGAGATGTGATATCTAAGTCCTTCCCATTCCAATTCTGAGACACTTCTGACAGCAGAGATGTGATATCTCAATGCTTATACCAAACCTGAGACCCTTCCTATAACATGAGATGTGATATCCAACTCCTTCTCGTTCCAAACCTGAGACCCTTCCTATAGCATGAGATGTGATATCCAACTCCTTCCCATTCCAATCCTGAGACCCTTCCGATAGCATGAGATGGGATATCCAACTCCTTCCAAATCCAATCATGAGACCCTTCCGATAGCAGGAGATGGGATATCCAACTCCTTCCATACCAATCCTGAGACCCTTCCGATAGCATGTGATGTGATATCTCAATGCTTCTAATACCAAACCTAAGATTCTTCCTATAACATGAGATGTGATATCCAAATCCTTCCCCTTCCAAACCTGAGACCCTCCCTTTAGCATGAGATGTGATATCCAACTCCTTACCATTCCAATCCTGAGACCCTTCTGATAGCATGAGATGTGATATCTCAATGCCTCTAATACCAAACCTGAGATCCTTCCTCTAACATGAAATGTTATATCCAACTCCTTCCCTTTCCAAACCTGAGAGCCTTCCTATAGCATGAGATGTGATATCCAAGTCCTTCCCATTCCAATCCTGAGACCCTTACTATAACATGAGATGTGATATCCAACTCCATCCCATTCCAACCTGAGACCCTTCCTATAGCATGAGATGGGATATCCAACTCCTTCCAAATCCAATCCTGAAACCCTTCCGATAGCATGTGATGTGATATCTCAATGCTTCTACCAAACCTGAGACCCATACTATGGCATGAGATGTGATATCCAACTCCTTCCCATTCCTATCTTGAGACCCTTCCTATAGCATGAGATGTGATATCTCAATGCTTCTATCAAACCTGAGACCCTTCCTTTAGCATGAGATGTGATATCCAACTCCTTCACATTCCAATCCTGAGACCCTTCCCATAGCATGAGATGTGATATCTCAATGCTTCTAATACCAAACCTGAGATCCTTCCTATAACATGAGATGTGATATCCAATTCCATCCCATTCCAAACCTGAGACCCTTCCTATTGGATGAGATGTGATATCCAACTCCTTCCCATTCCAATCCTGAGACCCTTCCTATACCATGAGATGTGGTATCTCAATGTTTCTAATAAAAAACCTGAGACCCTTCCTATAGCAAGAGATGTGATATCCAAATCCTTCCCATTCCAATCCTGAGACCCTTCCTATAACATGAGATGTGATATCCAACTCCTTCCCATTCCAACCTGAGACCCTTCCTATAGCATGAGAAGGGATATCCAATTCCTTCCCAATCCAATCTTGAGACCCTACCGATAGCAGAGATGTGATATCTCAATGCTTCTAACACCAAACCTGAGATCCTTTCTATAACATGAGATGTGATATCCAAATCCTTCCCCTTCCAAACCTGAGACCCTCCCTTTTGAATGAGATGTGATATCCAACTCTTTCCCATTCCAATCCTGAGACCCTTCTGATAGCATGAGATGTGATATCTCAATGCCTCTAATACCAAACCTGAGATCCTTCCTCTAACATGAAATGTCATATCCAACTCCTTCCCTTTCCAAGCCTGAGAGCCTTCCTATAGCATGAGATGTGATATCCAAGTCCTTCCCATTCCAATCTTTAGACCCTTCCTACAGCATTCAATGTGATATCTCAATGCTTCTAATACCAAACCTGAGACCCATCCTATAACATTAGGTGGGATATCCAACTCCTTCCCATTCCAATCCTGAGACACTTCTGCTAGCATGAGATGTGATATCTCAATGCCTCTAATACCAAACCTGAGATCCTTCCTCTAACATGAAATGTGATATCCAACTCCTTCCCTTTCCAAACCTGAGAGCCTTCCTATACCATGAGATGTGATATCCAAGTCTTTCCCATTAAAATCCTGAGACACTTCCTATAACATGAGATGTGATATCCAACTCCATCCCATTCCAACCTGAGACCCTTCCTATAGCATGAGATGCGATATCCAACTCCTTCCAAATCCAATCCTGAGACCCTCCCTTGGGATGTGATATCCCAATGCCTCTAATACCAAACCTGAGATCCTTCCTCTAACATGAAATGTGATATCCAACTCCTTCCCATTCCAATCCTGAGACACTTCTGATAGCATGAGATGTGATATCCAACTCCTTCCCATTCCAATCCTGAGACCCTTCCGATAGCATGAGATGTGATATCTCAATGCTTCTAACACCAAACCTGAGATCCTTCCTATAACATGAGATGTGATATCCAAATCCTTCCCCTTCCAAACCTGAGACCCTCCCTTTAGCATGAGATGTGATATCCAACTCTTTCCCATTCCAATCCTGAGACCCTTCCTATAGCATGAGATGTGATATCTCAATGCTTCTAATACCAAACCTGAGACCCTTCCTATAGCATGAGATGTGATATCCAACTCCTTTCCTTTCCAAACCTGAGACCCTTTCTATAGCATGAGATGGGATATCCAACTCCTTCCCAATCCAATCCTGAGACCCTTCCAATAGCATGAGATGTGATATCTCAATGCTTCTACCAAACCTGAGACCGTTCCTATGACATGAGATGTGATATCAAACTCCTTCCCATTCCAACCTGAGACCCTTTCTATAGCATGAGATGGGATATCCAACTCCTTCCCAATCCAATCCTGAGACCCTTCCAATAGCATGAGATGTGATATCCAACTCCTTCCCATTCCAACCTGAGACCCTTTCTATAGCATGAGATGGGATATCCAACTCCTTCCCAATCCAATCCTGAGACCCTTCCAATAGCATGAGATGTGATATCTCAATGCTTCTACCAAACCTGAGACCGTTCCTATGACATGAGATGTGATATCAAACTCCTTCCCATTCCAATCCTTAGACCCTTCCTATACCATGAGATGTGATATCTCAATGCTTCTAATACCAAACCTGAGACCCTTCCTTTAGCATGAGATGTGATATCCAACGCCTTCCCATTCCAATCCTGAGACCCTTCCGATAGCAGAGATGTGATATCTCAATGCTTATACCAAACCTGAGACCCTTCCTATGGCATGAGATGTCATATCCAACTCCTTCCCATTCCAATCCTGAGACCAGTCCTATAGCATGAGATGTGATATCTCAATGCTTCTAATACCAAACCTGAGATCCTTCCTATAACATAAGATGTGATATCCAACTCCTTCCCATTCCAATCCTGAGACACTTCCTATACCATGAGATGTGATATCTCAATGTTTCTAATACCAAACCTGAGACCCGTCCTATAACATGAGATGTGAGATCCAAATTCTTCCCCTTCCAAACCTGAGACCCTTCCTTTAGCATAAGATGTGATATCCAACTCCTTCCCATTCCAATCCTGAGACCCTTCCAATAGCAGAGATGTGATATCTCAATGCTTATACCAAACCTGAGACCCTTCCTATAGCATGAGATGTCATATCCACCTCCTTCACATTCCAATCCTGAGACCCTTCCTATAGCATGAGATGTGATATCTCAATGCTTCTAATACCAAACCTGAGATCCTTCCTATAACATGAGATGTGATATCCAACTCCATCCCATTCCAATCCTGAGACCCTTCCTATAGCATGAGATGTGATATCCAACTCTTTCCCATTCCAATCCTGAGACCCTTCCTATAGCATGAGATGTGATATCTCAATGCTTCTAATACCAAACCTGAGACCCTTCCTATAGCATGAGATGGGATATCCAACTCCTTCCCAATCCAATCCTGAGACCCTTCCGATAGCATGAGATGTGATATCCAACTCCTTCCCATTCCAACCTGAGACCCTTTCTATAGCATGAGATGGGATATCCAACTCCTTCCCAATCCAATCCTGAGACCCTTCCAATAGCATGAGATGTGATATCTCAATGCTTCTACCAAACCTGAGACCGTTCCTATGACATGAGATGTGATATCAAACTCCTTCCCATTCCAATCCTTAGACCCTTCCTATACCATGAGATGTGATATCTCAATGCTTCTAATACCAAACCTGAGACCCTTCCTTTAGCATGAGATGTGATATCCAACGCCTTCCCATTCCAATCCTGAGACCCTTCCGATAGCAGAGATGTGATATCTCAATGCTTATACCAAACCTGAGACCCTTCCTATGGCATGAGATGTCATATCCAACTCCTTCCCATTCCAATCCTGAGACCCTTCCTATAGCATGAGATGTGATATCTCAATGCTTCTAATACCAAACCTGAGATCCTTCCTATAACATAAGATGTGATATCCAACTCCTTCCCATTCCAATCCTGAGACACTTCCTATACCATGAGATGTGATATCTCAATGTTTCTAATACCAAACCTGAGACCCGTCCTATAACATGAGATGTGAGATCCAAATTCTTCCCCTTCCAAACCTGAGACCCTTCCTTTAGCATAAGATGTGATATCCAACTCCTTCCCATTCCAATCCTGAGACCCTTCCAATAGCAGAGATGTGATATCTCAATGCTTATACCAAACCTGAGACCCTTCCTATAGCATGAGATGTCATATCCACCTCCTTCACATTCCAATCCTGAGACCCTTCCTATAGCATGAGATGTGATATCTCAATGCTTCTAATACCAAACCTGAGATCCTTCCTATAACATGAGATGTGATATCCAACTCCATCCCATTCCAATCCTGAGACCCTTCCTATAGCATGAGATGTGATATCCAACTCTTTCCCATTCCAATCCTGAGACCCTTCCTATAGCATGAGATGTGATATCTCAATGCTTCTAATACCAAACCTGAGACCCTTCCTATAGCATGAGATGGGATATCCAACTCCTTCCCAATCCAATCCTGAGACCCTTCCGATAGCATGAGATGTGGTATCTCAATGCTTCTAACACCAAACCTGAGATCCTTCCTATAACATGAGATGTGATATCCAAATCCTTCCCCTTCCAAACCTGAGACCCTCCCTTTAGCATGAGATGTGATATCCAACTCTTTCCTATTCCAATCCTGAGACCCTTCTGATAGCATGAGATGTGATATCTCAATGCCTCTAATACCAAACATGAGATCCGTCCGCCAACATGAAATGTGATATCCAACTCCTTCCCTTTCCAAGCCTGAGAGCCTTCCTATAGCATGAGATGTGATATCCAAGGCCTTCCCATTCCAATCCTTAGACCCTTCCTACAGCATGCAATGTGATATCTCAATGCTTCTAATACCAAACCTGAGACCCGTCCTATAACATGAGGTGGAATATCCAACTCCTTCCCATTCCAATCCTGAGACACTTCTGATAGCAGAGATGTGATATCTCAATGCTTATACCAAACCTGAGACCCTTCCTATAACATGAGATGTGATATCCCATTCCAATCCTGAGACCCTTCTGATAGCATGAGATGTGATATGTCAATGCCTCTAATACCAAATCTGAGATCCTTCCTCTAACATGAAATGTGATATCCAACTCCTTCCCTTTCCAAACCTGAGAGCCTTCCTATACCATGAGATGTGATATCCAAGTCCTTCCCATTACAATCCTGAGACACTTCCTATAACATGAGATGTGATATCCAACTCCATCCCATTCCAACCCAAGACCATCCCTTTAGCATGAGATGTGATATCCAACTCTTTCCCATTCCAATCCTGAGACCCTTCTGATAGCATGAGATGTGATATCTCAATGCCTCTAATATCAAACCCGAGATCCTTCCTCTAACATGAAATGTGATATCCAACTCCTTCCCTTTCCAAGCCTGCGAGCCTTCCTATAGCATGAGATGTGATATTCAAGTCCTTCCCATTCCAATCCTTAGACCCTTCCCACAGCATGCAATGTGATATCTCAATGCTTCTAATACCAAACCTGAGACCCGTCCTATAACATGAGGTAGGATATCCAACTCCTTCCCATTCCAATCCTGAGACACTTCTGATAGCAGAGATGTGATATCTCAATGCTTATACCAAACCTGAGACCCTTCCTATAACATGAGATGTGATATCCCATTCCAATCCTGAGACCCTTCTGATAGCATGAGATGTGATATCTCAATGCCTCTAATACCAAACCTGAGATCCTTCCTCGAACATGAAATGTGATATCCAACTCCTTCCCTTTCCAATCCTGAGAGCCTTCCTATACCATGAGATGTGATATCCAAGTCCTTCCCATTACAATCCTGAGACACTTCCTATAACATGAGATGTGATATCCAACTCCATCCCATTCCAACCTGAGACCCTTCCTATAGCATGAGATGGGATATCCAACTCCTTCCAAATCCAATCCTGAGACCCTCCCTTGGGATGTGATATCCCAATGCCTCTAATACCAAACATGAGATCCTTCCTCTAACATGAAATGTGATATCCAACTCCTTCCCTTTCCAAGCCTGAGAGCCTTCCTATAGCATGATATGTGATATCCAAGTCCTTCCCATTCCAATCCTTAAACCCTTCCTACAGCATGCAATGTGATATCTCAATGATTCTAATACCAAACCTGAGACCCGTCCTATAACATGAGGTGGGATATCCAACTCCTTCCCATTCCAATCCTCAGACACTTCTGATAGCAGAGATGTGATATCTCAATGCTTATACCAAACCTGAGACCCTTCCTATAGCATGAGATGTGATATCCAACTCCTTCCCATTCCAATCCTGAGACCCTTCCGATAGCATGAGATGTGATATCTCAATGCTTCTAATACCAAACCTGAGATTCTTCCTATAACATGAGATGTGATATCCAAATACTTCCCCTTCCAAACCTGAGACCCTCCCTTTAGCATGAGATGTCATATCCAACTCTTTCCCATTCCAATCCTGAGACCCTTCCTATAACATGAGATGTGATATCTCAATGCTTCTAATACCAAACCTGAGACCCTTCCTATAGCATGAGATGGGATATCCAACTCCTTCCCAATCCAATCCTGAGACCCTTCCTGTAGCATGAGATGTGATATCTCAATGCTTGTAATACCAAACCTGAGACCCTTCCTATAGCATGAGATGTGATATCCAACTCTTTCCCATTCCAATCCTGAGACCCTTCCTATAGCATTAGATGTGATATCTCAATGCTTCTAATACCAAACCTGAGACCCTTCCTATAGCATGAGATGGGATATCCAACTCCTTCCCAATCCAATCCTGAGACCCTTCCGAAAGCATGAGATGTTATATCTCAATGCTTCTAACGCCAAACCTGAGATCCTTCCTATAACATGAGATGTGATATCCAAATCCTTCCCCTTCCAAACCTGAGACCATCCCTTTAGCATGAGATGTGATATCCAACTCCTTCCCATTCCAATCC
Source organism: Ambystoma mexicanum (assembly GCF_040938575.1). Classification (NCBI taxonomy): domain Eukaryota; kingdom Metazoa; phylum Chordata; class Amphibia; order Caudata; family Ambystomatidae; genus Ambystoma; species Ambystoma mexicanum. Next base: position 317,431,468 of record NC_090936.1, read on the forward strand.
TGAGACCCTCTGATAGCATGAGATGTGATATCTCAATGCCTCTAATACCAAACCTGAGATCCTTCCTCTAACATGAAATGTGATATCCAACTCCTTCCCTTTCCAATCCTGAGAGCCTTCCTATACCATGAGATGTGATATCCAAGTCCTTCCCATTACAATCCTGAGACACTTCCTATAACATGAGATGTGATATCCAACTCCATCCCATTCCAACCTGAGACCCTTCCTATAGCATGAGATGGGATATCCAACTCCTTCCAAATCCAATCCTGAGACCCTCCCTTGGGATGTGATATCCCAATGCCTCTAATACCAAACATGAGATCCTTCCTCTAACATGAAATGTGATATCCAACTCCTTCCCTTTCCAAGCCTGAGAGCCTTCCTATAGCATGATATGTGATATCCAAGTCCTTCCCATTCCAATCCTTAGACCCTTCCTACAGCATGCAATGTGATATCTCAATGATTCTAATACCAAACCTGAGACCCGTCCTATAACATGAGGTGGGATATCCAACTCCTTCCCATTCCAATCCTGAGACACTTCCTATAGCATGAGATGTGATATCCAACTCCTTCCCATTCCAATCCTGAGACCCTTCCTATAGCATGAGATGTGATATCTCAATGCTTATACCAAACCTGAGACCCTTCCTATAACATGAGATGTGATATCCAACTCCTTCCCGTTCCAAACCTGAAACCCTTCCTATAGCATGAGATGTGATATCCAACTCCTTCCCATTCCAATCCTGAGACCCTTCCGATAGCATGAGATGTGATATCTCAATGCTTCTAATACCAAACCTGAGATTCTTCCTATAACATGAGATGTGATATCCAAATACTTCCCCTTCCAAACCTGAGACCCTCCCTTTAGCATGAGATGTGATATCCAACTCTTTCCCATTCCAATCCTGAGACCCTTCCTATAACATGAGATGTGATATCTCAATGCTTCTAATACCAAACCTGAGACCCTTCCTATAGCATGAGATGGGATATCCAACTCCTTCCCAATCCAATCCTGAGACCATTCCTGTAGCATGAGATGTGATATCTCAATGCTTGTAATACCAAACCTGAGACCCTTCCTATAGCATGAGATGTGATATCCAACTCTTTCCCATTCCAATCCTGAGACCCTTCCTATAGCATTAGATGTGATATCTCAATGCTTCTAATACCAAACCTGAGACCCTTCCTATAGCATGAGATGGGATATCCAACTCCTTCCCAATCCAATCCTGAGACCCTTCCGAAAGCATGAGATGTTATATCTCAATGCTTCTAACGCCAAACCTGAGATCCTTCCTCTAACATGAAATGTGATATCCAACTCCTTCCTTTTCCAAGCCTGAGAGCCTTTCTATAGCATGAGATGTGATATCCAAGTCCTTCCCATTCCGATCCTTAGACCCTTCCTACAGCATGCAATGTGATATCTCAATGCTTCTAATACTAAACCTGAGACCCGTCCTATAACATGAGGTGGGATATCCAACTCCTTCCCATTCCAATCCTGAGACACTTCTGATAGCAGAGATGTGATATCTCAGTGCTTATACCAAACCTGAGACCCTTCCTATAACATGAGATGTGATATCCCATTCCAATCCTGAGACCCTTCTGATAGCATGAGATGTGATATGTCAATGCCTCTAATACCAAATCTGAGATCCTTCCTCTAACATGAAATGTGATATCCAACTCCTTCCCTTTCCAAACCTGAGAGCCTTCCTATACCATGAGATGTGACATCCAAGTCCTTCCCATTACAATCCTGAGACACTTCCTATAACATGAGATGTGATATCCAACTCCATCCCATTCCAACCCAAGACCATCCCTTTAGCATGAGATGTGATATCCAACTCTTTCCCATTCCAATCCTGAGACCCTTCTGATAGCATGAGATGTGATATCTCAATGCCTCTAATACCAAACCCGAGATCCTTCCTCTAACATGAAATGTGATATCCAACTCCTTCCCTTTCCAAGCCTGAGAGCCTTCCTATAGCATGAGATGTGATATTCAAGTCCTTCCCATTCCAATCCTTAGACCCTTCCCACAGCATGCAATGTGATATCTCAATGCTTCTAATACCAAACCTGAGACCCGTCCTATAACATGAGGTAGGATATCCAACTCCTTCCCATTCCAATCCTGAGACACTTCTGATAGCAGAGATGTGATATCTCAATGCTTATACCAAACCTGAGACCCTTCCTATAACATGAGATGTGATATCCCATTCTAATCCTGAGACCCTTCTGATAGCATGAGATGTGATATCTCAATGCCTCTAATACCAAACCTGAGATCCTTCCTCTAACATGAAATGTGATATCCAACTCCTTCCCTTTCCAATCCTGAGAGCCTTCCTATACCATGAGATGTGATATCCAAGTCCTTCCCATTACAACCCTGAGACACTTCCTATAACATGAGATGTGATATCCAACTCCATCCCATTCCAACCTGAGACCCTTCCTATAGCATGAGATGGGATATCCAACTCCTTCCAAATCCAATCCTGAGACCCTCCCTTGGGATGTGATATCCCAATGCCTCTAATACCAAACATGAGATCCTTCCTCTAACATGAAATGTGATATCCAACTCCTTCCCTTTCCAAGCCTGAGAGCCTTCCTATAGCATGATATGTGATATCCAAGTCCTTCCCATTCCAATCCTTAAACCCTTCCTACAGCATGCAATGTGATATCTCAATGATTCTAATACCAAACCTGAGACCCGTCCTATAACATGAGGTGGGATATCCAACTCCTTCCCGTTCCAATCCTGAGACACTTCTGATAGCAGAGATGTGATATCTCAATGCTTATACCAAACCTGAGACCCTTCCTATAACATGAGATGTGATATCCAACTCCTTCCCGTTCCAAACCTGAAACCCTTCCTATAGCATGAGATGTGATATCCAACTCCTTCCCATTCCAATCCTGAGACCCTTCCGATAGCATGAGATGTGATATCTCAATGCTTCTAATACCAAACCTGAGATTCTTCCTATAACATGAGATGTGATATCCAAATACTTCCCCTTCCAAACCTGAGACCCTCCCTTTAGCATGAGATGTCATATCCAACTCTTTCCCATTCCAATCCTGAGACCCTTCCTATAACATGAGATGTGATATCTCAATGCTTCTAATACCAAACCTGAGACCCTTCCTATAGCATGAGATGGGATATCCAACTCCTTCCCAATCCAATCCTGAGACCCTTCCTGTAGCATGAGATGTGATATCTCAATGCTTGTAATACCAAACCTGAGACCCTTCCTATAGCATGAGATGTGATATCCAACTCTTTCCCATTCCAATCCTGAGACCCTTCCTATAGCATTAGATGTGATATCTCAATGCTTCTAATACCAAACCTGAGACCCTTCCTATAGCATGAGATGGGATATCCAACTCCTTCCCAATCCAATCCTGAGACCCTTCCGAAAGCATGAGATGTTATATCTCAATGCTTCTAACGCCAAACCTGAGATCCTTCCTATAACATGAGATGTGATATCCAAATCCTTCCCCTTCCAAACCTGAGACCCTCCCTTTAGCATGAGATGTGATATCCAACTCCTTCCCATTCCAATCCTGAGACCCTCTGATAGCATGAGATGTGATATCTCAATGCCTCTAATACCAAACCTGAGATCCTTCCTCTAACATGAAATGTGATATCCAACTCCTTCCCTTTCCAATCCTGAGAGCCTTCCTATACCATGAGATGTGATATCCAAGTCCTTCCCATTACAATCCTGAGACACTTCCTATAACATGAGATGTGATATCCAACTACATCCCATTCCAACCTGAGACCCTTCCTATAGCATGAGATGGGATATCCAACTCCTTCCAAATCCAATCCTGAGACCCTCCCTTGGGATGTGATATCCCAATGCCTCTAATACCAAACATGAGATCCTTCCTCTAACATGAAATGTGATATCCAACTCCTTCCCTTTCCAAGCCTGAGAGCCTTCCTATAGCATGATATGTGATATCCAAGTCCTTCCCATTCCAATCCTTAGACCCTTCCTACAGCATGCAATGTGATATCTCAATGATTCTAATACCAAACCTGAGACCCGTCCTATAACATGAGGTGGGATATCCAACTCCTTCCCATTCCAATCCTGAGACACTTCTGATAGCAGAGATGTGATATCTCAATGCTTATACCAAACCTGAGACCCTTCCTATAACATGAGATGTGATATCCAACTCCTTCCCGTTCCAAACCTGAAACCCTTCCTATAGCATGAGATGTGATATCCAACTCCTTCCCATTCCAATCCTGAGACCCTTCCGATAGCATGAGATGTGATATCTCAATGCTTCTAATACCAAACCTGAGATTCTTCCTATAACATGAGATGTGATATCCAAATACTTCCCCTTCCAAACCTGAGACCCTCCCTTTAGCATGAGATGTGATATCCAACTCTTTCCCATTCCAATCCTGAGACCCTTCCTATAACATGAGATGTGATATCTCAATGCTTCTAATACCAAACCTGAGACCCTTCCTATAGCATGAGATGGGATATCCAACTCCTTCCCAATCCAATCCTGAGACCATTCCTGTAGCATGAGATGTGATATCTCAATGCTTGTAATACCAAACCTGAGACCCTTCCTATAGCATGAGATGTGATATCCAACTCTTTCCCATTCCAATCCTGAGACCCTTCCTATAGCATTAGATGTGATATCTCAATGCTTCTAATACCAAACCTGAGACCCTTCCTATAGCATGAGATGGGATATCCAACTCCTTCCCAATCCAATCCTGAGACCCTTCCGAAATCATGAGATGTTATATCTCAATGCTTCTAACGCCAAACCTGAGATCCTTCCTCTAACATGAAATGTGATATCCAACTCCTTCCCTTTCCAAGCCTGAGAGCCTTTCTATAGCATGAGATGTGATATCCAAGTCCTTCCCATTCCGATCCTTAGACCCTTCCTACAGCATGCAATGTGATATCTCAATGCTTCTAATACTAAACCTGAGACCCGTCCTATAACATGAGGTGGGATATCCAACTCCTTCCCATTCCAATCCTGAGACACTTCTGATAGCAGAGATGTGATATCTCAATGCTTATACCAAACCTGAGACCCTTCCTATAACATGAGATGTGATATCCCATTCCAATCCTGAGACCCTTCTGATAGCATGAGATGTGATATCTCAATGCCTCTAATACCAAACCTGAGATCCTTCCTCTAACATGAAATGTGATATCCAACTCCTTCCCTTTCCAAACCTGAGAGCCTTCCTATACCATGAAATGTGATATCCAAGTCCTTCCCATTACAATCCTGAGATACTTCCTATAACATGAGATGTGTTATCCAACTCCATCCCATTCCAACCTGAGACCCTTCCTATAGCATGAGATGGGATATCCAACTCCTTCCAAATCCAATCCTGAGACCCTCCCTTGGGATGTGATATCCCAATGCCTCTAATACCAAACCTGAGATCCTTCCTCTAACATGAAATGTGATATCCAACTCCTTCCCTTTCCAAGCCTGAGAGCCTTCCTAAGGCACGAGATGTGATATCCAACTCCTTCCCATTCCAATCCTGAGACACTTCTTATAGCAGAGATGTGATATCTCAATGCTTATACCAAACATGAGACCCTTCCTATAACATGAGATGTGATATCCAACTCCTTCCCGTTCCAAACCTGAGACCCTTCCTATAGCATGAGATGTGATATCCAACTCCTTCCCATTCCAATCCTGAGACCCTTCCGATAGCATGAGATGTGATATCTCAATGCTTCTAATACCAAACCTGAGATTCTTCCTATAACATGAGATGTGATATCCGAGTCCTTCCTATTACAATCCTGAGACCCTTCCTATAACATGAGATGTGATATCCAACTCCATCCCATTCCAACCTGAGACCCTTCCTATAGCATGAGATGGGATATCCAACTCCTTCCAAATCCAATCCTGAGATCCTTCCGATAGCATGAGATGTGATATCTCAATGCTTCTACCAAACCTGAGACCCATAATATGGCATGAGATGTGATATAAAAATCCTTCCCATTCCAATCCTGAGACCCTTCCTATAGCTTGAGATGTGATATCCAACTCCTTCCCATTCCAATTCTGAGACCCTTCCTATACCATGAAACTTGATATCTCAATGCTTCTAATACCAAACCTGAGACCCTTCCTATAGCATGAGATGTGATATCCAACTCCTTCCCATTCCAAACCTGAGACCCTTCCTATAGCAAGAATGTAATATCCAACTCCTTCCCATTCCAATCCTGATATCATTCCTATAGCATGAGATGTGATATCTCAATGCTTCTAATAGCAAACCTGAGATCCTTCCTATGACATGAGATGTGATATCCAACTCGTTCCCATTCCAATCCTGAGACCCTTCCGATAGCATGAGATGTGATATCTCAATGCTTCTAATATCAAAACTGAGACCCTCCCTACAGCATGAGATATGATATCTAAGTCCTTCCCATTCCAATCCTGAGACACTTCTGATAGCAGAGATGTGATATCTCAATGCTTATACCAAACCTGAGACCCTTCCTATAACATGAGATGTGATATTCAACTCCTTCTCATTCCAAACCTGAGACCCTTCCTATAACATGAGATGTGATATCCAACTCCTTCCCATTCCAATCCTGAGACCCTTCCGATAGCATGAGATGTGATATCTCAATGCTTCTAATACCAAACCTGAGATTCTTCCTATAACATGAGATGTGATATCCAAATCCTTCCCCTTCCAAACCTGAGACCCCCCCTTTAGCATGAGATGTGATATCCAACTCCTTCCTATTCCAATACTGAGACCCTTCCTATAGCATGAGATGTGATATCTCAATGCTTCTAATACCAAACCTGAGATCCTTCCTATAACATGAGATGTGATATACAATTCCTTCCCATTCCAAACCTGAGACCCTTCCTATTGGATGAGATGTGATATCCAACTCCTTCCCATTCCAATCCTGAGACCCTTCCTATACCATGAGATGTGTTATCTCAATGTTTCTAATACCAAACCTGGGACCCATCCTATAACATGAGATATGATATCCAAATCCTTCCCCTTCCAAACCTGAGACCCTTCCTTTAGCATGAGATGTGATATCCAAATCCTTCCCATTCCAATCCTGAAACCCTTCCTATAGCATGAGATGTGGTATCTCAATGTTTCTAATAAAAAACCTGAGACCCTTCCTATAGCAAGAGATGTGATATCCAAATCCTTCCCATTCCAATCCTGAGACCCTTCCTATAACATGAGATGTGACATCCAACTCCTTCCCATTCCAACCTGAGACCCTTCCTATAGCATGAGATGTGATATCTCAATACTTCTAAAACAAACATGAGAATCATCCTATAACATGAGATATGAAATCCAAATCATTCCCTTTCCAAACCTGAGACCCTTCCTATAGCTTGAGATGTGATATCAAACTCCTTCCCATTCCAATCCTGAGACCCTTATTATACCATGAGATGTGATATCTCAATGCTTCTAATACCAAACCTGACACCCGTCCTAAAACATGAGATGTGATATCCAACTCCTTCCCATTCCAATCCTGAGACCCTTCCGATGGCATGTGATGTGATATCTCAATGCTTCTACCAAACCTGAGACCCATACTATGGCATGAGATGTGATATCCAACTCCTTCCCATTCCAATCTTGAGACCCTTCCTATAGCATGAGATGTGATATCTCAATGCCTCTATCAAACCTGAGACCCTTCCTTTAGCATGAGATGTGATATCCAACTCCTTCCCATTCCAATACTGAGACCCTTCCTATAGCATGAGATGTGATATCTCAATGCTTCTAATACCAAACCTGAGATCCTTCCTATAACATGAGATGTGATATACAATTCCTTCCCATTCCAAACCTGAGACCCTTCCTATTGGATGAGATGTGAATCCAACTCCTTCCCACTCCAATCCTGAGACCCTTCCTATACCATGAGATGTGATATCTCAATGTTTCTAATACCAAACCTGGGACCCGTCCTATAACATGAGATATGATATCCAAATCCTTCCCCTTCCAAACCTGAGACCCTTCCTTTAGCATGAGATGTGATATCCAAATCCTTCCCATTCCAATCCTGAAACCCTTCCTATAGCATGAGATGTGGTATCTCATTGTTTCTAATAAAAAACCTGAGACCCTTCCTATAGCAAGAGATGTGATATCCAAATCCTTCCCATTCCAATCCTGAGACCCTTCCTATAACATGAGATGTGATATCCAACTCCTTCCCATTCCAACCTGAGACCCTTCCTTTAGCATGAAATGTGATATCTCAATACTTCTAAAACCAAACATGAGAACCATCCTATAACATGAGATATGAAATCCAAATCCTTCCCTTTCCAAACCTGAGACCCTTCCTATAGCTTGAGATGTGATATCAAACTCCTTCCCATTCCAATCCTGAGACCCTTATTATACCATGAGATGTGATATCTCAATGCTTCTAATACCAAACCTGACACCCGTCCTAAAACTTGAGATGTGAGATCCAAATCCTTCCCCTTCCAAACCTGAGACCTTTCCTTTAGCATGAGATGTGATATCCAACTCCTTCCCATTCCAATCCTGAGACCTTTCCGATAGCATGAGATGTGATATCTCAATGCTTCTAATATCAAACCTGAGAACCTCCCTATAGCATGAGATCTGATTTCCATCTCCTTCTGTTAAGACGGATTTCTGAACTCTGTCCTGGTGGCGCAGAAGTTCAGAAGGCCAACCTAATTACTTGGAACAGGGTAACCTCTGGACGAGCCAGACCAATCAAGGTAGCGATCACGGCGGTCAAGACTAGGTCTCAAGAGGGGTGAGGGTGACTGAAAGCCCGCAATGAGCACACAAAGCAAGAACACTTATAAACTACTCCAAACAGTTGTTATATTAAAAATATATACACATTTATTTCAAGGCCTTTAAAACAATGACCGTAGCGAGAAAATCACAATATAACGATAGTAAACCAACACATACCATATCAACACAATATATATACAAATACAACAAGTCTCAAGCGTTATATGCACGAAATGTGTAGTCCACCTAAAAGGGAGGGAAAACAGGCAGTGCGCAATAATGCTTAGACCCAGTTCGCCTTCAGAGGCACCTAACTAGATGGAAGTCCGAGCCCTGCGAAGAGTGGAGCCTTGTGCTCAAAAGTACCTGCACGCGCTGGTGCCAACGGGCAAAAGGAGAAGCTCTTCGAGGGAAATCAGGCAGTTCAGTTTAGTGCACAAAAGAAGAAGAACAAGTTCCGCGACTCAAGCGCAGCCTCCACAGTGGGCAGAAGCAGAGCGCGAGTACGGAAAAGGGTGCTGTTTGACACAGCGGGGAAAAGCAATGGGCTCCTGCAGGAGGGCGACCAGATCCTAGCTATGCTACTCACCGGTTTTCGATGCAAGCAGACCCAGGCTTCTCCGCGTCCGTTTCAGTAGCTGGCAGGTTCAGAAGAGCAGGGAACGCCTCGTCGTCGTGTTGAGTAAAAAGACGTCCCAATCGAAGAAACCCGCACAGTTTGTTGCCACAGCAGGGCAACGGAGCAGCCGTGTGTATCTGAGCCAAATGTACACTACTCACTTCAGACCTGGGAACGCCAAGTGTACGAAGCGTGTGAGAGTGACAAGGACTCGAAATACTACACAACCTGGCGGCGGTTACAGAGCAAGACTCCTGTGTAAGCTGGTCAGTCTGCTGGATGGCCCAGAGACGCTTCCGAAGGCTTACGAGCAGGAGATGGTGAAGATGCCGAGATTAGCTGTTCCCGCTATTCCAAGGGTCGAAGTACCAGTACAGGCCTTCTGGTTCGATCAAAGGTAAAAAGGGTTTCACAAGGCGACAGCAGTGCAGAGGAGCAGTCCTTCAGCGGGTCACCAGCGATTCCTCGGTTCAGCCTCTTGGTTGCAGGATACTTGGCTCCTGTATTCCTTCGTTCGTGAGAACTCAGGAGATCGACCTGGTAGTGGTGTTTCCAGCCCCCTCTTATCCACGGTTCCCTTCGCGCCAAAACGGAGGAGACCCATTGGGAGATCCGCTCATCAACACTCACACCATTCGTGGACCAATCACGGACCACGGTGGTCCCAGGCATTCACACCACCCTAGACTCTCTGGCACCCAGGATGTGTATTGGGACCAGACATCCCAGCCCACATCCTGGAGGCACACACAAGACATGAAGAAGCCTGCGAAAGCATCCGTGTTTCGCGGGAAAGTACATGCCCAAATAAGGAAGGCCCCGGGTCGGCTCGACCTGGGGAAGGTGAAGGGAGCAAGACGGTCAGCGGACAGGACAAAGGAGCCTCGTGGTCTGGCCATTTTGGGAGCCAGGCCACCTTTTTGGGTTAAGCGTGGAAAACGCGCTTAGAACGCCAAAAGGAGCTCAAAACACAAGAAACGATCGCTGCCACCATTCCTGTCCCTGAATCACTTGCACCGATCAGATACAATCCTAAACGAGTATCTAGGGCCTGTAGAAGGCTAGAGACCCAAGAGAGCTGTAACTTAGCTTACAGTGCCCTCTTGTGTCATGTTGCACAAAAACCGCAACATGATAAAAGAAACTACGGGAAACAGCGTTCCCCGGTACTGACTGTCTTAAGGGCATGTCAGTTTCCCCGTAAGAAAGGAGCGAAAGCCCAGAGGAGTGCGGCAGAAGGCTGCACTTCTCTGGCAAAGTTAAGAACAAGGTGAAAAACAACAGCAAAAAGTTTAGGGGTTGCCACATGGAAGGAAAATTACCTACAATTACGAAATCTTTCCTAACACCTTCCCATTCCAATCCTGAGACCCTTCCTATAACATGAGATGTGATATCTCAATGCTTCTAATACCAAACCTGAGGCCCTTCCCGTAGCATATGTGATATCCAACTCCTTCCCATTCCAAACTTGTGACCCTTCCTGTAGCATGAAATGTGATTTCTCACCCCTTCCAATACCCAACCCGAGACCATTCCCACAGCCTGAGATTTGAAATCTCATTTCTTCCAATACCAAACCCGAGACCCTTCCGATAGGATGAGATTTATTATCTCACTCCTTCAAAAACCAAACTCGAGTCCCTTCCTAAAGGATGATATTTGATATCTCAGTGCTTCTAATACCAAACCTGAGACCCTTCCTATAACATGAGATGTCATATCCAACTCCTTCCCATTCCAATCCTGAGACCCTTCTGATACCATGAGATGTGATATCCCAATGCTTCTAATACCAATCCTGAGACCCTTCCTATAGCATGACATGTGATATCGAACTCCTTCCCATTCCAATCCTGAGACTCACACCTGCCCGTCTAACCTTCTCACTACTCCTAGCTCCCGGATTGATCATGCTCTCCTGCTGTCTCTTCTCTCCCTTCTTCGGCTTCCTTTCCTCTCTCCTTCCTCATCTGCCCTAGTTTAGGCTCCTTCTACATCTCCGCAGGGATTACTGATTGGTACCCCTCCCCACTCTCAACTCTCACTCAGTTTCAAACACTCATCTGACATCTGCCATTTCCTGGAAGAATCCTATGTCCTTGGTCTAACCGAGACATGGTTGACGGCCAGCGCTGTCTCGAGCTTTGACACTCTCCTCCCTGATGACAAGTTCCTCTCCATGCCCAGATCCAACCGTTCTTGAGGGGGGGGGAGTATCCTTGATTCCTGTAGTAAATTGCTTTACTATGCAGGCCGACTCCTCTCACGAATGCCTTGTCTGCATGCATTCTCTCTTTCCTGGCCATTCTCTCACCGTGGCTATTTGCCTGCCCCCTTCCTCTCTCAGTGGATGGACTCCTCCATCCTGGCCTCCTACCACTCAACTCCACCTACTTGGAGAATTCAACATGAACCTGTGTGCTTCCTGACCTGGACGTTTACGAGATCTGCAACTCTTCATGTCGCTGGCCCTACACACTGCAGGGAATACTCAGGATTTTCTGATCTCAGACCTCCCCCTCTGTAACCCTCTCAACAATCCTCTCCCGTGGTGATCAAGTTCTCATCTCCAAAGAAGGCTAACCACCAGCTGTTCCTCCTCAGAGGAGTTCTTCCTTTCTGTCCCTGCTCCCTGCACCGTTTCGCGTTGCAAACACTCGCTTCCCTGCTCTCTGGTTTAGACGCTTTTCCTTCTCAGAGGCCTTCTTCCTTTCTGTCCTTGATCGCTGCATCGTTTCGCGTTGCAAGTACTCGCTTCCCAAATCTCTAGTTTAGACGCGTGTTCCCTGCCTCCTCTCCTCTTCCCGCTGCCTTCAAATCAACAAATGAGCTTCAAAAGATACACGGTGCTCAGAATGCTTTATAACACCCATTTTTCAAGATATAGCTGTAACCCGCTAGACATATTGAAAAGTGCTAAAATAGCTAGAAAATGTCCTTTCCTCGAGTTTTGGTAAATGCGAATTCTGGTGGATTCCCATTTTGTACTCTGTTCGTGCATTTGTTCAGTCGAATCCTGATGTTTTTAACCACTCGTCACCCATACAAGCAGGGGGATCAAAATCTACTGTTCACAGGCTGAATGTATACTGCTGAAATCTTCAATGCATTATCGGGTAATCCGACTGTTCTGGAAAGTATATTTGCCTTCTGTTATTCCAGTCAGCATGTGTTCATCGTCCCTTCTAGTTTTAAGGCTGCACTCCCGTGGTGATCACGTTCTCTTCTCCAAAGAAGGCTAACTACCAGCTGCTCCTACTTAGAGGCGTTCTACCTTTCTGTCCCTGCCCCCTGCACCGTTTCGCGTTGCAAACACTCGCTTCCCTGCTCTCTGGTTTAGACGCTGTTCCTCCTCAGAGGCGTTCTTCCTTTCTGTCCCTGCTCCCTACACAGTTTCGCGTTGCAAGTACTCACTTCCCAGCTCTCTGGTTTAGACGCGTGTTCCCTGCCTTCTCTCCTCTTCCCGCTGCCTTCAAATCAACAAATGAGCTCCAAAAGATACACAGTTCTCAGAATGCTTTATAACACTCATTATTCAACATATAGCCGTAACCCGCTAGACGCATTGAAACGTGCTAAAAACTAGCAAAAACAGCTAGAAAATGTACTTTCCGCGCGTTTTTGTAAATGCGAATTCTGGTGGTTTCCCATGTTGTATGTACTGTGTCTGTGCATTTGTTGTCGAATCCTGAAGTTTTTAACCACTGTTCTCCCATACAAGGGGGGATCAACATCTACTGCTGTTCACAGGCTGAATGTATATGGCTGAAATCTTCAATGCATTATCAGCTTTCCTGACTGTTTTGGAACGTGCATTTGCCATCAGTTAATGCAGTCGCCCTGTGTTCATCGTCCCTTCTAGTTTACAGGCTGCAGTCCCCTGGTGATCACATTCTCCTCTCCAGAGCAGGCTAACTACCAGCTGCTCCTCCTCAGAGGCGTTCATCCTTTCTGCATCTGCTCCCTGCACTGTTTCGCGTTGCATGTACTCGTTTCCCAGCTCTCTGGTTTAGATGCTGTTCCTCCTCAGAGGCGTTATTCCTTTCTGTTTTATGTTTCTAATACCAAACCTGAGATTCTTCCTATAACATGAGATGTGATATCCAAATCCTTCCCCTTCCAAACCTGACACCCTCCCTTTAGCATGAGATGTGATATCCAACTCCTTCCCATTCCAATCCTGAGACCCTTCTGATAGCATGAGATGTGATATCTCAATGCCTCTAATACCAAACCTGAGATCCTTCCGCTAACATGAAATGTGATATCCAACATCTTCCCTTTCCAAACCTGAGAGCCTTCCTATAGCATGAGATGTGATATCCAAGTCCTTCCCATTCCAATCCTGAGACCCTTCCTATAACATGAGATGTGATATCCAACTCCATCCCATTCCAACCTGAGACCCTTCATATAGGATGAGATGGGATATCCAACTCCTTCCAAATCCAATCCTGAGACCCTTCCAATAGCATGACATGTGATATCTCAATGCTTCTACCAAACCTGAGACCCATACTATGGCATGAGATGTGATATCAAACTCCTTCCCATTCCAATCCTAAAACCCTTCCTATAGCTTGAGATGTGATATCCAACTCCTTCCCATTCCAATTCTGAGACCCTTCCTATACCATGGGACTTGATATCTCAATGCTTCTAATACCAAACCTGAGACCCTTCCGATAGCATGAGATGTGATATCCAACTCCTTCCCATTCCAAACCTGAGACCGTTCCTATAGCAAGAATGTAATATCCAACTCCTTCCCATTCCAATCCTGAGACCATTCCGATAGCAGAGATGTTATATTTTAATGCTTATACCAAACCTGAGACCCTTCCTATGGCATGAGATGTCATATACAACTACTTCCCATTCCAATCAGGAGACCCTTCCTATAGCATGAGATGTGATATCTCAATGCTTCGAACAAACCTGAGACCCTAGCTATAGCATGAGATGTGATATACAATTCCTTCCCATTCCAAACCTGAGACCCTTCCTACAGCATGCAATGTGATATCTAAGTCCTTCCCATTCCAATCCTGAGACCCTTCCGATAGCAGAGATGTGATATCTCAATGCTTATACCAAACCTGAGACCCTTCCTATGGCATGAGATGTGATATCCAACGTCTTCACATTCCAATCTTGAGACCCTTCCTATAGCATGAGATGTGATATCAAACTCCTTCCCATTCCAATCCTGAGACCCTTCCTTTAGCATGAGATGTGATATCCAACTCCTTCCCATTCCAATCCTGAGACCCTTCCTATAGCATGAGATGTGATATCTCAATGCTTCTAATACCATACCTGAGATCCTTCCTATAACATGAGATGTGATATCCAATTCCTTCCCATTCCAAACCTGAGACCCTTCCTATTGGATGAGATGTGATATCCAACGCCTTCCCATTCCAATCCTGAGACCCTTCCTATACCATGAGATGTGATATCTCAATGTTTCTAATACCAAACCTGGGACCCGTCCTATAACATGAGATATGATATCCAAATCCTTCCCCTTCCAAACCTGAGACCCTTCCTTTAGCATGAGATGTGATATCCAAATGCTTCCCATTCCAATCCTGAAACCCTTCCTACAGGATGAGATGTGATATCTCAATGTTTCTAATAAAAAACCTGAGACCCTTCCTGTAGCAAGAGATGTGATCTCCAAATCCTTCCCATTCCAATCCTGATACCCTTCCTATAACATGAGATGTGATATCCAACTCCTTCCCATTCCAACCTGAGACCCTTCCTATAGCATGAGAAGGGATATCCAACTCCTTCCCAATCCAATCCTGAGACCCTTCCGATAGCAGAGATATGATATCTCAATGCTTCTACCAAACCTGAGACCCTTCCTTTAGCATGAGATATGATATCCAACTCCTTCCCATTCCAATCCTGAGACCCTTCCGATAGCATGAGATGTGATATCTCAATGCTTCTAAAACCAAACATGAGAACCATCCTATAACATGAGATATGAAATCCAAATCCTTCCCTTTCCAAACCTGAGACCCTTCCTATAGCTTGAGATGTGATATCAAACTCCTTCCCATTCCAATCCTGAGACCCTTATTATACCATGAGATGTGATATCTCAATGCTTCTAATACCAAACCTGAGACCCGTCCTAAAACATGAGATGTGAGATCCAAATCCTTCCCCTTCCAAACCTGAGACCTTTCCTTTAGCATGAGATGTGATATCCAACTCCTTCCCATTCCAATCCTGAGACCTTTCCGATAGCATGAGATGTGATATCTCAATGCTTCTAATATCAAGCCTGAGAACCTCCCTATAGCATGAGATGTGATTTCCAACTCCTTCCCATTCCAATCCTGAGACCCTTCCTATAACATGAGATGTGATATCTCTATGCTTCTAATACCAAACCTGAGATCCTTCCTATAACATATGTGATATCCAACTCCTTCCCTTTCCAAACCTGAGAGCCTTCCTATAGCATGAGATGTGATATCCAACTCCTTCCCATTCCAAACCGGAGACCCTTCCTTTAGCATGAGATGTGATATCAACTCCTTCCCATTCCAATCCTGAGACCCTTACTATAGCATTACATGTGATATCTCAATGCTTCTAATACCAAACCTGAGATCCTTCCTATAACACGAGATGTGATATTCAACTCCTTCTCATTCCAAACCTGAGACACTTCCTATAGCATGAGATGTGATATCTCAATGCTTCTAATACCAAACCTGAGATCCATCCTATAACATGAGATGTGATATCTCAATAGTTCTAATACCAAACCTGAGATCCTTCCTATAGCCTGAGATGTGATATCCAACTCCTTCCCATTCCAATCCTGAGACCCTTCCTATAGCATGAGATGTGATATCTCAATGCTTCTAATACCAAACCTGAGATCCATCTATAACATGAGATGTGATATCTCAATAGTTCAAATACCAAACCTGAGATCCTTCCTATAGCCTGAGATGTGATATCCAACTCCTTCCCATTCCAAACCTGAGACACTTCCTGTAGCATGAGATGTGATATCCAACTCCTTCCCATTCCAATACTGAGACCCTTCCTATAGCATGAGATGCGATATCTCAATGCTTCTAATACCAAACCTGAGACCCTTCCTATAGCATGAGATGTGATATCCAACTCCTTCCCTTTCCAAACATGAGACCATTCCTTTAGCATGAGATGTGATACCCAACTCCTTCCTTTCTAATCCTGAGAGCCTTCCTATAGCATCAGATGCGCTATCCAAGTCCTTCCCATTCCAATCCTGAGACCCTTCGTATAACATGAGATGTGATATCCAACTCCTTCCCATTCCAACCTGAGACCCTTTCTGTAGCATGAGATGGGATAGCCAACCCCTTCCCAATCCAATCCTGAGACCCTTCCGATAGCATGAGATGTGATATCTCAATGCTTCTACCAAACCTGAGACCGTTCCTATGGCATGAGATGTGATATCAAACTCCTTCCCATTCCAATCCTGAGACCCTTCCTATAGCTTGAGATGTGATATCCAACTCCTTCCCATTCCAATCCTGAGACCCTTCCTATAACATGAGATGTGATATCTCAATGCTTCTAATACCAAACCTGAGACCCTTCCTTTAGCATGAGATGTGATATCCAACTCCTTCCCATTCAAATCCTGAGACCCTTCCGATAGCAGAGATGTGATATCTCAATGCTTATACCAAACCTGAGAACCTTCATATGGCATGAGATGTCATATACAACTCCTTCCCATTCCAATCCTGAGACCCTTCCTATAGCATAAAATGTGATATCTCAATGCTTCTACCAAACCTGAGACCCTTCCTATAGCATGAGATGTCATATCCAACTCCTTCCCATTCCAATCCTGAGACCCTTCCTATAGCATGAGATGTGATATCTCAATGCTTCTAATACCAAACCTGAGATCCTTCCTATAACATGAGATGTGATATCCAACTCCTTCCCATTCCAATCCTGAGACCCTTCCTATACCATGAGATGTGATATCTCAATGTTTCTAATGCCAAACCTGAGACCCGTCCTATAACATGAGATGTGATATCCAACTCCTTCCCATTCCAATCCTGAGACCCTTCCGATAGCAGAGATGTGATATCTCAATGCTTATACCAAACCTGAGACCCTTCCTATAGCATGAGATGTCATATCCAACTCCTTCCTATTCCAATCCTGAGACCCTTCCTATAGCATGAGATGTGATATCTCAATGCTTCTAATACCAAACCTGAGAACCTTCATATGGCATGAGATGTCATATACAACTCCTTCCCATTCCAATCCTGAGACCCTTCCGACAGCAGAGATGTGATATCTCAATGCTTATACCAAACCTGAGAACCTTCATATGGCATGAGATTTCATATACAACTCCTTCCCATTCCAATCCTGAGACCCTTCCTATAGCATGAGATGTGATATCTCAATGCTTCTAATACCAAACCTGAGACCCTTCCTATAGCATGAGATGGGATATCCAACTCCTTCCAAATACAATCCTGAGACCCTTCCGATAGCATGAGATGTGATATCTCAATGCTTCTAACACCAAACCTGAGACCCTTCCTATAACATGAGATGTGATATCCAAATCCTTCCCCTTCCAAACCTGAGACCCTCCCTTTAGCATGAGATGTGATATACAACTCCTTCCCATGCCAATCCTGAGACCTTCTGATAGCAGAGATGTGATATCTCACTGCTTATACCAAACCTGAGACCCTTCCTATAACATGAGATGTGATATCCAACTCCTTCCCGTTCCAAACCTGAGACCCTTCCTATAGCATGAGATGTGATATCCAACTCCTTCCCATTCCAATTCTGAGACCCTTCCGATAGCATGAGATGTGATATCTCAATGCTTCTAATACCAAACCTGAGATTCTTACTATAACATGAGATGTGATATCCAAATCCTTCCCCTTCCAAACCTGAGACCCTCCCTTTAGCATAATATGTGATATCCAACTCCTTCCCATTCCAAACCTGAGAGCCTTCCTATAGCATGAGATGTGATATCCAAGTCGTTCCCATTCCAATCCTGAGACCCTTCCTATAACATGAGATGTGATATCCAACTCCATCCCATTCCAACCTGAGACCCTTCCTATAGCATGAGATGGGATATCTAACTCCTTCCAAATCCAATCCTGACACCCTTCTGATAGCATGAGATGTGATATCTCAATGCTTCTACCAAACCTGAGACCCATACTATGGTATGAGATGTGATATCAAACTCCTTCCCATTCCAATCCTGAGACCCTTCCTATAGCTTGAGATGTGATATCCAACTCCTTCCCATTCTAATTCTGAGACCCTTCCTATACCATGAGACTTGATATCTCAATGCTTCTAATACCAAACCTGAGACCCTTCCTATAGCATGAGATGTGATATCCAACTCCTTCCCATCCCAAACCTGAGACCCTTCCTATAGCAAGAATGTAATATCCAACTCCTTCCCATTCCAATCCTGAGACCATTCCTATAGCATGAGATGTGATATCTCAATGCTTCTAATAGCAAACCTGAGATCCTTCCTATGACATGAGATGTGATATCCAATTCCTTCCCATTCCAATCCTGAGGCCCTTCCGATAGCAGAGATGTGATATCTCAATGCTTATACCAAACCTGAGACCCTTCCTATGGCATGAGATGTCATATACAACTACTTCCCATTCCAATCAGGAGACCCTTCCTATAGCATGAGATGTGATATCTCAACGCTTCTACCAAACCTGAGACCCTTCCTATAGCATGAGATGTGATATCCAATTCCTTCCCATTCCAAACCTGAGACGGTTCCTACAGCATGCAATGTGATATCTCAATGCTTCTAAAACCACACCTGAGACCCGTCCTATAACATGAGATGGGATATCCAAGTCCTTCCCATTCCAATCCTAAGACCCTTCCTATAGCATGAGATGTGATATCTCAATGCTTCTAATACCAGACCTGAGATCCTTCCTATAACATGAGATGTGATATCCAATTCCTTCCCATTCCAATCCTGAGACCCTTCCTATACCATGAGATGTGATATCTCAATGCTTCTAATACCAAACCTTAAACGCGTCCTAAAACATAAGATGTGAGATCCAAATCCTTCCCCTTACAAACCTGAGACCCTTCCTATAGCTTGAGATGTGATATCAAACCCCTTCCCATTCCAATCCTGAGATAGCTTGAGATGTGATATCCAACTCCTTCCCATTCCAATCCCGAGACCCTTCCGATAGCATGAGATGTCATATCTCAATGCTTCTAATATCAAAACTGAGACCCTCCCTTTAGCATGATATGTGATATCTAAGTCCTTCCCATTCCAATCCTGAGACCCTTCCGATAGCAGAGATGTGATATCTCAATGCTTATACCAAACCTGAGACCATTCCTATGGCATGAGATGTGATATCCAACTCCTTCCCATTCCAATCTTGAGACCCTTCCTATAGCATGAGATGTGATATCTCAATGCTTCTATCAAACCTGAGACCCTTCCTTTAGCATGAGATGTGATATCCAACTCCTTCCCATTCCAATCCTGAGACCCTTCCTATAGCATGAGATGTGATATCTCAATGCTTCTAATACCAAAGCTGAGATCCTTCCTATAACATGAGATGTGATATCCAATTCCTTCCCATTCCAAACCTGAGACCCTTCCTATTGGATGAGATGTGATATCCAACTCCTTCCCATTCCAATCCTGAGACCCTTCCTATAGCATGAGATGTGATATATCAATGCTTCTAATACCAAACCTGAGATCCTTCCTATAACATGAGATGTGATATCCAATTCCTTCCCATTCCAAACCTGAGACCCTTCCTATTGGATGAGATGTGATATCCAACTCCTTCCCATTCCAATATTGAGACCTTCCTATACTATGGATGTGATATCTCAAATATTTCTAATACCAAACCTGGGACCCGTCCTATAACATGAGATATGATATCCAAATCCTTCCCCTTCCAAACCTGAGACCCTTCCTTTTGCATGAGATGTGATATCCAATTCCTTCCCATTCCAATCCTGAGACCCTTCCGATAGCAGAGATGTGATATCTCAATGCTTATACCAAACCTGAGACCCTTCCTATGGCATGAGATGTGATATCCAACTCCTTCCCATTCCAATCTTGAGACCCTTCCTATAGCATGAGATGTGATATCTCAATGCTTCTATCAAACCTGAGACCCTTCCATTAGCATGAGATGTGATATCCAACTCCTTCCCATTCCAATCCTGAGACCCTTATTATACCATGAGATGTGATATCTCAATGCTTCTAATACCAAACCTGAGACCCGTCCTAAAACATGAGATGTGAGATCCAAATCCTTCCCCTTCCAAACCTGAGACCTTTCCTTTAGCATGAGATCTGATTTCCAACTCCTTCCCATTCCAATCCTGAGACCCTTCCTATAACATGAGATGTGATATCTCTATGCTTCTAATACCAAACCTGAGGCCATTTCCTGTAACATATGTGATATCCAACTCCTTCCCATTCCAAACTTGTGACCCTTCCTGTAGCATGAAATGTGATTTCTCACCCCTTCCAATACCAAATCCGAGACCATTCCCACAGCCTTAGATTTGAAATCTCATTTCTTCCAATACCAAACCCGAGACCCTTCTGATAGGATGAGATTTATTATCTCACTCCTTAAAATACCAAACTCGAGTCCCTTCCTAAAGGATGTGATTTGATATCTCAATGCTTCTAATACCGAACCTGAGATCCTTCCTATAACATGAGATGTGATATCCAAATACTTCCCCTTCCAAACCTGAGACCCTCCCTTTAGCATGAGATGTGATATCCAACTCTTTCCCATTCCAATCCTGAGACCCTTCCTATAACATGAGATGTGATATCTCAATGCTTCTAATACCAAACCTGAGACCCTTCCTATAGCATGAGATATGATATCCAACTCCTTCCCATTCCAATCCTGAGACCCTTCCGATAGCATGAGATGTGATATCTCAATGCTTCTAAAACCAAACATGAGAACCATCCTATAACATGAGATATGAAATCCAAATCCTTCCCTTTCCAAACCTGAGACCCTTCCTATAGCTTGAGATGTGATATCAAACTCCTTCCCATTCCAATCCTGAGACCCTTATTATACCATGAGATGTGATATCTCAATGCTTCTAATACCAAACCTGAGACCCGTCCTAAAACATGAGATGTGAGATCCAAATCCTTCCCCTTCCAAACCTGAGACCTTTCCTTTAGCATGAGATGTGATATCCAACTCCTTCCCATTCCAATCCTGAGACCTTTCCGATAGCATGAGATGTGATATCTCAATGCTTCTAATATCAAGCCTGAGAACCTCCCTATAGCATGAGATGTGATTTCCAACTCCTTCCCATTCCAATCCTGAGACCCTTCCTATAACATGAGATGTGATATCTCTATGCTTCTAATACCAAACCTGAGATCCTTCCTATAACATATGTGATATCCAACTCCTTCCCTTTCCAAACCTGAGAGCCTTCCTATAGCATGAGATGTGATATCCAACTCCTTCCCATTCCAAACCGGAGACCCTTCCTTTAGCATGAGATGTGATATCAACTCCTTCCCATTCCAATCCTGAGACCCTTACTATAGCATTACATGTGATATCTCAATGCTTCTAATACCAAACCTGAGATCCTTCCTATAACACGAGATGTGATATTCAACTCCTTCTCATTCCAAACCTGAGACACTTCCTATAGCATGAGATGTGATATCTCAATGCTTCTAATACCAAACCTGAGATCCATCCTATAACATGAGATGTGATATCTCAATAGTTCTAATACCAAACCTGAGATCCTTCCTATAGCCTGAGATGTGATATCCAACTCCTTCCCATTCCAATCCTGAGACCCTTCCTATAGCATGAGATGTGATATCTCAATGCTTCTAATACCAAACCTGAGATCCATCTATAACATGAGATGTGATATCTCAATAGTTCAAATACCAAACCTGAGATCCTTCCTATAGCCTGAGATGTGATATCCAACTCCTTCCCATTCCAAACCTGAGACACTTCCTGTAGCATGAGATGTGATATCCAACTCCTTCCCATTCCAATACTGAGACCCTTCCTATAGCATGAGATGTGATATCCAATTCCTTCCCATTCCAAACCTGAGACGGTTCCTACAGCATGCAATGTGATATCTCAATGCTTCTAAAACCACACCTGAGACCCGTCCTATAACATGAGATGGGATATCCAAGTCCTTCCCATTCCAATCCTAAGACCCTTCCTATAGCATGAGATGTGATATCTCAATGCTTCTAATACCAGACCTGAGATCCTTCCTATAACATGAGATGTGATATCCAATTCCTTCCCATTCCAATCCTGAGACCCTTCCTATACCATGAGATGTGATATCTCAATGCTTCTAATACCAAACCTTAAACGCGTCCTAAAACATAAGATGTGAGATCCAAATCCTTCCCCTTACAAACCTGAGACCCTTCCTATAGCTTGAGATGTGATATCAAACCCCTTCCCATTCCAATCCTGAGATAGCTTGAGATGTGATATCCAACTCCTTCCCATTCCAATCCCGAGACCCTTCCGATAGCATGAGATGTCATATCTCAATGCTTCTAATATCAAAACTGAGACCCTCCCTTTAGCATGATATGTGATATCTAAGTCCTTCCCATTCCAATCCTGAGACCCTTCCGATAGCAGAGATGTGATATCTCAATGCTTATACCAAACCTGAGACCATTCCTATGGCATGAGATGTGATATCCAACTCCTTCCCATTCCAATCTTGAGACCCTTCCTATAGCATGAGATGTGATATCTCAATGCTTCTATCAAACCTGAGACCCTTCCTTTAGCATGAGATGTGATATCCAACTCCTTCCCATTCCAATCCTGAGACCCTTCCTATAGCATGAGATGTGATATCTCAATGCTTCTAATACCAAAGCTGAGATCCTTCCTATAACATGAGATGTGATATCCAATTCCTTCCCATTCCAAACCTGAGACCCTTCCTATTGGATGAGATGTGATATCCAACTCCTTCCCATTCCAATCCTGAGACCCTTCCTATAGCATGAGATGTGATATATCAATGCTTCTAATACCAAACCTGAGATCCTTCCTATAACATGAGATGTGATATCCAATTCCTTCCCATTCCAAACCTGAGACCCTTCCTATTGGATGAGATGTGATATCCAACTCCTTCCCATTCCAATATTGAGACCTTCCTATACTATGGATGTGATATCTCAAATATTTCTAATACCAAACCTGGGACCCGTCCTATAACATGAGATATGATATCCAAATCCTTCCCCTTCCAAACCTGAGACCCTTCCTTTTGCATGAGATGTGATATCCAATTCCTTCCCATTCCAATCCTGAGACCCTTCCGATAGCAGAGATGTGATATCTCAATGCTTATACCAAACCTGAGACCCTTCCTATGGCATGAGATGTGATATCCAACTCCTTCCCATTCCAATCTTGAGACCCTTCCTATAGCATGAGATGTGATATCTCAATGCTTCTATCAAACCTGAGACCCTTCCATTAGCATGAGATGTGATATCCAACTCCTTCCCATTCCAATCCTGAGACCCTTATTATACCATGAGATGTGATATCTCAATGCTTCTAATACCAAACCTGAGACCCGTCCTAAAACATGAGATGTGAGATCCAAATCCTTCCCCTTCCAAACCTGAGACCTTTCCTTTAGCATGAGATCTGATTTCCAACTCCTTCCCATTCCAATCCTGAGACCCTTCCTATAACATGAGATGTGATATCTCTATGCTTCTAATACCAAACCTGAGGCCATTTCCTGTAACATATGTGATATCCAACTCCTTCCCATTCCAAACTTGTGACCCTTCCTGTAGCATGAAATGTGATTTCTCACCCCTTCCAATACCAAATCCGAGACCATTCCCACAGCCTTAGATTTGAAATCTCATTTCTTCCAATACCAAACCCGAGACCCTTCTGATAGGATGAGATTTATTATCTCACTCCTTAAAATACCAAACTCGAGTCCCTTCCTAAAGGATGTGATTTGATATCTCAATGCTTCTAATACCGAACCTGAGATCCTTCCTATAACATGAGATGTGATATCCAAATACTTCCCCTTCCAAACCTGAGACCCTCCCTTTAGCATGAGATGTGATATCCAACTCTTTCCCATTCCAATCCTGAGACCCTTCCTATAACATGAGATGTGATATCTCAATGCTTCTAATACCAAACCTGAGACCCTTCCTATAGCATGAGATATGATATCCAACTCCTTCCCATTCCAATCCTGAGACCCTTCCGATAGCATGAGATGTGATATCTCAATGCTTCTAAAACCAAACATGAGAACCATCCTATAACATGAGATATGAAATCCAAATCCTTCCCTTTCCAAACCTGAGACCCTTCCTATAGCTTGAGATGTGATATCAAACTCCTTCCCATTCCAATCCTGAGACCCTTATTATACCATGAGATGTGATATCTCAATGCTTCTAATACCAAACCTGAGACCCGTCCTAAAACATGAGATGTGAGATCCAAATCCTTCCCCTTCCAAACCTGAGACCTTTCCTTTAGCATGAGATGTGATATCCAACTCCTTCCCATTCCAATCCTGAGACCTTTCCGATAGCATGAGATGTGATATCTCAATGCTTCTAATATCAAGCCTGAGAACCTCCCTATAGCATGAGATGTGATTTCCAACTCCTTCCCATTCCAATCCTGAGACCCTTCCTATAACATGAGATGTGATATCTCTATGCTTCTAATACCAAACCTGAGATCCTTCCTATAACATATGTGATATCCAACTCCTTCCCTTTCCAAACCTGAGAGCCTTCCTATAGCATGAGATGTGATATCCAACTCCTTCCCATTCCAAACCGGAGACCCTTCCTTTAGCATGAGATGTGATATCAACTCCTTCCCATTCCAATCCTGAGACCCTTACTATAGCATTACATGTGATATCTCAATGCTTCTAATACCAAACCTGAGATCCTTCCTATAACACGAGATGTGATATTCAACTCCTTCTCATTCCAAACCTGAGACACTTCCTATAGCATGAGATGTGATATCTCAATGCTTCTAATACCAAACCTGAGATCCATCCTATAACATGAGATGTGATATCTCAATAGTTCTAATACCAAACCTGAGATCCTTCCTATAGCCTGAGATGTGATATCCAACTCCTTCCCATTCCAATCCTGAGACCCTTCCTATAGCATGAGATGTGATATCTCAATGCTTCTAATACCAAACCTGAGATCCATCTATAACATGAGATGTGATATCTCAATAGTTCAAATACCAAACCTGAGATCCTTCCTATAGCCTGAGATGTGATATCCAACTCCTTCCCATTCCAAACCTGAGACACTTCCTGTAGCATGAGATGTGATATCCAACTCCTTCCCATTCCAATACTGAGACCCTTCCTATAGCATGAGATGCGATATCTCAATGCTTCTAATACCAAACCTGAGACCCTTCCTATAGCATGAGATGTGATATCCAACTCCTTCCCTTTCCAAACATGAGACCATTCCTTTAGCATGAGATGTGATACCCAACTCCTTCCTTTCTAATCCTGAGAGCCTTCCTATAGCATCAGATGCGCTATCCAAGTCCTTCCCATTCCAATCCTGAGACCCTTCGTATAACATGAGATGTGATATCCAACTCCTTCCCATTCCAACCTGAGACCCTTTCTGTAGCATGAGATGGGATAGCCAACCCCTTCCCAATCCCATCCTGAGACCCTTCCGATAGCATGAGATGTGATATCTCAATGCTTCTACCAAACCTGAGACCGTTCCTATGGCATGAGATGTGATATCAAACTCCTTCCCATTCCAATCCTGAGACCCTTCCTATAGCTTGAGATGTGATATCCAACTCCTTCCCATTCCAATCCTGAGACCCTTCCTATAACATGAGATGTGATATCTCAATGCTTCTAATACCAAACCTGAGACCCTTCCTTTAGCATGAGATGTGATATCCAACTCCTTCCCATTCAAATCCTGAGACCCTTCCGATAGCAGAGATGTGATATCTCAATGCTTATACCAAACCTGAGAACCTTCATATGGCATGAGATGTCATATACAACTCCTTCCCATTCCAATCCTGAGACCCTTCCTATAGCATAAAATGTGATATCTCAATGCTTCTACCAAACCTGAGTCCCTTCCTATAGCATGAGATGTCATATCCAACTCCTTCCCATTCCAATCCTGAGACCCTTCCTATAGCATGAGATGTGATATCTCAATGCTTCTAATACCAAACCTGAGATCCTTCCTATAACATGAGATGTGATATCCAACTCCTTCCCATTCCAATCCTGAGACCCTTCCTATACCATGAGATGTGATATCTCAATGTTTCTAATGCCAAACCTGAGACCCGTCCTATAACATGAGATGTGATATCCAACTCCTTCCCATTCCAATCCTGAGACCCTTCCGATAGCAGAGATGTGATATCTCAATGCTTATACCAAACCTGAGACCCTTCCTATAGCATGAGATGTCATATCCAACTCCTTCCTATTCCAATCCTGAGACCCTTCCTATAGCATGAGATGTGATATCTCAATGCTTCTAATACCAAACCTGAGAACCTTCATATGGCATGAGATGTCATATACAACTCCTTCCCATTCCAATCCTGAGACCCTTCCGATAGCAGAGATGTGATATCTCAATGCTTATACCAAACCTGAGAACCTTCATATGGCATGAGATTTCATATACAACTCCTTCCCATTCCAATCCTGAGACCCTTCCTATAGCATGAGATGTGATATCTCAATGCTTCTAATACCAAACCTGAGACCCTTCCTATAGCATGAGATGGGATATCCAACTCCTTCCAAATACAATCCTGAGACCCTTCCGATAGCATGAGATGTGATATCTCAATGCTTCTAACACCAAACCTGAGACCCTTCCTATAACATGAGATGTGATATCCAAATCCTTCCCCTTCCAAACCTGAGACCCTCCCTTTAGCATGAGATGTGATATACAACTCCTTCCCATGCCAATCCTGAGACCCTTCTGATAGCAGAGATGTGATATCTCACTGCTTATACCAAACCTGAGACCCTTCCTATAACATGAGATGTGATATCCAACTCCTTCCCGTTCCAAACCTGAGACCCTTCCTATAGCATGAGATGTGATATCCAACTCCTTCCCATTCCAATTCTGAGACCCTTCCGATAGCATGAGATGTGATATCTCAATGCTTCTAATACCAAACCTGAGATTCTTACTATAACATGAGATGTGATATCCAAATCCTTCCCCTTCCAAACCTGAGACCCTCCCTTTAGCATAATATGTGATATCCAACTCCTTCCCATTCCAAACCTGAGAGCCTTCCTATAGCATGAGATGTGATATCCAAGTCCTTCCCATTCCAATACTGAGACCCTTCCTATAACATGAGATGTGATATCCAACTCCATCCCATTCCAACCTGAGACCCTTCCTATAGCATGAGATGGGATATCTAACTCCTTCCAAATCCAATCCTGACACCCTTCTGATAGCATGAGATGTGATATCTCAATGCTTCTACCAAACCTGAGACCCATACTATGGTATGAGATGTGATATCAAACTCCTTCCCATTCCAATCCTGAGACCCTTCCTATAGCTTGAGATGTGATATCCAACTCCTTCCCATTCTAATTCTGAGACCCTTCCTATACCATGAGACTTGATATCTCAATGCTTCTAATACCAAACCTGAGACCCTTCCTATAGCATGAGATGTGATATCCAACTCCTTCCCATCCCAAACCTGAGACCCTTCCTATAGCAAGAATGTAATATCCAACTCCTTCCCATTCCAATCCTGAGACCATTCCTATAGCATGAGATGTGATATCTCAATGCTTCTAATAGCAAACCTGAGATCCTTCCTATGACATGAGATGTGATATCCAATTCCTTCCCATTCCAATCCTGAGGCCCTTCCGATAGCAGAGATGTGATATCTCAATGCTTATAACAAACCTGAGACCCTTCCTATGGCATGAGATGTCATATACAACTACTTCCCATTCCAATCAGGAGACCCTTCCTATAGCATGAGATGTGATATCTCAACGCTTCTACCAAACCTGAGACCCTTCCTATAGCATGAGATGTGATATCCAATTCCTTCCCATTCCAAACCTGAGACGGTTCCTACAGCATGCAATGTGATATCTCAATGCTTCTAAAACCACACCTGAGACCCGTCCTATAACATGAGATGGGATATCCAAGTCCTTCCCATTCCAATCCTAAGACCCTTCCTATAGCATGAGATATGATATCTCAATGCTTCTAATACCAGACCTGAGATCCTTCCTATAACATGAGATGTGATATCCAATTCCTTCCCATTCCAATCCTGAGACCCTTCCTATACCATGAGATGTGATATCTCAATGCTTCTAATACCAAACCTTAAACGCGTCCTAAAACATAAGATGTGAGATCCAAATCCTTCCCCTTACAAACCTGAGACCCTTCCTATAGCTTGAGATGTGATATCAAACCCCTTCCCATTCCAATCCTGAGATAGCTTGAGATGTGATATCCAACTCCTTCCCATTCCAATCCCGAGACCCTTCCGATAGCATGAGATGTCATATCTCAATGCTTCTAATATCAAAACTGAGACCCTCCCTTTAGCATGATATGTGATATCTAAGTCCTTCCCATTCCAATCCTGAGACCCTTCCGATAGCAGAGATGTGATATCTCAATGCTTATACCAAACCTGAGACCATTCCTATGGCATGAGATGTGATATCCAACTCCTTCCCATTCCAATCTTGAGACCCTTCCTATAGCATGAGATGTGATATCTCAATGCTTCTATCAAACCTGAGACCCTTCCTTTAGCATGAGATGTGATATCCAACTCCTTCCCATTCCAATCCTGAGACCCTTCCTATAGCATGAGATGTGATATCTCAATGCTTCTAATACCAAAGCTGAGATCCTTCCTATAACATGAGATGTGATATCCAATTCCTTCCCATTCCAAACCTGAGACCCTTCCTATTGGATGAGATGTGATATCCAACTCCTTCCCATTCCAATCCTGAGACCCTTCCTATAGCATGAGATGTGATATATCAATGCTTCTAATACCAAACCTGAGATCCTTCCTATAACATGAGATGTGATATCCAATTCCTTCCCATTCCAAACCTGAGACCCTTCCTATTGGATGAGATGTGATATCCAACTCCTTCCCATTCCAATATTGAGACCTTCCTATACTATGGATGTGATATCTCAAATATTTCTAATACCAAACCTGGGACCCGTCCTATAACATGAGATATGATATCCAAATCCTTCCCCTTCCAAACCTGAGACCCTTCCTTTTGCATGAGATGTGATATCTCAATGCTTCTAATACCAAACCTTAAACGCGTCCTAAAACATAAGATGTGAGATCCAAATCCTTCCCCTTACAAACCTGAGACCCTTCCTATAGCTTGAGATGTGATATCAAACCCCTTCCCATTCCAATCCTGAGATAGCTTGAGATGTGATATCCAACTCCTTCCCATTCCAATCCCGAGACCCTTCCGATAGCATGAGATGTCATATCTCAATGCTTCTAATATCAAAACTGAGACCCTCCCTTTAGCATGATATGTGATATCTAAGTCCTTCCCATTCCAATCCTGAGACCCTTCCGATAGCAGAGATGTGATATCTCAATGCTTATACCAAACCTGAGACCATTCCTATGGCATGAGATGTGATATCCAACTCCTTCCCATTCCAATCTTGAGACCCTTCCTATAGCATGAGATGTGATATCTCAATGCTTCTATCAAACCTGAGACCCTTCCTTTAGCATGAGATGTGATATCCAACTCCTTCCCATTCCAATCCTGAGACCCTTCCTATAGCATGAGATGTGATATCTCAATGCTTCTAATACCAAAGCTGAGATCCTTCCTATAACATGAGATGTGATATCCAATTCCTTCCCATTCCAAACCTGAGACCCTTCCTATTGGATGAGATGTGATATCCAACTCCTTCCCATTCCAATCCTGAGACCCTTCCTATAGCATGAGATGTGATATATCAATGCTTCTAATACCAAACCTGAGATCCTTCCTATAACATGAGATGTGATATCCAATTCCTTCCCATTCCAAACCTGAGACCCTTCCTATTGGATGAGATGTGATATCCAACTCCTTCCCATTCCAATATTGAGACCTTCCTATACTATGGATGTGATATCTCAAATATTTCTAATACCAAACCTGGGACCCGTCCTATAACATGAGATATGATATCCAAATCCTTCCCCTTCCAAACCTGAGACCCTTCCTTTTGCATGAGATGTGATATCCAATTCCTTCCCATTCCAATCCTGAGACCCTTCCGATAGCAGAGATGTGATATCTCAATGCTTATACCAAACCTGAGACCCTTCCTATGGCATGAGATGTGATATCCAACTCCTTCCCATTCCAATCTTGAGACCCTTCCTATAGCATGAGATGTGATATCTCAATGCTTCTATCAAACCTGAGACCCTTCCATTAGCATGAGATGTGATATCCAACTCCTTCCCATTCCAATCCTGAGACCCTTATTATACCATGAGATGTGATATCTCAATGCTTCTAATACCAAACCTGAGACCCGTCCTAAAACATGAGATGTGAGATCCAAATCCTTCCCCTTCCAAACCTGAGACCTTTCCTTTAGCATGAGATCTGATTTCCAACTCCTTCCCATTCCAATCCTGAGACCCTTCCTATAACATGAGATGTGATATCTCTATGATTCTAATACCAAACCTGAGGCCATTTCCTGTAACATATGTGATATCCAACTCCTTCCCATTCCAAACTTGTGACCCTTCCTGTAGCATGAAATGTGATTTCTCACCCCTTCCAATACCAAATCCGAGACCATTCCCACAGCCTTAGATTTGAAATCTCATTTCTTCCAATACCAAACCCGAGACCCTTCTGATAGGATGAGATTTATTATCTCACTCCTTAAAATACCAAACTCGAGTCCCTTCCTAAAGGATGTGATTTGATATCTCAATGCTTCTAATACCGAACCTGAGATCCTTCCTATAACATGAGATGTGATATCCAAATCCTTCCCTTTCCAAACCTGAGACCATTCCTTTAGCATCAGATGTGATATTCAACTCCTTCCCATTCCAATCCCGAGACCCTTATTATAGCATGAGATGTGATATCTCAATGCTTCTAATACCAAACCTGAGATCCTTCCTATAACATGAGATGTGATATCTCAATACTTCTAATACCAAACCTGAGATCCTTCCTGAGATGTGATATCCAACTCCTTCCCATTCCAATCCTAAGACCCTTCCTATAGCATGAGATGTGATATCTCAATGCTTCTAATACCAAACCTGAGATGTGATATCCAACTCCTTCCCATTCCAAACCTGAGACCCTTCCGATAGCGTGAGATGTGATATTTCAATGCTTCTAATACCAAACCTGAGGCCCTTCCCGTAGCATATGTGATATCCAACTCCTTCCCATTCCAAACCTGTGACCCTTCCTGTAGCATGAAATGTGATATCTCACCCCTTCCAATACCAAACCCGAGACCATTCCCACAACCTGAGATTTTAAATCTCATTTCTTCCAATACCAAACCCGAGACCCTTCCGATAGGATGAGATTTATTATCTCACTCCTTCAAATACCAAACTCGAGTCCTTTCCTAAAGGATGATATTTGATATCTCAGTGCTTCTAATACCAAACCTGAGACCCTCCCTATAACATGAGATGTCATATCCAACTCCTTCCCATTCCAATCCTGAGACCCTTCCGATACCATGAGATGTGATATCCCAATGCTTCTAATACCAATCCTGAGACCCTTCCTATAGCATGACATGTGATATCGAACTCCTTCCCATTCCAATCCTGAGACTCAGACCTCCCCGTCTAACCTTCTCACCACTCCTAGCTCCCGCATTGATCATGCTCTCTTGCTGTCTCTTCTCTCCCTTCTTCGGCTTCCTTTCCTCTCTCCTTCCTCATCTGCCCTAGTTCAGGCTCCTTCTACACCTCCGCAGGGATTACTGATTGGTACCCCTCCCCACTCTCAATTCTCACTCAGTTTCAAACACTCATCTGACATCTGCCATTTCCTGGAAGAACCCGATCTCCTTGGTCTAACTGAGACATGGTTGAGGGCCAGCGCTGTCTCGAGCTTTGACACTCTCCTCCCTGATGACAAGTTCCTCTCCATGCCCAGATCCAACCGTTCTTGAGGGGGAGTATCCTTGATTCCTGTAGTAAATAGCTTTCCTATGCAGGCCGACTCCTCTCACGAATGCCTTGTCTGCATGAATTCTCTCTTTCCTGGCCATTCTCTCACCGTGGCTATTTGCCTGCCCCCTTCCTCTCTCAGTGGATGGACTTCTCCATCCTGGCCTCCTACCACTCAACTCCGCCTACTTGGAGAATTCAACATGAACCTGTATGCTTCCTGACCTGGACGTTTACGAGATCTGCAACTCTTCATGTCGCTGGCCCTACACACTGCAGGGAATACTCAGGATTTTCTGATCTCAGACCTCCCCCTCTGTAACCCTCTCAACAATCCTCTCCCGTGGTGATCAAGTTCTCATCTCCAAAGAAGGCTAACTACCAGCTGTTCCTCCTCAGAGGAGTTCTTCCTTTTTGTCCCTGCTCCCTGCACGGTTTCGCGTTGCAAACACTCGCTATCCCTGCTCTCTGGTTTAGACGCTTTTCCTTCTCAGAGGCCTTCTTCCTTTCTGTCCTTGATCTCTGCATCATTTTGCGTTGCAAGTACTCGCTTCCCAGATCTCTAGTTTAGACGCGTGTTCCCTGCCTTCTCTCCTCTTCCTGCTGCCTTCAAATCAACAAATGAGCTCCAAAAGATACACAGTTCTCAGAATGCTTTATAACACCCATTATTCAACATATAGCCGTAACCCGCTAGACGCATTGAAACGTGCTAAAAACTAGCAAAAACAGCTAGAAAATGTACTTTCCTCACGTTTTTGTAAATGCGAATTCTGGTGGGTTCCCATGTTGTATGTACTGTGTCCGTGCGTTTGTTGTCGAATCCTGAAGTTTTTAACCACTGTTCTCCCATACAAGGGGGATCAACATCTACTGCTGTTCACAGGCTGAATGTATATGGCTGAAATCTTCAATGCATTATCAGCTTTCCTGACTGTTTTGGAACGTGTATTTGCCATCAGTTAATGCAGTCGCCCTGTGTTCATCGTCCCTTCTAGTTTACAGGCTGCACTCCCCTGGTGATCACATTCTCCTCTCCAGAGCAGGCTAACTACCAGCTGCTCCTCCTCAGAGGCGTTCATCCTTTCTGCCCCTGCTCCCTGCACTGTTTCGCGTTGCATGTACTCGTTTCCCAGCTCTCTGGTTTAGATGCTGTTCCTCCTCAGAGGCGTTCTTCCTTTCTGTTTTATGCTTCTAATACCAAACCTGAGATTCTTCCTCTAACATGAAATGTGATATCCAACATCTTCCCTTTCCAAACCTGAGAGCCTTCCTATAGCATGAGATGTGATATCCAAACCCTTCCCCTTCCAAACCTGAGACCCTCCCTTTAGCATGAGATGTGATATCCAACTCCTTCCCATTCCAATCCTGAGACCCTTCTGATAGCATGAGATGTGATATCTCAATGCCTCTAATACCAAACCTGAGATCCTTCCTCTAACATGAAATGTGATATCCAACATCTTCCCTTTCCAAACCTGAGAGCCTTCCTATAGCATGAGATGTGATATCCAATTCCTTCCCATTCCAATCCTGAGACCCTTCCTATAACATGAGATGTGATATCCAACTCCATCCCATTCCAACCTGAGACCCTTCCTATAGCATGAGATGGGATAGCCAACTCCTTCCAAATCCAATCCTGTGACCATTCCGATAGCATGACATGTGATATCTCAATGCATGAGATGTGATATCAAACTCCTTCCCATTCCAATCCTGAGACCCTTCCTATAGCTTGAGATGTGATATCCAACTCCTTCCCATTCCAATTCTGAGGCCCTTCCTATACCATGGGACTTGATATCTCAATGCTTCTAATACCAAACCTGAGACCCTTCCTATAGCATGAGATGTGATATCCAACTCCTTCCCATTCCAAACCTGAGACCGTTCCTATAGCAAGAATGTAATATCCAACTCCTTCCCATTCCAATCCTGAGACCATTCCGATAGCAGAGATGTGATATTTCAATGCTTATACCAAACCTGAGACCCTTCCTATGGCATGAGATGTCATATACAACTACTTCCCATTCCAATCAGGAGACCCTTCCTATAGCATGAGATGTGATATCTCAATGCTTCTGCCAAACCTGAGACCCTAGCTATGGCATGAGATGTGATATACAATTCCTTCCCATTCCAAACCTGAGACCCTTCCTACAGCATGCAATGTGATAACTAAGTCCTTCCCATTCCAATCCTGAGACCCTTCCGATAGCA
The DNA here is from genome assembly GCF_040938575.1 of Ambystoma mexicanum. Taxonomy (NCBI): domain Eukaryota; kingdom Metazoa; phylum Chordata; class Amphibia; order Caudata; family Ambystomatidae; genus Ambystoma; species Ambystoma mexicanum. The sequence continues at coordinate 317,466,674 of NC_090936.1, forward strand.
GAGATGTGATATCTCAATGCTTATACCAAACCTGAGACCCTTCCTATGGCATGAGATGTGATATCCAACGCCTTCCCATTCCAATCTTGAGACCCTTCCTATAGCATGAGATGTGATATCTCAATGCTTCTATCAAACCTGAGACCCTTCCTTTAGCATGAGATGTGATATCCAACTCCTTCCCATTCAAATCCTGAGACCCTTCCTATAGCATGAGATGTGATATCTCAATGCTTCTAATACCATACCTGAGATCCTTCCTATAACATGAGATGTGATATCCAATTCCTTCCCATTCCAAACCTGAGACCCTTCCTATTGGATGAGATGTGATATCCAACTCCTTCCCATTCCAATCCTGAGACCCTTCCTATACCATGAGATGTGATATCTCAATGTTTCTAATACCAAACCTGGGACCCATCCTATAACATGAGATATGATATCCAAATCCTTCCCCTTCCAAACCTGAGACCCTTCCTTTAGCATGAGATGTGATATCCAAATGCTTCCCATTCCAATCCTGAAACCCTTCCTATAGGATGAGATGTGATATCTCAATGTTTCTTATAAAAAACCTGACACCCTTCCTATAGCAAGAGATGTGATCTCCAAATCCTTCCCATTCCAATCCTGAGACCCTTCCTATAACATGAGATGTGATATCCAACTCCTTCCCATTCCAACCTGAGACCCTTCCTATAGCATGAGAAGGGATATCCAAATCCTTCCCAATCCAATCCCGAGACCCTTCAGATAGCAGAGATGTGATATCTCAATGCTTCTACCAAACCTGAGACCCTTCCTTTAGCATGAGATGTGATATCCAACTCCTTCCCATTCCAATCCTGAGACCCTTCCTATAGCATGAGATGTGATATCTCAATGCTTCTAATACCAAACCTGAGATCCTTCCTATAACATGAGATGTGATATCCAACTCCTTCCCATTCCAAACCTGAGACCCTTCCGATAGCATGAGATGTGATATCTCAATGCTTCTAACACCAAACATGAGAACCATCCTATAACATGAGATATGAAATCCAAATCCTTCCCTTTCCAAACCTGAGACCCTTCCTATAACATGAGATGTGATATCCAACTCCTTCCCATTCCAACCTGAGACCCTTCCTATAGCATGAGAAGGGATATCCAAATCCTTCCCAATCCAATCCCGAGACCCTTCAGATAGCAGAGATGTGATATCTCAATGCTTCTACCAAACCTGAGACCCTTCCTTTAGCATGAGATGTGATATCCAACTCCTTCCCATTCCAATCCTGAGACCCTTCCTATAGCATGAGATGTGATATCTCAATGCTTCTAATACCAAACCTGAGATCCTTCCTATAACATGAGATGTGATATCCAACTCCTTCCCATTCCAAACCTGAGACCCTTCCGATAGCATGAGATGTGATATCTCAATGCTTCTAACACCAAACATGAGAACCATCCTATAACATGAGATATGAAATCCAAATCCTTCCCTTTCCAAACCTGAGACCCTTCCTATAGCTTGAGATGTGATATCAAACTCCTTCCCATTCCAATCCTGAGACCCTTCCGATAGCAGAGATGTGATATCTCAATGCTTATACCAAACCTGAGACCCTTCCTATAGCATGAGATGTCATATCCAACTCCTTCCTATTCCAATCCTGAGACCCTTCCTATAGCATGAGATGTGATATCTCAATGCTTCTAATACTAAACCTGAGAACCTTCATATGGCATGAGATGTCATATACAACTCCTTCCCATTCCAATCAGGAGACCCTTCCTATAGCATGAGATGTGATATCTCAATGCTTCGAACAAACCTGAGACCCTAGCTATAGCATGAGATGTGATATACAATTCCTTCCCATTCCAAACCTGAGACCCTTCCTTTAGCATGAGATGTGATATCCAACTCCTTCCCATTCAAATCCTGAGACCCTTCCTATAGCATGAGATGTGATATCTCAATGCTTCTAATACCATACCTGAGATCCTTCCTATAACATGAGATGTGATATCCAATTCCTTCCCATTCCAAACCTGAGACCCTTCCTATTGGATGAGATGTGATATCCAACTCCTTCCCATTCCAATCCTGAGACCCTTCCTATACCATGAGATGTGATATCTCAATGTTTCTAATACCAAACCTGGGACCCATCCTATAACATGAGATATGATATCCAAATCCTTCCCCTTCCAAACCTGAGACCCTTCCTTTAGCATGAGATGTGATATCCAAATGCTTCCCATTCCAATCCTGAAACCCTTCCTATAGGATGAGATGTGATATCTCAATGTTTCTTATAAAAAACCTGACACCCTTCCTATAGCAAGAGATGTGATCTCCAAATCCTTCCCATTCCAATCCTGAGACCCTTCCTATAACATGAGATGTGATATCCAACTCCTTCCCATTCCAACCTGAGACCCTTCCTATAGCATGAGAAGGGATATCCAAATCCTTCCCAATCCAATCCCGAGACCCTTCAGATAGCAGAGATGTGATATCTCAATGCTTCTACCAAACCTGAGACCCTTCCTTTAGCATGAGATGTGATATCCAACTCCTTCCCATTCCAATCCTGAGACCCTTCCTATAGCATGAGATGTGATATCTCAATGCTTCTAATACCAAACCTGAGATCCTTCCTATAACATGAGATGTGATATCCAACTCCTTCCCATTCCAAACCTGAGACCCTTCCGATAGCATGAGATGTGATATCTCAATGCTTCTAACACCAAACATGAGAACCATCCTATAACATGAGATATGAAATCCAAATCCTTCCCTTTCCAAACCTGAGACCCTTCCTATAACATGAGATGTGATATCCAACTCCTTCCCATTCCAACCTGAGACCCTTCCTATAGCATGAGAAGGGATATCCAAATCCTTCCCAATCCAATCCCGAGACCCTTCAGATAGCAGAGATGTGATATCTCAATGCTTCTACCAAACCTGAGACCCTTCCTTTAGCATGAGATGTGATATCCAACTCCTTCCCATTCCAATCCTGAGACCCTTCCTATAGCATGAGATGTGATATCTCAATGCTTCTAATACCAAACCTGAGATCCTTCCTATAACATGAGATGTGATATCCAACTCCTTCCCATTCCAAACCTGAGACCCTTCCGATAGCATGAGATGTGATATCTCAATGCTTCTAACACCAAACATGAGAACCATCCTATAACATGAGATATGAAATCCAAATCCTTCCCTTTCCAAACCTGAGACCCTTCCTATAGCTTGAGATGTGATATCAAACTCCTTCCCATTCCAATCCTGAGACCCTTCCGATAGCAGAGATGTGATATCTCAATGCTTATACCAAACCTGAGACCCTTCCTATAGCATGAGATGTCATATCCAACTCCTTCCTATTCCAATCCTGAGACCCTTCCTATAGCATGAGATGTGATATCTCAATGCTTCTAATACCAAACCTGAGAACCTTCATATGGCATGAGATGTCATATACAACTCCTTCCCATTCCAATCCTGAGACCCTTCCGATAGCAGAGATGTGATATCTCAATGCTTATACCAAACCTGAGAACCTTCATATGGCATGAGATGTCATATACAACTCCTTCCCATTCCAATCCTGAGACCCTTCCTATAGCATGAGATGTGATATCTCAATGCTTCTAATACCAAACCTGAGACCCTTCCTATAGCATGAGATGGGATATCCAACTCCTTCCAAGTACAATCCTGAGACCCTTCCGATAGCATGAGATGTGATATCTCAATGCTTCTAACACCAAACCTGAGACCCTTCCTATAACATGAGATGTGATATCCAAATCCTTCCCCTTCCAAACCTGAGACCCTCCCTTTAGCATGAGATGTGATATACAACTCCTTCCCATTCCAATCCTGAGACCCTTCTGATAGCAGAGATGTGATATCTCAATGCTTATACCAAACCTGAGACCCTTCCTATAACATGAGATGTGATATCCAACTCCTTCCCGTTCCAAACCTGAGACCCTTCCTATAGCATGAGATGTGATATCCAACTCCTTCCCATTCCAATCCTGAGACCCTTCCGATAGCATGAGATGTGATATCTCAATGCTTCTAATACCAAACCTGAGATTCTTACTATAACATGAGATGTGATATCCAAATCCTTCCCCTTCCAAACCTGAGACCCTCCCTTTAGCATAATATGTGCTATCCAACTCCTTCCCATTCCAAACCTGAGAGCCTTCCTATAGCATGAGATGTGATATCCAAGTCCTTCCCATTCCAATCCTGAGACCCTTCCTATAACATGAGATGTGATATCCAACTCCATCCCATTCCAACCTGAGACCCTTCCTATAGCATGAGATGGGATATCTAACTCCTTCCAAATCCAATCCTGACACCCTTCTGATAGCATGAGATGTGATATCTCAATGCTTCTACCAAACCTGAGACCCATTCTATGGTATGAGATGTGATATCAAACTCCTTCCCATTCCAATCCTGAGACCCTTCCTATAGCTTGAGATGTGATATCCAACTCCTTCCCATTCTAATTCTGAGACCCTTCCTATACCATGAGACTTGATATCTCAATGCTTCTAATACCAAACCTGAGACCCTTCCTATAGCATGAGATGTGATATCCAACTCCTTCCCATCCCAAACCTGAGACCCTTCCTATAGCAAGAATGTAATATCCAACTCCTTCCCATTCCAATCCTGAGACCATTCCTATAGCATGAGATGTGATATCTCAATGCTTCTAATAGCAAACCTGAGATCCTTCCTATGACATGAGATGTGTTATCCAATTCCTTCCCATTCCAATCCTGAGGCCCTTCCGATAGCAGAGATGTGATATCTCAATGCTTATACCAAACCTGAGACCCTTCCTATGGCATGAGATGTCATATACAACTACTTCCCATTCCAATCAGGAGACCCTTCCTATAGCATGAGATGTGATATCTCAATGCTTCTACCAAACCTGAGACCCTTCCTATAGCATGAGATGTGATATCCAATTCCTTCCCATTCCAAACCTGAGACGGTTCCTACAGCATGCAATGTGATATCTCAATGCTTCTAAAACCACACCTGAGACCCGTCCTATAACATGAGATGGGATATCCAAGTCCTTCCCATTCCAATCCTAAGACCCTTCCTATAACATGAGATGTGATATCTCAATGCTTCTAATACCAGACCTGAGATCCTTCCTATAACATGAGATGTGATATCCAATTCCTTCCCATTCCAATCCTGAGACCCTTCCTATACCATGAGATGTGATATCTCAATGCTTCTAATACCAAACCTTAAACCCGTCCTAAAACATGAGATGTGAGATCCAAATCCTTCCCCTTACAAACCTGAGACCCTTCCTATAGCTTGAGATGTGATATCAAACCCCTTCCCATTCCAATCCTGAGATAGCTTGAGATGTGATATCCAACTCCTTCCCATTCCAATCCCGAGACCCTTCCGATAGCATGAGATGTCATATCTCAATGCTTCTAATATCAAAACTGAGACCCTCCCTTTAGCATGATATGTGATATCTAAGTCCTTCCCATTCCAATCCTGAGACCCTTCCGATAGAAGAGATGTGATATCTCAATGCTTATACCAAACCTGAGACCATTCCTATGGCATGAGATGTGATATCCAACTCCTTCCCATTCCAATCTTGAGACCCTTCCTATAGCATGAGATGTGATATCTCAATGCTTCTATCAAACCTGAGACCCTTCCTTTAGCATGAGATGTGATATCCAACTCCTTCCCATTCCAATCCTGAGACCCTTCCTATAGCATGAGATGTGATATCTCAATGCTTCTAATACCAAAGCTGAGATCCTTCCTATAACATGAGATGTGATATCCAATTCCTTCCCATTCCAAACCTGAGACCCTTCCTATTGGATGAGATGTGATATCCAACTCCTTCCCATTCCAATATTGAGACCTTCCTATACTATGGATGTGATATCTCAAATATTTCTAATACCAAACCTGGGACCCGTCCTATAACATGAGATATGATATCCAAATCCTTCCCCTTCCAAACCTGAGACCCTTCCTTTTGCATGAGATGTGATATCCAATTCCTTCCCATTCCAATCCTGAGACCCTTCCGATAGCAGAGATGTGATATCTCAATGCTTATACCAAACCTGAGACCCTTCCTATGGCATGAGATGTGATATCCAACTCCTTCCCATTCCAATCTTGAGACCCTTCCTACAGCATGAGATGTGATATCTCAATGCTTCTATCAAACCTGAGACCCTTCCATTAGCATGAGATGTGATATCCAACTCCTTCCCATTCCAATCCTGAGACCCTTATTATACCATGAGATGTGATATCTCAATGCTTCTAATACCAAACCTGAGACCCGTCCTAAAACATGAGATGTGAGATCCAAATCCTTCCCCTTCCAAACCTGAGACCTTTCCTTTAGCATGAGATCTGATTTCCAACTCCTTCCCATTCCAATCCTGAGACCCTTCCTATAACATGAGATGTGATATCTCTATGCTTCTAATACCAAACCTGAGGCCATTTCCTGTAACATATGTGATATCCAACTCCTTCCCATTCCAAACTTGTGACCGTTCCTGTAGCATGAAATGTGATTTCTCACCCCTTCCAATACCAAATCCGAGACCATTCCCACAGCCTTAGATTTGAAATCTCATTTCTTCCAATACCAAACCCGAGACCCTTCTGATAGGATTAGATTTATTATCTCACTCCTTAAAATACCAAACTCGAGTCCCTTCCTAAAGGATGTGATTTGATATCTCAATGCTTCTAATACCGAACCTGAGATCCTTCCTATAACATGAGATGTGATATCCAAATCCTTCCCTTTCCAAACCTGAGACCATTCCTTTAGCATCAGATGTGATATTCAACTCCTTCCCATTCCAATCCCGAGACCCTTATTATAGCATGAGATGTGATATCTCAATGCTTCTAATACCAAACCTGAGATCCTTCCTATAACATGAGATGTGATATCTCAATACTTCTAATACCAAACCTGAGATCCTTCCTGAGATGTGATATCCAACTCCTTCCCATTCCAATCCTAAGACCCTTCCTATAGCATGAGATGTGATATCTCAATGCTTCTAATACCAAACCTGAGATGTGATATCCAACTCCTTCCCATTCCAAACCTGAGACCCTTCCGATAGCGTGAGATGTGATATTTCAATGCTTCTAATACCAAACCTGAGGCCCTTCCCGTAGCATATGTGATATCCAACTCCTTCCCATTCCAAACCTGTGACCCTTCCTGTAGCATGAAATGTGATATCTCACCCCTTCCAATACCAAACCCGAGACCATTCCCACAACCTGAGATTTTAAATCTCATTTCTTCCAATACCAAACCCGAGACCCTTCCGATAGGATGAGATTTATTATCTCACTCCTTCAAATACCAAACTCGAGTCCCTTCCTAAAGGATGATATTTGATATCTCAGTGCTTCTAATACCAAACCTGAGACCCTCCCTATAACATGAGATGTCATATCCAACTCCTTCCCATTCCAATCCTGAGACCCTTCCGATACCATGAGATGTGATATCCCAATGCTTCTAATACCAATCCTGAGACCCTTCCTATAGCATGACATGTGATATCGAACTCCTTCCCATTCCAATCCTGAGACTCAGACCTCCCCGTCTAACCTTCTCACCACTCCTAGCTCCCGCATTGATCATGCTCTCTTGCTGTCTCTTCTCTCTCTTCTTCGGCTTCCTTTCCTCTCTCCTTCCTCATCTGCCCTAGTTCAGGCTCCTTCTACACCTCCGCAGGGATTACTGATTGGTACCCCTCCCCACTCTCAATTCTCACTCAGTTTCAAACACTCATCTGACATCTGCCATTTCCTGGAAGAACCCGATCTCCTTGGTCTAACTGAGACATGGTTGAGGGCCAGCGCTGTCTCGAGCTTTGACACTCTCCTCCCTGATGACAAGTTCCTCTCCATGCCCAGATCCAACCGTTCTTGAGGGGGAGTATCCTTGATTCCTGTAGTAAATAGCTGTCCTATGCAGGCCGACTCCTCTCACGAATGCCTTGTCTGCATGAATTCTCTCTTTCCTGGCCATTCTCTCACCGTGGCTATTTGCCTGCCCCCTTCCTCTCTTAGTGGATGGACTTCTCCATCCTGGCCTCCTACCACTCAACTCCGCCTACTTGGAGAATTCAACATGAACCTGTATGCTTCCTGACCTGGACGTTTACGAGATCTGCAACTCTTCATGTCGCTGGTCCTACACACTGCAGGGAATACTCAGGATTTTCTGATCTCAGACCTCCCCCTCTGTAACCCTCTCAACAATCCTCTCCCGTGGTGATCAAGTTCTCATCTCCAAAGAAGGCTAACTACCAGCTGTTCCTCCTCAGAGGAGTTCTTCCTTTCTGTCCCTGCACGGTTTCGCGTTGCAAACACTCGCTATCCCTGCTCTCTGGTTTAGACGCTTTTCCTTCTCAGAGGCCTTCTTCCTTTCTGTCCTTGATCTCTGCATCATTTTGCGTTGCAAGTACTCGCTTCCCAGATCTCTAGTTTAGACGCGTGTTCCCTGCCTTCTCTCCTCTTCCTGCTGCCTTCAAATCAACAAATGAGCTCCAAAAGATACACAGTTCTCAGAATGCTTTATAACACCCATTATTCAACATATAGCCGTAACCCGCTAGACGCATTGAAACGTGCTAAAAACTAGCAAAAACAGCTAGAAAATGTACTTTCCTCGCGTTTTTGTAAATGCGAATTCTGGTGGGTTCCCATGTTGTATGTACTGTGTCCGTGCGTTTGTTGTCGAATCCTGAAGTTTTTAACCACTGTTCTCCCATACAAGGGGGGATCAACATCTACTGCTGTTCACAGGCTGAATGTATATGGCTGAAATCTTCAATGCATTATCAGCTTTCCTGACTGTTTTGGAACGTGTATTTGCCATCAGTTAATGCAGTCGCCCTGTGTTCATCGTCCCTTCTAGTTTACAGGCTGCACTCCCCTGGTGATCACATTCTCCTCTCCAGAGCAGGCTAACTACCAGCTGCTCCTCCTCAGAGGCGTTCATCCTTTCTGCCCCTGCTCCCTGCACTGTTTCGCGTTGCATGTACTTGTTTCCCAGCTCTCTGGTTTAGATGCTGTTCCTCCTCAGAGGCGTTCTTCCTTTCTGTTTTATGCTTCTAATACCAAACCTGAGATTCTTCCTCTAACATGAAATGTGATATCCAACATCTTCCCTTTCCAAACCTGAGAGCCTTCCTATAGCATGAGATGTGATATCCAAATCCTTCCCCTTCCAAACCTGAGACCCTCCCTTTAGCATGAGATGTGATATCCAACTCCTTCCCATTCCAATCCTGAGACCCTTCTGATAGCATGAGATGTGATATCTCAATGCCTCTAATACCACACCTGAGATCCTTCCTCTAACATGAAATGTGATATCCAACATCTTCCCTTTCCAAACCTGAGAGCCTTCCTATAGCATGAGATGTGATATCCAATTCCTTCCCATTCCAATCCTGAGACCCTTCCTATAACATGAGATGTGATATCCAACTCCATCCCATTCCAACCTGAGACCCTTCCTATAGCATGAGATGGGATATCCAACTCCTTCCAAATCCAATCCTGTGACCATTCCGATAGCATGACATGTGATATCTCAATGCATGAGATGTGATATCAAACTCCTTCCCATTCCAATCCTGAGACCCTTCCTATAGCTTGAGATGTGATATCCAACTCCTTCCCATTCCAATTCTGAGACCCTTCCTGTACCATGGGACTTGATATCTCAATGCTTCTAATACCAAACCTGAGACCCTTCCTATAGCATGAGATGTGATATCCAACTCCTTCCCATTCCAAACCTGAGACCGTTCCTATAGCAAGAATGTAATATCCAACTCCTTCCCATTCCAATCCTGAGACCATTCCGATAGCAGAGATGTGATATTTCAATGCTTATACCAAACCTGAGACCCTTCCTATGGCATGAGATGTCATATACAACTACTTCCCATTCCAATCAGGAGACCCTTCCTATAGCATGAGATGTGATATCTCAATGCTTCTGCCAAACCTGAGACCCTAGCTATAGCATGAGATGTGATATACAATTCCTTCCCATTCCAAACCTGAGACCCTTCCTACAGCATGCGATGTGATAACTAAGTCCTTCCCATTCCAATCCTGAGACCCTTCCGATAGCAGAGATGTGATATCTCAATGCTTATACCAAACCTGAGACCCTTCCTATGGCATGAGATGTGATATCCAACGCCTTCCCATTCCAATCTTGAGACCCTTCCTATAGCATGAGATGTGATATCTCAATGCTTCTATCAAACCTGAGACCCTTCCTTTAGCATGAGATGTGATATCCAACTCCTTCCCATTCCAATCCTGAGAACCTTCCTACAGCATGAGATGTGATATCTCAATGCTTCTAATACCATACCTGAGATCCTTCCTATAACATGAGATGTGATATCCAATTCCTTCCCATTCCAAACCTGAGACCCTTCCTATTGGATGAGATGTGATATCCAACTCCTTCCCATTCCAATCCTGAGACCCTTCCTATACCATGAGATGTGATATCTCAATGTTTCTAATACCAAACCTGGGACCCATCCTATAACATGAGATATGATATCCAAATCCTTCCCCTTCCAAACCTGAGACCCTTCCTTTAGCATGAGATGTGATATCCAAATGCTTCCCATTCCAATCCTGAAACCCTTCCTATAGGATGAGATGTGATATCTCAATGTTTCTTATAAAAAAACTGACACCCTTCCTATAGCAAGAGATGTGATCTCCAAATCCTTCCCATTCCAATCCTGAGACCCTTCCTATAACATGAGATGTGATATCCAACTCCTTCCCATTCCAACCTGAGACCCTTCCTATAGCATGAGAAGGGATATCCAAATCCTTCCCAATCCAATCCTGAGACCCTTCAGATAGCAGAGATGTGATATCTCAATGCTTCTACCAAACCTGAGACCCTTACTTTAGCATGAGATGTGATATCCAACTCCTTCCCATTCCAATCCTGAGACCCTTCCTATAGCATGAGATGTGATATCTCAATGCTTCTAATACCAAACCAGAGATCCTTCCTATAACATGAGATGTGATATCCAACTCCTTCCCATTCCAAACCTGAGACCCTTCCGATAGCATGAGATGTGATATCTCAATGCTTCTAAAACCAAACATGAGAACCATCCTATAACATGAGATATGAAATCCAAATCCTTCCCTTTCCAAACCTGAGACCCTTCCTATAGCTTGAGATGTGATATCAAACTCCTTCCCATTCCAATCCTGAGACTCTTATTATACCATGAGATGTGATATCTCAATGCTTCTAATACCAAACCTGAGACCCGTCCTAAAACATGAGATGTGAGATCCAAATCCTTCCCCTTCCAAACCTGAGACCTTTCCTTTAGCATGAGATGTGATATCCAACTCCTTACCATTCCAATCCTGAGACCTTTCCGATAGCATGAGATCTGATATCTCAATGCTTCTAATATCAAACCTGAGAACTCCCTATAGCATGAGATGTGATTTCCAACTCCTTCCCATTCCAATCCTGAGACCCTTCCTATAACATGAGATGTGATATCTCTATGCTTCTAATACCAAACCTGAGATCCTTCTGATAACATATGTGATATCCAACTCCTTCCCTTTCCAAACCTGAGAGCCTTCCTATAGCATGAGATGTGATATCCAACTCCTTCCCATTCCAAACCGGAGACCCTTCCTTTAGCATGAGATGTGATATCAACTCCTTCCCATTCCAATCCTGAGACCCTTACTATAGCATGAGATGTGATATCTCAATGCTTCTAATACCAAATCTGAGATCCTTCCTATAACACGAGATGTGATATCCAACTCCTTCTCATTCCAAACCTGAGACACTTCCTATAGCATGAGATGTGATATCTCAATGCTTCTAATACCAAACCTGAGATCCATCCTATAACATGAGATGTGATATCTCAATAGTTCTAATACCAAACCTGAGATCCTTCCTATAGCCTGAGATGTGATATCCAACTCCTTCCCATTCCAATCCTGAGACCCTTCCTATAGCATGAGATGTGATATCTCAATGCTTCTAATATCAAACCTGAGATCCATCTATAACATGAGATGTGATATCTCAATAGTTCTAATACCAAACCTGAGATCCTTCCTATAGCCTGAGATGTGATATCCAACTCCTTCCCATTCCAAACCTGAGACACTTCCTGTAGCATGAGATGTGATATCCAACTCCTTCCCATTCCAATACCGAGACCCTTCCTATAGCAGGAGATGTGATATCTCAATGCTTCTAATACCAAACCTGAGACCCTTCCTATAGCATGAGATGTGATATCCAACTCCTTCCCTTTCCAAACCTGAGACCATTCCTTTAGCATGAGATGTGATATCCAACTCCTTCCTTTCCAATCCTGAGAGCCTTCCTATAGCATCAGATGCGCTATCCAAGTCCTTCCCATTCCAATCCTGAGACCCTTCGTATAACATGAGATGTGATATCCAACTCCTTCCCATTCCAACCTGAGACCCTTTCTATAGCATGAGATGGGACAGCCAACTCCTTCCCAATCCAATCCTGAGACCTTCCGATAGCATGAGATGTGATATCTCAATGCTTCTACCAAACCTGAGACCGTTCCTGTGGCATGAGATGTGATATCAAACTCCTTCCCATTCCAATACCGAGACCCTTCCTATAGCAGGAGATGTGATATCTCAATGCTTCTAATACCAAACCTGAGACCCTTCCTATAGCATGAGATGTGATATCAAACTCCTTCCCTTTCCAAACCTGAGACCATTCCTTTAGCATGAGATGTGATATCCAACTCCTTCCTTTCCAATCCTGAGAGCCTTCCTATAGCATCAGATGCGCTATCCAAGTCCTTCCCATTCCAATCCTGAGACCCTTCGTATAACATGAGATGTGATATCCAACTCCTTCCCATTCCAACCTGAGACCCTTTCTATAGCATGAGATGGGACAGCCAACTCCTTCCCAATCCAATCCTGAGACCTTCCGATAGCATGAGATGTGATATCTCAATGCTTCTACCAAACCTGAGACCGTTCCTATGGCATGAGATGTGATATCAAACTCCTTCCCATTCCAATCCTGAGACCCTTCCTATAGCTTGAGATGTGATATCCAACTCCTTCCCATTCCAATCCTGAGACCCTTCCTATACCATGAGATGTGATATCTCAATGCTTCTAATACCAAACCTGAGACCCTTCCTTTAGCATGAGATGTGATATCCAACTCCTTCCCATTCCAATCCTGAGACCCTTCCGATAGCAGAGATGTGATATCTCAATGCTTATAACAAACCTGAGAACCTTCATAAGGCATGAGATGTCATATACAACTCCTTCCCATTCCAATCCTGAGACCCTTCCTATAGCATGAGATGTGATATCTCAATGCTTCTACCAAACCTGAGACCCTTCCTATAGCATGAGATGTCATATCCAACTCCTTCCCATTCCAATCCTGAGACCCTTCCTATACCATGAGATGTGATATCTCAATGTTTCTAATGCCAAACCTGAGACCCGTCCTATAACATGAGATGTGATATCCAACTCCTTCCCCTTCCAAACCTGAGACCCTTCCTTTAGCATAAGATGTGATATCCAACTCCTTCCCATTCCAATCCTGAGACCCTTCCGATAGCAGAGATGTGATATCTCAATGCTTATAACAAACCAGAGACCCTTCCTATAGCATGAGATGTCATATCTAACTCCTTCCTATTCCGATCCTGAGACCCTTCCTATAGCATGAGATGTGATATCTCAATGCTTCTAATACCAAACCTGAGATCCTTCCTATAACATGAGATGTGATATCCAACTCCTTCCCCTTCCAATCCTAAGACCCTTCCTATACCATGAGATGTGATATCTCAATGTTTCTAATACCAAACCTGAGGCCCTTCCTATAGCAAGAGATGTGATATCCAAATCCTTCCCATTCCAAAACTGCGACCCTTCCTATAGCATGAGATGTGATATCTGACTCCTTTCCATTCCAATCCTGAGACCCTTCCTGTAGCATGAGATGTGATATCTCAATGTTTGTAATACCAAACCTGAGACCCTTCCTATAGCATGAGATGTGATATCAAACTCCTTCCCATTCCAATCCTGAGACCCTTCCTATAGCTTGAGATGTGATATCCAACTCCTTCCCATTCCAATCCTGAGACCCTTCCTATACCATGAGATGTGATATCTCAATGCTTCTAATACCAAACCTGAGACCCTTCCTTTAGCATGAGATGTGATATCCAACTCCTTCCCATTCCAATCCTGAGACCCTTCCGATAGCAGAGATGTGATATCTCAATGCTTATACCAAACCTGAGAACCTTCATATGGCATGAGATGTCATATACAACTCCTTCCCATTCCAATCCTGAGACCCTTCCTATAGCATGAGATGTGATATCTCAATGCTTCTAATACCAAACCTGGGACCCTTCCTATAGCATGAGATGGGATGTCCAACTCCTTCCCAATCCAATCCTGAGACCCTTCCGATAGCATGAGATGTGATATCTCAATGCTTCTAACACCAAACCTGAGATCCTTCCTATAACATGAGATGTGATATCCAAATCCTTCCCCTTCCAAACCTGAGACCGTCCCTTTAGCATGAGATGTGATATTCAACTCCTTCCCATTCCAATCCTGAGACCCTTCTGATGGCAGAGATGTGATATCTCAATGCTTATACCAAACCTGAGACCCTTCCTATAACATGAGATGTGATATCCAACTCCTTCCCGTTCCAAACCTGAGACCCTTCCTTTAGCATGAGATGTGATATCCAACTCCTTCCCATTCCAATCCTGAGACCCTTCCTATAGCATGAGATGTGATATCTCAATGCTTCTAATACCAAACCTGAGATTCTTCCTATAACATGAGATGTGATATCCAAATCCTTCCCCTTCCAAACCTGAGACCCTCCCTTTAGCATGAGATGTGATATTCAACTCCTTCCCATTCCAATCCTGAGACCCTTCTGATAGCATGAGATGTGATATATCAATGCCTCTAATACCAAACCTGAGATCCTTCCTCTAACATGAAATGTGATATCCAACTCCTTCCCTTTCCAAACCTGAGAGCCTTCCTATAGCATGAGATGTGATATCCAAGTCCTTCCCATTCCAATCCTGAGACCCTTCCTATAACATGAGATGTGATATCCAACTCCATCCCATTCCAACCTGAGACCCTTCCTATAGCATGAGATGGGATAGCCAACTCCTTCCAAATCCATTCCTGAGACCCTTCCGATAGCATGAGATGTGATATCTCAATGCTTCTACCAAACCTGAGACCCATACTATGGTATGAGATGTGATATCAAACTCCTTCCCATTCCAATCCTGAGACCCTTCCTATAGCTTGAGATGTGATATCCAACTCCTTCCCATTCCAATTCTGAGACCCTTCCTATACCATGAGACTTGATATCTCAATGCTTCTAATACCAAACCTGAGACCCTTCCTATACCATGAGATGTGATATCCAACTCCTTCCCATCCCAAACCTGAGACCCTTCCTATAGCAAGAATGTAATATCCAACTCCTTCCCATTCCAATCCTGAGACCATTCCTATAGCATGAGATGTGATATCTCAATGCTTCTAATAGCAAACCTGAGATCCTTCCTATGAGATGAGATGTGATATCCAATTCCTTCCCATTCCAATCCTGAGACCCTTCCGATAGCAGAGATGTGATATCTCAATGCTTATACCAAACCTGAGACCCTTCCTATGGCATGAGATGTCATATACAACTACTTCCCATTCCAATCAGGAGACCCTTCCTATAGCATGAGATGTGATATCTCAATGCTTGTACCAAACCTGAGACCCTTCCTATAGCATGAGATGTGATATCCAATTCCTTCCCATTCCAAACCTGAGACGGTTCCTACAGCATGCGATGTGATATCTCAATGCTTCTAAAACCACACCTGAGACCCGTCCTATACCATGAGATGGGATACCCAAGTCCTTCCTATTCTAATCCTGAGACCCTTCCTATAGCATGAGATGTGATATCTCAATTCTTCTAATACCAGACCTGAGATCCTTCCTATAACATGAGATGTGATATCCAATTCCTTCCCATTCCAAACCTGAGACCCTTCCTGTAGAATGAGATGTGATATCCAACTCCTTCCCATTCCAATCCTGAGACCCTTCCTATACCATGAGATGTGATATCTCAATGCTTCTAATACCAAACCTTAAACCCGTCCTAAAACATGAGATCCAAATCCTTCCCCTTCCAAACCTGAGACCCTTCCTATAGCTTGAGATGTGATATCAAACCCCTTCCCATTCCAATCCTGAGATAGCTTGAGATGTGATATCCAACTCCTTCCCATTCCAATTCTGAGACCCTTCCGATAGGATGAGATGTGATATCTCAATGCTTCTAATATCAAAACTGAGACCCTCCCTATAGCATGAGATGTGATATCTAAGTCCTTCCCATTCCAATCCTGAGACCCTTCCGATAGCAGAGATGTGATATCTCAATGCTTATACCAAACCTGAGACCATTCCTATGGCATGAGATGTGATATCCAACTCCTTCCCATTCCAATCTTGAGACCCTTCCTATGGCATGAGATGTGATATCTCAATGCTTCTATCAAACCTGAGACCCTTCCTTTAGCATGAGATGTGATATCCAACTCCTTCCCATTCCAATCCTGAGACCCTTCCTATAGCATGAGATGTGATATCTCAATGCTTCTAATACCAAACCTGAGATCTTTCCTCTAACATGAAATGTGATATCCAACTCCTTCCCTTTCCAAACCTGAGAGCCTTCCTATAGCATGAGATGTGATATCCAAGTCCTTCACATTCCAATCCTGAGACCCTTCTGATAGCATGAGATGTGATATATCAATGCCTCTAATACCAAACCTGAGATCTTTCCTCTAACATGAAATGTGATATCCAACTCCTTCCCTTTCCAAACCTGAGAGCCTTCCTATAGCATGAGATGTGATATCCAAGTCCTTCACATTCCAATCCTGAGACCCTTCCTATAACATGAGATGTAATATCCAACTCCTTCCCATTCCAATTCTGAGACCCTTCCTATACCATGAAACTTGATATATCAATGCTTCTAATACCAAACCTGAGACTCTTCCTATAGCATGAGATGTGATATCTCAATATTTCTAATGCCAAACCTGAGACCCGTCCTATAACATGAGATGTGATATCCAACTCCTTCCCCTTCCAAACCTGAGACCCTTCCTTTAGCATAAGATGTGATATCCAACTCCTTCCCATTCCAATCCTGAGACCCTTCCGATAGCAGAGATGTGATATCTCAATGCTTATACCAAACCTGAGAACCTTCATAAGGCATGAGATGTCATATACAACTCCTTCCCATTCCAATCCTGAGACCCTTCCTATAGCATGAGATGTGATATCTCAATGCTTCTACCAAATCTGAGACCCTTCCTATAGCATGAGATGTCATATCCAACTCCTTCCCATTCCAATCCTGAGACCCTTCCTATAGCATGAGATGTGATATCTCAATGCTTCTAATACCAAACCTGAGATCCTTCCTATAACATGAGATGTGATATCCAACTCCTTCCCATTCCAATCCTGAGACCCTTCCTATACCATGAGATGTGATATCTCAATGTTTCTAATGCCAAACCTGAGACCCGTCCCATAACATGAGATGTGATATCCAACTCCTTCCCCTTCCACACCTGAGACTCTTCCTTTAGCATAAGATGTGATATCCAACTCCTTCCCATTCCAATCCTGAGACCCTTCCGATAGCAGAGATGTGATATCTCAATGCTTATACCAAACCTGAGACCCTTCCTATAGCATGAGATGTCATATCCAACTCCTTCCTATTCCAATCCTGAGACCCTTCCTATAGCATGAGATGTGATATCTCAATGCTTCTAATACCAAACCTGAGATCCTTCCTATAACATGAGATGTGATATCCAACTCCTTCCCCTTCCAATCCTGAGACCCTTCCTATACCATGAGATGTGATATCTCAATGTTTCTAATACCAAACCTGAGGCCCTTCCTATAGCAAGATATGTGATATCCAAATCCTTCCCATTCCAAAACTGCGACCCTTCCTATAGCATGAGATGTGATATCCGACTCCTTTCCATTCCAATCCTGAGACCCTTCCTGTAGCATGAGATGTGATATCTCAATGCTTATAATACCAAACCTGAGACCCTTCCTATAGCATGAGATGTGATATCCAACTCTTTCCCATTCCAATCCTGAGACCCTTCCTATAGCATGAGATGTGATATCTCAATGTTTCTAATACCAATCCTGGGACCCGTCCTATAACATGAGATATGATATCCAAATCCTTCCCCTTCCAAACCTGAGACCCTTCCTTTAGCATGAGATGTGATATCCAACTCCTTCCCATTCCAGTCTTGAGACCCTTTCTATAGCATGAGATGTGATATCTCAATGCTTCTACCAAACCTGAGACCCTTCCTTTAGCATGAGATGTGATATCCAACTCCTTCCCATTCCAATCCTGAGACCCTTCCTATAGCATGAGATGTGATATCTCAATGCTTCTAATACAAAACCTGAGATCCTTCCTATATCATGAGATGTGATATCCAATTCCTTCCCATTCCAAACCTGAGACCCTTCCTATTGGATGAGATGTGATATCCAACTCCTTCCCATTCCAATATTGAGACCTTCCTATACCATGGATGTGATATCTCAATGTTTCTAATACCAAACCTGGGACCCGTCCTATAACATGAGATACGATATCCAAATCCTTCCCCTTCCAAACCTGAGACCCTTTCTTTAGCATGAGATGTGATATCCAATTCCTTCCCATTCCAATCCTGAGACCCTTCCGATAGCAGAGATGTGATATCTCAATGCTTATACCAAACCTGAGACCCTTCCTATGGCATGAGATGTGATATCTGTTAAGACGGATTTCTGAACTCTGTCCTGGTGGCGCAGAAGTTCAGAAGGCCAACCTAATTACTTGGAACAGGGTAACCTCTGGACGAGCCAGACCAATCAAGGTAGCGATCGCGGCGGTCAAGACTAGGTCTCAAGAGGGGTGAGGGTGACTGAAAGCCCGCAATGAGCACACAAAGCAAGAACACTTACAAACTACTCCAAACAGTTGTTATATAAAAAATATATACACATTTATTTCAAGGCCTTTAAAACAATGACCGTAGCGAGAAAATCACAATATCACAATATTAAACCAACACATACCATATCAACACAATATATATACAAATACGACAGTCGCAAGCGTTATATGCACCCAGTTCACCTTCAGAGGCACCTAACTAGATAGGAAGTCCGAGCCCTGCGAAGAGTGGAGCCTTGTGCTCAAAAGTACCTGCACGCGCTGGTGCCAACGGGCAAAAGGAGAAGCTCTTCGAGGGAAATCAGGCAGTTCAGTTTTTTGCACAAAAGAAGAAGAACAAGTTCCGCGACTCAAGCGCAGCCTCCACAGTGGGCAGAAGCAGAGTGTGAGTACGGACAAGGGTGCTGTTTTACACAGCGGGGAAAAGCAATGGGCTCCTGCAGGAGGGCGACCAGATCCTAGCTATGCTACTCACCGGTCCCCGATGCAAGCAGACCCAGGCTTCACCGCGTCCGTTTCAGCAGCTGGCAGGTTCAGATGAGCAGGGAACGCCTCGTCGTCGTGTTGAGTAAAAAGACGTCCCAATCGAAGAAACCTGCACAGTTTGTTACCACAGCAGGGCAACGGAGCGGCCGTGTGTATCTGAGCCAAAGGTACACTACTCACTTCAGACTTGGGAACGCCAAGTGTACGAAGCGTGTGAGAGTGACAAGGACTCGAAATACTACACAACCTGGCGGCGGTTACAGAGCAAGACTCCCGTGTAAGCTGGTCAGTCAGCTGGATGGCCCAGAGACGCTTCCGAAGGCTTACTGGCAGGAGATGGTGAAGATGCCGAGAATAGCTGTTCCCGCTATTCCAAGGGACGAAGTACCAGTACAGGCCTTCTGGTTCGATCAAAGGCGAAAAGAGTTTCACAAGGCGACAGCAGTGCAGAGGAGAAGTCCTTCAGCGGGTCACCAGCGATTCCTCGGTCCAGCCTCTTGGTTGCAGGATACTTGGCTCCTGTATTCCTTCGTTCGTGAGAACTCAGGAGATCGACATGGTAGTGGTGTTTCCAGCCCCCTCTTATCCACGGTTCCCTTCGCGCCAAAACGGAGGGGACCCAATGGGAGATCCGCTCATCAACACTCACACCATTCGTGTACCAATCACGGACCACCGTGGTCCCAGGCATTCACACCACCCTAGACTCTCTGGCACTCAGGATGTGTATTGGGACCAGACATCCCAGCCCACATCCTGGAGGCACACAAAAGACATGTAGAAGCCCGCGAAAGCATCCGTGTTTCGCGGGAAAGTACATGCCCAAATAAGGAAGGCCCCGGGTCGGCTCGACCTGGGGAAGGTGAAGGGAGCAAGACGGTCAGCAGACAGGACAAAGGAGCCTCGTGGTCTGGCCATTTTGGTAGCCAGGCCACCATTTTGGGTTAAGCGCGGAAAACGCGCTTAGAACGCCAAAAGGAGCTCAAAACACAAAAAACGATCGCTGCCACCATTCCTGTCCCTGAATCACTTGCACCGATCAGATACAATCCTAAACGAGTATCTAGGGCCTGTAGAAGGCTAGAGACCCAAGAGAGCTGTAACTTAGCTTACAGTGCCCTCTTGTGTCATATTGCACGAAAGCCGCAACATGATAAAAGAAACTACGGGAAACAGCGTTCCCCAGTACTGACTGTCTTAAGGGCATGTCAGTTTCCCCGTAAGAAAGGAGCGAAAGCCCAGAGGAGTGCGGCAGAAGGCTGCACTTCTCTGGCAAAGTCAAGAACAAGGTGAAAAACAACAGCAAAAAGTTTAGGGGTTGCCACATGGAAGGAAAATTAACTACAATTACGAAATCTTTCCTAACAATATCCAACTCCTTCCCATTCCAATCTTGAGACCCTTCCTTTAGCATGAGATGTGATATATCAATGCTTCTATCAAACCTGAGACCCTTCCTTTAGCATGAGATGTGATATCCAACTCCTTCCCATTCCAATCCTGAGACCCTTCCTATAGCATGAGATGTGATATCTCAATGCTTCTAATACCAAACCTGAGATCCTTCCTATAACATGAGATGTGGTATCCAATTCCTTCCCATTCCAAACCTGAGACCCTTCATATTGGATGAGATGTGATATCCAACTCTTTCCCATTCCAATCCTGAGACCCTTCCTATACCATGAGATGTGATATCTCAATGTTTCTAATACCAAACCTGGGACCCGTCCTATAACATGAGATATGATATCCAAATCCTTCCCCTTCCAAACCTGAGACCCTTCCTTTAGCATGAGATGTGATATCCAAATCCTTCCCATTCCAATCCTGAAACCCTTCCTATAGCATGAGATGTGATATCTCAATGTTTCTAATAAAAAACCTGAGACCCTTCCTATAGCAAGAGATGTGATATCCAAATCCTTCCCATTCCAATCCTGAGACCCTTCCTATAACATGAGATGTGATATCCAACTCCTTCCCATTCCAACCTGAGACCCTTCCTACAGCATGAGAAGGGATATCCAACTCCTTCCCAATCCAATCCTGAGACCCTTCCGATAGCATGAGATGTGATATCTCAATGCTTCTAAAACCAAACATGAGAACCATCCTATAACATGAGATATGAAATCCAAATCCTTCCCTTTCCAAACCTGAGACCCTTCCTATAGCTTGAGATGTGATGTCAAACTCCTTCCCATTCCAATCCTGAGACCCTTATTATACCATGAGATGTGATATCTCAATGCTTCTAATACCAAACCTGAGACCCGTCCTAAAACATGAGATGTGAGATCCAAATCCTTCCCCTTCCAAACCTGAGACCTTTCCTTTAGCATGAGATGTGATATCCAACTCCTTCCCCTTCCAAACCTGGGACCCTCCCTTTAGCATGAGATGTGATATCCAACTCCTTCCCATTCCAATCCTGAGACCCTTCCGATAGCATGAGATGTGATACCTCAATGCTTCTAATACCAAACCTGAGATTCTTCCTATAACATGAGATGTGATATCCAAATCCTTCCCCTTCCAAACCTGAGACCCTCCCTTTAGCATGAGATGTGATATCCAACTCCTTCCCATTCCAATCCTGAGACCCTTCTGATAGCATGAGATGTGATATATCAATGCCTCTAATACCAAACCTGAGATCCTTCCTCTAACATGAATTGTGATATCCAACTCCTTCCCTTTCCAAACCTGAGAGCCTTCCTATTGCATGAGATGTGATATCCAAGTCCTTCCCATTCCAATCCTGAGACCCTTCCTATAACATGAGATGTGATATCCAACTCCTTCCCATTCCAATTCTGAGACCCTTCCTATACCATGAGACTTGATATCTCAATGCTTCTAATACCAAACCTGATACCCCTCCTATAGCATGAGATGTTATATCTCAATGCGTCTAATACCAAACCTGAGATGTGATATCCAACTCCTTCCCATTCCAAACCTGAGACCCTTTCGATAGCGTGAGATGTGATATCTCAATGCTTCTAATACCAAACCTGAGGCCCTTCCCGTAGCATATGTGATATCCAACTCCTTCCCATTCCAAACCTGTGACCCTTCCTGTAGCATGAAATGTGATTTCTCACCCCTTCCAATACCAAACCCGAGACCATTCCCACAGCCTGAGATTTGAAATCTCATTTCTTCCAATACCAAACCCGAGACCCTTCCGATAGGATGAGATTTATTATCTCACTCCTTCAAACACCAAACTCGAGTCCCTTCCTAAAGGAAGATATTTGATATTTCAGTGCTTCTAATACCAAACCTGAGACCCTCCCTATAACATGAGATGTCATATCCAACTCCTTCCCATTCCAATCCTGAGACCCTTCCGATACCATGAGATGTGATATCCCAATGCTTCTAATACCAATCCTGAGACCCTTCCTATAGCATGACATGTGATATCGAACTCCTTCCCATTACAATCCTGAGACTCAGACCTCCCCGTCTAACCTTCTCACCACTCCTAGCTCCCGCATTGATCATGTTCTCTTGCTGTCTCTTCTCTCCCTTCTTCGGCTTCCTTTCCTCTCTCCTTCCTCATCTGCCCTAGTTTAGGCTCCTTCTACACCTCCGCAGGGATTACTGATTGGTACCCCTCCCCACTCTCAATTCTCACTCAGTTTCAAACACTCATCTGACATCTGCCATTTCCTGGAAGAACCCGATGTCCTTGGTCTAACCGAGACATGGTTGACGGCCAGCGCTGTCTCGAGCTTTGACACTCTCCTCCCTGATGACAAGTTCCTCTCCATGCCCAGATCCAACCGTTCTTGAGGGGGAGTATCCTTGATTCCTGTAGTAAATTGCTTTCCTATGCAGGCCGACTCCTCTCACGAATGCCTTGTCTGCATGAATTCTCTCTTTCCTGGCCATTCTCTCACCATGGCTATTTGCCTGCCCCCTTCCTCTCTCAGTGGATGGACTTCTCTATCCTGGCCTCCTACCACTCAACTCCGCCTACTTGAGAATTCAACATGAACCTGTATGCTTCCTGACCTGGACGTTTACGAGATCTGCAACTCTTCATGTCGCTGGCCCTACACACTGCAGGGAATACTCAGGATTTTCTGATCTCAGACCTCCCCCTCTGTAACCCTCTCAACAATCCTCTCCCGTGGTGATCAAGTTCTCATCTCCAAAGAAGGCTAACTACCAGCTGTTCCTCCTCAGAGGAGTTCTTCCTTTCTGTTCCTGCTCCCTGCACCGTTTCGCGTTGCAAACACTCGCTTCCCTGCTCTCTGTTTAAGCGCTTTTCCTTCTCAGAGGCCTTCTTCCTTTCTGTCCTTGATCTCTGCATCGTTTCGCGTTGCAAGTACTCGCTTCCCAGATCTCTAGTTTAAACGCGTGTTCCCTGCCTTCTCTCCTCTTCCTGCTGCCTTCAAATCAACAAATGAGCTCCAAAAGATACACAGTTCTCAGAATGCTTTATAACACCCATTATTCAACATATAGCCGTAACCCACTAGACGCATTGAAACGTGCTAAAAACTAGCAAAACAGCTAGAAAATGTACTTCCCTTGCGTTTTTGTAAATGCGAATTCTGGTGGGTTCCCATGTTGTATGTACTGTGTCCGTGCGTTTGTTGTCGAATCCTGAAGTTTTTAACCACTGTTCTCCCATACAAGGGGGGATCAACATCTACTGCTGTTCACAGGCTGAATGTATATGGCTGAAATCTTCAATGCATTATCAGCTTTCCTGACTGTTTTGGAACGTGTATTTGCCATCAGTTAATGCAGTCGCCCTGTGTTCATCGTCCCTTCTAGTTTACAGGCTGCACTCCCCTGGTGATCACATTCTCCTCTCCAGAGCAGGCTAACTACCAGCTGCTCCTCCTCAGAGGCGTTCATCCTTTCTGCCCCTGCTCCTGGCACTGTTTCGCGTTGCATGTACTCCTTTCCCAGCTCTCTAGTTTAGATGCTGTTCCTCCTCAGAGGCGTTCTTCCTTCCTGTTTTATGCTTCTAATACCAAACCTGAGATTCTTCCTATAACATGAGATGTGATATCCAAATCCTTCCCCTTCCAAACCTGAGACCCTCCCTTGCATGAGATGTGATATCCAACTCCTTCCCATTCCAATCCTGAGACCCTTCTGATAGCATGAGATGTGATATCTCAATGCCTCTAATACCAAGCCTGAGATCGTTCCTCTAACATGAAATGTGATATCCAACATCTTCCCTTTCCAAACCTGAGAGCCTTCCTATAGCATGAGATGTGATATCCAATTCCTTCCCATTCCAATCCTGAGACCCTTCCTATAACATGAGATGTGATATCCAACTCCATCCCATTCCAACCTGAGACCCTTCCTATAGCATGAGATGGGATATCCAACTCCTTCCAAATCCAATCCTGAGACCCTTCCGATAGCATGACATGTGATATCTCAATGCTTCTACCAAACCTGAGACCCATACTATGGCATGAGATGTGATATCAAACTCCTTCCCATTCCAATCCTGAGACCCTTCCTATAGCTTGAGATGTGATATCCAACTCCTTCCCATTCCAATTCTGAGACCCTTCCTATACCATGGGACTTGATATCTCAATGCTTCTAATACCAAACCTGAGAGCCTTCCTATAGCATGAGATGTGATATCCAACTCCTTCCCATTCCAAACCTGAGACCGTTCCTATAGCAAGAATGTAATATCCAACTCCTTCCCATTCCAATCCTGAGACCATTCCGATAGCAGAGTTGTGATATTTCAATGCTTATACCAAACCTGAGACCCTTCCTATGGCATGAGATGTCATATACAACTACTTCCCATTCCAACCAGGAGACCCTTCCTATAGCATGAGATGTGATATCTCAATGCTTCTACCAAACCTGAGACGCTAGCTATAGCATGAGATGTGATATACAATTCCTTCCCATTCCAAACCTGAGACCCTTCCTACAGCATGCAATGTGATATCTAAATCCTTCCTATTCCAATCCTGAGACCCTTCCGATAGCAGAGATGTGATATCTCAATGCTTATACCAAACCTGAGACCCTTCCTATGGCATGAGTTGTGATATCCAACGCCTTCCCATTCCAATCTTGAGACCCTTCCTATAGCATGAGATGTGATATCTCAATGCTTCTATCAAACCTGAGACCCTTCCTTTAGCATGAGATGTGATATCCAACTCCTTCCCATTCCAATCCTGAGACCCTTCCTATAGCATGAGATGTGATATCTCAATGCTTCTAATACCATACCTGAGATCCTTCCTATAACATGAGATGTGATATCCAATTCCTTCCCATTCCAAACCTGAGACCCTTCCTATTGGATGAGATGTGATATCCAACTCCTTCCCATTCCAATCCTGAGACCCTTCCTATACCATGAGATGTGATATCTCAATGTTTCTAATACCAAACCTGGGACCCGTCCTATAACATGAGATATGATATCCAAATCCTTCCCCTTCCAAACCTGAGGCCCTTCCTTTAGCATGAGATGTGATATCCAAATGCTTCCCATTCCAATCCTGAAGCCCTTCCTATAGGATGAGATGTAATATCTCAATGTTTCTAATAAAAAACCTGAGACCCTTCCTATAGCAAGAGATGTGATCTCCAAATTCCAACCTGAGACCCTTCCTATAGCATGAGAAGGGATAGCCACCTCCTTCCCAATCCAATCCTGAGACCCTTCCGATAGCAGAGATGTGATATCTCAATGCTTCTACCAAACCTGAGACCCTTCCTTTAGCATGAGATGTGATATCCAACTCCTTCCCATTCCAATCCTGAGACCCTTCCTATAGCATGAGATGTGATATCTCAATGCTTCTAATACCAAACCTGAGACCCGTTCGAAAACATGAGATGTGAGATCCAAATCCTTCACCTTTCAAACCTGAGACCTTTCATTTAGCATGAGATGTGATATCCAACTCCTTCCCATTCCAATCCTGAGACCTTTCCGATAGCATGAGATGTGATATCTCAATGCTTCTTATATCAAACCTGAGAACCTCCCTATAGCATGAGATGTGATTTCCAACTCCTTCCCATTCCAATCCTGAGACCCTTCCTATAACATGAGATGTGATATCTCTATGCTTCTAATACCAAACCTTAGATCCTTCCTATAACATATGTGATATCCAACTCCTTCCCTTTCCAAACCTGAGAGCCTTCCTATAGCATGAGATGTGATATCCAACTCCTTCCCATTCCAAACCGGAGACCCTTCCTTTAGCATGAGATGTGATATCAACTCCTTTCCATTCCAATCCTGAGACCCTTACTATAGCATGAGATGTGATATCTCAATGCTTCTAATACCAAACCTGAGATCCTTCCTATAACACGAGATGTGATATCCAACTCCTTCTCATTCC
The DNA here is from genome assembly GCF_040938575.1 of Ambystoma mexicanum. Classification (NCBI taxonomy): domain Eukaryota; kingdom Metazoa; phylum Chordata; class Amphibia; order Caudata; family Ambystomatidae; genus Ambystoma; species Ambystoma mexicanum. Next base: position 317,493,852 of record NC_090936.1, read on the forward strand.
AAACCTGAGACACTTCCTATAGCATGAGATGTGATATCTCAATGCTTCTAATACCAAACCTGAGATCCATCCTATAACATGAGATGTGATATCTCAATAGTTCTAATACCAAACCTGAGATCCTTCCTATAGCATGAGAAGTGATATCCAACTCCTTCCCATTCCAAACCGGAGACCCTTCCTTTAGCATGAGATGTGATATCAACTCCTTCCCATTCCAATCCTGAGACCCTTCCTATAGCATGAGATGTGATATCTCAATGCTTCTAATACCAAACCTGAGATCCTTCCTATAACACGGGATGTGATATCCAACTCCTTCTCATTCCAAACCTGAGACACTTCCTATAGCATGAGATGTGATATCTCAATGCTTCTAATACCAAACCTGAGACACTTCCTATAGCATGAGATGTGATATCTCAATGCTTCTAATACCAAACCTGAGATCCTTCCTATAGCATGAGATGTGATATCTCAATGCTTCTAATACCAAACCTGAGATCCATCTATAACATGAGATGTGATATCTCAATAGTTTTAATACCAAACCTGAGATCCTTCCTATAGCCTGAGATGTGATATCCAACTCCTTCCCATTCCAAACCTGAGACACTTCCTGTAGCATGAGATGTGATATCCAACTCCTTCCCATTCCAATACTGAGACCCTTCCTATAGCATGAGATGTGATATCTCAATGCTTCTAATACCAAACCTGAGACCCTTCCTATAGCATGAGATGTGATATCCAACTCCTTACCTTTCCAAACCTGAGACCATTCCTTTAGCATGAGATGTGATATCCAACTCCCTCCTTTCCAATGCTGAGAGCCTTCCTATAGCATCAGATGTGCTATCCAAGTCCTTCCCATTCCAATCCTGAGACCCTTATTATAACATGAGATGGGATAGCCAACTCCTTCCCAATCCAATCCTGAGACCCTTCCGATAGCATGAGATGTGATACAAAATGCTTCTACCAAACCTGAGACCGTTCCTATGGCATGAGATGTGATATCAAACTCCTTCCCATTCCAATCCTGAGACCCTTCCTATAGCTTGAGATGTGATATCCAACTCCTTCCCATTCCAATCCTGAGACCCTTCCTATACCATGAGATGTGATATCTCAATGCTTCTAATACCAAACCTGAGACCCTTCCTTTAGCATGAGATGTGATATCCAACTCCTTCCCATTCCAATCCTGAGACCCTTCCGATAGCAGAGATGTGATATCTCAATGCTTATACCAAACCTGAGAACCTTCATATGGCATGAGATGTCATATACAACTCCTTCCCATTCCAATCCTGAGACCCTTCCTATAGCATGAGATGTGATATCTCAATGCTTCTACCAAACCTGAGACCCTTCCTATAGCATGAGATGTCATATCCAACTCCTTCCCATTCCAATCCTGAGACCCTTCCTATAGCATGAGATGTGATATCTCAATGCTTCTAATACCAAACCTGAGATCCTTCCTATAACATGAGATGTGATATCCAACTCCTTCCCATTCCAATCCTGAGACCCTTCCTATACCATGAGATGTGATATCTCAATGTTTCTAATGCCAAACCTGAGACCCGTCCTATAACATAAGATGTGAGATCCAAATCCTTCCCCTTCCAAACCTGAGACCCTTCCTTTAGCATAAGATGTGATATCCAACTCCTTCCCATTCCAATCCTGAGACCCTTCCAATAGCATGAGATGTGATATCTCAATGCTTATACGAAACCTGAGACCCTTCCTATAGCATGAGATGTCATATCCAACTCCTTCCCCTTCCAATCCTGAGACCCTTCCTATACCATGAGATGTGACATCTCAATGCTTCTTATATCAAACCTGAGAACCTCCCTATAGCATGAGATGTGATTTCCAACTCCTTCCCATTCCAATCCTGAGACCCTTCCTATAACATGAGATGTGATATCTCTATGCTTCTAATACCAAACCTTAGATCCTTCCTATAACATATGTGATATCCAACTCCTTCCCTTTCCAAACCTGAGAGCCTTCCTATAGCATGAGATGTGATATCCAACTCCTTCCCATTCCAAACCGGAGACCCTTCCTTTAGCATGAGATGTGATATCAACTCCTTCCCATTCCAATCCTGAGACCCTTACTATAGCATGAGATGTGATATCTCAATGCTTCTAATACCAAACCTGAGATCCTTCCTATAACACGAGATGTGATATCCAACTCCTTCTCATTCCAAACCTGAGACACTTCCTATAGCATGAGATGTGATATCTCAATGCTTCTAATACCAAACCTGAGATCCATCCTATAACATGAGATGTGATATCTCAATAGTTCTAATACCAAACCTGAGATCCTTCCTATAGCATGAGAAGTGATATCCAACTCCTTCCCATTCCAAACCGGAGACCCTTCCTTTAGCATGAGATGTGATATCAACTCCTTCCCATTCCAATCCTGAGACCCTTCCTATAGCATGAGATGTGATATCTCAATGCTTCTAATACCAAACCTGAGATCCTTCCTATAACACGGGATGTGATATCCAACTCCTTCTCATTCCAAACCTGAGACACTTCCTATAGCATGAGATGTGATATCTCAATGCTTCTAATACCAAACCTGAGACACTTCCTATAGCATGAGATGTGATATCTCAATGCTTCTAATACCAAACCTGAGATCCTTCCTATAGCATGAGATGTGATATCTCAATGCTTCTAATACCAAACCTGAGATCCATCTATAACATGAGATGTGATATCTCAATAGTTTTAATACCAAACCTGAGATCCTTCCTATAGCCTGAGATGTGATATCCAACTCCTTCCCATTCCAAACCTGAGACACTTCCTGTAGCATGAGATGTGATATCCAACTCCTTCCCATTCCAATACTGAGACCCTTCCTATAGCATGAGATGTGATATCTCAATGCTTCTAATACCAAACCTGAGACCCTTCCTATAGCATGAGATGTGATATCCAACTCCTTACCTTTCCAAACCTGAGACCATTCCTTTAGCATGAGATGTGATATCCAACTCCCTCCTTTCCAATGCTGAGAGCCTTCCTATAGCATCAGATGCGCTATCCAAGTCCTTCCCATTCCAATCCTGAGACCCTTCGTATAACATGAGATGGGATAGCCAACTCCTTCCCAATCCAATCCTGAGACCCTTCCGATAGCATGAGATGTGATACAAAATGCTTCTACCAAACCTGAGACCGTTCCTATGGCATGAGATGTGATATCAAACTCCTTCCCATTCCAATCCTGAGACCCTTCCTATAGCTTGAGATGTGATATCCAACTCCTTCCCATTCCAATCCTGAGACCCTTCCTATACCATGAGATGTGATATCTCAATGCTTCTAATACCAAACCTGAGACCCTTCCTTTAGCATGAGATGTGATATCCAACTCCTTCCCATTCCAATCCTGAGACCCTTCCGATAGCAGAGATGTGATATCTCAATGCTTATACCAAACCTGAGAACCTTCATATGGCATGAGATGTCATATACAACTCCTTCCCATTCCAATCCTGAGACCCTTCCTATAGCATGAGATGTGATATCTCAATGCTTCTACCAAACCTGAGACCCTTCCTATAGCATGAGATGTCATATCCAACTCCTTCCCATTCCAATCCTGAGACCCTTCCTATAGCATGAGATGTGATATCTCAATGCTTCTAATACCAAACCTGAGATCCTTCCTATAACATGAGATGTGATATCCAACTCCTTCCCATTCCAATCCTGAGACCCTTCCTATACCATGAGATGTGATATCTCAATGTTTCTAATGCCAAACCTGAGACCCGTCCTATAACATAAGATGTGAGATCCAAATCCTTGCCCTTCCAAACCTGAGACCCTTCCTTTAGCATAAGATGTGATATCCAACTCCTTCCCATTCCAATCCTGAGACCCTTCCAATAGCATGAGATGTGATATCTCAATGCTTATACCAAACCTGAGACCCTTCCTATAGCATGAGATGTCATATCCAACTCCTTCCCCTTCCAATCCTGAGACCCTTCCTATACCATGAGATGTGATATCTCAATGCTTCTACCAAACCTGAGACCCCTCCTATAGCATGAGATGTCATATCCAACTCCTTCCCATTCCAATCCTGAGACCCTTCCTATAGCATGAGATGTGATATCTCAATGCTTATACCAAACCTGAGACCCTTCCTATAGCATGAGATGTCATATCCAACTCCCTCCCCTTCCAATCCTGAGACCCTTCCTATACCATGAGATGTGATATCTCAATGTTTCTAATACCAAACCTGAGGCCCTTCCTATAGCAAGAGGTGTGATATCCAAATCCTTCCCATTCCAAAACTGCGACCCTTCCTATAGCATGAGATGTGATATCCGACTCCTTTCCATTCCAATCCTGAGACCCTTCCTGTAGCATGAGATGTGATATCTCAATGCTTATAATACCAAACCTGAGACCCTTCCTATAGCATGAGATGTGATATCCAACTCTTTCCCATTCCAATCCTGAGACCCTTCCTATAGCATGAGATGTGATATCTCAATGCTTGTAATACCAAACCTGAGACCATTCCTATAGCATGAGATGGGATATCCAACTCCTTCCCAATCCAATCCTGAGACCGTTCCGATAGCATGAGATGTGATATCTCAATGCTTCTAACACCAAACCTGAGATCCTTCCTATAACATGAGATGTGATATCCAAATCCTTCCCCTTCCAAACCTGAGACCCTCACTTTAGCATGAGATGTGATATCCAACTCCTTCCCATTCCAATCCTGAGACCCTTCTGATAGCAGAGATGTGATATCATAATGCTTATACCAAACCTGAGACCCTTCCTATAACATGAGATGTGATATCCAACTCCTTCCCGTTCCAAACCTGAGACTCTTCCTATAGCATAAGATGTGATATCCAACTCCTTCCAAATCCAATCCTGAGACCCTTCCGATAGCATGAGATGTGATATCTCAATGCTTCTACCAAACCTGAGACCCATACTATGGTATGAGATGTGATATCAAACTCCTTCCCATTAAAATCCTGAGACCCTTCCTATAGCTTGAGATGTGATATCCAACTCCTTCCCATTCCAATCCTGAGACCATTCCTATAGCATGAGATGTGATATCTCAATGCTTCTAATAGCAAACCTGAGATCCTTCCTATGACATGAGATGTGATATCCAATTCCTTCCCATTCCAATCCTGAGACCCTTCCGATAGCATGAGATGTGATATCTCAATGCTTCTAATACCAAACCTGAGATTCTTCCTATAACATGAGATGTGATATCCAAATCCTTCCCCTTCCAAACCTGAGACCCTCCCTTTAGCATGAGATGTGATATCCAACTCCTTCCCATTCCAATCCTGAGACCCTTCTGATAGCATGAGATGTGATATATCAATGCCTCTAATACCAAACCTGAGATTCTTCCTCTAACATGAAATGTGATATCCAACTCCTTCCCTTTCCAAACCTGAGAGCCTTCCTATAGCATGAGATGTGATATCCAAGTCCTTCCCATTCCAATCCTGAGACCCTTCCGATAGCATGAGATGTGATATCTCAATGCTTCTAATACCAAACCTGAGACTCTTCCTATAACATGAGATGTGATATCCAAATCATTCCCCTTCCAAACCTGAGACCCTCCCTTTAGCATGAGATGTGATATCCAAGTCCTTCCCATTCCAATCCTGAGACCCTTCCTATAACATGAGATGTGATATCCAACTCCATCCCATTCCAACCTGAGACTCTTCCTATAGCATGAGATGGGATATCCAACTCCTTCCAAATCCAATCCTGAGACCCTTCCGATAGCATGAGATTTGATATCTCAATGCTTCTACCAAACCTGAGTCCCATACTATGGTATGAGATGTGATATCAAACTCCTTCCCATTCCAATCCTGAGACCCTTCCTATAGCTTGAGATGTGATATCCAACTCCTTCCCATTCCAATTCTGAGACCCTTCCTATACCATGAGACTTGATATCTCAATGCTTCTAATACCAAACCTGAGACCCTTCCTATAGCATGAGAAGTGATATCCAACTCCTTCCCATCCCAAACCTGAGACCCTTCCTATAGCATAAGATGGGATATCCAACTCCTTCCCATTCCAATCCTGAGATCCTTCCGATAGCAGAGATGTGATATCTCAATGCTTCTAATACCAAACCTGAGATCCTTCCTATAACATGAGATGTGATATCCAACTCCTTCCCCTTCCAATCCTGAGACCCTTCCTGAGATGTGATATCTCAATGTTTCTAATACCAAACCTGAGGCCCTTCCTATAGCAAGAGATGTGATATCCAAATCCTTCCCATTCCAAAACTGCGACCCTTCCTATAGCATGAGATGTGATATCCGACTCCTTTCCATTCCAATCCTGAGACCCTTCCTGTAGCATGAGATGTGATATCTCAATGCTTGTAATACCAAACCTGAGACCCTTCCTATAGCATGAGATGTGATATCTCAATGCTTGTAATACCAAACCTGAGACCCTTCCTATAGCATGAGATGTGATATCCAACTCTTTCCCATTCCAATCCTGAGACCCTTCCTATAGCATGTGATGTGATATCTCAATGCTTCTAATACCAAACCTGAGACCCTTCCTATAGCATGAGATGGGATATCCAACTCCTTCCCAATCCAATCCTGAGACCCTTCCGATAGCATGAGATGTGATATCTCAATGCTTCTAACACCAAACCTGAGATCCTTCCTATAACATGAGATGTGATATCCAAATCCTTCCCCTTCCAAACCTGGGACCCTCCCTTTAGCATGAGATGTGATATCCAACTCCTTCCCATTCCAATCCTGAGACCCTTCTGATAGCAGAGATGTGATATCATAATGCTTATACCAAACCTGAGACCCTCCTATAACATGAGATGTGATATCCAACTCCTTCCCGTTCCAAACCTGAGACCCTTCCTATAGCATGATATGTGATATCCAACTCCTTCCCATTCCAATCCTGAGACCCTTCCGATAGCATGAGATGTGATACCTCAATGCTTCTAATACCAAACCTGAGATCCATCCTATAACATGAGATGTGATATCTCAATAGTTCTAATACCAAACCTGAGATCCTTCCTATAGCATGAGAAGTGATATCCAACTCCTTCCCATTCCAAACCGGAGACCCTTCCTATAGCATGAGATGTGATATCTCAATGCTTCTAATACCAAACCTGAGATCCTTCCTATAACACGGGATGTGATATCCAACTCCTTCTCATTCCAAACCTGAGACACTTCCTATAGCATGAGATGTGATATCTCAATGCTTCTAATACCAAACCTGAGACACTTCCTATAGCATGAGATGTGATATCTCAATGCTTCTAATACCAAACCTGAGATCCTTCCTATAGCATGAGATGTGATATCTCAATGCTTCTAATACCAAACCTGAGATCCATCTATAACATGAGATGTGATATCTCAATAGTTTTAATACCAAACCTGAGATCCTTCCTATAGCCTGAGATGTGATATCCAACTCCTTCCCATTCCAAACCTGAGACACTTCCTGTAGCATGAGATGTGATATCCAACTCCTTCCCATTCCAATACTGAGACCCTTCCTATAGCATGAGATGTGATATCTCAATGCTTCTAATACCAAACCTGAGACCCTTCCTATAGCATGAGATGTGATATCCAACTCCTTACCTTTCCAAACCTGAGACCATTCCTTTAGCATGAGATGTGATATCCAACTCCCTCCTTTCCAATGCTGAGAGCCTTCCTATAGCATCAGATGCGCTATCCAAGTCCTTCCCATTCCAATCCTGAGACCCTTCGTATAACATGAGATGGGATAGCCAACTCCTTCCCAATCCAATCCTGAGACCCTTCCGATAGCATGAGATGTGATACAAAATGCTTCTACCAAACCTGAGACCGTTCCTATGGCATGAGATGTGATATCAAACTCCTTCCCATTCCAATCCTGAGACCCTTACTATAGCTTGAGATGTGATATCCAACTCCTTCCCATTCCAATCCTGAGACCCTTCCTATACCATGAGATGTGATATCTCAATGCTTCTAATACCAAACCTGAGACCCTTCCTTTAGCATGAGATGTGATATCCAACTCCTTCCCATTCCAATCCTGAGACCCTTCCGATAGCAGAGATGTGATATCTCAATGCTTATACCAAACCTGAGAACCTTCATATGGCATGAGATGTCATATACAACTCCTTCCCATTCCAATCCTGAGACCCTTCCTATAGCATGAGATGTGATATCTCAATGCTTCTACCAAACCTGAGACCCTTCCTATAGCATGAGATGTCATATCCAACTCCTTCCCATTCCAATCCTGAGACCCTTCCTATAGCATGAGATGTGATATCTCAATGCTTCTAATACCAAACCTGAGATCCTTCCTATAACATGAGATGTGATATCCAACTCCTTCCCATTCCAATCCTGAGACCCTTCCTATACCATGAGATGTGATATCTCAATGTTTCTAATGCCAAACCTGAGACCCGTCCTATAACATAAGATGTGAGATCCAAATCCTTGCCCTTCCAAACCTGAGACCCTTCCTTTAGCATAAGATGTGATATCCAACTCCTTCCCATTCCAATCCTGAGACCCTTCCAATAGCATGAGATGTGATATCTCAATGCTTATACCAAACCTGAGACCCTTCCTATAGCATGAGATGTCATATCCAACTCCTTCCCCTTCCAATCCTGAGACCCTTCCTATACCATGAGATGTGATATCTCAATGCTTCTACCAAACCTGAGACCCCTCCTATAGCATGAGATGTCATATCCAACTCCTTCCCATTCCAATCCTGAGACCCTTCCTATAGCATGAGATGTGATATCTCAATGCTTATACCAAACCTGAGACCCTTCCTATAGCATGAGATGTCATATCCAACTCCTTCCCCTTCCAATCCTGAGACCCTTCCTATACCATGAGATGTGATATCTCAATGTTTCTAATACCAAACCTGAGGCCCTTCCTATAGCAAGAGGTGTGATATCCAAATCCTTCCCATTCCAAAACTGCGACCCTTCCTATAGCATGAGATGTGATATCCGACTCCTTTCCATTCCAATCCTGAGACCCTTCCTGTAGCATGAGATGTGATATCTCAATGCTTATAATACCAAACCTGAGACCCTTCCTATAGCATGAGATGTGATATCCAACTCTTTCCCATTCCAATCCTGAGACCCTTCCTATAGCATGAGATGTGATATCTCAATGCTTGTAATACCAAACCTGAGACCATTCCTATAGCATGAGATGGGATATCCAACTCCTTCCCAATCCAATCCTGAGACCGTTCCGATAGCATGAGATGTGATATCTCAATGCTTCTAACACCAAACCTGAGATCCTTCCTATAACATGAGATGTGATATCCAAATCCTTCCCCTTCCAAACCTGAGACCCTCACTTTAGCATGAGATGTGATATCCAACTCCTTCCCATTCCAATCCTGAGACCCTTCTGATAGCAGAGATGTGATATCATAATGCTTATACCAAACCTGAGACCCTTCCTATAACATGAGATGTGATATCCAACTCCTTCCCGTTCCAAACCTGAGACTCTTCCTATAGCATAAGATGTGATATCCAACTCCTTCCAAATCCAATCCTGAGACCCTTCCGATAGCATGAGATGTGATATCTCAATGCTTCTACCAAACCTGAGACCCATACTATGGTATGAGATGTGATATCAAACTCCTTCCCATTAAAATCCTGAGACCCTTCCTATAGCTTGAGATGTGATATCCAACTCCTTCCCATTCCAATCCTGAGACCATTCCTATAGCATGAGATGTGATATCTCAATGCTTCTAATAGCAAACCTGAGATCCTTCCTATGACATGAGATGTGATATCCAATTCCTTCCCATTCCAATCCTGAGACCCTTCCGATAGCATGAGATGTGATATCTCAATGCTTCTAATACCAAACCTGAGATTCTTCCTATAACATGAGATGTGATATCCAAATCCTTCCCCTTCCAAACCTGAGACCCTCCCTTTAGCATGAGATGTGATATCCAACTCCTTCCCATTCCAATCCTGAGACCCTTCTGATAGCATGAGATGTGATATATCAATGCCTCTAATACCAAACCTGAGATTCTTCCTCTAACATGAAATGTGATATCCAACTCCTTCCCTTTCCAAACCTGAGAGCCTTCCTATAGCATGAGATGTGATATCCAAGTCCTTCCCATTCCAATCCTGAGACCCTTCCGATAGCATGAGATGTGATATCTCAATGCTTCTAATACCAAACCTGAGACTCTTCCTATAACATGAGATGTGATATCCAAATCATTCCCCTTCCAAACCTGAGACCCTCCCTTTAGCATGAGATGTGATATCCAAGTCCTTCCCATTCCAATCCTGAGACCCTTCCTATAACATGAGATGTGATATCCAACTCCATCCCATTCCAACCTGAGACTCTTCCTATAGCATGAGATGGGATATCCAACTCCTTCCAAATCCAATCCTGAGACCCTTCCGATAGCATGAGATTTGATATCTCAATGCTTCTACCAAACCTGAGTCCCATACTATGGTATGAGATGTGATATCAAACTCCTTCCCATTCCAATCCTGAGACCCTTCCTATAGCTTGAGATGTGATATCCAACTCCTTCCCATTCCAATTCTGAGACCCTTCCTATACCATGAGACTTGATATCTCAATGCTTCTAATACCAAACCTGAGACCCTTCCTATAGCATGAGAAGTGATATCCAACTCCTTCCCATCCCAAACCTGAGACCCTTCCTATAGCATAAGATGGGATATCCAACTCCTTCCCATTCCAATCCTGAGATCCTTCCGATAGCAGAGATGTGATATCTCAATGCTTCTAATACCAAACCTGAGATCCTTCCTATAACATGAGATGTGATATCCAACTCCTTCCCCTTCCAATCCTGAGACCCTTCCTGAGATGTGATATCTCAATGTTTCTAATACCAAACCTGAGGCCCTTCCTATAGCAAGAGATGTGATATCCAAATCCTTCCCATTCCAAAACTGCGACCCTTCCTATAGCATGAGATGTGATATCCGACTCCTTTCCATTCCAATCCTGAGACCCTTCCTGTAGCATGAGATGTGATATCTCAATGCTTGTAATACCAAACCTGAGACCCTTCCTATAGCATGAGATGTGATATCTCAATGCTTGTAATACCAAACCTGAGACCCTTCCTATAGCATGAGATGTGATATCCAACTCTTTCCCATTCCAATCCTGAGACCCTTCCTATAGCATGTGATGTGATATCTCAATGCTTCTAATACCAAACCTGAGACCCTTCCTATAGCATGAGATGGGATATCCAACTCCTTCCCAATCCAATCCTGAGACCCTTCCGATAGCATGAGATGTGATATCTCAATGCTTCTAACACCAAACCTGAGATCCTTCCTATAACATGAGATGTGATATCCAAATCCTTGCCCTTCCAAACCTGGGACCCTCCCTTTAGCATGAGATGTGATATCCAACTCCTTCCCATTCCAATCCTGAGACCCTTCTGATAGCAGAGATGTGATATCATAATGCTTATACCAAACCTGAGACCCTCCTATAACATGAGATGTGATATCCAACTCCTTCCCGTTCCAAACCTGAGACCCTTCCTATAGCATGATATGTGATATCCAACTCCTTCCCATTCCAATCCTGAGACCCTTCCGATAGCATGAGATGTGATACCTCAATGCTTCTAATACCAAACCTGAGATTCTTCCTATAACATGAGATGTGATATCCAAATCCTTCCCCTTCCAAACCTGAGACCCTCCCTTTAGCATGAGATGTGATATCCACCTCCTTCCCATTCCAATCCTGAGACCCTTCTGATAGCATGAGATGTGATATATCAATGCCTCTAATACCAAACCTGAGATCCTTCCTCTAACATGAATTGTGATATCCAACTCCTTCCCTTTCCAAACCTGAGAGCCTTCCTATAGCATGAGATGTGATATCCAAGTCCTTCCCATTCCAATCCTGAGACCCTTCCTATAACATGAGATGTGATATCCAACTCCTTCCCATTCCAATTCTGAGACCCTTCCTATACCATGAGACTTGATATCTCAATGCTTCTAATACCAAACCTGATACCCCTCCTATAGCATAAGATGTGATATCTCAATATTTCTAATGCCAAACCTGAGACCCGTCCTATAACATGAGATGTGATATCCAACTCCTTCCCCTTCCAAACCTGAGACCCTTCCTTTAGCATAAGATGTGATATCCAACTCCTTCCCATTCCAATCCTGAGACCCTTCCGATAGCAGAGATGTGATATCCCAATGCTTATACCAAACCTGAGACCCTTCCTATAGCATGAGATGTCATATCCAACTCCTTCCTATTCCAATCCTGAGACCCTTCCTATAGCATGAGATGTGATATCTCAATGCTTCTAATACCAAACCTGAGATCCTTCAAATAACATGAGAAGTGATATCCAACTCCTTCCCCTTCCAATCCTAAGACCCTTCCTATACCATGAGATGTGATATCTCAATGTTTCTAATACCAAACCTGAGGCCCTTCCTATAGCAAGAGATGTGATATCCAAATTCTTCCCATTCCAAAACTGCGACCCTTCCTATAGCATGAGATGTAATATCCGACTCCTTTCCATTCCAATCCTGAGACCCTTCCTGTAGCATGAGATGTGATATCTCAATGCTTGTAATACCAAACCTGAGACCCTTCCTATAGCATGAGATGTGATATCCAACTCTTTCCCAATCCAATCCTGAGACCCTTCCGATAGCATGAGATGTGATATCTCAATGCTTCTAACACTAAACCTGGGATACTTCCTATAACATGAGATGTGATATCCAAATCCTTCCCCTTCCAAACCTGAGACCCTCCCTTTAGCATGAGATGTGATATCCAACTCCTTCCCATTCCAATCCTGAGACCCTTCTGATAGCAGAGATGTGATATCTCAATGCTTATACCAAACCTGAGACCCTTCCTATAACATGAGATGTGATATCCAACTCCTTCGCGTTCCAAACCTGAGACCCTTCCTATAGCATGAGATGTGATATCCAACTCCTTCCCGTTCCAAACCTGAGACTCTTCCTATAGGATAAGATGTGATATCCAACTCCTTCCAAATCCAATCCTGAGACCCTTCCGATAGCATGAGATGTGATATCTCAATGCTTCTACCAAACCTGAGACCCATACTATGGTATGAGATGTGATATCAAACTCCTTCCCATTAAAATCCTGAGACCCTTCCTATAGCTTGAGATGTGATATCCAACTCCTTCCCATTCCAATCCTGAGACCATTCCTATAGCATGAGATGTGATATCTCAATGCTTCTAATAGCAAACCTGAGATCCTTCCTATGACATGAGATGTGATATCCAATTCCTTCCCATTCCAATCCTGAGACCCTTCCGATAGCATGAGATGTGATATCTCAATGCTTCTAATACCAAACCTGAGATTCTTCCTATAACATGAGATGTGATATCCAAATCCTTCCCCTTCCAAACCTGAGACCCTCCCTTTAGCATGAGATGTGATATCCAACTCCTTCCCATTCCAATCCTGAGACCCTTCTGATAGCATGAGATGTGATATATCAATGCCTCTAATACCAAACCTGAGATTCTTCCTCTAACATGAAATGTGATATCCAACTCCTTCCCTTTCCAAACCTGAGAGCCTTCCTATAGCATGAGATGTGATATCCAAGTCCTTCCCATTCCAATCCTGAGACCCTTCCGATAGCATGAGATGTGATATCTCAATGCTTCTAATACCAAACCTGAGACTCTTCCTATAACATGAGATGTGATATCCAAATCATTCCCCTTCCAAACCTGAGACCCTCCCTTTAGCATGAGATGTGATATCCAAGTCCTTCCCATTCCAATCCTGAGACCCTTCCTATAACATGAGATGTGATATCCAACTCCATCCCATTCCAACCTGAGACTCTTCCTATAGCATGAGATGGGATATCCAACTCCTTCCAAATCCAATCCTGAGACACTTCCGATAGCATGAGATTTGATATCTCAATGCTTCTACCAAACCTGAGTCCCATACTATGGTATGAGATGTGATATCAAACTCCTTCCCATTCCAATCCTGAGACCCTTCCTATAGCTTGAGATGTGATATCCAACTCCTTCCCATTCCAATTCTGAGACCCTTCCTATACCATGAGACTTGATATCTCAATGCTTCTAATACCAAACCTGAGACCCTTCCTATAGCATGAGAAGTGATATCCAACTCCTTCCCATCCCAAACCTGAGACCCTTCCTATAGCATAAGATGGGATATCCAACTCCTTCCCATTCCAATCCTGAGACCCTTCCGATAGCAGAGATGTGATATCTCAATGCTTCTAATACCAAACCTGAGATCCTTCCTATAACATGAGATGTGATATCCAACTCCTTCCCCTTCCAATCCTGAGACCCTTCCTGAGATGTGATATCTCAATGTTTCTAATACCAAACCTGAGGCCCTTCCTATAGCAAGAGATGTGATATCCAAATCCTTCCCATTCCAAAACTGCGACCCTTCCTATAGCATGAGATGTGATATCCGACTCCTTTCCATTCCAATCCTGAGACCCTTCCTGTAGCATGAGATGTGATATCTCAATGCTTGTAATACCAAACCTGAGACCCTTCCTATAGCATGAGATGTGATATCTCAATGCTTGTAATACCAAACCTGAGACCCTTCCTATAGCATGAGATGTGATATCCAACTCTTTCCCATTCCAATCCTGAGACCCTTCCTATAGCATGTGATGTGATATCTCAATGCTTCTAATACCAAACCTGAGACCCTTCCTATAGCATGAGATGGGATATCCAACTCCTTCCCAATCCAATCCTGAGACCCTTCCGATAGCATGAGATGTGATATCTCAATGCTTCTAACACCAAACCTGAGATCCTTCCTATAACATGAGATGTGATATCCAAATCCTTCCCCTTCCAAACCTGGGACCCTCCCTTTAGCATGAGATGTGATATCCAACTCCTTCCCATTCCAATCCTGAGACCCTTCTGATAGCAGAGATGTGATATCATAATGCTTATACCAAACCTGAGACCCTCCTATAACATGAGATGTGATATCCAACTCCTTCCCGTTCCAAACCTGAGACCCTTCCTATAGCATGATATGTGATATCCAACTCCTTCCCATTCCAATCCTGAGACCCTTCCGATAGCATGAGATGTGATACCTCAATGCTTCTAATACCAAACCTGAGATTCTTCCTATAACATGAGATGTGATATCCAAATCCTTCCCCTTCCAAACCTGAGACCCTCCCTTTAGCATGAGATGTGATATCCACCTCCTTCCCATTCCAATCCTGAGACCCTTCTGATAGCATGAGATGTGATATATCAATGCCTCTAATACCAAACCTGAGATCCTTCCTCTAACATGAATTGTGATATCCAACTCCTTCCCTTTCCAAACCTGAGAGCCTTCCTATAGCATGAGATGTGATATCCAAGTCCTTCCCATTCCAATCCTGAGACCCTTCCTATAACATGAGATGTGATATCCAACTCCTTCCCATTCCAATTCTGAGACCCTTCCTATACCATGAGACTTGATATCTCAATGCTTCTAATACCAAACCTGATACCCCTCCTATAGCATAAGATGTGATATCTCAATATTTCTAATGCCAAACCTGAGACCCGTCCTATAACATGAGATGTGATATCCAACTCCTTCCCCTTCCAAACCTGAGACCCTTCCTTTAGCATAAGATGTGATATCCAACTCCTTCCCATTCCAATCCTGAGACCCTTCCGATAGCAGAGATGTGATATCTCAATGCTTATACCAAACCTGAGACCCTTCCTATAGCATGAGGTGTCATATCCAACTCCTTCCTATTCCAATCCTGAGACCCTTCCTATAGCATGAGATGTGATATCTCAATGCTTCTAATACCAAACCTGAGATCCTTCAAATAACATGAGAAGTGATATCCAACTCCTTCCCCTTCCAATCCTAAGACCCTTCCTATACCATGAGATGTGATATCTCAATGTTTCTAATACCAAACCTGAGGCCCTTCCTATAGCAAGAGATGTGATATCCAAATTCTTCCCATTCCAAAACTGCGACCCTTCCTATAGCATGAGATGTAATATCCGACTCCTTTCCATTCCAATCCTGAGACCCTTCCTGTAGCATGAGATGTGATATCTCAATGCTTGTAATACCAAACCTGAGACCCTTCCTATAGCATGAGATGTGATATCCAACTCTTTCCCAATCCAATCCTGAGACCCTTCCGATAGCATGAGATGTGATATCTCAATGCTTCTAACACTAAACCTGGGATACTTCCTATAACATGAGATGTGATATCCAAATCCTTCCCCTTCCAAACCTGAGACCCTCCCTTTAGCATGAGATGTGATATCCAACTCCTTCCCATTCCAATCCTGAGACCCTTCTGATAGCAGAGATGTGATATCTCAATGCTTATACCAAACCTGAGACCCTTCCTATAACATGAGATGTGATATCCAACTCCTTCGCGTTCCAAACCTGAGACCCTTCCTATAGCATGAGATGTGATATCCAACTCCTTCCCATTCCAATCCTGAGACCCTTCCGATAGCATGAGATGTGATATCTCAATGCTTCTAATACCAAACCTGAGATTCTTCCTATAACATGAGATGTGATATCCAAATCCTTCCCCTTCCAAACCTGAGACCCTCCCTTTAGCATGAGATGTGATATCCAACTCCTTCCCATTCCAATCCTGAGACCCTTCTGATAGCATGAGATGTGATATATCAATGCCTCTAATACCAAACCAGAGATTCTTCCTCTAACATGAAATGTGATATCCAACTCCTTCCCTTTCCAAACCTGAGAGCCTTCCTATAGCATGAGATGTGATATCCAAGTCCTTCCCATTCCAATCCTGAGACCCTTCCGATAGCATGAGATGTGATATCTCAATGCTTCTAATACCAAACCTGAGACTCTTCCTATAACATGAGATGTGATATCCAAATCCTTCCCCTTCCAAACCTGAGACCCTCCCTTTAGCATGAGATGTGATATCCAACTCCTTCCCATTCCAATCCTGTGACCCTTCTGATAGCATGAGATGTGATATATCAATGCCTCTAATACCAAACCTGAGATCCTTCCTCTAACATGAAATGTGATATCGAACTCCTTCCCTTTCCAAATTTGAGAGCCTTCCTATAGCATGAGATGTGATAGCCAAGTCCTTCCCATTCCAATCCTGAGACCCTTCCTATAACATGAGATGTGATATCCAACTCCATCCCATTCCAACCTGAGACTCTTCCTATAGCATGAGATGGGATGTCCAACTCCTTCCAAATCCAATCCTGAGACCCTTCCGATAGCATGAGATGTGATATCTCAATGCTTCTACCAAACCTGAGTCCCATACTATGGTATGAGATGTGATATCAAACTCCTTCCCATTCCAATCCTGAGACCCTTCCTATAGCTTGAGATGTGATATCCAACTCCTTCCCATTCCAATTCTGAGACCCTTCCTATACCATGAGACTTGATATCTCAATGCTTCTAATACCAAACCTGAGACCCTTCCTATAGCATGAGAAGTGATATCCAACTCCTTCCCATCCCAAACCTGAGACCCTTCCTATAGCATAAGATGGGATATCCAACTCCTTCCCATTCCAATCCTGAGACCCTTCTGATAGCAGAGATGTGATATCTCAATGCTTCTAATACCAAACCTGAGATCCTTCCTATAACATGAGATGTGATATCCAAATCCTTCCCCTTCCAAACCTGAGACCCTCCCTTTAGCATGAGATGTGATATCCACCTCCTTCCCATTCCAATCCTGAGACCCTTCTGATAGCATGAGATGTGATATATCAATGCCTCTAATACCAAACCTGAGATCCTTCCTCTAACATGAATTGTGATATCCAACTCCTTCCCTTTCCAAACCTGAGAGCCTTCCTATAGCATGAGATGTGATATCCAAGTCCTTCCCATTCCAATCCTGAGACCCTTCCTATAACATGAGATGTGATATCCAACTCCTTCCCATTCCAATTCTGAGACCCTTCCTATACCATGAGACTTGATATCTCAATGCTTCTAATACCAAACCTGATACCCCTCCTATAGCATAAGATGTGATATCTCAATATTTCTAATGCCAAACCTGAGACCCGTCCTATAACATGAGATGTGATATCCAACTCCTTCCCCTTCCAAACCTGAGACCCTTCCTTTAGCATAAGATGTGATATCCAACTCCTTCCCATTCCAATCCTGAGACCCTTCCGATAGCAGAGATGTGATATCTCAATGCTTATACCAAACCTGAGACCCTTCCTATAGCATGAGGTGTCATATCCAACTCCTTCCTATTCCAATCCTGAGACCCTTCCTATAGCATGAGATGTGATATCTCAATGCTTCTAATACCAAACCTGAGATCCTTCAAATAACATGAGAAGTGATATCCAACTCCTTCCCCTTCCAATCCTAAGACCCTTCCTATACCATGAGATGTGATATCTCAATGTTTCTAATACCAAACCTGAGGCCCTTCCTATAGCAAGAGATGTGATATCCAAATTCTTCCCATTCCAAAACTGCGACCCTTCCTATAGCATGAGATGTAATATCCGACTCCTTTCCATTCCAATCCTGAGACCCTTCCTGTAGCATGAGATGTGATATCTCAATGCTTGTAATACCAAACCTGAGACCCTTCCTATAGCATGAGATGTGATATCCAACTCTTTCCCAATCCAATCCTGAGACCCTTCCGATAGCATGAGATGTGATATCTCAATGCTTCTAACACTAAACCTGGGATACTTCCTATAACATGAGATGTGATATCCAAATCCTTCCCCTTCCAAACCTGAGACCCTCCCTTTAGCATGAGATGTGATATCCAACTCCTTCCCATTCCAATCCTGAGACCCTTCTGATAGCAGAGATGTGATATCTCAATGCTTATACCAAACCTGAGACCCTTCCTATAACATGAGATGTGATATCCAACTCCTTCGCGTTCCAAACCTGAGACCCTTCCTATAGCATGAGATGTGATATCCAACTCCTTCCCATTCCAATCCTGAGACCCTTCCGATAGCATGAGATGTGATATCTCAATGCTTCTAATACCAAACCTGAGATTCTTCCTATAACATGAGATGTGATATCCAAATCCTTCCCCTTCCAAACCTGAGACCCTCCCTTTAGCATGAGATGTGATATCCAACTCCTTCCCATTCCAATCCTGAGACCCTTCTGATAGCATGAGATGTGATATATCAATGCCTCTAATACCAAACCAGAGATTCTTCCTCTAACATGAAATGTGATATCCAACTCCTTCCCTTTCCAAACCTGAGAGCCTTCCTATAGCATGAGATGTGATATCCAAGTCCTTCCCATTCCAATCCTGAGACCCTTCCGATAGCATGAGATGTGATATCTCAATGCTTCTAATACCAAACCTGAGACTCTTCCTATAACATGAGATGTGATATCCAAATCCTTCCCCTTCCAAACCTGAGACCCTCCCTTTAGCATGAGATGTGATATCCAACTCCTTCCCATTCCAATCCTGTGACCCTTCTGATAGCATGAGATGTGATATATCAATGCCTCTAATACCAAACCTGAGATCCTTCCTCTAACATGAAATGTGATATCGAACTCCTTCCCTTTCCAAATTTGAGAGCCTTCCTATAGCATGAGATGTGATAGCCAAGTCCTTCCCATTCCAATCCTGAGACCCTTCCTATAACATGAGATGTGATATCCAACTCCATCCCATTCCAACCTGAGACTCTTCCTATAGCATGAGATGGGATGTCCAACTCCTTCCAAATCCAATCCTGAGACCCTTCCGATAGCATGAGATGTGATATCTCAATGCTTCTACCAAACCTGAGTCCCATACTATGGTATGAGATGTGATATCAAACTCCTTCCCATTCCAATCCTGAGACCCTTCCTATAGCTTGAGATGTGATATCCAACTCCTTCCCATTCCAATTCTGAGACCCTTCCTATACCATGAGACTTGATATCTCAATGCTTCTAATACCAAACCTGAGACCCTTCCTATAGCATGAGAAGTGATATCCAACTCCTTCCCATCCCAAACCTGAGACCCTTCCTATAGCATAAGATGGGATATCCAACTCCTTCCCATTCCAATCCTGAGACCCTTCTGATAGCAGAGATGTGATATCTCAATGCTTCTAATACCAAACCTGAGATCCTTCCTATAACATGAGATGTGATATCCAACTCCTTCCCCTTCCAATCCTGAGACCCTTCCTGACACGTGATATCTCAATGTTTCTAATACCAAACCTGAGGCCCTTCCTATAGCAAGAGATGTGATATCCAAATCCTTCCCATTCCAAAACTGCGACCCTTCCTATAGCATGAGATGTGATATCCGACTCCTTTCCATTCCAATCCTGAGACCCTTCCTGTAGCATGAGATGTGATATCTCAATGCTTGTAATACCAAACCTGAGACCCTTCCTATAGCATGAGATGTGATATCCAACTCTTTCCCATTCCAATCCTGAGACCCTTCCTATAGCATGTGATGTGATATCTCAATGCTTCTAATACCAAACCTGAGACCCTTCCTATAGCATGAGATGGGATATCCAACTCCTTCCCAATCCAATCCTGAGACCCTTCCGATAGCATGAGATGTGATATCTCAATGCTTCTAACACCAAACCTTAGATCCTTCCTATAACATGAGATGTGATATCCAAATCCTTCCCCTTCCAAACCTGAGACCCTCCCTTTAGCATGAGATGTGATATCCAACTCCTTCCCATTCCAATCCTGAGACCCTTCTGATAGCAGAGATGTGATATCATAATGCTTATACCAAACCTGAGACCCTCCTATAACATGAGATGTGATATCCAACTCCTTCCCGTTCCAAACCTGAGACCCTTCCTATAGCATGAGATGTGATATCCAACTCCTTCCCATTCCAATCCTGAGACCCTTCCGATAGCATGAGATGTGATATCTCAATGCTTCTAATACCAAACCTGAGATTCTTCCTATAACATGAGATGTGATATCTAAATCCTTCGCCTTCCAAACCTGAGACCCTCCCTTTAGCATGAGATGTGATATCCAACTCCTTCCCATTCCAATCCTGAGACCCTTCTGATAGCATGAGATGTGATATATCAATGCCTCTAATACCAAACCTGAGATCCTTCCTCTAACATGAATTGTGATATCCAACTCCTTCCCTTTCCAAACCTGAGAGCCTTCCTATAGCATGAGCTGTGATATCCAAGTCCTTCCCATTCCAATCCTGAGACCCTTCCTATAACATGAGATGTGATATCCAACTCCTTCCCATTCCAATTCTGAGACCCTTCCTATACCATGAGACTTGATATCTCAATGCTTCTAATACCAAACCTGATACCCCTCCTATAGCATGAGATGTGATATCTCAATATTTCTAATGCCAAACCTGAGACCCGTCCTATAACATGAGAAGTGATATCCAACTCCTTCCCCTTCCAAACCTGAGACCCTTCCTTTAGCATAAGATGTAATATCCAACTCCTTCCCATTCCAATCCTGAGACCCTTCCGATAGCAGAGATGTGATATCTCAATGCTTATACCAAACCTGAGACCCTTCCTATAGCATGAGATGTCATATCCAACTCCTTCCTATTCCAATCCTGAGACCCTTCCTATAGCATGAGATGTGATATCTCAATGCTTCTAATACCAAACCTGAGATCCTTCAAATAACATGAGATGTGATATCCAACTCCTTCCCCTTCCAATCCTAAGACCCTTCCTATACCATGAGATGTGATATCTCAATGTTTCTAATACCAAACCTGAGGCCCTTCATATAGCAAGAGATGTGATATCCAAATTCTTCCCATTCCAAAACTGCGACCCTTCCTATAGCATGAGATGTGATATCCGACTCCTTTCCATTCCAATCCTGAGACCCTTCCTGTAGCATGAGATGTGATATCTCAATGCTTGTAATACCAAACCTGAGACCCTTCCTATAGCATGAGATGTGATATCCAACTCTTTCCCAATCCAATCCTGAGACCCTTCCGATAGCATGAGATGTGATATCTCAATGCTTCTAACACCAAACCTGGGATACTTCCTATAACATGAGATGTGATATCCAAATCTTTCCTCTTCCAAACCTGAGACCCTCCCTTTAGCATGAGATGTGATATCCAACTCCTTCCCATTCCAATCCTTAGACCCTTCTGATAGCAGAGATGTGATATCTCAATGCTTATACCAAACCTGAGACCCTTCCTATAACATGAGATGTGATATCCAACTCCTTCGCGTTCCAATCCTGAGACCCTTCCTATAGCATGAGATGTGATATCCAACTCCTTCCCATTCCAATCCTGAGACCCTTCCGATAGCATGAGATGTGATATCTCAATGCTTCTAATACCAAACCTGAAATTCTTCCTATAACATGAGATGTGATATCCAAATCCTTCCCCTTCCAAACCTGAGACCCTCCCTTTAGCATGAGATGTGATATTCAACTCCTTCCCATTCCAATCCTGAGACCCTTCTGATAGCATGAGATGTGATATATCAATGCCTCTAATACCAAACCTGAGATCCTTCCTCTAACATGAAATGTGATATCCAACTCCTTCCCTTTCCAAACCCGAGAGCCTTCCTATAGCATGAGATGTGATATCCAAGTCCTTCCCATTCCAATCCTGAGACCCTTCCTATAACATGAGATGTGATATCCAACTCCATCCCATTCCAACCTGAGACCCTTCCTATAGCATGAGATGGGATATCCAACTCCTTCCAAATCCAATCCTGAGACCCTTCCGATTGCATGAGATGTGATATCTCAATGCTTCTACCAAACCTGAGACCCATACTATGGTATGAGATGTGATATCAAACTCCTTCCCATTCCAATCCTGAGACCCTTCCTATAGCTTGAGATGTGATATCCAACTCCTTCCCATTGAAATTCTGAGACCCTTCCTATACCATGAGACTTGATATCTCAATGCTTCTAATACCAAACCTGAGACCCTTCCTATAGCATGAGATGTGATATCCAACTCCTTCCCATCCCAAACCTGAGACCCTTCCTATAGCAAGAATGTAATATCCAACTCCTTCCCATTCCAATCCTGAGACCATTCCTATAGCATGAGATGTGATATCGCAATGCTTCTAATAGCAAACCTGAGATCCTTCCTATGACATGAGATGTGATATCCAATTCCTTCCCATTCCAATCCTGAGACCCTTCCAATAGCAGAGATGTGATATCTCAATGCTTATACCAAACCTGAGACCCTTCCTATGGCATCAGATGTGATATCCAATTCCTTCCCATTCCAAACCTGAGACGGTTCCTACAGCATGGGATGTGATATCTCAATGCTTCTAAAACCACACCTGAGATTCTTCCTATAACATGAGATGTGATATCCAATTCCTTCCCATTCCAAACCTGAGACCCTCCCTTTAGCATGAGATGTCATATCCAACTCCTTCCCATTCCAATCAGGAGACCCTTCCTATAGCATGAGATGTGATATCTCAATGCTTCTACCAAACCTGAGACCCTTCCTAGAGCATGAGATGTGATATCCAATTCCTTCCCATTCCAAACCTGAGACGGTTCCTACACCATGCAATGTGATATTTCAATGCTTCTAAAACCACACCTGAGATCCTTCCTATAACATGAGATGTGATATCCAATTCCTTCCCATTCCAAACCTGAGACCCTCCCTTTAGCATGAGATGTGATATCCAACTCCTTCCCATTCCAATCTTGAGACCCTTCTGATAGCAGAGATGTGATATCATAATGCTTATACAAAACCTGAGACCCTCCTATAACATGAGATGTGATATCCAACTCCTTCCCGTTCCAAACCTGAGACCCTTCCTATAGCATGAGATGTGATATCCAACTCCTTCCCATTCCAATCCTGAGACCCGTCCGATAGCATGAGATGTGATATCTCAATGCTTCTAATACCAAACCTGAGATTCTTCCTATAACATGAGATGTGATATCCAACTCCTTCCCATTCCAATCCTGAGACCCTTCTGATAGCATGAGATGTGATATATCAATGCCTCTAATACCAAACCTGAGATCCTTCCTCTAACATGAAATGTGATATCCAACTCCTTCCCTTTCCAAACCTGAGAGCCTTCCTATAGCATGAGATGTGATATCCAAGTCCTTCCCATTCCAATCCTGAGACCCTTCTGATAGCAGAGATGTGATATCATAATGCTTATACCAAACCTGAGACCCTCCTATAACATGAGATGTGATATCCAACTCCTTCCCGTTCCAAACCTGAGACCCTTCCTATAGCATGAGATGTGATATCCAATTCCTTCCCATTCCAATCCTGAGACCCTTCCGATAGCATGAGATGTGATATCTCAATGCTTCTAATACCAAACCTGAGATTCTTCCTATAACATGAGATGTGATATCTAAATCCTTCGCCTTCCAAACCTGAGACCCTCCCTTTAGCATGAGATGTGATATCCAACTCCTTCCCATTCCAATCCTGAGAGCCTTCCTATAGCATAAGATGTAATATCCAACTCCTTCCCATTCCAATCCTGAGACCCTTCCGATAGCAGAGATGTGATATCTCAATGCTTATACCAAACCTGAGATCCTTCCTCTAACATGAATTGTGATATCCAACTCCTTCCCTTTCCAAACCTGAGAGCCTTCCTATAGCATGAGCTGTGATATCCAAGTCCTTCCCATTCCAATCCTGAGACCCTTCCTATAACATGAGATGTGATATCCAACTCCTTCCCATTCCAATTCTGAGACCCTTCCTATACCATGAGACTTGATATCTCAATGCTTCTAATACCAAACCTGATACCCCTCCTATAGCATGAGATGTGATATCTCAATATTTCTAATGCCAAACCTGAGACCCGTCCTATAACATGAGAAGTGATATCCAACTCCTTCCCCTTCCAAACCTGAGACCCTTCCTTTAGCATAAGATGTAATATCCAACTCCTTCCCATTCCAATCCTGAGACCCTTCCGATAGCAGAGATGTGATATCTCAATGCTTATACCAAACCTGAGACCCTTCCTATAGCATGAGATGTCATATCCAACTCCTTCCTATTCCAATCCTGAGACCCTTCCTATAGCATGAGATGTGATATCTCAATGCTTCTAATACCAAACCTGAGATCCTTCAAATAACATGAGATGTGATATTCAACTCCTTCCCCTTCCAATCCTAAGACCCTTCCTATACCATGAGATGTGATATCTCAATGTTTCTAATACCAAACCTGAGGCCCTTCCTATAGCAAGAGATGTGATATCCAAATTCTTCCCATTCCAAAACTGCGACCCTTCCTATAGCATGAGATGTGATATCCGACTCCTTTCCATTCCAATCCTGAGACCCTTCCTGTAGCATGAGATGTGATATCTCAATGCTTGTAATACCAAACCTGAGACCCTTCCTATAGCATGAGATGTGATATCCAACTCTTTCCCAATCCAATCCTGAGACCCTTCCGATAGCATGAGATGTGATATCTCAATGCTTCTAACACCAAACCTGGGATACTTCCTATAACATGAGATGTGATATCCAAATCTTTCCCCTTCCAAACCTGAGACCCTCCCTTTAGCATGAGATGTGATATCCAACTCCTTCTCATTCCAATCCTTAGACCCTTCTGATAGCAGAGATGTGATATCTCAATGCTTATACCAAACCTGAGACCCTTCCTATAACATGAGATGTGATATCCAACTCCTTCGCGTTCCAATCCTGAGACCCTTCCTATAGCATTGGATGTGGTATCCAACTCCTTCCCATTCCAATCCTGAGACCCTTCCGATAGCATGAGATGTGATATCTCAATGCTTCTAATACCAAACCTGAAATTCTTCCTATAACATGAGATGTGATATCCAAATCCTTCCCCTTCCAAACCTGAGACCCTCCCTTTAGCATGAGATGTGATATTCAACTCCTTCCCATTCCAATCCTGAGACCCTTCTGATAGCATGAGATGTGATATATCAATGCCTCTAATACCAAACCTGAGATCCTTCCTCTAACATGAAATGTGATATCCAACTCCTTCCCTTTCCAAACCCGAGAGCCTTCCTATAGCATGAGATGTGATATCCAAGTCCTTCCCATTCCAATCCTGAGACCCTTCCTATAACATGAGATGTGATATCCAACTCCATCACATTCCAACCTGAGACCCTTCCTATAGCATGAGATGGGATATCCAACTCCTTCCAAATCCAATCCTGAGACCCTTCCGATTGCATGAGATGTGATATCTCAATGCTTCTACCAAACCTGAGACCCATACTATGGTATGAGATGTGATATCCAACTCCTTCCCATCCCAAACCTGAGACCCTTCCTATAGCAAGAATGTAATATCCAACTCCTTCCCATTCCAATCCTGAGACCATTCCTATAGCATGAGATGTGATATCGCAATGCTTCTAATAGCAAACCTGAGATCCTTCCTATGACATGAGATGTGATATCCAATTCCTTCCCATTCCAATCCTGAGACCCTTCCAATAGCAGAGATGTGATATCTCAATGCTTATACCAAACCTGAGACCCTTCCTATGGCATCAGATGTGATATCCAATTCCTTCCCATTCCAAACCTGAGACGGTTCCTACAGCATGGGATGTGATATCTCAATGCTTCTAAAACCACACCTGAGATTCTTCCTATAACATGAGATGTGATATCCAATTCCTTCCCATTCCAAACCTGAGACCCTCCCTTTAGCATGAGATGTCATATCCAACTCCTTCCCATTCCAATCAGGAGACCCTTCCTATAGCTTGAGATGTGATATCCAACTCCTTCCCATTGAAATTCTGAGACCCTTCCTATACCATGAGACTTGATATCTCAATGCTTCTAATACCAAACCTGAGACCCTTCCTATAGTATGAGATGTGATATCCAACTCCTTCCCATCCCAAACCTGAGACCCTTCCTATAGCAAGAATGTAATATCCAACTCCTTCCCATTCCAATCCTGAGACCATTCCTATAGCATGAGATGTGATATCGCAATGCTTCTAATAGCAAACCTGAGATCCTTCCTATGACATGAGATGTGATATCCAATTCCTTCCCATTCCAATCCTGAGACCCTTCCAATAGCAGAGATGTGATATCTCAATGCTTATACCAAACCTGAGACCCTTCCTATGGCATCAGATGTGATATCCAATTCCTTCCCATTCCAAACCTGAGACGGTTCCTACAGCATGGGATGTGATATCTCAATGCTTCTAAAACCACACCTGAGATTCTTCCTATAACATGAGATGTGATATCCAATTCCTTCCCATTCCAAACCTGAGACCCTCCCTTTAGCATGAGATGTCATATCCAACTCCTTCCCATTCCAATCAGGAGACCCTTCCTATAGCATGAGATGTGATATCTCAATGCTTCTACCAAACCTGAGACCCTTCCTAGAGCATGAGATGTGATATCCAATTCCTTCCCATTCCAAACCTGAGACGGTTCCTACACCATGCAATGTGATATTTCAATGCTTCTAAAACCACACCTGAGATCCTTCCTATAACATGAGATGTGATATCCAATTCCTTCCCATTCCAAACCTGAGACCCTCCCTTTAGCATGAGATGTGATATCCAACTCCTTCCCATTCCAATCCTGAGACCCTTCTGATAGCAGAGATGTGATATCATAATGCTTATACAAAACCTGAGACCCTCCTATAACATGAGATGTGATATCCAACTCCTTCCCGTTCCAAACCTGAGACCCTTCCTATAGCATGAGATGTGATATCCAACTCCTTCCCATTCCAATCCTGAGACCCGTCCGATAGCATGAGATGTGATATCTCAATGCTTCTAATACCAAACCTGAGATTCTTCCTATAACATGAGATGTGATATCCAACTCCTTCCCATTCCAATCCTGAGACCCTTCTGATAGCATGAGATGTGATATATCAATGCCTCTAATACCAAACCTGAGATCCTTCCTCTAACATGAAATGTGATATCCAACTCCTTCCCTTTCCAAACCTGAGAGCCTTCCTATAGCATGAGATGTGATATCCAAGTCCTTCCCATTCCAATCCTGAGACCCTTCTGATAGCAGAGATGTGATATCATAATGCTTATACCAAACCTGAGACCCTCCTATAACATGAGATGTGATATCCAACTCCTTCCCGTTCCAAACCTGAGACCCTTCCTATAGCATGAGATGTGATATCCAACTCCTTCCCATTCCAATCCTGAGACCCTTCCGATAGCATGAGATGTGATATCTCAATGCTTCTAATACCAAACCTGAGATTCTTCCTATAACATGAGATGTGATATCTAAATCCTTCGCCTTCCAAACCTGAGACCCTCCCTTTAGCATGAGATGTGATATCCAACTCCTTCCCATTCCAATCCTGAGACCCTTCTGATAGCATGAGATGTGATATATCAATGCCTCTAATACCAAACCTGAGATCCTTCCTCTAACATGAATTGTGATATCCAACTCCTTCCCTTTCCAAACCTGAGAGCCTTCCTATAGCATGAGCTGTGATATCCAAGTCCTTCCCATTCCAATCCTGAGACCCTTCCTATAACATGAGATGTGATATCCAACTCCTTCCCATTCCAATTCTGAGACCCTTCCTATACCATGAGACTTGATATCTCAATGCTTCTAATACCAAACCTGATACCCCTCCTATAGCATGAGATGTGATATCTCAATATTTCTAATGCCAAACCTGAGACCCGTCCTATAACATGAGAAGTGATATCCAACTCCTTCCCCTTCCAAACCTGAGACCCTTCCTTTAGCATAAGATGTAATATCCAACTCCTTCCCATTCCAATCCTGAGACCCTTCCGATAGCAGAGATGTGATATCTCAATGCTTATACCAAACCTGAGACCCTTCCTATAGCATGAGATGTCATATCCAACTCCTTCCTATTCCAATCCTGAGACCCTTCCTATAGCATGAGATGTGATATCTCAATGCTTCTAATACCAAACCTGAGATCCTTCAAATAACATGAGATGTGATATCCAACTCCTTCCCCTTCCAATCCTAAGACCCTTCCTATACCATGAGATGTGATATCTCAATGTTTCTAATACCAAACCTGAGGCCCTTCCTATAGCAAGAGATGTGATATCCAAATTCTTCCCATTCCAAAACTGCGACCCTTCCTATAGCATGAGATGTGATATCCGACTCCTTTCCATTCCAATCCTGAGACCCTTCCTGTAGCATGAGATGTGATATCTCAATGCTTGTAATACCAAACCTGAGACCCTTCCTATAGCATGAGATGTGATATCCAACTCTTTCCCAATCCAATCCTGAGACCCTTCCGATAGCATGAGATGTGATATCTCAATGCTTCTAACACCAAACCTGGGATACTTCCTATAACATGAGATGTGATATCCAAATCCTTCCCCTTCCAAACCTGAGACCCTCCCTTTAGCATGAGATGTGATATCCAACTCCTTCCCATTCCAATCCTTAGACCCTTCTGATAGCAGAGATGTGATATCTCAATGATTATACCAAACCTGAGACCCTTCCTATAACATGAGATGTGATATCCAACTCCTTCGCGTTCCAATCCTGAGACCCTTCCTATAGCATGAGATGTGATATCCAACTCCTTCCCATTCCAATCCTGAGACCCTTCCGATAGCATGAGATGTGATATCTCAATGCTTCTAATACCAAACCTGAAATTCTTCCTATAACATGAGATGTGATATCCAAATCCTTCCCCTTCCAAACCTGAGACCCTCCCTTTAGCATGAGATGTGATATTCAACTCCTTCCCATTCCAATCCTGAGACCCTTCTGATAGCATGAGATGTGATATATCAATGCCTCTAATACCAAACCTGAGATCCTTCCTCTAACATGAAATGTGATATCCAACTCCTTCCCTTTCCAAACCCGAGAGCCTTCCTATAGCATGAGATGTGATATCCAAGTCCTTCCCATTCCAATCCTGAGACCCTTCCTATAACATGAGATGTGATATCCAACTCCATCCCATTCCAACCTGAGACCCTTCCTATAGCATGAGATGGGATATCCAACTCCTTCCAAATCCAATCCTGAGACCCTTCCGATAGCATGAGATGTGATATCTCAATGCTTCTACCAAACCTGAGTCCCATACTATGGTATGAGATGTGATATCAAACTCCTTCCCATTCCAATCCTGAGACCCTTCCTATAGCTTGAGATGTGATATCCAACTCCTTCCCATTCCAATTCTGAGACCCTTCCTATACCATGAGACTTGATATCTCAATGCTTCTAATACCAAACCTGAGACCCTTCCTATAGCATGAGAAGTGATATCCAACTCCTTCCCATCCCAAACCTGAGACCCTTCCTATAGCATAAGATGGGATATCCAACTCCTTCCCATTCCAATCCTGAGACCCTTCTGATAGCAGAGATGTGATATCTCAATGCTTCTAATACCAAACCTGAGATCCTTCCTATAACATGAGATGTGATATCCAACTCCTTCCCCTTCCAATCCTGAGACCCTTCCTGACATGTGATATCTCAATGTTTCTAATACCAAACCTGAGGCCCTTCCTATAGCAAGAGATGTGATATCCAAATCCTTCCCATTCCAAAACTGCGACCCTTCCTATAGCATGAGATGTGATATCCGACTCCTTTCCATTCCAATCCTGAGACCCTTCCTGTAGCATGAGATGTGATATCTCAATGCTTGTAATACCAAACCTGAGACCCTTCCTATAACATGAGATGTGATATCCAACTCTTTCCCATTCCAATCCTGAGACCCTTCCTATAGCATGTGATGTGATATCTCAATGCTTCTAATACCAAACCTGAGACCCTTCCTATAGCATGAGATGGGATATCCAACTCCTTCCCAATCCAATCCTGAGACCCTTCCGATAGCATGAGATGTGATATCTCAATGCTTCTAACACCAAACCTGAGATCCTTCCTATAACATGAGATGTGATATCCAAATCCTTCCCCTTCCAAACCTGAGACCCTCCCTTTAGCATGAGATGTGATATCCAACTCCTTCCCATTCCAATCCTGAGACCCTTCTGATAGCAGAGATGTGATATCATAATGCTTATACCAAACCTGAGACCCTCCTATAACATGAGATGTGATATCCAACTCCTTCCCGTTCCAAACCTGAGACCCTTCCTATAGCATGAGATGTGATATCCAACTCCTTCCCATTCCAATCCTGAGACCCTTCCGATAGCATGAGATGTGATATCTCAATGCTTCTAATACCAAACCTGAGATTCTTCCTATAACATGAGATGTGATATCTAAATCCTTCGCCTTCCAAACCTGAGACCCTCCCTTTAGCATGAGATGTGATATCCAACTCCTTCCCATTCCAATCCTGAGACCCTTCTGATAGCATGAGATGTGATATATCAATGCCTCTAATACCAAACCTGAGATCCTTCCTCTAACATGAATTGTGATATCCAACTCCTTCCCTTTCCAAACCTGAGAGCCTTCCTATAGCATGAGCTGTGATATCCAAGTCCTTCCCATTCCAATCCTGAGACCCTTCCTATAACATGAGATGTGATATCCAACTCCTTCCCATTCCAATTCTGAGACCCTTCCTATACCATGAGACTTGATATCTCAATGCTTCTAATACCAAACCTGATACCCCTCCTATAGCATGAGATGTGATATCTCAATATTTCTAATGCCAAACCTGAGACCCGTCCTATAACATGAGAAGTGATATCCAACTCCTTCCCCTTCCAAACCTGAGACCCTTCCTTTAGCATAAGATGTAATATCCAACTCCTTCCCATTCCAATCCTGAGACCCTTCCGATAGCAGAGATGTGATATCTCAATGCTTATACCAAACCTGAGACCCTTCCTATAGCATGAGATGTCATATCCAACTCCTTCCTATTCCAATCCGGAGACCCTTCCTATAGCATGAGATGTGATATCTCAATGCTTCTAATACCAAACCTGAGATCCTTCAAATAACATGAGATGTGATATCCAACTCCTTCCCCTTCCAATCCTAAGACCCTTCCTATACCATGAGATGTGATATCTCAATGTTTCTAATACCAAACCTGAGGCCCTTCCTATAGCAAGAGATGTGATATCCAAATTCTTCCCATTCCAAAACTGCGACCCTTCCTATAGCATGAGATGTGATATCCGACTCCTTTCCATTCCAATCCTGAGACCCTTCCTGTAGCATGAGATGTGATATCTCAATGCTTGTAATACCAAACCTGAGACCCTTCCTATAGCATGAGATGTGATATCCAACTCTTTCCCAATCCAATCCTGAGACCCTTCCGATAGCATGAGATGTGATATCTCAATGCTTCTAACACCAAACCTGGGATACTTCCTATAACATGAGATGTGATATCCAAATCCTTCCCCTTCCAAACCTGAGACCCTCCCTTTAGCATGAGATGTGATATCCAACTCCTTCCCATTCCAATCCTTAGACCCTTCTGATAGCAGAGATGTGATATCTCAATGCTTATACCAAACCTGAGACCCTTCCTATAACATGAGATGTGATATCCAACTCCTTCGCGTTCCAATCCTGAGACCCTTCCTATAGCATGAGATGTGATATCCAACTCCTTCCCATTCCAATCCTGAGACCCTTCCGATAGCATGAGATGTGATATCTCAATGCTTCTAATACCAAACCTGAAATTCTTCCTATAACATGAGATGTGATATCCAAATCCTTCCCCTTCCAAACCTGAGACCCTCCCTTTAGCATGAGATGTGATATTCAACTCCTTCCCATTCCAATCCTGAGACCCTTCTGATAGCATGAGATGTGATATATCAATGCCTCTAATACCAAACCTGAGATCCTTCCTCTAACATGAAATGTGATATCCAACTCCTTCCCTTTCCAAACCCGAGAGCCTTCCTATAGCATGAGATGTGATATCCAAGTCCTTCCCATTCCAATCCTGAGACCCTTCCTATAACATGAGATGTGATATCCAACTCCATCCCATTCCAACCTGAGACCCTTCCTATAGCATGAGATGGGATATCCAACTCCTTCCAAATCCAATCCTGAGACCCTTCCGATTGCATGAGATGTGATATCTCAATGCTTCTACCAAACCTGAGACCCATACTATGGTATGAGATGTGATATCAAACTCCTTCCCATTCCAATCCTGAGACCCTTCCTATAGCTTGAGATGTGATATCCAACTCCTTCCCATTGAAATTCTGAGACCCTTCCTATACCATGAGACTTGATATCTCAATGCTTCTAATACCAAACCTGAGACCCTTCCTATAGCATGAGATGTGATATCCAACTCCTTCCCATCCCAAACCTGAGACCCTTCCTATAGCAAGAATGTAATATCCAACTCCTTCCCATTCCAATCCTGAGACCATTCCTATAGCATGAGATGTGATATCGCAATGCTTCTAATAGCAAACCTGAGATCCTTCCTATGACATGAGATGTGATATCCAATTCCTTCCCATTCCAATCCTGAGACCCTTCCAATAGCAGAGATGTGATATCTCAATGCTTATACCAAACCTGAGACCCTTCCTATGGCATCAGATGTGATATCCAATTCCTTCCCATTCCAAACCTGAGACGGTTCCTACAGCATGGGATGTGATATCTCAATGCTTCTAAAACCACACCTGAGATTCTTCCTATAACATGAGATGTGATATCCAATTCCTTCCCATTCCAAACCTGAGACCCTCCCTTTAGCATGAGATGTCATATCCAACTCCTTCCCATTCCAATCAGGAGACCCTTCCTATAGCATGAGATGTGATATCTCAATGCTTCTACCAAACCTGAGACCCTTCCTAGAGCATGAGATGTGATATCCAATTCCTTCCCATTCCAAACCTGAGACGGTTCCTACACCATGCAATGTGATATTTCAATGCTTCTAAAACCACACCTGAGATCCTTCCTATAACATGAGATGTGATATCCAATTCCTTCCCATTCCAAACCTGAGACCCTCCCTTTAGCATGAGATGTGATATCCAACTCCTTCCCATTCCAATCCTGAGACCCTTCTGATAGCAGAGATGTGATATCATAATGCTTATACAAAACCTGAGACCCTCCTATAACATGAGATGTGATATCCAACTCCTTCCCGTTCCAAACCTGAGACCCTTCCTATAGCATGAGATGTGATATCCAACTCCTTCCCATTCCAATCCTGAGACCCGTCCGATAGCATGAGATGTGATATCTCAATGCTTCTAATACCAAACCTGAGATTCTTCCTATAACATGAGATGTGATATCCAACTCCTTCCCATTCCAATCCTGAGACCCTTCTGATAGCATGAGATGTGATATATCAATGCCTCTAATACCAAACCTGAGATCCTTCCTCTAACATGAAATGTGATATCCAACTCCTTCCCTTTCCAAACCTGAGAGCCTTCCTATAACATGAGATGTGATATCCAAGTCCTTCCCATTCCAATCCTGAGACCCTTCCTATAACATGAGATGTGATATCCAACTCCTTCCCATTCCAATTCTGAGACCCTTCCTATACCATGAGACTTGATATCTCAATGCTTCTAATACCAAACCTGAGACCCTTCCTATAGCATGAGATGTGATATCTCAATATTTCTAATGCCAAACCTGAGACCCGTCCTATAACATGAGATGTGATATCCAACTCCTTCCCCTTCCAAACCTGAGACCCTTCCTTTAGCATAAGATGTGATATCCAACTCCTTCCCATTCCAATCCTGAGACCCTTCCGATAGCAGAGATGTGATATCTCAATGCTTATACCAAACCTGAGACCCTTCCTATAGCATGAGATGTGATATCCAACTCCTTCCCATTCCAATCCTGAGACCCTTCTGATAGCAGAGATGTGATATCATAATGCTTATACAAAACCTGAGACCCTCCTATAACATGAGATGTGATATCCAACTCCTTCCCGTTCCAAACCTGAGACCCTTCCTATAGCATGAGATGTGATATCCAACTCCTTCCCATTCCAATCCTGAGACCCGTCCGATAGCATGAGATGTGATATCTCAATGCTTCTAATACCAAACCTGAGATTCTTCCTATAACATGAGATGTGATATCCAACTCCTTCCCATTCCAATCCTGAGACCCTTCTGATAGCATGAGATGTGATATATCAATGCCTCTAATACCAAACCTGAGATCCTTCCTCTAACATGAAATGTGATATCCAACTCCTTCCCTTTCCAAACCTGAGAGCCTTCCTATAGCATGAGATGTGATATCCAAGTCCTTCCCATTCCAATCCTGAGACCCTTCCTATAACATGAGATGTGATATCCAACTCCTTCCCATTCCAATTCTGAGACCCTTCCTATACCATGAGACTTGATATCTCAATGCTTCTAATACCAAACCTGAGATCCTTCCGATAGCATGAGATGTGATATCTCAATATTTCTAATGCCAAACCTGAGACCCGTCCTATAACATGAGATGTGATATCCAACTCCTTCCCCTTCCAAACCTGAGACCCTTCCTTTAGCATAAGATGTGATATCCAACTCCTTCCCCTTCCAATCCTAAGACCCTTCCTATACCATGAGATGTGATATCTCAATGTTTCTAATACCAAACCTGAGGCCCTTCCTATAGCATGAGATGTGATATCCAACTCCTTCCCATTCCAATCCTGAGACCCTTCTGATAGCAGAGATGTGATATCATAATGCTTATACAAAACCTGAGACCCTCCTATAACATGAGATGTGATATCCAACTCCTTCCCGTTCCAAACCTGAGACCCTTCCTATAGCATGAGATGTGATATCCAACTCCTTCCCATTCCAATCCTGAGACCCGTCCGATAGCATGAGATGTGATATCTCAATGCTTCTAATACCAAACCTGAGATTCTTCCTATAACATGAGATGTGATATCCAACTCCTTCCCATTCCAATCCTGAGACCCTTCTGATAGCATGAGATGTGATATATCAATGCCTCTAATACCAAACCTGAGATCCTTCCTCTAACATGAAATGTGATATCCAACTCCTTCCCTTTCCAAACCTGAGAGCCTTCCTATAGCATGAGATGTGATATCCAAGTCCTTCCCATTCCAATCCTGAGACCCTTCCTATAACATGAGATGTGATATCCAACTCCTTCCCATTCCAATTCTGAGACCCTTCCTATACCATGAGACTTGATATCTCAATGCTTCTAATACCAAACCTGAGACCCTTCCTATAGCATGAGATGTGATATCTCAATATTTCTAATGCCAAACCTGAGACCCGTCCTATAACATGAGATGTGATATCCAACTCCTTCCCCTTCCAAACCTGAGACCCTTCCTTTAGCATAAGATGTGATATCCAACTCCTTCCCCTTCCAATCCTAAGACCCTTCCTATAGCATGAGATGTGATATCCAACTCCTTCCCATCCCAAACCTGAGACCCTTCCTATAGCAAGAATGTAATATCCAACTCCTTCCCATTCCAATCCTGAGACCATTCCTATAGCATGAGATGTGATATCGCAATGCTTCTAATAGCAAACCTGAGATCCTTCCTATGACATGAGATGTGATATCCAATTCCTTCCCATTCCAATCCTGAGACCCTTCCAATAGCAGAGATGTGATATCTCAATGCTTATACCAAACCTGAGACCCTTCCTATGGCATCAGATGTGATATCCAATTCCTTCCCATTCCAAACCTGAGACGGTTCCTACAGCATGGGATGTGATATCTCAATGCTTCTAAAACCACACCTGAGATTCTTCCTATAACATGAGATGTGATATCCAATTCCTTCCCATTCCAAACCTGAGACCCTCCCTTTAGCATGAGATGTCATATCCAACTCCTTCCCATTCCAATCAGGAGACCCTTCCTATAGCATGAGATGTGATATCTCAATGCTTCTACCAAACCTGAGACCCTTCCTAGAGCATGAGATGTGATATCCAATTCCTTCCCATTCCAAACCTGAGACGGTTCCTACACCATGCAATGTGATATTTCAATGCTTCTAAAACCACACCTGAGATCCTTCCTATAACATGAGATGTGATATCCAATTCCTTCCCATTCCAAACCTGAGACCCTCCCTTTAGCATGAGATGTGATATCCAACTCCTTCCCATTCCAATCCTGAGACCCTTCTGATAGCAGAGATGTGATATCATAATGCTTATACAAAACCTGAGACCCTCCTATAACATGAGATGTGATATCCAACTCCTTCCCGTTCCAAACCTGAGACCCTTCCTATAGCATGAGATGTGATATCCAACTCCTTCCCATTCCAATCCTGAGACCCGTCCGATAGCATGAGATGTGATATCTCAATGCTTCTAATACCAAACCTGAGATTCTTCCTATAACATGAGATGTGATATCCAACTCCTTCCCATTCCAATCCTGAGACCCTTCTGATAGCATGAGATGTGATATATCAATGCCTCTAATACCAAACCTGAGATCCTTCCTCTAACATGAAATGTGATATCCAACTCCTTCCCTTTCCAAACCTGAGAGCATTCCTATAGCATGAGATGTGATATCCAAGTCCTTCCCATTCCAATCCTGAGACCCTTCCTATAACATGAGATGTGATATCCAACTCCTTCCCATTCCAATTCTGAGACCCTTCCTATACCATGAGACTTGATATCTCAATGCTTCTAATACCAAACCTGAGATCCTTCCTATAGCATGAGATGTGATATCTCAATATTTCTAATGCCAAACCTGAGACCCGTCCTATAACATGAGATGTGATATCCAACTCCTTCCCCTTCCAAACCTGAGACCCTTCCTTTAGCATAAGATGTGATATCCAACTCCTTCCCATTCCAATCCTGAGACCCTTCCGATAGCAGAGATGTGATATCTCAATGCTTATACCAAACCTGAGACCCTTCCTATAGCATGAGATGTCATATCCAACTCCTTCCTATTCCAATCCTGAGACCCTTCCTATAGCATGAGATGTGATATCTCAATGCTTCTAATACCAAACCTGAGATCCTTCAAATAACATGAGATGTGATATCCAACTCCTTCCCCTTCCAATCCTAAGACCCTTCCTATACCATGAGATGTGATATCTCAATGTTTCTAATACCAAACCTGAGGCCCTTCCTATAGCAAGAGATGTGATATCCAAATTCTTCCCATTCCAAAACTGCGACCCTTCCTATAGCATGAGATGTGATATCCGACTCCTTTCCATTCCAATCCTGAGACCCTTCCTGTAGCATGAGATGTGATATCTCAATGCTTGTAATACCAAACCTGAGACCCTTCCTATAGCATGAGATGTGATATCCAACTCTTTCCCAATCCAATCCTGAGACCCTTCCGATAGCATGAGATGTGATATCTCAATGCTTCTAACACCAAACCTGGGATACTTCCTATAACATGAGATGTGATATCCAAATCCTTCCCCTTCCAAACCTGAGACCCTCCCTTTAGCATGAGATGTGATATCCAACTCCTTCCCATTCCAATCCTTAGACCCTTCTGATAGCAGAGATGTGATATCTCAATGCTTATACCAAACCTGAGACCCTTCCTATAACATGAGATGTGATATCCAACTCCTTCGCGTTCCAATCCTGAGACCCTTCCTATAGCATGAGATGTGATATCCAACTCCTTCCCATTCCAATCCTGAGACCCTTCCGATAGCATGAGATGTGATATCTCAATGCTTCTAATACCAAACCTGAAATTCTTCCTATAACATGAGATGTGATATCCAAATCCTTCCCCTTCCAAACCTGAGACCCTCCCTTTAGCATGAGATGTGATATTCAACTCCTTCCCATTCCAATCCTGAGACCCTTCTGATAGCATGAGATGTGATATATCAATGCCTCTAATACCAAACCTGAGATCCTTCCTCTAACATGAAATGTGATATCCAACTCCTTCCCTTTCCAAACCCGAGAGCCTTCCTATAGCATGAGATGTGATATCCAAGTCCTTCCCATTCCAATCCTGAGACCCTTCCTATAACATGAGATGTGATATCCAACTCCATCCCATTCCAACCTGAGACCCTTCCTATAGCATGAGATGGGATATCCAACTCCTTCCAAATCCAATCCTGAGACCCTTCCGATTGCATGAGATGTGATATCTCAATGCTTCTACCAAACCTGAGACCCATACTATGGTATGAGATGTGATATCAAACTCCTTCCCATTCCAATCCTGAGACCCTTCCTATAGCTTGAGATGTGATATCCAACTCCTTCCCATTGAAATTCTGAGACCCTTCCTATACCATGAGACTTGATATCTCAATGCTTCTAATACCAAACCTTAGACCCTTCCTATAGCATGAGATGTGATATCCAACTCCTTCCCATCCCAAACCTGAGACCCTTCCTATAGCAAGAATGTAATATCCAACTCCTTCCCATTCCAATCCTGAGACCATTCCTATAGCATGATATGTGATATCGCAATGCTTCTAATAGCAAACCTGAGATCCTTCCTATGACATGAGATGTGATATCCAATTCCTTCCCATTCCAATCCTGAGACCCTTCCAATAGCAGAGATGTGATATCTCAATGCTTATACCAAACCTGAGACCCTTCCTATGGCATCAGATGTGATATCCAATTCCTTCCCATTCCAAACCTGAGACGGTTCCTACAGCATGGGATGTGATATCTCAATGCTTCTAAAACCACACCTGAGATTCTTCCTATAACATGAGATGTGATATCCAATTCCTTCCCATTCCAAACCTGAGACCCTCCCTTTAGCATGAGATGTCATATCCAACTCCTTCCCATTCCAATCAGGAGACCCTTCCTATAGCATGAGATGTGATATCTCAATGCTTCTACCAAACCTGAGACGCTTCCTAGAGCATGAGATGTGATATCCAATTCCTTCCCATTCCAAACCTGAGACGGTTCCTACACCATGCAATGTGATATTTCAATGCTTCTAAAACCACACCTGAGATCCTTCCTATAACATGAGATGTGATATCCAATTCCTTCCCATTCCAAACCTGAGACCCTCCCTTTAGCATGAGATGTGATATCCAACTCCTTCCCATTCCAATCCTGAGACCCTTCTGATAGCAGAGATGTGATATCATAATGCTTATACAAAACCTGAGACCCTCCTATAACATGAGATGTGATATCCAACTCCTTCCCGTTCCAAACCTGAGACCCTTCCTATAGCATGAGATGTGATATCCAACTCCTTCCCATTCCAATCCTGAGACCCGTCCGATAGCATGAGATGTGATATCTCAATGCTTCTAATACCAAACCTGAGATTCTTCCTATAACATGAGATGTGATATCCAACTCCTTCCCATTCCAATCCTGAGACCCTTCTGATAGCATGAGATGTGATATATCAATGCCTCTAATACCAAACCTGAGATCCTTCCTCTAACATGAAATGTGAAATCCAACTCCTTCCCTTTCCAAACCTGAGAACCTTCCTATAGCATGAGATGTGATATCCAAGTCCTTCCCATTCCAATCCTGAGACCCTTCCTATAACATGAGATGTGATATCCAACTCCTTCCCATTCCGATTCTGAGACCCTTCCTATACCATGAGACTTGATATCTCAATGCTTCTAATACCAAACCTGAGACCCTTCCTATAGCATGAGATGTGATATCTCAATATTTCTAATGCCAAACCTGAGACCCGTCCTATAACATGAGATGTGATATCCAACTCCTTCCCCTTCCAAACCTGAGACCCTTCCTTTAGCATAAGATGTGATATCCAACTCCTTCCCATTCCAATCCTGAGACCCTTCCGATAGCAGAGATGTGATATCTCAATGCTTATACCAAACCTGAGACCCTTCCTATAGCATGAGATGTCATATCCAACTCCTTCCTATTCCAATCCTAAGACCCTTCCTATAGCATGAGATGTGATATCTCAATGCTTCTAATACCAAACCTGAGATCCTTCCTATAACATGAGATGTGATATCCAACTCCTTCCCCTTCCAATCCTAAGACCCTTCCTATACCATGAGATGTGATATCTCAATGTTTCTAATACCAAACCTGAGGCCCTTCCTATAGCAAGAGATGTGATATCCAAATCCTTCCCATTCCAAAACTGCGACCCTTCCTATAGCATGAGATGTGATATCCGACTCCTTTCCATTCCAATCCTGAGACCCTTCCTGTAGCATGAGATGTGATATCTCAATGCTTGTAATACCAAACCTGAGACCCTTCCTATAGCATGAGATGTGATATCCAACTCTTTCCCATTCCAATCGTGAGACCCTTCCTATAGCATGAGATGTGATATCTCAATGCTTCTAATACCAAACCTGAAATTCTTCCTATAACATGAGATGTGATATCCAAATCCTTCCCCTTCCAAACCTGAGACCCTCCCTTTAGCATGAGATGTGATATTCAACTCCTTCCCATTCCAATCCTGAGACCCTTCTGATAGCATGAGATGTGATATATCAATGCCTCTAATACCAAACCTGAGATCCTTCCTCTAACATGAAATGTGATATCCAACTCCTTCCCTTTCCAAACCCGAGAGCCTTCCTATAGCATGAGATGTGATATCCAAGTCCTTCCCATTCCAATCCTGAGACCCTTCCTATAACATGAGATGTGATATCCAACTCCATCCCATTCCAACCTGAGACCCTTCCTATAGCATGAGATGGGATATCCAACTCCTTCCAAATCCAATCCTGAGACCCTTCCGATTGCATGAGATGTGATATCTCAATGCTTCTACCAAACCTGAGACCCATACTATGGTATGAGATGTGATATCAAACTCCTTCCCATTCCAATCCTGAGACCCTTCCTATAGCTTGAGATGTGATATCCAACTCCTTCCCATTGAAATTCTGAGACCCTTCCTATACCATGAGACTTGATATCTCAATGCTTCTAATACCAAACCTTAGACCCTTCCTATAGCATGAGATGTGATATCCAACTCCTTCCCATCCCAAACCTGAGACCCTTCCTATAGCAAGAATGTAATATCCAACTCCTTCCCATTCCAATCCTGAGACCATTCCTATAGCATGATATGTGATATCGCAATGCTTCTAATAGCAAACCTGAGATCCTTCCTATGACATGAGATGTGATATCCAATTCCTTCCCATTCCAATCCTGAGACCCTTCCAATAGCAGAGATGTGATATCTCAATGCTTATACCAAACCTGAGACCCTTCCTATGGCATCAGATGTGATATCCAATTCCTTCCCATTCCAAACCTGAGACGGTTCCTACAGCATGGGATGTGATATCTCAATGCTTCTAAAACCACACCTGAGATTCTTCCTATAACATGAGATGTGATATCCAATTCCTTCCCATTCCAAACCTGAGACCCTCCCTTTAGCATGAGATGTCATATCCAACTCCTTCCCATTCCAATCAGGAGACCCTTCCTATAGCATGAGATGTGATATCTCAATGCTTCTACCAAACCTGAGACCCTTCCTAGAGCATGAGATGTGATATCCAATTCCTTCCCATTCCAAACCTGAGACGGTTCCTACACCATGCAATGTGATATTTCAATGCTTCTAAAACCACACCTGAGATCCTTCCTATAACATGAGATGTGATATCCAATTCCTTCCCATTCCAAACCTGAGACCCTCCCTTTAGCATGAGATGTGATATCCAACTCCTTCCCATTCCAATCCTGAGACCCTTCTGATAGCAGAGATGTGATATCATAATGCTTATACAAAACCTGAGACCCTCCTATAACATGAGATGTGATATCCAACTCCTTCCCGTTCCAAACCTGAGACCCTTCCTATAGCATGAGATGTGATATCCAACTCCTTCCCATTCCAATCCTGAGACCCGTCCGATAG
This sequence comes from Ambystoma mexicanum, assembly GCF_040938575.1. Lineage (NCBI taxonomy): Eukaryota > Metazoa > Chordata > Amphibia > Caudata > Ambystomatidae > Ambystoma > Ambystoma mexicanum. The sequence goes on from NC_090936.1 coordinate 317,537,062, forward strand.
CATGAGATGTGATATCTCAATGCTTCTAATACCAAACCTGAGATTCTTCCTATAACATGAGATGTGATATCCAACTCCTTCCCATTCCAATCCTGAGACCCTTCTGATAGCATGAGATGTGATATATCAATGCCTCTAATACCAAACCTGAGATCCTTCCTCTAACATGAAATGTGATATCCAACTCCTTCCCTTTCCAAACCTGAGAGCCTTCCTATAGCATGAGATGTGATATCCAAGTCCTTCCCATTCCAATCCTGAGACCCTTCCTATAACATGAGATGTGATATCCAACTCCTTCCCATTCCAATTCTGAGACCCTTCCTATACCATGAGACTTGATATCTCAATGCTTCTAATACCAAACCTGAGACCCTTCCTATAGCATGAGATGTGATATCTCAATATTTCTAATGCCAAACCTGAGACCCGTCCTATAACATGAGATGTGATATCCAACTCCTTCCCCTTCCAAACCTGAGACCCTTCCTTTAGCATAAGATGTGATATCCAACTCCTTCCCATTCCAATCCTGAGACCCTTCCGATAGCAGAGATGTGATATCTCAATGCTTATACCAAACCTGAGACCCTTCCTATAGCATGAGATGTCATATCCAACTCCTTCCTATTCCAATCCTAAGACCCTTCCTATAGCATGAGATGTGATATCTCAATGCTTCTAATACCAAACCTGAGATCCTTCCTATAACATGAGATGTGATATCCAACTCCTTCCCCTTCCAATCCTAAGACCCTTCCTATACCATGAGATGTGATATCTCAATGTTTCTAATACCAAACCTGAGGCCCTTCCTATAGCAAGAGATGTGATATCCAAATCCTTCCCATTCCAAAACTGCGACCCTTCCTATAGCATGAGATGTGATATCCGACTCCTTTCCATTCCAATCCTGAGACCGTTCCTGTAGCATGAGATGTGATATCTCAATGCTTGTAATACCAAACCTGAGACCCTTCCTATAGCATGAGATGTGATATCCAACTCTTTCCCATTCCAATCGTGAGACCCTTCCTATAGCATGAGATGTGATATCTCAATGCTTCTAATACCAAACCTGAGACCCTTCCTATAGCATGAGATGGGATATCCAACTCCTTCCCAATCCAATCCTGAGACCCTTCCGATAGCATGAGATGTGATATCTCAATGCTTCTAACACCAAACCTGAGATCCTTCCTATAACATGAGATGTGATATCCAAATCCTTCCCCTTCCAAACCTGAGACCCTCCCTTTAGCATGAGATGTGATATCCAACTCCTTCCCATTCCAATCCTGAGACCCTTCTGATAGCAGAGATGTGATATCTCAATGCTTATACCAAACCTGTGACCCTTCCTATAACATGAGATGTGATATCCAACTCCTTCCCGTTCCAAACCTGAGACCCTTCCTATAGCATGAGATGTGATATCCAACTCCTTCCCATTCCAATCCTGAGACCCTTCTGATAGCATGAGATGTGATATCTCAATGCTTCTAATACCAAACGTGAGATTCTTCCTATAACATGAGATGTGATATCCAAATCCTTCCCCTTCCAAACCTGAGACCCTCCCTTTAGCATGAGATGTGATATTCAACTCCTTCCCATTCCAATAATGAGACCCTTCTGATAGCATGAGATGTGATATATCAATGCCTCTAATACCAAACCTGAGATCCTTCCTCTAACATGAAATGTGATATCCAACTCCTTCCCTTTCCAAACCTGAGAGCCTTCCTATAGCATGAGATGTGATATCCAAGTCCTTCCCATTCCAATCCTGAGACCCTTCCTATAACATGAGATGTGATATCCAACTCCATCCCATTCCAACCTGAGACCCTTCCTATAGCATGAGATGGGATATCCAACTCCTTCCAAATCCAATCCTGAGACCCTTCCGATAGCATGAGATGTGATATCTCAATGCTTCTACCAAACCTGAGACCCATACTATGGTATGAGATGTGATATCAAACTCCTTCCCATTCCAATCCTGAGACCCTTCCTATAGCTTGAGATGTGATATCCAACTCCTTCCCATTCCAATTCTGAGACCCTTCCTATACCATCAGACTTGATATCTCAATGCTTCTAATACTAAACCTGAGACCCTTCCTATAGCATGAGATGTGATATCCAACTCCTTCCCATTCCAATCAGGAGACCCTTCCTATAGCATGAGATGTGATATCTCAATGCTTCTACCAAACCTGAGACCCTTCCTATAGCATGAGATGGGATATCCAACTCCTTCCAAATCCAATCCTGAGACCCTTCCGATTGCATGAGATGTGATATCTCAATGCTTCTACCAAACCTGAGACCCATACTATGGTATGAGATGTGATATCCAACTCCTTCCCATTCCAATCCTGAGACCCTTCTGATAGCAGAGATGTGATATCTCAATGCTTATACCAAACCTGTGACCCTTCCTATAACATGAGATGTGATATCCAACTCCTTCCCGTTCCAAACCTGAGACCCTTCCTATAGCATGAGATGTGATATCCAACTCCTTCCCATTCCAATCCTGAGACCCTTCTGATAGCATGAGATGTGATATCTCAATGCTTCTAATACCAAACGTGAGATTCTTCCTATAACATGAGATGTGATATCCAAATCCTTCCCCTTCCAAACCTGAGACCCTCCCTTTAACATGAGATGTGATATTCAACTCCTTCCCATTCCAATCCTGAGACCCTTCTGATAGCATGAGATGTGATATATCAATGCCTCTAATACCAAACCTGAGATCCTTCCTCTAACATGAAATGTGATATCCAACTCCTTACCTTTCCAAACCTTCCTATAGCATGAGATGTGATATCCAAGTCCTTCCCATTCCAATCCTGAGACCCTTCCTATAACATGAGATGTGATATCCAACTCCATCCCATTCCAACCTGAGACCCTTCCTATAGCATGAGATGGGATATCCAACTCCTTCCAAATCCAATCCTGAGACCCTTCCGATAGCATGAGATGTGATATCTCAATGCTTCTACCAAACCTGAGACCCATACTATGGTATGAGATGTGATATCAAACTCCTTCCCATTCCAATCCTGAGACCCTTCCTATAGCTTGAGATGTGATATCCAACTCCTTCCCATTCCAATTCTGAGACCCTTCCTTTACCATGAGACTTGATATCTCAATGCTTCTAATACTAAACCTGAGACCCTTCCTATAGCATGAGATGTGATATCCAACTCCTTCCCATTCCAATCAGGAGACCCTTCCTATAGCATGAGATGTGATATCTCAATGCTTCTACCAAACCTGAGACCCTTCCTTTAGCATGAGATGGGATATCCAACTCCTTCCAAATCCAATCCTGAGACCCTTCCGATTGCATGAGATGTGATATCTCAATGCTTCTACCAAACCTGAGACCCTTCCTTTAGCATGAGATGTGATATCCAACTCCTTCCCATTGAAATTCTGAGACCCTTCCTATACCATGAGACTTGATATCTCAATGCTTCTAATACCAAACCTGAGGCCCTTCCTATAGCATGAGATGTGATATCCAACTCCTTCCCATCCCAAACCTGAGACCCTTCCTATAGCAAGAATGTAATATCCAACTCCTTCCCATTCCAATCCTGAGACCATTCCTATAGCATGAGATGTGATATCGCAATGCTTCTAATAGCAAACCTGAGATCCTTCCTATGACATGAGATGTGATATCCAATTCCTTCCCATTCCAATCCTGAGACCCTTCCAATAGCAGAGATGTGATATCTCAATGCTTATACCAAACCTGAGACCCTTCCTATGGCATCAGATGTGATATCCAATTCCTTCCCATTCCAAACCTGAGACGGTTCCTACAGCATGGGATGTGATATCTCAATGCTTCTAAAACCACACCTGAGATTCTTCCTATAACATGAGATGTGATATCCAATTCCTTCCCATTCCAAACCTGAGACCCTTCCTATAGCATGAGATGTGATATCCAACTCCTTCCCATTCCAATCAGGAGACCCTTCCTATAGCATGAGATGTGATATCTCAATGCTTCTACCAAACCTGAGACCCTTCCTATAGCATGAGATGTGATATCCAATTCCTTCCCATTCCAAACCTGAGACGGTTCCTACACCATGCAATGTGATATTTCAATGCTTCTAAAACCACACCTGAGATCCTTCCTATAACATGAGATGTGATATCCAATTCCTTCCCATTCCAAACCTGAGACCCTCCCTTTAGCATGAGATGTGATATCCAACTCCTTCCCATTCCAATCCTGAGACCCTTCTGATAGCAGAGATGTGATATCATAATGCTTATACAAAACCTGAGACCCTCATATAACATGAGATGTGATATCCAACTCCTTCCCGTTCCAAACCTGAGACCCTTCCTATAGCATGAGATGTGATATCCAACTCCTTCCCATTCCAATCCTGAGACCCGTCCGATAGCATGAGATGTGATATCTCAATGCTTCTAATACCAAACCTGAGATTCTTCCTATAACATGAGATGTGATATCCAAATCCTTCCCCTTCCAAACCTGAGACACTCCCTTTAGCATGAGATGTGATATCCAACTCCTTCCCATTCCAATCCTGAGACCCTTCTGATAGTATGAGATGTGATATATCAATGCCTCTAATACCAAACCTGAGATCCTTCCTCTAACATGAAATGTGATATCCAACTCCTTCCCTTTCCAAACCTGAGAGCCTTCCTATAGCTTGAGATGTGATATCCAAGTCCTTCCCATTCCAATCCTGAGACCCTTCCTATAACATGAGATGTGATATCCAAATCCTTCTCATTCCAAATCTGAGACCGTTCCTATACCATGAGACTTGATATCTCAATGCTTCTAATACCAAACCTGAGACCCTTCCTATAGCATGAGATGTGATATCTCAATATTTCTAATGCCAAACCTGAGACCCGTCCTATAACATGAGATGTGATATCCAACTCCTTCCCCTTCCAAACCTGAGACCCTTCCTTTAGCATAAGATGTGATATCCAACTCCTTCCCATTCCAATCCTGAGACCCTTCCGATAGCAGAGATGTGATATCTCAATGCTTATACCAAACCTGAGACCCTTCCTATAGCATGAGATGTCATATCCAACTCCTTCCTATTCCAATCCTAAGACCCTTCCTATAGCATGAGATGTGATATCTCAATGCTTCTAATACCAAACCTGAGATCCTTCCTATAACATGAGATGTGATATCCAACTCCTTCCCCTTCCAATCCTAAGACCCTTCCTATACCATGAGATGTGATATCTCAATGTTTCTAATACCAAACCTGAGGCCCTTCCTATAGCAAGAGATGTGATATCCAAATCCTTCCCATTCCAAAACTGCGACCCTTCCTATAGCATGAGATGTGATATCCGACTCCTTTCCATTCCAATCCTGAGACCCTTCCTGTAGTATGAGATGTGATATCTCAATGCTTGTAATACCAAACCTGAGACCCTTCCTATAGCATGAGATGTGATATCCAACTCTTTCCCATTCCAAACGTGAGACCCTTCCTATAGCATGAGATGTGATATCTCAATGCTTCTAATACCAAACCTGAGACCCTTCCTATAGCATGAGATGGGATATCCAACTCCTTCCCAATCCAATCCTGAGACCCTTCCGATAGCATGAGATGTGATATCTCAATGCTTCTAACACCAAACCTGAGATCCTTCCTATAACATGAGATGTGATATCCAAATCCTTCCCCTTCCAAACCTGAGACCCTCCCTTTAGCATGAGATGTGATATCCAACTCCTTCCCATTCCAATCCTGAGACCCTTCTGATAGCAGAGATGTGATATCTCAATGCTTATACCAAACCTGTGACCCTTCCTATAACATGAGATGTGATATCCAACTCCTTCCCGTTCCAAACCTGAGACCCTTCCTATAGCATGAGATGTGATATCCAACTCCTTCCCATTCCAATCCTGAGACCCTTCTGATAGCATGAGATGTGATATCTCAATGCTTCTAATACCAAACGTGAGATTCTTCCTATAACATGAGATGTGATATCCAAATCCTTCCCCTTCCAAACCTGAGACCCTCCCTTTAGCATGAGATGTGATATTCAACTCCTTCCCATTCCAATCCTGAGACCCTTCTGATAGCATGAGATGTGATATATCAATGCCTCTAATACCAAACCTGAGATCCTTCCTCTAACATGAAATGTGATATCCAACTCCTTCCCTTTCCAAACCTGAGAGCCTTCCTATAGCATGAGATGTGATATCCAAGTCCTTCCCATTCCAATCCTGAGACCCTTCCTATAACATGAGATGTGATATCCAACTCCATCCCATTCCAACCTGAGACCCTTCCTATAGCATGAGATGGGATATCCAACTCCTTCCAAATCCAATCCTGAGACCCTTCCGATAGCATGAGATGTGATATCTCAATGCTTCTACCAAACCTGAGACCCATACTATGGTATGAGATGTGATATCAAACTCCTTCCCATTCCAATCCTGAGACCCTTCCTATAGCTTGAGATGTGATATCCAACTCCTTCCCATTCCAATTCTGAGACCCTTCCTATACCATGAGACTTGATATCTCAATGCTTCTAATACTAAACCTGAGACCCTTCCTATAGCATGAGATGTGATATCCAACTCCTTCCCATCCCAAACCTGAGACCCTTCCTATAGCAAGAATGTAATATCCAACTCCTTCCCATTCCAATCCTGAGACCATTCCTATAGCATGAGATGTGATATCTCAATGCTTCTAATAGCAAACCTGAAATCCTTCCTATGACATGAGATGTGATATCCAATTCCTTCCCATTCCAATCCTGAGACCCTTCCGATAGCAGAGATGTGATATCTCAATGCTTATACCAAAACTGAGACCCTTCCTATGGCATGAGATGTCATATACAACTACTTCCCATTCCAATCAGGAGACCCTTCCTATAGCATGAGATGTGATATCTCAATGCTTCTACCAAACCTGAGACCCTTCCTATAGCATGAGATGTGATATCCAATTCCTTTCCATTCCAAACCTGAGACTGTTCCTACAGCATGCAATGTGATATCTCAATGCTTCTAAAACCACACCTGAGATCCTTCCTATAACATGAGATGTAATATCCAATTCCTTCCCATTCCAAACCTGAGACCCTTCCTGTAGCATGAGATGTGATATCCAACTCCTTCCCATTCCAATCCTGAGACCCTTCCTATACCATGAGATGTGATATCTCAATGCTTCTAATACCAAACCTTAAACCCGTCCTAAAACATGAGATGTGAGATCCAAATCCTTCCCCTTCCAAACCTGAGACCCTTCCTATAGCTTGAGATGTGATATCAAACCCCTTCCCATTCCAATCCTGAGATAGCTTGAGATGTGATATCCAACTCCTTCCCATTCCAATCCTGAGACCCTTCCGATAGCATGAGATGTGATATTTCAATGCTTCTAATATCAAAACTGAGACCCTCCCTATAGCATGAGATGTGATATCTAAGTCCTTCCCATTCCAATCCTGAAACCCTTCCGATAGCAGAGATGTGATATCTCAATGCTTATACCAAACCTGAGACCATTCCTATGGCATGAGATATGATATCCAACTCCTTCCCATTCCAATCTTTAGACCCTTCCTATAGCATGAGATGTGATATATCAATGCTTCTATCAAACCTGAGACCCTTCCTTTAGCATGAGATGTGATATCCAACTCCTTCCCATTCCAATCCTGAGACCCTTCCTATAGCATGAGATGTGATATCTCAATGCTTCTAATACCAAACCTGAGATCCTTCCTATAACATGAGATGTGATATCCAATTCCTTCCCATTCCAAACCTGAGACCCTTCCTATTGGATGAGATGTGATATCCAACTCCTTCCCATTCCAACCCTGAGACCCTTCCTATACCATGAGATGTGATATCTCAATGTTTCTAATACCAATCCTGGGACCCGTCCTATAACATGAGATATGATATCCAAATCCTTCCCCTTCCAAACCTGAGACCCTTCCTTTAGCATGAGATGTGATATCCAACTCCTTCCCATTCCAGTCTTGAGACCCTTCCTATAGCATGAGATGTGATATCTCAATGCTTCTATCAAACCTGAGACCCTTCCTTTAGCATGAGATGTGATATCCAACTCCTTCCCATTCCAATCCTGAGACCCTTCCTATAGCATGAGATGTGATATCTCAATGCTTCTAATACAAAACCTGAGATCCTTCCTATAACATGAGATATGATATCCAATTCCTTCCTATTCCAAACCTGAGACCCTTCCTATTGGATGAGATGTGATATCCAACTCCTTCCCATTCCAATATTGAGACCTTCCTATACCATGGATGTGATATCTCAATGTTTCTAATACCAAACCTGGGACCCGTCCTATAACATGAGATATGATATCCAAATCCTTCCCCTTCCAAACCTGAGACCCTTCCTTTAGCATGAGATGTGATATCCAATTCCTTCCCATTCCAATCCTGAGACCCTTCCGATAGCAGAGATGTGATATCTCAATGCTTATACCAAACCTGAGACCCTTCCTATGGCATGAGATGTGATATCTGTTAAGACGGATTTCTGAACTCTGTCCTGGTGGCGCAGAAGTTCAGAAGGCCAACCTAATTACTTGGAACAGGGTAACCTCTGGACGAGCCAGACCAATCAAGGTAGCGATCGCGGCGGTCAAGACTAGGTCTCAAGAGGGGTGAGGGTGACTGAAAGCCCGCAATGAGCACACAAAGCAAGATCACTTACAAACTACTCCAAACAGTTGTTATATAAAAAATATATACACATTTATTTCAAGGCCTTTAAAACAATGACTGTAGCGAGAAAATCACAATATCACAATATTAAACCAACACATACCATATCAACACAATATATATACAAATACGACAGTCGCAAGCGTTATATGCACGAAATGTGTAGTCCACCTAAAAGGGAGGGAAAACAGGCAGTGCGAAATAATGCTTAGACCCAGTTCACCTTCAGAGGCACCTAACTAGATGGAAGTCCGAGCCCTGCGAAGAGTGGAGCCTTGTGCTCAAAAGTACCTGCACACGCTGGTGCCAACGGGCAAAAGGAGAAGCTCTTCGAGGGAAATCAGGCAGTTCAGTTTAGTGCACAACAGAAGAAGAACAAGTTCCGCGACTCAAGCGCAGCCTCACAGTGGGCAGAAGCAGAGCGCGAGTACGGACAAGGGTGCTGTTTTACACAGCGGGGAAAAGCAATGGGCTCCTGCAGGAGGGCGACCAGATCCTAGCTATGCTACTAACCGGTCCCCGATGCAAGCAGACCCAGGCTTCTCCGCGTCCGTTTCAGCAGCTGGCAGGTTCAGAAGAGCAGGGAACGCCTCGTCGTCGTGTTGAGTAAAAAGACGTCCCAATCGAAGAAACCTGCACAGTTTTTTACCACAGCAGGGCAACGGAGCGGCCGTGTGTATCTGAGCCAAATGTACACTACTCACTTCAGACTTGAGAACGCCAAGTGTACGAAGCGTGTGAGAGTGACAAGGACTCGAAATACTACACAACCTGGCGGCGGTTACAGAGCAAGACTCCCGTGTAAGCTGGTCAGTCAGCTGGATGGCCCAGAGACGCTTCCGAAGGCTTACTGGCAGGAGATGGTGAAGATGCCGAGAATAGCTGTTCCCGCTATTCCAAGGGACGAAGTACCAGTACAGGCCTTCTGGTTCGATCAAAGGCGAAAAGGGTTTCACAAGGCGACAGCAGTGCAGAGGAGAAGTCCTTCAGCGGGTCACCAGCGATTCCTCGGTCCAGCCTCTTGGTTGCAGGATACTTGGCTCCTGTATTCCTTCGTTCATGAGAACTCAGGAGATCGACATGGTAGTGGTGTTTCCAGCCCCCTCTTATCCACGGTTCCCTTCGTGCCAAAACGGAGGGGACCCAATGGGAGATCCGCTCATCAACACTCACACTATTCGTGGACCAATCAAGGACCACGGTGGTCCCAGGCATTCACACCACCCTAGACTCTCTGGCACCCGGGATGTGTATTGGGACCAGACATCCCAGCCCACATCCTGGAGGCACACAAAAGACATGTAGAAGCCCGCGAAAGCATCCGTGTTTCGCGGGAAAGTACATGCCCAAATAAGGAAGGCCCCGGGTCGGCTCGACCTGGGGAAGGTGAAGGGAGCAAGACGGTCAGCGGACAGGACAAAGGAGCCTCGTGGTCTGGCCATTTTGGGAGCCAGGCCACCATTTTGGGTTAAGCGCGGAAAACGCGCTTAGAATGCCAAAAGGAGCTCAAAACACAAAAAACGATCGCTGCCACCATTCCTGTCCCTGAATCACTTGCACCGATCAGATACAATCCTAAACGAGTATCTAGGGCCTGTAGAAGGCTAGAGACCCAAGAGAGCTGTAACTTAGCTTACAGTGCCCTCTTGTGTCATGTTGCACGAAAGCCGCAACATGATAAAAGAAACTACGGGAAACAGCATTCTCCAGTACTGACTGTCTTAAGGGCATGTCAGTTTCCCCGTAAGAAAGGAGCGAAAGCCCAGAGGAGTGCGGCAGAAGGCTGCACTTCTCTGGCAAAGTCAAGAACAAGGTGAAAAACAACAGCAAAAAGTTGAGGGGTTGCCACATGGAAGGAAAATTACCTACAATTACGAAATCTTTCCTAACAATATCCAACTCCTTCCCATTCCAATCTTGAGACCCTTCCTTTAGCATGAGATGTGATATATCAATGCTTCTATCAAACCTGAGACCCTTCCTTTAGCATGAGATGTGATATCCAACTCCTTCCCATTCCAATTCTGAGACCCTTCCTATAGCATGAGATGTGATATCTCAATGTTTCTAATACCAAACCTGGGACCCGTCCTATAACATGAGATATGATATCCAAATCCTTCCCCTTCCAAACCTGAGACCCTTCCTTTAGCATGAGATGTGATATCCAAATCCTTCCCATTCCAATCCTGAAACCCTTTCTATAGCATGAGATGTGATATCTCAATGTTTCTAATAAAAAACCTAAGACCCTTCCTATAGCAAGAGATGTGATATCCAAATCCTTCCCATTCCAATCCTGAGACCCTTCCTATAACATGAGATGTGATATCCAACTCCTTCCCATTCCAACCTGAGACCCTTCCTACAGCATGAGAAGGGATATCCAACTCCTTCCCAATCCAATCCTGAGACCCTTCCGATAGCATGAGATGTGATATCTCAATGCTTCTAAAACCAAACATGAGAACCATCCTATAACATGAGATATGAAATCCAAATCCTTCCCTTTCGAAACCTGAGACCCTTCCTATAGCTTGAGATGTGATGTCAAACTCCTTTCCATTCCAATCCTGAGACCCTTATTATACCATGAGATGTGATATCTCAATGCTTCTAATACCAAACCTGAGACCCGTCCTAAAAAATGAGATGTGAGATCCAAATCCTTCCCCTTCCAAACCTGAGACCTTTCCTTTAGCATGAGATGTGATATCCAACTCCTTCCCATTCCAATCCAGAGACCTTTCCGATAGCATGAGATGTGATATCTCAATGCTTCTAATATCAAACCTGAGAACCTCCCTATAGCATGAGATCTGATTTCCAACTCCTTCCCATTCCAATCCTGAGACCCTTCCTATAACATGAGATGTGATATCTCTATGCTTCTGATACCAAACCTGAGGCCCTTCCCGTAACATATGTGATATCCAACTCCTTCCCATTCCAAACTTGTGACCCTTCCTGTAGCATGAAATGTGATTTCTCACCCCTTCCAATACCAAACCCGAGACCATTCCCACAGCCTTAGATTTGAAATCTCATTTCTACCAATACCAAACCCGAGACCTTTCCGATAGGATGAGATTTATTATCTCACTCCTTAAAATACCAAACTCGAGTCCCTTCCTAAATGATGTGATTTGATATCTCAATGCTTCTAATACCGAACCTGAGATCCTTCCTATAACCTGAGATATGAAATCCAAATACTTCCCTTTCCAAACCTGAGACCCTTCCTATAGCTTGAGATGTGATGTCAAACTCCTTTCCATTCCAATCCTGAGACCCTTATTATACCATGAGATATGATATCTCAATGCTTCTAATACCAAACCTGAGATCCTTCCTATAACATGAGATGTGATATCTCAATACTTCTAATACCAAACCTGAGATCCTTCCTGAGATGTGATATCCAACTCCTTCCCATTCCAATCCTAAGACCCTTCCTATAGCATGATATGTGATATCTCAATGCGTCTAATACCAAACCTGAGATGTGATATCCAACTCCTTCCCATTCCAAACCTGAGACCCTTCCGATAGCGTGAGATGTGATATCTCAATGCTTCTAATACCAAACCTGAGGCCCTTCCCGTAGCATATGTGATATCCAACTCCTTCCCATTCCAAACCTGTGACCCTTCCTGTAGCATGAAATGTGATTTCTCACCCCTTCCAATACCAAACCCGAGACCATTCCCACAGCCTGAGATTTGAAATCTCATTTCTTCCAATACCAAACCCGAGACCCTTCCGATAGGATGAGATTTATTATCTCACTCCTTCAAATACCAAACTCGAGTCCCTTCCTAAAGGATGATATTTGATATTTCAGTGCTTCTAATACCAAACCTGAGACCCTCCCTATAACATGAGATGTCATATCCAACTCCTTCCCATTCCAATCCTGAGACCCTTCCGATACCATGAGATGTGATATCCCAATGCTTCTAATACCAATCCTGAGACCCTTCCTATAGCATGACATGTGATATCGAACTCCTTCCCATTACAATCCTGAGACTCAGACCTCCCCGTCTAACCTTCTCACCACTCCTAGCTCCCGGATTGATCATGCTCTCTTGCTGTCTCTTCTCTCCCTTCTTCGGCTTCCTTTCCTCTCTCCTTCCTCATCTGCCCTAGTTTAGGCTCCTTCTACACCTCCGCAGGGATTACTGATTGGTACCCCTCCCCACTCTCAATTCTCACTCAGTTTCAAACACTCATCTGACATCTGCCATTTCCTGGAAGAACCCGATGTCCTTGGTCTAACCGAGACATGGTTGACGGCCAGTGCTGTCTCGAGCTTTGACACTCTCCTCCCTGATGACAAGTTCCTCTCCATGCCCAGATCCAACCGTTCTTGAGGGGGAGTATCCTTGATTCCTGTAGTAAATTGCTTTCCTATGCAGGCCGACTCCTCTCACGAATGCCTTGTCTGCATGAATTCTCTCTTTCCTGGCCATTCTCTCACCATGGCTATTTGCCTGCCCCCTTCCTCTCTCAGTGGATGGACTTCTCTATCCTGGCCTCCTACCACTCAACTCCGCCTACTTGAGAATTCAACATGAACCTGTATGCTTCCTGACCTGGACGTTTACGAGATCTGCAACTCTTCATGTCGCTGGCCCTACACACTGCAGGGAATACTCAGGATTTTCTGATCTCAGACCTCCCCCTCTGTAACCCTCTCAACAATCCTCTCCCGTGGTGATCAAGTTCTCATCTCCAAAGAAGGCTAACTACCAGCTGTTCCTCCTCAGAGGAGTTCTTCCTTTCTGTCCCTGCTCCCTGCACCGTTTCGCGTTGCAAACACTCACTTCCCTGCTCTCTGGTTTAGACGCTTTTCCTTCTCAGAGGCCTTCTTCCTTTCTGTCCTTGATCTCTGCATCGTTTCGCGTTGCAAGTACTTGCTTCCCAGATCTCTAGTTTAAACGTGTGTTCCCTGCCTTCTCTCCTCTTCCTGCTGCCTTCAAATCAACAAATGAGCTCCAAAAGATACACAGTTCTCAGAATGCTTTATAACACCCATTATTAAACATATAGCCATAACCCACTAGACGCATTGAAACGTGCTAAAAACTAGCAAAAACAGCTAGAAAATGTACTTTCCTCGCGTTTTTGTAAATGAGAATTCTGGTGGGTTCCCATGTTGTATGTACTGTGTCCGTGCGTTTGTTGTCGAATCCTGAAGTTTTTAACCACTGTTCTCCCATACAAGGGGAGATCAACATCTACTGCTGTTCACAGGCTGAATGTATATGGCTGAAATCTTCAATGCATTATCAGCTTTCCTGACTGTTTTGGAACGTGTATTTGCCATCAGTTAATGCAGTCGCCCTGTGTTCATCGTCCCTTCTAGTTTACAGGCTGCACTCCCCTGGTGATCACATTCTCCTCTCCAGAGCAGGCTAACTACCAGCTGCTCCTCCTCAGAGGCGTTCATTCTTTCTGCCCCTGCTCCCTGCATTATTTCGCGTTGCATGTACTCGTTTCCCAGCGCTCTAGTTTAGATGCTGTTCCTCCTCAGAGGCGTTCTTCCTTTCTGTTTTATGCTTCTAATACCAAACCTGAGATTCTTCCTATAACATGAGATGTGATATCCAAATCCTTCCCCTTCCAAACCTGAGACCCTCCCTTGCATGAGATGTGATATCCAACTCCTTCCCATTCCAATCCTGAGACCCTTCTGATAGCATGAGATGTGATATCTCAATGCCTCTAATACCAAGCCTGAGATCCTTCCTCTAACATGATATGTGATATCCAACATCTTCCCTTTCCAAACCTGAGAGCCTTCCTATAGCATGAGATGTGATATCCAATTCCTTCCCATTCCAATCCTGAGACCTTCCTATAACATGAGATGTGATATCCAACTCCATCCCATTCCAACCTGAGACCCTTCCTATAGCATGAGATGGGATATCCAACTCCTTCCAAATCCAATCCTGAGACCCTTCCGATAGCATGACATGTGATATCTCAATGCTTCTACCAAACCTGAGACCCATACTATGGCATGAGATGTGATATCAAACTCCTTCCCATTCCAATCCTGAGACCCTTCCTATAGCTTGAGATGTGATATCCATCTCCTTCCCATTCCAATTCTGAGACCCTACCTATACCATGGGACTTGATATCTCAATGCTTCTAATACCAAACCTGAGACCCTTCCTATAGCATGAGATGTGATATCCAACTCCTTCCCATTCCAAACCTGAGACCGTTCCTATAGCAAGAATGTAATATCCAACTCCTTCCCATTCCAATCCTGAGACCATTCCTATAGCAGAGTTGTGATATTTCAATGCTTATACCAAACCTGAGACCCTTCCTATGGCATGAGATGTCATATACAACTACTTCCCATTCCAATCAGGAGACCCTTCCTATAGCATGAGATGTGATATCTCAATGCTTCTACCAAACCTGAGACGCTAGCTATAGCATGAAATGTGATATACAATTCCTTCCCATTCCAAACCTGAGACCCTTCCTACAGCATGCAATGTGATATCTAAGTCCTTCCCATTCCAATCCTGAGACCCTTCCGATAGCAGAGATGTGATATCTCAATGCTTATACCAAACCTGAGACCCTTCCTATGGCATGAGATGTGATATCCAATTCCTTCCCATTCCAATCTTGAGACCCTTCCTATAGCATGAGATGTGATATCTCAATGCTTCTATCAAACCTGAGACCCTTCCTTTAGCATGAGATGTGATATCCAACTCCTTCCCATTCCAATCCTGAGACCCTTCCTATAGGATGAGATGTGATATCTCAATGCTTCTAATACCGTACCTGAGATCCTTCCTATAACATGAGATGTGATATCCAATTCCTTCCCATTCCAAACCTGAGACCCTTCCTATTGGATGAGATGTGATATCCAACTCCTTCCCATTCCAATCCTGAGACCCTTCCTATACCATGAGATGTGATATCTCAATGTTTCTAATGCCAAACCTGGGACCCGTCCTATAACATGAGATATGATATCCAAATCCTTCCCCTTCCAAACCTGAGACCCTTCCTTTAGCATTGAGATGTGATATCCAAATGCTTCCCATTCCAATCCTGAAACCCTTCCTATAGGATGAGATGTAATATCTCAATGTTTCTAATAAAAAACCTGAGACCCTTCCTATAGCAAGAGATGTGATCTCCAAATCCTTCCCATTCCAATCCTGAGACCCTTCCTATAACGTGAGATGTGATATCCAACTCCTTCCCATTCCAACCTGAGACCCTTCCTATAGCATGAGAAGGGATATCCACCTCCTTCCCAATCCAATCCTGAGACCCTTCCGATAGCAGAGATGTGATATCTCAATGCGTCAACCAAACCTGAGATCCTTCCTATAACATGAGATGTGATATCCAACTCCTTCCCATTCCAAACCTGAGACCCTTCCGATAGCATGAGATGTGATATCTCAATGCTTCTAAAACCAAACATGAGAACCATCCTATAACATGAGATATGAAATCCAAATCCTTCCCTTTCCAAACCTGAGGCCCTTCCTATAGTTTGAGATGTGATATCAAACTCCTTCCCATTCCAATCCTGAGACCCTTATTATACCATGAGATGTGATATCTCAATGCTTCTAATACCAAACCTGAGACCCGTCCTAAAACATGAGATGTGAGATCCAAATCCTTCCCCTTTCAAACCTGAGACCTTTCCTTTAGCATGAGATGTGATATCCAACTCCTTCCCATTCCAAGCCGGAGACCCTTCCTTTAGCATGAGATGTGATATCAACTCCTTCCCATTCCAATCCTGAGACCTTTCCGATAGCATGAGATGTGATATCTCAATGCTTCTTATATCAAACCTGAGAACCTCCCTATAGCATGAGATGTGATTTCCAACTCCTTCCCATTCCAATCCTGAGACCCTTCCTATAACATGAGATGTGATATCTCTATGCTTCTAATACCAAACCTGAGATCCATCTATAACATGAGATGTAATATCTCAATAGTTTTAATACCAAACCTGAGATCCTTCCTATAGCCTGAGATGTGATATCCAACTCCTTCCCATTCCAAACCTGAGACACTTCCTGTAGCATGAGATGTGATATCCAACTCCTTCCCATTCCAATACTGAGACCCTTCCTATAGCATGAGATGTGATATCTCAATAGTTTTAATACCAAACCCGAGATCCTTCCTATAGCCTGAGATGTGATATCCAACTCCTTCCCATTCCAAACCTGAGACACTTCCTGTAGCATGAGATGTGATATCCAACTCCTTCCCTTTCCAAACCTGAGACCATTCCTTTAGCATGAGATGTGATATCCAACTCCCTCCTTTCCAATGCTGAGAGCCTTCCTATAGCATCAGATGCGCTATCCAAGTCCTTCCCATTCCAATCCTGAGACCCTTCGTATAACATGAGATGGGATAGCCAACTCCTTCCCAATCCAATCCTGAGACCCTTCCGATAGCATGAGATGTGATATCTCAATGCTTCTACCAAACCTGAGACCGTTCCTATGGCATGAGATGTGATATCAAACTCCTTCCCATTCCAATCCTGAGACCCTTCCTATAGCTTGAGATGTGATATCCAACTCCTTCCCATTCCAATCCTGAGACCCTTCCTATACCATGAGATGTGATATCTCAATGCTTCTAATACCAAACCTGAGACCCTTCCTTTAGCATGAGATGTGATATCCAACTCCTTCCCATTCCAATCCTGAGACCCTTCCGATAGCAGAGATGTGATATCTCAATGCTTATACCAAACCTGAGAACCTTCATATGGCATTAGATGTCATATACAACTCCTTCCCATTCCAATCCTGAGACCCTTCCTATAGCATGAGATGTGATATCTCAATGCTTCTACCAAACCTGAGACCCTTCCTATATCATGAGATGTCATATCCAACTCCTTCCCATTCCAATCCTGAGACCCTTCCTATAGCATGAGATGTGATATCTCAATGCTTCTAATACCAAACCTGAGATCCTTCCTATAACATGAGATGTGATATCCAACTCCTTCCCATTCCAATCCTGAGACCCTTCCTATACCATGAGATGTGATAGCTCAATGTTTCTAATGCCAAACCTGAGACCCGTCCTATAACATGAGATGTGAGATCCAAATCCTTCCCCTTCCAAACCTGAGACCCTTCCTTTAGCATAAGATGTGATATCCAACTCCTTCCCATTCCAATCCTGAGACCCTTCCAATAGCAGAGATGTGATATCTCAATGCTTATACCAAACCTGAGACCCTTCCTATAGCATGAGATGTCATATCCAACTCCTTCCTATTCCAATCCTGAGACCCTTCCTATAGCATGAGATGTGATATCTCAATGCTTCTAATACCAAACCTGAGATCCTTCCTATAACATGAGATGTGAAATCCAACTCCTTCCCCTTCCAATCCTGAGACCCTTCCTATACCATGAAATGTGATATCTCAATGTTTCTAATACCAAACCTCAGGCCCTTCCTATAGCAAGAGATGTGATATCCAAATCCTTCCCATTCCAAAACTGCGACCCTTCCTATAGCATGAGGTGTGATATCTGACTCCTTTCCATTCCAATCCTGAGACCCTTCCTGTAGCATGAGATGTGATATCTCAATACTTGTAATACCAAACCTGAGACCCTTCCTATAGCATGAGATGTGATATCCAACTCTTTCCCATTCCAATCCTGAGACCCTTCCTATAGCATGAGATGTGATATCTCAATGCTTCTAATACCAAACCTGAGACCCTTCCTATAGCATGAGATGGGATATCCAACTCCTTCCCAATCCAATCCTGAGACCCTTCCGATAGCATGAGATGTGATATCTCAATGCTTCTAACACCAAACCTGAGATCCTTCCTATAACATGAGATGTGATATCCAAATCCTTCCCCTTCCAAACCTGAGACCCTCCCTTTAGCATGAGATGTGATATCCAACTCTTTCCCATTCCAATCCTGAGACCCTTCCTATAGCATGAGATGTGATATCTCAATGCTTCTAATACCAAACCTGAGACCCTTCCTATAGCATGAGATGGGATATCCAACTCCTTCCCAATCCAATCCTGAGACCCTTCCGATAGCATGAGATGTGATATCTCAATACTTGTAATACCAAACCTGAGACCCTTCCTATAGCATGAGATGTGATATCCAACTCTTTCCCATTCTAATCCTGAGACCCTTCCTATAGCATGAGATGTGATATCTCAATGCTTCTAATACCAAACCTGAGACCCTTCCTATAGCATGAGATGGGATATCCAACTCCTTCCCAATCCAATCCTGAGACCCTTCCGATAGCATGAGATGTGATATCTCAATGCTTCTTACACCAAACCTGAGATCCTTCCTATAACATGAGATGTGATATCCAAATCCTTCCCCTTCCAAACCTGAGACCCTCCCTTTAGCATGAGATGTGATATCCAACTCCTTCCCATTCCAATCCTGAGACCCTTCTGATAGCAGAGATGTGATATCATAATGCTTATACCAAACCTGAGACCCTTCCTATAACATGAGATGTGATATCCAACTCCTTCCCGTTCCAAACCTGAGACCCTTCCTATAGCATGAGATGTGATATCCAACTCCTTCCCATTCCAATCCTGAGACCCTTTCGATAGCATGAGATGTGATATCTCAATGCTTCTAATACCAAACCTGAGATTCTTCCTATAACATGAGATGTGATATCCAAATCCTTCCCCTTCCAAACCTGAGACCCTCCCTTTAGCATGAGATGTGATATCCAACTCCTTCCCATTCCAATCCCGAGACCCTTCTGATAGCATGAGATGTGATATATCAATGCCTCTAATACCAAACCTGAGATCCTTCCTATAGCATGAGATGTGATATCCAAGTCCTTCCCATTCCAATCCTGAGCCCCTTCCTATAACATGAGATGTGATATCCAACTCCATCCCATTCCAACCTGAGACCCTTCCTATAGCATGAGATGGGATATCCAACTCCTTCCAAATCCAATCCTGAGACCCTTCCGATAGCATGAGATGTGATATCTCAATGCTTCTACCAAACCTGAGACCCATACTATGGTATGCGATGTGATATCAAACTCCTTCCCATCCCAATCCTGAGACCCTTCCTATAGCTTGAGATGTGATATCCAACTCCTTCCCATTCCAATTCTGAGACCCTTCCTATACCATGAGACTTGATATCTCAATGCTTCTAATACCAAACCTGAGACCCTTCCTATAGCATGAGATGTGATATCCAACTCCTTCCCATCCCAAACCTGAGACCCTTCCTATAGCAAGAATGTAATATCCAACTCCTTCCCATTCCAATCCTCAGACCATTCCTATAGCATGAGATGTGATATCTCAATGCTTCTAATAGCAAACCTGAGATCCTTCCTATGACATGAGATGTGATATCCAATTCCTTCCCATTCCAATCCTGAGACCCTTCCGATAGCATGAGATGTGATATCTCAATGCTTCTAATACCAAACCTGAGATTCTTCCTATAACATGAGATGTGATATCCAAATCCTTCCCCTTCCAAACCTGAGACCCTCCCTTTAGCATGAGATGTGATATCCAACTCCTTCCCATTCCAATCCTGAGACACTTCTGATAGCATGAGATGTGATATATCAATGCCTCTAATACCAAACCTGAGATCCTTCCTCTAACATGAAATGTGATATCCAACTCCTTCCCTTTCCAAACCTGAGAGCCTTCCTATAGCATGAGATGTGATATCCAAGTCCTTCCCATTCTAATCCTGAGACCCTTCCGATAGCATGAGATGTGATATCTCAATGCTTCTAATACCAAACCTGAGATTCGTCCTATAACATGAGATGTGATATCCAAATCCTTCCCCTTCCAAACCTGAGACCCTCCCTTTAGCATGAGATGTGATATCCAACTCCTTCCCATTCCAATCCTGGGACCCTGCTGATAGCATGAGATGTGATATATCAATGCCCCTAATACCAAACCTGAGATCCTTCCTCTAACATGAAATGTGATATCCAACTCCTTCCCTTTCCAAACCTGAGAGCCTTCCTATAGCATGAGATGTGATATCCAAGTCCTTCCCATTCCAATCCTGAGACCCTTCCTATAACATGAGATGTGATATCCAACTCCATCCCATTCCAACCTGAGACCCTTCCTATAGCATGAGATGGGATATCCAACTCCTTCCAAATCCGATCCTGAGACCCTTCCGATAGCATGAGATGTGATATCTCAATGCTTCTACCAAACCTGAGACCCATACTATGGTATGAGATGTGATATCAAACTCCTTCCCATTCCAATCATGAGACCCTTCCTATTGCTTGAGATGTGATATCCAACTCCTTCCCATTCCAATTCTGAGACCCTTCCTATACCATGAGACCTGATATCTCAATGCTTCTAATACCAAACCTGAGACCCTTCCTATAGCATGAGATGTGATATCCTACTCCTTCCCATCCCAAACCTGAGACCCTTCCTATAGCATAGGATGTGATATCCAACTCCTTCCCATTCCAATCCTGAGACCCTTCCGATAGCAGAGATGTGATATCTGAATGCTTATACCAAACCTGAGACCCTTCCTATAGCATGAGATGTCATATCCAACTCCTTCCTATTCCAATCCTGAGACCCTTCCTATAGCATGAGATGTGATATCTCAATGCTTCTAATACCAATCCTGAGACCCTTCCTATAGCATGAGATGTGATATCTCAATGCTTCTAATACCAAACCTGAGATCCTTCCTATAACATGAGATGTGATATCCAACTCCTTCCCCTTCCAATCCTGAGACCCTTCCTGAGATGTGATATCTCAATGTTTCTAATACCAAACCTGAGGCCCTTCCTATAGCAAGAGATGTGATATCCAAATCCTTCCCATTCCAAAACTGCGACCCTTCCTATAGCATGAGATGTGATATCCGACTCCTTTCCATCCCAATCCTGAGACCCTTCCTGTAGCATGAGATGTGATATGTCAATGCTTGTAATACCAAACCTGAGATCCTTCCTATAACATGAGATGTGATATCCAAATCCTTCCCCTTCCAAACCTGAGACCCTCCCTTTAGCATGAGATGTGATATCCAACTCCTTCCCATTCCAACCTGAGACCCTTCCTATAGCATGAGAAGGGATATCCAACTCCTTCCCAATGCAATCCTGAGACCTTTCCGATAGCAGAGATGTGATATCTCAATGCTTCTACCAAACCTGAGACCCTTCCTTTAGCATGAGATGTGATATCCAACTCCTTCCCATTCCAATCCTGAGACCCTTCCTATAGCATGAGATGTGATATCTCAATGCTTCTAATACCAAACCTGAGATCCTTCCTATAACATGAGATGTGATATCCAACTCCTTCCCATTCCAAACCTGAGACCCTTCCGATAGCATGAGATGTGATATCTCAATGCTTCTAAAACCAAACATGAGAACCATCCTATAACATGAGATATGAAATCCAAATCCTTCCCTTTCCAAACCTGAGACCCTTCCTATAGCTTGAGATGTGATATCAAACTCCTTCCCATTCCAATCCTGAGACCCTTATTATACCATGAGATGTGATATCTCAATGCTTCTAATACCAAACCTGAGACCCGTCCTAAACCATGAGATGTGAGATCCAAATCCTTCCCCTTTCAAACCTGAGACCTTTCCTTTAGCATGAGATGTGATATCCAACTCCTTCCCATTCCAATCCTGAGACCTTTCCGATAGCATGAGATGTGATATCTCAATGCTTCTTATATCAAACCTGAGAACCTCCCTATAGCATGAGATGTGATTTCCAACTCCTTCCCATTCCAATCCTGAGACCCTTCCTATAACATGAGATGTGATATCTCTATGCTTCTAATACCAAACCTGATATCCTTCCTATAACATATGTGATATCCAACTCCTTCCCTTACCAAACCTGAGAGCCTTCCTATAGCATGAGATGTGATATCCAACTCCTTCCCATTCCAAACCGGAGACCCTTCCTTTAGCATGAGATGTGATATCAACTCCTTCCCATTCCAATCCTGAGACCCTTACTATATAGCATGAGATGTGATATCTCAATGCTTCTAATACCAAACCTGAGATCCTTCCTATAACACGAGATGTGATATCCGACTCCTTCTCATTCCAAACCTGAGACACTTCCTATAGCATGAGATGTGATATCTCAATGCTTCTAATACCAAACCTGAGATCCTTCGTATAGCCTGAGATGTGATATCCAACTCCTTCCCATTCCAATCCTGAGACCCTTCCTATAGCATGAGATGTGATATCTCAATGCTTCTAATATCAAACCTGAGATCCATCTATAACATGAGATGTGATATCTGAATAGTTTTAATACCAAACCTGAGATCCTTCCTATAGCCTGAGATGTGATATCTCAATGTTTCTAATGCCAAACCTGGGACCCGTCCTATAACATGAGATATGATATCCAAATCCTTCCCCTTCCAAACCTGAGACCCTTCCTTTAGCATGAGATGTGATATCCAAATGCTTCCCATTCCAATCCTGAAACCCTTCCTATAGGATGAGATGTAATATCTCAATGTTTCTAATAAAAAACCTGAGACCCTTCCTATAGCAAGAGATGTGATCTCCAAATCCTTCCCATTCCAATCCTGAGACCCTTCCTATAACATAAGATGTGATATCCAACTCCTTCCCATTCCAACCTGAGACCCTTCCTATAGCATGAGAAGGGATATCCACCTCCTTCCCAATCCAATCCTGAGACCCTTCCGATAGCAGAGATGTGATATCTCAATGCTTCTACCAAACCTGAGATCCTTCCTATAACATGAGATGTGATATCCAACTCCTTCCCATTCCAAACCTGAGACCCTTCCGATAGCATGAGATGTGATATCTCAATGCTTCTAAAACCAAACATGAGAACCATCCTATAACATGAGATATGAAATCCAAATCCTTCCCTTTCCAAACCGGAGACCCTTCCTTTAGCATGAGATGTGATATCAACTCCTTCCCATTCCAATCCTGAGACCTTTCCGATAGCATGAGATGTGATATCTCAATGCTTCTTATATCAAACCTGAGAACCTCCCTATAGCATGAGATGTGATTTCCAACTCCTTCCCATTCCAATCCTGAGACCCTTCCTATAACATGAGATGTGATATCTCTATGCTTCTAATACCAAACCTGAGATCCTTCCTATAACATATGTGATATCCAACTCCTTCCCTTTCCAAACCTGAGAGCCTTCCTATAGCATGAGATGTGATATCCAACTCCTTCCCATTCCAAACCGGAGACCCTTCCTTTAGCATGAGATGTGATATCAACTCCTTCCCATTCCAATCCTGAGACCCTTACTATAGCATGAGATGTGATATCTCAATGCTTCTAATACCAAACCTGAGATCCTTCCTATAACACGAGATGTGATATCCAACTCCTTCTCATTCCAAACCTGAGACACTTCCTATAGCATGAGATGTGATATCTCAATGCTTCTAATACCAAACCTGAGATCCATCCTATAACATGAGATGTGATATCTCAATAGTTCTAATACCAAACCTGAGATCCTTCCTATAGCCTGAGATGTGATATCCAACTCCTTCCCATTCCAATCCTGAGACCCTTCCTATAGCATGAGATGTGATATCTCAATGCTTCTAATACCAAACCTGAGATCCATCTATAACATGAGATGTGATATCTCAATAGTTTTAATACCAAACCTGAGACCCTTCCTATAGCCTGAGATGTGATATCCAACTCCTTCCCATTCCAAACCTGAGACACTTCCTGTAGCATGAGATGTGATATCCAACTCCTTCCCTTTCCAAACCTGAGACCATTCCTTTAGCATGAGATGTGATATCCAACTCCCTCCTTTCCAATGCTGAGAGCCTTCCTATAGCATCAGATGCGCTATCCAAGTCCTTCCCATTCCAATCCTGACACCCTTCGTATAACATGAGATGGGATAGCCAACTCCTTCCCAATCCAATCCTGAGACCCTTCCGATAGCATGAGATGTGATATCTCAATGCTTCTACCAAACCTGAGACCGTTCCTATGGCATGAGATGTGATATCAAACTCCTTCCCATTCCAATCCTGAGACCCTTCCTATAGCTTGAGATGTGATATCCAACTCCTTCCCATTCCAATCCTGAGACCCTTCCTATACCATGAGATGTGATATCTCAATGCTTCTAATACCAAACCTGAGACCCTTCCTTTAGCATGAGATGTGATATCCAACTCCTTCCCATTCCAATCCTGAGACCCTTCCGATAGCAGAGATGTGATATCTCAATGCTTATACCAAACCTGAGAACCTTCATATGGCATGAGATGTCATATACAACTCCTTCCCATTCCAATCCTGAGACCCTTCCTATAGCATGAGATGTGATATCTCAATGCTTCTACCAAACCTGAGACCCTTCCTATATCATGAGATGTCATATCCAACTCCTTCCCATTCCAATCCTGATACCCTTCCTATAGCATGAGATGTGATATCTCAATGCTTCTAATACCAAACCTGAGATTCTTCCTATAACATGAGATGTGATATCCAACTCCTTCCCATTCCAATCCTGAGACCCTTCCTATACCATGAGATGTGATAGCTCAATGTTTCTAATGCCAAACCTGAGACCCGTCCTATAACATGAGATGTGAGATCCAAATCCTTCCCCTTCCAAACCTGAGACCCTTCCTTTAGCATAAGATGTGATATCCAACTCCTTCCCATTCCAATCCTGAGACCCTTCCAATAGCAGAGATGTGATATCTCAATGCTTATACCAAACCTGAGACCCTTCCTATAGCATGAGATGTCATATCCATCTCCTTCCTATTCCAATCCTGAGACCCTTCCTATAGCATGAGATGTGATATCCTACTCCTTCCCATCCCAAACCTGAGACCCTTCCTATAGCATAGGATGTGATATCCAACTCCTTCCCATTCCAATCCTGAGACCCTTCCGATAGCAGAGATGTGATATCTGAATGCTTATACCAAACCTGAGACCCTTCCTATAGCATGAGATGTCATATCCAACTCCTTCCTATTCCAATCCTGAGACCCTTCCTATAGCATGAGATGTGATATCTCAATGCTTCTAATACCAATCCTGAGACCCTTCCTATAGCATGAGATGTGATATCTCAATGCTTCTAATACCAAACCTGAGATCCTTCCTATAACATGAGATGTGATATCCAACTCCTTCCCCTTCCAATCCTGAGACCCTTCCTGAGATGTGATATCTCAATGTTTCTAATACCAAACCTGAGGCCCTTCCTATAGCAAGAGATGTGATATCCAAATCCTTCCCATTCCAAAACTGCGACCCTTCCTATAGCATGAGATGTGATATCCGACTCCTTTCCATCCCAATCCTGAGACCCTTCCTGTAGCATGAGATGTGATATGTCAATGCTTGTAATACCAAACCTGAGATCCTTCCTATAACATGAGATGTGATATCCAAATCCTTCCCCTTCCAAACCTGAGACCCTCCCTTTAGCATGAGATGTGATATCCAACTCCTTCCCATTCCAACCTGAGACCCTTCCTATAGCATGAGAAGGGATATCCAACTCCTTCCCAATGCAATCCTGAGACCTTTCCGATAGCAGAGATGTGATATCTCAATGCTTCTACCAAACCTGAGACCCTTCCTTTAGCATGAGATGTGATATCCAACTCCTTCCCATTCCAATCCTGAGACCCTTCCTATAGCATGAGATGTGATATCTCAATGCTTCTAATACCAAACCTGAGATCCTTCCTATAACATGAGATGTGATATCCAACTCCTTCCCATTCCAAACCTGAGACCCTTCCGATAGCATGAGATGTGATATCTCAATGCTTCTAAAACCAAACATGAGAACCATCCTATAACATGAGATATGAAATCCAAATCCTTCCCTTTCCAAACCTGAGACCCTTCCTATAGCTTGAGATGTGATATCAAACTCCTTCCCATTCCAATCCTGAGACCCTTATTATACCATGAGATGTGATATCTCAATGCTTCTAATACCAAACCTGAGACCCGTCCTAAACCATGAGATGTGAGATCCAAATCCTTCCCCTTTCAAACCTGAGACCTTTCCTTTAGCATGAGATGTGATATCCAACTCCTTCCCATTCCAATCCTGAGACCTTTCCGATAGCATGAGATGTGATATCTCAATGCTTCTTATATCAAACCTGAGAACCTCCCTATAGCATGAGATGTGATTTCCAACTCCTTCCCATTCCAATCCTGAGACCCTTCCTATAACATGAGATGTGATATCTCTATGCTTCTAATACCAAACCTGATATCCTTCCTATAACATATGTGATATCCAACTCCTTCCCTTACCAAACCTGAGAGCCTTCCTATAGCATGAGATGTGATATCCAACTCCTTCCCATTCCAAACCGGAGACCCTTCCTTTAGCATGAGATGTGATATCAACTCCTTCCCATTCCAATCCTGAGACCCTTACTATATAGCATGAGATGTGATATCTCAATGCTTCTAATACCAAACCTGAGATCCTTCCTATAACACGAGATGTGATATCCGACTCCTTCTCATTCCAAACCTGAGACACTTCCTATAGCATGAGATGTGATATCTCAATGCTTCTAATACCAAACCTGAGATCCTTCGTATAGCCTGAGATGTGATATCCAACTCCTTCCCATTCCAATCCTGAGACCCTTCCTATAGCATGAGATGTGATATCTCAATGCTTCTAATATCAAACCTGAGATCCATCTATAACATGAGATGTGATATCTGAATAGTTTTAATACCAAACCTGAGATCCTTCCTATAGCCTGAGATGTGATATCTCAATGTTTCTAATGCCAAACCTGGGACCCGTCCTATAACATGAGATATGATATCCAAATCCTTCCCCTTCCAAACCTGAGACCCTTCCTTTAGCATGAGATGTGATATCCAAATGCTTCCCATTCCAATCCTGAAACCCTTCCTATAGGATGAGATGTAATATCTCAATGTTTCTAATAAAAAACCTGAGACCCTTCCTATAGCAAGAGATGTGATCTCCAAATCCTTCCCATTCCAATCCTGAGACCCTTCCTATAACATGAGATGTGATATCCAACTCCTTCCCATTCCAACCTGAGACCCTTCCTATAGCATGAGAAGGGATATCCACCTCCTTCCCAATCCAATCCTGAGACCCTTCCGATAGCAGAGATGTGATATCTCAATGCTTCTACCAAACCTGAGATCCTTCCTATAACATGAGATGTGATATCCAACTCCTTCCCATTCCAAACCTGAGACCCTTCCGATAGCATGAGATGTGATATCTCAATGCTTCTAAAACCAAACATGAGAACCATCCTATAACATGAGATATGAAATCCAAATCCTTCCCTTTCCAAACCTGAGGCCCTTCCTATAGCTTGAGATGTGATATCAAACTCCTTCCCATTCCAATCCTGAGACCCTTATTATACCATGAGATGTGATATCTCAATGCTTATAATACCAAACCTGAGACCCGTCCTAAAACATGAGATGTGAGATCCAAATCCTTCCCCTTTCAAACCTGAGACCTTTCCTTTAGCATGAGATGTGATATCCAACTCCTTGCCATTCCAAACCGGAGACCCTTCCTTTAGCATGAGATGTGATATCAACTCCTTCCCATTCCAATCCTGAGACCTTTCCGATAGCATGAGATGTGATATCTCAATGCTTCTTATATCAAACCTGAGAACCTCCCTATAGCATGAGATGTGATTTCCAACTCCTTCCCATTCCAATCCTGAGACCCTTCCTATAACATGAGATGTGATATCTCTATGCTTCTAATACCAAACCTGAGATCCTTCCTATAACATATGTGATATCCAACTCCTTCCCTTTCCAAACCTGAGAGCCTTCCTATAGCATGAGATGTGATATCCAACTCCTTCCCATTCCAAACCGGAGACCCTTCCTTTAGCATGAGATGTGATATCAACTCCTTCCCATTCCAATCCTGAGACCCTTACTATAGCATGAGATGTGATATCTCAATGCTTCTAATACCAAACCTGAGATCCTTCCTATAACACGAGATGTGATATCCAACTCCTTCTCATTCCAAACCTGAGACACTTCCTATAGCATGAGATGTGATATCTCAATGCTTCTAATACCAAACCTGAGATCCATCCTATAACATGAGATGTGATATCTCAATAGTTCTAATACCAAACCTGAGATCCTTCCTATAGCCTGAGATGTGATATCCAACTCCTTCCCATTCCAATCCTGAGACCCTTCCTATAGCATGAGATGTGATATCTCAATGCTTCTAATACCAAACCTGAGATCCATCTATAACATGAGATGTGATATCTCAATAGTTTTAATACCAAACCTGAGACCCTTCCTATAGCCTGAGATGTGATATCCAACTCCTTCCCATTCCAAACCTGAGACACTTCCTGTAGCATGAGATGTGATATCCAACTCCTTCCCATTCCAAACCTGAGACACTTCCTGTAGCATGAGATGTGATATCCAACTCCTTCCCTTTCCAAACCTGAGACCATTCCTTTAGCATGAGATGTGATATCCAACTCCCTCCTTTCCAATGCTGAGAGCCTTCCTATAGCATCAGATGCGCTATCCAAGTCCTTCCCATTCCAATCCTGACACCCTTCGTATAACATGAGATGGGATAGCCAACTCCTTCCCAATCCAATCCTGAGACCCTTCCGATAGCATGAGATGTGATATCTCAATGCTTCTACCAAACCTGAGACCGTTCCTATGGCATGAGATGTGATATCAAACTCCTTCCCATTCCAATCCTGAGACCCTTCCTATAGCTTGAGATGTGATATCCAACTCCTTCCCATTCCAATCCTGAGACCCTTCCTATACCATGAGATGTGATATCTCAATGCTTCTAATACCAAACCTGAGACCCTTCCTTTAGCATGAGATGTGATATCCAACTCCTTCCCATTCCAATCCTGAGACCCTTCCGATAGCAGAGATGTGATATCTCAATGCTTATACCAAACCTGAGAACCTTCATATGGCATGAGATGTCATATACAACTCCTTCCCATTCCAATCCTGAGACCCTTCCTATAGCATGAGATGTGATATCTCAATGCTTCTACCAAACCTGAGACCCTTCCTATATCATGAGATGTCATATCCAACTCCTTCCCATTCCAATCCTGATACCCTTCCTATAGCATGAGATGTGATATCTCAATGCTTCTAATACCAAACCTGAGATTCTTCCTATAACATGAGATGTGATATCCAACTCCTTCCCATTCCAATCCTGAGACCCTTCCTATACCATGAGATGTGATAGCTCAATGTTTCTAATGCCAAACCTGAGACCCGTCCTATAACATGAGATGTGAGATCCAAATCCTTCCCCTTCCAAACCTGAGACCCTTCCTTTAGCATAAGATGTGATATCCAACTCCTTCCCATTCCAATCCTGAGACCCTTCCAATAGCAGAGATGTGATATCTCAATGCTTATACCAAACCTGAGACCCTTCCTATAGCATGAGATGTCATATCCATCTCCTTCCTATTCCAATCCTGAGACCCTTCCTATAGCATGAGATGTGATATCTCAATGCTTCTAATACCAAACCTGAGATCCTTCCTATAACATGAGATGTGATATCCAACTCCTTCCCCTTCCAATCCTGAGACCCTTCCTATACCATGAAATGTGATATCTCAATGTTTCTAATACCAAACCTGAGGCCCTTCCTATAGCAAGAGATGTGATATCCAAATCCTTCCCATTCCAAAACTGCGACCCTTCCTATAGCATGAGGTGTGATTTCTGACTCCTTTCCATTCCAATCCTGAGACCCTTCCTGTAGCATGAGATGTGATATCTCAATGCTTGTAATACCAAACCTGAGACCCTTCCTATAGCATGAGATGTGATATCCAACTCTTTCCCATTCCAATCCTGAGACCCTTCCTATAGCATGAGATGTGATATCTCAATGCTTCTAATACCAAACCTGAGACCCTTCCTATAGCATGAGATGGGATATTCAACTCCTTCCCAATCCAATCCTGAGACCCTTCCGATAGCATGAGATGTGATATCTCAATGCTTCTAACACCAAAATTGAGATCCTTCCTATAACATGAGATGTGATATCCAAATCCTTCCCCTTCCAAACCTGAGACCCTCCCTTTAGCATGAGATGTGATATCCAACTCCTTCCCATTCCAATCCTGAGACCCTTCTGATAGCAGAGATGTGATATCATAATGCTTATACCAAACCTGAGACCCTTCCTATAACATGAGATGTGATATCCAACTCCTTCCCGTTCCAAACCTGAGACCCTTCCTATAGCATGAGATGTGATATCCAACTCCTACCCATTCCAATCCTGAGACCCTTTCGATAGCATGAGATGTGATATCTCAATGCTTCTAATACCAAACCTGAGATTCTTCCTATAACATGAGATGTGATATCCAAATCCTTCCCCTTCCAAACCTGAGACCCTCCCTTTAGCATGAGATGTGATATCCAACTCCTTCCCATTCCAATCCCGAGACCCTTCTGATAGCATGAGATGTGATATATCAATGCCTCTAATACCAAACCTGAGATCCTTCCTATAGCATGAGATGTGATATCCAAGTCCTTCCCATTCCTATCCTGAGCCCCTTCCTATAACATGAGATGTGATATCCAACTCCATCCCATTCCAAACCGGAGACCCTTCCTTTAGCATGAGATGTGATATCAACTCCTTCCCATTCCAATGCTGAGACCCTTACTATAGCATGAGATGTGATATCTCAATGCTTCTAATACCAAACCTGAGATCCTTCCTATAACACGAGATGTGATATCCAACTCCTTCTCATTCCAAACCTGAGACACTTCCTATAGCATGAGATGTGATATCTCAATGCTTCTAATACCAAACCTGAGATCCATCCTATAACATGAGATGTGATATCTCAATAGTTCTAATACCAAACCTGAGATCCTTCCTATAGCCTGAGATGTGATATCCAACTGCTTCCCATTCCAATCCTGAGACCCTTCCTATAGCATGAGATGTGATATCTCAATGCTTCTAATACCAAACCTGAGATCCATCTATAACATGAGATGTAATATCTCAATAGTTTTAATACCAAACCTGAGATCCTTCCTATAGCCTGAGATGTGATATCCAACTCCTTCCCATTCCAAACCTGAGACACTTCCTGTAGCATGAGATGTGATATCCAACTCCTTCCCATTCCAATACTGAGACCCTTCCTATAGCATGAGATGTGATATCTCAATAGTTTTAATACCAAACCCGAGATCCTTCCTATAGCCTGAGATGTGATATCCAACTCCTTCCCATTCCAAACCTGAGACACTTCCTGTAGCATGAGATGTGATATCCAACTCCTTCCCTTTCCAAACCTGAGACCATTCCTTTAGCATGAGATGTGATATCCAACTCCCTCCTTTCCAATGCTGAGAGCCTTCCTATAGCATCAGATGCGCTATCCAAGTCCTTCCCATTCCAATCCTGAGACCCTTCGTATAACATGAGATGGGATAGCCAACTCCTTCCCAATCCAATCCTGAGACCCTTCCGATAGCATGAGATGTGATATCTCAATGCTTCTACCAAACCTGAGACCGTTCCTATGGCATGAGATGTGATATCAAACTCCTTCCCATTCCAATCCTGAGACCCTTCCTATAGCTTGAGATGTGATATCCAACTCCTTCCCATTCCAATCCTGAGACCCTTCCTATACCATGAGATGTGATATCTCAATGCTTCTAATACCAAACCTGAGACCCTTCCTTTAGCATGAGATGTGATATCCAACTCCTTCCCATTCCAATCCTGAGACCCTTCCGATAGCAGAGATGTGATATCTCAATGCTTATACCAAACCTGAGAACCTTCATATGGCATTAGATGTCATATACAACTCCTTCCCATTCCAATCCTGAGACCCTTCCTATAGCATGAGATGTGATATCTCAATGCTTCTACCAAACCTGAGACCCTTCCTATATCATGAGATGTCATATCCAACTCCTTCCCATTCCAATCCTGAGACCCTTCCTATAGCATGAGATGTGATATCTCAATGCTTCTAATACCAATCCTGAGATCCTTCCTATAACATGAGATGTGATATCCAACTCCTTCCCATTCCAATCCTGAGACCCTTCCTATACCATGAGATGTGATAGCTCAATGTTTCTAATGCCAAACCTGAGACCCGTCCTATAACATGAGATGTGAGATCCAAATCCTTCCCCTTCCAAACCTGAGACCCTTCCTTTAGCATAAGATGTGATATCCAACTCCTTCCCATTCCAATCCTGAGACCCTTCCAATAGCAGAGATGTGATATCTCAATGCTTATACCAAACCTGAGACCCTTCCTATAGCATGAGATGTCATATCCAACTCCTTCCTATTCCAATCCTGAGACCCTTCCTATAGCATGAGATGTGATATCTCAATGCTTCTAATACCAAACCTGAGATCCTTCCTATAACATGAGATGTGAAATCCAACTCCTTCCCCTTCCAATCCTGAGACCCTTCCTATACCATGAAATGTGATATCTCAATGTTTCTAATACCAAACCTCAGGCCCTTCCTATAGCAAGAGATGTGATATCCAAATCCTTCCCATTCCAAAACTGCGACCCTTCCTATAGCATGAGGTGTGATATCTGACTCCTTTCCATTCCAATCCTGAGACCCTTCCTGTAGCATGAGATGTGATATCTCAATACTTGTAATACCAAACCTGAGACCCTTCCTATAGCATGAGATGTGATATCCAACTCTTTCCCATTCCAATCCTGAGACCCTTCCTATAGCATGAGATGTGATATCTCAATGCTTCTAATACCAAACCTGAGACCCTTCCTATAGCATGAGATGGGATATCCAACTCCTTCCCAATCCAATCCTGAGACCCTTTCGATAGCATGATATGTGATATCTCAATGCTTCTAACACCAAACCTGAGATCCTTCCTATAGCCTGAGATGTGATATCCAACTCCTTCCCATTCCAATCCTGAGACCCTTCCTATAGCATGAGATGTGATATCTCAATGCTTCTAATACCAAACCTGAGATCCATCTATAACATGAGATGTGATATCTCAATAGTTTTAATACCAAACCTGAGACCCTTCCTATAGCCTGAGATGTGATATCCAACTCCTTCCCATTCCAAACCTGAGACACTTCCTGTAGCATGAGATGTGATATCCAACTCCTTCCCTTTCCAAACCTGAGACCATTCCTTTAGCATGAGATGTGATATCCAACTCCCTCCTTTCCAATGCTGAGAGCCTTCCTATAGCATCAGATGCGCTATCCAAGTCCTTCCCATTCCAATCCTGACACCCTTCGTATAACATGAGATGGGATAGCCAACTCCTTCCCAATCCAATCCTGAGACCCTTCCGATAGCATGAGATGTGATATCTCAATGCTTCTACCAAACCTGAGACCGTTCCTATGGCATGAGATGTGATATCAAACTCCTTCCCATTCCAATCCTGAGACCCTTCCTATAGCTTGAGATGTGATATCCAACTCCTTCCCATTCCAATCCTGAGACCCTTCCTATACCATGAGATGTGATATCTCAATGCTTCTAATACCAAACCTGAGACCCTTCCTTTAGCATGAGATGTGATATCCAACTCCTTCCCATTCCAATCCTGAGACCCTTCCGATAGCAGAGATGTGATATCTCAATGCTTATACCAAACCTGAGAACCTTCATATGGCATGAGATGTCATATACAACTCCTTCCCATTCCAATCCTGAGACCCTTCCTATAGCATGAGATGTGATATCTCAATGCTTCTACCAAACCTGAGACCCTTCCTATATCATGAGATGTCATATCCAACTCCTTCCCATTCCAATCCTGATACCCTTCCTATAGCATGAGATGTGATATCTCAATGCTTCTAATACCAAACCTGAGATTCTTCCTATAACATGAGATGTGATATCCAACTCCTTCCCATTCCAATCCTGAGACCCTTCCTATACCATGAGATGTGATAGCTCAATGTTTCTAATGCCAAACCTGAGACCCGTCCTATAACATGAGATGTGAGATCCAAATCCTTCCCCTTCCAAACCTGAGACCCTTCCTTTAGCATAAGATGTGATATCCAACTCCTTCCCATTCCAATCCTGAGACCCTTCCAATAGCAGAGATGTGATATCTCAATGCTTATACCAAACCTGAGACCCTTCCTATAGCATGAGATGTCATATCCATCTCCTTCCTATTCCAATCCTGAGACCCTTCCTATAGCATGAGATGTGATATCCTACTCCTTCCCATCCCAAACCTGAGACCCTTCCTATAGCATAGGATGTGATATCCAACTCCTTCCCATTCCAATCCTGAGACCCTTCCGATAGCAGAGATGTGATATCTGAATGCTTATACCAAACCTGAGACCCTTCCTATAGCATGAGATGTCATATCCAACTCCTTCCTATTCCAATCCTGAGACCCTTCCTATAGCATGAGATGTGATATCTCAATGCTTCTAATACCAATCCTGAGACCCTTCCTATAGCATGAGATGTGATATCTCAATGCTTCTAATACCAAACCTGAGATCCTTCCTATAACATGAGATGTGATATCCAACTCCTTCCCCTTCCAATCCTGAGACCCTTCCTGAGATGTGATATCTCAATGTTTCTAATACCAAACCTGAGGCCCTTCCTATAGCAAGAGATGTGATATCCAAATCCTTCCCATTCCAAAACTGCGACCCTTCCTATAGCATGAGATGTGATATCCGACTCCTTTCCATCCCAATCCTGAGACCCTTCCTGTAGCATGAGATGTGATATGTCAATGCTTGTAATACCAAACCTGAGATCCTTCCTATAACATGAGATGTGATATCCAAATCCTTCCCCTTCCAAACCTGAGACCCTCCCTTTAGCATGAGATGTGATATCCAACTCCTTCCCATTCCAACCTGAGACCCTTCCTATAGCATGAGAAGGGATATCCAACTCCTTCCCAATGCAATCCTGAGACCTTTCCGATAGCAGAGATGTGATATCTCAATGCTTCTACCAAACCTGAGACCCTTCCTTTAGCATGAGATGTGATATCCAACTCCTTCCCATTCCAATCCTGAGACCCTTCCTATAGCATGAGATGTGATATCTCAATGCTTCTAATACCAAACCTGAGATCCTTCCTATAACATGAGATGTGATATCCAACTCCTTCCCATTCCAAACCTGAGACCCTTCCGATAGCATGAGATGTGATATCTCAATGCTTCTAAAACCAAACATGAGAACCATCCTATAACATGAGATATGAAATCCAAATCCTTCCCTTTCCAAACCTGAGACCCTTCCTATAGCTTGAGATGTGATATCAAACTCCTTCCCATTCCAATCCTGAGACCCTTATTATACCATGAGATGTGATATCTCAATGCTTCTAATACCAAACCTGAGACCCGTCCTAAACCATGAGATGTGAGATCCAAATCCTTCCCCTTTCAAACCTGAGACCTTTCCTTTAGCATGAGATGTGATATCCAACTCCTTCCCATTCCAATCCTGAGACCTTTCCGATAGCATGAGATGTGATATCTCAATGCTTCTTATATCAAACCTGAGAACCTCCCTATAGCATGAGATGTGATTTCCAACTCCTTCCCATTCCAATCCTGAGACCCTTCCTATAACATGAGATGTGATATCTCTATGCTTCTAATACCAAACCTGATATCCTTCCTATAACATATGTGATATCCAACTCCTTCCCTTACCAAACCTGAGAGCCTTCCTATAGCATGAGATGTGATATCCAACTCCTTCCCATTCCAAACCGGAGACCCTTCCTTTAGCATGAGATGTGATATCAACTCCTTCCCATTCCAATCCTGAGACCCTTACTATATAGCATGAGATGTGATATCTCAATGCTTCTAATACCAAACCTGAGATCCTTCCTATAACACGAGATGTGATATCCGACTCCTTCTCATTCCAAACCTGAGACACTTCCTATAGCATGAGATGTGATATCTCAATGCTTCTAATACCAAACCTGAGATCCTTCGTATAGCCTGAGATGTGATATCCAACTCCTTCCCATTCCAATCCTGAGACCCTTCCTATAGCATGAGATGTGATATCTCAATGCTTCTAATATCAAACCTGAGATCCATCTATAACATGAGATGTGATATCTGAATAGTTTTAATACCAAACCTGAGATCCTTCCTATAGCCTGAGATGTGATATCTCAATGTTTCTAATGCCAAACCTGGGACCCGTCCTATAACATGAGATATGATATCCAAATCCTTCCCCTTCCAAACCTGAGACCCTTCCTTTAGCATGAGATGTGATATCCAAATGCTTCCCATTCCAATCCTGAAACCCTTCCTATAGGATGAGATGTAATATCTCAATGTTTCTAATAAAAAACCTGAGACCCTTCCTATAGCAAGAGATGTGATCTCCAAATCCTTCCCATTCCAATCCTGAGACCCTTCCTATAACATGAGATGTGATATCCAACTCCTTCCCATTCCAACCTGAGACCCTTCCTATAGCATGAGAAGGGATATCCACCTCCTTCCCAATCCAATCCTGAGACCCTTCCGATAGCAGAGATGTGATATCTCAATGCTTCTACCAAACCTGAGATCCTTCCTATAACATGAGATGTGATATCCAACTCCTTCCCATTCCAAACCTGAGACCCTTCCGATAGCATGAGATGTGATATCTCAATGCTTCTAAAACCAAACATGAGAACCATCCTATAACATGAGATATGAAATCCAAATCCTTCCCTTTCCAAACCTGAGGCCCTTCCTATAGCTTGAGATGTGATATCAAACTCCTTCCCATTCCAATCCTGAGACCCTTATTATACCATGAGATGTGATATCTCAATGCTTATAATACCAAACCTGAGACCCGTCCTAAAACATGAGATGTGAGATCCAAATCCTTCCCCTTTCAAACCTGAGACCTTTCCTTTAGCATGAGATGTGATATCCAACTCCTTGCCATTCCAAACCGGAGACCCTTCCTTTAGCATGAGATGTGATATCAACTCCTTCCCATTCCAATCCTGAGACCTTTCCGATAGCATGAGATGTGATATCTCAATGCTTCTTATATCAAACCTGAGAACCTCCCTATAGCATGAGATGTGATTTCCAACTCCTTCCCATTCCAATCCTGAGACCCTTCCTATAACATGAGATGTGATATCTCTATGCTTCTAATACCAAACCTGAGATCCTTCCTATAACATATGTGATATCCAACTCCTTCCCTTTCCAAACCTGAGAGCCTTCCTATAGCATGAGATGTGATATCCAACTCCTTCCCATTCCAAACCGGAGACCCTTCCTTTAGCATGAGATGTGATATCAACTCCTTCCCATTCCAATCCTGAGACCCTTACTATAGCATGAGATGTGATATCTCAATGCTTCTAATACCAAACCTGAGATCCTTCCTATAACACGAGATGTGATATCCAACTCCTTCTCATTCCAAACCTGAGACACTTCCTATAGCATGAGATGTGATATCTCAATGCTTCTAATACCAAACCTGAGATCCATCCTATAACATGAGATGTGATATCTCAATAGTTCTAATACCAAACCTGAGATCCTTCCTATAGCCTGAGATGTGATATCCAACTCCTTCCCATTCCAATCCTGAGACCCTTCCTATAGCATGAGATGTGATATCTCAATGCTTCTAATACCAAACCTGAGATCCATCTATAACATGAGATGTGATATCTCAATAGTTTTAATACCAAACCTGAGACCCTTCCTATAGCCTGAGATGTGATATCCAACTCCTTCCCATTCCAAACCTGAGACACTTCCTGTAGCATGAGATGTGATATCCAACTCCTTCCCATTCCAAACCTGAGACACTTCCTGTAGCATGAGATGTGATATCCAACTCCTTCCCTTTCCAAACCTGAGACCATTCCTTTAGCATGAGATGTGATATCCAACTCCCTCCTTTCCAATGCTGAGAGCCTTCCTATAGCATCAGATGCGCTATCCAAGTCCTTCCCATTCCAATCCTGACACCCTTCGTATAACATGAGATGGGATAGCCAACTCCTTCCCAATCCAATCCTGAGACCCTTCCGATAGCATGAGATGTGATATCTCAATGCTTCTACCAAACCTGAGACCGTTCCTATGGCATGAGATGTGATATCAAACTCCTTCCCATTCCAATCCTGAGACCCTTCCTATAGCTTGAGATGTGATATCCAACTCCTTCCCATTCCAATCCTGAGACCCTTCCTATACCATGAGATGTGATATCTCAATGCTTCTAATACCAAACCTGAGACCCTTCCTTTAGCATGAGATGTGATATCCAACTCCTTCCCATTCCAATCCTGAGACCCTTCCGATAGCAGAGATGTGATATCTCAATGCTTATACCAAACCTGAGAACCTTCATATGGCATGAGATGTCATATACAACTCCTTCCCATTCCAATCCTGAGACCCTTCCTATAGCATGAGATGTGATATCTCAATGCTTCTACCAAACCTGAGACCCTTCCTATATCATGAGATGTCATATCCAACTCCTTCCCATTCCAATCCTGATACCCTTCCTATAGCATGAGATGTGATATCTCAATGCTTCTAATACCAAACCTGAGATTCTTCCTATAACATGAGATGTGATATCCAACTCCTTCCCATTCCAATCCTGAGACCCTTCCTATACCATGAGATGTGATAGCTCAATGTTTCTAATGCCAAACCTGAGACCCGTCCTATAACATGAGATGTGAGATCCAAATCCTTCCCCTTCCAAACCTGAGACCCTTCCTTTAGCATAAGATGTGATATCCAACTCCTTCCCATTCCAATCCTGAGACCCTTCCAATAGCAGAGATGTGATATCTCAATGCTTATACCAAACCTGAGACCCTTCCTATAGCATGAGATGTCATATCCATCTCCTTCCTATTCCAATCCTGAGACCCTTCCTATAGCATGAGATGTGATATCTCAATGCTTCTAATACCAAACCTGAGATCCTTCCTATAACATGAGATGTGATATCCAACTCCTTCCCCTTCCAATCCTGAGACCCTTCCTATACCATGAAATGTGATATCTCAATGTTTCTAATACCAAACCTGAGGCCCTTCCTATAGCAAGAGATGTGATATCCAAATCCTTCCCATTCCAAAACTGCGACCCTTCCTATAGCATGAGGTGTGATTTCTGACTCCTTTCCATTCCAATCCTGAGACCCTTCCTGTAGCATGAGATGTGATATCTCAATGCTTGTAATACCAAACCTGAGACCCTTCCTATAGCATGAGATGTGATATCCAACTCTTTCCCATTCCAATCCTGAGACCCTTCCTATAGCATGAGATGTGATATCTCAATGCTTCTAATACCAAACCTGAGACCCTTCCTATAGCATGAGATGGGATATTCAACTCCTTCCCAATCCAATCCTGAGACCCTTCCGATAGCATGAGATGTGATATCTCAATGCTTCTAACACCAAAATTGAGATCCTTCCTATAACATGAGATGTGATATCCAAATCCTTCCCCTTCCAAACCTGAGACCCTCCCTTTAGCATGAGATGTGATATCCAACTCCTTCCCATTCCAATCCTGAGACCCTTCTGATAGCAGAGATGTGATATCATAATGCTTATACCAAACCTGAGACCCTTCCTATAACATGAGATGTGATATCCAACTCCTTCCCGTTCCAAACCTGAGACCCTTCCTATAGCATGAGATGTGATATCCAACTCCTACCCATTCCAATCCTGAGACCCTTTCGATAGCATGAGATGTGATATCTCAATGCTTCTAATACCAAACCTGAGATTCTTCCTATAACATGAGATGTGATATCCAAATCCTTCCCCTTCCAAACCTGAGACCCTCCCTTTAGCATGAGATGTGATATCCAACTCCTTCCCATTCCAATCCCGAGACCCTTCTGATAGCATGAGATGTGATATATCAATGCCTCTAATACCAAACCTGAGATCCTTCCTATAGCATGAGATGTGATATCCAAGTCCTTCCCATTCCTATCCTGAGCCCCTTCCTATA
Organism: Ambystoma mexicanum; assembly: GCF_040938575.1. Lineage (NCBI taxonomy): Eukaryota > Metazoa > Chordata > Amphibia > Caudata > Ambystomatidae > Ambystoma > Ambystoma mexicanum. The sequence continues at coordinate 317,578,132 of NC_090936.1, forward strand.
ACATGAGATGTGATATCCAACTCCATCCCATTCCAAACCGGAGACCCTTCCTTTAGCATGAGATGTGATATCAACTCCTTCCCATTCCAATGCTGAGACCCTTACTATAGCATGAGATGTGATATCTCAATGCTTCTAATACCAAACCTGAGATCCTTCCTATAACACGAGATGTGATATCCAACTCCTTCTCATTCCAAACCTGAGACACTTCCTATAGCATGAGATGTGATATCTCAATGCTTCTAATACCAAACCTGAGATCCATCCTATAACATGAGATGTGATATCTCAATAGTTCTAATACCAAACCTGAGATCCTTCCTATAGCCTGAGATGTGATATCCAACTGCTTCCCATTCCAATCCTGAGACCCTTCCTATAGCATGAGATGTGATATCTCAATGCTTCTAATACCAAACCTGAGATCCATCTATAACATGAGATGTAATATCTCAATAGTTTTAATACCAAACCTGAGATCCTTCCTATAGCCTGAGATGTGATATCCAACTCCTTCCCATTCCAAACCTGAGACACTTCCTGTAGCATGAGATGTGATATCCAACTCCTTCCCATTCCAATACTGAGACCCTTCCTATAGCATGAGATGTGATATCTCAATAGTTTTAATACCAAACCCGAGATCCTTCCTATAGCCTGAGATGTGATATCCAACTCCTTCCCATTCCAAACCTGAGACACTTCCTGTAGCATGAGATGTGATATCCAACTCCTTCCCTTTCCAAACCTGAGACCATTCCTTTAGCATGAGATGTGATATCCAACTCCCTCCTTTCCAATGCTGAGAGCCTTCCTATAGCATCAGATGCGCTATCCAAGTCCTTCCCATTCCAATCCTGAGACCCTTCGTATAACATGAGATGGGATAGCCAACTCCTTCCCAATCCAATCCTGAGACCCTTCCGATAGCATGAGATGTGATATCTCAATGCTTCTACCAAACCTGAGACCGTTCCTATGGCATGAGATGTGATATCAAACTCCTTCCCATTCCAATCCTGAGACCCTTCCTATAGCTTGAGATGTGATATCCAACTCCTTCCCATTCCAATCCTGAGACCCTTCCTATACCATGAGATGTGATATCTCAATGCTTCTAATACCAAACCTGAGACCCTTCCTTTAGCATGAGATGTGATATCCAACTCCTTCCCATTCCAATCCTGAGACCCTTCCGATAGCAGAGATGTGATATCTCAATGCTTATACCAAACCTGAGAACCTTCATATGGCATTAGATGTCATATACAACTCCTTCCCATTCCAATCCTGAGACCCTTCCTATAGCATGAGATGTGATATCTCAATGCTTCTACCAAACCTGAGACCCTTCCTATATCATGAGATGTCATATCCAACTCCTTCCCATTCCAATCCTGAGACCCTTCCTATAGCATGAGATGTGATATCTCAATGCTTCTAATACCAATCCTGAGATCCTTCCTATAACATGAGATGTGATATCCAACTCCTTCCCATTCCAATCCTGAGACCCTTCCTATACCATGAGATGTGATAGCTCAATGTTTCTAATGCCAAACCTGAGACCCGTCCTATAACATGAGATGTGAGATCCAAATCCTTCCCCTTCCAAACCTGAGACCCTTCCTTTAGCATAAGATGTGATATCCAACTCCTTCCCATTCCAATCCTGAGACCCTTCCAATAGCAGAGATGTGATATCTCAATGCTTATACCAAACCTGAGACCCTTCCTATAGCATGAGATGTCATATCCAACTCCTTCCTATTCCAATCCTGAGACCCTTCCTATAGCATGAGATGTGATATCTCAATGCTTCTAATACCAAACCTGAGATCCTTCCTATAACATGAGATGTGAAATCCAACTCCTTCCCCTTCCAATCCTGAGACCCTTCCTATACCATGAAATGTGATATCTCAATGTTTCTAATACCAAACCTCAGGCCCTTCCTATAGCAAGAGATGTGATATCCAAATCCTTCCCATTCCAAAACTGCGACCCTTCCTATAGCATGAGGTGTGATATCTGACTCCTTTCCATTCCAATCCTGAGACCCTTCCTGTAGCATGAGATGTGATATCTCAATACTTGTAATACCAAACCTGAGACCCTTCCTATAGCATGAGATGTGATATCCAACTCTTTCCCATTCCAATCCTGAGACCCTTCCTATAGCATGAGATGTGATATCTCAATGCTTCTAATACCAAACCTGAGACCCTTCCTATAGCATGAGATGGGATATCCAACTCCTTCCCAATCCAATCCTGAGACCCTTTCGATAGCATGAGATGTGATATCTCAATGCTTCTAACACCAAACCTGAGATCCTTCCTATAACATGAGATGTGATATCCAAATCCTTCCCCTTCCAAACCTGAGACCCTCCCTTTAGCATGAGATGTGATATCCAACTCCTTCCCATTCCAATCCTGAGACCCTTCTGATAGCAGAGATGTGATATCATAATGCTTATACCAAACCTGAGACCCTTCCTATAACATGAGATGTGATATCCAACTCCTTCCCGTTCCAAACCTGAAACCCTTCCTACAGCATGAGATGTGATATCCAACTCCTTCCCATTCCAATCCTGAGACCCTTTCGATAGCATGAGATGTGATATCTCAATGCTTCTAATACCAAACCTGAGATTCTTCCTATAACATGAGATGTGATATCCAAATCCTTCCCCTTCCAAACCTGAGACAATCCCTTTAGCATGAGATGTGATATCCAACTCCTTCCCATTCCAATCCCGAGACCCTTCTGATAGCATGAGATGTGATATATCAATGCCTCTAATACCAAACCTGAGATCCTTCCTATAGCATGAGATGTGATATCCAAGTCCTTCCCATTCCAATCCTGAGCCCCTTACTATAACATGAGATGTGATATCCAACTCCATCCCATTCCAACCTGAGACCCTTCCTATAGCATGAGATGGGATATCCAACTCCTTCCAAATCCAATCCTGAGACCCTTCCGATAGCATGAGATGTGATATCTCAATGCTTCTACCAAACCTGAGACCCATACTATGGTATGCGATGTGATATCAAACTCCTTCCCATCCCAATCCTGAGACCCTTCCTATAGCTTGAGATGTGATATCCAACTCCTTCCCATTCCAATCCTGAGACCCTTCCGATAGCAGAGATGTGATATCTCAATGCTTATACCAAACCTGAGACCCATACTATGGTATGCGATGTGATATCAAACTCCTTCCCATCCCAATCCTGAGACCCTTCCTATAGCTTGAGATGTGATATCCAACTCCTTCCCATTCCAATCCTGAGACCCTTCCGATAGCAGAGATGTGATATCTCAATGCTTATACCAAACCTGAGAACCTTCATATGGCATTAGATGTCATATACAACTCCTTCCCATTCCAATCCTGAGACCCTTCCTATAGCATGAGATGTGATATCTCAATGCTTCTACCAAACCTGAGACCCTTCCTATAGCATGAGATGTCATATCCAACTCCTTCCTATTCCAATCCTGAGACCCTTCCTATAGCATGAGATGTGATATCTCAATGCTTCTAATACCAAACCTGAGATCCTTCCTATAACATGAGATGTGAAATCCAACTCCTTCCCCTTCCAATCCTGAGACCCTTCCTATACCATGAAATGTGATATCTCAATGTTTCTAATACCAAACCTCAGGCCCTTCCTATAGCAAGAGATGTGATATCCAAATCCTTCCCATTCCAAAACTGCGACCCTTCCTATAGCATGAGGTGTGATATCTGACTCCTTTCCATTCCAATCCTGAGACCCTTCCTGTAGCATGAGATGTGATATCTCAATACTTGTAATACCAAACCTGAGACCCTTCCTATAGCATGAGATGTGATATCCAACTCTTTCCCATTCCAATCCTGAGACCCTTCCTATAGCATGAGATGTGATATCTCAATGCTTCTAATACCAAACCTGAGACCCTTCCTATAGCATGAGATGGGATATCCAACTCCTTCCCAATCCAATCCTGAGACCCTTTCGATAGCATGAGATGTGATATCTCAATGCTTCTAACACCAAACCTGAGATCCTTCCTATAACATGAGATGTGATATCCAAATCCTTCCCCTTCCAAACCTGAGACCCTCCCTTTAGCATGAGATGTGATATCCAACTCCTTCCCATTCCAATCCTGAGACCCTTCTGATAGCAGAGATGTGATATCATAATGCTTATACCAAACCTGAGACCCTTCCTATAACATGAGATGTGATATCCAACTCCTTCCCGTTCCAAACCTGAAACCCTTCCTACAGCATGAGATGTGATATCCAACTCCTTCCCATTCCAATCCTGAGACCCTTTCGATAGCATGAGATGTGATATCTCAATGCTTCTAATACCAAACCTGAGATTCTTCCTATAACATGAGATGTGATATCCAAATCCTTCCCCTTCCAAACCTGAGACCCTCCCTTTAGCATGAGATGTGATATCCAACTCCTTCCCATTCCAATCCCGAGACCCTTCTGATAGCATGAGATGTGATATATCAATGCCTCTAATACCAAACCTGAGATCCTTCCTATAGCATGAGATGTGATATCCAAGTCCTTCCCATTCCAATCCTGAGCCCCTTACTATAACATGAGATGTGATATCCAACTCCATCCCATTCCAACCTGAGACCCTTCCTATAGCATGAGATGGGATATCCAACTCCTTCCAAATCCAATCCTGAGACCCTTCCGATAGCATGAGATGTGATATCTCAATGCTTCTACCAAACCTGAGACCCATACTATGGTATGCGATGTGATATCAAACTCCTTCCCATCCCAATCCTGAGACCCTTCCTATAGCTTGAGATGTGATATCCAACTCCTTCCCATTCCAATCCTGAGACCCTTCCGATAGCAGAGATGTGATATCTCAATGCTTATACCAAACCTGAGAACCTTCATATGGCATTAGATGTCATATACAACTCCTTCCCATTCCAATCCTGAGACCCTTCCTATAGCATGAGATGTGATATCTCAATGCTTCTACCAAACCTGAGACCCTTCCTATATCATGAGATGTCATATCCAACTCCTTCCCATTCCAATCCTGAGACCCTTCCTATAGCATGAGATGTGATATCTCAATGCTTCTAATACCAAACCTGAGATCCTTCCTATAACATGAGATGTGATATCCAACTCCTTCCCATTCCAATCCTGAGACCCTTCCTATACCATGAGATGTGATAGCTCAATGTTTCTAATGCCAAACCTGAGACCCGTCCTATAACATGAGATGTGAGATCCAAATCCTTCCCCTTCCAAACCTGAGACCCTTCCTTTAGCATAAGATGTGATATCCAACTCCTTCCCATTCCAATCCTGAGACCCTTCCAATAGCAGAGATGTGATATCTCAATGCTTATACCAAACCTGAGACCCTTCCTATAGCATGAGATGTCATATCCAACTCCTTCCTATTCCAATCCTGAGACCCTTCCTATAGCATGAGATGTGATATCTCAATGCTTCTAATACCAAACCTGAGATCCTTCCTATAACATGAGATGTGAAATCCAACTACTTCCCCTTCCAATCCTGAGACCCTTCCTATACCATGAAATGTGATATCTCAATGTTTCTAATACCAAACCTCAGGACCTTCCTATAGCAAGAGATGTGATATCCAAATCCTTCCCATTCCAAAACTGCGACCCTTCCTATAGCATGAGGTGTGATATCTGACTCCTTTCCATTCCAATCCTGAGACCCTTCCTGTAGCATGAGATGTGATATCTCAATACTTGTAATACCAAACCTGAGACCCTTCCTATAGCATGAGATGTGATATCCAACTCTTTCCCATTCCAATCCTGAGACCCTTCCTATAGCATGAGATGTGATATCTCAATGCTTCTAATACCAAACCTGAGACCCTTCCTATAGCATGAGATGGGATATCCAACTCCTTCCCAATCCAATCCTGAGACCCTTTCGATAGCATGAGATGTGATATCTCAATGCTTCTAACACCAAACCTGAGATCCTTCCTATAACATGAGATGTGATATCCAAATCCTTCCCCTTCCAAACCTGAGACCCTCCCTTTAGCATGAGATGTGATATCCAACTCCTTCCCATTCCAATCCTGAGACCCTTCTGATAGCAGAGATGTGATATCATAATGCTTATACCAAACCTGAGACCCTTCCTATAACATGAGATGTGATATCCAACTCCTTCCCGTTCCAAACCTGAAACCCTTCCTATAGCATGAGATGTGATATCCAACTCCTTCCCATTCCAATCCTGAGACCCTTTCGATAGCATGAGATGTGATATCTCAATGCTTCTAATACCAAACCTGAGATTCTTCCTATAACATGAGATGTGATATCCAAATCCTTCCCCTTCCAAACCTGAGACCCTCCCTTTAGCATGAGATGTGATATCCAACTCCTTCCCATTCCAATCCCGAGACCCTTCTGATAGCATGAGATGTGATATATCAATGCCTCTAATACCAAACCTGAGATCCTTCCTATAGCATGAGATGTGATATCCAAGTCCTTCCCATTCCAATCCTGAGCCCCTTCCTATAACATGAGATGTGATATCCAACTCCATCCCATTCCAACCTGAGACCCTTCCTATAGCATGAGATGGGATATCCAACTCCTTCCAAATCCAATCCTGAGACCCTTCCGATAGCATGAGATGTGATATCTCAATGCTTCTACCAAACCTGAGACCCATACTATGGTATGCGATGTGATATCAAACTCCTTCCCATCCCAATCCTGAGACCCTTCCTATAGCTTGAGATGTGATATCCAACTCCTTCCCATTCCAATTCTGAGACCCTTCCTATACCATGAGACTTGATATCTCAATGCTTCTAATACCAAACCTGAGACCCTTCCTATAGCATGAGATGTGATATCCAACTCCTTCCCATCCCAAACCTGAGACCCTTCCTATAGCAAGAATGTAATATCCAACTCCTTCCCATTCCAATCCTCAGACCATTCCTATAGCATGAGATGTGATATCTCAATGCTTCTAATAGCAAACCTGAGATCCTTCCTATGACATGAGATGTGATATCCAATTCCTTCCCATTCCAATCCTGAGACCCTTCCGATAGCATGAGATGTGATATCTCAATGCTTCTAATACCAAACCTGAGATTCTTCCTATAACATGAGATGTGATATCCAAATCCTTCCCCTTCCAAACCTGAGACCCTCCCTTTAGCATGAGATGTGATATCCAACTCCTTCCCATTCCAATCCTGAGACACTTCTGATAGCATGAGATGTGATATATCAATGCCTCTAATACCAAACCTGAGATCCTTCCTCTAACATGAAATGTGATATCCAACTCCTTCCCTTTCCAAACCTGAGAGCCTTCCTATAGCATGAGATGTGATATCCAAGTCCTTCCCATTCTAATCCTGAGACCCTTCCGATAGCATGAGATGTGATATCTCAATGCTTCTAATACCAAACCTGAGATTCGTCCTATAACATGAGATGTGATATCCAAATCCTTCCCCTTCCAAACCTGAGACCCTCCCTTTAGCATGAGATGTGATATCCAACTCCTTCCCATTCCAATCCTGGGACCCTGCTGATAGCATGAGATGTGATATATCAATGCCTCTAATACCAAACCTGAGATCCTTCCTCTAACATGAAATGTGATATCCAACTCCTTCCCTTTCCAAACCTGAGAGCCTTCCTATAGCATGATATGTGATATCCAAGTCCTTCCCATTCCAATCCTGAGACCCTTCCTATAACATGAGATGTGATATCCAACTCCATCCCATTCCAACCTGAGACCCTTCCTATAGCATGAGATGGGATATCCAACTCCTTCCAAATCCGATCCTGAGACCCTTCCGATAGCATGAGATGTGATATCTCAATGCTTCTACCAAACCTGAAACCCATACTATGGTATGAGATGTGATATCAAACTCCTTCCCATTCCAATCCTGAGACCCTTCCTATTGCTTGAGATGTGATATCCAACTCCTTCCCATTCCAATTCTGAGACCCTTCCTATACCATGAGACCTGATATCTCAATGCTTCTAATACCAAACCTGAGACCCTTCCTATAGCATGAGATGTGATATCCTACTCCTTCCCATCCCAAACCTGAGACCCTTCCTATAGCATAAGATGTGATATCCAACTCCTTCCCATTCCAATCCTGAGACCCTTCCGATAGCAGAGATGTGATATCTCAATGCTTATACCAAACCTGAGACCCTTCCTATAGCATGAGATGTCATATCCAACTCCTTCCTATTCCAATCCTGAGACCCTTCCTATAGCATGAGATGTGATATCTCAATGCTTCTAATACCAATCCTGAGACCCTTCCTATAGCATGAGATGTGATATCTCAATGCTTCTAATACCAAACCTGAGATCCTTCCTATAACATGAGATGTGATATCCAACTCCTTCCCCTTCCAATCCTGAGACCCTTCCTGAGATGTGATATCTCAATGTTTCTAATACCAAACCTGAGGCCCTTCCTATAGCAAGAGATGTGATATCCAAATCCTTCCCATTCCAAAACTGCGACCCTTCCTATAGCATGAGATGTGATATCCGACTCCTTTCCATCCCAATCCTGAGACCCTTCCTGTAGCATGAGATGTGATATCTCAATGCTTGTAATACCAAACCTGAGATCCTTCCTATAACATGAGATGTGATATCCAAATCCTTCCCCTTCCAAACCTGAGACCCTCCCTTTAGCATGAGATGTGATATCCAACTCCTTCCCATTCCAACCTGAGACCCTTCCTATAGCATGAGAAGGGATATCCAACTCCTTCCCAATGCAATCCTGAGACCCTTCCGATAGCAGAGATGTGATATCTCAATGCTTCTACCAAACCTGAGACCCTTCCTTTAGCATGAGATGTGATATCCAACTCCTTCCCATTCCAATCCTGAGACCCTTCCTATAGCATGAGATGTGATATCTCAATGCTTCTAATACCAAACCTGAGATCCTTCCTATAACATGAGATGTGATATCCAACTCCTTCCCATTCCAAACCTGAGACCCTTCCGATAGCATGAGATGTGATATCTCAATGCTTCTAAAACCAAACATGAGAACCATCCTATAACATGAGATATGAAATCCAAATCCTTCCCTTTCCAAACCTGAGACCCTTCCTATAGCTTGAGATGTGATATCAAACTCCTTCCCATTCCAATCCTGAGACCCTTATTATACCATGAGATGTGATATCTCAATGCTTCTAATACCAAACCTGAGACCCGTCCTAAACCATGAGATGTGAGATCCAAATCCTTCCCCTTTCAAACCTGAGACCTTTCCTTTAGCATGAGATGTGATATCCAACTCCTTCCCATTCCAATCCTGAGACCTTTCCGATAGCATGAGATGTGATATCTCAATGCTTCTTATATCAAACCTGAGAACCTCCCTATAGCATGAGATGTGATTTCCAACTCCTTCCCATTCCAATCCTGAGACCCTTCCTATAACATGAGATGTGATATCTCTATGCTTCTAATACCAAACCTGATATCCTTCCTATAACATATGTGATATCCAACTCCTTCCCTTACCAAACCTGAGAGCCTTCCTATAGCATGAGATGTGATATCCAACTCCTTCCCATTCCAAACCGGAGACCCTTCCTTTAGCATGAGATGTGATATCAACTCCTTCCCATTCCAATCCTGAGACCCTTACTATAGCATGAGATGTGATATCTCAATGCTTCTAATACCAAACCTGAGATCCTTCCTATAACACGAGATGTGATATCCAACTCCTTCTCATTCCAAACCTGAGACACTTCCTATAGCATGAGATGTGATATCTCAATGCTTCTAATACCAAACCTGAGATCCTTCGTATAGCCTGAGATGTGATATCCAACTCCTTCCCATTCCAATCCTGAGACCCTTCCTATAGCATGAGATGTGATATCTCAATGCTTCTAATATCAAACCTGAGATCCATCTATAACATGAGATGTGATATCTGAATAGTTTTAATACCAAACCTGAGATCCTTCCTATAGCCTGAGATGTGATATCTCAATGTTTCTAATGCCAAACCTGGGACCCGTCCTATAACATGAGATATGATATCCAAATCCTTCCCCTTCCAAACCTGAGACCCTTCCTTTAGCATGAGATGTGATATCCAAATGCTTCCCATTCCAATCCTGAAACCCTTCCTATAGGATGAGATGTAATATCTCAATGTTTCTAATAAAAAACCTGAGACCCTTCCTATAGCAAGAGATGTGATCTCCAAATCCTTCCCATTCCAATCCTGAGACCCTTCCTATAACATGAGATGTGATATCCAACTCCTTCCCATTCCAACCTGAGACCCTTCCTATAGCATGAGAAGGGATATCCACCTCCTTCCCAATCCAATCCTGAGACCCTTCCGATAGCAGAGATGTGATATCTCAATGCTTCTACCAAACCTGAGATCCTTCCTATAACATGAGATGTGATATCCAACTCCTTCCCATTCCAAACCTGAGACCCTTCCGATAGCATGAGATGTGATATCTCAATGCTTCTAAAACCAAACATGAGAACCATCCTATAACATGAGATATGAAATCCAAATCCTTCCCTTTCCAAACCTGAGGCCCTTCCTATAGCTTGAGATGTGATATCAAACTCCTTCCCATTCCAATCCTGAGACCCTTATTATACCATGAGATGTGATATCTCAATGCTTCTAATACCAAACCTGAGACCCGTCCTAAAACATGAGATGTGAGATCCAAATCCTTCCCCTTTCAAACCTGAGACCTTTCCTTTAGCATGAGATGTGATATCCAACTCCTTCCCATTCCAAACCGGAGACCCTTCCTTTAGCATGAGATGTGATATCAACTCCTTCCCATTCCAATCCTGAGACCTTTCCGATAGCATGAGATGTGATATCTCAATTCTTCTTATATCAAACCTGAGAACCTCCCTATAGCATGAGATGTGATTTCCAACTCCTTCCCATTCCAATCCTGAGACCCTTCCTATAACATGAGATGTGATATCTCTATGCTTCTAATACCAAACCTGAGATCCTTCCTATAACATATGTGATATCCAACTCCTTCCCTTTCCAAACCTGAGAGCCTTCCTATAGCATGAGATGTGATATCCAACTCCTTCCCATTCCAAACCGGAGACCCTTCCTTTAGCATGAGATGTGATATCAACTCCTTCCCATTCCAATCCTGAGACCCTTACTATAGCATGAGATGTGATATCTCAATGCTTCTAATACCAAACCTGAGATCCTTCCTATAACACGAGATGTGATATCCAACTCCTTCTCATTCCAAACCTGAGACACTTCCTATAGCATGAGATGTGATATCTCAATGCTTCTAATACCAAACCTGAGATCCATCCTATAACATGAGATGTGATATCTCAATAGTTCTAATACCAAACCTGAGATCCTTCCTATAGCCTGAGATGTGATATCCAACTCCTTCCCATTCCAATCCTGAGACCCTTCCTATAGCATGAGATGTGATATCTCAATGCTTCTAATACCAAACCTGAGATCCATCTATAACATGAGATGTGATATCTCAATAGTTTTAATACCAAACCTGAGACCCTTCCTATAGCCTGAGATGTGATATCCAACTCCTTCCCATTCCAAACCTGAGACACTTCCTGTAGCATGAGATGTGATATCCAACTCCTTCCCATTCCAATACTGAGACCCTTCCTATAGCATGAGATGTGATATCTCAATAGTTTTAATACCAAACCCGAGATCCTTCCTATAGCCTGTGATGTGATATCCAACTCCTTCCCATTCCAAACCTGAGACACTTCCTGTAGCATGAGATGTGATATCCAACTCCTTCCCTTTCCAAACCTGAGACCATTCCTTTAGCATGAGATGTGATATCCAACTCCCTCCTTTCCAATGCTGAGAGCCTTCCTATAGCATCAGATGCGCTATCCAAGTCCTTCCCATTCCAATCCTGAGACCCTTCGTATAACATGAGATGGGATAGCCAACTCCTTCCCAATCCAATCCTGAGACCCTTCCGATAGCATGAGATGTGATATCTCAATGCTTCTACCAAACCTGAGACCGTTCCTATGGCATGAGATGTGATATCAAACTCCTTCCCATTCCAATCCTGAGACCCTTCCTAGAGCTTGAGATGTGATATCCAACTCCTTCCCATTCCAATCCTGAGACCCTTCCTATACCATGAGATGTGATATCTCAATGCTTCTAATACCAAACCTGAGACCCTTCCTTTAGCATGAGATGTGATATCCAACTCCTTCCCATTCCAATCCTGAGACCCTTCCGATAGCAGAGATGTGATATCTCAATGCTTATACCAAACCTGAGAACCTTCATATGGCATGAGATGTCATATACAACTCCTTCCCATTCCAATCCTGAGACCCTTCCTATAGCATGAGATGTGATATCTCAATGCTTCTACCAAACCTGAGACCCTTCCTATATCATGAGATGTCATATCCAACTCCTTCCCATTCCAATCCTGATACCCTTCCTATAGCATGAGATGTGATATCTCAATGCTTCTAATACCAAACCTGAGATTCTTCCTATAACATGAGATGTGATATCCAACTCCTTCCCATTCCAATCCTGAGACCCTTCCTATACCATGAGATGTGATAGCTCAATGTTTCTAATGCCAAACCTGAGACCCGTCCTATAACATGAGATGTGAGATCCAAATCCTTCCCCTATCAAACCTGAGACCCTTCCTTTAGCATAAGATGTGATATCCAACTCCTTCCCATTCCAATCCTGAGACCCTTCCAATAGCAGAGATGTGATATCTCAATGCTTATACCAAACCTGAGACCCTTCCTATAGCATGAGATGTCATATCCAACTCCTTCCTATTCCAATCCTGAGACCCTTCCTATAGCATGAGATGTGATATCTCAATGCTTCTAATACCAAACCTGAGATCCTTCCTATAACATGAGATGTGATATCCAACTCCTTCCCCTTCCAATCCTGAGACCCTTCCTATACCATGAAATGTGATATCTCAATGTTTCTAATACCAAACCTGAGGCCCTTCCTATAGCAAGAGATGTGATATCCAAATCCTTCCCATTCCAAAACTGCGACCCTTCCTATAGCATGAGGTGTGATTTCTGACTCCTTTCCATTCCAATCCTGAGACCCTTCCTGTAGCATGAGATGTGATATCTCAATACTTGTAATACCAAACCTGAGACCCTTCCTATAGCATGAGATGTGATATCCAACTCTTTCCCATTCCAATCCTGAGACCCTTCCTATAGCATGAGATGTGATATCTCAATGCTTCTAATACCAAACCTGAGACCCTTCCTATAGCATGAGATGGGATATTCAACTCCTTCCCAATCCAATCCTGAGACCCTTCCGATAGCATGAGATGTGATATCTCAATGCTTCTAACACCAAACCTGAGATCCTTCCTATAACATGAGATGTGATATCCAAATCCTTCCCCTTCCAAACCTGAGACCCTCCCTTTAGCATGAGATGTGATATCCAACTCCTTCCCATTCCAATCCTGAGACCCTTCTGATAGCAGAGATGTGATATCATAATGCTTATACCAAACCTGAGACCCTTCCTATAACATGAGATGTGATATCCAACTCCTTCCCGTTCCAAACCTGAGACCCTTCCTATAGCATGAGATGTGATATCCAACTCTTACCCATTCCAATCCTGAGACCCTTTCGATAGCATGAGATGTGATATCTCAATGCTTCTAATACCAAACCTGAGATTCTTCCTATAACATGAGATGTAATATCCAAATCCTTCCCCTTCCAAACCTGAGACCCTCCCTTTAGCATGAGATGTGATATCCAACTCCTTCCCATTCCAATCCCGAGACCCTTCTGATAGCATGAGATGTGATATATCAATGCCTCTAATACCAAACCTGAGATCCTTCCTATAGCATGAGATGTGATATCCAAGTCCTTCCCATTCCAATCCTGAGCCCCTTCCTATAACATGAGATGTGATATCCAACTCCATCCCATTCCAACCTGAGACCCTTCCTATAGCATGAGATGGGATATCCAACTCCTTCCAAATCCATTCCTGAGACCCTTCCGATATCATGAGATGTGATATCTCAATGCTTCTACCAAACCTGAGACCCATACTATGGTATGCGATGTGATATCAAACTCCTTCCCATTCAAATCCTGAGACCCTTCCTATAGCTTGAGATGTGATATCCAACTCCTTCCCATTCCAATTCTGAGACCCTTCCTTTACCATGAGAGTTGATATCTCAATGCTTCTAATACCAAACCTGGGACCCTTCCTATAGCATGAGATGTGATATCCAACTCCTTCCCATCCCAAACCTGAGACCCTTCCTATAGCAAGAATGTAATATCCAACTCCTTCCCATTCCAATCCTCAGACCATTCCTATAGCATGAGATGTGATATCTCAATGCTTCTAATAGCAAACCTGAGATCCTTCCTATGACATGAGATGTGATATCCAATTCCTTCCCATTCCAATCCTGAGACCCTTCCGATAGCATGAGATGTGATATCTCAATGCTTCTAATACCAAACCTGAGATTCTTCCTATAACATGAGATGTGATATCCAAATCCTTCCCCTTCCAAACCTGAGACCCTCCCTTTAGCATGAGATGTGATATCCAACTCCTTCCCACTCCAATCCTGAGACACTTCTGATAGCATGAGATGTGATATATCAATGCCTCTAATACCAAACCTGAGATCCTTCCTCTAACATGAAATGTGATATCCAACTCCTTCCCTTTCCAAACCTGAGAGCCTTCCTATAGCATGAGATGTGATATCCAAGTCCTTCCCATTCCAATCCTGAGACCCTTCCGATAGCATGAGATGTGATATCTCAATGCTTCTAATACCAAACCTGAGATTCGTCCTATAACATGAGATGTGATATCCAAATCCTTCCCCTTCCAAACCTGAGACCCTCCCTTTAGCATGAGATCTGATATCCAACTCCTTCCCATTCCAATCCTGGGACCCTGCTGATAGCATGAGATGTGATATATCAATGCCTCTAATACCAAACCTGAGATCCTTCCTCTAACATGAAATGTGATATCCAACTCCTTCCCATTCCAACCTGAGACCCTTCCTATAGCATGAGATGGGATATCCAACTCCTTCCAAATCCGATCCTGAGACCCTTCCGATAGCATGAGATGTGATATCTCAATGCTTCTACCAAACCTGAGACCCATACTATGGTATGAGATGTGATATCAAACTCCTTCCCATTCCAATCCTGAGACCCTTCCTATTGCTTGAGATGTGATATCCAACTCCTTCCCATTCCAATTCTGAGACCCTTCCTATACCATGAGACTTGATATCTCAATGCTTCTAATACCAAACCTGAGACCCTTCCTATAGCATGAGATGTGATATCCTACTCCTTCCCTTCCCAAACCTGAGACCCTTCCGATAGCATGAGATGTCATATCCAACTCCTTCCTATTCCAATCCTGAGACCCTTCCTATAGCATGAGATGTGATATCTCAATGCTTCTAATACCAATCCTGAGACCCTTCCTATAGCATGAGATGTGATATCTCAATGCTTCTAATACCAAACCTGAGATCCTTCCTATAACACGAGATGTGATATCCAACTCCTTCCCCTTCCAATCCTGAGACCCTTCCTGAGATGTGATATCTCAATGTTTCTAATACCAAACCTGGGGCCCTTCCTATAGCAAGAGATGTGATATCCAAATCCTTCCCATTCCAAAACTGCGACCCTTCCTATAGCATGAGATGTGATATCCGACTCCTTTCCATCCCAATCCTGAGACCCTTCCTGTAGCATGAGATGTGATATCTCAATGCTTGTAATACCAAACCTGAGATCCTTCCTATAACATGAGATGTGATATCCAAATCCTTCCCCTTCCAAACCTGAGACCCTCCCTTTAGCATGAGATGTGATATCCAACTCCTTCCCATTCCAACCTGAGACCCTTCCTATAGCATGAGAAGGGATATCCAACTCCTTCCCAATGCAATCCTGAGACCCTTCCGATAGCAGAGATGTGATATCTCAATGCTTCTACCAAACCTGAGACCCTTCCTTTAGCATGAGATGTGATATCCAACTCCTTCCCATTCCAATCCTGAGACCCTTCCTATAGCATGAGATGTGATATCTCAATGCTTCTAATACCAAACCTGAGATCCTTCCTATAACATGAGATGTGATATCCAACTCCTTCCCATTCCAAACCTGAGACCCTTCCGATAGCATGAGATGTGATATCTCAATGCTTCTAAAACCAAACATGAGAACCATCCTATAACATGAGATATGAAATCCAAATCCTTCCCTTTCCAAACCTGAGACCCTTCCTATAGCTTGATATGTGATATCAAACTCCTTCCCATTCCAATCCTGAGACCCTTATTATACCATGAGATGTGATATCTCAATGCTTCTAATACCAAACCTGAGACCCGTCCTAAACCATGAGATGTGAGATCCAAATCCTTCCCCTTTCAAACCTGAGACCTTTCCTTTAGCATGAGATGTGATATACAACTCCTTCCCATTCCAATCCTGAGACCTTTCCGATAGCATGAGATGTGATATCTCAATGCTTCTTATATCAAACCTGAGAACCTCCCTATAGCATGAGATGTGATTTCCAACTCCTTCCCATTCCAATCCTGAGACCCTTCCTATAACATGAGATGTGATATCTCTATGCTTCTAATACCAAACCTGATATCCTTCCTATAACATATGTGATATCCAACTCCTTCCCTTACCAAACCTGAGAGCCTTCCTTTAGCATGAGATGTGATATCAACTCCTTCCCATTCCAATCCTGAGACCCTTACTATAGCATGAGATGTGATATCTCAATGCTTCTAATACCAAACCTGAGATCCTTCCTATAACACGAGATGTGATATCCAACTCCTTCTCATTCCAAACCTGAGACACTTCCTATAGCATGAGATGTGATATCTCAATGCTTCTAATACCAAACCTGAGATCCTTCCTATAGCCTGAGATGTGATATCCAACTCCTTCCCATTCCAATCCTGCGACCCTTCCTATAGCATGAGATGTGATATCTCAATGCTTCTAATATCAAACCTGAGATCCATCTATAACATGAGATGTGATATCTGAATAGTTTTAATACCAAACCTGAGATCCTTCCTATAGCCTGAGATGTGATATCCAACTCCTTCCCATTCCAAACCTGAGACACTTCCTGTAGCATGAGATGTGATATCCAACTCCTTCCCATTCCAATACTGAGACCCTTCCTATAGCATGAGATGTGATATCCAACTCCTTCCCATTCCAATCCTGAGACCCTTCCGATAGCATGAGATGTGATATCTCAATGCTTCTAATACCAAACCTGAAATTCTTCCTATGACATGAGATGTGATATCCAAATCCTTCCCCTTCCAAACCTGAGACCCTCCCTTTAGCATGAGATGTGATATTCAACTCCTTCCCATTCCAATCCTGAGACCCTTCTGATAGCATGAGATGTGATATATCAATGCCTCTAATACCAAACCTGAGATCCTTCCTCTAACATGAAATGTGATATCCAACTCCTTCCCTTTCCAAACCTGAGACCATTCCTTTAGCATGAGATGTGATATCCAACTCCTTCCTTTCCAATCCTGAGAGCCTTCCTATAGCATCAGATGCGCTATCCAAGTCCTTCCCATTCCAATCCTGAGACCCTTCGTATAACATGAGATGGGATAGCCAACTCCTTCCCAATCCAATCCTGAGACCCTTCCGATAGTATGAGATGTGATATCTCAATGCTTCTACCAAACCTGAGACCGTTCCTATGGCATGAGAAGTGATATCAAACTCCTTCCCATTCCAATCCTGAGACCCTTCCTATAGCTTGAGATGTGATATCCAACTCCTTCCCATTCCAATCCTGAGACCCTTCCTATACCATGAATTGTGATATCTCAATGCTTCTAATACCAAACCTGAGACCCTTCCTTTAGCATGAGATGTGATATCCAACTCCTTCCCATTCCAATCCTGAGACCCTTCCGATAGCAGAGATGTGATATCTCAATGCTTATACCAAACCTGAGAACCTCCATATGGCATGAGATGTCATATACAACTCCTTCCCATTCCAATCCTGAGACCCTTCCTATAGCATGAGATGTGATATCTCAATGCTTCTACCAAACCTGAGACCCTTCCTATAGCATGAGATGTCATATCCAACTCCTTCCCATTCCAATCCTGAGACCCTTCCTATAGCATGAGATGTGATATCTCAATGCTTCTAATACCAAACCTGAGATCCTTCCTATAACATGAGATATGATATCCAACTCCTTCCCATTCCAATCCTGAGACCCTTCCTATACCATGAGATGTGATATCTCAATGTTTCTAATGCCAAACCTGAGACCCGTCCTATAACATGAGATGTGAGATCCAAATCCTTCCCCTTCCAAACCTGAGACCCTTCCTTTAGCATAAGATGTGATATCCAACTCCTTCCCATTCCAATCCTGAGATCCTTCCGATAGCAGAGATGTGATATCTCAATGCTTATACCAAACCTGAGACCCTTCCTATAGCATGAGATGTCATATCCAACTCCTTCCTATTCCAATCCTGAGACCCTTCCTATAGCATGAGATGTGATATCTCAATGTTTCTAATACCAAACCTGAGATCCTTCCTATAACATGAGATGTGATATCCAACTCCTTCCCCTTCCAATCCTGAGACCCTTCCTATACCATGAGATGTGATATCTCAATGTTTCTAATACCAAACCTGAGGCCCTTCCTATAGCAAGAGATGTGATATCCAAATCCTTCCCATTCCAAAACTGCGACCCTTCCTATAGCATGAGATGTGATATCCGACTCCTTTCCATTCCAATCCTGAGACCCTTCCTGTAGCATGAGATGTGATATCTCAATGCTTGTAATACCAAACCTGAGACCCTTCCTATAGCATGAGATGTGATATCCAACTCTTTAAAATTCCAATCCTGAGACCCTTCCTATAGCATGAGATGTGATATCTCAATGCTTCTAATACCAAACCTGAGACCCTTCGTATAACATGAGATGGGATAGCCAACTCCTTCCCAATCCAATCCTGAGACCCTTCCGATAGCATGAGATGTGATATCTCAATGCTTCTACCAAACCTGAGACCGTTCCTATGGCATGAGATGTGATATCAAACTCCTTCCCATTCCAATCCTGAGACCCTTCCTATAGCTTGAGATGTGATATCCAACTCCTTCCCATTCCAATCCTGAGACCCTTCCTATACCATGAGATGTGATATCTCAATGCTTCTAATACCAAACCTGAGACCCTTCCTTTAGCATGAGATGTGATATCCAACTCCTTCCCATTCCAATCCTGAGACCCGTCCGATAGCAGAGATGTGATATCTCAATGCTTATACCAAACCTGAGAACCTTAAAATGGCATGAGATGTCATATACAACTCCTTCCCATTCCAATCCTGAGACCCTTCCTATAGCATGAGATGTGATATCTCAATGCTTCTACCAAACCTGAGACCCTTCCTATAGCATGAGATGTCATATCCAACTCCTTCCCATTCCAATCCTGAGACCCTTCCTATAGCATGAGATGTGATATCTCAATGCTTCTAATACCAAACATGAGATCCTTCCTATAACATGAGATGTGATATCCAACTCCTTCCCATTCCAATCCTGAGACCCTTCCTATACCCTGAGATGTGATATCTCAATGTTTCTAATGCCAAACCTGAGACCCGTCCTATAACATGAGATGTGAGATCCAAATCCTTCCCCTTCCAAACCTGAGACCCTTCCTTTAGCATAAGATGTGATATCCAACTCCTTCCCATTCCAATCCTGAGACCCTTCCGATAGCAGAGATGTGATATCTCAATGCTTATACCAAACCTGAGACCCTTCCTATAGCATGAGATGTCATATCCAACTCCTTCCTATTCCAATCCTGAGACCCTTCCTATAGAATGAGATGTGATATCTCAATGCTTCTAATACCAAACCTGAGATCCTTCCTATAACATGAGATGTGATATCCAACTCCTTCCCCTTCCAATCCTGAGACCCTTCCTATACCATGAGATGTGATATCTCAATGTTTCTAATACCAAACCTGAGGCCTTTCCTATAGCAAGAGATGTGATATCCTAATCCTTCCCATTCCAAAACTGCGACCCTTCCTATAGCATGAGATGTGATATCTGACTCTTTTCCATTCCAATCCTGAGACCCTTCCTGTAGCATGAGATGTGATATCTCAATGCTTGTAATACCAAACCTGAGACCCTTCATATAGCATGAGATGTGATATCCAACTCTTTCCCATTCCAATCCTGAGACCCTTCCTATAGCATGAGATGTGATATCTCAATGCTTCTAATACCAAACCTGAGACCCTTCCTATAGCATGAGATGGGATATCCAACTCCTTCCCAATCCAATCCTGAGACCCTTCCGATAGCATGAGATGTGATATCTCAATGCATCTAACACCAAACCTGAGATCCTTCCTATAACATGAGATGTGATATCCAAATCCTTCCCCTTCCAAACCTGAGACCCTCCCTTTAGCATGAGATGTGATATCCAACTCCTTCCATTCCAATCCTGAGACCCTTCTGATAGCAGAGATGTGATATCATAATGCTTATACCAAACCTGAGACCCTTCCTATAACATGAGATGTGATATCCAACTCCTTCCCGTTCCAAACCTGAGACCCTTCCAATAGCATGAGATGTGATATCCAACTCCTTCCCATTCCAATTCTGAGACCCTTCCGATAGCATGAGATGTGATATCTCAATGCATCTAACACCAAACCTGAGATCCTTCCTATAACATGAGATGTGATATCCAAATCCTTCCCCTTCCAAACCTGAGACCCTCCCTTTAGCATGAGATGTGATATCCAACTCCTTCCCATTCCAATCCTGAGACCCTTCTGATAGCATGAGATGTGATATATCAATGCCTCTAATACCAAACCTGAGATCCTTCCTCTAACATGAAATGTGATATCCAACTCCTTCCCTTTCCAAACCTGAGAGCCTTCCTATAGCATGAGATGTGATATCCAAGTCCTTCCCATTCCAATCCTGAGACCCTTCCTATAACATGAGATGTGATATCTAACTCCATCCCATTCCAACCTGAGACCCTTCCTATAGCATGAGATGGGATATCCAACTCCTTCCAAATCCAATCCTGAGACCCTTCCGATAGCATGAGATGTGATATCTCAATGCTTCTACCAAACCTGAGACCCATACTATGGTATGAGATGTGATATCAAACTCCTTCCCATTCCAATCCTGAGACCCTTCCTATAGCTTGAGATGTGAAATCCAACTCCTTCCCATTCCAATTCTGAGACCCTTCCTATACCATGAGGCTTGATATCTCAATGCTTCTAATACCAAACCTGAGACCCTTCCTATAGCATGAGATGTGATATCCAACTCCTTCCCATCCCAAACCTGAGACCCTTCCTATAGCAAGAATGTAATATCCAACTCCTTACCATTCCAATCCTGAGACCATTCCTATAGCATGAGATGTGATATCTCAATGCTTCTAATAGCAAACCTGAGATCCTTCCTATGACATGAGATGTGATATCCAATTCCTTCCCATTCCAATCCTGAGACAGTTCCGATAACATGAGATGTGATATCTCAATGCTTCTAATACCAAACCTGAGATTCTTCCTATAACATGAGATGTGATATCCAAATCCTTCCCCTTCCAAACCTGAGACCCTCCCTTTAGCATGAGATGTGATATCCAACTCCTTCCCATTCCAATCCTGAGACCCTTCTGATAGCATGAGATGTGATATATCAATGCCTCTAATACCAAACCTGAGATCCTTCCTCTAACATGAAATGTGATATCCAACTCCTTCCCTTTCCAAACCTGAGAGCCTTCCTATAGCATGAGATGTGATATCCAAGTCCTTCCCATTCCAATCCTGAGACCCTTCCGATAGCATGAGATGTGGTATCTCAATGCTTCTAATATCGAACCTGAGATTCTTCCTATAACATGAGATTTGATATCCAAATCCTTCCCCTTCCAAACCTGAGACCCTCCCTTTAGCATGAGATGTGATATCCAACTCCTTCCCATTTCAATCCTGAGACCCTTCTGATAGCATGAGATGTGATATATCAATGCCTCTAATACCAAACCTGAGATCCTTCCTCTAACATGAAATATGATATCCAACTCCTTCCCTTTCCAAACCTGAGAGCCTTCCTATAGCATGAGATGTGATATCCAAGTCCTTCCCATTCCAATCCTGAGACCCTTCCTATAACATGAGATGTGATATCCAACTCCATCCCATTCCAACCTCAGACCCTTCTTATAGCATGAGATGGGATATCCAACTCCTTCCAAATCCAATCCTGAGACCCTTCCGATAGCATGAGATGTGATATCTCAATGCTTCTACCAAACCTGAGACCCATACTATGGTATGAGATGTGATATCAAACTCCTTCCCATTCCAATCCTGAGACCCTTCCTATAGCTTGAGATGTGATATCCAACTCCTTCCCATTCCAATTCTGAGACCCTTCCTATACCATGAGACTTGATATCTCAATGCTTCTAATACCAAACCTGAGACCCTTCCTATAGCATGAGATGTGATATCCAACTCCTTCCCATCCCAAACCTGAGACCCTTCCTATGGCAAGAATGTAATATCCAACTCCTTACCATTCCAATCCTGAGACCATTCCTATAGCATGAGATGTGATATCTCAATGCTTCTAATAGCAAACCTGAGATCCTTCCTATGACATGAGATGTGATATCCAATTCCTTCCCATTCCAATCCTGAGACCCTTCCGATAACATGAGATGTGATATCTCAATGCTTCTAATACCAAACCTGAGATTCTTCCTATAACATGAGATGTGATATCCAAATCCTTCCCCTTCCAAACCTGAGACCCTCCCTTTAGCATGAGATGTGATATCCAACTCCTTCCCATTCCAATCCTGAGACCCTTCTGATAGCATGAGATGTGATATATCAATGCCTCTAATACCAAACCTGAGATCCTTCCTCTAACATGAAATGTGATATCCAACTCCTTCCCTTTCCAAACCTGAGAGCCTTCCTATAGCATGAGATGTGATATCCAAGTCCTTTCCATTCCAATCCTGAGACCCTTCCGATAGCATGAGATGTGGTATCTCAATGCTTCTAATACCGAACCTGAGATTCTTCCTATAGCATGAGATGTGATATCCAAATCCTTCCCCTTCCAAACCTGAGACCCTCCCTTTAGCATGAGATGTGATATCCAACTCCTTCCCATTTCAATCCTGAGACCCTTCTGAAAGCATGAGATGTGATATATCAATGCCTCTAATACCAAACCTGAGATCCTTCCTCTAACATGAAATATGATATCCAACTCCTTCCCTTTCCAAACCTGAGAGCCTTCCTATAGCATGAGATGTGATATCCAAGTCCTTCCCATTCCAATCCTGAGACCCTTCCTATAACATGAGATGTGATATCCAACTCCATCCCATTCCAACCTGAGACCCTTCCTATAGCATGAGATGGGATATCCAACACCTTCCAAATCCAATCCTGAGACCCTTCCGATAGCATGAGATGTGATATCTCAATGCTTCTACCAAACCTGAGACCCATACTATGGTATGAGATGTGATATCAAACTCCTTCCCATTCCATTCCTGAGACCCTTCCTATAGCTTGAGATGTGATATCCAACTCCTTCCCATTCCAATTCTGAGACCCTTCCTATACCATGAGACTTGATATCTCAATGCTTCTAATACCAAACCTGAGACCCTTCCTATAGCATGAGATGTGATATCCAACTCCTTCCCATCCCAAACCTGAGACCCTTCCTATAGCATAAGATGTGATATCCAACTCCTTCCCATTCCAATCCTGAGACCCTTCCGATAGCAGAGATGTGATATCTCAATGCTTATACCAAACCTGAGACCCTTCCTATAGCATGAGATGTCATATCCAACTCCTTCCTATTCCAATCCTGAGACCCTTCCTATAGCATGAGATGTGATATCTCAATGCTTCTAATACTAAACCTGAGTTCCTTCCTATAACATGAGATGTGATATCCAACTCCTTCCCCTTCCAATCCTGAGACCCTTCCTGAGATGTGATATCTCAATGTTTCTAATACCAAACCTGAGGCCCTTCCTATAGCAAGAGATGTGATATCCAAATCCTTCCCATTCCAAAACTGCGACCCTTCCTATAGCATGAGATGTGATATCCGACTCCTTTCCATTCCAATCCTGAGACCCTTCCTGTAGCATGAGATGTGATATCTCAATGCTTGTAATACCAATCCTGAGATCCTTCCTATAACATGAGATGTGATATCCAAATCCTTCCCCTTCCAAACCTGAGACCCTCCCTTTAGCATGAGATGTGATATCCAACTCCTTCCCATTCCAATCCTGAGACCCTTCTGATAGCAGAGATGTGATATCATAATGCTTTTACCAAACCTGAGACCCTCCTATAACATGAGATGTGATATCCAACTCCTTCCCGTTCCAAACCTGAGACCCTTCCTATAGCATGAGATGTGATATCCAACTCCTTCCCATTCCAATCCTGAGACCCTTCCGATAGCATGAGATGTGATATCTCAATGCTTCTAACACCAAACCTGAGATTCTTCCTATAACATGAGATGTGATATCCAAATCCTTCCCCTTCCAAACCTGAGACCCTCCCTTTAGCATGAGATGTGATATCCAACTCCTTCCCATTCCAATCCTGAGACCCTTCTGATAGCATGAGATGTGATATATCAATGCCTCTAATACCAAACCTGAGATCCTTCCTCTAACAAGAAATGTGATATCCAGCTCCTTCCCTTTCCAAACCTGAGAGCCTTCCTATAGCATGAGATGTGATATCCAAGTCCTTCCCATTCCAATCCTGAGACCCTTCCTATAACATGAGATGTGATATCCAACTCCTTCCCATTCCAATTCTGAGACCCTTCCTATACCATGAGACTTGATATCTCAATGCTTCTAATACCAAACCTGAGACCCTTCCTATAGCATGAGATGTGATATCTCAATGTTTCTAATGCCAAACCTGAGACCCGTCCTATAACATGAGATGTGATATCCAACTCCTTCCCCTTCCAAACCTGAGACCCTTCCTTTAGCATAAGATGTGATATCCAACTCCTTCCCATTCCAATCCTGAGACCCTTCCGATAGCAGAGATGTGATATCTCAATGCTTATAGCAAACCTGAGACCCTTCCTATAGCATGAGATGTCATATTCAACTCCTTCCTATTCCAATCCTGAGACCCTTCCCCTAGCATGAGATGTGATATCTCAATGCTTCTAATACCAAACCTGAGATCCTTCCTATAACATGAGATGTGATATCCAACTCCTTCCCCTTCCAATCCTAAAACCATTCCTATACCATGAGATGTGATATCTCAATGTGTCTAATACTAAACCTGAGGCCCTTCCTATAGCAAGAGATGTGATATCCAAATCCTTCCCATTCCAAAACTGAGACCCTTCCTATAGCATAAGATGTGATATCCGACTCCTTTCCATTCCAATCCTGAGACCCTTCCTGTAGCATGAGATGTGATATCTCAATGCTTGTAATACCAAACCTGAGACCCTTCCTATAGCATGAGATGTGATATCCAACTCTTTCCCATTCCAATCGTGAGACCCTTCCTATAGCATGAGATGTGATATCTCAATGCTTCTAATACCAAACCTGAGACCCTTCCTATAGCATGAGATGGGATATCCAACTCCTTCCCAATCCAATCCTGAGACCCTTCCGATAGCATGAGATGTGATATCTCAATGCTTCTAACACCAAACCTGAGATCCTTCCTATAACATGAGATGTGATATCCAAATCCTTCCCCTTCCAAACCTAAGACCCTCCCTTTAGCATGAGATGTGATATCCAACTCCTTCCCATTCCAATCCTGAGACCCTTCTGATAGCAGAGATGTGATATCTCAATGCTTATACCAAGCCTGAGACCCTTCCTATAACATGAGATGTGATATCCAACTCCTTCCCGTTCCAAACCTGAGACCCTTCCTATAGCATGAGATGTGATATCCAACTCCTTCCCATTCCAATCCTGAGATCCTTCCGATAGCATGAGATGTGATATCTCAATGCTTCTAATACCAAACCTGAGATTCTTCCTATAACTTGAGATGTGATATCCAAATCCTTCCCCTTCCAAACCTGAGACCCTCCCTTTAGCATGAGATGTGATATTCAACTCCTTCCCATTCCAATCCTGAGACCCTTCTGATAGCATGAGATGTGATATATCAATGCCTCTAATACCAAACCTGAGATCCTTCCTCTAACATGAAATGTGATATCCAAGTCCTTCCCATTCCAATCCTGAGACCCTTCCTATAACATGAGATGTGATATCCAACTCCATCCCATTCCAACCTGAGACCCTTCCTATAGCATGAGATGGGATATCCAACTCCTTCCAAATCCAATCCTGAGACCCCTCCGATAGCATGAGATGTGATATCTCAATGCTTCTACCAAACCTGAGACCCATACTATGGTATGAGATGTGATATCAAACTCCTTCCCATTCCAATCCTGAGACCCTTCCTATAGCTTGAGTTGTGATATCCAACTCCTTCCCATTCCAATTCTGAGACCCTTCCTATACCATGAGACTTGATATCTCAATGCTTCTAATACCAAACCTGAGACCCTTCCTATAGCATGAGATGTGATATCCAACTCCTTCCCATCCCAAACCTGAGACCCTTCCTATAGCAAGAATGTAATATCCAACTCCTTCCCATTCCAATCCTGAGACCATTCCTATAGCATGAGATGTGATATCTCAATGCTTCTAATAGCAAACCTGAGATCCTTCCTATGACATGAGATGTGATATGCAATTCCTTCCCATTCCAATCCTGAGACCCTTCCGATAGCAGAGATGTGATATCTCAATGCTTATACCAAACCTGAGACCCTTCCTATGGCATGAGATGTCATATACAACTACTTCCCATTCCAATCAGGAGACCCTTCCTATAGCATGAGATGTGATATCTCAATGCTTCTACCAAACCTGAGACCCTTCCTATAGCATGAGATGTGATATCCAACTCCTTCCCATTCCAATTCTGAGACCCTTCCTATACCATGAGACTTGATATCTCAATGCTTCTAATACCAAACCTGAGACCCTTCCTATAGCATGAGATGTGATATCTCAATGTTTCTAATGCCAAACCTGAGACCCGTCCTATAACATGAGATGTGATATCCAACTCCTTCCCCTTCCAAACCTGAGACCCTTCCTTTAGCATAAGATGTGATATCCAACTCCTTCCCATTCCAATCCTGAGACCCTTCCGATAGCAGAGATGTGATATCTCAATGCTTATAGCAAACCTGAGACCCTTCCTATAGCATGAGATGTCATATTCAACTCCTTCCTATTCCAATCCTGAGACCCTTCCTATAGCATGAGATGTGATATCTCAATGCTTCTAATACCAAACCTGAGATCCTTCCTATAACATGAGATGTGATATCCAACTCCTTCCCCTTCCAATCCTAAGACCATTCCTATACCATGAGATGTGATATCTCAATGTGTCTAATACTAAACCTGAGGCCCTTCCTATAGCAAGAGATGTGATATCCAAATCCTTCCCATTCCAAAACTGAGACCCTTCCTATAGCATAAGATGTGATATCCGACTCCTTTCCATTCCAATCCTGAGACCCTTCCTGTAGCATGAGATGTGATATCTCAATGCTTGTAATACCAAACCTGAGACCCTTCCTATAGCATGAGATGTGATATCCAACTCTTTCCCATTCCAATCGTGAGACCCTTCCTATAGCATGAGATGTGATATCTCAATGCTTCTAATACCAAACCTGAGACCCTTCCTATAGCATGAGATGGGATATCCAACTCCTTCCCAATCCAATCCTGAGACCCTTCCGATAGCATGAGATGTGATATCTCAATGCTTCTAACACCAAACCTGAGATCCTTCCTATAACATGAGATGTGATATCCAAATCCTTCCCCTTCCAAACCTGAGACCCTCCCTTTAGCATGAGATGTGATATCCAACTCCTTCCCATTCCAATCCTGAGACCCTTCTGATAGCAGAGATGTGATATCTCAATGCTTATACCAAACCTGAGACCCTTCCTATAACATGAGATGTGATATCCAACTCCATCCCGTTCCAAACCTGAGACCCTTCCTATAGCATGAGATGTGATATCCAACTCCTTCCCATTCCAATCCTGAGATCCTTCCGATAGCATGAGATGTGATATCTCAATGCTTCTAATACCAAACCTGAGATTCTTCCTATAACTTAAGATGTGATATCCAAATCCTTCCCCTTCCAAACCTGAGACCCTCCCTTTAGCATGAGATGTGATATTCAACTCCTTCCCATTCCAATCCTGAGACCCTTCTGATAGCATGAGATGTGATATATCAATGCCTCTAATACCAAACCTGAGATCCTTCCTCTAACATGAAATGTGATATCCAACTCCTTCCCTTTCCAAACCTGAGAGCCTTCCTATAGCATGAGATGTGATATCCAAGTCCTTCCCATTCCAATCCTGAGACCCTTCCTATAACATGAGATGTGATATCCAACTCCATCCCATTCCGACCTGAGACCCTTCCTATAGCATGAGATGGGATATCCAACTCCTTCCAAATCCAATCCTGAGACCCCTCCGATAGCATGAGATGTGATATCTCAATGCTTCTACCAAACCTGAGACCCATACTATGGTATGAGATGTGATATCAAACTCCTTCCCATTCCAATCCTGAGACCCTTCCTATAGCTTGAGTTGTGATATCCAACTCCTTCCCATTCCAATTCTGAGACCCTTCCTATACCATGAGACTTGATATCTCAATGCTTCTAATACCAAACCTGAGACCCTTCCTATAGCATGAGATGTGATATCCAACTCTTTCCCATCCCAAACCTGAGACCCTTCCTATAGCAAGAATGTAATATCCAACTCCTTCCCATTCCAATCCTGAGACCATTCCTATAGCATGAGATGTGATATCTCAATGCTTCTAATAGCAAACCTGAGATCCTTCCTATGACATGAGATGTGATATGCAATTCCTTCCCATTCCAATCCTGAGACCCTTCCGATAGCAGAGATGTGATATCTCAATGCTTATACCAAACCTGAGACCCTTCCTATGGCATGAGATGTCATATACAACTACTTCCCATTCCAATCAGGAGACCCTTCCTATAGCATGAGATGTGATATCTCAATGCTTCTACCAAACCTGAGACCCTTCCTATAGCATGAGATGTGATATCCAACTCCTTCCCATCCCAAACCTGAGACCCTTCCTATAGCATAAGATGTGATATCCAACTCCTTCCCATTCCAATCCTGAGACCCTTCTGATAGCAGAGATGTGAATATCTCAATGCTTATACCAAACCTGAGACCCTTCCTATAGCATGAGATGTCATATCCAACTCCTTCCTATTCCAATCCTGAGACCCTTCCTATAGCATGAGATGTGATATCTCAATGCTTCTAATACCAAACCTGAGATCCTTCCTATAACATGAGATGTGATATCCAACTCCTTCCCCTTCCAATCCTGAGAC
Organism: Ambystoma mexicanum; assembly: GCF_040938575.1. Classification (NCBI taxonomy): domain Eukaryota; kingdom Metazoa; phylum Chordata; class Amphibia; order Caudata; family Ambystomatidae; genus Ambystoma; species Ambystoma mexicanum. Next base: position 317,608,010 of record NC_090936.1, read on the forward strand.
CCTTCCTGAGATGTGATATCTCAATGTTTCTAATACCAAACCTGAGGCCCTTCCTATAGCAAGAGATGTGATATCGAAATCCTTCCCATTCCAAAACTGCGACCCTTCCTATAGCATGAGATGTGATATCCGACTCCTTTCCTTCCAATCCTGAGACCCTTCCTGTAGCATGAGATGTGATATCTCAATGCTTGTAATACCAAACCTGAGATCCTTCCTATAACATGAGATGTGATATCCAAATCCTTCCCCTTCCAAACCTGAGACCCTCCCTTTAGCATGAGATGTGATATCCAACTCCTTCCCATTCCAATCCTGAGACCCTTCTGATAGCATGAGATGTGATATATCAATGCCTCTAATAGCAAACCTGAGATCCTTCCTCTAACAAGAAATATGATATCCAGCTCCTTCCCTTTCCAAACCTGAGAGCCTTCCTATAGCATGAGATGTGATATCCAAGTCCTTCCCATTCCAATCCTGAGACCCTTCCTATAACATGAGATGTGATATCCAACTCCTTCCCATTCCAATTCTGAGACCCTTCCTATACCATGAGACTTGATATCTCAATGCTTCTAATACCAAACCTGAGACCCTTCCTATAGCATGAGATGTGATATCTCAATGTTTCTAATGCCAAACCTGAGACCCGTCCTATAACATGAGATGTGATATCCAACTCCTTCCCCTTCCAAACCTGAGACCCTTCCTTTAGCATAAGATGTGATATCCAACTCCTTCCCATTCCAATCCTGAGACCCTTCCGATAGCATAAGATGTGATATCCGACTCCTTTCCATTCCAATCCTGAGACCCTTCCGATAGCATGAGATGTGATATCTCAATGCTTCTAATACCAAACCTGAGATTCTTCCTATAACTTGAGATGTGATATCCAAATCCTTCCCCTTCCAAACCTGAGACCCTCCCTTTAGCATGAGATGTGATATTCAACTCCTTCCCATTCCAATCCTGAGACCCTTCTGATAGCATGAGATGTGATATATCAATGCCTCTAATACCAAACCTGCGATCCTTCCTCTAACATGAAATGTGATATCCAACTCCTTCCCTTTCCAAACCTGAGAGCCTTCCTATAGCATGAGATGTGATATCCAAGTCCTTACCATTCCAATCCTGAGACCCTTCCTATAACATGAGATGTGATATCCAACTCCATCCCATTCCGACCTGAGACCCTTCCTATAGCATGAGATGGGATATCCAACTCCTTCCAAATCCAATCCTGAGACCAATCCGATAGCATGAGATGTGATATCTCAATGCTTCTACCAAACCTGAGACCCATACTATGGTATGAGATGTGATATCAAACTCCTTCCCATTCCAATCCTGAGACCCTTCCTATAGCTTGAGATGTGATATCCAACTCCTTCCCATTCCAATTCTGAGACCCTTCCTATACCATGAGACTTGATATCTCAATGCTTCTAATACCAAACCTGAGACCCTTCCTATAGCATGAGATGTGATATCCAACTCCTTCCCATCCCAAACCTGAGACCCTTCCTATAGCAAGAATGTAATATCCAACTCCTTCCCATTCCGACCTGAGACCCTTCCTATAGCATGAGATGGGATATCCAACTCCTTCCAAATCCAATCCTGAGACCCCTCCGATAGCATGAGATGTGATATCTCAATGCTTCTACCAAACCTGAGACCCATACTATGGTATGAGATGTGATATCAAACTCCTTCCCATTCCAATCCTGAGACCCTTCCTATAGCTTGAGATGTGATATCCAACTCCTTCCCATTCCAATTCTGAGACCCTTCCTATACCATGAGACTTGATATCTCAATGCTTCTAATACCAAACCTGAGACCCTTCCTATAGCATGAGATGTGATATCCAACTCCTTCCCATCCCAAACCTGAGACCCTTCCTATAGCAAGAATGTAATATCCAACTCCTTCCCATTCCAATCCTGAGACCATTCCTATAGCATGAGATGTGATATCTCAATGCTTCTAATAGCAAACCTGAGATCCTTCCTATGACATGAGATGTGATATGCAATTCCATCCCATTCCAATCCTGAGACCCTTCTGATAGCAGAGATGTGATATCTCAATGCTTATACCAAACCTGAGACCCTTCCTATGGCTTGAGATGTCATATACAACTACTTCCCATTCCAATCAGGAGACCCTTCCTATAGCATGAGATGTGATATCTCAATGCTTCTACCAAACCTGAGACCCTTCCTATAGCATGTGTTAAGACGGATTTCTGAACTCTGTCCTGGTGGCGCAGAAGTTCAGAAGGCCAACCTAATTACTTGGAACAGGGTAACCTCTGGACGAGCCAGACCAATCAAGGTAGCGATCGCGGCGGTCAAGACTAGGTCTCAAGAGGGGTGAGGGTGACTGAAAGCCCGCAATGAGCACACAAAGCAAGATCACTTACAAACTACTCCAAACAGTTGTTATATTAAAAATATATACACATTTATTTCAAGGCCTTTAAAACAATGACCGTAGCGAGAAAATCACAATATAACGATAGTAAACCAACACATACCATATCAACACAATATATATACAAATACAACAAGTCTCAAGCGTTAGATGCACAAAATGTGTAGTCCACCTAAAAGGAAGGGAAAACAGGCAGTGCACAATAATGCTTTGACCCAGTTCGCCTTCAGAGGCACCTAACTAGATGGAAGTCTGAGCCCTGCGAAGAGTGGAGCCTTGTGCTCAAAAGTACCTGCATGCGCTGGTGCCAACGGGCAAAAGGAGAAGCTCTTCTAGGGAAATCAGGCAGTTCAGTTTAGAGCACAAAAGAAGAAGAACAAGTTCCGCGACTCAAGCGCAGCCTCCACAGTGGGCTGAAGCAGAGCGCGAGTACGGAAAAGGGGTGCTGTTTGACACAGCGGGGAAAAGCAATGGGCTCCTGCAGGAGGGCGACCAGATCCTAGCTATGTTACTCACCGGTCCCCGATGCAAGCAGACCCAGGCTTCTCCGTGTCCGTTTCAGTAGCTGGCAGGTTCAGAAGAGCAGGGAACGCCTCGTCGTCGTGTTGAGTAAAAAGACGTCCCTATCGAAGAAACCCGCACAATTTGTTACCACAGCAGGCCAACGGAGCGGCCGTGTGTATCTGAGCCAAATGTACACTACTCACTTCAGACTTGGGAACGCCAAGTGTACGAAGCGTGTGAGAGTGACAAGGACTCGAAATACTACACAACCTGGCGGCGGTTACAGAGCAAGACTCCCGTGTAAGCTGGTCAGTCAGCTGGATGGCCCAGAGACGCTTCCGAAGGCTTACTGGCAGGAGATGGTGAAGATGCCGAGAATAGCTGTTCCCGCTATTCCAAGGGTCGAAGTACCAGTACAGGCATTCTGGTTCGATCGAAGGTGAAAAGGGTTTCACAAGGCGACAGCAGTGCAGAGGAGAAGTCCTTCAGCGGGTCACCAGCGATTCCTCGGTCCAGCCTCTTGGTTGCAGGATACTTGGCTCCTGTATTCCTTCGTTCGTGAGAACTCAGGAGATCAACATGGTAGTGGTGTTTCGGGCCCCCTCTTATCCACGGTTCCCTTTGCGCCAAAACGGAGGGGACCCAATGGGAGATCCGCTCATCAACACTCACACCATTCGTGGACCATTCACGGACCACGGTGGTCCCAGGCATTCACACCACCCTAGACTCTCTGGCACCCAAGATGTGTATTGGGAACAGACATCCCAGCCCACATCCTGGAGGCACACACAATACATGTAGAAGCCCGCGAAAGCATCCGTGCTTCGCGGAAAGTACATGCCCAAATAAGGAAGGCCCCGGGTCGGCTTGACCTGGGGAAGGTGAAGGGAGCAAGACGGTCAGCGGACAGGACAAAGGAGCCTCCTGGTCTGGCCATTTTGGGAGCCAGGCCACCATTTTGGGTTAAGCGCGAAAAACGTGCTTAGAACGCCAAAAGGAGCTCAAAACACAAAAAACGATCGCTGCCACCATTCCCGTCCCTGAATCACTTGCACCAATCAGATACAATCCTAAACGAGTATCTAGGGCCTGTAGAAGGCTAGAGACCCAAGAGAGCTGTAACTTATCTTACAGTGCCTTCTTGTGTCATGTTGTACGAAAGCCGCAACATGATAAAAGAAACTACGGGAAACAGCGTTCCCCGGTACTGACTGTCTTAAGGGCATGTCAGTTTCCACGTAAGAAAGGAGCGAAAGCCCAGAGGAGTGCGGCAGAAGGCTGCACTTCTCTGGCAAAGTCAAGAACAAGGTGAGAAACAACAGCAAAAAGTTTAGGGGTTGCCACATGGAAGGAAAATTACCTACAATTACGAAATCTTTCCTAACAGCATGAGATGTGATATCCAATTCCTTCCCATTCCAAACCTGAGACGGTTCCTACAGCATGCGATGTGATATCTCAATGCTTCTAAAACCACACCTGAGATCCTTCCTATAACATGAGATGTGATATCCAATTCCTTCCCATTCCAAACCTGAGACCCTTCCTGTAGCATGAGATGTGATATCCAACTCCTTCCCATTCCAATCCTGAGACCCTTCCTATACCATGAGATGTGATATCTCAATGCTTCTAATACCAAACCTGAAACCCGTCCTAAAACATGAGATGTGAGATCCAAATCCTTCCCCTTCCAAACCTGAGACCCTTCCTATAGCTTGAGATGTGATATCAAACCCCTTCCCATTCCAATCATAAGATAGCTTGAGATGTGATATCCAACTCCTTCCCATTCCAATCCTGAGACCCTTCCGATAGCATGAGATGTGATATCTCAATGCTTCTAATATCAAAACTGAGACCCTCCCTATAGCATGAGATGTGATATCTAAGTCCTTCCCATTCCAATCCTGAAACCCTTCCGATAGCAGAGATGTGATATCTCAATGCTTATACCAAACCTGAGACCATTCCTATGGCATGAGATGTGATATCCAACTCCTTCCCATTCCAATCTTAAGACCCTTCCTATAGCATGAGATGTGATATCTCAATGCTTCTAATACCAAACCTGAGATGTGATATCCAACTCCTTCCCATTCCAAACCTGAGACCCTTCCGATAGCGTGAGATGTGATATCTCAATGCTTCTAATACCAAACCTGAGGCCCTTCCCGTAGCATATGTGATATCCAACTCCTTCCCATTCCAAACCTGTGACCCTTCCTGTAGCATGAAATGTGATTTTTCACCCCTTCCAATTCCAAACCCGAGACCATCCCCACAGCCTGAGATTTGAAATCTCATTTCTTCCAATACCAAACCCGAGACCCTTCCGATAGGATGAGATTTATTATCTCACTCCTTCAAATACCAAACTCGAGTCCCTTCCTAAAGGATGATATTTGATATCTCAGTGCTTCTAATACCAAACCTGAGACCCTCCCTATAACATGAGATGTCATTTCCAACTCCTTCCCATTCCAATCCTGAGACCCTTCCGATACCATGAGATGTGATATCCCAATGCTTCTAATACCAATCCTGAGACCCTTCCTATAGCATGACATGTGATATCGAACTCCTTCCCATTCCAATCCTGAGACTCAGACCTCCCCGTCTAACCTTCTCACCACTCCTAGCTCAAGGATTGATCATGCTCTCTTGCTGTCTCTTCTCTCCCTTCTTCGGCTTCCTTTCCTCTCTCCTTCCTCATCTGCCCTAGTTCAGGCTCCTTCTACACCTCCGCAGGGATTACTGATTGGTACCCCTCCCCACTCTCAATTCTCACTCAGTTTCAAACACTCATCTGACATCTGCCATTTCCTGGAAGAACCCGATGTCCTTGGTCTAACCGAGACATGGTTGACGGCCAGCGCTGTCTCGAGCTTTGACACTCTCCTCCCTGATGACAAGTTCCTCTCCATGCCCAGATCCAACCGTTCTTGAGGGGGAGTATCCTTGATTCCTGTAGTAAATTGCTTTCCTATGCAGGCCGACTCCTCTCACGAATGCCTTGTCTGCATGAATTCTCTCTTTCCTGGCCATTCTCTCACTGTGGCTATTTGCCTGCCCCCTTCCTCTCTCAGTGGATGGACTTCTCTATCCTGGCCTCCTACCACTCAACTCTGCCTACTTGAGAATTCAACATGAACCTGTATGCTTCCTGACCTGGACGTTTACGAGATCTGCAACTCTTCATGTCGCTGGCCCTACACACTGCAGGGAATACTCAGGATTTTCTGATCTCAGACCTCCCCCTCTGTAACCCTCTCAACAATCCTCTCCCGTGGTGATCAAGTTCTCATCTCCAAAGAAGGCTAACTACCAGCTGTTCCTCCTCAGAGGAGTTCTTCCTTTCTGTCCCTGCTCCCTGCACCGTTTCGCGTTGCAAACACTCGCTTCCCTGCTCTCTGGTTTAGACGCTTTTCCTTCTCAGAGGCCTTCTTCCTTTCTGTCCTTGATCTCTGCATCGTTTCGCGTTGCAAGTACTCGCTTCCCAGATCTCTAGTTTAGACGCGTGTTCCCTGCCTTCTCTCCTCTTCCTGCTGCCTTCAAATCAACAAATGAGCTCCAAAAGATACACAGTTCTCAGAATGCTTTATAACACCCATTATTCAACATATAGCCGTAACCCACTAGACGCATTTAAACGTGCTAAAAACTAGCAAAAACAGCTAGAAAATGTACTTTCCTCGCGTTTTTGTAAATGCGAATTCTGGTGGGTTCCCATGTTGTATGTACTGTGTCCGTGCGTTTGTTGTCGAATCCTGAAGTTTTTAACCACTGTTCTCCCATACAAGGGGGGATCAACATCTACTGCTGTTCACAGGCTGAATGTATATGGCTGAAATCTTCAATGCATTATCAGCTTTCCTGACTGTTTTGGAACGTGTATTTGCCATCAGTTAATGCAGTCACCATGTGTTCATCGTCCCTTCTAGTTTACAGGCTGCACTCCCCTGGTGATCACATTCTCCTCTCCAGAGCAGGCTAACTACCAGCTGCTCCTCCTCAGAGGCGTTCATCTTTTCTGCCCCTGCTCCTTGCACTGTTTCGCGTTGCATGTACTTGTTTCCCAGCTCTCTGGTTTAGATGCTGTTCCTCCTCAGAGGCGTTCTTCCTTTCTGTTTTATGCTTCTAATACCAAACCTGAGATTCTTCCTATAACATGAGATGTGATATCCAAATCCTTCCCCTTCCAAACCTGAGACCCTCCCTTGCATGAGATGTGATATCCAACTCCTTCCCATTCCAATCCTGAGACCCTTCTGATAGCATGAGATGTGATATCCAAGTCCTTCCCATTCCAATCCTGAGACCCTTCCTATAACATCAGATGTGATATCCAACTCCATCCCATTCCAACCTGAGACCCTTCCTATAGCATGAGATGGGATATCCAACTCCTTCCAAATCCAATCCTGAGACCCTTCCGATAGCATGACATGTGATATCTCAATGCTTCTACCAAACCTAAGACCCATACTATGGCATGAGATGTGATATCAAACTCCTTCCCATTCCAATCCTGAGACCCTTCCTATAGCTTGAGATGTGATATCCAACTCCTTCCCATTCCAATTCTGAGACCCTTCCTATACCATGGGACTTGATATCTCAATGCTTCTAATACCAAACCTGAGACCCTTCCTATAGCATGAGATGTGATATCCAACTCCTTCCCATTCCAAACCTGAGACCGTTCCTATAGCAAGAATGTAATATCCAACTCCTTCCCATTCCAATCCTGAGACCATTCCGATAGCAGAGATGTGATATTTCAATGCTTATACCAAACCTGAGACCATTCCTATGGCATGAGATGTCATATACAACTACTTCCCATTCCAATCAGGAGACCCTTCCTATAGCATGAGATGTGATATCTCAATGCTTCTATCAAACCTGAGACCCTAGCTATAGCATGAGATGTGATATACAATTCCTTCCCATTCCAAACCTGAGACACTTCCTACAGCATGCGATGTGATATCTAAGTCCTTCCCATTCCAATCCTGAGACCCTTCCGATAGCAGAGATGTGATATCTCAATCCTTATACCAAACCTGAGATCCTTCCTATGGCATGAGATGTGATATCCAACGCCTTCCCATTCCAATCTTGAGACCCTTCCTGTAGCATGAGATGTGATATCTCAATGCTTCTATCAAACCTGAGACCCTTCCTTTAGCATGAGATGTGATATCCAACTCCTTCCCATTCCAATCCTGAGACCCTTCCTATAGCATTAGATGTGATATCTCAATGCTTCTAATACCATACCTGAGATCCTTCCTATAACATGAGATGTGATATCCAATTCCTTCCCATTCCAAACCTGAGACCCTTCCTATTGGATGAGATGTGATATCCAACTCCTTCCCATTCCAATCCCGAGACCCTTCCTATACCATGAGATGTGATATCTCAATGTTTCTAATACCAAACCTGGGACCCGTCCTATAACATGAGATATGATATCCAAATCCTTCCCCTTCCAAACCTGAGACCCTTCCTTTAGCATGAGATGTGATATCCAAATGCTTCCCATTCCAATCCTGAAACCCTTCCTATAGGATGAGATGTGATATCTCAATGTTTCTAATAAAAAACCTGAGACCCTTCCTATAGCAAGAGATGTGATCTCCAAATCCTTCCCATTCCAATCCTGAGACTCTTCCTATAACATGAGATGTGATATCCAAGTCCTTCCCATTCCAACCTGAGACCCTTCCTATAGCATGAGAAGGGATATCCAACTCCTTCCCAATCCAATCCTGAGACCCTTCCGATAGCAGAGATGTGATATCTCAATGCTTCTACCAAACCTGAGACCCTTCCTTTAGCATGAGATGTGATATCCAACTCCTTCCCATTCCAATCCTGGGACCCTTCCTATAGCATGAGATGTGATATCTCAATGCTTCTAATACCAAACCTGAGAACCTTCCTATAACATGAGATGCGATATCCAACTCCTTCCCATTCCAAACCTGAGACCCTTCCGATAGCATGAGATGTGATATCTCAATGCTTCTAAAACCAAACATGAGAACCATCCTATAACATGAGATATGAAATCCAAATCCTTCCCTTTCCAAACCTGAGACCCTTCCTATAGCTTGAGATGTGATATCAAACTCCTTCCCATTCCAATCCTGAGACCCTTATTATACCATGAGATGTGATATCTCAATGCTTCTAATACCAAACCTGAGACCCGTCCTAAAACATGAGATGTGAGATCCAAATCCTTCCCCTTCCAAACCTGAGACCTTTCCTTTAGCATGAGATGTGATATCCAACTCCTTCCCATTCCAATCCTGAGACCTTTCCGATAGCATGAGATGTGATATCTCAATGCTTCTTATATCAAACCTGAGAACCTCCCTATAGCATGAGATGTGATTTCCAACTCCTTCCCATTCCAATCCTGAGACCCTTCCTATAACATGAGATGTGATATCTCTATGCTTCTAATACCAAACCTGAGATCCTTCCTATAACATATGTGATATCCAACTCCTTCCCTTTCCAAACCTGAGAGCCTTCCTATAGCATGAGATGTGATATCCATCTCCTTCCCATTCCAAACCGGAGACCCTTCCTTTAGCATGAGATGTGATATCAACTCCTTCCCATTCCAATCCTGAGACCCTTACTATAGCATGAGATGTGATATCTCAATGCTTCTAATACCAAACCTGAGATCCTTCCTATAACATATGTGATATCCAACTCCTTCCCTTTCCAAACCTGAGAGCCTTCCTATAGCATGAGATGTGATATCCAACTCCTTCTCATTCCAAACCTGAGACACTTCCTATAGCATGAGATGTGATATCTCAATGCTTCTAATACCAAACCTGAGATCCATCCTATAACATGAGATGTGATATCTCAATAGTTCTAATACCAAACCTGAGATCCTTCCTATAGCCTGAGATGTGATATACAACTCCTTCCCATTCCAATCCTTAGACCCTTCCTATAGCATGAGATGTGATATCTCAATGCTTCTAATACCAAACCTGAGATCCATCTATAACATGAGATGTGATATCTCAATAGTTTTAATACCAAACCTGAGATCCTTCCTATAGCATGAGATGTGATATCCAACTCCTTCCCATTCCAAACCTGAGACACTTCCTGTAGCATGAGATGTGATATCCAACTCCTTCCCATTCCAATACTGAGACCCTTCCTATAGCATGAGATGTGATATCTCAATGCTTCTAATACCAAACCTGAGACCCTTCCTATAGCATGAGATGTGATATCCAACTCCTTCCCTTTCCAAACCTGAGACCATTCCTTTAGCATGAGATGTGATATCCAACTCCTTCCTTTCCAATCCTGAGAGCCTTCCTATAGCATCAGATGCGCTATCCAAGTCCTTCCCATTCCAATCCTGAGACCCTGTGTATAACATGAGATGGGATAGCCAACTCCTTCCCAATCCAATCCTGAGACCCTTCCGATAGCATGAGATGTGATATCTCAATGCTTCTACCAAACCTGAGACCGTTCCTATGGCATGAGATGTGATATCAAACTCCTTCCCATTCCAATCCTGAGACCCTTCCTATAGCTTGAGATGTGATATCCAACTCCTTCCCATTCCAATCCTGAGACCCTTCCTATACCATGAGATGTGATATCTCAATGCTTCTAATACCAAACCTGAGACCCTTCCTTTAGCATGAGATGTGATATCCAACTCCTTCCCATTCCAATCCTGAGACCCTTCCGATAGCAGAGATGTGATATCTCAATGCTTATACCAAACCTGAGAACCTTCATATGGCATGAGATGTCATATACAACTCCTTCCCATTCCAATCCTGAGACCCTTCCTATAGCATGAGATGTGATATCTCAATGCTTCTACCAAACCTGAGACCCTTCCTATAGCATGAGATGTCATATCCAACTCCTTCCCATTCCAATCCTGAGACCCTTCGTACAGCATGAGATGTGATATCTCAATGCTTCTAACACCAAACCTGAGATCCTTCCTATAACATGAGATGTGATATCCAACTCCTTCCCATTCCAATCCTGAGACCCTTCCTATACCATGAGATGTGATATCTCAATGTTTCTAATGCCAAACCTGAGACCCGTCCTATAACATGAGATGTGAGATCCAAATCCTTCCCCTTCCAAACCTGTGACCCTTCCTTTAGCATAAGATGTGATATCCAACTCCTTCCCATTCCAATCCTGAGACCCTTCCGATAGCAGAGATGTGATATCTCAATGCTTATACCAAACCTGAGACCCTTCCTATAGCATGAGATGTCATATCCAACTCCTTCCTATTCCAATCCTGAGACCCTTCCTATAGCATGAGATGTGATATCTCAATGCTTCTAATACCAAACCTGAGATCCTTCCTATAACATGAGATTTGATATCCAACTCCTTCCCCTTCCAATCCTGAGACCCTTCCTATACCATGAGATGTGATATCTCAATGTTTCTAATACCAAACCTGAGGCCCTTCCTATAGCAAGAGATGTGATATCCAAATCCTTCCCATTCCAAAACTGCGACCCTTCCTATAGCATGAGATGTGATATCCGACTCCTTTCCATTCCAATCCTGAGACCCTTCCTGTAGCATGAGATGTGATATCTCAATGGTTGTAATACCAAACCTGAGACCCTTCCTATAGCATGAGATGTGATATCCAACTCTTTCCCATTCCAATCCTGAGACCCTTCCTATAGCATGAGATGTGATATCTCAATGCTTCTAATACCAAACCTGAGACCCTTCCTTCCTATCCAACTCCTTCCCAATCCAATCCTGCGACCCTTCCGATAGCATGAGATGTGATATCTCAATGCTTCTAACACCAAACCTGAGATCCTTCCTATAACATGAGATGTGATATCCAAATCCTTCCCCTTCCAAACCTGAGACCCTCCCTTTAGCATGAGATGTGATATCCAACTCCTTCCCATTCCAATCCTGAGACCCTTCTGATAGCAGAGATGTGATATCATAATGCTTATACCAAACCTGAGACCCTTCCTATAACATGAGATGTGATATCCAACTCCTTCCCGTTCCAAACCTGAGACCCTTCCTATAGCATGAGATGTGATATCCAACTCCTTCCCATTCCAATCCTGAGACCCTTCCGATAGCATGAGATGTGATATCTCAATGCTTCTAATACCAAACCTGAGATTCTTCCTATAACATGAGATGTGATATCCAAATCCTTCCCCTTCCAAACCTGAGACCCTCCCTTTAGCATGAGATGTGATATCCAACTCCTTCCCATTCCAATCCTGAGACCCTTCTGATAGCATGAGATGTGATATATCAATGCCTCTAATACCAAACCTGAGATCCTTCCTCTAACATGAAATGTGATATCCAACTCCTTCAATTTCCAAACCTGAGAGCTTTCCTATAGCATGAGATGTGATATCCAAGTCCTTCCCATTCCAATCCTGAGACCCTTCCTATAACATGAGATGTGATATCCAACTCCATCCCATTCCAACCTGAGACCCTTCCTATAGCATGAGATGGGATATCCAACTACTTCCAAATCCAATCCTGAGACCCTTCCGATAGCATGAGATGTGATATCTCAATGCTTCTACCAAACCTGAGACCCATACTATGGTATGAGATGTGATATCAAACTCCTTCCCATTCCAATCCTGAGACCCTTCCTATAGCTTGAGATGTGATATCCAACTCCTTCCCATTCCAATTCTGAGACCCTTCCTATACCATGAGACTTGATATCTCAATGCTTCTAATACCAAACCTGAGACCCTTCCTATAGCATGAGATGTGATATCCAACTCCTTCCCATCCCAAACCTGAGACCCTTCCTATAGCAAGAATGTAATATCCAACTCCTTCCCATTCCAATCCTGAGACCATTCCTATAGCATGAGATGTGATATCTCAATGCTTCTAATAGCAAACCTGAGATCCTTCCTATGACATGAGATGTGATATCCAATTCCTTCCCATTCCAATCCTGAGACCCTTCCGATAGCATGAGATGTGATATCACAATGCTTCTAATACCAAACCTGAGATTCTTCCTATAACATGAGATGTGATATCCAAATCCTTCCCCTTCCAAACCTGAGACCCTCCCTTTAGCATGAGATGTGATATCCAACTCCTTCCCATTCCAATCCTGAGACCCTTCTGATAGCATGAGATGTTATATATCAATGCCTCTAATAACAAACCTGAGATCCTTCCTCTAACATGAAATGTGATATCCAACTCCTTCCCTTTCCAAACCTGAGAGCCTTCCTATAGCATGAGATGTGATATCCAAGTCCTTCCCATTCCAATCCTGAGACCCTTCCGATAGCATGAGATGTGATATCTCAAAGCTTCTAATACCAAACCTGAGATTCTTCCTATAACATGAGATGTGATATCCAAATCCTTCCCCTTCCAAACCTGAGACCCTCCCTTTAGCATGAGATGTGATATCCAACTCCTTCCCATTCCAATCCCGAGACCCTTCTGATAGCATGAGATGTGATATATCAATGCCTCTAATACCAAACCTGAGATCCTTCCTCTAACATGAAATGTGATATCGAACTCCTTCCCTTTCCAAACCTGAGAGCCTTCCTATAGCATGACATGTGATATCCAAGTCCTTCCCATTCCAATCCTGAGACCCTTCCTATAACATGAGATGTGATATCCAACTCCATCCCATTCCAACCTGAGACCCTTCCTATAGCATGAGATGGGATATCCAACTCCTTCCAAATCCAATCCTGAGACCCTTCCGATAGCATGAGATGTGATATCTCAATGCTTCTACCAAACCTGAGACCCATACTATGGTATGAGATGTGATATCAAACTCCTTCCCATTCCAATCCTGAGACCCTTCCTATAGCTTGAGATGTGATATCCAACTCCTTCCCATTCCAATTCTGAGACCCTTCCTATACCATGAGACTTGATATCTCAATGCTTCTAATACCAAACCTGAGACCCTTCCTATAGCATGAGATGTGATATCCAACTCCTTCCCATCCCAAACCTGAGACCCTTCCTATAGCATAAGATGTGATATCCAACTCCTTCCCATTCCAATCCTGAGACCCTTCCGATAGCAGAGATGTGATATCTCAATGCTTATACCAAACCTGAGACCCTTCCTATAGCATGAGATGTCATATCCAACTCCTTCCTATTCCAATCCTGAGACCCTTCCTATAGCATGAGATGTGATATCTCAATGCTTCTAATACCAAACCTGAGATCCTTCCTATAACATGAGATGTGATATCCAACTCCTTCCCATTTCAATCCTGAGACCCTTCCTGAGATGTGATATCTCAATGTTTCTAATACCAAACCTGAGGCCCTTTCTATAGCAAGAGATGTGATATCCAAATCCTTCCCATTCCAAAACTGCGACCCTTCCTATAGCATGAGATGTGATATCCGACTCCTTTCCATTCCAATCCTGAGACCCTTCCTGTAGCATGAGATTTGATATCTCAATGCTTGTAATACCAAACCTGAGACCCTTCCTATAGCATGAGATGTGATATCGAACTCTTTCCCATTCCAATCCTGAGACCCTTCCTATAGCATGTGATGTGATATCTCAATGCTTCTAATACCAAACCTGAGACCCTTCCTATAGCATGAGATGGGATATCCAACTCCTTCCCAATCCAATTCTGAGACCCTTCCGATAGCATGAGATGTGATATCTCAATGCTTCTAACACCAAACCTGAGATCCTTCCTATAACATGAGATGTGATATCCAAATCCTTCCCCTTCCAAACCTGAGACCCTCCCTTTAGCATGAGATGTGATATCCAACTCCTTCCCATTCCAATCCTGAGACCCTTCTGATAGCAGAGATGTGATATCATAATGCTTATACCAAACCTGAGACCCTCCTATAACATGAGATGTGATATCCAACTCCTTCCCGTTCCAAACCTGAGACCCTTCCTATAGCATGAGATGTGATATCCAACTCCTTCCCATTCCAATCCTGAGACCCTTCCGATAGCATGAGATGTGATATCTCAATGCTTCTAATACAAAACCTGAGATTCTTCCTATAACATGAGATGTGATATCCAAATCCTTCCCCTTCCAAACCTGAGACCCTCCCTTTAGCATGAGATGTGATATCCAACTCCTTCCCATTCCAATCCTGAGACCATTCCTATAGCATGAGATGTGATATCTCAATGCTTCTAATAGCAAACCTGAGATCCTTCCTATGACATGAGATGTGATATGCAATTCCTTCCCATTCCAATCCTGAGACCCTTCTGATAGCAGAGATGTGATATCTCAATGCTTATACCAAACCTGAGACCCTTCCTATGGCTTGAGATGTCATATACAACTACTTCCCATTCCAATCAGGAGACCCTTCCTATAGCATGAGATGTGATATCTCAATGCTTCTACCAAACCTGAGACCCTTCCTATAGCATGTGTTAAGACGGATTTCTGAACTCTGTCCTGGTGGCGCAGAAGTTCAGAAGGCCAACCTAATTACTTGGAACAGGGTAACCTCTGGACGAGCCAGACCAATCAAGGTAGCGATCGCGGCGGTCAAGACTAGGTCTCAAGAGGGGTGAGGGTGACTGAAAGCCCGCAATGAGCACACAAAGCAAGATCACTTACAAACTACTCCAAACAGTTGTTATATTAAAAATATATACACATTTATTTCAAGGCCTTTAAAACAATGACCGTAGCGAGAAAATCACAATATAACGATAGTAAACCAACACATACCATATCAACACAATATATATACAAATACAACAAGTCTCAAGCGTTAGATGCACAAAATGTGTAGTCCACCTAAAAGGAAGGGAAAACAGGCAGTGCACAATAATGCTTTGACCCAGTTCGCCTTCAGAGGCACCTAACTAGATGGAAGTCTGAGCCCTGCGAAGAGTGGAGCCTTGTGCTCAAAAGTACCTGCATGCGCTGGTGCCAACGGGCAAAAGGAGAAGCTCTTCTAGGGAAATCAGGCAGTTCAGTTTAGAGCACAAAAGAAGAAGAACAAGTTCCGCGACTCAAGCGCAGCCTCCACAGTGGGCTGAAGCAGAGCGCGAGTACGGAAAAGGGGTGCTGTTTGACACAGCGGGGAAAAGCAATGGGCTCCTGCAGGAGGGCGACCAGATCCTAGCTATGCTACTCACCGGTCCCCGATGCAAGCAGACCCAGGCTTCTCCGTGTCCGTTTCAGTAGCTGGCAGGTTCAGAAGAGCAGGGAACGCCTCGTCGTCGTGTTGAGTAAAAAGACGTCCCTATCGAAGAAACCCGCACAATTTGTTACCACAGCAGGCCAACGGAGCGGCCGTGTGTATCTGAGCCAAATGTACACTACTCACTTCAGACTTGGGAACGCCAAGTGTACGAAGCGTGTGAGAGTGACAAGGACTCGAAATACTACACAACCTGGCGGCGGTTACAGAGCAAGACTCCCGTGTAAGCTGGTCAGTCAGCTGGATGGCCCAGAGACGCTTCCGAAGGCTTACTGGCAGGAGATGGTGAAGATGCCGAGAATAGCTGTTCCCGCTATTCCAAGGGTCGAAGTACCAGTACAGGCATTCTGGTTCGATCGAAGGTGAAAAGGGTTTCACAAGGCGACAGCAGTGCAGAGGAGAAGTCCTTCAGCGGGTCACCAGCGATTCCTCGGTCCAGCCTCTTGGTTGCAGGATACTTGGCTCCTGTATTCCTTCGTTCGTGAGAACTCAGGAGATCAACATGGTAGTGGTGTTTCGGGCCCCCTCTTATCCACGGTTCCCTTTGCGCCAAAACGGAGGGGACCCAATGGGAGATCCGCTCATCAACACTCACACCATTCGTGGACCATTCACGGACCACGGTGGTCCCAGGCATTCACACCACCCTAGACTCTCTGGCACCCAAGATGTGTATTGGGAACAGACATCCCAGCCCACATCCTGGAGGCACACACAAGACATGTAGAAGCCCGCGAAAGCATCCGTGCTTCGCGGAAAGTACATGCCCAAATAAGGAAGGCCCCGGGTCGGCTTGACCTGGGGAAGGTGAAGGGAGCAAGACGGTCAGCGGACAGGACAAAGGAGCCTCCTGGTCTGGCCATTTTGGGAGCCAGGCCACCATTTTGGGTTAAGCGCGAAAAACGTGCTTAGAACGCCAAAAGGAGCTCAAAACACAAAAAACGATCGCTGCCACCATTACCGTCCCTGAATCACTTGCACCAATCAGATACAATCCTAAACGAGTATCTAGGGCCTGTAGAAGGCTAGAGACCCAAGAGAGCTGTAACTTAGCTTACAGTGCCTTCTTGTGTCATGTTGTACGAAAGCCGCAACATGATAAAAGAAACTACGGGAAACAGCGTTCCCCGGTACTGACTGTCTTAAGGGCATGTCAGTTTCCACGTAAGAAAGGAGCGAAAGCCCAGAGGAGTGCGGCAGAAGGCTGCACTTCTCTGGCAAAGTCAAGAACAAGGTGAGAAACAACAGCAAAAAGTTTAGGGGTTGCCACATGGAAGGAAAATTACCTACAATTACGAAATCTTTCCTAACAGCATGAGATGTGATATCCAATTCCTTCCCATTCCAAACCTGAGACGGTTCCTACAGCATGCGATGTGATATCTCAATGCTTCTAAAACCACACCTGAGATCCTTCCTATAACATGAGATGTGATATCCAATTCCTTCCCATTCCAAACCTGAGACCCTTCCTGTAGCATGAGATGTGATATCCAACTCCTTCCCATTCCAATCCTGAGACCCTTCCTATACCATGAGATGTGATATCTCAATGCTTCTAATACCAAACCTGAAACCCGTCCTAAAACATGAGATGTGAGATCCAAATCCTTCCCCTTCCAAACCTGAGACCCTTCCTATAGCTTGAGATGTGATATCAAACCCCTTCCCATTCCAATCATAAGATAGCTTGAGATGTGATATCCAACTCCTTCCCATTCCAATCCTGAGACCCTTCCGATAGCATGAGATGTGATATCTCAATGCTTCTAATATCAAAACTGAGACCCTCCCTATAGCATGAGATGTGATATCTAAGTCCTTCCCATTCCAATCCTGAAACCCTTCCGATAGCAGAGATGTGATATCTCAATGCTTATACCAAACCTGAGACCATTCCTATGGCATGAGATGTGATATCCAACTCCTTCCCATTCCAATCTTAAGACCCTTCCTATAGCATGAGATGTGATATCTCAATGCTTCTAATACCAAACCTGAGATGTGATATCCAACTCCTTCCCATTCCAAAACCTGAGACCCTTCCGATAGCGTGAGATGTGATATCTCAATGCTTCTAATACCAAACCTGAGGCCCTTCCCGTAGCATATGTGATATCCAACTCCTTCCCATTCCAAACCTGTGACCCTTCCTGTAGCATGAAATGTGATTTTTCACCCCTTCCAATACCAAACCCGAGACCATCCCCACAGCCTGAGATTTGAAATCTCATTTCTTCCAATACCAAACCCGAGACCCTTCCGATAGGATGAGATTTATTATCTCACTCCTTCAAATACCAAACTCGAGTCCCTTCCTAAAGGATGATATTTGATATCTCAGTGCTTCTAATACCAAACCTGAGACCCTCCCTATAACATGAGATGTCATTTCCAACTCCTTCCCATTCCAATCCTGAGACCCTTCCGATACCATGAGATGTGATATCCCAATGCTTCTAATACCAATCCTGAGACCCTTCCTATAGCATGACATGTGATATCGAACTCCTTCCCATTCCAATCCTGAGACTCAGACCTCCCCGTCTAACCTTCTCACCACTCCTAGCTCAAGGATTGATCATGCTCTCTTGCTGTCTCTTCTCTCCCTTCTTCGGCTTCCTTTCCTCTCTCCTTCCTCATCTGCCCTAGTTCAGGCTCCTTCTACACCTCCGCAGGGATTACTGATTGGTACCCCTCCCCACTCTCAATTCTCACTCAGTTTCAAACACTCATCTGACATCTGCCATTTCCTGGAAGAACCCGATGTCCTTGGTCTAACCGAGACATGGTTGACGGCCAGCGCTGTCTCGAGCTTTGACACTCTCCTCCCTGATGACAAGTTCCTCTCCATGCCCAGATCCAACCGTTCTTGAGGGGGAGTATCCTTGATTCCTGTAGTA
Source organism: Ambystoma mexicanum (assembly GCF_040938575.1). Classification (NCBI taxonomy): domain Eukaryota; kingdom Metazoa; phylum Chordata; class Amphibia; order Caudata; family Ambystomatidae; genus Ambystoma; species Ambystoma mexicanum. The sequence goes on from NC_090936.1 coordinate 317,627,143, forward strand.
AATTGCTTTCCTATGCAGGCCGACTCCTCTCACGAATGCCTTGTCTGCATGAATTCTCTCTTTCCTGGCCATTCTCTCACTGTGGCTATTTGCCTGCCCCCTTCCTCTCTCAGTGGATGGACTTCTCTATCCTGGCCTCCTACCACTCAACTCTGCCTACTTGAGAATTCAACATGAACCTGTATGCTTCCTGACCTGGACGTTTACGAGATCTGCAACTCTTCATGTCGCTGGCCCTACACACTGCAGGGAATACTCAGGATTTTCTGATCTCAGACCTCCCCCTCTGTAACCCTCTCAACAATCCTCTCCCGTGGTGATCAAGTTCTCATCTCCAAAGAAGGCTAACTACCAGCTGTTCCTCCTCAGAGGAGTTCTTCCTTTCTGTCCCTGCTCCCTGCACCGTTTCGCGTTGCAAACACTCGCTTCCCTGCTCTCTGGTTTAGACGCTTTTCCTTCTCAGAGGCCTTCTTCCTTTCTGTCCTTGATCTCTGCATCGTTTCGCGTTGCAAGTACTCGCTTCCCAGATCTCTAGTTTAGACGCGTGTTCCCTGCCTTCTCTCCTCTTCCTGCTGCCTTCAAATCAACAAATGAGCTCCAAAAGATACACAGTTCTCAGAATGCTTTATAACACCCATTATTCAACATATAGCCGTAACCCACTAGACGCATTTAAACGTGCTAAAAACTAGCAAAAACAGCTAGAAAATGTACTTTCCTCGCGTTTTTGTAAATGCGAATTCTGGTGGGTTCCCATGTTGTATGTACTGTGTCCGTGCGTTTGTTGTCGAATCCTGAAGTTTTTAACCACTGTTCTCCCATACAAGGGGGGATCAACATCTACTGCTGTTCACAGGCTGAATGTATATGGCTGAAATCTTCAATGCATTATCAGCTTTCCTGACTGTTTTGGAACGTGTATTTGCCATCAGTTAATGCAGTCACCATGTGTTCATCGTCCCTTCTAGTTTACAGGCTGCACTCCCCTGGTGATTACATTCTCCTCTCCAGAGCAGGCTAACTACCAGCTGCTCCTCCTCAGAGGCGTTCATCTTTTCTGCCCCTGCTCCTTGCACTGTTTCGCGTTGCATGTACTTGTTTCCCAGCTCTCTGGTTTAGATGCTGTTCCTCCTCAGAGGCGTTCTTCCTTTCTGTTTTATGCTTCTAATACCAAACCTGAGATTCTTCCTATAACATGAGATGTGATATCCAAATCCTTCCCCTTCCAAACCTGAGACCCTCCCTTGCATGAGATGTGATATCCAACTCCTTCCCATTCCAATCCTGAGACCCTTCTGATAGCATGAGATGTGATATCCAAGTCCTTCCCATTCCAATCCTGAGACCCTTCCTATAACATCAGATGTGATATCCAACTCCATCCCATTCCAACCTGAGACCCTTCCTATAGCATGAGATGGGATATCCAACTCCTTCCAAATCCAATCCTGAGACCCTTCCGATAGCATGACATGTGATATCTCAATGCTTCTACCAAACCTAAGACCCATACTATGGCATGAGATGTGATATCAAACTCCTTCCCATTCCAATCCTGAGACCCTTCCTATAGCTTGAGATGTGATATCCAACTCCTTCCCATTCCAATTCTGAGACCCTTCCTATACCATGGGACTTGATATCTCAATGCTTCTAATACCAAACCTGAGACCCTTCCTATAGCATGAGATGTGATATCCAACTCCTTCCCATTCCAAACCTGAGACCGTTCCTATAGCAAGAATGTAATATCCAACTCCTTCCCATTCCAATCCTGAGACCATTCCGATAGCAGAGATGTGATATTTCAATGCTTATACCAAACCTGAGACCATTCCTATGGCATGAGATGTCATATACAACTACTTCCCATTCCAATCAGGAGACCCTTCCTATAGCATGAGATGTGATATCTCAATGCTTCTATCAAACCTGAGACCCTAGCTATAGCATGAGATGTGATATACAATTCCTTCCCATTCCAAACCTGAGACACTTCCTACAGCATGCGATGTGATATCTAAGTCCTTCCCATTCCAATCCTGAGACCCTTCCGATAGCAGAGATGTGATATCTCAATCCTTATACCAAACCTGAGATCCTTCCTATGGCATGAGATGTGATATCCAACGCCTTCCCATTCCAATCTTGAGACCCTTCCTGTAGCATGAGATGTGATATCTCAATGCTTCTATCAAACCTGAGACCCTTCCTTTAGCATGAGATGTGATATCCAACTCCTTCCCATTCCAATCCTGAGACCCTTCCTATAGCATTAGATGTGATATCTCAATGCTTCTAATACCATACCTGAGATCCTTCCTATAACATGAGATGTGATATCCAATTCCTTCCCATTCCAAACCTGAGACCCTTCCTATTGGATGAGATGTGATATCCAACTCCTTCCCATTCCAATCCCGAGACCCTTCCTATACCATGAGATGTGATATATCAATGTTTCTAATACCAAACCTGGGACCCGTCCTATAACATGAGATATGATATCCAAATCCTTCCCCTTCCAAACCTGAGACCCTTCCTTTAGCATGAGATGTGATATCCAAATGCTTCCCATTCCAATCCTGAAACCCTTCCTATAGGATGAGATGTGATATCTCAATGTTTCTAATAAAAAACCTGAGACCCTTCCTATAGCAAGAGATGTGATCTCCAAATCCTTCCCATTCCAATCCTGAGACTCTTCCTATAACATGAGATGTGATATCCAAGTCCTTCCCATTCCAACCTGAGACCCTTCCTATAGCATGAGAAGGGATATCCAACTCCTTCCCAATCCAATCCTGAGACCCTTCCGATAGCAGAGATGTGATATCTCAATGCTTCTACCAAACCTGAGACCCTTCCTTTAGCATGAGATGTGATATCCAACTCCTTCCCATTCCAATCCTGGGACCCTTCCTATAGCATGAGATGTGATATCTCAATGCTTCTAATACCAAACCTGAGAACCTTCCTATAACATGAGATGCGATATCCAACTCCTTCCCATTCCAAACCTGAGACCCTTCCGATAGCATGAGATGTGATATCTCAATGCTTCTAAAACCAAACATGAGAACCATCCTATAACATGAGATATGAAATCCAAATCCTTCCCTTTCCAAACCTGAGACCCTTCCTATAGCTTGAGATGTGATATCAAACTCCTTCCCATTCCAATCCTGAGACCCTTATTATACCATGAGATGTGATATCTCAATGCTTCTAATACCAAACCTGAGACCCGTCCTAAAACATGAGATGTGAGATCCAAATCCTTCCCCTTCCAAACCTGAGACCTTTCCTTTAGCATGAGATGTGATATCCAACTCCTTCCCATTCCAATCCTGAGACCTTTCCGATAGCATGAGATGTGATATCTCAATGCTTCTTATATCAAACCTGAGAACCTCCCTATAGCATGAGATGTGATTTCCAACTCCTTCCCATTCCAATCCTAAGACCCTTCCTATAACATGAGATGTGATATCTCTATGCTTCTAATACCAAACCTGAGATCCTTCCTATAACATATGTGATATCCAACTCCTTCCCTTTCCAAACCTGAGAGCCTTCCTATAGCATGAGATGTGATATCCATCTCCTTCCCATTCCAAACCGGAGACCCTTCCTTTAGCATGAGATGTGATATCAACTCCTTCCCATTCCAATCCTGAGACCCTTACTATAGCATGAGATGTGATATCTCAATGCTTCTAATACCAAACCTGAGATCCTTCCTATAACATATGTGATATCCAACTCCTTCCCTTTCCAAACCTGAGAGCCTTCCTATAGCATGAGATGTGATATCCAACTCCTTCTCATTCCAAACCTGAGACACTTCCTATAGCATGAGATGTGATATCTCAATGCTTCTAATACCAAACCTGAGATCCATCCTATAACATGAGATGTGATATCTCAATAGTTCTAATACCAAACCTGAGATCCTTCCTATAGCCTGAGATGTGATATACAACTCCTTCCCATTCCAATCCTTAGACCCTTCCTATAGCATGAGATGTGATATCTCAATGCTTCTAATACCAAACCTGAGATCCATCTATAACATGAGATGTGATATCTCAATAGTTTTAATACCAAACCTGAGATCCTTCCTATAGCATGAGATGTGATATCCAACTCCTTCCCATTCCAAACCTGAGACACTTCCTGTAGCATGAGATGTGATATCCAACTCCTTCCCATTCCAATACTGAGACCCTTCCTATAGCATGAGATGTGATATCTCAATGCTTCTAATACCAAACCTGAGACCCTTCCTATAGCATGAGATGTGATATCCAACTCCTTCCCTTTCCAAACCTGAGACCATTCCTTTAGCATGAGATGTGATATCCAACTCCTTCCTTTCCAATCCTGAGAGCCTTCCTATAGCATCAGATGCGCTATCCAAGTCCTTCCCATTCCAATCCTGAGACCCTGTGTATAACATGAGATGGGATAGCCAACTCCTTCCCAATCCAATCCTGAGACCCTTCCGATAGCATGAGATGTGATATCTCAATGCTTCTACCAAACCTGAGACCGTTCCTATGGCATGAGATGTGATATCAAACTCCTTCCCATTCCAATCCTGAGACCCTTCCTATAGCTTGAGATGTGATATCCAACTCCTTCCCATTCCAATCCTGAGACCCTTCCTATACCATGAGATGTGATATCTCAATGCTTCTAATACCAAACCTGAGACCCTTCCTTTAGCATGAGATGTGATATCCAACTCCTTCCCATTCCAATCCTGAGACCCTTCCGATAGCAGAGATGTGATATCTCAATGCTTAACCAAACCTGAGAACCTTCATATGGCATGAGATGTCATATACAACTCCTTCCCATTCCAATCCTGAGACCCTTCCTATAGCATGAGATGTGATATCTCAATGCTTCTACCAAACCTGAGACCCTTCCTATAGCATGAGATGTCATATCCAACTCCTTCCCATTCCAATCCTGAGACCCTTCGTACAGCATGAGATGTGATATCTCAATGCTTCTAACACCAAACCTGAGATCCTTCCTATAACATGAGATGTGATATCCAACTCCTTCCCATTCCAATCCTGAGACCCTTCCTATACCATGAGATGTGATATCTCAATGTTTCTAATGCCAAACCTGAGACCCGTCCTATAACATGAGATGTGAGATCCAAATCCTTCCCCTTCCAAACCTGTGACCCTTCCTTTAGCATAAGATGTGATATCCAACTCCTTCCCATTCCAATCCTGAGACCCTTCCGATAGCAGAGATGTGATATCTCAATGCTTATACCAAACCTGAGACCCTTCCTATAGCATGAGATGTGATATCTCAATGCTTCTAATACCAAACCTGAGATCCTTCCTATAACATGAGATGTGATATCCAACTCCTTCCCCTTCCAATCCTGAGACCCTTCCTATACCATGAGATGTGATATCTCAATGTTTCTAATACCAAACCTGAGGCCCTTCCTATAGCAAGAGATGTGATATCCAAATCCTTCCCATTCCAAAACTGCGACCCTTCCTATAGCATGAGATGTGATATCCGACTCCTTTCCATTCCAATCCTGAGACCCTTCCTGTAGCATGAGATGTGATATCTCAATGGTTGTAATACCAAACCTGAGACCCTTCCTATAGCATGAGATGTGATATCCAACTCTTTCCCATTCCAATCCTGAGACCCTTCCTATAGCATGAGATGTGATATCTCAATGCTTCTAATACCAAACCTGAGACCCTTCCTTCCTATCCAACTCCTTCCCAATCCAATCCTGCGACCCTTCCGATAGCATGAGATGTGATATCTCAATGCTTCTAACACCAAACCTGAGATCCTTCCTATAACATGAGATGTGATATCCAAATCCTTCCCCTTCCAAACCTGAGACCCTCCCTTTAGCATGAGATGTGATATCCAACTCCTTCCCATTCCAATCCTGAGACCCTTCTGATAGCAGAGATGTGATATCATAATGCTTATACCAAACCTGAGACCCTTCCTATAACATGAGATGTGATATCCAACTCCTTCCCGTTCCAAACCTGAGACCCTTCCTATAGCATGAGATGTGATATCCAACTCCTTCCCATTCCAATCCTGAGACCCTTCCGATAGCATGAGATGTGATATCTCAATGCTTCTAATACCAAACCTGAGATTCTTCCTATAACATGAGATGTGATATCCAAATCCTTCCCCTTCCAAACCTGAGACCCTCCCTTTAGCATGAGATGTGATATCCAACTCCTTCCCATTCCAATCCTGAGACCCTTCTGATAGCATGAGATGTGATATATCAATGCCTCTAATACCAAACCTGAGATCCTTCCTCTAACATGAAATGTGATATCCAACTCCTTCAATTTCCAAACCTGAGAGCTTTCCTATAGCATGAGATGTGATATCCAAGTCCTTCCCATTCCAATCCTGAGACCCTTCCTATAACATGAGATGTGATATCCAACTCCATCCCATTCCAACCTGAGACCCTTCCTATAGCATGAGATGGGATATCCAACTACTTCCAAATCCAATCCTGAGACCCTTCCGATAGCATGAGATGTGATATCTCAATGCTTCTACCAAACCTGAGACCCATACTATGGTATGAGATGTGATATCAAACTCCTTCCCATTCCAATCCTGAGACCCTTCCTATAGCTTGAGATGTGATATCCAACTCCTTCCCATTCCAATTCTGAGACCCTTCCTATACCATGAGACTTGATATCTCAATGCTTCTAATACCAAACCTGAGACCCTTCCTATAGCATGAGATGTGATATCCAACTCCTTCCCATCCCAAACCTGAGACCCTTCCTATAGCAAGAATGTAATATCCAACTCCTTCCCATTCCAATCCTGAGACCATTCCTATAGCATGAGATGTGATATCTCAATGCTTCTAATAGCAAACCTGAGATCCTTCCTATGACATGAGATGTGATATCCAATTCCTTCCCATTCCAATCCTGAGACCCTTCCGATAGCATGAGATGTGATATCACAATGCTTCTAATACCAAACCTGAGATTCTTCCTATAACATGAGATGTGATATCCAAATCCTTCCCCTTCCAAACCTGAGACCCTCCCTTTAGCATGAGATGTGATATCCAACTCCTTCCCATTCCAATCCTGAGACCCTTCTGATAGCATGAGATGTGATATATCAATGCCTCTAATAACAAACCTGAGATCCTTCCTCTAACATGAAATGTGATATCCAACTCCTTCCCTTTCCAAACCTGAGAGCCTTCCTATAGCATGAGATGTGATATCCAAGTCCTTCCCATTCCAATCCTGAGACCCTTCCGATAGCATGAGATGTGATATCTCAAAGCTTCTAATACCAAACCTGAGATTCTTCCTATAACATGAGATGTGATATCCAAATCCTTCCCCTTCCAAACCTGAGACCCTCCCTTTAGCATGAGATGTGATATCCAACTCCTTCCCATTCCAATCCTGAGACCCTTCTGATAGCATGAGATGTGATATATCAATGCCTCTAATACCAAACCTGAGATCCTTCCTCTAACATGAAATGTGATATCGAACTCCTTCCCTTTCCAAACCTGAGAGCCTTCCTATAGCATGAGATGTGATATCCAACTCCTTCCCATTCCAATCCTGAGACCCTTCCTATACCATGAGATGTGATATCTCAATGCTTCTAATACCAAACCTGAGACCCTTCCTTTAGCATGAGATGTGATATCCAACTCCTTCCCATTCCAATCCTGAGACCCTTCCGATAGCAGAGATGTGATATCTCAATGCTTATACCAAACCTGAGAACCTTCATATGGCATGAGATGTCATATACAACTCCTTCCCATTCCAATCCTGAGACCCTTCCTATAGCATGAGATGTGATATCTCAATGCTTCTACCAAACCTGAGACCCTTCCTATAGCATGAGATGTCATATCCAACTCCTTCCCATTCCAATCCTGAGACCCTTCGTACAGCATGAGATGTGATATCTCAATGCTTCTAACACCAAACCTGAGATCCTTCCTATAACATGAGATGTGATATCCAACTCCTTCCCATTCCAATCCTGAGACCCTTCCTATACCATGAGATGTGATATCTCAATGTTTCTAATGCCAAACCTGAGACCCGTCCTATAACATGAGATGTGAGATCCAAATCCTTCCCCTTCCAAACCTGTGACCCTTCCTTTAGCATAAGATGTGATATCCAACTCCTTCCCATTCCAATCCTGAGACCCTTCCGATAGCAGAGATGTGATATCTCAATGCTTATACCAAACCTGAGACCCTTCCTATAGCATGAGATGTCATATCCAACTCCTTCCTATTCCAATCCTGAGACCCTTCCTATAGCATGAGATGTGATATCTCAATGCTTCTAATACCAAACCTGAGATCCTTCCTATAACATGAGATGTGATATCCAACTCCTTCCCCTTCCAATCCTGAGACCCTTCCTATACCATGAGATGTGATATCTCAATGTTTCTAATACCAAACCTGAGGCCCTTCCTATAGCAAGAGATGTGATATCCAAATCCTTCCCATTCCAAAACTGCGACCCTTCCTATAGCATGAGATGTGATATCCGACTCCTTTCCATTCCAATCCTGAGACCCTTCCTGTAGCATGAGATGTGATATCTCAATGGTTGTAATACCAAACCTGAGACCCTTCCTATAGCATGAGATGTGATATCCAACTCTTTCCCATTCCAATCCTGAGACCCTTCCTATAGCATGAGATGTGATATCTCAATGCTTCTAATACCAAACCTGAGACCCTTCCTTCCTATCCAACTCCTTCCCAATCCAATCCTGCGACCCTTCCGATAGCATGAGATGTGATATCTCAATGCTTCTAACACCAAACCTGAGATCCTTCCTATAACATGAGATGTGATATCCAAATCCTTCCCCTTCCAAACCTGAGACCCTCCCTTTAGCATGAGATGTGATATCCAACTCCTTCCCATTCCAATCCTGAGACCCTTCTGATAGCAGAGATGTGATATCATAATGCTTATACCAAACCTGAGACCCTTCCTATAACATGAGATGTGATATCCAACTCCTTCCCGTTCCAAACCTGAGACCCTTCCTATAGCATGAGATGTGATATCCAACTCCTTCCCATTCCAATCCTGAGACCCTTCCGATAGCATGAGATGTGATATCTCAATGCTTCTAATACCAAACCTGAGATTCTTCCTATAACATGAGATGTGATATCCAAATCCTTCCCCTTCCAAACCTGAGACCCTCCCTTTAGCATGAGATGTGATATCCAACTCCTTCCCATTCCAATCCTGAGACCCTTCTGATAGCATGAGATGTGATATATCAATGCCTCTAATACCAAACCTGAGATCCTTCCTCTAACATGAAATGTGATATCCAACTCCTTCAATTTCCAAACCTGAGAGCTTTCCTATAGCATGAGATGTGATATCCAAGTCCTTCCCATTCCAATCCTGAGACCCTTCCTATAACATGAGATGTGATATCCAACTCCATCCCATTCCAACCTGAGACCCTTCCTATAGCATGAGATGGGATATCCAACTACTTCCAAATCCAATCCTGAGACCCTTCCGATAGCATGAGATGTGATATCTCAATGCTTCTACCAAACCTGAGACCCATACTATGGTATGAGATGTGATATCAAACTCCTTCCCATTCCAATCCTGAGACCCTTCCTATAGCTTGAGATGTGATATCCAACTCCTTCCCATTCCAATTCTGAGACCCTTCCTATACCATGAGACTTGATATCTCAATGCTTCTAATACCAAACCTGAGACCCTTCCTATAGCATGAGATGTGATATCCAACTCCTTCCCATCCCAAACCTGAGACCCTTCCTATAGCAAGAATGTAATATCCAACTCCTTCCCATTCCAATCCTGAGACCATTCCTATAGCATGAGATGTGATATCTCAATGCTTCTAATAGCAAACCTGAGATCCTTCCTATGACATGAGATGTGATATCCAATTCCTTCCCATTCCAATCCTGAGACCCTTCCGATAGCATGAGATGTGATATCACAATGCTTCTAATACCAAACCTGAGATTCTTCCTATAACATGAGATGTGATATCCAAATCCTTCCCCTTCCAAACCTGAGACCCTCCCTTTAGCATGAGATGTGATATCCAACTCCTTCCCATTCCAATCCTGAGACCCTTCTGACAGCATGAGATGTGATATATCAATGCCTCTAATAACAAACCTGAGATCCTTCCTCTAACATGAAATGTGATATCCAACTCCTTCCCTTTCCAAACCTGAGAGCCTTCCTATAGCATGAGATGTGATATCCAAGTCCTTCCCATTCCAATCCTGAGACCCTTCCGATAGCATGAGATGTGATATCTCAAAGCTTCTAATACCAAACCTGAGATTCTTCCTATAACATGAGATGTGATATCCAAATCCTTCCCCTTCCAAACCTGAGACCCTCCCTTTAGCATGAGATGTGATATCCAACTCCTTCCCATTCCAATCCTGAGACCCTTCTGATAGCATGAGATGTGATATATCAATGCCTCTAATACCAAACCTGAGATCCTTCCTCTAACATGAAATGTGATATCGAACTCCTTCCCTTTCCAAACCTGAGAGCCTTCCTATAGCATGACATGTGATATCCAAGTCCTTCCCATTCCAATCCTGAGACCCTTCCTATAACATGAGATGTGATATCCAACTCCATCCCATTCCAACCTGAGACCCTTCCTATAGCATGAGATGGGATATCCAACTCCTTCCAAATCCAATCCTGAGACCCTTCCGATAGCATGAGATGTGATATCTCAATGCTTCTACCAAACCTGAGACCCATACTATGGTATGAGATGTGATATCAAACTCCTTCCCATTCCAATCCTGAGACCCTTCCTATAGCTTGAGATGTGATATCCAACTCCTTCCCATTCCAATTCTGAGACCCTTCCTATACCATGAGACTTGATATCTCAATGCTTCTAATACCAAACCTGAGACCCTTCCTATAGCATGAGATGTGATATCCAACTCCTTCCCATCCCAAACCTGAGACCCTTCCTATAGCATAAGATGTGATATCCAACTCCTTCCCATTCCAATCCTGAGACCCTTCCGATAGCAGAGATGTGATATCTCAATGCTTATACCAAACCTGAGACCCTTCCTATAGCATGAGATGTCATATCCAACTCCTTCCTATTCCAATCCTGAGACCCTTCCTATAGCATGAGATGTGATATCTCAATGCTTCTAATACCAAACCTGAGATCCTTCCTATAACATGAGATGTGATATCCAACTCCTTCCCATTTCAATCCTGAGACCCTTCCTGAGATGTGATATCTCAATGCTTCTAATACCAAACCTGAGACCCTCCCTTTAGCATGAGATGTGATATCCAACTCCTTCCCATTCCAATCCTGAGACCCTTCTGATAGCATGAGATGTGATATATCAATGCCTCTAATACCAAACCTGAGATCCTTCCTCTAACATGAAATGTGATATCCAACTCCTTCAATTTCCAAACCTGAGAGCTTTCCTATAGCATGAGATGTGATATCCAAGTCCTTCCCATTCCAATCCTGAGACCCTTCCTATAACATGAGATGTGATATCCAACTCCATCCCATTCCAACCTGAGACCCTTCCTATAGCATGAGATGGGATATCCAACTACTTCCAAATCCAATCCTGAGACCCTTCCGATAGCATGAGATGTGATATCTCAATGCTTCTACCAAACCTGAGACCCATACTATGGTATGAGATGTGATATCAAACTCCTTCCCATTCCAATCCTGAGACCCTTCCTATAGCTTGAGATGTGATATCCAACTCCTTCCCATTCCAATTCTGAGACCCTTCCTATACCATGAGACTTGATATCTCAATGCTTCTAATACCAAACCTGAGACCCTTCCTATAGCATGAGATGTGATATCCAACTCCTTCCCATCCCAAACCTGAGACCCTTCCTATAGCAAGAATGTAATATCCAACTCCTTCCCATTCCAATCCTGAGACCATTCCTATAGCATGAGATGTGATATCTCAATGCTTCTAATAGCAAACCTGAGATCCTTCCTATGACATGAGATGTGATATCCAATTCCTTCCCATTCCAATCCTGAGACCCTTCCGATAGCATGAGATGTGATATCACAATGCTTCTAATACCAAACCTGAGATTCTTCCTATAACATGAGATGTGATATCCAAATCCTTCCCCTTCCAAACCTGAGACCCTCCCTTTAGCATGAGATGTGATATCCAACTCCTTCCCATTCCAATCCTGAGACCCTTCTGACAGCATGAGATGTGATATATCAATGCCTCTAATAACAAACCTGAGATCCTTCCTCTAACATGAAATGTGATATCCAACTCCTTCCCTTTCCAAACCTGAGAGCCTTCCTATAGCATGAGATGTGATATCCAAGTCCTTCCCATTCCAATCCTGAGACCCTTCCGATAGCATGAGATGTGATATCTCAAAGCTTCTAATACCAAACCTGAGATTCTTCCTATAACATGAGATGTGATATCCAAATCCTTCCCCTTCCAAACCTGAGACCCTCCCTTTAGCATGAGATGTGATATCCAACTCCTTCCCATTCCAATCCTGAGACCCTTCTGATAGCATGAGATGTGATATATCAATGCCTCTAATACCAAACCTGAGATCCTTCCTCTAACATGAAATGTGATATCGAACTCCTTCCCTTTCCAAACCTGAGAGCCTTCCTATAGCATGACATGTGATATCCAAGTCCTTCCCATTCCAATCCTGAGACCCTTCCTATAACATGAGATGTGATATCCAACTCCATCCCATTCCAACCTGAGACCCTTCCTATAGCATGAGATGGGATATCCAACTCCTTCCAAATCCAATCCTGAGACCCTTCCGATAGCATGAGATGTGATATCTCAATGCTTCTACCAAACCTGAGACCCATACTATGGTATGAGATGTGATATCAAACTCCTTCCCATTCCAATCCTGAGACCCTTCCTATAGCTTGAGATGTGATATCCAACTCCTTCCCATTCCAATTCTGAGACCCTTCCTATACCATGAGACTTGATATCTCAATGCTTCTAATACCAAACCTGAGACCCTTCCTATAGCATGAGATGTGATATCCAACTCCTTCCCATCCCAAACCTGAGACCCTTCCTATAGCATAAGATGTGATATCCAACTCCTTCCCATTCCAATCCTGAGACCCTTCCGATAGCAGAGATGTGATATCTCAATGCTTATACCAAACCTGAGACCCTTCCTATAGCATGAGATGTCATATCCAACTCCTTCCTATTCCAATCCTGAGACCCTTCCTATAGCATGAGATGTGATATCTCAATGCTTCTAATACCAAACCTGAGATCCTTCCTATAACATGAGATGTGATATCCAACTCCTTCCCATTTCAATCCTGAGACCCTTCCTGAGATGTGATATCTCAATGTTTCTAATACCAAACCTGAGGCCCTTTCTATAGCAAGAGATGTGATATCCAAATCCTTCCCATTCCAAAACTGCGACCCTTCCTATAGCATGAGATGTGATATCCGACTCCTTTCCATTCCAATCCTGAGACCCTTCCTGTAGCATGAGATTTGATATCTCAATGCTTGTAATACCAAACCTGAGACCCTTCCTATAGCATGAGATGTGATATCGAACTCTTTCCCATTCCAATCCTGAGACCCTTCCTATAGCATGTGATGTGATATCTCAATGCTTCTAATACCAAACCTGAGACCCTTCCTATAGCATGAGATGGGATATCCAACTCCTTCCCAATCCAATTCTGAGACCCTTCCGATAGCATGAGATGTGATATCTCAATGCTTCAAACACCAAACCTGAGATCCTTCCTATAACATGAGATGTGATATCCAAATCCTTCCCCTTCCAAACCTGAGACCCTCCCTTTAGCATGAGATGTGATATCCAACTCCTTCCCATTCCAATCCTGAGACCCTTCTGATAGCAGAGATGTGATATCATAATGCTTATACCAAACCTGAGACCCTCCTATAACATGAGATGTGATATCCAACTCCTTCCCGTTCCAAACCTGAGACCCTTCCTATAGCATGAGATGTGATATCCAACTCCTTCCCATTCCAATCCTGAGACCCTTCCGATAGCATGAGATGTGATATCTCAATGCTTCTAATACAAAACCTGAGATTCTTCCTATAACATGAGATGTGATATCCAAATCCTTCCCCTTCCAAACCTGAGACCCTCCCTTTAGCATGAGATGTGATATCCAACTCCTTCCCATTCCAATCCTGAGACCCTTCTGATAGCATGAGATGTGATATATCAATGCCTCTAATACCAAACCTGAGATCCTTCCTCTAACATGAAATGTGATATCCAACTCCTTCCCTTTCCAAACCTGAGAGCCTTCCTATAGCATGAGATGTGATATCCAAGTCCTTCCCATTCCAATCCTGAGACCCTTCCTATAACATGAGATGTGATATCCAACTCCTTCCCATTCCAATTCTGAGACCCTTCCTATACCGTGAGACTTGATATCTCAATGCTTCTAATACCAAACCTGAGATTCTTCCTATAACATGAGATGTGATATCCAAATCCTTCCCCTTCCAAACCTGAGACCCTCCCTTTAGCATGAGATGTGATATCCAACTCCTTCCCATTCCAATCCTGAGACCCTTCTGATAGCATGAGATGTGATATATCAAAGCCTCTAATACCAAACCTGAGATCCTTCCTCTAACATGAAATGTGATATCGAACTCCTTCCCTTTCCAAACCTGAGAGCCTTCCTATAGCATGACATGTGATATCCAAGTCCTTCCCATTCCAATCCTGAGACCCTTCCTATAAAATGAGATGTGATATCCAACTCCATCCCATTCCAACCTGAGACCCTTCCTATAGCATAAGATGTGATATCCAACTCCTTCCCATTCCAATCCTGAGACCCTTCCGATAGCAGAGATGTGATATCTCAATGCTTATACCAAACCTGAGACCCTTCCTATAGCATGAGATGTCATATCCAACTCCTTCCTATTCCAATCCTGAGACCCTTCCTATAGCATGAGATGTGATATCTCAATGCTTCTAATACCAAACCTGAGATCCTTCCTATAACATGAGATGTGATATCCAACTCCTTCCCCTTCCAATCCTGAGACCCTTCCTGAGATGTGATATCTCAATGTTTCTAATACCAAACCTGAGGCCCTTTCTATAGCAAGAGATGTGATATCCAAATCCTTCCAATTCCAAAACTGCGACCCTTCCTATAGCATGAGATGTGATATCCGACTCCTTTCCATTCCAATCCTGAGACCCTTCCTGTAGCATGAGATTTGATATCTCAATGCTTGTAATACCAAACCTGAGACCCTTCCTATAGCATGAGATGTGATATCCAACTCTTTCCCATTCCAATCCTGAGACCCTTCCTATAGCATGTGATGTGATATCTCAATGCTTCTAATACCAAACCTGAGACCCTTCCTATAGCATGAGATGGGATATCCAACTCCTTCCCAATCCAATCCTGAGACCCTTCCGATAGCATGAGATGTGATATCTCAATGCTTCTAACACCAAACCTGAGATCCTTCCTATAACATGAGATGTGATATCCAAATCCTTCCCCTTCCAAACCTGAGACCCTCCCTTTAGCTTGAGATGTGATATCCAACTCCTTCCCATTCCAATCCTGAGACCCTTCTGATAGCAGAGATGTGATATCATAATGCTTATACCAAACCTGAGACCCTCCTATAACATGAGATGTGATATCCAACTCCTTCCCGTTCCAAACCTGAGACCCTTCCTATAGCATGAGATGTGATATCCAACTCCTTCCCATTCCAATCCTGAGACCCTTCCGATAGCATGAGATGTGATATCTCAATGCTTCTAATACAAAACCTGAGATTCTTCCTATAACATGAGATGTGATATCCAAATCCTTCCCCTTCCAAACCTGAGACCCTCCCTTTAGCATGAGATGTGATATCCAACTCCTTCCCATTCCAATCCTGAGACCCTTCTGATAGCATGAGATGTGATATATCAATGCCTCTAATACCAAACCTGAGATCCTTCCTCTAACATGAAATGTGATATCCAACTCCTTCCCTTTCCAAACCTGAGAGCCTTCCTATAGCATGAGATGTGATATCCAAGTCCTTCCCATTCCAATCCTGAGACCCTTCCTATAACATGAGATGTGATATCCAACTCCTTCCCATTCCAATTCTGAGACCCTTCCTATACCGTGAGACTTGATATCTCAATGCTTCTAATACCAAACCTGAGATTCTTCCTATAACATGAGATGTGATATCCAAATCCTTCCCCTTCCAAACCTGAGACCCTCCCTTTAGCATGAGATGTGATATCCAACTCCTTCCCATTCCAATCCTGAGACCCTTCTGATAACATGAGATGTGATATATTAATGCCTCTAATACCAAACCTGAGATCCTTCCTCTAACATGAAATGTGATATCGAACTCCTTCCCTTTCCAAACCTGAGAGCCTTCCTATAGCATGACATGTGATATCCAAGTCCTTCCCATTCCAATCCTGAGACCCTTCCTATAACATGAGATGTGATATCCAACTCCATCCCATTCCAACCTGAGACCCTTCCTATAGCATGAGATGGGATATCCAACTCCTTCCAAATCCAATCCTGAGACCCTTCCGATAGCATGAGATGTGATATCTCAATGCTTCTACCAAACCTGAGACCCATACTATGGTATGAGATGTGATATCAAAATCCTTCCCATTCCAATCCTGAAACCCTTCCTATAGCTTGAGATGTGATATCCAACTCCTTCCCATTCCAATTCTGAGACCCTTCCTATACCATGAGACTTGATATCTCAATGCTTCTAATACCAAACCTGAGACCCTTCCTATAGCATGAGATGTGATATCCAACTCCTTCCCATCCCAAACCTGAGACCCTTCCTATAGCATAAGATGTGATATCCAACTCCTTCCCATTCCAATCCTGAGACCCTTCCGATAGCAGAGATGTGATATCTCAATGCTTATACCAAACCTGAGACCCTTCCTATAGCATGAGATGTCATATCCAACTCCTTCCTATTCCAATCCTGAGACCCTTCCTATAGCATGAGATGTGATATCCAACTCCTTCCCATTCCAATCCTGAGACCCTTCCGATAGCATGAGATGTCATATCCAACTCCTTCCTATTCCAATCCTGAGACCCTTCCTATAGCATGAGATGTGATATCTCAATGCTTCTAATACCAAACCTGAGATCCTTCCTATAACATGAGATGTGATATCCAACTCCTTCCCCTTCCAATCCTGAGACCCTTCCTGAGAAGTGATATCTCAATGTTTCTAATACCAAAACTGAGGCCCTTTCTATAGCAAGAGATGTGATATCCAAATCCTTCCCATTCCAAAACTGCGACCCTTCCTATAGCATGAGATGTGATATCCGACTCCTTTCCATTCCAATCCTGAGACCCTTCCTGTAGCATGAGATTTGATATCTCAATGCTTGTAATACCAAACCTGAGACCCTGCCTATAGCATGAGATGTGATATCCAACTCTTTCCCATTCCAATCCTGAGACCCTTCCTATAGCATGTGATGTGATATCTCAATGCTTCTAATACCAAACCTGAGACCCTTCCTATAGCATGAGATGGGATATCCAACTCCTTCCCAATCCAATCCTGAGACCCTTCCGATAGCATGAGATGTGATATCTCAATGCTTCTAACACCAAACCTGAGATCCTTCCTATAACATGAGATGTGATATCCAAATCCTTCCCCTGCCAAACCTGAGACCCTCCCTTTAGCATGAGATGTGATATCCAACTCCTTCCCATTCCAATCCTGAGACCCTTCTGATAGCAGAGATGTGATATCATAATGCTTATACCAAACCTGAGACCCTCCTATAACATGAGATGTGATATCCAACTCCTTCCCTTTCCAAACCTGAGACCCTTCCTATAGCATGAGATGTGATATCCAACTCCTTCCCATTCCAATCCTGAGACCCTTCCGATAGCATGAGATGTGATATCTCAATGCTTCTAATACAAAACCTGAGATTCTTCCTATAACATGAGATGTGATATCCAAATCCTTCCCCTTCCAAACCTGAGACCCTCCCTTTAGCATGAGATGTGATATCCAACTCCTTCCCATTCCAATCCTGAGACCCTTCTGATAGCATGAGATGTGATATATCAATGCCTCTAATACCAAACCTGAGATCCTTCCTCTAACATGAAATGTGATATCCAACTCCTTCCCTTTCCAAACCTGAGAGCCTTCCTATAGCATGAGATGTGATATCCAAGTCCTTCCCATTCCAATCCTGAGACCCTTCCTATAACATGAGATGTGATATCCAACTCCTTCCCATTCCAATTCTGAGACCCTTCCTATACCGTGAGACTTGATATCTCAATGCTTCTAATACCAAACCTGAGACCCTTCCTATAGCATGAGATGTGATATCCAACTCCTTCCCATCCCAAACCTGAGACCCTTCCTATAGCAAGAATGTAATATCCAACTCCTTCCCATTCCAATCCTGAGACCATTCCTATAGCATGAGATGTCATATCTCAATGTTTCTAATAGCAAACCTGAGATCCTTCCTATGACATGAGATGTGATATCCAATTCCTTCCCATTCCAATCCTGAGACCCTTCCGATAGCAGAGATGTGATATCTCAATGCTTATACCAAACCTGAGACCCTTCCTATGGCATGAGATGTCATACACAACTACTTCCCATTCCAATCAGGAGACCCTTCCTATAGCATGAGATGTGATATCTCAATGCTTCTACCAAACCTGAGACCCTTCCTATAGCATGAGATGTGATATCTAATTCCTTCCCATTGCAATCCTGACACGGTTCCTACAGCATGCGATGTGATATCTCAATGCTTCTAAAACCACACCTGAGACCCGTCCTATAACATGAGATGGGCTATCCAATTCCTTCCCATTCCAATCCTGAGACCCTTCCTGTAGCATGAGATGTGATATCTTAATGCTTCTAATACCAGACCTGAGATCCTTCCTATAACATGAGATGTGATATCCAATTCCTTCCCATTCCAAACCTGAGACCCTTCCTGTAGCATGAGATGTGATATCAAACTCCTTCCCATTCCAATCCTGAGACCCTTCCTATACCATGAGATGTGATATCTCAATGCTTCTAATATCAAACCTGAGACCCGTCCTAAAACATGAGATGTGAGATCCAAATCCTTCCCCTTCCAAACCTGAGACCCTTCCTATAGCTTGAGATGTGATATCAAACCCCTTCCCATTCCAATCCTGAGATAGCTTGAGATGTGATATCCAACTCCTTCCCATTCCAATCCTGAGACCCTTCCGATAGCATGAGATGTGATATCTCAATGATTCTAATATCAAAACTGAGACCCTCCCTATAGCATGAGATGTGATATCTAAGTCCTTCCCATTCCAATCCTGAGACCCTTCCGATAGCAGAGATGTGATATCTCAATGCTTATACCAAACCTGAGACCCTTCCTATGGCATGAGATGTGATATCCAACTCCTTCCCATTCCAATCTTGAGACCCTTCCTATAGCATGAGATGTGATATCCCAATGCTTCTATCAAACCTGAGACCCTTCCTTTAGCATGAGATGTGATATCTCAATGCTTCTAATACCAAACCTGAGACCCTTCCTATGGCATGAGATGTGATATCCAATTCCTTCCCATTCCAAACCTGAGACCCTTCCTATTGGATGAGATGTGATATCCAACTCCTTCCCATTCCAATCCTGAGACCCTTCCTATACCATGAGATGTGATATCTCAATGTTTCTAATAACAAACCTAGGACCCGTCCTACAACATGAGATATGATATCCAAATCCTTCCCCTTCCAAACCTGAGACCCTTCCTTTAGCATGAGATGTGATATCCAAATCCTTCCCATTCCAATCCTGAAACCCTTCCTATAGCATGAGATGTGATATCTCAATGTTTCTAATAAAAAACATGAGACCCTTCCTATAGCAAGAGATGTGATATCCAAATCCTTCCCATTCCAATCCTGAGACCCTTCCTATAACATGAGATGTAATATCCAACTCCTTCCCATTCCAACCTGAGACCCTTCCTATAGCATGAGAAGGGATATCCAACTCCTTCCCAATCCAATCCTGAGACCCTTCCGATAGCAGAGATGTGATATCTCAATGCTTCTAAAACCAAACATGAGAACCATCCTATAACATGAGATATGAAATCCAAATCCTTCCCTTTCCAAACCTGAGACCCTTCCTATAGCTTGAGATGTGATATCAAACTCCTTCTCATTCCAATCCTGAGACCCTTATTATACCATGAGATGTGATATCTCAATGCTTCTAATACCAAACCTGAGACCCGTCCTAAAACATGAGATGTGAGATCCAAATCCTTCCCCTTCCAAACCTGAGAACTTTCCTTTAGCATGAGATGTGATATCCAACTCCTTCCCATTCCAATCCTGAGACCTTTCCGATAGCATGAGATGTGATATCTCAATGCTTCTAATATCAAACCTGAGAACCTCCCTATAGCATGAGATCTGATTTCCAACTCCATCCCATTCCAATCCTGAGACCCTTCCTATAACATGAGATGTGATATCTCTATGCTTCTAATACCAAACCTGATGCCCTTCCCTTAACATATGTGATATCCAACTCCTTCCCATTCCAAACTTGTGACCCTTCCTGTAGCATGAAATGTGATTTCTCACCCCTTCCAATACCAAACCCGAGACCATTCCCACAGCCTTAGATTTGAAATCTCATTTCTTCCAATACCAAACCCGAGACCCTTCCGAAAGGATGAGATTTATTATCTCACTCCTTAAAATACCAAACTCGAGTCCAGTCCTAAAGGATGTGATTTGATATCTCAATGCTTCTAATACCAAACCTGAGATCCTTCCTATAACATGAGATGTGATATCCAAATCCTTCCCTTTCCAAACCTGAGACCATGCCTTTAGCATCAGATGTGATATTCAACTCCTTCCCATTCCAATCCCGAGACCCTTACTATAGCATGAGATGTGATATCTCAATGCTTCTAATACCAAACCTGAGATCCTTCCTATAACATGAGATGTGATATCTCAATACTTCTAATACCAAACCTGAGATCCTTCCTGAGATGTGATATCCAACTCCTTCCCATTCCAATCCTAAGACCCTTCCTATAGCATGAGATGTGATATCTCAATGCTTCTAACACCAAACCTGAGATGTGATATCCAACTCCTTCCCATTCCAAACCTGAGACCCTTCCGATAGCGTGAGATGTGATATCTCAATGCTTTTAATACCAATTCTGAGGCCCTTCCCGTACCATATGTGATATCCAACTCCTTCCAATTCCAAACCTGTGACCCTTCCTGTAGCATGAAATGTGATTTCTCACCCCTTCCAATACCAAACCCGAGACCATTCCCATAGCCTGAGATTTGAAATCTCATTTCTTCCAATACCAAACCCGAGACCCTTCCGATAGGATGAGATTTATTATCTCACTCCTTCAAATACCAAACTCGAGTCCCTTCCTAAAGGATGATATTTGATATCTCAGTGCTTCTAATACCTAACCTGAGACCCTCCCTATAACATGAGATGTCATATCCAACTCCTTCCCATTCCAATCCTGAGACCCTTCCGATACCATGAGATGTGATATCCCAATGCTTCTAATACCAATCCTGAGACCCTTCCTATAGCATGACATGTGATATCGAACTCTCTCCCATTCCAATCCTGAGACTCAGACCTCCCCGTCTAACCTTCTCACCACTCCTAGCTCAAGGATTGATCATGCTCTCTTGCTGTCTCTTCTCTCCCTTCTTCGGCTTCCTTTCCTCTCTCCTTCCTCATCTGCCCTAGTTCAGGCTCCTTCTACACCTCCACAGGGATAACTGATTGGTACCCCTCCCCACTCTCAATTCTCACTCAGTTTCAAACACTCATCTGACATCTGCCATTTCCTGGAAGAACCCGATGTCCTTGGTCTAACCGAGACATGGTTGACGGCCAGCGCTGTCTCGAGCTTTGACACTCTCCTCCCTGATGACAAGTTCCTCTCCATGCCCAGATCCAACCGTTCTTGAGGGGGAGTATCCTTGATTCCTGTAGTAAATTGCTTTCCTATGCAGGCCGACTCCTCTCACGAATGCCTTGTCTGCATGAATTCTCTCTTTCCTGGCCATTCTCTCACCGTGGCTATTTGCCTGCCCTCTTCCTCTCTCAGTGGATGGACTTCTCTATCCTGGCCTCCTACCACTCAACTCCGCCTACTTGAGAATTCAACATGAACCTGTATGCTTCCTGACCTGGACGTTTACGAGATCTGCAACTCTTCATGTCGCTGGCCCTACACACTGCAGGGAATACTCAGGATTTTCTGATCTCAGACCTCCCGCTCTGTAACCCTCTCAACAATCCTCTCCCGTGGTGATCAAGTTCTCATCTCCAAAGAAGGCTAACTGCCAGCTGTTCCTCCTCAGAGGAGTTCTTCCTTTCTGTCCCTGCTCCCTGCACCGTTTCACATTGCAATCACTCGCTTCCCTGCTCTCTGGTTTAGACGCTTTTCCTTCTCAGAGGCCTTCTGCCTTTCTGTCCTTGATCTCTGCATCGTTTCGCGTTGCAAGTACTCGCTTCCCAGCTCTCCGGTTCAGGCGCATGTTCCCTGCCTTCTCTCCTCTTCCCGCTGCCTTCAAATCAACAAATGAGCTCCAAAAGATACACAGTGCTCAGAATGCTTTATAACACCCATTATTCAACATATAGCCGTAACCCGCTAGGCGTATTGAAACGTGCTAAAAACTAGCAAAAACAGCTAGAAAATGTACTTTCCTTGCGTTTTTGTAAATGCGAATTCTGGTGGGTTCCCATGTTGTATGTACTGTGTCCGTGCGTTTGTTGTCGAATCCTGAAGTTTTTAACCACTGTTCTCCCATACAAGGGGGATAAACATCTACTGTTGTTCACAGGCTGAATGTATACGGCTGAAATCTTCAATGCATTATCAGCTTTCCTGACGGTTTTGGAACGTGTATTTGCCATCAGTTAATGCAGTCGCCCTGTGTTCATCGTCCCTTCTAGTTTACAGGCTGCACTCCCCTGGTGATCACATTCTCCTCTCCAGAGCAGGGTAACTACCAGCTGCTCCTCCTCAGAGGCGTTCATCCTTTCTGCCCCTGCTCCCTGCACCATTTCGCTTTGCATGTACTTGTTTTCAAGCTCTCTGGTTTAGATGCTGTTCCTCCTCAGAGGCGTTCTTCCTTTCTGTTTTATGCTTCTAATACCAAACCTGAGATTCTTCCTATAACATGAGATGTGATATCCAAATCCTTCCCCTTCCAAATCTGAGACCCTCATTTTAGCATGAGATGTGATATCCAACTCCTTCCCATTCCAATCCTGAGACCCTTCTGATAGCATGAGATGTGATATCTCAATGCCTCTAATACCAAACCTGAGATCCTTCCTCTAACATGAAATGTGATATCCAACTCCTTCCCTTTCCAAACCTGAGAGCCTTCCTATAGCATGAGATGTGATATCCAAGTCCTTCCCATTCCAATCCTGAGACCCTTCCTATAACATGAGATGTGATATCCAACTCCATCCCATTCCAACCTGAGACCCTTCCTATAGCATGACATGTGATATCTCAATGCTTCTACCAAACCTGAGACCCATACTATGGCATGAGATGTGATATCAAACTCCTTCCCATTCCAATCCTGAGACCCTTCCTATAGCTTGAGATGTGATATCCAACTCCTTCCCATTCCAATTCTGAGACCCTTCCTATACCATGGGACTTGATATCTCAATGCTTCTAATACCAAACCTGAGACCCTTCCTATAGCAAGAGATGTGATATCCAACTCCTTCCCATTCCAAACCTGAGACCGTTCCTATAGCAAGAATGTAATATCCAACTCCTTCCCATTCCAATCCTGAGACCCTTCCGATAGCAGAGATGTGATATCTCAATGCTTATACCAAACCTGAGACCCTTCCTATGGCATGAGATGTGATATCCAACGCCTTCCCATTCCAATCTTGAGACCCTTCCTATAGCATGAGATGTGATATCTCAATGCTTCTATCAAACTTGAGACCCTTCCTTTAGCATGAGATGTGATATCCAACTCCTTCCCATTCCAATCCTGAGACCCTTCCTATAGCATGAGATGTGATATCTCAATGCTTCTAATACCATACCTGAGATCCTTCCTATAACATGAGATGTGATATCCAATTCCTTCCCATTCCAAACCTGAGACCCTTCCTATTGGATGAAATGTGATATCCAACTCCTTCCCATTCCAATCATGAGACCCTTCCTATACCATGAGATGTGATATCTCAATGTTTCTAATACCAAACCTGGGACCCGTCCTATAACATGAGATATGATATCCAAATCCTTCCCCTTCCAAACCTGAGACCCTTCCTTTAGCATGAGATGTGATATCCAAATCCTTCCCATTCCAATCCTGAAACCCTTCCTATAGGATGAGATGTGATATCTCAATGTTTCTAATAAAAAACCTGAGACCCTTCCTATAGCAAGAGATGTGATCTCCAAATCCTTCCCATTCCAATCCTGAGACCCTTCCTATAACATGGGATGTGATATACAACTCCTTCCCATTCCAACCTGAGACCCTTCCTATAGCATGAGAAGGGATATCCAACTCCTTCCCAATCCAATCCTGAGACCCTTCCGATAGCAGAGATGTGATATCTCAATGCTTCTACCAAACCTGAGACCCTTCCTTTAGCATGAGATGTGATATCCAACTCCTTCCCATTCCAATCCTGAGACCCTTCCTATAGCATGAGATGTGATATCTCAATGCTTCTACCAAACCTGAGACCCTTCCTATAGCATGAGATGTGATATCCAATTCCTTCCCATTCCAAACCTGAGACCCTTCCTGTAGCATGAGATGTGATATCCAACTCCTTCCCATTCCAATCCTGAGACCCTTCCTATACCATGAGATGTGATATCTCAATGCTTCTAATACCAAACCTGAGACCCGTCCTATAACATGAGATGGAATATCCAAGTCCTTCCGATTCCAATCCTGAGACCCTTCCTATAGCATGAGATGTGATATCTCAATGCTTCTAATACCAGACCTGAGATCCTTCCTATAACATGAGATGTGATATCCAATTCCTTCCCATTCCCAACCTGGGACCCTTCCTGTAGCATGAGATGTGATATCCAACTCCTTCCCATTCCAATCCTGAGACCCTTCCTATAGCATGAGATGTGATATCTCAATGCCTCTAATACCAAACCTGAGACCCGTCCTAAAACATGAGATGTGAGATCCAAATCCTTCCCCTTCCAAAACTCAGACCCTTCCTATAGCTTGAGATGTGATATCAAACCCCTTCCCATTCCAATCCTGAGATAGCTTGAGATGTGATATCCAACTCCTTCCCATTCCAATCCTGAGACCCTTCCGATAGCATGAGATGTGATATCTCAATGCTTCTAATATCAAAACTGAGACCCTCCCTATAGCATGAGATGTGATATCTAAGTCCTTCCCATTCCAATCCTGAGACCCTTCCGATAGCAGAGATGTGATATCTCAATGCTTATACCAAACCTGAGACCCTTCCTATGGCATGAGTTGTGATATCCATCTCCTTCCCATTCCAATCTTGAGAAACTTCCTATAGCATGAGATGTGATATCTCAATGCTTCTATCAAACCTGAGACCCTTCCTTTAGCATGAGATGTGATATCTCAATGTTTCTAATAACAAACCTGGGACCCGTCCTATAACATGAGATATGATATCCAAATCCTTCCCCTTCCAAACCTGACACCCTTCCTTTAGCATGAGATGTGATATCAAAATCCTTCCCATTCCAATCCTGAAACCCTTCCTATAGCATGAGATGTGATATCTCAATGTTTCTAATAAAAAACCTGAGACCCTTCCTATAGCAAGAGATGTGATATCCAAATCCTTCCAATTCCAATCCTGAGACCCTTCCTATAACATGAGATGTGATATCCGAACTCCTTCCCATTCCAACCTGAGACCCTTCCTATAGCATGAGAAGGTATATCCAACTCCTTCCCAATCCAATCCTGAGACCCTTCCGATAGCAGAGATGTGAGATCTCAATGCTTCTAAAACCAAACATGAGAACCATCCTATAACATGAGATATGAAATCCAAATCCTTCCCTTTCCAAACCTGAGACCCTTCCTATAGCTTGAGATGTGATATCAAACTCCTTCCCATTCCAATCCTGAGACCCTTATTATACCATGAGATGTGATATCTCAATGCTTCTAATACCAAACCTGAGACCCGTCCTAAAACATGAGATGTGAGATCCAAATCCTTCCCCTTCCAAACCTGAGACATTTCCTTTAGCATGAGATGTGATATCCAACTCCTTCCCATTCCAATCCTGAGACCTTTCCGATAGCATGAGATGTGATATCTCAATGCTTCTAATATCAAACCTGAGAACCTCCCTATAGCATGAGATCTGATTTCCAACTCCATCCCATTCCAATCCTGAGACCCTTCCTATAACATGAGATGTGATATCTCTATGCTTCTAATAACAAACCTGAGGCCCTTCCCGTAACATATGTGATATCCAACTCCTTCCCATTCCAAACTTGTGACCCTTCCTGTAGCATGAAATGTGATTTCTCACCCCTTCCAATACCAAACCCGAGACCATTCCCACAGCCTTAGATTTGAAATCTCATTTCTTCCAATACCAAACCCGAGACCCTTCCGATAGGATGAGATTTATTATCTCACTCCTTAAAATACCAAACTCGAGTCCCTTCCTAAAGGATGTGATTTGATATCTCAATGCTTCTAATACCAAACCTGAGGTCCTTCCTATAACATGAGATGTGATTTCTAAATCCTTCCCTTTCCAAACCTGAGACCATTCCTTTAGCATCAGATGTGATATTCAACTCCTTCCCATTCCAATTCCGTGACCCTTACTATAGCATGAGATGTGATATCTCAATGCTTCTAATACCAAACCTGAGATCCTTCCTATAACATGAGATGTGATATCTCAATACTTCTAATCCCAAACCTGAGATCCTTCCTGAGATGTGATATCCAACTCCTTCCCATTCCAATCCTAAGACCCTTCCTATAGCATGAGATGTGATATCTCAATGCTTCTAATACCAAACCTGAGATGTGATATCCAACTCCTTCCCATTCCAAACCTGAGACCCTTCCGATAGCGTGAGATGTGATATCTCAATGCTTCTAATACCAAACCTGAGGCCCTTCCCGTAGCATATGTGATATCCAACTCCTTCCCATTCCAAACCTGTGACCCTTCCTGTAGCATGAAATGTGATTTCTCACCCCTTCCAATACCAAACCCAAGACCATTCCCACAGCCTGAGATTTGAAATCTCATTTCTTCCAATACCAAACCCGAGACCCTTCCGATAGGATGAGATTTATTATCTCACTCCTTCAAATACCAAACTCGAGTCCCTTCCTAAAGGATGATATTTGATATCTCAGTGCTTCTAATACCAAACCTGAGACCCTCCCTATAACATGAGATGTCATATCCAACTCCTTCCCATTCCAATCCTGAGACCCTTCCGATACCATGAGATGTGATATCCCAATGCTTCTAATACCAATCCTGAGACCCTTCATATAGCATGACATGTGATATCGAACTCTCTCCCATTCCAATCCTGAGACTCAGACCTCCCCGTCTAACCTTCTCACCACTCCTAGCTCAAGGATTGATCATGCTCTCTTGCTGTCTCTTCTCTCCCTTCTTCGGCTTCCTTTCCTCTCTCCTTCCTCATCTGCCCTAGTTCAGGCTCCTTCTACACCTCCGCAGGGATTACTGATTGGTACCCCTCCCCACTCTCAATTCTCACTCAGTTTCAAACACTCATCTGACATCTGCCATTTCCTGGAAGAACCCGATGTCCTTGGTCTAACCGAGACATGGTTGACGGCCAGCGCTGTCTCGAGCTTTCACACTCTCCTCCCTGATGACAATTTCCTCTCCATGCCCAGATCCAACCGTTCTTGAGGGGGAGTATCCTTGATTCCTGTAGTAAATTGCTTTCCTATGCAGGCCGACTCCTCTCACGAATGCCTTGTCTGCATGAATTCTCTCTTTCCTGGCCATTCTCTCACCGTGGCTATTTGCCTGCCCCCTTCCTCTCTCAGTGGATGGACTTCTCCAGCCTGGCCTCCTACCACTCAACTCCGCCCACTTGGAGAATTCAACATGAACCTGTATGCTTCCTGACCTGGACGTTTACGAGATCTGCAACTCTTCATGACGCTGGCCCTACACACTGCAGGAAATACTCAGGATTTTCTGATCTCAGACCTCCTCCTCTGTAACCCTCTCAACAATCCTCTCCCGTGGTGATCAAGTTCTCATCTCCAAAGAAGGCTAACTACCAGCTGTTCCTCCTCAGAGGAGTTCTTCCTTTCTGTCCCTGCTCCCTGCACCGTTTCGCGTTGCAAGTACTTGCTTCCCAGATCTCTAGTTTAGACGTGTGTTCCCTGCCTTCTCTCCTCTTCCTGCTGCCTTCAAATCAACAAATGAGCTCCAAAAGATACACAGTGCTCAGAATGCTTTATAACACCCATTTTTCAAGATACAGCTGTAACCCGCTAGATGTATTGAAAAGTGCTAAAAAATAGCAAAAATAGCTAGAAAATGTCCTTTCCTCGAGTTTTGGTAAATGCAAATTCTGGTGGATTACCATTTTGTACTCTGTTCGTGCATTTGTTCAGTCGAATCCTGATGTTTTTAACCACTCGTCACCCATACAAGCGGGGGGATCAAAACCTACTGTTCACAGGCTGAATGTATACTGCTGAAATCTTCAATGCATTATCGGGTAATCCGACTGTTCTGGAAAGTATATTTGCCATCTGTTATTCCAGTCACCATGTGTTCATCGTCCCTTCTAGTTTTAAGACTGCACTCCCGTGGTGATCGCGTTCTCTTCTCCAAAGAAGGCTAACAGCTGTTCCTCCTTGGAGGCGTTCTTCCTTTCTGTCCCTGCTCCCTGCATCGCTTCGCGTTGCAAACACTCGCTTCCCTGCTCTCTGGTTTAGACGCTGTTCCTCCTCAGAGGCGTTCTTCCTTTCTGTCCCTGCTCCCTGCACAGTTTCGCGTTGCAAGTACTCGCTTCCCAGCTCTCTGGGTCAGGCGCATGTTCCCTGCCTTCTCTCCTCTTCCCGCTGCCTTCAAATCAACAAATGAGCTCCAAAAGATACACAGTGCTCAGAATGCTTTATAACACCCATTATTCAACATATAGCCGTAACCCGCTAGACGTATTGAAACGTGCTAAAAACTAGCAAAAACAGCTAGAAAATGTACTTTCCTCGCGTTTTTGTAAATGCGAATTCTGGTGGGTTCCCATGTTGTATGTACTGTGTCCGTGCGTTTGTTGTCGAATCCTGAAGTTTTAACCACTGTTCTCCCATACAAGGGGGGATCAACATCTACTGTTGTTCACAGGCTGAATGTATACGGCTGAAATATTCAATGCATTATCAGCTTTCCTGACGGTTTTGGAACGTGTATTTGCCATCAGTTAATGCAGTCGCCCTGTGTTCATCGTCCCTTCTAGTTTACAGGCTGCACTCCTCTGGTGATCACATTCTCCTCTCCAGAGCAGGCTAACTACCAGCTGCTCCTCCTCAGAGTTGTTCATCCTTTCTGCCCCTGCTCCCTGCACAATTTCGCGTTGCATGTACTCGTTTCGCAGCTCTCTGGTTTAGATGCTGTTCCTCCTCAGAGGCATTCTTCCTTTCTGTTTTATGCTTCTAATACCAAACCTGAGATTCTTCCTATAACATGAGATGTGATATCCAAATCCTTCCCCTTCCAAACCTGAGACCCTCCTTTTAGCATGAGATGTGATATCCAACTCCTTCCCATTCCAATCCTGAGACCCTTCTGATAGCATGAGATGTGATATCTCAATGCCTCTAATACCAAACCTGAGATCCTTCCTCTAACATGAAATGTGATATCCAACTCTTTCCCTTTCCAAACCTGAGAGCCTTCCTATAGCATGAGATGTGATATCCAAGTCCTTCCCATTCCAATCCTGAGACCCTTCCTATAACATGAGATGTGATATCCAAGTCCATCCCATTCCACCTGTGACCCTTCCTATAGCATGAGATGGGAAATCCAACTCCTTCCAAATCCAATCCTGAGACCCTTCCAATAGCATGACATGTGATATCTCAATGCTTCTACCAAACCTGAGACCCATACTATGGCATGAGATGTGATATCAAACTCCTTCCCATTCCAATCCTGAGACCCTTCCTATAGCTTGAGATGTGATATCCAACTCCTTCCCATTCCAATTCTGAGACCCTTCCTATACCATGGGACTTGATATCTCAATGCTTCTAATACCAAACCTGAGACCCTTCCTATAGCAAGAGATGTGATATCCAACTCCTTCCCATTCCAAACCTGAGACCGTTCCTATAGCAAGAATGTAATATCCAACTCCTTCCCATTCCAATCCTGAGACCATTCCTATAGCATGAGATGTGATATCTCAATGCTTCTAATAGCAAACCTGAGATCCTTCCTATGACATGAGATGTGATATCCAACTCCTTCCCATTCCAATCCTGAGACCCTTCCGGTAGCAGAGATGTGATATCTCAATGCTTATACCAAACCTGAGACCCTTCCTATGGCATGAGATGTCATATACAACTCCTTCTCATTCCAATCCTGAGACCCTTCCTATAGCATGAGATGTGATATCTCAATGCTTCTACCAAACCTGAGACCCTTCCTATAGCATGAGATGTCATATCCAACTCCTTCCCATTCCAATACTGAGACCCTTCCTATAGCATCAGATGTGATATCTCAATGCTTCTAATACCAAACCTGAGATCCTTCCTATAACATGAGATGTGATATCCAACTCCTTCCCATTCCAATCCTGAGACCCTTCCTATACCATGAGATGTGATATCTCAATGCTTCTAATGCCAAACCTGAGACCTGTCCTATAACATGAGATGTGAGATCCAAATCCTTCCCCTTCCAAACCTGAGACCCTTCCTTTAGCATAAGATGTGATATCCAACTCCTTCCCATTCCAATCCTGAGACACTTCCTATACCATGAGATGTGATATCTCAATGCTTCTAATACCAAACCTGAGACCCGTCCTAAAACATGAGATGTGAGATCCAAATCCTTCCCCTTCCAAACCTGAGACCCTTCCTATAGCTTGAGAAGTGATATCAAACCCCTTCCCATTCCAATCCTGAGATAGCTTGAGATGTGATATCCAACTCCTTCCCATTCCAATCCTGAGACCCTTCCGATAGCATGAGATGTGATATCTAAGTCCTTCCCATTCCAATCCTGAGACCCTTCCGATAGCAGAGATGTGATATCTCAATGCTTATACCAAACCTGAGACCCTTCCTATGGCATGAGATGTGATATCCAACGCCTTCCCATTCCAATCTTGAGACCCTTCCTATAGCATGAGATGTGATATCTCAATGCTTCTATCAAACTTGAGACCCTTCCTTTAGCATGAGATGTGATATCCAACTCCTTCCCATTCCAATCCTGAGACCCTTCCTATAGCATGAGATGTGATATCTCAATGCTTCTAATACCATACCTGAGATCCTTCCTATAACATGAGATGTGATATCCAATTCCTTCCCATTCCAAACCTGAGACCCTTCCTAATGGATGAGATGTGATATCCAACTCCTTCCCATTCCAATCCTGAGACCCTTCCTATACCATGAGATGTGATATCTCAATGTTTCTAATACCAAACCTGGGACCCGTCCTATAACATGAGATATGATATCCAAATCCTTCCCCTTCCAAACCTGAGACCCTTCCTTTAGCATGAGATGTGATATCCAAATCCTTCCCATTCCAATCCTGAAACCCTTCCTATAAGATGAGATGTGATATCTCAATGTTTCTAATAAAAAACCTGAGACCCTTCCTAAAGCAAGAGATGTGATCTCCAAATCCTTCCCATTCCAATCCTGAGACCCTTCCTATAACATGGGATGTGATATACAACTCCTTCCCATTCCAACCTGAGACCCTTCCTATAGCATGATAAGGGATATCCAACTCCTTCCCAATCCAATCCTGAGACCCTTCCGATAGCAGAGATGTGATATCTCAATGCTTCTACCAAACCTGAGACCCTTCCTTTAGCATGAGATGTGATATCCAACTCCTTCCCATTCCAATCCTGAGACCCTTCCTATAGCATGAGATGTGATATCTCAATGCTTCTACCAAACCTGAGACCCTTCCTATAGCATCAGATGTGATATCCAATTCCTTCCCATTCCAAACCTGAGACGGTTCCTACAGCATGCAATGTGATATCTCAATGCTTCTAAAACCACACCTGAGACCCGTCCCATAACATGAGATGGAATATCCAAGTCCTTCCGATTCCAATCCTGAGACCCTTCCTATAGCATGAGATGTGATATCTCAAAGCTTCTAATACCAGACCTGAGATCCTTCCTATAACATGAGATGTGATATCCAATTCCTTCCCATTCCAAACCTGAGACCCTTCCTGTAGCATGAGATGTGATATCCAACTCCTTCCCATTCCAATCCTGAGACCCTTCCTATACCATGAGATGTGATATCTCAATGCTTCTAATACCAAACCTGAGACCCGTCCTAAAACATGAGATGTGAGATCCAAATCCTTCCCGTTCCAAACCTGAGACCCTTCCTATACCATGAGATGTGATATCTCAATGCTTCTAATACCAAACCTGAGACCCGTCCTAAAACATGAGATGTGAGATCCAAATCCTTCCCCTTCCAAACCTGAGACCCTTCCTATAGCTTGAGATGTGATATCAAACCCCTTCCCATTCCAATCCTGAGATAGCTTGAGATGTGATATCCAACTCCTTCCCATTCCAATCCTGAGACTCTTCCGATAGCATGAGATGTGATATCTCAATGCTTCTAATATCAAAACTGAGACCCTCCCTATAGCATGAGATGTGATATCTAAGTCCTTCCCATTCCAATCCTGAGACCCTTCCGATAGCAGAGATGTGATATCTCAATGCTTATACCAAACCTGAGACCCTTCCTATGGCATGAGATGTGATATCCAACTCCTTCCCATTCCAATCTTGAGACCTTTCCTATAGCATGAGATGTGATATCTCAATGCTTCTATCAAACCTGAGACCCTTCCTATGGCATGAGATGTGATATCCAATTCCTTCCCATTCCAAACCTGAGACCCTTCCTATTGGATGAGATATGATATCCAACTCCTTCCCATTCCAATCCTGAGACCCTTCCTATACCATGAGATGTGATATCTCAATGTTTCTAATAACAAACCTGGGACCCGTCCTATAACATGAGATATGATATCCAAATCCTTCCCCTTCCAAACCAGAGACCCTTCCTTTAGCATGAGATGTGATATCCAAATCCTTCCCATTCCAATCCTGAAACCCTTCCTTTAGCATGAGATGTGATATCTCAATGTTTCTAATAAAAAACCTGAGACCCTTCCTATAGCAAGAGATGTGATATCCAAATCGTTCCCATTCCAATCCTGAGACCCTTCCTATAACATGAGATGTGATATCCAACTCCTTCCCATTCCAACCTGAGACCCTTCCTATAGCATGAGAAGGGGTATCCAACTCCTTCCCAATCCAATCCTGAGACCCTTCCGATAGCAGAGATGTGATATCTCAATGCTTCTAAAACCAAACATGAGAACCATCCTATAACATGAGATATGAAATCCAAATCCTTCCCTTTCCAAACCTAAGACCCTTCCTATAGCTTGAGATGTGATATCCAACTCCTTCCCATTCCAATCCTGAGACCCTTCCTATAGCATCAGATGTGATATCTCAATGCTTCTAATACCAAACCTGAAATCCTTCCTATAACATGAGATGTGATATCCAACTCCTTCCCATTCCAATCCTGAGACCCTTCCTATACCATGAGATGTGATATCTCAATGCTTCTAATGCCAAACCTGAGACCTGTCCTATAACATGAGATGTGAGATCCAAATCCTTCCCCTTCCAAACCTGAGACCCTTCCTTTAGCATAAGATGTGATATCCAACTCCTTCCCATTCCAATCCTGAGACACTTCCTATACCATGAGATGTGATATCTCAATGCTTCTAATACCAAACCTGAGACCCGTCCTAAAACATGAGATGTGAGATCCAAATCCTTCCCCTTCCAAACCTGAGACCCTTCCTATAGCTTGAGATGTGATATCAAACCCCTTCCCATTCCAATCCTGAGATAGCTTGAGATGTGATATCCAACTCCTTCCCATTCCAATCCTGAGACCCTTCCGATAGCATGAGATGTGATATCTAAGTCCTTCCCATTCCAATCCTGAGACCCTTCCGATAGCAGAGATGTGATATCTCAATGCTTATACCAAACCTGAGACCCTTCCTATGGCATGAGATGTGATATCCAACGCCTTCCCATTCCAATCTTGAGACCCTTCCTATAGCATGAGATGTGATATCTCAATGCTTCTATCAAACTTGAGACCCTTCCTTTAGCATGAGATGTGATATCCAACTCCTTCCCATTCCAATCCTGAGACCCTTCCTATAGCATGAGATGTGATATCTCAATGCTTCTAATACCATACCTGAGATCCTTCCTATAACATGAGATGTGATATCCAATTCCTTCCCATTCCAAACCTGAGACCCTTCCTATTGGATGAGATGTGATATCCAACTCCTTCCCATTCCAATCCTGAGACCCTTCCTATACCATGAGATGTGATATCTCAATGTTTCTAATACCAAACCTGGGACCCGTCCTATAACATGAGATATGATATCCAAATCCTTCCCCTTCCAAACCTGAGACCCTTCCTTTAGCATGAGATGTGATATCCAAATCCTTCCCATTCCAATCCTGAAACCCTTCCTATAAGATGAGATGTGATATCTCAATGTTTCTAATAAAAAACCTGAGACCCTTCCTAAAGCAAGAGATGTGATCTCCAAATCCTTCCCATTCCAATCCTGAGACCCTTCCTATAACATGGGATGTGATATACAACTCCTTCCCATTCCAACCTGAGACCCTTCCTATAGCATGAGAAGGGATATCCAACTCCTTCCCAATCCAATCCTGAGACCCTTCCGATAGCAGAGATGTGATATCTCAATGCTTCTACCAAACCTGAGACCCTTCCTTTAGCATGAGATGTGATATCCAACTCCTTCCCATTCCAATCCTGAGACCCTTCCTATAGCATGAGATGTGCTATCTCAATGCTTCTACCAAACCTGAGACCCTTCCTATAGCATCAGATGTGATATCCAATTCCTTCCCATTCCAAACCTGAGACGGTTCCTACAGCATGCAATGTGATATCTCAATGCTTCTAAAACCACACCTGAGACCCGTCCTATAACATGAGATGGAATATCCAAGTCCTTCCGATTCCAATCCTGAGACCCTTCCTATAGCATGAGATGTGATATCTCAATGCTTCTAATACCAGACCTGAGATCCTTCCTATAACATGAGATGTGATATCCAATTCCTTCCCATTCCAAACCTGAGACCCTTCCTGTAGCATGAGATGTGATATCCAACTCCTTCCCATTCCAATCCTGAGACCCTTCCTATACCATGAGATGTGATATCTCAATGCTTCTAATACCAAACCTGAGACCCGTCCTAAAATATGAGATGTGAGATCCAAATCCTTCCCCTTCCAAACCTGAGACCCTTCCTATACCATGAGATGTGATATCTCAATGCTTCTAATACCAAACCTGAGACCCGTCCTAAAACATGAGATGTGAGATCCAAATCCTTCCCCTTCCAAACCTGAGACCCTTCGTATAGCTTGAGATGTGATATCAAACCCCTTCCCATTCCAATCCTGAGATAGCTTGAGATGTGATATCCAACTCCTTCCCATTCCAATCCTGAGACCCTTCCGATAGCATGAGATGTGATATCTCAATGCTTATACCAAACCTGAGACCCTTCCTATGGCATGAGATGTGATATCCAACTCCTTCCCATTCCAATCTTGAGACCTTTCCTATAGCATGAGATGTGATATCTCAATGCTTCTATCAAACCTGAGACCCTTCCTATGGCATGAGATGTGATATCCAATTCCTTCCCATTCCAAACCTGAGACCCTTCCTATTGGATGAGATGTGATATCCAACTCCTTCCCATTCCAATCCTGAGACCCTTCCTATACCATGAGATGTGATATCTCAATGTTTCTAATAACAAACCTGGGACCCGTCCTATAACATGAGATATGATATCCAAATCCTTCCCCTTCCAAACCAGAGACCCTTCCTTTAGCATGAGATGTGATATCCAAATCCTTCCCATTCCAATCCTGAAACCCTTCCTTTAGCATGAGATGTG
This sequence comes from Ambystoma mexicanum, assembly GCF_040938575.1. NCBI lineage: Eukaryota > Metazoa > Chordata > Amphibia > Caudata > Ambystomatidae > Ambystoma > Ambystoma mexicanum. The sequence continues at coordinate 317,663,797 of NC_090936.1, forward strand.
ATATCTCAATGTTTCTAATAAAAAACCTGAGACCCTTCCTATAGCAAGAGATGTGATATCCAAATCGTTCCCATTCCAATCCTGAGACCCTTCCTATAACATGAGATGTGATATCCAACTCCTTCCCATTCCAACCTGAGACCCTTCCTATAGCATGAGAAGGGGTATCCAACTCCTTCCCAATCCAATCCTGAGACCCTTCCGATAGCAGAGATGTGATATCTCAATGCTTCTAAAACCAAACATGAGAACCATCCTATAACATGAGATATGAAATCCAAATCCTTCCCTTTCCAAACCTAAGACCCTTCCTATAGCTTGAGATGTGATATCAAACTCCTTCCCATTCCAATCCTGAGACCCTTATTATACCATGAGATGTGATATCTCAATGCTTCTAATACCAAACCTGAGACCCGTCCCAAAACATGAGATGTGAGATCCAAATCCTTCCCCTTCCAAACCTGAGACATTTCCTTTAGCATGAGATGTGATATCCAACTCCTTCCCATTCCAATCCTGAGACCTTTCCGATAGCATGAGATGTGATATCTCAATGCTTCTAGTATCAAACCTGAGAACCTCCCTATAGCATGATATCTGATTTCCAACTCCATCCTATTCCAATCCTGAGACCCTTCCTATAACATGAGATGTGATATCTCTATGCTTCTAATACCAAACCTGAGGCCCTTCCCGTAACATATCTGATATCCAACTCCTTCCCATTCCAAACTTGTGACCCTTTCTGGAGCATGAAATGTGATTTCTCACCCCTTCCAATACCAAACCCGAGACCATTCCCACAGCCTTAGATTTGAAATCTCATTTCTTCCAATACCCAACCCGAGACCCTTCCGATAGGATGAGATTTTTTATCTCACTCCTTAAAATACCAAACTCGATTCCCTTCCTAAAGGATGTGATTTGATATCTCAATGCTTCTAAAACCAAACCTGAGATCCTTCCTATAACATTAGATGTGATATCCAAATCCTTCCCTTTCCAAACCTGAGACCATTCCTTTAGCATCAGATGTGATATTCAACTCCTTCCCATTCCAATCCCGAGACCCTTACTATAGCATGAGATGTGATATCTCAATGCTTCTAATACCAAACCTGAGATCCTTCCTATAACATGAGATGTGATATCTCAATACTTCTAATACCAAACCTGAGATCCTTCCTGAGATGTGATATCCAACTCCTTCCCATTCCAATCCTAAGACCCTTCCTATAGCATGAGATGTGATATCTCAATGCTTCTAATACCAAACCTGAGATGTGATATCCAACTCCTTCCCATTCCAAACCTGAGACCCTTCCGATAGCGTGAGATGTGATATCTCAATGCTTCTAATACCAAACCTGAGGCCCTTCCCGTAGCATATGTGATATCCAACTCCTTCCCATTCCAAACCTGTGACACTTCCTGTAGCATGAAATGTGATTTCTCACCCCTTCCAATACCAAACCCGAGACCATTCCCACAGCCTGAGATTTGAAATCTCATTTCTTCCAATACCAAACCCGAGACCCTTCTGATAGGATGAGATTTATTATCTCACTCCTTCAAATACCAAACTCGAGTCCCTTCCTAAAGGATGATAATTGATATCTCAGTGCTTCTAATACCAAACCTGAGACCCTCCCTATAACATGAGATGTCATATCCAACTCCTTCCCATTCCAATCCTGAGACCCTTCCGATACCATGAGATGTGATATCCCAATGCTTCTAATACCAATCCTGAGACCCTTCCTATAGCATGACATGTGATATCGAACTCTCTCCCATTCCAATCCTGAGACTCAGACCTCCCCGTCTAACCTTCTCACCACTCCTAGCTCAAGGATTGATCATGCTCTCTTGCTGTCTCTTCTCTCCCTTCTTCGGCTTCCTTTCCTCTCTCCTTCCTCATCTGCCCTAGTTCAGGCTCCTTCTACACCTCCACAGGGATTACTGATTGGTACCCCTCCCCACTCTCAATTCTCACTCAGTTTCAAACACTCATCTGACATCTGCCATTTCCTGGAAGAACCCGATGTCCTTGGTCTAACCGAGACATGGTTGACGGCCAGCGCTGTCTCGAGCTTTGACACTCTCCTCCCTGATGACAATTTCCTCTCCATGCCCAGATCCAACCGTTCTTGAGGGGGAGTATCCTTGATTCCTGTAGTAAATTGCTTTCCTATGCAGGCCGACTCCTCTCACGAATGCCTTGTCTGCATGAATTCTCTCTTTCCTGGCCATTCTCTCACCGTGGCTATTTGCCTGCCCCCTTCCTCTCTCAGTGGATGGACTTCTCCATCGTGGCCTCCTACCACTCAACTCCGCCTACTTGGATAATTCAACATGAACCTGTATGCTTCCTGACCTGGACGTTTACGAGATCTGCAACTCTTCATGTCGCTGGCCCTACACACCTCAGGGAATACTCAGGATTTTCTGATCTCAGACCTCCCCCTCTGTAACCCTCTCAACAATCCTCTCCCGTGGTGATCAAGTTCTCATCTCCAAAGAAGGCTAACTACCAGCTGTTCCTCCTCAGAGGAGTTCTTCCTTTCTGTCCCTGCTCCCTGCACCGTTTCGCGTTGCAAACACTCGCTTCCCTGCTCTCTGGTTTAGACGCTTTTCCTTCTCAGAGGCCTTCTTCCTTTCTGTCCTTGATCTCTGCATCGTTTCGCGTTGCAAGTACTCGCTTCCAGATCTCTAGTTTAGACGCGTGTTCCCTGCCTTCTCTCCTCTTCCTGCTGCCTTCAAATCAACAAATGAGCTTCAAAAGATACACGGTGCTCAGAATGCTTTATAACACCCATTTTTCAAGATATAGCTGTAACCCGCTAGACGTATTGAAAAGTGCTAAAAACTAGGAAAAATAGCTAGAAAATGTCCTTTCCTCGAGTTTTGGTAAATGCGAATTCTGGTGGATTCCCATTTTGTACTCTGTTCGTGCATTTGTTCAGTCGAATCCTGATGTTTTTAACCACTCGTCACCCATACAAGCGGGGGGATCAAAATCTACTGTTCACAGGCTGAATGTATACTGCTGAAATCTTCAATGCATTATCGGGTAATCCGACTGTTCTGGAAAGTATATTTGCCATCTGTTATTCCAGTCAGCATGTGTTCATCGTCCCTTCTAGTTTTAAGGCTGCACTCCCGTGGTGATCACATTCTCTTCTCCAAAGAAGGCTAACAGCTGTTCCTCCTCAGAGGCATTCTTCCTTTCTGTCCCTGCTCCCTGCATCGCTTCGCGTTGCAAACACTTGCTTCCCTGCTCTCTGGTTTAGACGCTGTTCCTCCTCAGAGGCGTTCTTCCTTTCTGTCCCTGCTCCCTGCACAGTTTCGCGTTGCAAGTACTCGCTTCCCAGCTCTCCGGTTCAGGCGCATGTTCCCTGCCTTCTCTCCTCTTCCCGCTGCCTTCAAATCAACAAATGAGCTCCAAAAGATACACAGTGCTCAGAATGCTTTATAACACCCATTATTCAACATATAGCGTAACCCGCTAGGCGTATTGAAACGTGCTAAAAACTAGCAAAAACAGCTAGAAAATGTACTTTCCTTGCGTTTTTGTAAATGCGAATTCTGGTGGGTTCCCATGTTGTATGTACTGTGTCCGTGCGTTTGTTGTCGAATCCTGAAGTTTTTAACCACTGTTCTCCCATACAAGGGGGATAAACATCTACTGTTGTTCACAGGCTGAATGTATACGGCTGAAATCTTCAATGCATTAACAGCTTTCCTGACGGTTTTGGAACGTGTATTTGCCATCAGTTAATGCAGTCGCCCTGTGTTCATCGTCCCTTCTAGTTTACAGGCTGCACTCCCCTGGTGATCACATTCTCCTCTCCAGAGCAGGCTAACTACCAGCTGCTCCTCCTCAGAGGCGTTCATCCATTCTGCCCCTGCTCCCTGCACCATTTCGCGTTGCATGTACTTGTTTCCCAGCTCTCTGGTTTAGATGCTGTTCCTCCTCAGAGGCGTTCTTCCTTTCTGTTTTATGCTTCTAATATCAAACCTGAGATTCTTCCTATAACATGAGATGTGATATCCAAATCCTTCCCCTTCCAAACCTGAGACCCTCACTTTAGCATGAGATGTGATATCCAACTCCTTCCCATTCCAATCCTGAGACCCTTCTGATAGCATGAGATGTGATATCTCAATGCCTCTAATACCAAACCTGAGATCCTTCCTCTAACATGAAATGTGATATCCAACTCCTTCCCTTTCCAAACCTGAGAGCCTTCCTATAGCATGCGATGTGATATCCAAGTCCTTCCCATTCCAATCCTGAGACCCTTCCTATAACATGAGATGTGATATCCAACTCCATCCCATTCCAACCTGAGACCCTTCCTATAGCATGAGATGGGATATCAAACTCCTTCCAAATCCAATCCTGAGACCCTTCCGATAGCATGACAGGTGATATCTCAATGCTTCTACCAAACCTGAGACCCATACTATGGCATGAGATGTGATATCAAACTCCTTCCCATTCCAATCCTGAGACCCTTCCTATAGCTTGAGATGTGATATCCAACTCCTTCCCATTCCAATTCTGAGACCCTTCCTATACCATGGGACTTGATATCTCAATGCTTCTAATACCAAACCTGAGACCCTTCGTATAGCAAGAGATGTGATATCCAACTCCTTCCCATTCCAAACCTGAGACCGTTCCTATAGCAAGAATGTAATATCCAACTCCTTCCCATTCCAATCCTGAGACCATTCCTATAGCATGAGATGTGCTATCTCAATGCTTCTAATAGCAAACCTGAGATCCTTCCTATGACATGAGATGTGATATCCAACTCCTTCCCATTCCAATCCTGAGACCCTTCCGATAGCAGAGATGTGATATCTCAATGCTTATACCAAACCTGAGACCCTTCCTATAGCATGAGATGTGATATCTCAATGGTTCTACCAAACCTGAGACCCTTCCTATAGCATGAGATGTCATTTCTAACTCCTTCCCATTCCAATCCTGAGACCCTTCCTATAGCATGAGATGTGATATCTCAATGCTTCTAATACCAAACCTGAGATCCTTCCTATAACATGAGATGTGATATCCAACTCCTTCCCATTCCAATCCTGAGACCCTTCCTATACCATGAGTTGTGATATCTCAATGTTTCTAATGCCAAACCTGAGACCTGTCCTATAACATGAGATGTGAGATCCAAATCCTTCCCCTTCCAAACCTGAGACTCTTCCTTTTGCATAAAATGTGATATCCAACTCCTTCCCATTCCAATCCTGAGACCCTTCCTATACCATGAGATGTGATATCTCAATGCTTCTAATACCAAACCTGAGACCCGTCCTAAAACATGAGATGTGAGATCCAAATCCTTCCCCTTCCAAACCTGAGACCCTTCCTATAGCTTCAGATGTGATATCAAACCCCTTCCCATTCCAATCCTAAGATAGCTTGAGATGTGATATCCAACTCCTTCCCATTCCAATCCTGAGACGCTTCCGATAGCATGAGATGTGATATCTCAATGCTTCTAATATCAAAACTGGGACCCTCCCTATAGCATGAGATGTGATATCTAAGTCCTTCCCATTCCAATCCTGAGACCCTTCCGATAGCAGAGATGTGATATCTCAATGCTTATACCAAACCTGAGACCCTTCCTATGGCATGAGATGTGATATCCAACTCCTTCCCATTCCAATCCTGAGACCATTCCTATAGCATGAGATGTGATATCTCAATGCTTCTAATACCATACCTGAGATCCTTCCTATAACATGAGATGTGATATCCAATTCCTTCCCATTCCAAACCTGAGACCCTTCCTATTGGATGAGATGTGATATCCAACTCCTTCCCATTCCAATCCTGAGACCCTTCCTATACCATGAGATGTGATATCTCAATGTTTCTAATACCAAACCTGGGACCCGTCCTATAACATGAGATATGATATCCAAATCCTTCCCCTTCCAACCCTGAGACCCTTCCTTTAGCATTAGATGTGATTTCCAAATCCTTCCCATTCCAATCCTGAAACCCTTCCTATAGGATGAGATGTGATATCTCAATGTTTCTAATAAAAAACCTGAGACCCTTACTATAGCAAGAGATGTGATCTCCAAATCCTTCCCATTCCAATCCTGAGACCCTTCCTATAAAATGGGATGTGATATACAACTCCTTCCCATTCCAACCTGAGACCCTTCCTATAGCATGAGATGTGATATACAACTCCTTCCCATTCCAACCTGAGACCCTTCCTATAGCATGAGATGTGATATCCAACTCCTTCCCATTCCAATCCTGAGACCCTTCCTATAGCATGAGATGTGATATCTCAATGCTTCTAATACCAAACCTGAGATCCTTCCTATAACATGAGATGTGATATCCAACTCCTTCCCATTCCAAACCTGAGACCCTTCCGATAGCATGAGATGTGATATCTCAATGCTTCTAAAACCAAACATGAGAACCATCCTATAACATGAGATATGAAATCCAAATCCTTCCCTTTCCAAACTTGAGACCCTTCCTATAGCTTGAGATGTGATATCAAACTCCTTCCCATTCCAATCCTGAGACCCTTATTATACCATGAGATGTGATATCTCAATGCTTCTAATACCAAACCTGAGACCCGTCCTAAAACATGAGATGTGAGATGCACATCCTTCCCCTTCCAAACCTGAGACCTTCCCTTAAGCATGAGATGTGATATCCAACTCCTTCCCATTCCATTCCTGAGACCTTTCCGATAGCATGAGATGTGATATCTCAATGCTTCTAATATCAAACCTGAGAACCTCCCTATAGCATGAGATGTGATTTCCAACTCCTTCCCATTCCAATCCTGAGACCCTTCCTATAACATGAGATGTGATATCTATATGCTTCTAATACCAAACCTGAGGCCCTTCCCGTAGCATGTGTGATATCCAACTCCTTCCCATTCCAAACTTGTGACCCTTCCTGTAGCATGAAATGTGATTTCTCACCCCTTCCAATACCAAATCCGAGACCATTCCCACAGCCTGAGATTTGAAATCTCATTTCTTCCAATACCAAACCCGAGACCCTTCCGATAGGATGAGATTTATTATCTCACTCCTTAAAATACCAAACTGGAGTCCCTTCCTAAAGGATGTGATTTGATATCTCAATGCTTCTAATACTGAACCTGAGATCCTTCCTATAACATATGTGATATCCAACTCCTTCCCTTTCCAAACATGAGAGCCTTCCTATAGCATGAGATGTGATATCCAACTCCTTCTCATTCCAAACCGGAGACCCTTCCTTTAGCATGAGATGTGATATACAACTCCTTCCCATTCCAATCCTGAGACCCTTACTATAGCATGAGATGTGATATCTCAATAGTTCTAATACCAAACATGAGATCATTCCTATAGCCTGAGATGTGATACCCAACTCCTTCCCATTCCAAACCTGAGACCCTTCCTGTAGCATGAGATGTGATGTCCAACTCCTTCCCATTCCAATACTGAGACCCTTCCTATAGCATGAGATGTGATATCTCAATGCTTCTAATACCAAACCTGAGACCCTTCCTATAGCATGAGATGTGATATCCAACTCCTTCCATTTCCAAACCTGAGACCATTCCTTTAGCATGAGATGTGATATCCAACTCCTTCCTTTCCAATCCTGAGCGCCTTCCTATAGCATCAGATGCGCTATCCAAGTCCTTCCCATTCCAATCCTGAGACCCTTCGTATAACATGAGATGTGATATCTCAATGCTTCTAATACCAAACCTGAGACCCTTCCTTTCGCATGAGATGTAATATCCAACTCCTTCCCATTCCAATCCTGAGACCCTTCCGATAGCAGAGATGTGATATCTCAATGCTTATACCAAACCTGAGACCCTTCCTATGGCATGAGATGTCATATACAACTCCTTCCCATTCCAATCCTGAGACCCTTCCTATAGCATGAGATGTGATATCTCAATGCTTCTACCAAACCTGAGACCCTTCCTATAGCATGAGATGTCATATCCAACTCCTTCCCATTCCAATCCTGAGACCCTTCCTATAGCATGAGATGTGATATCTCAATGCTTCTAATACCAATCCTGAGATCCTTCCTATAACATGAGATGTGATATCAAACTCCTTCCCATTCCAATCCTGAGACCCTTCCTATACCATGAGATGTGATATCTCAATGTTTCTAATGCCAAACCTGAGACCTGTCCTATAACATGATATGTGAGATCCAAATCCTTCCCCTTCCAAACCTGAGACCCTTCCTTTAGCATAAGATGTGATATCCAACTCCTTCCCATTCCATTCCTGAGACCCTTCCGCTAGCAGAGATGTGATATCTCAATGCTTATACCAAACCTGAGACCCTTACTATAGCATGAGATGTAATATCCAACTCCTTCCCATTCCAATCCTGAGACCCTTCCTATAGCATGAGATGTGATATCTCAATGCTTCTAATACCAAACCTGAGATCCTTCCTATAACATGAGATGTGATATCCAACTCCTTCCCCTTCCAATCCTGAGACCCTTCCTATACCATGAGATGTTATATCTCAATGTTTCTAATACCAAACCTGAGGCACTTCCTATAGCAAGAGATGTGATATCCAAATCCTTCCCATTCCAAAACTGCGACCCTTCCTATAGCATGAGATGTGATATCCGACTCCTTCCCATTCCAATCCTGAGACCCTTCCTGTAGCATGAGATGTGATATCTCAATGCTTGTAATACCAAATCTGAGACCCTTCCTATAGCATGAGATGTGATATCCAACTCTTTCCCATTCCAATCCTGAGACCCTTCCTGTAGCATGAGATTTGATATCTCAATGCTTCTAATACCAAACCTGAGACCCTTCCTATAGCATGAGATGGGATATACAACTCCTTCCCAATCCAATCCTGAGACCCTTCCGATAGCATGAGATGTGACATCTCAATGCTTCTAACACCAAACCTGAGACCCTTCCTATAGCATGAGATGGGATATCCAACTCCTTCCCAATCCAATCCTGAGACCCTTCCGATAGCATGAGATGTGATATCTCAATGCTTCTAATACCAAACCTGAGACCCTCCGTTTAGCATGAGATGTGATATCCAACTCCTTCCCATTCCAATCCTGAGACCCTTCTGATAGCATGAGATGTGATATCTCAATGCCTCTAATACCAAACCTGAGATCCTTCCTCTAACATGAAATGTGATATCCAACTCCTTCCCTTTCCAAACCTGAGAGCCTTCCTATAGCATGCGATGTGATATCCAAGTCCTTCCCATTCCAATCCTGAGACCCTTCCTATAACATGAGATGTGATATCCAACTCCATCCCATTCCAACCTGAGACCCTTCCTATAGCATGAGATGGGATATCAAACTCCTTCCAAATCCAATCCTGAGACCCTTCCGATAGCATGACAGGTGATATCTCAATGCTTCTACCAAACCTGAGACCCATACTATGGCATGAGATGTGATATCAAACTCCTTCCCATTCCAATCCTGAGACCCTTCCTATAGCTTGAGATGTGATATCCAACTCCTTCCCATTCCAATTCTGAGACCCTTCCTATACCATGGGACTTGATATCTCAATGCTTCTAATACCAAACCTGAGACCCTTCGTATAGCAAGAGATGTGATATCCAACTCCTTCCCATTCCAAACCTGAGACCGTTCCTATAGCAAGAATGTAATATCCAACTCCTTCCCATTCCAATCCTGAGACCATTCCTATAGCATGAGATGTGCTATCTCAATGCTTCTAATAGCAAACCTGAGATCCTTCCTATGACATGAGATGTGATATCCAACTCCTTCCCATTCCAATCCTGAGACCCTTCCGATAGCAGAGATGTGATATCTCAATGCTTATACCAAACCTGAGACCCTTCCTATAGCATGAGATGTGATATCTCAATGGTTCTACCAAACCTGAGACCCTTCCTATAGCATGAGATGTCATTTCTAACTCCTTCCCATTCCAATCCTGAGACCCTTCCTATAGCATGAGATGTGATATCTCAATGCTTCTAATACCAAACCTGAGATCCTTCCTATAACATGAGATGTGATATCCAACTCCTTCCCATTCCAATCCTGAGCCCCTTCCTATACCATGAGTTGTGATATCTCAATGTTTCTAATGCCAAACCTGAGACCTGTCCTATAACATGAGATGTGAGATCCAAATCCTTCCCCTTCCAAACCTGAGACCCTTCCTTTTGCATAAAATGTGATATCCAACTCCTTCCCATTCCAATCCTGAGACCCTTCCTATACCATGAGATGTGATATCTCAATGCTTCTAATACCAAACCTGAGACCCGTCCTAAAACATGAGATGTGAGATCCAAATCCTTCCCCTTCCAAACCTGAGACCCTTCCTATAGCTTCAGATGTGATATCAAACCCCTTCCCATTCCAATCCTAAGATAGCTTGAGATGTGATATCCAACTCCTTCCCATTCCAATCCTGAGACGCTTCCGATAGCATGAGATGTGATATCTCAATGCTTCTAATATCAAAACTGAGACCCTCCCTATAGCATGAGATGTGATATCTAAGTCCTTCCCATTCCAATCCTGAGACCCTTCCGATAGCAGAGATGTGATATCTCAATGCTTATACCAAACCTGAGACCCTTCCTATGGCATGAGATGTGATATCCAACTCCTTCCCATTCCAATCCTGAGACCATTCCTATAGCATGAGATGTGATATCTCAATGCTTCTAATACCATACCTGAGATCCTTCCTATAACATGAGATGTGATATCCAATTCCTTCCCATTCCAAACCTGAGACCCTTCCTATTGGATGAGATGTGATATCCAACTCCTTCCCATTCCAATCCTGAGACCCTTCCTATACCATGAGATGTGATATCTCAATGTTTCTAATACCAAACCTGGGACCCGTCCTATAACATGAGATATGATATCCAAATCCTTCCCCTTCCAACCCTGAGACCCTTCCTTTAGCATTAGATGTGATATCCAAATCCTTCCCATTCCAATCCTGAAACCCTTCCTATAGGATGAGATGTGATATCTCAATGTTTCTAATAAAAAACCTGAGACCCTTACTATAGCAAGAGATGTGATCTCCAAATCCTTCCCATTCCAATCCTGAGACCCTTCCTATAAAATGGGATGTGATATACAACTCCTTCCCATTCCAACCTGAGACCCTTCCTATAGCATGAGAAGGGATATCCAACTCCTTCCCAATCCAATCCTGAGACCCTTCCGATAGCAGAGATGTGATATCTCAATGCTTCTACCAAACCTGAGACCCTTCCTTTAGCATGAGATGTGATATCCAACTCCTTCCCATTCCAATCCTGAGACCCTTCCTATAGCATGAGATGTGATATCTCAATGCTTCTAATACCAAACCTGAGATCCTTCCTATAACATGAGATGTGATATCCAACTCCTTCCCATTCCAAACCTGAGACCCTTCCGATAGCATGAGATGTGATATCTCAATGCTTCTAAAACCAAACATGAGAACCATCCTATAACATGAGATATGAAATCCAAATCCTTCCCTTTCCAAATTTGAGACCCTTCCTATAGCTTGAGATGTGATATCAAACTCCTTCCCATTCCAATCCTGAGACCCTTATTATACCATGAGATGTGATATCTCAATGCTTCTAATACCAAACCTGAGACCCGTCCTAAAACATGAGATGTGAGATGCACATCCTTCCCCTTCCAAACCTGAGACCTTCCCTTAAGCATGAGATGTGATATCCAACTCCTTCCCATTCCATTCCTGAGACCTTTCCGATAGCATGAGATGTGATATCTCAATGCTTCTAATATCAAACCTGAGAACCTCCCTATAGCATGAGATGTGATTTCCAACTCCTTCCCATTCCAATCCTGAGACCCTTCCTATAACATGAGATGTGATATCTATATGCTTCTAATACCAAACCTGAGGCCCTTCCCGTAGCATGTGTGATATCCAACTCCTTCCCATTCCAAACTTGTGACCCTTCCTGTAGCATGAAATGTGATTTCTCACCCCTTCCAATACCAAATCCGAGACCATTCCCACAGCCTGAGATTTGAAATCTCATTTCTTCCAATACCAAACCCGAGACCCTTCCGATAGGATGAGATTTATTATCTCACTCCTTAAAATACCAAACTGGAGTCCCTTCCTAAAGGATGTGATTTGATATCTCAATGCTTCTAATACTGAACCTGAGATCCTTCCTATAACATATGTGATATCCAACTCCTTCCCTTTCCAAACATGAGAGCCTTCCTATAGCATGAGATGTGATATCCAACTCCTTCTCATTCCAAACCGGAGACCCTTCCTTTAGCATGAGATGTGATATACAACTCCTTCCCATTCCAATCCTGAGACCCTTACTATAGCATGAGATGTGATATCTCAATAGTTCTAATACCAAACATGAGATCATTCCTATAGCCTGAGATGTGATACCCAACTCCTTCCCATTCCAAACCTGAGACCCTTCCTGTAGCATGAGATGTGATGTCCAACTCCTTCCCATTCCAATACTGAGACCCTTCCTATAGCATGAGATGTGATATCTCAATGCTTCTAATACCAAACCTGAGACCCTTCCTATAGCATGAGATGTGATATCCAACTCCTTCCATTTCCAAACCTGAGACCATTCCTTTAGCATGAGATGTGATATCCAACTCCTTCCTTTCCAATCCTGAGCGCCTTCCTATAGCATCAGATGCGCTATCCAAGTCCTTCCCATTCCAATCCTGAGACCCTTCGTATAACATGAGATGTGATATCTCAATGCTTCTAATACCAAACCTGAGACCCTTCCTTTCGCATGAGATGTAATATCCAACTCCTTCCCATTCCAATCCTGAGACCCTTCCGATAGCAGAGATGTGATATCTCAATGCTTATACCAAACCTGAGACCCTTCCTATGGCATGAGATGTCATATACAACTCCTTCCCATTCCAATCCTGAGACCCTTCCTATAGCATGAGATGTGATATCTCAATGCTTCTACCAAACCTGAGACCCTTCCTATAGCATGAGATGTCATATCCAACTCCTTCCCATTCCAATCCTGAGACCCTTCCTATAGCATGAGATGTGATATCTCAATGCTTCTAATACCAATCCTGAGATCCTTCCTATAACATGAGATGTGATATCAAACTCCTTCCCATTCCAATCCTGAGACCCTTCCTATACCATGAGATGTGATATCTCAATGTTTCTAATGCCAAACCTGAGACCTGTCCTATAACATGATATGTGAGATCCAAATCCTTCCCCTTCCAAACCTGAGACCCTTCCTTTAGCATAAGATGTGATATCCAACTCCTTCCCATTCCAATCCTGAGACCCTTCCGCTAGCAGAGATGTGATATCTCAATGCTTATACCAAACCTGAGACCCTTACTATAGCATGAGATGTAATATCCAACTCCTTCCCATTCCAATCCTGAGACCCTTCCTATAGCATGAGATGTGATATCTCAATGCTTCTAATACCAAACCTGAGATCCTTCCTATAACATGAGATGTGATATCCAACTCCTTCCCCTTCCAATCCTGAGACCCTTCCTATACCATGAGATGTTATATCTCAATGTTTCTAATACCAAACCTGAGGCACTTCCTATAGCAAGAGATGTGATATCCAAATCCTTCCCATTCCAAAACTGCGACCCTTCCTATAGCATGAGATGTGATATCCGACTCCTTCCCATTCCAATCCTGAGACCCTTCCTGTAGCATGAGATGTGATATCTCAATGCTTGTAATACCAAATCTGAGACCCTTCCTATAGCATGAGATGTGATATCCAACTCTTTCCCATTCCAATCCTGAGACCCTTCCTGTAGCATGAGATTTGATATCTCAATGCTTCTAATACCAAACCTGAGACCCTTCCTATAGCATGAGATGGGATATACAACTCCTTCCCAATCCAATCCTGAGACCCTTCCGATAGCATGAGATGTGACATCTCAATGCTTCTAACACCAAACCTGAGACCCTTCCTATAGCATGAGATGGGATATCCAACTCCTTCCCAATCCAATCCTGAGACCCTTCCGATAGCATGAGATGTGATATCTCAATGCTTCTAATACCAAACCTGAGACCCTCCGTTTAGCATGAGATGTGATATCCAACTCCTTCCCATTCCAATCCTGAGACGCTTCTGATAGCAGAGATGTGATATCTCAATGCTTACACCAAACCTGAGACCCTTCCTATAACATGAGATGTGATATCCAACTCCTTCCCGTTCCAAACCTGAGACCCTTCCATTAGCATGAGATGTGATATCCAACTCCTTCCCATTCCAATCCTGAGACCCTTCCGATAGCATGAGATGTGATATCTCAATGCTTCTAATACCAAACCTGAGATTCTTCCTATAACATTAGATGTGATATCCAAATCCTTCCCCTTCCAAACCTGAGACCCTCCCTTTAGCATGAGATGTGATATCCAACTCCTTCCCATTCCAATCCTGAGACCCTTCTGATAGCATGAGATGTGATATATCAATGCCTCTAATACCAAACCTGAGATCCTTCCTCTAACATGAAATGTGATATCCAACTCCTTCCCTTTCCAAACCTGAGAACCTTCCTATAGCATGAGATGTGATATCCAAGTACTTCCCATTCCAATCCTGAGACCCTTCCTATAACAAGAGATGTGATATCCAACTCCATTCCATTCCAACCTCAAACCCTTCCTATAGCATGAGATGGGATATCCAACTCCTTCCAAATCCAATCCTGAGACCCTTCCGATAGCATGAGATGTGATATCTCAATGCTTCTACCAAACCTGAGACCCATACTATGGTATGAGATGTGATGTCAAACTCCTTCCCATTCCAATCCTGACACCCTTCCTATAGCTTGAGATGTGATATCCAACTCCTTCCCATTCCAATCCTGAGACCCTTCCTGTAGCATGAGATTTGATATCTCAATGCTTCTAATACCAAACCTGAGACCCTTCCTATAGCATGAGATGGGATATACAACTCCTTCCCAATCCAATCCTGAGACCCTTCCGATAGCATGAGATGTGACATCTCAATGCTTCTAACACCAAACCTGAGACCCTTCCTATAGCATGAGATGGGATATCCAACTCCTTCCCAATCCAATCCTGAGACCCTTCCGATAGCATGAGATGTGATATCTCAATGCTTCTAATACCAAACCTGAGACCCTCCGTTTAGCATGAGATGTGATATCCAACTCCTTCCCATTCCAATCCTGAGACGCTTCTGATAGCAGAGATGTGATATCTCAATGCTTACACCAAACCTGAGACCCTTCCTATAACATGAGATGTGATATCCAACTCCTTCCCGTTCCAAACCTGAGACCCTTCCATTAGCATGAGATGTGATATCCAACTCCTTCCCATTCCAATCCTGAGACCCTTCCGATAGCATGAGATGTGATATCTCAATGCTTCTAATACCAAACCTGAGATTCTTCCTATAACATTAGATGTGATATCCAAATCCTTCCCCTTCCAAACCTGAGACCCTCCCTTTAGCATGAGATGTGATATCCAACTCCTTCCCATTCCAATCCTGAGACCCTTCTGATAGCATGAGATGTGATATATCAATGCCTCTAATACCAAACCTGAGATCCTTCCTCTAACATGAAATGTGATATCCAACTCCTTCCCTTTCCAAACCTGAGAGCCTTCCTATAGCATGAGATGTGATATCCAAGTACTTCCCATTCCAATCCTGAGACCCTTCCTATAACAAGAGATGTGATATCCAACTCCATTCCATTCCAACCTCAAACCCTTCCTATAGCATGAGATGGGATATCCAACTCCTTCCAAATCCAATCCTGAGACCCTTCCGATAGCATGAGATGTGATATCTCAATGCTTCTACCAAACCTGAGACCCATACTATGGTATGAGATTTGATGTCAAACTCCTTCCCATTCCAATCCTGACACCCTTCCTATAGCTTGAGATGTGATATCCAACTCCTTCCCATTCCAATTCTGAGACCCTTCCTATACCATGAGACTTGATATCTCAATGCTTCTAATACCAAACCTGAGACACTTGCTATTGCATGAGATGTGATATCCAACTCCTTCCCATTCCAAACCTGAGACCATTCCTATAGCAAGAATGTAATATCCAACTCCTTCCCATTCCAATCCTGAGACCATTCCTATAGCATGAGATGTGATATCTCAATGCTTCTAATAGCAAACCTGAGATCCTTCCTATGACATGAGATGTGATATCCAATTACTTCCCATTCCAATCCTGAGACCCTTCCGATAGCAGAGATGTGATATCTCAATGCTTATACCAAACCTGAGACTCTTCCTATGGCATGAGATGTCATATACAACTACATCCCATTCCAATCAGGAGACCCTTCCTATAGCATGAGATGTGATATCTCAATGCTTCTACCTAACCTGAGACCCTTCCTATAGCATGAGATGTGATATCCAATTCCTTCCCATTCCAAACCTGAGACGGTTCCTACAGCATGCAATGTGATATCCAACTCCTTCCCATTCCAATCCTGAGACCCTTCCTATACCATGAGATGTGATATCTCAATGCTTCTAATACCAAACCTGAGACCCGTCCTAAACCATGAGATGTGAGATCCAAATCCTTCCCCTTCCAAACCTGAGACCCTTCCTATAGCTTGAGATGTGATATCAAACCCCCTCCCATTCCAATCCTGAGATAGCTTGAGATGTGATATCCAACTCCTTCCCATTCCAATCCTGAGACCCTTCCGATAGCATGAG
This sequence comes from Ambystoma mexicanum, assembly GCF_040938575.1. NCBI lineage: Eukaryota > Metazoa > Chordata > Amphibia > Caudata > Ambystomatidae > Ambystoma > Ambystoma mexicanum. Next base: position 317,680,644 of record NC_090936.1, read on the forward strand.
ATGTGATATCTCAATGCTTCTAATATCGAAACTGAGACCCTCCCTATAGCATGAGATGTGATATCTAAGTCCTTCCCATTCCAATCCTGAGACCCTTCCGATATCAGAGATGTGATATCTCAGTGCTTATACCAAACCTGAGACCCTTCCTATGGCATGAGATGTGATATCCAACTCCTTCCCATTCTAATCCTGGGACCCTTCCTATAGCATGAGATGTGATAGCTCAATGCTTCTAATACCAAACCTGAGATCCTTCCTATAACATGAAATGTGATATCCAATTCCTTCCCATTCCAAACCTGAGACCCTTCCTATTGGATGAGATGTGATATCCAATTCCTTCCCATTCTAATCCTGAGACCCTTCCTATACCATGAGATGTGATATCTCAATGTTTCTAATACCAAACCTGGGACCCGTCCTATAACATGAGATATGATATCCAAATCCTTCCCCTCCCAAACCTGAGACCCTTCCTTTAGCATGAGATGTGATATTCAAATCCTTCCCATTCCAATCATGAGACCCTTCCTATAGCATGAGAGATGTGATATCCCAATGCTTCTACCAAACCTGAGTCCCTTCCTATAGCATGAAATCGGATATCCAACTCCTTCCCATCCAATCCTGAGACCCTTCCTATAGCATGAGATGTGATATCTAAATGCTATTAATACCAAATCTGAGACCCTCCCTATAGCATGAGATGTGATATCCAACTCCTTCCCATTCCAATCCTGAGACCCTTCCGATAGCCTGAGATGTGATATCCAACTCCTTCCCATTCCAATCATGAGGCCTTTCCTATAGCATGAGATGTGATATCTCAATGCTTCTACCAAACCTGTAAGGATATTTGGCGTGTTACAGCACAGAGTACAGCACTACTGCACAGGTAGCAATTTTTTTTTTTGATGCAGCAGCAAATGCCTATGGTGCATTGCTATATGTGTTACCAGATTAACAAGGAAAGACAGGCTATTCAGTCAAAAACGATTTTAACATATAAGATGCAAATCTATTTTTACAGTTAAAAGCACACGTGCACATTCAAAAATGCACACTATTTTTCACCTGAAATGCCTATGGTGCAAGAGACACATTTGAAAATTATAACTAACATGACTCATAAATAACCTGACTAATAAAACTGAATTTAACATAACCCACTAATAAAAATGTGTCTCCCCTGCAGAAATAGGCCTACTCTGAAAGTGAACTTTTAAACGCACATTCATTTTTTTTTCGTTTTCTCTGCTGCTCTGTCCACATAACTACAGGAAGCAAAAGGACTTGAAAGAACAGGAAATCAGTTGGTTACAAAGTATTACTATAAAAATGAGCCATTGTGTAGAGAGGGAGGAGATGGCATGATTGATTCTGATTGGAGCAGCGTCATAGCAAGTATCATGCTAGAGGCAGTGATGAGGGTTTTGCTGGGGGGAGTTTGAAGAGAGAGGGAGAACAGTGGAGATTTGGAGAGCTGGGAGAAGGACCTGTTTTTTTCCTGGTTGGAGCATTTCTGCTGAAAAAGCTGAGAGTTCCAGGCAATGACCCCGGTTTGAGAACGAAAGGCGCTCGTTTTCACTGGGGTTAATCTTCAAGGGAGCCACATTCAGAAAGAGAACAGCTGAAGAAAACTCGGGCTGAACAGATAAGGTAATTACATAAGTGTGGGAGCTGAGTGTGTACGAGAATATTCAGTCAGTGTAGGAAAGGAGATTCCTGTGCCTTAATCACATGTTGATGTTTCCAATTGAGTTCTTTTCTCCGCCACTCTCTTTTCAGTGTATCACAGACAATGCTATTACTGTGCTATTGTATTTATTTCTGTAAAGAGTGAGATCGTGTTTAAATGCAACTTTTATAATACAGAAAAATATTTGAAAGCAGACGGGTGGTGTGTTTTATATTTACCAATACAGTGCTGATGATGTGGGGAGATTTTTAAACAGTGCAATTGTCATTTTAAGACAGATGTGTGCATGATCATATTCAGTATGGACAGTTGTGAGTGCTGTTTGTAGCATAGCTCGTTGGAGGTACATGAGCCAACGGGAAGAGGGACTCTCTGGACATAGTTCCCTACCGTATATAAGGTAGTGGAAATTACCACAAAATTACCACATATAGCTCTCTGTCGTAAATAAGTCAGTGAGATCGCCCATGGTGGCACACTAACACTGAAAATGTGGTATTCCTGAAATGTAGGTCTGAGGTCTCTCTAGTGATTACACGAAAAATCTAAGCAAAGATAAGGGATTCTGGACATTGGGGCCACAAATAAAACAAGGGAATTATGCTCACCAAAATACCACCAACCACGCATACCAACCACGCATACCAAATATGCATGTCTGGGTGCTGAAATAATGCATGTCCACTGTATTATTGTTGTACATGGCCCAATCTGAATACAAGGAGTGATTGTTGCTAAGTTATTTTTTCGGCGGTAATAAAATACCGTCAGGCCCCAAATCTCCACAAAATACCCTACATATTTATGGTGCGTTGCAGGCCGGGAAAGTGATCATAGAGTACCTACTGGGCGTGGCAAGCTTGTCTCACACTGCCATTTGCACATTAAAGGGAACCCATTTTATAATAGCAGTGTGCCACTAAAAACGAATTTCAGAATGTCACAAAGGGAAACCACATTCTCAGATCTAGTGCAATATTTAGAGGCAAAGTTGTTTGCACATGGGAATTGGTCGTCGAATAGCACGTTAGAATGGAGTAACCGCATTCAGGGTGAGGTGCAGAAAGAAAAACTAGACAATATTTTTGCAGAAGGCTGCATAATTCAGGTCTGCCTTACAAGATTATTGAATCCAGCCGATAAAAGTGCAGAGAAAGACTGTTTAATACGGCTATGCGGCAAAATATGGTTTATTTTAAACAAGTCCCTGCGAATGCAAGAGAATGATACTCAGCTAATTAACAGGTTAAAGACTGAATTAGATGGGGCAAGTAAAAATCAGGAAATGTTGAGAGCAGAATTGGATGTATGCCAAAAAGACATGCAATTAAAATGCAGAGACTTTGATACTCAGTTATCCAAAAGCAAGAAACAATTTGAAGATAGTGAGCAAGAATTGGCACACTTAAAAGCCTTAGTGGATCACATTAGACAGGATAAAGATGAGGTTGTTTCAGATATGCAGATTTTACAAAAAGAACATTGTGAAAAAGAATGTGATCTCCAGAGCGCAGAACAAGACATGATTAAAATGATTCAAGAAAGAGACAAGAGAAATAAAGAGTTCAATGAATGCCAAATGCAAATGTGCGACATGCAGGAGGTGATTAATAAGATGAATGGTGAAAACAACTATTTGCAAGATGAATCCAACAGACTCCTTAAAAAGTGTAAGGACTTAGAACAGCAAATGTGCATTCCCAGGTCCCAGGAGAGGCGACAGGGTACCACATTCAATGGAGTGGAGGTGAATTCTAGCTCTGCCCAAAGAGCTAGTGCTCCAGTGACTGGGCCGGTGACTGAACTTGGTTGCAGCGCCCTTGGGGGATTTGATACTCCCATTGGGGGAAGCCACCAATCTCATACACCTGAAAACAGGATTGAATCACAAAATACTGCAATTCCATGCATTGCAACAAGTAGCCCCATAAAAATAATGAAATCCATTAAAGCCCTGATCAAACCATTTAAAAAGGGAGGTGAATGCTGCATTGAGGATCACTTAGAAGCGGTGCAAGACATTTTTAAAGCACTCCAGATACCTAAGGAACAGTACAGACAATATTTTCATTTAACTTTAGATGCCCCGACGGCCAGCATCATAAATTAGGCGTCATTTTTCTCCTTTTCAGTCATTGCAGGAGGCAAAGAAAGTGGCTTACACAATTACCGCTGGACCTAATACATCCCCTCGCCAACTTTACAAGACTTAAAAAGAGCATTTTCTCGCTTTGATGTATCTTTTGACTCAAATTCCAATGAGTTTAAAACTGCATACTTCTATGGGCTACAGAAAGACATCATATCCCAATTGGTCCGTGAATTTGACCGTGACAAGTCCCTTGAATGGATTGTACATCAAAGCACAAAACTATATGAGGTACTCTATTGTCAGGATAGAGAAAGTGATAAAATGAAAGATACTAGACCTAAATCTAAAGAACCCTCAGCCACAGTAATGGAAATCAGGTCAGCCAAAATGTCCCTTGAGTCTGCTCAAAGCAAAGGTAAAAATAATGTGACACCTGAACAAAGGGGTAATCAACAAAGATCGCCATTTCCTGTGCCAATGTTCCAATCACATGATCCTAGTAATAGAGAGAGCTACATCAGCCCTAGGTATTTAGGGGACAGACCCCGGGTAGGATACCGGCCTGATATGGCAGGTATGAACAATAACCAGAGACAAAATCAAGATCAAAGAAATGATGGTCCCTACCAGTCATTGGGGACACAGAGCAGATTTGATCCCAACACCATGATATATGGTAATCAGGATAGGCCCCGATATGTGGATCGATTTACTGATAATGGAAATCGACCTGGGGGCCAGTACCCACAATCTGAGAGACAGGACATGAGGCAAAACGTGAACTACAATCCACGCCAGTACAATGATTCCCCACCAGGGGACTATAATCAAAGGATGGGTGCAACCCGCTCCCCTCTACAAATGAATCAAGAGTTCAGAAACCATCCCAACCGACATCAATCACCTGAGAGGTATCAGAATAGATCCAATCAGGGGGAAAACAACCAATATCGACCTAGGCCACAGAAAGAGGATCCTAGAGAGATGGAAAGGTTCCAGTGCCTTGAGGCCCAAGTGAAAATGTTAGCTGAGCAAATAGGAAAGCTCTGTACAGCGCAAAAACAACCTTCCAAAGAGGGGGCTGATGGCCATAGCAATGACCGGGGGGCTTCCGAAAAGTGACTAAGTACTCATGATAACTGCAGTGCCAAAATGACAGATTGCTCTGATATAATTTTGCATAACGACTCTGAGATGCCTAATGGATTAAAAATGAAAGTGCCAGTAAATGAACTTGTGACAGAAAGTGCAAATACTTCTAAAAAAGAGGTACGGTTTAACCTGGAGCTAAATAAAACAGTAAAGATTTGCACAAATGAAAAAGAAACATTAGGAATTTCAAAAGAACAAAGGGACAGATTTAAGAAAAATGACTCATGCATGGGGAATACCAGTGAACAGGGAGTAAGTGGGGATGCTATAGCTCCTTCCCTGGGCAAGCAAAACAATGACCAAACACAGACAGAAAAAGGAAATACTCACAAGGAGGGTACAAGTCAATCACCTGAAGAATTCTTTGAGCCACATATTTTTGAAGAGGCTGAAAGGGCTGGTATCACACTAAATGATCACAAATGCACAGGATTAAAAAAATGACAAATTGCTGAATGATGTTGTTACACATGTTCAGTTGGAGGATTGTAATGTGGTCTCTGATGTTACCCAGATGTATAAGCGAACAGTGGCCACACTCCAAAAAACCTCTGATCATGGAGAAATGAATAAAATCTCTCGCGCAGAAATAGGTAAAAAGGAGGGAAAAATGTCTTTCCATTTACCAATGTGTTTAGCCAAAAGTGAAAAAGATCTGAGAAAGGTGAGCCCTGAAATCAGTAAGAATTCACATTTCTTATGTGTATTAGAGGAAGTTGAGGACAGATATTATGCACCCATCACTGTAGAAGAAAAATGCCACACCTTTGCTATGATTGACACTGGCGCACAGGCCACAATTATGTCCAAGGAGCTGGTGAAGAGTATCAATGAAGGGAGACCCCCACAGAGTCAGATCACAGTGAAGGAAAATCAAGGCCCAGTGCATAACTTTAATGGGGAGGAGGTGCCCATCATAGGTGTAACTGAGGTTGACATAAAAATAGGAAAGCACAGAATGAAACAAGAGGTATTGATCACATCTATTTCTGAAATTCCATTTCTGATGGGGACAGATTGTCTGAAAAGATTGTCTCCTCTAATAGATGGGGTGAATGGAGTGCTGTGGTCCTTAACCAAAAAACCATTGAGGCCTAAGAAACTAAAATCACAAAACAGCAATATAAATGAATGTCACACCGTTGCCAAAACAAATGATGCTGTGGAGGTATATCTCCAGAATAGCTGCATACCTAGTGTCACTGTTATATTAATGTGTCAAGACAAAATGCAGAGCGACAATGAAAAACTACCTGTACAAATATACTTGGACCCAAGGAAAAATTGGCAGACTGCCATAGATGAGCACACATTACGTTTTTATTTAAAAGAGAAAACATACAAACAGAATATTGCTCCTAAAACAGATTCAGAAAAACACATTACCACTCTGGCAGAAATACACATGGGAGATGAGCAACCATGGGTTCATGTTGGTATAAATGACTATTTTAAAACAATAAAAGCCACTTTAGCGCTTGAACATGAAAGGAGTTTCATTAATGAGAAATTGTTGCAAAAAATAATGGAAAGGGAAGAAATCCCGAGATTTAGGATTAAAAACCAATATGCTTCTGGCTTGGACAGTCCAGACTTTGAAAACCGAATTGCAGGCAGATGCATGCTTAAAATTAGCATTGGGCAGAAAACAATTTACCATAATGTATGGATAGTGAGTGGAGCACAAAATGAATTTTACATGGGAAATGACATCATGCACAGAATGTGTATGGTGTTAGATTTCCTTATTCAAAAAATATGGTCACGCCTAGGTGGTCCGGCACCTGAATTTGAAGACAATAGAAGGGCTTATCATTGTGCACAACTGGTTCCTTATGCAATCGAATTACAAATGAGGAAAGATACTATTATTCCTGCATTTACAAAACAGTTTGCAATAACACTGAAATGCAAAAATGGACAGCAGATGAAAGGCTCTGATGCATTTGTATGCCTGAATGAATCCATAAAACAGCAAGGCCTGGATTATGAATACATTCCATTGGTGGATATTGGTGAAGGATCTGTAAAAATTATGGTAAATAATAAAGGTTGTCAGGATATTCATTTAGAGGAAAACTCCCCATTAGGAATGGCCATACAAAAATCACATTATACGGCAGATTTAAATAACATGGTGATTGGAAATATTCCTGAAAAGTATGTAGATGCCAAGGGTGAGTTACCAGAACCCCTGGACTCTCAGCCCAAAGGAATATTTAAAATTCATTCTGTGTATCCTTATGATTCAAATGAGACAGTGTGCTGCCATCAAGAGGATTGCATAATATTTAATTTAAATGAAAATGAAACAGAAAATCAGCCCATTGAAGTGGAAGCTGATATGCCAAAATATTTAAAAGTGGCAGCTTTACAAAAAGACACAGCCACACAGTTAGAGGAAAGCGCCGAGATTCCCTTACCAGAAGATTTTCCAGAATTTTCCAAAATGGTAGAAGAACAGATCTCCTTAGCGAATGCGTGTGAAAGCAATGAAGAGAGGGACAATCTGAGGGAGATATTTATGGAGTTTAAGGATGTATTTGCAAAAGATGCTTATGATTGTGGTTTAACTGATTTACATGTGGCCACACTACCAGAAGGGTGTAGCAGAAATCCAGTGTTTGTGCGCCAGTATAGACTACCGCTGGCATGTTTAGAATCATTGGCAGAGATTATTAAAAATTTGGAATCGCGGGGAATCATCAGGCCCATTCATAGCATATCCAATACACCTATTTTAGGTGTGTTAAAGCCAAATGGTCAATGGCGGCTGTGTGCAGACTTGAGAGAGTTAAATAAAAGAGTACCAGTATCTAGATGGCCACTGCCATTCATTGATCAGGGCCTAGCTCAGGTACATGGTTCAAATGTATTTACCACATTAGATCTCACCTCTGGATATTGGTGCGTGCCATTGGCAGAGGAGATACAACATTTATTTTCCTTTACATTTGACAGGACTCAATATGCCTGGCTTAGAGCTCTGTTCGGGTACATCAATAGTGGGAGTGAATTTGGCATATTTTTGAGAAAGGCCATGCCGGATGCAGCGGAAAGAGGAACAATAGTTTATGTGGACGATGTCCTGATAAAAAATGAAAGCCTGAAAAGCCATTTTGATGAAATAAGACATGTACTTGGCCAATTGCAGAAAGCAGGCGCCAAAGTATCTTTGCAAAAAGCACAATGGTGCAAGAAAAAAGTGAACTTTCTAGGGCATGAAGTGACTGAACATGGGCTAAATCCACAAAAGAAGAAAATAGAGGCCATACAAAGATTAAAAGATCCTAAAAATGTGAAAGGAGTAAAAAGTTTATTAGGGATGACAGGCTATAACAGAAAGTTCATTGAAAATTATGCAGAAATCACTCAACCATTGACTAAACTGCTTAAACTGAATACTCCCTGGAAATGGGAAAAAGAGCAGTCTGATGCAGTGGCTAGATTAAAGGAATGTCTTGTAAAGGCACGATGTTTAGCATACCCCATAAAGGACAGGGATTTCTTTATAGAAATAGGTTTTTCTGAACATTGTATGTCAGCAGTGTTATCACAAAAACACGATTTGAATCACAAAACCATTGCATATGCAAGTAAGGCATTTTCCCAAGTTGAAATGAAATTTAATGAATGTGAAAAGGCCCTATTAACCACTGTGTGGGCGCTACAACATTTCCGCCCCATTGTTCAGGGAGAAAAGGTAATTATTGAAACAAATCATCAACCTTTGCAATTTTTAGAGAGTAAAAGAATTAGATCAGGTAATCTAGCGCAATCCAGAATCACTTCATGGACTTACAAGGTTTTCCCGTAGAAGTGAGATATGGACAAAATAAAAAGAACCCAATTGCTCAAGGGTTAGCTGACTTACATGACTGTGCAGCTGAACAAATACCAAATGAAATGGAAGTAGAAACTAGTTTGCAGGAATTTGAACAATCACCACACAAAGCTTTTGATGAAAAAACATGCAAGGATTTGCCAACTGTATATGTGGATGGTTGTGCTTTTCACATTGAAAATGACAGTAATAAACAGTTAGTGGCAGGAATAGGAAATGCCTGGTTGAAATGTGAAGGTGTCCCCAGTATAGGGATGAGGATTGGAGATAGGAGCAGTCAGGTGGCGGAATTGGCAGCCATTTATAAAGCAATTGCTACTGCAGTTGATAAAAAGTTCAGTGAAATTGTCCTGGTGACTGATTCTGACTATGCACGGAATAGCTTTGTGGAGTATTTGCCTGGTTGGAAAGCGAGAGGCATGGTTACATATAACAAAAAGCCACTTAAGCATGGAAAAATGATACAAGCCATAGACAAATTGGTGTCAGAGAATAAGTTAACAATATACTGGAGAAAAATTTGTGGGCATTTAAAAACACCAGGAGAGGATAAGGAGGGAAATGATAAGGCAGACCACCTGGCTAAGATTGGGGCTGTGATGGGAGAATTGCTACCTATTGATTATTTAATGGGTGAAATACAAATTGATGCAGTCACACGTTCTAAAGCACCAAAGGAGGTAGATCAACCGGTGGTGCAGTGGAGTCATGACACGCCAGACCAAGATTTGATTGAGGCACAAAAGAATGATCACATTTTGGGAATCTATTATAATCATTTGATAGATCCCGAACAAAATCCTTTAACAGAAAATGATTGTATGGGAAAAGAAGAGTTGAGGGTGCTATTAAAGAACAAAACACGAATTAGATTACAGGATGGACTCATGATTAGAGAGTCCATAACAGGACAAATACAGTGGGTAGTACCCCTTTCATTCAGAGGACTAATGCTACACCATGCACATGATGCCATAACTGCAGGCCATAGAGGTTCACAAAAAACATTAGAAATACTAAAAGATTATGCTTACTGGCCACATATGTCCCAAGATGTGGAATTATATACTAGAGGATGTCTAGTATGCGCCCAATTTAAACCTGCTTCACCAATGCATAGAGCACCATTGATGAAAAGAGGCCTAACTCTTCCATGGTCAGATTTGCAAATAGACTATGTAGGTCCTTTAAAAAGGTCGAGCAGGGGACACCGTTATATTTTGAGTGTGGTATGTTTGATGTCGAAGTGGAATGAATGCATTCCTGCACCAGAGTGTAGTGCGCAAACAGCAGCCACATTGCTGGTGAACCATGTGTTCTCAAGGTTTGGGTTGCCACAAAGAATTGAGTCAGACAGAGGAATTCATTTCACAAGTACTCTAATGAGTAAGGTATGGCAAATACTAGATGTGAAAAGGAAACTACATATAACATATCGGGCGGCGTCTTCAGGTACAGTTGAAAGAAGCAATAGGTCTTTTGTGGATATTTTAAAGAAATTTGTGGCAGAAGCAGGTTCCAGCTGGGATTTACGTTTACCATTGGTTTTGATGGCAATCAGGTCAACTCCTGCCAAAGCAACAGGTGTTAGCCCCCATGAGGTCTTGACAGGTAGGAAAATGGTGTTACCACAACACCTACTATACAGAACACAGGAGCAGACACTTGTGAGTGCATCCACAGTTCATGAATATATTGATGAACTGAGGAGGCATTTGCAACATGCATTTGCTTTTGTGCAGAGAAATCTGGAAAGAGCTGCTGACAGTGCAAAATCTTATTATGACAAAAAGACATCAGTAAAGGAATACAGTGTAGGGGATCAAGTGTACAAGTTTCATTTTGGAAAAGTAAACAGAAAAATTCTAAATTTCTAGCAGCCTGGCAGGGGCCATTTCGAATTATAGATAAGGTCTCTCCTGTAGTTTATAAAATTTTGAAAAATGAAGGTGAAACAGCAATAGAGCAGTTTGTCCATGTAAATCAAATCAAACCATGCCATCCCAGACATGAGATCAGGCAGCTTGAGCATGTAGAAACAGATAAAGTCCCTTGAACACAAAAAGAGAAAATAAATAGGTACAATCAGGAGGCAGTGACAAAGAAGTTAAAAAGTTCATTGTTATGATGGCACATAAACACTGTAATATATGTAAAAATATATAATATAAAATAAATAAATAAATAAATAAATATATAATGGAAGCTCATGGTTGGTGTGCGGAGAGAAAATGTATTAAATATTGAATACTGTTTATATGTGCTTGTTTTCTTGTAACTTGTGTTTAATTTCAGAAAAAAAAAAAAAACGAAATATTTTTACCAATCATGTTTTATTTTTGGCAAAAGGGTGAAATTAGTATTGTGCTATGTACTTAATTTGTTTATGTTCTATTTGATTTAGAAAATTAACATTATTTGGTCAGAGGTTCCGGGATCAGAGGCCACGGGAGACGATGGAGTCCTGGAGTCCCCTGGATGAAGACCAAAAGATGCCTGCCTCCAGGTGGAGGTGAAGACAAGATAACCAGAATGCTAAAAAAGATGACTCCTATGGATCTAAGATCTAAGATTGCCAAGATGAAAGTGTACTCGAATGAACCAAATAGTTCCACGTATTTATTATTTTAATTATTTATTTTAATTTGTTATATTAATTATTTGTTTTGGTTAGTTGTTTTATTTCATTGTTTTTAATTGACTTGTAAAATCTAAACTTAGAGTAATGCCACTTCCACTGAGAAGGCAAATGTAGAACATTTTGTAAACTAATGAACTCAGATGAATACTGTGTTGATTGCAACTTTTTCATTGATGCACATGAATATTCATTTTGTTGGATTGCTGTATTGTGAAAAGAAGAAAAAGAACAAATTGTTTTTAGGAATTGGCTTGGATCGTAGCCAAATTCTAAAAACAAAAGGAGGGTATGTAAGGATATTTGGCGTGTTACAGCACAGAGTACAGCACTACTGCACAGGTAGCAATTTTTTTTTTTGATGCAGCACCAAATGCCTATGGTGCATTGCTATATGTGTTACCAGATTAACAAGGAAAGACAGGCTATTCAGTCAAAAACGATTTTAACATATAAGATGCAAATCTATTTTTACAGTTAAAAGTACACGTGCACATTCAAAAATGCACACTATTTTTCACCTGAAATGCCTATGGTGCAAGAGACACATTTGAAAATTAATAACTAACATTACTCATAAATAACCTGACTAATAAAACTGAATTTAACATAACCCACTAATAAAAATGTGTCTCCCCTGCAGAAATAGGCCTACTCTGAAAGTGAACTTTTAAACGCACATTCATTTTTTTTTTCGTTTTCTCTGCTGCTCTGTCCACATAACTACAGGAAGCAAAAGGACTCGAAAGAACAGGAAATCAGTTGGTTACAAAGTTTTACTATAAAAATGAGCCATTGTGTAGAGAGGGAGGAGATGGCATGATTGATTCTGATTGGAGCAGCGTCATAGCAAGTATCATGCTAGAGGCAGTGATGAGGGTTTTGCTGGGGGGAGTTTGAAGAGAGAGGGAGAACAGTGGAGATTTGGAGAGCTGGGAGAAGGACCTGTTTTTTTCCTGGTTGGAGCATTTCTGCTGAAAAAGCTGAGAGTTCCAGGCAATGACCCCGGTTTGAGAACGAAAGGCGCTCGTTTTCACTGGGGTTAATCTTCAAGGGAGCCACATTCAGAAAGAGAACAGCTGAAGAAAACTCGGGCTGAACAGATAAGGTAATTACATAAGTGTGGGAGCTGAGTGTGTACGAGAATATTCAGTCAGTGTAGGAAAGGAGATTCCTGTGCCTTACTCACATGTTAATGTTGCCAATTGAGTTCTTTTCTCCGCCACTCTCTTTTCAGTGTATCACAGACAATGCTATTACTGTGCTATTTTATTTATTTCTGTAAAGCGTGAGCTCGTGTTTAAATGCAACTTTTATAATACAGAAAAATATTTGAAAGCAGACGGGTGGTGTGTTTTATATTTACCAATACAGTGCTGATGATGTGGGGAGATTTTTAAACAGTGCAATTGTCATTTTAAGACAGATGTGTGCATGATCATATTCAGTATGGACAGTTGTGAGTGCTGTTTGTAGCATAGCTCGTTGGAGGTACATGAGCCAACGGGAAGAGGGACTCTCTGGACATAGTTTCCTACCGTATATAAGGTAGTGGAAATTACCACAAAATTACCACATATAGCTCTCTGTCGTAAATAAGTCAGTGAGATCGCCCATGGTGGCACACTAACACTAACACTGAAAATGTGGTATTCCTGAAATGTAGGTCTGAGGTCTCTCTAGTGATTACACGAAAAATCTAAGCAAAGATAAGGGATTCTGGACATGTCTGGGTGCTGAAATAATGCATGTCCACTGTATTATTGTTGTACATGGCCCAATCTGAATACAAGGAGTGATTGTTGCTAAGTTAGTTTTTTCGGCGGTAATAAAATACCGTCAGGCCCCAAATCTCCACAAAATACCCTACAAACCTGAGACCTTTCCTATAGGATGAGATGTGATATCCAACTCCTTGCCATTCCAATCCTGAGACCCTTCCTATAGCATGAGATGATATCCAACTCCTTCCCATTCCAATCCTGAGACCCTTCCTATAGCATGAGATGTGATATCTCAATGCTTTTACCAAACCTGAGATCCTTAATATAGCATGAGATGTGATATTCAACTCCTTCCCATTCCAATCATGAGGCCCTTCCTATAGCATGAGATGTGATATCTCAATGCTTCTACCAAACCTGAGACCCTTCCTATAGCATGAGATGTGATATCCAACTCCTTTCCATTCCAATCCTGAGACCCTTTCTATAGCATGAGATGTAATATCCCAATGCTTCTACCAAACCTGAGACCCTTCCTATAGCATGAGATGTGATATCTAACTCCTTCCCATTCCAATCCTGAGACCCGTCCTATACCATGAGATGTTATATCTCAATGCTTCTAATACCAAACCTGAGACTGTCCTATAACATGAGATGTGATATCTCAATGCTTCTAATAACAAACCTGAGACCCTTCCTGTAACATGAGATGTGATGTCCAAGTCCTTCCCATTCCAATCCTCAGACCCTTCCTATAACATGAGATGTGATATCCAACTCCTTCCCAATCCAATCCTGAGACCCTTCCGATAGCATGAGATATGATATCTCAATGCTTCTAATATAAACCACAGACCCGTCCTATAACTTGAGATGTGACATCCAAATCCTTCCCCTTCCAAACCTGAGACCTTTCCTTTAGCATGAGATGTGATATCCAACTCCTTCCCATTCCAATCATGGGACCCTTCCTATAGCATGAGATGGGATATCCTAATGCTTCTACCAAACCTGAGACCCTTCCTATAGCATGAAATATGATATCCAACTCCTTCCCATCCAATCCCGAGACCCTTCCTATAGCATGAGATGTGATATTTAAATGCTATTAATACCAAACCTGAGACCCTCCCTATAACATGAGATGTGATATCCAACTCCTTCCCATTCCAATCCTGAGACCCTTCCGATAGCCTGAGAAGTGATATCCAATTCTTTCCCATTCCAATCATGTGGCCCTTCCTATAGCATGAGATGTGATATCTCAATGCTTCTACCAAACCTGAGACCCTTCCTATAGAATGAGATGTGATATCCAACTCCTTGTCATTCCAATCCTGAGACCCTTCCTATAGCATGAGATGATATCTAACTCCTACCCATTCCAATCCTGAGACCCTTCCTATAGCATGATATGTGATATCTCAATGCTTCTACCAAACCTGAGATCCTTCCTATAGCATGAGATGTGATATTCAACTCCTTCCCATTCCAATCCTGAGACCCTTCCGATAGAATGAGATTTATTATCTCACTCCTTCAAATACCAAACTTGAGTCCCTTCCTAAAGGATGAGATCTGATATCTCAGTGCTTCTAATACCAAACCTGAGCCCCTTCCTATAACATGAGATGTGATATCCAACTCCGTCCCATTCCAATCATGAGGCCCTTCCTATAGCATGAGATGTGATATCTCAATGCTTCTACCAAACCTGAGACCCTTCCTATAGCATGAGATGTGATATCCAACTCCTTCCCATTCCAATCCTGAGACCCTTCCTATAGCATGAGATGTGATATCTCAATGCTCTTAATACCAAACCTGCGATCATTCCTATAACATGAGATGTGATATCCAACTCCTTCCCATTCCAATCCTGAGCCCCTTCCATGAGATGTGCTATCTCAATGCTTCTAATACCAAAGTTGGACCGTTCCTATAGCATGAGATGTGATATCCAACTCCTTCCCATTCCAATCCTGCGTCCCTTCATTTAGCATGGGATTTGATATCTCAGTGCATCTAATACCAAACCTGAGACCCTTCCTATAACATGAGATGTTATATCCAACTCCTTCCGATTCCAATCCTGAGACCCTTCCTATACCATAAGATGAAATATCTCAATGTTTATAATACCAAAGCTGAGACCCTTCCTATTGCAAGAGATGTGATATCCAACTTCTTTCCATTCCAATCCTGCGTCTCTTCATATAGCATGAGATTTGATATCTCAGCGCTTCTAATACAAAACCTGAGACCCTTCCTATAACATGAGATGTGATATCCAACTTCTTTCCATTCCAATCCTGCGTCTCTTCATTTAGCATGAGATTTGATATCTCAGTGCTTCTAATACAAAACCTGAGACCCTTCCTATAACATGAGATGTGATATCCAACTCCTTCCGATTCCAATCCTGAGACCCTTCCTATACCATGAGATGTGATATCTCAATGTTTCTAATACCAGACCTGAGACCCTTCCTATTGCAAGAGATGTGATATCCAAATCCTTCCCATTCCAAACCTGAGACCCTCCTATTGCATGAGATGTGATATTCAACTCCTTCCCAATCCAATCCTGAGACCCTTCCGCTAGCATTAGATGTGATATCTCAATGTTTCTAATACCAAACCTGAGACCCTTCCTATTGCAAGAGATGTGATATCCAAATCCTTCCCATTCCAAACCTGAGACCCTTCCTATAGCATGAGATGTGATATCCAACTTCTTCCCATTCCAATCCTGCGTCTCTTCATATAGCATGAGATTTGATATCTCAGTGCTTCTAATACAAAACCTGAGACCCTTCCTATAACATGAGATGTGATATCCAACTCCTTCCGATTCCAATCCTGAGACCCTTCCTATACCATGAGATGTGATATCTCAATGTTTCTAATACCAAACCTGAGACCCTTCCTATTGCAAGAGATGTGATATCCAAATCCTTCCCATTCCAAACCTGAGACCCTTCCTATTGCATGAGATGTGATATCCAACTCCTTCCCAATCCAATCCTGAGACCCTTCCGATAGCATTAGATGTGATATCTCAATGCTTCTAATATCAAACCTGAGACCCTCCCAATAGCATGAGATCTGATATCCAACTCCTTCCCATTACAATCCTGAGACCCTTCCGATAGCATGAGATGTGATATCTTAATGCTTCTACAACACCTGAGACCTTCCTATGGCATGAGATGTGATATCAAACTCCTTCCCATTCCAATCCCGAGACCCTTCCTATAGCATGAGATGTGATATCCAACTCCTTCCCATTCCAATCCTGAGACCCGTCCTATACCATGAGATGTGATATCTCAATGCTTCTAATACCAAACCTGAGACTGTCCTATAACATGAGATGTGATATCTCAATCCTTCTAATAACAAACCTGACCCTTCCTATAACATGAGATGTGATGTCCAAGTCCTTCCCATTCCAATACCGAGACCCTTCCAATAGCATGAGATGTGATATCCAACTTCTTCCCATTCCAATCCTGAGACCCGTACTATACCATGAGATATATCTCAATGCTTCTAATACCAAACCACAGACCCGTCCTATAACTTTAGATGTGATATCCAAATCCTTCCCCTTCCAAACCTGAGACCTTTCCTTTAGCATGAGATGTGATATCCAACTCCTTCCCATTCCAATCCTGAGACCCTTCCTATAGCATGAGATGTGATATCCCAATGCTTCTACCAAACCTGAGACCTTTCCGATGGCATGAGATGTGATATCCAACTCCTTCCCATTCCAATCATGAGGCCCTTCCTATAGCATGAGATGTGATATCTCAATGCTTCTACCAAATCTGAGACCCTTCCTATAGCATGAAATGTGATATCCAACTTATTCCCATCCAATCCTGAGACCCTTCCTATAGCATGAGAAGTGATATCTCAATGCTATTAATACCGAACCTGAGACCCTCCCTATAGCATGAGATGTGATATCCAACTCCTTCCCATTCCAATCCTGAGTCCCTTCCGATAGCCTGAGATGTGATATCCAATTCCTTCCCATTCCAATCTTGAGGCCCTTCCTATAGCATGAGATGTGATATATCAATGCTTCTACCAAACCTGAGACCCTTCCTATAGCATGAGATGTGATATCTCAATACTTCTACCAAACCTGAGACCCTTCCTATAGCATGAGATGTGATATCCAACTCCTTCCCATTCCAATCCTGAGACCCTTCCTATAACATGAGATGTGATATCTCAATGCTCTTAATACCAAACCTTGGATCATTCCTATTGCAAGAGATGTGATATCCAAATGCTTCCCATTCCAAACCTGAGACCCTTCCTATAGGATGAGATGTGATATCCAACACCTTCCCATTCAAATCCTGAGACCCTTCCTATAGCAGGAGATGAAATCCGACTCCTTCCCATTCCAATCCTGAGACCCTTCCTATAGCATGAGATGTGATATCTCAATGCTTCACCAAACCTGAGATCCTTCCTATGGCATGATATGTGATATTCAACTCCTTCCCATTCCAATTCTGAGACCCTTCCGGTAGGATGAGATTTATTATCTCACTCCTTCAAATACCAAACTTGAGTCCCTTCCTAACGGATGAGATCTGATATCTCAGTGCTTCTAATACCAAACCTGAGTTCGTTCCTATAACATGAGATGTGATATCCAACTCCTTCCCATTCCTATCATGAGGCACTTCCTATAGCATGAGATGTGATATCTCAATGTTTCTACCAAACCTGAGACCCTTCCTATAGCATGAGATGTGATATCTCAATGCTCTTAATACCAAACCTGGGATCATTCCTATAACATGAGATGTGATATCCAACTCCTTCCCATTCCAATCCTGAGCCCCTTCCATGAGATGTGATATCTCAATGCTTCTAATACCAAAGTTGGACCGTTCCTATACCATGAGATGTGATATCCGACTCCTTCCCAATCCAATCCTGTGACCCTTCCGATAGCATGAGATATGATATCTCAATGCTTCTAATACCAAACCACAGACCCGTCCTATAACTTGAGATGTGATATCCAAATCCTTCCCCTTCCAAACCTGAGACCTTTCCTTTAGCATGAGATGTGATATCCAACTCCTTCCCATTCCAATCATGAGACCCTTCCTATAGCATGAGATGTGATATCCCAATACTTCTACCAAACCTGAGACCCTTCCTATAGCATAAAATGTGATATCCAACTCCTTCCCATCCAATCCTGAGACCCTTCCTATAGCATGAGATGTGATATCTAAATGCTATTAATACCAAACCTGAGACCCCCCCTATAGCATGAGATGTGATATCCAACTCCTTCCCATTCCAATCATGAGGCCCTTCCTATAGCATGAGATGTGATATCTCAATGCTTCTACCAAACCTGAGACCCTTCCTATAGGATGAGATGTGATATCCAACTCCTTGCCATTCCAATCCTGAGACCCTTCCTATAGCATGAGATGATATCCAACTCCTTCCCATTCCAATCCTGCGTCTCTTCATTTAGCATGAGATTTGATATCTCAGTGCTTCTAATACCAAACCTGAGACCCTTCCTATAACATGAGATGTTATATCCAACTCCTTCCGATTCCAATCCTGAGACCCTTCCTATACCATGAGATGAGATATCCAAATTCTTCCCATTCCAATCCTGCGTCTCTTCATATAGCATGAAATTTGATATCTCAGTGCTTCTAATACAAAACCTGAGACCCTTCCTATAACATGAGATGTGATATCCAACTCCTTCCGATTCCAATCCTGAGACCCGTCCTATACCATGAGATGTTATATCTCAATGCTTCCAATAGCAAACCTGAGACTGTCCTATAACATGAGATGTGATATCTCAATGCTTCTAATAACAAACCTGAGACCCTTCCTATAACATGAGATGTGATGTCCAAATCCTTCCCATTCCAATCCTCAGACCCTTCCTATAACATGAGATGTGATATCCAACTCCTTCCCATTCCAATCATGAGGCCCTTCCTATAGCATGAGATGTGATATCTCAATGCTTCTACCAAACCAGAGACCCTTCCTATAGCATGAGATGTGATATCTCAATGCTTCTAATACCAAACCTGAGACCCTCCCTATAGCGTGAGATGTGATATCAAAGTCCTTCCCATTCCAATAATGATACCCTTCCTATAACATGAGATGTGATATCCAACACTTCCCATCCAATCCTGAGACCCTTCCTATAACATGAGATGTTATATCCAACTCCTTCCCAATCCAATCCTGAGACCCTTCCGATAGCATGAGATGTGATATCAAAGTCCTTCCCGTTCCAATCCTGATACCCTTCCTATAACATGAGCTGTGATATCCAACTCCTTCCAATTCAAACCTGTGACCCTTCCTATAGCATGAGATGTGATATCCAACTCCTTCCCAATCCAATCCTGAGACCCTTCCGATAGCATGAGATGTGATATCTTAATGCTTCTAGCAAACCTGAGACCTTCCCATGGCATGAGATGTGATATCCAAGTCCTTCCTCGGCATCTTCACCATCCCCTGCCAGTAAGCCTTCGGAAGTGTCTCTGGGCCATCCAGCTGACTGACCAGCTTACACGGGAGTCTTGCTCTGTAACCGCCGCCAGGTTGTGTAGTATTTCGAGCCCTTGTCACTCTCACACGCTTCGTACACTTGGCGTTCCCAGGTCTGAAGTGAGTAGTGTACATTTGGCTCAGATACACACGGCCGCTCCGTTGCCCTGCTGTGGTAACAAACTGTGCGGGTTTCTTCGATTGGGACGTCTTTTTACTCAACACGACGACGAGGCGTTCCCTGCTCTTCTGAACCTGCCAGCTACTGAAACGGACGTGGAGAAGCCTGGGTCTGCTTGCATCGGGGACCGGTGAGTAGCATAGCTAGGATCTGGTCGCCCTCCTGCAGGAGCCCATTGCTTTTCCCTGCTGTATCAAACAGCACCCTTATCCGTACTCGCGCTCTGCTTCTGCCCACTGTGGAGGCTGCGCTTGAGTCACGGAACTTGTTCTTCTTCTTTTGTGCACTAAACTGAACTGCCTGATTTCCCTGGAAGAGCTTCTCCTTTTGCCCGTTGGCACCAGAGCGTGCAGGTACTTTTGAGCACAAGGCTCCACTCTTCGCAGGGCTCGGACTTCCATCTAGTTAGGTGCCTCTGAAGGTGAACTGGGTCTAAGCATTATTGCGCACTGCCTGTTTTCCCTCCCTTTTAGGTGGACTACACATTTCGTGCATATAGCGCTTGAGACTGGTTGTATTTGTATATATATTGTGTTGATATGGTATGTGTTGGTTTACTATCGTTATATTGTGATTTTCTCGCTACGGTCATTGTTTTAAAGGCCTTGAAATAAATGTGTATATATTTTTAATATAACAACTGTTTGGAGTAGTTTGTAAGTGATCTTGCTTTGTGTGCTCATTGCGGGCTTTCAGTCACCCTCACCCCTCTTGAGACCTAGTCTTGACAGCCGCGATCGCTACCTTGATTGGTCTGGCTCGTCCAGAGGTTACCCTGTTCCAAGTAATTAGGTTGGCCTTCTGAACTTCTGCGCCACCAGGACAGAGTTCAGAAATCCGTCTTAACAAATTGGTGTACAGCGGTGGGATACGACTGAAGGTATCCAGTGTTGCGCACGAACTAGGGCATTTCAGGTTATTCCAACCAGGACACGTAGTGAATTGTTGTAGTATAACTTTAAAAAGGCCATAGTCCTATCTAACAGTATGGAAACAAATACCTTGTTAACTTTAAATGCTTCCAAATCAGAAACATTGAAAAAGATGTGTGCGGAGAGAGGTGTTTCCTCTCAAGGCACGGAATTGGAAATGATCCAAAGAATCGTGGCGTGGCAAGAAGCGCAGCTAGACGCTATAACTTCTGAGGACAGTGCGGAAGGTGGTGGGGCTGCTCTCACTGGTAGAACCGACGGTTCTGCCGCTGCACTGATCCATCGCGACCACGAGGACAGGGAGGACGAGATGTCTAATGTTTCCTCTGCCAGTGCTGATGGGGAGGCTATGCTTGAATTCAAGAAGCAAGAGCTGCGGTTTAGGCAGCAGGAGCTTGAATTCAGCATAGCCAAACTAAAAATCGAACAGGCAGAAAAACAAAAAGACAGGGATCACCAGTTGGAACTGGCCAAGCTTCAGGTTGCAAATGGGTCCAAGGGTCCTGGACATGGGTCTGGGGCCTCCTCTCATCCACGGTTTCCGAAAGATCTGCTCAGTGTGTATGAAGAAAGGAATGACATTATGGACTGGCTGAATGCGTTTGAGTATGCATGCGAAGTTCAACAAGTTGACAATGCTGATAAGATTGCCTGGTTACTCAGCAGACTGCCCCATTCTGGCTGTAGTGCCATTATGGAAATGTCGAAGGCTGAGCGAGCTGATTTCGCAATGTTAAAGCAAACTCTCATTTTAAAGTTTGGGAAGACTCCGGCCCAATATTTGAAACGTTTCAGAGAGTATAAGAAAAAGGAAGGTGGTACTTGGGTATCTTATGTCACTGAGTCCTTGAAAAACTTAACTGGCTGGGTCGAAGGTTATAAGGTTTCTACCTTCGAAGGCATGATAAATCTTGTCATGCTGGAACACATTTTTGCATCTTCTTCCCCGGAGCTTAAGCAGCATTTGGCCGATTCGAAGGAGATAGATCCTAAGAAGCTGGCCATTGCAGCCGACTTATGGGTGTCACATCGAGTGTCCCATAAGGACAAAACTCATCCTGATAAGCAGGAGGAAGGGAAAAAGTCCAAAGATATGGAGGGTGGAGCATCTGATAAATCTTCTTCTCATAAGGGCCACAAAAAGAAAAATAAGGGTAAGACACAAGAGAACTCACAGGGTAGTGGAGGTCAGCCTCCGAAACAGAACTCTGGTTACAATAAGCCTCCCTATGTAAAAAGACCCAATGGATCTTGTTTTGCTTGTGGAGCAACTGACCACGTGAAGGGGGATCCCCGGTGTAAGGTTAGACTTTTGGGGGTCCACTCCGCTAATCTGGCCTTCTCCTCCTACGAGGAAGAAGAGATTACAGGAGCATCCTTCTCCTCAGACTCATTTCCCAGAGGGATAGAGGCTGAGGTAGTTTTAGCTTCCCTGGGTTCCTGGGAGCCTAAAGTCGCAGAGGCATATGCTAGGATTCCGGATAATACCAAGCACTACTTTAAAGACAGTGTGCTGATCAATGGAGTAGATACTCCAGCTCTTAGGGATAGTGGGTGCAGTCGCACTGTCGTGGATTCTACCTTGGTAGACTCAGAGGAAGTTGCCAGAGCTACTCTGATGCCCACTAAGTTGGCTGACGGCCCACTCCGTATGTTCCCAGTAATACCTGTAAATCTTACTTTAAAAGGTACAGCAGTCAGGTTTCCAGTGAGCATTCAGAGAAACTTCCCGGGAAAGGTCTTGTTAGGTAATGATCTCAGAGCTTTAGGGCTCGTAGGAGACACTGCCGAAAGACCCTACACACGGTCTCAAGCACAGGCAGCATTGGCCAAGACCAATACGCCGCCCCAGCCGAAGGGGAAACCCAAGGCGAAAGGAGTCGACAAGTCAAGACGAGGGAAAGAGAATATTCCCCTGAGCTCGCCTACCACTGCGGTGGAGGAAGTTGGTCAATCGCCCGGGCCTGACGAGGAGGTGGCGATGCCTGAAGTATTTGACCCCAACGATCATCCTGAACTAAAAGACTTGTTAGTTGAAGGAGGTCCTGATAGGGAAGAATTCAGTAAAGGCCAACGTGAGTGCCCATCTCTGGAAGGCCTAAGGAGACAGGCCTGCTCCCAGCTTGAGGGTGAACCTCCTGGGACGCATAGGATTTATTGGGAAGGTGGACTCCTGTATAGTGAGCCCACAGAGTCTACAGAAGGAGACCATAGGAGGTTGGTGGTTCCCCTTGCTGTTAGGCCCTTCCTCCTGCAGTTGGCGCATGAAGTTCCCCTTGCTGGTCACCTTGGTATGAAGAGGACCAAGCAAAGGTTATCCATGCACTTCTACTGGCCCAAGATGGGGGTGCAAGTAGAAAGTCACTGCAGGAGTTGTGCCTCCTGCCAGTTGTCTGGTAAGGTTGGCGCGACAATCCAAGCTCCGTTGGTACCGCTCCCAGTTGTGGGGGTACCATTTGAAAGGGTAGGGATCGACATCGTTGGTCCCCTTGACCCGCAAACATCCTCAGGCAATAGGTTTATCCTGGTGCTGGTCGACCATGCAACCAGATATCCTGAGGCCATCCCATTGAAAACTGTAACTGCCAAGTCAGTTGCAAAAGCTTTACTTGGCATATTTACTAGGGTTGGCTTCCCTAAAGAAGTTGTGTCGGATCGTGGCAGCAACTTTATGTCGAAGTATATGCAGGCTATGTGGAAAGAATGTGGGGTCACCTACAAGTTCTCTTCTGCATACCACCCCCAGACCAATGGTCTGGTGGAACGTTTCAACAGAACGTTAAAAAGCATGATTGGGGCTCTGGAGGAACCTCAGAGAAGAAAATGGGATCTTCTTTTACCATGCTTACTGTTTGCCTACCGAGAGGTACCACAGGAGGGTGTTGGCTTCAGCCCCTTCGAACTTCTGTTCGGTCATCCCGTACGGGGACCCTTAGCCATCGTCAAAGAGGGATGGGAGATGCCCACTCCCCCTGTTACTACCAACGTAGTTGATTATGTGCCAGGGCTCAGAAAACGGATGGTACTTCTGATGGGCTTGGCTAGTGATAAATTGAAGGCAGGACAAGCGCTGGTGAAACATTGGTACGACCAGAAAGCTTCCCTCATCAACTTTACACCTGGTCAGCAAGTCCTGATCATGAATCCCATAAGGCCTCGAGCTTTGCAGGACAAATGGTCAGGCCCTTACACAGTGGTGGAGCCCCTGGGTGAGGTTAACTATTTAGTGGACCTTGGAAGGCCTGGACAGGCTCCAAAAGTGTTTCACGTGAATAGGCTGAAGGCTTTCGTCCCAAGAGTCGAAATTGCAGCACTGCTACTGGCTTCAGACGTTGAGGAAGAGGAGTCTGAACCTCTCCCCGACCTGTTCCAAAGCGGTCCTTCAGATAGCTCCTTTGAGGGTGTACGAGTGGCCCCTCACCTGACTTCTGATCAGCAGGCTGAGGTGAAAAGTTTGCTTAGGCAGTTTTCCCCCCTGTTTTCACAGTCGCCTGGATTGACACCTTGGTGCAAAGATAACATTGACACAGGAGACAGTGTACCTACCAAAGGTAGGGGATACAGGATGTCAGACAAAGTACGGTCTTATATTAAGACCGAGGTCAACAAGATGTTAGACCTTGGGGTGATTGTACCCTCTAGTAGTCCTTGGTCCAGCCCTGTGGTTTTGGTTCCAAAGGCAGGCACTTCTGAATTGAGGTTCTGCGTGGATTACAGGGCTCTGAATGCTGTCACCAAGACAGATGCACACCCCTTGCCTCGAACAGATGAGCTGGTGGATACTTTGGGTGCCTCCAAGTACCTCAGCACGTTTGACCTCACTGCTGGCTATTGGCAAATAGCTTTAGCAGAACATGCCAAGGAGAAGACAGCATTTTCTACTCCAGACGGCCTTTACCAATTCCGGGTAATGCCGTTCGGGTTGAAGAATGCACCTGCCACTTTCCAGAGGCTTGTGAATCATGTGTTGAATGGGTTGGACGAATTCTGTCTTGCATATCTGGGTGATATAGCAGTTTTCAGTGCCACCTGGGAAGACCATGTGAAACACCTCGGGATTGTGCTCCAGGCTCTTCAGAAAGCACACCTGACCATAAAGACTAGTAAATGCCAGATTGGACAAGGCTCAGTGGTTTACCTTGGACATGAAGTAGGTGGAGGGAGGATACAGCCTCTTCCCAGTAAAGTACAAGCAGTACAAGACTGGCCTACCCCCACTACGCAAACCCAAGTGAGAGCCTTCTTAGGACTCACGGGGC
Source organism: Ambystoma mexicanum (assembly GCF_040938575.1). Taxonomy (NCBI): domain Eukaryota; kingdom Metazoa; phylum Chordata; class Amphibia; order Caudata; family Ambystomatidae; genus Ambystoma; species Ambystoma mexicanum. The sequence goes on from NC_090936.1 coordinate 317,705,755, forward strand.
ATTACCGCAATTTTGTGGCAGACTATGGCACCATAGCTGCCCCTCTGACTGCCCTTACAACTCCGAAGAAACCTAAGAAGGTAACTTGGACCGACGAGTGTGAGAAGGCCTTCAATGGCTTAAAAGACTCCTTGTGCCAGGCCCCTGTCCTCAGGGCCCCTGATTATCAAAGACCTTTTATCGTGCAGACGGACGCCTCTGACACTGGGATAGGAGCTGTACTATCACAAGTAGATGAGAAGGGTAAGGAACACCCTATTGGTTTTATTAGCCGCCAGCTTAAGGACAGAGAGCTCAGATGGTCCACGGTAGAGAAAGAATGTTTCTCTGTTGTGTGGGCCCTAAGGAAGCTGAGGCCCTACCTCTATGGGACCCACTTCACTGTGCAAACTGACCATAAGCCCTTAAAGTGGCTAATGAACATGAAGGGGGAGAATCCAAAGTTACTTAGGTGGTCCATAACTCTACAAGGCTTTGACTTCACTATTGAGCATAGGCCAGGTGTCCTACATAGCAATGCTGATGGGTTGTCCAGAATCTTTAACCGACCTTAACAAGAGACTCATCCAGGGGTGGATTAGTTCCCCCTGTCCATAGTCTGGGAGGGGCGAGTGTTAGGAAAGATTTCGTAATTGTAGGTAATTTTCCTTCAATGTGGCAACCCCTAAACTTTTTGCTGTTGTTTTTCACCTTGTTCTTGACTTTGCCAGAGAAGTGCAGCCTTCTGCCGCACTCCTCTGGGCTTTCGCTCCTTTCTTACGGGGATACTGACATGCCCTTAAGACTGTCAGTACCGGGGAACGCTGTTTCCCGTAGTTTCTTTTATCATGTTGCGGCTTTCGTGCAACATGACACAAGAGGGCACTGTAAGCTAAGTTACAGCTCTCTTGGGTCTCTAGCCTTCTACGGGCCCTAGATACTCGTTTAGGATTGTATCTGATCGGTGCAAGTGATTCAGGGACAGGAATGGTGGCAGCGATCGTTTCTTGTGTTTTGAGCTCCTTTTGGCGTTCTAAGCGCGTTTTCCGCGCTTAACCCAAAATGGTGGCCTGGCTCCCAAAATGGCCAGACCACGAGGCTCCTTTGTCCTGTCCGCTGACCGTCTTGCTCCCTTCACCTTCCCCAGGTCGAGCCGACCCGGGGCCTTCCTTATTTGGGCATGTACTTTCCCGCGAAACACGGATGCTTTTGCGGGCTTCTACATGTCTTGTGTGTGCCTCCAGGATGTGGGCTGGGATGTCTGGTCCCAATACACATCCTGGGTGCCAGAGAGTCTAGGGTGGTGTGAATGCCTGGGACCACCGTGGTCCGTGATTGGTCCACGAATGGTGTGAGTGTTGATGAGCGGATCTCCCATTGGGTCCCCTCCGTTTTGGCGCGAAGGGAACCGTGGATAAGAGGGGGCTGGAAACACCACTACCATGTCGATCTCCTGAGTTCTCACGAACGAAGGAATACAGGAGCCAAGTATCCTGCAACCAAGAGGCTGGACCGAGGAATCGCTGGCGACCCGCTGAAGGACTTCTCCTCTGCACTGCTGTCGCCTTGTGAAACCCTTTTCACCTTTGATCGAACCAGAAGGCCTGTACTGGTACTTCGACCCTTGGAATAGCGGGAACAGCTATTCTCGGCATCTTCACCATCTCCTGCCAGTAAGCCTTCGGAAGTGTCTCTGGGCCATCCAGCTGACTGACCAGCTTTCACGGGAGTCTTGCTCTGTAACCGCCGCCAGGTTGTGTAGTATTTCGAGCCCTTGTCACTCTCACACGCTTCGTACACTTGGCGTTCCCAGGTCTGAAGTGAGTAGTGTACATTTGGATCAGATACACACGGCCGCTCCGTTGCCCTGCTGTGGTAACAAACTGTGCGGGTTTCTTCGATTGGGACGTCTTTTTACTCAACACGACGACGAGGCGTTCCCTGCTCTTCTGAACCTGCCAGCTACTGAAACGGACGCGGAGAAGCCTGGGTCTGCTTGCATCGGGGACCGGTGAGTAGCACAGCTAGGATCTGGTCGCCCTCCTGCAGGAGCCCATTGCTTTTCCCCGCTGTATCAAACAGCACCCTTTTCCGTACTCGCGCTCTGCTTCTGCCCACTGTGGAGGCTGCGCTTGAGTCACGGAACTTGTTCTTCTTCTTTTGTGCACTAAACTGAACTGCCTGATTTCCCTCGAAGAGCTTCTCCTTTTGCCCGTTGGCACCAGCGCGTGCAGGTACTTTTGAGCACAAGGCTCCACTCTTCGCAGGGCTCTGACTTCCATCTAGTTAGGTGCCTCTGAAGGTGAACTGGGTCTAAGCATTATTGCGCACTGCCTGTTTTCTCTCCCTTTTAGGTGGACTACACATTTTGTGCATATAACGGTTGAGACTGGTTGTATTTGTATATATATTGTGTTGATATGGTATATGTTGGTTTACTATCGTTATATTGTGATTTTCTCGCTACGGTCATTGTTTTAAAGGCCTTGAAATAACTGTGTATATATTTTTAATATAACAACTGTTTGGAGTAGATTGAAAGTGATCTTGCTTTGTGTCCTCATTGCGGGCTTTCAGTCACCCTCACCCCTCTTGAGACCTAGTCTTGACCGCCGTGATCGCTACCTTGATTGGTCTGGCTCGTCCAGAGGTTACCCTGTTCCAAGTAATTAGGTTGGCCTTCTGAACTTCTGCGCCACCAGGACAGAGTTCAGAAATCCGTCTTAACACTTCCCATTCCAATCTTGAGACCCTTCCTATAACATGAGATGTGATATCCAACTCCTTCCCAATCCAATCCTGAGACCCTTCCGATAGCATGAGATATGATATCTCAATGCTTCTAATACCAAACCACAGACCAGTCCTATAACTTGAGATGTGATATCCAAATCCTTCCCCTTCCAAACCTGAGACCCTTCCTTTATCATGAGATGTGATATTCAACTCCTTCCCATTCCAATCCTGAGACCCGTCCTATAGCATGATATGTGATATCCAACTCCTTCCCATTCCAATCCTGAGACCCGTCCTATACAATGAGATATGATATCTCAATGCTTCTAATACCAAACCTGAGACTGTCCTATGACATGAGATGCGATATCTCAATGCTTCTAATAACAAACCTGAGACCCTTCCTATAACATGAGATGTGATATCCAAATCCTTCCCATTCCAATCCTGAGACCCTTCCTATAACATGAGATGTGATATCCAACTCCTTCCCAATCCAATCCTGATACCCTTCCGATAGCATGAGATATGATATCTCAATGCTTCTAATACCAAACCACAGACCCGTCCTATAAATTGAGATGTGATATCCAAATCCTTCCCCTTCCAAACCTGAGACCCTTCCTTTAGCATGAGATGTGATATCCAACTCGTTCCCATTCCAATCCTGAGACCCGTCCTATACCATGAGATATGATATCTCAATGCTTCTAATACCAAACCTGAGACTGTCCTATAACATGAAATGTGATATCTCAATGCTTCTAATAACAAACCTGAGAGCCTTCCTGTAACATGAGATGTGATATCCAACTCCTTCCCAATCCAATCCTGAGACCCTTCCGATAGCATGAGATGTGATATCTCAATGCTTCTAATATCAAACCTGAGACCCTCCCTATAGCATGATATGTGATATCCAACTCCTTCCCATTCCAATCCTGAGACCCGTCCTATACTATGAGATGTTATATCCAATGCTTCTAATACCAAACCTGAGACTGTCCTATAACATGAGATGTGATATCTCAATGCTTCTAATAACAAACCTGAGACCCTTCCTATAACATGAGATGTGATATCCAACTCCTTCGCAATCCAATCCTGAGACCCTTCCGATAGCATGAGATATGATATCTCAATGCTTCTAATACCAAACCACAGACCCGTCTTATAACTTGAGATGTGATATCCAAATCCTTCTCCTTCCAATCCTGAGACCCTTCCTTTAGCATGAGATGTGATATCCAACTCCTTCCCATTCCAATCCTGAGACCCTTCCTATAGCATGAGATGTGATATCCCAATGCTTCTACCAAACCTGAGACCCTTCCTATAGCATGAGATGTGATATCCAACTCTTCCCATCCAATCCTGAGACCCGTCCTATACCATGAGATGTTATATCTCAATGCTTCTAATACCAAACCTGAGACTGTCCTATAACATGAGATGTGATATCTCAATGCTTCTAATAACAAACCTGAGACCCTTCCTATAACATGAGATGTGATATCTCAATGCTTCTAATACCAAACCTGAGACCCTCCCTATAGCGTGAGATGTGATATCAAAGTCCTTCCCATTCCAATCCTGATACCCTTCCTATAACATGAGATATGATATTCAACTCTTCCCATCCAATCCTGAGACCCTTCCTATAGCATGAGATGATATCCAACTCCTTCCCATTCCAATCCTGAGACCCTTCCTATAGCATGAGATGTGATATCTCAATGCTTTTACCAAACCTGAGATCCTTAATATAGCATGAGATGTGATATTCAACTCCTTCCCATTCCAATCATGAGGCCCTTCCTATAGCATGAGATGTGATATCTCAATGCTTCTACCAAACCTGAGACCCTTCCTATAGCATGAGATGTGATATCCAACTCCTTTCCATTCCAATTCTGAGACCCTTCCTATAGCATGAGATGTAATATCCCAATGCTTCTACCAAACCTGAGACCCTTCCTATAGCATGAGATGTGATATCTAACTCCTTCCCATTCCAATCCTGAGACCCGTCCTATACCATGAGATGTTATATCTCAATGCTTCTAATACCAAACCTGAGACTGTCCTATAACATGAGATGTGATATCTCAATGCTTCTAATAACAAACCTGAGACCCTTCCTATAACATGAGATGTGATGTCCAAGTCCTTCCCATTCCAATCCTCAGACCCTTCCTATAACATGAGATGTGATATCCAACTCCTTCCCAATCCAATCCTGAGACCCTTCCGATAGCATGAGATATGATATCTCAATGCTTCTAATATAAACCACAGACCCGTCCTATAACTTGAGATGTGATATCCAAATCCTTCCCCTTCCAAACCTGAGACCTTTCCTTTAGCATGAGATGTGATATCCAACTCCTTCCCATTCCAATCATGGGACCCTTCCTATAGCATGAGATGGGATATCCTAATGCTTCTACCAAACATGAGACCCTTCCTATAGCATGAAATATGATATCCAACTCCTTCCCATCCAATCCTGAGACCCTTCCTATAGCATGAGATGTGATATTTAAATGCTATTAATACCAAACCTGAGACCCTCCCTATAACATGAGATGTGATATCCAACTCCTTCCCATTCCAATCCTGAGACCCTTCCGATAGCCTGAGAAGTGATATCCAATTCCTTCCCATTCCAATCATGTGGCCCTTCCTATAGCATGAGATGTGATATCTCAATGCTTCTACCAAACCTGAGACCCTTCCTATAGGATGAGATGTGATATCCAACTCCTTGCCATTCCAATCCTGAGACCCTTCCTATAGCATGAGATGATATGTAACTCTTACCCATTCCAATCCTGAGACCCTTCCTATAGCATGATATGTGATATCTCAATGCTTCTACCAAACCTGAGACCCTTCCTATAGCATGAGATGTGATATCCAACTCCTTCCCATTCCAATCCTGAGACCCTTCCTATAGCATGAGATGTGATATCTCAATGCTCTTAATACCAAACCTGCGATCATTCCTATAACATGAGATGTGATATCCAACTCCTTCCCATTCCAATCCTGAGCCCCTTCCATGAGATGTGCTATCTCAATGCTTCTAATACCAAAGTTGGACCGTTCCTATAGCACGAGATGTGATATCCAACTCCTTCCCATTCCAATCCTGCGTCCCTTCATTTAGCATGGGATTTGATATCTCAGTGCTTCTAATACCAAACCTGAGACCCTTCCTATAACATGAGATGTTATATCCAACTCCTTCCGATTCCAATCCTGAGACCCTTCCTATACCATAAGATGAGATATCTCAATGTTTATAATACCAAACCTGAGACCCTTCCCATTGCAAGAGATGTGATATCCAACTTCTTTCCATTCCAATCCTGCGTCTCTTCATATAGCATGAGATTTGATATCTCAGCGCTTCTAATACAAAACCTGAGACCCTTCCTATAACATGAGATGTGATATCCAACTTCTTTCCATTCCAATCCTGCGTCTCTTCATTTAGCATGAGATTTGATATCTCAGTGCTTCTAATACAAAACCTGAGACCCTTCCTATAACATGAGATGTGATATCCAACTCCTTCCGATTCCAATCCTGAGACCCTTCCTATACCATGAGATGTGATATCTCAATGTTTCTAATGACAGACCTGAGACCCTTCCTATTGCAAGAGACGTGATATCCAAATCCTTCCCATTCCAAACCTGAGACCCTCCTATTGCATGAGATGTGATATTCAACTCCTTCCCAATCCAATCCTGAGACCCTTCCGCTAGCATTAGATGTGATATCTCAATGTTTCTAATACCAAACCTGAGACCCTTCCTATTGCAAGAGATGTGATATCCAAATCCTTCCCATTCCAAACCTGAGACCCTTCCTATAGCATGAGATGTGATATCCAACTTCTTCCCATTCCAATCCTGCGTCTCTTCATATAGCATGAGATTTGATATCTCAGTGCTTCTAATACAAAACCTGAGACCCTTCCTATAACATGAGATGTGATATCCAACTCCTTCCGATTCCAATCCTGAGACCCTTCCTATACCATGAGATGTGATATCTCAATGTTTCTAATACCAAACCTGAGACCCTTCCTATTGCAAGAGATGTGATATCCAAATCCTTCCCATTCCAAACCTGAGACCCTTCCTATTGCATGAGATGTGATATCCAACTCCTTCCCAATCCAATCCTGAGACCCTTCCGATAGCATTAGATGTGATATCTCAATGCTTCTAATATCAAACCTGATACCCTCCCAATAGCATGAGATGTGATATCCAACTCCTTCCCATTCCAATCCTGAGACCCTTCCGATAGCATGAGATGTGATATCTTAATGCTTCTACAAAACCTGAGACCTTCCTATGGCATGAGATGTGATATCAAACTCCTTCCCATTCCAATCCTGAGACCCTTCCTATAGCATGAGATGTGATATCCAACTCCTTCCCATTCCAATCCTGAGACCCGTCCTATACCATGAGTTGTGATATCTCAATGCTTCTAATACCAAACCTGAGACTGTCCTATAACATGAGATGTGATATCTCAATCCTTCTAATAACAAACCTGACCCTTCCTATAACATGAGATGTGATGTCCAAGTCCTTCCCATTCCAATCCCGAGACCCTTCCAATAGCATGAGATGTGATATCCAACTCCTTCCCATTCCAATCCTGAGACCCGTACTATACCATGAGATATATCTCAATGCTTCTAATACCAAACCACAGACCCGTCCTATAACTTTAGATGTGATATCCAAATCCTTCCCCTTCCAAACCTGAGACCTTTCCTTTAGCATGAGATGTGATATCCAACTCCTTCCCATTCCAATCCTGAGACCCTTCCTATAGCATGAGATGTGATATCCCAATGCTTCTACCAAACCTGAGACCTTTCCGATGGCATGAGATGTGATATCCAACTCCTTCCCATTCCAATCATGAGGCCCTTCCTATAGCATGAGATGTGATATCTCAATGCTTCTACCAAATCGGAGACCCTTCCTATAGCATGAAATGTGATATCCAACTTATTCCCATCCAATCCTGAGACCCTTCCTATAGCATGAGAAGTGATATCTCAATGCTATTAATACCAAACCTGAGACCCTCCCTATAGCATGAGATGGGATATCCAACTCCTTCCCATTCCAATCCTGAGTCCCTTCCGATAGCCTGAGATGTGATATCCAATTCCTTCCCATTCCAATCTTGAGGCCCTTCCTATAGCATGAGATGTGATATATCAATGCTTCTACCAAACCTGAGACCCTTCCTATAGCATGAGATGTGATATCTCAATGCTTCTACCAAACCTGAGACCCTTCCTATAACATGAGATGTGATATCTCAATGCTCTTAATACCAAACCTTGGATCATTCCTATTGCAAGAGATGTGATATCCAAATGCTTCCCATTCCAAACCTGAGACCCTTCCTATAGGATGAGATGTGATATCCAACACCTTCCCATTCCAATCCTGAGACCCTTCCTATAGCAGGAGATGATATCCGACTCGTTCCCATTCCAATCCTGAGACCCTTCCTATAGCATGAGATGTGATATCTCAATGCTTCACCAAACCTGAGATCCTTCCTATAGCATGAGATGTGATATTCAACTCCTTCCCATTCCAATCCTGAGACCCTTCCGATAGGATGAGATTTATTATCTCACTCCTTCAAATACCAAACTTGAGTCCCTTCCTAACGGATGAGATCTGATTTCTCAGTGCTTCTAATACTAAACCTGAGTTCGTTCCTATAACATGAGATGTGATATCCAACTCCTTCCCATTCCTATCATGAGGCACTTCCTATAGCATGAGATGTGATATCTCAATGTTTCTACCAAACCTGAGACCCTTCCTATAGCATGAGATGTGATATCTCAATGCTCTTAATACCAAACCTGGGATCATTCCTATAACATGAGATGTGATATCCAACTCCTTCCCATTCCAATCCTGAGCCCCTTCCATGAGATGTGATATCTCAATGCTTCCAATACCAAAGTTGGACCGTTCCTATACCATGAGATGTGATATCCAACTCCTTCCCAATCCAATCCTGAGACCCTTCCGATAGCATGAGATATGATATCTCAATGCTTCTAATACCAAACCACAGACCCGTCCTATAACTTGAGATGTGATATCCATATCCTTCCCCTTCCAAACCTGAGACCTTTCCTTTAGCATGAGATGTGATATCCAACTCCTTCCCATTCCAATCATGAGACCCTTCCTATAGCATGAGATGTGATATCCCAATATTTCTACCAAACCTGAGACCCTTCCTATAGCATAAAATGTGATATCCAACTCCTTCCCATCCAATCCTGAGACCCTTCCTATAGCATGAGATGTGATATCTAAATGCTATTAATACCAAACCTGAGACCCTCCCTATAGCATGAGATGTGATATCCAACTCCTTCCCATTCCAATCTTGAGGCCCTTCCTATAGCATGAGATGTGATATATCAATGCTTCTACCAAACCTGAGACCCTTCCTATAGCATGAGATGTGATATCCAACTCCTTCCCATTCCAATCCTGAGACCCTTCCTATAACATGAGATGTGATATCTCAATGCTCTTAATACCAAACCTTGGATCATTCCTATTGCAAGAGATGTGATATCCAAATGCTTCCCATTCCAAACCTGAGACCCTTCCTATAGGATGAGATGTGATATCCAACACCTTCCCATTCCAATCCTGAGACCCTTCCTATAGCAGGAGATGATATCCGACTCCTTCCCATTCCAATCCTGTGACCCTTCCTATAGCATGAGATGTGATATCTCAATGCTTCACCAAACCTGAGATCCTTCCTATAGCATGAGATGTGATATTCAACTCCTTCCCATTCCAATCCTGAGACCCTTCCGATAGGATGAGATTTATTATCTCACTCCTTCAAATACCAAACTTGAGTCCCTTCCTAACGGATGAGATCTGATTTCTCAGTGCTTCTAATACTAAACCTGAGTTCGTTCCTATAACATGAGATGTGATATCCAACTCCTTCCCATTCCTATCATGAGGCACTTCCTATAGCATGAGATGTGATATCTCAATGTTTCTACCAAACCTGAGACCCTTCCTATAGCATGAGATGTGATATCTCAATGCTCTTAATACCAAACCTGGGATCATTCCTATAACATGAGATGTGATATCCAACTCCTTCCCATTCCAATCCTGAGCCCCTTCCATGAGATGTGATATCTCAATGCTTCCAATACCAAAGTTGGACCGTTCCTATACCATGAGATGTGATATCCAACTCCTTCCCAATCCAATCCTGAGACCCTTCCGATAGCATGAGATATGATATCTCAATGCTTCTAATACCAAACCACAGACCCGTCCTATAACTTGAGATGTGATATCCATATCCTTCCCCTTCCAAACCTGAGACCTTTCCTTTAGCATGAGATGTGATATCCAACTCCTTCCCATTCCAATCATGAGACCCTTCCTATAGCATGAGATGTGATATCCCAATATTTCTACCAAACCTGAGACCCTTCCTATAGCATAAAATGTGATATCCAACTCCTTCCCATCCAATCCTGAGACCCTTCCTATAGCATGAGATGTGATATCTAAATGCTATTAATACCAAACCTGAGACCCTCCCTATAGCATGAGATGTGATATCCAACTCCTTCCCATTCCAATCATGAGGCCCTTCCTATAGCATGAGATGTGATATCTCAATGCTTCTACCAAACCTGAGACCCTTCCTATAGGATGAGATATGATATCCAACTCCTTGCCATTCCAATCCTGAGACCCTTCCTATAGCATGAGATGATATCCAACTCCTTCCCATTCCAATCCTGAGACCCTTCATTTAGCATGAGATTTGATATCTCAGTGCTTCTAATACCAAACCTGAGACCCTTCCTATAACATGAGATGTTATATCCAACTCCTTCCGATTCCAATCCTGAGACCCTTCCTATACCATGAGATGAGATATCCAACTTCTTCCCATTCCACACCTGCGTCTCTTCATATAGCATGAAATTTGATATGTCAGTGCTTCTAATACAAAACCTGAGACCCTTCCTATAACATGAGATGTGATATCCAACTCCTTCCGATTCCAATCCTGAGACCCGTCCTATACCATGAGATGTTATATCTCAATGCTTCTAATACCAAACCTGAGACTGTCCTATAACATGAGATGTGATATCTCAATGCTTCTAATAACAAACCTGAGACCCTTCCTATAACATGAGATGTGATGTCCAAATCCTTCCCATTCCAATCCTCAGACCCTTCCTATAACATGAGATGTGATATCCAACTCCTTCCCATTCCAATCATGAGGCCCTTCCTATAGCATGAGATGTGATATCTCAATGCTTCTACCAAACCTGAGACCCTTCCTATAGCATGAGATGTGATATCTCAATGCTTCTAATACCAAACCTGAGACCCTCCCTATAGCGTGAGATGTGATATCAAAGTCCTTCCCATTCCAATCCTGATACCCTTCCTATAACATGAGATGTGATATCCAACTCTTCCCATCCAATCCTGAGACCCTTCCTATAACATGAGATGTTATATCCAACTCCTTCCCAATCCAATCCTGAGACCCTTCCGATAGCATGAGATGTGATATCAAAGTCCTTCCCGTTCCAATCCTGATACCCTTCCTATAACATGAGCTGTGATATCCAACTCCTTCCAATTCAAACCTGTGACCCTTCCTATAGCATGAGATGCGATATCCAACTCCTTCCCAATCCAATCCTGAGACCCTTCCGATAGCATGAGATGTGATATCTTAATGCTTCTAGCAAACCTGAGACCTTCCCATGGCATGAGATGTGATATCCAAGTCCTTCCTGTTAGGAAAGATTTCGTAATTGTAGGTAATTTTCCTTCCATGTGGCAACCCCTAAACTTTTTGCTGTTGTTTTTCACCTTGTTCTTGACTTTGCCAGAGAAGTGCAGCCTTCTGCCGCACTCCTCTGGGCTTTCGCTCCTTTCTTACGGTGATACTGACATGCCCTTAAGACTGTCAGTACCGGGGAACGCTGTTTCCCGTAGTTTCTTTTATCATGTTGCTGCTTTCGTGCAACATGACACAAGAGGGCACTGTAAGCTAAGTTACAGCTCTCTTGGGTCTCTAGCCTTCTACGGGCCCTAGATCCTCGTTTAGGATTGTATCTGATCGGTGCAAGTGATTCAGGGACAGGAATGGTGGCAGCGATTGTTTCTTGTGTTTTGAGCTCCTTTTGGCGTTCTAAGCGCGTTTTCCGCGCTTAACCCAAAATGGTGGCCTGGCTCCCAAAATGGCCAGACCACGAGGCTCCTTTGTCCTGTCGGCTGACCGTCTTGCTCCCTTTACCTTCCCCAGGTCGAGCCGACCCAAGGCCTTCCTTATTTGGGCATGTACTTTCCCTTGAAACACGGATGCTTTCGCAGGCTTCTACATGTCTTGTGTGTGCCTCCAGGATGTGGGCTGGGATGTCTGGTCCCAATACACATCCTGGGTGCCAGAGAGTCTAGGGTGGTGTGAATGCCTGGGACCACCGTGGTCCGTGATTGGTCCACGAATGGTGTGAGTGTTGATGAGCGGATCTCCCATTGTGTCCCCTCCGTTTTGGCGCGGAGGGAACCGTGGATAAGAGGGGGCTGGAAACACCACTACCATGTCGATCTCCTGAGTTCTCACGAACGAAGGAATACAGGAGCCAAGTATCCTGCAACCAAGAGGCTGGACCGAGGAATCGCTGGCGACCCGCTGAAGGACTTCTCCTCTGCATTGCTGTCGCCTTGTGAAACCCTTTTCACCTTTGATCGAACCAGAAGGCCTGTACTGGTACTTCGACCCTTGGAATAGCGGGAACAGCTATTCTCGGCATCTTCACCATCTCCTGCCAGTAAGCCTTCGGAAGTGTCTCTGGGCCATCCAGCTGACTGACCAGCTTACACGGGAGTCTTGCTCTGTAACCGCCGCCAGGTTGTGTAGTATTTCGAGCCCTTGTCACTCTCACACGCTTCGTACACTTGGCGTTCCCAGGTCTGAAGTGAGTAGTGTACATTTGGCTCAGATACACACGGCCGCTCCGTTGCCCTGCTGTGGAAACAAACTGTGCGGGTTTCTTCGATTGGGACGTCTTTTTACTCAACACGACGACGAGGCGTTCCCTGCTCTTCTGAACCTGCCAGCTACTGAAACGGACGTGGAGAAGCCTGGGTCTGCTTGCATCGGGGACCGGTGAGTAGCATAGCTAGGATCTGGTCGCCCTCCTGCAGGAGCCCATTGCTTTTCCCTGCTGTATCAAACAGCACCCTTTTCCGTACTCACGCTCTGCTTCTGCCCACTGTGGAGGCTGCGCTTGAGTCACGGAACTTGTTCTTCTTCTTTTGTGCACTAAACTGAACTGCCTGATTTCCCTGGAAGAGCTTCTCCTTTTGCCCGTTGGCACCAGCGCGTGCAGGTACTTTTGAGCACAAGGCTCCACTCTTCGCAGGGCTCGGACTTCCATCTAGTTAGGTGCCTCTGAAGGTGAGCTGGGTCTAAGCATTATTGCGCACTGCCTGTTTTCCCTCCCTTTTAGGTGGACTACACATTTCGTGCATATAACGCTTGAGACTGGTTGTATTTGTATATATATTGTGTTGATATGGTATGTGTTGGTTTACTATCGTTATATTGTGATTTTCTCGCTACGGTCATTGTTTTAAAGGCCTTGAAATAAATGTGTATATATTTTTAATATAACAACTGTTTGGAGTAGTTTGTAAGTGATCTTGCTTTGTGTGCTCATTGCGGGCTTTCAGTCACCCTCACCCCTCTTGAGACCTAGTCTTGACAGCCGCGATCGCTACCTTGATTGGTCTGGCTCGTCCAGAGGTTACCCTGTTCCAAGTAATTAGGTTGGCCTTCTGAACTTCTGCGCCACCAGGACAGAGTTCAGAAATCCGTCTTAACAAATTGGTGTACAGCGGTGGGATACGACTGAAGGTATCCAGTGTTGCGCACGAACTAGGGCATTTCAGGTTATTCCAACCAGGACACGTAGTGAATTGTTGTAGAATAACTTTAAAAAGGCCATAGTCCTATCTAACAGTATGGAAACAAATACCTTGTTAACTTTAAATGCTTCCAAATCAGAAACATTGAAAAAGATGTGTGCGGAGAGAGGTGTTTCCTCTCAAGGCACGGAATTGGAAATGATCCAAAGAATCGTGGCGTGGCAAGAAGCACATCTAGACGCTATAACTTCTGAGGACAGTGCGGAAGGTGGTGGGGCTGCTCTCACTGGTAGAACCGACGGTTCTGCCGCTGCACTGATCCATCGCGACCACGAGGACAGGGAGGACGAGATGTCTAATGTTTCCTCTGCCAGTGCTGATGGGGAGGCTATGCTTGAATTCAAGAAGCAAGAGCTGCGGTTTAGGCAGCAGGAGCTTGAATTCAGCATAGCCAAACTAAAAATCGAACAGGCAGAAAAACAAAAAGACAGGGATCACCAGTTGGAACTGGCCAAGTTTCAGGTTGCAAATGGGTCCAAGGGTCCTGGACATGGGTCTGGGGCCTCCTCTCATCCACGGTTTCCGAAAGATCTGCTCAGTGTGTATGAAGAAAGGAATGACATTATGGACTGGCTGAATGCGTTTGAGTATGCATGCAAAGTTCAACAAGTTGACAATGCTGATAAGATTGCCTGGTTACTCAGCAGACTGCCCCATTCTGGCTGTAGTGCCATTATGGAAATGTCGAAGGCTGAGCGAGCTGATTTCGCAATGTTAAAGCAAACTCTCATTTTAAAGTTTGGGAAGACTCCGGCCCAATATTTGAAACGTTTCAGAGAGTATAAGAAAAAGGAAGGTGGTACTTGGGTATCTTATGTCACTGAGTCCTTGAAAAACTTAACTGGCTGGGTCGAAGGTTATAAGGTTTCTACCTTCGAAGGCATGATAAATCTTGTCATGCTGGAACACATTTTTGCATCTTCTTCCCCGGAGCTTAAGCAGCATTTGGCCGATTCGAAGGAGATAGATCCTAAGAAGCTGGCCATTGCAGCCGACTTATGGGTGTCACATCGAGTGTCCCATAAGGACAAAACTCATCCTGATAAGCAGGAGGAAGGGAAAAAGTCCAAAGATATGGAGGGTGGAGCATCTGATAAATCTTCTTCTCATAAGGGCCACAAAAAGAAAAAATAAGGGTAAGACACAAGAGAACTCACAGGGTAGTGGAGGTCAGCCTCCGAAACAGAACTCTGGTTACAATAAGCCTCCCTATGTAAACAGACCCAATGGATCTTGTTTTGCTTGTGGAGCAACTGACCACGTGAAGGGGGATCCCCGTTGTAAGGTTAGACTTTTGGGGGTCCACTCCACTAATCTGGCCTTCTCCTCCTACGAGGAAGAAGAGATTACAGGAGCATCCTTCTCCTCAGACTCATTTCCCAGAGGGATAGAGGCTGAGGTAGTTTTAGTTTCCCTGGGTTCCTGGGAGCCTAAAGTCGCAGAGGCATATGCTAGGATTCCGGATAATACCAAGCACTACTTTAAAGACAGTGTGCTGATCAATGGAGTAGATACTCCAGCTCTTAGGGATAGTGGGTGCAGTCGCACTGTCGTGGATTCTACCTTGGTAGACTCAGAGGAAGTTGCCAGAGCTACTCTGATGCCCACTAAGTTGGCTGACGGCCCACTCCGTATGTTCCCAGTAATACCTGTAAATCTTACTTTAAATGGTACAGCAGTCAGGTTTCCAGTGAGCATTCAGAGAAACTTCCCGGGAAAGGTCTTGTTAGGTAATGATCTCAGAGCTTTAGGGCTCGTAGGAGACACTGCCGAAAGACCCTACACACGGTCTCAAGCACGGGCAGCATTGGCCAAGACCAATACGCCGCCCCAGCCGAAGGGGAAACCCAAGGCGAAAGGAGTCGACAAGTCAAAACGAGGGAAAGAGAATATTCCCCCGAGCTCGCCTACCACTGCGGTGGAGGAAGTTGGTCAATCGCCCGGGCCTGACGAGGAGGTGGCGATGCCTGAAGTATTTGACCCCAACGATCATCCTGAACTAAAAGACTTGTTAGTTGAAGGAGGTCCTGATAGGGACGAATTCAGTAAAGGCCAACGTGAGTGCCCATCTCTGGAAGGCCTAAGGAGACAGGCCTGCTCCCAGCTTGAGGGTGAACCTCCTGGGACGCATAGGATTTATTGGGAAGGTGGACTCCTGTATAGTGAGCCCACAGAGTCTACAGAAGGAGACCATAGGAGGTTGGTGGTTCCCCTTGCTGTTAGGCCCTTCCTCCTGCAGTTGGCGCATGAAGTTCCCCTTGCTGGTCACCTTGGTATGAAGCGGACCAAGCAAAGGTTATCCATGCACTTCTACTGGCCCAAGATGGGGGTGCAAGTAGAAAGTCACTGCAGGAGTTGTGCCTCCTGCCAGTTGTCTGGTAAGGTTGGCACGACAATCCAAGCTCCGTTGGTACCGCTCCCAGTTGTGGGGGTACCATTTGAAAGGGTAGGGATCGACATCGTTGGTCCCCTTGACCCGCAAACATCCTCAGGCAATAGGTTTATCCTGGTGCTGGTCGACCATGCAACCAGATATCCTGAGGCCATCCCATTGAAAACTGTAACTGCCAAGTCAGTTGCAAAAGCTTTACTTGGCATATTTACTAGGGTTGGCTTCCCTAAAGAAGTTGTGTCGGATCGTGGCAGCAACTTTATGTCGAAGTATATGCAGGCTATGTGGAAAGAATGTGGGGTCACCTACAAGTTCTCTTCTGCATACCACCCCCAGACCAATGGTCTGGTGGAACGTTTCAACAGAACGTTAAAAAGCATGATTGGGGCTCTGGAGGAACCTCAGAGAAGAAAATGGGATCTTCTTTTACCATGCTTACTGTTTGCCTACCGAGAGGTACCACAGGAGGGTGTTGGCTTCAGCCCCTTCGAACTTCTGTTCGGTCATCCCGTACGGGGACCCTTAGCCATCGTCAAAGAGGGATGGGAGATGCCCACTCCCCCTGTTACTACCAACGTAGTTGATTATGTGCTAGGGCTCAGAAAACGGATGGTACTTCTGATGGGCTTGGCTAGTGATAAATTGAAGGCAGGACAAGCGCTGGTGAAACATTGGTACGACCAGAAAGCTTCCCTCATCAACTTTACACCTGGTCAGCAAGTCCTGATCATGAATCCCATAAGGCCTCGAGCTTTACAGGACAAATGGTCAGGCCCTTACACAGTGGTGGAGCCCCTGGGTGAGGTTAACTATTTAGTGGACCTTGGAAGGCCTGGACAGGCTCCAAAAGTGTTTCACGTGAATAGGCTGAAGGCTTTCGTCCCAAGAGTCAAAATTGCAGCACTGCTACTGGCTTCAGAAGTTGAGGAAGAGGAGTCTGAACCTCTCCCCGACCTGTTCCAAAGCGGTCCTTCAGATAGCTCCTTTGAGGGTGTCCGAGTGGCCCCTCACCTGACTTCTGATCAGCAGGCTGAGGTGAAAAGTTTGCTTAGGCAGTTTTCCCCCCTGTTTTCACAGTCGCCTGGATTGACACCTTGGTGCAAACATAACATTGACACAGGAGACAGTGTACCTACCAAAGGTAGGGGATACAGGATGTCAGACAAAGTACGGTCGTATATTAAGACCGAGGTCAACAAGATGTTAGACCTTGGGGTGATTGTATCCTCTAGTAGTCCTTGGTCCAGCCCTGTGGTTTTGGTTCCAAAGGCAGGCACTTCTGAATTGAGGTTCTGCGTGGATTACAGGGCTCTGAATGCTGTCACCAAGACAGATGCACACCCCTTGCCTCGAACAGATGAGCTGGTGGATACTTTGGGTGCCTCCAAGTACCTCAGCACGTTTGACCTCACTGCTGGCTATTGGCAAATAGCTTTAGCAGAACATGCCAAGGAGAAGACAGCATTTTCTACTCCAGACGGCCTTTACCAATTCCGGGTAATGCCGTTCGGGTTGAAGAATGCACCTGCCACTTTCCAGAGGCTTGTGAATCATGTGTTGAATGGGTTGGACGAATTCTGTCTTGCATATCTGGATGATATAGCAGTTTTCAGTGCCACCTGGGAAGACCATGTGAAACACCTCGGGATTGTGCTCCAGGCTCTTCAGAAAGCACACCTGACCATAAAGACTAGTAAATGCCAGATTGGACAAGGCTCAGTGGTTTACCTTGGACATGAAGTAGGTGGAGGGAGGATACAGCCTCTTCCCAGTAAAGTACAAGCAGTACAAGACTGGCCTACCCCACTACGCAAACCCAAGTGAGAGCCTTCTTAGGACTCACGGGGTATTACCGCAATTTTGTGGCAGACTATGGCACCATAGCTGCCCCTCTGACTGCCCTTACAACTCCGAAGAAACCCAAGAAGGTAACTTGGACCGACGAGTGTCAGAAGGCCTTCAATGGCTTAAAAGACTCCTTGTGCCAGGCCCCTGTCCTCAGGGCCCCTGATTATCGAAGACCTTTTATCGTGCAGACGGACGCCTCTGACACTGGGATAGGAGCTGTACTATCACAAGTAGATGAGAAGGGTAAGGAACACCCTATTGGTTTTATTAGCCGCCAGCTAAAGGACAGAGAGCTCAGATGGTCCACGGTAGAGAAAGAATGTTTCTCTGTTGTGTGGGCCCTAAGGAAGCTGAGGCCCTACCTCTATGGGACCCACTTCACTGTGCAAACTGACCATAAGCCCTTAAAGTGGCTAATGAACATGAAGGGGGAGAATCCAAAGTTACTTAGGTGGTCCATAACTCTACAAGGCTTTGACTTCACTATTGAGCATAGGCCAGGTGTCCTACATAGCAATGCTGATGGGTTGTCCAGAATCTTTAACCGACCTTAACAAGAGACTCATCCAGGGGTGGATTAGTTCCCCCTGTCCATAGTCTGGGAGGGGCGAGTGTTAGGAAAGATTTCGTAATTGTAGGTAATTTTCCTTCAATGTGGCAACCCCTAAACTTTTTGCTGTTGTTTTTCACCTTGTTCTTGACTTTGCCAGAGAAGTGCAGCCTTCTGCCGCACTCCTCTGGGCTTTCGCTCCTTTCTTACGGGGATACTGACATGCCCTTAAGACTGTCAGTACCGGGGAACGCTGTTTCCCGTAGTTTCTTTTATCATGTTGCGGCTTTCGTGCAACATGACACAAGAGGGCACTGTAAGCTAAGTTACAGCTCTCTTGGGTCTCTAGCCTTCTACTGGCCCTAGATACTCGTTTAGGATTGTATCTGAGTGTGTTTCTTGTGTTTTGAGCTCCTTTTGGCGTTCTAAGCGCGTTTTCTGCGCTTAACCCAAAATGGTGGCCTGGCTCCCAAAATGGCCAGACCACGAGGCTCCTTTGTCCTGTCCGCTGACCGTCTTGCTCCCTTCACCTTCCCCAGGTCGAGCCGACCCGGGGCCTTCCTTATTTGGGCATGTACTTTCCCGCGAAACACGGATGCTTTCGCGGGCTTCTACATGTCTTGTGTGTGCCTCCAGGATGTGGGCTGGGATGTCTGGTCCCAATACACATCCTGGGTGCCAGAGAGTCTAGGGTGGTGTGAATGCCTGGGACCACCGTGGTCCGTGATTGGTCCACGAATGGTGTGAGTGTTGATGAGCGGATCTCCCATTGTGTCCCCTCCGTTTTGGCGCGAAGGGAACCGTGGATAAGAGGGGGCTGGAAACACCACTACCATGTCGATCTCCTGAGTTCTCACGAACGAAGGAATACAGGAGCCAAGTATCCTGCAACCAAGAGGCTGGACCGAGGAATCGCTGGTGACCCGCTGAAGGACTTCTCCTCTGCACTGCTGTCGCCTTGTGAAACCCTTTTCACCTTTGATCGAACCAGAAGGCCTGTACTGGTACTTCGACCCTTGGAATAGCGGGAACAGCTATTCTCGGCATCTTCACCATCTCCTGCCAGTAAGCCTTCGGAAGTGTCTCTGGGCCATCCAGCTGACTGACCAGCTTTCACAGGAGTCTTGCTCTGTAACCGCCGCCAGGTTGTGTAGTATTTCGAGCCCTTGTCACTCTCACACGCTTCGTACACTTGGCGTTCCCAGGTCTGAAGTGAGTAGTGTACATTTGGATCAGATACACACGGCCGCTCCGTTGCCCTGCTGTGGTAACAAACTGTGCGGGTTTCTTCGATTGGGACGTCTTTTTACTCAACACGACGACGAGGCGTTCCCTGCTCTTCTGAACCTGCCAGCTACTGAAACGGACGCGGAGAAGCCTGGGTCTGCTTGCATCGGGGACCGGTGAGTAGCATAGCTAGGATCTGGTCGCCCTCCTGCAGGAGCCCATTGCTTTTCCCCGCTGTATCAAACAGCACCCTTTTCCGTACTCGCGCTCTGCTTCTGCCCACTGTGGAGGCTGCGCTTGAGTCGCGGAACTTGTTCTTCTTCTTTTGTGCACTAAACTGAACTGCCTGATTTCCCTCGAAGAGCTTCTCCTTTTGCCCGTTGGCACCAGCGCGTGCAGGTACTTTTGAGCACAAGGCTCCACTCTTCGCAGGGCTCTGACTTCCATCTAGTTAGGTGCCTCTGAAAGTGAACTGGGTCTAAGCATTATTGCGCACTGCCTGTTTTCTCTCCCTTTTAGGTGGACTACACATTTCGTGCATATAACGCTTGAGACTGGTTGTATTTGTATATATATTGTGTTGATATGGTATATGTTGGTTTACTATCGTTATATTGGCCCTCATTACGACCCTGGCGGAGATCGAAAAACGATGGCGGAAATGCAATACCGCCATCGAATAGCGCTCGGTGCGATTATGACCCGTCACCGCAAAGTACGATGCCATTAGCGACACCGCAGTGAACGCCAACGCTAACTGCACCAAGTACGCGCGCGCGCGCCATGCCAAACCGCAATTACCACCATGGCGCAACGGTACGCAAATTCTGACCCCAGCGGACATGCACCTAACGCCATCAAGCACGGCGGAAAGTACCATTCCGCCATGGTGAGAAGTACGGCATCGCGAACCAACCGTAAACGGCCCTACTGAGTGCCTGTACACCGCTCCCTGGCCACATTGTACAACTCCCCGTAGGTGCAATGAAGCCACACAATGCAACCAGTGAAATGTACAAGTCATCCATGCCTGCCAACGAACAAATGAATCTCAAGAGGGGCCAATGGGAGCTGCAGGGCACAGATGGCACGAATACAGAAGCCACACAAATGGACATGACCTCAGTCTCCCTCCAAGAAACGCACGCAAACACAGGCACCTGTGACCAGCCATATTCTGATAATCACATCATACCACCAATCCAACTGGCTGACCGGCATCTGTTACACAAAAGCCATTCCCCCGCCCCTGAGCATCACATCATCAAAACAGTCACATTGGCAGCCCTCATCCCTGACCTCACTGGGCTTCGTAGGCAAACGCGCCCAGCACAGTACCACGCAACTATACTCCGAAGCTGGAACCCAATGCAGATCTCCTCACAATACATCGCTCCCCAAATAGGAATATGACACATCACCTGCAAAGAAGAACGCTACACGGTTCATATCAGAATAGGAATTTAATGCACAACAAATTCACCAAGCCCATACAGCCATCAGGCCATGAACTCCAAAATACATTTCACCATTGTGGGCTGCATCCGCAATAAATGACCAGCTACTTCTTGTGTGACGCCCTGTACCCTCATGGCACACAGGGGCTACATTCTCGTATGAAAAGGCAACATGGAAGCGCCTCGACCCGCAGGGCCGTCCCAATAGGGAGGCACTAGTCCAGCTGAAAGGCCGAAATGTTGCTCCTAGCCACTAGTACTGCGTAAGGGCATGTGGCCCATTGGCGATCGTCCCATAAGATCGTAATGCTGCTCCACTGATGAACACGAAGCAGCAGGTGTCGGGAGTAAAATCCATCTGCAGGAGTGGCATACAGATGGCAGTGGCAAAAGGGGAGGAGATACCTGTCACCCAAACGAAATGAAAAAGAATAGTATGGCCATCAGAACTACATTTGAATTACTCACTTCAATGATCACACCAAATCCACAGCCATATGCATGCTAGCCCACTCCAAAGGATCATCACCAACCAAAAACCACTAGCGAATCATAACTATCTATATCGAGGTGAAAACACTATCACAAACGCCTGCTTCCATACTCACATGACATGTGAAACTTCCATTGAGTCTGTGCGTAATGCAGCCTGCAAAATCCACTGTGCCCCAGCCCGTAATTCCAGTGTTGTGAAGCAACATGTAATTGGGAACGTCCGGCCTTATCGCCCACTTCGCTATTGCGCATCCCATACTATTCATATCAATCATTGCATCCTCGCCATGGCCCTGTCCCAAGGACATTGAACAATAGAACGTTATATTTGCAGTCAGACCTGTGGGCATCTCCTCGCCGCTAGCTGAAAACCGAAAGCGCCGTCCTTCGAATTCCTCATTTGCAACATCACGTCGAAAAGGCATCTGTGGCCGCTTGAAATCACAAATTAATCCATCTAGTGCGGCTGTGTGTGAAAATGGCAACTGCCTTCACTCACAAATGGGACGCCCCGCCCGTCGGTGAACCTCGGTGCAGTGTTGCATGAGGGTCCACTGTTACTCGAGTACTACGTTCCACTGACCCTTCACAAGTCTGTTCGCGACTGCAAAGATAGTATGTGAAACAATGGGACCAAAGCAGAATGAACATATCAACCAATGTTACACTGCCATCGGGTACAAATACATGATTGTAATGGCAAGATGCCATTCGTCGAATTGCAGCGTTGTGTGCGGGACGTGCTCGCCCAAAGGGGAGAGCAGCTTGCACAGGTGGAATGAATCACCACAGGTGGAGGCCATACAGCCTGGAAACACATAAATTGCACACCCAACCCCCTCCCACAACCACACCCACTCCGAAATGCTACCGGCAGGACTAGCCATGTTGGCCCTGGGGGACCTGATAGCACTGCAAGTACTCCAACTTCAAGAAGAAGACGAACACCGACTACAACCGGCCGCACGGAGGAGACGCAGGAGGAGGAGGAGGAGGAGGACAAGGCAGGGCCAGCAAGGGCCGCCAGCACAGCCACTACCACCACGCAGGCAGCCCGCAATCCCACGCCTCCGAGCACATCCGTTCAACCTCACTGATGAGCAGATCCACACCCTCTACCGTTTGGACCGGGACACCATAACCGCCATTGTGGACATGACACAGGCTGACCTTGTCAGCATGATAGATAGCCCAACCGCCATCCCACCCCTACTGAAGGTGGTGTCTGTACTCCACTTCCTGGCCACAGGCACCTACCAGCACACAGTCGGACAGTTGCATGGCATTTCACAGCCACTGTTCTCACGGACACTATTGCAAGTGCTCGATGCCCTCCTGCAGCACGCAGACGACTACATCTCTCTACCACGCTCGGAGCAGGAAATTACGAACGCAAAAGTGGGATTCCATGCACTTGGCGGCATACCGGGTTGCATTGGTGCCATCGACTGCACCCATGTGGAATTGGTTGTCCCACATGCCATGGAGGCCCAGTACCGCAACCGAAAACAATTTCATTCCCTGAATGTACAAATGGTGTGTGACTCCAACAGGATCATTACACATTGTTGTGCCCGATTCCCAGGATCAACCCATGATTCTATGGTCTTGAGGAACTCTACTATACCACGCTACATGGAGCGACACGCAGGGAACAGATCCTGGCTACTCGGTGAGTCTCATTTCAAGCATGATAGTGTGGGGTATGTGATGCGGCAATGACCTGGCAGGAAGGGGGGGGTGCGTACGTAGCAATGGCATTCCTCAAAATACCTTCATTGTCCACATACAGGTGATGCCGGGTATCCACTGAAGAGATGGCTCCTTACACCACTCCGCAACCCACGGGACCAGCATGAGGAGGACTACAACCATGCCCACTCACGTACCCGTGTAGTCATAGAACAGGCATTCGGCCTACTGAAGACTCGTTTCCGCTGCCTCAGCAGGTCTGGCGGGGCACTCCTGTACCGACATGAGAAGGTTGCAAAGATGGTCATGGCATGTGTCATGCTACACAACATGTGCGTACGTAGAAATGTGCCCATGCCCCCTGACGCAGAACTGCAAGCACCTGAAGATGGTCATGATGAGGGTGGGGATGTGGCAGCACCTCAAGGAGTCTGCGAGGCACAGGAGGGCCGTGACATTCGTCAGCATATCATAGATGCATGCTTCTAGCACTCACGCCTGGTGGCTGATACATGGACACGGGACTTGTGGCACTGTGTGTGTCTGGAACATGCACTATATGGACTGTACGCCTATAATGGCCTCGTACACAAAGATCAATGTCCACGCATCTCATTGTATGATCGTGCATTGTTTATGGCATATGTGATATCATGTTAAACACCCTATCGACCCGCCACCCAAGTGAGCCCAACACACCCCCTCCACCCTCCTACCTCCCCCCCGAACACCAGTGTCCAAAGATGCTCATTGTCAGTGGGCAGTCGCTATTGCAAGCCCCCTCTCCGGGTATCAGGGGCACCCCTGCCTGTGGAGTGCAGGTTCCTCCCAGATCTACGTTGGGGGCTGCCCTGGACGGAACTTGCAACGGATGATGTCTCTGCCTGCTCACGTCCATGCATGTCCCTAAGGGTTTGTGAGAGCTCAGTGAGCACACGGCGCACAGCGGCAAGTTCAGCACATACGTCTTTGGACGTCGCATGCAGTTCCCCCCTCAGGCTCTCGGTGCTTCTCTCCATTTGTACTCTCAGGCTCTCGGTGCTTCTCTCCATTTGTGCCCTTAGTGTCTCTGTACTTCTCTCCATTTCTGCCCTAAGTGTCTCAGTTGATGTTTCTATGGCTGCCTTAGTACCCCCACATTCATCAGCATGGTCCTTGAGGAGCGTGGCCAGTTGCTGCTGTTGCACGATCACCTGGTCGAGGGACTGTTGCCTCTGCTGTGCCATGGCCATTTGCGGTGGTGTCACAGAGGGGCTGGTCACCTCATGTTGCCTTGCCACAGGGCTTGTGGGGGATGGCCAGTCGTCGTCTTGTGGGTGCCCCTGCGTGGTATCCTCATGGTGTACGGGATGAAACAGACAGGGGGATTGAGACAGGTCATGGATGGATCTAACTTCGACATCCCCGTTTTCTGTGTCGGAGCATGCTGCCATTAATGCAGTGTCACCTATGGTGCTGCTGCCACCAGAAGCAGTGCCTACTGTGGCATCCATTGGGGGGACCTGTGGTGGTGCTGTTGTGGGCATGCTGGCTGCTGGGGTGCCTGTTGGAGTTCCCTCCTGTGTGCTGCCACTCGATTTGTGCTGCTGCCGTGTCTTGATGCGTGCAGCTGAAGTGGAGGGTCTTTGGCCGTTGGTCTTGGCCCTCTTTGCAGGTGTGCTGGTAGGGGTGTCCTGGAGCTCGTCGTTTGAATCGGACCCTGTGGTGGAGTAAAGGAGGGCGAGCGTTATAAATGGGTCTGTGGAAATTGGAATGGCAATGTATCACATGCATTGGGGTGGTACCTGAGGGTGATTTGGGTTGGGGCCTTGGAGGTGGTTTCATTTGTGTGTGGAGTGAGGGTGCAGTTGTTTTGCAGCCTGCAGTTAGGGTGTGCCTGCTGCACGTGTAGAGGGTGTTTTTAGGATTTTTAATTATTTATGTATTTAATGTGACTTTTAAAGTGTGCTATCAGGCCTATGCATGTGGCCGTTCTCCTGGACATGTGTTGCTGTTGCACTATGTGGACACGTGGTACTTCACATGATTGGACATTGTGGTTTTGGCATTGTTTTATTTGGGGCACCTACCTGATTCTTCGGTTGTCTGCACTCCTTTCTCCATCCCTCTGACTCCCTCTATACTCTCCATTCCAATGGTGGAGGCACAGATTTCTTCCCAGGGGGTCAACTTGATGGGTGACTCCGATCCCCCACCGGTAGCTGTGGCAATGTTGCGGTTGGCAGAAAGTATGCTACGGACGCGGATCCGCAGGTCGTCCCATCGCTTTCTGCATTGCTGTGGGTTGCGGGGTGCGGTCCCCACCGCACTTACCCGCTGTGCCACCAGGGCCCATATGGCCTTCTTGTTCGCAAGTGCCGTCCTGGTCATTTGCGTGGAGAAGACGGCGGCAGCATTCTCCTGGAGGGTCTCTGTGAGCACGGTGAGTTCCTCACGGGAGAAGTGGACCTGCCGCTTGCGGTCGCACGCTTTCTTCGCTACTTTTCCCATTATTCTTGGTTTCACTAGGGTGGCTAACGGGTTGGGATGTGTCTCAGGGTAGTGTTTTTAATGGTTGTGTGGAAATAGTGTTTTTATAGGTGTACGGCGTGATGTTTTCCGTTCCGGGACCATGTTTTTACTTCCGTTTCCGTATATTTCCGGTCACCGTACTTTCCGGTTGCCGCTCATTGCGGTGACCGCTAAGATGGGTGGCGGAATTGCACCTAGGGCGCCGTACGGCGGCGGTGTGGGCCGTTTTGGGGTCATTTCCGCCATCGCGGACTTTGCACTTCCGCCATGGCGTGGTGCTCGTGCCCGATGGGTCGGAATGAGCCGCACTTTGCTCCGTCGTGCAATGGCGGAAACGCTATTTACGCTATGGCGGTCCGGTCGGTCGATTTCCGCCAGGGTCGTAATGAGAGCCATTGGGATTTTCTCGCTACGGTCATTGTTTTAAAGGCCTTGAAATAAATGTGTATATATTTTTAATATAACAACTGTTTGGAGTAGTTTGAAAGTGATCTTGCTTTGTGTCCTCATTGCGGGCTTTCAGTCACCCTCACCCCTCTTGAGACCTAGTCTTGACCGCCGCGATCGCTACCTTGATTGGTCTGGCTCGTCCAGAGGTTACCCTGTTCCAAGTAATTAGGTTGGCCTTCTGAACTTCTGCGCCACCAGGACAGAGTTCAGAAATCCGTCTTAACACTTCCCATTCCAATCTTGAGACCCTTCCTATAACATGAGATGTGATATCCAACTCCTTCCCAATCCAATCCTGAGACCCTTCCGATAGCATGAGATATGATATCTCAATGCTTCTAATACCAAACCACAGACCAGTCCTATAACTTGAGATGTGATATCCAAATCCTTCCCCTTCCAAACCTGAGACCCTTCCTTTATCATGAGATGTGATATCCAACTCCTTCCCATTCCAATCCTGAGACCCGTCCTATAGCATGATATGTGATATCCAACTCCTTCCCATTCCAATCCTGAGACCCGTCCTATACAATGAGATATGATATCTCAATGCTTCTAATACCAAACCTGAGACTGTCCTATGACATGAGATGCGATATCTCAATGCTTCTAATAACAAACCTGAGACCCTTCCTATAACATGAGATGTGATATCCAAATCCTTCCCATTCCAATCCTGAGACCCTTCCTATAACATGAGATGTGATATCCAACTCCTTCCCAATCCAATCCTGATACCCTTCCGATAGCATGAGATATGATATCTCAATGCTTCTAATACCAAACCACAGACCCGTCCTATCAATTGAGATGTGATATCCAAATCCTTCCCCTTCCAAACCTGAGACCCTTCCTTTAGCATGAAATGTGATATCCAACTCCTTCCCATTCCAATCCTGAGACCCGTCCTATACCATGAGATATGATATCTCAATGCTTCTAATACCAAACCTGAGACTGTCCTATAACATGAAATGTGATATCTCAATTCTTCTAATAACAAACCTGAGAGCCTTCCTGTAACATGAGATGTGATATCCAAATCCTTCCCATTCCAATCCTGAGACCCTTCCGATAGCATGAGATGTGATATCTCAATGCTTCTAATATCAAACCTGAGACCCTCCCTATAGCATGATATGTGATATCCAACTCCTTCCCATTCCAATCCTGAGACCCGTCCTATACTATGAGATGTTATATCCAATGCTTCTAATACCAAACCTGAGACTGTCCTATAACATGAGATGTGATATCTCAATGCTTCTAATAACAAACCTGAGACCCTTCCTATAACATGAGATGTGATATCCAACTCCTTCGCAATCCAATCCTGAGATCCTTCCGATAGCATGAGATATGATATCTCAATGCTTCTAATACCAAACCACAGACCCGTCCTATAACTTGAGATGTGATATCCAAATCCTTCTCCTTCCAAACCTGAGACCCTTCCTTTAGCATGAGGTGTGATATCCAACTCCTTCCCATTCCAATCCTGAGACCATTCCTATAGCATGAGATGTGATATCCCAATGCTTCTACCAAACCTGAGACCCTTCCTATAGCATGAGATGTGATATCCAACTCTTCCCATCCAATCCTGAGACCCGTCCTATACCATGAGATGTTATATCTCAATGCTTCTAATACCAAACCTGAGACTGTCCTATAACATGAGATGTGATATCTCAATGCTTCTAATAACAAACCTGAGACCCTTCCTATAACATGAGATGTGATATCTCAATGCTTCTAATACCAAACCTGAGACCCTCCCTATAGCGTGAGATGTGATATCAAAGTCCTTCCCATTCCAATCCTGATACCCTTCCTATAACATGAGATATGATATTCAACTCTTCCCATCCAATCCTGAGACCCTTCCTATAACATGAGATGTTATATCCAACTCCTTCCCGATCCAATCCTGAGACCCTTCCGATAGCATGAGATGTGATATCTCAATGCTTCTAATACCAAACCTGAGACCCTCCCTATAGCGTGAGATGTGTTATCAAAGTCCTTCACATTCCAATCCTGATACCCTTCCTATAACATGAGCTGTGATATCCAACTCCTTCACATTCCAACCTGTGACCCTTCCTATAGCATGAGATGCGATATCCAACTCCTTCCCAATCCAATCCTGAGACCCTTCCTATACTATGAGATGTTATATCTCAATGCTTCTAATACCAAACCTGAGACTGCCTATAACATGAGATGTGATATCTCAATGCTTCTAATAAACCTGAGACCCTTCCTATAACATGAGATGTGATATCCAAGTCCTTACCATTCCAATCTTGAGACCCTTCCTATAACATGAGAGGTGATATCCAACTCCTTCCCATTCCAATCCTGAGACCCTTCCGATAGCATGAGATGTGATATCCAACTCCTTCCATTCCAACCTGTGACCCTTCCTATAGCATGAGATGGGATATCCAACTCCTTCCCAATCCAATCCTGAAACCCGTCCTATACCATGAGATGTGATATCTCAATGCTTCTAATACCAATCCACAGACCAGTCCTATAACTTGAGATGTGATATCCAAATCCTTCCCCTTCCAAACCTGAGACCCTTCCTTTATCATGAGATGTGATATCCAACTCCTTCCCATTCCAATCCTGAGACCCGTCCTATAGCATGATATGTGATATCCAACTCCTTCCCATTCCAATCCTGAGACCCGTCCTATACAATAAGATATGATATCTCAATGCTTCTAATACCAAACCTGAGACTGTCCTATGACATGAGATGCGATATCTCAATGCTTCTAATAACAAACCTGAGACCCTTCCTATAACATGAGATGTGATATCCAAATCCTTCCCATTCCAATCCTGAGACCCTTCCTATAACATGAGATGTGATATCCAACTCCTTCCCAATCCAATCCTGATACCCTTCTGATAGCATGAGATATGATATCTCAATGCTTCTAATACCAAACCACAGACCCGTCCTATAAATTGAGATGTGATATCCAAATCCTTCCCCTTCCAAACCTGAGACCCTTCCTTTAGCATGAGATGTGATATCCAACTCCTTCCCATTCCAATCCTGAGACCCGTCCTATACCATGAGATATGATATCTCAATGCTTCTAATACCAAACCTGAGACTGTCCTATAACATGAGATGTGATATCTCAATGCTTCTAATAACAAACCTGAGAGCCTTCCTATAACATGAGATGTGATATCCAACTCCTTCCCAATCCAATCCTGAGACCCTTCCGATAGCATGAGATATGATATCTCAATGCTTCTAATACCAATCCACAGACCCGTCCTATAACTTGAGATGTGATATCCAACTCCTTCCCAATCCAATCCTGAGACCCTTCCGATAGCATGAGATGTGATATCTCAATGCTTCTAATATCAAACCTGAGACCCTCCCTATAGCATGATATGTGATATCCAACTCCTTCCCATTCCAATCCTGAGACCCGTCCTATACTATGAGATGTTATATCCAATGCTTCTAATACCAAACCTGAGACTGTCCTATAACATGAGATGTGATATCTCAATGCTTCTAATAACAAACCTGAGACCCTTCCTATAACATGAGATGTGATATCCAACTCCTTCGCAATCCAATCCTGAGACCCTTCCGATAGCATGAGATGTGATATCCAACTCCTTCCATTCCAACCTGTGACCCTTCCTATAGCATGAGATGGGATATCCAACTCCTTCCCAATCCAATCCTGAAACCCGTCCTATACCATGAGATGTGATATCTCAATGCTTCTAATACCAAACCACAGACCAGTCCTATAACTTGAGATGTGATGTCCAAATCCTTCCCCTTCCAAACCTGAGACCCTTCCTTTATCATGAGATGTGATATCCAACTCCTTCCCATTCCAATCCTGAGACCCGTCCTATAGCATGATATGTGATATCCAACTCCTTCCCATTCCAATCCTGAGACCCGTCCTATACAATGAGATATGATATCTCAATGCTTCTAATACCAAACCTGAGACTGTCCTATGACATGAGATGCGATATCTCAATGCTTCTAATAACAAACCTGAGACCCTTCCTAGAACATGAGATGTGATATCCAAATCCTTCCCATTCCAATCCTGAGACCCTTCCTATAACATGAGATGTGATATCCAACTCCTTCCCAATCCAATCCTGATACCCTTCTGATAGCATGAGATATGATATCTCAATGCTTCTAATACCAAACCACAGACCCGTCCTATAAATTGAGATGTGATATCCAAATCCTTCCCCTTCCAAACCTGAGACCCTTCCTTTAGCATGAGATGTGATATCCAACTCCTTCCCATTCCAATCCTGAGACCCGTCCTATACCATGAGATATGATATCTCAATGCTTCTAATACCAAACCTGAGACTGTCCTATAACATGAGATGTGATATCTCAATGCTTCTAATAACAAACCTGAGAGCCTTCCTATAACATGAGATGTGATATCCAACTCCTTCCCAATCCAATCCTGATACCCTTCTGATAGCATGAGATATGATATCTCAATGCTTCTAATACCAAACCACAGACCCGTCCTATAAATTGAGATGTGATATCCAAATCCTTCCCCTTCCAAACCTGAGACCCTTCCTTTAGCATGAGATGTGATATCCAACTCCTTCCCATTCCAATCCTGAGACCCGTCCTATACCATGAGATATGATATCTCAATGCTTCTAATACCAAACCTGAGACTGTCCTATAACATGAGATGTGATATCTCAATGCTTCTAATAACAAACCTGAGAGCCTTCCTATAACATGAGATGTGATATCCAACTCCTTCCCAATCCAATCCTGAGACCCTTCCGATAGCATGAGATATGATATCTCAATGCTTCTAATACCAATCCACAGACCCGTCCTATAACTTGAGATGTGATATCCAACTCCTTCCCAATCCAATCCTGAGACCCTTCCGATAGCATGAGATGTGATATCTCAATGCTTCTAATATCAAACCTGAGACCCTCCCTATAGCATGATATGTGATATCCAACTCCTTCCCATTCCAATCCTGAGACCCGTCCTATACTATGAGATGTTATATCCAATGCTTCTAATACCAAACCTGAGACTGTCCTATAACATGAGATGTGATATCTCAATGCTTCTAATAACAAACCTGAGACCCTTCCTATAACATGAGATGTGATATCCAACTCCTTCGCAATCCAATCCTGAGACCCTTCCGATAGCATGAGATGTGATATCCAACTCCTTCCATTCCAACCTGTGACCCTTCCTATAGCATGAGATGGGATATCCAACTCCTTCCCAATCCAATCCTGAAACCCGTCCTATACCATGAGATGTGATATCTCAATGCTTCTAATACCAAACCACAGACCAGTCCTATAACTTGAGATGTGATATCCAAATCCTTCCCCTTCCAAACCTGAGACCCTTCCTTTATCATGAGATGTGATATCCAACTCCTTCCCATTCCAATCCTGAGACCCGTCCTATAGCATGATATGTGATATCCAACTCCTTCCCATTCCAATCCTGAGACCCGTCCTATACAATGAGATATGATATCTCAATGCTTCTAATACCAAACCTGAGACTGTCCTATGACATGAGATGCGATATCTCAATGCTTCTAATAACAAACCTGAGACCCTTCCTAGAACATGAGATGTGATATCCAAATCCTTCCCATTCCAATCCTGAGACCCTTCCTATAACATGAGATGTGATATCCAACTCCTTCCCAATCCAATCCTGATACCCTTCTGATAGCATGAGATATGATATCTCAATGCTTCTAATACCAAACCACAGACCCGTCCTATAAATTGAGATGTGATATCCAAATCCTTCCCCTTCCAAACCTGAGACCCTTCCTTTAGCATGAGATGTGATATCCAACTCCTTCCCATTCCAATCCTGAGACCCGTCCTATACCATGAGATATGATATCTCAATGCTTCTAATACCAAACCTGAGACTGTCCTATAACATGAGATGTGATATCTCAATGCTTCTAATAACAAACCTGAGAGCCTTCCTATAACATGAGATGTGATATCCAACTCCTTCCCAATCCAATCCTGAGACCCTTCCGATAGCATGAGATATGATATCTCAATGCTTCTAATACCAAACCACAGACCCGTCCTATAACTTGAGATGTGATATCCAACTCCTTCCCAATCCAATCCTGAGACCCTTCCGATAGCATGAGATATGATATCTCAATGCTTCTAATACCAAACCACAGACCCGTCCTATAACTTGAGATGTGATATCCAAATCCTTCCCCTTCCAAACCTGAGACCCTTCCTTTATCATAAGATGTGATATCCAACTCCTTCCCATTCCAATCCTGAGACCCGTCCTATAGCATGAGATGTGATATCTCAATGCTTCTACCAAACCTGAGACCCTTCCTATAGCATGAGATGTGATATCCAACTCTTCCCATCCAATTCTGAGACCCTTCCTATAACATGAGATGTGATATCCAACTCCTTCCCAATCCAATCCTGAGACCCTTCCGATAGCATGAGATATGATATATCAATGCTTCTAATATCAAACCTGAGACCCTCCCTATAGCATGAGAGGTGATATCCAACTCCTTCCCATTCCAATCCTAAGACCCTTCCGATAGCATGAGATGTGATATCCAACTCCTTCCAATTCCAACCTGTGACCCTTCCTATAGCATGAGATGGGATATCCAACTCCTTCCCAATCCAATCCTGAGACCCGTCCTATACCATGAGATGTGATATCTCAATGCTTCTAATACCAAACCTGAGACTGCCCTATAACATGAGATGTGATATCTCAATGCTTCTAATAACAAACCTGAGACCCTTCCTATAACATGAGAGGTGATATCCAACTCCTTCCCATTCCAATCCTGAGAACCTTCCTATAGCATGAGATGGGATATCCAACTCCTTCCCATTCCAATCCTGAGACCCATCCTATACCATGAGATTTGATATCTCAATGCTTCTAATACCAAACCTGAGACTGTCCTATAACATGAGATGTGATATCTCAATGCTTCAAATAACAAACCTGAGACCCTTCCTATAACATGAGATGTGATATCCAAGTCCTTCCCATTCTAATCTTGAGGCCATTCCTATAACATGAGATGTGATATCCAACTCCTTCACAATCCAATCCTGACAGCCTTCCGATAGCATGAGATATGATATCTCAATGCTTCTAATACCAAACCACAGACCCGTCCTATAACTTGAGATGTGATATCCAAATCCTTCCAATTCCAAACCTGAGACCCTTCCTTTATCATGAGATGTGATATCCAACCCCTTCCCATTGCAATCCTGAGACCCTTCCTATAGCATGAGATGTGATATCCCAATGCTTCTACCAAACCTGAGACCCTTCCTATAGCATGAGATGTGATATCCAACTCTTCCCATCCAATCCTGAGACCCTTCCTATAACATGAGATGTGATATCCAACTCCTTCCCAATCCAATCCTGAGACCCTTCCGATAGCATGAGATATGATATCTCAATGCTTCTAATATCAAACCTGAGACCCTCCCTATAGCATGAGATGTGATATACAACTCCTTCCCATTCCCATCCTTAGACCCTTCCGATAGCATGAGATGTGATATCCAACTCCTTCCAATTCCAACCTGTGACCCTTCCTATAGCATGAGATGGGATATCCAACTCCTTCCCAATCCAATCCTGAGACCCTTCCGATAGCATGAGATGTGATATCTTAATGCTTCTACCATACCTGAGACCCTCCCTATAGCATGAGATGTGATATCCAACTCCTTCCCATTCCAATCCTGAGACCCGTCCTATACAATGAGATATGATATCTCAATGCTTCTAATACCAAACCTGAGACTGTCCTATAACAGGAGATGTGATATCTCAATGCTTCTAATAACAAACCTGAGAGCCTTCCTATAACATGAGATGTGATATCCAACTCCTTCCCAATCCAATCCTGAGACCCTTCCGATAGCATGAGATATGATATCTCAATGCTTCTAATACCAAACCACAGACCCGTCCTATAACTTGAGATGTGATATCCAAATCCTTCCCCTTCCAAACCTGAGACCCTTCCTTTATCATGAGATGTGATATCCAACTCCTTCCCATTCCAATCCTGAGACCCGTCCTATAGCATGAGATGTGATATCTCAATGCTTCTACCAAACCTGAGACCCTTCCTATAGCATGAGATGTGATATCCAACTCTTCCCATCCAATCCTGAGACCCTTCCTATAACATGAGATGTGATATCCAACTCCTTCCCAATCCAATCCTGAGACCCTTCCAATAGCATGAAATATGATATATCAATGCTTCTAATATCAAACCTGAGACCCTCCCTATAGCATGAGAGGTGATAACCAACTCCTTCCCATTCCAATCCTGAGACCCTTCCGATAGCATGAGATGTGATATCCAACTCCTTCCAATTCCAACCTGAGACCCTCCCTATAGCATGAGATGTGATATCCAACTCCTTCCCATTCCAATCCTGAGACCCGTCCTATACTATGAGATGTTATATCCAATGCTTCTAATACCAAACCTGAGACTGTCCTATAACATGAGATGTGATATCTCAATGCTTCTAATAACAAACCTGAGACCCTTCCTATAATATGAGATGTGATATCCAACTCCTTCGCAATCCAATCCTGAGACCCTTCCGATAGCATGAGATATGATATCTCAATGCTTCTAATACCAAACCACAGACCCGGCCTATAACTTGAGATGTGATATCCAAATCCTTCCCCTTCCAAACCTGAGACCCTTCCTTTAGCATGAGATGTGATATCCAACTCCTTCCCATTCCAATCCTGAGACCCTCCCTATAGCATGAGATGTGATATCCCAATGCTTCTACCAAACCTGAGACCCTTCCTATAGCATGAGATGTGATATCCAACTCTTCCCATCCAATCCTGAGACCTGTCCTATACCATGAGATGTTATATCTCAATGCTTCTAATACCAAACCTGAGACTGTCCTATAACATGAGATGTGATATCTCAATGCTTCTAATAACAAACCTGAGACCCTTCCTATAACATGAGATGTGATATCTCAATGCTTCTAATACCAAACCTGAGACCCTCCCTATAGCGTGAGATGTGATATCAAAGTCCTTTCCATTCCAATCCTGATACCATTCCTATAACATGAGATGTGATAGCCAACACTTCCCATCCAATCCTGAGACCCTTCCTATAACATGAGATGTTATATCCAACTCCTTCCCGATCCAATCCTGAGACCCTTCCGATAGCATGAGATGTGATATCTGAATGCTTCTAGCAAACCTGAGACCTTCCCATGGCATGAGATGTGATATCAAACTCCTTCCGATTCCAATCCTGAGACCCGTCCTATACTATGAGATGTTATATCTCAATGCTTCTAATACCAAACCTGAGACTGCCTATAACATGAGATGTGATATCTCAATGCTTCTAATAAACCTGAGACCCTTCCTATAACATGATATGTGATATCCAAGTCCTTCCCATTCCAATCTTGAGACGCTTCCTATAACATGAGATGTGATATCCAACTCCTTCCCAATCCAATCCTGAGACCCTTCCGATAGCATGAGATATGATATCTCAATGCTTCTAATACCAAACCACAGACCCGTCCTATAACTTGAGATGTGATATCCAAATCCTTCCCCTTCCAAACCTGAGACCCTTCCTTTATCATGACATGTGATATCCAACTCCTTCCCATTCCAATCCTGAGACCCGTCCTATAGCATGAGATGTGATATCTCAATGCTTCTACCAAACCTGAGACCCTTCCTATAGCATGAGATGTGATATCCAACTCTTCCCATCCAATCCTGAGACCCTTCTGTTAAGACGGATTTCTGAACTCTGTCCTGGTGGCGCAGAGGTTCAGAAGGCCAACCTAATTACTTGGAACAGGGTAACCTCTGGACAAGCCAGACCAATCAAGGTAGCGATCGCGGCGGTCAAGACTAGGTCTCAAGAGGGGTGAGGGTGACTGAAAGCCCGCAATGAGCACACAAAGCAAGAGCGCTTACAAACTACTCCAAACAGTTGTTTATATCAAAAATAGATACACATTTATTATAAGGCCTTGAAACTAATAACCACAGTAAAAGCAGCAATATACAACGATATTAAACCAACACATACACTATCCACCCAATATATATACAGAATACACAGTTTCACAGCATTAGCAGCACGAAATATGTTATCCACCTGCAGGGGAAGGAAAAACAGGCAGTGCGAACCAATGCGTGTGATATGTCCGCCTTCTGAGGCCCCTAACTGGATGGTAGTCCAATCCCTACGAAGAGTGGAGCCTAGCGCTCAAAAGTACCTGCACACGCCGGTGCCAATGGGCAGAAGGTGAAGCTCTTCGGAGGACGTTGAACAGCTCTGTAGGGAGCTCTAATGAAGGAGAACACGGTCCGCGACTCTAGCGCAGCCTCCACTGTGAGGCAGAAGCAGGGCGCGAGTACGGACAAGGGGTGCTGTATTCACAGCGGGGAAAAGCAAAGGGCACTGCAGGAGGGCGACCAGATCCTAGCTAATCTACTCACCGGTCCCCGAAGCAAGCAGGCCCGAGCTTCTCCTCGATAGATGCAGCTTCTGGCAGGTTCTGAAGAGCAGGGAACGTCTCGTCGTCGTGCAGAGTAAAAAGACG
The DNA here is from genome assembly GCF_040938575.1 of Ambystoma mexicanum. Taxonomy (NCBI): domain Eukaryota; kingdom Metazoa; phylum Chordata; class Amphibia; order Caudata; family Ambystomatidae; genus Ambystoma; species Ambystoma mexicanum. The sequence continues at coordinate 317,742,910 of NC_090936.1, forward strand.
TCCCGATCGAAGAAACAAGCACAGTTTTGTCGCCACCGCAGGGCAACGGAACGGCCGGGTGTATTCAAGCCAAACGAGCACCGCTCACCTCTAGCTTAGGACTGCTAAGCAAACGAAGCGTGTGAGCATGCCCCGGACTCAGAATACCACCCAACCTGTCGGCGATTACAGAGCAGGCCTCCTTAGTAAGCTGGTCAGTCAACTGGATGGCCCAGAGACACTTCCGAAGGCTTACAGCAGGAGTTGATGAAGGTGCCGGGAATAGCTGGTCCTGCTATTCCAATAGGTCGAAGCGCCAGTACAGGCCTTCTTGTTCGATCTTAGGTGGAAAGGGCTTCACCGGACGACAGCAATGAGGAGCAGAAGTTCTTCAGGGGGTCACCAGTGATTCCTCGGTCCAGCCTCGTGTTCGCAGGATACTTGGCTCCTGTATCCCTGGGTTCGTAAGAACTCAGGAGATCGACCTGGTAGTGGTGTTTCCAGCTCCCTCTTATCCACGGTTCCCTTCGCGCCAAAACGGAGGGGAGCCAATGGGAGATCCGCTCATCAACACACATACCATACGTGGACCAATCACGGACCACAGTGGTCCCAGGCATTCACACCACCCTAGACTCTCTGGCACCCAGGATGTGTATTGGGACCAGACAGCCCAGCCCACATCCTGGGGGCACTCAAACGACATGTAGAAGCCCGCGAAAGCAACCGTGTTTCGCGGGAAACTACATGCCCAAATAAGGAAGGCCCCGGGTCGCCTGACCCGGGGGAAGGTAAAGGGAGCAAGACGGACAGTGGACGAGACAAAGGAGCCTCGTGGTCCGGCCATTTTTGGGTAGCCGGGCCACCCTTTTGTGTTCGCGGCAAAAAGGTGCTCAGAACGGCAAAAGGAGCTCAAAATAAACCAAATGATCGCTGCCACCAGCCCAGTCCCTGAATGACTTGCACCGATCCAAAAACCATCCTATAAGAGTGTCTAGGGTCTGTAGAAGGCTAGAGACCCAAGAGAGCTGTAACTTAGCTTACAGTGCCCTCTTGTGTCGTGTTGCACTAAAATGGCGACACGATAAAAGAAACTACGGGAAACAGCGTTCCCCGGTACTGACTGTCTTAAGGGCATGTCAGTTTCCCCGTAAGAAAGGAGCGAAAGCCCAGAGGAGTACAGCAGAAGGCTGCACTTCTCTGGCAAAGTCAAGAAAACAGGTTGAAAACAATAGCAAAAAGTTTAGGGGTTGCCACATGGAAGGAAAGTTCCCTACAATAACGAAATCTTTCCTAACACTCGCCCCTCCCAGACTATGGACAGGGGGAACTAATCCACCCCTGGATGAGTCTCTTGTTCAGGTCGGTAAAACATTCTGGACAACCCATCAGCATTGCTATGTTGGACACCTGGCCTATGCTCAATAGTGAAGTCGAAGCCTTGTAGACTTATGGACCACCTAAGCAACTTTGGATTCTCCCCCTTCATGTTCATTAGCCACTTTAACGGCTTATGGTCAGTCTGCACAGTGAAGTGGGTCCCATAGAGGTAGGGCCGCAGCTTCCTTAGGGCCCACACAACAGAGAAACATTCTTTCTCTACCGTGGACCATCTGAGCTCTCTGTCCTTAAGCTGGCGACTAATAAAACCGATAGGGTGTTCCTTACCCTTCTCATCTACTTGTGATAGTACAGCTCCTATCCCAGTGTCAGAGGCATCCGTCTGCACGATAAAAGGTCTTTGATAATCAGGGGCCCTGAGCACAGGGGCCTGGCACAAGGAGTCTTTCAAGCCATTGAAGGCCTTCTCACACTCGTCAGTCCAAGTTACCTTCTTGGGTTTCTTCGGAGTTGTGAGGGCAGTCAGAGGAGCAGCTATGGTGCCATAGTCTGCCACAAAATTGCGGTAATAACCCGTGAGTCCTAAGAAGGCTCTCACTTGGGTTTGCGTAGTGGGGGTAGGCCAGTCTTGTACCGCTGGTACCTTACTGGATAGAGGCTGTCTCCTCCCTCCACCTACTTCATGTCCAAGGCAAACCACTGAGCCTTGTCCATTTTGGTGAGGGGCCACTCGGACACCCTCAAAAGAGCTTTCTGAAGGACTGCTTTGGAACAGGTCAGGGAGAGGTTCAGACTCCTCTTCCTCAACGTCTGAAGCCAATAGCAGTGCTGCGATTTCGCCGCTTGGGACGAAAGCCTTCAGCCTATTCACGTGAAACACTTTTAGAGCCTGTCCAGGCCTTCCAAGGTCCACTGAATAGCTAACCTCACCCAGGGGCTCCACCACTGGGTAAGGGCCTGACCATTTGTCCTGTAAAGCTCGAGGCCTTATGAGATTCATGATCAGGACTTGCTGACCGAGTGTAAAGTTGATGAGGGAAGCTTTCTGGTCGTGCCAATGTTTCACCAGCGCTTGCCCTGCCTTCAATTTATCACTGGCCAAGCCCATCAGAAGTACCATCCGTTTTCTGAGCCCTAGCACATAATCAACTACATTGGTAGTAACAGGGGGAGTGGGCATCTCCCATCCCTCTTTGACGATGGCTAAGGGTCCCCGTAGGGGATGACCGAACAGAAGTTCGAAGGGGCTGAAGCCAACACCCTCCTGTGGTACCTCTCTGTAGGCAAACAGCAAGCATGGTAAAAGAAGATCCCATTTTCTTCTCTGGGGCTCCTCCAGAGCCCCAATCATGCTTTTTAACGTCCTGTTAAAACGCCCCCCCAGACCATCGGTCTGGGGGCGGTATGCAGAAGAGAACCTGTAGGTGACCCCACATTCTTTCCACATAGCCTGCCTATACTTCGACATAAAGTTGCTGCCATGATCCGACACAACTTCTTTAGGGAAGCCAACCCTAGTAAACATGCCGAGTAAAGCTTCTGCAACTGGCTTGGCAGTTACAGTTGTAAATGGGACGGCCTCAGGATACCTGGTTGCATGGTCGACCAGCACCAGGATAAACCTATTGCCTGAGGATGTTTGCGGGTCAAGGGGACCAACGATGTCGATCCCTACCCTTTCAAATGGTACCCCCACAACTGGGAGCGGTACCAACGGAGCTTGGATTGTCGCGCCAACCTTACCAGACAACTGGCAGGCGGCACAACTCCTGCAGTGACTTTCTACTTGCTCCCCCATCTTGGGCCAGTAGAAGTGCATGGATAACCTTTGCTCGGTCCTCCTCATACCAAGGTGACCAGCAAGGGGAACGACATGCGCCAACTGCAGGAGGAAGGGCCTAACAGCAAGGGAAACCACCAACCTCCTATGGTCTCCTTCTGTAGACTCTGTGGGCTCACTATAAGGGAGTCCACCTTCCTGGTAAATCCTTTGCAACCCAGGAGGTTCACCCTCAAGCTGGGAGCAGGCCTGTCTCCTTAGGCCTTCCAGAGATGGGCACTCACGTTGGCCCTTACTGAAGTCGTCCCTATCAGGACCTCCTTCAACTAACAAGTCTTTTAGTTCAGGATGGTCGTTGGGGTCGAACACTTCAGGCATCGCCACCTCCTCGTCAGGCTCGGGCGATTGACCAACTCCCTCCACCGCAGTGGTAGGCGAGTTCGGGGGAATATTCTCTTTCCCCCGTCGGGACTTGTTGACTCCTTTCGCCTTGGGTTTCCCCTTCGGCTGGGGCGGCGTATTGGACTTGGCCAATGCTGCCCGTGCTTGAGACCGTGTGTAGGGTCTTTCGGCAGTGTCTCCTACGAGCCCTAGAGCTCTGAGATCATTGCCCAACAAGACCTTTCCCGGGACGTTTCTCTGAATGCTCACTGGAATCCTAACTGCTGTACCATTTAAAGTTAGATTAACAGGGATCACGGGAAACATACGGAGGGGGCCGTCAGCCAACTTAGTGGGCATCAGAGTAGCTCTGGCAACTTCCTCTGAGTCTACCAAGGTAGAATCCACTACAGTTCGACTGCACCCACTATCCCTAAGAGCTGGAGTATCCACTCCATTGATCAGCACACTGTCTTTAAAGTAGTGCTTGGTATTATCCGGAATCCTAGCATACGCCTCTGCGACTTTAGGCTCCCAGGAACCCAGGGACACTAAAACTACCTCAGCCTCTATTCCGCTGGGAAATGAGTCTGAGGAGAAGGATGCTCCTGTAATCTCTTCTTCCTCGTAGGAGGAGAAGGCCAGATTAGCGGAGTGGACCCCCAAAGGTCTAACCTTACAACGGGGATCCCCCTTCACATGGTCAGTTGCTCCACAAGAAAAACAAGCCCCATTGGGTCTGTTTACGTAGGGAGGCTTATTATAACCAGAGTTCTGTTTCGGAGGCGAACCTCCACTACCCTGTGAGTTCTCGGATGGCTTACCCTTATTTTTCTTTTTGTGGCCCTTATGGGAAGAAGATTTAGCAGATTCCCCACCCTCCACATCTTTGGACTTTTTCCCTTCCTCCTGCTTACCAGGATGAGTTTTGTCCTTATGGGACACTCGATGTGACACCCATAAATCTGCTGCAATGGCCAGCTTCTTAGGATCTATCTCCTTCGAATCGGCCAAATGCTGCTTAAGCTCCGGGGAAGAAGAAGCAAAAATGTGTTCCAGCATGACCAGATTGATCATGCCTTCGAAGGTAGAAACCTTATAACCTTCAACCCAGCCAGTCAAGTTTTTCAGGGACTCAGCTACATACGACACCCAAGTACCACCTTCCTTTTTCTTATACTCTCTAAACCTTTTCAAATATTGGGTCGGAGTCTTCCCAAACTTTAAAATGAGAGTCTGCTTCAACATTGCAAAATCAGCGCGCTCAGCCTTCGACATTTCCATAATGGCACTGCAACCAGAATGGGGCAGTCTGCTGAGTAACCATGCAATCTTATCCGCATTATCAACCTCTTGAACCTCGCATGCATACTCAAACGCATTTAACCAGTCCATAATGTCATTTCGTTCCTCATACACACTGAGCAGATCTTTTGGAAACCGTGGATGAGAGGAAGCCCCAGAACCATGTCCAGGACCCTTGGACCCATTTGCGAACTGAAGCTTGGCCAGTTCCAACTGGTGATCCCTGTCTTTTTGTTTTTCTGCCTGGTCGATTTTCAGTTTGGCTATGCTGAATTCAAGCTCCTGCTGCCTAAACCGCAGCTCTTGCTTCTTGAATTCAAGCATAGCCTCCCCATCAACACTGGCAGAGGAAACGTTAGACATTACATCCTCCCTGTCCTCGTGGTCGTGATGGATCAGTGCAGCGGCAGAACCGTCGGTTCTGCCAGTGAGAGCAGCCCCACCACCTTCTGCACTGTCCTCGGAAGTTATAGCGTCAAGCTGCGCTTCTTGCCACGCCACGATTCTCTGGATCATTTCCAATTTAGTGCCTTGAGAGGAAACCCCTCTCTCCGCACACATCTTCTTCAATGTTTCAGATTTCGAAGCATTTAAGGTTAATAAAGTATTCGTTTCCATACTGTCGATAGGACTATGGCCTTTTTAACGTTATATTCAATACTTTACTGCGTGTCCTGGTTGGAATGACCTGAAAACGCCTTAGCTCGTGCGCAACACTGGATACCTTCAGTCGTATCCCACCGCTGTACACCAATTTGTTAAGACGGATTTCTGAACTCTGTCCTGGTGGCGCAGAGGTTCAGAAGGCCAACCTAATTACTTGGAACAGGGTAACCTCTGGACAAGCCAGACCAATCAAGGTAGCGATCGCGGCGGTCAAGACTAGGTCTCAAGAGGGCTTTCAGTCACCCTCACCCCTCTTGAGACCTAGTCTTGACCGCCGCGATCGCTACCTTGATTGGTCTGGCTTGTCCAGAGGTTACCCTGTTCCAAGTAATTAGGTTGGCCTTCTGAACCTCTGCGCCACCAGGACAGAGTTCAGAAATCCGTCTTAACACCTTCCTATAACATGAGATGTGATATCCAACTCCTTCCCAATCCAATCCTGAGACCCTTCCGATAGCATGAGATATGTTATATCAATGCTTCTAATATCAAACCTGAGACCCTCCCTATAGCATGAGAGGTGATATCCAACTCCTTCCCATTCCAATCCTAAGACCCTTCCGATAGCATGAGATGTGATATCCAACTCCTTCCAATTCCAACCTGTGACCCTTCCTATAGCATGAGATGGGATATCCAACTCCTTCCCAATCCAATCCTGAGACCCGTCCTATACCATGAGATGTGATATCTCAATGCTTCTAATACCAAACCTGAGACTGCCCTATAACATGAGATGTGATATCTCAATGCTTCTAATAACAAACCTGAGACCCTTCCGATAACATGAGAGGTGATATCCAACTCCTTCCCATTCCAATCCTGAGACCCTTCCTATAGCATGAGATGGGATATCCAACTCCTTCCCATTCCAATCCTGAGACCCGTCCTATACCATGAGATTTGATATCTCAATGCTTCTAATACCAAACCTGAGACTGTCCTATAACATGAGATGTGATATCTCAATGCTTCAAATAACAAACCTGAGACCCTTCCTATAACATGAGATGTGATATCCAAGTCCTTCCCATTCTAATCTTGAGGCCATTCCTATAACATGAGATGTGATATCCAACTCCTTCACAATCCAATCCTGAGAGTCTTCCGATAGCATGAGATATGATATCTCAATGCTTCTAATACCAAACCACAGACCCGTCCTATAACTTGAGATGTGATATCCAAATCCTTCCAATTCCAAACCTGAGACCCTTCCTTTATCATGAGATGTGATATCCAACCCCTTCCCATTGCAATCCTGAGACCCTTCCTATAGCATGAGATGTGATATCCCAATGCTTCTACCAAACCTGAGACCCTTCCTATAGCATGAGATGTGATATCCAACTCTTCCCATCCAATCCTGAGACCCTTCCTATAACATGAGATGTGATATCCAACTCCTTCCCAATCCAATCCTGAGACCCTTCCGATAGCATGAGATATGATATCTCAATGCTTCTAATATCAAACATGAGACCCTCCCTATAGCATGAGATGTGATATACAACTCCTTCCCATTCCAATCCTTAGACCCTTCCGATAGCATGAGATGTGATATCCAACTCCTTCCAATTCCAACCTGTGACCCTTCCTATAGCATGAGATGGGATATCCAACTCCTTCCCAATCCAATCCTGAGACCCTTCCGATAGCATGAGATGTGATATCTTAATGCTTCTACCATACCTGAGACCTTCCTATGGCATGAGATGTGATATCCAACTCCTTCCCATTCCAATCCTGAGACCTGTCCTATACCATGAGATGGGATATCTCAATGTTTCTAATAACAAACCTGAGACCCTTCCGATAGCATGAGATATGATATCTCATTGTTTCTAATACCAAACCACAGACCCGTCCTATAAATTGAGATGTGATATCCAAATCCTTCCCCTTCCAAACCTGAGACCCTTCCTTTAGCATGAGATGTGATATCCGACTCCTTCCCATTCCAATCCTGAGACCTGTCCTATACCAGGAGATATGATATCTCAATGCTTCTAATACCAAACCTGAGACTGTCCTATAACATGAGATGTGATATCTCAATGCTTCTAATAACAAACCTGAGAGCCTTCCTATAACATATGTGATATCCAACTCCTTCCCAATACAATCCTGAGACCCTTCCGATAGCATGAGATGATATCTCAATGCTTCTAATACCAAACCACAGACCCGTCCTATAACTTGAGATGTGATATCCAACTCCTTCCCAATCCAATCCTGAGACCCTTCCGATAGCATGAGATGTGATATCTCAATGCTTCTAATATCAAACCTGAGACCCTCCTTATAGCATGAGATGTGATATCCAACTCCTTCCCATTCCAATCCTGAGACCCTTCCGATAGCATGAGATGTTATATCTCAATGCTTCTAATACCAAACCTGAGACTGTCCTATAACATGAGATGTGATATCTCAATGCTTCTAATAACAAACCTGAGACTCTTCCTATAACATGAGATGAGATATCCAAGTCCTTCCCATTCCAATCTTGAGACCCTTCCTATAACATGAGATGTGATATCCAACTCCTTCCCAATCCAATCCTGAGACCCTTCCGATAGCATGAGATATGATATCTCAATGCTTCTAATACCAAACCACAGACCCGTCCTATAACTTGAGATGTGATATCTCAATGCTTCTAATAACAAACCTGAGACCCTTCCTATAACATGAGATGTGATGTCCAAGTCCTTCCCATTCCAATCCTGAGACCCTTCCTATAACATGAGATGTGATATCCAACTCCTTCCCAATCCAATCCTGAGACCCTTCCTATAACATGAGATGTGATATCCAACTCCTTCCCAATCCAATCCTGAGACCCTTCCGATAGCATGAGATATGATATCTCAATGCTTCTAATACCAAACCACAGACCCGTCCTATAACTTGAGATGTGATATCCAAATCCTTCCCCTTCCAAACCTGAGACCCTTCCTTTAGCACGAGATGTGATATCCAACTCCTTCCCATTCCAATCCTGAGACCCTTCCTATAGCATGAGATGTGATATCCAACTCTTCCCATCCAATCCTGAGACCCGTCCTATAACATGAGATGTGATATCCAACTCCTTCCCAATCCAATCCTGAGACCCTCCCTATAGCATGAGATGTGATATCCAACTCCTTCCCATTCCAATCCTGAGACCCTTCCGATAGCATGAGATGTGATATCCAACTCCTTCTAATTCCAACCTGTGACTCTTCCGATAGCATGAGATGTGATATCTCAATGCTTCTAATACCAAACCTGAGACCCTTCCTATAACATGAGATGTGATATCCAACTCCTTCCCAATCCAATCCTGAGACCCTTCCGATAGCATGAGATATGATATCTCAACGCTTCTAATAACAAACCTGAGACCCTTCCTATAACATGAGATGTGATATCTTAATGCTTCCACCAAACCTGAGACCTTCCTAAGGCATGACATGTGATATCAAACTCCTTCCCATTCCAATCCTGAGACCCGTCCTATACCATGAGATGTTATATCTCAATGCTTCTAATACCAAACCCGAGACTGTTCTATAACATGAGATGTGATATCTCAATGCTTCTAATAACAAACCTGAGACCCTTCCTATAACATGAGATGTGATGTCCAAGTCCTTCCCATTCCAATCCTGAGACCCTTCCTATAACATGAGATGTGATATCCAACTCCTTCCCAATCCAATCCTGAGACCCTTCCTATAGCATGAGATGTGATATCTCAATGCTTCTACCAAACCCGAGACCCTTCCTATAGCATGAGATGTGATATCCAACTCCTTCCCATTCCAATCCTGAGACCCTTCCTATAGCATGAGATGTGATATCTCAATGCTCTTAATACCAAACCTTGGATCATTCCAATTGCAAGAGATGTGATATCCAAATGCTTCCCATTCCAAACCTGAGACCCTTCCTATAGGATGCGATGTGATATCCAACACCTTCCCATTCCAATCCTGAGACCCTTCCGATAGGATGAGATTTATTATCTCACTCCTTCAAATACCAAACTTGAGTCCCTTCCTAACTGATGAGATCTGATATCTCAGTGCTTCTAATACCAAACCTGAGTCCCTTCCTATAACATGAGATGTGATATCCAACTCCTTCCCATTCCTATCATGAGGCCCTTCCTAAAGCATGAGATGTGATATCTCAATGCTTCTACCAAACCTGAGACCCTTCCTATAGCATGAGATTTGATATCTCAATGCTCTTAATACCAAACCTGGGATCATTCCTATAACATGAGATGTGATATCCAACTCCTTCCCATTCCAATCCCGAGCCCCTTCCATGAGATGTGATATCTCAATGCTTCTAATACCAAAGTTGGACCATTCCTATACCAAGAGATGTGATATCCAACTCCTTCCCAATCCAATCCTGAGACCCTTCCGATAGCATGAGATATGATATCTCAATGCTTCTAATACCAAACCACAGACCCGTCCTATAACTTGAGATGTGATATCCAAATCCTTCCCCTTCCAAACCTGAGACCTTTCCTTTAGCATGAGATGTGATATCCAACTCCTTCCCATTCCAATCATGAGACCCTTCCAATAGCATGAGATGTGATATCCCAATACTTCTACCAAACCTGAGACCCTTCCTATAGCATGAAATGTGATATCCAACTCCTTCCCATCCAATCCTTTGACCCTTACTATAGCATGAGATGTGATATCTAAATGCTATTAATACCAAACCTGAGACCCTCCCTATAGCATGAGATGTGATATCCAACTCCTTCCCATTCCAATCCTGAGACCCTTCCGATAGCCTGAGAAGTGATATCCAACTCCTTCCCATTCCAATCATGAGGCCCTTCCTATAGCATGAGATGTGATATCTCAATGCTTCTACCAAACCTGAGACCCTTCCTATAGGATCAGATGTGATATCCAACTCCTTGCCATTCCAATCCTGAGACCCTTCCTATAGCATGAGATGATATCCAACTCCTTCCCATTCCAATCCTGAGACCCTTCATTTAGCATGAGATTTGATATCTCAGTGCTTCTAATACCAAACCTGAGACCCTTCCTATAACATGAGATGTTATATCCAACTCCTTCCGATTCCAATCCTGAGACCCTTCCTATACCATGAGATGAGATATCCAACTCCTTCCCAATCCAATCCTGAAACCCTTCCGATAGCATGAGATATGATATCTCAATGCTTCTAATAACAAACCTGAGACCCTTCCTATAACATGAGATGTGATATCCAAATCCTTCCCATTCCTATCCTGAGACCCTTCCGATAGCATGAGATATGATATCTCAATGCTTCTAATAACAAACCTGAGACCCTTCCTATAACATGAGATGTGATATCCAAATCCTTCCCATTCCTATCCTGAGACCCTTCTGATAGCATGAGATGTAATATCTCAATGCTTCTAATACCAAACCTGAGACCCTCCCTATAGCGAGATGTGATATCAAAGTCCTTCTCATTCCAATCCTGATACCCTTCCTATAACATGAGATGTGATATCCAACTCCTTCCAATTCCAACCTCTGACCCTTCCTATAGCATGAGATGGGATATCCAACTCCTTCCCAATCCAATCCTGAGACCCTTCCGATAGCATGAGATGTGATATCTTAATGCTTCCACCAAACCTGAGACCTTCCTAAGGCATGACATGTGATATCAAACTCCTTCCCATTCCAATCCTGAGACCCGTCCTATACCATGAGATGTTATATCTCAATGCTTCTAATACCAAACCCGAGACTGTTCTATAACATGAGATGTGATATCTCAATGCTTCTAATAACAAACCTGAGACCCTTCCTATAACGTGAGATGTGATGTCCAAGTCCTTCCCATTCCAATCCTGAGACCCTTCCTATAACATGAGATGTGATATCCAACTCCTTCCCAATCCAATCCTGAGACCCTTCCTATAGCATGAGATGTGATATCTCAATGCTTCTACCAAACCCGAGACCCTTCCTATAGCATGAGATGTGATATCCAACTCCTTCCCATTCCAATCCTGAGACCCTTCCTATAGCATGAGATGTGATATCTCAATGCTCTTAATACCAAACCTTGGATCATTCCAATTGCAAGAGATGTGATATTCAAATGCTTCCCATTCCAAACCTGAGACCCTTCCTATAGGATGCGATGTGATATCCAACACCTTCCCATTCCAATCCTGAGACCCTTCCGATAGGATGAGATTTATTATCTCACTCCTTCAAATACCAAACTTGAGTCCCTTCCTAACTGATGAGATCTGATATCTCAGTGCTTCTAATACCAAACCTGAGTCCCTTCTTTTAACATGAGATGTGATATCCAACTCCTTCCCATTCCTATCATGAGGCCCTTCCTATAGCATGAGATGTGATATCTCAATGCTTCTACCAAACCTGAGACCCTTCCTATAGCATGAGATTTGATATCTCAATGCTCTTAATACCAAACCTGGGATCATTCCTATAACATGAGATGTGATATCCAACTCCTTCCCATTCCAATCCTGAGCCCCTTCCATGAGATGTGATATCTCAATGCTTCTAATACCAAAGTTGGACCGTTCCTATACCATGAGATGTGATATCCAACTCCTTCCCAATCCAATCCTGAGACCCTTCCGATAGCATGAGATATGATATCTCAATGCTTCTAATACCAAACCACAGACCCGTCCTATAACTTGAGATGTGATATCCAAATCCTTCCCCTTCCAAACCTGAGACCTTTCCTTTAGCATGAGATGTGATATCCAACTCCTTCCCATTCCAATCATGAGACCCTTCCTATAGCATGAGATGTGATATCCCAATACTTCTACCAAACCTGAGACCCTTCCTATAGCATGAAATGTGATATCCAACTCCTTCCCATCCAATCCTGAGACCCTTACTATAGCATGAGATGTGAAATCTAAATGCTATTAATACCAAACCTGAGACCCTCCCTATAGCATGAGATGTGATATCCAACTCCTTCCCATTCCAATCCTGAGACCCTTCCGATAGCCTGAGAAGTGATATCCAACTCCTTCCCATTCCAATCATGAGGCCCTTCCTATAGCATGAGATGTGATATCTCAATGCTTCTACCAAACCTGAGACCCTTCCTATAGGATGAGATGTGATATCCAACTCCTTGCCATTCCAATCCTGAGACCCTTCCTATAGCATGAGATGATATCCAACTCCTTCCCATTCCAATCCTGAGACCCTTCATTTAGCATGAGATTTGATATCTCAGTGCTTCTAATACCAAACCTGAGACCCTTCCTATAACATGAGATGTTATATCCAACTCCTTCCGATTCCAATCCTGAGACCCTTCCTATACCATGAGATGAGATATCCAACTTCTTCCCATTCCAATCCTGCGTCTCTTCATATAGCATGAAATTTGATATCTCAGTGCTTCTAATCCAAAACCTGAGACCCTTCCTATAACATGAGATGTTATATCCAACTCCTTCCGATTCCAATCCTGAGACCCTTCCTATACCATGAGATGAGATATCCAACTTCTTCCCATTCCAATCCTGTGTCTCTTCATATAGCATGAAATTTGATATCTCAGTGCTTCTAATACAAAACCTGAGACCCTTCCTATAACATGAGATGTTATATCTCAATGCTTCTAATACCAAACCTGAGACTGTCCTATGACATGAGATGTGATATCTCAATGCTTCTAATAACAAACCTGAGACCCTCCCTATAGCGTGAGATGTGATATCAAAGTCCTTCCCATTCCAATCCTGATACCCTTCCTATAACATGAGATGTGATATCCAACTCTTCCCATCCAATCCTGAGACCCGTCCTATACTATGAGATGTTATATCTCAATGCTTCTAATACCAAACCTGAGACTGCCTATAACATGAAATGTGATATCTCAATGCTTCTAATAAACCTGAGACCCTTCCTATAACATGATATGTGATATCCAAGTCCTTCCCATTCCAATCTTGAGACGCTTCCTATAACATGAGATGTGATATCCAACTCCTTCCCAATCCAATCCTGAGACCCTTCCGATAGCATGAGATATGATATCTCAATGCTTCTAATACCAAACCACAGACCCGTCCTATAACTTGAGATGTGATAACCAAATCCTTCCCCTTCCAAACCTGACATCCTTCCTTTATCATGAGATGTGATATCCAACTCCTTCCCATTCCAATCCTGAGACCCTTCCTATAGCATGAGATGTGATATCGCAATGCTTCTACCAAACCTGAGACCCCTCCTATAGCATGAGATGTGATATCCAACTCTTCCCATCCAATCCTGAGACCCGTCCTATACTATGAGATGTTATATCCAATGCTTCTAATACCAAACCTGAGTCTGTCCTATAACATGAGATGTGATATCTCAATGCTTCTAATAACAAACCTGAGACCCTTCCTATAAAATGAGATGTGATATCCAACTCCTTCCCAAACCAATCCTGAGACCCTTCTGATAGCATGAGATATGATATCTCAATGCTTCTAATACCAAACCACAGACCAGTCCTATAACTTGAGATGTGATATCCAAATCCTTCCCCTTCCAAACCTGAGACCCTTCCTTTATCATGAGATGTGATATCCAACTCCTTCCCATTCCAATCCTGAGACCCGTCCTATAGCATGATATGTGATATACAACTCCTTCCCATTCCAATCCTGAGACCCGTCCTATACAATGAGATATGATATCTCAATGCTTCTAATACCAAACCTGAGACTGTCCTATAACAGGAGATGTGATATCTCAATGCTTCTAATAACAAACCTGAGAGCCTTCCTATAACATGAGATGTGATATCCAACTCCTTCCCAATCCAATCCTGAGACCCTTCCGATAGCATGAGATATGATATCTCAATGCTTCTAATACCAAACCACAGACCTGTCCTGTAACTTGAGATGTGATATCCAACTCCTTCCCAATCCAATCCTGAGACCCTTCCGATAGCATGAGATGTGATATCTCAATGCTTCTAATATAAAACCTTAGACCTTCCCTATAGCATGAGATGTGATATCCAACTCCTTCCCATTCCAATCCTGAGACCCGTCCTATACAATGAGATATGATATCTCAATGCTTCTAATACCAAACCTGAGACTGTCCTATAACAGGAGATGTGATATCTCAATGCTTCTAATAACAAACCTGAGAGCCTTCCTATAACATGAGATGTGATATCCAACTCCTTCCCAATCCAATCCTGAGACCATTCCGATAGCATGAGATATGATATCTCAATGCTTCTAATACCAAACCACAGACCCGTCCTATAACTTGAGATGTGATATCCAAATCCTTCCCCTTCCAAACCTGAGACCCTTCCTTTATCATGAGATGTGATATCCAACTCCTTCCCATTCCAATCCTGAGACCCGTCCTATAGCATGAGATGTGATATCTCAATGCTTCTACCAAACCTGAGACCCTTCCTATAGCATGAGATGTGATATCCAACTCTTCCCATCCAATCCTGAGACCCTTCCTATAACATGAGATGTGATATCCAACTCCTTCCCAATCCAATCCTGAGACCCTTCCGATAGCATGAGATATGATATATCAATGCTTCTAATATCAAACCTGAGACCCTCCCTATAGCATGAGAGGGGATATCCAACTCCTTCCCATTCCAATCCTGAGACCCTTCCGATAGCATGAGATGTGATATCCAACTCCTTCCAATTCCAACCTGAGACCCTCTCTATAGCATGAGATGTGATATCCAACTCCTTCCCATTCCAATCCTGAGACCCGTCCTATACTATGAGATGTTATATCCAATGCTTCTAATACCAAACCTGAGACTGTCCTATAACATGAGATGTGATATCTCAATGCTTCTAATAACAAACCTGAGACCCTTCCTATAACATGAGATGTGATATCCAACTCCTTCGCAATCCAATCCTGAGACCCTTCCGATAGCATGAGATATGATATCTCAATGCTTCTAATACCAAACCACAGACCCGGCCTATAACTTGAGATGTGATATCCAAATCCTACCCCTTCCAAACCTGAGACCTTTCCTTTAGCATGAGATGTGATATCCAACTCCTTCCCATTCCAATCCTGAGACCCTCCCTATAGCATGAGATGTGATATCCCAATGCTTCTACCAAACCTGAGACCCTTCCTATAGCATGAGATGTGATATCCAACTCTTCCCATCCAATCCTGAGACCTGTCCTATACCATGAGATGTTATATCTCAATGCTTCTAATACCAAACCTGAGACTGTCCTATAACATGAGATGTGATATCTCAATGCTTCTAATAACAAACCTGAGACCCTTCCTATAACATGAGATGTGATATCTCAATGCTTCTAATACCAAACCTGAGACCCTCCCTATAGCGTGAGATGTGATATCAAAGTCCTTTCCATTCCAATCCTGATACCATTCCTATAACATGAGATGTGATATCCAACACTTCCCATCCAATCCTGAGACCCTTCCTATAACATGAGATGTTATATCCAACTCCTTCCCGATCCAATCCTGAGACCCTTCCGATAGCATGAGATGTGATATCTCAATGCTTCTAATACCAAACCTGAGACCCTCCCTATAGCGTGAGATGTGATATCAAAGTCCTTCACATTCCAATCCTGATACCCTTCCTATAACATGAGCTGTGATATCCAACTCCTTCCAATTCCAACCTGTGACCCTTCCTATAGCATGAGATGCGATATCCAACTCCTTCCCAATCCAATCCTGAGACCCTTCCGATAGCATGAGATGTGATATCTGAATGCTTCTAGCAAACCTGAGACCTTCCCATGGCATGAGATGTGATATCAAACTCCTTCCGATTCCAATCCTGAGACCCGTCCTATACTATGAGATGTTATATCTCAATGCTTCTAATACCAAACCTGAGACTGCCTATAACATGAAATGTGATATCTCAATGCTTCTAATAAACCTGAGACCCTTCCTATAACATGATATGTGATATCCAAGTCCTTCCCATTCCAATCTTGAGACGCTTCCTATAACATGAGATGTGATATCCAACTCCTTCCCAATCCAATCCTGAGACCCTTCCGATAGCATGAGATATGATATCTCAATGCTTCTAATACCAAACCACAGACCCGTCCTATAACTTGAGATGTGATATCCAAATCCTTCCCCTTCCAAACCTGAGACCCTTCCTTTATCATGAGATGTGATATCCAACTCCTTCCCATTCCAAACCTGAGACCCTTCCTATAGCATGAGATGTGATATCCAACTCTTGACATCCAATCCTGAGACCCTTCCTATAACATGAGATGTGATATCCAACTCCTTCCCAATCCAATCCTGAGACCCTTCCGATAGCATGAGATATGATATATCAATGCTTCTAATATCAAACCTGAGACCCTCCCTATAGCATGAGAGGTGATATCCAACTCCTTCCCATTCCAATCCTAAGACCCTTCCGATAGCATGAGATGTGATATCCAACTCCTTCCAATTCAAACCTGTGACCCTTCCTATAGCATGAGATGGGATATCCAACTCCTTCCCAATCCAATCCTGAGACCCGTCCTATACCATGAGATGTGATATCTCAATGCTTCTAATACCAAACCTGAGACTGCCCTATAACATGAGATGTGATATCTCAATGCTTCTAATAACAAACCTGAGACCCTTCCTATAACATGAGAGGTGATATCCAACTCCTTCCCATTCCAATCCTGAGACCCTTCCTATAGCATGAGATGGGATATCCAACTCCTTCCCATTCCAATCCTGAGACCCGTCCTATACCATGAGATTTGATATCTCAATGCTTCTAATACCAAACCTGAGACTGTCCTATAACATGAGATGTGATATCTCAATGCTTCAAATAACAAACCTGAGACCCTTCCTATAACATGAGATGTGATATCCAAGTCCTTCCCATTCTAATCTTGAGGCCATTCCTATAACATGAGATGTGATATCCAACTCCTTCACAATCCAATCCTGAGAGCCTTCCGATAGCATGCGATATGATATCTCAATGCTTCTAATACCAAACCACAGACCCGTCCTATAACTTGAGATGTGATATCCAAATCCTTCCAATTCCAAACCTGAGACCCTTCCTTTATCATGAGATGTGATATCCAACCCCTTCCCATTGCAATCCTGAGACCCTTCCTATAGCATGAGATGTGATATCCCAATGCTTCTACCAAACCTGAGACCCTTCCTATAGCATGAGATGTGATATCCAACTCCTTCCGAATCCAATCCTGAGACCCTTCCGATAGCATGAGATATGATATCTCAATGCTTCTAATATCAAACCTGAGACCCTCTCAATAGCATGAGATGTGATATACAACTCCTTCCCATTCCAATCCTTAGACCCTTCCGATAGCATGAGATGTGATATCCAACTCCTTCCAATTCCAACCTGTGACCCTTCCTATAGCATGAGATGGGATATCCAACTCCTTCCCAATCCAATCCTGAGACCCTTCCGATAGCATGAGATGTGATATCTTAATGCTTCTACCATACCTGAGACCTTCCTATGGCATGAGATGTGATATCCAACTCCTTCCCATTCCAATCCTGAGACCTGTCCTATACCATGAGATGGGATATCTCAATGTTTCTAATAACAAACCTGAGACCCTTCCGATAGCATGAGATATGATATCTCATTGTTTCTAATACCAAACCACAGACCCGTCCTATAAATTGGGATGTGATATCCAAATCCTTCCCCTTCCAAACCTGAGACCCTTCCTTTAGCATGAGATGTGAAATCCGACTCCTTCCCATTCCAATCCTGAGACCTGTCCTATACCAGGAGATATGATATCTCAATGCTTCTAATACCAAACCTGAGACTGTCCTATAACATGAGATGTGATATCTCAATGCTTCCAATAACAAACCTGAGAGCCTTCCTATAACATATGTGATATCCAACTCCTTCCCAATACAATCCTGAGACCCTTCCGATAGCATGAGATGATATCTCAATGCTTCTAATACCAAACCACAGACCCGTCCTATAACTTGAGATGTGATATCCAACTCCTTCCCAATCCAATCCTGAGACCCTTCCGATAGCATGAGATGTGATATCTCAATGCTTCTAATATCAAACCTGAGACCCTCCCTATAGCATGAGATGTGATATCCAACTCCTTCCCATTCCAATCCTGAGACCCTTCCGATAGCATGAGATGTTATATCTCAATGCTTCTAATACCAAACCTGAGACTGTCCTATAACATGAGATGTGATATCTCAATGCTTCTAATAACAAACCTGAGACTCTTCCTATAACATGAGATGAGATATCCAAGTCCTTCCCATTCCAATCTTGAGACCCTTCCTATAACATGAGATGTGATATCCAACTCCTTCCCAATCCAATCCTGAGACCCTTCCGATAGCATGAGATATGATATCTCAATGCTTCTAATACCAAACCACAGACCCGTCCTATAACTTGAGATGTGATATCCAAATCCTTCCCCTTCCAAACCTGAGACCCTTCCTTTAGCATGAGATGTGATATCCAACTCCTTCCCATTCCAATCCTGAGACCCTTCCTATAGCATGAGATGTGATATCCAACTCTTCCCATCCAATCCTGAGACCCGTCCTATAACATGAGATGTGATATCCAACTCCTTCCCAATCCAATCCTGAGACCCTCCCTATAGCATGAGATGTGATATCCAACTCCTTCCCATTCCAATCCTGAGACCCTTCCGATAGCATGAGATGTGATATCCAACTCCTTCCAATTCCAACCTGTGACTCTTCCGATAGCATGAGATGTGATATCTCAATGCTTCTAATACCAAACCTGAGACCCTTCCTATAACATGAGATGTGATATCCAACTCCTTCCCAATCCAATCCTGAGACCCTTCCGATAGCATGAGATATGATATCTCAATGCTTCTAATAACAAACCTGAGACCCTTCCTATAACATGAGATGTGATATCCAAATCCTTCCCATTCCTATCCTGAGACCCTTCTGATAGCATGAGATGTGATATCTCAATGCTTCTAATACCAAACCTGAGTCCCTCCCTATAGCGAGATGTGATATCAAAGTCCTTCTCATTCCAATACTGATACCCTTCCTATAACATGAGATGTGATATCCAACTCCTTCCAATTCCAACCTCTGACCCTTCCTATAGCATGAGATGGGATATCCAACTCCTTCCCAATCCAATCCTGAGACCCTTCCGATAGCATGAGATGTGATATCTTAATGCTTCCACCAAACCTGAGACCTTCCTAAGGCATGACATGTGATATCAAACTCCTTCCCATTCCAATCCTGAGACCCGTCCTATACCATGAGATGTTATATCTCAATGCTTCTAATACCAAACCCGAGACTGTTCTATAACATGAGATGTGATATCTCAATGCTTCTAATAACAAACCTGAGACCCTTCCTATAACGTGAGATGTGATGTCCAAGTCCTTCCCATTCCAATCCTGAGACCCTTCCTATAACATGAGATGTGATATCCAACTCCTTCCCAATCCAATCCTGAGACCCTTCCTATAGCATGAGATGTGATATCTCAATGCTTCTACCAAACCCGAGACCCTTCCTATAGCATGAGATGTGATATCCAACTCCTTCCCATTCCAATCCTGAGACCCTTCCTATAGCATGAGATGTGATATCTCAATGCTCTTAATACCAAACCTTGGATCATTCCAATTGCAAGAGATGTGATATCCAAATGCTTCCCATTCCAAACCTGAGACCCTTCCTATAGGATGCGATGTGATATCCAACACCTTCCCATTCCAATCCTGAGACCCTTCCGATAGGATGAGATTTATTATCTCACTCCTTCAAATACCAAACTTGAGTCCCTTCCTAACTGATGAGATCTGATATCTCAGTGCTTCTAATACCAAACCTGAGTCCCTTCCTATAACATGAGATGTGATATCCAACTCCTTCCCATTCCTATCATGAGGCCCTTCCTATAGCATGAGATGTGATATCTCAATGCTTCTACCAAACCTGAGACCCTTCCTATAGCATGAGATTTGATATCTCAATGCTCTTAATACCAAACCTGGGATCATTCCTATAACATGAGATGTGATATCCAACTCCTTCCCATTCCAATCCTGAGCCCCTTCCATGAGATGTGATATCTCAATGCTTCTAATACCAAAGTTGGACCGTTCCTATACCATGAGATGTGATATCCAACTCCTTCCCAATCCAATCCTGAGACCCTTCCGATAGCATGAGATATGATATCTCAATGCTTCTAATACCAAACCACAGACCCGTCCTATAACTTGAGATGTGATATCCAAATCCTTCCCCTTCCAAACCTGAGACCTTTCCTTTAGCATGAGATGTGATATCCAACTCCTTCCCATTCCAATCATGAGACCCTTCCTATAGCATGAGATGTGATATCCCAATACTTCTACCAAACCTGAGACCCTTCCTATAGCATGAAATGTGATATCCAACTCCTTCCCATCCAATCCTGAGACACTTACTAGAGCATGAGATGTGATATCTAAATGCTATTAATACCAAACCTGAGACCCTCCCTATAGCATGAGATGTGATATCCAACTCCTTCCCATTCCAATCCTGAGACCCTTCCGATAGCCTGAGAAGTGATATCCAACTCCTTCCCATTCCAATCATGAGGCCCTTCCTATAGCATGAGATGTGATATCTCAATGCTTCTACCAAACCTGAGACCCTTCCTATAACATGAGATGTTATATCCAACTCCTTGCCATTCCAATCCTGAGACCCTTCCTATAGCATGAGATGATATCCAACTCCTTCCCATTCCAATCCTGCGTCTCTTCATATAGCATGAAATTTGATATCTCAGTGCTTCTAATACAAAACCTGAGACCCTTCCTATAACATGAGATGTTATATCCAACTCCTTCCGATTCCAATCCTGAGACCCTTCCTATACCATGAGATGAGATATCCAACTTCTTCCCATTCCAATCCTGCGTCTCTTCATATAGCATGAAATTTGATATCTCAGTGCTTCTAATACAAAACCTGAGACCCTTCCTATAACATGAGATGTTATATCTCAATGCTTCTAATACCAAACCTGAGACTGTCCTATAACATGAGATGTGATATCTCAATGCTTCTAATAACAAACCTGAGACCCTCCCTATAGCGTGAGATGTGATATCAAAGTCCTTCCCATTCCAATCCTGATACCCTTCCTATAACATGAGATGTGATATCCAACTCTTCCCATCCAATCCTGAGACCCGTCCTATACTATGAGATGTTATATCTCAATGCTTCTAATACCAAACCTGAGACTGCCTATAACATGAAATGTGATATCTCAATGCTTCTAATAAACCTGAGACCCTTCCTATAACATGATATGTGATATCCAAGTCCTTCCCATTCCAATCTTGAGACGCTTCCTATAACATGAGATGTGATATCCAACTCCTTCCCAATCCAATCCTGAGACCCTTCCGATAGCATGAGATATGATATCTCACTGCTTCTAATACCAAACCACAGACCCGTCCTATAACTTGAGATGTGATATCCAAATCCTTCCCCTTCCAAACCTGAGATCCTTCCTTTATCATGAGATGTGATATCCTACTCCTTCCCATTCCAATCCTGAGACCCTTCCTATAGCATGAGATGTGATATCGCAATGCTTCTACCAAACCTGAGACCCCTCCTATAGCATGAGATGTGTATCCAACTCTTCCCATCCAATCCTGAGACCCGTCCTATACTATGAGATGTTATATCCAATTCTTCTAATACCAAACCTGAGTCTGCCCTATAACATGAGATGTGATATCTCAATGCTTCTAATAACAAACCTGAGACCCTTCCTATAAAATGAGATGTGATATCCAACTCCTTCCCAAACCAATCCTGAAACCCTTCCGATAGCATGAGATATGATATCTCAATGCTTCTAATACCAAACCACAGACCAGTCCTATAACTTGAGATGTGATATCCAAATCCTTCCCCTTCCAAACCTGAGACCCTTCCTTTATCATGAGATGTGATATCCAACTCCTTCCCATTCCAATCCTGAGACCCGTCCTATAGCATGATATGTGATATACAACTCCTTCCCATTCCAATCCTGAGACCCGTCCTATACAATGAGATATGATATCTCAATGCTTCTAATACCAAACCTGAGACTGTCCTATAACAGGAGATGTGATATCTCAATGCTTCTAATAACAAACATGAGAGCCTTCCTATAACATGAGATGTGATATCCAACTCCTTCCCAATCCAATCCTGAGACCCTTCCGATAGCATGAGATATGATATCTCAATGCTTCTAATACCAAACCACAGACCCTTCCTTTATCATGAGATGTGATATCCAACTCCTTCCCATTCCAATCCTGAGACCCGTCCTATAGCATGAGATGTGATATCTCAATGCTTCTACCAAACCTGAGACCCTTCCTATAGCATGAGATGTGATATCCAACTCTTCCCATCCAATCCTGAGACCCTTCCTATAACATGAGGTGTGATATCCAACTCCTTCCCAATCCAATCCTGAGACCCTTCCGATAGCATGAGATATGATATATCAATGCTTCTAATATCAAACCTGAGACCCTCCCTATAGCATGAGAGGTGATATCCAACTCCTTCCCATTCCAATCCTGAGACCCTTCCGATAGCATGAGATGTGATATCCAACTCCTTCCAATTCCAACCTGAGACCCTCCCTATAGCATGAGATGTGATATCCAACTCCTTCCCATTCCAATCCTGAGACCCGTCCTATACTATGAGATGTTATATCCAATGCTTCTAATACCAAACCTGAGACTGTCCTATAACATGAGATGTGATATCTCAATGCTTCTAATAACAAACCTGAGACCCTTCCTATAACATGAGATGTGATATCCAACTCCTTCGCAATCCAATCCTGAGACCCTTCCGATAGCATGAGATATGATATCTCAATGCTTCTAATACCAAACCACAGACCCGGCCTATAACTTGAGATGTGATATCCAAATCCTTCCCCTTCCAAACCTGAGACCCTTCCTTTAGCATGAGATGTGATATCCAACTCCTTCCCATTCTAATCCTGAGACCCTCCCTATAGCATGAGATGTGATATCCCAATGCTTCTACCAAACCTGAGACCCTTCCTATAGCATGAGATGTGATATCCAACTCTTCCCATCCAATCCTGAGACCTGTCCTATACCATGAGATGTTATATCTCAATGCTTCTAATACCAAACCTGAGACTGTCCTATAACATGAGATGTGATATCTCAATGCTT
Source organism: Ambystoma mexicanum (assembly GCF_040938575.1). Lineage (NCBI taxonomy): Eukaryota > Metazoa > Chordata > Amphibia > Caudata > Ambystomatidae > Ambystoma > Ambystoma mexicanum. The sequence continues at coordinate 317,766,732 of NC_090936.1, forward strand.
CTAATAACAAACCTGAGACCCTTCCTATAACATGAGATGTGATATCTCAATGCTTCTAATACCAAACCTGAGACCCTCCCTATAGCGTGAGATGTGATATCAAAGTCCTTTCCATTCCAATCCTGATACCATTCCTATAACATGAGATGTGATATCCAACACTTCCCATCCAATCCTGAGACCCTTCCTATAACATGAGATGTTATATCCAACTCCTTCCCGATCCAATCCTGAGACCCTTAAGATAGCATGATATGTGATATCTCAATGCTTCTAATACCAAACCTGAGACCCTCCCTATAGCGTGAGATGTGATATCAAAGTCCTTCACATTCCAATCCTGATACCCTTCCTATAACATGAGCTGTGATATCCAACTCCTTCCAATTCCAACCTGTGACCCTTCCTATAGCATGAGATGCGATATCCAACTCCTTCCCAATCCAATCCTGAGACCCTTCCGATAGCATGAGATATGATATCTGAATGCTTCTAGCAAACCTGAGACCTTCCCATCGCATGAGATGTGATATCAAACTCCTTCCGATTCCAATCCTGAGACCCATCCTATACTATGAGATGTTATATCTCAATGCTTCTAATACCAAACCTGAGACTGCCTATAACATGAAATGTGATATCTCAATGCTTCTAATAAACCTGAGACGGTTCCTATAACATGATATGTGATATCCAAGTCCTTCCCATTCCAATCTTGAGACGCTTCCTATAACATGAGATGTGATATCCAACTCCTTCCCAATCCAATCCTGAGACCCTTCCGATAGCATGAGATATGATATCTCAATGCTTCTAATACCAAACCACAGACCCGTCCTATAACTTGAGATGTGATATCCAAATCCTTCCCCTTCCAAACCTGAGACCCTTCCTTTATCATGAGATGTGATATCCAACTCCTTCCCATTCCAATCCTGAGATCCGTCCTATAGCATGAGATGTGATATCTCAATGCTTCTACCAAACCTGAGACCCTTCCTATAGCATGAGATGTGATATCCAACTCTTCCCATCCAATCCTGAGACCCTTCCTATAACATGAGATGTGATATCCAACTCCTTCCCAATCCAATCCTGAGACCCTTCCGATAGCATGAGATATGATATATCAATGCTTCTAATATCAAACCTGAGACCCTCCCTATAGCATGAGATGTGATATCTAACTCCTTCCCATTCCAATCCTAAGACCCTTCCGATAGCATGAGATGTGATATCCAACTCCTTCCAATTCCAACCTGTGACCCTTCCTATAGCATGAGATGGGATATCCAACTCCTTCCCAATCCAATCCTGAGACCCATCCTATACCATGAGATGTGATATCTCAATGCTTCTAATACCAAACCTGAGACTGCCCTATAACATGAGATGTGATATCTCAATGCTTCTAATAACAAACCTGAGACCCTTCCTATAACATGAGAGGTGATATCCAACTCCTTCCCATTCCAATCCTGAGACCCTTCTTATAGCATGAGATGGGATATCCAACTCCTTCCCATTCCAATCCTGAGACCCGTCCTATACCATGAGATTTGATATCTCAATGCTTCTAATACCAAACCTGAGACTGTCCTATAACATGAGATGTGATATCTCAATGCTTCAAATAACAAACCTGAGACCCTTCCTATAACATGAGATGTGATATCCAAGTCCTTCCCATTCTAATCTTGAGGCCATTCCTATAACATGAGATGTGATATCCAACTCCTTCACAATCCAATCCTGAGAGCCTTCCGATAGCATGAGATATGATATCTCAATGCTTCTAATACCAAACCACAGACCCGTCCTATAACTTGAGATGTGATATCCAAATCCTTCCAATTCCAAACCTGAGACCCTTCCTGTATCATGAGATGTGATATCCAACCCCTTCCCATTGCAATCCTGAGACCCTTCCTATAGCATGAGATGTGATATCCCAATGCTTCTACCAAACCTGAGACCCTTCCTATAGCATGAGATGTGATATCCAACTCTTTCCATCCAATCCTGAGACCCTTCCTATAACATGAGATGTGATATCCAACTCCTTCCCAATCCAATCCTGAGACCCTTCCGATAGCATGAGATATGATATCTCAATGCTTCTAATATCAAAACTGAGACCCTCCCTATAGCATGAGATGTGATATACAACTCCTTCCCATTCCAATCCTTAGACCCTTCCGATAGCATGAGATGTGATATCCAACTCCTTCCAATTCCAACCTGTGACCCTTCCTATAGCATGAGATGGGATATCCAACTCCTTCCCAATCCAATCCTGAGACCCTTCCGATAGCATGAGATGTGATATCTTAATGCTTCTACCATACCTGAGACCTTCCTATGCCATGAGATGTGATATCCAACTCCTTCCCATTCCAATCCTGAGACCTGTCCTATACTATGAGATGGGATATCTCAATGTTTCTAATACCAAACCTGAGACTGTCCTATAACATGAGATGTGATATCTCAATGCTTCTAATAACAAACCTGAGACCATTCCTATAACATGAGCTGTGATATCCAAATCCTTCCCATTCCATTCCTGAGACCGTTCCTATAGCATGAGATGTGATATCCAACTCCTTCCCATTCCAATCCTGAGACCCGTCCGATAGCATGAGATATGATATCTCATTGCTTCTAATACCAAACCTGAGACTGTCCTATAACATGAGATGCAATATCTCAATGTTTCTAATAACAAACCTGAGACCCTTCCGATAGCATGAGATATGATATCTCATTGTTTCTAATACCAAATCACAGACCCGTCCTATAAATTGAGATGTGATATCCAAATCCTTCCCCTTCCAAACCTGAGACCCTTCCTTTAGCATGAGATGTGATATCCGACTCCTTCCCATTCCAATCCTGAGACCTGTCCTATACCAGGAGATATGATATCTCAATGCTTCTAATACCAAACCTGAGACTGTCCTATAACATGAGATGTGATATCTCAATGCTTCTAATAACAAACCTGAGAGCCTTCCTATAACATATGTGATATCCAACTCCTTCCCAATACAATCCTGAGACCCTTCCGATAGCATGAGATGATATCTCAATGCTTCTAATACCAAACCACAGACCCGTCCTATAACTTGAGATGTGATATCCAACTCCTTCCCAATCCAATCCTAAGACCCTTCCGATAGCATGAGATGTGATATCTCAATGCTTATAATATCAAACCTGAGACCCTCCCTATAGCATGAGATGTGATATCCAACTCCTTCCCATTCCAATCCTGAGACCCTTCCGATAGCATGAGATGTTATATCTCAATGCTTCTAATACCAAACCTGAGACTGTCCTATAACATGAGATGTGATATCTCAATGCTTCTAATAACAAACCTGAGACTCTTCCTATAACATGAGATGAGATATCCAAGTCCTTCCCATTCCAATCTTGAGACCCTTCCTATAACATGAGATGTGATATCCAACTCCTTCCCAATCCAATCCTGAGACCCTTCCGATAGCATGAGATATGATATCTCAATGCTTCTAATACCAAACCACAGACCCGTCCTATAACTTGAGATGTGATATCCAAATCCTTCCCCTTCCAAACCTGAGACCCTTCCTTTAGCATAAGATGTGATATCCAACTCCTTCCCATTCCAATCCTGAGACCCTTCCTATAGCATGAGATGTGATATCCAACTCTTCCCATCCAATCCTGAGACCCGTCCTATAACATGAGATGTGATATCCAACTCCTTCCCAATCCAATCCTGAGACCCTCCCTATAGCATGAGATGTGATATCCAACTCCTTCCCATTCCAATCCTGAGACCCTTCCGATAGCATGAGATGTGATATCCAACTCCTTCCAATTCCAACCTGTGACTCTTCCGATAGCATGAGATATGATATCTCAATGCTTCTAATACCAAACCTGAGACCCTTCCTATAACATGAGATGTGATATCCAACTCCTTCCCAATCCAATCCTGAGACCCTTCCGATAGCATGAGATATGATATCTCAATGCTTCTAATAACAAACCTGAGACCCTTCCTATAACATGAGATGTGATATCCAAATCCTTCCCATTCCTATCCTGAGACCCTTCTGATAGCATGAGATGTGATATCTCAATGCTTCTAATACCAAACCTGAGACCCTCCCTATAGCGAGATGTGATATCAAAGTCCTTCTCATTCCAATCCTGATACCCTTCCCATAACATGAGATGTGATATCCAACTCCTTCCAATTCCAACCTCTGACCCTTCCTATAGCATGAGATGGGATATCCAACTCCTTCCCAATCCAATCCTGAGACCCTTCCGATAGCATGAGATGTGATATCTTAATGCTTCCACCAAACCTGAGACCTTCCTAAGGCATGACATGTGATATCAAACTCCTTCCCATTCCAATCCTGAGACCCGTCCTATACCATGAGATGTTATATCTCAATGCTTCTAATACCAAACCCGAGACTGTTCTATAACATGAGATGTGATATCTCAATGCTTCTAATAACAAACCTGAGACCCTTCCTATAACGTGAGATGTGATGTCCAAGTCCTTCCCATTCCAATCCTGAGACCCTTCCTATAACATGAGATGTGATATCCAACTCCTTCCCAATCCAATCCTGAGACCCTTCCTGTAGCATGAGATGTGATATCTCAATGCTTCTACCAAACCCGAGACCCTTCCTATAGCATGAGATGTGATATCCAACTCCTTCCCATTCCAATCCTGAGACCCTTCCTATAGCATGAGATGTGATATCTCAATGCTTCTACCAAACCCGAGACCCTTCCTATAGGATGAGATGTGATATCCAACTCCTTGCCATTCCAATCCGGAGACCCTTCCTATAGCATGAGATGATATCCAACTCCTTCCCATTCCAATCCTGAGACCCTTCATTTAGCATGAGATTTGATATCTCAGTGCTTCTAATACCAAACCTGAGACCCTTCCTATAACATGAGATGTTATATCCAACTCCTTCCGATTCCAATCCTGAGACCCTTCCTATACCATGAGATGAGATATCCAACTTCTTCCCATTCCAATCCTGCGTCTCTTCATATAGCATGAAATTTGATATCTCAGTGCTTCTAACACAAAACCTGAGACCCTTCCTATAACATGAGATGTTATATCTCAATGCTTCTAATACCAAACCTGAGACTGTCCTATAACATGAGATGTGATATCTCAATGCTTCTAATAACAAACCTGAGACCCTTCCTATAACATGAGATGTGATGTCCAAATCCTTCCCATTCCAATCCTCAGACCCTTCCTATAACATGAGATGTGATATCCAACTCCTTCCCAATCCAATCCTGAGACCCTTCCGGTAGCATGAGATATGATATCTCAATGCTTCTAATACCAAACCACAGACCCGTCCTATAACTTGAGATGTGATATCCAAATCCTTCCCCTTCCAAACCTGAGACCTTTCCTTTAGCATGAGATGTGATATCCAACTCCTTCCCATTCCAATCATGAGACCCTTCCTATAGCATGAGATGTGATATCCCAATACTTCTACCAAACCTGAGACCCTTCCTATGGCATGAAATGTGATATCCAACTCCTTCCCATCCAATCCTGAGACCCTTCCTATAGCATGAGATGTGATATCTAAATGCTATTAATACCAAACCTGAGACCCTCCCTATAGCATGAGATGTGATATCCAACTCCTTCCCATTCCAATCCTGAGACCCTTCCGATAGCCTGAGAAGTGATATCCAACTCCTTCCCATTCCAATCATGAGGCCCTTCCTATAGCATGAGATGTGATATCTCAATGCTTCTACCAAACCTGAGACCCTTCCTATAGGAGGAGATGTGATATCCAACTCCTTGCCATTCCAATCCTGAGACCCTTCCTATAGCATGAGATGATATCCAACTCCTTCCCATTCCAATCCTGAGACCCTTCTTATAGCATGAGATGTGATATCTCAATGCTTCTACCAAACCTGAGATCCTTCCTATAGCATGAGATGTGATATTCAACTCCTTCCCATTCCAATCCTGAGACCCTTCCGATAGAATGAGATGTATTATCTCACTCCTTCAAATACTAATCTTGAGTCCCTTCCTAAAGGATGAGATCTGATATCTCAGTGCTTCTAATACCAAACCTGAGTCCCTTCCTATAACATGAGATGTGATATCCAACTCCTTCCCATTCCAATCATGAGGCCCTTCCTATAGCATGAGATGTGATATCTCAATGCTTCTACCAAACCTGAGACCCTTCCTATAGCATGAGATGTGATATCCAACTCCTTCCCATTCCAATCCTGAGACCCTTCCTATAGCATGAGATGTGATATCTCAATGCTCTTAATACCAAACCTGCGATCATTCCTATAACATGAGATGTGATATCCAACTCCTTCCCATTCCAATCCTGAGCCCCTTCCATGAGATCTGCTATCTCAATGCTTCTAATACCAAAGTTGGACCGTTCCTATTGCATGAGATGTGATATCCAACTCCTTCCCAATCCAATCCTGAGACCCTTCCGATAGCATTAGATGTGATATCTCAATGCTTCTAATATGAAACCTGAGACCCTCCCTATAGCATGAGATGTGATATCCAACTCCTTCCCATTCCAATCCTGAGACCCTCCGATAGCATGAGATGTGATATCCAACTCCTTCGAATTCCAACCTGTGACCCATCCTATAACTTGAGATGTGATATCCAAATCCTTCCCCTTCCAAACCTGAGACCCTTCCTTTATCATGAGATGTGATATCCAACCCCTTCCCATTGCAATCCTGAGACCCTTCTATAGCATGAGATGTGATATCCCAATGCTTCTACCAAACCTGAGACCCTTCCTATAGCATGAGATGTGATATCCAACTCTTCCCATCCAATCCTGAGACCCTTCCTATAACATGAGATGTGATATCCAACTCCTTCCCAATTCAATCCTGAGACCCTTCCGATAGCATGAGATTTGATATCTCAATGCTTCTAATATCAAACCTGAGACCCTCCCTATAGCATGAGATGTGATATACAACTCCTTCCCATTCCAATCCTTAGACCCTTCCGATAGCATGAGATGTGATATCCAACTCCTTCCAATTCCAACCTGTGACCCTTCCTATAGCATGAGATGGGATATCCAACTCCTTCCCAATCCAATCCTGAGACCCTTCCGATAGCATGAGATGTGATATCTTAATGCTTCTACCATACCTGGAACCTTCCTATGGCATGAGATGTGATATCAAACTACTTCCCATTCCAATCCTGAGACCCTTCCTATAGCATGAGATGTGATATCCAACTCCTTCCCATTCCAATCCTGAGACCCTTCCTATACCATGAGATGTGATATCTCAATGCTTCTAATACCAAACCTGAGACTGTCCTATAACATGAATTGCAATATCTCAATGCTTCTAATAACAAACCTGAGACCCTTCCTATAGCATGAGATGTGATATCCAAATCCTTCCCATTCCAATCCTGAGACCCTTCCTATAACATGAGATGTGATATCCAACTCCTTCCCAATCCAATCCTGAGACCCTTCCGATAGCATGAGATATGATATCTCAATGCTTCTAATACCAAACCACAGACCCGTCCTATAACTTGAGATGTGATATCCAACTCCTTCCCAATCCAATCCTGAGACCCTTCCGATAGCATGAGATGTGATATCTCAATGCTTCTAATATCAAACCTGAGACCCTCCCTATAGCATGAGATGTAATATCCAACTCCTTCCCATTCCAATCCTGAGACCCTTCCGATAGCATGAGATATGATATCTCAATGCTTCTAATACCAAACCACAGACCCGTCCTATAACTTGAGATGTGATATCCAACTCCTTCCCATCCAATCCTGAGACCCTTACTATAGCATGAGATGTGATATCTAAATGCTATTAATACCAAACCTGAGACCCTCCCTATAGCATGAGATGTGATATCCAACTCCTTCCCATTCCAATCCTGAGACCCTTCCGATAGCCTGAGAAGTGATATCCAACTCCTTCCCATTCCAATCATGAGGCCCTTCCTATAGCATGAGATGTGATATCTCAATGCTTCTACCAAACCTGAGACCCTTCCTATAGGATGAGATGTGATATCCAACTCCTTGCCATTCCAATCCGGAGACCCTTCCTATAGCATGAGATGATATCCAACTCCTTCCCATTCCAATCCTGAGACCCTTCATTTAGCATGAGATTTGATATCTCAGTGTTTCTAATACCAAACCTGAGACCCTTCCTATAACATGAGATGTTATATCCAACTCCTTCCGATTCCAATCCTGAGATCCTTCCTATACTATGAGATGAGATATCCAACTTCTTCCCATTCCAATCCTGCGTCTCTTCATATAGCATGAAATTTGATATCTCAGTGCTTCTAACACAAAACCTGAGACCCTTCCTATAACATGAGATGTTATATCTCAATGCTTCTAATACCAAACCTGAGACTGTCCTATAACATGAGATGTGATATCTCAATGCTTCTAATAACAAACCTGAGACCCTTCCTATAACATGAGATGTGATGTCCAAATCCTTCCCATTCCAATCCTCAGACCCTTCCTATAACATGAGATGTGATATCCAACTCCTTCCCAATCCAATCCTGAGACCCTTCCGGTAGCATGAGATATGATATCTCAATGCTTCTAATACCAAACCACAGACCCGTCCTATAACTTGAGATGTGATATCCAAATCCTTCCCCTTCCAAACCTGAGACCTTTCCTTTAGCATGAGATGTGATATCCAACTCCTTCCCATTCCAATCCTGAGACCCTTCCGATAGCCTGAGATGTGATGTCCAACTCCTTCCCATTCCAATCATGAGGCCTTTCCTATAGCATGAGATGTGATATCTCAATGCTTCTACCAAACCTGAGACCCTTCCTATAGGATGAGATGTGATATCCAACTCCTTGCCATTCCAATCCTGAGAACCTTCCTATAGCATGAGATGATATCCAACTCCTTCCCATTCCAATCCTTAGACCCTTCCTAAAGCATGAGATGTGATATCTGAATGCTTCTATCAAACCTGAGACCCTTCCGATAGCATGAGATGTGATATTCAACTCCTTCCCATTCCAATCATGAGGCCCTTCCTATAGCATGAGATGTGATATCTCAATGCTTCTACCAAACCTGAGACCCTTCCTTTAGCATGAGATGTGATATCCAACTCCTTTCCATTCCAATCCTGAGACCCTTCCTATAGCATGAGATATGATATCCCAACGCTTCTACCGAACCTGAGACCCTATCTATAGCATGAGATGTGATAACTAACTCCTTCCCATTCCATTCCTGAGACCCGTCCTATACCATGAGCTGTTATATCTCAATGCTTCTAATACCAAACCTGAGACTGTCCTATAACATGAGATGTGATATCTCAATGCTTCTAATAACAAACCTGAGACCCTTCCTATAACATGAGATGTGATGTCCAGGTCCTTCCCATTCCAATCCTCAGACCCTTCCTATAACATGAGATGTGATATCCAACTCCTTCCCAATCCAATCCTGAGACCCTTCCGATAGCATGAGATATGATATCTCAATGCTTCTAATACCAAACCACAGACCCGTCCTATAACTTGAGATATCCAAATCCTTCCCCTTCCAAACCTGAGACCTTTCCTTTAGCATGAGATGTGATATCCAACTCCTTCCCATTCCAATCATGAGACCCTTCCTATAGCATGAGATGTGATATCCCAATACTTCTACCAAACCTGAGACCCTTCCTATAGCATGAAATGTGATATCCAACTCCTTCCCATCCAATCCTGAGACCCTTCCTATAGCATGAGATGTGATATCTAAATGCTATTAATACCAAACCTGAGACCCTCCCTATAGCATGAGATGTGATATCCAACTCCTTCCCATTCCAATCCTGAGACCCTTCCGATAGCCTGAGAAGTGATATCCAACTCCTTCCCATTCCAATCATGAGGCCCTTCCTATAGCATGAGATGTGATATCTCAATGCTTCTACCAAACCTGAGACCCTTCCTATAGGAGGAGATGTGATATCCAACTCCTTGCCATTCCAATCCTGAGACCCTTCCTATAGCATGAGATGATATCCAACTCCTTCCCATTCCAATCCTGAGACCCTTCCTATAGCATGAGATGTGATATCTCAATGCTTCTACCAAACCTGAGATCCTTCCTATAGCATGAGATGTGATATTCAACTCCTTCCCATTCCAATCCTGAGACCCTTCCGATAGAATGAGATGTATTATCTCACTCCTTCAAATACTAATCTTGAGTCCCTTCCTAAAGGATGAGATCTGATATCTCAGTGCTTCTAATACCAAACCTGAGTCCCTTCCTATAACATGAGATGTGATATCCAACTCCTTCCCATTCCAATCATGAGGGCCTTCCTATAGCATGAGATGTGATATCTCAATGCTTCTACCAAACTTGAGACCCTTCCTATAGCATGAGATGTGATATCCAACTCCTTCCCATTCCAATCCTGAGACCCTTCCTATAGCATGAGATGTGATATCTCAATGCTCTTAATACCAAACCTGCGATCATTCCTATAACATGAGATGTGATATCCAACTCCTTCCCATTCCAATCCTGAGCCCCTTCCATGAGATGTGCTATCTCAATGCTTCTAATACCAAAGTTGGACCGTTCCTATTGCATGAGATGTGATATCCAACTCCTTCCCAATCCAATCCTGAGACCCTTCCGATAGCATTAGATGTGATATCTCAATGCTTCTAATATGAAACCTGAGACCCTCCCTATAGCATGAGATGTGATATCCAACTCCTTCCCATTCCAATCCTGAGACCCTCCGATAGCATGAGATGTGATATCCAACTCCTTCGAATTCCAACCTGTGACCCTTCCTATAGCATGAGATGGGATATCCAACTCCTTCCCAATCCAATCCTGAGACCCTTCCGATAGCATTAGATGTGATATCTCAATGTTTCTAATATCAAACCTGTGACCCTTCCTATAGTATGAGATGGGATATCCAACTCCTTCCCGATCCAATCCTGAGACCCTACCGATAGCATGAGATGTGATATCTTAATGCTTCTAACAAACCTGAGACCTCCCTATGGCATGAGATGTGATATCAAACTCCTTCCCATTCCAATCCTGAGACCCTTCCTATAGCATGAGATGTGATATCCAACTCCTTCCCATTCCAATCCTGAGACCCGTCCTATACCATAAGATGTGATATCTCAATGCTTCTAATACCAAACCTGAGACTGTCCTATAACATGAGATGTGATATCTCAATCCTTCTAATAACAAACCTGACCCTTCCTATAACATGAGATGTGATGTCCAAGTCCTTCCCATTCCAATCCCGAGACCCTTCCTATAGCATGAGATGTGATATCCAACTCCTTCCCATTCCAATCCTGAGACCCGTACTACACCATGAGATATATCTCAATGCTTCTAATACCAAACCACAGACCCGTCCTATAACTTGAGATGTGATATCCAAATCCTTCCCCTTCCAAACCTGAGACCTTTCCTTTAGCAAGAGATGTGATATCCAACTCCTTCCCATTCCTATCCTGAGACCCTTCCTATAGCATCAGATGTGATATCCCAATGTTTCTACCAAACCTGAGACCTTTCCGATGGCATGAGATGTGATATCCAACTCCTTCCCATTCCAATCATGAGGCCCTTCCTATAGCATGAGATGTGATATCTCAATGCTTCTACCAAATCTGAGACCCTTCCTATAGCATTAAATGTGATATCCAACTTATTCCCATCCAATCCTGAGACCCTTCCTATAGCATGAGAAGTGATATCTCAATGCTATTAATACCAAACCTGAGACCCTCCCTATAGCATGAGATGTGATATCCAACTCCTTCGCATTCCAATCCTGAGTCCCTTCCAATAGCCTGAGATGTGATATCCAAATCCTTCCCATTCCAATCTTGAGGCCCTTCCTATAGCATGAGATGTGATATCTCAATGCTTCTACCAAACCTGAGACCCTTCCTATAGCATGAGATGTGATATCTCAATGCTTCTACCAAACCCGAGACCCTTCCTATAGCATGAGATGTGATATCCAACTCCTTCCCATTCCAATCCTGAGACCCTTCCTACAGCATGAGATGTGATATCTCAATGCTCTTAATACCAAACCTTGGATCATTCCTATTGCAAGAGATGTGATATCCAAATGCTTCCCATTCCAAACCTGAGACCCTTCCTATAGGATGCGATGTGATATCCAACACCTTCCCATTCCAATCCTGAGACCCTTCCTATAGCATGAGATGATATCCGACTCCTTCCCATTCCAATCCTGAGACCCTTCCTATAGCATGAGATGTGATATCTCAATGCTTCACCAAACCTGAGATCCTTCCTATAGCATGAGATTTGATATTCAACTCCTTCCCATTCCAATCTTGAGACCCTTCCGATAGGATGAGATTTATTATCTCACTCCTTCAAATACCAAACTTGAGTCCCTTCATAACGGATGAGATCTGATATCTCAGTGCTTCTAATACCAAACCTGAGTCCCTTCCTATAACATGAGATGTGATATACAACTCCTTCCCATTCCAATCATGAGGCCCTTCCTATAGCATGAGATGTGATATCTCAATGCTTCTACCAAACCTGAGACCCTTCCTATAGTATGAGATTTGATATCTCAATGCTTCTAATACCAAACCTTGGATCATTCCTATTGCAAGAGATGTGATATCAAAGTCCTTCCCATTCCAATCCTGATACCCTTCCTATAACATGAGATGTGATATCCAACTCTTCCCATCCAATCCTGAGACCCTTCCTATAACATGAGATGTTATATCCAACTCCTTCCCAATCCAATCCTGAGACCCTTCCGATAGCATGAGAGGTGATATCAAAGTCCTTCCCGTTCCAATCCTGATACCCTTCCTATAACATGAGCTGTGATATCCAACTCCTTCCAATTCAAACCTGTGACCCTTCCTATAGCATGAGATGCAATATCAAACTCCTTCCCAATCCAATCCTGAGACCCTTCCGATAGCATGAGATGTGATATCTTAATGCTTCTAGCAAACCTGAGACCTTCCCATGGCATGAGATGTGATATCCAAGTCCTTCCTGTTAGGAAAGATTTCGTAATTGTAGGTAATTTTCCTTCCATGTGGCAATGCCTAAACTTTTTGCTGTTGTTTTTCACCTTGTTCTTGACTTTGCCAGAGAAGGGCAGCCTTCTGCCGCACTCCTCTGGGCTTTCGCTCCTTTCTTACGGGGATACTGACATGCCCTTAAGACTGTCAGTACCGGGGAACGCTGTTTCCCGTAGTTTCTTTTATCATGTTGCGGCTTTCGTGCAACATGACACAAGAGGGCACTGTAAGCTAAGTTACAGCTCTCTTGGGTCTCTAGCCTTCTACGGGCCCTAGATACTCGTTTAGGATTGTATCTGATCGGTGCAAGTGATTCAGGGACAGGAATGGTGGCAGCAATCGTTTCTTGTGTTTTGAGCTCCTTTTGGCGTTCTAAGCGCGTTTTCCACGTTTAACCCAAAATGGTGGCCTGGCTCCCAAAATGGCCAGACCACGAGGCTCCTTTGTCCTGTCCGCTGACCGTCTTGCTCCCTTCACCTTCCCCAGGTCGAGCCGACCCAGGGCCTTCCTTATTTGGGCATGTACTTTCGCGCGAAACACGGATGCTTTCGCGGGCTTCTACATGTCTTGTGTGTGCCTCCAGGATGTGGGCTGAGATGTCTGGTCCCAATACACATCCTGGGTGCCAGAGAGTCTAGGGTGGTGTGAATACCTGGGACCACCGTGGTCCGTGATTGGTCCACGAATGGTGTGAGTGTTGATGAGCGGATCTCCCATTGGGTCCCCTCGGTTTTGGCGCGAAGGGAACCGTGGATAAGAGGGGGCTGGAAACACCACTACCATGTCGATCTCCTGAGTTCTCACGAACGAAGGAATACAGGAGCCAAGTATCCTGCAACCAAGAGGCTGGACCGAGGAACCCTGGCGACCCGCTGAAGGACTTCTCCTCTGCACTGCTGTCGCCTTGTGAAACCCTTTTAAACTTTGATCGAACCAGAAGGCCTGTACTGGTACTTCGACCCTTGGAATAGCGGGAACAGCTATTCTCGGCATCTTCACCATCTCCTGCCAGTAAGCCTTCAGAAGTGTCTCTGGGCCATCCAGCTGACTGACCAGCTTACACGGGAGTCTTGCTCTGTAACCGCCGCCAGGTTGTGTAGTATTTCGAGCCCTTGTCACTCTCACACGCTTCGTACACTTGGCGTTCCCAGGTCTGAAGTGAGTACTGTACATTTGGCTCAGATAAACACGGCCGCTCCGTTGCCCTGCTGTGGTAACAAACTGTGCGGGTTTCTTCGATTGGGACGTCTTTTTACTCAACAGGATGACGAGGCGTTCCCTGCTCTTCTGAACCTGCCAGCTACTGAAACGGACGCGGAGAAGCCTGGGTCTGCTTGCATCGGGGACCGGTGAGTAGCATAGCTAGGATCTGGTCGCCCTCCTGCAGGAGCCCATTGCTTTTCCCCGCTGTATCAAACAGCACCCTTTTCCGTACTCGCGCTCTGCTTCTGCCCACTGTGGAGGCTGCGCTTGAGTCGCGGAACTTGTTCTTCTTCTTTTGTGCACTAAACTGAACTGCCTGATTTTCCTCGAAGAGCTTCTCCTTTTGCCCGTTGGCACCAGCGCGTGCAGGTACTTTTGAGCACAAGGCTCCACTCTTCGCAGGGCTCGGACTTCCATCTAGTTAGGTGCCTCTGAAGGTGAACTGGGTCTAAGCATTATTGCGCAATGCCTGTTTTCCCTCTCTCTTAGTTGGACTACACATTTCGTGCATATAACGCTTGAGACTGGTTGTATTTGTATATATATTGCATTGATATGGTATGTGTTGGTTTACTATCGTTATATTGTGATTTTCTCGCTACGGTCATTGTTTTAAAGGCCTTGAAATAAATGTGTATATATTTTTAATATAACAACTGTTTGGAGTAGTTTGTAAGTGATCTTGCTTTGTGTGCTCATTGCGGCCTTTCAGTCACCCTCACCCCTCTTGAGACCTAGTCTTGACCGCCGCGATCGCTACCTTGATTGGTCTGGCTCGTCCAGAGGGGACCCTGTTCCAAGTAATTAGGTTGGCCTTCTGAACTTCTGCGCCACCTTGACAGAGTTCAGAAATCCGTCTTAACACTTCCCATTCCAATCTTGAGACCCTTCCTATAACATGAGATGTGATATCCAACTCCTTCCCAATCCAATCCTGAGACCCTTCCGATAGCATGAGATATGATATCTCAATGCTTCTAATACCAAACCACAGACCAGTCCTATAACTTGAGATGTGATATCCATATCCTTCCCCTTCCAAACCTGAGACCCTTCCTTTATCATGAGATGTGATAACCAACTCCTTCCCATTCCAATCCTGAGACCCGTCCTATAGCATGAGATGTGATATCCAACTCCTTCCCATTTCAATCCTGAGACCGGTCCTATACCATGAGATATGATATCTCAATGCTTCTAATACCAAACCTGAGACTGTCCTATAACATGAGATGTGATATCTCAATGCTTCTAATAACAAACCTGAGAGCCTTCCTATAACATGAGATGTGATATCCAACTCCTTCCCAATCCAATCCTGAGACCCTTCCGATAGCATGAGATATGATATCTCAATGCTTCTAATACCAAACCACAGACCCGTCCTATAACTTGAGATGTGATATCCAACTCCTTCCCAATCCAATCCTGAGACCTTTCCGATAGCATGAGATGTGATATCTTAATGCTTCTAATATCAAACCTGAGACCCTCCCTATAGCATGAGATGTGATATCCAACTCCTTCCCATTCCAATCCTGAGACCCGTCCTATACTATGAGATGTTATATCCAATGCTTCTAATACCAAACCTGAGACTGTCCTATAACATGAGATGTGATATCTCAATACTTCTAATAACAAACCTGAGACCCTTCCTATAACATGAGATGTGATATCCAACTCCTTCGCAATCCAATCCTGAGACCCTTCCGATAGCATGAGATATGATATCTCAATGCTTCTAATACCAAACCACAGACCCGTCCTATAACTTGAGATGTAATATCCAAATCCTTCCCCTTCCAAACCTGAGACCCTTCCTTTAGCATGAGATGTGATATCCAACTCCTTCCCATTCCAATCCTGAGACACTTCCTATAGCATGAGATGTGATATCCCAATGCTTCTACCAAACCTGAGACCCTTCCTATAGCATGAGATGTGATATCCAACTCTTCCCATCCAATCCTGAGACCCGTCCTATACCATGAGATGTTATATCTCAATGCTTCTAATACCAAACCTGAGACTGTCCTATAACTTGAGATGTGATATCTCAATGCTTCTAATAACAAACCTGAGACCCTTCCTATAACATGAGATGTGATATCTCAATGCTTCTAATACCAAACCTGTGACCCTCCCTATAGCGAGAGATGTGATATCAAAGTCCTTCCCAATCCAATCCTGATACCCTTCCTATAACATGATATATGATATCCAACTCTTCCCATCCAATCCTGAGACCCTTCCTATAACATGAGATGTTATATCCAACTCCTTCCCGATCCAATCCTGAGACCCTTCCGATAGCATGAGATGTGATATCTCAATGCTTCTAATACCAAACCTGAGACCCTCCCTATAGCGTGAGATGTGTTATCCAAGTCCTTCACATTCCAATCCTGATACCCTTCCTATAACATGAGCTGTGATATCCAACTCCTTCCAATTCCAACCTGTGACCCTTCCTATAGCATGAGATGTGATATCCAACTCCTTCCCAATCCAATCCTGAGACCCTTCCTATACTATGAGATGTTATATCTCAATGCTTCTAATACCAAACCTGATACTGCCTATAACATTAGATGTGATATCTCAATGCTTCTAATAAACCTGAGACCCTTCCTATAACATGAGATGTGATATCCAAGTCCTTCCCATTCCAATCTTGAGACCCTTCCTATAACATGAGAGGTGATATCCAACTCCTTCCCATTCCAATCCTGAGACCCTTCCGATAGCATGAGATGTGATATCCAACTCCTTCCATTCCAACCTGTGACCCTTCCTATAGCATGAGATGGGATATCCAACTCCTTCCCAATCCAATCCTGAGACCCGTCCTATACCATGAGATGTGATATCTCAATGCTTCTAATACCAAACCTGAGACTGCCCTATAACATGATGTGTGATATCTCAATGCTTCTAATAACAAACCTGAGACCCTTCTTATAACATGAGAGGTGATATCCAACTCCTTCCCATTCCAATCCTGAGACCCTTCCTATAACATGAGATGTGATATCCAACTCCTTCCCAATCCAATCCTGAGACCCTTCCGATAGCATGAGATATGATATCTCAATGCTTCTAATACCAAACCACAGACCAGTCCTATAACTTGAGATGTGATATCCAAATCCTTCCCCTACCAAACCTGAGAGCCTTCCTTTATCATGAGATGTGATATCCAACTCCTTCCCATTCCAATCCTGAGACCCGTCCTATAGCATGATATGTGATATCCAACTCCTTCCCATTCCAATCCTGAGACCCGTCCTATACAATGAGATATGATATCTCAATGCTTTTAATACCAAACCTGAGACTGTCCTATAACAGGAGATGTGATATCTCAATGCTTCTAATAACAAACCTGAGAGCCTTCCTATAACATGAGATGTGATATCCAACTCCTTCCCAATCCAATCCTGAGACCCTTCCGATAGCATGAGATATGATATCTCAATGCTTCTAATACCAAACCACAGACCCGTCCTATAACTTGAGATGTGATATCCAACTCCTTCCCAATCCAATCCTGAGACCCTTCCGATAGCATGAGATGTGATATCTCAATGCTTCTAATAACAAACCTGAGACCCTTCCTATAACATGAGATGTGATATCCAACTCCTTCGCAAACCAATCCTGAGACCCTTCCGATAGCATGAGATATGATATCTCAATGCTTCTAATACCAAACCACAGACCCGTCCTATAACTTGATATGTGACATCCAAATCCTTCCCCTTCCAAACCTGAGACCCTTCCTTTAGCATGAGATGTGATATCCAACTCCTTCCCATTCCAATCCTGAGACCCTCCCTATAGCATGAGATGTGATATCCCAATGCTTCTACCAAACCTGAGACCCTTCCTATAGCATGAGATGTGATATCCAACTCTTCCCATCCAATCCTGAGACCCGTCCTATACCATGAGATGTTATATCTCGATGCTTCTAATACCAAACCTGAGACTGTCCTATAACATGAGATGTGATATTTCAATGCTTCTAATAACAAACCTGAGACCCTTCCTATAACATGAGATGTGATATCTCAATGCTTCTAATACCAAACCTGAAACCCTCCCTATAGCGTGAGATGTGATATCAAAGTCCTTCCCATTCCAATCCTGATACCCTTCCTATAACATGAGATGTGATATCCAACTCTTCCCATCCAATCCTGAGACCCTTCCTATAACATGAGATGTTATATCCAACTCCGACCCGATCCAATCCTGAGACCCTTCCGATAGCATGAGATGTGATATCTCAATGCTTCTAATACCAAACCTGAGACCCTCCCTATAGCGTGAGCTGTGATATCAAAGTCCTTCACATTCCAATCCTGATACCCTTCCTATAACATGAGCTGTGATATCCAACTCCTTCCAATTCCAACCTGTGACCCTTCCTATAGCATGAGATGCGATATCCAACTCCTTCCCAATCCAATCCTGAGACCCTTCCGATAGCATGAGATGTGATATCTGAATGCTTCTAGCAAACCTGAGACCTTCCCATGGCATGAGATGTGATATCAAACTCCTTCCGATTCCAATCCTGAGACCCGTCCTATACTATGAGATGTTATATCTCAATGCTTCTAATACCAAACCTGAGACTGCCTATAACATGAAATGTGATATCTCAATGCTTCTAATAAACCTGAGACTCTTCCTATAACATGATATGTGATATCCAAGTCCTTCCCATTCCAATCTTGAGACGCTTCCTATAACATGAGATGTGATCTCCAACTCCTTCCCAATCCAATCCTGAGACCCTTCCGATAGCATGAGATATGATATCTCAATGCTTCTAATACCAAACCACAGACCCGTCCTATAACTTGAGATGTGATATCCAAATCCTTCCCCTTCCAAACCTGAGACCCTTCCTTTATCATGAGATGTGATATCCAACTCCTTCCCATTCCAATCCTGAGACCCTTCCTATAGCATGAGATGTGATATCTCAATGCTTCTACCAAACCTGAGACCCTTCCTATAGCATGAGATGCGATATCCAACTCTTCCCATCCAATCCTGAGACCCTTCCTATAACATGAGATGTGATATCCAACTCCTTCCCAATCCAATCCTGAGACCCTTCCGATAGCATGAGATATGATATATCAATGCTTCTAATATCAAACCTGAGACCCTCCCTATAGCATGAGAGGTGATATCCAACTCCTTCCCATTCCAATCCTGAGACCCTTCCGATAGCATGAGATGTGATATCCAACTCCTTCCAATTCCAACCTGTGACCCTTCCTATAGCATGAGATGGGATATCCAACTCCTTCCCAATCCAATCCTGAGACCCGTCTTATACCATGAGATGTGATATCTCAATGCTTCTAATACCAAACCTGAGACTGCCCTATAACATGAGATGTGATATCTCAATGCTTCTAATAACAAACCTGAGACCATTCCTATAACATGAGAGGTGATATCCAACTCCTTCCCATTCCAATCCTGAGACCCTTCCTATAGCATGAGATGGGATATCCAACTCCTTCCCATTCCAATCCTGAGACCCGTCCTACACCATGAGATTTGATATCTCAATGCTTCTAATACCAAACCTGAGACTGTCCTATAACATGAGATGTGATATCTGAATGCTTCAAATAACAAACCTGAGACCCTTCCTATAACATGAGATGTGATATCCAAGTCCTTCCCATTCCAATCTTGAGGCCATTCCTATAACATGAGATGTGATATCCAACTCCTTCACAATCCAATCCTGAGAGCCTTCCGATAGCATGAGATATGATATCTCAATGCTTCTAATACCAAACCACAGACCCGTCCTATAACTTGAGATGTGATATCCAAATCCTTCCCCTTCCAAACCTGAGACCCTTCCTTTATCATGAGATGTGATATCCAACCCCTTCCCATTGCAATCCTGAGACCCTTCTATAGCATGAGATGTGATATCCCAATGCTTCTACCAAACCTGAGACCCGTCCTATAGCATGAGATGTGATATCCAACTCTTCCCATCCAATCCTGAGACCCTTCCTGTAACATGAGATGTGATATCCAACTCCTTCCCCTTCCAAACCTGAGACCCTTCCTTTATCATGAGATGTGATAACCAACTCCTTCCCATTCCAATCCTGAGACCCGTCCTATAGCATGATATGTGATATCCAACTCCTTCCCATTCCAATCCTGAGACCCGTCCTATACATGAGATATGATATCTCAATGCTTCTAATACCAAACCTGAGACTGTCCTATGTCATGAGATGCGATATCTCAATGCTTCTAATACCAAACCTGAGACCCTTCCTATAACATGAGATGTGATATCCAAATCCTTCCCATTCCAATCCTGAGACCCTTCCTATAACATGAGATGTGATATCCAACTCCTTCCCAATCCAATCCTGATACCCTTCCGATAGCATGAGATATGATATCTCAATGCTTCTAATACCAAACCACAGACCCGTCCTATAAATTGAGATGTGATATCCAAATCCTTCCCCTTCCAAACCTGAGACCCTTCCTTTAGCATGAGATGTGATATCCAACTCCTTCCCATTTCAATCCTGAGACCCGTCCTATACCATGAGATATGATATCTCAATGCTTCTAATACCAAACCTGAGACTGTCCTATAACATGAGATGTGATATCTCAATGCTTCTAATAACAAACCTGAGAGCCTTCCTATAACATGAGATGTGATATCCAACTCCTTCCCAATCCAATCCTGAGACCCTTCCGATAGCATGAGATATGATATCTCAATGCTTCTAATACCAAACCACAGACCCGTCCTATAACTTGAGATGTGATATCCAACTCCTTCCCAATCCAATCCTGAGACCTTTCCGATAGCATGAGATGTGATATCTCAATGCTTCTAATATCAAACCTGAGACCCTCCCTATAGCATGAGATGTGATATCCAACTCCTTCCCATTCCAATCCTGAGACCCGTCCTATACTATGAGATGTTATATCCAATGCTTCTAATACCAAACCTGAGACTGTCCTATAACATGAGATGTGATATCTCAATGCTTCTAATAACAAACCTGAGACCCTTCCTATAACATGAGATGTGATATCCAACTCCTTCGCAATCCAATCCTGAGACCCTTCCGATAGCATGAGATATGATATCTCAATGCTTCTAATACCAAACCACAGACCCGTCCTATAACTTGAGATGTAATATCCAAATCCTTCCCCTTCCAAACCTGAGACCCTTCCTTTAGCATGAGATGTGATATCCAACTCCTTCCCATTCCAATCCTGAGACACTTCCTATAGCATGAGATGTGATATCCCAATGCTTCTACCAAACCTGAGACCCTTCCTATAGCATGAGATGTGATATCCAACTCTTCCCATCCAATCCTGAGACCCGTCCTATACCATGAGATGTTATATCTCAATGCTTCTAATACCAAACCTGAGACTGTCCTATAACTTGAGATGTGATATCTCAATGCTTCTAATAACAAACCTGAGACCCTTCCTATAACATGAGATGTGATATCTCAATGCTTCTAATACCAAACCTGTGACCCTCCCTATAGCGAGAGATGTGATATCAAAGTCCTTCCCATTCCAATCCTGATACCCTTCCTATAACATGAGATATGATATCCAACTCTTCCCATCCAATCCTGAGACCCTTCCTATAACATGAGATGTTATATCCAACTCCTTCCCGATCCAATCCTGAGACCCTTCCGATAGCATGAGATGTGATATCTCAATGCTTCTAATACCAAACCTGAGACCCTCCCTATAGCGTGAGATGTGTTATCCAAGTCCTTCACATTCCAATCCTGATACCCTTCCTATAACATGAGCTGTGATATCCAACTCCTTCCAATTCCAACCTGTGACCCTTCCTATAGCATGAGATGTGATATCCAACTCCTTCCCAATCCAATCCTGAGACCCTTCCTTTACTATGAGATGTTATATCTCAATGCTTCTAATACCAAACCTGATACTGCCTATAACATTAGATGTGATATCTCAATGCTTCTAATAAACCTGAGACCCTTCCTATAACATGAGATGTGATATCCAAGTCCTTCCCATTCCAATCTTGAGACCCTTCCTATAACATGAGAGGTGATATCCAACTCCTTCCCATTCCAATCCTGAGACCCTTCCGATAGCATGAGATGTGATATCCAACTCCTTCCATTCCAACCTGTGACCCTTCCTATAGCATGAGATGGGATATCCAACTCCTTCCCAATCCAATCCTGAGACCCGTCCTATACCATGAGATGTGATATCTCAATGCTTCTAATACCAAACCTGAGACTGCCCTATAACATGATGTGTGATATCTCAATGCTTCTAATAACAAACCTGAGACCCTTCTTATAACATGAGAGGTGATATCCAACTCCTTCCCATTCCAATCCTGAGACCCTTCCTATAACATGAGATGTGATATCCAACTCCTTCCCAATCCAATCCTGAGACCCTTCCGATAGCATGAGATATGATATCTCAATGCTTCTAATACCAAACCACAGACCAGTCCTATAACTTGAGATGTGATATCCAAATCCTTCCCCTACCAAACCTGAGAGCCTTCCTTTATCATGAGATGTGATATCCAACTCCTTCCCATTCCAATCCTGAGACCCGTCCTATAGCATGATATGTGATATCCAACTCCTTCCCATTCCAATCCTGAGACCCGTCCTATACAATGAGATATGATATCTCAATCCTTTTAATACCAAACCTGAGACTGTCCTATAACAGGAGATGTGATATCTCAATGCTTCTAATAACAAACCTGAGAGCCTTCCTATAACATGAGATGTGATGTCCAACTCCTTCCCAATCCAATCCTGAGACCCTTCCGATAGCATGAGATATGATATCTCAATGCTTCTAATACCAAACCACAGACCCGTCCTATAACTTGAGATGTGATATCCAACTCCTTCCCAATCCAATCCTGAGACCCTTCCGATAGCATGAGATGTGATATCTCAATGCTTCTAATAACAAACCTGAGACCCTTCCTATAACATGAGATGTGATATCCAACTCCTTCGCAATCCAATCCTGAGACCCTTCCGATAGCATGAGATATGATATCTCAATGCTTCTAATACCAAACCACAGACCCGTCCTATAACTTGATATGTGATATCCAAATCCTTCCCCTTCCAAACCTGAGACCCTTCCTTTAGCATGAGATGTGATATCCAACTCCTTCCCATTCCAATCCTGAGACCCTCCCTATAGCATGAGATGTGATATCCCAATGCTTCTACCAAACCTGAGACCCTTCCTATAGCATGAGATGTGATATCCAACTCTTCCCATCCAATCCTGAGACCCGTCCTATAACATGAGATGTTATATCTCGATGCTTCTAATACCAAACCTGAGACTGTCCTATAACATGAGATGTGATATTTCAATGCTTCTAATAACAAACCTGAGACCCTTCCTATAACATGAGATGTGATATCTCAATGCTTCTAATACCAAACCTGAGACCCTCCCTATAGCATGAGATGTGATATCAAAGTCCTTCCCATTCCAATCCTGATACCCTTCCTATAACATGAGATGTGATATCCAACTCTTCCCATCCAATCCTGAGACCCTTCCTATAACATGAGATGTTATATCCAACTCCGTCCCGATCCAATCCTGAGACCCTTCCGATAGCATGAGATGTGATATCTCAATGTTTCTAATACCAAACCTGAGACCCTCCCTATAGCGTGAGCTGTGATATCAAAGTCCTTCACATTCCAATCCTGATACCCTTCCTATAACATGAGCTGTGATATCCAACTCCTTCCAATTCCAACCTGTGACCCTTCCTATAGCATGAGATGCGATATCCAACTCCTTCCCAATCCAATCCTGAGACCCTTCCGATAGCATGAGATGTGATATCTGAATGCTTCTAGCAAACCTGAGACCTTCCCATGGCATGAGATGTGATATCAAACTCCTTCCGATTCCAATCCTGAGACCCGTCCTATACTATGAGATGTTATATCTCAATGCTTCTAATACCAAACCTGAGACTGCCTATAACATGAAATGTGATATCTCAATGCTTCTAATAAACCTGAGACCCTTCCTATAACATGATATGTGATATCCAAGTCCTTCCCATTCCAATCTTGAGACGCTTCCTATAACATGAGATGTGATATCCAACTCCTTCCCAATCCAATCCTGAGACCCTTCCGATAGCATGAGATATGATATCTCAATGCTTCTAATACCAAACCACAGACCCGTCCTATAACTTGAGATGTGATATCCAAATCCTTCCCCTTCCAAACCTGAGACCCTTCCTTTATCATGAGATGTGATATCCAACTCCTTCCCATTCCAATCCTGAGACCCTTCCTATAGCATGAGATGTGATATCTCAATGCTTCTACCAAACCTGAGACCCTTCCTATAGCATGAGATGTGATATCCAACTCTTCCCATCCAATCCTGAGACCCTTATTATAACATGAGATGTGATATCCAACTCCTTCCCAATCCAATCCTGAGACCCTTCCGATAGCATGAGATATGATATATCAATGCTTCTAATATCAAACCTGAGACCCTCCCTATAGCATGAGAGGTGATATCCAACTCCTTCCCATTCCAATCCTGAGACCCTTCCGATAGCATGAGATGTGATATCCAACTCCTTCCAATTCCAACCTGTGACCCTTCCTATAGCATGAGATGGGATATCCAACTCCTTCCCAATCCAATCCTGAGACCCGTCTTATACCATGAGATGTGATATCTCAATGCTTCTAATACCAAACCTGAGACTGCCCTATAACCTGAGATGTGATATCTCAATGCTTCTAATTACAAACCTGAGACCATTCCTATAACATGAGAGGTGATATCCAACTCCTTCCCATTCCAATCCTGAGACCCTTCCTATAGCATGAGATGGGATATCCAACTCCTTCCCATTCCAATCCTGAGACCCGTCCTACACCATGAGATTTGATATCTCAATGCTTCTAATACCAAACCTGAGACTGTCCTATAACATGAGATGTGATATCTGAATGCTTCAAATAACAAACCTGAGACCCTTCCTATAACATGAGATGTGATATCCAAGTCCTTCCCATTCCAATCTTGAGGCCATTCCTATAACATGAGATGTGATATCCAACTCCTTCACAATCCAATCCTGAGAGCTTTCCGATAGCATGAGATATGATATCTCAATGCTTCTAATACCAAACCACAGACCCGTCCTATAACTTGAGATGTGATATCCAAATCCTTCCCCTTCCAAACCTGAGACCCTTCCTTTATCATGAGATGTGATATCCAACCCCTTCCCATTGCAATCCTGAGACCCTTCTATAGCATGAGATGTGATATCCCAATGCTTCTACCAAACCTGAGACCCTTCCTATAGCATGAGATGTGATATCCAACTCTTCCCATCCAATCCTGAGACCCTTCCTATAACATGAGATGTGATATCCAACTCCTTCCCAATCCAATCCTGAGACCCTTCCGATAGCATGAGATTTGATATCTCAATGCTTCTAATATCAAACCTGAGACCCTCCCTATAGCATGAGATGTGATATACAACTCCTTCCCATTCCAATCCTTAGACCCTTCCGATAGCATGAGATGTGATATCCAACTCCTTCCAATTCCAACCTGTGACCCTTCCTATAGCATGAGATGGGATATCCAACTCCTTCCCAATCCAATCCTGAGACCCTTCCGATAGCATGAGATGTGATATCTTAATGCTTCTACCATACCTGGAACCTTCCTATGGCATGAGATGTGATATCAAACTACTTCCCATTCCAATCCTGAGACCCTTCCTATAACATGAGATGTGATATCCAACTCCTTCCCAATCCAATCCTGAGACCCTTCCGATAGCATGAGATATGATATCTCAATGCTTCTAATACCAAACCACAGACCCGTCCTATAAATTGAGATGTGATATCCAAATCCTTCCCCTTCCAAACCTGAGACCCTTCCTTTAGCATGAGATGTGATATCCGACTCCTTCCCATTCCAATCCTGAGACCTGTCCTATACCATGAGATATGATATTTCAATGCTTCTAATACCAAACCTGAGACTGTCCTATAACATGAGATGTGATATCTCAATGCTTCTAATAACAAACCTGAGAGCCTTCCTATAACATATGTGATATCCAACTCCTTCCCAACACAATCCTGAGACCCTTCCGATAGTATGAGATGATATCTCAATGCTTCTAATACCAAACCACAGACCCGTCCTATAACTTGAGATGTGATATCCAACTCCTTCCCAATCCAATCCTGAGACCCTTCCGATAGCATGAGATGTGATATCTCAATGCTTCTAATATCAAACCTGAGACCCTCCCTATAGCATGAGATGTAATATCCAACTCCTTCCCATTCCAATCCTGAGACCCTTCCGATAGCATGAGATATGATATCTCAATGCTTCTAATACCAAACCACAGACCCGTCCTATAACTTGAGATGTGATATCCAACTCCTTCCCAATCCAATCCTGAGACCCTTCCGATAGCATGAGATGTTATATCTCAATGCTTCTAATACCAAACCTGAGACTGTCCTATAACATGAGATGTGATATCTCAATGCTTCTAATAACAAACCTGAGACTCTTCCTATAACATGAGATGAGATATCCAAGTGCTTCCCATTCCAATCTTGAGACCCTTCCTATAACATGAGATGTGATATCCAACTCCTTCCCAATCCAATCCTGAGACCCTTCCGATAGCATGAGATATGATGTCTCAATGCTTCTAATACCAAACCACAGACCCGTCCTATAACTTGAGATGTGATATCCAAATCCTTCCCCTTCCAAACCTGAGACCCTTCCTTTAGCATGAGATGTGATATCCAACTCCTTCCCATTCCAATCCTGAGACCCTTCCTATAGCATGAGATGTGATATCCAACTCTTCCCATCCAATCCTGAGACCCGTCCTATAACATGAGATGTGATATCCAACTCCTTCCCAATCCAATCCTGAGACCCTCCCTATAGCATGAGATGTGATATCCAACTCCTTCCCATTCCAATCCTGAGACCCTTCCGATAGCATGAGATGTGATATCCAACTCCTTCCAATTCCAGCCTGTGACTCTTCCGATAGCATGATATGTGATATCTCAATGCTTCTAATACCAAACCTGAGACCCTTCCTATAACATGAGATGTGATATCCAACTCCTTCCCAATCCAATCCTGAGACCCTTCCGATAGCATGAGATATGATATCTCAATGCTTCTAATAACAAACCTGAGACCCTTCCTATAACATGAGATGTGATATCCAAATCCTTCCCATTCCTATCCTGAGACCCTTCTGATAGCATGAGATGTGATATCTCAATGCTTCTAATACCAAACCTGAGACCCTCCCTATAGCGAGATGTGATATCAAAGTCCTTCCCATTCCAATCCTGATACCCTTCCTATAACATGAGATGTGATATCCAACTCCTTCCAATTCCAACCTCTGACCCTTCCTATAGCATGAGATGGGATATCAAAGTCCTTCCCATTCCAATCCTGATACCCTTCCTATAACATGAGATGTGATATCCAACTCCTTCCAATTCCAACCTCTGACCCTTCCTATAGCATGAGATGTGATATCAAACTCATTCCCATTCCAATCCTGAGACCCGTCCTATACTATGAGATGTTATATCTCATTGCTTCTAATACCAAACCTGAGACTGTCCTATAACATGAGATGTGATATCTCAATGCTTCTAATAACAAACCTGAGACCCTTCCTATAACATGAGATGTGATATCCAGGTCCTTCCCATTCCAATCCTCAGACCCTTCCTATAACATGAGATGTGATATCCAACTCCTTCCCAATCCAATCCTGAGACCCTTCCGATAGCACGAGATATGATATCTCAATGCTTCTAATACCAAACCACAGACCCGTCCTATGAGTTGAGATGTGATATCCAAATCCTTCCCCTTCCAAACCTGAGACCTTTCCTTTAGCATGAGATGTGATATCCAACTCCTTCCCATTCCAATCATGAGACCCTTCCTATAGCATGAGATGTGATATCCCAATACTTCTACCAAACCTGAGACCCTTCCTATAGCATGACATGTGATATCCAACTCCTTCCCATCCAATCCTGAGACCCTTCCTATAGCATGAGATGTGATATCTAAATGCTATTAATACCAAACCTGAGACCCTCCCTATAGCATGAGATGTGATATCCAACTCCTTCCCATTCCAATCCTGAGACCCTTCCGATAGCCTGAGAAGTGATATCCAACTCCTTCCCATTCCAATCATGCGGCCCTTCCTATAGCATGAGATGTGATATCTCAATGCTTCTACCAAACCTGAGACCCTTCCTATAGGATGAGATGCGATATCCAACTCCTTCCCATTCCAATCCTGAGACCCTTCCGATAGCATGAGATGTGATATCCAACTCCTTCCAATTCCAACCTGTGACCCTTCCTATAGCATGAGATGGGATATCAAACTCCTTCCCAATCCAATCCTGAGACCCGTCTTATACCATGAGATGTGATATCTCAATGCTTCTAATACCAAACCTGAGACTGCCCTATAACATGAGATGTGATATCTCAATGCTTCTAATAACAAACCTGAGACCATTCCTATAACATGAGAGGTGATATCCAACTCCTTCCCATTCCAATCCTGAGACCCTTCCTATAGCATGAGATGGGATATCCAACTCCTTCCCATTCCAATCCTGAGACCCGTCCTACACCATGAGATTTGATATCTCAATGCTTCTAATACCAAACCTGAGACTGTCCTATAACATGAGATGTGATATCTGAATGCTT
Organism: Ambystoma mexicanum; assembly: GCF_040938575.1. NCBI lineage: Eukaryota > Metazoa > Chordata > Amphibia > Caudata > Ambystomatidae > Ambystoma > Ambystoma mexicanum. The sequence goes on from NC_090936.1 coordinate 317,796,064, forward strand.
CAAATAACAAACCTGAGACCCTTCCTATAACATGAGATGTGATATCCAAGTCCTTCCCATTCCAATCTTGAGGCCATTCCTATAACATGAGATGTGATATCCAACTCCTTCACAATCCAATCCTGAGAGCCTTCCGATAGCATGAGATATGATATCTCAATGCTTCTAATACCAAACCACAGACCCGTCCTAAAACTTGAGATGTGATATCCAAATCCTTCCCCTTCCAAACCTGAGACCCTTCCTTTATCATGAGATGTGATATCCAACCCCTTCCCATTGCAATCCTGAGACCCTTCTATAGCATGAGATGTGATATCCCAATGCTTCTATCAAACCTGAGACCCTTCCTATAGCATGAGATGTGATATCCAACTCTTCCCATCCAATCCTGAGACCCTTCCTATAACATGAGATGTGATATCCAACTCCTTCCCAATCCAATCCTGAGACCCTTCCGATAGCATGAGATTTGATATCTCAATGCTTCTAATATCAAACCTGAGACCCTCCCTATAGCATGAGATGTGATATACAACTCCTTCCCATTCCAATCCTTAGACCCTTCCGATAGCATGAGATGTGATATCCAACTCCTTCCAATTCCAACCTGTGACTCTTCCTATAGCATGAGATGGGATATCCAACTCCTTCCCAATCCAATCCTGAGACCCTTCCGATAGCATGAGATGTGATATCTTAATGCTTCTACCATACCTGGAACCTTCCTATGGCATGAGATGTGATATCAAACTACTTCCCATTCCAATCCTGAGACCCTTCCTATAGCATGAGATGTGATATCCAACTCCTTCCCATTCCAATCCTGAGACCCGTCCTATACCATGAGATGTGATATCTCAATGCTTCTAATACCAAACCTGAGACTGTCCTATAACATGAATTGCAATATCTCAATGCTTCTAATAACAAACCTGAGACCCTTCCTATAGCATGAGATGTGATATCCAAATCCTTCCCATTCCAATCCTGAGACCCTTCCTATAACATGAGATGTGATATCCAACTCCTTCCCAATCCAATCCTGAGACCCTTCCGATAGCATGAGATATGATATCTCAATGCTTCTAATACCAAACCACAGACCCGTCCTATAAATTGAGATGTGATATCCAAATCCTTCCCCTTCCAAACCTGAGACCCTTCCTTTAGCATGAGATGTGATATCCGACTCCTTCCCATTCCAATCCTGAGACCTGTCCTATACCATGAGATATGATATTTCAATGCTTCTAATACCAAACCTGAGACTGTCCTATAACATGAGATGTGATATCTCAATGCTTCTAATAACAAACCTGAGAGCCTTCCTATAACATATGTGATATCCAACTCCTTCCCAATACAATCCTGAGACCCTTCCGATAGTATGAGATGATATCTCAATGCTTCTAATACCAAACCACAGACCCGTCCTATAACTTGAGATGTGATATCCAACTCCTTCCCAATCCAATCCTGAGACCCTTCCGATAGCAGGAGATGTGATATCTCAATGCTTCTAATATCAAACCTGAGACCCTCCCTATAGCATGAGATGTAATATCCAACTCCTTCCCATTCCAATCCTGAGACCCTTCCGATAGCATGAGATATGATATCTCAATGCTTCTAATACCAAACCACAGACCCGTCCTATAACTTGAGATGTGATATCCAACTCCTTCCCAATCCAAACCTGAGACCCTTCCGATAGCATGAGATGTTATATCTCAATGCTTCTAATACCAAACCTGAGACTGTCCTATAACATGAGATGTGATATCTCAATGCTTCTAATAACAAACCTGAGACTCTTCCTATAACATGAGATGAGATATCCAAGTGCTTCCCATTCCAATCTTGAGACCCTTCCTATAACATGAGATGTGATATCCAACTCCTTCCCAATCCAATCCTGAGACCCTTCCGATAGCATGAGATATGATGTCTCAATGCTTCTAATACCAAACCACAGACCCGTCCTATAACTTGAGATGTGATATCTAAATCCTTCCCCTTCCAAACCTGAGACCCTTCCTTTAGCATGAGATGTGATATCCAACTCCTTCCCATTCCAATCCTGAGACCCTTCCTATAGCATGAGATGTGATATCCAACTCTTCCCATCCAATCCTGAGACCCGTCCTATAACATGAGATGTGATATCCAACTCCTTCCCAATCCAATCCTGAGACCCTCCCTATAGCATGAGATGTGATATCCAACTCCTTCCCATTCCAATCCTGAGACCCTTCCGATAGCATGAGATGTGATATCCAACTCCTTCCAATTCCAGCCTGTGACTCTTCCGATAGCATGATATGTGATATCTCAATGCTTCTAATACCAAACCTGAGACCCTTCCTATAACATGAGATGTGATATCCAACTCCTTCCCAATCCAATCCTGAGACCCTTCCGATAGCATGAGATATGATATCTCAATGCTTCTAATAACAAACCTGAGACCCTTCCTATAACATGAGATGTGATATCCAAATCCTTCCCATTCCTATCCTGAGACCCTTCTGATAGCATGAGATGTGATATCTCAATGCTTCTAATACCAAACCTGAGACCCTCCCTATAGCGAGATGTGATATCAAAGTCCTTCCCATTCCAATCCTGATACCCTTCCTATAACATGAGATGTGATATCCAACTCCTTCCAATTCCAACCTCTGACCCTTCCTATAGCATGAGATGGGATATCAAAGTCCTTCCCATTCCAATCCTGATACCCTTCCTATAACATGAGATGTGATATCCAACTCCTTCCAATTCCAACCTCTGACCCTTCCTATAGCATGAGATGTGATATCAAACTCATTCCCATTCCAATCCTGAGACCCGTCCCATACTATGAGATGTTATATCTCAATGCTTCTAATACCAAACCTGAGACTGTCCTATAACATGAGATGTGATATCCAACTCCTTGCCATTCCAATCCTGAGACCCTTCCTATAGCATGAGATGATATCCAACTCCTTCCCATTCCAATCCTTAGACCCTTCCTAAAGCATGAGATGTGATATCTGAATGCTTCTATCAAACCTGAGATCCTTCCTATAGCATGAGATGTGATATTCAACTCCTTCCCATTCCAATCATGAGGCCCTTCCTATAGCATGAGATGTGATATCTCAATGCTTCTACCAAACCTGAGACCCTTCCGTTAGCATGAGATGTGATATCCAACTCCTTTCCATTCCAATCCTGAGACCCTTCCTATAGCATGAGATATGATATCCCAATGCTTCTACCGAACCTGAGACCCTTCCTATAGCATGAGATGTGATATCTAACTCCTTCCCATTCCATTACTGAGACCCGTCCTATACCATGAGCTGTTATATCTCAATGCTTCTAATACCAAACCTGAGACTGTCCTATAACATGAGATGTGATATCTCAATGCTTCTAATAACAAACCTGAGACCCTTCCTATAACATGAGATGTGATATCCAGGTCCTTCCCATTCCAATCCTCAGACCCTTCCTATAACATGAGATGTGATATCCAACTCCTTCCCAATCCAATCCTGAGACCCTTCCGATAGCACGAGATATGATATCTCAATGCTTCTAATACCAAACCACAGACCCGTCCTATAACTTGAGATGTGATATCCAAATCCTTCCCCTTCCAAACCTGAGACCTTTCCTTTAGCATGAGATGTGATATCCAACTACTTCCCATTCCAATCATGAGACCCTTCCTATAGCATGAGATGTGATATCCCAATACTTCTACCAAACCTGAGACCCTTCCTATAGCATGACATGTGATATCCAACTCCTTCCCATCCAATCCTGAGACCCTTCCTATAGCATGAGATGTGATATCTAAATGCTATTAATATCAAACCTGAGACCCTCCCTATAGCATGAGATGTGATATCCAACTCCTTCCCATTCCAATCCTGAGACCCTTCCGATAGCCTGAGAAGTGATATCCAACTCCTTCCCATTCCAATCATGAGGCCCTTCCTATAGCATGAGATGTGATATCTCAATGCTTCTACCAAACCTGAGACCCTTCCTATAGGATGAGATGCGATATCCAACTCCTTGCCATTCCAATCCTGAGACCCTTCCTATAGCATGAGATGATATCCAACTCCTTCCCATTCCAATCCTGAGACCCTTCCTATAGCATGAGATGTGATATCTCAATGCTTCTACCAAACCTGAGATCCTTCATATAGCATGAGATGTGACATTCAACTCCTTCCCATTCCAATCCTGAGACCCTTCCGATAGAATGAGATTTATTATCTAACTCCTTCAAATACCAATCTTGAGTCCCTTCCTAAAGGATGAGATCTGATATCTCAGTGCTTCTAATACCAAACCTGAGTCCCTTCCTATAACATGAGATGTGATATCCAACTCCTTCCCATTCCAATCATGAGGCCCTTCCTATAGCATGAGATGTGATATCTCAATGCTTCTACCAAACCTGAGACCCTTCCTATAGCATGAGATGTGATATCCAACTCCTTCCCATTCCAATCCTGAGACCCTTCCTATAGCATGAGATGTGATATCTCAATGCTCTTAATACCAAACCTGCGATCATTCCTATAACATGAGATGTGATATCCAACTCCTTCCCATTCCAATCCTGAGCCCCTTCCACGAGATGTGCTATCTCAATGCTTATAATACCAAAGTTGGACCGTTCCTATTGCATGAGATGTGATATCCAACTCCTTCCCAATCTAATCCTGAGACCCTTCCGATAGCATTAGATGTGATATCTCAATGCTTCTAATATCAAACCTGTGACCCTTCCTATAGTATGAGATGGGATATCCAACTCCTTCCCGATCCAATCCTGAGACCCTTCCGATAGCATGAGATGTGATATCTTAATGCTTCTACCAAACCTGAGACCTTCCTATGGCATGAGATGTGATAACAAACTCCTTCCCATTCCAATCCTGAGACCCTTCCTATAGCATGAGATGTGATATCCAACGCCTTCCCATTCCAATCCTGAGACCCGTCCTATACCATGAGATGTGATATCTCAATGCTTCTAATACCAAACCTGAGACTGTCCTATAACATGAGATGTGATATCTCAATCCTTCTAATAACAAACCTGACCCTTCCTATAACATGAGGTGTGATGTCCAAGTCCTTCCCATTCCAATCCCGAGACCCTTCCTATAGCATGAGATGTGATATCCAACTCCTTCCCATTCCAATCCTGAGACCCGTACTACACCATGAGATATATCTCAATGCTTCTAATACCAAACCACAGACCCGTCCTATAACTTGAGATGTGATATCCAAATCCTTCCCCTTCCAAACCTGAGACCTTTCCTTTAGCAAGAGATGTGATATCCAACTCCTTCCCATTCCAATCCTGAGACCCTTCCTATAGCATGAGATGTGATATCCCAATGCTTCTACCAAACCTGAGACCTTTCCGATGGCATGAGATGTGATATCCAACTCCTTCCCATTCCAATCATGAGGCCCTTCCTATAGCATGAGATGTGATATCTCAATGCTTCTACCAAATCTGAGACCCTTCCTATAGCATGAAATGTGATATCCAACTTATTCCCATTCAATCCTGAGACCCTTCCTATAGCATGAGAAGTGATATCTCAATGCTATTAATACCAAACCTGAGACCCTCCCTATAGCATGAGATGTGATATCCAACTCCTTCGCATTCCAATCCTGAGTCCCTTCCGATAGCCTGAGATGTGATATCCAACTCCTTCCCATTCCAATCTTGAGGCCCTTCCTATAGCATGAGATGTGATATCTCAATGCTTCTACCAAACCTGAGACCCTTCCTATAGCATGAGATGTGATATCTCAATGCTTCTACCAAACCCGAGAACCTTCCTATAGCATGAGATGTGATATCCAACTCCTTCCCATTCCAATCCTGAGAACCTTCCTACAGCATGAGATGTGATATCTCAATGCTCTTAATACCAAACCTTGGATCATTCCTATTGCAAGAGATGTGATATCCAAAACCTTCCCATTCCAATCCTCAGACCCTTCCTATAGCATGAGATGATATCTGACTCCTTCCCATTCCAATCCTGAGACCCTTCCTATAGCATGAGATGTGATATCTCAATGCTTCACCATACCTGAGATCCTTCCTATAGCATGTGATTTGATATTCAACTCCTTCCCATTCCAATCCTGAGACCCTTCCGATAGGATGAGATTTATTATCTCACTCCTTCAAATACCAAACTTGAGTCCCTTCATAACGGATGAGATCTGATATCTCAGTGCTTCTAATACCAAACCTGAGTCCCTTCCTATAACATGAGATGTGATATACAACTCCTTCCCATTCCAATCATGAGGCCCTTCCTATAGCATGAGATGTGATATCTCAATGCTTCTACCAAACCTGAGACCCTTCCTATAGCATGAGATGTGATATCTCAATGCTTCTAATACCAAACCTGAGACCCTCCCTATAGTGTGAGATGTGATATCAAAGTCCTTCCCATTCCAATCCTGATACCCTTCCTATAACATGAGATGTGATATCCAACACTTCCCATCCAATCCTGAGACCCTTCCTATAACATGAGATGTTATATCCAACTCCTTCCCAATCCAATCCTGAGACCCTTCCTATAGCATGAGATGTGATATCTCAATGCTTCTACCAAACCTGAGACCCTTCCTATAGCATGAGATGTGATATCTCAATGCTTCTAATACCAAACCTGAGACCCTCCCTATAGTGTGAGATGTGATATCAAAGTCCTTCCCATTCCAATCCTGATACCCTTCCTATAACATGAGATGTGATATCCAACACTTCCCATCCAATCCTGAGACCCTTCCTATAACATGAGATGTTATATCCAACTCCTTCCCTTTCCAATCTTGAGGCCCTTCCTATAGCATGAGATGTGATATCTCAATGCTTCTACCAAACCTGAGACCCTTCCTATAGCATGAGATGTGATATCTCAATGCTTCTACCAAACCCGAGAACCTTCCTATAGCATGAGATGTGATATCCAACTCCTTCCCATTCCAATCCTGAGAACCTTCCTACAGCATGAGATGTGATATCTCAATGCTCTTAATACCAAACCTTGGATCATTCCTATTGCAAGAGATGTGATATCCAAAACCTTCCCATTCCAATCCTGAGACCCTTCCTATAGCATGATATGATATCTGACTCCTTCCCATTCCAATCCTGAGACCCTTCCTATAGCATGAGATGTGATATCTCAATGCTTCACCATACCTGAGATCCTTCCTATAGCATGTGATTTGATATTCAACTCCTTCCCATTCCAATCCTGAGACCCTTCCGATAGGATGAGATTTATTATCTCACTCCTTCAAATACCAAACTTGAGTCCCTTCATAACGGATGAGATCTGATATCTCAGGGCTTCTAATACCAAACCTGAGTCCCTTCCTATAACATGAGATGTGATATACAACTCCTTCCCATTCCAATCATGAGCCCCTTCCTATAGCATGAGATGTGATATCTCAATGCTTCACCATACCTGAGATCCTTCCTATAGCATGTGATTTGATATTCAACTCCTTCCCATTCCAATCCTGAGACCCTTCCGATAGGATGAGATTTATTATCTCACTCCTTCAAATACCAAACTTGAGTCCCTTCATAACGGATGAGATCTGATATCTCAGGGCTTCTAATACCAAACCTGAGACCCTTCCTATAGCATGAGATGTGATATCTCAATGCTTCTAATACCAAACCTGAGACCCTCCCTATAGTGTGAGATGTGATATCAAAGTCCTTCCCATTCCAATCCTGATACCCTTCCTATAACATGAGATGTGATATCCAACACTTCCCATCCAATCCTGAGACCCTTCCTATAACATGAGATGTTATATCCAACTCCTTCCCAATCCAATCCTGAGACCCTTCCGATAGCATGAGATGTGATATCAAAGTCCTTCCCGTTCCAATCCTGATACCCTTCCTATAACATGAGCTGTGATATCCAACTCCTTCCAATTCAAACCTGTGACCCTTCCTATAGCATGAGATGCGATATCCAACTCCTTCCCAATCCAATCCTGAGACCCTTCCGATAGCATGAGATGTGATATCTTAATGCTTCTAGCAAACCTGAGACCTTCCCATGGCATGAGATGTGATATCCAAGTCCTTCCTGTTAGGAAAGATTTCGTAATTGTAGGTAATTTTCCTTCCATGTGGCAACCCCTAAACTTTTTGCTGTTGTTTTTCACCTTGTTCTTGACTTTGCCAGAGAAGTGCAGCCTTCTGCCGCACTCCTCTGGGCTTTCGCTCCTTTCTTACGAGGATACTGACATGCCCTTAAGACTGCCAGTACCGGGGAACGCTGTTTCCCGTAGTTTCTTTTATCATGTTGCGGCTTTCGTGCACCATGACACAAGAGGGCACTGTAAGCTAAGTTACAGCTCGCTTGGGTCTCTAGCCTTCTACGGGCCCTAGATACTCGTTTAGGATTGTATCTGATCGGTGCAAGTGATTCAGGGACAGGAATGGTGGCAGCAATCGTTTCTTGTGTTTTGAGCTCCTTTTGGCGTTCTAAGCACGTTTTCCGCGCTTAACCCAAAATGGTGGCCTGGCTCCCAAAATAGCCAGACCACAAGGCTCCTTTGTCCTGTCCGCTGACCGTCTTGCTCCCTTCACCTTCCCCAGGTCGAGCCGACCGAGGCCTTCCTTATTTGGGCATGTACTTTCCCGCGAAACACAGATGCTTTCGCGGGCTTCTACATGTCTTGTGTGTGCCTCCAGGATGTGGGCTGGGATGTCTGGTCCCAATACACAATCTGGGTGCCAGAGAGTCTAGGATGGTGTGAATGCCTGGGACCACCGTGGTCCGTGATTGGTCCACGAATGGTGTGATTGTTGATGAGCGGATCTCCCATTGGGTCCCCTCAGTTTTGGCGCGAAGGGAACCGTGGATAAGAGGGGGCTGGAAACACCACTACCATGTCGATCTCCTGAGTTCTCACGAACGAAGGAATACAGGAGCCAAGTATCCTGCAACCAAGAGGCTGGACCGAGGAATCGCTGGCGACCCGCTGAAGGACTTCTCCTCTGCACTGCTGTCGCCTTGTGAACCCCTTTTCACCTTTGATCGAACCAGAAGGCCTGTACTGGTAATTCGACCCTTTGAATAGCGGGAACAGCTATTCTCGGCATCTTCACCATCTCCTGCCAGTAAGCCTTCGGAAGTGTCTCTGGGCCATCCAGCTGACTGACCAGCTTACACGGGAGTCTTGCTCTGTAACCGCCGCCAGGTTGTGTAGTATTTCGAGCCCTTGTCACTCTCACACGCTTCGTACACTTGGCGTTCCCAGGTCTGAAGTGAGTAGTGTACATTTGGCTCAGATACACACGGCCGCTCCGTTGCCCTGCTGTGGTAACAAACTGTGCGAGTTTCTTCGATTGGGACGTCTTTTTACTCAACACAACGACGAGGCGTTCCCTGCTCTTCTGAACCTGCCAGCTACTGAAACGGACGCGGAGAAGCCTGGGTCTGCTTGCATCGGGGACCGGTGAGTAACATAGCTAGGATCTGGTCGCCCTCCTGCAGGAGCCCATTGCTTTTCCCCGCTGTATCAAACAGCACCCTTTTCCGTACTCGCGCTCTGCTTCTGCCCACTGTGGAGGCTGCGCTTGAGTCGCGGAACTTGTTCTTCTTCTTTTGTGCACTAAACTGAACTGCCTGATTTCCCTCGAAGAGCTTCTCTTTTTGCCCGTTGGCACCAGCGCGTGCAGGTACTTTTGGGCACAAGGCTCCACTCTTCGCAGGGCTCGGACTTCCATCTAGTTAGGTGCCTCTGAAGGTGAACTGGGTCTAAGCATTATTGCGCAATGCCTGTTTTCCCTCCCTTTTAGGTGGACTGCACATTTCGTGCATATAACGCTTGAGACTGGTTGTATTTGTATATATATTGTGTTGATATGGTATGTGTTGGTTTACAATCGTTATATTGTGATTTTCTCGCTACGGTCATTGTTTTAAAGGCCTTGAAATAAATGTGTATATATTTTTAATATAACAACTGTTTGGAGTAGTTTGCAAGGGATCTTGCTTTGTGTGCTCATTGCGGGCTTTCAGTCACCCTCACCCCTCTTGAGACCTAGTCTTGACCGCCGCGATCGGTACCTTGATTGGTCTGGCTCGTCCAGAGGTTACCCTGTTCCAAGTAATTAGGTTGGCATTCTGAACTTCTGCGCCACCAGGACAGAGTTCAGAAATCCGTCTTAACACTTCCCATTCCAATCTTGAGACCCTTCCTATAACATGAGATGTGATATCCAACTCCTTCCCAATCCAATCCTGAGACCCTTCCGATAGCATGAGATATGATATCTCAATGCTTCTAATACCAAACCACAGACCAGTCCTATAACTTGAGATGTGATATCCATATCCTTCCCCTTCCAAACCTGAGACCCTTCCTTTATCATGAGATGTGATAACCAACTCCTTCCCAATCCAATCCTGAGACCCGTCCTATAGCATGATATGTGATATCCAACTCCTTCCCATTCCAATCCTGAGACCCGTCCTATACAATGAGATGTGATATCTCAATGCTTCTAATACCAAACCTGAGACTGTCCTATGACATGAGATGCGATATCTCAATGCTTCTAATAACAAACCTGAGACCCTTCCCATAACATGAGATGTGATATCCAAATCCTTCCCATTCCAATCCTGAGACCCTTCCTATAACATGAGATGTGATATCCAACTCCTTCCCAATCCAATCCTGATACCGTTCCGATAGCATGAGATATGATATCTCAATGTTTCTAATACCAAACCACAGACCCGTCCTATAAATTGAGATGTGATATCCAAATCCTTCCCATTCCAAACCTGAGACCCTTCCTTTAGCATGAGATGTGATATCCAACTCCTTCCCATTTCAATCCTGAGACCCGTCCTATACCATGAGATATGAAATCTCAATGCTTCTAATACCAAACCTGAGACTGTCCTATAACATGAGATGTGATATCTCAATGCTTCTAATAACAAACCTGAGAGCCTTCCTATAACATGAGATGTGATATCCAACTCCTTCCCAATCCAATCCTGAGACCCTTCCGATAGCATGAGATATGATATCTCAATGCTTCTAATACCATACCACAGACCCGTCCTATAACTTGAGATGTGATATCCAACTCCTTCCCAATCCAATCCTGAGACCCTTCCGATAGCATGAGATGTGATATCTCAATGCTTCTAATATCAAACCTGAGACCCTCCCTATAGCATGAGATGTGATATCCAACTCCTTCCCATTCCAATCCTGAGACCCGTCCTATACTATGAGATGTTATATCCAATGCTTCTAATACCAAACCTGAGACTGTCCTATAACATGAGATGTGATATCTCAATGCTTCTAATAACAAACCTGAGACCCTTCCTATAACATGAGATGCGATATCCAACTCCTTCGCAATCCAATCCTGAGACCCTTCCGATAGCATGAGATATGATATCTCAATGCTTCTAATACCAAACCACAGACCCGTCCTATAACTTGAGATGGGATATCCAAATCCTTCCCCTTCCAAACCTGAGACCCTTCCTTTAGCATGAGATGTGATATCCAACTCCTTCCCATTCCAATCCTGAGACCCTTCCTATAGCATGAGATGTGATATCCCAATACTTCTACCAAACCGGAGACCCTTCCTATAGCATGGGATGTGATATCCAACTCTTCCCATCCAATCCTGAGACCCGTCCTATACCATGACATGTTATATCTCAATGCTTCTAATACCAAACCTGAGACTGTCCTATAACATGAGATGTGATATCTCAATGCTTCTAATAACAAACCTGAGACCCTTCCTATAACATGAGATGTGATATCACAATGCTTCTAATACCAAACCTGAGACCCTCCCTATAGCGTGAGATATGATATCAAAGTCCTTCCCATTCCAATCCTGATACCCTTCCTATAACATGAGATGTTATATCCAACTCCTTCCCGATCCAATCCTGAGACCCTTCCGATAGAATGAGATGTGATATCTCAATGCTTCTAATACCAAACCTGAGACTGCCCTATAACATGAGGTGTGATATCTCAATGCTTCTAATAACAAACCTGAGACCCTTCCTATAACATGAGAGGTGATATCCAACTCCTTCCCATTCCAATCCTGAGACCCTTCCGATAGCATGAGATGTGATATTCAACTCCTTCCAATTCCAACCTGTGACCCTTCCTATAGCATGAGATGGGATATCCAACTCCTTCCCATTCCAATCCTGAGACCCGTCCTATACCATGAGATATGATATCGCAATGCTTTTAATAACAAACCTGAGACCCTTCCTATAACATGAGATGTGATATCTCAATGCTTCTAATACCAAATCTGAGACCCTCCGGATAGCGTGAGATGTGATATCAAAGTCCTTCCCATTCCAATCCTGATACCCTTCCTATAACATGAGATGTGATATCCAACTCTTCCCATCCAATCCTGAGACCCTTCCTATAACATGAGATGTTATATCCAACTCCTTCCCAATCCAATCCTGAGACCCTTCTGATAGCATGAGATGTGATATCAAAGTCCTTCCCATTCCAATCCTGATACCCTTCCTATAACATGAGCTGTGATATCCAACTCCTTCCAATTCAAACCTGTGACCCTTCCTATAGCATGAGATGCGATATCCAACTCCTTCCCAATCCAATCCTGAGACCCTTCCGATAGCATGAGATGTGATATCTTAATGCTTCTAGCAAACATGAGACCTTCCCATCGCATGAGATGTGATATCAAACTCCTTCCCATTCCAATCCTGAGACCCGTCCTATACTATGAGATGTTATATATCAATGCTTCTAATACCAAACCAGAGACTGTCCTATAACATGAGATGTGATATCTCAATGCTTCTAATAACAAACCTGAGACCCTTCCTATAACATGAGATGTGATATCCAAGTCCTTCCCATTCCAATCTTGAGACCCTTCCTATAACATGAGATGTGATATCCAACTCCTTCCCAATCCAATCCTGAGACCCTTCCGATAGCATGAGATATGATATCTCAATGCTTCTAATACCAAACCACAGACCAGTCCTATAACTTGAGATGTGATATCCAAATCCTTCCCCTTCCAAACCTGAGACCTTTCCTTTAGCATGAGATGTGATATCTAACTCCTTCCCATTCCAATCATGAGACCCTTCCTATAGCATGAGATGTGATATCCCAATACTTCTACCAAACCTGAGACCCTTCCTATAGCATGAGATGTGATATCCAACTCCTTCCCATTCCAATCCTGAGACCCTTCCGATAGCCTGAGAAGTGATATCCAACTCCTTCCCATTCCAATCATGAGGCCCTTCCTATAGCATGAGATGTGATATCTCAATGCTTCTACCAAACCTGAGACCCTTCCTATAGGATGAGATGTGATATCCAACTCCTTGCCATTCCAATCCTGAGACCCTTCCTATAGCATGAGATGATATCCAACTCCTTCCCATTCCAATCCTGAGACCCTTCCTATAGCATGAGATGTGATATCTCAATGCTTCTACCAAACCTGAGATCCTTCCAATAGCATGAGATGTGATATTCAACTCCTTCCCATTCCAATCCTGAGACCCTTCCGATAGAATGAGATTTATTATCTCACTCCTTCAAATACCAATCTTGAGTCCCTTCCTAAAGGATGAGATCTGATATCTCAGTGCTTCTAATACCAAACCTGAGTCCCTTCCTATAAAATGAGATGTGATATCCAACTCCTTCCCATTCCAATCCTGAGACCCGTCCTACACCATGAGATTTGATATCTCAATGCTTCTAATACCAAACCTGAGACTGTCCTATAACATGAGATGTGATATCTGAATGCTTCTAATAACAAACCTGAGACTCTTCCTATAACATGAGATGAGATATCCAAGTGCTTCCCATTCCAATCTTGAGACCCTTCCTATAACATGAGATGTGATATCCAACTCCTTCCCAATCCAATCCTGAGACCCTTCCGATAGCATGAGATATGATGTCTCAATGCTTCTAATACCAAACCACAGACCCGTCCTATAACTTGAGATGTGATATCCAAATCCTTCCCCTTCCAAACCTGAGACCCTTCCTTTAGCATGAGATGTGATATCCAACTCCTTCCCATTCCAATCCTGAGACCCTTCCTATAGCATGAGATGTGATATCCAACTCTTCCCATCCAATCCTGAGACCCGTCCTATAACATGAGATGTGATATCCAACTCCTTCCCAATCCAATCCTGAGACCCTCCCTATAGCATGAGATGTGATATCCAACTCCTTCCCATTCCAATCCTGAGACCCTTCCGATAGCATGAGATGTGATATCCAACTCCTTCCAATTCCAGCCTGTGACTCTTCCGATAGCATGATATGTGATATCTCAATGCTTCTAATACCAAACCTGAGACCCTTCCTATAACATGAGATGTGATATCCAACTCCTTCCCAATCCAATCCTGAGACCCTTCCGATAGCATGAGATATGATATCTCAATGCTTCTAATAACAAACCTGAGACCCTTCCTATAACATGAGATGTGATATCCAAATCCTTCCCATTCCTATCCTGAGACCCTTCTGATAGCATGAGATGTGATATCTCAATGCTTCTAATACCAAACCTGAGACCCTCCCTATAGCGAGATGTGATATCAAAGTCCTTCCCATTCCAATCCTGATACCCTTCCTATAACATGAGATGTGATATCCAACTCCTTCCAATTCCAACCTCTGACCCTTCCTATAGCATGAGATGGGATATCAAAGTCCTTCCCATTCCAATCCTGATACCCTTCCTATAACATGAGATGTGATATCCAACTCCTTCCAATTCCAACCTCTGACCCTTCCTATAGCATGAGATGTGATATCAAACTCATTCCCATTCCAATCCTGAGACCCGTCCTATACTATGAGATGTTATATCTCATTGCTTCTAATACCAAACCTGAGACTGTCCTATAACATGAGATGTGATATCTCAATGCTTCTAATAACAAACCTGAGACCCTTCCTATAACATGAGATGTGATATCCAGGTCCTTCCCATTCCAATCCTCAGACCCTTCCTATAACATGAGATGTGATATCCAACTCCTTCCCAATCCAATCCTGAGACCCTTCCGATAGCACGAGATATGATATCTCAATGCTTCTAATACCAAACCACAGACCCGTCCTATGAGTTGAGATGTGATATCCAAATCCTTCCCCTTCCAAACCTGAGACCTTTCCTTTAGCATGAGATGTGATATCCAACTCCTTCCCATTCCAATCATGAGACCCTTCCTATAGCATGAGATGTGATATCCCAATACTTCTACCAAACCTGAGACCCTTCCTATAGCATGACATGTGATATCCAACTCCTTCCCATCCAATCCTGAGACCCTTCCTATAGCATGAGATGTGATATCTAAATGCTATTAATACCAAACCTGAGACCCTCCCTATAGCATGAGATGTGATATCCAACTCCTTCCCATTCCAATCCTGAGACCCTTCCGATAGCCTGAGAAGTGATATCCAACTCCTTCCCATTCCAATCATGCGGCCCTTCCTATAGCATGAGATGTGATATCTCAATGCTTCTACCAAACCTGAGACCCTTCCTATAGGATGAGATGCGATATCCAACTCCTTCCCATTCCAATCCTGAGACCCTTCCGATAGCATGAGATGTGATATCCAACTCCTTCCAATTCCAACCTGTGACCCTTCCTATAGCATGAGATGGGATATCCAACTCCTTCCCAATCCAATCCTGAGACCCGTCTTATACCATGAGATGTGATATCTCAATGCTTCTAATACCAAACCTGAGACTGCCCTATAACATGAGATGTGATATCTCAATGCTTCTAATAACAAACCTGAGACCATTCCTATAACATGAGAGGTGATATCCAACTCCTTCCCATTCCAATCCTGAGACCCTTCCTATAGCATGAGATGGGATATCCAACTCCTTCCCATTCCAATCCTGAGACCCGTCCTACACCATGAGATTTGATATCTCAATGCTTCTAATACCAAACCTGAGACTGTCCTATAACATGAGATGTGATATCTGAATGCTTCAAATAACAAACCTGAGACCCTTCCTATAACATGAGATGTGATATCCAAGTCCTTCCCATTCCAATCTTGAGGCCATTCCTATAACATGAGATGTGATATCCAACTCCTTCACAATCCAATCCTGAGAGCCTTCCGATAGCATGAGATATGATATCTCAATGCTTCTAATACCAAACCACAGACCCGTCCTATAACTTGAGATGTGATATCCAAATCCTTCCCCTTCCAAACCTGAGACCCTTCCTTTATCATGAGATGTGATATCCAACCCCTTCCCATTGCAATCCTGAGACCCTTCTATAGCATGAGATGTGATATCCCAATGCTTCTATCAAACCTGAGACCCTTCCTATAGCATGAGATGTGATATCCAACTCTTCCCATCCAATCCTGAGACCCTTCCTATAACATGAGATGTGATATCCAACTCCTTCCCAATCCAATCCTGAGACCCTTCCGATAGCATGAGATTTGATATCTCAATGCTTCTAATATCAAACCTGAGACCCTCCCTATAGCATGAGATGTGATATACAACTCCTTCCCATTCCAATCCTTAGACCCTTCCGATAGCATGAGATGTGATATCCAACTCCTTCCAATTCCAACCTGTGACCCTTCCTATAGCATGAGATGGGATATCCAACTCCTTCCCAATCCAATCCTGAGACCCTTCCGATAGCATGAGATGTGATATCTTAATGCTTCTACCATACCTGGAACCTTCCTATGGCATGAGATGTGATATCAAACTACTTCCCATTCCAATCCTGAGACCCTTCCTATAGCATGAGATGTGATATCCAACTCCTTCCCATTCCAATCCTGAGACCCGTCCTATACCATGAGATGTGATATCTCAATGCTTCTAATACCAAACCTGAGACTGTCCTATAACATGAATTGCAATATCTCAATGCTTCTAATAACAAACCTGAGACCCTTCCTATAGCATGAGATGTGATATCCAAATCCTTCCCATTCCAATCCTGAGACCCTTCCTATAACATGAGATGTGATATCCAACTCCTTCCCAATCCAATCCTGAGACCCTTCCGATAGCATGAGATATGATATCTCAATGCTTCTAATACCAAACCACAGACCCGTCCTATAAATTGAGATGTGATATCCAAATCCTTCCCCTTCCAAACCTGAGACCCTTCCTTTAGCATGAGATGTGATATCCGACTCCTTCCCATTCCAATCCTGAGACCTGTCCTATACCATGAGATATGATATTTCAATGCTTCTAATACCAAACCTGAGACTGTCCTATAACATGAGATGTGATATCTCAATGCTTCTAATAACAAACCTGAGAGCCTTCCTATAACATATGTGATATCCAACTCCTTCCCAATACAATCCTGAGACCCTTCCGATAGTATGAGATGATATCTCAATGCTTCTAATACCAAACCACAGACCCGTCCTATAACTTGAGATGTGATATCCAACTCCTTCCCAATCCAATCCTGAGACCCTTCCGATAGCAGGAGATGTGATATCTCAATGCTTCTAATATCAAACCTGAGACCCTCCCTATAGCATGAGATGTAATATCCAACTCCTTCCCATTCCAATCCTGAGACCCTTCCGATAGCATGAGATATGATATCTCAATGCTTCTAATACCAAACCACAGACCCGTCCTATAACTTGAGATGTGATATCCAACTCCTTCCCAATCCAAACCTGAGACCCTTCCGATAGCATTTGATGTTATATCTCAATGCTTCTAATACCAAACCTGAGACTGTCCTATAACATGAGATGTGATATCTCAATGCTTCTAATAACAAACCTGAGACTCTTCCTATAACATGAGATGAGATATCCAAGTGCTTCCCATTCCAATCTTGAGACCCTTCCTATAACATGAGATGTGATATCCAACTCCTTCCCAATCCAATCCTGAGACCCTTCCGATAGCATGAGATATGATGTCTCAATGCTTCTAATACCAAACCACAGACCCGTCCTATAACTTGAGATGTGATATCTAAATCCTTCCCCTTCCAAACCTGAGACCCTTCCTTTAGCATGAGATGTGATATCCAACTCCTTCCCATTCCAATCCTGAGACCCTTCCTATAGCATGAGATGTGATATCCAACTCTTCCCATCCAATCCTGAGACCCGTCCTATAACATGAGATGTGATATCCAACTCCTTCCCAATCCAATCCTGAGACCCTCCCTATAGCATGAGATGTGATATCCAACTCCTTCCCATTCCAATCCTGAGACCCTTCCGATAGCATGAGATGTGATATCCAACTCCTTCCAATTCCAGCCTGTGACTCTTCCGATAGCATGATATGTGATATCTCAATGCTTCTAATACCAAACCTGAGACCCTTCCTATAACATGAGATGTGATATCCAACTCCTTCCCAATCCAATCCTGAGACCCTTCCGATAGCATGAGATATGATATCTCAATGCTTCTAATAACAAACCTGAGACCCTTCCTATAACATGAGATGTGATATCCAAATCCTTCCCATTCCTATCCTGAGACCCTTCTGATAGCATGAGATGTGATATCTCAATGCTTCTAATACCAAACCTGAGACCCTCCCTATAGCGAGATGTGATATCAAAGTCCTTCCCATTCCAATCCTGATACCCTTCCTATAACATGAGATGTGATATCCAACTCCTTCCAATTCCAACCTCTGACCCTTCCTATAGCATGAGATGGGATATCAAAGTCCTTCCCATTCCAATCCTGATACCCTTCCTATAACATGAGATGTGATATCCAACTCCTTCCAATTCCAACCTCTGACCCTTCCTATAGCATGAGATGTGATATCAAACTCATTCCCATTCCAATCCTGAGACCCGTCCCATACTATGAGATGTTATATCTCAATGCTTCTAATACCAAACCTGAGACTGTCCTATAACATGAGATGTGATATCCAACTCCTTGCCATTCCAATCCTGAGACCCTTCCTAAAGCATGAGATGTGATATCTGAATGCTTCTATCAAACCTGAGATCCTTCCTATAGCATGAGATGTGATATTCAACTCCTTCCCATTCCAATCACGAGGCCCTTCCTATAGCATGAGATGTGATATCTCAATGCTTCTACCAAACCTGAGACCCTTCCGTTAGCATGAGATGTGATATCCAACTCCTTTCCATTCCAATCCTGAGACCCTTCCTATAGCATGAGATATGATATCCCAATGCTTCTACCGAACCTGAGACCCTTCCTATAGCATGAGATGTGATATCTAACTCCTTCCCATTCCATTACTGAGACCCGTCCTATACCATGAGCTGTTATATCTCAATGCTTCTAATACCAAACCTGAGACTGTCCTATAACATGAGATGTGATATCTCAATGCTTCTAATAACAAACCTGAGACCCTTCCTATAACATGAGATGTGATATCCAGGTCCTTCCCATTCCAATCCTCAGACCCTTCCTATAACATGAGATGTGATATCCAACTCCTTCCCAATCCAATCCTGAGACCCTTCCGATAGCACGAGATATGATATCTCAATGCTTCTAATACCAAACCACAGACCCGTCCTATAACTTGAGATGTGATATCCAAATCCTTCCCCTTCCAAACCTGAGACCTTTCCTTTAGCATGAGATGTGATATCCAACTACTTCCCATTCCAATCATGAGACCCTTCCTATAGCATGAGATGTGATATCCCAATACTTCTACCAAACCTGAGACCCTTCCTATAGCATGACATGTGATATCCAACTCCTTCCCATCCAATCCTGAGACCCTTCCTATAGCATGAGATGTGATATCTAAATGCTATTAATATCAAACCTGAGACCCTCCCTATAGCATGAGATGTGATATCCAACTCCTTCCCATTCCAATCCTGAGACCCTTCCGATAGCCTGAGAAGTGATATCCAACTCCTTCCCATTCCAATCATGAGGCCCTTCCTATAGCATGAGATGTGATATCTCAATGCTTCTACCAAACCTGAGACCCTTCCTATAGGATGAGATGCGATATCCAACTCCTTGCCATTCCAATCCTGAGACCCTTCCTATAGCATGAGATGATATCCAACTCCTTCCCATTCCAATCCTGAGACCCTTCCTATAGCATGAGATGTGATATCTCAATGCTTCTACCAAACCTGAGATCCTTCATATAGCATGAGATGTGACATTCAACTCCTTCCCATTCCAATCCTGAGACCCTTCCGATAGAATGAGATTTATTATCTAACTCCTTCAAATACCAATCTTGAGTCCCTTCCTAAAGGATGAGATCTGATATCTCAGTGCTTCTAATACCAAACCTGAGTCCCTTCCTATAACATGAGATGTGATATCCAACTCCTTCCCATTCCAATCATGAGGCCCTTCCTATAGCATGAGATGTGATATCTCAATGCTTCTACCAAACCTGAGACCCTTCCTATAGCATGAGATGTGATATCCAACTCCTTCCCATTCCAATCCTGAGACCCTTCCTATAGCATGAGATGTGATATCTCAATGCTCTTAATACCAAACCTGCGATCATTCCTATAACATGAGATGTGATATCCAACTCCTTCCCATTCCAATCCTGAGCCCCTTCCACGAGATGTGCTATCTCAATGCTTATAATACCAAAGTTGGACCGTTCCTATTGCATGAGATGTGATATCCAACTCCTTCCCAATCTAATCCTGAGACCCTTCCGATAGCATTAGATGTGATATCTCAATGCTTCTAATATCAAACCTGTGACCCTTCCTATAGTATGAGATGGGATATCCAACTCCTTCCCGATCCAATCCTGAGACCCTTCCGATAGCATGAGATGTGATATCTTAATGCTTCTACCAAACCTGAGACCTTCCTATGGCATGAGATGTGATAACAAACTCCTTCCCATTCCAATCCTGAGACCCTTCCTATAGCATGAGATGTGATATCCAACGCCTTCCCATTCCAATCCTGAGACCCGTCCTATACCATGAGATGTGATATCTCAATGCTTCTAATACCAAACCTGAGACTGTCCTATAACATGAGATGTGATATCTCAATCCTTCTAATAACAAACCTGACCCTTCCTATAACATGAGGTGTGATGTCCAAGTCCTTCCCATTCCAATCCCGAGACCCTTCCTATAGCATGAGATGTGATATCCAACTCCTTCCCATTCCAATCCTGAGACCCGTACTACACCATGAGATATATCTCAATGCTTCTAATACCAAACCACAGACCCGTCCTATAACTTGAGATGTGATATCCAAATCCTTCCCCTTCCAAACCTGAGACCTTTCCTTTAGCAAGAGATGTGATATCCAACTCCTTCCCATTCCAATCCTGAGACCCTTCCTATAGCATGAGATGTGATATCCCAATGCTTCTACCAAACCTGAGACCTTTCCGATGGCATGAGATGTGATATCCAACTCCTTCCCATTCCAATCATGAGGCCCTTCCTATAGCATGAGATGTGATATCTCAATGCTTCTACCAAATCTGAGACCCTTCCTATAGCATGAAATGTGATATCCAACTTATTCCCATTCAATCCTGAGACCCTTCCTATAGCATGAGAAGTGATATCTCAATGCTATTAATACCAAACCTGAGACCCTCCCTATAGCATGAGATGTGATATCCAACTCCTTCGCATTCCAATCCTGAGTCCCTTCCGATAGCCTGAGATGTGATATCCAACTCCTTCCCATTCCAATCTTGAGGCCCTTCCTATAGCATGAGATGTGATATCTCAATGCTTCTACCAAACCTGAGACCCTTCCTATAGCATGAGATGTGATATCTCAATGCTTCTACCAAACCCGAGAACCTTCCTATAGCATGAGATGTGATATCCAACTCCTTCCCATTCCAATCCTGAGAACCTTCCTACAGCATGAGATGTGATATCTCAATGCTCTTAATACCAAACCTTGGATCATTCCTATTGCAAGAGATGTGATATCCAAAACCTTCCCATTCCAATCCTCAGACCCTTCCTATAGCATGAGATGATATCTGACTCCTTCCCATTCCAATCCTGAGACCCTTCCTATAGCATGAGATGTGATATCTCAATGCTTCACCATACCTGAGATCCTTCCTATAGCATGTGATTTGATATTCAACTCCTTCCCATTCCAATCCTGAGACCCTTCCGATAGGATGAGATTTATTATCTCACTCCTTCAAATACCAAACTTGAGTCCCTTCATAACGGATGAGATCTGATATCTCAGTGCTTCTAATACCAAACCTGAGTCCCTTCCTATAACATGAGATGTGATATACAACTCCTTCCCATTCCAATCATGAGGCCCTTCCTATAGCATGAGATGTGATATCTCAATGCTTCTACCAAACCTGAGACCCTTCCTATAGCATGAGATGTGATATCTCAATGCTTCTAATACCAAACCTGAGACCCTCCCTATAGTGTGAGATGTGATATCAAAGTCCTTCCCATTCCAATCCTGATACCCTTCCTATAACATGAGATGTGATATCCAACACTTCCCATCCAATCCTGAGACCCTTCCTATAACATGAGATGTTATATCCAACTCCTTCCCAATCCAATCCTGAGACCCTTCCTATAGCATGAGATGTGATATCTCAATGCTTCTACCAAACCTGAGACCCTTCCTATAGCATGAGATGTGATATCTCAATGCTTCTAATACCAAACCTGAGACCCTCCCTATAGTGTGAGATGTGATATCAAAGTCCTTCCCATTCCAATCCTGATACCCTTCCTATAACATGAGATGTGATATCCAACACTTCCCATCCAATCCTGAGACCCTTCCTATAACATGAGATGTTATATCCAACTCCTTCCCTTTCCAATCTTGAGGCCCTTCCTATAGCATGAGATGTGATATCTCAATGCTTCTACCAAACCTGAGACCCTTCCTATAGCATGAGATGTGATATCTCAATGCTTCTACCAAACCCGAGAACCTTCCTATAGCATGAGATGTGATATCCAACTCCTTCCCATTCCAATCCTGAGAACCTTCCTACAGCATGAGATGTGATATCTCAATGCTCTTAATACCAAACCTTGGATCATTCCTATTGCAAGAGATGTGATATCCAAAGCCTTCCCATTCCAATCCTGAGACCCTTCCTATAGCATGATATGATATCTGACTCCTTCCCATTCCAATCCTGAGACCCTTCCTATAGCATGAGATGTGATATCTCAATGCTTCACCATACCTGAGATCCTTCCTATAGCATGTGATTTGATATTCAACTCCTTCCCATTCCAATCCTGAGACCCTTCCGATAGGATGAGATTTATTATCTCACTCCTTCAAATACCAAACTTGAGTCCCTTCATAACGGATGAGATCTGATATCTCAGGGCTTCTAATACCAAACCTGAGTCCCTTCCTATAACATGAGATGTGATATACAACTCCTTCCCATTCCAATCATGAGCCCCTTCCTATAGCATGAGATGTGATATCTCAATGCTTCACCATACCTGAGATCCTTCCTATAGCATGTGATTTGATATTCAACTCCTTCCCATTCCAATCCTGAGACCCTTCCGATAGGATGAGATTTATTATCTCACTCCTTCAAATACCAAACTTGAGTCCCTTCATAACGGATGAGATCTGATATCTCAGGGCTTCTAATACCAAACCTGAGACCCTTCCTATAGCATGAGATGTGATATCTCAATGCTTCTAATACCAAACCTGAGACCCTCCCTATAGTGTGAGATGTGATATCAAAGTCCTTCCCATTCCAATCCTGATACCCTTCCTATAACATGAGATGTGATATCCAACACTTCCCATCCAATCCTGAGACCCTTCCTATAACATGAGATGTTATATCCAACTCCTTCCCAATCCAATCCTGAGACCCTTCCGATAGCATGAGATGTGATATCAAAGTCCTTCCCGTTCCAATCCTGATACCCTTCCTATAACATGAGCTGTGATATCCAACTCCTTCCAATTCAAACCTGTGACCCTTCCTATAGCATGAGATGCGATATCCAACTCCTTCCCAATCCAATCCTGAGACCCTTCCGATAGCATGAGATGTGATATCTTAATGCTTCTAGCAAACCTGAGACCTTCCCATGGCATGAGATGTGATATCCAAGTCCTTCCTGTTAGGAAAGATTTCGTAATTGTAGGTAATTTTCCTTCCATGTGGCAACCCCTAAACTTTTTGCTGTTGTTTTTCACCTTGTTCTTGACTTTGCCAGAGAAGTGCAGCCTTCTGCCGCACTCCTCTGGGCTTTCGCTCCTTTCTTACGAGGATACTGACATGCCCTTAAGACTGCCAGTACCGGGGAACGCTGTTTCCCGTAGTTTCTTTTATCATGTTGCGGCTTTCGTGCACCATGACACAAGAGGGCACTGTAAGCTAAGTTACAGCTCGCTTGGGTCTCTAGCCTTCTACGGGCCCTAGATACTCGTTTAGGATTGTATCTGATCGGTGCAAGTGATTCAGGGACAGGAATGGTGGCAGCAATCGTTTCTTGTGTTTTGAGCTCCTTTTGGCGTTCTAAGCACGTTTTCCGCGCTTAACCCAAAATGGTGGCCTGGCTCCCAAAATAGCCAGACCACAAGGCTCCTTTGTCCTGTCCGCTGACCGTCTTGCTCCCTTCACCTTCCCCAGGTCGAGCCGACCGAGGCCTTCCTTATTTGGGCATGTACTTTCCCGCGAAACACAGATGCTTTCGCGGGCTTCTACATGTCTTGTGTGTGCCTCCAGGATGTGGGCTGGGATGTCTGGTCCCAATACACAATCTGGGTGCCAGAGAGTCTAGGATGGTGTGAATGCCTGGGACCACCGTGGTCCGTGATTGGTCCACGAATGGTGTGATTGTTGATGAGCGGATCTCCCATTGGGTCCCCTCAGTTTTGGCGCGAAGGGAACCGTGGATAAGAGGGGGCTGGAAACACCACTACCATGTCGATCTCCTGAGTTCTCACGAACGAAGGAATACAGGAGCCAAGTATCCTGCAACCAAGAGGCTGGACCGAGGAATCGCTGGCGACCCGCTGAAGGACTTCTCCTCTGCACTGCTGTCGCCTTGTGAACCCCTTTTCACCTTTGATCGAACCAGAAGGCCTGTACTGGTAATTCGACCCTTTGAATAGCGGGAACAGCTATTCTCGGCATCTTCACCATCTCCTGCCAGTAAGCCTTCGGAAGTGTCTCTGGGCCATCCAGCTGACTGACCAGCTTACACGGGAGTCTTGCTCTGTAACCGCCGCCAGGTTGTGTAGTATTTCGAGCCCTTGTCACTCTCACACGCTTCGTACACTTGGCGTTCCCAGGTCTGAAGTGAGTAGTGTACATTTGGCTCAGATACACACGGCCGCTCCGTTGCCCTGCTGTGGTAACAAACTGTGCGAGTTTCTTCGATTGGGACGTCTTTTTACTCAACACAACGACGAGGCGTTCCCTGCTCTTCTGAACCTGCCAGCTACTGAAACGGACGCGGAGAAGCCTGGGTCTGCTTGCATCGGGGACCGGTGAGTAACATAGCTAGGATCTGGTCGCCCTCCTGCAGGAGCCCATTGCTTTTCCCCGCTGTATCAAACAGCACCCTTTTCCGTACTCGCGCTCTGCTTCTGCCCACTGTGGAGGCTGCGCTTGAGTCGCGGAACTTGTTCTTCTTCTTTTGTGCACTAAACTGAACTGCCTGATTTCCCTCGAAGAGCTTCTCTTTTTGCCCGTTGGCACCAGCGCGTGCAGGTACTTTTGGGCACAAGGCTCCACTCTTCGCAGGGCTCGGACTTCCATCTAGTTAGGTGCCTCTGAAGGTGAACTGGGTCTAAGCATTATTGCGCAATGCCTGTTTTCCCTCCCTTTTAGGTGGACTACACATTTCGTGCATATAACGCTTGAGACTGGTTGTATTTGTATATATATTGTGTTGATATGGTATGTGTTGGTTTACAATCGTTATATTGTGATTTTCTCGCTACGGTCATTGTTTTAAAGGCCTTGAAATAAATGTGTATATATTTTTAATATAACAACTGTTTGGAGTAGTTTGCAAGGGATCTTGCTTTGTGTGCTCATTGCGGGCTTTCAGTCACCCTCACCCCTCTTGAGACCTAGTCTTGACCGCCGCGATCGGTACCTTGATTGGTCTGGCTCGTCCAGAGGTTACCCTGTTCCAAGTAATTAGGTTGGCATTCTGAACTTCTGCGCCACCAGGACAGAGTTCAGAAATCCGTCTTAACACTTCCCATTCCAATCTTGAGACCCTTCCTATAACATGAGATGTGATATCCAACTCCTTCCCAATCCAATCCTGAGACCCTTCCGATAGCATGAGATATGATATCTCAATGCTTCTAATACCAAACCACAGACCAGTCCTATAACTTGAGATGTGATATCCATATCCTTCCCCTTCCAAACCTGAGACCCTTCCTTTATCATGAGATGTGATAACCAACTCCTTCCCAATCCAATCCTGAGACCCGTCCTATAGCATGATATGTGATATCCAACTCCTTCCCATTCCAATCCTGAGACCCGTCCTATACAATGAGATGTGATATCTCAATGCTTCTAATACCAAACCTGAGACTGTCCTATGACATGAGATGCGATATCTCAATGCTTCTAATAACAAACCTGAGACCCTTCCCATAACATGAGATGTGATATCCAAATCCTTCCCATTCCAATCCTGAGACCCTTCCTATAACATGAGATGTGATATCCAACTCCTTCCCAATCCAATCCTGATACCGTTCCGATAGCATGAGATATGATATCTCAATGTTTCTAATACCAAACCACAGACCCGTCCTATAAATTGAGATGTGATATCCAAATCCTTCCCCTTCCAAACCTGAGACCCTTCCTTTAGCATGAGATGTGATATCCAACTCCTTCCCATTTCAATCCTGAGACCCGTCCTATACCATGAGATATGAAATCTCAATGCTTCTAATACCAAACCTGAGACTGTCCTATAACATGAGATGTGATATCTCAATGCTTCTAATAACAAACCTGAGAGCCTTCCTATAACATGAGATGTGATATCCAACTCCTTCCCAATCCAATCCTGAGACCCTTCCGATAGCATGAGATATGATATCTCAATGCTTCTAATACCATACCACAGACCCGTCCTATAACTTGAGATGTGATATCCAACTCCTTCCCAATCCAATCCTGAGACCCTTCCGATAGCATGAGATGTGATATCTCAATGCTTCTAATATCAAACCTGAGACCCTCCCTATAGCATGAGATGTGATATCCAACTCCTTCCCATTCCAATCCTGAGACCCGTCCTATACTATGAGATGTTATATCCAATGCTTCTAATACCAAACCTGAGACTGTCCTATAACATGAGATGTGATATCTCAATGCTTCTAATAACAAACCTGAGACCCTTCCTATAACATGAGATGCGATATCCAACTCCTTCGCAATCCAATCCTGAGACCCTTCCGATAGCATGAGATATGATATCTCAATGCTTCTAATACCAAACCACAGACCCGTCCTATAACTTGAGATGGGATATCCAAATCCTTCCCCTTCCAAACCTGAGACCCTTCCTTTAGCATGAGATGTGATATCCAACTCCTTCCCATTCCAATCCTGAGACCCTTCCTATAGCATGAGATGTGATATCTCAATGCTTCACCATACCTGAGATCCTTCCTATAGCATGTGATTTGATATTCAACTCCTTCCCATTCCAATCCTGAGACCCTTCCGATAGGATGAGATTTATTATCTCACTCCTTCAAATACCAAACTTGAGTCCCTTCATAACGGATGAGATCTGATATCTCAGGGCTTCTAATACCAAACCTGAGTCCCTTCCTATAACATGAGATGTGATATACAACTCCTTCCCATTCCAATCATGAGCCCCTTCCTATAGCATGAGATGTGATATCTCAATGCTTCACCATACCTGAGATCCTTCCTATAGCATGTGATTTGATATTCAACTCCTTCCCATTCCAATCCTGAGACCCTTCCGATAGGATGAGATTTATTATCTCACTCCTTCAAATACCAAACTTGAGTCCCTTCATAACGGATGAGATCTGATATCTCAGGGCTTCTAATACCAAACCTGAGACCCTTCCTATAGCATGAGATGTGATATCTCAATGCTTCTAATACCAAACCTGAGACCCTCCCTATAGTGTGAGATGTGATATCAAAGTCCTTCCCATTCCAATCCTGATACCCTTCCTATAACATGAGATGTGATATCCAACACTTCCCATCCAATCCTGAGACCCTTCCTATAACATGAGATGTTATATCCAACTCCTTCCCAATCCAATCCTGAGACCCTTCCGATAGCATGAGATGTGATATCAAAGTCCTTCCCGTTCCAATCCTGATACCCTTCCTATAACATGAGCTGTGATATCCAACTCCTTCCAATTCAAACCTGTGACCCTTCCTATAGCATGAGATGCGATATCCAACTCCTTCCCAATCCAATCCTGAGACCCTTCCGATAGCATGAGATGTGATATCTTAATGCTTCTAGCAAACCTGAGACCTTCCCATGGCATGAGATGTGATATCCAAGTCCTTCCTGTTAGGAAAGATTTCGTAATTGTAGGTAATTTTCCTTCCATGTGGCAACCCCTAAACTTTTTGCTGTTGTTTTTCACCTTGTTCTTGACTTTGCCAGAGAAGTGCAGCCTTCTGCCGCACTCCTCTGGGCTTTCGCTCCTTTCTTACGAGGATACTGACATGCCCTTAAGACTGCCAGTACCGGGGAACGCTGTTTCCCGTAGTTTCTTTTATCATGTTGCGGCTTTCGTGCACCATGACACAAGAGGGCACTGTAAGCTAAGTTACAGCTCGCTTGGGTCTCTAGCCTTCTACGGGCCCTAGATACTCGTTTAGGATTGTATCTGATCGGTGCAAGTGATTCAGGGACAGGAATGGTGGCAGCAATCGTTTCTTGTGTTTTGAGCTCCTTTTGGCGTTCTAAGCACGTTTTCCGCGCTTAACCCAAAATGGTGGCCTGGCTCCCAAAATAGCCAGACCACAAGGCTCCTTTGTCCTGTCCGCTGACCGTCTTGCTCCCTTCACCTTCCCCAGGTCGAGCCGACCGAGGCCTTCCTTATTTGGGCATGTACTTTCCCGCGAAACACAGATGCTTTCGCGGGCTTCTACATGTCTTGTGTGTGCCTCCAGGATGTGGGCTGGGATGTCTGGTCCCAATACACAATCTGGGTGCCAGAGAGTCTAGGATGGTGTGAATGCCTGGGACCACCGTGGTCCGTGATTGGTCCACGAATGGTGTGATTGTTGATGAGCGGATCTCCCATTGGGTCCCCTCAGTTTTGGCGCGAAGGGAACCGTGGATAAGAGGGGGCTGGAAACACCACTACCATGTCGATCTCCTGAGTTCTCACGAACGAAGGAATACAGGAGCCAAGTATCCTGCAACCAAGAGGCTGGACCGAGGAATCGCTGGCGACCCGCTGAAGGACTTCTCCTCTGCACTGCTGTCGCCTTGTGAACCCCTTTTCACCTTTGATCGAACCAGAAGGCCTGTACTGGTAATTCGACCCTTTGAATAGCGGGAACAGCTATTCTCGGCATCTTCACCATCTCCTGCCAGTAAGCCTTCGGAAGTGTCTCTGGGCCATCCAGCTGACTGACCAGCTTACACGGGAGTCTTGCTCTGTAACCGCCGCCAGGTTGTGTAGTATTTCGAGCCCTTGTCACTCTCACACGCTTCGTACACTTGGCGTTCCCAGGTCTGAAGTGAGTAGTGTACATTTGGCTCAGATACACACGGCCGCTCCGTTGCCCTGCTGTGGTAACAAACTGTGCGAGTTTCTTCGATTGGGACGTCTTTTTACTCAACACAACGACGAGGCGTTCCCTGCTCTTCTGAACCTGCCAGCTACTGAAACGGACGCGGAGAAGCCTGGGTCTGCTTGCATCGGGGACCGGTGAGTAACATAGCTAGGATCTGGTCGCCCTCCTGCAGGAGCCCATTGCTTTTCCCCGCTGTATCAAACAGCACCCTTTTCCGTACTCGCGCTCTGCTTCTGCCCACTGTGGAGGCTGCGCTTGAGTCGCGGAACTTGTTCTTCTTCTTTTGTGCACTAAACTGAACTGCCTGATTTCCCTCGAAGAGCTTCTCTTTTTGCCCGTTGGCACCAGCGCGTGCAGGTACTTTTGGGCACAAGGCTCCACTCTTCGCAGGGCTCGGACTTCCATCTAGTTAGGTGCCTCTGAAGGTGAACTGGGTCTAAGCATTATTGCGCAATGCCTGTTTTCCCTCCCTTTTAGGTGGACTACACATTTCGTGCATATAACGCTTGAGACTGGTTGTATTTGTATATATATTGTGTTGATATGGTATGTGTTGGTTTACAATCGTTATATTGTGATTTTCTCGCTACGGTCATTGTTTTAAAGGCCTTGAAATAAATGTGTATATATTTTTAATATAACAACTGTTTGGAGTAGTTTGCAAGGGATCTTGCTTTGTGTGCTCATTGCGGGCTTTCAGTCACCCTCACCCCTCTTGAGACCTAGTCTTGACCGCCGCGATCGGTACCTTGATTGGTCTGGCTCGTCCAGAGGTTACCCTGTTCCAAGTAATTAGGTTGGCATTCTGAACTTCTGCGCCACCAGGACAGAGTTCAGAAATCCGTCTTAACACTTCCCATTCCAATCTTGAGACCCTTCCTATAACATGAGATGTGATATCCAACTCCTTCCCAATCCAATCCTGAGACCCTTCCGATAGCATGAGATATGATATCTCAATGCTTCTAATACCAAACCACAGACCAGTCCTATAACTTGAGATGTGATATCCATATCCTTCCCCTTCCAAACCTGAGACCCTTCCTTTATCATGAGATGTGATAACCAACTCCTTCCCAATCCAATCCTGAGACCCGTCCTATAGCATGATATGTGATATCCAACTCCTTCCCATTCCAATCCTGAGACCCGTCCTATACAATGAGATGTGATATCTCAATGCTTCTAATACCAAACCTGAGACTGTCCTATGACATGAGATGCGATATCTCAATGCTTCTAATAACAAACCTGAGACCCTTCCCATAACATGAGATGTGATATCCAAATCCTTCCCATTCCAATCCTGAGACCCTTCCTATAACATGAGATGTGATATCCAACTCCTTCCCAATCCAATCCTGATACCGTTCCGATAGCATGAGATATGATATCTCAATGTTTCTAATACCAAACCACAGACCCGTCCTATAAATTGAGATGTGATATCCAAATCCTTCCCCTTCCAAACCTGAGACCCTTCCTTTAGCATGAGATGTGATATCCAACTCCTTCCCATTTCAATCCTGAGACCCGTCCTATACCATGAGATATGAAATCTCAATGCTTCTAATACCAAACCTGAGACTGTCCTATAACATGAGATGTGATATCTCAATGCTTCTAATAACAAACCTGAGAGCCTTCCTATAACATGAGATGTGATATCCAACTCCTTCCCAATCCAATCCTGAGACCCTTCCGATAGCATGAGATATGATATCTCAATGCTTCTAATACCATACCACAGACCCGTCCTATAACTTGAGATGTGATATCCAACTCCTTCCCAATCCAATCCTGAGACCCTTCCGATAGCATGAGATGTGATATCTCAATGCTTCTAATATCAAACCTGAGACCCTCCCTATAGCATGAGATGTGATATCCAACTCCTTCCCATTCCAATCCTGAGACCCGTCCTATACTATGAGATGTTATATCCAATGCTTCTAATACCAAACCTGAGACTGTCCTATAACATGAGATGTGATATCTCAATGCTTCTAATAACAAACCTGAGACCCTTCCTATAACATGAGATGCGATATCCAACTCCTTCGCAATCCAATCCTGAGACCCTTCCGATAGCATGAGATATGATATCTCAATGCTTCTAATACCAAACCACAGACCCGTCCTATAACTTGAGATGGGATATCCAAATCCTTCCCCTTCCAAACCTGAGACCCTTCCTTTAGCATGAGATGTGATATCCAACTCCTTCCCATTCCAATCCTGAGACCCTTCCTATAGCATGAGATGTGATATCCCAATACTTCTACCAAACCGGAGACCCTTCCTATAGCATGGGATGTGATATCCAACTCATCCCATCCAATCCTGAGACCCGTCCTATACCATGACATGTTATATCTCAATGCTTCTAATACCAAACCTGAGACTGTCCTATAACATGAGATGTGATATCTCAATGCTTCTAATAACAAACCTGAGACCCTTCCTATAACATGAGATGTGATATCACAATGCTTCTAATACCAAACCTGAGACCCTCCCTATAGCGTGAGATATGATATCAAAGTCCTTCCCATTCCAATCCTGATACCCTTCCTATAACATGAGATGTTATATCCAACTCCTTCCCGATCCAATCCTGAGACCCTTCCGATAGAATGAGATGTGATATCTCAATGCTTCTAATACCAAACCTGAGACTGCCCTATAACATGAGGTGTGATATCTCAATGCTTCTAATAACAAACCTGAGACCCTTCCTATAACATGAGAGGTGATATCCAACTCCTTCCCATTCCAATCCTGAGACCCTTCCGATAGCATGAGATGTGATATTCAACTCCTTCCAATTCCAACCTGTGACCCTTCCTATAGCATGAGATGGGATATCCAACTCCTTCCCATTCCAATCCTGAGACCCGTCCTATACCATGAGATATGATATCGCAATGCTTTTAATAACAAACCTGAGACCCTTCCTATAACATGAGATGTGATATCTCAATGCTTCTAATACCAAATCTGAGACCCTCCGGATAGCGTGAGATGTGATATCAAAGTCCTTCCCATTCCAATCCTGATACCCTTCCTATAACATGAGATGTGATATCCAACTCTTCCCATCCAATCCTGAGACCCTTCCTATAACATGAGATGTTATATCCAACTCCTTCCCAATCCAATCCTGAGACCCTTCTGATAGCATGAGATGTGATATCAAAGTCCTTCCCATTCCAATCCTGATACCCTTCCTATAACATGAGCTGTGATATCCAACTCCTTCCAATTCAAACCTGTGACCCTTCCTATAGCATGAGATGCGATATCCAACTCCTTCCCAATCCAATCCTGAGACCCTTCCGATAGCATGAGATGTGATATCTTAATGCTTCTAGCAAACATGAGACCTTCCCATCGCATGAGATGTGATATCAAACTCCTTCCCATTCCAATCCTGAGACCCGTCCTATACTATGAGATGTTATATATCAATGCTTCTAATACCAAACCAGAGACTGTCCTATAACATGAGATGTGATATCTCAATGCTTCTAATAACAAACCTGAGACCCTTCCTATAACATGAGATGTGATATCCAAGTCCTTCCCATTCCAATCTTGAGACCCTTCCTATAACATGAGATGTGATATCCAACTCCTTCCCAATCCAATCCTGAGACCCTTCCGATAGCATGAGATATGATATCTCAATGCTTCTAATACCAAACCACAGACCAGTCCTATAACTTGAGATGTGATATCCAAATCCTTCCCCTTCCAAACCTGAGACCTTTCCTTTAGCATGAGATGTGATATCTAACTCCTTCCCATTCCAATCATGAGACCCTTCCTATAGCATGAGATGTGATATCCCAATACTTCTACCAAACCTGAGACCCTTCCTATAGCATGAGATGTGATATCCAACTCCTTCCCATTCCAATCCTGAGACCCTTCCGATAGCCTGAGAAGTGATATCCAACTCCTTCCCATTCCAATCATGAGGCCCTTCCTATAGCATGAGATGTGATATCTCAATGCTTCTACCAAACCTGAGACCCTTCCTATAGGATGAGATGTGATATCCAACTCCTTGCCATTCCAATCCTGAGACCCTTCCTATAGCATGAGATGATATCCAACTCCTTCCCATTCCAATCCTGAGACCCTTCCTATAGCATGAGATGTGATATCTCAATGCTTCTACCAAACCTGAGATCCTTCCAATAGCATGAGATGTGATATTCAACTCCTTCCCATTCCAATCCTGAGACCCTTCCGATAGAATGAGATTTATTATCTCACTCCTTCAAATACCAATCTTGAGTCCCTTCCTAAAGGATGAGATCTGATATCTCAGTGCTTCTAATACCAAACCTGAGTCCCTTCCTATAAAATGAGATGTGATATCCAACTCCTTCCCATTCCAATCATGAGGCCCTTCCTATAGCATGAGATGTGATATCTCAATGCTTCTACCAAACCTGAGACCCTTCCTATAGCATGAGATGTGATATCCAACTCCTTCCCATTCCAATCCTGAGACCCTTCCTATAGCATGAGATGTGATATCTCAATGCTCTTAATACCAAACCTGCGATCATTCCTATAACATGAGATGTGATATCCAACTCCTTCCCATTCCAATCCTGAGCCCCTTCCATGAGATGTGCTATCTCAATGCTTCTAATACCAAAGTTGGACCGTTCCTATTGCATGAGATGTGATATCCAACTCCTTCCCAATCCAATCCTAAGACCCTTCCGATAGCATTAGATGTGATATCTCAATGCTTCTAATATGAAACCTGAGACCCTCCCTATAGCATGAGATGTGATATCCAACTCCTTCCCATTCCAATCCTGAGACCCTCCGATAGCATGAGATGTGATATCCAACTCCTTCGAATTCCAACCTGTGACCCTTCCTATAGCATGAGATGGGATATCCAACTCCTTCCCAATCCAATCCTGAGACCCTTCCGATAGCATTAGATGTGATATCTCAATGCTTCTAATATCAAACCTGTGACCCTTCCTATAGTATGAGATGGGATATCCAACTCCTTCCCGATCCAATCCTGAGACCCTTCCGATAGCATGAGATGTGATATCTTAATGCTTCTACCAAACCTGAGACCTTCCTATGGCATGAGATGTGATATCAAACTCCTTCCCATTCCAATCCTGAGACCCTTCCTATACCATGAGATGTGATATCCAACTCCTTCCCATTCCAATCCTGAGACCCGTCCTATACCATGAGATGTGATATCTCAATGCTTCTAATACCAAACCTGAGACTGTCCTATAACATGAGATGTGATATCTCAATCCTTCTAATAACAAACCTGACCCTTCGTATAACATGAGATGTGATGTCCAAGTCCTTCCCATTCTAATCCCGAGACCCTTCCTATAGCATGAGATGTGATATCCAACTCCTTCCCATTCCAATCCTGAGACCCGTGCAACACCATGAGATATATCTCAATGCTTCTAATACCAAACCACAGACCCGTCCTATAACTTGAGATGTGATATCCAAATCCTTCCCCTTCCAAACCTGAGACCTTTCCTTTAGCAAGAGATGTGATATCCAACTCTTTCCCATTCCAATCCTGAGACCCTTCCTATAGCATGAGATGTGATATCCCAATGTTTCTACCAAACCTGAGACCTTTCCGATGGCATGAGATGTGATATCCAACTCCTTCCCAT
Organism: Ambystoma mexicanum; assembly: GCF_040938575.1. Lineage (NCBI taxonomy): Eukaryota > Metazoa > Chordata > Amphibia > Caudata > Ambystomatidae > Ambystoma > Ambystoma mexicanum. The sequence continues at coordinate 317,831,755 of NC_090936.1, forward strand.
TCCAATCATGAGGCCCTTCCTATAGCATGAGATGTGATATCTCAATGCTTCTACCAAATCTGAGACCCTTCCTATAGCATGAAATGTGATATCCAACTTATTCCCATTCAATCCTGAGACCCTTCCTATAGCATGAGAAGTGATATCTCAATGCTATTAATACCAAACCTGAGACCCTCCCTATAGCATGAGATGTGATATCCAACTCCTTTGCATTCCAATCCTGAGTCCCTTCCGATAGCCTGAGATGTGATATCCAACTCCTTCCCATTCCAATCTTGAGGCCCTTCCTATAGCATGAGATGTGATATCTCAATGCTTCTACCAAACCTGAGACCCTTCCTATAGCATGAGATGTGATATCTCAATGCTTCTACCAAACCCGAGACCCTTCCTATAGCATGAGATGTGATATCCAACTCCTTCCCATTCCAATCCTGAGACCCTTCCTACAGCATGAGATGTGATATCTCAATGCTCTTAATACCAAACCTTGGATCATTCCTATTGCAAGAGATGTGATATCCAAATGCTTCCCATTCCAAACCTGAGACCCTTCCTATAGGATGCGATGTGATATCCAACACCTTCCCATTCCAATCCTGAGACCCTTCCTATAGCATGAGATGATATCCGACTCCTTCCCATTCCAATCCTGAGACCCTTCCTATAGCATGAGATGTGATATCTCAATGCTTCACCAAACCTGAGATCCTTCCTATAGCATGAGATTTGATATTCAACTCCTTCCCATTCCAATCCTGAGACCCTTCCGATAGGATGAGATTTATTATCTCACTCCTTCAAATACCAAACTTGAGTCCCTTCATAACGGATGAGATCTGATATCTCAGTGCTTCTAATACCAAACCTGAGTCCCTTCCTATAACATGAGATGTTATATACAACTCCTTCCCATTCCAATCATGGGGCCCTTCCTATAGCATGAGATGTGATATCTCAATGCTTCTACCAAACCTGAGACCCTTCCTATAGCATGAGATGTGATATCTCAATGCTTCTAATACCAAACCTGAGACCCTTCCTATAACATGAGATGTGATATCCAACTCTTCCCATCCAATCCTGAGACCCTTCCTATAACATGAGATGTTATATCCAACTCCTTCCCAATCCAATCCTGAGACCCTTCCGATAGCATGAGATGTGATATCAAAGTCCTTCCCGTTCCAATCCTGATACCCTTCCTATAACATGAGCTGTGATATCCAACTCCTTCCAATTCAAACCTGTGACCCTTCCCATAGCATGAGATGCGATATCCAACTCCTTCCCAATCCAATCCTGAGACCCTTCCGATAGCATGAGATGTGATATCTTAATGCTTCTAGCAAACCTGAGACCTTCCCATGGCATGAGATGTGATATCCAAGTCCTTCCTGTTAGGAAAGATTTCGTAATTGTAGGTAATTTTCCTTCCATGTGGCAACCCCTAAACATTTTGCTGTTGTTTTTCACCTTGTTCTTGACTTTGCCAGAGAAGTGCAGCCTTCTGCCGCACTCCTCTGGGCTTTCGCCCCTTTCTTACGAGGATACTGACATGCCCTTAAGACTGTCAGTACCGGGGAACGCTGTTTCCCGTAGTTTCTTTTATCATGTTGCGGCTTTCGTGCAACATGACACAAGAGGGCACTGTAAGCTAAGTTACAGCTCTCTTGGGTCTCTAGCCTTCTACGGGCCCTAGATACTCGTTTAGGATTGTATCTGATCGGTGCAAGTGATTCAGGGACAGGAATGGTGGCAGTGATGGTTTCTTGTGTTTTGAGCTCCTTTTGGCGTTCTAAGCGCGTTTTCCGCGCTTAACCCAAAATGGTGGCCTGGCTCCCAAAATGGCCAGACCACGAGGCTCCTTTGTCCTGTCCGCTGACCGTCTTGCTCCCTTCACCTTCCCCAGGTCGAGCCGACCCGGGGCCTTCCTTATTTGGGCATGTACTTTCCCGCGAAACACAGATGCTTTCGCGGGCTTCTACATGTCTTGTGTGTGCCTCCAGGATGTGGGCTGGGATGTCTGGTCCCAATACACATCCTGGGTGCCAGAGAGTCTAGGGTGGCGTGAATGCCTGGGACCACCGTGGTCCGTGATTGGTCCACGAATGGTGTGATTGTTGATGAGCGGATCTCCCATTGGGTCCCTCCGTTTTGGCGCGAAGGTAACCGTGGATAAGAGGGGGCTGGAAACACCACTACCATGTCGATCTCCTGAGTTCTCACGAATGAAGGAATACAGGAGCCAAGTATCCTGCAACCAAGAGGCTGGACCGAGGAATCGCTGGCGACCCGCTGAAGGACTTCTCCTCTGCACTGCTGTCGCCTTGTGAAACCCTTTTCACCTTTGATCGAACCAGAAGGCCTGTACTGGTACTTCGACCCTTGGAATATTGGGAACAGCTATTCTCGGCATCTTCACCATCTCCTGCCAGTAAGCCTTCGGAAGTGTCTCTGGGCCATCCAGCTGACTGACCAGTTTACACGGGAGTCTTGCTCTGTAACCGCCGCCAGGTTGTTTAGTATTTCGAGCCCTTGTCACTCTCACACGCTTCGTACACTTGGCGTTCCCATGTCTGAAGTGAGTAGTGTACATTTGGCTCAGATACACACGGCCGCTCCGTTGCCCTGCTGTGGTAACAAACTGTGCGGGTTTCTTCGATTGGGACGTCTTTTTACTCAACAGGACGACGAGGCGTTCCCTGCTCTTCTGAACCTGCCAGCTACTGAAACGGACGCGGAGAAGCCTGGGTCTGCTTGCATCGGGGACCGGTGAGTAGCATAGCTAGGATCTGGTCGCCCTCCTGCAGGAGCCCATTGCTTTTCCCTGCTGTATCAAACAGCACCCTTTTCCGTACTCGCGCTCTGCTTCTGCCCACTGTGGAGGCTGCGCTTGAGTCGCGGAACTTGTTCTTCTTCTTTTGTGCACTAAACTGAACTGCCTGATTTCCCTCGAAGAGCTTCTCCTTTTGCCCGTTGGCACCGGCGCGTGCAGGTACTTTTGAGCACAAGGCTCCACTCTTCGCAGGGCTCGGACTTCCATCTAGTTAGGTGCCTCTGAAGGTGAACTGGGTCTAAGCATTATTGCGCAATGCCTGTTTTCCCTCCCTTTTAGGTGAACTACACATTTCGTGCATATAACGCTTGAGACTGGTTGTATTTGTATATATATTGTGTTGATATGGTATGTGTTGGTTTACTATCGTTATATTGTGATTTTCTCGCTACGGTCATTGTTTTAAAGGCCTTGAAATAAATGTGTATATATTTTTAATATAACAACTGTTTGGAGTAGTTTGTAAGTGATCTTGCTTTGTGTGCTCATTGCGGGCTTTCAGTCACCTTCACCCCTCTTGAGACCTAGTCTTGACCGCCGCGATCGGTACCTTGATTGGTCTGGCTCGTCCAGAGGTTACCCTGTTCCAAGTAATTAGGTTGGCATTCTGAACTTCTGCGCCACCAGGAGAGAGTTCAGAAATCCGTCTTAACACTTCCCATTCCAATCTTGAGACCCTTCCTATAACATGAGATGTGATATCCAACTCCTTCCCAATCCAATCCTGAGACCCTTCCGATAGCATGAGATATGATATCTCAATGCTTCTAATACCAAACCACAGACCAGTCCTATAACTTGAGATGTGATATCCATATCCTTCCCCTTCCAAACCTGAGACCCTTCCTTTATCATGAGATGTGATAACCAACTCCTTCCCATTCCAATCCTGAGACCCGTCCTATAGCATGATATGTGATATCCAACTCCTTCCCATTCCAATCCTGAGACCCGTCCTATACAATGAGATATGATATCTCAATTCTTCTAATACCAAACCTGAGACTGTCCTATGACATGAGATGCGATATCTCAATGCTTCTAATAACAAACCTGAGACCCTTCCTATAACATGAGATGTGATATCCAAATCCTTCCCATTCCAATCCTGAGACCCTTCCTATAACATGAGATGTGATATCCAACTCCTTCCCAATCCAATCCTGATACCGTTCCGATAGCATGAGATATGATATCTTAATGCTTCTAATACCAAACCACAGACCCGTCCTATAAATTGAGATGTGATATCCAAATCCTTCCCCTTCCAAACCTGAAACCCTTCGTTTAGCATGAGATGTGATATCCAACTCCTTCCCATTTCAATCCTGAGACCCGTCCTATACCATGAGATATGATATCTCAATGCTTCTAATACCAAACCTGAGACTGTCCTATAACATGAGATGTGATATCTCAATGCTTCTAATGACAAACCTGAGAGCGTTCCTATAACATGAGATGTGATATCCAACTCCTTCCCAATCCAATCCTGAGACCCTTCCGATAGCATGAGATGTGATATCTCAATGCTTCTAATATCAAACCTGAGACCCTCCCTATAGCATGAGATGTGATATCCAACTCCTTCCCATTCCAATCCTGAGACCCGTCCTATACTATGAGATGTTATATCCAATGCTTCTAATACCAAACCTGAGACTGTCCTATAACATGACATGTGATAGCTCAATGCTTCTAATAACAAACCTGAGACCCTTCCTATAACATGAGATGTGATATCCAACTCCTTCGCAATCCAATCCTGAGACCCTTCCGATAGCATGAGATATGATATCTCAATGCTTCTAATACCAAACCACAGACCCGTCCTATAACTTGAGATGTGATATCCAAATCCTTCCCCTTCCAAACCTGAGACCCTTCCTTTAGCATGAGATGTGATATCCAACTCCTTCCCATTCCAATCGTGAGACCCTTCCTATAGCATGAGATGTGATATCCCAATGCTTCTACCAAACCTGAGACCCTTCCTATAGCATGGGATGTGATATCCAACTCTTCCCATCCAATCCTGAGACCCGTCCTATACCATGAGATGTTATATCTCGATGCTTCTAATACCAAACCTGAGACTGTCCTATAACATGAGATGTGATATCTCAATGCTTCTAATAACAAACCTGAGACCCTTCCTATAACATGAGATGTGATATCTCAATGCTTCTAATACCAAACCTGAGACCCTCCCTATAGCGTGAGATGTGATATCAAAGTCCTTCCCATTCCAATCCTGATACCCTTCCTATAACATGAGATATGATATCCAACTCTTCCCATCCAATCCTGAGACCCTTCCTATAACATGAGATGTTATATCCAACTCCTTCCCGATCCAATCCTGAGACCCTTCCGATAGCATGAGTTGTGATATCTCAATGCTTCTAATACCAAACCTGAGACCCTCCCTATAGCGTGAGATGTGTTATCAAAGTCCTTCACATTCCAATCCTGATACCCTTCCTATAACATGAGCTGTGATATCCAACTCCTTCCAATTCCAACCTGTGACCCTTCCTATAGCATGAGATGCAATATCCAACTCCTTCCCAATCCAATCCTGAGACCCTTCCTATACTATGAGATGTTATATCTCAATGCTTCTAATACCAAACCTGATATTGCCTATAACATGAGATGTGATATCTCAATGCTTCTAATACCAAACCTGAGACCCTCCCTATAGCGTGAGATGTGTTATCAAAGTCCTTCACATTCCAATCCTGATACCTTTCCTATAACATGAGCTGTGATATCCAACTCCTTCCCATTCCAATCTTGAGACCCTTCCTATAACATGAGAGGTGATATCCAATTCCTTCCCATTCCAATCCTGAGACCCTTCCGATAGCATGAGATGTGATATCCAACTCCTTCCATTCCAACCTGTGACCCTTCCTATAGCATGAGATGGGATATCCAACTCCTTCCCAATCCAATCCTGAGACCCGTCCTATACCATGAGATGTGATATCTCAATGCTTCTAATACCAAACCTGAGACTGCCCTATAACATGAGGTGTGATATCTCAATGCTTCTAATAACAAACCTGAGACCCTTCCTATAACATGAGAGGTGATATCCAACTCTTTCCCATTCCAATCCTGAGACCCTTCCGATAGCATGAGATGTGATATTCAACTCCTTCCAATTCCAACCTGTGACCCTTCCTATAGCATGAGATGGGATATCCAACTCCTTCCCATTCCAATCCTGAGACCCGTCCTATACCATGAGATATGATATCTCAATGCTTTTAATAACAAACCTGAGACCCTTCCTATAACATGAGATGTGATATCTCAATGCTTCTAATACCAAACCTGAGACCCTCCCTATAGCGTGAGATGTGATATCAAAGTCCTTCCCATTCCAATCCTGATACCCTTCCTATAACATGAGATGTGATATCCAACTCTTCCCATCCAATCCTGAGACCCTTCCTATAACATGAGATGTTATATCCAACTCCTTCCCAATCCAATCCTGAGACCCTTCTGATAGCATGAGATGTGATATCAAAGTCCTTCCCATTCCAATCCTGATACCCTTCCTATAACATGAGCTGTGATATCCAACTCCTTCCAATTCAAACCTGTGACCCTTCCTATAGCATGAGATGCGATATCCAACTCCTTCCCAATCCAATCCTGAGACCCTTCCGATAGCATGAGATGTGATATCTTAATGCTTCTAGCAAACCTGAGACCTTCCCATGGCATGAGATGTGATATCAAACTCCTTCCGATTCCAATCCTGAGACCCGTCCTATACTATGAGATGTTATATCTCAATGCTTCTAATACCAAACCTGAGACTGCCTATAACATGAAATGTGATATCTCAATGCTTCTAATAAACCTGAGACCCTTCCTATAACATGATATGTGATATCCAAGTCCTTCCCATTCCAATCTTGAGACGCTTCCTATAACATGAGATGTGATATCCAACTCCTTCCCAATCCAATCCTGAAACCCTTCCGATAGCATGAGATATGATATCTCAATGCTTCTAATACCAAACCACAGACCCGTCCTATAACTTGAGATGTGATATCCAAATCCTTCCCCTTCCAAACCTGAGACCCTTCCTTTAGCATGAGATGTGATATCCAACTCCTTCCCATTCCAATCCTGAGACCCTTCCTATAGCATGAGATGTGATATCTCAATGCTTCTACCAAACCTGAGACCCTTCCTATAGCATGAGATGTGATATCCAACTATTCCCATCCAATCCTGAGACCCTTCCTGTAACATGAGATGTGATATCCAACTCCTTCCCAATCCAATCCTGAGACCCTTCCGATAGCATGAGATATGATATATCAATGCTTCTAATATCAAACCTGAGACCCTCCCTATAGCATGAGAGGTGATATCCAACTCCTTCCCATTCCAATCCTGAGACCCTTCCGATAGCATGAGATGTGATATCCAACTCCTTCCAATTCCAACCTGTGACCCTTCCTATAGCATGAGATGGGATATCCAACTCCTTCCCAATCCAATCCTGAGACCCGTCCTATACCATGAGATGTGATATCTCAATGCTTCTAATACCAAACCTGAGACTGCCCTATAACATGAGATGTGATATCTCAATGCTTCTAATAACAAACCTGAGACCCTTCCTATAACATGAGAGGTGATATCCAACTCCTTCCCATTCCAATCCTGAGACCCTTCCTATAGCATGAGATGGGATATCCAACTCCTTCCCATTCCAATCCTGAGACCCGTCCTATACCATGAGATTTGATATCTCAATGCTACTAATACCAAACCTGAGACTGTCCTATAACATGAGATGTGATATCTCAATGCTTCAAATAAACCTGAGACCCTTCCTATAACATGAGATGTGATATCCAAGTCCTTCCCATTCCAATCTTGAGGCCATTCCTATAACATGAGATGTGATATCGAACTCCTTCACAATCCAATCCTGAGAGCCTTCCGATAGCATGAGATATGATATCTCAATGCTTCTAATACCAAACCACAGACCCGTCCTATAACTTGAGATGTGATATCCAAATCCTTCCCCTTCCAAACCTGAGACCCTTCCTTTATCATGAGATGTGATATCCAACCCCTTCCCATTGCAATCCTGAGACCCTTCCTATAGCATGCGATGTGATATCCCAATGCTTCTACCAAACCTGAGACCCTCCCTATATCATGAGATGTGATATACAACTCCTTCCCATTCCAATCCTTAGACCCTTCCGATAGCATGAGATGTGATATCCAACTCCTTCCAATTCCAACCTGTGACCCTTCCTATAGCATGAGATGGGATATCCAACTCCTTCCCAATCCCATCCTGAGACCCTTCCGATAGCATGAGATGTGATATCTTAATGCTTTTACCATACCTGAGACCTTCCTATGGCATGAGATGTGATATCAAACTACTTCCCATTCCAATCCTGAGACCCTTCCTATAGCATGAGATGTGATATCCAACTCCTTCCCATTCCAATCCTGAGACCCGTCTTATACCATGAGATGTGATATCTCAGTGCTTCTAATAACAAACCTGAGACCCTTCCTATAACATGAGATGTGATATCCAAATCCTTCCCATTCCATTCCTGAGACCCTTCCTATAGCATGAGATGTGATATCCAACTCCTTCCCATTCCAATCCTGAGACCCGTCCGATAGCATGAGATATTATATCTCAATGCTTCTAATACCAAACCTGAGATTGTCCTATAACTTGAGATGCAATATCTCAATGCTTCTAATAACAAACCTGAGACCCTTCCGATAACATGAGATGTGATATCCAAATCCTTCCCATTCCAATCCTGAGACCCTTCCTATAACATGAGATGTGATATCCAACCCCTTCCCAATCCAATCCTGAGACCCTTCCGATAGCATGAGATATGATATCTCAATGCTTCTAATACCAAACCACAGACCCGTCCTATAAATTGAGATGGGATATCCAAATCCTTCCCCTTCCAAACCTGAGACCCTTCCTTTAGCATGAGATGTGATATCTGACTCCTTCCCATTCCAATCCTGAGACCTCTCCTATACCATGAGATATGATATCTCAATGCTTCTAATACCAAACCTGAGACTGCCCTGTAACATGAGATGTGATATCTCAATGCTTCTAATAACAAACCTGAGAGCCTTCCTATAACATATGTGATATCCAACTCCTTCCCAATACAATCCTGAGACCCTTCCGATAGCATGAGATGATATCTCAATGCTTCTAATATCAAACCTGAGACCCTCCCTATAGCATGAGATGTGATATCCAACTCCTTCCCAATCCAATCCTGAGACCCTTCCGATAGCATGAGATATGATATCTCAATGCTTCTAATAACAAACCTGAGACCCTTCCTATAACATGAGATGTGATATCCAAATCATTCCCATTCCTATCCTGAGACCCTTCTGATAGCATGAGATGTGATATCTCAATGCTTCTAATACCAAACCACAGACCCGTCCTATAACTTGAGATATGATATCCAACTCCTTCCCAATCCAATCCTGAGACCCTTCCGATAGCATGAGATGTGATATCTCAATGCTTCTAATATCAAACCTGAGACCCTCCCTATAGCATGAGATGTGATATCCAACTCCTTCCCATTCCAATCCTGAGACCCTTCCGATAGCATGAGATATGATATCTCAATGCTTCTAATACCAAACCACAGACCCGTCCTATAACTTGAGATGTGATATCCAACTCCTTCCCAATCCAATCCTGAGACCCTTCCGATAGCATGAGATGTTATATCTCAATGCTTCTAATACCAAACCTGAGACTGTCCTATAACATGAGATGTGATATCTCAATGCTTCTATTAACAAACCTGAGACTCTTCCTATAACATGAGATGAGATATCCAAGTCCTTCCCATTCCAATCTTGAGACCCTTCCTATAACATGAGATGTGATATCCAACTCCTTCCCAATCCAATCCTGAGACCCTTCCGATAGCATGAGATATGATATCTCAATGCTTCTAATAACAAACCACAGACCCGTCCTATAACTTGAGATGTGATATCCAAATCCTTCCCCTTCCAAACCTGAGACCCTTCCTTTAGCATGAGATGTGATATCCAACTCCTTCCCATTCCAATGCTGAGACCCTTCCTATAGCATGAGATGTGATATCCAACTCTTCCCATCCAATCCTGAGACCCGTCCTATAACATGAGATGTGATATCCAACTCCTTCCCAATCCAATCCTGAGACCCTCCCTATAGCATGAGATGTGATATCCAACTCCTTCCCATTCCAATCCTGAGACCCTTCCGATAGCATGAGATGTGATATCCAACTCCTTCCAATTCCAACCTGTGACTATTCCGATAGCATGAGATGTGATATCTCAATGCTTCTAATACCAAACCTGAGACCCTTCCACTAACATGAGATGTGATATCCAACTCCTTTCCATTCCAATCCAGAGACCCTTCCGATAGCATGAGATATGATATCTCAATGCTTCTAATAACAAACCTGAGACCCTTCCTATAACATGAGATGTGATATCCAAATCCTTCCCATTCCTATCCTGAGACCCTTCTGATAGCATGAGATGTGATATCTCAATGCTTCTAATACCAAACCTGAGACCCTCCCTATAGCGAGATGGGATATCAAAGTCCTTCCCATTACAATCCTGATACCCTTCCTATAACATGATATGTGACATCCAACTCCTTCCAATTCCAACCTCTGACCCTTCCTATAGCATTGAGATGGGATATCCAACTCCTTCCCAATCCAATCCTGAGACCCTTCCGATAGCATGAGATGTGATATCTTAATGCTTCCACCAAACCTGAGACCTTCCTAAGGCATGAGATGTGATATCAAACTCCTTCCCATTCCAATCCTGAGACCCGTCCTATACTAGGAGATGTTATATCTCAATGCTTCTAATACCAAACCTGAGACTGTCCTATAACATGAGATGTGATATCTCAATGCTTCTAATAATAAACCTGAGACCCTTCCTATAACGTGAGATGTGATGTCCAAGTCCTTCCCATTCCAAACCTGAGACCCTTCCTATAGGATGAGATGTGATATCCAACTCCTTACCATTCCAATCCTGAGACCCTTCCTATAGCATGAGATGATATCCAACTCCTTCCCATTCCAATCCTTAGACCCTTCCTAAAGCATGAGATGTGATATCTGAATGCTTCTATAAAACCTGAGATCCTTCCTATAGCATGAGATGTGATATCCAACTCCTTTCCATTCCAATCCTGAGACCCTTCCTATAGCATGAGATATGATATCCCAATGCTTCTACCGAACCTGAGAACCTTCCTATAGCATGAGATGTGATATCTAACTCCTTCCCATTCCATTCCTGAGACCCGTCCTATACCATGAGCTGTTATATCTCAATGCTTCTAATACCAAACCTGAGACTGTCCTATAACATGAGATGTGATATCTCAATGCTTCTAATAACAAACCTGAGACCCTTCCTATAACATGAGATGTGATGTCCAGGTCCTTCCCATTCCAATCCTCAGACCCTTCCTATAACATGAGATGTGATATCCAACTCCTTCCCAATCCAATCCTGAGACCCTTCCGATAGCATGAGATATGATATCTCAATGCTTCTAATACCAAACCACAGACCCGTCCTATAACTTGAGATGTGATATCCAAATCCTTCCCCTTCCAAACCTGAGACCTTTCCTTTAGCATGAGATGTGATATCCAACTCCTTCCCATTCCAATCATGAGACCCTTCCTATAGCATGAGATGTGATATCCCAATACTTCTACCAAACCTGAGACCCTTCCTATAGCATGAAATGTGATATCCAACTCCTTCCCATCCAATCCTGAGACCCTTCCTATAGAATGACATGTGATATCTAAATGCTATTGATACCAAACCTGAGACCCTCCCTATAGCATGAGATGTGATATCCAACTCCTTCCCATTCCAATCCTGAGACCCTTCCGATAGCCTGAGAAGTGATATCCAACTCCTTCCCATTCCAATCATGAGGCCCTTCCTATAGCATGAGATGTGATATCTCAATGCTTCTACCAAACCTGAGACCCTTCCTATAGGATGAGATGTGATATCCAACTCCTTGCCATTCCAATCCTGAGACCCTTCCTATAGCATGAGATGATATCCAACTCCTTCCCATTCCAATCCTGAGACCCTTCCTATAGCATGAGATGTGATATCTCAATGCTTCTACCAAACCTGAGATCCTTCCTATAGCATGAGATGTGATATTCAACTCCTTCCCATTCCAATCCTGAGACCCTTCCGATAGAATGAGATTTATTATCTCACTCCTTCAAATACCAATCTTGAGTCCCTTCCTAAAGGATGAGATCTGATATCTCAGTGCTTCTAATACCAAACCTGAGTCCCTTCCTATAACATGAGATGTGATATCCAACTCCTTCCCATTCCAATCATGAGGCCCTTCCTATAGCATGAGATGTGATATCTCAATGCTTCTACCAAACCTGAGACCCTTCCTATAGCATGAGATGTGATATCCAACTCCTTCCCATTCCAATCCTGAGACCCTTCCTATAGCATGAGATGTGATATCTCAATGCTCTTAATACCAAACCTGCGATCATTCCTATAACATGAGATGTGATATCCAACTCCTTCCCATTCCAATCCTGAGCCCCTTCCATGAGATGTGCTATCTCAATGCTTCTAATACCAAAGTTGGACCGTTCCTATTGCATGAGATGTGATATCCAACTACTTCCCAATCCAATCCTGAGACCCTTCCGATAGCATTAGATGTGATATCTCAATGCTTCTAATATGAAACCTGAGACCCTCCCTATAGCATGAGATGTGATATCCAACTCCTTCCCATTCCAATCCTGAGACCCTCCGATAGCATGAGATGTGATATCCAACTCCTTCGAATTCCAACCTGTGACCCTTCCTATAGCATGAGATGTGATATCCAACTCCTTCACAATCCAATCCTGAGAGCCTTCCGATAGCATGAGATATGATATCTCAATGCTTCTAATACCAAACCACAGACCCGTCCTATAACTTGAGATGTGATATCCAAATCCTTCCCCTTCCAAACCTGAGACCCTTCCTTTATCATGAGATGTGATATCCAACCCCTTCCCATTGCAATCCTGAGACCCTTCCTATAGCATGAGATGTGATATCCCAATGCTTCTACCAAACCTGAGACGCTTCCTATAGCATGAGATGTGATATCCAACTCTTCCCATCCAATCCTGAGACCCTTCCTATAACATGAGATGTGATATCCAACTCCTTCCCAATCCAATCCTGAGACCCTTCTGATAGCATGAGATATGATATCTCAATGCTTCTAATATCAAACCTGAGACCCTCCCTATAGCATGAGATGTGATATACAATTCCTTCCCATTCCAATCCTTAGACCCTTCCGATAGCATGAGATGTGATATCCAACTCCTTCCAATTCCAACCTGTGACCCTTCCTATAACATGAGATGGGATATCCAACTCCTTCCCAATCCAATCCTGAGACCCTTCTGATAGCATGAGATGTGATATCTTAATGCTTCTACCATACCTGAGACCTTCCTATGGCATGAGATGTGATATCAAACTACTTCCCATTCCAATCCTGAGACCCTTCCTATAGCATGAGATGTGATATCCAACTCCTTCCCATTCCAATCCTGAGACCCGTCCTATACCATGAGATGTGATATCTCAATGCTTCTAATAACAAACCTGAGACCCTTCCTATAACATGAGATGTGATATCCAAATCCTTCCCATTCCATTCCTGAGACCCTTCCTATAGCATGAGATGTGATATCCAACTCCTTCCCATTCCAATCCTGAGACCCGTCTGATAGCATGAGATATGATATCTCAATGCTTCTAGTACCAAACCTGAGACTGTCCTATAACATGAGATGCAATATCTCAATGCTTCTAATAACAAACCTGAAACCCTTCCTATACCATGAGATGTGATATCCAAATCCTTCCCATTCCAATCCTGAGACCCTTCCTATAACATGAGATGTGATATCCAACTCCTTCCTAATCCAATCCTGAGACCCTTCCGATAGCATGAGATATGATATCTCAATGCTTCTAATACCAAACCACAGACCCGTCCTATAAATTGAGATGTGATATCCAAATCCTTCCCCTTCCAAACCTGAGACCCTTCCTTTAGCATGAGATGTGATATTCGACTCCTTCCCATTCCAATCCTGAGACCTGTCCTATACCATGAGATATGATATCTCAATGCTTCTAATACCAAACCTGAGACTGTCCTGTAACATGAGATGTGATATCTCAATGCTTCTAATAACAAACCTGAGAGCCTTCCTATAACATATGTGATATCCAACTCCTTCCCAATACAATCCTGAGACCCTTCCCATAGCATGAGATGATATCTCAATGCTTCTAATACCAAACCACAGACCCGTCCTATAACTTGAGATGTGATATCCAACTCCTTCCCAATCCAATCCTGAGACCCTTCCGATAGCATGAGATGTGATATCTCAATGCTTCTAATATCAAACCTGAGACCCTCCCTATAGCATGAGATGTGATATCCAACTCCTTCCCATTCCAATCCTGAGACCCTTCCGATAGCATGAGATATGATATCTCAATGCTTCTAATACCAAACCACAGACCCGTCCTATAACTTGAGATGTGATATCCAACTCCTTCCCAATCCAATCCTGAGACCCTTCCGATAGCATGAGATGTTATATCTCAATGCTTCTAATACCAAACCTGAGACTGTCCTATAACATGAGATGTGATATCTCAATGCTTCTAAAACCAAACCTGAGACACTTCCTATAACATGAGATGAGATATCCAAGTCCTTCCCATTCCAATCTTGAGACCCTTCCTATAACATGAGATGTGATATCCAAATCCTTCCCCTTCCAAACCTGAGACCCTTCCTTTAGCATGAGATGTGATATCCAACTCCTTCCCATTCCAATCCTGAGACCCTTCCTATAGCATGAGATGTGATATCCAACTCTTCCCATCCAATCCTGAGACCCGTCCTATAACATGAGATGTGATATCCAACTCCTTCCCAATCCAATCCTGAGACCCTCCCTATAGCATGAGATGTGATATCCAACTCCTTCCCATTCCAATCCTGAGACCCTTCCGATAGCATGAGATGTGATATTCAACTCCTTCCAATTCCAACCTGTGACTATTCCGATAGCATGAGATATGATATCTCAATGCTTCTAATACCAAACCTGAGACCCTTCCTATAACATGAGATGTGATATCCAACTCCTTCCCAATCCAATCCTGAGACCCTTCCGATAGCATGAGATATGATATCTCAATGCTTCTAATAACAAACCTGAGACCCTTCCTATAACATGAGATGTGATATCCAAATCCTTCCCATTCCTATCCTGAGACCCTTCTGATAGCATGAGATGTGATATCTCAATGCTTCTAATACCAAACCTGAGACCCTCCCTATAGCGAGATGGGATATCAAAGTCCTTCCCATTCCAATCCTGATACCCTTCCTATAACATGAGATGTGATATCCAACTCCTTCCAATTCCAACCTCTGACCCTTCCTATAGCATGAGATGGGATATCCAACTCCTTCCCAATCCAATCCTGAGACACTTCCGATAGCATGAGATGTGATATCTTAATGCTTCCACCAAACCTGAGACCTTCCTAAGGCATGAGATGTGATATCAAACTCCTTCCCATTCCAATCCTGAGACCCGTCCTATACCATGAGATGTTATATCTCAATGCTTCTAATACCAAACCTGAGGCTGTCCTATAACATGAGATGTGATATCTCAATGCTTCTAATAATAAACCTGAGACCCTTCCTATTACGTGAGATGTGATGTCCAAGTCCTTCCCATTCCAAACCTGAGACCCTTCCTATAGGATGAGATGTGATATCCAACTCCTTGCCATTCCAATCCTGAGACCCTTCCTATAGCATGAGATGATATCCAACTCCTTCCCATTCCAATCCTTAGACCCTTCCTAAAGCATGAGATGTGATATCTGAATGCTTCTATCAAACCTGAGATCCTTCCTATAGCATGAGATGTGAAATCCAACTCCATTCCATTCCAATCCTGAGACCCTTCCTATAGCATGAGATATGATATCCCAATGCTTCTACCGAAACCTGAGACCCTTCCTATAGCATGAGATGTGATATCTAACTCCTTCCCATTCCATTCCTGAGACCCGTCCTATACCATGAGCTGTTATATCTCAATGCTTCTAATACCAAACCTGAGACTGTCCTATAACCTGAGATGTGATATCTCAATGCTTCTAATAACAAACCTGAGACCCTTCCTATAACATGAGATGTGATGTCCAGGTCCTTCCCATTCCAATCCTCAGACCCTTCCTATAACATGAGATGTGATATCCAACTCCTTCCCAATCCAATCCTGAGACCCTTCCGATAGCATGAGATATGATATCTCAATGCTTCTAATACCAAACCACAGACCCGTCCTATAACTTGAGATGTGATATCCAAATCCTTCCCCTTCCAAACCTGAGACCTTTCCTTTAGCATGAGATGTGATATCCAACTCCTTCCCATTCCAATCATGAGACCATTCCTATAGCATGAGATGTGATATCCCAATACTTCTACCAAACCTGAGATCCTTCCTATAGCATGAAATGTGAAATCCAACTCCTTCCCATCCAATCCTGAGACCATTCCTATAGCATGAGATGTGATATCTAAATGCTATTAATACCAAACCTGAGACCCTCCCTATAGCATGAGATGTGATATCCAACTCCTTCCCATTCCAATCCTGAGACCCTTCCGATAGCCTGAGAAGTGATATCCAACTCCTTCCCATTCCAATCATGAGGCCCTTCCCATAGCATGAGATGTGATATCTCAATGCTTCTACCAAACCTGAGACCCTTCCTATAGGATGAGATGTGATATCCAACTCCTTGCCATTCCAATCCTGAGACCCTTCCTATAGCATGAGATGATATCCAACTCCTTCCCATTCCAATCCTGAGACCCTTCCTATAGCATGAGATGTGATATCTCAATGCTTCTACCAAACCTGAGATCCTTCCTATAGCATGAGATGTGATATTCAACTCCTTCCCATTCCAAATCTGAGACCCTTCCGATAGAATGAGATTTATTATCTCACTCCTTCAAATACCAATCTTGAGTCCCTTCCTAAAGGATGAGATCTGATATCTCAGTGCTTCTAATACCAAACCTGAGTCCCTTACTATAACATGAGATGTGATATCTCACTGCTCTTAATACCAAACCTGCGATCATTCCTATAACATGAGATGTGATATCCAACTCCTTCCCATTCCAATCCTGAGCCCCTTCCATGAGATGTGCTATCTCAATGCTTCTAATACCAAAGTTGGACCGTTCCTATTGCATGAGATGTGATATCCAACTCCTTCCCATTCCAATCCTGAGACCCTTCCTATAGCATGAGATGTGATATCTCACTGCTCTTAATACCAAACCTGCGATCATTCCTATAACATGAGATGTGATATCCAACTCCTTCCCATTCCAATCCTGAGCCCCTTCCATGAGATGTGCTATCTCAATGCTTCTAATACCAAAGTTGGACCGTTCCTATTGCATGAGATGTGATATCCAACTCCTTCCCAATCCAATCCTGAGACCCTTCCGATAGCATTAGATGTGATATCTCAATGCTTCTAATATGAAACCTGAGACCCTCCCTATAGCATGAGATGTGATATCCAACTCCTTCCCATTCCAATCCTGAGACCCTCCGATAGCATGAGATGTGATATCCAACTCCTTCGAATTCCAACCTGTGACCCTTCCTATAGCATGAGATGGGATATCCAACTCCTTCCCAATCCAATCCTGAGACCCTTTCGATAGCATTAGATGTGATATCTCAATGCTTCTAATATCAAACCTGTGACCCTTCTCATAGTATGGGATGGGATATCCAACTCCTTCCCGATCCAATCCTGAGACCCTTCCGATAGCATGAGATGTGATATCTTAATGCTTCTACCAAATCTGAGACCTTCCTATGACATGAGATGTGATATCAAACTCCTTCCCATTCCAATCCTGAGACCCTTCCTATAGCATGAGATGTGATATCCAACTCCTTCCCATTCCAATCCTGAGACCCTGTCCTATACCATGAGATGTGATATCTCAATGCTTCTAATACCAAACCTGAGACTGTCCTATAACATGAGATGTGATATCTCAATCCTTCTAATAACAAACCTGACCCTTCCTATAACATGAGATGTGATGTCCAAGTCCTTCCCATTCCAATCCCGAGACCCTTCCTATAGCATGAGATGTGATATCCAACTCCTTCCCATTCCAATCCTGAGACCTGTACTACACCATGAGATCTATATCAATGCTTCTAATACCAAACCACCGACCCGTCCTATAACTTGAGATGTGATATCCAAATCCTTCCCCTTCCAAACCTGAGACCTTTCCTTTAGCAAGAGATGTGATATCCAACTCCTTCCCATTCCAATCCTGAGACCCTTCCTATAGCATGATATGTGATATCCCAATGCTTCTACCAAACCTGAGACCTTTCCGATGGCATGAGATATGATATCCAACTCCTTCCCATTCCAATCATGAGGCCCTTCCTAAAGCATGAGATGTGATATCTCAATGCTTCTACCAAATCTGAGACCCTTCCTATAGCATGAAATGTGATATCCAACTTATTCCCATCCAATCCTGAGACCCTTCCTATAGCATGAGAAGTGATATCTCAATGCTATTAATACCAAACCTGAGACCCTCCCTATAGCATGTGATGTGATATCCAACTCCTTCGAATTCCAATCCTGAGTCCCTTCCGATAGCCTGAGATGTGATATCCAACTCCTTCCCATTCCAATCTTGAGGCCCTTCCTATAGCATGAGATGTGATATCTCAATGCTTCTACCAAACCTGAGACCCTTCCTATAGCATGAGATGTGATATCTCAATGCTTCTACCAAACCCGAGACCCTTCCTATAGCATGAGATGTGATATCCAACTCCTTCCCATTCCAATCCTGAGACCCTTCCTACAGCATGAGATGTGATATCTCAATGCTCTTAATACCAAACCTTGGATCATTCATATTGCAAGAGATGTGATATCCAAATGCTTCCCATTCCAAACCTGAGACACTTCCTATAGGATGCGATGTGATATCCAACACCTTCCCATTCCAATCCTGAGACCCTTCCTATAGCATGAGATGATATCCGACTCCTTCCCATTCCAATCCTGAGACCCTTCCTATAGCATGAGATGTGATATCTCAATGCTTCTACCAAACCTGAGACCCTTCCTATAGCATGAGATGTGATATCTCAATGCTTCTAATACCAAACCTGAGACCCTCCCTATAGCGTGAGATGTGATATCAAAGTCCTTCCCATTCCAATCCTGATACCCTTCCTATAACATGAGATGTGATATCTAACTCTTCCCATCCAATCCTGAGACCCTTCCTATAACATGAGATGTTATATCCAACTCCTTCCCAATCCAATCCTGGGACCCTTCCGATAGCATGAGATGTGATATCCAACTCCTTCCCATTCCAATCATGAGGCCCTTCCTAAAGCATGAGATGTGATATCTCAATGCTTCTACCAAATCTGAGACCCTTCCTATAGCATGAAATGTGATATCCAACTTATTCCCATCCAATCCTGAGACCCTTCCTATAGCATGAGAAGTGATATCTCAATGCTATTAATACCAAACCTGAGACCCTCCCTATAGCATTTGATGTGATATCCAACTCCTTCGAATTCCAATCCTGAGTCCCTTCCGATAGCCTGAGATGTGATATCCAACTCCTTCCCATTCCAATCTTGAGGCCCTTCCTATAGCATGAGATGTGATATCTCAATGCTTCTACCAAACCTGAGACCCTTCCTATAGCATGAGATGTGATATCTCAATGCTTCTACCAAACCCGAGACCCTTCCTATAGCATGAGATGTGATATCCAACTCCTTCCCATTCCAATCCTGAGACCCTTCCTACAGCATGAGATGTGATATCTCAATGCTCTTAATACCAAACCTTGGATCATTCATATTGCAAGAGATGTGATATCCAAATGCTTCCCATTCCAAACCTGAGACACTTCCTATAGGATGCGATGTGATATCCAACACCTTCCCATTCCAATCCTGAGACCCTTCCTATAGCATGAGATGATATCCGACTCCTTCCCATTCCAATCCTGAGACCCTTCCTATAGCATGAGATGTGATATCTCAATGCTTCTACCAAACCTGAGACCCTTCCTATAGCATGAGATGTGATATCTCAATGCTTCTAATACCAAACCTGAGACCCTCCCTATAGCGTGAGATGTGATATCAAAGTCCTTCCCATTCCAATCCTGATACCCTTCCTATAACATGAGATGTGATATCTAACTCTTCCCATCCAATCCTGAGACCCTTCCTATAACATGAGATGTTATATCCAACTCCTTCCCAATCCAATCCTGGGACCCTTCCGATAGCATGAGATGTGATATCAAAGTCCTTCCCGTTCCAATCCTGATACCCTTCCTATAAGATGAGCTGTGATATCCAACTCCTTCCAATTCAAACCTGTGACCCTTCCTATAGCATGAGATGGGATATCCAACTCCTTCCCAATCCAATCCTGAGACCCTTCCGATAGCATGAGATGTGATATCTTAATGCTTCTAGCAAACCTGAGACCTTCCCATGGCATGAGATGTGATATCCAAGTCCTTCCTGTTAGGAAAGATTTCGTAATTGTAGGTAATTTTCCTTCCATGTGGCAACCCCTAAACTTTTTGCTGTTGTTTTTCACCTTGTTCTTGACTTTGCCAGAGAAGTGCAGCCTTCTGCCGCACTCCTCTGGGCTTTCGCTCCTTTCTTAAGGGGACACTGACATGCCCTTAAGACTGTCAGTACCGGGGAACGCTGTTTCCCGTAGTTTCTTTTATCATGTTGCGGCTTTCGTGCAACATGACACAAGAGGGCACTGTAAGCTAAGTTACAGCTCTCTTGGGTCTCTAGCCTTCTACGGGCCCTAGATACTCGTTTAGGATTGTATCTGATCGGTGCAAGTGATTCAGGGACAGGAATGGTGGCAGCGATCGTTTCTTGTGTTTTGAGCTCCTTTTGGCGTTCTAAGCGCGTTTTCCGCGTTTAACCCAAAATGGTGGCCTGGCTCCCAAAATGGCCAGACCACGAGGCTCCTTTGTCCTGTCCGCTGACCGTCTTGCTCCCTTCACCTTCCCCAGGTCGAGCCGACCCGGGGCCTTCCTTATTTGGGCATGTACTTTCCCGCGAAACACGGATGCTTTTGCGGGCTTCTACATGTCTTGTGTGTGCCCCCAGGATGTGGGCTGGGATGTCTGGTCCCAATACACATCATGGGTGCCAGAGAGTCTAGGGTGGTGTGAATGCCTGAGACCACCGTGGTCCGTGATTGGTCCACGAATGGTGTGAGTGTTGATGAGCGGATCTCCCATTGGGTCCCCTCTGTTTTGGCGCAAAGGGAACCGTGGATAAGAAGGGGCTGAAAACACCACTACCATGTCGATCTCCTGAGTTCTCACGAACGAAGGAATACAGGAGCCAAGTATCCTGCAACCAAGAGGCTGGACCGAGGAATCGCTGGCGACCCGCTGAAGGACTTCTCCTCTGCACTGCTGTCGCCTTGTGAAACCCTTTTCACCTTTGATCGAACCAGAAGGCCTGTACTGGTACTTCAACCCTTGGAATAGCGGGAACAGCTATTCTCAGCATCTTCACCATCTCCTGCCAGTAAGCCTTCGGAAGTGTCTCTGGGCCATCCAGCTGACTGACCAGCTTACACGGGAGTCTTGCTCTGTAACCGCCGCCAGGTTGTGTAGTATTTCGAGCCCTTGTCACTCTCACAAGCTTCGTACACTTGGCGTTCCCAGGTCTGAAGTGAGTAGTGTACATTTGGCTCAGATACACACGGCCGCTCCGTTGCCCTGCTGTGGTAACAAACTGTGCGGGTTTCTTCGATTGGGACGTCTTTTTACTCAACACGACGACGAGGCGTTCCCTGCTCATCTGAACCTGCCAGCTGCTGAAACGGACGTGGAGAAGCCTGGGTCTGCTTGCATCGGGGACCGGTGAGTAGCATAGCTAGGATCTGGTCGCCCTCCTGCAGGAGCCCATTGCTTTTCCCCGCTGTGTAAAACAGCACCCTTTTCCGTACTCGCGCTCTGCTTCTGCCCAATGTGGAGGCTGCGCTTGAGTCGCGGAACTTGTTCTTCTTCTTTTGTGCACTAAACTGAACTGCCTGATTTCCCTCGAAGAGCTTCTCCTTTTGCCGTTGGCACCAGCGTGTGCAGGTACTTTTGAGCACAAGGCTCCACTCTTCGCAGGGCTCGGACTTCCATCTAGTTAGGTGCCTCTGAAGGTGAACTGGGTCTAAGCATTATTTTGCACTGCCTGTTTCCCCTCCCTTTTAGGTGGACTACACATTTCGTGCATATAACGCTTGCGACTGTCATATTTGTATATATATTGTGTTGATATGGTATGTGTTGGTTTACTATCGTTGTATTGTGATTTTCTCGCTACGGTCATTGTTTTAAAGGCCTTGAAATAAATGTGTATATATTTTTCATATAACAACTGTTTGGAGTAGTTTGTAAGTGATCTTGCTTTGTGTGCTCATTGCGGGCTTTCAGTCACCCTCACCCCTCTTGAGACCTAGTCTTGACCGCCGCGATCGCTATCTTGATTGGTCTGGCTCGTCCAGAGGTTACCCTGTTCCAAGTAATTAGGTTGGCCTTCTGAACTTCTGCGCCACCAGGACAGAGTTCAGAAATCCGTCTTAACACTTCCCATTCCAATATTGAGACCCTTCCTATAACATGAGATGTGATATCTAACTCCTTCCCAATCCAATCCTGAGACCCTTCCGATAGCATGAGATATGATATCTCAATGCTTCTAATACCAAACCACAGACCAGTCCTATAACTTGAGATGTGATATCCATATCCTTCCCCTTCCAAACCTGAGACCCTTCCTTTATCATGAGAAAGTGAGAACCAACTCCTTCCAATTCCAATCCTGAGACCCGTCCTATACAATGAGATATGATATCTCAATGCTTCTAATACCAAACCTGAGACTGTCCTATGACATGAGATGCGATATCTCAATGCTTCTAATAACAAACCTGAGACCCTTCCTATAACATGAGATGTGATATCCAAATCCTTCCCATTCCAATCCTGAGACCCTTCCTATAACATGAGATGTGATATAATAATATCCTTCCCAATCCAATCCTGATACCCTTCCGATAGCATGAGATATGATATCTCAATGCTTCTAATACCAAACCACAGACCCGTCCTATAAATTGAGATGTGATATCCAAATCCTTCCCCTTCCAAACCTGAGACCCTTCCTTTAGCATGAGATGTGATATCCAACTCCTTCCCATTTCAATCCTGAGACCCGTCCTATACCATGACATATGATATCTCAATGCTTCTAATACCAAACCTGAGACTGTCCTATAACATGAGATGTGATATCTCAATGCTTCTAATAACAAACCTGAGAGCCTTCCTATAACATGAGATGTGATATCCAACTCCTTCCCAATCCAATCCTGAGACCCTTCCGATAGCATGAGATATGATATCTCAATGCTTCTAATACCAAACCACAGACCCGTCCTATAACTTGAGATGTGATATCCAACTCCTTCCCAATACAATCCTGAGACCCTTCCGATAGCATGAGATGTGATATCTCAATGCTTCTAATACCAAACCACAGACCCGTCCTATAAATTGAGATGTGATATCCAAATCCTTCCCCTTCCAAACCTGAGACCCTTCCTTTAGCATAAGATGTGATATCCAACTCCTTCCCATTTCAATCCTGAGACCCGTCCTATACCATGACATATGATATCTCAATGCTTCTAATACCAAACCTGAGACTGTCCTATAACATGAGATGTGATATCTCAATGCTTCTAATAACAAACCTGAGAGCCTTCCTATAACATGAGATGTGATATCCAACTCCTTCCCAATCCAATCCTGAGACCCTTCCGATAGCATGAGATATGATATCTCAATGCTTCTAATACCAAACCACAGACCCGTCCTATAACTTGAGATGTGATATCCAACTCCTTCCCAATCCAATCCTGAGACCCTTCCGATAGCATGAGATGTGATATCTCAATGCTTCTAATATCAAACCTGAGACCCTCCCTATAGCATGAGATGTGATATCCAACTCCTTCCCATTCCAATCCTGAGACCCGTCCTATACTATGAGATGTTATATCCAATGCTTCTAATACCAAAGCTGAGACTGTCCTATAACATGAGATGAGATATCTCAATGCTTCTAATAACAAACCTGAGACCCTTCCTATAACATGAGATGTGATATCCAACTCCTTCGCAATCCAATCCTGAGACCCTTCCGATAGCATGAGATATGATATCTCAATGCTTCTAATACCAAACCACAGACCCGTCCTATAACTTGAGATGTGATATCCAAATCCTTCCCCTTCCAAACCTGAGACCCTTCCTTTAGCATGAGATGTGATATCCAACTCCTTCCCATTCCAATCCTGAGACCCTTCCTATAGCATGAGATGTGATATCCCAATGCTTCTACCAAACCTGAGACCCTTCCTATAGCATGGGATGTGATATCCAACTCTTCCCATCCAATCCTGAGACCCGTCCTATACCATGAGATGTTATATCTCAATGCTTCTAATACCAAACCTGAGACTGTCCTATAACATGAGATGTGATATCTCAATGCTTCTAATAACAAACCTGAGACCCTTCCTATAACATGAGATGTGATATCTCAATGCTTCTAATACCAAACCTGAGACCCTCCCTATAGCGTGAGATGTGATATCAAAGTCCTTCCCATTCCAATCCTGATACCCTTCCTATAACATGAGATATGATATCCAACTCTTCCCATCCAATCCTGAGACCCTTCCTATAACATGAGATGTTATAACCAACTCCTTCCCGATCCAATCCTGAGACCCTTCCGATAGCATGAGATGTGATATCTCAATGCTTCTAATACCAAACCTGAGACCCTCCCTATACCGTGAGATGTGTTATCAAAGTCCTTCACATTCCAATCCTGATACCCTTCCTATAACATGAGCTGTGATATCCAACTCCTTCCAATTCCAACCTGTGACCCTTCCTATAGCATGAGATGCGATATCCAACTCCTTCCCAATCCAATCCTGAGACCCTTCCTATACTATGAGACGTTATATCTCAATGCTTCTAATACCAAACCTGATACTGCCTATAACATGAGATGCGATATCTCAATGCTTCTAATAAACCTGAGACCCTTCCTATAACATGAGATGTGATATCCAAGTCCTTCCCATTCCAATCTTGAGACCCTTCCTATAACATGAGAGGTGATATCCAACTCCTTCCCATTCCAATCCTGAGACCCTTCCTATAGCATGAGATGTGATATCTCAATGCTTCACCAAACCTGGAATCCTTCCTATAGCATGGGATTTGATATTCAACTCCTTCCCATTCCAATCCTGAGACCCTTCCGATAGGATGAGATTTATTATCTCACTCCTTCAAATACCAAACTTGAGTCACTTCATAACGGATGAGATCTGATATCTCAGTGCTTCTAATACCGAACCTGAGTCCCTTCCTATAACATGAGATGTGATATACAACTCCTTCCCATTCCAATCATGAGGCCCTTCCTATAGCATGAGATGTGATATCTCAATGCTTCTACCAAACCTGAGACCCTTCCTATAGCATGAGATGTGATATCTCAATGCTTCTAATACCAAACCTGAGACCCTCCTTATAGCGTGAGATGTGATATCAAAGTCCTTCCCATTCCAATCCTGATACCCTTCCTATAACATGAGATGTGATATCCAACTCTTCCCATCCAATCCTGAGACCCTTCCTATAACATGAGATGTTATATCCAACTCCTTCCCAATCCAATCCTGGGACCCTTCCGATAGCATGAGATGTGATATCAAAGTCCTTCCCGTTCCAATCCTGATACCCTTCCTATAACATGAGCTGTGATATCCAACTCCTTCCAATTCAAACCTGTGACCCTTCCTATAGCATGAGATGCGATATCCAACTCCTTCCCAATCCAATCCTGAGACCCTTCCGATAGCATGAGATGTGATATCTTAATGCTTCTAGCAAACCTGAGACCTTCCCATGGCATGAGATGTGATATCCAAGTCCTTCCTGTTAGGAAAGATTTCGTAATTGTAGGTAATTTTCCTTCCATGTGGCAACCCCTAAACTTTTTGCTGTTGTTTTTCACCTTGTTCTTGACTTTGCCAGAGAAGTGCAGCCTTCTGCCGCACTCCTCTGGGCTTTCGCTCCTTTCTTACGGGGATACTGACATGCCCTTAAGACTGTCAGTACCGGGGAACGCTGTTTCCCGTAGTTTCTTTTATCATGTTGCGGCTTTCGTGCAACATGACACAAGAGGGCACTGTAAGCTAAGTTACAGCTCTCTTGGGTCACTAGCCTTCTACGGGCCCTAGATACTCGTTTAGGATTGTATCTGATCGGTGCAAGTGATTCAGGGACAGGAATGGTGGCAGCGATCGTTTCTTGTGTTTTGAGCTCCTTTTGGTGTTCTAAGCGCGTTTTCCGCGTTTAACCCAAAATGGTGGCCTGGCTCCCAAAATGGCCAGACCACGAGGCTCCTTTGTCCTGTCGGCTGACCGTCTTGCTCCCTTTACCTTCCCCAGGTCGAGCCGACCCGGGGCCTTCCTTATTTGGGCATGTACTTTCCAGCGAAACACGGATGCTTTCGCGGGCTTCTACATGTCTTGTGTGTGCCTCCAGGATGTGGGCTGGGATGTCTGGTCCCAATACACATCCTGGGTGCCAGAGAGTCTAGGGTGGTGTGAATGCCTGGGACCACCGTGGTCCGTGATTGGTCCACGAATGGTGTGAGTGTTGATGAGCGGATCTCCCATTGGGTCCCCTCTGTTTTGGCTCGGAGGGAACCGTGGATAAGAGGGGGCTGGAAACACCACTACCATGTCGATCTCCTGAGTTCTCACGAACGAAGGAATACAGGAGCCAAGTATCCTGCAACCAAGAGGCTGGACCGAGGAATCGCTGGCGACCCGCTGAAGGACTTCTCCTCTGCACTGCTGTCGCCTTGTGAAACCCTTTTCACCTTTGATCGAACCAGAAGGCCTGTACTGGTACTTCGACCCTTGGAATAGCGGGAACAGCTATTCTCGGCATCTTCACCATCTCCTGCCAGTAAGCCTTCGGAAGTGTCTCTGGGCCATCCAGCTGACTGACCAGCTTACACGGGAGTCTTGCTCTGTAACCGCCGCCAGGTTGTGTAGTATTTCGAGCCCTTGTCACTCTCACACGCTTCGTACACTTGGCGTTCCCAGGTCTGAAGTGAGTAGTGTATACTTGGCTCAGATACACACGGCCGCTCCGTTGCCCTGCTGTGGTAACAAACTGTGCGGGTTTCTTCGATTGGGACGTCTTTTTACTCAACACGACGACGAGGCGTTCCCTGCTCTTCTGAACCTGCCAGCTACTGAAACGGACGCGGAGAAGCCTGGGTCTGCTTGCATCGGGGACCGGTGAGTAGCATAGCTAGGATCTGGTCGCCCTCCTGCAGGAGCCCATTGCTTTTCCCCGCTGTATCAAACAGCACCCTTTTCCGTACTCGCGCTCTGCTTCTGCCCACTGTGGAGGCTGCGCTTGAGTCGCGGAACTTGTTCTTCTTCTTTTGTGCACTAAACTGAACTGCCTGATTTCCCTAGAAGAGCTTCTCCTTTTGCCCGTTGGCACCAGCGCTTGCAGGTACTTTTGAGCACAAGGCTCCACTCTTCGCAGGGCTCGGACTTCCATCTAGTTAGGTGCCTCTGAAGGTGAACTGGGTCTAAGCATTATTGCGCAATGCCTGTTTTCCCTCCCTTTTAGGTGGACTACACATTTCGTGCATATAACGCTTGAGACTGGTTGTATTTGTATATATATTGTGTTGATATGGTATGTGTTGGTTTACTATCGTTATATTGTGATTTTCTCGCTACGGTCATTGTTTTAAAGGCCTTGAAATAAATGTGTCTATATTTTTCATATAACAACTGTTTGGAGTAGTTTGTAAGTGATCTTGCTTTGTGTGCTCATTGCGGGCTTTCAGTCACCCTCACCCCTCTTGAGACCTAGTCTTGACCCCCGCGATCGCTATCTTGATTGGTCTGGCTCGTCCAGAGGTTACCCTGTTCCAAGTAATTAGGTTGGCCTTCTGAACTTCTGCGCCACCAGGACAGAGTTCAGAAATCCGTCTTAACACTTCCCATTCCAATCTTGAGACCCTTCCTATAACATGAGATGTGATATCTAACTCCTTCCCAATCCAATCCTGAGACCCTTCCGATAGCATGAGATATGATATCTCAATGCTTCTAATACCAAACCACAGACCAGTCCTATAACTTGAGATGTGATATCCATATCCTTCCCCTTCCAAACCTGAGACCCTTCCTTTATCATGAGATGTGATAACCAACTCCTTCCAATTCCAATCCTGAGACCCGTCCTATACAATGAGATATGATATCTCAATGCTTCTAATACCAAACCTGAGACTGTCCTATGACATGAGATGCGATATCTCAATGCTTCTAATAACAAACCTGAGACCCTTCCTATAACATGAGATGTGATATCCAAATCCTTCCCATTCCAATCCTGAGACCCTTCCTATAACATGAGATGTGATATCCAACTCCTTCCCAATCCAATCCTGATACCCTTCCGATAGCATGAGATATGATATCTCAATGCTTCTAATACCAAACCACAGACCAGTCCTATAAATTGAGATGTGATATCCAA
The DNA here is from genome assembly GCF_040938575.1 of Ambystoma mexicanum. NCBI lineage: Eukaryota > Metazoa > Chordata > Amphibia > Caudata > Ambystomatidae > Ambystoma > Ambystoma mexicanum. Next base: position 317,860,650 of record NC_090936.1, read on the forward strand.
ATCCTTCCCCTTCCAAACCTGAGACCCTTCCTTTAGCATGAGATGTGATATCCAACTCCTTCCCATTTCAATCCTGAGACCCGTCCTATACCATGACATATGATATCTCAATGCTTCTAATACCAAACCTGAGACTGTCCTATAACATGAGATGTGATATCTCAATGCTTCTAATAACAAACCTGAGAGCCTTCCTATAACATGAGATGTGATATCCAACTCCTTCCCAATCCAATCCTGAGACCCTTCCGATAGCATGAGATATGATATCTCAATGCTTCTAATACCAAACCACAGACCCGTCCTATAACTTGAGATGTGATATCCAACTCCTTCCCAATCCAATCCTGAGACCCTTCCGATAGCATGAGATGTGATATCTCAATGCTTCTAATATCAAACCTGAGACCCTCCCTATAGCATGAGATGTGATATCCAACTCCTTCCCATTCCAATCCTGAGACCCGTCCTATACTATGAGATGTTATATCCAATGCTTCTAATACCAAAGCTGAGACTGTCCTATAACATGAGATGTGATATCTCAATGCTTCTAATAACAAACCTGAGACCCTTCCTATAACATGAGATGTGATATCCAACTCCTTCGCAATCCAATCCTGAGACCCTTCCGATAGCATGAGATATGATATCTCAATGCTTCTAATACCAAACCACAGACCCGTCCTATAACTTGAGATGTGATATCCAAATCCTTCCCCTTCCAAACCTGAGACCCTTCCTTTAGCATGAGATGTGATATCCAACTCCTTCCCATTCCAATCCTGAGACCCTTCCTATAGCATGAGATGTGATATCCCAATGCTTCTACCAAACCTGAGACCCTTCCTATAGCATGGGATGTGATATCCAACTCTTCCCATCCAATCCTGAGACCCGTCCTATACCATGAGATGTTATATCTCAATGCTTCTAATACCAAACCTGAGACTGTCCTATAACATGAGATGTGATATCTCAATGCTTTTAATAACAAACCTGAGACCCTTCCTATAACATGAGATGTGATATCTCAATGCTTCTAATACCAAACCTGAGACCCTCCCTATAGCGTGAGATGTGATATCAAAGTCCTTCCCATTCCAATCCTGATACCCTTCCTATAACATGAGATATGATATCCAACTCTTCCCATCCAATCCTGAGACCCTTCCTATAACATGAGATGTTATAACCAACTCCTTCCCGATCCAATCCTGAGACCCTTCCGATAGCATGAGATGTGATATCTCAATGCTTCTAATACCAAACCTGAGACCCTCCCTATACCGTGAGATGTGTTATCAAAGTCCTTCACATTCCAATCCTGATACCCTTCCTATAACATGAGCTGTGATATCCAACTCCTTCCAATTCCAACCTGTGACCCTTCCTATAGCATGAGATGCGATATCCAACTCCTTCCCAATCCAATCCTGAGACCCTTCCTATACTATGAGACGTTATATCTCAATGCTTCTAATACCAAACCTGATACTGCCTATAACATGAGATGCGATATCTCAATGCTTCTAATAAACCTGAGACCCTTCCTATAACATGAGATGTGATATCCAAGTCCTTCCCATTCCAATCTTGAGACCCTTCCTATAACATGAGAGGTGATATCCAACTCCTTACCATTCCAATCCTGAGACCCTTCCTATAGCATGAGATGTGATATCTCAATGCTTCACCAAACCTGGAATCCTTCCTATAGCATGTGATTTGATATTCAACTCCTTCACATTCCAATCCTGAGACCCTTCCGATAGGATGAGATTTATTATCTCACTCCTTCAAATACCAAACTTGAGTCACTTCATAACGGATGAGATCTGATATCTCAGTGCTTCTAATACCGAACCTGAGTCCCTTCCTATAACATGAGATGTGATATACAACTCCTTCCCATTCCAATCATGAGGCCCTTCCTATAGCATGAGATGTGATATCTCAATGCTTCTACCAAACCTGAGACCCTTCCTATAGCTTGAGATGTGATATCTCAATGCTTCTAATACCAAACCTGAGACCCTCTTTATAGCGTGAGATGTGATATCAAAGTCCTTCCCATTCCAATCCTGATACCCTTCCTATAACATGAGATGTGATATCCAACTCTTCCCATCCAATCCTGAGACCCTTCCTATAACATGAGATGTTATATCCAACTCCTTCCCAATCCAATCCTGGGACCCTTCCGATAGCATGAGATGTGATATCAAAGTCCTTCCCGTTCCAATCCTGATACCCTTCCTATAACATGAGCTGTGATATCCAACTCCTTCCAATTCAAACCTGTGACCCTTCCTATAGCATGAGATGCGATATCCAACTCCTTCCCAATCCAATCCTGAGACCCTTCCGATAGCATGAGATGTGATATCTTAATGCTTCTAGCAAACCTGAGACCTTCCCATGGCATGAGATGTGATATCCAAGTCCTTCCTGTTAGGAAAGATTTCGTAATTGTAGGTAATTTTCCTTCCATGTGGCAACCCCTAAACTTTTTGCTGTTGTTTTTCACCTTGTTCTTGACTTTGCCAGAGAAGTGCAGCCTTCTGCCGCACTCCTCTGGGCTTTCGCTCCTTTCTTACGGGGATACTGACATGCCCTTAAGACTGTCAGTACCGGGGAACGCTGTTTCCCGTAGTTTCTTTTATCATGTTGCGGCTTTCGTGCAACATGACACAAGAGGGCACTGTAAGCTAAGTTACAGCTCTCTTGGGTCACTAGCCTTCTACGGGCCCTAGATACTCGTTTAGGATTGTATCTGATCGGTGCAAGTGATTCAGGGACAGGAATGGTGGCAGCGATCGTTTCTTGTGTTTTGAGCTCCTTTTGGCGTTCTAAGCGCGTTTTCCGCGTTTAACCCAAAATGGTGGCCTGGCTCCCAAAATGGCCAGACCACGAGGCTCCTTTGTCCTGTCGGCTGACCGTCTTGCTCCCTTTACCTTCCCCAGGTCGAGCCGACCCGGGGCCTTCCTTATTTGGGCATGTACTTTCCAGCGAAACACGGATGCTTTCGCGGGCTTCTACATGTCTTGTGTGTGCCTCCAGGATGTGGGCTGGGATGTCTGGTCCCAATACACATCCTGGGTGCCAGAGAGTCTAGGGTGGTGTGAATGCCTGGGACCACCGTGGTCCGTGATTGGTCCACGAATGGTGTGAGTGTTGATGAGCGGATCTCCCATTGGGTCCCCTCCGTTTTGGCTCGGAGGGAACCGTGGATAAGAGGGGGCTGGAAACACCACTACCATGTCGATCTCCTGAGTTCTCACGAACGAAGGAATACAGGAGCCAAGTATCCTGCAACCAAGAGGCTGGACCGAGGAATCGCTGGCGACCCGCTGAAGAACTTCTCCTCTGCACTGCTGTCGCCTTGTGAAACCCTTTTCACCTTTGATCGAACCAGAAGGCCTGTACTGGTACTTCGACCCTTGGAATAGCGGGAACAGCTATTCTCGGCATCTTCACCATCTCCTGCCAGTAAGCCTTCGGAAGTGTCTCTGGGCCATCCAGCTGACTGACCAGCTTACACGGGAGTCTTGCTCTGTAACCGCCGCCAGGTTGTGTAGTATTTCGAGCCCTTGTCACTCTCACACGCTTCGTACACTTGGCGTTCCCAGGTCTGAAGTGAGTAGTGTATATTTGGCTCAGATACACACGGCCGCTCCGTTGCCCTGCTGTGGTAACAAACTGTGCGGGTTTCTTCGATTGGGACGTCTTTTTACTCAACACGACGACGAGGCGTTCCCTGCTCTTCTGAACCTGCCAGCTACTGAAACGGACGCGGAGAAGCCTGGGTCTGCTTGCATCGGGGACCGGTGAGTAGCATAGCTAGGATCTGGTCGCCCTCCTGCAGGAGCCCATTGCTTTTCCCCGCTGTATCAAACAGCACCCTTTTCCGTACTCGCGCTCTGCTTCTGCCCACTGTGGAGGCTGCGCTTGAGTCGCAGAACTTGTTCTTCTTCTTTTGTGCACTAAACTGAACTGCCTGATTTCCCTAGAAGAGCTTCTCCTTTTGCCCGTTGGCACCAGCGCTTGCAGGTACTTTTGAGCACAAGGCTCCACTCTTCGCAGGGCTCGGACTTCCATCTAGTTAGGTGCCTCTGAAGGTGAACTGGGTCTAAGCATTATTGCGCAATGTCTGTTTTCCCTCCCTTTTAGGTGGACTACACATTTCATGCATATAACGCTTGAGACTGGTTGTATTTGTATATATATTGTGTTGATATGGTATGTGTTGGTTTACTATCGTTATATTGTGATTTTCTCGCTACGGTCATTGTTTTAAAGGCCTTGAAATAAATGTGTATATATTTTTAATATAACAACTGTTTGGAGTAGTTTGTAAGTGATCTTGCTTTGTGTGCTCATTGCGGGCTTTCAGTCACCCTCACCCCTCTTGAGACCTAGTCTTGACCGCCGCAATCGCTACCTTGATTGGTCTGGCTCGTCCAGAGGTTACCCTGTTTCAAGTAATTAGGTTGGCCTTCTGAACTTCTGCGCCACCAGGACAGAGTTCAGAAATCAGTCTTAACACTTCCCATTCCAATCTTGAGACCCTTCCTATAACATGAGATGTGATATCCAACTCCTTCCCAATCCAATCCTGAGACCCTTCCGATAGCATGAGATATGATATCTCAATGCTTCTAATACCAAACCACAGACCAGTCCTATAACTTGAGATGTGATATCCATATCCTTCCCCTTCCAAACCTGAGACCCTTCCTTTATCATGAGATGTGATAACCAACTCCTTCCCATTCCAATCCTGAGACCCGTCCTATAGCATGATATGTGATATCCAACTCCTTCCCATTCCAATCCTGAGACCCTTCCGATAGCATGAGATATGATATCTCAATGCTTCTAATACCAAACCACAGACCCGTCCTATAAATTGAGATGTGATATCCAAATCCTTCCCCTTCCAAACCTGAGACCCTTCCTTTAGCATGAGATGTGATATCCAACTCCTTCCCATTTCAATCCTGAGACCCGTCCTATACCATGACATATGATATCTCAATGCTTCTAATACCAAACCTGAGACTGTCCTATAACATGAGATGTGATATCTCAATGCTTCTAATAACAAACCTGAGAGCCTTCCTATAACACGAGATGTGATATCCAACTTCTTCCCAATCCAATCCTGAGACCCTTCCGATAGCATGAGATATGATATCTCAATGCTTCTAGTACCAAACCACAGACCCGTCCTATAACTTGAGATGTGATATCCAACTCCTTCCCTATCCAATCCTGAGACCCTTCCGATAGCATGAGATGTGATATCTCAATGCTTCTAATATCAAACCTGAGACCCTCCCTAGAGCATGAGATGTGATATCCAACTCCTTCCCATTCCAATCCTGAGACCCGTCCTATACTATGAGATGTTATATCCAATGCTTCTAATACCAAACCTGAGACTGTCCTATAACATGAGATGTGATATCTCAATGCTTCTAATAACAAACCTGAGACCCTTCCTATAACATGAGATGTGATATCCAACTCCTTCGCAATCCAATCCTGAGACCCTTCCGATAGCATGAGATATGATATCTCAATGCTTCTAATACCAAACCACAGACCCGTCCTATAACTTGAGATGTGATATCCCAATGCTTCTACCAAACCTGAGACCTTTCCTATAGCATGAGATGTGATAACCAACTCCTTCCCATTCCAATCCTGAGACCCGTCCTATAGCATGATATGTGATATCCAACTCCTTCCCATTCCAATCCTGAGACCCTTCCGATAGCATGAGATATGATATCTCAATGCTTCTAATACCAAACCACAGACCCGTCCTATAAATTGAGATGTGATATCCAAATCCTTCCCCTTCCAAACCTGAGACCCTTCCTTTAGCATGAGATGTGATATCCAACTCCTTCCCATTTCAATCCTGAGACCCGTCCTATACCATGACATATGATATCTCAATGCTTCTAATACCAAACCTGAGACTGTCCTATAACATGAGATGTGATATCTCAATGCTTCTAATAACAAACCTGAGAGCCTTCCTATAACACGAGATGTGATATCCAACTTCTTCCCAATCCAATCCTGAGACCCTTCCGATAGCATGAGATATGATATCTCAATGCTTCTAATACCAAACCACAGACCAGTCCTATAACTTGAGATGTGATATCCATATCCTTCCCCTTCCAAACCTGAGACCCTTCCTTTATCATGAGATGTGATAACCAACTCCTTCCCATTCCAATCCTGAGACCCGTCCTATAGCATGATATGTGATATCCAACTCCTTCCCATTCCAATCCTGAGACCCTTCCGATAGCATGAGATATGATATCTCAATGCTTCTAATACCAAACCACAGACCCGTCCTATAAATTGAGATGTGATATCCAAATCCTTCCCCTTCCAAACCTGAGACCCTTCCTTTAGCATGAGATGTGATATCCAACTCCTTCCCATTTCAATCCTGAGACCCGTCCTATACCATGACATATGATATCTCAATGCTTCTAATACCAAACCTGAGACTGTCCTATAACATGAGATGTGATATCTCAATGCTTCTAATAACAAACCTGAGAGCCTTCCTATAACACGAGATGTGATATCCAACTTCTTCCCAATCCAATCCTGAGACCCTTCCGATAGCATGAGATATGATATCTCAATGCTTCTAGTACCAAACCACAGACCCGTCCTATAACTTGAGATGTGATATCCAACTCCTTCCCTATCCAATCCTGAGACCCTTCCGATAGCATGAGATGTGATATCTCAATGCTTCTAATATCAAACCTGAGACCCTCCCTAGAGCATGAGATGTGATATCCAACTCCTTCCCATTCCAATCCTGAGACCCGTCCTATACTATGAGATGTTATATCCAATGCTTCTAATACCAAACCTGAGACTGTCCTATAACATGAGATGTGATATCTCAATGCTTCTAATAACAAACCTGAGACCCTTCCTATAACATGAGATGTGATATCCAACTCCTTCGCAATCCAATCCTGAGACCCTTCCGATAGCATGAGATATGATATCTCAATGCTTCTAATACCAAACCACAGACCCGTCCTATAACTTGAGATGTGATATCCCAATGCTTCTACCAAACCTGAGACCTTTCCTATAGCATGAGATGTGATAACCAACTCCTTCCCATTCCAATCCTGAGACCCGTCCTATAGCATGATATGTGATATCCAACTCCTTCCCATTCCAATCCTGAGACCCTTCCGATAGCATGAGATATGATATCTCAATGCTTCTAATACCAAACCACAGACCCGTCCTATAAATTGAGATGTGATATCCAAATCCTTCCCCTTCCAAACCTGAGACCCTTCCTTTAGCATGAGATGTGATATCCAACTCCTTCCCATTTCAATCCTGAGACCCGTCCTATACCATGACATATGATATCTCAATGCTTCTAATACCAAACCTGAGACTGTCCTATAACATGAGATGTGATATCTCAATGCTTCTAATAACAAACCTGAGAGCCTTCCTATAACACGAGATGTGATATCCAACTTCTTCCCAATCCAATCCTGAGACCCTTCCGATAGCATGAGATATGATATCTCAATGCTTCTAGTACCAAACCACAGACCCGTCCTATAACTTGAGATGTGATATCCAACTCCTTCCCTATCCAATCCTGAGACCCTTCCGATAGCATGAGATGTGATATCTCAATGCTTCTAATATCAAACCTGAGACCCTCTCTAGAGCATGAGATGTGATATCCAACTCCTTCCCATTCCAATCCTGAGACCCGTCCTATACTATGAGATGTTATATCCAATGCTTCTAATACCAAACCTGAGACTGTCCTATAACATGAGATGTGATATCTCAATGCTTCTAATAACAAACCTGAGACCCTTCCTATAACATGAGATGTGATATCCAACTCCTTCGCAATCCAATCCTGAGACCCTTCCGATAGCATGAGATATGATATCTCAATGCTTCTAATACCAAACCACAGACCCGTCCTATAACTTGAGATGTGATATCCCAATGCTTCTACCAAACCTGAGACCTTTCCTATAGCATGAGATGTGATATCCAACTCTTCCCATCCAATCCTGAGACCCGTCCTATACCATGAGATGTTATATCTCAATGCTTCTAATACCAAACCTGAGACTGTCCTATAACATGAGATGTGATATCTCAATGCTTCTAATAACAAACCTGAAACCGTTCCTATAACATGAGATGTGATGTCCAAGTCCTTCCCATTCCAATTCTGAGACCCTTCCTATAACATGAGATGTGATATCCAACTCCTTCCCAATCCAATCCTGAGACCCTTCCGATAGCATGAGATGTGATATCTCAATGCTTCTAACACCAAACCTGAGACCCTCCCTATAGCGTGAGATGTGATATCAAAGTCCTTCCCATTCCAATCCTGATACTCTTCCTATAACATGAGATGTGATATCCAACTCTTCCCATCCAATCCTGAGACCCTTCCTATAACATGAGATGTGATATCCAACTCCTTCCCATTCCAATCCGGAGTCCCTTCCTATAGCATGAGATGTGATATCCAACTCTTCCCATCCAATCCTGAGACCCGTCCTATACCATGAGATGTTATATCTCAATGCTTCTAACACCAAACCTGAGACTGTCCTATAACATGAGATGTGATATCTCAATGCTTCTAATAACAAACCTGAGACCCTTCCTATAACATGAGATGTGATGTCCAAGTCCTTCCCATTCCAATCCAGAGACCCTTCCTATAACATGAGATGTGATATCCAACTCCTTTCCATTCCAATCCTGAGACCCGTCCTATACCATGAGATATGATATCTCAATGCTTCTAATACCAAACCTGAGACTGTCCTATAACAAGAGATGTGATATCTCAATGCTTCTAACAAACCTGAGACCCTTCCTATAACATGAGATGTGATATCCAAGCCCTTCCCATTCCAATCTTGAGGCCCTTCCTATAACATGAGATGTGATATCCAACTCCTTCCCAATCCAATCCTGAGACCCTTCCGATAGCATGAGATATGATATCTCAATGCTTTTAATACCAAAACCACAGACCCGTCCTATAACTTGAGATATGATATCCAAATCCTTCCCCTTCCAAACCTGAGACCCTTCCTTTATCATGAGATGTGATATCCAACTCCTTCCCATTCCAATCCTGAGACCCTTCCGATAGCATGAGATGTGATATCTCAATGCTTCTAATATCAAACCTGAGACCCTCCCTAGAGCATGAGATGTGATATCCAACTCCTTCCCATTCCAATCCTGAGACCCGTCCTATACTATGAGATGTTATATCCAATGCTTCTAATACCAAACCTGAGACTGTCCTATAACATGAGATGTGATATCTCAATGCTTCTAATAACAAACCTGAGACCCTTCCTATAACATGAGATGTGATATCCAACTCCTTCGCAATCCAATCCTGAGACCCTTCCGATAGCATGAGATATGATATCTCAATGCTTCTAATACCAAACCACAGACCCGTCCTATAACTTGAGATGTGATATCCCAATGCTTCTACCAAACCTGAGACCTTTCCTATAGCATGAGATGTGATATCCAACTCTTCCCATCCAATCCTGAGACCCGTCCTATACCATGAGATGTTATATCTCAATGCTTCTAATACCAAACCTGAGACTGTCCTATAACATGAGATGTGATATCTCAATGCTTCTAATAACAAACCTGAAACCGTTCCTATAACATGAGATGTGATGTCCAAGTCCTTCCCATTCCAATCCTGAGACCCTTCCTATAACATGAGATGTGATATCCAACTCCTTCCCAATCCAATCCTGAGACCCTTCCGACAGCATGAGATGTGATATCCAACTTCTTCCAATTCCAACCTGTGACCCTTCCTATAGCATGAGATGGGATATCCAACTCCTTCCCAATCCAATCCTGAGACCCTTCCGATAGCATGAGATGTGATATATTAATGCTTCTACCATACCTGAGACCTTCCTATGGCATGAGATGTGATATCAAACTCCTTCCCATTCCAATCCTGTGAACCCTCCTATACCATGAGATGTGATATCTCAATGCTTCTAATACCAAACCTGAGACTGTCCTATAACATGAGAAGTGATATCTCAATGCTTCTAATAACAAACCTGAGACCCTTCCTATAACATGAGATGTGATATCCAAATCCTTCCCATTCCAATCCTGAGACCCTTCCTATAACATGAGATGTGATATCCAACTCCTTCCCAATAAAATACTGAGACCCTTCCGATAGCATGAGATATGATATCTCAATGGTTCTAATACAAAACCACAGACCCGTCCTATAAATTGAGGTGTGATATCCAAATCCTTAGCCTTCCAAACCTGAGACCCTTCCTTTAGCATGAGATGTGATATCCAACTCCTTCCCATTCCAATCCTGAGACCCGTCCTATACCATGAGATATGATATCTCAATGCTTCTAATACCAAACCTGAGACTGTCCTATAACATGAGATGTGATATCTCAATGCTTCTAATAACAAACCTGAGAGCTTTCATATAACATGAGATGTGATATCCAACTCCTTCCCAATCCAATCCTCAGACCCTTCCAATAGCATGAGATGTGATATCTCAATGCTTCTAATACCAAACCACAGACTCGTCCTATAACTTGAGATGTGATATCCAACTCCTTCCCAATCCAATCCTGAGACCCTTCCGATAGCATGAGATGTGATATCTCAATGCTTCTAATACCAAACCTGAGACCTTCCCTATAGCGTGAGATGTGATATCAAAGTCCTTCCCATTCCAATCCTGATACCCTTCCTATAACATGAGATGTGATATCCAACTCCTTCCAATTCCAATCTGTGACCTTTCTATAGCATGAGATGCGATATCCAACTCCTTCCCAATCCAATCCTGAGACCCTTCCAATAGCATGAGATGTGATATCTAAATGCTTCTAGCAAACCTGAGACTTTCCCATGGCATGAGATGTGATATCAAACTCCTTCCCATTCCAATCCTGAGACCCTTCCTATAGCATGAGATGTGATATCCAACTCCTTCCCATTCCAATCCTGAGACCCGTCCTATACTATGAGATGTTATATCTCAATGCTTCTAATACCAAACCTGATACTGTCCTATAACATGAGATGTGATATCTCAATGCTTCTAATAACAAACCTGAGACCCTTCCTATAACATGAGATGTGATATCCAAGTCCTTCCCATTCCAATCTTGAGACCCTTCCTATAACATGAGATTTGATATCCAACTCCTTCCCAAACTAATCCTGAGACCCTTCCGATAGCATGAGATATGATATCTCAGTGCTTCTAATACCAAACCACAGACTCGTCCTATAACTTGAGATGTGATATCCAAATCCTTCCCCTTCCAAACCTGAGACCCTTCCTTTATCATGAGATGTGATATCTCAATGCTTCTACCAAACCTGAGACCCTTCCTATAGCATGAGATGTGATATCCAACTCTTCCCATCCAATCCTGAGACCCTTCCTATAACATGAGATGTGATATCCAACTCCTTCCCAATCCAATCCTGAGACCCTTCCGATAGCATGAGTATGATATCTCAATGCTTCTAATATCAACCCTGAGATCCTCTCTATAGCATGAGAGGTGATATCCAACTCCTTCCCATTCCAATCCTGAGACCCTTCCGATAGCATGAGATGTGATATCTTACTCCTTCCAATTCCAACCTGTGACCCTTCCTATAGCATGAGATGGGATATCCAACTCCTTCCCAATCCAATCCTGAGACCCTTCCTATAGCATGAGATGTGATATCTTAATGCTTCTACCATACCTGAGACCTTCCTATGTCATGAGATGTGATATCAAACTCCTTCCCATTCCAATCCTGAGACCCTTCCTATAGCATGAGATGTGATATCCAACTCCTTCCCATTCCAATCCTGAGACTCATCCTATACCATGAGATTTGATATCTCAATGCTTCTTCTACCATACCTGAGACCTTCCTATGGCCTTAGATGTGAAATCAAACTACTTCCATTCCAATCCTGAGACCCTTCCTATAGCATGAGATGTTATATCCAACTCCTTCCCATTCCAATCCTGAGACCCGTCCTATACCATGAGATGTGATATCTCAATGCTTCTAATACCAAACCTGAGACTGTCCTATAACATGAGATGTGATATCTCAATGCTTCTAATAACAAACCTGAGACCCTTCCTATAACATGAGATGTGATATCCAAGTCCTTCCCATTTCAATCTTGAGACCCTTCCTATAACATGAGATGTGATATCCAACTCCTTCCCAAACCAATCCTGAGACCCTTCCGATAGCATGAGATATGATATCTCAATGCTTCTAATACCAAACCACAGACTCGTCCTATACCTTGAGATGTGATATCCAAATCCTTCCCCTTCCAAACCTGAGACCCTTCCTTTATCATGAGATGTGATATCCAACTCCTTCCCATTCCAATCCTGAGACCCTTCCTATAGCATGAGATGTGATATCTCAATTCTTCTACCAAACCTGAGACCCTTCCTATAGCATGAGATGTGATATCCAACTCTTCCCATCCAATCCTGAGACCCTTCCTATAACATGAGATGTGATATCCAACTCCTTCCCAATCCAATCCTGAGACCCTTCCGATAGCATGAGATATGATATCTCAATGCTTCTAATATCAAACCTGAGACCCTCCCTATAGCATGAGAGGTGATATCCAACTCCTTCCCATTCCAATCCTGAGACCCTTCCGATAGCATGAGATGTGATATCCAACTCCTTCCAATTCCAACCTGTGACCCTTCCTATAGCATGAGATGGGATATCCAACTCCTTCCCAATCCAATCCTGAGACCCTTCCGATAGCATGAGATGTGATATCTTAATGCTTCTACCATACCTGAGACCTTCCTATGGCATGAGATGTGATATCAAACTCCTTCCCATTCCAATCCTGAGACCCTTCCTATAGCATGAGATGTGATATCCAACTCCTTCCCATTCCAATCCTGAGACCCGTCCTATACCATGAGATGTGATATCTCAATGCTTCTAATACCAAACCTGAGACTGTCCTATAACATGAGATGTGATATCTCAATGCTTCTAATAATAAACCTGAGACCCTTCCTATAACATGAGATGTGATATCCAAATCCTTCCCATTCCAATCCTGAGACCCTTCCTATAGCATGAGATGTGATATCCAACTCCTTTCCATTCCAATCCTGAGACCCGTCCTATACCATGAGATATGATATCTCAATGCTTCTAATACCAAACCTGAGACTGTCCTATAACAAGAGATGTGATATCTCAATGCTTCTAATAACAAACCTGAGACCCTTCCTATAACATGAGATGTGATATCCAAGCCCTTCCCATTCCAATCTTGAGGCCCTTCCTATAACATGAGATGTGATATCCAACTCCTTCCCAATCCAATCCTGAGACCCTTCCGATAGCATGAGATATGATATCTCAATGCTTCTAATACCAAAACCACAGACCCGTCCTATAACTTGAGGTATGATATCCAAATCCTCCCCCTTCCAAACCTGAGACACTTCGTTTATCATGAGATGTGATATCCAACTCCTTCCCATTCCAATCCTGAGACCCTTCCTATAGCATGAGATGTGATATCCCAATGCTTCTACCAAACCTGAGACCCTTCCTACAGCATGAGATGTGATATCCAACTCTTCCCATCCAATCCTGAGACCCTTCCTATAACATGAGATGTGATATCCAACTCCTTCCCAATCCAATCCTGAGACCCTTCCGATAGCATGAGATATGATATCTCAATGCTTCTAATATCAAACCTGAGACCCTCCCTAAAGCATGAGACGTGATATCCAACTCCTTCCCATTCCAATCCTGAGACCCTTCCGATAGCATGAGATGTGATATCCAACTCCTTCCAATTCCAACCTGTGACCCTTCCTATAGCATGAGATGGGATATCCAACTCCTTCCCAATCCAATCCTGAGACCCTTCCCATAGCATGAGATGTGATATCTTAATGCTTTTACCATACCTGAGACCTTCCTATGGCATGAGATGTGATATCAGACTCCTTCCCATTCCAATCCTGAGACCCTTCCTATAGCATGAGATGTGATATCCAATTCCTTCCCATTCCAATCCTGAGACCCGTCCTATACCATGAGATGTGATATCTCAATGCTTCTAATACCAAACCTGAGACTGTCCTATAACATGAGATGTGATATCTCAATGCTTCTAATAACAAACCTGAGACCCTTCCTATAACATGAGATGTGATATCCAAATCCTTCCCATTCCAATCCTGAGACCCTTCCTATAGCATGAGATGTGATATCCAACTCCTTTCCATTCCAATCCTGAGACCCGTCCTATACCATGAGATATGATATCTCCATGCTTCTAATACCAAACCTGAGACTGTCCTATAACAAGAGATGTGATATCTCAATGCTTCTAACAACACACCTGAGACCCTTCCTATAACATGAGATGTGATATCCAAGCCCTTCCCATTCCAATCTTGAGGCCCTTCCTATAACATGAGATGTGATATCCAACTCCTTCCCAATCCAATCCTGAGACCCTTCCGATAGCATGAGATATGATATCTCAATGCTTCTAATACCAAAACCACAGACCCGTCCTATAACTTGAGATATGATATCCAAATCCTTCCCCTTCCAAACCTGAGACCCTTCCTTTATCATGAGATGTGATATCCAACTCCTTCCCATTCCAATCCTGAGACCCTTCCTATAGCATGAGATGTGATTTCTCAATGCTTCTAATAACAAACCTGAGACCCTTTCTATAACATGAGATGTGATGTCCAAGTCCTTCCCATTCCAATCCTGAGACCCTTCCTATAACATGAGATGTGATATCCAACTCCTTCCCAATCCAATCCTGAGACCCTTCCGATAGCATGAGGATATGATATCTCAATGCTTCTAATATCAAACCTGAGACCCTCCCTAAAGCATGAGATGTGATATCCAACTCCTTCCCATTCCAATCCTGAGACCCTTCCGACAGCATGAGATGTGATATCCAACTCCTTCCAATTCCAACCTGTGACCCTTCCTATAGCATGAGATGGGATATCCAACTCCTTCCCAATCCAATCCTGAGACCCTTCCGATAGCATGAGATGTGAAATATTAATGCTTCTACCATACCTGAGACCTTCCTATGGCATCAGAAGTGATATCAAACTACTTCCCATTCCAATCCTGAGACCCTTCCTATAGCATGAGATGTGATATCCAACTCCTTCCCATTCCAATCCTGAGACCCTTCCTTTATCATGAGATGTGATATCCAACTCCTTCCCATTCCAATCCTGAGACCCTTCCTATAGCATGAGATGTGATATCTCAATGCTTCTAATAACAAACCTGAGACCCTTCCTATAACATGAAATGTGATTTCCAAGTCCTTCCCATTCCAATCCTGAGACCCTTTCTATAACATGAGATGTGATATCCAACTCCTTCCCAATCCAATCCTGAGACCCTTCCGATAGCATGAGGATATGATATCTCAATGCTTCTAATATCAAACCTGAGACCCTCCCTAAAGCATGAGATGTGATATCCAACTCCTTCCCATTCCAATCCTGAGACCCTTCCGACAGCATGAGATGTGATATCCAACTCCTTCCAATTCCAACCTGTGACCCTTCCTATAGCATGAGATGGGATATCCAACTCCTTCCCAATCCAATCCTGAGACCCTTCCGATAGCATGAGATGTGATATATTAATGCTTCTACCATACCTGAGACCTTCCTATGGCATGAGATGTGATATCAAACTACTTCCCATTCCAATCCTGAGACCCTTCCTATAACATGAGATGTGATATCCAACTCCTTCCCATTCCAATCCTGAGACCCGCCCTATACCATGAGATGTGATATCTCAATGCTTCTAATACCAAACCTGAGACTGTCCAATAACATGAGAAGTGATATCTCAATGCTTCTAATAACAAACCTGAGACCCTTCCTATAACATGAGATGTGATATCCAAATCCTTCCCATTCCAATCCTGAGACCCTTCCTATAACATGAGATGTGATATCCAACTCCTTCCCAATAAAATACTGAGACCCTTCCGATAGCATGAGATATGATATCTCAATGGTTCTAATACAAAACCACAGACCCGTCCTATAAATTGAGGTGTGATATCCAAATCCTTAGCCTTCCAAACCTGAGACCCTTCCTTTAGCATGAGTTGTGATATCCAACTCCTTCCCATTCCAATCCTGAGACCCGTCCTATACCATGAGATATGATATCTCAATGCTTCTAATACCAAACCTGAACATTAGATGTGATATCTCAATCCTTCTAATAACAAACCTGAGAGCTTTCATATAACATGAGATGTGATATCCAACTCCTTCCCAATCCAATCCTCAGACCCTTCTGATAGCATGAGATGTGATATCTCAATGCTTCTAATACCAAACCACAGACCCGTCCTATAACTTGAGATGTGATATCCAACTCCTTCCCAATCCAATCCTGAGACCCTTCCGATAGCATGAGATGTGATATCTCAATGCTTCTAATACCAAACCTGAGACCCTCCCTATAGCGTGAGATGTGATATCAAAGTCCTTCCCATTCCAATCCTGATACCCTTCCTATAACATGAGATGTGATATCCAACTCCTTCCAATTCCAACCTGTGACCCTTCCTATAGCATGAGATGCGATATCCAACTCCTTCCCAATCCAATCCTGAGACCCTTCCGATAGCATGAGATGTGATATCTAAATGCTTCTAGCAAACCTGAGACCTTCCCATGGCATGAGATGTGATATCAAACTCCTTCCCATTCCAATCCTGAGACCCTTCCTATAGCATGAGATGTGATATCCAACTCCTTCCCATTCCAATCCTGAGACCCGTCCTACACTATGAGATGCTATATCTCAATGCTTCTACCAAACCTGAGACCCTTCCTATGGCATGAGATGTGATATCCAACTCTTCCCATCCAATCCTGAGACCCTTCCTATAACATGAGATGTGATATCCAACTCCTTCCCAATCCAATCCTGAGACCCTTCCGATAGCATGAGATATGATATCTCAATGCTTCTAATATCAAACCTGAGACCCTCCCTAAAGCATGAGACGTGATATCCAACTCCTTCCCATTCCAATCCTGAGACCCTTCCGATAGCATGAGATGTGATATCCAACTCCTTCCAATTCCAACCTGTGACCCTTCCTATAGCATGAGATGGGATATCCAACTCCTTCCCAATCTAATCCTGAGACCCTTCCGATAGCATGAGATGTGATATCTTAATGCTTTTACCATACCTGAGACCTTCCTATGGCATGAGATGTGATATCAGACTCCTTCCCATTCCAATCCTGAGACCCTTCCTATAGCATGAGATGTGATATCCAATTTCTTCCCATTCCAATCCTGAGACCCGTCCTATACCATGAGATGTGATATCTCAATGCTTCTAATACCAAACCTGAGACTGTCCTATAACATGAGATGTGATATCTCAATGCTTCTAATAACAAACCTGAGACCCTTCCTATAACATGAGATGTGATATCCAAATCCTTCCCATTCCAATCCTGAGACCCTTCCTATAGCATGAGATGTGATATCCAACTCCTTTCCATTCCAATCCTGAGACCCGTCCTATACCATGAGATATGATATCTCCATGCTTCTAATACCAAACCTGAGACTGTCCTATAACAAGAGATGTGATATCTCAATGCTTCTAACAACACACCTGAGACCCTTCCTATAACATGAGATGTGATATCCAAGCCCTTCCCATTCCAATCTTGAGGCCCTTCCTATAACATGAGATGTGATATCCAACTCCTTCCCAATCCAATCCAGAGACCCTTCCGATAGCATGAGATATGATATCTCAATGCTTCTAATACCAAAACCACAGACCCGTCCTATAACTTGAGATATGATATCCAAATCCTTCCCCTTCCAAACCTGAGACCCTTCCTTTATCATGAGATGTGATATCCAACTCCTTCCCATTCCAATCCTGAGACCCTTCCTATAGCATGAGATGTGATATCTCAATGCTTCTACCAAACTTGAGACCCTTCCTATAGCATGAGATGTGATATCCAACTCTTCCCATCCAATCCTGAGACCCTTCCTATAACATGAGATGTGATATCCAACTCCTTCCCAATCCAATCCTGAGACCCTTCCGATAGCATGAGATATGATATCTCAATGCTTCTAATATCAAACCTGAGACCCTCCCTATAGCATGAGAGGTGATATCCAACTCCTTCCCATTCCAATCCTGAGACCCTTCCGATAGCATGAGATGTGATATCCAACTCCTTCCAATTCCAACCTGTGACCCTTCCTATAGCATGAGATGGGATATCCAACTCCTTCCCAATCCAATCCTGAGACCCTTCCGATAGCATGAGATGTGATATCTTAATGCTTCTACCATACCTGAGACCTTCCTATGGCATGAGATGTGATATCAAACTCCTTCCCATTCCAATCCTGAGACCCTTCCTATAGCATGAGATGTGATATCCAACGCCTTCCCATTCCAATCCTGAGACCCGTCCTATACCATGAGATGTGATATCTCAATGCTTCTAATACCAAACCTGAGACTGTCCTATAACATGAGATGTGATATCTCAATTCTTCTAATAACAAACCTGAGACCCTTCCTATAACATGAGATGTGATATCCAAATCCTTCCCATTCCAATCCTGAGAACCTTCCTATAGCATGAGATGTGATATCCAACTCCTTTCCATTCCAATCCTGAGACCCGTCCTATACCATGAGATATGATATCTCCATGCTTCTAATACCAAACCTGAGACTGTCCTATAACAAGAGATGTGATATCTCAATGCTTCTAACAACAAACCTGAGACCCTTCCTATAACATGAGATGTGATATCCAAGCCCTTCCCATTCCAATCTTGAGGCCCTTCCTATAACATGAGATGTGATATCCAACTCCTTCCCAATCCAATCCTGAGACCCTTCCGATAGCATGAGATATGATATCTCAATGCTTCTAATACCAAAACCACAGACCCGTCCTATAACTTGAGATATGATATCCAAATCCTTCCCTTTCCAAACCTGAGACCCTTCCTTTATCATGAGATGTGATATCCAACTCCTTCCCATTCCAATCCTGAGACCCTTCCTATAGCATGAGATGTGATATCTCAATGCTTCTAATAACAAACCTGAGACCCTTCCTATAACATGAGATGTGATGTCCAAGTCCTTCCCATTCCAATCCTGAGACCCTTCCTATAACATGAGATGTGATATCCAACTCCTTCCCAATCCAATCCTGAGACCCTTCCGATAGCATGAGGATATGATATCTCAATGCTTCTAATATCAAACCTGAGACCCTCCCTAAAGCATGAGATGTGATATCCTACTCCTTCCCATTCCAATCCTGAGACCCTTCCGACAGCATGAGATGTGATATCCAACTCCTTCCCATTCCAATCCTGAGACCCATCCTATACCATGAGATGTGATATCTCAATGCTTCTTCTACCATACCGGAGACCTTCCTATGGCATGAGATGTGAAATCAAACTACTTCCATTCCAATCCTGAGACCCTTCCTATAGCATGAGATGTTATATCCAACTCCTTCCCATTCCAATCCTGAGACCCTTCCTATACCATGAGATGTGATATCTCAATGCTTCTAATACCAAACCTGAGACTGTCCTATAACATGAGATGTGATATCTCAATGCTTCTAATAACAAACCTGAGACCCTTCCTATAACATGAGATGTGATATCCAAGTCCTTCCCATTTCAATCTTGAGACCCTTCCTATAACATGAGATGTGATATCCAACTCCTTCCCAAACCAATCCTGAGACCCTTCCGATAGCATGAGATATGATATCTCAATGCTTCTAATACCAAACCACAGACTCGTCCTATAACTTGAGATGTGATATCCAAATCCTTCCCCTTCCAAACCTGAGACCCTTCCTTTATCATGAGATGTGATATCCAACTCCTTCCCATGCCAATCCTGAGACCCTTCCTATAGCATGAGATGTGATATCTCAATGCTTCTACCAAACCTGAGACCCTTCCTATAGCATGAGATGTGATATCCAACTCTTCCCATCCAATCCTGAGACCCTTCCTATAACATGAGATGTGATATCCAACTCCTTCCCAATCCAATCCTGAGACCCTTCCGATAGCATGAGATATGATATCTCAATGCTTCTAATATCAAACCTGAGACCCTCCCTATAGCATGAGAGGTGATATCCAACTCCTTCCCATTCCAATCCTGAGACCCTTCCGATAGCATGAGATGTGATATCCAACTCCTTCCAATTCCAACCTGTGACCCTTCCTATAGCATGAGATGGGATATCCAACTCCTTCCCAATCCAATCCTGAGACCCTTCCGATAGCATGAGATGTGATATCTTAATGCTTCTACCATACCTGAGACCTTCCTATGGCATGAGATGTGATATCAAACTCCTTCCCATTCCAATCCTGAGACCCTTCCTATAGCATGAGATGTGATATCCAACGCCTTCCCATTCCAATCCTGAGACCCGTCCTATACCATGAGATGTGATATCTCAATGCTTCTAATACCAAACCTGAGACTGTCCTATAACATGAGATGTGATATCTCAATGCTTCTAATAACAAACCTGAGACCCTTCCTATAACATGAGATGTGATATCCAAATCCTTCCCATTCCAATCCTGAGACCCTTCCTATAGCATGAGATGTGATATCCAACTCCTTTCCATTCCAATCCTGAGACCCGTCCTATACCATGAGATATGATATCTCCATGCTTCTAATACCAAACCTGAGACTGTCCTATAACAAGAGATGTGATATCTCAATGCTTCTAACAACAAACCTGAGACCCTTCCTATAACATGAGATGTGATATCCAAGCCCTTCCCATTCCAATCTTGAGGCCCTTCCTATAACATGAGATGTGATATCCAACTCCTTCCCAATCCAATCCTGAGACCCTTCCGATAGCATGAGATATGATATCTCAATGCTTCTAATACCAAAACCACAGACCCGTCCTATAACTTGAGATATGATATCCGAATCCTTCCCCTTCCAAACCTGAGACCCTTCCTTTATCATGAGATGTGATATCCAACTCCTTCCCATTCCAATCCTGAGACCCTTCCTATAGCATGAGATGTGATATCTCAATGCTTCTAATAACAAACCTGAGACCCTTCCTATAACATGAGATGTGATGTCCAAGTCCTTCCCATTCCAATCCTGAGACCCTTCCTATAACATGAGATGTGATATCCAACTCCTTCCCATTCCAATCCTGAGACCCTTCCGACAGCATGAGATGTGATATCCAACTCCTTCAAATTCCAACCTGTGACCCTTCCTATAGCATGAGATGGGATATCCAACTCCTTCCCAATCCAATCCTGAGACCCTTCCGATAGCATGAGATGTGATATATTAATGCTTCTACCATACCTGAGACCTTCCTATGGCATGAGATGTGATATCAAACTACTTCCCATTCCAATCCTGAGACCCTTCCTATAGCATGAGATGTGATATCCAACTCCTTCCCATTCCAATCTTGAGACCCTTTCTATACCATGAGATGTGATATCTCAATGCTTCTAATACCAAACCTGAGACTGTCCTATAACATGAGAAGTGATATCTCAATGCTTCTAATAACAAACCTGAGACCCTTCCTATAACATGAGATGTGATATCCAAATCCTTCCCATTCCAATCCTGAGACCCTTCCTATAACATGAGATGTGATATCCAACTCCTTCCCAATCCAATACTGAGACCCTTCTGATAGCATGAGATATGATATCTCAATGGTTCTAATACCAAACCACAGACCCGTCGTATAACTTGAGATGTGATATCCAACTCCTTCCCAATCCAATCCTGAGACCCTTCCGATAGCATGAGATGTGATATCTTAATGCTTCTACCATACCTGAGACCTTCCTATGGCATGAGATGTGATATCAAACTCCTTCCCATTCCAATCCTGAGACCCTTCCTATAGCATGAGATGTGATATCCAACGCCTTCCCATTCCAATCCTGAGACCCGTCCTATACCATGAGATGTGATATCTCAATGCTTCTAATACCAAACCTGAGACTGTCCTATAACATGAGATGTGATATCTCAATGCTTCTAATAACAAACCTGAGACCCTTCCTATAACATGAGATGTGATATCCAAATCCTTCCCATTCCAATCCTGAGACCCTTCCTATAGCATGAGATGTGATATCCAACTCCTTTCCATTCCAATCCTGAGACCCGTCCTATACCATGAGATATGATATCTCCATGCTTCTAATACCAAACCTGAGACTGTCCTATAACAAGAGATGTGATATCTCAATGCTTCTAACAACAAACCTGAGACCCTTCCTATAACATGAGATGTGATATCCAAGCCCTTCCCATTCCAATCTTGAGGCCCTTCCTATAACATGAGATGTGATATCCAACTCCTTCCCAATCCAATCCTGAGACCCTTCCGATAGCATGAGATATGATATCTCAATGCTTCTAATACCAAAACCACAGACCCGTCCTATAACTTGAGATATGATATCCGAATCCTTCCCCTTCCAAACCTGAGACCCTTCCTTTATCATGAGATGTGATATCCAACTCCTTCCCATTCCAATCCTGAGACCCTTCCTATAGCATGAGATGTGATATCTCAATGCTTCTAATAACAAACCTGAGACCCTTCCTATAACATGAGATGTGATGTCCAAGTCCTTCCCATTCCAATCCTGAGACCCTTCCTATAACATGAGATGTGATATCCAACTCCTTCCCATTCCAATCCTGAGACCCTTCCGACAGCATGAGATGTGATATCCAACTCCTTCCAATTCCAACCTGTGACCCTTCCTATAGCATGAGATGGGATATCCAACTCCTTCCCAATCCAATCCTGAGACCCTTCTGATAGCATGAGATGTGATATATTAATGCTTCTACCATACCTGAGACCTTCCTATGGCATGAGATGTGATATCAAACTACTTCCCATTCCAATCCTGAGACCCTTCCTATAGCATGAGATGTGATATCCAACTCCTTCCCATTCCAATCTTGAGACCCTTTCTATACCATGAGATGTGATATCTCAATGCTTCTAATACCAAACCTGAGACTGTCCTATAACATGAGAAGTGATATCTCAATGCTTCTAATAACAAACCTGAGACCCTTCCTATAACATGAGATGTGATATCCAAATCCTTCCCATTCCAATCCTGAGACCCTTCCTATAACATGAGATGTGATATCCAACTCCTTCCCAATCCAATACTGAGACCCTTCTGATAGCATGAGATATGATATCTCAATGGTTCTAATACCAAACCACAGACCCGTCGTATAACTTGAGATGTGATATCCAACTCCTTCCCAATCCAATCCTGAGACCCTTCCGATAGCATGAGATGTGATATCTCAATGTTTCTAATATCAAAACTGAGACCCTCCCTATAGCATGAGATGTGATATCCAACTCCTTCCCATTCCAATCCTGAGACTGTCCTATAACATGAGAAGTGATATCTCAATGCTTCTAATAACAAACCTGAGACCCTTCCTATAACATGAGATGTGATATCCAAATCCTTCCCATTCCAATCCTGAGACCCTTCCTATAACATGAGATGTGATATCCAACTCCTTCCCAATCCAATACTGAGACCCTTCTGATAGCATGAGATATGATATCTCAATGGTTCTAATACCAAACCACAGACCCGTCCTATAAATTGAGGTGTGATATCCAAATCCTTAGCCTTCCAAACCTGAGACCCTTCCTTTAGCATGAGATGTGATATCCAACTCCTTCCCATTCCAATCCTGAGACCCGTCCTAAACCATGAGATATGATATCTCAATGCTTCTAATACCAAACCTGAGACTGTCCTATAACATGAGATGTGATATCTCAATGCTTCTAATAACAAACCTGAGAGCTTTCCTATAACATGAGATGTGATATCCAACTCCTTCCCAATCCAATCCTGAGACCCTTCCGATAGCATGAGATCTGATATCTCAATGCTTTTAATACCAAAACACAGACTCGTCGTATAACTTGAGATGTGATATCCAACTCCTTCCCAATCCAATCCTGAGACCCTTCCGATAGCATGAGATGTGATATCTCAATGTTTCTAATATCAAAACTGAGACCCTCCCTATAGAATGAGATGTGATATCCAACTCCTTCCCATTCCAATCCTGAGACCCGTCCTATAAAATGAGATGTTATATCTCAATGCTTCTAATACCAAACCTGAGACTGTCCTATAACATGAGATGTGATATCTCAATGCTTCTAATAACAAACCTGAGACCCTTCCTATAACATGAGATGTGATATCCAAGTCCTTCCCGTTCCAATCTTGAGACCCTTCATATAGCATGAGATGTGATATCCAACTCCTTCCCAATCCAATCCTGAGACCCTTCTGATAGCATGAGATATGATATCTCAATGCTTCTAATACCAAACCACAGACCCGTCCTATAACTTGAGATGTGATATCCAAATCCTTCCCCTTCCAAACCTGAGACCCTTCCTTTAGCATGAGATGTGATATCCACCTCCTTCCTATTCCAATCCTGAGACCCTTCCTATAGCATGAGATGTGATATCCCAATGCTTCTACCAAACCTGAGACCTTTCCTATAGCATGAGATGTGATATCCAACTCTTCCCATCCAATCCTGAGACCCGTCCTATACCATGAGATGTTATATCTCAATGCTTCTAATACCAAACCTGAGACTGTCCTATAACATGAGATGTGATATCTCATTGCTTCTAATAACAAACCTGAGACCCTTCCTATAACATGAGATGTGATGTCCAAGTCCTTCCCATTCCAATCCTGAGACCCTTCCTATAACATGAGATGTGATATCCAACTCCTTCCCAATCCAATCCTGAGACCCTTCCGATAGCATGAGATGTGATATCTCAATGCTTCTAATACCAAACCTGAGACCCTCCCTATAGCGTGAGATGTGATATCAAAGTCCTTCCCATTCCAATCCTGATACCCTTCCTATAACATGAGATGTGATATCCAACTCTTCCCATCCAATCCTGAGACCCTTCCTATAACATGAGATGTGATATCCAACTCCTTCCCATTCCAATCCTGAGACCCTTCCTATAGCATGAGATGTGATATCCCAATGCTTCTACCAAACCTGAGACCTTTCCTATAGCATGAGATGTGATATCCAACTCTTCCCATCCAATCCTGAGACCCGTCCTATACCATGAGATGTTATATCTCAATGCTTCTAATACCAAATCTGAGACTGTCCTATAACATGAGATGTGATATCTCAATGCTTCTAATAACAAACCTGAGACCCTTCCTATAACATGAGATGTGATGTCCAAGTCCTTCCCATTCCAATCCTGAGACCCTTCCTATAACATGAGATGTGATATCCAACTCCTTCCCAATCCAATCCTGAGACCCTTCCGATAGCATGAGATGTGATATCTCAATGCTTCTAATACCAAACCTGACACCCTCCCGATAACGTGAGATGTGATATCAAAGTCCTTCCCATTCCAATCCTGATACCCTTCCTATAACATGAGATGTGATATCCAACTCCTTCCAATTCCAACCTGTGACCCTTCCTATAGCATGAGATGCGATATCCAACTCCTTCCCAATCCAATCCTGAGACCCTTCCGATAGCATGAGATGTGATATCTAAATGCTTCTAGCAAACCTGAGACCTTCCCATGGCATGAGATGTGATATCAAACTCCTTCCCATTCCAATCTTGAGACCCTTCCTATAACATGAGATGTGATATCCAACTCCTTCCCAATTCAATCCTGAGACCCTTCCGATAGCATGAGATATGATATCTCAATGCTTCTAATACCAAACCACAGACTCGTCCTATAACTTGAG
Source organism: Ambystoma mexicanum (assembly GCF_040938575.1). Classification (NCBI taxonomy): domain Eukaryota; kingdom Metazoa; phylum Chordata; class Amphibia; order Caudata; family Ambystomatidae; genus Ambystoma; species Ambystoma mexicanum. Next base: position 317,886,773 of record NC_090936.1, read on the forward strand.
ATGTGATATCCAAATCCTTCCCCTTCCAAACCTGAGACCATTCCTTTATCATGAGATGTGATATCCAACTCTTTCCCATTCCTATCCTGAGACCCTTCCTATAGCATGAGATGTGATATCTCAATGCTTCTACCAAACCTGAGACCATTCCTTTATCATGAGATGTGATATCCAACTCTTCCCATCCAATCCTGAGACCCTTCCTATAACATGAGATGTGATATCCAACTCCTTCCCAATCCAATCCTGAGACCCTTCCGATAGCATGAGATATGATATCTCAATGCTTCTAATATCAAACCTGAGACCCTCCCTATAGCATGAGAGGTGATATCCAACTCCTTCCCATTCCAATCCTGAGACCCTTCCGATAGCATGAGATGTGATATCCAACTCCTTCCAATTTCAACCTGTGACCCTTCCTATAGCATGAGATGGGATATCCAACTCCTTCCCAATCCAATCCTGAGACCCTTCCGATAGCATGAGATGTGATATCTTAATGCTTCTACCATACCTGAGACCTTCCTATGGCATGAGATGTGATATCAAACTCCTTCCCATTCCAATCCTGAGACCCTTCCTATAGCATGAGATGTGATATCCAACTCCTTCCCATTCCAATCCTGAGACCCGTCCTATACCATGAGATGTGATATCTCAATGCTTCTTCTACCATACCTGAGACCTTCCTATGGCATGAGATGTGAAATCAAACTACTTCCATTCCAATCCTGAGACCCTTCCTTTAGCATGAGATGTTATATCCAACTCCTTCCCATTCTAATCCTGAGACCCGTCCTATACCATGAGATGTGATATCTCAATGCTTCTAATACCAAACCTGAGACTGTCCTATAACATGAGATGTGATATCTCAATGCTTCTAATAACAAACCTGAGACCCTTCCTATAACATGAGATGTGATATCCAAGTCCTTCCCATTCCAATCTTGAGACCCTTCCTATAACATGAGATGTGATATCCAACTCCTTCCCAAACCAATCCTGAGACCCTTCCGATAGCATGAGATATGATATCTCAATGCTTCTAATACCAAACCACAGACTCGTCCTATAACTTGAGATGTGATATCCAAATCCTTCCCCTTCCAAACCTGAGACCCTTCCTTTATCATGAGATGTGATATCCAACTCCTTCCCATTCCAATCCTGAGAACCTTCCTATAGCATGAGATGTGATATCTCAATGCTTCTACCAAACCTGAGACCCTACCTATAGCATGAGATGTGATATCCAACTCTTCCCATCCAATCCAGAGACCCTTCCTATAACATGAGATGTGATATCCAACTCCTTCCCAATTCAATCCTGAGACCCTTCCGATAGCATGAGATATGATATCTCAATGCTTCTAATATCAAACCTGAGACCCTCCCTATAGCATGAGAGGTGATATCCAACTCCTTCCCATTCCAATCCTGAGACCCTTCCGATAGCATGAGATGTGATATCCAACTCCTTCCAATTCCAACCTGTGACCCTTCCTATAGCATGAGATGGTATATCCAACTCCTTCCCAATCCAATCCTGAGACCCTTCCGATAGCATGAGATGTGATATCTTAATGCTTCTACCATACCTGAGACCTTCCTACGGCATGAGATGTGATATCAAACTCCTTCCCATTCCAATCCTGAGACCCTTCCTATAGCATGAGATGTGATATCCAACTCCTTCCCATTCCAATCCTGAGACCCGTCCTATACCATGAGATGTGATATCTCAATGCTTCTAATATCAAACCTGAGACTGTCCTATAACATGAGATGTGATATCTCAATGCTTCTAATAATAAACCTGAGACCCTTCCTATAACATGAGATGTGATATCCAAATCCTTCCCATTCCAATCCTGAGACCCTTCCTATAGCATGAGATGTGATATCCAACTCCTTTCCATTCCAATCCTGGGACCCGTCCTATACCATGAGATATGATATCTCAATGCTTCTAATACCAAACCTGAGACTGTCCTATAACAAGAGATGTGATATCTCAATGCTTCTAATAACAAACCTGAGACCCTTCCTATAACATGAGATGTGATATCCAACTCCTTCCCAATCCAATCCTGAGACCCTTCCGATAGCATGAGATATGATTTCTCAATGCTTCTAATACCAAAACCACAGACCGGTCCTATAACTTGAGATATGATATCCAAATCCTTCCCCTTCCAAACCTGAGACACTTCCTTTATCATGAGATGTGATATCCAACTCCTTCCCATTCCAATCCTGAGACCCTTCCTATACCATGAGATGTGATATCTCAATGCTTCTACCATACCTGAGACCTTCATATGGCATGAGATGTGAAATCAAACTACTTTGATTCCAATCCTGAGACCCTTCCTATAACATGAGATGTGATATCCAACTCCTTCCCAATCCAATCCTGAGACCCTTCCTATAGCATGAAATGTGATATCCCAATGCTTCTACCAAACCTGAGACCTTTCCTATAGCATGAGATGTGATATCCAACTCTTCCCATCCAATCCTGAGACCCGTCCTATACCATGAGATGTTATATCTCAATGCTTCTAATACCAAACCTGAGACTGTCCTATAACATGAGATGTGATATCTCAATGCTTCTAATAACAAACCGGTGACCTTTCCTATAACATGAGATGTGATATCCAAGTCCTTCCCATTCCAATCTTGAGACCCTTCCTATAACATGAGATGTGATATCCAACTACTTCCCAATCCAATCCTGAGACCCTTCCTATAGCATGAGATATGATATCTCAATGCTTCTACCAAACCTGAGACCCTTCCTATAGCATGAGATGTGATATCCAACTCTTCCCATCCAATCCTGAGACCCTTCCTATAACATGAGATGTGATATCCAACTCCTTCCCAATCCAATCCTGAGACCCTTCCGATATCATGAGATATGATATCTCAATGCTTCTAATATCAAACCTGAGACCCTCCCTATAGCATGAGAGGTGATATCCAACTCCTTCCCATTCCAATCCTGAGACCCTTCCGATAGCATGAGATGTGATATCCAACTCCTTCCAATTCCAACCTGTGACCCTTCCTATAGCATGAGATGGGATATCCAACTCCTTCCCAATCCAATCCTGAGACCCTTCCGATAGCATGAGATGTGATATCTTAATGCTTCTACCATACCTGAGACCTTCCTATGGCATGAGATGTGATATCCAACTCCTTCCAATTCCAACCTGTGACCCTTCCTATAGCATGAGATGGGATATCCAACTCCTTCCCATTCCAATCCTGAGACCCTTCCTATAGCATGAGATGTGATATTCAACTCCTTCCCATTCCAATCCTGAGACCCGTCCTATACCATGAGATGTGATATCTCAATGCTTCTACCATACCTGAGACCTTCCTATGGCATGAGATGTGAAATCAAACTACTTCCATTCCAATCCTGAGACCCTTCCTATAGCATGAGATGTTATATCCAACTCCTTCCCATTCCAATCCTGAGACCCGTCCTATACCATGAGATGTGATATCTCAATGCTTCTAATACCAAACCTGAGACTGTCCTATAACATGAGATGTGATATCTCAATGCTTCTAATATCAAACCTGAGACCCTCCCTAAAGCATGAGATGTGATATCCAACTCCTTCCCATTCCAATCCTGAGACCCTTCCGATAGCATGAGATGTGATATCCAACTCCTTCCAATTCCAACCTGTGACCCTTCCTATAGCATGAGATGGGATATCCAACTCCTTCCCAATCCAATCCTGAGACCCTTCCGATAGCATGAGATGTGATATCTTAATGCTTCTACCATACCTGAGACCTTCCTATGGCATGAGATGTGATATCCAACTCCTTCCCATTCCAATCCCTAGACCCGTCCTATACCATGAGATGTGATATCTCAATGCTTCTAATACCAAACCTGAGACTGTCCTATAACATGAGAAGTGATATCTCAATGCTTCTAATAACAAACCTGAGACCCTTCCTATAACATGAGATGTGATATCCAAATCCTTCCCATTCCAATCATGAGACCCTTCCTATAACATGAGATGTGATATCCAACTCCTTACCAATCCAATACTGAGACCCTTCCTATACCATGAGATATGATATCTCAATGCTTCTAATACCAAACCTGAGACTGTCCTATAACATGAGATGTGATATCTCAATGCTTCTAATAACAAACCTGAGAGCATTCCTATAACATGAGATGTGATATCCAACTTCTTCCCAATCCAATCCTGAGACCCTTCCGATAGCATGAGATGTGATATCTCAATGCTTCTAATATCAAAACTGAGACCCTCCCTATAGCATGAGATGTGATATCCAACTCCTTCCCATTCCAATCCTGAGACCCGTCCTATAAAATGAGATGTTATATCTCAATGCTTCTAATACCAAACCTGAGACTGTCCTATAACATGAGATGTGATATCTCAATGCTTCTAATAACAAACCTGAGACCCTTCCTATAACATGAGATGTGATATCCAAGTCCTTCCCGTTCCAATATTGAGACCCTTCGTATAACATGAGATGTGATATCCAACTCCTTCCCAATCCAATCCTGAGACCCTTCAGATAGCATGAGATATGATATCTCAATGCTTCTAATACCAAACCACAGACCCGTCCTATAACTTGAGATGTGATATCCAAATCCTTCCCCTTCCAAACCTGAGACCCTTCCTTTAGCATGAGATGTGATATCCAACTCCTTCCCATTCCAATCCTGATACCCTTCCTATAACATGAGATGTGATATCCAACTCTTCCCATCCAATCCTGAGACCCTTCCTATAACATGAGATGTGATATCCAACTCCTTCCCAATCCAATCCTGAGACCCTTCCGATAGCATGAGATGTGATATCTCAATGCTTCTAATACCAAACCTGAGACCCTCCCTATAGCGTGAGATGTGATATCAAAGTCCTTCCCATTCCAATCCTGATACCCTTCCTATAACATGAGATGTGATATCCAACTCCTCCCATCCAATCCTGAGACCCTTCCTATAACATGAGATGTGATATCCAACTCCTTCCCAATCCAATCCTGAGACCCTTCCGATAGCATGAGATGTGATATCTCAATGCTTCTAATACCAAACCTGAGACCCTCCCTATAGCGTGAGATGTGATATCAAAGCCCTTCCCATTCCAATCCCGATACCCTTCCTATAACATGAGATGTGATATCCAACTCCTTCCAATTCCAATCCTGAGACCCTTCCTATAGCATGAGATGCGATATCCAACTCCTTCCCAATCCAATCCTGAGACCCTTCCGATAGCATGAGATGTGATATCTAAATGCTTCTAGCAAACCTGAGACCTACCCATGGCATGAGATGTGATATCAAACTCCTTCCCATTCCAATCCTGAGACCCTTCCTATAGAATGAGATGTGATATCCAACTCCTTCCCATTCCAATCCTGAGACCCATCCTATACTATGAGATGTTATATCTCAATGCTTCTAATACCAAACCTGATACTGTCCTATAACATGAGATGTGATATCTCAATGCTTCTAATAACAAACCTGAGACCCTTCCTATAACATGAGATGTGATATCCAAGTCCTTCCCATTTCAATCTTGAGACCCTTCCTATAACATGAGATGTGATATCCAACTCCTTCCCAATCCAATCCTGAGACCCTTCCAATAGCATGAGATGTGATATCTCAATGCTTCTACCAAACCTGAGACCCTTCCTATAGCATGAGATGTGATATCTCAATGCTTCTACCAAACCTGAGACCCTTCCTATAGCATGAGATGTGATATCCAACTCTTCCCATCCAATCCTGAGACCCTTCCTATAACATGAGATGTGATATCCAACTCCTTCCCAATCCAATCCTGAGACCCTTCCAATAGCATGAGATATGATATCTCAATGCTTCTAATATCAAACCTGAGACCCTCCCTATAGCATGAGAGGTGATATCCAACTCCTTCCCATTCCAATCCTGAGACCCTTCCGATAGCATGAGATGTGATATCCAACTCCTTCCAATTCCAACCTGTGACCCTTCCTATAGCATGAGATGGGATATCCAACTCCTTCCCAATCCAATCCTGAAACCCTTCCGATAGCATGAGATGTGATATCTTAATGCTTCTACCATACCTGAGACCTTCCTATATCATGAGATGTGATATCAAACACCTTCCCATTCCAATCCTGAGACCCTTCCTATAGCATGAGATGTGATATCCAACTCCTTCCCATTCCAATCCTGAGACCCGTCCTATACCATGAGATGTGATATCTCAATGCTTCTAATACCAAACCTGAGACTGTCCTATAACATGAGATGTGATATCCAAGTCCTTCCCATTCCAATCTTGAGACCGTTCCTATAACATGAGATGTGATATCCAACTCCTTCCCAAACCAATCCTGAGACCCTTCCGATAGCATGAGATATGATATCTCAATGCTTCTAATACCAAACCACAGACTCGTCCTATAACTTGAGATGTGATATCCAAATCCTTCCCCTTCCAAACCTCAGACCCTTCCTTTATCATGAGATGTGATATCCGACTCCTTCCCATTCCAATCCTGAGACCCTTCCTATAGCATGAGATGTGATATCTCAATGCTTCTACCAAACCTGAGACCCTTCCTATAGCATGAGATGTGATATTCAACTCCTTCCCATTCCAATCCTGAGACCCGTCCTATACCATGAGATGTGATATCTCAATGCTTCTACCATACCTGAGACCTTCATATGGCATGAGATGTGAAATCAAACTACTTCCATTCCAATCCTGAGACCCTTCCTATAGCATGAGATGTTATATCCAACTCCTTCCCATTCCAATCCTGAGACCCGTCCTATACCATGAGATGTGATATCTCAATGCTTCTAATACCAAACCTGAGACTGTCCTATAACATGAGATGTGATATCTCAATGCTTCTAATATCAAACCTGAGACCCTCCCTAAAGCATGAGATGTGATATCCAACTCCTTCCCATTCCAATCCTGAGACCCTTCCGATAGCATGAGATGTGATATCCAACTCCTTCCAATTCCAACCTGTGACCCTTCCTATAGCATGAGATGGGATATCCAACTCCTTCCCAATCCAATCCTGAGACCCTTCCGATAGCATGAGATGTGATATCTTAATGCTTCTACCATACCTGAGACCTTCCTATGGCATGAGATGTGATATCCAACTCCTTCCCATTCCAATCCCTAGACCCGTCCTATACCATGAGATGTGATATCTCAATGCTTCTAATACCAAACCTGAGACTGTCCTATAACATGAGAAGTGATATCTCAATGCTTCTAATAACAAACCTGAGACCCTTCCTATAACATGAGATGTGATATCCAAATCCTTCCCATTCCAATCCTGAGACCCTTCCTATAACATGAGATGTGATATCCAACTCCTTACCAATCCAATACTGAGACCCTTCCTATACCATGAGATATGATATCTCAATGCTTCTAATACCAAACCTGAGACTGTCCTATAACATGAGATGTGATATCTCAATGCTTCTAATAACAAACCTGAGAGCATTCCTATAACATGAGATGTGATATCCAACTTCTTCCCAATCCAATCCTGAGACCCTTCCGATAGCATGAGATGTGATATCTCAATGCTTCTAATATCAAAACTGAGACCCTCCCTATAGCATGAGATGTGATATCCAACTCCTTCCCATTCCAATCCTGAGACCCGTCCTATAAAATGAGATGTTATATCTCAATGCTTCTAATACCAAACCTGAGACTGTCCTATAACATGAGATGTGATATCTCAATGCTTCTAATAACAAACCTGAGACCCTTCCTATAACATGAGATGTGATATCCAAGTCCTTCCCGTTCCAATATTGAGACCCTTCGTATAACATGAGATGTGATATCCAACTCCTTCCCAATCCAATCCTGAGACCCTTCAGATAGCATGAGATATGATATCTCAATGCTTCTAATACCAAACCACAGACCCGTCCTATAACTTGAGATGTGATATCCAAATCCTTCCCCTTCCAAACCTGAGACCCTTCCTTTAGCATGAGATGTGATATCCAACTCCTTCCCATTCCAATCCTGATACCCTTCCTATAACATGAAATGTGATATCCAACTCTTCCCATCCAATCCTGAGACCCTTCCTATAACATGAGATGTGATATCCAACTCCTTCCCAATCCAATCCTGAGACCCTTCCGATAGCATGAGATGTGATATCTCAATGCTTCTAATACCAAACCTGAGACCCTCCCTATAGCGTGAGATGTGATATCAAAGTCCTTCCCATTCCAATCCTGATACCCTTCCTATAACATGAGATGTGATATCCAACTCTTCCCATCCAATCCTGAGACCCTTCCTATAACATGAGATGTGATATCCAACTCCTTCCCAATCCAATCCTGAGACCCTTCCGATAGCATGAGATGTGATATCTCAATGCTTCTAATACCAAACCTGAGACCCTCCCTATAGCGTGAGATGTGATATCAAAGCCCTTCCCATTCCAATCCTGATACCCTTCCTATAACATGAGATGTGATATCCAACTCCTTCCAATTCCAATCCTGAGACCCTTCCTATAGCATGAGATGCGATATCCAACTCCTTCCCAATCCAATCCTGAGACCCTTCCGATAGCATGAGATGTGATATCTAAATGCTTCTAGCAAACCTGAGACCTTCCCATGGCATGAGATGTGATATCAAACTCCTTCCCATTCCAATCCTGAGACCCTTCCTATAGCATGAGATGTGATATCCAACTCCTTCCCATTCCAATCCTGAGACCCGTCCTATACTATGAGATGTTATATCTCAATGCTTCTAATACCAAACCTGATACTGTCCTATAACATGAGATGTGATATCTCAATGCTTCTAATAACAAACCTGAGACCCTTCCTATAACATGAGATGTGATATCCAAGTCCTTCCCATTTCAATCTTGAGACCCTTCCTATAACATGAGATGTGATATCCAACTCCTTCCCAATCCAATCTTGAGACCCTTCCAATAGCATGAGATGTGATATCTCAATGCTTCTACCAAACCTGAGACCCTTACTATAGCATGAGATGTGATATCTCAATGCTTCTACCAAACCTGAGACCCTTCCTATAGCATGAGATGTGATATCCAACTCTTCCCATCCAATCCTGAGACCCTTCCTATAACATGAGATGTGATATCCAACTCCTTCCCAATCCAATCCTGAGACCCTTCCAATAGCATGAGATATGATATCTCAATGCTTCTAATATCAAACCTGAGACCCTCCCTATAGCATGAGAGGTGATATCCAACTCCTTCCCATTCCAATCCTGAGACCCTTCCGATAGCATGAGATGTGATATCCAACTCCTTCCAATTCCAACCTGTGACCCTTCCTATAGCATGAGATGGGATATCCAACTCCTTCCCAATCCAATCCTGAAACCCTTCCGATAGCATGAGATGTGATATCTTAATGCTTCTACCATACCTGAGACCTTCCTATATCATGAGATGTGATATCAAACACCTTCCCATTCCAATCCTGAGACCCTTCCTATAGCATGAGATGTGATATCCAACTCCTTCCCATTGCAATCCTGAGACCCGTCCTATACCATGAGATGTGATATCTCAATGCTTCTAATACCAAACCTGAGACTGTCCTATAACATGAGATGTGATATCTCAATGCTTCTAATAACAAACCTGAGACCCTTCCTATAACATGAGATGTGATATCCAAGTCCTTCCCATTCCAATCTTGAGACCGTTCCTATAACATGAGATGTGATATCCAACTCCTTCCCAAACCAATCCTGAGACCCTTCCGATAGCATGAGATATGATATCTCAATGCTTCTAATACCAAACCACAGACTCGTCCTATAACTTGAGATGTGATATCCAAATCCTTCCCCTTCCAAACCTCAGACCCTTCCTTTATCATGAGATGTGATATCCGACTCCTTCCCATTCCAATCCTGAGACCCTTCCTATAGCATGAGATGTGATATCTCAATGCTTCTACCAAACCTGAGACCCTTCCTATAGCATGAGATGTAATATCCAACTCTTCCCATCCAATCCTGAGACCCTTCCTATAACATGAGATGTGATATCCAACTCCTTCCCAATCCAATCCTGAGACCCTTCCGATAGCATGAGATATGATATCTCAATGCTTCTAATATCAAACCTGAGACCCTCCCTATAGCATGAGAGGTGATATCCAACTCCTCCCGATTCCAATCCTGAGACCCTTCCGATAGCGTGAGATGTGATATCCAACTCCTTCCAATTCCAACCTGTGACCCTTCCTATAGCATGAGATGGGATATCCAACTCCTTCTCAATCCAATCCTGAGACCCTTCCAATAGCATGAGATGTGATATCTTAATGCTTCTACCATACCTGAGACCTTCCTATGGCATGAGATGTGATATCCAACTCCTTCCAATTCCAACCTGTGACCCTTCCTATAGCATGAGATGGGAAATCCAACTCCTTCCCATTCCAATCCTGAGACCCTTCCTATAGCATGAGATGTGATATTCAACTCCTTCCCATTCCAATCCTGAGACCCGTCCTATACCATGAGATGTGATATCTCAATGCTTCTACCATACCTGAGACCTTCCTATGGCATGAGTTGTGAAATCAAACTACTTCCATTCCAATCCTGAAACCCTTCCTATAGCATGAGATGTTATATCCAACTCCTTCCCATTCCAATCCTGAGGCCCGTCCTATACCATGAGATGTGATATCTCAATGCTTCTAATACCAAACCTGAGACTGTCCTATAACATGAGATGTGATATCTCAATGCTTCTAATACCAAACCTGTGACCTTTCCTATAACATGAGATGTGATATCCAAGTCCTTCCCATTCCAATCTTGAGACCCTTCCTATAACATGAGATGTGATATCCAACTCCTTCCCAATCCAATCCTGAGACCCTTCCTATAGCATGAGATATGATATCTCAATGCTTCTACCAAACCTGAGACCCTTCCTATAGCATGAGATGTGATATCCAACTCTTCCCATCCAATCCTGAGACCCTTCCTATAGCATGAGATGTGATATTCAACTCCTTCCCATTCCAATCCTGAGACCCGTCCTATACCATGAGATGTGATATCTCAATGCTTCTACCATACCTGAGACCTTCCTATGGCATGAGATGTGAAATCAATCTACTTCCATTCCAATCCTGAGACCCTTCCTATAGCATGAGATGTTATATCCAACTCCTTCCCATTCCAATCCTGAGACCCTTCCTATAGCATGAGATATGATATCTCAATGCTTCTACCAAACCTGAGACCCTTCCTATAGCATGAGATGTGATATGCAACTCTTCCCATCCAATCCTGAGACCCTTCCTATACCATGAGATATGATATCTCAATGCTTCTAATACCAAACCTGAGACTGTCCTATAACATGAGATGTGATATCTCAATGCTTCTAATAACAAACCTGAGAGCTTTCCTATAACATGAGATGTGATATCCAACTTCTTCCCAATCCAATCCTGAGACCCTTCCGATAGCATGAGATGTGATATCTCAATGCTTCTAATATCAAAACTGAGACCCTCCCTATAGCATGAGATGTGATATCCAACTCCTTCCCATTCCAATCCTGAGACCCGTCCTATAAAATGAGATGTTATATCTCAATGCTTCTAATACCAAACCTGAGACTGTCCTATAACATGAGATGTGATATCTCAATGCTTCCAATAACAAACCTGAGACCCTTCCTATAACATGAGATGTTATATCCAAGTCCTTCCCGTTCCAATATTGAGACCCTTCGTATAACATGAGATGTGATATCCAACTCCTTCCCAATCCAATCCTGAGACCCTTCTGATAGCATGAGATATGATATCTCAATGCTTCTAATACCAAACCACAGACCCGTCCTATAACTTGAGATGTGATATCCAAATCCTTCCCCTTCCAAACCTGAGACCCTTCCTTTAGCATGAGATGTGATATCCAACTCCTTCCCATTCCAATCCTGATACCCTTCCTATAACATGAGATGTGATATCCAACTCTTCCCATCCAATCCTGAGACCCTTCCTATAACATGAGATGTGATATCCAACTCCTTCCCAATCCAATCCTGAGACCCTTCCGATAGCATGAGATGTGATATCTCAATGCTTCTAATACCAAACCTGAGACCCTCCCTATAGCTTGAGATGTGATATCAAAGCCCTTCCCATTCCAATCCTGATACCCTTCCTATAACATGAGATGTGATATCCAACTCCTTCCAATTCCAATCCTGAGACCCTTCCTATAGCATGAGATGCGATATCCAACTCCTTCCCAATCCAATCCTGAGACCCTTCCGATAGCATGAGATGTGATATCTAAATGCTTCTAGCAAACCTGAGACCTTCCCATGGCTTGAGATGTGATATCAAACTCCTTCCCATTCCAATCCTGAGACCCTTCCTATAGCATGAGATGTGATATCCAACTCCTTCCCATTCCAATCCTGAGACCCGTCCTATACTATGAGATGTTATATCTCAATGCTTCTAATACCAAACCTGATACTGTCCAATAACATGAGATGTGATATCTCAATGCTTCTAATAACAAACCTGAGACCCTTCCTATAACATGAGATGTGATATCCAAGTCCTTCCCATTTCAATCTTGAGACCCTTCCTATAACATAAGATGTGATATCCAACTCCTTCCCAATCCAATCCTGAGACCCTTCCGATAGCATGAGATATGATATCTCAATGCTTCTAATACCAAACCACAGACTTGTCCTATAACTTGAGATGTGATATCCAAATCCTTCCCCTTCCAAACCTGAGACCCTTCCTTTATCATGAGATGTGATATCCAACTCCTTCCCACTCCAATCCTGAGACCCTTCCTATAGCATGAGATGTGATATCTCAATGCTTCTACCAAACCTGAGACCCTTCCTATAGCATGAGATGTGATATCCAACTCTTCCCATCCAATCCTGAGACCCTTCCTATAACATGAGATGTGATATCCAACTCCTTCCCAATCCAATCCTGAGACCCTTCCGATAGCATGAGATATGATATCTCAATGCTTCTAATATCAAACATGAGACCCTCCCTATAGCATGAGAGGTGATATCCAACTCCTTCCCATTCCAATCCTGAGACCCTCCCGATAGCATGAGATGTGATATCCAACTCCTTCCAATTCCAACCTGTGACCCTTCCTATAGCATGAGATGGGATATCCAACTCCTTCCCAATCCAATCCTGAAACCCTTCCGATAGCATGAGATGTGATATCTTAATGCTTCTACCATACCTGAGACCTTCCTATGGCATGAGATGTGATATCAAACACCTTCCCATTCCAATCCTGAGACCCTTCCTATAGCATGAGATGTGATATCCAACTCCTTCCCATTCCAATCCTGAGACCCGTCCTATACCATGAGATGTGATATCTCAATGCTTCTAATACCAAACCTGAGACTGTCCTATAACATGAGATGTGATATTTCAATGCTTCTAATAACAAACCTGAGACCCTTCCTATAACATGAGATGTGATATCCAAGTCCTTCCCATTCCAATCTTGAGACCGTTCCTATAACATGAGATGTGATATCCAACTCCTTCCCAAACCAATCCTGAGACCCTTCCGATAGCATGAGATATGATATCTCAATGCTTCTAATACCAAACCACAGACTCATCCTATAACTTGAGATGTGATATCCAAATCCTTCCCCTTCCAAACCTCAGACCCTTCCTTTATCATGAGATGTGATATCCAACTCCTTCCCATTCCAATCCTGAGACCCTTCCTATAGCATGAGATGTGATATCTCAATGCTTCTACCAAACCTGAGACCCTTCCTATAGCATGAGATGTGATATCCAACTCTTCCCATCCAATCCTGAGACCCTTCCTATAACATGAGATGTGATTCCAACTCCTTCCCAATCCAATCCTGAGACCCTTCCGATAGCATGAGATATGATATCTCAATGCTTCTAATATCAAACCTGAGACCCTCCCTATAGCATGAGAGGTGATATCCAACTCCTTCCCATTCCAATCCTGAGACCCTTCCGATAGCATGAGATGTGATATCCAACTCCTTCCAATTCCAACCTGTGACCCTTCCTATAGCATGAGATGGGATATCCAACTCCTTCCCAATCCAATCCTGAGACCCTTCCGATAGCATGAGATGTGATATCTTAATGCTTCTACCATACCTGAGACCTTCCTATGGCATGAGATGTGATATCCAACTCCTTCCAATTCCAACCTGTGACCCTTCCTATAGCATGAGATGGGATATCCAACTCCTTCCCATTCCAATCCTGAGACCCTTCCTATAGCATGAGATGTGATATTCAACTCCTTCCCATTCCAATCCTGAGACCCGTCCTATACCATGAGATGTGATATCTCAATGCTTCTACCATACCTGAGACCTTCCTATGGCATGATATGTGAAATCAAACTACTTCCATTCCAATCCTGAGACCCTTCCTATAGCATGAGATGTTATATCCAACTCCTTTCCATTCCAATCCTGAGACCCATCCTATACCATGAGATGTGATATCTCAATGCTTCTAATACCAAACCTGAGACTGTCCTATAACATGAGATGTGATATCCAAGTCCTTCCCATTCCAATCTTGAGACCCTTCCTATAACATGAGATGTGATATCCAACTCCTTCCCAATCCAATCCTGAGACCCTTCCTATAGCATGAGATATGATATCTCAATGCTTCTACCAAACCTGAGACCCTTCCTATAGCATGAGATGTGATATCCAACTCTTCCCATCCAATCCTGAGACCCTTCCTATAACATGAGATGGGATATCCAACTCCTTCCCAATCCAATCCTCAGACCCTTCCGATAGCATGAGATGTGATATCTTAATGCTTCTACCATACCTGAGACCTTCCTATGGCATGAGATGTGATATCCAACTCCTTCCAATTCCAACCTGTGACCCTTCCTATAGCATGAGATGGGATATCCAACTCCTTCCCATTCCAATCCTGAGACCCTTCCTATAGCATGAGATGGGATATTCAACTCCTTCCCATTCCAATCCTGAGACCCATCCTATACCATGAGATGTGATATCTCAATGCTTCTACCATACCTGAGACCCTCATATGGCATGAGATGTGAAATCAAACTACTTCCATTCCAATCCTGAGACCCTTCCTATAGCATGAGATGTTATATCCAACTCCTTCCCATTCCAATCCTGAGACCCTTCCTATAGCATGAGATATGATATCTCAATGCTTCTACCAAACCTGAGACCCTTCCTATAGCATGAGATGTGATATGCAACTCTTCCCATCCAATCCTGAGACCCTTCCTATAACATGAGATGTGATATCCAACTCTTCCCATCCAATCCTGAGACCCTTCCTATAACATGAGATGGGATATCCAACTCCTTCCCAATCCAATCCTCAGACCCTTCCGATAGCATGAGATGTGATATCTTAATGCTTCTACCATACCTGAGACCTTCCTATGGCATGAGATGTGATATCCAACTCCTTCCAATTCCAACCTGTGACCCTTCCTATAGCATGAGATGGGATATCCAACTCCTTCCCATTCCAATCCTGAGACCCTTCCTATAGCATGAGATGGGATATCTCAATGCTTCTACCATACCTGAGACCCTCATATGGCATGAGATGTGAAATCAAACTACTTCCATTCCAATCCTGAGACCCTTCCTATAGCATGAGATGTTATATCCAACTCCTTCCCATTCCAATCCTGAGACCCTTCCTATAGCATGAGATATGATATCTCAATGCTTCTACCAAACCTGAGACCCTTCCTATAGCATGAGATGTGATATGCAACTCTTCCCATCCAATCCTGAGACCCTTCCTATAACATGAGATGTGATATCCAACTGCTTCCCAATCCAATCCTGAGACCCTTCCGATAGCATGAGATATGATATCTCAATGCTTCTAATATCAAACCTGAGACCCTCCCTATAGCATGAGAGGTGATATCCAACTCCTTCCCATTCCAATCCTGAGACCCTTCCGATAGCATGAGATGTGATATCCAACTCCTTCCAATTCCAACCTGTGACCCTTCCTATAGCATGAGATGGGATATCCAACTCCTTCCCATTCCAATCCTGAGACCCTTCCTATAGCATGAGATGTGATATTCAACTCCTTCCCATTCCAATCCTGAGACCCGTCCTATACCATGAGATGTGATATCTCAATGCTTCTACCATACCTGAGACCTTCCTATGGCATGAGATGTGAAATCAAACTACTTCCATTCCAATCCTGAGACCCTTCCGATAGCATGAGATGTGATATCTTAATGCTTCTACCATACCTGAGACCTTCCTATGGCATGAGATGTGATATCCAACTCCTTCCAATTCCAACCTGTGACCCTTCCTATAGCATGAGATGGGATATCCAACTCCTTCCCATTCCAATCCTGAGACCCCTCCTATAGCATGAGATGTGATATTCAACTCCTTCCCATTCCAATCCTGAGACCCGTCCTATACCATGAGATGTGATATCTCAATGCTTCTACCATACCTGAGACCTTCCTATGGAATGAGATGTGAAATCAAACTACTTCCATTCCAATCCTGAGACCCTTCCTATAGCATGAGATGTTATATCCAACTCCTTCCCATTCCAATCCTGAGACCCGTCCTATACCATGAGATGTGATATCTCAATGCTTCTAATACCAAACCTGACACTGTCCTATAACATGAGATGTGATATCTCAATGCTTCTAATATCAAACCTGAGACCCTCCCTAAAGCATGAGATGTGATATCCAACTCCTTCCCATTCCAATCCTGAGACCCTTCCGATAGCATGAGATGTGATATCCAACTCCTTCCAATTCCAACCTGTGACCCTTCCTATAGCATGAGATGGGATATCCAACTCCTTCCCAATCCAATCCTGAGACCCTTCCGATAGCATGAGATGTGATATCTTAATGCTTCTACCATACCTGAGACCTTCCTATGGCATGAGATGTGATATCCAACTCCTTCCCATTCCAATCCCGAGACCCGTCCTATACCATAAGATGTGATATCTCAATGCTTCTAATACCAAACCTGACACTGTCCTATAACATGAGAAGTGATATCTCAATGCTTCTAATAACAAACCTGAGACCCTTCCTATAACATGAGATGTGATATCCAAATCATTCCCATTCCAATCCTGAGACCCTTCCTATAACATGAGATGTGATATCCAACTCCTTCCCAATCCAATACTGAGACCCTTCCTATACCATGAGATATGATATCTCAATGCTTCTAATACCAAACCTGAGACTGTCCTATAACATGAGATGTGATATCTCAATGCTTCTAATAACAAACCTGAGAGCTTTCCTATAACATGAGATGTGATATCCAACTTCTTCCCAATCCATTCCTGAGACCCTTCCGATAGCATGAGATGTGATATCTCAATGCTTCTAATATCAAAACTGAGACCCTCCCTATAGCATGAGATGTGATATCCAACTCCTTCCCATTCCAATCCTGAGACCCGTCCTATAAAATGAGATGTTATATCTCAATGCTTCTAATACCAAACCTGAGACTGTCCTATAACATGAGATGTGATATCTCAATGCTTCTAATAACAAACCTGAGACCCTTCCTATAACATGAGATGTGATATCCAAGTCCTTCCCATTCCAATATTGAGACCCTTCGTATAACATGAGATGTGATATCCAACTCCTTCCCAATCCAATCCTGAGACCCTTCTGATAGCATGAGATATGATATCTCAATGCTTCTAATACCAAACCACAGACTCGTCCTATAACTTGAGATGTGATATCCAAATCCTTCCCCTTCCAAACCTGAGACCCTTCCTTTATCATGAGATGTGATATCCAACTCCTTCCCATTCCAATCCTGAGACCCTTCCTATAGCATGAGATGTGATATCTCAATGCCTCTACCAAACCTGAGACCCTTCCTATAGCATGAGATGTGATATCCAACTCTTCCCATCCAATCATGAGACCCTTCCTATAACATGAGATGTGATATCCAACTCCTTCCCAATCCAATCCTGAGACCCTTCCGATAGCATGAGATATGATATCTCAATGCTTCTAATATCAAACCTGAGACCCTCCCTATAGCATGAGAGGTGATATCCAACTCCTTCCCATTCCAATCCTGAGACCCTTCCGATAGCATGAGATGTGATATCCAACTCCTTCCAATTCCAACCTGTGACCCTTCCTATAGCATGAGATGGGATATCCAACTCCTTCCCAATCCAATCCTGAAACCCTTCCGATAGCATGAGATGTGATATCTTAATGCTTCTACCATACCTGAGACCTTCCTATGGCATGAGATGTGATATCAAACACCTTCCCATTCCAATCCTGAGACCCTTCCTATAGCATGAGATGTGATATCCAACTCCTTCCCATTCCAATCCTGAGACCCGTCCTATACCATGAGATGTGATATCTCAATGCTTCTAATACCAAACCTGAGACTGTCCTATAACATGAGATGTGATATCTCAATGCTTCTAATAACAAACCTGAGACCCTTCCTATAACATGAGATGTGATATCCAAGTCCTTCCCATTCCAATCTTGAGACCGTTCCTATAACATGAGATGTGATATCCAACTCCTTCCCAAACCAATCCTGAGACCCTTCTGATAGCATGAGATATGATATCTCAATGCTTCTAATACCAAACCACAGACTCGTCCTATAACTTGAGATGTGATATCCAAATCCTTCCCCTTCCAAACCTCAGACCCTTCCTTTATCATGAGATGTGATATCCAACTCCTTCCCATTCCAATCCTGAGACCCTTCCTATAGCATGAGATGTGATATCTCAATGCTTCTACCAAACCTGAGACCCTTCCTATAGCATGAGATGTGATATCCAACTCTTCCCATCCAATCCTGAGACCCTTCCTATAACATGAGATGTGATATCCAACTCCTTCCCAATCCAATCCTGAGACCCTTCCGATAGCATGAGATATGATATCTCAATGCTTCTAATATCAAACCTGAGACCCTCCCTATAGCATGAGAGGTGATATCCAACTCCTTCCCATTCCAATCCTGAGACCCTTCCGATAGCATGAGATGTGATATCCAACTCCTTCCAATTCCAACCTGTGACCCTTCCTATAGCATGAGATGGGATATCCAACTCCTTCCCAATCCAATCCTGAGACCCTTCCAATAGCATGAGATGTGATATCTTAATGCTTCTACCATACCTGAGACCTTCCTATGGCATGAGATGTGATATCAAACTCCTTCCCATTCCAATCCTGAGACCCTTCCTATAGCATGAGATGTGATATATAACTCCTTCCCATTCCAATCCTGAGACCCGTCCTATACCATGAGATGTGATATCTCAATGCTTCTAATACCAAACCTGAGACTGTCCTATAACATGAGATGTGATATCTCAATGCTTCTAATAATAAACCTGAGACCCTTCCTATAACATGAGTTGTGATATCCAAATCCTTCCCATTCCAATCCTGAGACCCTTCCTATAGCATGAGATGTGATATCCAACTCCTTTCCATTCCAATCCTGAGACCAGTCTTATACCATGAGATATGATATCTCAATGCTTCTAATACCAAACCTGAGACTGTCCTATAACAAGAGATGTGATATCTCAATGCTTCTAATAACAAACCTGAGACCCTTCCTATAACATGAGATGTGATATCCAAGCCCTTCCCATTCCAATCTTGAGGCCCTTCCGATAGCATGAGATATGATATCTCAATGCTTCTAATACCAAAACCACAGACCCGTCCTATAACTTGAGATATGATATCCAAATCCTTCCCCTTCCAAACCTGAGAAACTTCCTTTATCATGAGATGTGATATCCAACTCCTTCCCATTCCAATCCTGAGACCCTTCCTATAGCATGAGATGTGATATCCCAATGCTTCTACAAAACATGAGACCCTTCCTATAGCATGAGATGTGATATCCAACTCTTCCCATCCAATCCTGAGACCCTTCCTATTACATGAGATGTGATATCCAACTCCTTCCCAATCCAATCCTGAGACCCTTCCGACAGCATGGGATGTGATATCCAACTCCTTCCAATTCCAACCTGTGACCCTTCCTATAGCATGAGATGGGATATCCAACTCCTTCCCAATCCAATCCTGAGACCCTTCCGATAGCATGAGATGTGATATATTAATGCTTCTACCATACCTGAGACCTTCCTATGGCATGAGATGTGATATCAAACTACTTCCCATTCCAATGCTGAGACCATTCCTATAGCATGAGATGTGATATCCAACTCCT
This sequence comes from Ambystoma mexicanum, assembly GCF_040938575.1. Taxonomy (NCBI): domain Eukaryota; kingdom Metazoa; phylum Chordata; class Amphibia; order Caudata; family Ambystomatidae; genus Ambystoma; species Ambystoma mexicanum. Next base: position 317,907,239 of record NC_090936.1, read on the forward strand.
TCCCATTCCAATCCTGAGACCCGTCCTATACCATGAGATGTGATATCTCAATGCTTCTAATACCAAACCTGAGACTGTCCTATAACATGAGAAGTGATATCTCAATGCTTCTAATAACAAACCTGAGACCCTTCCTATAACATGAGATGTGATATCCAACTCCTTCCCAATCCAATACTGAGACCCTTCCGATAGCATGAGATATGATATCTCAATGGTTCTAATACCAAACCACAGACCCGTCCTATAAATTGAGGTGTGATATCCAAATCCTTAGCCTTCCAAACCTGAGACCCTTCCTTTAGCATGAGATGTGATATCCAACTCCTTCCCATTCCAATCCTGAGACCCGTCCTATACCATGAGATATGATATCTCAATGCTTCTAATACCAAACCTGAGACTGTCCTATAACATGAGATGTGATATCTCAATGCTTCTAATAACAAACCTGAGAGCTTTCCTATAACATGAGATGTGATATCCAACTCATTCCCAATCCAATCCTGAGACCCTTCCGATAGCATGAGATGTGATATCTCAATGCTTCTAATACCAAACCACAGACCCGTCCTATAACTTGAGATGTGATATCCAACTCCTTCCCAATCCAATCCTGAGACCCTTCCGATAGCATGAGATGTGATATCTCAATGCTTCTAATATCAAAACTGAGACCCTCCCTATAGCATGAGATGTGATATCCAACTCCTTCCCATTCCAATCCTGAGACCCGTCCTATAAAATGAGATGTTATATCTCAATGCTTCTAATACCAAACCTGAGACTGTGCTATAACATGAGATGTGATATCTCAATGCTTCTAATAACAAACCTGAGACCCTTCCTATAACATGAGATGTGATATCCAAGTCCTTCCCGTTCCAATCTTGAGACCCTTCGTATAACATGAGATGTGATATCCAACTCCTTCCCAATCCAATCCTGAGACCCTTCTGATAGCATGAGATATGATATCTCAATGCTTCTAATACCAAACCACAGACCCGTCCTATAACTTGAGATGTGATATCCAAATCCTTCCCCTTCCAAACCTGAGACCCTTCCTTTAGCATGAGATGTGATATCCAACTCCTTCCCATTCCAATCCTGATACCCTTCCTATAACATGAGATGTGATATCCAACTCTTCCCATCCAATCCTGAGACCCATCCTATAACATGAGATGTGATATCCAACTCCTTCCCAATCCAATCCTGAGACCCTTCCGATAGCATGAGATGTGATATCTCAATGCTTCTAATACCAAACCTGAGACCCTCCCTATACCGTGAGATGTGATATCAAAGTCCTTCCCATTCCAATCCTGATACCCTTCCTATAACATGAGATGTGATATCCAACTCTTCCCATCCAATCCTGAGACCCTTCCTATAACATGAGATGTGATATCCAACTCCTTCCCAAACCAATCCTGAGACCCTTCCGATAGCATGAGATGTGATATCTAAATGCTTCTAGCAAACCTGAGACCTTCCCATGGCATGAGATGTGATATCAAACTCCTTCCCATTCCAATCCTGAGACCCTTCCTATAGCATGAGATGTGATATCCAACTCCTTCCCATTCCAATCATGAGACCCGTCCTATACTATGAGATGTTATATCTCAATGCTTCTAATACCAAACCTGATACTGTCCTATAACATGAGATGTGATATCCAAGTCCTTCCCATTCCAATCTTGAGACCGTTCCTATAACATGAGATGTGATATCCAACTCCTTCCCAAACCAATCCTGAGACCCTTCCGATAGCATGAGATATGATATCTCAATGCTTCTAATACCAAACCACAGACTCGTCCTATAACTTGAGATGTGATATCCAAATCCTTCCCCTTCCAAACCTCAGACCCTTCCTTTATCATGAGATGTGATATCCGACTCCTTCCCATTCCAATCCTGAGACCCTTCCTATAGCATGAGATGTGATATCTCAATGCTTCTACCAAACCTGAGACCCTTCCTATAGCATGAGATGTGATATTCAACTCCTTCCCATTCCAATCCTGAGACCCGTCCTATACCATGAGATGTGATATCTCAATGCTTCTACCATACCTGAGACCTTCCTATGGCATGAGATGTGAAATCAAACTACTTCCATTCCAATCCTGAGACCCTTCCTATAGCATGAGATGTTATATCCAACTCCTTCCCATTCCAATCCTGAGACCCGTCCTATACCATGAGATGTGATATCTCAATGCTTCTAATACCAAACCTGAGACTGTCCTATAACATGAGATGTGATATCTCAATGCTTCTAATATCAAACCTGAGACCCTCCCTAAAGCATGAGATGTGATATCCAACTCCTTCCCATTCCAATCCTGAGACCCTTCCGATAGCATGAGATGTGATATCCAACTCCTTCCAATTCCAACCTGTGACCCTTCCTATAGCATGAGATGGGATATCCAACTCCTTCCCAATCCAATCCTGAGACCCTTCCGATAGCATGAGATGTGATATCTTAATGCTTCTACCATACCTGAGACCTTCCTATGGCATGAGATGTGATATCCAACTCCTTCCCATTCCAATCCCTAGACCCGTCCTATACCATGAGATGTGATATCTCAATGCTTCTAATACCAAACCTGAGACTGTCCTATAACATGAGAAGTGATATCTCAATGCTTCTAATAACAAACCTGAGACCCTTCCTATAACATGAGATGTGATATCCAAATCCTTCCCATTCCAATCCTGAGACCCTTCCTATAACATGAGATGTGATATCCAACTCCTTACCAATCCAATACTGAGACCCTTCCTATACCATGAGATATGATATCTCAATGCTTCTAATACCAAACCTGAGACTGTCCTATAACATGAGATGTGATATCTCAATGCTTCTAATAACAAACCTGAGAGCATTCCTATAACATGAGATGTGATATCCAACTTCTTCCCAATCCAATCCTGAGACCCTTCCGATAGCATGAGATGTGATATCTCAATGCTTCTAATATCAAAACTGAGACCCTCCCTATAGCATGAGATGTGATATCCAACTCCTTCCCATTCCAATCCTGAGACCCGTCCTATAAAATGAGATGTTATATCTCAATGCTTCTAATACCAAACCTGAGACTGTCCTATAACATGAGATGTGATATCTCAATGCTTCTAATAACAAACCTGAGACCCTTCCTATAACATGAGATGTGATATCCAAGTCCTTCCCGTTCCAATATTGAGACCCTTCGTATAACATGAGATGTGATATCCAACTGCTTCCCAATCCAATCCTGAGACCCTTCAGATAGCATGAGATATGATATCTCAATGCTTCTAATACCAAACCACAGACCCGTCCTATAACTTGAGATGTGATATCCAAATCCTTCCCCTTCCAAACCTGAGACCCTTCCTTTAGCATGAGATGTGATATCCAACTCCTTCCCATTCCAATCCTGATACCCTTCCTATAACATGAAATGTGATATCCAACTCTTCCCATCCAATCCTGAGACCCTTCCTATAACATGAGATGTGATATCCAACTCCTTCCCAATCCAATCCTGAGACCCTTCCGATAGCATGAGATGTGATATCTCAATGCTTCTAATACCAAACCTGAGACCCTCCCTATAGCGTGAGATGTGATATCAAAGTCCTTCCCATTCCAATCCTGATACCCTTCCTATAACATGAGATGTGATATCCAACTCTTCCCATCCAATCCTGAGACCCTTCCTATAACATGAGATGTGATATCCAACTCCTTCCCAATCCAATCCTGAGACCCTTCCGATAGCATGAGATGTGATATCTCAATGCTTCTAATACCAAAACTGAGACCCTCCCTATAGCGTGAGATGTGATATCAAAGCCCTTCCCATTCCAATCCTGATACCCTTCCTATAACATGAGATGTGATATCCAACTCCTTCCAATTCCAATCCTGAGACCCTTCCTATAGCATGAGATGCGATATCCAACTCCTTCCCAATCCAATCCTGAGACCCTTCCGATAGCATGAGATGTGATATCTAAATGCTTCTAGCAAACCTGAGACCTTCCCATGGCATGAGATGTGATATCAAACTCCTTCCCATTCCAATCCTGAGACCCTTCCTATAGCATGAGATGTGATATCCAACTCCTTCCCATTCCAATCCTGAGACCCGTCCTATACTATGAGATGTTATATCTCAATGCTTCTAATACCAAACCTGATACTGTCCTATAACATGAGATGTGATATCTCAATGCTTCTAATAACAAACCTGAGACCCTTCCTATAACATGAGATGTGATATCCAAGTCCTTCCCATTTCAATCTTGAGACCCTTCCTATAACATGAGATGTGATATCCAACTCCTTCCCAATCCAATCTTGAGACCCTTCCAATAGCATGAGATGTGATATCTCAATGCTTCTACCAAACCTGAGACCCTTCCTATAGCATGAGATGTGATATCTCAATGCTTCTACCAAACCTGAGACCCTTCCTATAGCATGAGATGTGATATCCAACTCTTCCCATCCAATCCTGAGACCCTTCCTATAACATGAGATGTGATATCCAACTCCTTCCCAATCCAATCCTGAGACCCTTCCAATAGCATGAGATATGATATCTCAATGCTTCTAATATCAAACCTGAGACCCTCCCTATAGCATGAGAGGTGATATCCAACTCCTTCCCATTCCAATCCTGAGACCCTTCCGATAGCATGAGATGTGATATCCAACTCCTTCCAATTCCAACCTGTGACCCTTCCTATAGCATGAGATGGGATATCCAACTCCTTCCCAATCCAATCCTGAAACCCTTCCGATAGCATGAGATGTGATATCTTAATGCTTCTACCATACCTGAGACCTTCCTATATCATGAGATGTGATATCAAACACCTTCCCATTCCAATCCTGAGACCCTTCCTATAGCATGAGATGTGATATCCAACTCCTTCCCATTGCAATCCTGAGACCCGTCCTATACCATGAGATGTGATATCTCAATGCTTCTAATACCAAACCTGAGACTGTCCTATAACATGAGATGTGATATCTCAATGCTTCTAATAACAAACCTGAGACCCTTCCTATAACATGAGATGTGATATCCAAGTCCTTCCCATTCCAATCTTGAGACCGTTCCTATAACATGAGATGTGATATCCAACTCCTTCCCAAACCAATCCTGAGACCCTTCCGATAGCATGAGATATGATATCTCAATGCTTCTAATACCAAACCACAGACTCGTCCTATAACTTGAGATGTGATATCCAAATCCTTCCCCTTCCAAACCTCAGACCCTTCCTTTATCATGAGATGTGATATCCGACTCCTTCTCCATTCCAATCCTGAGACCCTTCCTATAGCATGAGATGTGATATCTCAATGCTTCTACCAAACCTGAGACCCTTCCTATAGCATGAGATGTAATATCCAACTCTTCCCATCCAATCCTGAGACCCTTCCTATAACATGAGATGTGATATCCAACTCCTTCCCAATCCAATCCTGAGACCCTTCCGATAGCATGAGATATGATATCTCAATGCTTCTAATATCAAACCTGAGACCCTCCCTATAGCATGAGAGGTGATATCCAACTCCTCCCGATTCCAATCCTGAGACCCTTCCGATAGCATGAGATGTGATATCCAACTCCTTCCAATTCCAACCTGTGACCCTTCCTATAGCATGAGATGGGATATCCAACTCCTTCTCAATCCAATCCTGAGACCCTTCCAATAGCATGAGATGTGATATCTTAATGCTTCTACCATACCTGAGACCTTCCTATGGCATGAGATGTGATATCCAACTCCTTCCAATTCCAACCTGTGACCCTTCCTATAGCATGAGATGGGAAATCCAACTCCTTCCCATTCCAATCCTGAGACCCTTCCTATAGCATGAGATGTGATATTCAACTCCTTCCCATTCCAATCCTGAGACCCGTCCTATACCATGAGATGTGATATCTCAATGCTTCTACCATACCTGAGACCTTCCTATGGCATGAGTTGTGAAATCAAACTACTTCCATTCCAATCCTGAAACCCTTCCTATAGCATGAGATGTTATATCCAACTCCTTCCCATTCCAATCCTGAGGCCCGTCCTATACCATGAGATGTGATATCTCAATGCTTCTAATACCAAACCTGAGACTGTCCTATAACATGAGATGTGATATCTCAATGCTTCTAATACCAAACCTGTGACCTTTCCTATAACATGAGATGTGATATCCAAGTCCTTCCCATTCCAATCTTGAGACCCTTCCTATAACATGAGATGTGATATCCAACTCCTTCCCAATCCAATCCTGAGACCCTTCCTATAGCATGAGATATGATATCTCAATGCTTCTACCAAACCTGAGACCCTTCCTATAGCATGAGATGTGATATCCAACTCTTCCCATCCAATCCTGAGACCCTTCCTATAGCATGAGATGTGATATTCAACTCCTTCCCATTCCAATCCTGAGACCCGTCCTATACCATGAGATGTGATATCTCAATGCTTCTACCATACCTGAGACCTTCCTATGGCATGAGATGTGAAATCAATCTACTTCCATTCCAATCCTGAGACCCTTCCTATAGCATGAGATGTTATATCCAACTCCTTCCCATTCCAATCCTGAGACCCTTCCTATAGCATGAGATATGATATCTCAATGCTTCTACCAAACCTGAGACCCTTCCTATAGCATGAGATGTGATATCTCAATGCTTCTAATACCAAACCTGAGACTGTCCTATAACATGAGATGTGATATCTCAATGCTTCTAATAACAAACCTGAGAGCTTTCCTATAACATGAGATGTGATATCCAACTTCTTCCCAATCCAATCCTGAGACCCTTCCGATAGCATGAGATGTGATATCTCAATGCTTCTAATATCAAAACTGAGACCCTCCCTATAGCATGAGATGTGATATCCAACTCCTTCCCATTCCAATCCTGAGACCCGTCCTATAAAATGAGATGTTATATCTCAATGCTTCTAATACCAAACCTGAGACTGTCCTATAACATGAGATGTGATATCTCAATGCTTCTAATAACAAACCTGAGACCCTTCCTATAACATGAGATGTTATATCCAAGTCCTTCCCGTTCCAATATTGAGACCCTTCGTATAACATGAGATGTGATATCCAACTCCTTCCCAATCCAATCCTGAGACCCTTCTGATAGCATGAGATATGATATCTCAATGCTTCTAATACCAAACCACAGACCCGTCCTATAACTTGAGATGTGATATCCAAATCCTTCCCCTTCCAAACCTGAGACCCTTCCTTTAGCATGAGATGTGATATCCAACTCCTTCCCATTCCAATCCTGATACCCTTCCTATAACATGAGATGTGATATCCAACTCTTCCCATCCAATCCTGAGACCCTTCCTATAACATGAGATGTGATATCCAACTCCTTCCCAATCCAATCCTGAGACCATTCCGATAGCATGAGATGTGATATCTCAATGCTTCTAATACCAAACCTGAGACCCTCCCTATAGCTTGAGATGTGATATCAAAGCCCTTCCCATTCCAATCCTGATACCCTTCCTATAACATGAGATGTGATATCCAACTCCTTCCAATTCCAATCCTGAGACCCTTCCTATAGCATGAGATGCGATATCCAACTCCTTCCCAATCCAATCCTGAGACCCTTCCGATAGCATGAGATGTGATATCTAAATGCTTCTAGCAAACCTGAGACCTTCCCATGGCTTGAGATGTGATATCAAACTCCTTCCCATTCCAATCCTGAGACCCTTCCTATAGCATGAGATGTGATATCCAACTCCTTCCCATTCCAATCCTGAGACCCGTCCTATACTATGAGATGTTATATCTCAATGCTTCTAATACCAAACCTGATACTGTCCAATAACATGAGATGTGATATCTCAATGCTTCTAATAACAAACCTGAGACCCTTCCTATAACATGAGATGTGATATCCAAGTCCTTCCCATTTCAATCTTGAGACCCTTCCTATAACATAAGATGTGATATCCAACTCCTTCCCAATCCAATCCTGAGACCCTTCCGATAGCATGAGATATGATATCTCAATGCTTCTAATACCAAACCACAGACTTGTCCTATAACTTGAGATGTGATATCCAAATCCTTCCCCTTCCAAACCTGAGACCCTTCCTTTATCATGAGATGTGATATCCAACTCCTTCCCACTCCAATCCTGAGACCCTTCCTATAGCATGAGATGTGATATCTCAATGCTTCTACCAAACCTGAGACCCTTCCTATAGCATGAGATGTGATATCCAACTCTTCCCATCCAATCCTGAGACCCTTCCTATAACATGAGATGTGATATCCAACTCCTTCCCAATCCAATCCTGAGACCCTTCCGATAGCATGAGATATGATATCTCAATGCTTCTAATATCAAACATGAGACCCTCCCTATAGCATGAGAGGTGATATCCAACTCCTTCCAATTCCAATCCTGAGACCCTCCCGATAGCATGAGATGTGATATCCAACTCCTTCCAATTCCAACCTGTGACCCTTCCTATAGCATGAGATGGGATATCCAACTCCTTCCCAATCCAATCCTGAAACCCTTCCGATAGCATGAGATGTGATATCTTAATGCTTCTACCATACCTGAGACCTTCCTATGGCATGAGATGTGATATCAAACACCTTCCCATTCCAATCCTGAGACCCTTCCTATAGCATGAGATGTGATATCCAACTCCTTCCCATTCCAATCCTGAGACCCGTCCTATACCATGAGATGTGATATCTCAATGCTTCTAATACCAAACCTGAGACTGTCCTATAACATGAGATGTGATATTTCAATGCTTCTAATAACAAACCTGAGACCCTTCCTATAACATGAGATGTGATATCCAAGTCCTTCCCATTCCAATCTTGAGACCGTTCCTATAACATGAGATGTGATATCCAACTCCTTCCCAAACCAATCCTGAGACCCTTCCGATAGCATGAGATATGATATCTCAATGCTTCTAATACCAAACCACAGACTCATCCTATAACTTGAGATGTGATATCCAAATCCTTCCCCTTCCAAACCTCAGACCCTTCCTTTATCATGAGATGTGATATCCAACTCCTTCCCATTCCAATCCTGAGACCCTTCCTATAGCATGAGATGTGATATCTCAATGCTTCTACCAAACCTGAGACCCTTCCTATAGCATGAGATGTGATATCCAACTCTTCCCATCCAATCCTGAGACCCTTCCTATAACATGAGATGTGATTCCAACTCCTTCCCAATCCAATCCTGAGACCCTTCCGATAGCATGAGATATGATATCTCAATGCTTCTAATATCAAACCTGAGACCCTCCCTATAGCATGAGAGGTGATATCCAACTCCTTCCCATTCCAATCCTGAGACCCTTCCGATAGCATGAGATGTGATATCCAACTCCTTCCAATTCCAACCTGTGACCCTTCCTATAGCATGAGATGGGATATCCAACTCCTTCCCAATCCAATCCTGAGACCCTTCCGATAGCATGAGATGTGATATCTTAATGCTTCTACCATACCTGAGACCTTCCTATGGCATGAGATGTGATATCCAACTCCTTCCAATTCCAACCTGTGACCCTTCCTATAGCATGAGATGGGATATCCAACTCCTTCCCATTCCAATCCTGAGACCCTTCCTATAGCATGAGATGTGATATTCAACTCCTTCCCATTCCAATCCTGAGACCCGTCCTATACCATGAGATGTGATATCTCAATGCTTCTACCATACCTGAGACCTTCCTATGGCATGATATGTGAAATCAAACTACTTCCATTCCAATCCTGAGACCCTTCCTATAGCATGAGATGTTATATCCAACTCCTTTCCATTCCAATCCTGAGACCCATCCTATACCATGAGATGTGATATCTCAATGCTTCTAATACCAAACCTGAGACTGTCCTATAACATGAGATGTGATATCCAAGTCCTTCCCATTCCAATCTTGAGACCCTTCCTATAACATGAGATGTGATATCCAACTCCTTCCCAATCCAATCCTGAGACCCTTCCTATAGCATGAGATATGATATCTCAATGCTTCTACCAAACCTGAGACCCTTCCTATAGCATGAGATGTGATATCCAACTCTTCCCATCCAATCCTGAGACCCTTCCTATAACATGAGATGGGATATCCAACTCCTTCCCAATCCAATCCTCAGACCCTTCCGATAGCATGAGATGTGATATCTTAATGCTTCTACCATACCTGAGACCTTCCTATGGCATGAGATGTGATATCCAACTCCTTCCAATTCCAACCTGTGACCCTTCCTATAGCATGAGATGGGATATCCAACTCCTTCCCATTCCAATCCTGAGACCCTTCCTATAGCATGAGATGGGATATTCAACTCCTTCCCATTCCAATCCTGAGACCCATCCTATACCATGAGATGTGATATCTCAATGCTTCTACCATACCTGAGACCCTCATATGGCATGAGATGTGAAATCAAACTACTTCCATTCCAATCCTGAGACCCTTCCTATAGCATGAGATGTTATATCCAACTCCTTCCCATTCCAATCCTGAGACCCTTCCTATAGCATGAGATATGATATCTCAATGCTTCTACCAAACCTGAGACCCTTCCTATAGCATGAGATGTGATATGCAACTCTTCCCATCCAATCCTGAGACCCTTCCTATAACATGAGATGTGATATCCAACTCCTTCCCAATCCAATCCTGAGACCCTTCCGATAGCATGAGATATGATATCTCAATGCTTCTAATATCAAACCTGAGACCCTCCCTATAGCATGAGAGGTGATATCCAACTCCTTCCCATTCCAATCCTGAGACCCTTCCGATAGCATGAGATGTGATATCCAACTCCTTCCAATTCCAACCTGTGACCCTTCCTATAGCATGAGATGGGATATCCAACTCCTTCCCATTCCAATCCTGAGACCCTTCCTATAGCATGAGATGTGATATTCAACTCCTTCCCATTCCAATCCTGAGACCCGTCCTATACCATGAGATGTGATATCTCAATGCTTCTACCATACCTGAGACCTTCCTATGGCATGAGATGTGAAATCAAACTACTTCCATTCCAATCCTGAGACCCTTCCGATAGCATGAGATGTGATATCTTAATGCTTCTACCATACCTGAGACCTTCCTATGGCATGAGATGTGATATCCAACTCCTTCCAATTCCAACCTGTGACCCTTCCTATAGCATGAGATGGGATATCCAACTCCTTCCCATTCCAATCCTGAGACCCCTCCTATAGCATGAGATGTGATATTCAACTCCTTCCCATTCCAATCCTGAGACCCGTCCTATACCATGAGATGTGATATCTCAATGCTTCTACCATACCTGAGACCTTCCTATGGAATGAGATGTGAAATCAAACTACTTCCATTCCAATCCTGAGACCCTTCCTATAGCATGAGATGTTATATCCAACTCCTTCCCATTCTAATCCTGAGACCCGTCCTATACCATGAGATGTGATATCTCAATGCTTCTAATACCAAACCTGAGACTGTCCTATAACATGAGATGTGATATCTCAATGCTTCTAATATCAAACCTGAGACCCTCCCTAAAGCATGAGATGTGATATCCAACTCCTTCCCATTCCAATCCTGAGACCCTTCCGATAGCATGAGATGTGATATCCAACTCCTTCCAATTCCAACCTGTGACCCTTCCTATAGCATGAGATGGGATATCCAACTCCTTCCCAATCCAATCCTGAGACCCTTCCGATAGCATGAGATGTGATATCTTAATGCTTCTACCATACCTGAGACCTTCCTATGGCATGAGATGTGATATCCAACTCCTTCCCATTCCAATCCCGAGACCCGTCCTATACCATAAGATGTGATATCTCAATGCTTCTAATACCAAACCTGACACTGTCCTATAACATGAGAAGTGATATCTCAATGCTTCTAATAACAAACCTGAGACCCTTCCTATAACATGAGATGTGATATCCAAATCATTCCCATTCCAATCCTGAGACCCTTCCTATAACATGAGATGTGATATCCAACTCCTTCCCAATCCAATACTGAGACCCTTCCTATACCATGAGATATGATATCTCAATGCTTCTAATACCAAACCTGAGACTGTCCTATAACATGAGATGTGATATCTCAATGCTTCTAATAACAAACCTGAGAGCTTTCCTATAACATGAGATGTGATATCCAACTTCTTCCCAATCCATTCCTGAGACCCTTCCGATAGCATGAGATGTGATATCTCAATGCTTCTAATATCAAAACTGAGACCCTCCCTATAGCATGAGATGTGATATCCAACTCCTTCCCATTCCAATCCTGAGACCCGTCCTATAAAATGAGATGTTATATCTCAATGCTTCTAATACCAAACCTGAGACTGTCCTATAACATGAGATGTGATATCTCAATGCTTCTAATAACAAACCTGAGACCCTTCCTATAACATGAGATGTGATATCCAAGTCCTTCCCATTCCAATATTGAGACCCTTCGTATAACATGAGATGTGATATCCAACTCCTTCCCAATCCAATCCTGAGACCCTTCTGATAGCATGAGATATGATATCTCAATGCTTCTAATACCAAACCACAGACTCGTCCTATAACTTGAGATGTGATATCCAAATCCTTCCCCTTCCAAACCTGAGACCCTTCCTTTATCATGAGATGTGATATCCAACTCCTTCCCATTCCAATCCTGAGACCCTTCCTATAGCATGAGATGTGATATCTCAATGCTTCTACCAAACCTGAGACCCTTCCTATAGCATGAGATGTGATATCCAACTCTTCCCGTCCAATCATGAGACCCTTCCTATAACATGAGATGTGATATCCAACTCCTTCCCAATCCAATCCTGAGACCCTTCCGATAGCATGAGATATGATATCTCAATGCTTCTAATATCAAACCTGAGACCCTCCCTATAGCATGAGAGGTGATATCCAACTCCTTCCCATTCCAATCCTGAGACCCTTCCGATAGCATGAGATGTGATATCCAACTCCTTCCAATTCCAACCTGTGACCCTTCCTATAGCATGAGATGGGATATCCAACTCCTTCCCAATCCAATCCTGAAACCCTTCCGATAGCATGAGATGTGATATCTTAATGCTTCTACCATACCTGAGACCTTCCTATGGCATGAGATGTGATATCAAACACCTTCCCATTCCAATCCTGAGACCCTTCCTATAGCATGAGATGTGATATCCAACTCCTTCCCATTCCAATCCTGAGACCCGTCCTATACCATGAGATGTGATATCTCAATGCTTCTAATACCAAACCTGAGACTGTCCTATAACATGAGATGTGATATCTCAATGCTTCTAATAACAAACCTGAGACCCTTCCTATAACATGAGATGTGATATCCAAGTCCTTCCCATTCCAATCTTGAGACCGTTCCTATAACATGAGATGTGATATCCAACTCCTTCCCAAACCAATCCTGAGACCCTTCCGATAGCATGAGATATGATATCTCAATGCTTCTAATACCAAACCACAGACTCGTCCTATAACTTGAGATGTGATATCCAAATCCTTCCCCTTCCAAACCTCAGACCCTTCCTTTATCATGAGATGTGATATCCAACTCCTTCCCATTCCAATCCTGAGACCCTTCCTATAGCATGAGATGTGATATCTCAATGCTTCTACCAAACCTGAGACCCTTCCTATAGCATGAGATGTGATATCCAACTCTTCCCATCCAATCCTGAGACCCTTCCTATAACATGAGATGTGATATCCAACTCCTTCCCAATCCAATCCTGAGACCCTTCCGATAGCATGAGATATGATATCTCAATGCTTCTAATATCAAACCTGAGACCCTCCCTATAGCATGAGAGGTGATATCCAACTCCTTCCCATTCCAATCCTGAGACCCTTCCGATAGCATGAGATGTGATATCCAACTCCTTCCAATTCCAACCTGTGACCCTTCCTATAGCATGAGATGGGATATCCAACTCCTTCCCAATCCAATCCTGAGACCCTTCCAATAGCATGAGATGTGATATCTTAATGCTTCTACCATACCTGAGACCTTCCTATGGCATGAGATGTGATATCAAACTCCTTCCCATTCCAATCCTGAGACCCTTCCTATAGCATGAGATGTGATATATAACTCCTTCCCATTCCAATCCTGAGACCCGTCCTATACCATGAGATGTGATATCTCAATGCTTCTAATACCAAACCTGAGACTGTCCTATAACATGAGATGTGATATCTCAATGCTTCTAATAATAAACCTGAGACCCTTCCTATAACATGAGTTGTGATATCCAAATCCTTCCCATTCCAATCCTGAGACCCTTCCTATAGCATGAGATGTGATATCCAACTCCTTTCCATTCCAATCCTGAGACCAGTCTTATACCATGAGATATGATATCTCAATGCTTCTAATACCAAACCTGAGACTGTCCTATAACAAGAGATGTGATATCTCAATGCTTCTAATAACAAACCTGAGACCCTTCCTATAACATGAGATGTGATATCCAAGCCCTTCCCATTCCAATCTTGAGGCCCTTCCGATAGCATGAGATATGATATCTCAATGCTTCTAATACCAAAACCACAGACCCGTCCTATAACTTGAGATATGATATCCAAATCCTTCCCCTTCCAAACCTGAGAAACTTCCTTTATCATGAGATGTGATATCCAACTCCTTCCCATTCCAATCCTGAGACCCTTCCTATAGCATGAGATGTGATATCCCAATGCTTCTACAAAACATGAGACCCTTCCTATAGCATGAGATGTGATATCCAACTCTTCCCATCCAATCCTGAGACCCTTCCTATTACATGAGATGTGATATCCAACTCCTTCCCAATCCAATCCTGAGACCCTTCCGATAGCATGAGATATGATATCTCAATGCTTCTAATATCAAACCTGAGACCCTCCCTAAAGCATGATATGTGATATCCAACTCCTTCCCATTCCAATCCTGAGACCCTTCCGACAGCATGGGATGTGATATCCAACTCCTTCCAATTCCAACCTGTGACCCTTCCTATAGCATGAGATGGGATATCCAACTCCTTCCCAATCCAATCCTGAGACCCTTCCGATAGCATGAGATGTGATATATTAATGCTTCTACCATACCTGAGACCTTCCTATGGCATGAGATGTGATATCAAACTACTTCCCATTCCAATGCTGAGACCATTCCTATAGCATGAGATGTGATATCCAACTCCTTCCCATTCCAATCCTGAGACCCGTCCTATACCATGAGATGTGATATCTCAATGCTTCTAATACCAAACCTGAGACTGTCCTATAACATGAGAAGTGATATCTCAATGCTTCTAATAACAAACCTGAGACCCTTCCTATAACATGAGATGTGATATCCAACTCCTTCCCAATCCAATACTGAGACCCTTCCGATAGCATGAGATATGATATCTCAATGGTTCTAATACCAAACCACAGACCCGTCCTATAAATTGAGGTGTGATATCCAAATCCTTAGCCTTCCAAACCTGAGACCCTTCCTTTAGCATGAGATGTGATATCCAACTCCTTCCCATTCCAATCCTGAGACCCGTCCTATACCATGAGATATGATATCTCAATGCTTCTAATACCAAACCTGAGACTGTCCTATAACATGAGATGTGATATCTCAATGCTTCTAATAACAAACCTGAGAGCTTTCCTATAACATGAGATGTGATATCCAACTCATTCCCAATCCAATCCTGAGACCCTTCCGATAGCATGAGATGTGATATCTCAATGCTTCTAATACCAAACCACAGACCCGTCCTATAACTTGAGATGTGATATCCAACTCCTTCCCAATCCAATCCTGAGACCCTTCCGATAGCATGAGATGTGATATCTCAATGCTTCTAATATCAAAACTGAGACCCTCCCTATAGCATGAGATGTGATATCCAACTCCTTCCCATTCCAATCCTGAGACCCGTCCTATAAAATGAGATGTTATATCTCAATGCTTCTAATACCAAACCTGAGACTGTGCTATAACATGAGATGTGATATCTCAATGCTTCTAATAACAAACCTGAGACCCTTCCTATAACATGAGATGTGATATCCAAGTCCTTCCCGTTCCAATCTTGAGACCCTTCGTATAACATGAGATGTGATATCCAACTCCTTCCCAATCCAATCCTGAGACCCTTCTGATAGCATGAGATATGATATCTCAATGCTTCTAATACCAAACCACAGACCCGTCCTATAACTTGAGATGTGATATCCAAATCCTTCCCCTTCCAAACCTGAGACCCTTCCTTTAGCATGAGATGTGATATCCAACTCCTTCCCATTCCAATCCTGATACCCTTCCTATAACATGAGATGTGATATCCAACTCTTCCCATCCAATCCTGAGACCCATCCTATAACATGAGATGTGATATCCAACTCCTTCCCAATCCAATCCTGAGACCCTTCCGATAGCATGAGATGTGATATCTCAATGCTTCTAATACCAAACCTGAGACCCTCCCTATACCGTGAGATGTGATATCAAAGTCCTTCCCATTCCAATCCTGATACCCTTCCTATAACATGAGATGTGATATCCAACTCTTCCCATCCAATCCTGAGACCCTTCCTATAACATGAGATGTGATATCCAACTCCTTCCCAAACCAATCCTGAGACCCTTCCGATAGCATGAGATGTGATATCTAAATGCTTCTAGCAAACCTGAGACCTTCCCATGGCATGAGATGTGATATCAAACTCCTTCCCATTCCAATCCTGAGACCCTTCCTATAGCATGAGATGTGATATCCAACTCCTTCCCATTCCAATCCTGAGACCCGTCCTATACTATGAGATGTTATATCTCAATGCTTCTAATACCAAACCTGATACTGTCCTATAACATGAGATGTGATATCTCAATGCTTCTAATAACAAACCTGAGACCCTTCCTATAACATGAGATGTGATATCCAAGTCCTTCCCATTCCAATCTTGAGACCCTTCCTATAACATGAGATGTGATATCCAACTCCTTCCCAATCCAATCCTGAGACCCTTCCGATAGCATGAGATATGATATCTCAATGCTTCTAATACCAAACCACAGACTTGTCCTATAACTTGAGATGTGATATCCAAATCCTTCCCATTCCAAACCTGAGACCCTTCCTTTATCATGAGATGTGATATCCAACTCCTTCCCATTTCAATCCTGAGACCCTTCCTATAGCATGAGATGTGATATCTCAATGCTTCTACCAAACCTGAGACCCTTCCTATAGCATGAGATGTGATATCCAACTCTTCCCATCCAATCCTGAGACCCTTCCTATAACATGAGATGTGATATCTCAATGCTTCTACCATACCTGAGACCTTCCTATGGCATGAGATGTGAAATCAAACTACTTCCATTCCTATCCTGAGACCCTTCCTATAGCATGAGATGTTATATCCAACTCCTTCCCATTCCAATCCTGAGACCCGTCCTATACCATGAGATGTGATATCTCAATGCTTCTAATACCAAACCTGAGACTGTCCTATAACATGAGATGTGATATCTCAATGCTTCTAATAACAAACCTGAGACCCTTCCTATAACATGAGATGTGATATCCAAGTCCTTCCCATTCCAATCTTGAGACCCTTCCTATAACATGAGATGTGATATCCAACTCCTTCCCAAATGAATCCTGAGACCCTTCCGATAGCATGAGATATGATATCTCAATGCTTCTAATACCAAACCACAGACTCGTCCTATAACTTGAGATGTGATATCCAAATCCTTCCCCTTCCAAACCTCAGATCCTTCCTTTATCATGAGATGTGATATCCAACTCCTTCCCATT
The DNA here is from genome assembly GCF_040938575.1 of Ambystoma mexicanum. Lineage (NCBI taxonomy): Eukaryota > Metazoa > Chordata > Amphibia > Caudata > Ambystomatidae > Ambystoma > Ambystoma mexicanum. The sequence goes on from NC_090936.1 coordinate 317,925,177, forward strand.
CCAATCCTGAGACCCTTCCTATAGCATCAGATGTGATATCTCAATGCTTCTACCAAACCTGAGACCCTTCCTATAGCATGAGATGTGATATCCAACGCTTCCCATCCAATCCTGAGAACCTTCCTATAACATGAGATGTGATATCCAACTCCTTCCCAATCCAATCCTGAGACCCTTCCGATAGCATGAGATATGATATCTCAATGCTTCTAATATCAAACCTGAGACCCTCCCTATAGCATGAGAGGTGATATCCAACTCCTTCCCATTCCAATCCTGAGACCCTTCCGATAGCATGAGATGTGATATCCAACTCCTTCCAATTCCAACCTGTGACCCTTCCTATAGCATGAGATGGGATATCCAACTCCTTCCCAATCCAATCCTGAGACCCTTCCGATAGCATGAGATGTGATATCTTAATGCTTCTACCATACCTGAGACCTTCCTATGGCATGAGATGTGATATCAAACTCCTTCCCATTCCAATCCTGAGACCCTTCCTATAGCATGAGATGTGATATCCAACTCCTTCCCATTCCAATCCTGAGACCCGTCCTATACCATGAGATGTGATATCTCAATGCTTCTAATACCAAACCTGAGACTGTCCTATAACATGAGATGTGATATCTCAATGCTTCTAATAATAAACCTGAGACCCTTCCTATAACATGAGATGTGATATCCAAATCCTTCCCATTCCAATCCTGAGACCCTTCCTATAGCATGAGATGTGATATCCAACTCCTTTCCATTCCAATCCTTAGACCCGTCCTATACCATGAGATATGATATCTCAATGCTTCTAATACCAAACCTGAGACTGTCCTATAACAAGAGATGTGATATCTCAATGCTTCTAATACCAAAACCACAGACCCGTCCTATAACTTGAGATATGATATCCAAATCCTTCCCCTTCCAAACCTGAGACACTTCCTTTATCATGAGATGTGATATCCAACTCCTTCCCATTCCAATCCTGAGACCCTTCCTATAGCATGAGATGTGATATCCCAATGCTTCTACCAAACCTGAGACCCTTCCTATAGCATGAGATGTGATATCCAACTCTTCCCATCCAATCCTGAGACCCTTCCTATAACATGAGATGTGATATCCAACTCCTTCCCAATCCAATCCTGAGACCCTTCCGATAGCATGAGATATGATATCTCAATGCTTCTAATATCAAACCTGAGACCCTCCCTAAAGCATGAGATGTGATATCCAACTCCTTTCCATTCCAATCCTGAGACCCTTCCGATAGCATGAGATGTGATATCCAACTCCTTCCAATTCCAACCTGTGACCCTTCCTATAGCATGAGATGGGATATCCAACTCCTTCCCAATCCAATCCTGAGACCCTTCCGATAGCATGAGATGTGATATCTTAATGCTTCTACCATACCTGAGACCTTCCTATGGCATGAGATGTGATATCAAACTCCTTCCCATTCCAATCCTGAGACGCTTCCTATAGCATGAGATGTGATATCCAATTCCTTCCCATTCCAATCCTGAGACCCGTCCTATACCATGAGATGTGATATCTCAATGCTTCTAATACCAAACCTGAGACTGTCCTATAACATGAGATGTGATATCTCAATGCTTCTAATAACAAACCTGAGACCCTTCCTATAACATGAGATGTGATATCCAAATCCTTCCCATTCCAATCCTGAGACCCTTCCTATAGCAAGAGATGTGATATCCAACTCCTTTCCATTCCAATCCTGAGACCCGTCCTATACCATGAGATATGATATCTCAATGCTTCTAATACCAAACCTGAGACTGTCCTATAACAAGAGATGTGATATCTCAATGCTTCTAACAAACCTGAGACCCTTCCTATAACATGAGATGTGATATCCAAGCCCTTCCCATTCCAATCTTGAGGCCCTTCCTATAACATGAGATGTGATATCCAACTCCTTCCCAATCCAATCCTGAGACCCTTCCGATAGCATGAGATATGATATCTCAATGCATCTAATACCAAAACCACAGACCCGTCCTATAACTTGAGATATGATATCCAAATCCTTCCCCTTCCAAACCTGAGACCCTTCCTTTATCATGAGATGTGATATCCAACTCCTTCCCATTCCAATCCTGAGACCCTTCCTATAGCATGAGATGTGATATCTCAATGCTTCTAATAACAAACCTGATACCCTTCCTATAACATGAGATGTGATATCCAACTCTTCCCATCCAATCCTGAGACCCATCCTATAACATGAGATGTGATATCCAACTCCTTCCCAATCCAATCCTGAGACCCTTCCGATAGCATGAGATGTGATATCTCAATGCTTCTAATACCAAACCTGAGACCCTCCCTATAGCGTGAGATGTGATATCAAAGTCCTTCCCATTCCAATCCTGATACCCTTCCTATAACATGAGATGTGATATCCAACTCTTCCCATCCAATCCTGAGACCCTTCCTATAACATGAGATGTGATATCCAACTCCTTCCCAAACCAATCCTGAGACCCTTCCGATAGCATGAGATGTGATATCTAAATGCTTCTAGCAAACCTGAGACCTTCCCATGGCATGAGATGTGATATCAAACTCCTTCCCATTCCAATCCTGAGACCCTTCCTATAGCATGAGATGTGATATCCAACTCCTTCCCATTCCAATCCTGAGACCCGTCCTATACTATGAGATGTTATATCTCAATGCTTCTAATACCAAACCTGATACTGTCCTATAACATGAGATGTGATATCTCAATGCTTCTAATAACAAACCTGAGACCCTTCCTATAACATGAGATGTGATATCCAAGTCCTTCCCATTCCAATCTTGAGACCCTTCCTATAACATGAGATGTGATATCCAACTCCTTCCCAATCCAATCCTGAGACCCTTCCGATAGCATGAGATATGATATCTCAATGCTTCTAATACCAAACCACAGACTTGTCCTATAACTTGAGATGTGATATCCAAATCCTTCCCCTTCCAAACCTGAGACCCTTCCTTTATCATGAGATGTGATATCCAACTCCTTCCCATTCCAATCCTGAGACCCTTCCTATAGCATGAGATGTGATATCTCAATGCTTCTACCAAACCTGAGACCCTTCCTATAGCATGAGATGTGATATCCAACTCTTCCCATCCAATCCTGAGACCCTTCCTATAACATGAGATGTGATATCTCAATGCTTCTACCATACCTGAGACCTTCCTATGGCATGAGATGTGAAATCAAACTACTTCCATTCCAATCCTGAGACCCTTCCTATAGCATGAGATGTTATATCCAACTCCTTCCCATTCCAATCCTGAGACCCGTCCTATACCATGAGATGTGATATCTCAATGCTTCTAATACCAAACCTGAGACTGTCCTATAACATGAGATGTGATATCTCAATGCTTCTAATAACAAACCTGAGACCCTTCCTATAACATGAGATGTGATATCCAAGTCCTTCCCATTCCAATCTTGAGACCCTTCCTATAACATGAGATGTGATATCCAACTCCTTCCCAAACGAATCCTGAGACCCTTCCGATAGCATGAGATATGATATCTCAATGCTTCTAATACCAAACCACAGACTCGTCCTATAACTTGAGATGTGATATCCAAATCCTTCCCCTTCCAAACCTCAGACCCTTCCTTTATCATGAGATGTGATATCCAACTCCTTCCCATTCCAATCCTGAGACCCTTCCTATAGCAGGAGATGTGATATCTCAATGCTTCTAATAACAAACCCGAGACCCTTCCTATAACATGAGATGTGATGTCCAAGTCCTTCCCATTCCAATCCTGAGACCCTTCCTATAACATGAGATGTGATATCCAACTCCTTCCCAATCCAATCCTGAGACCCTTCAGATAGCATGAGGATATGATATCTCAATGCTTCTAATATCAAACCTGAAACCCTCCCTAAAGCATGAGATGTGATATCCAACTCCTTCCCATTCCAATCCTGAGACCCTTCTGACAGCATGAGATGTGATATCCAACTCCTTCCAATTCCAACCTGTGACCCTTCCTATAGCATGAGATGGGATATCCAACTCCTTCCCAATCCAATCCTGAGACCCTTCCGATAGCATGAGATGTGATATATTAATGCTTCTACCATACCTGAGACCTTCCTATGGCATGAGATGTGATATCAAACTACTTCCCATTCCAATCCTGAGACCCTTCCTATAGCATGAGATGTGATATCCAACTCCTTCCCATTCCAATCCTGAGACCCGTCCTATACCATGAGATGTGATATCTCAATGCTTCTAATACCAAACCTGAGACTGTCCTATAACATGAGAAGTGATATCTCAATGCTTCTAATAACAAACCTGAGACCCTTCCTATAACATGAGATGTGATATCCAAATCCTTCCCATTCCAAGCCTGAGACCCTTCCTATAACATGAGATGTGATATCCAACTCCTTCCCAATCCAATACTGAGACTCTTCCGATAGCATGAGATATGATATCTCAATGGTTCTAATACCAAACCACAGACCCGTCCTATAAATTGAGGTGTGATATCCAAATCCTTAACCTTCCAAACCTGAGACCCTTCCTTTAGCATGAGATGTGATATCCAACTCCTTCCCATTCCAATCCTGAGACCCGTCCTATACCATGAGATAAGATATCTCAATGCTTCTAATACCAAACCTGAGACTGTCCTATAACAAGAGATGTGATATCTCAATGCTTCTAACAAACCTGAGACCCTTCCTATAACATGAGATGTGATATCCAAGCCCTTCCCATTCCAATCTTGAGGCCCTTCCTATAACATGAGATGTGATATCCAACTCCTTCCCAATCCAATCCTGAGACCCTTCCGATAGCATGAGATATGATATCTCAATGCTTCTAATACCAAAACCACAGACCCGTCCTATAACTTGAGATATGATATCCAAATCCTTCCCCTTCCAAACCTGAGACCCTTCCTTTATCATGAGATGTGATATCCAACTCCTTCCCATTCCAATCCTGAGACCCTTCCTATAGCATGAGATGTGATATCTCAATGCTTCTAATAACAAACCCGAGACCCTTCCTATAACATGAGATGTGATGTCCAAGTCCTTCCAATTCCAATCCTGAGACCCTTCCTATAACATGAGATGTGATATCCAACTCCTTCCCAATCCAATCCTGAGACCCTTCCGATAGCATGAGGATATGATATCTCAATGCTTCTAATATCAAACCTGAGACCCTCCCTAAAGCATGAGATGTGATATCCAACTCCTTCCCATTCCAATCCTGAGACCCTTCTGACAGCATGAGATGTGATATCCAACTCCTTCCAATTCCAACCTGTGACCCTTCCTATAGCATGAGATGGGATATCCAACTCCTTCCCAATCCAATCCTGAGACCCTTCCGATAGCATAAAATGTGATATATTAATGCTTCTACCATACCTGAGACCTTCCTATGGCATGAGATGTGATATCAAACTACTTCCCATTCCAATCCTGAGACCCTTCCTATAGCATGAGATGTGATATCCAACTCCTTCCCATTCCAATCCTGAGACCCGTCCTATACCATGAGATGTGATATCTCAATGCTTCTAATACCAAACCTGAGACTGTCCTATAACATGAGAAGTGATATCTCAATGCTTCTAATAACAAACCTGAGACCCTTCCTATAACATGAGATGTGATATCCAAATCCTTCCCATTCCAAGCCTGAGACCCTTCCTATAACATGAGATGTGATATCCAACTCCTTCCCAATCCAATACTGAGACCCTTCCGATAGCATGAGATATGATATCTCAATGGTTCTAATACCAAACCACAGACCCGTCCTATAAATTGAGGTGTGATATCCACATCCTTAACCTTCCAAACCTGAGACCCTTCCTTTAGCATGAGATGTGATATCCAACTCCTTCCCATTCCAATCCTGAGACCCGTCCTATACCATGAGATATGATATCTCAATGCTTCTAATACCAAACCTGAGACTGTCCTATAACATGAGATGTGATATCTCAATGCTTCTAATAACAAACCTGAGAGCTTTCCTATAAAATGAGATGTGATATCCAACTCCTTCCCAATCCAATCCTGAGACCCTTCCGATAGCATGAGATGTGATATCTCAATGCTTCTAATACCAAACCACAGACCCGTCCTATAACTTGAGATGTGATATCCAACTCCTTCCCAATCCAATCCTGAGACCCTTCCGATAGCATGAGATTTGATATCTCAATGCTTCTAATATCAAAACTGAGACCCTCCCTATAGCATGAGATGTGATATCCAACTCCTTCCCATTCCAATCCTGAGACCCGTCCTATAAAATGAGATGTTATATCTCAATGCTTCTAATACCAAACCTGAGACTGTCCTATAACATGAGATGTGATATCTCAATGCTTCTAATAACAAACCTGAGACCCTTCCTATAACATGAGATGTGATATCCAAGTCCTTCCCGTTCCAATCTTGAGACCCTTCGCATAACATGAGATGTGATATCCAACTCCTTCCCAATCCAATCCTGAGACCCTTCTGATAGCATGAGATATGATATCTCAATGCTTCTAATACCAAACCACAGACCCATCCTATAACTTGAGATGTGATATCCAAATCCTTCCCCTTCCAAACCTGAGACCCTTCCTTTAGCATGAGATGTGATATCCAACTCCTTCCCATTCCAATCCTGAGACCCTTCCTATAGCATGAGATGTGATATCCCCATGCTTCTACCAAACCTGAGACCTTTCCTATAGCATGAGATGTGATATCCAACTCTTCCCATCCAATCCTGAGACCCGTCCTATACCATGAGATGTTATATCTCAATGCTTCTAATACCAAACCTGAGACTGTCCTATAACATGAGATGTGATATGTCAATGCTTCTAATAACAAACCTGAGACCCTTCCTATAACATGAGATGTGATGTCCAAGTCCTTCCCATTCCAATCCTGAGACCCTTCCTATAACATGAGATGTGATATCCAACTCCTTCCCAATCCAATAATGAGACCCTTCCGATAGCATGAGATGTGATATCTCAATGCTTCTAATACCAAACCTGAGACCCTCCCTATAGCGTGAGATGTGATATCAAAGTCCTTCCCATTCCAATCCTGATACCCTTCTTATAACATGAGATGTGATATCCAACTCTTCCCATCCAATCCTGAGACCCTTCCTATAACATGAGATGTGATATCCAACTCCTTCCCAATCCAATCCTGAGACCCTTCCGATAGCATGAGATGTGATATCTCAATGCTTCTAATACCAAACCTGAGACCCTCCCTATAGCGTGAGATGTGATATCAAAATCCTTCCCATTCCAATCCTGATACCCTTCCTATAACATGAGATGTGATATCCAACTCCTTCCAATTCCAACCTGTGACCCTTCCTATAGCATGAGATGCGATATCCAACTCCTTCCCAATCCAATCCTGAGACCCTTCCGATAGCATGAGATGTGATATCTAAATGCTTCTAGCAAACCTGAAACCTTCCCATGGCATGAGATGTGATATCAAACTCCTACCCATTCCAATCCTGAGACCCTTCCTATAGCATGAGATGTGATATCCAACTCCTTCCCATTCCAATCCTGAGACCCGTCCTATACTATGAGATGTTATATCTCAATGCTTCTAATACCAAACCTGATACTGTCCTATAACATGAGATGTGATATCTCAATGCTTCTAATAACAAACCTGAGACCCTTCCTATAACATGAGATGTGATATCCAAGTCCTTCCCATTCCAATCTTGAGACCCTTCCTATAACATGAGATGTGATATCCAACTCCTTCCCAATCCAATCCTGAGACCCTTCCGATAGCATGAGATATGATATCTTAATGCTGCTAATACCAAACCACAGACTCGTCCTATAACTTGAGATGTGATATCCAAATCCTTAACCTTCCAAACCTGAGACCCTTCCTTTAGAATGAGATGTGATATCCAACTCCTTCCCATTCCATTCCTGAGACCCGTCCTATACCATGAGATATGATATCTCAATGCTTCTAATACCAAACCTGAGACTGTCCTATAACATGAGATGTGATATATCAATGCTTCTAATAACAAACCTGAGAGCTCTCCTATAACATGAGATGTGATATCCAACTCCTTCCCATTCCAAGCCTGAGACCCTTCCTATAACATGAGATGTGATATCCAACTCCTTCCCAATCCAATACTGAGACCCTTCCGATAGCATGAGATATGATATCTCAATGGTTCTAATACCAAACCACAGACCCGTCCTATAAATTGAGGTGTGATATCCAAATCCTTAACCTTCCAAACCTGAGACCCTTCCTTTAGCATGAGATGTGATATCCAACTCCTTCCCATTCCAATCCTGAGACCCGTCCTATACCATGAGATATGATATCTCAATGCTTCTAATACCAAACCTGAGACTGTCCTATAACATGAGATGTGATATCTCAATGCTTCTAATACCAAACCACAGACCCGTCCTATAACTTGAGATGTGATATCCAACTCCTTCCCAATCCAATCCTGAGACCCTTCCGATAGCATGAGATGTGATATCTCAATGCTTCTAATATCAAAACTGAGACCCTCCCTATAGCATGAGATGTAATATCCAACTCCTTCCCATTCCAATCCTGAGACCGTCCTATAAAATGAGATGTTATATCTCAATGCTTCTAATACCAAACCTGAGACTGTCCTATAACATGAGATGTGATATCTCAATGCTTCTAATAACAAACCTGAGACCCTTCCTATAACATGAGATGTGATATCCAAGTCCTTCCCGTTCCAATCTTGAGACCCTTCGCATAACATGAGATGTGATATCCAACTCCTTCCCAATCCAATCCTGAGATCCTTCTGATAGCATGAGATATGATATCTCAATGCTTCTAATACCAAACCACAGACCCGTCCTATAACTTGAGATGTGATAACCAAATCCTTCCCCTTCCAAACCTGAGACCCTTCCTTTAGCATGAGATGTGATATCCAACTCCTTCCCATTCCAACCCTGAGACCCTTCCTATAGCATGAGATGCGATATCCAACTCCTTCCCAATCCAATCCTGAGACCCGTCCTATACCATGAGATGTTATATCTCAATGCTTCTAATACCAAACCTGAGACTGTCCTATAACATGAGATGTGATATCTCAATGCTTCTAATAACAAACCTGAGACCCTTCCTATAACATGAGATGTGATGTCCAAGTCCTTCCCATTCCAATCCTGAGACCCTTCCTATAACATGAGATGTGATATCCAACTCCTTCCCAATCCAATCCTGAGACCCTTCCGATAGCATGAGATGTGATATCTCAATGCTTCTAATACCAAACCTGAGACCCTCCCTATAGCGTGAGATGTGATATCAAAGTCCTTCCCATTCCAATCCTGATACCCTTCTTATAACATGAGATGTGCTATCCAACTCTTCCCATCCAATCCTGAGACCCTTCCTATAACATGAGATGTGATATCCAACTCCTTCCCAATCCAATCCTGAGACCCTTCCGATAGCATGAGATGTGATATCTCAATGCTTCTAATACCAAACCTGAGACCCTCCCTATAGCGTGAGATGTGATATCAAAGTCCTTCCCATTCCAATCCTGATACCCTTCCTATAACATGAGATGTGATATCCAACTCCTTCCAATTCCAACCTGTGACCCTTCCTATAGCATGAGATGCGATATCCAACTCCTTCCCAATCCAATCCTGACACCCTTCCGATAGCATGAGATGTGATATCTAAATGCTTCTAGCAAACCTGAGACCTTCCCATGGCATGAGATGTGATATCAAACTCCTTCCCATTCCAATCCTGAGACCCTTCCTATAGCATGAGATGTGATATCCAACTCCTTCCCATTCCAATCCTGAGACCCGTCCTATACTATGAGATGTTATATCTCAATGCTTCTAATACCAAACCTGATACTGTCCTATAACATGAGATGTGATATCTCAATGCTTCTAATAACAAACCTGAGACCCTTCCTATAACATGAGATGTGATATCCAAGTCCTTCCCATTCCAATCTTGAGACCCTTCCTATAACATGAGATGTGATATCCAACTCCTTCCCAATCCAATCCTGAGACCCTTCCGATAGCATGAGATATGATATCTCAATGCTTCTAATACCAAACCACAGACTCGTCCTATAACTTGAGATGTGATATCCAAATCCTTCCCCTTCCAAACCTGAGACCCTTCCTTTATCATGAGATGTGATATCCAACTCCTTCCCATTCCAATCCTGAGAAACTTCCTATAGCATGAGATGTGATATCTCAATGCTTCTACCAAACCTGAGACCCTTCCTATAGCATGAGATGTGATATACAACTCTTCCCATCCAATCCTGAGACCCTTCCTATAACATGAGATGTGATATCCAACTCCTTCCCAATCCAATCCTGAGACCCTTCCGATAGCATGAGATATGATATCTCAATGCTTCTAATATCAAACCTGAGACCCTCCCTATAGCATGAGAGGTGATATCCAACTCCTTCCCATTCCAATCCTGAGACCCTTCCGATAGCATGAGATGTGATATATTAATGCTTCTACCATACCTGAGACCTTCCTATGGCATGAGATGTGATATCAAACTACTTCCCATTCCAATCCTGAGACCCTTCCTATAGCATGAGATGTGATATCCAACTCCTTCCCATTCCAATCCTGAGACCCGTCCTATACCATGAGATGTGATATCTCAATGCTTCTAATACCAAACCTGAGACTGTCCTATAACATGAGAAGTGATATCTCAATGCTTCTAATAACAAACCTGAGACCCTTCCTATAACATGAGATGTGATATCCAAATCCTTCCCATTCCAAGCCTGAGACCCTTCCTATAACATGAGATGTGATATCCAACTCCTTCCCAATCCAATACTGAGACCCTTCCGATAGCATGAGATATGATATCTCAATGTTTCTAATACCAAACCACAGACCCGTCCTATAAATTGAGGTGTGATATCCAAATCCTTAACCTTCCAAACCTGAGACCGTTCCTTTAGCATGAGATGTGATATTCAACTCCTTCCCATTCCAATCCTGAGACCCGTCCTATACCATGAGATATGATATCTCAATGCTTCTAATACCAAACCTGAGACTGTCCTATAACATGAGATGTGATATCTCAATGCTTCTAATAACAAACCTGAGAGCTTTCCTATAACATGAGATGTGATATCCAACTCCTTCCCAATCCAATCCTGAGACCCTTCCGATAGCATGAGATGTGATATCTCAATGCTTCTAATACCAAACCACAGACCCGTCCTATAACTTGAGATGTGATATCCAACTCCTTCCCAATCCAATCCTGAGACCCTTCCGATAGCATGAGATGTGATATCTCAATGCTTCTAATATCAAAACTGAGACCCTCCCTAAAGCATGAGATGTGATATCCAACTCCTTCCCATTCCAATCCTTAGACCCTTCTGACAGCATGAGATGTGATATCCAACTCCTTCCAATTCCAACCTGTGACCTTCCTATAGCATGAGATGGGATATCCAACTCCTTCCCAATCCAATCCTGAGACCCTTCCGATAGTATGAGATGTGATATATTAATGCTTCTACCATACCTGAGACCTTCCTATGGCATGAGATGTGATATCAAACTACTTCCCATTCCAATCCTGAGACCCTTCCTATAGCATGAGATGTGATATCCAACTCCTTCCCATTCCAATCCTGAGACCCGTCCTATACCATGAGATGTGATATCTCAATGCTTCTAATAACAAACCTGAGACCCTTCCTATAACATGAGATGTGATATCCAAATCCTTCCCATTCCAAGCCTGAGACCCTTCCTATAACATGAGATGTGATATCCAACTCCTTCCCAATCCAATACTGAGACCCTTCCGATAGCATGAGATATGATATCTCAATGGTTCTAATAGCAAACCACAGACCCGTCCTATAAATTGAGGTGTGATATCCAAATCCTTAACCTTCCAAACCTGAGACCCTTCCTTTAGCATGAGATGTGATATCCAACTCCTTCCCATTCCAATCCTGAGACCCGTCCTATACCATGAGATATGATATCTCAATGCTTCTAATACCAAACCTGAGACTGTCCTATAACATGAGATGTGATATCTCAATGCTTCTAATAACAAACCTGGGAGCTTTCCTATAACATGAGATGTGATATCCAACTCCTTCCCAATCCAATCCTGAGACCCTTCCGATAGCATGAGATGTGATATCTCAATGCTTCTAATACCAAACCACATACCCGTCCTATAACTTGAGATGTGATATCCAACTCCTTCCCAATCCAATCCTGAGACCCTTCCGATAGCATGAGATGTGATATCTCAATGCTTCTAATATCAAAACTGAGACCCTCCCTATAGCATGAGATTTGATATCCAACTCCTTCCCATTCCAATCCTGAGACCCGTCCTATAAAATGAGATGTTATATCTCAATGCTTCTAATACCAAACCTGAGACTGTCCTATAACATGAGATGTGATATCTCAATGCTTCTAATAACAAACCTGAGACCCTTCCTATAACATGAGATGTGATATCCAAGTCCTTCCCGTTCCAATCTTGAGACCCTTCGTATAACATGAGATGTGATATCCAACTCCTTCCCAATCCAATCCTGAGACCCTTCTGATAGCATGAGATATGATATCTCAATGCTTCTAATACCAAACCACAGACCCATCCTATAACTTGAGATGTGATATCCACATCCTTCCCCTTCCAAACCTGAGACCCTTCCTTTAGCATGAGATGTGATATCCAACTCCTTCCCATTCCAATCCTGAGACCCTTCCTATAGCATGAGATGTGATATCCCCATGCTTCTACCAAACCTGAGACCTTTCCTATAGCATGAGATGTGATATCCAACTCTTCCCATCCAATCCTGAGACCCGTCCTATACCATGAGATGTTATATCTCAATACTTCTAATACCAAACCTGAGACTGTCCTATAACATGAGATGTGATATCTCAATGCTTCTAATAACAAACCTGAGACCCTTCCTATAACATGAGATGTGATGTCCAAGTCCTTCCCATTCCAATCCTGAGACCCTTCCTATAACATGAGATGTGATATCCAACTCATTCCCAATCCAATAATGAGACCCTTCCGATAGCATGAGATGTGATATCTCAATGCTTCTAATACCAAACCTGAGACCCTCCCTATAGCGTGAGATGTGATATCAAAGTCCTTCCCATTCCAATCCTGATACCCTTCTTATAACATGAGATGTGATATCCAACTCTTCCCATCCAATCCTGAGACCCTTCCTATAATATGAGATGTGATATCCAACTCCTTCCCAATCCAATCCTGAGACCCTTCCAATAGCATGAGATGTGATATCTCAATGCTTCTAATACCAAACCTGAGACCCTCCCTATAGCGTGAGATGTGATATCAAAGTCCTTCCCATTCCAATCCTGATACCCTTCCTATAACATGAGATGTGATATCCAACTCCTTCCAATTCTAACCTGTGACCCTTCCTATAGCATGAGATGCGATATCCAACTCCTTCCCAATCCAATCCTGAGACCCTTCCGATAGCATGAGATGTGATATCTAAATGCTTCTAGCAAACCTGAGACCTTCCCATGGCATGAGATGTGATATCAAACTCCTTCCCATTCCAATCCTGAGACCCTTCCTATAGCATGAGATGTGATATCCAACTCCTTCCCATTCCAATCCTGAGACCCGTCCTATACTATGAGATGTTATATCTCAATGCTTCTAATACCAAACCTGATACTGTCCTATAACATGAGATGTGATATCTCAATGCTTCTAATAACAAACCTGAGACCCTTCCTATAACATGAGATGTGATATCCAACTCCTTCCCAATCCAATCCTGAGACCCTTCCGATAGCATGAGATGTGATATCTAAATGCTTCTAGCAAACCTGAGACCTTCCCATGGCATGAGATGTGATATCAAACTCCTTCCCATTCCAATCCTGAGACCCTTCCTATAGCATGAGATGTGATATCCAACTCCTTCCCATTCCAATCCTGAGACCCGTCCTATACTATGAGATGTTATATCTCAATGCTTCTAATACCAAACCTGATACTGTCCTATAACATGAGATGTGATATCTCAATGCTTCTAATAACAAACCTGAGACCCTCCCTATAACATGAGATGTGATATCCAAGTCCTTCCCATTCCAATCCTGATACCCTTCTTATAACATGAGATGTGATATCCAACTCTTCCCATCCAATCCTGAGACCCTTCCTATAATATGAGATGTGATATCCAACTCCTTCCCAATCCAATCCTGAGACCCTTCCAATAGCATGAGATGTGATATCTCAATGCTTCTAATACCAAACCTGAGACCCTCCCTATAGCGTGAGATGTGATATCAAAGTCCTTCCCATTCCAATCCTGATACCCTTCCTATAACATGAGATGTGATATCCAACTCCTTCCAATTCTAACCTGTGACCCTTCCTATAGCATGAGATGCGATATCCAACTCCTTCCCAATCCAATCCTGAGACCCTTCCGATAGCATGAGATGTGATATCTAAATGCTTCTAGCAAACCTGAGACCTTCCCATGGCATGAGATGTGATATCAAACTCCTTCCCATTCCAATCCTGAGACCCTTCCTATAGCATGAGATGTGATATCCAACTCCTTCCCATTCCAATCCTGAGACCCGTCCTATACTATGAGATGTTATATCTCAATGCTTCTAATACCAAACCTGATACTGTCCTATAACATGAGATGTGATATCTCAATGCTTCTAATAACAAACCTGAGACCCTTCCTATAACATGAGATGTGATATCCAACTCCTTCCCAATCCAATCCTGAGACCCTTCCGATAGCATGAGATGTGATATCTAAATGCTTCTAGCAAACCTGAGACCTTCCCATGGCATGAGATGTGATATCAAACTCCTTCCCATTCCAATCCTGAGACCCTTCCTATAGCATGAGATGTGATATCCAACTCCTTCCCATTCCAATCCTGAGACCCGTCCTATACTATGAGATGTTATATCTCAATGCTTCTAATACCAAACCTGATACTGTCCTATAACATGAGATGTGATATCTCAATGCTTCTAATAACAAACCTGAGACCCTTCCTATAACATGAGATGTGATATCCAAGTCCTTCCCATTCCAATCTTGAGACCCTTCCTATAACATGAGATGTGATGTCCAACTCCTTCCCAATCCAATCCTGAGACCCTTCCGATAGCATGAGATATGATATCTCAATGCTTCTAATACCAAACCACAGACTCGTCCTATAACTTGAGATGTGATATCCAAATCCTTCCCCTTCCAAACCTGAGACCCTTCCTTTATCATGAGATGTGATATCCAACTCCTTCCCATTCCAATCCTGAGAAACTTCCTATAGCATGAGATGTGATATCTCAATGCTTCTACCAAACCTGAGACCCTTCCTATAGCATGAGATGTGATATCCAACTCTTCCCATCCAATCCTGAGACCCTTCCTATAACATGAGATGTGATATCCAACTCCTTCCCAATCCAATCCTGAGACCCTTCCGATAGCATGAGATATGATATCTCAATGCTTCTAATATCAAACCTGAGACCCTCCCTATAGCATGAGAGGTGATATCCAACTCCTTCCCATTCCAATCCTGAGACCCTTCCGATAGCATGAGATGTGATATATTAATGCTTCTACCATACCTGAGACCTTCCTATGGCATGAGATGTGATATCAAACTACTTCCCATTCCAATCCTGAGACCCTTCCTATAGCATGAGATGTGATATCCAACTCCTTCCCATTCCAATCCTGAGACCCGTCCTATACCATGAGATGTGATATCTCAATGCTTCTAATACCAAACCTGAGACTGTCCTATAACATGAGAAGTGATATCTCAATGCTTCTAATAACAAACCTGAGACCCTTCCTATAACATGAGATGTGATATCCAAATCCTTCCGATTCCAAGCCTGAGACCCTTCCTATAACATGAGATGTGATATCCAACTCCTTCCCAATCCAATACTGAGACCCTTCCGATAGCATGAGATATGATATCTCAATGGTTCTAATACCAAACCACAGACCCGTCCTATAAATTGAGGTGTGATATCCAAATCCTTAACCTTCCAAACCTGAGAACCTTCCTTTAGCATGAGATGTGATATCCAACTCCTTCCCATTCCAATCCTGAGACCCGTCCTATACCATGAGATATGATATCTCAATGCTTCTAATACCAAACCTGAGACTGTCCTATAACATGAGATGTGATATCTCAATGCTTCTAATAACAAACCTGAGAGCTTTCCTATAACATGAGATGTGATATCCAACTCCTTCCCAATCCAATCCTGAGACCCTTCCGATAGCATGAGATGTGATATCTCAATGCTTCTAATACCAAACCACAGACCCGTCCTATAACTTGAGATGTGATATCCAACTCCTTCCCAATCCAATCCTGAGACCCTTCCGATAGCATGAGATGTGATATCTCAATGCTTCTAATATCAAAACTGAGACCCTCCCTATAGCATGAGATGTGATATCCAACTCCTTCCCATTCCAATCCTGAGACCCGTCCTATAAAATGAGATGTTATATCTCAATGCTTCTAATACCAAACCTGAGACTGTCCTATAACATGAGATGTGATATCTCAATGCTTCTAATAACAAACCTGAGACCCTTCCTATAACATGAGATGTGATATCCAAGTCCTTCCCGTTCCAATCTTGAGACCCTTCGTATAACATGAGATGTGATATCCAACTCCTTCCCAATCCAATCCTGAGACCCTTCTGATAGCATGAGATATGATATCTCAATGCTTCTAATACCAAATCACAGACCCGTCCTATAACTTGAGATGTGATATCCAAATCCTTCCCCTTCCAAACCTGAGACCCTTCCTTTAGCATGAGATGTGATATCCAACTCCTTCCCATTCCAATCCTGAGACCCTTCCTATAGCATGAGATGTGATATCCCAATGCTTCTACCAAACCTGAGACCTTTCCTATAGCATGAGATGTGATATTCAGCTCTTCCCATCCAATCCTGAGACCCGTCCTATACCATGAGATGTTATATCTCAATGCTTCTAATACCAAACCTGAGACTGTCCTATAACATGAGATGTGATATCTCAATGCTTCTAAAAACAAACCTGAGACCCTTCCTATAACATGAGATGTGATGTCCAAGTCGTTCCCATTCCAATCCTGAGACCCTTCCTATAACATGAGATGTGATATCCAACTCCTTCCCAATCCAATCCTGAGACCCTTCCGATAGCATGAGTTGTGATATCTCAATGCTTCTAATACCAAACCTGAGACCCTCCCTATAGCGTGAGATGTGATATCAAAGTCCTTCCCATTCCAATCCTGATACCCTTCTTATAATATGAGATGTGATATCCAACTCTTCCCACCCAATCCTGAGACCCTTCCTATAACATGAGATGTGATATCCAACTCCTTCCCAATCCAATCCTGAGACCCTTCCGATAGCATGAGATGTGATATCTCAATGCTTCTAATACCAAACCTGAGACCCTCCCTATAGCGTGAGATGTGATATCAAAGTCCTTCCCATTCCAATCCTGATACCCTTCCTATAACATGAGATGTGATATCCAACTCCTTCCAATTCCAACCTGTGACCCTTCCTATAGCATGAGATGCGATATCCAACTCCTTCCCAATCCAATCCTGAGACCCTTCCGATAGCATGAGATGTGATATCTAAATGCTTCTAGCAATCCTGAGACCTTCCCATGGCATGAGATGTGATATCAAACTCCTTCCCATTCCAATCCTGAGACCCTTCCTATAGCATGAGATGTGATATCCAACTCCTTCCCATTCCAATCCTGAGACCCGTCCTATACTATGAGATGTTATATCTCAACGCTTCTAATACCAAACCTGATACTGTCCTATAACATGAGATGTGATATCTCAATGCTTCTAATAACAAACCTGAGACCCTTCCTATAACATGAGATGTGATATCCAAGTCCTTCCCATTCCAATCTTGAGACCCTTCCTATAACATGAGATGTGATATCCAACTCCTTCCCAATCCAATCCTGAGACCCTTCCGATAGCATGAGATATGATATCTCAATGCTTCTAATACCAAACCACAGACTCGTCCTATAACTTGAGATGTGATATCCAAATCCTTCCCCTTACAAACCTGAGACCCTTCCTTTATCATGAGATGTGATATCCAACTCCTTCCCATTCCAATCCTGAGAAACTTCCTATAGCATGAGATGTGATATCTCAATGCTTCTACCAAACCTGAGACCCTTCCTATAGCATGAGATGTGATATCCAACTCTTCCCATCCAATCCTTAGACCCTTCCTATAGCATGAGATGTGATATCCCAATGCTTCTACCAAACCTGAGACCTTTCCTATAGCATGAGATGTGATATTCAGCTCTTCCCATCCAATCCTGAGACCCGTCCTATACCATGAGATGTTATATCTCAATGCTTCTAATACCAAACCTGAGACTTTCCTATAACATGAGATGTGATATCTCAATGCTTCTAAAAACAAACCTGAGACCCTTCCTATAACATGAGATGTGATGTCCAAGTCGTTCCCATTCCAATCCTGAGACCCTTCCTATAACATGAGATGTGATATCCAACTCCTTCCCAATCCAATCCTGAGACCCTTCCGATAGCATGAGTTGTGATATCTCAATGCTTCTAATACCAAACCTGAGACCCTCCCTATAGCGTGAGATGTGATATCAAAGTCCTTCCCATTCCAATCCTGATACCCTTCTTATAATATGAGATGTGATATCCAACTCTTCCCACCCAATCCTGAGACCCTTCCTATAACATGAGATGTGATATCCAACTCCTTCCCAATCCAATCCTGAGACCCTTCCGATAGCATGAGATGTGATATCTCAATGCTTCTAATACCAAACCTGAGACCCTCCCTATAGCGTGAGATGTGATATCAAAGTCCTTCCCATTCCAATCCTGATACCCTTCCTATAACATGAGATGTGATATCCAACTCCTTCCAATTCCAACCTGTGACCCTTCCTATAGCATGAGATGCGATATCCAACTCCTTCCCAATCCAATCCTGAGACCCTTCCGATAGCATGAGATGTGATATCTAAATGCTTCTAGCAATCCTGAGACCTTCCCATGGCATGAGATGTGATATCAAACTCCTTCCCATTCCAATCCTGAGACCCTTCCTATAGCATGAGATGTGATATCCAACTCCTTCCCATTCCAATCCTGAGACCCGTCCTATACTATGAGATGTTATATCTCAACGCTTCTAATACCAAACCTGATACTGTCCTATAACATGAGATGTGATATCTCAATGCTTCTAATAACAAACCTGAGACCCTTCCTATAACATGAGATGTGATATCCAAGTCCTTCCCATTCCAATCTTGAGACCCTTCCTATAACATGAGATGTGATATCCAACTCCTTCCCAATCCAATCCTGAGACCCTTCCGATAGCATGAGATATGATATCTCAATGCTTCTAATACCAAACCACAGACTCGTCCTATAACTTGAGATGTGATATCCAAATCCTTCCCCTTACAAACCTGAGACCCTTCCTTTATCATGAGATGTGATATCCAACTCCTTCCCATTCCAATCCTGAGAAACTTCCTATAGCATGAGATGTGATATCTCAATGCTTCTACCAAACCTGAGACCCTTCCTATAGCATGAGATGTGATATCCAACTCTTCCCATCCAATCCTTAGACCCTTCCTATAACATGAGATGTGATATCCAACTCCTTCCCAATCCAATCCTGAGACCCTTCCGATAGCATGAGATATGATATCTCAATGCTTCTAATATCAAACCTGAGACCCTCCCTATAGCATGAAAGGTGATATCCAACTCCTTCCCATTCCAATCCTGAGACCCTTCCAATAGCATGAGATCTGATATAGTAATGCTTCTACCATACCTGAGACCTTCCTATGGTATGAGATGTGATATCAAACTACTTCCCATTCCAATCCTGAGACCCTTCCTATAGCATGAGATGTGATATCCAACTCCTTCCCATTCCAATCCTGAGACCCGTCCTATACCATGAGATGTTATATCTCAATGTTTCTAATACCAAACCTGATACTGTCCTATAACATGAGATGTGATATCTCAATGCTTCTAATACCAAACCTGAGACCCTTCCTATAACATGAGATGTGATATCCAAGTCCTTCCCATTCCAATCTTGAGACCCTTCCTATAACATGAGATGTGATATCCAACTCCTTCCCAATCCAATCCTGAGACCCTTCCGATAGCATGAGATATGATATCTCAATGCTTCTAATACCAAACCACAGACTCGTCCTATAACTTGAAATGTGATATCCAAATCCTTCCCCTTCCAAACCTGAGACCCTTCCTTTATCATGAGATGTGATATCCAACTCCTATCCATTCCAATCCTGAGAAACTTCCTATAGCATGAGATGTGATATCTCAATGCTTCTACCAAACCTGAGACCCTTCCTATAGCATGAGATGTGATATCCAACTCTTCCCATCCAATCCTTAGACCCTTCCTATAACATGAGATGTGATATCCAACTCCTTCCCAATCCAATCCTGAGACCCTTCCGATAGCATGAGATATGATATCTCAATGCTTCTAATATCAAACCTGAGACCCTCCCTATAGCATGAGAGGGGATATCCAACTCCTTCCCATTCCAATCCTGAGACCCTTCCGATAGCATGAGATCTGATATATTAATGCTTCTACCATACCTGAGACCTTCCTATGGCATGAGATGTGATATCAAACTACTTCCCATTCCAATCCTGAGACCCTTCCTATAGCATGAGATGTGATATCCAACTCCTTCCCATTCCAATCCTGAGACCCGTCCTATACCATGAGATGTGATATCTTAATGCTTCTAATACCAAACCTGAGACTGTCCTATAACATGAGAAGTGATATCTCAATGCTTCTAATAACAAACCTGAGACCCTTCCTATAACATGAGATGTGATATACAAATCCTTCCCATTCCAAGCCTGAGACCCTTCCTATAACATGAGATGTGATATCCAACTCCTTCCCAATCCAATACTGAGACCCTTCCGATAGCATGAGATATGATATCTCAATGGTTCTAATACCAAACCACAGACCCGTCCTATAAATTGAGGTGTGATATCCAAATCCTTAACCTTCCAAACCTGAGACCCTTCCTTTAGCATGAGATGTGATATCCAACTCCTTCCCATTCCAATCCTGAGACCCGTCCTATACCATGAGATATGATATCTCAATGCTTCTAATACCAAACCTGAGACTGTCCTATAACATTAGATGTGATATTTCAATGCTTCTAATAACAAACCTGAGAGCTTTCCTATAACATGAGATGTGATATCCAACTCCTTCCCAATCCAATCCTGAGACCCTTCCGATAGCATGAGATGTGATATCTCAATGCTTCTAATACCAAACCACAGACCCGTCCTATAACTTGAGATGTGATATCCAACTCCTTCCCAATCCAATCCTGAGACCCTTCCGATAGCATGAGATGTGATATCTCAATGCTTCTAATATCAAAACTGAGACCCTCCCTATAGCATGAGATGTGATATCCAACTCCTTCCCATTCCAATCCTGAGACCCGTCCTATAAAATGAGATGTTATATCTCAATGCTTCTAATACCAAACCTGAGACTGTCCTATAACATGAGATGTGATATCTCAATGCTTCTAATAACAAACCTGAGACCCTTCCTATAACATGAGATGTGATATCCAAGTCCTTCCCGTTCCAATCTTGAGACCCTTCGTATAACATGAGATGTGATATCCAACTCCTTCCCAATCCAATCCTGAGACCCTTCTGATAACATGAGATATGATATCTCAATGCTTCTAATACCAAACCACAGACCGGTCCAATAACTTGAAATGTGATATCCAAATCCTTCCCCTTCCAAACCTGAGACCCTTCCTTTAGCATGAGATGTGATATCCAACTCCTTCCCATTCCAATCCTGAGACCCTTCCTATAGCATGAGATGTGATATCCCAATGCTTCTACCAAACCTGAGACCTTTCCTATAGCATGAGATGTGATATCCAACTCTTCCCATCCAATCCTGAGACCCGTCCTATACCATGAGATGTTATATCTCAATGCTTCTAATACCAAACCTGAGACTGTCCTATAACATGAGATGTGGTATCTCAATGCTTCTAATAACAAACCTGAGACCCTTCCTATAACATGAGATGTGATGTCCAAGTCCTTCCCATTCCAATCCTGAGACCCTTCCTATAACATGAGATGTGATATCCAACTCCTTCCCAATCCAATCCTGAGACCCTTCCGATAGCATGAGATGTGATATCTCAATGCTTCTAATACCAAACCTGAGACCCTCCCTATAGCGTGAGATGTGATATCAAAGTCCTTCCCATTCCAATCCTGATACCCTTCTTATAACATGAGATGTGATATCCAACTCTTCCCATCCAATCCTGAGACCCTTCCTATAACATGAGATGTGATATCCAACTCCTTCCCAATCCAATCCTGAGACCCTTCCGATAGCATGAGATGTGATATCTCAATGCTTCTAATACCAAACCTGAGACCCTCCCTATAGCGTGAGATGTGATCTCAAAGTCCTTCCCATTCCAATCCTGATACCCTTCCTATAACATGAGATGTGATATCCAACTCCTTCCAATTCCATCCTGTGACCCTTCCTATAGCATGAGATGCGATATCCAACTCCTTCCCAATCCAATCCTGAGACCCTTCCGATAGCATGAGATGTGATATCTAAATGCTTCTAGCAAACCTGAGACCTTCCCATGGCATGAGATGTGATATCAAACTCCTTCCCATTCCAATCCTGAGACCCTTTCTATAGCATGAGATGTGATATCCAACTCCTTCCCATTCCAATCCTGAGACCCGTCCTATACTATGAGATGTTATATCTCAATGCTTCTAATACCAAACCTGATACTGTCCTATAACATGAGATGTGATATCTCAATGCTTCTAATAACAAACCTGAGACCCTTCCTATAACATGAGATGTGATATCCAAGTCCTTCCCATTCCAATCTTGAGACCCTTCCTATAACATGAGATGTGATATCCAACTCCTTCCCAATCCAATCCTGAGACCCTTCCGATAGCATGAGATATGATATCTCAATGCTTCTAATACCAAACCACAGACTCGTCCTATAACTTGAGATGTGATATCCAAATCCTTCCCCTTCCAAACCTGAGACCCTTCCTTTATCATGAGATGTGATATCCAACTCCTTCCCATTCCAATCCTGAGAAACTTCCTATAGCATGAGATGTGATATCTCAATGCTTCTACCAAACCTGAGACCCTTCCTATAGCATGAGATGTGATATACAACTCTTCCCATCCAATCCTGAGACCCTTCCTATAACATGAGATGTGATATCCAACTCCTTCCCAATCCAATCCTGAGACCCTTCCGATAGCATGAGATATGATATCTCAATGCTTCTAATATCAAACCTGAGACCCTCCCTATAGCATGAGAGGTGATATCCAACTCCTTCCCATTCCAATCCTGAGACCCTTCCGATAGCATGAGATGTGATATATTAATGCTTCTACCATACCTGAGACCTTCCTATGGCATGAGATGTGATATCAAACTACTTCCCATTCCAATCCTGAGACCTTTCCTATAGCATGAGATGTGATATCCAACTCCTTCCCATTCCAATCCTGAGACCCTTCCTATAGCATGAGATGTGATATCCAACTCCTTCCCATTCCAATCCTGAGACCCGTCCTATACTATGAGATGTTATATCTCAATGCTTCTAATACCAAACCTGATACTGTCCTATAACATGAGATGTGATATCTCAATGCTTCTAATAACAAACCTGATACTGTCCTATAACATGAGATGTGATATCTCAATGCTTCTAATAACAAACCTGAGACCCTTCCTATAACATGAGATGTGATATCCAAGTCCTTCCCATTCCAATCTTGAGACCCTTCCTATAACATGAGATGTGATATCCAACTCCTTCCCAATCCAATCCTGAGACCCTTCCGATAGCATGAGATATGATATCTCAATGCTTCTAATACCAAACCACAGACTCGTCCTATAACTTGAGATGTGATATCCAAATCCTTCCCCTTCCAAACCTGAGACCCTTCCTTTATCATGAGATGTGATATCCAACTCCTTCCCATTCCAATCCTGAGAAACTTCCTATAGCATGAGATGTGATATCTCAATGCTTCTACCAAACCTGAGACCCTTCCTATAGCATGAGATGTGATATGCAACTCTTCCCATCCAATCCTGAGACCCTTCCTATAACATGAGATGTGATATCCAACTCCTTCCCAATCCAATCCTGAGACCCTTCCGATAGCATGAGATATGATATCTCAATGCTTCTAATATCAAACCTGAGACCCTCCCTATAGCATGAGAGGTGATATCCAACTCCTTCCCATTCCAATCCTGAGACCCTTCCGATAGCATGAGATGTGATATATTAATGCTTCTACCATACCTGAGACCTTCCTATGGCATGAGATGTGATATCAAACTACTTCCCATTCCAATCCTGAGACCCTTCCTATAGCATGAGATGTGATATCCAACTCCTTCCCATTCCAATCCTGAGACCCGTCCTATACCATGAGATGTGATATCTCAATGCTTCTAATACCAAACCTGAGACTGTCCTATAACATGAGAAGTGATATCTCAATGCTTCTAATAACAAACCTGAGACCCTTCCTATAACATGAGATGTGATATCCAAATCCTTCCCATTCCAAGCCTGAGACCCTTCCTATAACATGAGATGTGATATCCAACTCCTTCCCAATCCAATACTGAGACCCTTCCGATAGCATGAGATGTGATATCTCAATGCTTCTAACATCAAAACTGAGACCCTCCCTATAGCATGAGATGTGATATCCAACTCCTTCCCATTCCAATCCTGAGACCCGTCCTATAAAATGAGATGTTATATCTCAATGCTTCTAATACCAAACCTGAGACTGTCCTATAACACGAGATGTGATATCTCAATGCTTCTAATAACAAACCTAAGACCCTTCCTATAACATGAGATGTGATATCCAAGTCCTTCCCGTTCCAATCTTGAGACCCTTCGTATAACATGAGATGTGATATCCAACTCCTTCCCAATCCAATCCTGAGACCCTTCTGATAGCATGAGATATGATATCTCAATGCTTCTAATACCAAACCACAGACCCGTCCTATAACTTGAGATGTGATATCCAAATCCTTCCCCTTCCAAACCTGAGACCCTTCCTTTAGCATGAGATGTGATATCCAACTCCTTCCCATTCCAATCCTGAGACCCTTCCTATAGCATGAGATGTGATATCCCAATGCTTCTACCAAACCTGAGACCTTTCCTATAGCATGAGATGTGATATTCAAATCTTCCCATCCAATCCTGAGACCCGTCCTATACCATGAGATGTTATATCTCAATGCTTCTAATACCAAACCTGAGACTGTCCTATAACATGAGATGTGATATCTCAATGCTTCTAATAACAAACCTGAGACCCTTCCTATAACATGAGATGTGATGTCCAAGTCCTTCCCATTCCAATCCTGAGACCCTTCCTATAACATGAGATGTGATATCCAACTCCTTCCCAATCCAATCCTGAGACCCTTCCGATAGCATGAGTTGTGATATCTCAATGCTTCTAATACCAAACCTGAGACCCTCCCTATAGCGTGAGATGTGATATCAAAGTCCTTCCCATTCCAATCCTGATACCCTTCTTATAATATGAGATGTGATATCCAACTCTTCCCACCCAATCCTGAGACCCTTCCTATAACATGAGATGTGATATCTCAATGCTTCTAATAACAAACCTGAGACCCTTCCTATAACATGAGATGTGATGTCCAAGTCCTTCCCATTCCAATCCTGAGACCCTTCCTATAACATGAGATGTGATATCCAACTCCTTCCGAATCCAATCCTGAGACCCTTCCAATAGCATGAGTTGTGATATCTCAATGCTTCTAATACCAAACCTGAGACCCTCCCTATAGCGTGAGATGTGATATCAAAGTCCTTCCCATTCCAATCCTGATACCCTTCCTATAACATGAGATGTGATATCCAACTCCTTCCAATTCCAACCTGTGACCCTTCCTATAGCATGAGATGTGATATCCAACTCCTTCCCAATCCAATCCTGAGACCCTTCCGATAGCATGAGATGTGATATCTAAATGCTTCTTGCAATCCTGAGACCTTCCCATGGCATGAGATGTGATATCAAACTCCTTCCCATTCCAATCCTGAGATCCTTCCTATAGCATGAGATGTGATATCCAACTCCTTCCCATTCCAATCCTGAGACCCGTCCTATACTATGAGATGTTATATCTCAATGCTTCTAATACCAAACCTGATACTGTCCTATAACATGAGATGTGATATCTCAATGCTTCTAATACCAAACCTGAGACCCTTCCTATAACATGAGATGTGATATCCAAGTCCTTCCCATTCCAATCTTGAGACCCTTCCTATAACATGAGATGTGATATCCAACTCCTTCCCAATCCAATCCTGAGACCCTTCCGATAGCATGAGATATGATATCTCAATGCTTCTAATACCAAACCACAGACTCGTCCTATAACTTGAAATGTGATATCCAAATCCTTCCCCTTCCAAACCTGAGACCCTTCCTTTATCATGAGATGTGATATCCAACTCCTATCCATTCCAATCCTGAGAAACTTCCTATAGCATGAGATGTGATATCTCAATGCTTCCACCAAACCTGAGACCCTTCCTATAGCATGAGATGTGATATCCAACTCTTCCCATCCAATCCTTAGACCCTTCCTATAACATGAGATGTGATATCCAACTCCTTCCCAATCCAATCCTGAGACCCTTCCGATAGCATGAGATATGATATCTCAATGCTTCTAATATCAAACCTGAGACCCTCCCTATAGCATGAGAGGTGATATCCAACTCCTTCCCATTCCAATCCTGAGACCCTTCCGATAGCATGAGATCTGATATATTAATGCTTCTACCATACCTGAGACCTTCCTATGGCATGAGATGTGATATCAAACTACTTCCCATTCCAATCCTGAGACCCTTCCTATAGCATGAGATGTGATATCCAACTCCTTCCCATTCCAATCCTGAGACCCGTCCTATACCATCAGATGTGATATCTTAATGCTTCTAATACCAAACCTGAGACTGTCCTATAACATGAGAAGTGATATCTCAATGCTTCTAATAACAAACCTGAGACCCTTCCTATAACATGAGATGTGATATCCAAATCCTTCCCATTCCAAGCCTGAGACCCTTCCTATAACATGAGATGTGATATCCAACTCCTTCCCAATCCAATATTGAGACCCTTCCGATAGCATGAGATATGATATCTCAATGGTTCTAATACCAAACCACAGACCCGTCCTATAAATTGAGGTGTGATATCCAAATCCTTAACCTTCCAAACCTGAGACCCTTCCTTTAGCATGAGATGTGATATCCAACTCCTTCCCATTCCAATCCTGGGACCTGTCCTATACCATGAGATATGATATCTCAATGCTTCTAATACCAAACCTGAGACTGTCCTATAACATTAGATGTGATATCTCAATGCTTCTAATAACAACCCTGAGAGCTTTCCTATAACATGAGATGTGATATCCAACTCCTTCCCAATCCAATCCTGAGACCCTTCCGATAGCATGAGATGTGATATCTCAATGCTTCTAATACCAAACCACAGACCCGTCCTATAACTTGAGATGTGATATCCAACTCCTTCCCAATCCAATCCTGAGACCCTTCCGATAGCATGAGATGTGATATCTCAATGCTTCTAATATCAAAACTGAGACCCTCCCTATAGCATGAGATGTGATATCCAACTCCTTCCCATTCCAATCCTGAGACCCGTCCTATAAAATGAGATGTTATATCTCAATGCTTCTAATACCAAACCTGAGACTGTCCTATAACATGAGATGTGATATCTCAATGCTTCTAATAACAAACCTGAGACCCTTCCTATAACATGAGATGTGATATCCAAGTCCTTCCCGTTCCAATCTTGAGACCCTTCGTATAACATGAGATGTGATATCCAACTCCTTCCCAATCCAATCCTGAGACCCTTCTGATAACATGAGATATGATATCTCAATGCTTCTAATACCAAACCACAGACCGGTCCAATAACTTGAAATGTGATATCCAAATCCTTCCCCTTCCAAACCTGAGACCCTTCCTTTAGCATGAGATGTGATATCCAACTCCTTCCCATTCCAATCCTGAGACCCTTCCTATAGCATGAGATGTGATATCCCAATGCTTCTACCAAACCTGAGACCTTTCCTATAGCATGAGATGTGATATCCAACTCTTCCCATCCAATCCTGAGACCCGTCCTATACCATGAGATGTTATATCACAATGCTTCTAATACCAAACCTGAGACTGTCCTATAACATGACATGTGATATCTCAATGCTTCTAATACCAAACCTGAGACCCTTCCTATAACATGAGATGTGATATCTCAATGCTTCTAATATCAAAACTGAGACCCTCCCTATAGCATGAGATGTGATATCCAACTCCTTCCCATTCCAATCCTGAGACCCGTCCTATAAAATGAGATGTTATATCTCAATGCTTCTAATACCAAACCTGAGACTGTCCTATAACATGAGATGTGATATCTCAATGCTTCTAATAACAAACCTGAGACCCTTCCTATAACATGAGATGTGATATCCAAGTCCTTCCCGTTCCAATCTTGAGACCCTTCGTATAACATGAGATGTGATATCCAACTCCTTCCCAATCCAATCCTGAGACCCTTCTGATAACATGAGATATGATATCTCAATGCTTCTAATACCAAACCACAGACTCGTCCTATAACTTGAGATGTGATATCCAAATCCTTCCCCTTCCAAACCTGAGACCCTTCCTTTATCATGAGATGTGATATCCAACTCCTTCCCATTCCAATCCTGAGAAACTTCCTATAGCATGAGATGTGATATCTCAATGCTTCTACCAAACCTGAGACCCTTCCTATAGCATGAGATGTGATATCCAACTCTTCCCATCCAATCCTTAGACCCTTCCTATAACATGAGATGTGATATCCAACTCCTTCCCAATCCAATCCTGAGACCCTTCCGATAGCATGAGATATGATATCTCAATGCTTCTAATATCAAACCTGAGACCCTCCCTATAGCATGAGAGGTGATATCCAACTCCTTCCCATTCCAATCCTGAGACCCTTCCGATAGCATGAGATCTGATATATTAATGCTTCTACCATACCTGAGACCTTCCTATGGCATGAGATGTGATATCAAACTACTTCCCATTCCAATCCTGAGACCCTTCCTATAGCATGAGATGTGATATCCAACTCCTTCCCATTCCAATCCTGAGACCCGTCCTATACCATGAGATGTTATATCTCAATGTTTCTAATACCAAACCTGATACTGTCCTATAACATGAGATGTGATATCTCAATGCTTCTAATACAAAACCTGAGACCCTTCCTATAACATGAGATGTGATATCCAAGTCCTTCCCATTCCAATCTTGAGACCCTTCCTATAACATGAGATGTGATATCCAACTCCTTCCCAATCCAATCCTGAGACCCTTCCGATAGCATGAGATATGATATCTCAATGCTTCTAATACCAAACCACAGACTCGTCCTATAACTTGAAATGTGATATCCAAATCCTTCCCCTTCCAAACCTGAGACCCTTCCTTTATCATGAGATGTGATATCCAACTCCTATCCATTCCAATCCTGAGAAACTTCCTATAGCATGAGATGTGATATCTCAATGCTTCTACCAAACCTGAGACCCTTCCTATAGCATGAGATGTGATATCCAACTCTTCCCATCCAATCCTTAGACCCTTCCTATAACATGAGATGTGATATCCAACTCCTTCCCAATCCAATCCTGAGACCCTTCCGATAGCATGAGATATGATATCTCAATGCTTCTAATATCAAACCTGAGACCCTCCCTATAGCATGAGAGGTGATATCCAACTCCTTCCCATTCCAATCATGAGACCCTTTCGATAGCATGAAATCTGATATATTAATGCTTCTACCATACCTGAGACCTTCCTATGGCATGAGATGTGATATCAAACTACTTCCCATTCCAATCCTGAGACCCTTCCTATAGCATGAGATGTGATATCCAACTCCTTCCCATTCCAATCCTGAGACCCGTCCTATACCATCAGATGTGATATCTTAATGCTTCTAATACCAAACCTGAGACTGTCCTATAACATGAGAAGTGATATCTCAATGCTTCTAATAACAAACCTGAGACCCTTCCTATAACATGAGATGTGATATCCAAATCCTTCCCATTCCAAGCCTGAGACCCTTCCTATAACATGAGATGTGATATCCAACTCCTTCCCAATCCAATATTGAGACCCTTCCGATAGCATGAGATATGATATCTCAATGGTTCTAATACCAAACCAAAGACCCGTCCTATAAATTGAGGTGTGATATCCAAATCCTTAACCTTCCAAACCTGAGACCCTTCCTTTAGCATGAGATGTGATATCCAACTCCTTCCCATTCCAATCCTGGGACCTGTCCTATACCATGAGATATGATATCTCAATGCTTCTAATACCAAACCTGAGACTGTCCTATAACATTAGATGTGATATCTCAATGCTTCTAATAACAACCCTGAGAGCTTTCCTATAACATGAGATGTGATATCCAACTCCTTCCCAATCCAATCCTGAGACCCTTCCGATAGCATGAGATGTGATATCTCAATGCTTCTAATACCAAACCACAGACCCGTCCTATAACATGAGATGTGATATCCAACTCCTTCCCAATCCAATCCTGAGACCCTTCCGATAGCATGAGATGTGATATCTCAATGCTTCTAATATCAAAACTGAGACCCTCCCTATAGCATGAGATGTGATATCCAACTCCTTCCCATTCCAATCCTGAGACCCGTCCTATAAAATGAGATGTTATATCTCAATGCTTCTAATACCAAACCTGAGACTGTCCTATAACATGAGATGTGATATCTCAATGCTTCTAATAACAAACCTGAGACCCTTCCTATAACATGAGATGTGATATCCAAGTCCTTCCCGTTCCAATCTTGAGACCCTTCGTATAACATGAGATGTGATATCCAACTCCTTCCCAATCCAATCCTGAGACCCTTCTGATAACATGAGATATGATATCTCAATGCTTCTAATACCAAACCACAGACCGGTCCAATAACTTGAAATGTGATATCCAAATCCTTCCCCTTCCAAACCTGAGACCCTTCCTTTAGCATGAGATGTGATATCCAACTCCTTCCCATTCCAATCCTGAGACCCTTCCTATAGCATGAGATGTGATATCCCAATGCTTCTACCAAACCTGAGACCTTTCCTATAGCATGAGATGTGATATCCAACTCTTCCCATCCAATCCTGAGACCCGTCCTATACCATGAGATGTTATATCACAATGCTTCTAATACCAAACCTGAGACTGTCCTATAACATGACATGTGATATCTCAATGCTTCTAATACCAAACCTGAGACCCTTCCTATAACATGAGATGTGATATCAAAGTCCTTCCCATTCCAATCCTGATACCCTTCTTATAACATGAGATGTGATATCCAACTCTTCCCATCCAATCCTGAGACCCTTCCTATAACATGAGATGTGATATCCAAATCCTTCCCATTCCAAGCCTGAGACCCTTCCTATAACATGAGATGTGATATCCAACTCCTTCCCAATCCAATACTGAGACCCTTCCGATAGCATGAGATATGATATCTCAATGGTTCTAATACCAAACCACAGACCCGTCCTATAAATTGAGGTGTGATATCCAAATCCTTAACCTTCAAAACCTGAGACCCTTCCTTTAGCATGAGATGTGATATCCAACTCCTTCCCATTCCAATCCTGAGACCCGTCCTATACCATGAGATATGATATCTCAATGCTTCTAATACCAAACCTGAGACTGTCCTATAACATTATATGTGATATCTCAATGCTTCTAATAACAAACCTGAGAGCCTCCCTATAGCGTGAGATGTGATATCAAAGTCCTTCCCATTCCAATCCTGATACCCTTCCTATAACATGAGATGTGATATCCAACTCCTTCCAATTCCAACCTGTGACCCTTCCTATAGCATGAGATGCGATATCCAACTCCTTCCCAATCCAATCCTGAGACCCTTCCGATAGCATGAGATGTGATATCTAAATGCTTCTAGCAATCCTGAGACCTTTCCTATAGCATGAGATGTGATATCCAACTCTTCCCATCCAATCCTGAGACCTGTCCTATACCATGAGATGTTGTATCTCAATGCTTCTAATACCAAACCTGAGACTATCCTATAACATGAGATGTGATATCTCAATGCTTCTAATAACAAACCTGAGACCCTTCCTATAACATGAGATGTGATATTCAACTCCTTCCCAATCCAATCCTGAGACCCTTCCGGTAGCATGAGATGTGATATCTCAATGCTTCTAATACCAAACCTGAGACCCTCCCTATAGCGTGAGATGTGATATCAAAGTCCTTCCCATTCCAATCCTGATACCCTTCCTATAACATGAGATGTGATATCCAACTCTTCCCATCCAATCCTGAGACCCTTCCTATAACATGAGATGTGATATCCAACTCCTTCCCAATCCAATCCTGAGACCCTTCCGATAGCATGAGATGTGATATCTCAATGCTTCTAATACCAAACCTGAGACCCTCCCTATAGTGTGAGATGTGATATCAAAGTCCTTCCCATTCCAATCCTGATACCCTTCCTATAACATGAGATGTGATATCCAACTCATTCCAATTCCAACCTGTGACCCTTCCTATAGCATGAGATGCGATATCCAACTCCTTCCCAATCCAATCCTGAGACCCTTCCGATAGCATGAGATGTGATATCTAAATGCTTCTAGCAAACCTGAGACCTTCCCATGGCATGAGATGTGATATCAAACTCCTTCCCATTCCAATCCTGAGACCCTTCCTATAGCATGAGATGTGATATCCAACTCCTTCCCATTCCAATCCTGAGACCCGTCCTATACTATGAGATGTTATATCTCAATGCTTCTAATACCAAACCTGATACTGTCCTATAACATGAGATGTGATATCTCAATGCTTCTAATAACAAACCTGAGACCCTTCCTATAACATGAGATGTGATATCCAAGTCCTTCCCATTCTAATCTTGAGACCCTTCCTATAACATGAGATGTGATATCCAACTCCTTCCCAATCCAATCCTGAGACCCTTCCGATAGCATGAGATATGATATCTCAATGCTTCTAATACCAAACCACAGACTCGTCCTATAACTTGAGATGTGATATCCAAATCCTTCCCCTTCCAAACCTGAGACCCTTCCTTTATCATGAGATGTGATATCCAACTCCTTCCCATTCCAATCCTGAGAAACTTCCTATAGCATGAGATGTGATATCTCAATGCTTCTACCAAACCTGAGACCCTTCCTATAGCATGAGATGTGATATCCAACTCTTCCCATCCAATCCTTAGACCCTTCCTATAACATGAGATGTGATATCCAACTCCTTCCCAATCCAATCCTGAGACCCTTCCGATAGCATGAGATATGATATCTCAATGCTTCTAATATCAAACCTGAGACCCTCCCTATAGCATGAGAGGTGATATCCAACTCCTTCCCATTCCAATCCTGAGACCCTTCCGATAGCATGAGATCTGATATATTAATGCTTCTACCATACCTGAGACCTTCCTATGGCATGAGATGTGATATCAAACTACTTCCCATTCCAATCCTGAGACCCTTCCTATAGCATGAGATGTGATATCCAACTCCTTCCCATTCCAATCCTGAGACCCGTCCTATACCATGAGATGTTATATCTCAATGTTTCTAATACCAAACCTGATACTGTCCTATAACATGAGATGTGATATCTCAATGCTTCTAATACCAAACCTGAGACCCTTCCTATAACATGAGATGTGATATCCAAGTCCTTCCCATTCCAATCTTGAGACCCTTCCTATAACATGAGATGTGATATCCAACTCCTTCCCAATCCAATCCTGAGACCCTTCCGATAGCATGAGATATGATATCTCAATGCTTCTAATACCAAACCACAGACTTGTCCTATAACTTGAAATGTGATATCCAAATCCTTCCCCTTCCAAACCTGAGACCCTTCCTTTATCATGAGATGTGATATCCAACTCCTATCCATTCCAATCCTGAGAAACTTCCTATAGCATGAGATGTGATATCTCAATGCTTCTACCAAACCTGAGACCCTTCCTATAGCATGAGATGTGATATCCAACTCTTCCCATCCAATCCTGAGACCCTTCCTATAACATGAGATGTGATATCCAACTCCTTCCCAATCCAATCCTGAGACCCTTCCGATAGCATGAGATATGATATCTCAATGCTTCTAATATCAAACCTGAGACCCTCCCTATAGCATGAGAGGTGATATCCAACTCCTTCCCATTCCAATCCTGAGACCCTTCCGATAGCATGAGATCTGATATATTAATGCTTCTACCATACCTGAGACCTTCCTATGGCATGAGATGTGATATCAAACTACTTCCCATTCCAATCCTGAGACCCTTCCTATAGCATGAGATGTGATATCCAACTCCTTCCCATTCCAATCCTGAGACCCGTCCTATACCATGAGATGTGATATCTTAATGCTTCTAATACCAAACCTGAGACTGTCCTATAACATGAGAAGTGATATCTCAATGCTTCTAATAACAAACCTGAGACCCTTCCTATAACATGAGATGTGATATCCAAATCCTTCCCATTCCAAGCCTGAGACCCTTCCTATAACATAAGATGTGATATCCAGCTCCTTCCCAATCCAATACTGAGACCCTTCCGATAGCATGAGATATGATATCTCAATGGTTCTAATACCAAACCACAGACCCGTCCTATAAATTGAGGTGTGATATCCAAATCCTTAACCTTCCAAACCTGAGACCCTTCCTTTAGCATGAGATGTGATATCCAACTCCTTCCCATTCCAATCCTGAGACCCATCCTATACCATGAGATATGATATTTCAATGCTTCTAATACCAAACCTGAGACTGTCCTATAACATTAGATGTGATATCTCAATGCTTCTAATAACAAACCTGAGAGCTTTCCTATAACATGAGATGTGATATCCAACTCCTTCCCAATCCAATCCTGAGACCCTTCCGATAGCATGAGATGTGATATCTCAATGCTTCTAATACCAAACCACAGACCCGTCCTATAACTTGAGATGTGATATCCAACTCCTTCCCAATCCAATCCTGAGACCCTTCCGATAGCATGAGATGTGATATCTCAATGCTTCTAATATCAAAACTGAGACCCTCCCTATAGCATGAGATGTGATATCTCAATGCTTCTAATACCAAACATGAGACCCTTCCTATAACATGAGATGTGATATCCAACTCCTTCCCAATCCAATCCTGAGACCCTTCCGATAGCATGAGATGTGATATCTCAATGCTTCTAATACCAAACCTGAGACCCTCCCTATAGCGTGAGATGTGATATCAAAGTCCTTCCCATTCCAATCCTGATCCCCTTCCTATAACATGAGATATGATATCCAACTCCTTCCAATTCCAACCTGTGACCCTTCCTATAGCATGAGATGCGATATCCAACTCCTTCCCAATCCAATCCTGAGACCCTTCCGATAGCATGAGATGTGATATCTCAATGCTTCTAATATCAAAACTGAGACCCTCCCTATAGCATGAGATGTGATATCTCAATGCTTCTAATACCAAACATGAGACCCTTCCTATAACATGAGATGTGATATCCAACTCCTTCCCAATCCAATCCTGAGACCCTTCCGATAGCATGAGATGTGATATCTCAATGCTTCTAATACCAAACCTGAGACCCTCCCTATAGCGTGAGATGTGATATCAAAGTCCTTCCCATTCCAATCCTGATCCCCTTCCTATAACATGAGATATGATATCCAACTCCTTCCAATTCCAACCTGTGACCCTTCCTATAGCATGAGATGCGATATCCAACTCCTTCCCAATCCAATCCTGAGACCCTTCCGATAGCATGAGATGTGATATCTAAATGCTTCTAGCAAACCTGAGACCTTCCCATGGCATGAGATGTGATATCAAACTCCTTCCCATTCCAATCCTGAGACCCTTCCTATAGCATGAGATGTGATATCCAACTCCTTCCCATTCCAATCCTGAGACCCGTCCTATACTATGAGATGTTATATCTCAATGCTTCTAATACCAAACCTGATACTGTCCTATAACATGAGATGTGATATCTCAATGCTTCTAATAACAAACCTGAGACCCTTCCTATAACATGAGATGTGATATCCAAGTCCTTCCCATTCCAATCCTGAGACCCTTCCGATAGCATGAGATATGATATCTCAATGCTTCTAATACCAAACCACAGACTCGTCCTATAACTTGAGATGTGATATCCAAATCCTTCCCCTTCCAAACCTGAGACCCTTCCTTTATCATGAGATGTGATATCCAACTCCTTCCCATTCCAATCCTGAGAAACTTCCTATAGCATGAGATGTGATATCTCAATGCTTCTACCAAACCTGAGACCCTTCCTATAGCATGAGATGTGATATCCAACTCCTTCCCAATCCAATCCTGAGACCCTTCCGATAGCATGAGATATGATATCTCAATGCTTCTAATATCAAACCTGAGACCCTCCCTATAGCATGAGAGGTGATATCCAACTCCTTCCCATTCTAATCCTGAGACCCTTCCGATAGCATGAGATGTGATATCCAACTCCTTCCAATTCCAACCTGTGACCCTTCCTATAGCATGAAATGGGATATCCAACTCCTTCCCAATCCAATCCTGAGACCCTTCCGATAGCATGAGATGTGATATCTTAATGCTTCTACCATACCTGGGACCTTCCTATGGCATGAGATGTGATATCAAACTCCTTCCCATTCCAATCCTGAGACCCTTCCTATAGCATGAGATGTGATATCCAACTCCTTCCCATTCCAATCCTGAGACCCGTCCTATACCATGAGATGTGATATCTCAATGCT
Organism: Ambystoma mexicanum; assembly: GCF_040938575.1. Lineage (NCBI taxonomy): Eukaryota > Metazoa > Chordata > Amphibia > Caudata > Ambystomatidae > Ambystoma > Ambystoma mexicanum. The sequence goes on from NC_090936.1 coordinate 317,962,654, forward strand.
TCTACCATACCTGAGACCTTCCTATGGCATGAGATGTGAAATCAAACTACTTCATTCCAATCCTGAGACCCTTCCTATAGCATGAGATGTTATATCCAACTCCTTCCCATTCCAATCCTGAGACCCGTCCTATACCATGAGATGTGATATCTCAATGCTTCTAATACCAAACCTGAGACTGTCCTATAACATGAGATGTGATATCTCAATGCTTCTAATAACAAACCTGAGACCCTTCCTATAACATGAGATGTGATATCCAAGTCCTTCCCATTCCAATCTTGAGACCCTTCCTATAACATGAGATGTGATATCCAACTCCTTCCCAAACCAATCCTGAGACCCTTCCGATAGCATGAGATATGATATCTCAATGCTTCTAATACCAAACCACAGACTCGTCCTATAACTTGAGATGTGATATCCAAATCCTTCCCCTTCCAAACCTGAGACCCTTCCTTTATCATGAGATGTGATATCCAACTCCTTCCCATTCCAATCCTGAGACCCTTCCTATAGCATGAGATGTGATATCTCAATGCTTCTACCAAACCTGAGACCCTTCCTATAACATGAGATGTGATATCTCAATGCTTCTAATACCAAAACCACAGACCCGTCCTATAACTTGAGATATGATATCCAACTCCTTCCCAATCCAATCCTAAGACCCTTCCGATAGCATGAGATATGATATCTCAATGCTTCAAATATCAAACCTGAGACCCTCCCTAAAGCATGAGATGTGATATCCAACTCCTTCCCATTCCAATCCTGAGACCCTTCCGATAGCATGAGATGTGATATCCAACTCCTTCCAATTCCAACCTGTGACCCTTCCTATAGCATGAGATGGGATATCCAACTCCTTCCCAATCCAATCCTGAGACCCTTCCGATAGCATGAGATGTGATATCTTAATGCTTCTACCATACCTGAGACATTCCTATGGCATGAGATGTGATATCAAACTCCTTCCCATTCCAATCCTGAGACCCTTCCTATAGCATGAGATGTGATATCCAATTCCTTCCCATTCCAATCCTGAGACCCGTCCTATACCATGAGATGTGATATCGCAATACTTCTAATACCAAACCTGAGACTGTCCTATAACATGAGATGTGATATCTCAATGCTTCTAATAACGAACCTGAGACCCTTCCTATAACATGAGATGTGATATCCAAATCCTTCCCATTCCAATCCTGAGACCCTTCCTATAGCATGAGATGTGATATCCAACTCCTTTCCATTCCAATCCTGAGACTCGTCCTATACCATGAGATATGATATCTCAATGCTTCTAATACCAAACCTGAGACTGTCCTATAACAAGAGATGTGATATCTCAATGCTTCTAATAACAAACCTGAGACCCTTCCTATAACATGAGATGTGATATCCAAGCCCTTCCCATTCCAATCTTGAGGCCCTTACTATAACATGAGATGTGATATCCAACTCCTTCCCAATCCAATCCTGAGACCCTTCGAATAGCATGAGATATGATATCTCAATGCTTCTAATACCAAAACCACAGACCCGTCCTATAACTTGAGATATGATATCCAAATCCTTCCCCTTCCAAACCTGAGACCCTTCCTTTATCATGAGATGGGATATCCAACAGCTTCCCAATCCAATCCTGAGACCCTTCCGATAGCATGAGATGTGATATCTTAATGCTTCTACCATACCTGAGACCTTCCTATGGCATGAGATGTGATATCCAAGTCCTTCCCATTCCAATCTTGAGACCCTTCCTATAACATGAGATGTGATATCCAACTCCTTCCCAAACCAATCCTGAGACCCTTCCGATAGCATGAGGTATGATATCTCAATGCTTCTAATACCAAACCACAGACTCGTCCTATAACTTGAGATGTGATATCCAAATCCTTCCCCTTCCAAACCTGAGACCCTTCCTTTATCATGAGATGTGATATCCAACTCCTTCCCAATCCAATCCTGAGACCCTTCCGATAGCATGAGATGTGATATCTCAATGCTTCTAATATCAAACCTGAGACCCTCCCTATAGCATGAGATGTGATATCCAACTCCTTCCCATTCCAATCCTGAGACTCTTCCGATAGCATGAGATATGATATCTCAATGCTTCTAATACCAAACCACAGACTCGTCCTATAACTTGAGATGTGATATCCAAGTCCTTCCCATTCCAATCTTGAGACCCTTCCTATAACATGAGATGTGATATCCAACTCCTTCCCAATCCAATCCTGAGACCCTTCCGATAGCATGAGATGTGATATCTTAATGCTTCTACCATACCTGAGACCTTCCTATGGCATGAGATGTGATATCCAAGTCCTTCCCATTCCAATCTTGAGACCCTTCCTATAACATGAGATGTGATATCCAACTCCTTCCCAAACCAATCCTGATACCCTTCCTATAGCATGAGATGTTATATCCAACTCCTTCCCATTCCAATCCTGAGACCCGTCCTATACCATGAGATGTGATATCTCAATGCTTCTAATACCAAACCTGAGACTGTCCTATAACATGAGATGTGATATCTCAATGCTTCCAATAACAAACCTGAGACCCTTCCTATAACATGAGATGTGATATCCAAGTCCTTCCCATTCCAATCTTGAGACCCTTCCTATAACATGAGATGTGATATCCAACTCCTTCCCAAACCAATCCTGAGACCCTTCCGATAGCATGAGATATGATATCTCAATGCTTCTAATACCAAACCACAGACTCGTCCTATAACTTGAGATGTGATATCCAAATCCTTCCCCTTCCAAACCTGAGACCCTTCCTTTATCATGAGATGTGATATCCAACTCCTTCCCAATCCAATCCTGAGACCCTTCCGATAGCATGAGATGTGATATCTTAATGCTTCTACCATACCTGAGACCTTCCTATGGCATGAGATGTGATATCCAAGTCCTTCCCATTCCAATCTTGAGACCCTTCCTATAACATGAGATGTGATATCCAAATCCTTCCCCTTCCAAACCTGAGACCCTTCCTTTATCATGAGATGTGATATCCAACTCCTTCCCAATCCAATCCTGAGACCCTTCCGATAGCATGAGATATGATATCTCAATGCTTCTAATACCATACCACAGACTCGTCCTATAACTTGAGATGTGATATCCAAATCCTTCCCCTTCCAAACCTGAGACCCTTCCTTTATCATGAGATGTGATATCCAACTCCTTCCCAATCCAATCCTGAGACCCTTCCGATAGCATGAGATGTGATATCTTAATGCTTCTACCATACCTGAGACCTTCCTATGGCATGAGATGTGATATCCAAGTCCTTCCCATTCCAATCTTGAGACCCTTCCTATAACATGAGATGTGATATCCAAATCCTTCCCCTTCCAAACCTGAGACCCTCCCTATAGCATGAGAGGTGATATCCAACTCCTTCACATTCCAATCCTGAGACCCTTCCGATAGCATGAGATCTGATATATTAATGCTTCTACCATACCTGAGACCTTCCTATGGCATGAGATGTGATATCAAACTACTTCCCATTCCAATCCTGAGACCCTTCCTATAGCATGAGATGTGATATCCAACTCCTTCCCATTCCAATCCTGAGACCCGTCCTATACCATGAGATGTGATATCTTAATGCTTCTAATACCAAACCTGAGACTGTCCTATAACATGAGAAGTGATATCTCAATGCTTCTAATAACAAACCTGAGACCCTTCCTATAACATGAGATGTGATATCCAAATCCTTCCCATTCCAAGCCTGAGACCCTTCCTATAACATAAGATGTGATATCCAGCTCCTTCCCAATCCAATACTGAGACCCTTCCGATAGCATGAGATATGATATCTCAATGGTTCTAATACCAAACCACAGACCCGTCCTATAAATTGAGGTGTGATATCCAAATCCTTAACCTTCCAAACCTGAGACCCTTCCTTTAGCATGAGATGTGATATCCAACTCCTTCCCATTCCAATCCTGAGACCCATCCTATACCATGAGATATGATATTTCAATGCTTCTAATACCAAACCTGAGACTGTCCTATAACATTAGATGTGATATCTCAATGCTTCTAATAACAAACCTGAGAGCTTTCCTATAACATGAGATGTGATATCCAACTCCTTCCCAATCCAATCCTGAGACCCTTCCGATAGCATGAGATGTGATATCTCAATGCTTCTAATACCAAACCACAGACCCGTCCTATAACTTGAGATGTGATATCCAACTCCTTCCCAATCCAATCCTGAGACCCTTCCGATAGCATGAGATGTGATATCTCAATGCTTCTAATATCAAAACTGAGACCCTCCCTATAGCATGAGATGTGATATCTCAATGCTTCTAATACCAAACATGAGACCCTTCCTATAACATGAGATGTGATATCCAACTCCATCCCAATCCAATCCTGAGACCCTTCCGATAGCATGAGATGTGATATCTCAATGCTTCTAATACCAAACCTGAGACCCTCCCTATAGCGTGAGATGTGATATCAAAGTCCTTCCCATTCCAATCCTGATACCCTTCCTATAACATGAGATATGATATCCAACTCCTTCCAATTCCAACCTGTGACCCTTCCTATAGCATGAGATGCGATATCCAACTCCTTCCCAATCCAATCCTGAGACCCTTCCGATAGCATGAGATGTGATATCTAAATGCTTCTAGCAAACCTGAGACCTTCCCATGGCATGAGATGAGATATCAAACTCCTTCCCATTCCAATCCTGAGACCCTTCCTATAGCATGAGATGTGATATCCAACTCCTTCCCATTCCAATCCTGAGACCCGTCCTATACTATGAGATGTTATATCTCAATGCTTCTAATACCAAACCTGATACTGTCCTATAACATGAGATGTGATATCTCAATGCTTCTAATAACAAACCTGAGACCCTTCCTATAACATGAGATGTGATATCCAAGTCCTTCCCATTCCAATCCTGAGACCCTTCCGATAGCATGAGATATGATATCTCAATGCTTCTAATACCAAACCACAGACTCGTCCTATAACTTGAGATGTGATATCCAAATCCTTCCCCTTCCAAACCTGAGACCCTTCCTTTATCATGAGATGTGATATCCAACTCCTTCCCATTCCAATCCTGAGAAACTTCCTATAGCATGAGATGTGATATCTCAATGCTTCTACCAAACCTGAGACCCTTCCTATAGCATGAGATGTGATATCCAACTCTTCCCATCCAATCCTGAGACCCTTCCTATAACATGAGATGTGATATCCAACTCCTTCCCAATCCAATCCTGAGACCCTTCCGATAGCATGAGATATGATATCTCAATGCTTCTAATATCAAACCTGAGACCCTCCCTATAGCATGAGAGGTGATATCCAACTCCTTCCCATTCTAATCCTGAGACCCTTCCGATAGCATGAGATGTGATATCCAACTCCTTCCAATTCCAACCTGTGACTCTTCCTATAGCATGAAATGGGATATCCAACTCCTTCCCAATCCAATCCTGAGACCCTTCCGATAGCATGAGATGTGATATCTTAATGCTTCTACCATACCTGGGACCTTCCTATGGCATGAGATGTGATATCAAACTCCTTCCCATTCCAATCCTGAGACCCTTCCTATAGCATGAGATGTGATATCCAACTCCTTCCCATTCCAATCCTGAGACCCGTCCTATACCATGAGATGTGATATCTCAATGCTTCTACCATACCTGAGACCTTCCTATGGCATGAGATGTGAAATCAAACTACTTCATTCCAATCCTGAGACCCTTCCTATAGCATGAGATGTTATATCCAACTCCTTCCCATTCCAATCCTGAGACCCGTCCTATACCATGAGATGTGATATCTCAATGCTTCTAATACCAAACCTGAGACTGTCCTATAACATGAGATGTGATATCTCAATGCTTCTAATAACAAACCTGAGACCCTTCCTATAACATGAGATGTGATATCCAAGTCCTTCCCATTCCAATCTTGAGACCCTTCCTATAACATGAGATGTGATATCCAACTCCTTCCCAAACCAATCCTGAGACCCTTCCGATAGCATGAGATATGATATCTCAATGCTTCTAATACCAAACCACAGACTCGTCCTATAACTTGAGATGTGATATCCAAATCCTTCCCCTTCCAAACCTGAGACCCTTCCTCATATCCATGAGATGTGATATCCAACTCCTTCCCATTCCAATCCTGAGACCCTTCCTATAGCATGAGATGTGATATCTCAATGCTTCTACCAAACCTGAGACCCTTCCTATAACATGAGATGTGATATCCAACTCCTTCCCAATCCAATCCTGAGACCCTTCCGATAGCATGAGATATGATATCTCAATGCTTCTAATACCAAAACCACAGACCCGTCCTATAACTTGAGATATGATATCCAAATCCTTCCCCTTCCAAACCTGAGACACTTCCTTTATCATGAGATGTGATATCCAACTCCTTCCCATTCCAATCCTGAGACCCTTCCTATAGCATGAGATGTGATATCCCAATGCTTCTACCAAACCTGAGACCCTTCCTATAGCATGAGATGTGATATCCAACTCTTCCCATCCAATCCTGAGACCCTTCCTATAACATGAGATGTGATATCCAACTCCTTCCCAATCCAATCCTAAGACCCTTCCGATAGCATGAGATATGATATCTCAATGCTTCAAATATCAAACCTGAGACCCTCCCTAAAGCATGAGATGTGATATCCAACTCCTTCCCATTCCAATCCTGAGACCCTTCCGATAGCATGAGATGTGATATCCAACTCCTTCCAATTCCAACCTGTGACCCTTCCTATAGCATGAGATGGGATATCCAACTCCTTCCCAATCCAATCCTGAGACCCTTCCGATAGCATGAGATGTGATATCTTAATGCTTCTACCATACCTGAGACCTTCCTATGGCATGAGATGTGATATCAAACTCCTTCCCATTCCAATCCTGAGACCCTTCCTATAGCATGAGATGTGATATCCAATTCCTTCCCATTCCAATCCTGAGACCCGTCCTATACCATGAGATGTGATATCTCAATACTTCTAATACCAAACCTGAGACTGTCCTATAACATGAGATGTGATATCTCAATGCTTCTAATAACGAACCTGAGACCCTTCCTATAACATGAGATGTGATATCCAAATCCTTCCCATTCCAATCCTGAGACCCTTCCTATAGCATGAGATGTGATATCCAACTCCTTTCCATTCCAATCCTGAGACTCGTCCTATACCATGAGATATGATATCTCAATGCTTCTAATACCAAACCTGAGACTGTCCTATAACAAGAGATGTGATATCTCAATGCTTCTAATAACAAACCTGAGACCCTTCCTATAACATGAGATGTGATATCCAAGCCCTTCCCATTCCAATCTTGAGGCCCTTCCTATAACATGAGATGTGATATCCAACTCCTTCCCAATCCAATCCTGAGACCCTTCGAATAGCATGAGATATGATATCTCAATGCTTCTAATACCAAAACCACAGACCCGTCCTATAACTTGAGATATGATATCCAAATCCTTCCCCTTCCAAACCTGAGACCCTTCCTTTATCATGAGATGGGATATCCAACAGCTTCCCAATCCAATCCTGAGACCCTTCCGATAGCATGAGATGTGATATCTTAATGCTTCTACCATACCTGAGACCTTCCTATGGCATGAGATGTGATATCCAAGTCCTTCCCATTCCAATCTTGAGACCCTTCCTATAACATGAGATGTGATATCCAACTCCTTCCCAAACCAATCCTGAGACCCTTCCGATAGCATGAGGTATGATATCTCAATGCTTCTAATACCAAACCACAGACTCGTCCTATAACTTGAGATGTGATATCCAAATCCTTCCCCTTCCAAACCTGAGACCCTTCCTTTATCATGAGATGTGATATCCAACTCCTTCCCAATCCAATCCTGAGACCCTTCCGATAGCATGAGATGTGATATCTCAATGCTTCTAATATCAAACCTGAGACCCTCCCTATAGCATGAGATGTGATATCCAACTCCTTCCCATTCCAATCCTGAGACTCTTCCGATAGCATGAGATATGATATCTCAATGCTTCTAATACCAAACCACAGACTCGTCCTATAACTTGAGATGTGATATCCAAGTCCTTCCCATTCCAATCTTGAGACCCTTCCTATAACATGAGATGTGATATCCAACTCCTTCCCAATCCAATCCTGAGACCCTTCCGATAGCATGAGATGTGATATCTTAATGCTTCTACCATACCTGAGACCTTCCTATGGCATGAGATGTGATATCCAAGTCCTTCCCATTCCAATCTTGAGACCCTTCCTATAACATGAGATGTGATATCCAACTCCTTCCCAAACCAATCCTGATACCCTTCCTATAGCATGAGATGTTATATCCAACTCCTTCCCATTCCAATCCTGAGACCCGTCCTATACCATGAGATGTGATATCTCAATGCTTCTAATACCAAACCTGAGACTGTCCTATAACATGAGATGTGATATCTCAATGCTTCTAATAACAAACCTGAGACCCTTCCTATAACATGAGATGTGATATCCAAGTCCTTCCCATTCCAATCTTGAGACCCTTCCTATAACATGAGATGTGATATCCAACTCCTTCCCAAACCAATCCTGAGACCCTTCCGATAGCATGAGATATGATATCTCAATGCTTCTAATACCAAACCACAGACTCGTCCTATAACTTGAGATGTGATATCCAAATCCTTCCCCTTCCAAACCTGAGACCCTTCCTTTATCATGAGATGTGATATCCAACTCCTTCCCAATCCAATCCTGAGACCCTTCCGATAGCATGAGATGTGATATCTTAATGCTTCTACCATACCTGAGAACTTCCTATGGCATGAGATGTGATATCCAAGTCCTTCCCATTCCAATCTTGAGACCCTTCCTATAACATGAGATGTGATATCCAAATCCTTCCCCTTCCAAACCTGAGACCCTTCCTTTATCATGAGATGTGATATCCAACTCCTTCCCAATCCAATCCTGAGACCCTTCCGATAGCATGAGATATGATAAGGAGTTGGATATCACATCTCATGCTATAGGAAGGGTCTCAGGATTGGAATGGGAAGGAGTTTGATATCACATCTCATGCCATGGGAAGGTCTCAGGTTTGCTAGAAGCATTTAGATATCACATCTCATGCTATCGGAAGGGTCTCAGGATTGGATTGGGAAGGAGTTGGATATCGCATCTCATGCTATAGGAAGGGTCACAGGTTGGAATTGGAAGGAGTTGGATATCACATCTCATGTTATAGGAAGGGTATCAGGATTGGAATGGGAAGGACTGTAGGGTATTTTGTGGAGATTTGGGGCCTGACGGTATTTTATTACCGCCGAAAAATAACTTAGCAATAATCACTCCTTGTATTCAGATTTGGCCATGTGCAACAATAATACAGTGGACATGCATTATTTCAGCACCCAGACATGCATATTTGGTATGCGTGGTTGGTATGCGTGGTTGGTGGTATTTTGGTGAGCATAATTCCCTTGTTTTATTTGTGGCCCCAATGTCCAGAATCCCTTATCTTTGCTTAGATTTTTTGTGTAATCACTAGAGAGACCTCAGACCTACATTTTAGGAATACCACATTTTCAGTGTTAGTGTTAGTGTGCCACCATGGGCGATCTCACTGACTTATTTACGACAGAGAGCTATATGTGGTAATTTTGTGGTAATTTCCACTACCTTATATACGGTAGGGAACTATGTTCAGAGAGTCCCTCTTCCCGTTGGCTCATGTACCTCCAACGAGCTTTGCTACAAACAATCACTCTCAACTGTCCATACTGAATATGATCATGCACACATCTGTCTTAAAATGACAATTGCATTGTTTAAAAATCTCCCCTCATCATCAGCACTGTATTGGTAAATAGAAGACACACCACTCGTCTGTTTTCAAATATTTTTCTGTATTATAAAAGTTGCATTTAAACACGATCTCACTCTTTACAGAAATAAATAAAATAGCACAGTAACAGCATTGTCTGTGATACACTGAAAAAAGAGTGGCGGAGAACAGAACACAATTTGCAACATTAACCTGTGATTAAGGCACCGGAATCTCTTTTCCTACTCTGACTGAATATTCTCGTACACACTCAGCTCCCACACTTATGTAATTACCTTATCTGTTCAGAGTTTTCTTCAGCTGTTCTCTTTCTGAATGTGGCCCCCTTGAAGATTAACCCCAGTGAAAAGGACCGCCTTTCCTTCTCAAACCGGGTTCATTGCCTGGAATTCTCAGCTTTTGCAGATAGGAATGCTCCAACCAGGAAAAAATAGGTCCTTCTCCCAGCTCTGCTAAATCTTGACTGCCCTTCTCTCTCCTCAAACTCCCCCCAGCACTCCCTCTAGCATGATACTTGCTATGACGCTGCTCCAATCAGAATCAATCATGCCATCTCCTCCTTCTCTACACAATGGCTCATTTTTATAGTAATACTTTGTAACCAACTGATTTCCTGTTCTTTCGAGCTCTTTTGCTTCCTGTAATTATGTGGACAGGGCAGCAGAAAAAAAAATGGATGTGCGTTTAAAAGTTCACTTTCAGAATAGGCCTAATTCTGCAGTGGAGACACATTTTTATTAGTGGATTATGTTTCATTAGTCAGGTTAGTTATAAGTAATGTTAGTTATTATTTTCAAATGTGTCTCTCGCACCATAGGCATTTCAGGTGAAAAATAGTGTGCATTTTTGAATGTGCACGTGTGCTTTTAACTGTAAAAATAGATTTGCATCTTATATGTTAAAATCGTTTTTGACTGAATAGCCTGTCTTTCCTTGTTAATCTGGTAACACATATAGCATTGCACCGCACCCTTGTGGTGGTGCTGCATAAAAAAATTGCTACCTGTGCAGTAGTGCTGTACTCTGTGCTGTTTGCTACCTGTGCAGTAGTGCTGTACTCTGTGCTGTAACACGCCAAATATCCTTACATACCCTCCTTTTGTTTTTAGAATCTGGCTACGATCCAAGCCAATTCCTAAAAACAATTTGTTCTTTTTCTTCTTTTCACAATATAGCAATCCAATAAAATGAATATTCATGTGCATCAATGAAAAAGTTGCAATCAATACAGTATTCATCTGAGTTCATTAGTTCACAAAATGTTCTACATTTGCCTTCTCAGTGGAAGTGGCATTACTCTAAGTTTAGATTTTTCAAGTCAATTAAAAACAATGAAATAAAACAACTAACCAAAACAAATAATTAATATAACAAATTAAAATAAATAATTAAAATAATAAATACGTGGAACTCCATATGTCAGCACTCTTGTCTGCCTCTGATATGTCCCGACCAGCGATGTTATTTGGTTCATTCGAGTACACTTTCATCTTGGCAATCTTAGATCCATAGGAGTCATCTTTTTTAGCATTCTGGTTATCTTGTCTTCACCTCCACCTGGAGGCAGGCATCTTTTGGTCTTCATCCAGGGGACTCCAGGACTCCATCGTCTCCCGTGGCCTCTGATCCCGGAACCTCCGACCAAATAATGTTAATTTTCTAAATCAAATAGAAAATAAACAAATTAAGTACATAGCACAATACTAACTTCACCCTTTTGCCAAAAATAAAACATGCTTGGTAAAAATATTTCGTTTTTTTTTTTTTTCTGAAATTAAACACAAGTTAAAATAAAACAAGCACACATAAACAGCATTCAATATTTAATACATTTTCTCTCTGCACACCAACCATGAGCTTCCGTTATATGTGCATTTATTTATTTATTTATTTATTTATTTATTTATTTATTTATTTATTTATTTATTTATTTTATATTATATATTTTTACATATACTACAGTGTTTATGTGCCATCATAACAATCAACTTTTTAACTCCTTTGTTACTGCCTCCTGATTGTACCCATTTATTTTCTCTTTTTGTGTTCAAGGGACTTTATCTGTTTCTACATGCTCAAGCTGCCTGATCTCATGTCTGGGATGGCATGGTTTCATTTGATTTACATGGACAAACTGCTCTATTGCTGTTTCACCTTCATTTTTCAAAATTTTATACACTACAGGAGAGACCTTATCTATAATTCGAAATGGCCCCTGCCAGGCTGCTAGAAATTTAGAATTTTTCTGTTTACTTTTTCCAAAATGAAACTTGTACACCTGATCCCCTACACTGTATTCCTTTACTGATGTCTTTTTATCATAATACGATTTTGCACTGTCAACGGCTCTTTCCAGATTTCTCTGCACAAAACCAATGGTAAACGCAAATCCCAGCTGGAACCTGCTTCTGCCACAAATTTCTTTAAAATATCCACAACAGACCTATTGCTTCTTTCAACTGTACCTGAAGACGCCGCCCGATATGCGATATGTAGTTTCCTTTTCACACCTAGTATTTGCCATACCTTACTCATTAGAGTACTTGTGAAATGACTTCCTCTGTCTGACTCAATTCTTTGTGGCAACCCAAACCTTGAGAACACATGGTTCACCAGCAATGTGGCTGCTGTTTGCGCACTACAATCCGGTGCAGGAATGCATTCAATCCACTTCGACATCAAACATACCACACTCAAAATATAACGGTGTCCCCTGCTCGACCTTTTTAAAGGACCTACATAGTCTATTTGCAAATCTGACCATGGGAGAGTTAGGCCTCTTTTCATCAATGGTGCTCTATGCATTGGTGAAGCAGGTTTAAATTGGGCGCATACTAGACATCCTCTAGTATATAATTCCACATCTTGGGACATATGTGGCCAGTAAGCATAATCTTTTAGTATTTCTAATGTTTTTTGTGAACCTCTATGGCCTGCAGTTATGGCATCATGTGCATGGTGTAGCATTAGTCCTCTGAATGAAAGCGGTACTACCCACTGTATTTGTCCTGTTATGGACTCTCTAATCATGAGTCCATCCTGTAATCTAATTCGTGTTTTGTTCTTTAATAGCACCCTCAACTCTTCTTTTCCCATACAATCATTTTCTGTTAAAGGATTTTGTTCGGGGTCTATAAAATGATTATAATAGATTCCCAAAATTTGATCATTCTTTTGTGCCTCAATCAAATCTTGGTCTGGCGTGTCATGACTCCACTGCACCACCGGTTGATCTACCTCCTTTGGTGCTTTAGAACGTGTGACTGCATCAATTTGTATTTCACCCATTAAATAATCAATAGGTAGCAATTCTCCCATCACATCCCCAATCTTAGTCAGGTGGTCTGCCTTATCATTTCCCTCCTTATCCTCTCCTGGTGTTTTTAAATGCCCACGAATTTTTCTCCAGTATATTGTTAACTCATTCTCTGACACCAATTTGTCTATGGCTTGTATCATTTTTCCATGCTTAAGTGGCTTTTTGTTATATGCAACCATGCCTCTTGCTTTCCAACCAGGCAAATACTCCACAAAGCTATTCCGTGCATAGTCAGAATCAGTCACCAGGACAATTTCACTGAACTTTTTATCAACTGCAGTAGCAATTGCTTTATAAATGGCTGCCAATTCCGCCACCTGACTGCTCCTATCTCCAATCCTCATCCCTATACTGGGGACACCTTCACATTTCAACCAGACATTTCCTATTCCTGCCACTAACTGTTTATTACTGCCATTTTCAATGTGAAAAGCACAACCATCCACATATACAGTTGGCAAATCCTTGCATGTTTTTTCATCAAAAGCTTTGTGTGGTGATTGTTCAAATTCCTGCAAACTAGTTTCTACTTCCATTTCATTTGGTATTTGTTCAGCTGCACAGTCATGTAAGTCAGCTAACCCTTGAGCAATTGGGTTCTTTTTATTTTGTCCATATCTCACTTCTACGGGAAAACCTTGTAATGCTAGCGTCCATGAAGTGATTCTGGATTGCGCTAGATTACCTGATCTAATTCTTTTACTCTCTAAAAATTGCAAAGGTTGATGATTTGTTTCAATAATTACCTTTTCTCCCTGAACAATGGGGCGGAAATGTTGTAGCGCCCACACAGTGGTTAATAGGGCCTTTTCACATTCATTAAATTTCATTTCAACTTGGGAAAATGCCTTACTTGCATATGCAATGGTTTTGTGATTCAAATCGTGTTTTTGTGATAACACTGCTGACATACAATGTTCAGAAAAACCTATTTCTATAAAGAAATCCCTGTCCTTTATGGGGTATGCTAAACATGGTGCCTTTACAAGACATTCCTTTAATTTAGCCACTGCATCAGACTGCCCTTTTTCCCATTTCCAGGGAGTATTCAGTTTAAGCAGTTTAGTCAATGGTTGAGTGATTTCTGCATAATTTTCAATGAACTTTCTGTTATAGCCTGTCATCCCTAATAAACGTTTTACTCCTTTCACATTTTTAGGATCTTTTAATCTTTGTATGGCCTCTATTTTCTTCTTTTGTGGATTTAGCCCATGTTCAGTCACTTCATGCCCTAGAAAGTTCACTTTTTTCTTGCACCATTGTGCTTTTTGCAAAGATACTTTGGTGCCTGCTTTCTGCAATTGGCCAAGTACGTCTTATTTCATCAAAATGGCTTTTCAGGCTTTCATTTTTTATCAGGACATCGTCCACATAAACTATTGTTCCTCTTTCCGCTGCATCCGGCATGGCCTTTCTCAAAAATATGCCAAATTCACTCCCACTATTGATGTACCCGAACAGAGCTCTAAGCCAGGCATATTGAGTCCTGTCAAATGTAAAGGAAAATAACTGTTGTATCTCCTCTGCCAATGGCACGCACCAATATCCAGAGGTGAGATCTAATGTGGTAAATACATTTGAACCATGTACCTGAGCTAGGCCCTGATCAATGAATGGCAGTGGCCATCTAGATATTGGTACTCTTTTATTTAACTCTCTCAAGTCTGCACACAGCCGCCATTGACCATTTGGCTTTAACACACGTAAAATAGGTGTATTGGATGTGCTATGAATGGGCCTGATGAGTCCCCGCGATTCCAAATTTTTAATAATCTCTGCCAATGATTCTAAACATGCCAGCGGTAGTCTATACTGGCGTACAAACACTGGGTTTCTGCTACACCCTTCTGGTAGTGTGGCCACATGTAAATCAGTTAAACCACAATCATAAGCATCTTTTGCAAATACATCCTTAAACTCCATAAATATCTCCCTCAGATTGTCCCTCTCTTCATTGCTTTCACATGCATCCGCTAAGGAGATCTGCTCTTCTACCATTTTGGAAAATTCTGGAAAATCTTCTGGTAATGGAATCTCGGCGCTTTCCTCTAACTGTGTGGCTGTGTCATTTGGTAAAGCTGCCACTTTTAAATATTTTGGCATATCAGCTTCCACTTCAATGGGCTGATTTTCTGTTTCATTTTCATTTAAATTAAATATTATGCAATCCTCTTGATGGCAGCACACTGTCTCATTTGAATCATAAGGATACACAGAATGAATTTTAAATATTCCTTTGGGCTGAGAGTCCAGGTGTTCTGGCAACTCGCCCTTGGCATCTACATATTTTTCAGGAATATTCCCAATCACCATGTTATTTAAATCTGCTGTATAATGCGATTTTTGTATGGCCATTCCTAATGGGGAGTTTTCCTCTAAATGAATATCCTGACAATCTTTATTATTTACCATGATTTTTACAGATCCCTCACCGATGTCTACTAATGGAATGTATTCATAATCCAGGCCTTGCTGTTTTATGGATTCATTCAGGCACACAAATTCATCAGAGCCTTTCATCTGCTGTCCATTTTTGCATTTCAGTGTTATTGCAAACTGTTTTGTAAATGCAGGAATAATAGTATTTTTCCTCATTTGTAATTCGATTGCATAAGGAACCAGTTGTGCACAATGATAAGCCCTTCTTTTGTCTTCAAACTCAGGTGCCGGACCACCTAGGCGTGACCATATTTTTTGATTAAGGAAATCTAACACCATACACATTCTGTGCATGATGTCATTTCCCATGTAAAATTCATTTTGTGCTCCACTCACTATCCAGACATTATGGTAAATTGTTTTCTGCCCAATGCTATGTTTAAGCATGCATCTGCCTGCAATTCGGTTTTCAAAGTCTGGACTGTCCAAGCCAGAAACATATTGGTTTTTAATCCTAAATCTCGGGATTTCTTCCCTTTCCATTATTTTTTGCAACAATTTCTCATTAATGAAACTCCTTTCATGTTGAAGCGCTAAAGTGGCTTTTATTGTTTTAAAATATTCATTTATACCAACATGAACCCATGGTTGCTCATCTTCCATGTGTATTTCTGCCAGAGTGGTAATGTGTTTTTCTGAATCTGTTTTAGGAGCAATATTCTGTTTGCACGTTTTCTCTTTTAGATAAAATCATAATGTGTGCTCATCTATGGCAGTCTGCCAATTTTTCCTTGGGTCCAAGTATATTTGTACAGGTAGTTTTTCATTGTCGCTCTGCATTTTATCTTGACACATTAATATGACAGTGACACTAGGTATGCAGCTATTCTGGAGATATACCTCCACAGCATCATTTGTTTTGGCAACGGTGTGACATTCATTTATATTGCTGTTTTGTGATTTTAGTTTCTTAGACCTCAATGGTTTTTTGGTTAAGGACCACAGCATTCCATTCACCCCATCTATGAGAGGAGACAATCTTTTCAGGCAATCTGTCCCCATCAGAAATGGAATTTCACAAATAGATGTGATCAATACCTCTTGTTTCATTCTGTGCTTTCCTATTTTTAGGTCAACCTCAGTTACACCTATGATGGGCACCTCCTCCCTATTAAAGTTATGCACTGGGCCTTGATTTTCCTTCACTGTGATCTGACTCTGTGGAGGCCTCCCTTCATTGATACTCTTTACCAGCTCCTTGGACATAATTGTGGCCTGTGCGCCAGTGTCAATCATAGCAAAGGTGTGGCATTTTTCTTCTACAATGATGGGTGCATAATATCTGTCCTCAACTTCCTCTAATACACATAAGAAATGTGAATTCTTACTGATTTCAGGGCTCACCTTTCTCAGGTCTTTTTCACTTTTGGCTAAGCACATTGGTAAATGGAAAGACATTTTTCCCTCCTTTTTACCCATTTCTGCGCGAGATTTTTTATTCATTTCTCCATGATCAGAGGTTTTTTGGAGTGTGGCCGCTGTTCGCCCATCCATCTGGGTAACATCTGAGACCACATTACAATCCTCCAACTGAACATGTGTAACAACATCATTCAACAATTTGTCATTTTTTAATTCTGTGTATTTGTGATCATTTAGTGTGATACCAGCCCTTTCAGCCTCTTCAAAATATGTGGCTCAAAGAATTCTTCAGGTGATTGACTTGTACCCTCCTTGTGAGTATTTCCTTTTTCTGTCTGTGTTTGGTCATTGTTTTGCTTGCCCAGGGAAGGAGCTATAGCATCCACACTTACTCCCTGTTCACTGGTATTCCCCATGCATGAGTCATTTTTCTTAAATCTGTTCCTTTGTTCTTTTGGAATTCCTAATGTTTCTTTTTCATTTGTGCAAATATTTACTGTTTTATTTAGCTCTAAGTTAAACCGTACCTCTTTTTTAGAAGTATTTGCACTTTCTGTCACAATTTCATTTACTGGTACTTTCATTTTTAATCCATTAGGCATCTCAGAGTCGTTATGCAAAATTATATCAGAGCAATCTGTCATTTTGGCACTGCAGTTATCATGAGTACTTAGTCACTTTTCGGAAGCCCCCCGGTCATTGCTATGGCCATCAGCCCCCTCTTTGGAAGGTTGTTTTTGCGCTGTATAGAGCTTTCCTATTTGCTCAGCTAACATTTTCACTTGGGCCTCAAGGCACTGGAACCTTTCCATCTCCCTAGGATCCTCTTTCTGTGGCCTAGGTCGATATTGGTTGTTTTCCCCCTGATTGGATCTATTCTGATACCTCTCAGGTGATTGATGTCGGTTGGGATGGTTTCTGAACTCTTGATTCATTTGTGGAGGGGAGCGGGTTGCACCCATCCTTTGATTATAGTCCCCTGGTGGGGAATCATTGTACTGGCGTGGACTGTAGTTCACGTTTTGCCTCATGTCCTGTCTCTCAGATTGTGGGTACTGGCCCCTATGTTGATTTCCATTATCAGTAAATCGATCCACATATCGGGGCCTATCCTGATTACCATATATCATGGTGCTGGGATCAAATCTGCTCTGTGTCCCCAATGACTGGTAGGGACCATCATTTCTTTGATCTTGATTTTGTCTCTGGTTATTGTTCATACCTGCCATATCAGGCCGGTATCCTACCCGGGGTCTGTCCCCTAAATACCTAGGGCTGATGTAGCTCTCTCTATTACTAGGATCATGTGATTGGAACATTGGTACAGGAAATGGCGATCTTTGTTGATTACCCCTTTGTTCAGGTGTCACATTATTTTTACCTTGGCTTTGAGCAGACTCAAGGGACATTTTGGCTGACCTGATTTCCATTACTGTGGCTGAGGGTTCTTTAGATTTAGGTCTAGTATCTTTCATTTTATCACTTTCTCTACCCTGACAATAGAGTACCTCATATAGTTTTGTGCTTTGATGTACAATCCATTCAAGGGACTTGTCACGGTCAAATTCACGGACCAATTGGGATATGATGTCTTTCTGTAGCCCATAGAAGTATGCAGTTTTAAACTCATTGGAATTTGAGTCAAAAGATACATCAAAGCGAGAAAATGCTCTTTTTAAGTCTTGTAAAAATTGGCGAGGGGATATATTAGGTCCAGCAGTAATTGTGTACGCGACTTTCTTTGCCTCCTGCAATGACTGAAAAGGAGAAAAATGACGCCTAATTTCTTTTTCAAACTCCAGCCATGTCATATTCTGCTGTTCATTTAATCCCCTTATGATGCTGGCCGTCGGGGCATCTAAAGTTAAATGAAAATATTGTCTGTACTGTTCCTTAGGTATCTGGAGTGCTTTAAAAATGTCATGCACCGCTTCTAAGTGATCCTCAATGCAGCATTCACCTCCCTTTTTAAATGGTTTGATCAGGGCTTTAATGGATTTCATTATTTTTATGGGGCTACTTGTTGCAATGCATGGAATTGCATTATTTTGTGATTCAATCCTGTTTTCAGGTGTATGAGATTGGTGGCTGCCCCCAATGGGAGTATCAAATCCCCCAAGGGCGCTGCAACCAAGTTCAGTCACCGGCCCAGTCACTGGAGCACTAGCTCTTTGGGCAGAGCTAGAATTCACCTCCACTCCATTGAATGTGGTACCCTGCCGCCTCTCCTGGGACCTGGGAATGCACATTTGCTGTTCTAAGTCCTTACACTTTTTAAGGAGTCTGTTGGCTTCATCTTGCAAATAGTTGTTTTCACCATTCATTTTATTAATCACCTCCTGCATGTCGCACATTTGCATTTGGCATTCATTGAACTCTTTATTTCTCTTGTCTCTTTCTTGAATCATTTTAATCATTTCTTGTTCTGCACTCTGGAGATCACCTTCTTTTTCACAATGTTCTTTTTGTAAAATCTGCATTTCTGAAACCACCTCATCTTTATCCTGCCTAATGTGATCCACTAAGGCTTTTAAGTGTGCCAATTCTTGCTCACTATCTTCAAATTGTTTCTTGCTTTTGGATAACTGAGTATCAAAGTCTCTGCATTTTAATTGCATGTCTTTTTGGCATACATCCAATTCTGCTCTCAACATTTCCTGATTTTTACTTGCCCCCTCTAATTCAGTCTTTAACCTGTTAATTAGCTGAGTATCATTCTCTTGCATTCGCAGGGACTTGTTTAAAATAAACCATATTTTGCCGCATAGCCGTATTAAACAGTCTTTCTCTGCACTTTTATCGGCTGCATTCAATAATCTTTTAAGGCAGACCTGAATTATGCTGCCTTCTGCAAAAATATTGTCTAGTTTTTCTTTCTGCACCTCACCCTGAATGCGGTTACTCCATTCTAACGTGCTATTTGACGACCAATTCCCATGTGCAAACAACTTTGCCTCTAAATATTGCACTAGATCTGAGAATGTGGTTTCCCTTTGTGACATTCTGAAATTCGTTTTTAGTGGCACACTGCTATTATAAAATGGGTTCCCTTTAATGTGCAAATGGCAGTGTGAGACACACTTGCCACGCCCAGTAGGTACTCTATGATCACTTTCCCGGCCTGCAACGCACCATAATTATGTAGGGTATTTTGTGGAGATTTGGGGCCTGACGGTATTTTATTACCGCTGAAAAATAACTTAGCAATAATCACTCCTTGTATTCAGATTTGGCCATGTGCAACAATAATACAGTGGACATGCATTATTTCAGCACCCAGACATGCATATTTGGTATGCGTGGTTGGTATGCGTGGTTGGTGGTATTTTGGTGAGCATAATTCCCTTGTTTTATTTGTGGCCCCAATGTCCAGAATCCCTTATCTTTGCTTAGATTTTTCGTGTAATCACTAGAGAGACCTCAGACCTACATTTTAGGAATACCACATTTTCAGTGTTAGTGTTAGTGTGCCACCATGGGCGATCTCACTGACTTATTTACGACAGATATGTGGTAATTTTGTGGTAATTTCCACTACCTTATATACGGTAGGGAACTATGTTCAGAGAGTCCCTCTTCCCGTTGGCTCATGTACCTCCAACGAGCTATGCTACAAACAATCACTCTCAACTGTCCATACTGAATATGATCATGCACACATCTGTCTTAAAATGACAATTGCATTGTTTAAAAATCTCCCCTCATCATCAGCACTGTATTGGTAAATAGAAGACACACCACTCGTCTGTTTTCAAATATTTTTCTGTATTATAAAAGTTGCATTTAAACACGATCTCACTCTTTACAGAAATAAATAAAATAGCACAGTAACAGCATTGTCTGTGATACACTGAAAAAAGAGTGGCGGAGAACAGAACACAATTTGCAACATTAACCTGTGATTAAGGCACCGGAATCTCTTTTCCTACTCTGACTGAATATTCTCGTACACACTCAGCTCCCACACTTATGTAATTACCTTATCTGTTCAGAGTTTTCTTCAGCTGTTCTCTTTCTGAATGTGGCTCCCTTGAAGATTAACCCCAGTGAAAAGGAGCGCCTTTCCTTCTCAAACCGGGTTCATTGCCTGGAATTCTCAGCTTTTGCAGATAGGAATGCTCCAACCAGGAAAAAATAGGTCCTTCTCCCAGCTCTGCCAAATCTTGACTGCCCTTCTCTCTCCTCAAACTCCCCCCAGCAAAACTCTGATCACTCCCTCTAGCATGATACTTGCTATGACGCTGCTCCAATCAGAATCAATCATGCCATCTCCTCCTTCTCTACACAATGGCTCATTTTTATAGTAATACTTTGTAACCAACTGATTTCCTGTTCTTTCGAGCTCTTTTGCTTCCTGTAATTATGTGGACAGGGCAGCAGAAAAAAAAATGGATGTGCGTTTAAAAGTTCACTTTCAGAATAGGCCTAATTCTGCAGTGGAGACACATTTTTATTAGTGGATTATGTTTCATTAGTCAGGTTAGTTATAAGTAATGTTAGTTATTATTTTCAAATGTGTCTCTCGCACCATAGGCATTTCAGGTGAAAAATAGTGTGCATTTTTGAATGTGCACGTGTGCTTTTAACTGTAAAAATAGATTTGCATCTTATATGTTAAAATCGTTTTTGACTGAATAGCCTGTCTTTCCTTGTTAATCTGGTAACACATATAGCATTGCACCGCACCCTTGTGGTGGTGCTGCATAAAAAAATTGCTACCTGTGCAGTAGTGCTGTACTCTGTGCTGTTTGCTACCTGTGCAGTAGTGCTGTACTCTGTGCTGTAACACGCCAAATATCCTTACATACCCTCCTTTTGTTTTTAGAATCTGGCTACGATCCAAGCCAATTCCTAAAAACAATTTGTTCTTTTTCTTCTTTTCACAATATAGCAATCCAATAAAATGAATATTCATGTGCATCAATGAAAAAGTTGCAATCAATACAGTATTCATCTGAGTTCATTAGTTCACAAAATGTTCTACATTTGCCTTCTCAGTGGAAGTGGCATTACTCTAAGTTTAGATTTTTCAAGTCAATTAAAAACAATGAAATAAAACAACTAACCAAAACAAATAATTAATATAACAAATTAAAATAAATAATTAAAATAATAAATACGTGGAACTCCATATGTCAGCACTCTTGTCTGCCTCTGATATGTCCCGACCAGCGATGTTATTTGGTTCATTCGAGTACACTTTCATCTTGGCAATCTTAGATCCATAGGAGTCATCTTTTTTAGCATTCTGGTTATCTTGTCTTCACCTCCACCTGGAGGCAGGCATCTTTTGGTCTTCATCCAGGGGACTCCAGGACTCCATCGTCTCCCGTGGCCTCTGATCCCGGAACCTCCGACCAAATAATGTTAATTTTCTAAATCAAATAGAAAATAAACAAATTAAGTACATAGCACAATACTAACTTCACCCTTTTGCCAAAAATAAAACATGCTTGGTAAAAATATTTCGTTTTTTTTTTTTTTCTGAAATTAAACACAAGTTAAAATAAAACAAGCACACATAAACAGCATTCAATATTTAATACATTTTCTCTCTGCACACCAACCATGAGCTTCCGTTATATGTGCATTTATTTATTTATTTATTTATTTATTTATTTATTTATTTATTTTATATTATATATTTTTACATATACTACAGTGTTTATGTGCCATCATAACAATCAACTTTTTAACTCCTTTGTTACTGCCTCCTGATTGTACCCATTTATTTTCTCTTTTTGTGTTCAAGGGACTTTATCTGTTTCTACATGCTCAAGCTGCCTGATCTCATGTCTGGGATGGCATGGTTTCATTTGATTTACATGGACAAACTGCTCTATTGCTGTTTCACCTTCATTTTTCAAAATTTTATACACTACAGGAGAGACCTTATCTATAATTCGAAATGGCCCCTGCCAGGCTGCTAGAAATTTAGAATTTTTCTGTTTACTTTTTCCAAAATGAAACTTGTACACCTGATCCCCTACACTGTATTCCTTTACTGATGTCTTTTTATCATAATACGATTTTGCACTGTCAGCGGCTCTTTCCAGATTTCTCTGCACAAAACCAATGGTAAACGCAAATCCCAGCTGGAACCTGCTTCTGCCACAAATTTCTTTAAAATATCCACAACAGACCTATTGCTTCTTTCAACTGTACCTGAAGACGCCGCCCGATATGCGATATGTAGTTTCCTTTTCACACCTAGTATTTGCCATACCTTACTCATTAGAGTACTTGTGAAATGACTTCCTCTGTCTGACTCAATTCTTTGTGGCAACCCAAACCTTGAGAACACATGGTTCACCAGCAATGTGGCTGCTGTTTGCGCACTACAATCCGGTGCAGGAATGCATTCAATCCACTTCGACATCAAACATACCACACTCAAAATATAACGGTGTCCCCTGCTCGACCTTTTTAAAGGACCTACATAGTCTATTTGCAAATCTGACCATGGGAGAGTTAGGCCTCTTTTCATCAATGGTGCTCTATGCATTGGTGAAGCAGGTTTAAATTGGGCGCATACTAGACATCCTCTAGTATATAATTCCACATCTTGGGACATATGTGGCCAGTAAGCATAATCTTTTAGTATTTCTAATGTTTTTTGTGAACCTCTATGGCCTGCAGTTATGGCATCATGTGCATGGTGTAGCATTAGTCCTCTGAATGAAAGCGGTACTACCCACTGTATTTGTCCTGTTATGGACTCTCTAATCATGAGTCCATCCTGTAATCTAATTCGTGTTTTGTTCTTTAATAGCACCCTCAACTCTTCTTTTCCCATACAATCATTTTCTGTTAAAGGATTTTGTTCGGGGTCTATAAAATGATTATAATAGATTCCCAAAATTTGATCATTCTTTTGTGCCTCAATCAAATCTTGGTCTGGCGTGTCATGACTCCACTGCACCACCGGTTGATCTACCTCCTTTGGTGCTTTAGAACGTGTGACTGCATCAATTTGTATTTCACCCATTAAATAATCAATAGGTAGCAATTCTCCCATCACATCCCCAATCTTAGTCAGGTGGTCTGCCTTATCATTTCCCTCCTTATCCTCTCCTGGTGTTTTTAAATGCCCACGAATTTTTCTCCAGTATATTGTTAACTCATTCTCTGACACCAATTTGTCTATGGCTTGTATCATTTTTCCATGCTTAAGTGGCTTTTTGTTATATGCAACCATGCCTCTTGCTTTCCAACCAGGCAAATACTCCACAAAGCTATTCCGTGCATAGTCAGAATCAGTCACCAGGACAATTTCACTGAACTTTTTATCAACTGCAGTAGCAATTGCTTTATAAATGGCTGCCAATTCCGCCACCTGACTGCTCCTATCTCCAATCCTCATCCCTATACTGGGGACACCTTCACATTTCAACCAGACATTTCCTATTCCTGCCACTAACTGTTTATTACTGCCATTTTCAATGTGAAAAGCACAACCATCCACATATACAGTTGGCAAATCCTTGCATGTTTTTTCATCAAAAGCTTTGTGTGGTGATTGTTCAAATTCCTGCAAACTAGTTTCTACTTCCATTTCATTTGGTATTTGTTCAGCTGCACAGTCATGTAAGTCAGCTAACCCTTGAGCAATTGGGTTCTTTTTATTTTGTCCATATCTCACTTCTACGGGAAAACCTTGTAATGCTAGCGTCCATGAAGTGATTCTGGATTGCGCTAGATTACCTGATCTAATTCTTTTACTCTCTAAAAATTGCAAAGGTTGATGATTTGTTTCAATAATTACCTTTTCTCCCTGAACAATGGGGCGGAAATGTTGTAGCGCCCACACAGTGGTTAATAGGGCCTTTTCACATTCATTAAATTTCATTTCAACTTGGGAAAATGCCTTACTTGCATATGCAATGGTTTTGTGATTCAAATCGTGTTTTTGTGATAACACTGCTGACATACAATGTTCAGAAAAACCTATTTCTATAAAGAAATCCCTGTCCTTTATGGGGTATGCTAAACATGGTGCCTTTACAAGACATTCCTTTAATTTAGCCACTGCATCAGACTGCCCTTTTTCGCATTTCCAGGGAGTATTCAGTTTAAGCAGTTTAGTCAATGGTTGAGTGATTTCTGCATAATTTTCAATGAACTTTCTGTTATAGCCTGTCATCCCTAATAAACGTTTTACTCCTTTCACATTTTTAGGATCTTTTAATCTTTGTATGGCCTCTATTTTCTTCTTTTGTGGATTTAGCCCATGTTCAGTCACTTCATGCCCTAGAAAGTTCACTTTTTTCTTGCACCATTGTGCTTTTTGCAAAGATACTTTGGTGCCTGCTTTCTGCAATTGGCCAAGTACGTCTTATTTCATCAAAATGGCTTTTCAGGCTTTCATTTTTTATCAGGACATCGTCCACATAAACTATTGTTCCTCTTTCCGCTGCATCCGGCATGGCCTTTCTCAAAAATATGCCAAATTCACTCCCACTATTGATGTACCCGAACAGAGCTCTAAGCCAGGCATATTGAGTCCTGTCAAATGTAAAGGAAAATAACTGTTGTATCTCCTCTGCCAATGGCACGCACCAATATCCAGAGGTGAGATCTAATGTGGTAAATACATTTGAACCATGTACCTGAGCTAGGCCCTGATCAATGAATGGCAGTGGCCATCTAGATATTGGTACTCTTTTATTTAACTCTCTCAAGTCTGCACACAGCCGCCATTGACCATTTGGCTTTAACACACGTAAAATAGGTGTATTGGATGTGCTATGAATGGGCCTGATGAGTCCCCGCGATTCCAAATTTTTAATAATCTCTGCCAATGATTCTAAACATGCCAGCGGTAGTCTATACTGGCGTACAAACACTGGGTTTCTGCTACACCCTTCTGGTAGTGTGGCCACATGTAAATCAGTTAAACCACAATCATAAGCATCTTTTGCAAATACATCCTTAAACTCCATAAATATCTCCCTCAGATTGTCCCTCTCTTCATTGCTTTCACATGCATCCGCTAAGGAGATCTGCTCTTCTACCATTTTGGAAAATTCTGGAAAATCTTCTGGTAATGGAATCTCGGCGCTTTCCTCTAACTGTGTGGCTGTGTCTTTTTGTAAAGCTGCCACTTTTAAATATTTTGGCATATCAGCTTCCACTTCAATGGGCTGATTTTCTGTTTCATTTTCATTTAAATTAAATATTATGCAATCCTCTTGATGGCAGCACACTGTCTCATTTGAATCATAAGGATACACAGAATGAATTTTAAATATTCCTTTGGGCTGAGAGTCCAGGTGTTCTGGCAACTCGCCCTTGGCATCTACATATTTTTCAGGAA
The DNA here is from genome assembly GCF_040938575.1 of Ambystoma mexicanum. Classification (NCBI taxonomy): domain Eukaryota; kingdom Metazoa; phylum Chordata; class Amphibia; order Caudata; family Ambystomatidae; genus Ambystoma; species Ambystoma mexicanum. The sequence continues at coordinate 317,989,025 of NC_090936.1, forward strand.
TATTCCCAATCACCATGTTATTTAAATCTGCTGTATAATGCGATTTTTGTATGGCCATTCCTAATGGGGAGTTTTCCTCTAAATGAATATCCTGACAATCTTTATTATTTACCATGATTTTTACAGATCCCTCACCGATGTCTACTAATGGAATGTATTCATAATCCAGGCCTTGCTGTTTTATGGATTCATTCAGGCACACAAATTCATCAGAGCCTTTCATCTGCTGTCCATTTTTGCATTTCAGTGTTATTGCAAACTGTTTTGTAAATGCAGGAATAATAGTATTTTTCCTCATTTGTAATTCGATTGCATAAGGAACCAGTTGTGCACAATGATAAGCCCTTCTTTTGTCTTCAAACTCAGGTGCCGGACCACCTAGGCGTGACCATATTTTTTGATTAAGGAAATCTAACACCATACACATTCTGTGCATGATGTCATTTCCCATGTAAAATTCATTTTGTGCTCCACTCACTATCCAGACATTATGGTAAATTGTTTTCTGCCCTATGCTATGTTTAAGCATGCATCTGCCTGCAATTCGGTTTTCAAAGTCTGGACTGTCCAAGCCAGAAACATATTGGTTTTTAATCCTAAATCTCGGGATTTCTTCCCTTTCCATTATTTTTTGCAACAATTTCTCATTAATGAAACTCCTTTCATGTTGAAGCGCTAAAGTGGCTTTTATTGTTTTAAAATATTCATTTATACCAACATGAACCCATGGTTGCTCATCTTCCATGTGTATTTCTGCCAGAGTGGTAATGTGTTTTTCTGAATCTGTTTTAGGAGCAATATTCTGTTTGCACGTTTTCTCTTTTAGATAAAATCATAATGTGTGCTCATCTATGGCAGTCTGCCAATTTTTCCTTGGGTCCAAGTATATTTGTACAGGTAGTTTTTCATTGTCGCTCTGCATTTTATCTTGACACATTAATATGACAGTGACACTAGGTATGCAGCTATTCTGGAGATATACCTCCACAGCATCATTTGTTTTGGCAACGGTGTGACATTCATTTATATTGCTGTTTTGTGATTTTAGTTTCTTAGACCTCAATGGTTTTTTGGTTAAGGACCACAGCATTCCATTCACCCCATCTATGAGAGGAGACAATCTTTTCAGGCAATCTGTCCCCATCAGAAATGGAATTTCACAAATAGATGTGATCAATACCTCTTGTTTCATTCTGTGCTTTCCTATTTTTATGTCAACCTCAGTTACACCTATGATGGGCACCTCCTCCCTATTAAAGTTATGCACTGGGCCTTGATTTTCCTTCACTGTGATCTGACTCTGTGGAGGCCTCCCTTCATTGATACTCTTTACCAGCTCCTTGGACATAATTGTGGCCTGTGCGCCAGTGTCAATCATAGCAAAGGTGTGGCATTTTTCTTCTACAATGATGGGTGCATAATATCTGTCCTCAACTTCCTCTAATACACATAAGAAATGTGAATTCTTACTGATTTCAGGGCTCACCTTTCTCAGGTCTTTTTCACTTTTGGCTAAGCACATTGGTAAATGGAAAGACATTTTTCCCTCCTTTTTACCCATTTCTGCGCGAGATTTTTTATTCATTTCTCCATGATCAGAGGTTTTTTGGAGTGTGGCCGCTGTTCGCCCATCCATCTGGGTAACATCTGAGACCACATTACAATCCTCCAACTGAACATGTGTAACAACATCATTCAACAATTTGTCATTTTTTAATTCTGTGTATTTGTGATCATTTAGTGTGATACCAGCCCTTTCAGCCTCTTCAAAATATGTGGCTCAAAGAATTCTTCAGGTGATTGACTTGTACCCTCCTTGTGAGTATTTCCTTTTTCTGTCTGTGTTTGGTCATTGTTTTGCTTGCCCAGGGAAGGAGCTATAGCATCCACACTTACTCCCTGTTCACTGGTATTCCCCATGCATGAGTCATTTTTCTTAAATCTGTTCCTTTGTTCTTTTGGAATTCCTAATGTTTCTTTTTCATTTGTGCAAATATTTACTGTTTTATTTAGCTCTAAGTTAAACCGTACCTCTTTTTTAGAAGTATTTGCACTTTCTGTCACAATTTCATTTACTGGTACTTTCATTTTTAATCCATTAGGCATCTCAGAGTCGTTATGCAAAATTATATCAGAGCAATCTGTCATTTTGGCACTGCAGTTATCATGAGTACTTAGTCACTTTTCGGAAGCCCCCCGGTCATTGCTATGGCCATCAGCCCCCTCTTTGGAAGGTTGTTTTTGCGCTGTATAGAGCTTTCCTATTTGCTCAGCTAACATTTTCACTTGGGCCTCAAGGCACTGGAACCTTTCCATCTCCCTAGGATCCTCTTTCTGTGGCCTAGGTCGATATTGGTTGTTTTCCCCCTGATTGGATCTATTCTGATACCTCTCAGGTGATTGATGTCGGTTGGGATGGTTTCTGAACTCTTGATTCATTTGTGGAGGGGAGCGGGTTGCACCCATCCTTTGATTATAGTCCCCTGGTGGGGAATCATTGTACTGGCGTGGACTGTAGTTCACGTTTTGCCTCATGTCCTGTCTCTCAGATTGTGGGTACTGGCCCCTATGTTGATTTCCATTATCAGTAAATCGATCCACATATCGGGGCCTATCCTGATTACCATATATCATGGTGCTGGGATCAAATCTGCTCTGTGTCCCCAATGACTGGTAGGGACCATCATTTCTTTGATCTTGATTTTGTCTCTGGTTATTGTTCATACCTGCCATATCAGGCCGGTATCCTACCCGGGGTCTGTCCCCTAAATACCTAGGGCTGATGTAGCTCTCTCTATTACTAGGATCATGTGATTGGAACATTGGTACAGGAAATGGCGATCTTTGTTGATTACCCCTTTTTTCAGGTGTCACATTATTTTTACCTTGGCTTTGAGCAGACTCAAGGGACATTTTGGCTGACCTGATTTCCATTACTGTGGCTGAGGGTTCTTTAGATTTAGGTCTAGTATCTTTCATTTTATCACTTTCTCTACCCTGACAATAGAGTACCTCATATAGTTTTGTGCTTTGATGTACAATCCATTCAAGGGACTTGTCACGGTCAAATTCACGGACCAATTGGGATATGATGTCTTTCTGTAGCCCATAGAAGTATGCAGTTTTAAACTCATTGGAATTTGAGTCAAAAGATACATCAAAGCGAGAAAATGCTCTTTTTAAGTCTTGTAAAAATTGGCGAGGGGATATATTAGGTCCAGCAGTAATTGTGTACGCGACTTTCTTTGCCTCCTGCAATGACTGAAAAGGAGAAAAATGACGCCTAATTTCTTTTTCAAACTCCAGCCATGTCATATTCTGCTGTTCATTTAATCCCCTTATGATGCTGGCCGTCGGGGCATCTAAAGTTAAATGAAAATATTGTCTGTACTGTTCCTTAGGTATCTGGAGTGCTTTAAAAATGTCATGCACCGCTTCTAAGTGATCCTCAATGCAGCATTCACCTCCCTTTTTAAATGGTTTGATCAGGGCTTTAATGGATTTCATTATTTTTATGGGGCTACTTGTTGCAATGCATGGAATTGCATTATTTTGTGATTCAATCCTGTTTTCAGGTGTATGAGATTGGTGGCTGCCCCCAATGGGAGTATCAAATCCCCCAAGGGCGCTGCAACCAAGTTCAGTCACCGGCCCAGTCACTGGAGCACTAGCTCTTTGGGCAGAGCTAGAATTCACCTCCACTCCATTGAATGTGGTACCCTGCCGCCTCTCCTGGGACCTGGGAATGCACATTTGCTGTTCTAAGTCCTTACACTTTTTAAGGAGTCTGTTGGCTTCATCTTGCAAATAGTTGTTTTCACCATTCATTTTATTAATCACCTCCTGCATGTCGCACATTTGCATTTGGCATTCATTGAACTCTTTATTTCTCTTGTCTCTTTCTTGAATCATTTTAATCATTTCTTGTTCTGCACTCTGGAGATCACCTTCTTTTTCACAATGTTCTTTTTGTAAAATCTGCATTTCTGAAACCACCTCATCTTTATCCTGCCTAATGTGATCCACTAAGGCTTTTAAGTGTGCCAATTCTTGCTCACTATCTTCAAATTGTTTCTTGCTTTTGGATAACTGAGTATCAAAGTCTCTGCATTTTAATTGCATGTCTTTTTGGCATACATCCAATTCTGCTCTCAACATTTCCTGATTTTTACTTGCCCCCTCTAATTCAGTCTTTAACCTGTTAATTAGCTGAGTGTCATTCTCTTGCATTCGCAGGGACTTGTTTAAAATAAACCATATTTTGCCGCATAGCCGTATTAAACAGTCTTTCTCTGCACTTTTATCGGCTGCATTCAATAATCTTTTAAGGCAGACCTGAATTATGCTGCCTTCTGCAAAAATATTGTCTAGTTTTTCTTTCTGCACCTCACCCTGAATGCGGTTACTCCATTCTAACATGCTATTTGACGACCAATTCCCATGTGCAAATAACTTTGCCTCTAAATATTGCACTAGATCTGAGAATGTGGTTTCCCTTTGTGACATTCTGAAATTCGTTTTTAGTGGCACACTGCTATTATAAAATGGGTTCCCTTTAATGTGCAAATGGCAGTGTGAGACACACTTGCCACGCCCAGTAGGTACTCTATGATCACTTTCCCGGCCTGCAACGCACCATAATTATGTAGGGTATTTTGTGGAGATTTGGGGCCTGACGGTATTTTATTACCGCTGAAAAATAACTTAGCAATAATCACTCCTTGTATTCAGATTTGGCCATGTGCAACAATAATACAGTGGACATGCATTATTTCAGCACCCAGACATGCATATTTGGTATGCGTGGTTGGTATGCGTGGTTGGTGGTATTTTGGTGAGCATAATTCCCTTGTTTTATTTGTGGCCCCAATGTCCAGAATCCCTTATCTTTGCTTAGATTTTTCGTGTAATCACTAGAGAGACCTCAGACCTACATTTTAGGAATACCACATTTTCAGTGTTAGTGTTAGTGTGCCACCATGGGCGATCTCACTGACTTATTTACGACAGATATGTGGTAATTTTGTGGTAATTTCCACTACCTTATATACGGTAGGGAACTATGTTCAGAGAGTCCCTCTTCCCGTTGGCTCATGTACCTCCAACGAGCTATGCTACAAACAATCACTCTCAACTGTCCATACTGAATATGATCATGCACACATCTGTCTTAAAATGACAATTGCATTGTTTAAAAATCTCCCCTCATCATCAGCACTGTATTGGTAAATAGAAGACACACCACTCGTCTGTTTTCAAATATTTTTCTGTATTATAAAAGTTGCATTTAAACACGATCTCACTCTTTACAGAAATAAATAAAATAGCACAGTAACAGCATTGTCTGTGATACACTGAAAAAAGAGTGGCGGAGAACAGAACACAATTTGCAACATTAACCTGTGATTAAGGCACCGGAATCTCTTTTCCTAATCTGACTGAATATTCTCGTACACACTCAGCTCCCACACTTATGTAATTACCTTATCTGTTCAGAGTTTTCTTCAGCTGTTCTCTTTCTGAATGTGGCTCCCTTGAAGATTAACCCCAGTGAAAAGGAGCGCCTTTCCTTCTCAAACCGGGTTCATTGCCTGGAATTCTCAGCTTTTGCAGATAGGAATGCTCCAACCAGGAAAAAATAGGTCCTTCTCCCAGCTCTGCCAAATCTTGACTGCCCTTCTCTCTCCTCAAACTCCCCCCAGCAAAACTCTGATCACTCCCTCTAGCATGATACTTGCTATGACGCTGCTCCAATCAGAATCAATCATGCCATCTCCTCCTTCTCTACACAATGGCTCATTTTTATAGTAATACTTTGTAACCAACTGATTTCCTGTTCTTTCGAGCTCTTTTGCTTCCTGTAATTATGTGGACAGGGCAGCAGAAAAAAAAATGGATGTGCGTTTAAAAGTTCACTTTCAGAATAGGCCTAATTCTGCAGTGGAGACACATTTTTATTAGTGGATTATGTTTCATTAGTCAGGTTAGTTATAAGTAATGTTAGTTATTATTTTCAAATGTGTCTCTCGCACCATAGGCATTTCAGGTGAAAAATAGTGTGCATTTTTGAATGTGCACGTGTGCTTTTAACTGTAAAAATAGATTTGCATCTTATATGTTAAAATCGTTTTTGACTGAATAGCCTGTCTTTCCTTGTTAATCTAGTAACACATATAGCATTGCACCGCACCCTTGTGGTGGTGCTGTATAAAATAATTGCTACCTGTGCAGTAGTGCTGTACTCTGTGCTGTTTGCTACCTGTGCAGTAGTGCTGTACTCTGTGCTGTAACACGCCAAATATCCTTACAGGACTTTGATATCACATCTCATGCTATAGGGAGGGTCTCAGGTTTGGTATTAGAAGCATTGAGATATCACATCTCATGCTATCGGAAGGGTATCAGGATTGGATTGGGAAGGAGTTGGACATCACATCTCATGTTATAGGAAGGGTCTCAGGATTGGATGGGAAGAGTTGGATATCACATCTCATGTTATAGGAAGGGTATCAGGATTGGAATGGGAAGGACTTTGATATCACATCTCACGCTATAGGGAGGGTCTCAGGTTTGGTATTAGAAGCATTGAGATATAACAACTCATTTTATAGGACGGGTCTCAGGATTGGAATGGGAAGGAGTTGGATATCACATCTCATGCTATAGGGAGGGTCTCAGTTTTGATATTAGAAGCATTGAGATATCACATCTTATGCTATCGGAAGGGTCTCAGGATTGGATTGGGAAGGAGTTGGATATCACATCTCAAGTTGTAGGACGGGTCTGTGGTTTGGTATTAGAAGCATTGAGATATCACATCTCATGCTATCGGAAGGGTCTCAGGATTGGATTGGGAAGGAGTTGGATATCACATCTCATGTAATAGGAAAGCTCTCAGGTTTGTTATTAGAAGCATTGAGATATCACATCTCATGTTATAGGACAGTCTCAGGTTTGGTATTAGAAGCATTGAGATATCATATGTCATGGTATAGGACGGGTCTCAGGATTGGAATGGGAAGGAGTTGGATAGTATATCTCATGCTAAAGGAAGGGTCTCAGGTTTGGAAGGCTAAGGATTTGGATATCACACCTCAATTTATAGGACGGGTCTGTGGTTTGGTATTAGAACCATTGAGATATCATATCTCATGCTATCGGAAGGGTCTCCGTATTGGATTGGGAAGGAGTTGGATAGCACATCTCATGTTATAGGAAGGGTCTCAGGATTGGAATGGGAAGGATTTGGATATCACATCTCATGTTATAGGAAGGGTCTCAGGTTTGTTATTAGAAGCATTGAGATATCACTTGTCATGTTATAGGACAGTCTCAGGTTTGGTATTAGAAGCATTGAGATATCACATCTCATGGTATAGGACGGGTCTCAGGATTGGAATGGGAAGGAGTTGGATATCACATCTCATGCTATAGGAAGGGTCTCAGGATTGGAATGGGAAGTAGTTTGATATCACATATCATGCCATAGGAAGGTCTCAGGTATGGTAGAAGCATTAATATATCACATCTCATGCTATCGGAAGGGTCTCAGGATTGGATTGGGAGGGAGTTGGATATCCCATCTCATGCTATAGGAAGGGTCACAGGTTGGAATTGGAAGGAGTTGGATATCACATCTCATGCTGTCGGAAGGGTCTCAGGATTGGAATGGGAAGGAGTTGGATATCACATCTCATGCTTTAGGGAGGGTCTCAGGTTTGATATTAGAAGCATTGAGATATCATATCCTCATGCTATCGGAAGGGTCTCAGGATTGGATTGGGAAGGAGTTGGATATCACATCTCATGTTATAGGAAGGGTCTCAGGATTGGAATGGGAAGGACTTGGACATCACATCTCATGTTATAGGAAGGGTCTCAGGTTTGTTATTAGAAGCATTGAGATATCACATCTCATGCTATAGGAAGGGTCTCAGGATTGGAATGGGAAGGAGTTGGATATCACATCTCATGATAAAGGAAGGGTCTCAGGTTTGGAAAGGGAAGGATTTGGATATCATATCTCAAGTTATAGGACGGGTCTGTGGTTTTGGTATTAGAAGCATTGAGATATCATATCTCATGCTATCGGAAGGGTCTCAGGATTGGATTGGGAAGGAGTTGGATATCACATCTCATGTTATAGGAAGGGCCTCAAGATTGGAATGGGAAGGGCTTGGATATCACATCTCATGTTATAGGAAGGGTCTCAGGTTTGTTATTAGAAGCATTGACATATCACATCTCTTGTTATAGGACAGTCTCAGGTTTGGTATTAGAAGCATTGAGATATCATATCTCATGGTATAGGGCGGGTCTCAGGATTGGAATGGAAAGGAGTTGGATATCACATCTCATGCTATAGGAAGGGTGTCAGGATTGGAATGGGAAGGATTTCGACATCACATCTCATGTTATAGGAAGGGTCTCAGTTTTGTTATTGGAAGCATTGACATATCACATCTCATGTTATAGGACAGTCTCAGGTTTGGTATTAGAAGCATTGAGATATCATATCCTCATGCTATCGGAAGGGTCTCAAGATTGGATTGGGAAGGAGTTGGATATCACATCTCATGTTATAGGAAGGGTCTCAGGATTGGAATGGGAAGGACTTGGACATCACATCTCATGTTATAGGAAGGGTCTCAGGTTTGTTATTAGAAGCATTGAGATATCACATCTCATGCTATAGGAAGGGTCTCAGGATTGGAATGGGAAGGAGTTGGATATCACATCTCATGATAAAGGAAGGGTCTCAGGTTTGGAAGGGGAAGGATTTGGATATCATATCTCAAGTTATAGGACGGGTCTGTGGTTTTGGTATTAGAAGCATTGAGATATCATATCTCATGCTATCGGAAGGGTCTCAGGATTGGATTGGGAAGGAGTTGGATATCACATCTCATGTTATAGGAAGGGCCTCAAGATTGGAATGGGAAGGGCTTGGATATCACATCTCATGTTATAGGAAGGGTCTCAGGTTTGTTATTAGAAGCATTGACATATCACATCTCTTGTTACAGGACAGTCTCAGGTTTGGTATTAGAGGCATTGAGATATCATATCTCATGGTATAGGGCGGGTCTCAGGATTGGAATGGAAAGGAGTTGGATATCACATCTCATGCTATAGGAAGGGTGTCAGGATTGGAATGGGAAGGATTTCGATATCACATCTCATGTTATAGGAAGGGTCTCAGTTTTGTTATTGGAAGCATTGACATATCACATCTCATGTTATAGGACAGTCTCAGGTTTGGTATTAGAAGCATTGAGATATCACATCTCATGGTATAGGACGGGTCTCAGGATTGGAATGGGAAGGAATTGGATATCACATCTCATGCTATAGGAAGGGTCTCAGGATTGGAATGGGAAGGAGTTTGATATCACATCTCATGCCATAGGAAGGTCTCAGGTATGGTAGAAGCATTAAGATATCACATCTCATGCTATCAGAAGGGTCTCAGGATTGGATTCGGAAGGAGTTGGATATCCCATCTCATGCTATAGGAAGGGTCACAGGTTGGAATTGGAAGGAGTTGGATATCACATCTCATGCTATCGGAAGGGTCTCAGGATTGGAATGGGAAGGAGTTGGATATCACCTCTCATGCTATAGGGAGGGTCTCAGGTTTGATATTAGAAGCATTGAGATATCATATCTCATGCTATCGGAAGGGTCTCAGGATTGGATTGGGAAGGAGTTGGATATCACATCTCATGTTATAGGAAGGGTCTCAGGATTGGATGGGAAGAGTTGGATATCACATCTCATGCTATAGGAAGGGTCTCAGGTTTGGTAGAAGCATTGGGATATCACATCTCATGCTATAGGAAGGGTCTCAGGATTGGAATGGGAAGGAGTTGATATCACATCTCATGATAAAGGAAGTGTCTCAGGTTTGGGAGGGGAAGGATTTGGATATCATATCTCAAGTTATAGGACGAGTCTGTGGTTTGGTATTAGAAGCATTGAGATATCACATCTCATGTTATAGGAACGGTCTCAAGATTGGAATGGGAAGGACTTGGATATCACATCTCATGTTATAGGAAGGGTCTCAGGTTTGTTATTAGAAGCATTGAGATATCACATCTCATGTTATAGGACAGTATCAGGTTTGGTGTTAGAAGCATTGAGATATAACATCTCATAGTATAGGACGGGTCTCAGGATTGGAATGGGAAGGAGTTGGATATCACATCTCATGCTATAGGAAGGGTCTCAGGATTGGAATGGGAAGGAGTTTGATATCACATCTCATGCCATGGGAAGGTCTCAGGTTTGCTAGAAGCATTTAGATATCACATCTCATGCTATCGGAAGGGTCTCAGGATTGGATTGGGAAGGAGTTGGATATCGCATCTCATGCTATAGGAAGGGTCACAGGTTGGAATTGGAATGAGTTGGATATCACATCTCATGTTATGGGAAGGGTATCAGGATTGGAATGGGAAGGACTTTGATATCACATCTCACGCTATAGGGAGGGTCTCAGGTTTGGTATTAGAAGCATTGAGATATCACATCTCATGCTATCGGAAGGGTCTCAGGATTGGATTGGGAAGGAGTTGGATATCACATCTCATGTTATAGGAAGGGTCTCAGGATTGGATGGGAAGAGTTGGATATCACATTTCATGTTATAGGAAGGGTATCAGGATTGGAATGGGAAGGACTTTGATATCACATCTCACGCTATAGGGAGGGTCTCAGGTTTGGTATTAGAAGCATTGAGATATCACATCTCATGCTACCGGAAGGGTCTCAGGATTGGATTGGGAAGGAGTTGAATATCACATCTCATGTTATAGGAAGGGTCTCAGGTTTGTTATTAGAAGCATTGAGATATCACATCTCATGTTATAGGATAGTCTCAGGTTTGGTATTAGAAGCATTGAGATACAACATCTCATGGTATAGGACGGGTCTCAGGATTGGATGGGAAGAGTTGGATATCACATCTCATGCTATAGGAAAGGTCTCAGGTTTGGTAGAAGCATTGGGATATCACATCTCATGCTATAGGAAGGGTCTCAGGATTGGAATGGGAAGGAGTTGGATATCACATCTCATGATAAAGGAAGGGTCTCAGGTTTGGAAGGGGAAGGATTTGGATATCACATCTCAAGTTATAGGACGGGTCTGTGGTTTGGTATTAGAAGCATTGAGATATCATATCTCATGCTATCAGAAGGGTCTCAGGATTGGATTGGGAAGGAGTTGGATATCACATCTCATGTTATACGAAGGGTCTCAAGATTGGAACGGGAAGGACTTGGATATCACATCTCATGTTATAGGAAGGGTCTCAGGTTTGTTATTAGAAGCATTGAGATATCACATCTCATGTTATAGGACAGTCTCAGGTTTGGTATTAGAAGCATTGAGATATAACATCTCATTTTATAGGACGGGACTCAGGATTGGAATGGGAAGGAGTTGGATATCACATCTCATGCTATAGGGAGGGTCTCAGTTTTGATATTAGAAGCATTGAGATATCACATCTCATGCTATCGGAAGGGTCTCAGGATTGGATTGGGAAGGAGTTGGATATCACATCTCAAGTTATAGGACGGGTCTGTGGTTTGGTATTAGAAGCATTGAGATATCACATCTCATGCTATCGGAAGGGTCTCAGGATTGGATTGGGAAGGAGTTGGATATCACATCTCATGTTATAGGAAAGCTCTCAGGTTTGTTATTAGAAGCATTGAGATATCACTTCTCATGTTATTGGACAGTCTCAGGTTTGGTATTAGAAGCATTGAGATATCACATCTCATGGTATAGGACGGGTCTCAGGATTGGAATGGGAAGGAGTTGGATATCACATCTCATGCTATAGGAAGGGTCTCAGGATTGGAATGGGAAGTAGTTTGATATCACATCTCATGCCATAGGAAGGTCTCAGGTATGGTAGAAGCATTAATATATCACATCTCATGCTATCGGAAGGGTCTCTGGATTGGATTGGGAAGGAGTTGGATATCCCATCTCATGCTATAGGAAGGGTCACAGGTTGGAATTGGAAGGAGTTGGATATCACATCTCATGCTGTCGGAAGGGTCTCAGGATTGGAATGGGAAGGAGTTGGATATCATATCTCATGCTTTAGGGAGGGTCTCAGGTTTGATATTAGAAGCATTGAGATATCATATCCTCATGCTATCGGAAGGGTCTCAGGATTGGATTGGGAAGGAGTTGGATATCACATCTCATGTTATAGGAAGGGTCTCAGGATTGGAATGGGAAGGACTTGGACATCACATCTTATGTTATAGGAAGGGTCTCAGGTTTGTTATTAAAAGCATTGAGATATCACATCTCATGCTATAGGAAGGGTCTCAGGATTGGAATGGGAAGGAGTTGGATATCACATCTCATGATAAAGGAAGGGTCTCAGGTTTGGAAGGGGAAGGATTTGGATATCATATCTCAAGTTATAGGACGGGTCTGTGGTTTTGGTATTAGAAGCATTGAGATATCATATCTCATGCTATCGGAAGGGTCTCAGGATTGGATTGGAAGGAGTTGGATATCACATCTCATGTTATAGGAAGGGCCTCAAGATTGGAATGGGAGGGGCTTGGATATCACATCTCATGTTATAGGAAGGGTCTCAGGTTTGTTAGAAGCATTGAGATATCACATCTCTTGTTATAGGACAGTCTCAGGTTTGGTATTAGAAGCATTGAGATATCATATCTCATGGTATAGGACGGGTCTCAGGATTGGAATGGAAAGGAGTTGGATATCACATCTCATGCAATAGGAAGGGTCTCAGGATTGGAATGGGAAGGATTTGGATATCACATCTCATGTTATAGGAAGGGTCTCAGGTTTGTTATTAGAAGCATTGAGATATCACATCTCATGTTATAGGACAGTCTCAGGTTTGGTATTAGAAGCATTGAGATATCACATCTCATGGTATAGGACGGGTCTCAGGATTGGAATGGGAAGGAATTGGATATCACATCTCATGCTATAGGAAGGGTCTCAGGATTGGAATGGGAAGGAGTTGGATATCACATCTCATGCTTTAGGGAGGGTCTCAGGTTTGATATTAGAAGCATTGAGATATCATATCTCATGCTATCGGAAGGGTCTCAGGATTGGATTGGGAAGGAGTTGGATATCACATCTCATGTTATAGGAAGGGTCTCAGGATTGGATGGGAAGAGTTGGATATCACATCTCATGCTATAGGAAGGGTCTCAGGTTTGGTAGAAGCATTGGGATATCACATCTCATGCTATAGGAAGGGTCTCAGGATTGGAATGGGAAGGAGTTTGATATCACATCTCATGATAAAGGAAGTGTCTCAGGTTTGGAAGGGGAAGGATTTGGATATCATATCTCAAGTTATAGGACGGGTCTGTGGTTTTGGTATTAGAAGCATTGAGATATCATATCTCATGCTATCGGAAGGGTCTCAGGATTGGATTGGGAAGGAGTTGGATATCACATCTCATGTTATAGGAAGGGCCTCAAGATTGAAATGGGAAGGGCTTGGATATCACATCTCATGTTATAGGAAGGGTCTCAGGTTTGTTATTAGAAGCATTGAGATATCACATCTCTTGTTATAGGACAGTCTCAGGTTTGGTATTAGAAGCATTGAGATATCATATCTCATGGTATAGGACGGGTCTCAGGATTGGAATGGAAAGGAGTTGGATATCACATCTCATGCTATAGGAAGGGTCTCAGGATTGGAATGGGAAGGATTTGGATATCACATCTCATGTTATAGGAAGGGTCTCAGGTTTATTATTAGAAGCATTGATATATCACATCTCATGTTATAGGACAGTCTCAGGTTTGGTATTAGAAGCATTGAGATATCACATCTCATGGTATAGGACGGGTCTCAGGATTGGAATGGGAAGGAGTTGGATATCACATCTCATGCTATAGAAAGGGTCTCAGGATTGGAATGGGAAGGAGTTGGATATCACATCTCATGTTATAGGAAGGGCCTCAAGATTGGAATGGGAAGGGCTTGGATATCACATCTCATGTTATAGGAAGGGTCTCAGGTTTGTTGTTAGAAGCATTGAGATATCAAATCTCTTGTTATAGGACAGTCTCAGGTTTGGTATTAGAAGCATTGAGATATCATATCTCATGGTATAGGACGGGTCTCAGGATTGGAATGGAAAGGAGTTGGATATCACATCTGATGCTATAGGAAGGGTCTCAGGATTGGAATGGGAAGGATTTGGATATCACATCTCATGTTATAGGAAGGGTCTCAGGTTTGTTATTAGAAGCATTGAGATATCACATCTCATGTTATAGGACAGTCTCAGGTTTGGTATTAGAAGCATTGAGATATCACATCTCATGGTATAGGACGGGTCTCAAGATTGGAATGGGAAGGAATTGGATATCACATCTCATGCTATAGGAAGGGTCTCAGGATTGGAATGGGAAGGAGTTTGATATCACATCTCATGCCATAGGAAGGTCTCAGGTATGCTAAAAGCATTAAGATATCACATCTCATGCTATCGGAAGGGTCTCAGGATTGGATTGGGAAGGAGTTGGATATCCCATCTCATGCTACAGGAAGGGTCACAGGTTGGAATTGGAAGGAGTTGGATATCACATCTCATGCTATCGGAAGGGTCTCAGGATTGGAATGGGAAGGAGTTGGATATCACATCTCATGCTTTAGGGAGGGTCTCAGGTTTGATATTAGAAGCATTGAGATATCATATCTCATGCTATCGGAAGGGTCTCAGGATTGGATTGGGAAGGAGTTGGATATCACATCTCATGTTATAGGAAGGGTCTCAGGATTGGATGGGAAGAGGTGGATATCACATCTCATGCTATAGGAAGGGTCTCAGGTTTGGTAGAAGCATTGGGATATCACATCTCATGCTATAGGAAGGGTCTCAGAATTGGAATGGGAAGGAGTTGGATATCACATCTCATGATAAAGGAAGGGTCTCAGGATTGGAATGGGAAGGATTTGGATATCACATCTCATGTTATAGGAAGGGTCTCAGGTTTGTTATTAGAAGCATTGAGATATCACATCTCATGTTATAGGACAGTCTCAGGTTTGGTATTAGAAGCATTGAGATATCACATCTCATGGTATAGGACGGGTCTCAGGATTGGAATGGGAAGGAGTTGGATATCACATCTCATGCTATAGGAAGGGTCTCAGGATTGGAATGGGAAGGAGTTTGATATCACATCTCATGCCATAGGAAGGTCTCAGGTATGGTAGAAGCATTAAGATATCACATCTCATGCTATCGGAAGGGTCTCAGGATTGGATTGGGAAGGAGTTGGATATCCCATCTCATGCTATAGGAAGGGTCACAGGTTGGAATTGGAAGGAGTTGCATATCACATCTCATGCTATCGGAAGGGTCTCAGGATTGGAATGGGAAGGAGTTGGATATCACCTCTCATGCTATAGGGAGGGTCTCAGGTTTGATATTAGAAGCATTGAGATATCATATCTCATGCTATCGGAAGGGTCTCAGGATTGGATTGGGAAGGAGTTGGATATCACATCTCATGTTATAGGAAGGGTCTCAAGATTGGAATGGGAAGGACTTGGATATCACATCTCATGTTATAGGAAGGGTCTCAGGTTTGTTATTAGAAGCATTGAGATATCACATCTCATGTTATAGGACAGTCTCAGGTTTGGTATTAGAAGCATTGAGATATCACATCTCATGGTATAGGACGGGTCTCAGGATTGGAATGGGAAGGAGTTGGATATAACATCTCATGCTATAGGAAGGGTCTCAGGATTGGAATGGAAGTAGTTTGATTTCACATCTCATGCCATAGGAAGGTCTCAGGTATGGTAGAAGCATTGAGATATCACATCTCATGGTATAGGACGGGTCTCAGGATTGGAATGGGAAGGAGTTGGATATCACATCTCATGCTATAGGAAGGGTCTCAGGATTGGAATGGGAAGGAGTTTGATATCACATCTCATGCCATAGGAAGGTCTCAGGTATGGTAGAAGCATTAAGATATCACATCTCATGCTATCGGAAGGGTCTCAGGATTGGATTGGGAAGGAGTTGGATATCCCATCTCATGCTATAGGAAGGGTCACAGGTTGGAATTGGAAGGAGTTGGATATCACATCTCATGCTATCGTAAGGGTCTCAGGTTTGGAATGGGAAGGAGTTGGATATCACCTCTCATGCTATAGGGAGGGTCTCAGGTTTGATATTAGAAGCATTGAGATATCATATCTCATGCTATCGGAAGGGTCTCAGGATTGGATTGGGAAGGAGTTGGATATCACATCTCATGTTATAGGAAGGGTCTCAGGATTGGATGGGAAGAGTTGGATATCACATCTCATGCTATAGGAAGGGTCTCAGGTTTGGTAGAAGCATTGAGATATCACATCTCATGCTATAGGAAGGGTCTCAGGATTGGAATGGGAAGGAGTTGGATATCACATCTCATGATAAAGGAAGGGTCTCAGGTTTGGAAGGGGAAGGATTTGGATATCACATCTCAAGTTATAGGACGAGTCTGTGGTTTGGTATTAGAAGCATTGAGATATCATATCTCATGCTATCGGAAGGGTCTCAGGATTGGATTGGGAAGGAGTTGGATATCACATCTCATGTTATAGGAAGGGTCTCAAGATTGGAATGGGAAGGACTTGGATATCACATCTCATGTTATAGGAAGGGTCTCAGGTTTGTTATTAGAAGCATTGAGATATCACATCTCATGTTATAGGACAGTATCAGGTTTGGTATTAGAAGCATTGAGATATAACATCTCATAGTATAGGACGGGTCTCAGGATTGGAATGGGAAGGAGTTGGATATCACATCTCATGCTATAGGAAGGGTCTCAGGATTGGAATGGGAAGGAGTTTGATATCACATCTCATGCCATGGGAAGGTCTCAGGTTTGCTAGAAGCATTTAGATATCACATCTCATGCTATCGGAAGGGTCTCAGGATTGGATTGGGAAGGAGTTGGATATCGCATCTCATGCTATAGGAAGGGTCACAGGTTGGAATTGGAAGGAGTTGGATATCACATCTCATGTTATAGGAAGGGTATCAGGATTGGAATGGGAAGGACTTTGATATCACATCTCACGCTATAGGGAGGGTCTCAGGTTTGGTATTAGAAGCATTGAGATATCACATCTCATGCTATCGGAAGGGTCTCAGGATTGGATTGGGAAGGAGTTGGATATCACATCTCATGTTATAGGAAGGGTCTCAGGATTGGATGGGAAGAGTTGGATATCACATCTCATGTTATAGGAAGGGTATCAGGATTGGAATGGGAAGGACTTTGATATCACATCTCACGCTATAGGGAGGGTCTCAGGTTTGGTATTAGAAGCATTGAGATATCACATCTCATGCTATCGGAAGGGTCTCAGGATTGGATTGGGAAGGAGTTGGATATCACATCTCATGTTATAGGAAGGGTCTCAGGATTGGATGGGAAGAGTTGGATATTCCATCTCATGTTATAGGAAGGGTATCAGGATTGGAATGGGAAGGAGTTGGATATCACATCTCATGCTAAAGGAAGGGTCTCAGGTTTGGAAGGGGAAGGATTTGGATATCACATCTCAAGTTATAGGACGGGTCTGTGGTTTGGTATTAGAAGCATTGAGATATCATATCTCATGCTATCAGAAGGGTCTCAGGATTGGATTGGGAAGGAGTTGGATATCACATCTCATGTTATAGGAAAGCTCTCAGGTTTGTTATTAGAAGCATTGAGATATCACATCTCATGTTATAGGACAGTCTCAGGTTTGGTATTAGAAGCAATGAGATATCATATCTCATGGTATAGGACGGGTCTCAGGATTGGAATGGGAAGGAGTTGGATATCACATCTCATGCTAAAGGAAGGGTCTCAGGTTTGGAAGGCTAAGGATTTGGATATCACACCTCAATTTATAGGACGGGTCTGTGGTTTGGTATTAGAACCATTGAGATATCATATCTCATGCTATCGGAAGGGTCTCAGTATTGGATTGGGAAGGAGTTGGATATCACATCTCATGTTATAGGAAGGGTCTCAGGATTGGAATGGGAAGGATTTGGATATCACATCTCATGTTATAGGAAGGGTCTCAGGTTTGTTATTAGAAGCATTGAGATATCACTTCTCATGTTATAGGACAGTCTCAGGTTTGGTATTAGAAGCATTGAGATATCACATCTCATGGTATAGGACGGGTCTCAGGATTGGAATGGGAAGGAGTTGGATATCACATCTCATGCTATAGGAAGGGTCTCAGGATTGGAATGGGAAGGACTTGGACATCACATCTCATGTTATAGGAAGGGTCTCAGGTTTGTTATTAGAAGCATTGAGATATCATATCTCATGCTATCGGAAGGGTCTCAGGTTTGGATTGGGAAGGAGTTGGATATCACATCTCATGTTATAGGAAGGGTCTCAGGATTGGATAGGAAGAGTTGGATATCACATCTCATGATATAGGAAGGGTCTCAGGTTTGGTAGAAGCATTGAGATATCACATCTCATGCTATAGGAAGGGTCTCAGGATTGGAATGGGAAGGAGTTGGATATCACATCTCATGTTATAGGAAGGGTCTGAGGTTTGGAAGGGGAAGGATTTGGATATCACATCTCAAGTTATAGGACGGGTCTGTGGTTTGGTATTAGAAGCATTGAGATATCATATCTCATGCTATCGGAAGGGTCTCAGGATTGGATTGGGAAGGAGTTGGATATCACATCTCATGCTATAGGAAGGGTCTCAGGATTGGAATGGGAAGGATTTGGATATCACATCTCATGTTATAGGAAGGGTCTTAGGTTTATTAGAAGCATTGAGATATCACATCTCATGTTATAGGACAGTCTCAGGTTTGGTATTAGAAGCATTGAGATATAACATCTCATAGTATAGGACGGGTCTCAGGATTGGAATGGGAAGGAGTTTGATATCAGATCTCATGCCAAGGGAAGGTCTCAGGTTTGCTAGAAGCATTCAGATCTGACATCTCATCTTATCGGAAGGGTCTCAGGATTGGATTGGGAAGGAGTTGGATATCGCATCTCATGCTATAGGAAGGGTCACAGGTTGGAATTGGAAGGAGTTGGATATCACAGCTCATATTATAGGAAGGGTATCAGGATTGGAATGTGAAGGACTTTTATATCACATCTCACGCTATAGGGAGGGTCTCAGGTTTGGTATTAGAAGCATTGAGATATCACATCTCATGCTATCGGAAGGGTCTCTGGATTGGATCGGGAAGGAGTTGTATATAACATCTCATGTTATAGGAAGGGTCTCAGGATTGGATAGGAAGAGTTGGATATCACATCTCATGTTATAGGAAGGGTATCAGGATTGGAATGGGAAGGACTTTGATATCACATCTCACGCTATAGGGAGGGTCTCAGGTTTGGTATTAGAAGCATTGAGATATCACATCTCATGTTATAGGAAGGGTCTCAGGTTTGTTAGAAGCATTGAGATATCACATCTCATGTTATAGGACAGTCTCAGGATTGGTATTAGAAGCATTGAGATATAACATCTCATGGTATAGGACGGGTCTCAGGATTGGATGGGAAGAGTTGGATATCACATCTCATGCTATAGGAAGGGTCTCAGGTTTGGTAGAAGCATTGGGATATCACATCTCATGCTATAGGAAGGGTCTCAGGATTGGAATGGGAAGGAGTTGGATATCACATCTCATGCTAAAGGAAGGGTCTCAGGTTTGGAAGGGGAAGGATTTGGATATCACATCTCAAGTTATAGGACGGGTCTGTGGTTTGGTATTAGAAGCATTGAGATATCACATCTCATGCTATCGGAAGGGTCTCAGGATTGGATTGGGAAGGACTTGGATATCACATCTCATGTTATAGGAAGGCTCTCAGGTTTGTTATTAGAAGCATTGAGATATCACATCTCATGCTAAAGGAAGGGTCTCAGGTTTGGATGGGGAAGGATTTGGATATCACATCTCAATTTATAGGACGGGTCTGTGGTTTGGTATTAGAAGCATTGAGATATCATATCTCATGCTATCGGAAGGGTATCAGGATTGGATTGGGAAGGAGTTGGATATCACATCTCATGTTATAGGAAGGGTCTCAGGATTGGAATGGGAAGGACTTGGATATCACATCTCATGTTATAGGAAGGGTCTCAGGTTTGTTATTAGAAGCATTGAGATATCGCATCTCATGTCATAGGACAGTCTCAGGTTTGGTATTAGAAGCATTGAGATATCATATCTCATTGTACAGGGCGGGTCTCAGGATTGGAATGGGAAGGAGTTGGATATCACATATCATGCTATAGGACGGGTCTCAGGATTGGAATGGGAAGTTGTTGGATATCACATCTCATGATAAAGGAAGGATCTCAGGTTTGGAAGGGGAAGGATTTGGATATCACATCTCAAGTTATAGGACTGGTCTGTGGTTTGGTATTAGAAGCATTGAGATATCATATCTCATGCTATCGGAATGGTCTCAGGATTGGATTGGGAAGGAGTTGGATATCACATCTCATGTTATAGGAAGGGTCTCAAGATTGGAATGGGAAAGACTTGGATATCACATCTCATGTTATAGGACAGTCTCAGGTTTGGTATTAGAAGCATTGAGATATAACATCTCATAGTATAGGACGGGTCTCAGGATTGGAAGGGAAGGAGTTTGATATCACATCTCATGCCATGGGAAGGTCTCAGGTTTGCTAGAAGCATTAAGATATCACATCTCATGCTATCGGAAGGGTCTCAGGATTGGATTGGGAAGGAGTTGGATATCGCATCTCATGCTATAGGAAGGGTCACAGGTTGGAATTGGAAGGAGTTGGATATCACAGCTCATGTTATAGGAAGGGTATCAGGATTGGAATGGGAAGGACTTTGATATCACATCTCATGTTATAGGAAGGGTCTAAGGTTTGTTATTAGAAGCATTGAGATATCTCATCTCATGTTATAGGACAGTCTCAGGTTTGGTATTAGAAGCATTGAGATATCATATCTCATGCTATCGGAAGGGTCTCAGGATTGGAATGGGAAGGATTTGGATATCACATCTCATGTTATAGGAAGGGTCTCAGGATTGGATGGGAAGAGGTGGATATCACATCTCATGTTATAGGAAGGGTATCAGGATTGGAATGGGAAGGACTTTGATATCACATCTCATGTTATAGGAAGGGTCTCAGGTTTGTTATTAGAAGCATTGAGATATCTCATCTCATGTTATAGGACAGTCTCATGTTTGGTATTAGAAGCATTGAGATATCATATCTCATGCTATCGGAAGGGTCTCAGGATTGGAATGGGAAGGAGTTGGATATCACATCTCATGTTATAGGAAGGGTCTCAGGATTGGAATGGGAAGGATTTGGATATCACATCTCATGTTATAGGAAGGGTCTCAAGTTTGTTATTAGAAGCAATGAGATATCGCATCTCATGTTATAGGACAGTCTCAGGTTTGGTATTAGAAGCATTGAGCTATCATATCTCATGCTATCGGAAGGGTCTCAGGATTGGAATGGGAAGGATTTGGATATCACATCTCATGTTATAGGAAGGGTCTCAGGATTGGATGGGAAGAGTTGGATATCACATCTCATGCCATGGGAAGGTCTCAGGTTTGCTAGAAGCATTAAGATATCACATCTCATGCTATCGGAAGGGTCTCAGGATTGGATTGGGAAGGAGTTCGATATCGCATCTCATGCTATAGGAAGGGTCACAGGTTGGAATTGGAAGGAGTTGGATATCACAGCTCATGTTATAGGAAGGGTATCAGGATTGGAATGGGAAGGACTTTGATATCACATCTCATGTTATAGGAAGGGTCTAAGGTTTGTTATTAGAAGCATTGAGATATCTCATCTCATGTTATAGGACAGTCTCAGGTTTGGTATTAGAAGCATTGAGATATCATATCTCATGCTATCGGAAGGGTCTCAGGATTGGAATGGGAAGGATTTGGATATCACATCTCATGTTATAGGAAGGGTATCAGGATTGGAATGGGAAGGACTTTGATATCACATCTCATGTTATAGGAAGGGTCTCAGGTTTGTTATTAGAAGCATTGAGATACCTCATCTCATGTTATAGGACAGTCTCAGGTTTGGTATTAGAAGCATTGAGATATCATATCTCATGCTATCGGAAGGGTCTCAGGATTGGAATGGGAAGGATTTGGATATCACATCTCATGTTATAGGAAGGGTCTCAGGATTGGAATGGGAAGGACTTTGATATCACATCTCATGCTATCGGAAGGGTCTCAGGATTGGATTGGGAAGGAGTTGGATATCACATCTCATGTTATAGGAAGGGTCTCAGGATTGGAATGGGAAGGATTTGGATATCACATCTCATGTTATAGGAAGGGTATCAGGATTGGAATGTGAAGGACTTTTATATCACATCTCACGCTATAGGGAGGGTCTCAGGTTTGGTATTAGAAGCATTGAGATATCACATCTCATGCTATCGGAAGGGTCTCTAGATTGGATCAGGAAGGAGTTGTATATAACATCTCATGTTATAGGAAGGGTCTCAGGATTGGATAGGAAGAGTTGGATATCACATCTCATGTTATAGGAAGGGTATCAGGATTGGAATGGGAAGGACTTTGATATCACATCTCACGCTATAGGGAGGGTCTCAGGTTTGGTATTAGAAGCATTGAGATATCACATCTCATGTTATAGGAAGGGTCTCAGGTTTGTTAGAAGCATTGAGATATCACATCTCATGTTATAGGACAGTCTCAGGATTGGTATTAGAAGCAGTGAGATATAACATCTCATGGTATAGGACGGGTCTCAGGATTGGATGGGAAGAGTTGGATATCACATCTCATGCTATAGGAAGGGTCTCAGGTTTGGTAGAAGCATTGGGATATCACATCTCATGCTATAGGAAGGGTCTCAGGATTGGAATGGGAAGGAGTTGGATATCACATCTCATGCTAAAGGAAGGGTCTCAGGTTTGGAAGGGGAAGGATTTGGATATCACATCTCAAGTTATAGGACGGGTCTGTGGTTTGGTATTAGAAGCATTGAGATATTACATCTCATGCTATCGGAAGGGTCTCAGGATTGGATTGGGAAGGACTTGGATATCACATCTCATGTTATAGGAAGGCTCTCAGGTTTGTTATTAGAAGCATTGAGATATCACATCTCATGCTAAAGGAAGGGTCTCAGGATTGGATTGGGAAGGAGTTGGATATCACATCTCATGTTATAGGAAGGGTCTCAGGATTGGATGGGAAGAGTTGGATATCACATCTCATGATATAGGAAGGGTCTCAGGTTTGGTAGAAGCATTGAGATATCACATCTCATGCTATAGGAAGGGTCTCAGGATTGGAATGGGAAGGAGTTGGATATCACATCTCATGTTATAGGAAGGGTCTGAGGTTTGGAAGGGGAAGGATTTGGATATCACATCTCAAGTTATAGGACGGGTCTGTGGTTTGGTATTAGAAGCATTGAGATATCATATCTCATGCTATCGGAAGGGTCTCAGGATTGGAATGGGAAGGATTTGGATATCACATCTCATGTTATAGGAAGGGTATCAGGATTGGAATGGGAAGGACTTTGATATCACATCTCATGTTATAGGAAGGGTCTCAGGTTTGTTATTAGAAGCATTGAGATACCTCATCTCATGTTATAGGACAGTCTCAAGTTTGGTATTAGAAGCATTGAGATATCATATCTCATGCTATCGGAAGGGTCTCAGGATTGGAATGGGAAGGATTTGGATATCACATCTCATGTTATAGGAAGGGTCTCAGGATTGGAATGGGAAGGACTTTGATATCACATCTCATGCTATCGGAAGGGTCTCAGGATTGGATTGGGAAGGAGTTGGATATCACATCTCATGTTATAGGAAGGGTCTCAGGATTGGAATGGGAAGGATTTGGATATCACATCTCATGTTATAGGAAGGGTATCAGGATTGGAATGTGAAGGACTTTTATATCACATCTCACGCTATAGGGAGGGTCTCAGGTTTGGTATTAGAAGCATTGAGATATCACATCTCATGCTATCGGAAGGGTCTCTAGATTGGATCGGGAAGGAGTTGTATATAACATCTCATGTTATAGGAAGGGTCTCAGGATTGGATAGGAAGAGTTGGATATCACATCTCATGTTATAGGAAGGGTATCAGGATTGGAATGGGAAGGACTTTGATATCACATCTCACGCTATAGGGAGGGTCTCAGGTTTGGTATTAGAAGCATTGAGATATCACATCTCATGTTATAGGAAGGGTCTCAGGTTTGTTAGAAGCATTGAGATATCACATCTCACGTTATAGGACAGTCTCAGGATTGGTATTAGAAGCAGTGAGATATAACATCTCATGGTATAGGACGGGTCTCAGGATTGGATGGGAAGAGTTGGATATCACATCTCATGCTATAGGAAGGGTCTCAGGTTTGGTAGAAGCATTGGGATATCACATCTCATGCTATAGGAAGGGTCTCAGGATTGGAATGGGAAGGAGTTGGATATCACATCTCATGCTAAAGGAAGGGTCTCAGGTTTGGAAGGGGAAGGATTTGGATATCACATCTCAAGTTATAGGACGGGTCTGTGGTTTGGTATTAGAAGCATTGAGATATCACATCTCATGCTATCGGAAGGGTCTCAGGATTGGATTGGGAAGGACTTGGATATCACATCTCATGTTATAGGAAGGCTCTCAGGTTTGTTATTAGAAGCATTGAGATATCACATCTCATGCTAAAGGAAGGGTCTCAGGATTGGATTGGGAAGGAGTTGGATATCACATCTCATGTTATAGGAAGGGTCTCAGGATTGGATGGGAAGAGTTGGATATCACATCTCATGATATAGGAAGGGTCTCAGGTTTGGTAGAAGCATTGAGATATCACATCTCATGCTATAGGAAGGGTCTCAGGATTGGAATGGGAAGGAGTTGGATATCACATCTCATGTTATAGGAAGGGTCTGAGGTTTGGAAGGGGAAGGATTTGGATATCACATCTCAAGTTATAGGACGGGTCTGTGGTTTGGTATTAGAAGCATTGAGATATCATATCTCATGCTATCGGAAGGGTCTCAGGATTGGATTGGGAAGGAGTTGGATATCACATCTCATGCTATAGGAAGGGTCTCAGGATTGGAATGGGAAGGATTTGGATATCACATCTCATGTTATAGGAAGGGTCTTAGGTTTATTAGAAGCATTGAGATATCACATCTCATGTTATAGGACAGTCTCAGGTTTGGTATTAGAAGCATTGAGATATAACATCTCATAGTATAGGACGGGTCTCAGGATTGGAATGGGAAGGAGTTTGATATCAGATCTCATGCCAAGGGAAGGTCTCAGGTTTGCTAAAAGCATTCAGATCTGACATCTCATCTTATCGGAAGGGTCTCAGGATTGGATTGGGAAGGAGTTGGATATCGCATCTCATGCTATAGGAAGGGTCACAGGTTGGAATTGGAAGGAGTTGGATATCACAGCTCATATTATAGGAAGGGTATCAGGATTGGAATGTGAAGGACTTTTATATCACATCTCACGCTATAGGGAGGGTCTCAGGTTTGGTATTAGAAGCATTGAGATATCACATCTCATGCTATCGGAAGGGTCTCTGGATTGGATCGGGAAGGAGTTGTATATAACATCTCATGTTATAGGAAGGGTCTCAGGATTGGATAGGAAGAGTTGGATATCACATCTCATGTTATAGGAAGGGTATCAGGATTGGAATGGGAAGGACTTTGATATCACATCTCACGCTATAGGGAGGGTCTCAGGTTTGGTATTAGAAGCATTGAGATATCACATCTCATGTTATAGGAAGGGTCTCAGGTTTGTTAGAAGCATTGAGATATCACATCTCATGTTATAGGACAGTCTCAGGATTGGTATTAGAAGCATTGAGATATAACATCTCATGGTATAGGACGGGTCTCAGGATTGGATGGGAAGAGTTGGATATCACATCTCATGCTATAGGAAGGGTCTCAGGTTTGGTAGAAGCATTGGGATATCACATCTCATGCTATAGGAAGGGTCTCAGGATTGGAATGGGAAGGAGTTGGATATCACATCTCATGCTAAAGGAAGGGTCTCAGGTTTGGAAGGGGAAGGATTTGGATATCACATCTCAAGTTATAGGACGGGTCTGTGGTTTGGTATTAGAAGCATTGAGATATCACATCTCATGCTATCGGAAGGGTCTCAGGATTGGATTGGGAAGGACTTGGATATCACATCTCATGTTATAGGAAGGCTCTCAGGTTTGTTATTAGAAGCATTGAGATATCACATCTCATGCTAAAGGAAGGGTCTCAGGTTTGGAAGGGGAAGGATTTGGATATCACATCTCAATTTATAGGACGGGTCTGTGGTTTGGTATTAGAAGCATTGAGATATCATATCTCATGCTATCGGAAGGGTATCAGGATTGGATTGGGAAGGAGTTGGATATCACATCTCATGTTATAGGAAGGGTCTCAGGATTGGAATGGGAAGGACTTGGATATCACATCTCATGTTATAGGAAGGGTCTCAGGATTGGAATGGGAAGGACTTTGATATCACATCTCACGCTATAGGGAGGGTCTCAGGTTTGGTATTAGAAGCATTGAGATATCACATCTCATGTTATAGGAAGGGTCTCAGGTTTGTTAGAAGCATTGAGATATCACATCTCATGTTATAGGACAGTCTCAGGATTGGTATTAGAAGCATTGAGATATAACATGGTTATAGGCTATACCTCATGGTATAGGACGGGTCTCAGGATTGGATGGGAAGAGTTGGATATCACATCTCATGCTATAGGAAGGGTCTCAGGTTTGGTAGAAGCATTGGGATATCACATCTCATGCTATAGGAAGGGTCTCAGGATTGGAATGGGAAGGAGTTGGATATCACATCTCATGCTAAAGGAAGGGTCTCAGGTTTGGAAGGGGAAGGATTTGGATATCACATCTCAAGTTATAGGACGGGTCTGTGGTTTGGTATTAGAAGCATTGAGATATCACATCTCATGCTATCGGAAGGGTCTCAGGATTGGATTGGGAAGGACTTGGATATCACATCTCATGTTATAAGAAGGCTCTCAGGTTTGTTATTAGAAGCATTGAGATATCACATCTCATGCTAAAGGAAGGGTCTCAGGTTTGGAAGGGGAAGGATTTGGATATCACATCTCAATTTATAGGACGGGTCTGTGGTTTGGTATTAGAAGCATTGAGATATCATATCTCATGCTATCGGAAGGGTATCAGGATTGGATTGGGAAGGAGTTGGATATCACATCTCATGTTATAGGAAGGGTCTCAGGATTGGAATGGGAAGGACTTGGATATCACATCTCATGTTATAGGAAGGGTCTCAGGTTTGTTATTAGAAGCATTGAGATATCGCATCTC
Organism: Ambystoma mexicanum; assembly: GCF_040938575.1. Lineage (NCBI taxonomy): Eukaryota > Metazoa > Chordata > Amphibia > Caudata > Ambystomatidae > Ambystoma > Ambystoma mexicanum. The sequence goes on from NC_090936.1 coordinate 318,016,503, forward strand.
ATGTCATAGGACAGTCTCAGGTTTGGTATTAGAAGCATTGAGATATCATATCTCATTGTATAGGGCGGGTCTCAGGATTGGAATGGGAAGGAGTTGGATATCACATATCATGCTATGGGACGGGTCTCAGGATTGGAATGGGAAGTTGTTGGATATCACATCTCATGATAAAGGAAGGATCTCAGGTTTGGAAGGGGAAGGATTTGGATATCACATCTCAAGTTATAGGACTGGTCTGTGGTTTGGTATTAGAAGCATTGAGATATCATATCTCATGCTATCGGAAGGGTCTCAGGATTGGATTGGGAAGGAGTTGGATATCACATCTCATGTTATAGGAAGGGTCTCAAGATTGGAATGGGAAAGACTTGGATATCACATCTCATGTTATAGGACAGTCTCAGGTTTGGTATTAGAAGCATTGAGATATAACATCTCATAGTATAGGACGGGTCTCAGGATTGGAAGGGAAGGAGTTTGATATCACATCTCATGCCATGGGAAGGTCTCAGGTTTGCTAGAAGCATTAAGATATCACATCTCATGCTATCGGAAGGGTCTCAGGATTGGATTGGGAAGGAGTTGGATATCGCATCTCATGCTATAGGAAGGGTCACAGGTTGGAATTGGAAGGAGTTGGATATCACAGCTCATGTTATAGGAAGGGTATCAGGATTGGAATGGGAAGGACTTTGATATCACATCTCATGTTATAGGAAGGGTCTAAGGTTTGTTATTAGAAGCATTGAGATATCTCATCTCATGTTATAGGACAGTCTCAGGTTTGGTATTAGAAGCATTGAGATATCATATCTCATGCTATCGGAAGGGTCTCAGGATTGGAATGGGAAGGATTTGGATATCACATCTCATGTTATAGGAAGGGTCTCAGGATTGGATGGGAAGAGGTGGATATCACATCTCATGTTATAGGAAGGGTATCAGGATTGGAATGGGAAGGACTTTGATATCACATCTCATGTTATAGGAAGGGTCTCAGGTTTGTTATTAGAAGCATTGAGATATCTCATCTCATGTTATAGGACAGTCTCATGTTTGGTATTAGAAGCATTGAGATATCATATCTCATGCTATCGGAAGGGTCTCAGGATTGGAATGGGAAGGAGTTGGATATCACATCTCATGTTATAGGAAGGGTCTCATTATTGGAATGGGAAGGATTTGGATATCACATCTCATGTTATAGGAAGGGTCTCAAGTTTGTTATTAGAAGCATTGAGATATCGCATCTCATGTTATAGGACAGTCTCAGGTTTGGTATTAGAAGCATTGAGCTATCATATCTCATGCTATCGGAAGGGTCTCAGGATTGGAATGGGAAGGATTTGGATATCACATCTCATGTTATAGGAAGGGTCTCAGGATTGGATGGGAAGAGTTGGATATCACATCTCATGCCATGGGAAGGTCTCAGGTTTGCTAGAAGCATTAAGATATCACATCTCATGCTATCGGAAGGGTCTCAGGATTGGATTGGGAAGGAGTTCGATATCGCATCTCATGCTATAGGAAGGGTCACAGGTTGGAATTGGAAGGAGTTGGATATCACAGCTCATGTTATAGGAAGGGTATCAGGATTGGAATGGGAAGGACTTTGATATCACATCTCATGTTATAGGAAGGGTCTAAGGTTTGTTATTAGAAGCATTGAGATATCTCATCTCATGTTATAGGACAGTCTCAGGTTTGGTATTAGAAGCATTGAGATATCATATCTCATGCTATCGGAAGGGTCTCAGGATTGGAATGGGAAGGATTTGGATATCACATCTCATGTTATAGGAAGGGTATCAGGATTAGAATGGGAAGGACTTTGATATCACATCTCATGTTATAGGAAGGGTCTCAGGTTTGTTATTAGAAGCATTGAGATACCTCATCTCATGTTATAGGACAGTCTCAGGTTTGGTATTAGAAGCATTGAGATATCATATCTCATGCTATCGGAAGGGTCTCAGGATTGGAATGGGAAGGATTTGGATATCACATCTCATGTTATAGGAAGGGTCTCAGGATTGGAATGGGAAGGACTTTGATATCACATCTCATGCTATCGGAAGGGTCTCAGGATTGGATTGGGAAGGAGTTGGATATCACATCTCATGTTATAGGAAGGGTCTCAGGATTGGAATGGGAAGGATTTGGATATCACATCTCATGTTATAGGAAGGGTATCAGGATTGGAATGTGAAGGACTTTTATATCACATCTCACGCTATAGGGAGGGTCTCAGGTTTGGTATTAGAAGCATTGAGATATCACATCTCATGCTATCGGAAGGGTCTCTAGATTGGATCGGGAAGGAGTTGTATATAACATCTCATGTTATAGGAAGGGTCTCAGGATTGGATAGGAAGAGTTGGATATGACATCTCATGTTATAGGAAGGGTATCAGGATTGGAATGGGAAGGACTTTGATATCACATCTCACGCTATAGGGAGGGTCTCAGGTTTGGTATTAGAAGCATTGAGATATCACATCTCATGTTATAGGACAGTCTCAGGATTGGTATTAGAAGCAGTGAGATATAACATCTCATGGTATAGGACGGGTCTCAGGATTGGATGGGAAGAGTTGGATATCACATCTCATGCTATAGGAAGGGTCTCAGGTTTGGTAGAAGCATTGGGATATCACATCTCATGCTATAGGAAGGGTCTCAGGATTGGAATGGGAAGGAGTTGGATATCACATCTCATGCTAAAGGAAGGGTCTCAGGTTTGGAAGGGGAAGGATTTGGATATCACATCTCAAGTTATAGGACGGGTCTGTGATTTGGTATTAGAAGCATTGAGATATCACATCTCATGCTATCGGAAGGGTCTCAGGATTGGATTGGGAAGGACTTGGATATCACATCTCATGTTATAGGAAGGCTCTCAGGTTTGTTATTAGAAGCATTGAGATATCACATCTCATGCTAAAGGAAGGGTCTCAGGATTGGATTGGGAAGGAGTTGGATATCACATCTCATGTTATAGGAAGGGTCTCAGGATTGGATGGGAAGAGTTGGATATCACATCTCATGATATAGGAAGGGTCTCAGGTTTGGTAGAAGCATTGAGATATCACATCTCATGCTATAGGAAGGGTCTCAGGATTGGAATGGGAAGGAGTTGGATATCACATCTCATGTTATAGGAAGGGTCTGAGGTTTGGAAGGGGAAGGATTTGGATATCACATCTCAAGTTATAGGACGGGTCTGTGGTTTGGTATTAGAAGCATTGAGATATCATATCTCATGCTATCGGAAGGGTCTCAGGATTGGATTGGGAAGGAGTTGGATATCACATCTCATGCTATAGGAAGGGTCTCAGGATTGGAATGGGAAGGATTTGGATATCACATCTCATGTTATAGGAAGGGTCTTAGGTTTATTAGAAGCATTGAGATATCACATCTCATGTTATAGGACAGTCTCAGGTTTGGTATTAGAAGCATTGAGATATAACATCTCATAGTATAGGACGGGTCTCAGGATTGGAATGGGAAGGAGTTTGATATCAGATCTCATGCCAAGGGAAGGTCTCAGGTTTGCTAGAAGCATTCAGATCTGACATCTCATCTTATCGGAAGGGTCTCAGGATTGGATTGGGAAGGAGTTGGATATCGCATCTCATGCTATAGGAAGGGTCACAGGTTGGAATTGGAAGGAGTTGGATATCACAGCTCATATTATAGGAAGGGTATCAGGATTGGAATGTGAAGGACTTTTATATCACATCTCACGCTATAGGGAGGGTCTCAGGTTTGGTATTAGAAGCATTGAGATATCACATCTCATGCTATCGGAAGGGTCTCTGGATTGGATCGGGAAGGAGTTGTATATAACATCTCATGTTATAGGAAGGGTCTCAGGATTGGATAGGAAGAGTTGGATATCACATCTCATGTTATAGGAAGGGTATCAGGATTGGAATGGGAAGGACTTTGATATCACATCTCACGCTATAGGGAGGGTCTCAGGTTTGGTATTAGAAGCATTGAGATATCACATCTCATGTTATAGGAAGGGTCTCAGGTTTGTTAGAAGCATTGAGATATCACATGTCATGTTATAGGACAGTCTCAGGATTGGTATTAGAAGCATTGAGATATAACATCTCATGGTATAGGACGGGTCTCAGGATTGGATGGGAAGAGTTGGATATCACATCTCATGCTATAGGAAGGGTCTCAGGTTTGGTAGAAGCATTGGGATATCACATCTCATGCTATAGGAAGGGTCTCAGGATTGGAATGGGAAGGAGTTGGATATCACATCTCATGCTAAAGGAAGGGTCTCAGGTTTGGAAGGGGAAGGATTTGGATATCACATCTCAAGTTATAGGACGGGTCTGTGGTTTGGTATTAGAAGCATTGAGATATCACATCTCATGCTATCGGAAGGGTCTCAGGATTGGATTGGGAAGGACTTGGATATCACATCTCATGTTATAGGAAGGCTCTCAGGTTTGTTATTAGAAGCATTGAGATATCACATCTCATGCTAAAGGAAGGGTCTCAGGTTTGGAAGGGGAAGGATTTGGATATCACATCTCAATTTATAGGACGGGTCTGTGGTTTGGTATTAGAAGCATTGAGATATCATATCTCATGCTATCGGAAGGGTATCAGGATTGGATTGGGAAGGAGTTGGATATCACATCTCATGTTATAGGAAGGGTCTCAGGATTGGAATGGGAAGGACTTGGATATCACATCTCATGTTATAGGAAGGGTCTCAGGTTTGTTATTAGAAGCATTGAGATATCGCATCTCATGTCATAGGACAGTCTCAGGTTTGGTATTAGAAGCATTGAGATATCATATCTCATTGTATAGGACGGGTCTCAGGATTGGAATGGGAAGGAGTTGGATATCACATCTCATGTTATAGGAAGGGTATCAGGATTGGAATGGGAAGGACTTTGATATCACATCTCACGCTATAGGGAGGGTCTCAGGTTTGGTATTAGAAGCATTGAGATATCACATCTGATGTTATAGGAAGGGTCTCAGGTTTGTTAGAAGCATTGAGATATCACATCTCATGTTATAGGACAGTCTCAGGATTGGTATTAGAAGCATTGAGATATAACATCTCATGGTATAGGACGGGTCTCAGGATTGGATGGGAAGAGTTGGATATCACATCTCATGCTATAGGAAGGGTCTCAGGTTTGGTAGAAGCATTGGGATATCACATCTCATGCTATAGGAAGGGTCTCAGGATTGGAATGGGAAGGAGTTGGATATCACATCTCATGCTAAAGGAAGGGTCTCAGGTTTGGAAGGGGAAGGATTTGGATATCACATCTCAAGTTATAGGACGGGTCTGTGGTTTGGTATTAGAAGCATTGAGATATCACATCTCATGCTATCGGAAGGGTCTCAGGATTGGATTGGGAAGGACTTGGATATCACATCTCATGTTATAGGAAGGCTCTCTGGTTTGTTATTAGAAGCATTGAGATATCACATCTCATGCTAAAGGAAGGGTCTCAGGTTTGGAAGGGGAAGGATTTGGATATCACATCTCAATTTATAGGACGGGTCTGTGGTTTGGTATTAGAAGCATTGAGATATCATATCTCATGCTATCGGAAGGGTATCAGGATTGGATTGGGAAGGAGTTGGATATCACATCTCATGTTATAGGAAGGGTCTCAGGATTGGAATGGGAAGGACTTGGATATCACATCTCATGTTATAGGAAGGGTCTCAGGTTTGTTATTAGAAGCATTGAGATATCGCATCTCATGTCATAGGACAGTCTCAGGTTTGGTATTAGAAGCATTGAGATATCATATCTCATTGTATAGGGCGGGTCTCAGGATTGGAATGGGAAGGAGTTGGATATCACATATCATGCTATAGGACGGGTCTCAGGATTGGAATGGGAAGTTGTTGGATATCACATCTCATGATAAAGGAAGGATCTCAGGTTTGGAAGGGGAAGGATTTGGATATCACATCTCAAGTTATAGGACTGGTCTGTGGTTTGGTATTAGAAGCATTGAGATATCATATCTCATGCTATCGGAAGGGTCTCAGGATTGGATTGGGAAGGAGTTGGATATCACATCTCATGTTATAGGAAGGGTCTCAAGATTGGAATGGGAAAGACTTGGATATCACATCTCATGTTATAGGACAGTCTCAGGTTTGGTATTAGAAGCATTGAGATATAACATCTCATAGTATAGGACGGGTCTCAGGATTGGAAGGGAAGGAGTTTGATATCGCATCTCATGCTATAGGAAGGGTCACAGGTTGGAATTGGAAGGAGTTGGATATCACAGCTCATGTTATAGGAAGGGTATCAGGATTGGAATGGGAAGGACTTTGATATCACATCTCATGTTATAGGAAGGGTCTAAGGTTTGTTATTAGAAGCATTGAGATATCTCATCTCATGTTATAGGACAGTCTCAGGTTTGGTATTAGAAGCATTGAGATATCATATCTCATGCTATCGGAAGGGTCTCAGGATTGGAATGGGAAGGATTTGGATATCACATCTCATGTTATAGGAAGGGTCTCAGGATTGGATGGGAAGAGGTGGATATCACATCTCATGTTATAGGAAGGGTATCAGGATTGGAATGGGAAGGACTTTGATATCACATCTCATGTTATAGGAAGGGTCTCAGGTTTGTTATTAGAAGCATTGAGATATCTCATCTCATGTTATAGGACAGTCTCATGTTTGGTATTAGAAGCATTGAGATATCACATCTCATGCTATCGGAAGGGTCTCAGGATTGGAATGGGAAGGATTTGGATATCACATCTCATGTTATAGGAAGGGTCTCAGGATTGGAATGGGAAGGACTTTGATATCACATCTCATGCTATCGGAAGGGTCTCAGGATTGGATTGGGAAGGAGTTGGATATCACATCTCATGTTATAGGAAGGGTCTCAGGATTGGAATGGGAAGGATTTGGATATCACATCTCATGTTATAGGAAGGGTCTCAAGTTTGTTATTAGAAGCATTGAGATATCGCATCTCATGTTATAGGACAGTCTCAGGTTTGGTATTAGAAGCATTAAGATATCACATCTCATGCCATGGGAAGGTCTCAGGTTTGCTAGAAGCATTAAGATATCACATCTCATGCTATCGGAAGGGTCTCAGGATTGGATTGGGAAGGAGTTCGATATCGCATCTCATGCTATAGGAAGGGTCACAGGTTGGAATTGGAAGGAGTTGGATATCACAGCTCATGTTATAGGAAGGGTATCAGGATTGGAATGGGAAGGACTTTGATATCACATCTCATGTTATAGGAAGGGTCTAAGGTTTGTTATTAGAAGCATTGAGATATCTCATCTCATGTTATAGGACAGTCTCAGGTTTGGTATTAGAAGCATTGAGATATCATATCTCATGCTATCGGAAGGGTCTCAGGATTGGAATGGGAAGGATTTGGATATCACATCTCATGTTATAGGAAGGGTATCAGGATTGGAATGGGAAGGACTTTGATATCACATCTCATGTTATAGGAAGGGTCTCAGGTTTGTTATTAGAAGCATTGAGATACCTCATCTCATGTTATAGGACAGTCTCAGGTTTGGTATTAGAAGCATTGAGATATCATATCTCATGCTATCGGAAGGGTCTCAGGATTGGAATGGGAAGGATTTGGATATCACATCTCATGTTATAGGAAGGGTCTCAGGATTGGAATGGGAAGGACTTTGATATCACATCTCATGCTATCGGAAGGGTCTCAGGATTGGATTGGGAAGGAGTTGGATATCACATCTCATGTTATAGGAAGGGTCTCAGGATTGGAATGGGAAGGATTTGGATATCACATCTCATGTTATAGGAAGGGTCTCAGGTTTGTTATTAGAAGCATTGAGATATCGCATCTCATGTTATAGGACAGTCTCAGGTTTGGTATTAGAAGCATTGAGATATCATATCTCATGCTATCGGAAGGGTCTCAGGATTGGAATGGGAAGGATTTGGATATCACATCTCATGTTATAGGAAGGGTCTCAGGATTGGAATGGGAAGGATTTGGATATCACATCTCATGTTATAGGAAGGGTCTCAGGTTTGTTATTAGAAGCATTGAGATATCGCATCTCATGTTATAGGACAGTCTCAGGTTTGGTATTAGAAGCATTGAGATATCATATCTCATGGTATAGGACGGGTCTCAGGATTGGAATGGGAAGGAGTTGGATATCACATCTCATGCTATAGGAAGGGTCTCAGGATTGGAATGGGAAGGATTTGGATATCACATCTCATGTTATAGGAAGGGTCTCAGGTTTGTTATTAGAAGCATTGAGATATCACATCTCATGTTATAGGACAGTCTCAAGTTTGGTATTAGAAACATTGAGATATCACATCTCATGGTATAGGACGGGTCTCAGGATTGGAATGGGAAGGAGTTGGATATCACATCTCATGCTATAGGAAGGGTCTCAGGATTGGAATGGGAAGTAGTTTGATATCACATCTCATGCCATAGGAAGGTCTCAGGTATGGTAGAAGCATTAAGATATCACATCTCATGCTATCGGAAGGGTCTCAGGATTGGAATGGGAAGGAGTTGGATATCCCATCTCATGCTATAGGAAGGGTCTCAGGATTGGAATGGGAAGGATTTGGATATCACATCTCATGTTATAGGAAGGGTCTCAGGTTTGGTATTAGAAGGATTGAGATATCATATCTCATGGTATAGGACAGGTCTCAAGATTGGATGGGAAGAGTTGGATATCACATCTCATGCTATAGGAAGGGTCTCAGGATTGGAATGGGAAGGAGTTGTATATCACATCTCATGCTATAGGGAGGGTCTCAAGTTTGATATTAGAAGCATTGAGATAGCATATCTCATGTTATCAGAAGGGTCTCAGGATTGGATTGGGAAGGAGTTGGATATCACATCTCATGTTATAGGAAGGGTCTCAGGATTGGAATGGGAAGGATTTGGATATCACATCTCATGTTATAGGAAGGGTCTCAGGTTTGTTATTAGAAGCATTGAGATATTGAATCTCATGTTATAGGACAGTCTCAGGTTTGGTATTAGAAGCATTGAGATATCATATCTCATGTTATAGGAAGGGTCTCAGGTTTGTTATTAGAAGCATTGAGATATTGCATCTCATGTTATAGGACAGTCTCAGGTTTGGTATTAGAAGCATTGAGATATCATATCTCATGCTATCGGAAGGGTCTCAGGATTGGAATGGGAAGGATTTGGATATCACATCTCATGTTATAGGAAGGGTCTCAGGTTTGTTATTAGAAGCATTGAGATATCGCATCTCATGTTATAGGACAGTCTCAGGTTTGGTATTAGAAGAATTGAGATATCATATCTCATTGTATAGGACGGGTCTCAGGATTGGAATGGGAAGGAGTTGGATATCACATCTCATGCTATAGGAAGGGTTTCATGATTGGAATGGGAAGTAGTTTCATATCACATCTCATGCCATAGGAAGGTCTCAGGTATGGTAGAAGCATTAAGATATCACATCTCATGCTATCGGAAGGGTCTCAGGATTGGATTGGGAAGGAGTTGGATAACCCATCTCATGCTATAGGAAGGGTCACAGGTTGGAATTGGAAGGAGTTGGATATCACATCTCATGCTATCGGAAGGGTCTCAGGATTGGAATGGGAAGGAGTTGTATATCACATCTCATGCTATAGGGAGGGTCTCAGGTTTGATATTAGAACCATTGAGATATCATATCTCATGCTATCGGAAGGGTCTCAGGATTGGATTGGGAAGGAGTTGGATATCACATCTCATGTTATAGGAAGGGTCTCAGGATCGGATGGGAAGAGTTGGATATCACATCACATGCTATAGGAAGGGTCTCAGGTTTGGTAGAAGCATTGGGATATCACATCTCATGCTATAGGAAGGGTCTCAGGATTGGAATTGGAAGGAGTTGGATATCACATCTCATGATAAAGGAAGTGTCTCAGGTTTGGGAGGGGAAGGATTTGGATATCATATCTCAAGTTATAGGACGGGTCTGTGGTTTGGTATTAGAAGCCTTGAGATATCATATCTCATGCTATCGGAAGGGTCTCAGGATTGGATTGTGAAGGAGTTGGATATCACATCTCATGTTATAGGAATGGCCTCAAGATTGGAATGGGAAGGACTTGGATATCACATCTCATGTTATAGGAAGGGTCTCAGGTTTGTTATTTGAAGCATTGAGATATCACATCTCATGTTATAGGACAGTCTCAGGTTTGGTATTAGAAGCATTGAGATATCATATCTCATGGTATAGGACGGGTCTCAGGATTGGAATGGGAAGGAGTTGGATATCACATCTCCTGCTATAGGAAGGGTCTCAGGATTGGAATGGGAAGGATTTGAATATCACATCTCATGTTACAGGAAGGGTCTCAGGTTTGTTATTAGAAGCATTGAGATATCACATCTCATGTTATAGGGCAATCTCAGGTTTGGTATTAGAAGCATTGAGATATCACATCTCATGGTATAGGACGGGTCTCAGGATTGGATTGGGAAGGAGTTGGAAATCCCATCTCATGCTATAGGAAGGGTCACAGGTTGGAATTGGAAGGAGTTGGATATCACATCTCATGCTACCGGAAGGGTCTCAGGATTGCAATGGGAAGGAGTTGGATATCACCTCTCATGCTATAGGGAGGGTCTCAGGTTTGATATTAGAAGCATTGATATATCATATCTCATGCTATCGGAAGGGTCTCAGGATTGGATTGGGAAGGAGTTGGATATCACATCTCATGTTATAGGAAGGGTCTCAGGATTGGATGGGAAGAGTTGGATATCACATCTCATGCTATAGGAAGGGTCTCAGGTTTGGTAGAAGCATTGAGATATCACATCTCATGCTATAGGAAGAGTCTCAGGATTGGAATGGGAAGGAGTTGGATATCACATCTCATGCTATCGGAAGGGTCTCAGGATTGGATTGGGAAAGAGTTGGATATCACATCTCATGTTATAGGAAGGGTCTCAGGATTGGAATGGTAAGGATTTGGATATCACATCTCATGTTATAGGAAGGGTCTCAGGTTTGTTATTAGAAGCATTGAGATATCGCATCTCATGTTATAGGACAGTCTCAGGTTTGGTATTAGAAGCATTGAGATATCATATCTCATGCTATCGGAAGGGTCTCAGGATTGGAATGGGAAGGATTTGGATATCACATCTCATGTTATAGGAAGGGTCTCAGGATTGGAATGGGAAGGATTTGGATATCACATCTCATGTTATAAAAAGGGTCTCAGGTTTGTTATTAGAAGCATTGAGATATCGCATCTCATGTTATAGGACAGTCTCAGGTTTGGTATTAAAAGCATTGAGATATCATATCTCATGGTATAGGACGGGTCTCAGGATTGGAATGGGAAGGAGTTGGATATCACATCTCATGCTATAGGAAGGGTCTCAGGATTGGAATGGGAAGGATTTGGATATCACATCTCATGTTATAGGAAGGGTCTCAGGTTTGTTATTAGAAGCATTGAGATATCACATCTCATGTTATAGGACAGTCTCAAGTTTGGTATTAGAAACATTGAGATATCACATCTCATGGTATAGGACGGGTCTCAGGATTGGAATGGGAAGGAGTTGGATATCACATCTCATGCTATAGGAAGGGTCTCAGGATTGGAATGGGAAGTAGTTTGATATCACATCTCATGCCATAGGAAGGTCTCAGGTATGGTAGAAACATTAAGATATCACATCTCATGCTATCGGAAGGGTCTCAGGATTGGAATGGGAAGGAGTTGGATATCCCATCTCATGCTATAGGAAGGGTCTCAGGATTGGAATGGGAAGGACTTCGACATCACATCTCATGTTATAGGACAGTCTCATGTTTGGTATTAGAAGGATTGAGATATCATATCTCATGGTATAGGACAGGTCTCAAGATTGGATGGGAAGAGTTGGATATCACATCTCATGCTATAGGAAGGGTCTCAGGTTTGATATTAGAAGCGTTGAGATATCATATCCTCATGCTATCGGAAGGGTCTCAGGATTGGATTGGGAAGGAGTTGGATATCACATCTCATGTTATAGGAAGGGTCTCAGGATTGGAATGGGAAGGACTTGGACATCACATCTCATGTTATAGGAAGGGTCTCAGGTTTGTTATTAGAAGCATTGAGATATCATATCTCATGCTATCGGAAGGGTCTCAGGATTGGATTGGGAAGGAGTTGGATATCACATCTCATGTTATAGGAAGGGTCTCAGGATTGGATGGGAAGAGTTGGATATCACATCTCATGATATAGGAAGGGTCTCAGGTTTGGTAGAAGCATTGAGATATCACATCTCATGCTATAGGAACGGTCTTAGGTTTATTAGAAGCATTGAGATATCACATCTCATGTTATAGGACAGTCTCAGGTTTGGTATTAGAAGCATTGAGATATAACATCTCATAGTATAGGACGGGTCTCAGGATTGGAATGGGAAGGAGTTTGATATCACATCTCATGCCAAGGGAAGGTCTCAGGTTTGCTAGAAGCATTCAGTTCTGACATCTCATCTTATCGGAAGGGTCTCAGGATTGGATTGGGAAGGAGTTGGATATCGCATCTCATGCTATAGGAAGGGTCACAGGTTGGAATTGGAAGGAGTTGGATATCACAGCTCATGTTATAGGAAGGGTATCAGGATTGGAATGTGAAGGATTTTTATATCACATCGCACGCTATAGGGAGGGTCTCAGTTTTGGTATTAGAAGCATTGAGATATCACATCTCATGCTATCGGAAGGGTCTCTGGATTGGATCGGGAAGGAGTTGTATATAACCTCTCATGTTATAGGAAGGGTCTCAGGATTGGATAGGAAGAGTTGGATATCACATCTCATGTTATAGGAAGGGTATCAGGATTGGAATGGGAAGGACTTTGATATCACATCTCACGCTATAGGGAGGGTCTCAGGTTTGGTATTAGAAGCAATGAGATATCACATCTCATGTTATAGGAAGGGTCTCAGGTTTGTTAGAAGCATTGAGATATAACATCTCATGGTATAGGACGGGTCTCAGGATTGGATGGGAAGAGTTGGATATCACATCTCATGCTATAGGAAGGGTCTCAGGTTTGGTAGAAGCATTGGGATATCACATCTCATGCTATAGGAAGGGTCTCAGGATTGGAATGGGAAGGAGTTGGATATCACATCTCATGCTAAAGGAAGGGTCTCGGGTTTGGAAGGGGAAGGATTTGGATATCACATCTCAAGTTATAGGACGGGTCTGTGGTTTGGTATTAGAAGCATTGAGATATCATATCCCATGCTATCGGAAGGGTCTCAGGATTGGATTGCCAAGGAGTTGGATATCACATCTCATGTTATAGGAAGGGTCTCAAGATTGGAATGGGAAGGACTTGGATATCACATCTCATGTTATAGGAAGGGTCTCAGGTTTGTTATTAGAAGCATTGAGATATCACATCTCATGTTATAGGACAGTCTCAGGTTTGGTATTAGAAGCATTGGATATAACATCTCATAGTATAGGACGGGTCTCAGGATTGGAATGGGAAGGAGTTGGATATCACATCTCAAGTTATAGGACGGGTCTGTGGTTTGGTATTAGAAGCATTGAGATATCACATCTCATGCTATCGGAAGGGTCTCAGGATTGGATTGGGAAGGAGTTGGATATCACATCTCATGTTATAGGAAGGCTCTCAGGTTTGGAATGGGAAGGACTTGGATATCACATCTCATGTTATAGGAAGGGTCTCAGGTTTGTTATTAGAAGCATTGAGATATCGCATCTCATGTCATAGGACAGTCTCAGGTTTGGTATTAGAAGCATTGAGATATCATATCTCATTGTATAGGACGGGTCTCAGGATTGGAATGGGAAGGAGTTGGATATCACATATCATGCTATAGGACGGGTCTCAGGATTGGAATGGGAAGTTGTTGGATATCACATCTCATGATAAAGGAAGGATCTCAGGTTTGGAAGGGGAAGGATTTGGATATCACATCTCAAGTTATAGGACTGGTCTGTGGTTTGGTATTAGAAGCATTGAGATATCATATCTCATGCTATCGGAAGGGTCTCAGGATTGAATTGGGAAGGAGTTGTATATCACATCTCATGTTATAGGAATGGCCTCAAGATTGGAATGGGAAGGACTTGGATATCACATCTCATGTTATAGGAAGGGTCTCAGGTTTATTAGAAGCATTGAGATATCACATCTCATGTTATAGGACAGTCTCAGGTTTGGTATTAGAAGCATTGAGATATAACATCTCATAGTATAGGATCATATCTCATGCTATCGGAAGGGTCTCAGGATTGGAATGGGAAGGATTTGGATATCACATCTCATGTTATAGGAAGGGTCTCAGGATTGGAATGGGAAGGACTCTGATATCACATCTCATGCTATCGGAAGGGTCTCAGGATTGGATTGGGAAGGAGTTGGATATCACATCTCATGTTATAGGAAGGGTCTCAGGATTGGAATGGGAAGGATTTGGATATCACATCTCATGTTATAGGAAGGGTCTCAGGTTTGTTATTAGAAGCATTGAGATATCGCATCTCATGTTATAGGACAGTCTCAGGTTTGGTATTAGAAGCATTGAGATATCTTATCTCATGCTATCGGAAGGGTCTCAGGATTGGAATGGGAAGGATTTGGATATCACATCTCAAGTTATAGGAAGGGTCTCAGGATTGGATGGGAAGAGTTGGATATCACATCTCATGTTATAGGAAGGGTATCAGGATTGGAATGGGAAGGACTTTGATATCACATCTCATGTTATAGGAAGGGTCTCAGGTTTGTTATTAGAAGCATTGAGATATCTCATCTCATGTTATAGGACAGTCTCAGGTTTGGTATTAGAAGCATTGAGATATCATATCTCATGCTATCGGAAGGGTCTCAGGATTGGAATGGGAAGGATTTGGATATCACAGCTCATGTTATAGGAAGGGTCTCAGGATTGGAATGGGAAGGACTTTGATATCACATCTCATGCTATCGGAAGGGTCTCAGGATTGGATTGGGAAGGAGTTGGATATCACATCTCATGTTATAGGAAGGGTCTCAGGATTGGAATGGGAAGGATTTGGATATCACATCTCATGTTATAGGAAGGGTCTCAGGTTTGTTATTAGAAGCATTGAGATATCACATCTCATGTTATAGGACAGTCTCAGGTTTGGTATTAGAAGCATTGAGATATCATATCTCATGCTATCGGAAGGGTCTCAGGATTGGATTGGGAAGGAGTTGGATATCACATCTCATGTTATAGGAAGGGTCTCAGGATTGGATGGGAAGAGTTGGATATCACATCTCATGCTATAGGAAGGGTCTCAGGTTTGGTAGAAGCATTGAGATATCACATCTCATGCTATAGGAAGGGTCTCAGGATTGGAATGGGAAGGAGTTGGATATCACATCTCATGCTATCGGAAGGGTCTCAGGATTGGATTGGGAAGGAGTTGGATATCACATCTCATGTTATAGGAAGGGTCTTAGGATTGGAATGGGAAGGATTTGGATATCACATCTCATGTTATAGGAAGGGTCTCAGGTTTGTTATTAGAAGCATTGAGATATCGCATCTCATGTTATAGGACAGTCTCAGGTTTGGTATTAGAAGCATTGAGATATCATATCTCATGCTATCGGAAGGGTCTCAGGATTGGAATGGGAAGGATTTGGATATCACATCTCATGTTATAGGAAGGGTCTCAGGATTGGAATGGGAAGGATTTGGATATCACATCTCATGTTATAGGAAGGGTCTCAGGTTTGTTATTAGAAGCATTGAGATATCACATCTCATGTTATAGGACAGTCTCAAGTTTGGTATTAGAAACATTGAGATATCACATCTCATGGTATAGGACGGGTCTCAGGATTGGAATGGGAAGGAGTTGGATATCACATCTCATGCTATAGGAAGGGTCTCAGGATTGGAATGGGAAGTAGTTTGATATCACATCTCATGCCATAGGAAGGTCTCAGGTATGGTAGAAGCATTAAGATATCACATCTCATGCTATCGGAAGGGTCTCAGGATTGGAATGGGAAGGAGTTGGATATTCCATCTCATGCTATAGGAAGGGTCTCAGGATTGGAATGGGAAGGACTTCGACATCACATCTCATGTTATAGGACAGTCTCAGGTTTGGTACTAGAAGGATTGAGATATCATATCTCATGGTATAGGACAGGTCTCAAGATTGGATGGGAAGAGTTGAATATCCCATCTCATGCTATTGGGAGGGTCTCAGGTTTGATATTAGAAGCATTGAGATATCATATCTCATGCTATCAGAAGGGTCTCAGGATTGGATTGGGAAGGAGTTGGATATCACATCTCATGTTATAGGAAGGGTCTCAGGATTGGAATGGGAAGGATTTGGATATCACATCTCATGTTATAGGAAGGGTCTCAGGTTTGTTATTAGAAGCATTGAGATATCGCATCTCATGTTATAGGACAGTCTCAGGTTTGGTATTAGAAGCATTGAGATATCATATCTCATGCTATCGGAAGGGTCTCAGGATTGGAATGGGAAGGATTTGGATATCACATCTCATGTTATAGGAAGGGTCTCAGGATTGGAATGGGAAGGATTTGGATATCACATCTCATGTTATAGGAAGGGTCTCAGGTTTGTTATTAGAAGCATTGAGATATCGCATCTCATGTTATAGGACAGTCTCAGGTTTGGTATTAGAAGCATTGAGATATCATATCTCATGGTATAGGACGGGTCTCAGGATTGGAATGGGAAGGAGTTGGATATCACATCTCATGCTATAGGAAGGGTCTCAGGATTGGAATGGGAAGTAGTTTGATAACAAATCTCATGCCATAGGAAGGTCTCAGGTATGGTAGAAGCATTAAGATATCACATCTCATGCTATCGGAAGGGTCTCAGGATTGGATTGGGAAGGAGTTGGATATCCCATCTCATGCTATAGGAAGGGTCACAGGTTGGAATTGGAAGGAGTTGGATATCACATCTCATGCTATCGGAAGGGTCTCAGGATTGGAATGGGAAGGAGTTGTATATCAAATCTCATGCTATAGGGAGGGTCTCAGGTTTGATATTAGAACCATTGAGATATCATATCTCATGCTATCGGAAGGGTCTCAGGATTGGATTGGGAAGGAGTTGGATATCACATCTCATGTTATAGGAATGGTCTCAGGATTGGATGGGAAGAGTTGGATATTACATCACATGCTATAGGAAGGGTCTCAGGTTTGGTAGAAGCATTGGGATATCACATCTCATGCTATACGAAGGGTCTCAGGATTGCAATGGGAAGGGGTTGGATATCACATCTCATGATAAAGGAAGGGTCTCAGGTTTGGAAGGGGAAGGATTTGGATATCACATCTCAAGTTATAGGACGGGTCTGTGGTTTGGTATTAGAAGCCTTGAGATATCATATCTCATGCTATCGGAAGGGTCTCAGGATTGGATTGTGAAGGAGTTGGATATCACATCTCATGTTATAGGAATGGCCTCAAGATTGGAATGGGAAGGACTTGGATATCACATCTCATGTTATAGGAAGGGTCTCAGGTTTGTTATTTGAAGCATTGAGATATCACATCTCATGTTATAGGACAGTCTCAGGTTTGGTATTAGAAGCATTGAGATATCATATCTCATGGTATAGGACGGGTCTCAGGATTGGAATGGGAAGGAGTTGGATATCACATCTCCTGCTATAGGAAGGGTCTCAGGATTGGAATGGGAAGGATTTGGATATCACATCTCATGTTACAGGAAGGGTCTCAGGTTTGTTATTAGAAGCATTGCGATATCACATCTCATGTTATAGGGCAGTCTCAGGTTTGGTATTAGAAGCATTGAGGTATCACATCTCATGGTATAGGACGGGTCTCAGGATTGGATTGGGAAGGAGTTGGATATCCCATCTCATGCTATAGGAAGGGTCACAGGTTGGAATGGGAAGGAGTTGGATATCACATCTCATGCTACCGGAAGGGTCTCAGGATTGGAAAGGGAAGGAGTTGGATATCACCTCTCATGCTATAGGGAGGGTCTCAGGTTTGATATTAGAAGCATTGATATATCATATCTCATGCTATCGGAAGGGTCTCAGGATTTGATTGGGAAGGAGTTGGATATCACATCTCATGTTATAGGAAGGGTCTCAGGATTGGATGGGAAGAGTTGGATATCACATCTCATGCTATAGGAAGGGTCTCAGGTTTGGTAGAAGCATTGAGATATCACATCTCATGCTATAGGAAGGGTCTCAGGATTGGAATGGGAAGGAGTTGGATATCACATCTCATGCTATAGGAAGGGTCTCAGGTTTGGTAGAAGCATTGAGATATCACATCTCATGTTATAGGAAGGGTCTTAGGTTTATTAGAAGCATTGAGATATCACATCTCATGTTATAGGACAGTCTCAGGTTTGGTATTAGAAGCATTGAGATATAACATCTCATAGTATAGGACGGGTCTCAGGATTGGAATGGGAAGGACTTGGATATCACATCTCATGTTATAGGAAGGGTCTTAGGTTTATTAGAAGCATTGAGATATCACATCTCATGTTATAGGACAGTCTCAGGTTTGGTATTAGAAGCATTGAGATATAACATCTCATAGTATAGGAAGGGTCTCAGGATTGGATTGGGAAGGAGTTGGATATCGCATCTCATGCTATAGGAAGGGTCACAGGTTGGAATTGGAAGGAGTTGGATATCACAGCTCATGTTATAGGAAGGGTATCAGGATTGGAATGTGAAGGACTTTAATATCACATCTCACGCTATAGGGAGGGTCTCAGGTTTGGTATTAGAAGCATTGAGATATCACATCTCATGCTATCAGAAGGGTCTCAGGATTGGATCAGGAAGGAGTTGGATATAACATCTCATGATATAGGAAGGGTCTCAGGATTGGATGGGAAGAGTTGGATATCACATCTCATGTTATAGGAAGGGTATCAGGATTGGAATGGGAAGGACTTTGATATCACATCTCACGCTATAGGGAGGGTCTCAGGTTTGGTATTAGAAGCATTGAGATATCACAACTCATGTTATAGGACAGTCTCAGGATTGGTATTAGAAGCATTGAGATATAACATCTCATGGTATAGGACGGGTCTCAGGATTGGATGGGAAAGACTTGGATATCACATCTCATGTTATAGGACAGTCTCAGGTTTGGTATTAGAAGCATTGAGATATAACATCTCATAGTATAGGACGGGTCTCAGGATTGGAATGGGAAGGAGTTTGATATCACATCTCATGCCATGGGAAGGTCTCAGGTTTGCTAGAAGCATTAAGATATCACATCTCATGCTATCGGAAGGGTCTCAGGATTGGATTGGGAAAGAGTTGGATATCGCATCTCATGCTATAGGAAGGGTCACAGGTTGGAATTGGAAGGAGTTGGATATCACAGCTCATGTTATAGGACAGTCTCAGGTTTGGTATTAGAAGCATTGAGATATCATATCTCATGCTATCGGAAGGGTCTCAGGATTGGAATGGGAAGGATTTGGATATCACATCTCATGTTATAGGAAGGGTCTCAGGATTGGATGGGAAGAGTTGGATATCACATCTCATGTTATCGGAAGGGTATCAGGATTGGAATGGGAAGGACTTTGATATCACATCTCATGCTATCGGAAGGGTCTCAGGATTGGATTGGGAAGGAGTTGGATATCACATCTCATGTTATAGGAAGGGTCTCAGTATTGGAATGAGAAGGATTTGGATATCACATCTCATGTTATAGGAAGGGTCTCAGTTTTGTTATTAGAAGCATTGAGATATCGCATCTCATGTTATAGGACAGTCTCAGGTTTGGTATTAGAAGCATTGAAATATCATATCTCATGCTATCGGAAGGGTCTCAGGATTGGAATGGGAAGGATTTGGATATCACATCTCATGTTATAGGAAGGGTCTCAGGATTGGAATGGGAAGGATTTGGATATCACATCTCATGTTATAGGAAGGGTCTCAGGTTTTTTATTAGAAGCATTGAGATATCGCATCTCATGTTATAGGACAGTCTCAGGTTTGGTATTAGAAGCATTGAGATATCATATCTCATGGTATAGGACGGGTCTCAGGATTGGAATGGGAAGGAGTTGGATATCACATCTCATGCTATAGGAAGGGTCTCAGGATTGGAATGGGAAGGATTTGGATATCACATCTCATGCCATAGGAAGGTCTCAGGTATGGTAGAAGCATTAAGATATCACATCTCATGCTATCGAAAGGATCTCAGGATTGGATTGGGAAGGAGTTGGATATCCCATCTCATGCTATAGGAAGGGTCTCAGGATTGGAATGGGAAGGACTTGGACATCACATCTCATGTTATAGGACAGTCTCAGGTTTGGTATTAGAAGGATTGAGATATCATATCTCATGGTATAGGACGTGTCTCAAGATTGGATGGGAAGAGTTGGATATCACATCTCATGCTATAGGAAGGGTCTCAGGATTGGAATGGGAAGGAGTTGTATATCACATCTCATGCTATAGGGAGGGTCTCAGGTTTGATATTAGAAGCATTGAGATATCATATCTCATGCTATCAGAAGGGTCTCAGGATTGGATTGGGAAGGAGTTGGATATCACATCTCATGTTATAGGAAGGGTCTCAGGATTGGAATGGGAAGGATTTGGATATCACATCTCATGTTATAGGAAGGGTCTCAGGATTGGATTGGGAAGGAGTTGGATATCACATCTCATGTTATAGGAAGGGTCTCAGGTTTGTTATTTGAAGCATTGAGATATCACATCTCATGTTATAGGACAGTCTCAGGTTTGGTATTAGAAGCATTGAGGTATCATATCTCATGGTATAGGACGGGTCTCAGGATTGGAATGGGAAGGAGTTGGATATCACATCTCATGCTATAGGAAGGGTCTCAGGATTGGAATGGGAAGGATTTGGATATCACATCTCATGTTACAGGAAGGGTCTCAGGTTTGTTATTAGAAGCATTGAGATATCACATCTCATGTTATAGGGCAGTCTCAGGTTTGGTATTAGAAGCATTGAGATATCACATCTCATGGTATAGGACGGGTCTCAGGATTGGATTGGAAAGGAGTTGGATATCCCATCTCATGCTATAGGAAGGGTCACAGGTTGGAATTGGAAGGAGTTAGATATCACATCTCATGCTACCGGAAGGGTCTCAGGATTGGAATGGGAAGGAGTTGGATATCACCTCTCATGCTATAGGGAGGGTCTCAGGTTTGATATTAGAAGCATTGATATATCATATCTCGTGCTATCGGAAGGGTCTCAGGATTGGATTGGGAAGGAGTTGGATATCACATCTCATGTTATAGGAAGGGTCTCAGGATTGGATGGGAAGAGTTGGATATCACATCTCATGCTATAGGAAGGGTCTCAGGTTTGGTAGAATCATTGAGATATCACATCTCATGCTATAGGAAGGGTCTCAGGATTGGAATGGGAAGGTGTTGGATATCACATCTCATGATAAAGGAAGGGTCTCAGGTTTGGAAGGAGAAGGATTTGGATATCACATCTCAAGTTATAGGACGGGTCTGTGGTTTGGTATTAGAAGCATTGAGATATCATATCTCATGCTATCGGAAGGGTCTCAGGATTGGATTGGGAAGGAGTTGGATATCACATCTCATGTTATAGGAAGGGTCTCAAGATTGGAATGGGAAGGACTTGGATATCACATCTCATGTTATAGGAAGGGTCTTAGGTTTATTAGAAGCATTGAGATATTACATCTCATGTTATAGGACAGTCTCAGGTTTGGTATTAGAAGCATTGAGATATAACATCTCATAGTATAGGACGGGTCTCAAGATTGGAATGGGAAGGAGTTTGATATCACATCTCATGCCAAGGGAAGGTCTCAGGTTTGCTAGAAGCATTCAGATCTCACATCTCATGCTATCGGAAGGGTCTCAAGATTGGATCGGGAAGGAGTTGGATATAACATCTCATGTTATAGGAAGGGTCTCAGGATTGGATAGGAAGAGTTGGATATCACATCTCATGTTATAGGAAGGGTATCAAGATTGGAATGGGAAGGACTTTGATATCACATCTCACGCTATAGGGCGGGTCTCAGGTTTGGTATTAGAAGCATTGAGATATCACATCTCATTTTATAGGAAGGGTCTCAGGTTTGTTATTAGAAGCATTGAGATATCACATCTCATGTTATAGGACAGTCTCAGGATTGGTATTAGAAGCATTGAGATATAACATCTCATGGTATAGGACGGGTCTCAGGATTGGATGGGAAGAGTTGGATATCACATCTCATGCTATAGGAGGGGTCTCAGGTTTGGTAGAAGCATTGGGATATCACATCACATGCTATAGGAAGGGTCTCAGGATTGGAATGGGAAGGAGTTGGATATCACATCTCATGCTAAAGAAAGGGTCTCAGGTTTGGAAGGGGAAGGATTTGGATATCACATCTCAAGTTATAGGACGGGTCTGTGGATTGGTATTAGAAGCATTGAGATATCATATCTCATGCTATCGGAAGGGTCTCAGGATTGGATTGCAAAGGAGTTGGATATCACGTCTCATGTTATAAGAAGGGTCTCAAGATTGGAATGGGAAGGACTTGGATATCACATCTCATGTTATAGGAAGGGTCTCAGGTTTGTTATTAGAAGCATTGAGATATCACATCTCATGTTATAGGACAGTCTCAGGTTTGGCATTAGAAGCATTGGATATAACATCTCATAGTATAGGACGGGTCTAAGGATTGGAATGGGAAGGAGTTGGATATCAGATCTCAAGTTATAGGACGCGTCTGTGTATTGGTATTAGAAGCATTGAGAAATCACATCTCATGCTATCGGAAGGGTCTCAGGATTGGATTGGGAAGGAGTTGGATATCACATCTCATGTTATAGGAAGGGTCTCAGGATTGGAATGGGAAGGATTTGGATATCACATCTCATGTTATAGGAAGGGTCTCAGGTTTGTTATTAGAAGCATTGAGATATCGCATCTCATGTTATAGGACAGTCTCAGGTTTGGTATTAGAAGCATTGAGATATCATATCTCATGCTATCGGAAGGGTCTCAGGATTGGAATGGGAAGGATTTGGATATCACATCTCATGTTATAGGAAGGGTCTCAGGATTGGAATGGGAAGGATTTGGATATCACATCTCATGTTATAGGAAGGGTCTCAGGTTTGTTATTAGAAGCATTGAGATATCGCATCTCATGTTATAGGACAGTCTCAGGTTTGGTATTAGAAGCATTGAGATATCATATCTCATGGTATAGGACGGGTCTCAGGATTGGAATGGGAAGGAGTTGGATATCACATCTCATGCTATAGGAAGGGTCTCAGGATTGGAATGGGAAGTAGTTTGATATCACATCTCATGCCATAGGAAGGTCTCAGGTATGGTAGAAGCATTAAGATATCACATCTCATGCTATCGGAAGGGTCTCAGGATTGGATTGGGAAGGAGTTGGATATCCCATCTCATGCTATAGGAAGGGTCACAGGTTGGAATTGGAAGGAGTTGGATATCACATCTCATGCTATCGGAAGGGTCTCAGGATTGGAATGGGAAGGAGTTGTATATCACATCTCATGCTATAGGGAGGGTCTCAGGTTTGATATTAGAAGCATTGAGATATCATATCTCATGCTATCGGAAGGGTCTCAGGATTGGATTGGGAAGGAGTTGGATATCACATCTCATGTTATAGGAAGGGTCTCAGGATTGGATGGGAAGAGTTGGATATCACATCACATGCTATAGGAAGGGTCTCAGGTTTGGTAGAAGCATTGGGATATCACATCTCATGCTATAGGAAGGGTCTCAGGATTGCAATGGGAAGGGGTTGGATATCACATCTCATGATAAAGGAAGGGTCTCAGGTTTGGAAGGGGAAGGATTTGGATATCACATCTCAAGTTATAGGACGGGTCTGTGGTTTGGTATTAGAAGCCTTGAGATATCACATCTCATGCTATCGGAAGGGTCTCAGGATTGGATTGTGAAGGAGTTGGATATCACATCTCATGTTATAGGAATGGCCTCAAGATTGGAATGGGAAGGACTTGGATATCACATCTCATGTTATAGGAAGGGTCTCAGGTTTGTTATTTGAAGCATTGAGATATCAAATCTCATGTTATAGGACAGTCTCAGGTTTGGTATTAGAAGCATTGAGATATCATATCTCATGGTATAGGACGGGTCTCAGGATTGGAATGGGAAGGAGTTGGATATCACATCTCATGCTATAGGAAGGGTCTCAGGATTGGAATGGGAAGGATTTGGATATCACATCTCATGTTACAGGAAGGGTCTCAGGTTTGTTATTAGAAGCATTGAGATATCACATCTCATGTTATAGGGCAGTCTCAGGTTTGGTATTAGAAGCATTGAGATATCACATCTCAAGTTATAGGACGGGTCTGTGGTTTGGTATTGGAAGCCTTGAGATATCATATCTCATGCTATCGGAAGGGTCTCAGGATTGGATTGTGAAGGAGTTGGATATCACACCTCATGTTATAGGAATGGCCTCAAGATTGGAATGGGAAGGACTTGGATATCACATCTCATGTTATAGGAAGGGTCTCAGGTTTGTTATTTGAAGCATTGAGATATCAGATCTCATGTTATAGGACAGTCTCAGGTTTGGTATTAGAAGCATTGAGATATCATATCTCTTGGTATAGGACGGGTCTCAGGATTGGAATGGGAAGGAGTTGGATATCACATCTCATGCTATAGGAAGGGTCTCAGGATTGGAATGGGAAGGATTTGGATATCACATCTCATGTTACAGGAAGGGTCTCAGGTTTGTTATTAGAAGCATTGAGATATCACATCTCATGTTATAGGGCAGTCTCAGGTTTGGTATTAGAAGCATTGAGATATCATATCTCATTGTATATCCCATCTCATGCTATAGGAAGGGTCACAGGTTGGAATTGGAAGGAGTTGGATATCACATCTCATGCTATCGGAAGGGTCTCAGGATTGGAATGGGAAGGAGTTGGATATCACCTCTCATGCTATAGGGAGGGTCTCAGGTTTGATATTAGAAGCATTGATATATCATATCTCATGCTATCGGAAGGGTCTCAGGATTGGATTTGGAAGGAGTTGGATATCACATCTCATGTTATAGGAAGGGTCTCAGGATTGGATTGGAAGAGTTGGATATCACATCCCATGCTATAGGAAGGGTCTCAGGTTTGGTAGAAGCATTGAGATATCACATCTCATGCTATAGGAAGGGTCTCAGGATTGGAATGGGAAGGAGTTGGATATCACATCTCAAGTTATAGGACGGGTCTGTGGTTTGGTATTAGAAGCATTGAGATATCATATCTCATGCTATCGGAAGGGTCTCAGGATTGGATTGGGAAGGAGTTGGATATCACATCTCGTGTTATAGGAAGGGTCTCAAGATTGGAATGGGAAGGACTTGGATATCACATCTCATGTTATAGGAAGGGTCTTAGGTTTATTAGAAGCATTGAGATATCACATCTCATGTTATAGGACAGTCTCAGGTTTGGTATTAGAAGCATTGAGATATAACATCTCATAGTATAGGACGGGTCTCAGGATTGGAATGGGAAGGAGTTTGATATCACATCTCATGCCAAGGGAAGGTCTCAGATTTGCTAGAAGCATTCAGATTTCACATCTCATGCTATCGGAAGGGTCTCAGGATTGGATTGGGAAGGAGTTGGATATCGCATCTCATGCTATAGGAAGGGTCACAGGATTGGAATGTGAAGGACTTTAATATCACATCTCACGCTATAGGGAGGGTCTCAGATTTGGTATTAGAAGCATTGAGATATCACATCTCATGCTATCGGAAGGGTCTCAGGATTGGATCGGGAAGGAGTTGGATATAACATCTCATGTTATAGGAAGGGTCTCAGGATTGGATAGGAAGAGTTGGATATC
This sequence comes from Ambystoma mexicanum, assembly GCF_040938575.1. Lineage (NCBI taxonomy): Eukaryota > Metazoa > Chordata > Amphibia > Caudata > Ambystomatidae > Ambystoma > Ambystoma mexicanum. Next base: position 318,042,541 of record NC_090936.1, read on the forward strand.
ACATGTCATGTTATAGGAAGGGTATGAGGATTGGAATGGGAAGCATTGAGATATCACATCTCATGTTATAGGAAGGGTCTCAGGTTTGTTATTAGAAGCATTGAGATATCACATCTCATGTTATAGGACAGTCTCAGGATTGGTATTAGAAGCATTGAGATATAACATCTCATGGTATAGGACGGGTCTCAGGATTGGATGGGAAGAGTTGGATATCACATCTCATGCTATAGGAAGGGTCTCAGGTTTGGTAGAAGCATTGGGATATCACATCTCATGCTATAGGAAGGGTCTCAGGATTGGAATGGGAAGGAGTTGGATATCACATCTCATGCTAAAGGAAGGGTCTCAGGTTTGGAAGGGGAAGGATATGGATATCACATCTCAAGTTATAGGACGGGTCTGTGGTTTGGTATTAGAAGCATTGAGATATCATATCTCATGCTATCGGAAGGGTCTCAGGATTGGATTGCGAAGGAGTTGGATATCACATCTCATGTTATAGGAAGGGTCTCAAGATTGGAATGGGAAGGACTTGGATATCACATCTCATGTTATAGGAAGGGTCTCAGGTTTGTTATTAGAAGCATTGAGATATCACATCTCATGTTATAGGACAGTCTCAGGTTTGGTATTAGAAGCATTGGATATAACATCTCATAGTATAGCACGGGTCTCAGGATTGGAATGGGAAGGAGTTGGATATCACATCTCAAGTTATAGGACGGGTCTGTGGTTTGGTATTAGAAGCATTGAGATATCACATCTCATGCTATCGGAAGGGTCTCAGGATTGGATTGGGAAGGAGTTGGATATCACATCTCATGTTATAGGAAGGCTCTCAAGTTTGTTATTAGAAGCATTGAGATATCACATCTCATGTTATAGGACAGTCTCAGGTTTGGTATTAGAAGCATTGAGATATCATATCTCATGGTATAGGACGGGTCTCAGGATTGGTATGGGAAGGAGTTGGATATCACATCTCATGCTAAAGGAAGGGTCTCAGGTTTGGAAGGGGAAGGATTTGGATATCACATCTCAATTTATAGGACGGATCTGTGGTTTGGTATTAGAAGCATTGAGATATCATATCTCATGCTATCGGAAGGGTATCAGGATTGGATTGGGAAGGAGTTGGATATCACATCTCATGTTATAGGAAGGGTCTCAGGATTGGAATGGGAAGGACTTGGATATCACATCTCATGTTATAGGAAGGGTCTCAGGTTTGTTATTAGAAGCATTGAGATATCGCATCTCATGTCATATGACAGTCTCAGGTTTGGTATTAGAAGCATTGAGATATCATATCTCATTGTATAGGACGGGTCTCAGGATTGGAATGGGAAGGAGTTGGATATCACATATCATGCTATAGGACGGGTCTCAGGATTGGAATGGGAAGTTGTTGGATATCACATCTCATGATAAAGGAAGGGTCTCAGGTTTGGAAGGGGAAGGATTTGGATATCACATCTCAAGTTATAGGACTGGTCTGTGGTTTGGTATTAGAAGCATTGAGATATCATATCTCATGCTATCGGAAGGGTCTCAGGATTGGATTGGGAAGGAGTTGGATATCACATCTCATGTTATAGGAAGGGTCTCAAGATTGGAATGGGAAAGACTTGGATATCACATCTCATGTTATAGGACAGTCTCAGGTTTGGTATTAGAAGCATTGAGATATAACATCTCATAGTATAGGACGGGTCTCAGGATTGGAATGGGAAGGAGTTTGATATCACATCTCATGCCATGGGAAGGTCTCAGGTTTGCTAGAAGCATTAAGATATCACATCTCATGCTATTGGAAGGGTCACAGGTTGGAATTGGAAGGAGTTGGATATCACAGCTCATGTTATAGGAAGGGTATCAGGATTGGAATGGGAAGGACTTTGATATCACATCTCATGTTATAGGAAGGGTTTCAGGTTTGTTATTAGAAGCATTGAGATATCTCATCTCATGTTATAGGACAGTCTCAGGTTTGGTATTAGAAGCATTGAGATATCATATCTCATGCTATCGGAAGGGTCTCAGGATTGGAATGGGAAGGATTTGGATATCACATCTCATGTTATAGGAAGGGTCTCAGGATTGGATGGGAAGAGTTGGATATCACATCTCATGTTATAGGAAGGGTATCAGGATTGGAATGGGAAGGACTTTGATATCACATCTCATGTTATAGGAAGGGTCTCAGGTTTGTTATTAGAAGCATTGAGATATCTCATCTCATGTTATAGGACAGTCTCAGGTTTGGTATTAGAAGCATTGAGATATCATATCTCATGCTATCGGAAGGGTCTCAGGATTGGAATGGGAAGGATTTGGATATCACATCTCATGTTATAGGAAGGGTCTCAGGATTGGAATGGGAAGGACTTTGATATCACATCTCATGCTATCGGAAGGGTCTCAGGATTGGATTGGGAAGGAGTTGGATATCACATCTCATGTTATAGGATGGGTCTCAGGATTGGAATGGGAAGGATTTGGATATCACATCTCATGTTATAGGAAGGGTCTCAGGTTTGTTATTAGAAGCATTGAGATATCGCATCTCCTGTTATAGGACAGTCTCAGGTTTAGTATTAGAAGCATTGAGATATCATATCTCATGCTATCGGAAGGGTCTCAGGATTGGAATGGGAAGGATTTGGATATCACATTTCATGTTATAGGAAGGGTCTCAGGATTGGAATGGGAAGGATTTGGATATCACATCTCATGTTATAGGAAGGGTCTCAAGTTTGTTATTAGAAGCATTGAGATATCACATCTCATGTTATAGGACAGTCTCAGGTTTGGTATTAGAAGCATTGGGATATCATATCTCATGGTATAGGACGGGTCTCAGGATTGGAATGAGGAGTTGGATATCACATCTCATGCTATAGGAAGGGTCTCAGGATTGGAATGGGAAGGATTTGGATATCACATCTCATGTTATAGGAAGGGTCTCAGGTTTGTTATTAGAAGCATTGAGATATCACATCTCATGTTATAGGACAGTCTCAGGTTTGGTATTAGAAACATTGAGATATCACATCTCATGGTATAGGACGGGTCTCAGGTTTGGAATGGGAAGGAGTTGGATATCACATCTCATGCTATAGGAAGGGTCTCAGGATTGGAATGGGAAGTAGTTTGATATCACATCTCATGCCTTAGGAAGGTCTCAGGTATGGTAGAAGCATTAAGATATCACATCTCATGCTATCGGAAGGGTCTCAGGATTGGATTGGGAAGGAGTTGGATATCCCATCTCATGCTATAGGAAGGGTCTCAGGATTGGAATGGGAAGGACTTGGACATCACATCTCAGGTTATAGGACAGTCTCAGGTTTGGTATTAGAAGGATTGAGATATCATATCTCATGGTATAGGACGGGTCTCAAGATTGGATGGGAAGAGTTGGATATCACATCTCATGCTATAGGAAGGGTCTCAGGATTGGAATGGGAAGGAGTTGTATATCACATCTCATGCTATAGGGAGGGTCTCAGGTTTGATATTAGAAGCATTGAGATATCATATCTCATGCTATCAGAAGGGTCTCAGGATTGGATTGGGAAGGAGTTGGATATCACATCTCATGTTATAGGAAGGGTCTCAGGATTGGAATGGGAAGGATTTGGATATCACATCTCATGTTATAGGAAGGGTCTCAGGTTTGTTATTAGAAGCATTGAGATATCGCATCTCATGTTATAGGACAGTCTCAGGTTTGGTATTAGAAGCATTGAGATATCATATCTCATGCTATCGGAAGGGTCTCAGGATTGGAATGGGAAGGATTTGGATATCACATCTCATGTTATAGGAAGGGTCTCAGGATTGGAATGGGAAGGATTTGGATATCACATCTCATGTTATAGGAAGGGTCTCAGGTTTGTTATTAGAAGCATTGAGATATCGCATCTCATGTTATAGGACAGTCTCAGGTTTGGTATTAGAAGCATTGAGATATCACATCTCATGGTATAGGACGGGTCTCAGGATTGGATTGGGAAGGAGTTGGATATCCCATCTCATGCTATAGGAAGGGTCACAGGTTGGAATTGGAAGGAGTTGGATATCACATCTCATGCTACCGGAAGGGTCTCAGGATTGGAATGGGAAGGAGTTGGATATCACATCTCATGTTATAGGAATGGCCTCAAGATTGGAATGGGAAGGACTTGGATATCACATCTCATGTTATAGGAAGTGTCTCAGGTTTGTTATTTGAAGCATTGAGATATCACATCTCATGTTATAGGGCAGTCTCAGGTTTGGTATTAGAAGAATTGAGATATCACATCTCATGGTATAGGATGGGTCTCAGGATTGGATTGGGAAGGAGTTGGATATCCCATCTCATGCTATAGGAAGGGTCACAGGTTGGAATTGGAAGGAGTTGGATATCACATCTCATGCTACCGGAAGGGTCTCAGGATTGGAATGGGAAGGAGTTGGATATCACCTCTCATGCTATAGGGAGGGTCTCAGGTTTGATATTAGAAGCATTGATATATCATATCTCGTGCTATCGGAAGGGTCTCAGGATTGGATTGGGAAGGAGTTGGATATCACATCTCATGTTATAGGAAGGGTCTCAGGATTGGATGGGAAGAGTTGGATATCACATCTCATGCTATAGGAAGGGTCTCAGGTTTGGTAGAAGCATTGAGATATCACATCTCATGCTATAGGAAGGGTCTCAGGATTGGAATGGGAAGGAGTTGGATATCACATCTCATGATAAAGGAAGGGTCTCAGGTTTGGAAGGGGAAGGACTTGGATATCACATCTCATGTTATAGGAAGGGTCTGTGGTTTGGTATTAGAAGCTTTGAGATATCATATCTCATGCTATCGGAAGGGTCTCAGGATTGGAATGGGAAGGACTTGGATATCACATCTCATGTTATAGGAAGGGTCTTAGGTTTATTAGAAGCATTGAGATATCACATCTCATGTTATAGGACAGTCTCAGGTTTGGTATTAGAAGCATTGAGATATAACATCTCATAGTATAGGACGGGTCTCAAGATTGGAATGGGAAGGAGTTTGATATCACATCTCATGCCAAGGGAAGGTCTCAGGTTTGCTAGAAGCATTCAGATCTCACATCTCATGCTATCGGAAGGGTCTCAGGATTGGATTGGGAAGGAGTTGGATATCGCATCTCATGCTATAGGAAGGGTCACAGGTTGGAATTGGAAGGAGTTGGATATCACAGCTCATGTTATAGGAAGGGTAACAGGATTGGAATGTGAAGGACTTTAATATCACATCTCACGCTCTAGGGAGGGTCTCAGGTTTGGTATTAGAAGCATTGAGATATCACATCTCATGCTATCGGAAGGGTCTCAGGATTGGATCGGGAAGGAGTTGGATATAACATCTCATGTTATAGGAAGGGTCTCAGGATTGGATGGGAAGAGTTGGATATCACATCTCATGTTATAGGAAGGGTATCAGGATTGGAATGGGAAGGACTTTGATATCACATCTCACGCTATAGGGAGGGTCTCAGGTTTGGTATTAGAAGCATTGAGATATCACATCTCATGTTATAGGAAGGGTCTCAGGTTTGTTATTAGAAGCATTGAGATATCACATCTCATGTTATAGGACAGTCTCAGGATTGGTATTAGAAGCATTGAGATATAACATCTCATGGTATAGGACGGGTCTCAGGATTGGATGGGAAGAGTTGGATATCACATCTCATGCTATAGGAAGGGTCTCAGGTTTGGTAGAAGCATTGGGATATCACATCTCATGCTATAGGAAGGGTCTCAGGATTGGAATGGGAAGGAGTTGGATATCACATCTCATGCTAAAGGAAGGGTCTCAGGTTTGGAAGGGGTAGGATTTGGATATCACATCTCAAGTTATAGGACGGGTCTGTGGTTTGGTATTAGAAGCATTGAGATATCATATCTCATGCTATCGGAAGGGTCTCAGGATTGGAATGGGAAGGATTTGGATATCACATCTCATGTTATAGGAAGGGTCTCAGGATTGGAATGGGAAGGATTTGGATATCACCTCTCATGTTATAGGAAGGGTCTCAGGTTTGTTATTAGAAGCATTGAGATATCACATCTCATGTTATAGGACAGTCTCAGGTTTGGTATTAGAAACATTGAGATATAACATCTCATGGTATAGGACGGGTCTCAGGATTGGAATGGGAAGGAGTTGGATATCACATCTCATGCAATAGGAAGGGTCTCAGGATTGGAATGGGAAGTAGTTTGATATCACATCTCATGCCATAGGAAGGTCTCAGGTATGGTAGAAGCATTAAGATATCACATCTCATGCTATCGGAAGGGTCTCAGGATTGAATTGGGAAAGAGTTGGATATCCCATCTCATGCTATAGGAAGGGTCTCAGGATTGGAATGGGAAGGACTTGGACATCACATCTCATGTTATAGGACAGTCTCATGTTTGGTATTAGATGGATTGAGATATCATATCTCATGGTATAGGACGGGTCTCAAGATTGGATGGGAAGAGTTGGATATCACATCTCATGCTATAGGAAGGGTCTCAGGATTGGAATGGGAAGGAGTTGTATATCACATCTCATGCTATAGGGAGGGTCTCAGGTTTGATATTAGAAGCATTGAGATATCATATCTCATGCTATCAGAAGGGTCTCAGGATTGGATTGGGAAGGAGTTGGATATCACATCTCATGTTACAGGAAGGGTCTCAGGATTGGAATGGGAAGGATTTGGATATCACATCTCATGTTATAGGAAGGGTCTCAGGTTTGTTATTAGAAGCATTGAGATATCGCATCTCATGTTATAGGACAGTCTCAGGTTTGGTATTAGAAGCATTGAGATATCATATCTCATGCTATCGGAAGGGTCTCAGGATTGGAATGGGAAGGATTTGGATATCACATCTCATGTTATAGGAAGGGTCTCAGGATTGGAATGGGAAGGATTTGGATATCACATATTATGTTATAGGAAGGGTCTCAGGTTTGTTATTAGAAGCATTGAGATATCGCATCTCATGTTATAGGACAGTCTCAGGTTTGGTATTAGAAGCATTGAGATATCATATCTCATGGTATAGGACGGGTCTCAGGATTGGAATGGGAAGGAGTTGGATATCACATCTCATGCTATAGGAAGGGTCTCAGGATTGGAATGGGAAGTAGTTTGATATCACATCTCATGCCATAGGAAGGTCTCAGGTATGGTAGAAGCATTAAGATATCACATCTCATGCTATCGGAAGGGTCTCAGGATTGGATTGGGAAGGAGTTGGATATCCCATCTCATGCTATAGGAAGGGTCACAGGTTGGAATTGGAAGGAGTTGGATATCACATCTCATGCTATCGGAAGGGTCTCAGGATTGGAATGGGAAGGAGTTGTATATCACATCTCATGCTATAGGGAGGGTCTCAGGTTTGATATTAGAAGCATTGAGATATCATATCTCATGCTATCGGAAGGGTCTCAGGATTGGATTGGGAAGGAGTTGGATATCACATCTCATGTTATAGGAAGGGTCTCAGGATTGGATGGGAAGAGTTGGATATCACATCACATGCTATAGGAAGGCTCTCAGGTTTGTTATTTGAAGCATTGAGATTTCAAATCTCATGTTATAGGACAGTCTCAGGTTTGGTATTAGAAGCATTGAGATATCATATCTCATGGTATAGGACGGGTCTCAGGATTGGAATGGGAAGGAGTTGGATATCACATCTCATGCTATAGGAAGGGTCTCAGGATTGGAATGGGAAGGATTTGGATATCACATCTCATGTTACAGGAAGGGACTCAGGTTTGTTATTAGAAGCATTGAGATATCACATCTCATGTTATAGGGCAGTCTCAGGTTTGGTATTAGAAGCATTGAGATATCACATCTCATGCTATAGGAAGGGTCTCAGGTTTGGTAGAAGCATTGGGATATCACATCTCATGCTATAGGAAGGGTCTCAGGATTGCAATGGGAAGGGGTTGGATATCACATCTCATGATAAAGGAAGGGTCTCAGGTTTGGAAGGGGAAGGATTTGGATATCACATCTCAAGTTATAGGACGGGTCTGTGGTTTGTTATTAGAAGCCTTGAGATATCACATCTCATGCTATCGGAAGGGTCTCAGGATTGGATTGTGAAGGAGTTGGATATCACATCTCATGTTATAGGAATGGCCTCAAGATTGGAATGGGAAGGACTTGGATATCACATCTCATGTTATAGGAAGGGTCTCAGGTTTGTTATTTGAAGCATTGAGATATCAAATCTCATGTTATAGGACAGTCTCAGGTTTGGTATTAGAAGCATTGAGATATCATATCTCATGGTATAGGACGGGTCTCAGGATTGGAATGGGAAGGAGTTGGATATCACATCTCATGCTATAGGAAGGGTCTCAGGATTGGAATGGGAAGGATTTGGATATCACATCTCATGTTACAGGAAGGGACTCAGGTTTGTTATTAGAAGCATTGAGATATCACATCTCATGTTATAGGGCAGTCTCAGGTTTGGTATTAGAAGCATTGAGATATCACATCTCATGCTATAGGAAGGGTCTCAGGTTTGGTAGAAGCATTGAGATATCACATCTCATGCTATAGGAAGGGTCTCAGGTTTGGAAGGGGAAGGATTTGGATATCACATCTCAAGTTATAGGACGGGTCTGTGGTTTGGAATTAGAAGCCTTGAGATATCATATCTCATGCTATCGGAAGGGTCTCAGGATTGGATTGTGAAGGAGTTGGATATCACATCTCATGTTATAGGAATGGCCTCAAGATTGGAATGGGAAGGACTTGGATATCACATCTCATGTTATAAGAAGGGTCTCAGGTTTGTTATTTGAAGCATTGAGATATCAGATCTCATGTTATAGGACAGTCTCAGGTTTGGTATTAGAAGCATTGAGATATCATATCTCTTGGTATAGGACGGGTCTCAGGATTGGAATGGGAAGGAGTTGGATATCACATCTCATGCTATAGGAATGGTCTCAGGATTGGAATGGGAAGGATTTGGATATCACATCTCATGTTACAGGAAGGGTCTCAGGTTTGTTATTAGAAGCATTGAGATATCATTTCTCATGTTATAGGGCAGTCTCAGGTTTGGTATTAGAAGCATTGAGATATCACATCTCATGCTATAGGAAGGGTCTCAGGTTTGGTAGAAGCATTGGGATATCACATCTCATGCTATAGGAAGGGTCTCAGGTTTGGAAGGGGAAGGATTTGGATATCACATCTCAAGTTATAGGACGGGTCTGTGGTTTGGAATTAGAAGCCTTGAGATATCATATCTTATGCTATCGGAAGGGTCTCAGGATTGGATTGTGAAGGAGTTGGATATCACATCTCATGTTATAGGAATGGCCTCAAGATTGGAATGGGAAGGACTTGGATATCACATCTCATGTTATAGGAAGGGTCTCAGGTTTGTTATTTGAAGCCTTGAGATATCAGATCTCATGTTATAGGACAGTCTCAGGTTTGGAATGGGAAGGAGTTGGATATCACATTTCATGCTATAGGAAGGGTCTCAGGATTGGAATGGGAAGGATTTGGATATCACATCTCATGTTACAGGAAGGGTCTCAGGTTTGTTATTAGAAGCATTGAGATATCACATCTCATGTTATAGGGCAGTCTCAGGTTTGGTATTAGAAGCATTGAGATATCACATCTCATGGTATAGGATGGGTCTCAGGATTGGATTGGGAAGGAGTTGGATATCCCATCTCATGCTATAGGAAGGGTCACAGGTTGGAATTGGAAGGAGTTGGATATCACATCTCATGCTATCGGAAGGGTCTCAGGATTGGAATGGGAAGGAGTTGGATATCACATCTCATGTTATAGGAAGGGTCTCAGGATTGGATGGGAAGAGTTGGATATCACATCTCATGCTATAGGAAGGGTCTCAGGTTTGGTAGAAGCATTGAGATATCACATCTCATGCTATAGGAAGGGTCTCAGGATTGGAATGGGAAGGAGTTGGATATCACATCTCATGATAAAGGAAGGGTCTCAGGTTTGGAAGGGGAAGGATTTGGATATCACATCTCAAGTTATAGGACGGGTCTGTGGTTTGGTATTAGAAGCACTGAGATATCATATCTCATGCTATCGGAAGGGTCTCAGGATTGGATTGGGAAGGAGTTGGATATCACATCTCATGTTATAGGAAAGGTCTCAAGATTGGAATGGGAAGGACTTGGATATCACATCTCATGTTATAGGAAGGGTCTTAGGTTTATTAGAAGCATTGAGATATCACATCTCATGTTATAGGACAGTCTCAGGTTTCGTATTAGAAGCATTGAGATATAACATCTCATAGTATAGGACGGGTCTCAGGATTGGAATGGGAAGGAGTTTGATATCAGATCTCATGCCAAGGGAAGGTCTCAGGTTTGCTAGAAGCATTCAGATCTCACATCTCATGCTATCGGAAGGGTCACAGGTTGGAATTGGAAGGAGTTGGATATCACAGCTCATGTTATAGGAAGGGTATCAGGATTGGAATGTGAAGGACTTTAATATCACATCTCACGCTATAGGGAGGGTCTCAGGTTTGGTATTAGAAGCATTGAGATATCACATCTCATGCTATCGGAAGGGTCTCAGGATTGGATCGGGAAGAAGTTGGATATAACATCTCATGTTATAGGAAGGGTCTCAGGATTGGATAGGAAGAGTTGGATATCACATCTCATGTTATAGGAAGGGTATCAGGATTGGAATCGGAAGGACTTTGATATCACATCTCACGCTATAGGGAGGGTCTCAGGTTTGGTATTAGAAGCATTGAGATATCACATCTCATGTTATAGGAAGGGTCTCAGGTTTGTTATTAGAAGCATTGAGATATCACATCTCATGTTATAGGACAGTCTCAGGATTGGTATTAGAAGCATGGAGATATAACATCTCATGGCATAGGACGGGTCTCAGGATTGGATGGGAAGAGTTGGATATCACATCTCATGCTATAGGAAGGGTCTCAGGTTTGGTAGAAGCATTGGGATATCACATCTCATGCTATAGGAAGGGTCTCAGGATTGGAATGGGAAGGAGTTGGATATCACATCTCATGCTAAAGGAAGGGTCTCAGGTTTGGAAGGGGAAGGATTTGGATATCACATCTCAAGTTATAGGACGGGTCTGTGGTTTGGTATTAAAAGCATTGAGATATCATATCTTATGCTATCGGAAGGGTCTCAGGATTGGATTGCGAAGGAGTTGGATATCACATCTCATGTTATAGGAAGGGTCTCAAGATTGGAATGGGAAGGACTTGGATATCACATCTCATGTTATAGGAAGGGTCTCAGGTTTGTTATTAGAAGCATTGAGATATCACATCTCATGTTATAGGACAGTCTCAGGTTTGGTATTAGAAGCATTGGATACAACATCTCATAGTATAGGACGGGTCTCAGGATTGGAATGGGAAGGAGTTGGATATCACATCTCAAGTTATAGGACGGGTCTGTGGTTTGGTATTAGAAGCATTGAGATATCACATCTCATGCTATCGGAAGGGTCTCAGGATTGGATTGGGAAGGAGTTTGATATCACATCTCATGTTATAGGAAGGCTCTCAGGTTTGTTATTAGAAGCATTGAGATATCATATCTCATGGTATAGGACGGGTCTCAGGATTGGAATGGGAAGGAGTTGGATATCACATCTCATGCTAAAGGAAGGGTCTCAGGTTTGGAAGGGGAAGGATTTGGATATCACATCTCAATTTATAGGACGGGTCTGTGGTTTGGTATTAGAAGCATTGAGATATCATATCTCATGCTATCGGAAGGGTATCAGGATTGGATTGGGAAGGAGTTGGATATCACATCTCATGTTATAGAAAGGGTCTCAGGATTGGAATGGGAAGGACTTGGATATCACATCTCATGTTATAGGAAGGGTCTCAGGTTTGTTATTAGAAGCATTGAGATATCGCATCTCATGTCATAGGACAGTCTCAGGTTTGGTATTAGAAGCATTGAGATATCATATCTCATTGTATAGGACGGGTCTCAGGATTGGAATGGGAAGGAGTTGGATATCACATATCATGCTATAGGACGGGTCTCAGGATTGGAATGGGAAGTTGTTGGATATCACATCTCATGATAATTGAAGGGTCTCAGGTTTGGAAGGGGAAGGATTTGGATATCACATCTCAAGTTATAGGACTGGTCTGTGGTTTGGTATTAGAAGCATTGAGATATCATATCTCATGCTATCGGAAGGGTCTCAAGATTGGAATGGGAAAGACTTGGATATCACATCTCATGTTATAGGACAGTCTCAGGTTTGGTATTAGAAGCATTGAGATATAACATCTCATAGTATAGGACGGGTCTCAGGATTGGAATGGGAAGGAGTTTGATATCACATCTCATGCCATGGGAAGGTCTCAGGTTTGCTAGAAGCATTAAGATATCACATCTCATGCTATCGGAAGGGTCTCAGGATTGGATTGGGAAGGAGTTGGATATCGCATCTCATGCTATAGGAAGGGTCACAGGTTGGAATTGGAAGGAGTTGGATATCACAGCTCATGTTATCGGAAGGGTATTTGGATTGGAATGGGAAGGACTTTGATATCACATCTCATGTTATAGGAAGGGTCTCAGGTTTGTTATTAGAAGCATTGAGATATCTCATCTCATGTTATCGGACAGTCTCAGGTTTGGTATTAGAAGCATTGAGATATCATATCTCATGCTATCGGAAGGGTCTCAGGATTGGAATGGGAAGGATTTGGATATCACATCTCATGTTATAGGAAGGGTCTCAGGTTTGTTATTAGAAGCATTGAGATATCGCATCTCATGTTGTAGGACAGTCTCAGGTTTGGTATTAGAAGCATTGAGATGTCATATCTCATGGTATAGGACGGGTCTCAGGATTGGAATGGGAAGGAGTTGGATATCACATCTCATGCTATAGGAAGGGTCTCAGGATTGGAATGGGAAGGATTTGGATATCACATCTCATGTTATAGGAAGGGTCTCAGGTTTGTTATTAGAAGCATTGAGATATCACATCTCATGTTATAGGACAGTCTCAGGTTTGGTATTAGAAACATTGAGATATCACATCTCATGGTATAGGACGGGTCTCAGGATTGGAATGGGAAGGAGTTGGATATCACATCTCATGCTATAGGAAGGGTCTCAGGATTGGAATGGGAAGTAGTTTGATATCACATCTCATGCCATAGGAAGGTCTCAGGTATGGTAGAAGCATTAAGATATCATATCCCATGCTATCGGAAGGGTCTCAGGATTGGATTGGGAAGGAGTTGGATATCCCATCTCATGCTATAGGAAGGGTCTCAGGATTGGAATGGGAAGGACTTGGACATCACATCTCATGTTATAGGACAGTCTCAGGTTTGGTATTAGAAGGATTGAGATATCATATCTCATGGTATAGGACGGGTCTCAAGATTGGATGGGAAGAGTTGCATATCACATCTCATGCTATAGGAAGGGTCTCAGGATTGGAATGGGAAGGAGTTGTATATCACATCTCATGCTATAGGGAGGGTCTCAGGTTTGATATTAGAAGCATTGAGATATCATATCTCATGCTATCAGAAGGGTCTCAGGATTGGATTGGGAAGGAGTTGGATATCACATCTCATGTTATAGGAAGGGTCTCAGGATTGGAATGGGAAGGATTTGGATATCACATCTCATGTTATAGGAAGGGTCTCAGGTTTGTTATTAGAAGCATTGAGATATCGCATCTCATGCTATAGGACAGTCTCAGGTTTGGTATTAGAAGCATTGAGATATCATATCTCATGCTATCGGAAGGGTCTCAGGATTGGAATGGGAAGGATTTGGATATCACATCTCATGTTATAAGAAGGGTCTCAGGACTGGAATGGAAGGATTTGGATATCACATCTCATGTTATAGGAAGGGTCTCAGGTTTGTTATTAGAAGCATTGAGATATCGCATCTCATGTCATAGGACAGTCTCAGGTTTGGTATTAGAAGCATTGAGATATCATATCTCATTGTATAGGACGGGTCTCAGGATTGGAATGGGAAGGAGTTGGATATCACATATCATGCTATAGGACGGGTCTCAGGATTGGAATGGGAAGTTGTTGGATATCACATCTCATGATAAAGGAAGGGTCTCAGGTTTGGAAGGGGAAGGATTTGGATATCACATCTCAAGTTATAGGACTGGTCTGTGGTTTGGTATTAGAAGCATTGAGATATCATATCTCATGCTATCGGAAGGGTCTCAAGATTGGAATGGGAAAGACTTGGATATCACATCTCATGTTATAGGACAGTCTCAGGTTTGGTATTAGAAGCATTGAGATATAACATCTCATAGTATAGGACGGGTCTCAGGATTGGAATGGGAAGGAGTTTGATATCACATCTCATGCCATGGGAAGGTCTCAGGTTTGCTAGAAGCATTAAGATATCACATCTCATGCTATCGGAAGGGTCTCAGGATTGGATTGGGAAGGAGTTGGATATCGCATCTCATGCTATAGGAAGGGTCACAGGTTGGAATTGGAAGGAGTTGGATATCACAGCTCATGTTATCGGAAGGGTATTTGGATTGGAATGGGAAGGACTTTGATATCACATCTCATGTTATAGGAAGGGTCTCAGGTTTGTTATTAGAAGCATTGAGATATCTCATCTCATGTTATCGGACAGTCTCAGGTTTGGTATTAGAAGCATTGAGATATCATATCTCATGCTATCGGAAGGGTCTCAGGATTGGAATGGGAAGGATTTGGATATCACATCTCATGTTATAGGAAGGGTCTCAGGTTTGTTATTAGAAGCATTGAGATATCGCATCTCATGTTGTAGGACAGTCTCAGGTTTGGTATTAGAAGCATTGAGATGTCATATCTCATGGTATAGGACGGGTCTCAGGATTGGAATGGGAAGGAGTTGGATATCACATCTCATGCTATAGGAAGGGTCTCAGGATTGGAATGGGAAGGATTTGGATATCACATCTCATGTTATAGGAAGGGTCTCAGGTTTGTTATTAGAAGCATTGAGATATCACATCTCATGTTATAGGACAGTCTCAGGTTTGGTATTAGAAACATTGAGATATCACATCTCATGGTATAGGACGGGTCTCAGGATTGGAATGGGAAGGAGTTGGATATCACATCTCATGCTATAGGAAGGGTCTCAGGATTGGAATGGGAAGTAGTTTGATATCACATCTCATGCCATAGGAAGGTCTCAGGTATGGTAGAAGCATTAAGATATCATATCCCATGCTATCGGAAGGGTCTCAGGATTGGATTGGGAAGGAGTTGGATATCCCATCTCATGCTATAGGAAGGGTCTCAGGATTGGAATGGGAAGGACTTGGACATCACATCTCATGTTATAGGACAGTCTCAGGTTTGGTATTAGAAGGATTGAGATATCATATCTCATGGTATAGGACGGGTCTCAAGATTGGATGGGAAGAGTTGCATATCACATCTCATGCTATAGGAAGGGTCTCAGGATTGGAATGGGAAGGAGTTGTATATCACATCTCATGCTATAGGGAGGGTCTCAGGTTTGATATTAGAAGCATTGAGATATCATATCTCATGCTATCAGAAGGGTCTCAGGATTGGATTGGGAAGGAGTTGGATATCACATCTCATGTTATAGGAAGGGTCTCAGGATTGGAATGGGAAGGATTTGGATATCACATCTCATGTTATAGGAAGGGTCTCAGGTTTGTTATTAGAAGCATTGAGATATCGCATCTCATGCTATAGGACAGTCTCAGGTTTGGTATTAGAAGCATTGAGATATCATATCTCATGCTATCGGAAGGGTCTCAGGATTGGAATGGGAAGGATTTGGATATCACATCTCATGTTATAAGAAGGGTCTCAGGACTGGAATGGAAGGATTTGGATATCACATCTCATGTTATAGGAAGGGTCTCAGGTTTGTTATTAGAAGCATTGAGATATCGCATCTCATGTCATAGGACAGTCTCAGGTTTGGTATTAGAAGCATTGAGATATCATATCTCATTGTATAGGACGGGTCTCAGGATTGGAATGGGAAGGAGTTGGATATCACATATCATGCTATAGGACGGGTCTCAGGATTGGAATGGGAAGTTGTTGGATATCACATCTCATGATAAAGGAAGGGTCTCAGGTTTGGAAGGGGAAGGATTTGGATATCACATCTCAAGTTATAGGACTGGTCTGTGGTTTGGTATTAGAAGCATTGAGATATCATATCTCATGCTATCGGAAGGGTCTCAGGATTGGATTGGGTAGGAGTTGGATATCACATCTCATGTTATAGTAAGGGTCTCAAGATTGGAATGGGAAAGACTTGGATATCACATCTCATGTTATAGGACAGTCTCAGGTTTGGTATTAGAAGCATTGAGATATAACATCTCATAGTATAGGACGGGTCTCAGGATTGGAATGGGAAGGAGTTTGATATCACATCTCATGCCATGGGAAGGTCTCAGGTTTGCTAGAAGCATTAAGATATCACATCTCATGCTATCGGAAGGGTCTCAGGATTGGATTGGGAAGGAGTTGGATATCGCATCTCATGCTATAGGAAGGGTCACAGGTTGGAATTGGAAGGAGTTGGATATCACAGCTCATGTTATCGGAAGGGTATTTGGATTGGAATGGGAAGGAGTTGGATATCGCATCTCATGCTATAGGAAGGGTCACAGGTTGGAATTGGAAGGAGTTGGATATCACATCTCATGTTATAGGAAGGGTCTCAGGTTTGGTATTAGAAGCATTGAGATATCGCATCTCATGTTGTAGGACAGTCTCAGGTTTGGTATTAGAAGCATTGAGATATCATATCTCATGCTATCGGAAGGGTCTCAGGATTGGAATGGGAAGGATTTGGATATCACATCTCATGTTATAGGAAGGGTCTCAGGTTTGTTATTAGAAGCATTGAGATATCACATCTCATGTTATAGGACAGTCTCAGGTTTGGTATTAGAAACATTGAGATATCACATCTCATGGTATAGGACGGGTCTCAGGATTGGAATGGGAAGGAGTTGGATATCACATCTCATGCTATAGGAAGGGTCTCAGGATTGGAATGGGAAGTAGTTTGATATCACATCTCATGCCATAGGAAGGTCTCAGGTATGGTAGAAGCATTAAGATATCATATCTCATGCTATCGGAAGGGTCTCAGGATTGGATTGGGAAGGAGTTGGATATCCCATCTCATGCTATAGGAAGGGTCTCAGGATTGGAATGGGAAGGACTTGGACATCACATCTCATGTTATAGGACAGTCTCAGGTTTGGTATTAGAAGGATTGAGATATCATATCTCATGGTATAGGACGGGGCTCAAGATTGGATGGGAAGAGTTGCATATCACATCTCATGCTATAGGAAGGGTCTCAGGATTGGAATGGGAAGGAGTTGTATATCACATCTCATGCTATAGGGAGGGTCTCAGGTTTGATATTAGAAGCATTGAGATATCATATCTCATGCTATCAGAAGGGTCTCAGGATTGGATTGGGAAGGAGTTGGATATCACATCTCATGTTATAGGAAGGGTCTCAGGATTGGAATGGTAAGGATTTGGATATCACATCTCATGTTATAGGAAGGGTCTCAGGTTTGTTATTAGAAGCATTGAGATATCGCATCTCATGTTATAGGACATTCTCAGGTTTGGTATTAGAAGCATTGAGATATCATATCTCATGCTATCGGAAGGGTCTCAGGATTGGAATGGGAAGGATTTGGATATCACATCTCATGTTATAAGAAGGGTCTCATGACTGGAATGGAAGGATTTGGATATCACATCTCATGTTATAGGAAGGGTCTCAGGTTTGTTATTAGAAGCATTGAGATATCGCATCTCATGTTATAGGACAGTCTCAGGTTTGGTATTAGAAGCATTGAGATATAATATCTCATCGTATAGGACGGGTCTCGGGATTGGAATGGGAAGGAGTTGGATATCACATATCATGCTATAGGAAGGGTCTCAGGAATGGAATGGGAAGTAGTTTGATATCACATCTCATGCCATAGGAAGGTCTCAGGTATGGTAGAAGCATTAAGATATCACATCTCATGCTATCGGAAGGGTCTCAGGATTGGATTGGGAAGGAGTTGGATATCCCATCTCATGCTATAGGAAGGGTCACAGGTTGGAATTGGAAGGAGTTGGATATCACATCTCATGCTATCGGAAGGGTCTCAGGATTGGAATGGAAAGGAGTTGTATATCACATCTCATGCTATAGGGAGGGTCTCAGGTTTGATATTAGAAGCATTGAGATATCATATCTCATGCTATCGGAAGGGTCTCAGGATTGGATTGGGAAGGAGTTGGATATCACATCTCATGTTATAGGAAGGGTCTCAGGATTGGATGGGAAGAGTTGGATATCACATCACATGCTATAGGAAGGGTCTCAGGTTTGGTAGAAGCATTGGGATATCACATCTCATGCTATAGGAAGGGTCTCAGGATTGCAATGGGAAGGGGTTGGATATCACATCTCATGATAAAGGAAGGGTCTCAGGTTTGGAAGGGGAAGGATTTGGATATCCCATCTAAAGTTATAGGACGGGTCTGTGGTTTGGTATTAGAAGCCTTGAGATATCACATCTCATGCTATCGGAAGGGTCTCAGGATTGGATTGGGAAGGAGTTGGATATCACATCTCATGTTATAGGAATGGCCTCAAGATTGGAATGGGAAGGACTTGGATATCACATCTCATGTTATAGGAGGGGTCTCAGGTTTGTTATTTGAAGCATTAAGATATCAAATCTCATGTTATAGGACAGTCTCAGGTTTCGTATTAGAAGCATTGAGATATCATATCTCATGGTTTAGGACGGGTCTCAGGATTGGAATGGGAAGGAGTTGGATATCACATCTCATGCTATAGGAAGGGTCTCAGGATTGGAATGGGAAGAATTTGGATATCACATCTCATGTTATAGGAAGGGTCTCAGGTTTGTTATTAGAAGCATTGAGATATCACATCTCATGTTATAGGGCAGTCTCAGGTTTGGTATTAGAAGCATTGAGATATCACATCTCATGCTATAGGAAGGGTCTCAGGTTTGGTAGAAGCATTGGGATATCACATCTCATGCTATAGGACGGGTCTGTGGTTTGGTATTAGAAGCCTTGAGATATCATATCTCATGCTATCGGAAGGGTCTCAGGATTGGATTGTGAAGGAGTTGGATATCACATCTCATGTTATAGGAATGGCCTCAAGATTGGAATGGGAAGGACTTGGATATCACATCTCATGTTATAGGAAGGGTCTCAGGTTTGTTATTTGAAGCAATGAGATATCAGATCTCATGTTATAGGACAGTCTCAGGTTTGGTATTAGAAGCATTGAGATATCATATCTCATGGTATAGGACGGGTCTCAGGATTGGAATGGGAAGGAGTTGGATATCACATCTCATGCTATAGGAAGGGTCTCAGGATTGGAATGGGAAGGATTTGGATATCAAATCTCATGTTACAGGAAGGGTCTCAGGTTTGTTATTAGAAGCATTGAGATATCACATCTCATGTTATAGGGCAGTCTCAGGTTTGGTATTAGAACCATTGAGATATCACATCTCATGGTATAGGACGGGTCTCAGGATTGGATTGGGAAGGAGTTGGATATCCCATCTCATGCTATAGGAAGGGTCACAGGTTGGAATTGGAAGGAGTTGGATATCACATCTCATGCTATCGGAAGGGTCTCAGGATTGGAATGGGAAGGAGTTGGATATCCCCTCTCATGCTATAGGGAGGGTCTCAGGTTTGATATTAGAAGCATTGATATATCATATCTCATGCTATCGGAAGGGTCTCAGGATTGGATTGGGAAGGAGTTGGATATCACATCTCATGTTATAGGAAGGGTCTCAGGATTGGATGGGAAGAGTTGGATATCATATCTCATGCTATAGGAAGGGTCTCAGGTTTGGTAGAAGCATTGAGATATCACATCTCATGCTATAGGAAGGGTCTCAGGATTGGAATGGGAAGGAGTTGGATATCACATCTCATGATAAAGGAAGGGTCTCAGGTTTGGAAGGGGAAGGATTTGGATATCACATCTCAAGTTATAGGACGGGTCTGTGGTTTGGTATTAGAAGCATTGAGATATCATATCTCATGCTATCGGAAGGGTCTCAGGATTGGATTGGGAAGGAGTTGGATATCACATCTCATGTTATAGGAAGGTTCTCAAGATTGGAATCGGAAGGACTTGGATATCACATCTCATGTTATAGGAAGGGTCTTAGGTTTATTAGAAGCATTGAGATATCACATCTCATGTTATAGGACAGTCTCAGGTTTGGTATTAGAAGCATTGAGATATAACATCTCATAGTATAGGACGGGTCTCAGGATTGGAATGGGAAGGAGTTTGATATCACATCTCATGCCAGGGGAAGGTCTCAGGTTTGCTGAAGCATTCAGATCTCACAACTCATGCTATCGGAAGGGTCTCAGGATTGGATTGGGAAGGAGTTGGATATCGCATCTCATGCTATAGGAAGGGTCACAGGTTGGAATTGGAAGGAGTTGGATATCACAGCTCATGTTATTCGAAGGGTATCAGGATTGGAATGTGAAGGACTTTAATATCACATCTCACGCTATAGGGAGGGTCTCAGGTTTGGTATTAGAAGCATTGAGATATCACATCTCATGCTATCGGAAGGGTCTCAGGATTGGATCAGAAAGGAGTTGGATATAACATCTCATGTTATAGGAAGGGTCTCAGGATTGGATAGGAAGAGTTGGATATCACATCTCATGTTATAGGAAGGGTATCAGGATTGGAATGGGAAGGAGTTGGATATCACATCTCATGCTAAAGGAAGGGTCTCAGGTTTGGAAGGGGAAGGATTTGGATATCATATCTCAAGTTATAGGACGGGTCTGTGGTTTGGTATTAGAAGCATTGAGATATCATATCTCATGCTATCGGAAGGGTCTCAGGATTGGATTGCGAAGGAGTTGGATATCACATCTCATGTTATAGGAAGGGTCTCAAGATTGGAATGGGAAGGACTTGGATATCACATCTCATGTTATAGGAAGGGTCTCAGGTTTGTTATTAGAAGCATTGAGATATCACATCTCATGTTATAGGACAGTCTCACGTTTGGTATTAGAAGCATTGGATATAACATCTCATAGTATAGGACGGGTCTCAGGATTGGAATGGGAAGGAGTTGGATATCACATCTCAAGTTATAGGACGGGTTTGTGGTATGGTATTAGAAGCATTGAGATATCACATCTCATGCTATCGGAAGGGTCTCAGGATTGGATTGGGAAGGAGTTGGATATCACATCTCATGTTATAGGAAGGCTCTCAGGTTTGTTATTAGAAGCATTGAGATATCACATCTCAAGTTATAGGACGGGTCTGTGGTTTGGTATTAGAAGCATTGAGATATCATATCTCATGGTATAGGAAGGGTCTCAGGTTTGGAAGGGGAAGGATTTGGATATCACATCTCAATTTATAGGACGGGTCTGTGGTTTGGTATTAGAAGCATTGAGATATCATATCTCATGCTATCGGAAGGGTATCAGGATTGGATTGGGAAGGAGTTGGATATCACATCTAATGTTATAGGAAGGGTCTCAGGATTGGAATGGGAAGGACTTGGATATCACATCTCATGTTATAGGAAGGGTCTCAGGTTTGTTATTAGAAGCATTGAGATATCGCATCTCATGTCATAGGACAGTCTCAGGTTTGGTATTAGAAGCATTGAGATATCATATCTCATTGTATAGGACGGGTCTCAGGATTGGAATGGGAAGGAGTTGGATATCACATATCATGCTATAGGACGGGTCTCAGGATTGGAATGGGAAGTTGTTGGATATCACATCTCGTGATAAAGGAAGGGTCTCAGGTTTGGAAGGGGAAGGATTTGTATATCACATCTCAAGTTATAGGACGGGTCTGTGGTTTGGTATTAGAAGCATTGAGATATCATATCTCATGCTATCGGAAGGGTCTCAGGATTGGATTGGGAAGGAGTTGGATATCCCATCTCATGCTATAGGAAGGGTCTCAGGATTGGAATGGGAAGGACTTGGACATCACATCTCATGTTATAGGACAGTCTCAGGTTTGGTATTAGAAGGATTGAGATATCATATCTCATGGTATAGGACGGGTCTCAAGATTGGATGGGAAGAGTTGCATATCACATCTCATGCTATAGGAAGGGTCTCAGGATTGGAATGGGAAGGAGTTGTATATCACATCTCATGCTATAGGGAGGATCTCAGGTTTGATATTAGAAGCATTGAGATATCATATCTCATGCTATCAGAAGGGTCTCAGGATTGGATTGGGAAGGAGTTGGATATCACATCTCATGTTATAGGAAGGGTCTCAGGATTGGAATGGGAAGGATTTGGATATCACATCTCATGTTATAGGAAGGGTCTCAGGTTTGTTATTAGAAGCATTGAGATATCGCATCTCATGTTATAGGACAGTCTCAGGTTTGGTATTAGAAGCATTGAGATATCATATCTCATGCTATCGGAAGGGTCTCAGGATTGGAATGGGAAGGATTTGGATATCACATCTCATGTTATAAGAAGGGTCTCAGGACTGGAATGGAAGGATTTGGATATCACATCTCATGTTATAGGAAGGGTCTTAGGTTTGTTATTAGAAGCATTGAGATATCGCATCTCATGTCATAGGACAGTCTCAGGTTTGGTATTAGAAGCATTGAGATATCATATCTCATTGTATAGGACGGGTCTCAGGATTGGAATGGGAAGGAGTTGGATATCACATATCATGCTATAGGACGGGTCTCAGGATTGGAATGGGTAGGAGTTGGATATCACATCTCATGTTATAGTAAGGGTCTCAAGATTGGAATGGGAAAGACTTGGATATCACATCTCATGTTATAGGACAGTCTCAGGTTTGGTATTGTTGGATATCACATCTCATGATAAAGGAAGGGTCTCAGGTTTGGAAGGGGAAGGATTTGGATATCACATCTCAAGTTATAGGACTGGTCTGTGGTTTGGTATTAGAAGCATTGAGATATCATATCTCATGCTATCGGAAGGGTCTCAGGATTGGATTGGGTAGGAGTTGGATATCACATCTCATGTTATAGTAAGGGTCTCAAGATTGGAATGGGAAAGACTTGGATATCACATCTCATGTTATAGGACAGTCTCAGGTTTGGTATTAGAAGCATTGAGATATAACATCTCATAGTATAGGACGGGTCTCAGGTTTGCTAGAAGCATTAAGATATCACATCTCATGCTATCGGAAGGGTCTCAGGATTGGATTGGGAAGGAGTTGGATATCGCATCTCATGCTATAGGAAGGGTCACAGGTTGGAATTGGAAGGAGTTGGATATCACAGCTCATGTTATCGGAAGGGTATTTGGATTGGAATGGGAAGGAGTTGGATATCGCATCTCATGCTATAGGAAGGGTCACAGGTTGGAATTGGAAGGAGTTGGATATCACATCTCATGTTATAGGAAGGGTCTCAGGTTTGGTATTAGAAGCATTGAGATATCGCATCTCATGTTGTAGGACAGTCTCAGGTTTGGTATTAGAAGCATTGAGATATCATATCTCATGCTATCGGAGGGTCTCAGGATTGGAATGGGAAGGATTTGGATATCACATCTCATGTTATAGGAAGGGTCTCAGGTTTGTTATTAGAAGCATTGAGATATCACATCTCATGTTATAGGACAGTCTCAGGTTTGGTATTAGAAACATTGAGATATCACATCTCATGGTATAGGACGGGTCTCAGGATTGGAATGGGAAGGAGTTGGATATCACATCTCATGCTATAGGAAGGGTCTCAGGATTGGAATGGGAAGTAGTTTGATATCACATCTCATGCCATAGGAAGGTCTCAGGTATGGTAGAAGCATTAAGATATCATATCTCATGCTATCGGAAGGGTCTCAGGATTGGATTGGGAAGGAGTTGGATATCCCATCTCATGCTATAGGAAGGGTCTCAGGATTGGAATGGGAAGGACTTGGACATCACATCTCATGTTATAGGACAGTCTCAGGTTTGGTATTAGAAGGATTGAGATATCATATCTCATGGTATAGGACGGGTCTCAAGATTGGATGGGAAGAGTTGCATATCACATCTCATGCTATAGGAAGGGTCTCAGGATTGGAATGGGAAGGAGTTGTATATCACATCTCATGCTATAGGGAGGGTCTCAGGTTTGATATTAGAAGCATTGAGATATCATATCTCATGCTATCAGAAGGGTCTCAGGATTGGATTGGGAAGGAGTTGGATATCACATCTCATGTTATAGGAAGGGTCTCAGGATTGGAATGGGAAGGATTTGGATATCACATCTCATGTTATAGGAAGGGTCTCAGGTTTGTTATTAAAAGCATTGAGATATCGCATCTCATGTTATAGGACAGTCTCAGGTTTGGTATTAGAAGCATTGAGATATCATATCTCATGCTATCGGAAGGGTCTCAGGATTGGAATGGGAAGGATTTGGATATCACATCTCATGTTATAAGAAGGGTCTCATGACTGGAATGGAAGGATTTGGATATCACATCTCATGTTATAGGAAGGGTCTCAGGTTTGTTATTAGAAGCATTGAGATATCGCATCTCATGTTATAGGACAGTCTCAGGTTTGGTATTAGAAGCATTGAGATATAATATCTCATGGTATAGGACGGGTCTCAGGATTGGAATGGGAAGGAGTTGGATATCACATATCATGCTATAGGAAGGGTCTCAGGATTGGAATGGGAAGTAGTTTGATATCACATCTCATGCCATAGGAAGGTCTCAGGTATGGTAGAAGCATTTAGATATCACATCTCATGCTATCGGAAGGGTCTCAGGATTGGATTGGGAAGGAGTTGGATATCCCATCTCATGCTATAGGAAGGGTCACAGGTTGGAATTGGAAGGAGTTGGATATCACATCTCATGCTATCGGAAGGGTCTCAGGATTGGAATGGAAACGAGTTGTATATCACATCTCATGCTATAGGGAGGGTCTCAGGTTTGATATTAGAAGCATTGAGATATCATATCTCATGCTATCGGAAGGGTCTCAGGATTGGATTGGGAAGGAGTTGGATATCACATCTCATGTTATAGGAAGGGTCTCAGGATTGGATGGGAAGAGTTGGATATCACATCACATGCTATAGGGAGGGTCTCAGGTTTGGTAGAAGCATTGGGATATCACATCTCATGCTATAGGAAGGGTCTCAGGATTGCAATGGGAAGGGGTTGGATATCACATCTCATGATAAAGGAAGGGTCTCAGGTTTGGAAGGGGAAGGATTTGGATATCCCATCTCAAGTTATAGGACGGGTCTGTGGTTTGGTATTAGAAGCCTTGAGATATCACATCTCATGCTATCGGAAGGGTCTCAGGATTGGATTGGGAAGGAGTTGGATCTCACATCTCATGTTATAGGAATGGCCTCAAGATTGGAATGGGAAGGACTTGGATATCACATCTCATGTTATAGGAGGGGTCTCAGGTTTGTTATTTGAAGCATTGAGATATCAAATCTCATGTTATAGGACAGTCTCAGGTTTCGTATTAGAAGCATTGAGATATCATATCTCATGGTTTAGGACGGGTCTCAGGATTGGAATGGGAAGGAGTTGGATATCACATCTCATGCTATAGGAAGGGTCTCAGGATTGGAATGGGAAGAATTTGGATATCACATCTCATGTTACAGGAAGGGTCTCAGGTTTGTTATTAGAAGCATTGAGATATCACATCTCATGTTATAGGGCAGTCTCAGGTTTGGTATTAGAAGCATTGAGATATCACATCTCATGCTATAGGAAGGGTCTCAGGTTTGGTAGAAGCATTGGGATATCACATCTCATGCTATAGGACGGGTCTGTGGTTTGGTATTAGAAGCCTTGAGATATCATATCTCATGCTATCGGAAGGGTCTCAGGATTGGATTGTGAAGGAGTTGGATATCACATCTCATTTTATAGGAATGGCCTCAAGATTGGAATGGGAAGGACTTGGATATCACATCTCATGTTATAGGAAGGGTCTCAGGTTTGTTATTTGAAGCAATGAGATATCAGATCTCATGTTATAGGACAGTCTCAGGTTTGGTATTAGAAGCATTGAGATATCATATCTCTTGGTATAGGACGGGTCTCAGGATTGGAATGGGAAGGAGTTGGATATCACATCTCATGCTATAGGAAGGGTCTCAGGATTGGAATGGGAAGGATTTGGATATCAAATCTCATGTTACAGGAAGGGTCTCAGGTTTGTTATTAGAAGCATTGAGATATCACATCTCATGTTATAGGGCAGTCTCAGGTTTGGTATTAGAACCATTGAGATATCACATCCCATGGTATAGGACGGGTCTCAGGATTGGATTGGGAAGGAGTTGGATATCCCATCTCATGCTATAGGAAGGGTCACAGGTTGGAATTGGAAGGAGTTGGATATCACATCTCATGCTATCGGAAGGGTCTCAGGATTGGAATGGGAAGGAGTTGGATATCCCCTCTCATGCTATAGGGAGGGTCTCAGGTTTGATATTAGAAGCATTGATATATCATATCTCATGCTATCGGAAGGGTCTCAGGATTGGATTGGGAAGGAGTTGGATATCACATCTCATGTTATAGGAAGGGTCTCAGGATTGGATGGGAAGAGTTGGATATCATATCTCATGCTATAGGAAGGGTCTCAGGTTTGGTAGAAGCATTGAGATATCACATCTCATGCTATAGGAAGGGTCTCAGGATTGGAATGGGAAGGAGTTGGATATCACATCTCATGATAAAGGAAGGGTCTCAGGTTTGGAAGGGGAAGGATTTGGATATCACATCTCAAGTTATAGGACGGGTCTGTGGTTTGGTATTAGAAGCATTGAGATATCATATCTCATGCTATCGGAAGGGTCTCAGGATTGGATTGGGAAGGAGTTGGATATCACATCTCATGTTATAGGAAGGTTCTCAAGATTGGAATCGGAAGGACTTGGATATCACATCTCATGTTATAGGAAGGGTCTTAGGTTTATTAGAAGCATTGAGATATCACATCTCATGTTATAGGACAGTCTCAGGTTTGGTATTAGAAGCATTGAGATATAACATCTCATAGTATAGGACGGGTCTCAGGATTGGAATGGGAAGGAGTTTGATATCACATCTCATGCCAGGGGAAGGTCTCAGGTTTGCTGAAGCATTCAGATCTCACAACTCATGCTATCGGAAGGGTCTCAGGATTGGATTGGGAAGGAGTTGGATATCGCATCTCATGCTATAGGAAGGGTCACAGGTTGGAATTGGAAGGAGTTGGATATCACAGCTCATGTTATTCGAAGGGTATCAGGATTGGAATGTGAAGGACTTTAATATCACATCTCACGCTATAGGGAGGGTCTCAGGTTTGGTATTAGAAGCATTGAGATATCACATCTCATGCTATAGGAAGGGTCTCAGGTTTGGTAGAAGCATTGAGATATCACATCTCATGCTATAGGAAGGGTCTCAGGATTGGAATGGGAAGGAGTTGGATATCACATCTCATGATAAAGGAAGGGTCTCAGGTTTGGAAGGGGAAGGATTTGGATATCACATCTCAAGTTATAGGACGGGTCTGTGGTTTGGTATTAGAAGCATTGAGATATCATATCTCATGCTATCGGAAGGGTCTCAGGATTGGATCGGAAAGGAGTTGGATATAACATCTCATGTTATAGGAAGGGTCTCAGGATTGGATAGGAAGAGTTGGATATCACATCTCATGTTATAGGAAGGGTATCAGGATTGGAATGGGAAGGAGTTGGATATCACATCTCATGCTAAAGGAAGGGTCTCAGGTTTGGAAGGGGAAGGATTTGGATATCATATCTCAAGTTATAGGACGGGTCTGTGGTTTGGTATTAGAAGCATTGAGATATCATATCTCATGCTATCGGAAGGGTCTCAGGATTGGATTGCGAACGAGTTGGATATCACATCTCATGTTATAGGAAGGGTCTCAAGATTGGAATGGGAAGGACTTGGATATCACATCTCATGTTATAGGAAGGGTCTCAGGTTTGTTATTAGAAGCATTGAGATATCACATCTCATGTTATAGGACAGTCTCACGTTTGGTATTAGAAGCATTGGATATAACATCTCATAGTATAGGACGGGTCTCAGGATTGGAATGGGAAGGAGTTGGATATCACATCTCAAGTTATAGGACGGGTTTGTGGTATGGTATTAGAAGCATTGAGATATCACATCTCATGCTATCGGAAGGGTCTCAGGATTGGATTGGGAAGGAGTTGGATATCACATCTCATGTTATAGGAAGGCTCTCAGGTTTGTTATTAGAAGCATTGAGATATCACATCTCAAGTTATAGGACGGGTCTGTGGTTTGGTATTAGAAGCATTGAGATATCATATCTCATGGTATAGGACGGGTCTCAGGATTGGAATGGGAAGGAGTTGGATATCACATCTCATGCTAAAGGAAGGGTCTCAGGTTTGGAAGGGGAAGGATTTGGATATCACATCTCAATTTATAGGACGGGTCTGTGGTTTGGTATTAGAAGCATTGAGATATCATATCTCATGCTATCGGAAGGGTATCAGGATTGGATTGGGAAGGAGTTGGATATCACATCTCATGTTATAGGAAGGGTCTCAGGATTGGAATGGGAAGGACTTGGATATCACATCTCATGTTATAGGAAGGGTCTCAGGTTTGTTATTAGAAGCATTGAGATATCGCATCTCATGTCATAGGACAGTCTCAGGTTTGGTATTAGAAGCATTGAGATATCATATCTCATTGTATAGGACGGGTCTCAGGATTGGAATGGGAAGGAGTTGGATATCACATATCATGCTATAGGACGGGTCTCAGGATTGGAATGGGAAGTTGTTGGATATCACATCTCGTGATAAAGGAAGGGTCTCAGGTTTGGAAGGGGAAGGATTTGGATATCACATCTCAAGTTATAGGACTGGTCTGTGGTTTGGTATTAGAAGCATTGAGATATCATATCTCATGCTATCGGAAGGGTCTCAGGATTGGATTGGGAAGGAGTTGGATATCACATCTCATGTTATAGGAAGGGTCTCAAGATTGAAATGGGAAAGACTTGGATATCACATCTCATGTTATAGGACAGTCTCAGGTTTGGTATTAGAAGCATTGAGATATAACATCTCATAGTGTAGGACGGGTCTCAGGATTGGAATAGGAAGGAGTTTGATATCACATCTCATGCCATGGGAAGGTCTCAGGTTGGAATTGGAAGGAGTTGGATATCACAGCTCATGTTATAGGAAGGGTATCAGGATTGGAATGGGAAGGACTTTGATATCACATCTCATGTTATAGGAAGGGTCTCAGGTTTGTTATTAGAAGCATTGAGATATCTCATCTCATGTTATAGGACAGTCTCAGGTTTGGTATTAGAAGCATTGAGATATCATATCTCATGCTATCGGAAGGGTCTCAGGATTGGAATGGGAAGGATTTGGATATCACATCTCATGTTATAGGAAGGGTCTCAGGATTGGATGGGAAGAGTTGGATATCACATCTCATGTTATAGGAAGGGTATCAGGATTGGAATGGGAAGGACTTTGATATCACATCTCATGTTATAGGAAGGGTCTCAGGTTTGTTATTAGAAGCATTGAGATATCTCATCTCATGTTATAGGACAGTCTCAGGTTTGGTATTAGAAGCATTGAGATATCATATCTCATGCTATCGGAAGGGTCTCAGGATTGGAATGGGAAGGATTTGGATATCACATGTCATGTTATAGGAAGGGTCTCAGGATTGGAATGGGAAGGACTTTGATATCACATCTCATGCTATCGGAAGGGTCTCAGGATTGGATTGGGAAGGAGTTGGATATCACATCTCATGTTATAGGAAGGGTCTCAGGATTGGAATGGGAAGGATTTGGATATCACATCTCATGTTATAGGACGGGTCTCAGGTTTGTTATTAGAAGCATTGAGATATCGCATCTCATGTTATAGGACAGTCTCAGGTTTGGTATTAGAAGCATTGAGATATCATATCTCATGCTATCGGAAGGGTCTCAGGATTGGAATGGGAAGGATTTGGATATCACTTCTCATGTTATAGGAAGGGTCTCAGGATTGGAATGGGAAGGATTTGGATATCACATCTCATGTTATAGGAGGGGTCTCAGGTTTGTTATTAGAAGCATTGAGATATTGCATCTCATGTTATAGGACAGTCTCAGGTTTGGTATTAGAAGCATTGAGACATCATATCTCATGGTATAGGACGGGTCTCAGGATTGGAATGGGAAGGAGTTGGATATCACATCTCATGCGATAGGAAGGGTCTCAGGATTGGAATGGGAAGGATTTGGATATCACATCTCATGTTATAGGAATGGTCTCAGGTTTGTTATTAGAAGCATTGAGATATCACATCTCATGTTATAGGACAGTCTCAGGTTTGGTATTAGAAACATTGAGATATCACATCTCATGGTATAGGACGGGTCTCAGGATTGGAATGGGAAGGAGTTGGATATCACATCTCATGCTATAGGAAGGGTCTCAGGATTGGAATGGGAAGTAGTTTGATATCACATCTCATGCCATAGGAAGGTCTCAGGTATGGTAGAAGCATTAAGATATCACATCTCATCCTATCGGAAGGGTCTCAGGATTGGATTGGGAAGGAGTTGGATATCCCATCTCATGCTATAGGAAGGGTCTCAGGATTGGAATGGGAAGGACTTGGACATCACATCTCATGTTATAGGACAGTCTCAGGTTTGGTATTAGAAGGCTTGAGATATCATATCTCATGGTATAGGACGGGTCTCAAGATTGGATGGGAAGAGATGGATATCACATCTCATGCTATAGGAAGGGTCTCAGGATTGGAATGGGAAGGAGTTGTATATCACATCTCATGATATATAGGGAGGGTCTCAGGTTTGATATTAGAAGCATTGAGATATCATATCTCATGCTATCAGAAGGGTCTCAGGATTGGATTGGGAAGGAGTTGGATATCACATCTCATGTTATAGGAAGGATCTCAGGATTGGAATGGGAAGGATTTGGATATCACATCCCATGTTATAGGAAGGGTCTCAGGTTTGTTATTAGAAGCATTGAGATATTGCATCTCATTTTATAGGACAGTCTCAGGTTTGGTATTAGAAGCATTGAGATATCATATCTCATGCTATCGGAAATGTCTCAGGATGGGAATGGGAAGGATTTGGATATCACATCTCATGTTATAGGAAGGGTCTCAGGATTGGAATGGGAAGGATTTGGATATCACATCTCATGTTATAGGAAGGGTCTCAGGTTTGTTATTAGAAGCATTGAGATATCGCATCTCATGTTATAGGACAGTCTCAGGTTTGGTATTAGAAGCATTGAGATATCATATCTCATGCTATAGGAAGGGTCTCAGGATTGGAATGGGAAGTAGTTTGATATCACATCTCATGCCATAGGAAGGTCTCAGGTATGGTAGAAGCATTAAGATATCACATCTCATGCTATCGGAAGGGTCTCAGGATTGGATTGGGAAGGAGTTGGATATCCCATCTCATGCTATAGGAAGGGTCACAGGATTGGATGGGAAGAGTTGGATATCACATCTCATGTTATAGGACAGTCTCAGGTTTGGTATTAGAAGCATTGAGATATCATATCTCATGCTATCGGAAGGGTCTCAGGATTGGAATGGGAAGGATTTGGATATCACATCTCATGTTATAGGAAGGGTCTCAGGATTGGATGGGAAGAGTTGGATATCACATCTCATGTTATAGGAAGGGTACCAGGATTGGAATGGGAAGGACTTTGATATCACATCTCATGTTATAGGAAGGGTCTCAGGTTTGTTATTAGAAGCATTGAGATATCTCATCTCATGTTATAGGACAGTCTCAGGTTTGGTATTAGAAGCATTGAGATATCATATCTCATGCTATCGGAAGGGTCTCAGGATTGGAATGGGTAGGATTTGGATATCACATGTCATGTTATAGGAAGGGTCTCAGGATTGGAATGGGAAGGACTTTGATATCACATCTCATGTTATAGGAAGGGTCTCAGGTTTGTTATTAGAAGCATTGAGATATCACATCTCATGTTATAGGACAGTCTCACGTTTGGTATTAGAAGCATTGGATATAACATCTCATAGTATAGGACGGGTCTCAGGATTGGAATGGGAAGGAGTTGGATATCACATCTCAAGTTATAGGACGGGTCTGTGGTTTGGTATTAGAAGCATTGAGATATCACATCTCATGCTATCGGAAGGGTCTCAGGATTGGATTGGGAAGGAGTTGGATATCACATCTCATGTTATAGGAAGGCTCTCAGGTTTGTTATTAGAAGCATTGAGATATCACATCTCAAGTTATAGGACGGGTCTGTGGTTTGGTATTAGAAGCATTGAGATATCATATCTCATGGTATAGGACGGGTCTCAGGATTGTAATGGGAAGGAGTTGGATATCACATCTCATGCTAAAGGAAGGGTCTCAGGTTTGGAAGGGGAAGGATTTGGATATCACATCTCAATTTATAGGACGGGTCTGTGGTTTGGTATTAGAAGCATTGAGATATCATATCTCATGCTATCGGAAGGGTATCAGGATTGGATTGGGAAGGAGTTGGATATCACATCTCATGTTATAGGAAGGGTCTCAGGATTGGAATGGGAAGGACTTGGATATCACATATCATGTTATAGGAAGGGTCTCAGGTTTGTTATTAGAAGCATTGAGATATCGCATCTCATGTCATAGGACAGTCTCAGGTTTGGTATTAGAAGCATTGAGATATCATATCTCATTGTATAGGACGGGTCTCAGGATTGGAATGGGAAGGAGTTGGATATCACATATCATGCTATAGGACGGGTCTCAGGATTGGAATGGGAAGGTGTTGGACATCACATCTCGTGATAAAGGAAGGGTCTCAGGTTTGGAAGGGGAAGGATTTGGATATCACATCTCAAGTTATAGGACTGGTCTGTGGTTTGGTATTAGAAGCATTGAGATATCATATCTCATGCTATCGGAAGGGTCTCAGGATTGGATTGGGAAGGAGTTGGATATCACATCTCATGTTATAGGAAGGGTCTCAAGATTGAAATGGGAAAGACTTGGATATCACATCTCATGTTATAGGACAGTCTCAGGTTTGGTATTAGAAGCATTGAGATATAACATCTCATAGTGTAGGACGGGTCTCAGGATTGGAATAGGAAGGAGTTTGATATCACATCTCATGCCATGGGAAGGTCTCAGGTTGGAATTGGAAGGAGTTGGATATCACAGCTCATGTTATAGGAAGGGTATCAGGATTGGAATGGGAAGGACTTTGATATCACATCTCATGTTATAGGAAGGGTCTCAGGTTTGTTATTAGAAGCATTGAGATATCTCATCTCATGTTATAGGACAGTCTCAGGTTTGGTATTAGAAGCATTGAGATATCATATCTCATGCTATCGGAAGGGTCTCAGGATTGGAATGGGAAGGATTTGGATATCACATCTCATGTTATAGGAAGGGTCTCAGGATTGGATGGGAAGAGTTGGATATCACATCTCATGTTATAGGAAGGGTATCAGGATTGGAATGGGAAGGACTTTGATATCACATCTCATGTTATAGGAAGGGTCTCAGGTTTGTTATTAGAAGCATTGAGATATCTCATCTCATGTTATAGGACAGTCTCAGGTTTGGTATTAGAAGCATTGAGATATCATATCTCATGCTATCGGAAGGGTCTCAGGATTGGAATGGGAAGGATTTGGATATCACATGTCATGTTATAGGAAGGGTCTCAAGATTGGAATGGGAAGGACATTGATATCACATCTCATGCTATCGGAAGGGTCTCAGGATTGGATTGGGAAGGAGTTGGATATCACATCTCATGTTATAGGAAGGGTCTCAGGATTGGAATGGGAAGGATTTGGATATCACATCTCATGTTATAGGAAGGGTCTCAGGTTTGTTATTAGAAGCATTGAGATATCGCATCTCATGTTATAGGACAGTCTCAGGTTTGGTATTAGAAGCATTGAGATATCATATCTCATGCTATCGGAAGGGTCTCAGGATTGGAATGGGAAGGATTTGGATATCACATCTCATGTTATAGGAAGGGTCTCAGGATTGGAATGGGAAGGATTTGGATATCACATCTCATGTTATAGGAATGGTCTCAGGTTTGTTATTAGAAGCATTGAGATATCACATCTCATGTTATAGGACAGTCTCAGGTTTGGTATTAGAAGGCTTGAGATATCATATCTCATGCTATAGGAAGGGTCTCAGGATTGGAATGGAAAGTAGTTTGATATCACATCTCATGCCATAGGAAGGTGTCAGGTATGGTAGAAGCATTAAGATATCACATCTCATGCTATCGGAAGGGTCTCAGGATTGGATTGGGAAGGAGTTGGATATCCCATCTCATGCTATAGGAAGGGTCACAGGTTGGAATTGGAAGGAGTTGGATATCACATCTCATGCTATCGGAAGGGTCTCAGGATTGGAATGGGAAGGAGTTGTATATCACATCTCATGCTATAGGGAGGGTCTCAGGTTTGATATTAGAAGCATTGAGATCTCATATCTCATGCTATCGGAAGGGTCTCAGGATTGGATTGGGAAGGAGTTGGATATCACATCTCATGTTATAGGAAGGGTCTCAGGATTGGATGGGAAGAGTTGGATATCACATCACATGCTATAGGAAGGGTCTCAGGTTTGGTAGAAGCATTGGGATATCACATCTCATGCTATAAGAAGGGTCTCAGGATTGCAATGGGAAGGGGTTGGATATCACATCTCATGATAAAGGAAGGGTCTCGGGTTTGGAAGCGGAAGGATTTGGATATCACATCTCAAGTTATAGGACGGGTCTGTGGTTTGGTATTAGAAGCCTTGAGATATCATATCTCATGCTATCGGAAGGGTCTCAGGATTGGATTGTGAAGGAGTTGGATATCACATCTCATGTTATAGGAATGGCCTCAAGATTGGAATGGGAAGGACTTGGATATCACTTCTCATGTTATAGGAAGGGTCTCAGGTTTGTTATTTGAAGCATTGAGATATCACATCTCATGTTATAGGACAGTCTCAGGTTTGGTATTAGAAGCATTGAGATATAACATCTCATAGTATAGGACGGGTCTCAGGATTGGAATGGGAAGGAGTTTGAGATCACATCTCATGCCAAGGGAAGGTCTCAGGTTTGCTAGAAGCATTCAGATCTCACATCTCATGCTATCGGAAGGATCTCAGGATTGGATTGGGAAGGAGTTGGATATCGCATCTCATGCTATAGGAAGGGTCACAGGTTGGAATTGGAAGGAGTTGGATATCACAGCTCATGTTATAGGAAGGGTATCAGGATTGGAATGTGAAGGACTTTAATATCACATCTCACGCTATAGGGAGGGTCTCAGGTTTGGTATTAGAAGCATTGAGATATCACATCTCATGCTATCGGAAGGGTCTCAGGATTGGATCGGGAAGGAGTTGGATATAACATCTCATGTTATAGGAAGGGTCTCAGGATTGGATGGGAAGAGTTGGATATCACATCCCATGTTATAGGAAGGGTATCAGGATTGGAATGGGAAGGACTTTGATATCACATCTCACGCTATAGGGAGGGTCTCAGGTTTGGTATTAGAAGCATTGAGATATCACATCTCATGTTATAGGAAGGGTCTCAGGTTTGTTATTAGAAGCATTGAGATATCACATCTCATGTTATAGGACAGTCTCAGGTTTGGTATTAGACGCATTGAGATATAACATCTCATGGTATAGGACGGGTCTCAGGATTGGATGGGAAGAGTTGGATATCACATCCTTCTGCCGCATTCCTCTGGGCTTTCGCTCCTTTCTTACGGGGAAACTGACATGCCCTTAAGACAGTCAGTACCGGGAAACGCTGTTTTCCGTAGTTTCTTTTATCATGTTGCGGCTTTCGTGCAACATGACACAAGAGGGCACTGTAAGCTAAGTTACAGCTCTCTTGGGTCTCTAGCCTTCTACAGGCCCTAGATATTCGTTTAGGATTGTAACTGATCGGTGCAAGTGATTCACGGACGGGAATGGTGGCAGCGATCGTTTCTTGTGTTTTGAGCTCCTTTTGGCGTTCTAAGCGCGTTTCTCGCGCTTAACCCAAAATGGTGGCCTGGCTCCCAAAATGGCCAGACCATGAGGCTCCTTTGTCCTGTCCGCTGACCGTCTTGCTCCCTTCACCTTCCCCAGGTCGAGCCGACCCGGGGCCTTCCTTATTTGGGCATGTACTTTCCCGCGAAACACGGATGCTTTCGCGGGCTTCTACATGTCTTGTGTGTGCCTCCAGGATGTGGGCTGGGATGTCTGGTCCCAATACACATCCTGGGTGCCAGAGAGTCTAGGGTGGTGTCAATGCCTGGGACCACTGTGGTCCGTGATAGGTCCACGTATGGTGTGAGTGTTGATGAGCGGATCTCCCATTGGGTTCCCTCCGTTTTGGCACGAAGGGAACCGTGGATAAGAGGGGGCTGGAAACAACACTACTATGTCGATCTCCTGAGTTCTCATACAGGAGCCAAGTATCCTGCAACCAAGAGGCTGAACCGAGGAATCGCTGGTGACCCGCTGAAGGACTTCTCCTCTGCACTGCTGTCGCCTTGTGAAACCCTTTTCACCTTTGATCAAACCAGAAGGCCTGTACTGGTACTTCGACCCTTGGAATAGCGGGAACAGCTATTCTCGGCATCTTCACCATCTCCTGCTAGTAAGCCTTCGGAAGCGTCTCTGGGCCATCCAGCAGACTGACCAGCTTACACCGGAGTCTTGCACTGTAACCGCCGCCAGGTTGTGTAGTATTTCGAGTCCTTGTCACTCTCACACGCTTCGTACACTTGGCGTTCCCAGGTCTGAAGTGAGTAGTGTACATTTGGCTCAGATATTCACGGCCGCTCCATTGCCCTGCTGTGGTAACAAACTGTGCGGGTTTCTTCGATTTGGACGTCTTTTTACTCAACACGACGACGAGGCGTTCCCTGCTCGTCTGAACCTGCCAGCGACTGAAACTGACGCGGAGAAGCCTGGGTCTGCTTGCATCGGGGACCAGTGATTAGCATAGCTAGGAACTGGTCGCCCTCCTGCAGGAGCCCATAGCTTTTCCCCGCTGTGTCAAAACAGCACGCATTTCCGTACTCGCGCTCTGCTTCTGCCCACAGTGGAGGCTGCGCTTGAGTCGCGGAACTTGTTCTTCTTCATTTGTGCACTAAACTGAACTGCCTGATTTCCCTCGAAGATACTCCCCTTTTGCCCGTTGGCACCAGCGTGTGCAGGTACATTTGATCACAAGGCTCCACTCTTCGCAGGGCTCGGACTTCCTTTTAGTTAGGTGCCTCTGAAGGCGGACTGGGTCTAAGCATTATTTCGCACTGCCTGTTTTCCTTCCCTTTTAGGTGGACTACACATTTCGTGCATCTAACGCTGGAGACTTGTATTTGTATATATATTTTATTGGTATGGTATGTGTTGGTTTACTAGAGTTGTATTGTGATTTCTCGCTACGGTCATTGTTTTAAAGGCCTTGGAATAAATGTGTATATATTTTTAATATAGCACCTGTTTGGAGTAGTTTGTAAGTGTCCTTGCTTTGTGTGCTCATTGCGGGCTTTCAGTCACCCTCACCCCTCTTGAGACCTAGTCTTGACCGCCGCGATCGCTACCTTGATTGGTCTGGCTCGTCGAGAGGTTACCCTGTTCCAAGTAATTAGGTTGGCCTTCTGAACTTCTGCGCCACCAGGACAGAGTTCAGAAATCCGTCTTAACAGGAAGGAGTTGGATATCCCATCTCATGCTAGAGGAAGGGTCTCAGGTTTGGTATTAGAAGCATTGTGATATCACTTCTCATGCTATAGGAAGGGTCTCAGGATTGGAATGGGAAAGAGTTGGATATCACATCTCATGCTATAGGAAGGGTCTCAGGTTTGGTATTACAAGCATTGAGATATCACATCTCATGCTACAGGAAGGGTCTCAGGATTGGAATGGGAAGGAGTCGGATATCACATCTCATGCTATAGGAAGGGTCACAGTTTTGGAATGGGAAGGATTTGGATATCACATCTCTTGCTATAGGAAGGGCCTCAGGTTTGGTATTAGAAACATTGAGATATCACATCTCATGGTATAGGAAGGGTCTCAGGATTGGAATGGGAAGGAGTTGGATATCACATCTCATGTTATAGGAAGGATCTCAGGTTTGGTATTAGAAGCATTGAGATATCACATCTCATGCTATAGGAAGGGTCTCAAGATTGGAATGGGAAGGAGTTGGATATGACATCTCATGCTATACAAGGGTCTCAGATTTGGTATAAGCATTGGGATATCACATCTCTGCTATCGGAAGGGTCTCAGGATTGGAATGGGAAGGAGTTGGATATCACATCTTATGCTAAAGGAAGGGTCTCAGGTTTGGAAGTGGAAGGATTTGGATCTCACATCTCATGTTATAGGACGGGTCTCAGGTTTGGTATTAGAAACATTGAGATATCACATCTCATGGTATAGGAAGGGTCTCAGGATTGGAATGGGAAGGAGTTGGATATCACATCTCATGTTATAGGAAGGATCTCAGGTTTGGTATTAGAAGCATTGAGATATCACATCTCATGCTATAGGAAGGGTCTCAGGATTGGAATGGGAAGGAGTTGGATATGACATCTCATGCTATAGGAAGGGTCTCAGGTTTGGGAGAAGCAATGAGATTTCACATCTCATGCTATAGGAAGGGTCTCAGGATTGGAATGGGAAGGATTTGTATATGACATCTCATGCCATAGGAAGGGTCTCAGGTTTGGTATAAGCATTGAGATATCACATCTCTGCTATCGGAAGGGTCTCAGGATTGGAATGGGAAGGAGTTGGATATCACATCTCATGCTAAAGGAAGGGTCTCAGGTTTGGTATTAGAAGCATTGAGATATCACATCTCATGTTATAGGAAGGGTCTCAGGATTGGAATGGGAAGGAGTTGGATATCACATCTCAAGCTATAGGAAGGGTCTGAGGATTGGAATCGGAAGGAGTTTGATATCACATCTCATGCCATAGGAACGGTCTCAGGTTTGGTAGAAGCATTGAGATATCACATCTCATGCTATCGGAAGGGTCTCAGGATTGGATTGGGAAGGAGTTGGCTATCCCATCTCATGCTATAGAAAGGGTCTCAGGTTGGAATGGGAAGGAGTTGGATATCACATCTCATGTTATACGAAGGGTCTCAGTATTGGAATGGGAAGGACTTGGATAGCGCATCTGATGCTATAGGAAGGCTCTCAGTATTGGAATAGGAAGGAGTTGGATATCACATCTCATGCTAAAGGAATGGTCTCAGGTTTGGAAAGGGAAGGAGTCGGATATCACATCTCATGCTATAGGAAGGGTCTCAGGTTTGGTATTAGAAGCGTTGAGATATCACATCTCATGCTATAGGAAGGGTCTCAGTATTGGAATGGGAAGGAGTTGGATATCACATCTCATGTTATAGGAAGGATCTCAGGTCTGGTTTTAGAAGCATTGAGATATGACATCTCATGCTACAGGAAGGGTCTCAAGTTTGGAATGGGAAGGAGTTGGATATCACATCTCATGCTATAGGAAGGGTCTCAGGTTTGGAATGGGAAGGAGTTGGATATCACATCTCATGTTATAGGAAGGATCTCAGGACTGGTTTTAGAAGCATTGAGATATGACATCTCATGCTATAGGAAGGGTCTCAGGTTTGGAATGGGAAGGAGTTGGATATCACATCTTATGCTATAGGAAGGGTCTCAGGTTTGGTAGAAGCATTGAGATATGACATCTCATGCTATAGGAAGGGTCTCCGGATTGGAATGGGAAGGAGTTGCATATGACATCTCATGCCATAGGAAGGGTTTCAGGTTTAGTATAAGCATTGAGATATCACATCTCTGCTATCGGAAGGGTCTCAGGATTGGAATGGGAAGGAGTTGGACATCCCATCTCATGTTATAGGAAGGGTCTCAGGTTTGGTATTAGAAGCATTGAGATATCACATCTCATGCTATAGGAAGGGTCTCAGGATTGGAATGGGAAGGACTTGGATATCCCATCTCATGTTATAGGACGGGTCTCAGGTTTGGTATTAGAAGCATTGAGATATCACATCGCATGCTGTAGGAAGGGTTTCAGGTTTGGAATGGGAAGGAATTGGATATCACATCTCATGTCATAGGAAGGATCTCAGGTTTGGTATTAGAGAATTGAGATATCACATCACATGCTATAGGAATGGTCTCAGGATTGGAATGGGAAGGAGTTGGATATTACATTCTTGATATAGGAAGGGTCTCAGGTTTGGAATGGGAAGGATTTGGATATCACATATGCTATAGGAAGGGTCTCAGGTTTGGAACGGGAAGGAGTTGGATATCACATCTCATGTTATAGGAAGAATCTCAGGTTTGGTATAAGCATTGAAATATCACCTCTCTGCTATTGGAAGAGTCTCAGGATTGGAATGGTAAGGAGTTGGATATTACATCTCATGCTACAGGAAGGGTCTCAGGTTTGGAATGGGAAGGAATTGGATATCACATCTCATGTTATAGGAAGGATCTCAGGTCTGGTATTAGAAGCATTGAGATATCACATCTCATGTTATAGGACAGTCTCAGGTTTGGTATTAGAAGCATTGAGATATAACATCTCATGATATAGGAAGGGTCTCAGGATTGGATGGGAAGAGTTGGATATCACATCTCATGTTATAGGAAGAATCTCAGGTTTGGTATAAGCATTGAAATATCACCTCTCTGCTATCGGAAGAGTCTCAGGATTGGAATGGTAAGGAGTTGGATATTACATCTCATGCTACAGGAAGGGTCTCAGGTTTGGAATGGGAAGGAATTGGATATCACATCTCATGTTATAGGAAGGATCTCAGGTCTGGTATTAGAAGCATTGAGATATCACATCTCATGTTATAGGACAGTCTCAGGTTTGGTATTAGAAGCATTGAGATATAACATCTCATGATATAGGAAGGGTCTCAGGATTGGATGGGAAGAGTTGGATATCACATCTCATTCTATAGGAAGGGTCTCAGGATTGGAATGGGAAGGAGTTGGATATCACATATCATGGTAAAGGAAGGGTCTCAGGTTTGGAAGGGGAAGGATTTGGTTTGGTATTAGAAGCATTGAGATATCATATCTCATGCTATCGGAAGGGTCTCAGGATTGGATTGCGAAGGAGTTGGATATCACATCTCATGTTATCGGAAGGGTCTCAGGATTGGATTGGGAAAGAGTTGGATATAACATCTCATGTTATAGGAAGGCTCTCAGGTTTGTTATTAGAAGCATTGAGATATCATATCTCATGGTATAGGACAGGTCTCAGGATTGGAATGGGAAGGAGTTGGATATCAAATCTCATGCTAAAGGAAGGGTCTCAGGTTTGGAAGGGGAAGGATTTGGATATCACATCTCAATTTAAAGGACGGGTCTGTGGTTTGGTATTAGAAGCATTGAGATATCATATCTCATGCGATCGGAATGGTATCAGGATTGGAGTGGGAAGGAGTTGGATATCACATCTCATGTTATAGGAAGGGTCTCCGGATTGAAATGGGAAGGTTTTGGATATCATATCTCATGATATAGGAAGTGTCTCAGGTTTGGAATGGGAAGGAGTTGGATATCACATCTCATGCTAATGGGAGGGTCTCAGGTTTGATATTAGAAGCATTGAGATATCACATCTCATGCTATCGGAAGGGTCTCATCATTGGATTGGGAAGGAGTTGGATATCACATCTCATGTTATAGGAAGGATCTCAGGTTTATTATTAATAGCATTGAGATATCACATCTCATGCTATAGGAAGGGTCTCAGGATTGGAATGGGAAGGAGTTGGATATCACATATCATGCTAAAGGAAGGGTCTCAGGTTTGGTAGAAGCATTAGGATATCACATCTCATGCTATAGGAAGGGTCTCAGGATTGGAATGGGAAGGAGTTAGATATCACATCTCATGCTAAAGGAAGGGTCTCAGGTTTGGAAGGGGAATGATTTGGATATCACATCTCAATTTATAAGACGGGTCTGTGGTTTGGTATTAGAAGCATTGAGATATCATATCTCATGCTATCGGAATTGTCTCAGGATTGGATTGGGAAGGAGTTGGCTATCACATCTCATGTTACAGGAAGGGTCTCAGGATTGGAATGGGAAGGATTTGGATATCACATCTCATGTTATAGGAAGGGTCTCAGGTTGGAATTGGAAGGAGTTGGATATCACATCTCATGTTATAGTAAGGGTATCAGGATTGGAATGGGAAGGACTTTGATATCACATCTCACGCTATAGGGAGGGTCTCAGGTTTGGTATTAGAAGCATTGAGATATCACATCTCATGCTATCGGAAGGGTCTCAGGATTGGATTGGGAAGGAGTTGGATATCACATCTCATGTTATAGGAAAGGTCTCGGGATTGGATGGGAAGAGTTGGATATCACATCTCATGTTATAAGAAGGGTATCAGGATTGGAATGGGAAGGACTTTGATATCACATCTCACGCTATAGGGAGGGTCTCAGTTTTGGTATTAGAAGCATTGAGATATCACATCTCATGCTATCGGAAGGGTCTCAGGATTGGATTGGGAAGGAGTTGGAAATCACATCTCATGTTATAGGAAGGGTCTCAGGATTGGAATGGGAAGGACTTGGACATCACATCTCATGTTATAGGAAGGGTCTCAGGTTTGTTATTAGAAG
This sequence comes from Ambystoma mexicanum, assembly GCF_040938575.1. NCBI lineage: Eukaryota > Metazoa > Chordata > Amphibia > Caudata > Ambystomatidae > Ambystoma > Ambystoma mexicanum. The sequence continues at coordinate 318,085,507 of NC_090936.1, forward strand.
CATTGAGATATCACATCTCATGTTATAGGACAGTCTCAGGTTTGGTATTAGAAGCATTGAGATATAACATCTCATGGTATAGGACGGGTCTCAGGATTGGATGGGAAGAGTTGGATATCAGATCTCATGCTATAGGAAGGGTCTCAGATTTGGTAGAAGCATTGGGATATCACATCTCATGCTATAGGAAGGGTCTCCGGATTGGAATGGGAAGGAGTTGGATATCACATCTCATGCTAAAGGAAGGGTCTCAGGTTTGGAAGGGGAAGGATTTGGATATCACATCTCAAGTTATAGGACGGGTCTGTGGTTTGGTATTAGAAGCATTGAGATATCATATCTCATGCTATCAGAAGGGTCTAAGGATTGGATTGGGAAGGAGTTGGGTTGGATATCACATCTCATGTTATAGGAAGGGTCTCAAGATTGGAATGGGAAGGACTTGGATATCACATCTCATGTTATAGGAAGGGTCTCAGGTTTGTTATTAGAAGCATTGAGATATCACATCTCATGTTATAGGACAGTCTCAGGTTTGGTATTAGAAGCATTGAGATATAACATCTCATAGTTTAGGACGGGTCTCAGGATTGGAATGGGAAGGAGTTGGATATCACATCTCATGCTATAGGGAGGGTCTCAGGTTTGATATTAGAAGCATTGAGATATCACATCTCATGCTATCGGAAGGGTCTCAGGATTGAATTGGGAAGGAGTTGGATATCACATCTCAAGTTATAGGACGGGTCTGTGGTTTGGTATTAGAAGGATTGAGATATCATATCTCATG